>NC_052156.1:53666853-56457046 GCF_902713615.1 Scyliorhinus canicula
CTCCTCCCCCCGCTCTCTCCTCCTCCTCCCCCCCCCTCTGCTCCTCCTCCCCCCCTCTCTCCTCCTCCTCCCCCCCCTCTCTCCTCCTCCTACCCCCCCTCTCTCCTCCTCCCCCCCCCCCTCTCTCCTCCTCCTCCTCCCCCCCCCCCCTCCTCACCCCCCCCTTCCTTCCTCTGTTAGTGCGGCGTTGGTGGGGGTGTGGGGGTGCGGCATTGGAGGGGGGTAGGGGTGGTGAAGGGAGGGGGTTGGGGTAGGGGCAGCTGCGTGCAGAGGGGGGGCGACGGTGCGTTGGCCCCGGGCATCCGTCGCCCCCCCCTCTCTGCCCGCCGCTGCCCCCAAACCCCCCCGATGGCCGCAACCCCCCCCCCGATGCCCCCCATGCCGCAACCCACACCCCCGATGGCCGTAACCCACCCCCCCGATGGCCGCAACCCACCCCCCCCGATGGCCGCAACCCACCCCCCGATGGCCGCAACCCACCCCCCCGATGGCCGCAACCCACCCCCCCCCGATTGCCCCCCCCATGCCGCAACCCACCCCCCCGATGGCCGCAACCCACCCCCCCCGATTGCCCCCCCCCATGCCGCAACCCACCCCCGACACTGAACGGCGTCAACCATCATCAATGGTTGACGCCGTTTTAAATCAACTGTGATTTTCGCCGACGTGACCCGTGGCCACGTCGGCGGGACTTCGGCCCATCCGGGCCGGAGATTTAAGGTCAGTGCAAATAAAATGAAATCCCGCCGGCGCCAGCTGTTTTCACAGGCTGCCGGCGGGATTTGCACATCGCCGGTTTTTTACCGGCGGGAGAATTCGAAAACCTGCGGGAGCGGAAATAACGCCGCTTCCCGCCAATTCTCCGACCCTGCGTGGGGTCGGAGAATCCCGCCCAGAGTGTCTAGAACTTTAACACCTCTGAGTAGTGAGAGTAGAAGAGTCCGGCAAGTGATCGAAAAAAGCCATTGTACTTGAAGCAGTAGCACCTTGTTCCTACAATGTACAGACAAAGGATGGGTTGCTTTTCAGAAGAAATCATTGTGCACTCTTGAAAACCAGAGAAGACTTTCACAACATGATGGATGACAAATCTACTTCAGAATCAATGTCAGCTGCACAGCCAAATAGTTCAGTAGTTTCTGAGCATGAGAATGTCCTGGAGAACATTGAATCTACAAATTCTGAGTAGCAAGGTCAAAGTTTGAGAAGATCAGCAAGAGTCAGGAGAAAACCTGATAGACTCAATTTGAAGATATGGACTATTTGTACATACTATGCTTACTGTTCTTGCATGTAAATATATATATATATATAAAATGAATACTGTTAGACACATAGGCTTATGATATCACATGTAAATATATTGATGATAATGTGTTAATTTATTTCAAAGGAAAGGGGATGTAGTGATATCATGGATGTGTTGTAATTCACTGACTGACCACGAGGAGTCTCACTAGTATATAAGTGAATGTTAGTCAGCAGACCCCACAGACTGGCGAGTGGAAGCTGAGGTTGCTTGTGCATGATTTTACTGTTTTTCTCATCTGTTTTCTTGTATATAGTTTACCCACACTTAATGTTAATAATTGTTTATAGCTTTAACTACAAGTGTTTTTGTAATAAATAAAGCCATCTGACAAGAACGCTACAATCATCTTTGATTATAAGGATATTATCTTTTCTTACAATTCCATAATTGCCACTGCCCAATTCCCAAGCATACAGATTTAAAGTAATTTGCAAAAGTAGCAAAAGCAATATGGTTAATATCTGGAATGCACTTCCCCAGGGAATGGAGGAGGCAGGATCATTCAAGTAATTCAAAAAGGGATTTGACAGTTCCATGAAAAGGAACAATGTGCAGCATTATGTGGAGAAGGCAAGGGATTGACACTAAATGGATGGCTCATTTGGAGAGCCAGTGCAATCAAGTTGGGCCGAATGGCCTCCTTCTGCGCTGTAACAATTCTGTGATTCTGAATTTACATCAAACCGAGGAAATAATTCTCTCCAATTGAAAACATACATACAAAGAATAATCAATCAATCCCATCACAGGAGTTTCTCTTTCATTACCTCCTAATCCCATATTCTATTTTTTATTCATTTTCAACAAGTTTCATAAGGGCTGTAATATTTTTGATAAACGGTCAAAATTAATTTATATTTGAAGAAATCCATACATACGAAAGCCGTGGAAATTAACCTCCTTCTTCCCAAAGCGAGTTCATCAACTATGAGGCACAGGTAAGAGGTTTGATGGAATACTCTCCACTTGCTTGGATGAATACCATGCCAACAAAACTCAAGAAGCTCAACACCATTCTGTACAAAGCTGCCCTCTTGATTGCCACCCCATCTAATACATTAAACATTCACTCCTTTCACACCAGCACACAGTGGTAGCAGCATGCACCATTTACAAGATGTACTGCAGCAATTCACCAAGGCTCCATCAACAACACCTCCAACCTAAGAGAATAAGGGCAACAGATGCCTAGGAATACCACCGCATGCCAGTTTCTCTCCAAGTCAATCACCATCATCACTTGGAACTATTTCTGCACTTTTGCTGGTTTAAAATCCCGGTCCTCCCTGCCTAACAGCACTATGGGTGCACCTAAACATCGACTGCCGCGGTTCAAGTAGGTGTTTCACCATTACCTTCTCAAGGGCAATTAGGGAAGGACATGAAATGCTGGTCTTGCCAGAAACACCTGCATCCAATGATTTTTTTTTAAAAAGCAGTCTATTCACCTGTTTATAAAATATGACAAATCATTACATCAATAACGCAGTTGCACAATGAAGATGGTGGGCGCGATTCTCCCAAACAGGGAGAAATCGTAAGGCTGGCGTCAAAAACGGGCGGGTTTGACGCCAGCCTCCCCCTCCCCGACCGGGAACCGGTTCTGGTCCCCGGTCGGGGCTAGCATGCCGCCGCCGTGAACTCCGGCATCGCGGGCTTAATGAATTTTGTTAAGCCCGCTTGCCAGAGTTTGCGACGGCTGACGCGTCGCATGACGTCAGCCGCGCATGCGCGGATTGGAAGACTCCAACCCGCGCATGCGCGGATGATGCCATCGCGCATTTGCGCGAAACCCGCGCATGCGCGGGCCGGGATGCCCCTCAGCCGCCCCGCGAATTGATACAGCGGGGCGGCGGAAGGACAAAGAGTGCGCGGGAATCGGACCCGCTGCCCGCGATCGGTGGGCACCGATCGCGGGCCCATGGCACCCTTGGCACGGCCGTGGTACTGCCGTGACAATCGGTGCCATGGTTGCCAAGATCCGAACTTTACAGCCGTTTTTACGAACGGCCAGACCAGGTGTGTTTGCCATTCGTAAAAACGGCCGTAAAGGGCTTGGACTTCGGCCCATCGGCCAGCTGAGAATTGCTGCTCGCCGTAAAAAAACGGCGGCAGCGATTCGTGTCGGGAGTCGGGCGTGGGGGGGGGGAGAATAGCGGGAGGGCGTCAGACTAGCGTGGCCGTAAAAATTTACGACCCCCGCTATTCTCCGCACCGTCGTGAGTGCGGAGAATTGCGCCCGGTAGCTTTAACGCAATTCATTCCATGATCTGGCCTTAGTCATGTACCATCAAAAGATACTGAATTAGCTGCAATAAGAGTGGCAATAGGAAGGCACAACTTCACCTAAGTATTCCTGGGGAAAGGAAAAAAATCAATTTAGGTTCCGCTTTCTAACCTCAGTCAAGTAATCCCTGCTCTATAAAGTCTATCAGTATGAACAAAATAAAAAGGATATTCAAGTCTGTTCTAATACACTCCTTCATCAATTGGACTTCCAACATTAATAGAATCATATAATCACTACAGTGCAGAAGGAGCCATTCGGTCCATCGAGTCTGCACTGGCCCTCTGAAAGAGCACCCTACTTAGGCCCATGCCTCCACCATACTCCCAGAACCCAGTAGCCCCATCTAACCTATTGGACACTGAGGTGCAATTTAGCATGGCCAATCTACCTAACCTGCACATCATTGGACTGTGGGAGGAAACCCAACCAGACGCGGGGAGAATGTGTATACTCTACACAGTCATCTAAGGCTGGTCTTGAACCCAGGTCCCTGGCACTGTGATGCAGCAGTGCTAACCACCGTGCCACCATGCTGCCCTCAAACCTGGATTTTATGCTTTTGATGGCATTTAGACCCAAATGTGTTTGAGTTTGACTCAAATGAAAGAGTGTCGTTTGTACTCTGTTTACTGCAACCTTATTTGTCGAGTTCCATATCCACATTTGGACGAATTTATTCCTCCAACCCAAAATTGTTGTGCACCTCGGTGAAGTATTGGAGAGTAGTCAAAATTTCATTGAATTTACAGTACAGAAGGAGGCCATTTGGCCCATCGAGTCTGCACTGGAACTTGGAAAGAGCACCCTACCCAAGCCCACACCTCCATCCTATCCTTGTAACCCATAAACCCCGCCTAACCTTTTTTTGGACACTAAGGGCAATTTAGCATGGCCAATCCACCTAACCTGCACATCTTTGGACTGTGGGAGGAAACCAGAGCACCCGGAGGAAACCCACGCAGACATAGAACATAGAATAGTACAGCACAGAACAGGCTCTTCGGCCCTCGATGTTGTGCCGAGCAATGATCACCCTACTCAAACGGACACTACGGGCAATTTAGCATGGCCAATCCACCTAACCCGCACATCTTTGGACTGTGGGAGGAAACTGGAGCACCCGGAGGAAACCCACGCACACACGGGGAGGACGTGCAGACTCCGCACAGACAGTGACCCAGCCGGGAACCGAACCTGGGACCCTGGGGTTGTGAAGCATTTATGCTAACCACCATGCTACCGTGCTGCCCAGCATTATTTTGGTGTTCGTGGGACTGGAGGAGTAAAAAGCTAAGAAATATATCAAAGGAAGTGTATGCAAATCAGATGTCAATGAACGAGATGTAAGAGATGCGGCTCCATCCTGTAAAATAACAATAGCACGATCAGGTGACAGAAATATATTGAAAGCAAATCTTTCAACCGCAAAAGTTTTAGCACATTAACTATCAAATTCAAGATGGAATTTCACCAGAATGAATCTGGCTGAGATGCCAGAGACAGGTTTTTATAAATCAATTCATTTGACAACATGCAGCCCACAACCAGTACACTTTTTTACCAAGACTTCAAAGCAGGCACTAGCTCAAAGAGTTCTCCCAGGACTGCTGCCGTTGGGTTAGATAGTAAATTAATTCCAGTGATTTTTAGACAGAAGGTTTATCATTTCATCAAGAATAGCCTAAGAAGTGATTATTCCCAATATAAATGGAGGCGAAACGTTCCATATTATTTATATCTGAAAATGCCAAAAAGGCAGTGACCTAGATAGCTACAGTATTTATAAAGCATTTTTAAGGAACTGATGTGGGCAAAGTTTAGCAGCAAGTATTCCAAGCTGCTGTCATCTCTTTTCCATTGCCAACTTTCGGTCTCTAATAACAAAACAAATACAAGTGAGGTGGCCTGTTTTAGCTCCTTTTTGTTTTTCTGTGAAGTATTCTTCAAATGTTCTTCACATTAGTCCTTAATTTGCCCTTTGCTAGTTTGAATCTCTGCCCCCTAATTGCACACTCTTGGTTTACTGTGCAAAAATGCTCCAGGCTTACCCTTTCTATGCTGTTTAAGGGATGACTTTAGAGAAATAAACTATATTAATCATCTTTTCTCATGATAAAAGAGCTTGGGTTTCTCTGAGCTTACTTGTGTCGTTTAATCTACTGATGCATGAGACCAGTCTATGAATTGCGTCCAGGGGATTGAATGTTTTATGTGTGTCACGGCATTTCGAACTGGAATAATACTTAATGTACCAGAATTTGTGGTAGCAGGGTATCTATAACGGCCTTTGCTGTGTGTTGGACTTACCCCTGCACCTTTCAGCTCTAAAATATTTTCCCCACATAGTGACTAAATGTGGGAGCTGATGCCAGCTCAGCAAGGGGAAATGGGGCATCTGCAACCTGCGGGCTCAAGGCAAGGAAAAGATTTTGACCAATAAGACTTCAGGATTAAGAAATTAACAATGGAAGGCTGAGAAGGAGGGTGAATTAACAGAGACAGTCCAATATCAAATCATGTAAGAAAAATAAATAGTGAGGGAAAGGAAAATTGGTTTAAGAAAGCAAGAACAAACAGAAAGGAAACAGAAAGTAAAAATAAGAAAACGTAAAACCTAATCATTTTTAAATCTCCCAAAAGAAAATTTGCGACATGATTGAATGAGACTCCACACTTGTAATTGTTAATTTTCACCCAATATTAGCCCTTACACTTACATTTATTAAATTTCATCTATCACTGTTCGATACTTTTTTACATATTTTATTCAAGATGCTTGCCACACATCAGCCTACCTGTCCGTTTGAGTTTTCTATCATCAATGAATAAGATCAATTTTTATTAACTTGATCTAAACTAGACCAGGGCCAACCCATAAGTTACTCTGCTCAGTACTTACCTATTCCACTTTAATATCATACTCTGAATAACACCCGCTCTTTGCATTCTTTCAACTAGTTTTTTTCCCCCGTTCCCAGATATAAACTTAGGTTTCAGTTTTTATTTGTTTTGAAGCAGCATTTCATGGGAAACTTTGTCCAAGGCTTTTATGTAATTCAATACAACTGACAAGACTCCCAACGTGTAAGGTTTTGATAAACTATTAGTTAACATTTCTCCCCACTGGAACCTCAATCTGTATCTTGTGACCCAATGATTGGGTTGCTGTGAAAAAAGACGAACCTGAAATTTGATTCAGCTTCAGATTCGCAGAAAAGAAGAGCACTCACAAAACCCCAGTTCAATTCAAATAGGAAATGTTTCTTGGTGGTGCTGAATAATTATCTTGCCAAAACAATTTTTCATCATATATGACTGCCGTAAGCCCCAGAATGAGCCCTCTAATCCATCATTTACATAAGAACATCAATTCATCGAGCCTGTTCTGTTGTTCAATTAGATCATGGCTGAACTGTATTTTAACTCTCGGCAAAATCTAATGGCAGTGCCTGACTCGGAATGCAATGCGGCCAGTAAATCTTTTTTTTCCTAAATTTAGAGGAGCTGACATCTCTCCAAATGAAACCCACGCAGGCATGGAGAGAATTTGCAAACTCCACACGGACAGTGACCCAGGGCCGGGATTCAAACCCGGGTCCTCAGCGCCGAAATCCCAGTGCTAACTACTGCGCCACATGCGGCCCTTCATCCGGTAAATCTTGCGAGAGGTCTCTTGTGAGATTTACTCGTCTTTCTACGCCTCATGGGATCTAACAGGATCTCGTGAGACGTCGTGATTTGGATCCCGTCACCAATGGGCGGGGCCTAAATTTGGGTATTTAAGTGTGTGGTTAGGCACACTTGAATATGCACTCGCCTTATAAAATCAAAATTTCTCAATAAAAATTATTTAAAAAAAAAAAGAATATGCACTCGCCGGACCTAACCAGCCAGGAGACCGCAGCCAGGTTCCATTTTGCATTGTTCTCCACGAAAAGGGACCAGGCAGAAAGCACTTGGGGCAGTCACCCAGATGATCAGAGGCCTCTGAGTGGTCAACCTCTGGGCACGGTGGCATCCTGGCACTATTGATGTCACCCAGGCACCTTGGCCAGGGTGCCAGGTTGGCAATGCCAAGGTGGCATTTTACTCATGCTGTGAATCAGGCCTGGGGGTGCCCTCCCCTTTTGAGGACCACTCCAACAAGTAAGTTGGGGATTGGGAGGGTCCAGGGGTTGCGTTGGGGGATCAAGAGAACAGGCGCTGATGAGCAGAGATCCTTAGTGCAGAAAATGGAGCTAAGTGCGGCCTTCCCCCAGAGGCCTGAAAAAATAACAGATTCCCATTTGATAGCGGGGTCGTTCCCGGAAAAACCTGCCGACAATGGGCTTTTTTACCCAATAAATTGCGCAGTCTATCTATCTCCCTTGGTTATGTTTACCTTATTATGTTAGAACCTGTTACCATTCTATGTAAAGTAATAAATACCACCTTCCTAAAATATATACTTTACCATTATATGCAAACATCAACCTAAGTTTATATGTTTGAAAAACGGTGCGTTATAATATTAAGTGTTAAATAGTTCTTCTGATTATTTAAACCTTGTGTACAGCTTATGTTCTACTATTTTCAACTGGGCTTTTTATACGGTGAGATATCAAAAGTATTGGTTACGCTGATGTCTCTTGCAAAGGATTTTGGCAGACCTTTGGCAGCACGGTAGCATGGTGGTTAGCACAAATGCTTCACAGCTCCAGGGTCCCAGGTTCGATTCCCGGCTGGGTCACTGTCTGTGTGGAGTCTGCACGTCCTCCCCGTGTGTGTGTGGGTTTCCTCCGGGTGCTCCGGTTTCCTCCCACAGTCCAAAGATGCGCGGGTTAGGTGGATTGGCAATGCTAAATTGCCCGTAGTGTCCTAAAAAGTAAGGTTAGGGGGGGGGGTTGTTGGGTTACGGGTATAGGGTGGATACGTGGGTTTGAGTAGGGTGATCATTGCTCGGCACAACATCGAGGGCCGAAGGGCCTGTTCTCTGCTGTACTGTTCTATGTTCTATCCATGGAGACATTAGAAATCAGTTTGCTCCAGTGTTTGCCTTCTGTTAGCACAACCAAACTCTGCTGAGGGTAGTCAATGAATCTCATTCAAGAGTGAGACCAATAGAAGATTATGATCACTCATGCCCAATTTAGTAGTGTGTAGGAAACCCACTTTCTGAGAAATTGAATGCAGAGTTGTGAGGTCAAGGGTTTACTTCAGGAGCATTAGCTAGGAAGGGCTAACATCAAAAAGGGAGCAGGGACCCAGAAAAAAGAGTTGGACTCATTAGATCTATAATTTACATTTAAACTGATGCCCACCTGTGTGGGCAATACAGGAGCATAGTGATTAGCACTATGGCTTCACAGTGCCAGGGCCCAGGTTTGATTCCAGGCTTGGGTCACTGTTTTTGCGGAGTCGGCACGTTCTCCCCGTGTCTTCATGGGTTTCCTCCGGTTTCCTCCCACAAGTCCCAAAATACGTGCTATTAGTTAATTTGGACATTCTGAATTCTCCCTCTGTGTACCCGAATAGGCGCCGGAATGTGGCGACTAGGGGCCTTTCACAGTAACTTCACTGCAGTGTAAATATAAGCTTACTTGTGACAATAAAGATTATTATTAATATTATTACCTTATAATGTTAATCAGCCTTGGTGCGATCCTGGCACACCACTGAATCACCAGCACCTTATGTAAATGAACTTACCTTACCTTGTATCATGAGGATCTTCCCTTTCACTTATGGGCACATAAGCCATCTCAACAGTTCCTTTTCACCTGAACTACGAGAACTGTGTGGCTAAATTCTCCTCCAACTCAATTTTCAAATTTGGTGATGACCCCACCGTAGTGGGTTGGATCTCAAACAATGATGAGACAGAGTACAGCAATGAGATAAAGAATCTGGTGAACTGGTGCGACGACAATAATCTCTCCCTCAATGTCAACAAAATGAAGGAGATTGTCATCGACTTCAGGAAGCAAAGAGGAGAACATTCCCCTACATCAATGGGAACGAAGTAGAAAGGGTCGAGAGCTTCAAGTTTTTAGGTATCCAGATTACAACAACCTGTCCTGGTCTCCCCATGCCGACACTATAGGTAAAAAAGCCCACCAACGACTTTACCTTCTCAGAAGACTAAGGAAATTTGGCATGTCAGCTACGACTCTCACCAACTTTTACAGATGCACCATAGAAAGCATCTTTCTGGTTGTATCACAGTTTGGTATGGTTCCTGCTCTGCCCAAGACCGCAGGAAACTACAAAAAGTCGTGAATATAGTCCAGTCCATCAAGCAAACCAGCCTCTCATCCATTGACTGTCTCAATTCCTGCTGCCTCGGAAAGGCAACCAGCATAATTAAGGACCCCTCGCACCCTGGACATACTCTCTTCCACCTTCTTCCATCAGGATAAAGATGCAAAAGTTTGAGGTCACGTATCAACTGACTCAAGAACAGCTTCTACCCTGCTGCCATCAGACTTTTGAATGGACCTACCTCGTATTAAGTTGATCTTTTCTACACACCCTAGTTATGACTGTAACATTATATTCTGCAGTCTCTCCTTCCTTTGGTATGAGTTGTCTCTCTTTCCTACGGTATGCAATATTTGTACAGCATGCATGAAACAATACCTTTCACTGTATACTGATACATGTGACAAAAATAAATCAAATCAAATCAAATCAAAAAGATTATAATGTTTTAGGCAGGAAAAGATTATTGATCCATCTTGCCTTCCAAAGTTCCCATTAAATTATTTATTTGATTCCAGCATTCCGGTGGGCTTTGAAATATATCAGCAAGGGCATTTCAATCTCGTTGGCCATCTCTTGGAACCCATGGAATAGAAATTTTCAGGTCCTATTGATTTGAAGTTTTCTAAATCGTTTTATTTTCCTTTTCCTGTAATACTGAGATTTTCTGTTCTTTTTTCTCCTGATTCTGCTTCTCATAACAAAACAATCTCTGCCCTCCTCCTGTGAAGGGTCCCCAGCAGTGTGGCCAGCAAACAACGTAAAGCAGTGTTTTTCAAACTTTTTTGTCCAGGACCCATTTTTACCAACCGCCCATCCTTCGTGACCTACGCTGGCCGACCTTTGCGACCCACGCCAGCCGACCTTTGCGACCCACGCCGGCCGACCTTTGCGACCCACGCTGGCCGACCTTTGCGACCCACGCCGGCCGACCTTTGCAACCCACCATTTTCCCTTGCCTTCAATGTGAGAGGTGAGCCTGGGCTTATATTCTATAGTCTAGAGTAGTGAAGAATGAGAAATGACCTAATTGAAACAGGCATTATTCTCTCATGACTCTACAGAGCAGATGCAGAATGTAAGTGTTCCTCAGATGGGTGATTTACAGCCTGGGGATATAGTCTGCAAATTACAGTGCAACGATTTTAGACACAGGTGAGGAGGAATTATTTAACTCAAATTATTGTGAATCTTTTTAATCTCTAAAATTCACTACCAAAGAGAGTTCTGCAGGCTCAGTCATTGAGCATATTCAATACAGATGCAGTAAGACTGAATTGGATTTTTAAAAAAATCTTCTCCTGGATCAGTGTGCTGATATCAGGAGGAGGCGGTGTTTCTCTCTGGGCTCCGGGCATGCGCACTGATGAGCAGGCATGCATGCGCAGTGCGCCCGCATTTTTAAAGCCGGTTGCGGCCATCGTATTCAAAGCCTCTCGCAGCCGGCATTTTTAAAAACTGGCTGCTGCATCCATTGCGCCTGAATTCCCGCAATCGTGAATGCTGCAATGGATGACTCCCCAACCCTCCTGGCACCTGTCCGCGACCCACCCGCGAGTCATGACCCCCTCTTTGAAAATGCCTGACGTAAAGTGTCATTGACATCGGCTGCACCGCAACAAAATCCCGCCTCTGGCCAATGGTGAGTCACCTCAGCTGCTGGAAACCATGCCACGGTGTGGGTGGGGGGCGAATTGTTCCCCATCCTTTGATGCCATCTCTCCATTTCAACTTGTATCCAGTTCAGCGCCTCTATCACCTATTAATATTTTTCCTTTGTATACTATATTCTTTTCATGTTCTTTCATAAAACATTGCCTTATTCATTGGTTAAGTGTTTAAATATGTAAATTATAGTTCTGTATGTGAGTTTGCATAAAATGCATCTCAATTACATTACTGCAAATCAGTTTGTAACAGTTACTCAACTGTATTAATATAATGTTCCAAGGTATTTTGGGCATTGTTAATACAATGTCGTGGTATCAGAAATATTTTGCACCCATGTTATTTGTTTCATTTAAATTAATAATAAGCTCAATGCAACATTTTGGAATCTAAATACACCAATAATCTGTTTGAAATGACTTTTCCTTGTGGGTACTTTATATTCCTGTCACATTCGGGCTGCTTTAGAAAAATGATTTCCCAAACTTCCCCCGCTATCAACACTCTTCCTGCAGGGGATTTTGTAAATGTTGTTCACTTTTCTGCTTAATGTGTGTTAATGATCTTTGAAAGTAGTGGCTTTATTGAAGATGCAATAAAAAGAAGGACTAAACTCTTATCAAAGCACACAGTACAACAGGGCAGAGAAAGTAGGCAGGCGATTCCTGCACACAATAGATGTATGATAAACCACAGGCATAGCCGGGGAACTGACATCCAAAGGGAAATTCAGTATTACACAGCAATAACTACTTTAGACAAGTAGATTGTATATCTATTATTTGTCCTGAAGATTAGGTCTGTTCTTTTGTTATTTTGATTCTGAGACTGAGATTAATATTATGTTTGCATCACAGTTTGTTTTTCTAACTGAGCTCGATTCTGTTGGACGTAGTCTTGCCTTTCAGTTAGATGTTTGTGGGTTCAAACTCCACCTTCAATTTAAGGACAGCATTTTGGCAGACATCCTCGTTGAGTGCTGCATTGTCTGAGTTACCATTTTAGAAATGAGGTGTTGATCAGAGGGTCTGTCTGCATATAGAATGTAACAACCATGGACGTTCTTCTGATGTCTTGGTCAACATTCATCCCGCAGTCAATACCATCAAAAATTTGTTGACTTGGTACTCGGAACTAGCCATGCACAATATATAATGAATATATCTCTTTCCATATATATTAATATACTGATGTTATAGATATACATAAATATCAGTGACTGATATAAATTAATGGATTGGCTATAAGCCAATAATTACCAAAAGAGATTTAATTTTCTTTTTTTCTGTGACATTTGTATTCAGGACATTACATTTGCCAACTTTAAATGCCATTTTTTTCTTGTCAGCTGTTTCAATTGAAGGATTTTATCCAAAAGTTATTTTTTTCTGGTTACAAAGGTGCTGAAAATGATCTAACCAGTCAGTAGCATGAAATGGTCTCATAGAAAATTGACAGTCCATTTCAAACTGTAATTTTCTGTACCATTGGCTACCAGGTAGCTGCACAGGATGGCATCTCTAGGTATCTGTTTCACAGTTAAAGAATGCCTATCTCTGAAGCCTGTACCAGATGGCAAGGTGTATGCCAGGCGACTGATCACTAATACCCTTTGTTCTGCTTCATGGGCTTCTTACCATTTTTGAGCTTGTTGTATTGAAGGGAAATGTGTGCTTTCATTGTGTTCTTTTATACACGGAGATCAGGGAGAAATTCTACCCTACCCGGCGGGGCGGGAGGTCCCGGCGTAGCGGAGTGGCGCCAACCACTCTGGCGTCGGGCCTCCCCAAAGATGCGGAATTCTCCGCACCTTTAGGGGCTAGGCCCGTGCCAGAGTGGCTCCCGCTCCGCGACTGGTGTCAACGGCCTTTGGCGCCACGCTGCCCGGCTTCGGGGCTGGCCGAAAGTCCTTCGCGCATGCACCGGAGCGTCAGCGGCCGCTGACGTCACCACCGGCACATGCGCGGTGGAATGGGTCTCTTCCGCCTCCGACATGGTGGAGGCCGTGGCGGCGGCAGAAGAAAAAGTGTGCCCCCGCGGCACAGGCCCACCTGCCAATCTGTGGGTCCCGATCGCGGGCCAGGCCACCGTGGGGGCACCCCTCCGGGGTCCGATTGCCCCGTGCCCCCCCTCCCCCAGGACCTCGGGGCCCGCTCGCGCCGCCTGCTCCCGCCGGCACAGAGGTGGTTTAAACCACGTTGGCGGGAGAGGCCTGACAGTGGCAGGACTTCGGCCCATCACGGGCCGGAGAATCGCCGTGGGGGGCCCGCCGATCGGCGGGGCGCGATTTCCACCCCCGCCGATTCCCGGGTGGCGGAAAATTCCGGCCACAGCGGGGGCGGGATTTACGCCGGTCCCGGACGATTCCCCGACCCTGCGGGGGGGGTCGGAGAATTCCGCCCCAGATACTTCATACTGACTCAATGAGGTGACTATTGGCCTACTCATGCATGAACCAAAGAAGTCTAAAAGCAAATTACTGCAGATGCTGGAATCTGAAACAAAACAGAAAATACTGGACAATCTGAGCAGGTCTGAAAGCATCTGTCGAGAGAAAAGGGAGCTAACGTTTCGAGTCTGGAAGACTCTTTGTCAAAGCTGGAGAGAACTGGCATCAGATTTATACAGTAGTTGGGGGGGGGGGGGGGGGTGGAGCGGTGAAGCTGGATAGAGGGCCAGCGATATGTGCAGATAGACAAAGATCAATGGAAGAAATTAAAATGAAAATAAATTTGATAGCAAGAAAAATGCGGTAAAAGTGGTGGAGAGAGTTCACAGTCTGAAGTTGTTGAACTCAGTGTTAAGAGCGGAAGGCTGTAATGTGTCTAATTGGAAGATGCGATTTCTATCAATCAGGCCTGGGGAGCGGTGTTCTGGTCAGAGTGAACCAGGATCCAGTGTGTGAACACCTGTGTAGGAACTCTATAACTGTATATATATTACCCCTGTTAGTTGCCAATAAACACTTTGGTCTTCCTTACTGACACCTGCCTGGTATGGCCTGGGGCCACCACATTGGCGACGAGTATAAACCCGATCAATCGCAAGCCCTCCAAGTTGAGCACAGAGTCAGAAAGTGCCAACAATACCTGACAACAGTGTGTAAAAAATTCCCATGATTGGGAAGTTCGGCCCATTCGACCAGGGGGCAGAAGACTGGAGCTGATATATTGAGTGACTCTATTACTTATTCACGGCAAATTAAATAACAAGGGAGGATAAACAAGAAAGGAAAATGGCCAAGCATTATAAATTTGGTGAAGCACTGGTGACACGCTGCGTGATCGTTTAGTATGTGCTATTAACAACTTAAGTGAGCAAAAGAAGCTTCTGGCTGAAACGGAGATTACCCTACACAGGGCAATCGAGATCACCCAGGCAACCAAGTACACTGAAGGGCACATCAAAGCTTCAAAGCGTGCAAGAGGTGTTGCCTCCCAAAACCATGCCTATATTTCTCCGAACCCCATATTTGAGTCCATCCAATCTGATTTCCGCCCCACCACAGTATCAAAATAAATCTTACCAAAGGCACAAATGACCATCCTGTTGTGAGTGTGCCAAAGGGAAACAATCCCTCTTTGTCCTTCTCGGCCTGCATACAGCCTTTGACATGGTTGACGACACTGACTGCCTCCAAACCTCTTCACTGTCATCCAACTGGGGTGAGACTGCACTCACCTGATTCTATTCCTATCTAGTTAATGAAAGCCAGAGAATCATCACCCATTGCTTCTCTCCCTCTTCCTGCACAGTCACCTCTAGTGTCCCCCCAGGATCTGTACCTAGTCCCTCTTATTTCTCATCTCGATGACATTAATGACATAATCTGGAAAGACAATGTTAGTTTCCACATGCACGCTGCCATCCAAATCTATCAACTGCTCCACTGTCTCTAAATTGTCAGGCTGTTTGTCCGGCATCCAGATAAGCAGAATTTTCCTTCAATTAAACATTAGGAACACTGAAGTCATTGCCTTCGGTAACTGCCGAACTCTACTCCCTTGTCACCGACTCCATGCCTCTCCCCAGCAACTGTTTGGAGCTGAATCAGACTGTTCACAATATTGGTGTCATATTTGATGCTGTGTTGAGCTCCTGGTCACTTAACTGCACTATCTTTAAGACCGTCCATTACTGAAACACGACCAGGCTCTGCCCTTGCCTCAGCTCTTAGTTAGCACAGTGGTTAGCACAGTTGCTTCATAGCACCAGGGTCCCAGGTTTGAATCCCGCTTACTGTCTGTGCAGAGCCTGCACTTTCTCCCCGTGTCTGCGTGAGGTTCCTCCCACAGTCCAAAGATGTGAAGGTTAGGTGGATTGACCAAGCTAAATTGCCCTTAGTGTCCCAAATAGGTTAGGTGGGGTTACTGGGTTATGGCAATAGGGTGAAGGTGTGGGCTTAGGTAGCGTGCCCTGTCCAAGGGCTGGTGCAGACTCGATGGGCCGAATGGCCTCCTTCTGCACTGTGAGTGCCGGGAAACACACGGGTGAATGCGCTCACTGGGGACTTTGTTCCCTTTTGGGAGAATCGTGCCAAATATAAATACAATAGTGCAATTCTAATGGGTGTACAGTGACAAAGAGGATGACAATCAGTGAAGGATGGAAGCGCAGGTTGAGAAAGTTATGAAACTTCATAAAATATTGGCTCAGTCTCAACTGGATATTTTGTCCAATTCTGGGAACCCCTTTTTAGAAAGTATTTGAAAATTTTAAAGAGGGTACAGATAATATTTGCGAGAATAGCACGAGTGATGCGGGACTTCATGGATAGATTGAAGAAACTGGAGTTGTTTTCCTGAGGGAAGAGAAGGTTGAGAGGAGATTTGATTGAAGTGGTCACAATTGTGAGGAATCTAGACAGGAGAGTTAGAGAGAATTGGGCTGGATTCTCCGTCGGCCAATGCCGAAATCGTGGTGGGTGCCGGCTTCATGCCAAATCACCATTCTCCGTCGCCTCGGCCGTGGCATAAATGCCTTCCACTCCACAAGTACTGGAAACTCCATTGGCATATCATTATGGGCCTGATCCGGTATTCTCTGGGTCCTTTGCGATTACCGCCTCCACTGGCGAAGTTCACTTCTGCTTTTCAAAATCGTGAAACATGCGCCGTGGCTGATGAGGAAGAGAGAACAGGCAGAACACGGAGAGGCACGATCATGTGCTGCCGGTCCTGACATTGGCCGAGCTGGCTGTGGGGGTGCACCGTGGAGCCAGGGTGACCCCCCATGGCACTGGGGCGGTGTCCAGGCACGGACAGCCACTGCTGTGGACCACAAGGCACCCACCCACCAACCAGCTGCCACCCGCTGGCGGGGCATCATGCGGTCCGCCATGGGCAACACCCACAGTGTCAACCAGGGCCACTGTGTAGCCCGTTGGACTTGGTTGGGAATGGGGGAACGCACCATGCTAACACGTCAGCCTTTCACCCCCTGTAGACGATGGATATTAGATTTCAACCAGCAATGGTGGCCTCCCTCCTAATCGCCGCAGCCCTGGGGGATACACTGAGGCTGTACGAGCTGGTGCTGCTCGAGGAGGAACAGGAGACAGGCGCTGAAGATGGACAGCTGGTCGCCCAACAGGCTGAGGAGGAGGAAGAGATGCAAAGAGGCATCGCATGAGACCCTGTTTGTACCAGCAGCACCAGTCATTTGAGGATCTATCAGACTGGGCATGCTATCGAGGAATCCAGCTGAGCAGGGGGACAGTGCGACGTATCTGCCGGACCATGGTGCACCTGGCACCGCAAGGGAATGAGAGAGGACACCTGCTCCCGGTGGCCATCAAGGTGTTGGTCACCCTGAATTTTTACCCTACGGGGTCCTTCCAGGCACCGAATGGGAACCTGTCCGGAATCTCACTAAGCTTGGTGCACAGGTGCATCCAGGCCATCATGGAGACCCTATATGCCCAGTCGGCCTAATACAATGTGGACGCAGCCAACTAGAATTCCTGGGCAGTGGGGTTCACCGCCATCGGCGAGATGCCCCAGGTCCAGGGGCTAATTGAGGGGATGCATGTTACCCTATGGGCACCTGCAGATGACAGGCTGATCTTCACAAACAGAACTTGCAGCTGGTGTGTGACCATGAGATGCGCATCATGCACATCTGCGCCTGGTACCCGGGCAGCGTGCATGACGCCTTCATCCTGGCAGGCGCTATGATCCCAGCCTCTTCAAGGCACACTCCGCATGATTCCTGCCCACGGTAGCACTTTCCACCATTAACCGTGGTGATCCCTGCATGCGAGCTGGCCATTCCATCACACGGTCCCATTGATCCCTGGTGTGCCAAAGGTGGATACCGTGGGGGAGGGGGAGGAGACTCTGGAGTGGTGGGCGGCGGCTGAACTGCGATCCCTGAGCAAAACCCACTCCCAACATCCACCCATTCCAAACACCCCCGTGTTGCCGCTGCGGCCAGTCCAGATCAGCCCGCCCTCACACCTTTCTGACAGAGCACCAAAACAGGTTGTAACATTGTGAACAGATGTTCAATGGGAAAACATATTTCCAGATATGTGTCCCAGCCCCTATTACTAAACTGTGCCCTGCACCTGTGCCAGCTTAACTGGCCTTATGGGCCCTAACGCTACACTGAGGTGTATCCCCAAATAGTGCAGTGGGTGTGGAGGGAGCCTGCTCTGATTCCCACCCTGTGACCTGGGTACCTTTTGGCGGGCATCTTCTCGGGCGACCAGTCATGATGGGCCCGGCTGCTGCTTGGGTGTCCCAGGTGGCATGGTTCACTCAGTTCTTCCCTAGAGATGCGCCAGGGAAAGGAGGGGTGGGGGTCCAAAGTGCTGCGGTGTTTTGACACCTTTCCTGCAGGAGTCAGCAGCATGGGCTCCATCACCTCCTTCTCCTTCGGGGTGCCCATTGGCCCCCGGCTACTCCATGGGATGGGGTGCGAGCAGAGGGAACACATCCCCCACCACCTGGCACTGCCAGTCCTGGACGCCCGTGTCCATGGAGCACAGGTAGTGGACCAGATCACGCTGCAAATGTGGCACCATCTTCTGGGTCTGTGCCACATCAGCCAGTGCCCAGGTAATGCCGCAGATGCTCTCAACCAGGTCCCGCTGTGACTGGGCCATACTCAGGAGCACTGCTGTAATGTCCAGGTGTCTTTGGGACATGGCTGCCTGTGAGAGGGCAGCCCTGTCCTGCGCCTCGGCCACCACCTGCACAGATTGTCCCAGGCCTTGGACATGCTGATCCATAGCCAAAACACTTGCCCCAAAGGCCTCCACCACAGAGGCCACCTGTGTAGCGTTGGCCTGGTTGGCAAGTATGGCTGGCACTGTAATGATATCTATATAGTCAGATTAGTGGAGGAGAAAGCAAGAGAACAGCATGAGGAGAAGATTAAATTAGATAGAGTTAACACGAGGTTAGATCATAGTATAATTAGTGACTGTTTAAATTATTGATTACTGCTGGACAGATACAATATTACTTTATTATTAACTATAGCTCAGTAGAGTGCACAAACATCATTTAATTAACAGTTATACAATAAATCATTTTGTTTCAATTTAACGATTGATGGATTCTTTATCAACAGAATGGACCATTCTGGAGGGACAAAGAATACAACATATTACCACCAAGGGTAATATAACATGGTACCAACTCCTGTGCCTGAAGGTGCTTGATGCTCACTGACAACCCCTCATTAGTCCCTGGCCCTGTGATTGCATCTCCACGATCGATGGGACTGTCCATTCTAGAAGCTATTCTATGATTCTATGAAGACCAAAACCTGTCTGGATGGCAGCTAGTCACTGGAGTCTGCCCATCCCCCCGATGGTCCGCCCCCTTGGGAATTCCTACCTCCACCTGCTGTGCCACAGCATGTGTAGTGTGCATCAGATAATGTCCCAGGAGCTTCTTCATTAATGTGTCTAACTGAGGTGAGTGTCTCTGGGATGGTGGAGAATGTTGAAAAGTCAGTGTCATCATTGGACTCGAGCTCCAGGGTGTTCTGAGTTTCAAGTTGATGGCTTGCATCTGTGTTGGTGTCTTCAACACTGCTTGGCACCTGGGGCTGTGGCTGTAGCTGTGGCTGGGGGCGGGGGTCACGAGATGGGCCCACCCCAACACCACCAACAACTCCTGCAAGCCAAAAGACAAGACACATGATTAGACCGCAGGCCAAGGCGAGTGGGGAGTTGGAGTGGGGATATGGGTGTGGCGTGGGTGTGGTGTGAGCGCGGTGTGGGTGTGACGGTGTGTGGGGGCGAGGGTGGTTTAGGAGTGAGGGTAGTGTTGGGGGAGGTGATACGCATGACATGCGGAACCACAACTTAGCGGGGCCACACTTCTTCGCCCGATGCCGATCTCCACACTGGCGACTGCGCTTTCCTCGGACCTGCTGACCATGTCCAGGGCCAGTTTCTCTACTGTGGGGAGGGGTGCAGGTCTAGCAGTTGCCCTCCAGTCTTCTCCAGCTCCTGGCAGTTATGGGAGGCCTTCTCCTGGCGGGGCGGGGGGTGTTGGTGGAGACAAACCATGACAGTGTTAGACAGTCAGATGCCTGCCACCCAGGGGGTGGGTAGCTGGTGGTTTCAGTGGCCAAGGCACTCAGCCATGGTGGCGGGTATGGGTGCTGGCATGTGGTGCAGGGTGGGGGTTCAGCTGCCTCCTGGTGAGGGTGGTGTGTTTACAGGTGTGCGGGATGGGGTTTTGTGCCAGGGTCAGAGTGCTGGCTGGTCTGGACGATGTTGCTGATGGGGATTATAGCGTCTGCCATCTGCACCCAGAACAGAGATGGCTGGCAGCCGCATTCCTGGGTCGACGTACAGCGTCCTCCGCCTCTCCTCCATGGCATCTAACCAGGTCCCGAGCTCCGCATCCGTGCAACGGTGTGCTGCTCTCCTCATTGCCATATTGTTCGCTGAGATGGTGTGTGTGTGGAGTGAAGTGTGTACACGCAGCTGCAGCTTGTTTTACGTTGCACTGGTGCTAGTCCCTCAGTGGTCGTTGAATCGGTCCAGTTGCGACACCAGTTTTGCTGTTGTAGAACTCCGCACATCCTGCCCCGGCGTCAACACTTAGGGCGAAATTCTCCGACCCCCACGACGGGTCGGAGAATAGCGGGAAGGCCTTCCCGACATTTTTCCCGCCCTCCCGCTATTCTCCCCCACCCCCCGCCCAACTCCCGACCCGAATCGCTGCCGCCGTTTTTTTACGGCCGGCAGCGATTCACAGCTGTTCGATGGGCCGAAGTCCCAGCCCTTTACGCCGTTTTTACGAACGGCAAACACACCTGGTCTGGCCATTCATAAAAACGGCGTCACAAACTCGCTTTTCATAACCATGGCACCGATTGGCACGGCAGTACCATGGCCGTGCCAAGGGTGCCATGGGCCCGCGATCGGTGGGCACCGATTGCGGGCAGCGGGCCCGATGCCCGCGCACTCTTTCTCCTTCCGCCGCCCCGCAGTATCCATTTGCGGGGCGGCTGAGGGGCAACCCGGCCCGCGCATGCGCGGGTTTCGCGCAAATACGCGATGACGTCATCCGCGCATGCGTGGGTTGGAGTCTTCCAATCCGCGCATGTGCGGCTGACGTCATATGATAACGATATTCGTTAAGCCCGTGATGCCGGAGCCTACGGCCTCGGGCTGCTAGCCCCGACCGGGGACCAGAATCGGTTCCCGGTCGAGAAGGGGCGCGCTGGCGTCAAACCCGCCCGGGTTTGACGCCAGCCTTACGATTTCTCCCGTTTTGGGAGAATCGCGCCCTTAGCCTCTGGAACGGAGAATTCCACCAATTTTTCCTATTGCTGAAAGGATTGAGAACCAGGAGACACAGATTCCAGAACCATAATTGACATTAATAAATTTTTTTTTACAGTAAGTAATGATGATTTGGAATATACTACATACAAATATGGAATTGATGGGGGACAGGGTGGCAGGGGGGTGGTGACGGCGTGATGGAGGATGGAGTCAGATTCAATTATGGCTTTGCAAAGGGGATTTGATGAACACCTTAAGGGGGAAAAAGTTGCAGGGCTAAGGGGAAGGGTGGGGGGAGGGACACACAAAATTGATTCTGCAGAGAACTGACCCAGACTTGAGGGACTGATTAACCTCTGTTCTCTTTGACTGTTCTGTGATTTTATGGGCAGGGGTTTCAGGCCTTGCCCACTACTGGGACCATGCGGTCCTGCCGAAAGTCAATGGACTTTTGACTGGGCCGTTGAATCTCCCACGCCGGATCCGCCACAATGAGGCTAGGAACTCCCAGCCACCATATTTGTAGTTTAGAAAGGAATACTAGTACAGGTCCATCCACCAATAACTCTGCGTTTCCTTAAAATACATTGCATATGCAAAAGAAACGACTCTCGTACTCTCGCTCTGAACTGAATATAAATAATGTATATAGATGTCATGGAAATTTATAGCTTATTATTACATTTGTTGATGGTTACATTAACTGTGGCCATATTTTTCAGTATTTTCTTTGCAGCACTACTTTCCATCCAAAAGGATCTGCTCCAATATTTAAATACAGAAAGTTTGAATACAGTATTTAAATACAGAAATGTTGGTCGATAATAAAAGGAATAATTCTGCCTCATGAAAATGTAATCATATTTATATGAAAGTCATTTCCTTTTACATTTGTTGTGAGCTGTTTTAATTTATTGTTAATTGCTACCTTAAAGTAAAATAATGATACGTTCTCTTTGGAGAACCCTGTGCGAGGTGCAGAGAAATAAATTGACATTGAATGTAATTGCAGTAATTGGTGCGTGCAATTTTATCTTGACGACTCCACATGTGAGACTGAAGTTGGCTTCCTCAAATTTATTATTGTCACAAGAGTTTTAGTGTAATACATGGATTACAAATAAGGCAATGAATATAATTAATGATTGTGGTAATATTTTCCCTGTGCGACTGTGGTTGATTATAGCTTTCCCAAAAGGGGAGAGGCTCAAATGTTTTTTGGATTTAGCCAATGTTCTTACAGGCATGTTGCCATTTATCAAATCTTGAGTGGCTTAGTGGCTTTGTAAAGCAAACAAATAGAAAAAAGGAGCCATTTGAAAGGAGTTGTGTGTAAAACCCAAACCATTTATCCAGTATATGACATTTATCCTAGTTTGTGCCCAAAATAATAAGGAGAATTAAGAGTTTTCAATTATCTAATACGTTGGTTACTGCCCTTGATAATTGTGGACTTAAATGATGTTGTGACCTTTTTATTAATTGCCATGAACAGAAATAAAAATTTATTTAATACTTTTATAGTCATTGCTGTCCTGAACTTTATACTTTTGTTCTTCTTAGGGCAGCACGGTAGCATGGTGGTTAGCATAAATGCTTCACAGCTCCAGGGTCCCAGGTTCGGTTCCCGGCTGGGTCACTGTCTGTGCGGAGTCTGCACGTCCTCCCCGTGTGTGCGTGGGTTTCCTCCGGGTGCTCCGGTTTCCTCCCACAGTCCAAAGATGTGCGGGTTAGGTGGATTGGCAATGCTAAATTGTCCGTAGTGTCCTAAAAAGTAAGGTTAAGGGGGGGGGGTTGTTGGGTTACGGGTATAGGGTGGATACGTGGGTTTGAGTAGGGTGATCATTGCTCGGCACAACATCGAGGGCCGACGGGGCCTGTTCTGTGCTGTACGTTCTATGTTCTATGTTATGCATCAGTTACAACTCTCGCTCCTCCTTACATTATTGCATTGAAATCAAAGACCATTGCACCACTTCTTGCTCTCACTTATTCTTTTTCAAAGAGCTCAAGACTGTAGAAATCTGTACTTCCTTCACGGTTCACATCTGCAGTGTTTTGAGTTTTATTGCCGAAGCAAACGTTACAGTAGCTAATACAGGCAGTAAGGGTTCAACATTATAATCACTAGATCATGCTATTATTGTCTTACTAGATATTGGGATGTGAAGGTGCACTCTGGACCACGGATGTGAGTAATTGTGATGCCAAGTCTTAAATATATAAAGTAAAAAAATCTAAAAATTTGTAATCAGTTCTACTTCAGTGTACCAGCTGTTAAAGACTTGCCATGGGGTCACTCAGCTATTTATTTTCTTTTTCATTTTCCACCCAGGTGCAAAGTGCACAATGGTCTTGGCCAATTACTTAGGTTTCTTAGTAGGTGGACTCCCAGTTAACAGATCGGAAATCTTCACTTGTCTGCCACTCTATTGTGTTGGAAACTTTAACTCTGATTCCAGACGTTGGGGGGCAAGATTTAATGTTTGACTACATTAACATTGAAAGATCATTCCATGAGCATAGAATATCAAAACCATATTTCAAACAAATAGTTGTATACAGGACAGCTTCTGCACACCGTGAATGTGAAACACTGGGTATGATCTAGTGGCCCCATTTGACGTGGGGAGTGGACAGCCCTGATGATTGAGTGGGGGAAGAGGGAGAGGGCAGAGCCCCGATGATATGTGGAGTGGGGTGCTCTGATGTTGGCATTGCGGTGGAGGGGGATTGCCCTGGTGTTGGGGGAAGGGTGGTTCTGATCTCTGTGAGGGGGAGGGGGTTCCAGCGTGTTTAGGCCCAGCATCCCCCCAGCTGGCCATGTGATCCTAGCCACCACTCTGAAATTGTGTAGAATGCCGTTTAATCAGGGGAGAACAGGCAGTTGTGGATCTATTGAGTTTCACACAGATTTTCCCGCCTGATCCAGGATTCTGTGCAATTTTGAGAAAATTCCGCCCGTTTTTGTAGGAGTAACCAGCAATACTCCACCCACAAGAATATCTGAGGCAGACTTAATCTCGTGGCAGGCATCTACATTTAGGATTCTTGGGCCTGGGGACCAATGACACCCAAAAGGTCAGATTGTCTGCAAATTCACGTGTGCAATTTTTCTCCAACTCTTTTAGTTTTGATTCAGTTTTCTTCTGCAGAGGAAGGCAGGTTTACAATGAGGTTGCGCAATGGGTATAATAAACTTGTCAATAAGTAGTTTGTTCAGCATGCCCTACACTTTGGCTTTATTGTCAAATACTTGAGTGACAATAACTTGCTATTGTGCTGGTTGATTGATGCGATGTACTGCTGAAGGCATATTTCTATGGCTTGCCAATACTAAATCTTAGATGAGCAACTTCTATAATCTGTGTTTGGATTTGACAATCTCAATCAGTGAAACAGCATTTTACTGCTTGCTGACATCAGGGTGTGCAAAACACTTTTACCGATTCATTTGCGTGATTATCCCGTTGAAATATGACTGATTTACTCGCAAAGGTGAAAAGATCAATTAGAGTGTTCTTTACATTTCGTGGGCTGCATCACTTCCAGGATCAGACAATGTGTTGAGTATATCTCAGAAAAGTCCTCACCTGTAATGAAAATACAAAGCTGTATTTTGCAGAACATCAGTGATGAAAACGCATGCCTTGGCATGCTTGAATGGTTTCACAGATTATTCCCACTTGAGGAGACTGAAGAACATGTAAGGGGACAATGTGGAGATCATAATGTTTGTCGATTTACTGCAGGTGAGCTCATAGCTCCTCGCAGATTGGGACGCCATTGTGACCGGCTGCCCCCTGTCAGGTCCCTCTCCCCACCACCGCTTTCTGGACCCCCCTTCCCCATTTACCCTCCCCAAGCTTTTTCAAGGCCCTTGGAATCCCCCTCAATTCCCCCCCCCCCCCCCAAATGGGCAAGGCCCCCTCAGGCCTGATCTTTGGTATGCCAACGTGGCACACTCACCCTGGCACAGCCAGCCTAGAATGATGGAGTTGCTCTTTGCACCCTGGTAGGGGTGATACTTCAAGGTGCCAAGTGCCAGGCGAGTGTGATACACCCCCCCCCCCCCCCCCCCGCCCCCCCTCCCCCCTCACCTCCCTGGTCCACATTTCTGGAAACTAGTACTAAGGACGCTCTGGCAAGGTCTCATAGTCATGGCCATTAATTCTCAGGCGCTGGATGCATATGGCATCTGGGTATTTAAATATGTAGATCTGGATCTCGCCAGTGAGGGCAAGATCCAGATCACGCCATGTGGAGCGAGTCAGGTGACTCACGATTGGCCCGGCGTGAGGCTGATTTGGGACTCTCGTAGGATACACCCATTGCGTCTGGATCCACACCAGGTGCAACGCGGTTGCTGAATCGTGCCCGTTGTGTTTATCCTTCTAAACATTGACTATTTCCAGGAATCGTCTTCTGATTCTGATAAATTACAAGCTGATGGCATGGTTGGAATGGCTAATTGCAGTAATTTCCAAGTTCCCCTTTGAGTGTCCGAATGAGTGTATAATATGAGTAAATATTTGAAAACAAAGGAATGCGAGATTTGAAATTCAAGAAAGCTGATCCAAAGTTAGGAACTTGGGACATGACTTGAATTTATCTATGTCACTGAGTCCCAAATTAATCAAAATGTTCAACAACAGTCTCTAGCCTACTGGATGTTTTGTTTTCTGAAGTGCACATCTGCAAGTAGTCCGTGTTGAGGCTTTTACTTTTTTCTTTGTAACCATGTTGCTGCAGTCAATGTTGTTAGTGCAAATTATAACCCATCATGAAATAACAGGGGGTTAAGTACCAAAGGTAATCACACCTTGATGAGAAACGAAGAGTTGATTAAAGAGCAGAGTCTGTCTGAAATTGCTGAAGTGATTAATAGAGTTCAAATGGTGCCTTTGTCATTGGCATTTATGGGAATAGCATTCGGCTAATTATAGAATAATTAAACAGCACAAAAAGAACTAATTTGCTATGTAATTTGCGCTGGCTCTTTGTAAGAGCTGCTGAGTCAGCCCCACTCCCCTGTCTTTTCCCTGGAGCCCTGCAAAGTCTTTTACTTCAGATAATTATCCAATTCCCTCCTTTTCGTAAAGCACAATTGAACCTGCCTCCACTACACTCTCAGGCCGTGAGATCCAGATCCCGACCACTCGCTGGGTCAGAATGTTCTTTCTCATGCTATCTTTTTCGTCAATCATCTTAAAATAGTGTCCTGTGATCCTCAATGCTTCCAATTGAAATCTATCACTTTAAGGTGGCATGTGGTGCAGTGGTTAGCACTGGGACTGCGGCCCTGTGGACCCGGATTCGATTCCCGGCCCAGGGTCACTGTCCGTGTGGAGTTTGCACATTCTCCCCGTGTCTGCGTGGGTTTCACCCTCACAACCCAAAGATGTGCAGATTAGGTGGATTGGCCACGCTAAATTGCCCCTTAATTGGAAAAAAAAATAATTGGGTACTTTAAATTTATTTTAAAAAAAGAAATATATCACTTGACACTTTTTTTTGCATTAAATTTAATTTGCCACATATCTGCCTATTTTACCAGTCTGTTAATGTCATCTCAAATTCTATTTCCTTCTCAAAGTTTACAATATTTCAAAGATGCAAATTCAAAAGTTTAAGCCTTTAATATATCAAGAAAAGCAGTGGACCTAAAAGAACCCCTGGAAACACGACTATATACCTTCCTCCAGTATTAAAAACACTTTTTCATCACTGCCCCATTTCCAGTTACTCAGTCAACTTTATATCCATTCTATTCCATTAGTTTCAACTTTGCTGTAAAGCCTGTGGGGCACTTTATCAAATGCGTCTTGAAAGACAACACATCAACGACATTGCCCTCATCAACCCCCTGTTATTTCATCAAAACATTCATCTAACTTAGTTAATAACAGATCCTTGCTGGTTTTCCTTGATTGAACCACATTTGTCCATGTGACTACTAATTTGCCCTGGATTATTGTTTCAAAAAACATTCAAAATTAACCAGAAAGCACCTCGTAGAGTATTGCAAATTTGGTGACTTGTTAGATGACACAATTAGAGACCAGTTGCTTTGTGGGTTGAGAATGAGACCATTCAGAAGATTATTAATGGAGCAAAGTCTACGTCTGAAAACAGCATTAGATATAGTTGTTTCAATTGAGCTTTCTGCTAAGAAGGCTTCTCAGCTCGGAGCAGGCACGAGGATCCATTTCTGGCTGCCTGCTGCCGCACAGAAAAGGTCTTCCCATTAACAGGCATGTCATCGCTGTGCAACAATGGACCATTCACAGACAGTTTGCTGGAGCAAGAATAGCCAATGCAAAAACTGTAGCAGAACGGGCCACACAGCAAGAGGTTTCTGGAGTAAACCAGTTTCTCCAGAGAAGAATGTTCAAGGAAAAACACAGCAATCCTAAAAAATGAAGAAGAAAAAACAAATTCAACTAAAATAAATCACAATGTGGAAGAAAAGAATAACAACTATGGAGATACAGCAAATAATTTTGATGAGGATTTGGAGTTAAATGTACTTTTAGTTCAAGGTGAATTATATTGATTCTGGATAGTTTCAAAACTGAATGGGAAACCCGTAAAAATGGAGGGCAACACGGGGCTGCCGTCTCCTTAATTTCTGGCACCATCGATGAACAAAAATTGAATCACCCTCATTGAAGCCAGTAGCTATCATCCTGAGGACCTGCACCAAGGAAATCTTGCCTCTAAGAGGATGCATCAAAGTCAACGTTGAGTTAAGTGAGCAAACTGTGGAGCCTCCACTCCATGTTGTCTGAAGAGGTTTTCTGGCTCTCTTTGGTTGCTCTTGGCTGGAAAAGATAAAACTGAACTGGAGTGGTGTGAACAGCCTGGTTGATTCAAAGAAGGATTTACAGAACAGCCTAGACAAATACAGAGGTGTCTTTGAGGACATGGGGGTCCATGAAAGGGGTACAAGTGTCATTAAATGGCCAGCAAAATAGCTGGCCTATGAGTCCCAAGGCTAAAGCAGTACCCTATGTCATACGTCCAAAGGTAGAATCTGAATCAATCAGACTTGTGGATAGAAGGTTATTTGAACCCGTCACCATCTGTGTTTGGGCACCCCTATTGTGCCGATAATGCATGGAAATATTTGCATCTGTGGAGATTTCAAAACAACCATCAAAACAGTTCTATGTGCAGTTCAATACTCACAACCATTGATTGAGGATTTGTTTGCTGGCCTAACAGGAGGAAAGAGGTTCAGCAATATCGATCTATCGCAGGCCTCCCTGTAAATGAATGTGACAGCTGAATCTCAATCATCTGCTCACCATCATCACACCTTTTCTGCTATAATGGATTACCTTTTGGAATAGCATCAGCATTTGTTTCAATGGACCTTAGAAGTTTACAGGGGGTACAGTGTTTATGATATACTAATTACTGGTGCCGATGAGCAGGAACACTTAACGTAACTTAGAAGCCACTTTGAAACACCTTCAGATGCATGGTTTTCATATGAGGAAAGATAAGTGTGATTTCTTTCAAACATCAATGCAATATGTCGTACATGTGATCAATTGTAACGGTTTACACAAGGCACTTAAGAAAATGAAGGCTATAATGGAGGCTCCATGACCAATGAATGTAATATGCTTTAGATAATTCTAAGGGTTAATTAACTACTATGGGAAATTCGTCCCGAATCCTGCAACTCTACTTAAACCGCTACATACATTGTTATTTGTGAAACAAGCATGGCAATGGAAACCAGAATGCGAAAAAGCACACCAGTCAGCTAAACAAGTACTGAAGACGTCAGAAGTGTTGATACATTTCAATCCAAAGTTATCATTACAACTTACCTGCAATGCTTTGTCCTACAGAGTTGGGGTGGTGGTGTCACACATACTACCTTCAGGGGAAGAAAGACCAATATTTTTTGCGTACCGTAACAAGTACTGAATCAAACTACACTCAGTTGGAGAAGGAGGCACTGAGTATTATTTCTAGTGTAAGAAAATTTCACTAATACCTATATGGTTGTCACTTCACATTGTTGGTGGATCAGAGGCCTTTAACAGCTATTTTGGGCCACATAAAGGTATTCCTTAGTTTGCAGCAAGTAAACTCCACTGATGGTCTTTAATATTATCAGTACATTCCTACAAGATCAGACGCATCAGTCAGAGAGACATGCCAATGCTGATGTATTGTCACGAATGTCTTTTCCTGTTGGTCAGAAACCACCCAGTAGTGAAAATATCTTCTATTGTGCACAAATAAAACATGTCCCAGTGACTGCAGCTCAGGTCTAACGACATATCAGAAATAATTCCATTATGGCGAAGGTACAGGAAACGGTATTAAAAAAGAGGATAGAGGAAACGCATCCTCAATTAAAGCCGTGTATTTTCAGAAAATTTGAGTTGACTGTACAGGGTATATGCCTGTTGTGGGGGATGAGAGTAATAATTCCTCCAAATTTGCACCAAAGAGTATTGGAACAATTACATGAAGGACATTTAGGAATAGTTTGAATAAAGGAACGCACACTGAGCAACTTTTGGTGGCCAGAAATTGATGCCCAGATAGAGGAAAAAGCAGGACTGTGCCAGTCATGTGGGAACACACACTGTTATTCCAATTGCATCCATGGGAGTGCCCTAAAATGCCTTGTCAACATCTAAACATTGAATTTGCTGATCCATACAAGAAGGACAGATTCATTGACGGAGTAGACGCACGCTCCAAGTGGCCCAAAGTGTTGTTACTGAAGTCAACAACCACAGATGAAACCATTGAAAAGCTCGATGAGTGGGGTGAACACATCCAGAATAGTGCTACCCATTAAACTCTCAGCATCACAGACGTATTGAAGTAGTCCGAGCTGCCACTCAAGTTTTGAAACGAGGCTCAGGCTGCTCCAGCGGATGGTGCTTGCTGCACATGTGGTTGTCCAGATCATGAGAAGAATCCTGGAGTTCCCACATGGAACAAGACGTGCAATCCCTGGAACCGAATGCACTGTCATGCCTTTATTTATTAGAGTATTAATTGACTTAACAGAAATAAACTGAAGAGTAAAGCCTCACCAGCTATGGCAAATCACGTATTTCCTTTCTGCGAACATCACATTATTTTATGGGGAGGTAACTTAAATGTTTTACTGAACTTGTATTCTCTAGGTACCTTAGATTTCAATGAATGGAAAAATATGAATGCTTTTTGTGTTATTAGCTCCTACTATTTAATTGAAATTTTCACCCTAGATTTGATTAATTATTTGAACACGATATTATACAATAAATTAACAATTTAGCTTTAGTTTTTATATGAATTAACTGATCAGTTAATGTTGATAACCTGTTGTAAATGGTTGGACACATTAGCTATGGGTGGTATAAGTGGTGGGAGTGTACATCAAAAAGATTGAAGTTGTTCTTCATGTTTTTGGAAGCTGCTGCTTCAATACTTCATTAGGATTTCACAGTCAGTGACAATGAGGGACCTGAGCTACAAATAGGGATGTTAATCATCATATTTCACAAAGGAGTCAGGGAGATGACCATTCATTTTGATTTTCTCATAAACTCTGAGCAACAAAAAAGACATAAGAACGTATGATAAAGAGGGAAGGTTATTTGAGCCATCAAAGCTCATCCCCATAGTATTCTAATTCACCAATTTTACTATCCAATTAGATTCAAAACAATTCTATTGTTAGGCTTTTACTATCTGTACTTGGAAGTTTACACAATGTGATAAAGATTTGAAACAAGGAAATTTTAACTCTGGTCCTACTTCGTGGATTATTTTGAGGTATTAATCTGGGTGTGCATTGTCAGTATATTGTAATTTAAATAGTTTGATAAGATTAATTTTTAACATTCTTCTTTCCTACCCTTTCCAGTATATCTCTGTATTTTAAACTCCAAAGATAATGCAACCAGTACAATCTGAAGCTTTAGTATGAGCTTTGTGGAATTATCTTCTCCAGTTCTGGCTATATATCTAGCTTTGTATTAGTGCTTATATTACTTCACAACATTATCTGAACATTGACGTGGCCTGCTATTACTCTCAGGTCAGATCTGACTTTTCCTGTGCGAATTCTACTCTATTCATTGCACACATTTTTCAAACAAGGTCCAACTATTTTTCAGTGCAAATTTCATTTGTTACATGTGTAATGTATAACTGCACCCTTTGTCTCTATTTCTCTCACTATTTCAATGTTAACAACAAACTTTACAAGTTCACAGGTGAGGTTGATAGTGAGGCTAGTTAAGCAGAAGATCTGAATACGAATCTTGTGGAACCGAAATCAACACCTTCACTAAGTCCGACATTACAACTCTCACAATTATTTTCCTGTCTTATCCAGTCCCATATTCTACCTAGATTCCTATGAGCAAAACTCTCCCATTGTGAGACTAAGTGCCATGGTGGCGGCGGGAATGCCGAGTGTTGTGCTGCAGAGGCTGACGAGAAAACACACCAAATCTTCCAGCACTGACCTAACTAATCATGCACCTGGGTGTATCATGCCTTAGTCAATGGTGGGGCAGGCCTGGATGGCAATTAGTCAGCTGTCATTTCTGGGTGCCATATGGAAAAGGCGCCCAACATCACTGACCCACTGTTGAAGAAGGAACATGGACCACCTGAAAATGAAGATAGATCTCCAGGAGCACTCTGAGGCTGGAAGACTGATCTCCTGAGAATGTAGATGGATCTCCAGGAACATTCTATGGCTGGAAGATGGATCCCCTCCAGAAATCTAACCTGGAAGATCCACCTGTAGATGCCCCCACTGCACCCCTTCCCACCGGCATCGCAGAAAGTCTGCCTGTTTAGCACAGGACTAAATCACTGGCTTTGAAAGCAGACCAAGCAGGCCAGCAGCACGGTTCGATTCCCGTAACAACCTCCCCGAACAGGCGCCGGAATGTGGCTACTAGGGGCTTTTCACAGTAACTTCATTTGAAGCCTACTCGTGACAATAAGCGATTTTCATTTTCATTTCATTTCATTTCAATGGTCCATCCCATTGACAGGATGCAGCTGAGGTTCATGCCGGTCTCTAGTGGGAAGATCCCGATGTGAATTCACACAGGTGTGAAACCAATTTCTGGATCTGCTATATTCTACCCCAATGCCCCCCATCAAACACGCCAGTGGGGAAATTGGGATAATTCCGCCGTGTGACTTTTGACATTATTGGAAGTCTTTCACATAGAACCATATCAAAAGCTTTCCAAAAATTCAACTAAACTACATCAGATATATCACGATCCATTTTAACTATAACATCTAAAAAAATCAAATAATTTATCAGTCAAGATTCTCCTTTCTAAATTGATGTTACCTCATTAATTTATTTTTAAAAATGTTTAATTCTTTCTCCTCCCCTCTTTTCTTCACTATTCCAATGCTCTCCTAGAACACCTTCCATCTTCCATTCTACACAGCTCATAAAGAAACCTCTGCTGCCCTTATCTAAACTCACACAAAATTTTGTTTACCCCTGTTCTCTGTGCTTGCTGACCTACACTGACTCCCCATCTGGTACCACATCCATTTTGAAATGCTGATCCTTCTTTATAAATCCTTCTATGTCCACGCCCCTTCCTCTCTCTGCAATCATCCAGAGCCCCAAAAGCCTTTGCTATCTCTGTACTGCTACCTTGCCACCACCAATTTTAAATGTTCCATCATTGGCTGCTGTGCTGTCAGGTGCCTTGGCCTTGAGGCCTGAAATTCCCTCCCTGAATCTCTCTGCTTCTCTTTCTCTCACTCTACCTTTAAGATGTTCCTTAAAACTCATCTCATCGGTCATGCCTTTGGTCACCTGTCCTGATATCTTTATCTGTGGCTCAGTGTTATTTATTTTGTATGCGATTGTTGGGATTTTACTGCTCCGGGGTGGTGGGAACAGAGGCTAGGTGCTGGTAAAATGGCAGAGAGCTACATGGTCAGCTCCCTGTTGCTATCCTGTCGGTGGGGAAGATTCAGCAGTGGGCAGTATGGGAATACTGCAACTTAATGGATGTGGCCTCCCTGCAGCAGCCTGGGGGGGGGGGGGGGGGGGGGGGCGCGGGGGGGGGGGGGGGGGGGGGGGGGGTGTTCATCAGAGCCAGCGGCTCCATGGACCAAAGAGCGGGGGTCATAGGTAGAAAAGCTACATCCTGTGGCATTCTTATGATTCTTCTGGCCTTATTCAAGCATCAGTCCTGATATCAAGTGTCATCAGAGCACTTCAATAAGAAAACAGCAAACTGCCCCTGATGCTGTTCATGGTGCTTCTAACATCAGGGGTGATGGTGCAGTGGTGCGATCAATGGGCTGGCCATAAAGACACCCAGGATAATGTTCTGGGGACCAGGTTTCAAATCTTACCATGGTGGTGAAATTTGAATTCAAGAAAAATCTGAAATTTAAAAAGGCCCTGTTCATAAAATAAACATTTGGTTATCCAGCGTCCTTTAGGGAAGGAAGTCTCTCATCCTTACCAGGTCTGGCTTATGTGTGACTCCAGGACCACAGCATTGTGGTTAATTCTTTAACTACCACTTAATCTAAGGGCAATTGGGGATGGGCAGTGAATTCCCATGAATGAATATTTCTTAAAAAGCATTGCCCCCCCCAATGTTTCTCCTTTACTTGCTAATTCAAGTTGCGCTGTTCAATTGTGGCGGTGTGGGTCAGCCATGTTGTGGGGGCGGCTGACTCAGGCCGCAGCCGAGCGCATGCGTGGACCCCCAACCGGAAGTGCAGGACCCCGTAACGGCAGCCAGAGCTGTGAGGATGACACCGGGGCCCTGCTAGCCCCCTGAAAATTGGAGAATCACCCTGTACTCTCTCCAGGTATGTCTAGAGTGATTCGCACGCGTTTTCTCGCGGGTGTGGGGACATAGCCCCATTATTGGAGAATCCCTCCCTGTAGCTCCCATCGCCAAACCCGCCCGATGTCAATGGGAACGGAAAGGTCCATCCAAAACCAATTTGTGGTGTTAGACCTTTTTGCAAAATCCATGGAGAACTCATCTGAACAATACCATAGCACAATCTACCACCTTAACTCCAAGATGATATCGTTCTTGACTGTACAATAAATGGATCAGGTTGAGATTTTGTGGAGACGTAGTTCCAACTGTAGATATATAATAGAATCTAAAGGGGTTTCATTGATCGCTTCCAGATGAAAGGAGATATTCTCCCAGGTTATTGCCAGAAATAGTTGCTTTGATTTGTCCAGCCTGGTGGTCCAATAATCTAGTACCCTTTATCCTGCGCTTAATGTACCAGACCCTTATCCCTGGATGTACAAGGTCCAGCTGTTCAGATTAGAATTGATAGGTTTTGTTTTTTTATAGTTCCAAGGTCAATTCACAGCTGCCTTTCCCACCCTACTCCTATTGCTCTTACAAGTATGCGCCTCTTTTCAAGGTTTTAATCTCCAGCTCCAAAGTAGATAACCTGCTGTTGCTTTCTAACTTTTGACGATAAACCAAGACTATAATGCAGTTCCTGAGGTAAATGTTGGCAACCTCTCAAAGATTAATATCAACAGAGGTTATTGACATTGATTTCTCATACTTTCAACCTCTTTTATTCATGGAATCCCAGCCTTTGAGGCACTCCCTTTACTCCTATCCAGAATGTGTGTTGGTAATTTCACACCGAGTTCGGCACAAAATGTCTTTCTTTTCATTGCTTTGAATTTTCAATGAAGACATCACAGAGAAGCCGCTTCAGCCGGCTTGAAGCCTAATGATATGTTGCTCAATACGAAAATGACATCAGTTTGGTCTGAAGTAAAGAGATTTTTAAAAACATCATGGCCTGAATTTCGCACTCGTCGGGTAAGGGGTCGCGACATCCCCTTTGGCCCGGGAGCATCAAAAAGGCTTGAGTTCACACTGGCTGGCAAGTAAAGGGTTGACCAGCGTAACATGTGATCCTCCCCAACCAACTCTTCCCTCCTCACCCCACCCATTGGAGAAGGGCTTCCAGCAGGTGCAGTGGTGGGCAGCAGGTCAATGGGGAAACCAGCAGGCAGTTAAGACGCAGATGTGGCAGATTGACATCCTAGAGTTGCTGAGGAGGCACAGTGTGTTGAACAAAAAAAGAGTAACAGAAAACACATGTAGCTCTGCGTGTTAAAGCTGGGAGATTAGAAAACCTAGGTCCAACTGAGGGTCAGGTGTGCAAAGATGACGGGAACGTAAAAATGGTTTATGGGAGTGGAGGGGAGGATTGCATGGAATGGTGTTGCAGTTGGTGGTGTGAGTAATGAATGTTCCTTTGTATTTTTAGAAGGGAAGACATAATTCTGCTGAGCACTCAGTGACTGGTGGTGGAGTGGCCAACATGCTCATCCTGAGTATATATGCGATGGACACATTTGAACCCGAGTGCAAGCCCGGAGGAAGGTCCTCAGGTCTCGGAGAGAAAGGCGTCTCAGAAGAAGGCAAGAGTACAGTGGACAGACGCAACATAGGTAGAGACTGCAATCAGTGTAGGTCATTTCATCCCTCATAAGGACTTCTGAGCAAGAGTTCCTCGCTAGTCAGCAATCACAAAGTCACTGTGATGCTGTTGATATCAATCTCACCAAGCTGCCAGGCATGCACATTGACTGTGTGAAGAGTGATAATACTGATTGATTAACTCCATCCTCCAGAGCCAGCTGGGATCCCCTGAAACCTCCATTGACACCTCAGGAGGCATTGCTCACAGATCCACCCACATCACGCCATCCCTGCGAACCAGGCACCAACGCAGATACAAGCACCTCCGTGGTCTTTAGGTTGGCGGCTCAGATGGTAGTGCATTGTGGGGTGGGCATGGCACACTCGCATGAGAAAATGGTGGCGGCAGAGAGTGCTCAGAGTGCCAGCTGTCAGAAGACTGAGTCCGAGGCAGATGTTGAGTCTTTCAAGTTGTCCATCTGGCAGCAGATGCTGAATATCCAGTGTGATGTGCGGGAATATCTGTCAGAGATTCCAAAGAGTTGCATGCAATGATCTCTGTCATGCAGGAGTCCATGAGGAGCCTGAGCACTGAGTTAACCGTGAACACTGAGCTCACAGTCATCTTCACTGAGAGAGTGCAAGCCTATACCCTGATAGTGACTGGAGGACACGACCAGTGTACGAGATGTATGAGGCACCTAGTCTCTCTGATAAGTGTCCATCCATCAATGGTGATCATAGGGGTCCAGATATACCTCATGATAGCGGATGAGCTGCCTGTCATATCTATGGGTTCCTCTCATAGCGCTCTGGATGAGGGTGGCAGTGCCTCTGCTCCTCTGCCAGTTACTGCACCATCTTTAGAGGCTGTCACAACTGAGGAGTGCTCAGTCATGTCATTGAACACATCCTCCCGCCTTCCATAGGATGACTGCCAAGGTCATTAGGGCCAACACGACAGCAGAGTCAGCAACATTCCTCCAATGCTGCTGCCAGCAAGTAGGGGGAGGGGGGCATGAAGGTGTAGAATTCAGAAGTAGAATTCTAAGGCACTGTAAGCTCATGATTGGGTATTCACGGGTGACTTTCATTCATTTTGTCACTGCAATGTATTGTTTTGTGTAACTGTGGCAACTATGTGATATTTTGCTCCTCACTTTCCTATATAGATTAAGATTTAGTTTCGATGTCGAGTGTCATTTATGTTCTTCATAGGTGAAGGCCTCATCAGTGCCTTATGATGGACAGAACAAAGAACAAAGAAAATTACAGCACAGGAACAGGCCCTTAGGCCCTCCCAGCCTGCGCCGATCCAGATCCTTTATCTAAACCTGTCTCCTATTTTCCAAGGTCTACTTCCCTCTATTCCCGCCCGTTCATATACCTGCCTAGATGCCTCTTAAATGATGCTATCGTGCCCGCCTCTACCACCTCCGCTGGTAAAGCGTTCCAGACACCCACCACCCTCTGCGTAAAAAACTTTCCACGCACATCTCCCTTAAACTTTCCCCCTCTCACCTTGAAATCATGACCCCTTGTAACTGACACCCCCTCTCTTGGGAAAAGCTTGTTGCTATCCACCCTGTCCATACCTTTCATAATTTTGTAGACCTCAATCAGGTCCCCCCTCAACCTCCGTCTTTCCAACGAAAACAATCCTAATCTACTCAACCTTTCTTCATAGCTAGAACCCTCCATACCAGGCAACATCCTGGTGAACCTCCTCTGCACCCTCTCCAAGGCATCCACATCCTTCTGGTAATGTGGCGACCAGAACTGCACGCAGTATTCCAAATGTGGCCGAACCAAAGTCATATACAACTGTAACATGACCTACCGACTCTTGTACTCAAGGGGGGGGGGAGCAAACGTTATTACAGAGGTTATGAGCTGACATTGGGGTCATGGCAGGGTATTGCTAGAAATATGTTCGAAGGAGGCAGTGCCTTGCTCTCAGATTGAATGCAAACCCTGGCAGCCCAGCTGAAGAAACATCGAATCAAGGTCTCCTGGGTGCCCCTCCCTCCCTGATGGTTTCTCATGTCTGGCTCATCATCCTGACCTTCTGCCTGCCTGGGCTCCACCTCAGATCCATTTGGAGTGGAGAGTCTTCCTCTGAGGCCTGTGGAGCTGTCTCCGTAATCTCATCCTCACATGGGCCCCCTCTTGCCAGTGCCATCCTGTGCAGAGCGCAGCAGGCTACAACAACAATCGACACTCACTTTGGAGGGTATTGTTCCCCCTGAATGGTCCAGACAGCGGAGCCTCATCCCCAGTAGACCTATTGTCCTCTCTACCACTGACTGGGGTGTATTCTCTGCCTCCCCAGCTGCATGTTTCTCAGCAGTGCACCGTTACCAGCAGCTGGATTCTCTGTTCCCGCCACCGGCCAATGGGATTTCCTATTGTGGCCACCCCACACTGCTGGGAAATCCACGGGCGAGAGTGCGCTGCCAGTGGAATGGACAATGCCACTGGTGGAAAATTAACACCATTGTGGGGGGCGTAACACTGATTGTACCTCTCCTCTGCCTCTGTCATCTGGTGCCAGAGTGGCGTCATGAGCCACCTTTGCAATGGATACTATTTGTGACCCAGTAACCAACCATCCAGCCGAGCTGGAGCCAGGAGCAACCTTAGCACCTGGGAGTATAGGAGAATGTGTGCATCATGGGAGCTGCCAGGGTATCTTGCACAATCTTGGAGAATCTGGGTCTTGTGGTCAGATACTATCTGCGCATTCATGGAGTGGTAATCCTTCCTGTTCACAAAGGCACCCAGTTACCATTGGGCAGTAGAAGGGGAATGTATTAAAAGCCAGTATGTAGAGGCACGTGGAAAGTTGAGGGACGCGATTCTCCGCAAAGGCGGAGAGTCGTGAAGGCTGCCACAAAACCAGCCGTGTTTCATCGCAGCCTCCACGCGCCCCCCCCCCCCCCCCCACCCCGGGACCCGATTCTGCTCCCCGGTCAGGGCTAGCATCGCGGCCCCGTGAACTCCGGCATCGCGGGCTTAACGAATTTCGCTAAGCCCGCGCGCCAAAGTTAGCGACGGCTGACGCATATGATGACGTCAGCTGCGCATGTGCGGATTGGACGACTCCAACCGCGCATGCGCGGATGACGTCATCCGCGCATATGCGTCAGACCCGCGCATGCGCGGTCCGTAATGCCCCTCAGCCGCCCCGCAGACTTATCCTGCGGGACGGCGGAGGGAGAAAGAGTGCGCGGGAATCGGACCCGCTGCCCGCGATCGGTGCCCACCGAGCGCGGGACCATGCCACCCTTGGCACAGCCGTGGTGCGGCCGTGCCAATCGGTGGCATGGTTGTGCAGAACGGCACTTTGCAGCCATCTTCATGAACTGGTATAGCAGGTGTATTAAAAATCGTGAAAACGGCCGTAAAGGCCTTGGAAATCGGCCCATCGGCCAGGGGAGAATCGCTGCTCGCCGTAAAAAAATGGCGAGCAGCGATTCGTGTCGGGGGGCGGGCGTGGGGGGGGGGGAGAATAGCGGGAGGGCGTCGGACCAGCGTCGACGTAAAAATGTGCGCTACCCGCTATTCTCCGCCCCGTCGTGAGTGCGGAGAATCGCGCCCGAGAGCTTTGGGAAAAGTCAAATGAAGATCTGAAAAAGAAGTCCGAGAAGGGTTAAGAAGAATTAGGTTGTAAGCAGCACTGTATGTTACAATAGAGTTTGAGAAGACAGTGTTTGGTAGTTATTGGTATTCGGCGGTCTGGCATGTATTTTAAGTGACTGTATTGTAAATTACTAAATTTTGTTTGCTCGAGAGAAAGACAGAAGGGATACTCAAGCTGGGTGGAGGGGGTATGCAATGACACTCAAGGACAGAGGGATTGTATTTGCCAGCTGAATTGTTCCTCTGGGTGAAAATCCCCCATCACCCCCACCCAGCTGCTTGAAATCTCATTTGGAATATATTTTGCAATTGCAAAAGTTACATTAATGTAACCTTTGCTATAGATTTGAATTACAGTCTATTTGAAGAAAGAAGAATTAAAAACATTGACAATTTATTCCATCTAGTTTTTTTGTGAATAAAAGTTTGTCTTGAGCTTCAAATTGTTAAGGTAACTGTTGATACATAGAATCCCTACAGTGCAAATGGAGGCTGTAATATCCCGCACGCGATTTATGGAGTGCGAATGATTATCTTCCCCGTGGTTCTCTCTGACAGGTGTGGGAACTCCATTCAGCATTGTATAAAAGGCTGGCCAGGAAGGGAACCACCAGGAGGAGACGCGGTAGGGATCTACCGGGAGGTGTATATACTCTTATTGTAAATCAAAGTTCTTTATTTTACTCACTGTGGATACCTCATGGGTTTATTAAACTGATGATGAGGAGTAAACTGGTTTCCTGTCAAGGCTGCAAATTATTCTGCCATGCCTCTCTTTGGGTGGTTAGATGCATTTGACGCCAGTGTTGAAGACCGGAACCAGAACGCAGAAAGGGTGCATTGCTTCCTCTGGGGCCCAGACATTTAGGATCATAAAGAGTCTGACTTATTTCGCTGCACTGGACTCTAGAGCCTTTGATGCTGGTCACTATGGTTTTGGAACATTATGACCCCCAAGCCCTCTGTAATTATGCAACGGTATTGTTTTAATATGGCAGTGCAATCCCCTGGTGAATCTTTCATGGACTTCTTAACCCGCTAAAGAACTGTGGCTGAACACTGCCAGCTCAGGCCGACCCTCTAGGAGATGTTGCAGGACCAGCTCACGAGTGGTATTAACAATCCGGCCACACAGAGGAAGCTATTGACGGAACACACCCTAGATTTCAAATGGGCCATTGAACGTTCATTATCTCGAGAGCACACAGAGCAACGAGTACAGGAGTGCAGGGGTCCAAGGAGTATGGCGTCCATATTTGGCACGGCCTTCTTTTCAAACTCCTTCTGCATCACAGGATGCTGCCGGTCTGGCAAGACCTCCTCCAAAGGGGAAGCCACAGAGGCAATCTCGCAGCAGGTTCCGAGTCTCGGGCGCTACTTCTGACTGGTGGGATACTTTCCCCGAAAATGAAGGGGTGAGCCGGGCACAGAGAACTGATGACAGTCAGGGCCACTAGATACAAGGCAGAGATTGCCTTCTACTGCAACCAACCAGTACAAAGCAAACGAGGGCCTTGCACATGGAGACCCTGGATGTGGAGGACTGTCTGATGCAACTGAAATGTGTCACAGCTCCAAGCAGTGCACTGATCTTGGTCACGCTATAGGTCATTGGGTATCCGGTGACGATGGAAATGGATACAGGTGCAGCCGTCTCAATTGTGGACTTCCGTACATTTTGTCAGCTTCGTACTGGGATCCTGTTGCTGATGCTACATGATACCAAGTCAAGATTGTTGACCTTCACTGGGGAGCCTTTAAAAATGGTGGGGACCACCATGACATCGATAATGCACAGGCGACAGTCGGTTCCACTTTTGTTGGTTATGGTGTAGGGACTGGGGCAGAATTTGTTGGGGTGAAGTTGGCTACAAGTCCTCCATTTCGACTGGCAACAGGTCTTTTGGATGTGCAGCGGAAGCCGATATGATGTGCTGGATAAATACGCTGAACTGCTCCCAGCGGGTCTGGATAGAATAAAGGGGGCCAAAGCCCATGAACGGGATTCTCTGGTCCTCCAGCTGCGTTTTCCTGTGTGGTGTGCCCTCACTGGCAGCGGGATCCTCCATTCCGATAGCCACCTCACGCTATCCAGAAACTGGCAGGCATGGGTGCGCTGCCGGCAGAGTGGAGCATCCTGCCGACAGAGAATTCTGCTGCATACCTACGTGGCTCCTGAGGCTCAGACACGATATTTCAGGCCTGTACCTTATGCTTTGCTGATGAAGGTCGATGCAGAGCTTTGGTGCCTACAGGATCTAACGGTCACACGCCTGGTGCCAGTTTGTGGAATGGGCCATGCCTGTAGTGCCAATAATGAAGCCCGACAGGACTACCTGCCTTTGCAGAGATTTCAAACTCAGTGTGAACAGTGCCTCCCGTCTGGACTGATACTCGATGCCCCATGCAGAGGATTTATATGCCAGATTGGCTGGAGGATGCACCTTCATGAAGCTGGACATGAGCCATGCAGATCTGCAGGTGAAGCTAGACTCGGAATCCAGGAAATGTTCCACCATTAATACTCATTGTGGGTAGTTTGAGTATATCCACCTCCAGTTTGGGGTTTCATCAGCTCCAGTGATCTTTCAGCAGGTGGTGGAGAACATTTTTCAGGGCCTCACGAACATGGCTGTCTGCTTTGACGCCATGCTCATTGTGGGACCTACAGGAAAGGAACATATAGATAGTCTGCAGGAAGTCTTCCAGCAGTTTTCCCAAGTTGGCGCCCAGCTGAAGAGGAGTAAGTGTATGTTCCATGCTGAAGCGGTGACCCATCTCAGTTACAGGGTGAACAGGAATTGCCCACACCCAATGGAGAATAAGTATCGCGTAATAAATGTGGCCCAGACACCGAAGAACTCCTCAGAGCTCCAGTTGTTTTTGGGCTTGGTCAAGTACTACAGGAAGTTGATTACTAACTTGGCCACTCTGTTGTCTCCACTCCACGTGCTATTAAGGAAGGACCAGGGATTGTGCTGGGGTGCTTCACAAGACAAAGCCTTTGTTACTGTTAAGAAATGTTTGTCTTCCAACGTAGCTCAATGATCCAACTAGGCATCTAATGTTGACAAGCATTACTCCCCCCTATGGTATAGGAGCGGTGCTGGCCCATGGATGGGACATTGTGTTCACTTTGAGGACGCAGAATGATGTTACGCTCAGATAGAGAAAGAAGGTTTGGCAGTAATTTCTGGAATTAAGAAATGCCATCAGTAGGTTTATGGTCGACATTTTGTCATTATAACTGACCACAAGCTGCTGCTCGGCCTTTTCAGGGATGATGAAGGAATCCCACCAATTGCATCGGTTCAGATCCAGTATTGGGTGCTCCTGCCCGCGACATACGAATATTCCTTTCTGCACCGCCCGGGAACCCAGATTGGTAATGCCGTTTGCCATTGGCCTTGAGTGCCCCGTCCTCACCAGTGGCAGATGAGGTGATTGCGATCTTCAATTTCACGGACACTTTGTCGGTGACAGCTGCTCAGGTATATACCGGGATTGGTGAAGCTTTGGTTCATGCTGCTGAGTGGCAGGAAGGAGGCCTTTCCAATAACCTTCCGGCCTTTCGCCCAGAAATTTGCCAAGCTCAGTATAGAAGATGCCATCATATTGTGGAGAGCTCGGGAGGTCATTCCCCCACAAGGGCAGTGAGTCCTGCCACAGGACCTTCACGGTGTCCATCCGGGTGCATCTAAAATTAAAATGTTGGCGCGCAGTTATGTCTGGTGGCCCGGCATCGATGGGGACATAGAGAGAGTCGAGTGCAGCTGCTTGGCATGCAGGGCACATCAGAAACTCCCGCCAATGGCCTCACTGCATCCATGGAATGGCCGAGCCTACCTCCATGCAGATTTTGTGGGACTGTTCCTGGATTCCATGTTCCTTGTGGTGGTCGATGCCCACTCAAAGTGGCTGGAAGTGTGCAAGATGGCTGCCACAACGTCCTGGGCCATGATAAAGAAGCTCTGGGGAAAGTTTCACACCCATAGGTTCTGGTGATGGATAATGGGAAGCCATTCAGCAGTGAGGAATTTGCCGGTTTTAGAAGAGAAACGGCATTCAGCATGTTCAGATGGCACCATACCATTCCTCCACCAATGGTTTAGCACAACAGGCAGTCCAGACCTTCAAAAGGGTGTGAAAAAGCAATACATGGCGTTTTTGGATGGGCAGCTGGTGCGATTCCTTTTTAGTTATCAGACAATGCCCCATGTGACAATGGAAATCACCCCTGCAGTGCTCTTGATGGGCCATAGACTCAGAACCCAGTTGAGTCTCATGATTCCAAGTCTTGCCGGCAAAGTAGAGGCACAACAGGAAACTCAGAAATGACACCACAACTTGTGGGCTCCAGGGCGGACATTTAACTCTGGGGATGCTGTCTATGCCCCTAATTTTGGGGATGGAGCATTGTGGCTTCCAGTTGTTGTACTGGAATGAGCGGGTCCGGTGTCTTATCAGGTCCGTCTTCAGGGGAAGGTCAACCGCAAGCATTTAGACCACCTGATGAAGCGGGAACCCATACGTCTCGGAGACCGACCAACAGCATTGGCGTCTCCACTGCATCAGGAACTGCCCCTCAGCCTGGGGTCCCAGCCATCTGGGTTACATCGCCCAATCCAGCAGGAGGAGGATGACTCTGAATCCAACATGGAGGCAGAGGAATTCATTCCAGCAGACGATGTTCTGTCTTGGACCAAGGCCCCAATAGTCAATATTCGGCAGTCAGCCAGGAAACAGCGATCAGCGGACCACGACACACCATCTGACCCAGAGCCACCTTAGGTAGAAGCGCAGCTGCGAGAAAAGTGACGCAGAAAGCCCCCACCAGTGGACTCCCCTCTTTGTGGGGAGGGGGGGTAGAGGGCTGTCATAATCCGTACCATGTCCACAGGGAAACTATCATTGATCTTCCCATGGGGAAGAGCTTCGCAAATAAGGGGTAGATGCCACCTGCCTGGAGCTCATTATGTACTGATATAAAAGTCCTCCCAGCAAGGATTGTACTGGGAGTGAAATGTTGCTTATGCAGAACTTTGTTAATAGTTAAAATAAATGTTACCAAAAGGTTTATTTTTTGTACAGATTATTTTAATTAATATTAATCCTTAATTATGCAAATATCTGACTATAGATTTAACCCAATAAAGTCAATTAAATGTTTTGGTTTGAAGAAGGCATAAAAATAAGGCAAGTTGGACTCTTCAGTAGTAAATTAAAAGAGAAAGTTTATTAAAAAAAGAAAAAAGTATACTTAACACAAAATAGGCTTTACAGCTTCAAATGAGTGATAAGGTCGCTGAAGAGTAAGCTTGTCTTCCTGTTCATTGGTTGACAGCAATTCTATTGAATTCTGTCTTGGGATCATCCTGTATGTGACTAGCTGGAAAAGATGTTGTACAAAGCCTTCATTTTTATACCCTAAATTATCAATACCTCATTTCGAGCCTTGGGTGCGAATTAACAGAAACATTTCGAAGTATCATTTTTGGCACAATTGGAGGGGTGTTTCTCGATGGCTGTGTTGGCTAGATTATGGCCCATATTTAATGGCACTTAGTGCCAAAAATAATCCCCCATGAGCTTTTCGCCATTACTGGCTGTCTCGGCGTTTAATTGACCTGACTCATGCTGCAGCTTCTCGCTGCGAACAAGAGGGAGCTGCTTTCAAACGCTCCCTCACCACTCACTCCCAGTTAACACGCAAGCATGGCAGCATTCAGACCTGCTCCTTGCTTTGGGGATGAACACCTGGCCAGGATTGTCGATGCGAGATTGGGCATCCTGTTCCCCGGGCAGGTGGAGGACCAGCGGCAGGGTTATCAATGCCGCTTGGAAGGCAGTGGCAGAAGCTGTCAGTTCGGGCAGCATGACAAGGAAGAATGCCGTCCTCCAGTGTCGGAAGATAACCAACAACCTCTTCCTCCCTCCTGGCATCAGATCCGCCTGTCATTCCTCAAATTCCCAGATCCCCACCCCGAACAAATCATTGACTGACACCTCGCACCTTCTCCACATCCGATCCTCGCGTTTGTTCCTCACAACCCACTGGCACCCAGCAGCACAACCACTTCCTGTCCAGGTGCGGTGCCCACACATGCCACTTGCTATAGACTCTCCTGACCTATCAAGTGTGCGGCTCACAATGCCCTCTTTTTGTTCCTGTAGGAGACGTTAGCCCATAATAAGCGGGAAAGGCCAAGATGAGAGACGGTGTCCCAGAGATCCGAGTCCTCACCCCCTATGAGCAACGGGCCCTGGAGATAGCAGAGTTGCCCAAGGACAGAGCCATCACCGACTGGCCTGGCCTGCGCCAGAGAAGTGAGGGTCAACTGTCCCTTCACTCAGATGACCTGTCCCAAGTGAGTAGTTCATGTTAGACAAAATGATCCTTTCCTCTCACTAACCACATGTCCATTGTTTCGCAGGATCTCCATCTGATTGGGCCAGGCTATCTGGAGTCGCTCCCTCCCCCGCCACCCAAGAGACCACCTCAGAGGAGAGCTCCGAGGAGAACACCATCAAGGTGACAGAGCTATCAACCCCACCATCACCAGCGCAGAGATACACACCTCGGTGGGTGGCATTAGTGTCCAAGCCTCTGCAGGACAATCTGGGAGCACAACACAGTTGCTGATGCATATCAGGTGGAGGCAGGAATATCCAGATGAGATATAGTCAGAGGTCTGTTTGATCCCACAGCTCAACTGGGTTCCAGTCAGATGCTGAGCCTATGAACAAGGTTATCCCAGAGCTGATACAGATAATAGGTCACAGCCGTGACATTCAGGAGGGATATAAACTACATTCCAGTGACTGCATAGGCAATTGGAGGACTCCCAAAGGCTACGTGCACAGGAGATGTTGCTGATAATGTGTGGCATCGAGGTCAACACTGCTGGAGTGGCAACTACAGTGTAAAGCCTGGAGCACAATATCCGTGTCATGAATGGTGATTCCCGAGGCATAGCTCAGTCTGTGATGATTATGGCTGAGGGCCTCAAAATCATGCCCCAATCGCTAAGGGACATGTCTCAGATGCAGATGGACATTGTCAAGGCGCTCCAGAACATGGCCCACTCACTGAGGACCATTGTTGAGGGCGTCGAAACCATGGTTCAGACAATGGGTAGCCGCCAGGACTGACAGTGCCAGGTGACTCTGAGGCTTCTGGAGCTCACTCCAGCTGCTCCTCCGACCCATGGAGACCTCTAAGGGCACCGTCAGGGGGGAGGAAGCACTGGAGGCCAACCCGGGCCCTGCCACCAAGGAGATGACCGTGGTCTCCAGTTCTTCCGAATTCCCCCCACTTCTGACACTGGCACATCTCAAGGGCACTGGGGTGAATTGGAAATGTCAAATGTTCACTATTAAAACACGTTACACCTGATACATGTGTAGCCTCTGTCACATTAATCTTTACAGCTTGCACCCCTAATCCATGTTGCCTTCCACTAGCTCCCCACCCCACAGGGCACAGTGGTCCAAGATCAAATGGCCCAGATGGAGATACTGTTCAGAGGATGGGTGTGAACACTGAGTCGGTAGAAAGACAGGAGTCAGACATTGGCATAAACTAGGGAGCGCCAGAGCTTACCTCACAGCGCATTGTCATCACTTTCCTGCCTTGTATGGTGACTCACTGACAGTGTCGATAAAGGCCCATCACCCTGGAGTGATGTTACACAGACCTTGGAGGGTGGAACAGGGTAGCCGGGTGGGTGTGGTGTTGGGGGGAAGGAGTAGGTCAGTTAATGGGGTGGGAGAGGGGGAGAGCGAAATGAGGGAAATGGGGGGGGGGGGGGGGGTAGCAGAGGAAATCGGGGCACAGGGGAAAGCAGGGAAATGGTGGAAAAGAGGGGAGAGGGAAGGGGGGATTGGTCAAAGGAGGGATTGTGGGGAGAGAGAAGTTGGGGAGGGGGGTGACAGACAAGGCCTCATCCTATGAGAATCTGGTGAGGATGAGATCCTCCCTGGTCTTCTAGGCCTGCCAGACACTTGCCGCTACCTCCGGCTCCTCCTGCGGCTCCTACCTGGGTTCGTCCTCATGCCCCTCCTGGTCTGCCTCCTCCTCAGACATCTGCATGTCCCTCCTCTTCCTCCTCCTCCAGCATGTCACCCACTGTTGTGCCAGGTTGTGGAGGGCACAGCAGATGACCATAGAGCAGGAGACCCTCTGGGGATACACCACAGGACACCAGCAAAACGGTCCAGGCATCGGAACTGCATTTTGAGCAGTCCAATGCACCACTCAATGACAGCACGGTTGCAACATGGGCCTCATTATATCGGGTCTCCGCTTGGTCTCAGGCCTGCACCTCAGCGTCATTAGCCAGGACCTCAGGAGGTTCCCCCAAGAGCCAACCCATCACCCTGGCATGATTTCCGAGGACATCAGGGATCTCCAAGTGCCCCAGGATGTAGTTGTCATGCATGCTCCCTGGGCAGTTGGCACACATGATACGGAGGTGATGGTTGCACACAATCTGAATTTTCAGGGAGTGGAACCCTTTCCTGTTAATAAAGGGCACTCCCTGATGCTCCACTGCACACAAGGCTACATGTGTGCCATCTATTGCCCCCTGGACCTGAGGCATCCCAGCGATGGTGGAGAAACCTGAAACTTGGGCATCTTGGGGGGCCTGGTGCAGCTCAAAGATTATGTAGTTGGATGCCCGGGCGTACAGGGCATCCATGACCTCCCGGATGCACCTGGGGTTGTAGCTTCTGAAATGCCACATAGGTCTCTGCTTGGTCCCTGACTGAGCCTGCTGCATAAAGTTCAGGTCTGTGGTGACCTTCATGGCCACGGGAAGTGGGTGTCCTCCTCCAAGGGTGCCATGTCCGCGAGGTGCACTGTCTCTTTGTTGTGACAGAGTCTCCTGTGACACATGCTGTCCATCATGTCATCGAAAGACCAACAATATCTGTACGCCTTGGGCGTCATTGGCTTCCCCCTCTGAGTTCGTCCTCAACCTGTTAGGCACCTGATAGGCGGCCAGGTCTTCAGCATGTGCGGCTGCCCCCAGCACAAGGGGTGCCGCTTCCAGCCTGCTTCATCGCTGCTGACACCTTCTCCGGAATCTGGCCGCCTGGGCTTCCACCAGCAATGCAATGGCAGCTGCTGTGGTACCATCAATCCATTTTAGTATCTGTCAGAAATGGAGGAGAGAGATCGACAATCAGTTCGGGCTTCCATCCGGGTCCCTCAAATTCTTCAAACCTTCCCCACCCTTACGTGCCCCGCATTCTCTCAGAGTGCCTCACAGCGAGCCAGTTGTACTGGCAAACTTTCCTCTGCACATTTACCCTGGCCACATCAGGAGCTGCTAGACACCAACGGTATCTGCCTCTTGGGGACGTGAATGGCAATCTTGCTAGCGGCATATCTGAGATAACTTGTTCCACTGTGTTCATGGGGTGAGGTGGCCTGAGTAGCACTTTGCTTAAATATACAGGGTCAATACATATTCTGACCATACCATTCTTTTTCACCGTAACAAACATTGCCGAAACCCATTCTGTGGCCTCTTCTACTGGGATAATTACACCCGTTTCTGTCATTCGATGCAGCTTGTGGATGACCTTTTACCTCATCGCAGTCGGTATCCTTCTTGGCTCACACATTATGGGTGTGACCGATTATGGTAAGTGGATTGGCCATGTTAAATTGCCCAGAAGTGTCCAAAGATATGCAGTTTAGGTGGGGTTATGGGGTTAGGGGGATGGGGCAGGGAAATGGGCCTAGGGAGGGTTCTCTTTCAGAGGGTCGATGCAGACTTGATAGGCTGAATGTCCTCCTTCTGCACTGAAGTGATTCTATGATATGTAACAGGTAGCTTAACAATAGTCTGCCAGTCAAAAATATCATTTTACCTTGTCATCTCTGAGGTTTGAATTTGCACAGCATGGAGAATCCAAGTTTACGCTGGAATCGGGCCTGGTGCCGCAGTGGCAATTCTCCGGGCCCCGAATATCTGCAAATTATGCCGCGCAGCTGGGGGGACCATTGCCAGAGGCCTACCCAGTGATACTCCGCTCCCAGCAAGCCGAGTTCCCGACAGCGTGCTTCTAGCCAGGTATCGCTGGTCGGGAACCTCGTGTGGCGGCTGCGGACTCAATCTGCGGCCGCCCTGGTGGAGGGCAGGGGGATTGGGCACTGGGGGGATGGGGGGGCCTTATGGGAGGCTGGGGCAGTAAGGATCTGTGGGCGCGTGGCCGATTGGGGGGGGGACCTAGTTTTTTGGTGTCAGTCTGTGGTCCAAGTCCGTCATGGTGCTCGGCATGGCCGCTGGAAGCCACCGTTGTGCGCATGCACGGACTCGTAACTGAAAGTGCGGGGGCCTGTATCCGCAGGCAAAGCTGTGTGAAGCACTCCGGGTCCCTGCCCCCTGAAGGTAAGTTAATCAGGATTTTTGTTCTAGGAATCTCGGGAGTGCAACGTTTGTGTTTTTACGCAGAATCCAGCCCAAGGTTTCCCTATATGCGGTGAAATGTGGCCACACTCTCAGTGATGATTGTCAGTCTAGTGTAAGCCACAAGGGCAGACTGTTGGTTGGAATCCAATGTTGCCCCTGGGTCTATTTCTCGCAATTTGTTTTTGGATAGAACATTGCACTTTGCCCCTGTGTCGATTTTGACTTTTGATTTGGCATTGGTTGAGATTATCTGTAGTGTAGTGAATATTCTCCTTTGTGGGTGGCCGATTCCACACTTTTGAAATATAGCATTCATGATTGCGTTGATTGTGCCTGGGTTGTTTCAGATGATACTGGAACTCACTGATCCTAGTTACGCGCCTGTCTTTGGAAAAGTGACTGGCAGGGCTACTGCTGGCATTGGAGAAAGACTGCAGTCATTTGGATCTGCAGTATTTAGCAAAGTGGTACTTGCCACAGTGATTACACTTCTTTCCAAAGGCAAAACATTGTGCCCTGTTTGGAGCATGATCCTCATTGCAGTTGGTGCAGGGTGCCACCTGAACCGAAGATACTTCGGAGTGTCCTGCCGAAATGGTGCCATTTCCTGCTGACAATCTTTATGCAATGCTTCAGATTGTTCATCAATTGTGCACACAAGCTCCTGGCTGCTGCAGTTGATGCAGAGTGCCCTCTATACTTCTGTTTCCCTCCTAAACTGTGCTGTTTCCTGCCTGAATACTCTGTTCGATCTCTCAGACTCCTCGTTTAAAATGCACATTTCCAAAACAGACTGTAAAGTCAGTTTCCTCTATTTCAGTGGCTGTTTACAGGGTATATCGTTTTCTGTGCCTCCTACCAACCGATCTCTAACAAATTTGTCAGTAAACGCTCCAAATGCACATTTTTCTGTTAAACCTTTTGTGTGTCCTCGATGCAGGGATGTTAGAAACAGACGTCCAACACTGGAGAAGATCCAACACTGTTTTATTCAACTATAGAACTGCTTTACATATTCAGCTGTGGGTCAACACTATACTGATCTGACTGGTGACCTTGTAGTAGCCTGACCAGACTTACTAGCTACCGCATGGTGTTTGCACTTGCTAGCTCGTGGACTCTGACTGTCTCAGTAGCTGGGTCCCGAGAGAACGCGAAACCTAGTGCCCTCTGGCTTTATAGTGGTAGTATCCTGTCTGGTGATTGGCTGCACTGTGTTGTATGCTTACTGGTCACCCTATGTGTCAATGACTGCCTGTCTGCATCTCATTATATACATGACTGAATATTATGACACTACTCTGCCCGAGTTCCCGGGCAATCCCATTAAGCTCCACTCCCATGACACTCGACGTAACCATAGTCACGTGATGATGTGATCTACATGATGAAAGACTATTTCTTGAATTATAACTTAATTGACGTACACTGTTTAGTCAATCATCTATTTCTGTCTGGTTCTTAATTATGTAATAACCATTAATTGATATATGTGGGTGATTATGAAGTACAAAACATAAAATGGCTTCTTACATCAAAACGGCAATTTGACATTGTTAGCTTATTACAATGAATCAAACATTAAATTAATTTAAAAATGGTTGAGTTATACTAAAATCCAGTATCCAAGCTTATTCACATAAAGAGATTCATTTGTTTCAATCCTAGTCAGGCATTTTGGAAGGAAAGTGTGTGAATCTCTGTGCCTTCAATGGGTTTGTCACATGCTTTTATATACTCTTCAAACACTTCAGTAGCTACCACTTGCTTATACAAAATAACTAATTATGGAAGAATTCTTCTTAAGTCAAAGTTAACAGGGGGGATGGCATGGTGGTGCAGTGGTTAGCACTTCTGCCTCACAGCGCCGAGGACCCGGGTTCGAGCCCGGCAGCGGGTCACTGTTCATGTGGAGTTTGCACATTCTCCCCGTGTCTGCGTGGGTCTCATTCCCACATCCAAAATATGTGTCGATAGGTGGATTGACCATGCTAAATTGCTCCCTAATGAAAAGAAAGTTAACATGGCAGTTTTGGCCTCCAAAAGCTGAGCAACATCACTGAGGTAGCCTCCACTTCATATCTGTCAACATTATCACCAACTGACGAATGGTTTTGTCCTGCTCTGATTCTTCCTGATTAATCTAGATTCCCATACACTAACCTGCTGCTCCTCTTCCTTTCCTCCATTTAATTGTAGATCATAGAATTTACAGTGCAGAGGAGGCCATTCGGCCCATCAAGTCTGCACCGGCCCTTACAAAGAGCACCCTACTGAAGTCCACGTCTCTAATCTATCCCCGTAACCCAGTAACCTCCACTTAAAATGTTTTGGACACTAAGGGCAATTTAGCATGGCCAATCCAACTAGCCCACACATCTTTGGGCTGTGGGAGGAAACCGGAGCACCCGGAGAAAACCCACACAGACACGAGGAGAACGTGCAGACTCTGCAAAGACAGTGACCCAGCTGGGAATCGAACCTAGGACCCTGGAGCTGTGAAGCAACTGTGCTAATCACTATGCTACCGTGCTGCCTCTAGAAGGAGGCCATTCGACCCATCAAGTCTCCACCAACCCACTTAAACCCTTACTTCCACCCTATCCCCCTAACCAAATAACCCCTCCTAACCTTTTTGGACACTAAGGGCAATTTAGCATAGCCAATCCACCTAATCTGCACATCTTTAGTCTGTGAGAGGAAACAGGAGCACCCGGAGAAAACCCACGCAGACACAGGGAGAATGTGCAGACTCCACACAGGCAGTGACCTAGCAGGAAATCGAACCTGGGATCCTGGCGCTGCGAAGCCACAGTGCTAACCACTATGCTACCGTGCTGGTTATGTAAAGTGTGAAATTCATTGCATAGCCATCAGCTATTAGCCTCGGTAATTCTCTTGAAACAGAGTTTTCTGAAAGTAATGAAGGAGGAAATATGCCTGAATATAACAGGCTGAGAAAATTTTCAGAACCTGAGTAAATCTCAGTAAATCTGTGGTTCCCATGGGCAATCTCACTTTCACAGTGTCCCTTTAACCAAGTATTTCTATTCGGGGAATATTCCTGCAAATGGCACCTTTCAAATCACGGTGCACGTTCTCATGGTCAGATAGGAAGCCAAGAGATGCCACCCTGTCAAACGCTGTCATTTACATGTGGCTACTATTGGGAGGGTGTGCCCTGAAACTGAGCAGAATTTAAGCCAGAGTGCTTCTGTAACTGGTGCACATTAGTCATACCAGGCATTGTCAACCCTCCAATAACATAATTGCCAAATTCCACCCTCCTGCGACCTAGAAAGTTTAGGGCCATGACCTTCTAACTGAACCGAGTACAGGTTAACTGCATTCTGATGAGCAGTAAACAAAGTGCATTGATGGCTTGCATTCCATGCATTAATAGAGATGTTTGAAGTATATTGTGACATATGTGGATAGTTAGTACAGAAGAAAGATGAGAAAAATGCAAAAAAGGGAAATTAAAGTACAGCAGAATGAAAGAAGACATCCACACAAAGTGAAAACGTAACGACTTTTACAAGCACATGAGAAGTGGGTCATGAGATGAAGGGAGGATCTTGTGCTTGAGAATGCGAGAATGACAGAGATGCTTATTAAGAGCTTTACTTTGGTTATTACCGCCAAAGGTGAAATTAGACTGTAGGAGAATCTGAGGAGAATATGAAACACTCACAAATAGAAAGATATGTTTGAAAGGAAATTTTAGAAAACTGGTAATAGGACTAAATAAAATAGTCACTAGGTCAGATGTTATACATTCTGAAATACTTAAGAAAAGTGCAAGGAGATAATGGAGGCACTAAATGTTTTATTTCCAAAGACATTTTGGAAACAGGCATTGTACCAAGTGAGTAGAGGTTGTTAAATGTTAAAATTCCCATTTAATAAAAGAACCAGGAAAAAACAGAATAATATAAGCGGTTACGGTACCCAGATGTAGGGGGTCCTTTACTCCACACGTGGTGGTATCCGTTACAACTCTTGGACGTGTGTGTCTCTCCTACAGGTGGCGGAAACGGCGGAAGTGTTACACTGGGACAATTTCACAGTAGAGAGGGAAAGTAAGCCACTGTTCTACAAATATATAAAACAAAAAAGAGTGGCTAAGGTAAATATTGGTCCTTTTGAGGATGAGAAGGGAGATTTAATAATGAGAGATGAGGAAATGGCTGAGGAACTGAACAGGATTTTGGGTCGGTCTTCACAGTGGAAAACACAAATAACATGCCAGTGACTGTTAGAAATGAGGCTATGACAGGTGAGGACCTTGAGATGATTGTTATCACTAAGGAGGTAGTGATGGGCAAGCTAATGGGGCTAAAGGTAGACAAGTCTCCTGGCCCTGATGGAATGCATCCCAGAAAGCTAAAAGAGATGGCTATGGAAATTGCAAATGCACTAGTGATAATTTACCAAAATTCACTAGACTCTGGGGTGGTTCCGGTGGATTGGAAATTAGCAAACGTGATACCACTGTTTTAAAAAGGAGGTACGCAGAAAGCGGGTAATTATAGGCCAGTGAGCTTAACTTCGGTAGTAGGGAAGATGCTGGAATTTATCATCAAGGAAGAAATAGCGAGGCATCTGGATGGAAATTGTCCCATTGGGCAGATGCAGCATGCGTTCATAAAGGGCAGGTCGTGCCCAACTAATTTAGTGGAATTTTTTGAGGACATTACCAGTGCGGTAGATAACGGAAAGGACGTACTGGCGCTGGAGGGTGTGCAGAGGAGATTCACTAGTTTAATCCCAGAGCTGAAGGGGTTGGATTATGAGGAGAGGTTGAGTAGACTGGGACTGTACTCGTTGGAATTTAGAAGGATGAGGGGGGATATTATAGAAACATATAAAATTATGAAGGGAATAGATAGGATAGATGTGGGCAGGTTGTTTCCATTGGCGAGTGAAAGCAGAACTAGGGGGCATAGCCACAAAATAAGGGGAAGTAGATTTAGGACTGAGTTTAGGAGGAACTTCTTCACCCAAAGGGTTGTGAATCTATGGAATTCCTTGCCCAGTGAAGCAATTGAGGCTCCTTCATTAAATGTTTTTAAGCTAAAGATAGATAGTTTTTTGAAGAATAGAGGGATTAAGGGTTATGGTGGTCGGGCCGGAAAGTGTAGCTGAGTCCACAAAGGATCAGCCATGATCTCATTGAATGGTGGAGCAGGCTCGAGGGGCCAGATGGCTTACTCCTGCTCCTCATTCTTATGTTCTTATGTTTATGCCTGACCAGTGAACCTGCTTGAGTGAGCATTTTTGAGGCGCCCGAACCCTCACGGTTCTAGACTTCAGAATTATATTCTAGCTCTGTGATCCACCAGAATGAAAAGAGAAATGAGTGGGTGACACAAAAGGCCAAACTTTATTTAGGAAGGAATGAAATCAACCTGTCAACATGTACACATAACCAGTTACAGAAGGGAGAGACTATAACGGCACAACTGGTATTTTTAGGTTGACACGATTTTACATAATTCCCAACCACCCTTCCTCGACACCTGGCTAACTGAGGATTTCTGGGGACTGTGGAATCTACTCACCACTCCTGGGGTTGAGTAATTTCAGAGTCTTTTCAGTCGTTGGAGCTGATACAAACTTGGATACCTTACACGCAGTTCCCAACTCCAAATCGTCTATATAAATTGTAAATAATTGTGGTCCCAACACCGATCCCTGAGGCACACCACTCGTCACTCATTGCCAGCCAGAATAGCACTCATTTATTCCCACTCTTTGTTTCCTGTTAGACAACCAATCCTCTATCCATGCTAGTACTCTACCCTTAACACCATGCATCCTTATCTTATGCAGCAGCCTCTTGTGCGGTACCTTGTCAAAGGCCTTTTGGAAATCTAGGTACACCACATCCACTGGGTCCCCTTTGTCTACCTTGCTCGAAATGTCTTCATAGAATTCCAAGAGATTCGTCAAGCATGACCTGCCCTTCATGAATCCATGCTGCGTCCGTTCAATGGGACAATTTCTATCGAGGTGCCCTCCTATCTCTTTCTTGATAATAGACTCAAGCATCTTCCCCACGACAGAGGTTAAGCTAACCGGTCTATAATTCCCCATCTTTTGTCTACTTCCCTTTTTAAACAGTGGCGTCACATTTGCTGTTTTCCAATCCTCTGGGACTGCCCCAGTGTTCAGCGAATTTTGGAAAATTACCACCAGTGCATCTGCTATTACTCTAGCCTTCTCTTTCAGTACCCTGGGATGCATTCCATCAGGGCCAGGAGACGTATCTATCCTGAGCTCCATTAGCTTGCCCAACACTTGCTCTTTCGTGATAGTAATGGTTTCCAGGTCCTCACCTACCTTCTTTTCTCGGTCAATTGCTGGCATGTTATATTAAATTAGAAGACATTATGGGGCGGCATGTGGCGCAGTGGTTAGCACTGGGACTGCAGCGCTGAGGACCCGGGTTCGAATCCCGGCCCTGGGTCACTGTCCGTGTGGAATTTATACATTTTCCCCATGTCTGCGTGGGTTTCACCCCCCACAACCCAAAGATGTGCAAGTTAGATGGATTGGGCATGCTATATTGCCCCTTAATTAGAATAAAAAATAATTTGGTACTCTAAACTTATGAAAAAAATTAGAAGGCATTATAAAATGTAAGGAAAAATGCAGAGGGCTATGTTAACGAGGATGCATGTTAGTGAAATATGCAGGTTGGTGACAAATGCAGAAAAATGTGAAGTGTGACATTTTGAAGAAAAGAACAATGAAAGGAAGTAACTCACTCAATCCTTGCTGGTCTTGAACCATTCACTATTTTAACAGGTACAGTTTGGTAGGCAGCACGACTCTTATATCAGGAAAATGAAAGAAATTCAAACGGCGGCATTTGATAAATCAGTGACATTTTTAAAAAACTGTTCTTAGCCGTGTTTAGTGCTTGTCAGTTTTGACAGAATCCCAGCAAAGGGACAACAGGCTCAGAAGACGGACAATTTCAAGAGCGTTCTTCTGGACCATTAAAGGAAGCCTAAAGCACAAGGTTTCCCTCCCTGAATTGCGACCGCCTACCTCACAAATTCCACGCCTCACTCACCATTTACCTCACTGTCAGGGACAGTTGCCATGGGTCCTCAGCAATAACCTCCTGCCACACTTTCCTGATTCCTAGCTGGTGGCCACATTATCAATGATGCTGCGACAGGCAGGAGTTGGGCCCAGTATATTTGAATAAGGCCCGAGAGTTAAAATGACCCAAGCTATGTTAACGCTTGACTGTCTTCTCAAAGCTCATGCCTCTCTCTCACTGAAACCTGAGGTTTAGAAATACATTTTAAAGGGAATTTGAATAGTGTTTGTAAAAGAAGAATATTGAAGGATACGGGGAAAGGACAGAGAAATTAGGTTAGTTTTGGTATTGGCTCATGTGAAATACACCATGTGTGGTGTCATTTCTGTGACTTTGTGAAATTGTCCACATGACCAAGGAAGGCTCCTGAGTTTCAAAAACTTCCTCAATAAGAAAGCTAATGTTTTTAGAGTTACGAAATGCAGATAGGAAGAACATGCAATAGGACAGACTTTACTGGCAACCGTAACTTCAAAGTGCCTGCTTTTCTTATTTTTAAATCTTGGCTAATTGGATCACCCACGGACAGAACATAGAGAAACACCAGGCAAACACAACAGCAAGGGAAATAATCATATACATTTTATTTACACCATCAGTTTCAATCGATGGATAATCAGGCAGATACACTGATGGGGATACATTTTTCCCTAATTCTCTTCATGCACACCCTTGACCAGATCCATTCTACTTATTTTCATTCATTCTTAGGGTGTGGACATCTTTGGCTGGACCAGCATTTATTGCCCAACCCAAATTTCCCTTGAGAAGTTGCTGGTGAGCCACTTTCTTGAACCACATGCATTGTAGATACACCCACAGTGCTGTTAGGAAGGAATTTGCAGAAATTTAACCCTGCGACATTGAAGGAATGGTGATATAGTTCCATGTCAGGATGGTGTGTGGCTTGGAGGTGTTTCCATGTGTCTGCTGCCCTTGTCCTTCTAGGCTGTAGTGGTTATGGGATTTGGAAGGTACTGTCGAAGGAGCCTTGGTGAGTTTCTGCAGTGTATCTTGTAGATGGTACACACTGTTGGCACTGTGCTTCAGTGATGGAGGGAGCGAATGCTTAAAGTGATGGATGGGGAGCCAGTTAAATGGGCTACCTTGTCTTAGATGGTATCAAGTTTCTTGCGTGTTGTTGGAGCTACACTCATTCAGACAAATGGAGAGTATTCCATCACACTTCTGACTTGTGCCTTATAGATGGTGGACAGGCTTTGGACGTCAGGAGGTGAGTTACCCACCACAGAATTGGAAGCCTGGGACCCGCTCATCTAGCCACAGTATTTGCGGGTGACACGGTAGCACAGTGATTAGCACTGTTGCTTCACAGCACCAGGGTCTCAGGTTCGATTCCCGGCTTGGGTCACTGTCTGTGCGGAGTCCGCATGTTTTCCCCGTGTCTGCGTGGGTTTCCTCCGGGTGCTCCGGTTTCCTCCCACAAGTCCAGAGAGACGTTCTGTTAGGTAATTTGGACATTCCGAATTTTCCCTCTGTGTACCCGAACAGGGGCCAGAATATGGCGACTAGGGGCTTTTCACAGTAACTTGTAAGCTTACTTGTGGCAATAAATATTATTACTATTATTATGTAGCTGGTCCAGTTCAGTTTCTGGTCAATGGTAACCCCAGCATGTTGAGAGTGGATGGTAATGCCATTGAATATCAAGGGTGATGGTTAGATTCTCTATTGTTGGAGGTGCTGTGCCACCAATGTTACTTGAACTTAGCCTGAGGAAGAATATTGTCCAAGTCCTGCTGCATATCACCTGGACTGCTCATTATCTGAGGAATCACAAATGGTCCTGAACATTGAGCAATTAGCTGCAAACATCTCCACTTCTGACCTTATGCTGGAGGGGAGGTTATTGATGAAGCAGATGACGATGGTTAAGGCTAGGACACCTTGAGGAACTCCTGTAGTGATATACTGGAGCTGAGATGAATGACCTCCAACTACCACAACCTCTTTCTTTGTGATAGGTATGACTCAAACCAGTAAAGGGTTTTCCCTGATTCCCATCCAGTTCCTTGATATCGCACAAGGCCAAAGGCTGCCTTGATGTCAAGGGCAGCCACTCACACCTTGAGTCCATGTCTTTTGTCAATGTTTGGACCCAACTGCTAATGAGGTCAGGAGCTGCGTGGCCCTGGTGGAACCCAAACTGAGAACCTGTGAGCAGGTTATTGCTGAGTATCACTTGATAGTGCTGTTGACGACACCTTCCACCACTTTGCTGATGATCAAGAGTAGACTGATAGGGCAGTAATTGGCCAAATTAGGTTTGTCCTGCTTTTTATGCATAGGACATACCAGGATAATTTTTCACAATGTTGGGTTGATACCAGTACTGTAGCTGTGCTGGAACAGCTTGGCTAGGAGCCCATCTAGTTATGGAGTACAAGTCTTCAGTACTACTGATGAAATGTTGTCAGGTCCCATTGCCTTTGCAGTATCCAGTGTCTTCAACTGTTCCTTGATATTACAAGTAGTGAAGTGAATTGGTTGAAAACTGGGATCTGTGAAGTTGGGGACCTCAGGAGGAGGCCGAGATGGATCATCCACTTGGAAATTCTGGCTGAAGATGGGCACAAATGCTTCAACCTTGTCTTTTGCACTGATGTGCTGGGTTCTCCCATCATTGAGGATGGGGATATTTGTGGAGCCTTCTGCACTGGTTGGTTGCTTAGTTGTCCATCACTATTCATGGGTGGATGTGACAAGACTGCAGGGCTTAGAACAGATCTTAGATCTGTTGGTTATGGGATCTCACAGCTCACAGCTCAGTCTATCAGATGTTGCTTCTGCTGTTTGACATACAGGTAGTCTTGTGTTTTAGCTTCACCAGGTTGCCACTTCAATTTTAAGTATGCCTGGTGCTGCCCTGGCATGTTCTCCTGCACTCTTCACTGAACCAGGGTTGATTACCCCAACTTTTTAAAAATAAATTTAGAGTACCCAATTCATTTTTCCAATTAAGGGGCATTTTAGCGTGGCCAATTCACCTATCCTGCACATCTTTTGGGTTGTGGGGAGCGAAACCCATGCATACACGGGGAGAATGTGCAAACTCCTCATGGACAGTGACCCAGAGCCGGGATCGAACCTGGGACCTCGGCGCCATGAGGCAGCAATGCTAACCACTGTGCCACCGTGCTGCCCTGATTACTTCAACTTGATGATAATACTAGAGGTGGGATATGCCAGGCCACAGGTGACAGATTTGTGTTTGCAAACAATTCTGCTGCTGCTGTTTGCCTGCAGTGCCTCGCGGATGCCCAGTTTTTAGTTATAGGGTGGGAGTTTCCGCAGCTCGCGCGGGGTGTTTCGTGACGGTGGAGGCAGACTTCCTCTGGCTGGTGGTGGTATCAGAACATCCTGCCGCTGTCAACCCCACCATGGGGGTCTGCCATCAGTGGGCAGCACGGTCGCATTGTGGACAGCACAATTGCTTCACAGCTCCAGGGTCCCAGGTTCGATTCCCAGCTTGGGTCACTTTCTGTGCGGAGTCTGCACGTTCTCCCCGTGTGTGCGTGGGTTTCCTCCGGGTGCTCCGGGTTCCTCCCACAGTCCAAAGGTGTGCAGGTTAGGTGGATTAGCCATGCTAAATTGTCCTTAGTGTTCAAAATTGCCCTTAATGTTGGATGGGGTAACTGGGTTATGGGGATAGGGTGGAGGTGTGGGCTTGGGTGGGGTGCTCTTTCCAAGAGCCGGTGCAGACTCGAAGGGCTGAATGGCCTCCTTCTGCACTGTAAATTCTATATGTAAAGAAGGACCAAAATATCCCACTGGCAAGAACAGCATGGAAATTCCAGCCCAGAGTCTGTTCTAAATATGTTTCATTTAGTAGGGGGCAATCAGGATAGCGATCAGATGCATAAACCGGAAGATCTGCCTCATTATTACAATTGTTATACAATATCAATGAGAGTAATGCGTATAACATGAGGCATATTTTCATCTGTCCAACTAAATATGAAAGCATTTATGTGATGTTTATGCGTTGAAATCATGTGCTATAAAAGCCAATGCTATCAAATTACTCAATAGCATTAAGGGTCTATATCACACCAATCCAAAACAAAATAGTAATCACAGAAAAATATTATTCTTGATTCAAGATTACAATATTAATGTTTTAAAGGCTTATAAAGTACATTTTCTGTAAAATCAACATTAGATACAAATGAACAAAAAGAGTAATAAAGCAAAATCAATTAACTGGATGCACATTATGATTCTTTCAAAACATTAAATTTAATTCTTTAGCTAATATATAATTCCTAATGTTAATTTTTTTTTTGAAAAAGGGTGTTTGATCCTTTAAAGTTCTTTTGGCATTCAAAATATATGCAAAATTGCAACAATCCAGAGTAACCACATTGGAGGTTTTTGCCATTGATTTTCAGTGGATGGTTCAGATGAATTAAGCACCAATCCTTGAGGACCTGAATCTATGAACATAGCTACAAGGAGAAGCCTGAAACAATCCTCAACTTGAATAATTCAGTTCAGTGGAATGCGCGGTGCCTTGGTTTGAACTGCTTTCCTTCAGCTCAGAGAGATTAGCAGTTGCTCTGAGCAGTTGTTCCTGCTGAGAGGTTACTTTGACACATCCTTGAAATGATTTCTCCCGCTTTCAAGGCACATTTTCACTTTCAGGCAGATAGATCTGATAATTCACTGGGCACCAGAAGGCCAGAAAATGATATCCCTAGCTAATTCTGTGCCCTGTTTAATAGCGTCTCATGCTAAATCATGAATAAGTCAAGAATCTGTAAAGAGATCTAGTTTAAAATTCCTGTCAGAGCATGGTACTACATATTCTAGGTATATTTGACTTCCTTTGTTGGCAGCCATGGCTCACTCCAGTGAATATTCTCCAATTTTTCCCTCCCTTTTGTAGATTTTTTGAAAATATGACAGCAGCCAGTAAGTGGATTTAAGAAGAAAGTTCTTACTCTTGGAAATGGTCCACTTCACTTGTGTGTTAAGAAGGACACAGTTATGAGGGGCCAGTTGATCGTCAGGTTAGTGTTGAATTTGGCATTCATTGCACAGCATTTCTATGAGGACAGGAAACTAATGGCTTCACCACTTTTAAAAATGTGAGAGAATACAGTGAAATTGAACCTTTCTACTAATGACCTCCTCCGTTCCTTGAATAGAATTTTAACTCTTCTGAAATTCACATTTTAGGCCAAACAAACAGAAAATACTACAAAGGCTGGAGGTCTAAAATTTAAAAAAATGCTAAATACATGCAGCAGATCAACAGGGTGATGATGGAAGATTGCATACAGCGGGCTATTTTGACCATGGGTGAAAACAGGTGAAACATAGATGCTAACCTCAGAAGGCACACATGTTTGGGAGTCTGCTTTTAGCACACAATTTCACGCTGATCGTTGATTGCCATAATTCGTAATGGTCAAGCCTGAAAGCTGCAGGTTTAACACTCGAGCACCGATGGAATGCAATTTTCCTAGAGCAGTATGTATTCCTCACACCTACTTCCATTAGACATGTGGAATACACTGACTGACACTCAGCTGTGGGTATAAGGGTAGACCAGTAACTGAGGGGGAGCGCACACAACTTCTGTGATGTGGCACTGGAGGTCCAGGTCAAGGAAGTCCTGAGGAAGAAAATTGACTCACTCTCCTGCTCCTCTTTCCTTTAGCCATTGCTCTTGTTCTGCCTGCCCTTGTTCTCATCCCAATTATACCAATGACCAAGCCAGGTGACTTCTATAAAGTGGAGCATCACAACACTTACTCATTTGAAGTGAAGTCCTCAGGGAATTTCTGGAATAAATGTTACTCAATGCCTGGTGCATAGTCTTTGTCCTAGAAAGCCTCTCAATATGTTTCAGAGTTTCCCTTCACTGTTCCATCAACATGAAAACATAAATATTCTGTTCAGTGGTGATTACCCCTTTAACTAGCAGTTGAAGTTGACACTAATGCTTTGTTTAAAATTCCAAACATTTGGTCACTGTTAGGAGAGGACATTAGTTGATGTACTAGCCATCTAAATGCTATACAGCCTCTTTACTGAGTGCCGGCAGGTCTTTTAAGTTACAATCGGCTGGTTAACAAACCTCTGCATACCATTCCTAGCACAAGCTTCAACTCCTTTACCAAAATGGTGTCTTGTACAAGCCAAACCAATGGTCCTACCTCCGACCTCCCCCATCTTGGCCACCTCTTCAACTCTTTAGAGCCTAAATTATTCAGTGAAAGAAAACCGCCCCCTAAAGTGTCACAATCGGTCTTTTCTTTTTTTAAGAGATACGGTCGCACCTGCATTTTTTTTGGTAGCTTTGCCTTTTAGTTGTAGTGCTGGTGCCATTGCTATTTGAGATAGCGGGCTTGGAGAAGTCCTGCTCTGTGTACCCATCTCAGCTTGTTTCTTTCATGCCGATCATCTTATTTTTTTAAATCCCATTCCTTCCTGGTTAGTGACATGAATTCTGAGGCATTATCTGCTGCCTTTTCCCTTTAGAAATGCTGACCGCCATGCTATGCATTCCCTAAATTACCTTTTGAGATAAAAGAAAGTAAAAATGTGCAAAGTGTGACAGAGATGGCAACAAAGCTATTTTTATAATTTGTAACATTGCTTTTATGTAACCTTCAAATGCAGCATCATTCCCTAAAACCACAGTCCATGGTTCTATTGTATGGCATTTTAAGTCCTGAAGGATCACACGACCCACAGGTAGCCTGGAGTAACCGATCAACGAATCTCTCATTAGCTGCAGTTGGATATTTACCCAGAATTCTCAAAGGTGCTTCCTGCTGCAATTTCCTCATCCCTGCCACTTCTTCTGGTGTTCAGATTTATGGTTCGCTAAATTATGGCAATGCTCTTTGTTACTCTTTCAGAATTAGATCTTCCTTTACTGTCACATTTGATTTAGTCTGGCTAGAGGGCTGATGTTACACACAATTATTCATCTCTTTGCTACCTGCCGTTGTTGGGCATTCTAGGAAACCTTGGCTGGTCATGGTTTTAGCTCTTAAATAATCTTTCTTACGGGAAGTAAGTCTGGTAAAACATGCATTTTTCAGTAAAATGCTAAACCTGACTATGGAACACTTTTTAAAATTTAGAGTGCCCAATTATTTTTTTCCCAATTAAGGGGCAATTTAGCGTGGCCAATCCACTTACCCTACACACCTTTGGATTGTGGGGGTGAAACCCATGCAAACACGGGGAGAATGTGAAAACTCCACACAGGCAGTGAGGGGGCCAGGATTGTGTCTGTGGAACTCTTACAGTTCAAGCTGAGGCAAACTCTGACAAGTATTCAACTTTGGAATCTTTGACATATTCTCTCACTCTGGAGAGATTCTTACCAGAATTTGGCAACTGTCAAACTAAGGTTGAAGACTGGTGTGTAGCTTTCCCTTTCCATAGCCCAGTTTTCTTTCCTGATATTGAGCATCCTTAAAGAAAATAAAATGAGTGGGCGTAGTTTACAGCAGCACTCTAGCGAGGATGGGCTTGATAGAGCCGGCACCCAGCTCCACAGAAATCGGAACGCCATCATTAAAGGGAGATCTGATTATTACTGCAACATAACAGCCCCCCCACCCTCACCAGGGAGGTATTAGGGACCCCCCCTCCGGGAATTCATCGGGGGCTTCCGCCCCTCCCCGTCCCCCACCATCACCGCAGAAATAAGACCGGCGTTTCCCCCATACCTGCAAGTTCCCCCCTCAAATCCCGTTCTTCCCCCCACCACACGTTAATGTAAACCCCCTCATGGGGCTCCCACAAGGGCCCTCCCCTGGCACAGCCCCATGACATGGGTTGGCATTGCCAGGTCCAATCTGGTAATACCAACTTGTGTCAGGGAGTGCCTGGGAATGTCCCTTTCCCCCAGGGGCTATTCTTGCCCTTCACGCCCCCAGAGGGATCATTTCGACTATTTCTCATTTTGCCAAATGTGCTGTATACCTCGCTGGCATGACATCACGTCAGCGAGATATAAATATTTAGTGAGGAGTGATCATGTTGCGAGGAGGCCTGTTAAATAATGAATATGTAAAAATCCATTTAACTGAGGTTTCTGCCCTTTGTCAGCATGAACCTCGTGATGTCACTGGTGAGGGGCGCGAAAGATTGGAAACGAGGTTGCGCTGTTGAGAATCGCATTTCCCGAGTCTCACCAGATTTTCCGCCCACGTTGCCATTCTCTCTGATGGCGATCGTAGGCTGAAAATCGCCCCACAGTCTTTGTTTGCTTTAAATTAGTTACAATTGATATTTAGGGCAATATTTTGGATTCATTGTATTTGTGTAACCTCAGGTCAGGTATAAAAACTCGTGACTTTACCAACCGATGATTCAACCCGTTCAAGGGCCGGATTTTCACGACTGAGGCGGACATCTCAAGTCAGGAAATTTCCTAACTTGACAGACCCACCTCAGTAGAAAGTGCTCCATCAGGTCCAATTTTCCTTCTGGGGAGGCAGGAGCAAGGTTGAGTTGGGACCACTGCCCCAGAAGCTGAGTGGAGGTGGCCATGGGCTGAGACAGGTTGAAGAAAAGGCCCACATTGTCTCCCTTGGACTTTGTCCCAGTTGCTTTCTTATATTTTAGGCTTTCTACCTCACACTCTTTCATCGCCCACCCTCTCGCATGCCAACTCATACCCCGCCCACACACATCAAATAGCCCCTCATATCTTCCATGCCAACCCTTGGCACTTATATGTCTATTTACCCAATAAGGAGCCAATTAACCCTATAGTAACACTGACATGTGTGGAACTGCTTAAAAAACACCCATTCATAATTCTCTTCAGATGTGTCAATTAATCAGACCTTTAAGTGCATAATGAAGCTTTACTGAGAGCCCAGACTACAAGAAGATTATTTACTTTGTCTATGCAGGTCCAGAAAAGAGAAATGTTGTATGCTTAGGATGCCAGAGTCACGCCTGCCAAAGCAAATCTTCTTCGCCGAACTCAAGGAAAGCTCCCAAACAAGAGTAGGATAAAGGAAGCACTTCAGAGACATCAAGAAATGCAACAGAGATATCAATGCTTGGGTGAACCTTGCTCAGAAGAGACCTATTTGAAGGACCCTTTTGATTGAAGCGGCGCAATTATTTGAGAAGACCTGACAGCAAGAGGAGATCCAGAAAATGAGCCTGAGAAAGGAATACCAGTGATCTCGAGCCTAGTAACAATCCACCTTGCGGAAACACCTGCCGAGTGTGCGGTCAGAGATGCAGCTCTAGGATCAGGCTCATCGGCAACGCAAGGACCTAAAGAACCAATAACCAGTAACACGGAGTTTCTTAGGTGAACAATCATACTCGTTAGTGAGTAATTGCTGAAGAAGAAAAATAATGTTTTTTTAATCTTTTTTTTCAATGGTTCAATGTTTATTTGCGCAAGGTAAAGAAGTGTCATTCTGTGATTGTTATTTTAAATATCTGGTTGTTGCAGGGCACTGGGAATGGGGGTGGGAATTTGGGAATCATTACCCCAACAACCATTTTTAAATGGCTCTGGCATACTTATGACTCTGAAATTCTGGCCCCAAATTCCTGCATTAAAAAGATATGGAAGACATTCACAGAGGATAACATGATAGTTCACTGACAATAATATATTTGTGTTTTAATTTTTTTGTAATCCATTCCGATGAAAGTCAGATTTCACAAGGTTGAAAGGATATAAAGTTTATAGGTTAGTTCCACCTGAAAATTTCCCATAGCAGTACAGACAAGCTGTGGATACCTGTTTTAACGTTTGGAGTTCAGAAGGAGTATTTGCAGGAAGGAGAGATTGAATAAAGAGGTAGATGAGGGGAGGGTAAAGGAGGGATGCAAAGTGGGACAGAGACCTCTGAAAATGGAAGTACTGTTCAAATGTGGGACATGGTCAGAGTGGGGGAGGTATTCCCAATACTGGAGATGGTCCCCTAGGGGTGGGGGTAAAGGATCTGTACCCAGTCTCAGAGATGGTCCTCCAGGGTGGGGGAGGGGAGTTACCGATACTGGAGATGGTCCTCTAGGGGTGGGGGAGGGATCTTTACCCAATATTGGAGATGGTCCTCCAGGGGTGAGGGGGAGGAAAATGGAAGAATCCAAGTGCTACCTAGTGGAAGTGTGCAGTGGGGGAAGAAATTGATGGAGATGTCCTAAATATTCCTCAATAAAAGGAGAAAGTTTTGTAGTGCTGTTTGTCATGGAATCCTTAAGAGAACAAAAAGTTGAGGAAGGAGGGGGAGGTAGGAGGAGAAATTGGGGTAGAAGGGGACAGAAGAGAAGTGAAGATGAAGCTGGATCATTCAAGCTTAAGAAGGGAGGATAATCTCCCACTTCCAACTCTGCAGGGGAAAGGGAAGAAAGGCGAGTTTAACAAAAACTGCCAGGAAAGGGAGGGTAGGTAAGATACCAACACTGAGTGTGGTGGTGTGGGGAGGCTGCAGGTTATTTTGTGTGAACAAAGTGTTGTTAGAATGTACCATATGGTGTTAAGAGGGCTTGGGGCCAAATGCATCACAGGAAACACCGAGTGGTTCAGGCACAAGATGAGGGCCCAGTTGTCAACTTGAGACTGTCAAATTCTGAATGCCAAATGCCAACTCATTTCAAGAATAATTTATTCTGTGGGGATGAAAAATGAAGAGCAATACAAACAAAGCTAATAATACAAAGAACACAGAGAGAAAGTTGCTGAGTTTTTATTCCATTCTTTGCACAGTGAAAAACCAATTAGTTCCCATTCAGATCTACAAAGAGTAAACAAAATTGCTTCACACTGCCACCATGTGGGCCCATGGGGGATGTGATGAGTGTGGAGAATCCAGGGACTCTGCTGACTTTCCAGGAGGTGCCAAATTGGACAACCACAGTTTTAGCACCCAAGAGCTAATGAGACTTCCATGGTGCAGTCTGTGTGGGCTCCTCATAAAGATGTGGGGTGCAATGTTCCTATATTTGTTCAGAGTGTCAGGTTCTGACTGAAACCTAGCTCTGCAGCTGCACAACTAAGCTCTAAGTCCTCGAGATTTTCAGCCTCTCTGAAAAAAACTCAATGCCATGGTTTATGCCGTCACTGTGGTGGGTCAGGACCTGATAAAGCCAGCAAGGCCAGCTCCACAGAGATCGGGGGGTCATTTAAATACAGCGCCCGATCAGCACAGAAAAGTTTGACGTTGACCTCTTCAACACTTCGCACCTGATGGTGCGTTGTTCCTTCGTAACTTCAACGGTGGTGCTCGACTGGTTCTCTGGGATTGTCATCCGCCAAACCAAAACAGTCTCTTACCAAGTGTGGGTCCAGGGGCAACTAATGCGATGACATTTGGATCACATTGGCTCATAGATGTTGCTCCCTGGTGAGCTCTGCGAAGGAATTCTGTCCTGGATCATTCGGCCGCATTGCTGAACCAGCCTGCTGTGACGCCCCAGTCTCTTTTGATGCCGACATGTCCAACTTTGTATTTTCCGACTCTGAAATGGAGACGCAGACCTCTGATGTCTCGAACGCTGATCCGCCCGCCGCCTCTCGCTGATCATCTGCCATGGCATTCTTTACAGAAACAACGTTTGGCAGAAAGGTATACGCCGACCAATTTGGCGCATCAGCTACATGATGATTCGCAGGAGCCGAAAAGAACCCAACGTCCTCCGCCTACTCCTCCTTATGCGCCTCATCGGTTTTCAAGGGGGTCTTCGGACATGGCGGGGAGTGGAATGTAATAGTCCGCAAGGGACCTATGGAGTGGGAGTGATTATCTTCCCCGTGGTCCTTGCAAAGTACGAGCTTCCACACTAGGGATGGTGAGCTCTATTAATCTCGGTATGAGAGGTCGGCCAGTGAGGCACAGGCTAGAACAGGAACCAGGTAGGGAATCAAGGTCCCCTGCTAGAAAGCTGTCATTCACTCCCTACCCACCCACTACCGGAGACCCCACTGATTATATCTTCAATTGTACTTTCCTGTCTACCCCCATGCCCTGTGACTCCCTTGTTAGTCAATAATCTATCTACCTCTGCCTTCGAAACATTTAATTACTCTGCCTCTAACACTCTTCAAGGAAAAGAGTACAGATACTATCCACCTTCTGAGTGAAAGCTTCTACTCATCCTTTACAGGCAATGTCTCAGGCTACCCATGGGTATATACTAAGCTACCAGAGTTGGCGGCAGAGTGGTATACAGTCGTGAGGGAGTTGCCCTTGGAGTCCTCAACATTAACAATCCTCAACATTATGTCTCATGGCATCAAATCAAATATGGGCAAGGAAACCTCCTGCTGATTACTACCAACCATTCACCCTAATGCCTCCCTGGTCCATCTGATGAATCAGTACTCTTCCATGTTGAACACCAATTGGAGGAAGAACTGGGGGGGGGGGGGGGGGAGGGCAGAGAATGCACTCTACGTGGGGGACTTCAATGACCATCACCAAGAGAGAGTCAATAGGAGAACTATAGACAGAGCTGGCCGATTCCTGAAGGACACAGTTGCTAGGCTGGGCCTGCGGCAAGTGGTGAGGGAGCGAGCAAGAGAGAAAAACTACTTGACCTCATCCTCAGATGCATCTGTCCATGACAGTATCAGTGGATGTGACCACCGCACAGTCGTTGTGGAGATGAAGTGCCACCTTCACATTGAGAATACCCTACATCATATTGTGCGGAACTACCACTGTGCTAAATGGGATAGATTTCAAACATATCTATCAACTCAAAACTGAGCAGCCATGAGGCACTGTGGGTCATCAGCAGCAGTTGAATTGCATACAAACCTCATGGTCTGGCATATCCCCTACCTTACTGTTACCATCAAGCTGAGGAACCAACTTGGTACAGTTTGCAATGTAGGAGTAATGCCAGCAGCACCACCAGGCATGCCTACAAATGAGGAGTCAACCTGTTGATGCTACAACACAGGATACTTGCATGCCAAACAGAGGGAACACATGTGATAGACAAAGGTAAGCGACCCCACAATCAAGAGATTAGATCTAAGCTCTGAAGACACCCCCAATCCAGTCTTACATGCTGGTGGACAATTAAACAACTTACTGAAGGAGGAGGCTCACCACATGTCTCCATCCTTAATGAAGGGGGAGCCCAGGACGTCGCTACAAAAGATAATGTGGAGCATTCAAAATCATCTTCAACCAAAGGTGCTAAATGGATCACACGTTTCTGTTTCGTCCGCAGGTCCCCAGCATCACATATATTAACTTCGGCCAATTTGATTATCAAGAAACAGCTGAAGGCACTGTATAATGCAAAGGCCATGGGCCATGACAATATTCCAGCTGCAGTACTTGTGCTCCAGAACTAGCCATGCCCCTAGTCAAGCTGTTCCAGTCCGAATACAACATTGGCATCTAGTTGGAAATGAGGAAAATATGTCCAGTTCACAAAAAGCAGGAAAAATCTAAAGTGGTTAATTACCACCCCATCAATCTACTCTCAATCATCTGCAAAGTGATGGAAAGGGTCATCAATACTGCTATCAAGCAGCACTTGCTCAGTGATAACCTACTCACTGACGCTCAATTTGGTTTCCACCAGGCTCTCAATCCTGACCTTATTGCAGCCTTGAATCAAACATGGACTAAAAATCTGAACTCCAGAGGTGAAGTGAGAGTGACTGCCCTTGACATCATGCAACATTTGACCGAGTATAGCATCAATGAGCCCGAGCAAAACTGGAGTCAATGGGAATCAGTGGCGAAATACTCTGCTGGTTGGAGTCATAACTGGCACAAAGAAAAATGGCTGTGATTGTTGGAGGTCAATCATCTCAGCTGCAGGACATCACTGCAGGAGTACTAGGTAGCATCCTATACCCAACTATCTTTGGCTGCTTCATCAATAACATTCCCTAATTCATCATAAGGTCAGAAGTGGGGATGTATTCTGATGATTGTGCAATGTGCAGCACCATTTATTAGTCCTCATTTAATGAAGCAGTCCGTATCCATGTGCAGAAAGACCTGGAAAACATTCAGGCTTGGGATAATAGTGGCAAGTAATATTCACCCCACACAAGTGCCAGACAATGCCAATTTCCAACAAGAGCTAAACTAACCATCACCCCTTAACAGTCAATGCCATTGACATCACTGAATCCCCCTCTATAAACATCCTGGTAGTTACCATTAATCAGAAAGTGAACTGGACTAGCCATATAAAGACTATGGCTACAAGAGCAGGTCAGAGGCTAGGAATCCTGCAACGAGAAGCTCACCTCCTGACCCCCCAGAACCTGTCAACCACCTACAAGGCACAAGTCAGGAGTGAGATGGAATACTCTCCACTTGCCTGGATGAGTGCAGCTCCAACAACACTCAAGAAGGTCAACATCATCCAGATCAAAACAGTCCATTTAATTGCACCTCACCCACTGCTACAACATTCACTCCTTCCACCACCGACACAAAGTAGCAGCAGTGTGCACCATCTACAAGTTACATTGCAGCTCACCAGGCTCAGAGAATCCCAACAGAATCCCTAGAGTGCAGAAGGAGGCCACTTGGCCCATCGAGCCTGCACCGGATCCTTCTACAGCACCTTTCAAACCTGCAACCTCTGCCATCTAGAAGGATAAGGGAACACCACCACCTGGAATTTTCCCTCCAAGCCACATGCCATCTTGGCTTGGAATTAGATCCTATTCCTTCATTGTCGCTGGGTCAAAATCCTAGAGCTCCCTGCCTAACAGCACCGTTGCTATACCTACACCCAATGGACTGCAGCTGTTCATGAAGATGACCCACCATCACCTTCTCAAGGGAAATTAGGGATGGACAACAATAGCCTTAGCAATGATGTGAATTAATTAATTTTTAAAACCAACCATTAACAGCAGGAAATAACTGAATGGGAGCAGGCACTCCTATGTCTCCTAATCTCCATGCAGACGAAAGTTCTGGCTATTACTAGCATGTCCATTGCTGAGGCTGTGGCCAATAGTGGGTCTGAAACCATTGAAGGTATAGTATTCACATGGATAATACTCATTCCCACATCCCACTTGCTGCTCCTCCTACACTGTTTCCTGATTTACAAACTGCACATGGTGTAAACCTACACCTCTTACTGTTTCTGCCCTCAATCACGACCTCACCCACGTGCTTTTCTCCTTTCAGATAACCAAGACCTTTAACATGACCAGCCAGCACAGTAACACTAAGAAGAGAATTATGATAAAAGCAATGTATCATCACTTGATTTGAGACTTGCCTCTATCAGCTCAGATGCTGGCACTGCATCTTTCTTATAATTAGGTTAGAAACAGGATCTGAACATGATGACACTGGAAATAAGCGGGCCTGGAGTCAAGGCAGGGCAATGGTAGCGCAGGTTCCAGCTGGCTGAAGGTTCTGCTGCAGAGGACTCAGATGTGGAGTTCGATGGAGCAAAGTACAAAACAATGATGTGTCTGCACAATTAAATGCTGGAAAACCTGCCAGGAAACCTGCCGTCAATGTCGAGAATCAGCATAACTTGGATTAGGGTTTTGCACAGAGCTTGGAGCCCATTCTTTCAGCATGGGAGTGGTGACCAATTCCATTTGCACACTTGTGTATCCAACCATGATGCCCCTGCAGATGACTAATGTTTCAGCTTTTGTTGCATTATAAGCTGTAGCCACCCAATATCTCAGTGTTGTATTGAACTTTCAGAATGAAGTAATGCAAGGTCGGCATACTGCCATGCAAGATCAGACTGCGGTCATCATACTGCAGATACCAATGTGCAAAGGGGTCTACAGTGTCTCACAGTGTCAAACAATCTGTCGAGCAGACTACTAGGATTGCTAAGGTACCATCAAAGAGCAGTGGTAGTGTCTCCTTGGAGCACAGTATTGCTGCCCACCCTCAACATTCATTCTCCCACCACTGCCACTTGCTATTGCCTGTCAGCCAGCCCTTACTGCTACCACCCATGCTGAGATGGTGCACCTCACAACCAGGGGCTGCTCCAGACATCCTCTAAGATCACACACTAATTGGACATTGAGGGAGTGAACCCCTCTCCGTTCTGGCATCAGGCATAGTTGTCATGTGACAACTGCAAAGCAGGGGCAGCACGGTAGCACAAGTGGATAGCACTGTGGCTTCACAACGCCAGGGTCCCAGGTTCAATTCCCTGCTGGGTCACTATCTGTGTGAAATCTGCACGTTCCCCCTGTGTCTGTGTAGGTTTCCTCCGGGTGCTCCGGTTTCCTCCCACAATCCAAAGACGTGCAGGTTGGGTGGATTGGCCGTGATAAATTGCCCTTAGTGACAAAAAAGGTTAGATGGGGTTATTGGATTACGGAGATAGGGTGGAAGTGAGGGCTTAAGTGGGTCAGTGCAGACTCGATGGGCCGAATGGCCTCCTTCTGCACTGTACGTTCTATGTCTATGTCAATGTGTGTACTTTCAATGTCATCCAGCACCATGGAGCAATTTAAGTGAAGCCATGTGCTCTTTTGCATAAAATGCATAATAAATACTCCAATCTTAAAATGCTTTTCTTTTATTTGCATGTAAATCCTCTTTTCCATTCTCTGAACGTGTCTTCAGCTGTCTAGAATATTGGGGTTGATTGGTAACTTTTCAAATGGATCAGTGATCATGGACCAGTCATCTAAATGATATTGCTCTTTAATATCATAATCTGAAAAAGTGTTCCATGTAAGGAGTGTTTTAAAAATGCTTTTTAAAGAATTGGTATTGGCTTACAGATGGGTATGCTTTCTGGGACCTATGGTAAGATGGGTATGCTTTCTTTTCAGGAGAATGGAGGGCCATGAGTGCAGCAAGAGCAGAACATGGACAGAAAGCATGAGGGGTACCGGAGCTCAGAGAGAGCAGGAATGCTAAGAGTAAGGGCACAGAGAAAGCACGGAAAGAGCATGAGGATGGGGAGCAGCTTATGAGAGAATGCAAGTGACTTAAACTTGGTGAGGACTGGCTGCTTACTATTCAAGTGTACAAAGTGTTCAGAAAAGATTAGGAATGAAAAAGGGTAGTGGTATTGCACTGATTTGGGAAGACATTGTAGTGTTGGATAAAGAATACCCTTGAGGGGGTCAAAGAAAGGATCGAATTGGTTAGAGTTGAGAAGCAAAACTGGATGTTCACACCACTGGGGGTATTTTATAGAATGGTAGTTAACCTAAAAAGGAACTGGAAATCTTTTATCAGCATGGAAATTAAGTGGGCAATAAAAGGTGGAGTGGAGCCAATTGATACAAAGAGGGTGATATATGCATAGGGATGTAGCACAGGGCTGGAGTACTTAATGAATACTTGGTGTCAGTGTCTATTGACGAAGAGAATATTGACAAAATATTGGTAGAAGTGGAGATGGTAGAGGTAATGATTGAGATGTAATAGACAGGCGTGTTGTACTGGAAAAGCCACACGGCCCATCGAGTCTGCTCCGCCATTCAATCATGGCTGATATTTTCTCATCCGCATTCTCCTGCTTTATCCCCATTACCCCTGATCCCCTTACGAACCAAGAACCTATCTATCTCTGTGGTAAAGAGTTCTGCGGTAAAGAGTTCCACAGATTCACCACCCTCTGGCTGAAGAAATTCTCTTCCGTTTTAAAGGATCATCCCTTTAGTCTGAGATGGTGTCCTCTGGTTCCAGTTTTGCCTACAAGTGGAAACATCCTCTTCACTTCCATTCTATCCAGGCCTCGCATGCTTATGTTTAAAGTTGCTTAAAGTTGCCTGGTCTGGATGACTTGCACCCCAGATGTCTAAAGGAAGTTGTGATGGAGATAGTGGAAAAGCTTGATGTAATCTTCTCTAGATACAGAGATGATGCCAGAGGAGTACAGAGGGGTAAATGTGACACCCATATTCAAGGAAAGGAGGAAGGATATTCCTAGTAACTACAGGCTGGTCCATTTAACAGCAGCGATGTGTAAAGATTTTAGAAACAATAATCAGGGGAAAAAATCAACAGACTCTAAAGAGAACCAGCAAGGATTTAGAAAAGACAGATTACACTTGACTTATCTAATTGAATTTTTGATGAAATAACAGAGACGTTTGATCAAGGGAATTAAATGGAATGAATGAGCAACAGGTAGCAGTGGATGTAGAAAGTACTGGGGGAGCAAGGAGAGAGCAGAAACTTGAGGGAGTGGTATATAGGGAAAGCACAAGGGAAAAATGGGAGAGTAGAGTACAGAGAAAGAACAATCACCCACAGACACTGGGTGGTTGCCCACTCATAATGTTCTGCATTGCAAACCCAATGGAGAATCCCTGGGCCTCAGGGGGTCTGTGGTTCCTAGTCTGTGAACCACTGTTATAGGCAGGAATTTTGTGATCCCTCCTGCCGCCGGGAGCTACCAATCCACCTGAAATGTCTGGTCTGCCGCATCCCCTGCGACAGGTCCCATCAAGGCCAGGCCAAAAAATCCCAGCCAGAGGATAAAAACCTTCTGAAATTCCTGCAGCGAGGTTTGAAGCTGTGCAGTTTTTGCTGATTATTTTTAACGTTTCATTTTTAAAATTCTATTAGCTTTTGTTTGCTAAATTTTTTAGGTGCTTGAAAGAATTTATGGACAATATTTTTGTTTTGAGTACAATGCAAAGGTTGAAAATTATAAATCCATACTGTATTAAAAGTTGAAAGCAATGGTAACTTGAAAGATGTTATTACAGTGTTCAGTATTCGAAGAGTTGAAAGCTATATTGAAGTGTCAAAATATTGGCCCACTTTTTTTCCAGTTAGGCAGGCAGGAGATCCATTAATGATTCTTGCCATGCTGAAATTATATGCAAGTGATGCATGATGTATTTCACTGTCGATTTATCATTGTCAAATGTTTGGCAAACTATTTTAAAATTTATTTGCAAACACATTTTTTTTAAAAAACACATCCCTTAAATTGGATCCTGGAGTACAAAGAGCTCCTATGTTGAGTGATGTTTGTAAATATGCTGGTACTTTTGACAGCTTCAACTTTCTAGTCGCCATGGTAACATTAATTAATTACTTGTGTTAGCCATTGTGAAAGTGTGGATCTGGATTCAAAGTAGTAGAAATAGATTTTCAATGCAGAAAAGTACTGTGAAAGTATTCTAAAGCTTCATGTGTGGAGTTAATTGAAAGCCAGGTACAGCCTTGAACCTGACAACATCTGATTGTCATTCCAGTAGAATTAATCAAATGTGCGTTCTCATTCTCTCAGGAAAGGCACCTCAAAGTATTCATGGCCTTTATCCTCCTTACCCGCCAACCCACACAAACTCCCTTTACTTCTGTGTGTTTCGTCTTGTGTCTTTTCATTTCCTTTACCCTACCACGGAAGGTATATAGCCTCCTAGGCTCCATGCTTTACCAGTCCCTTCACCTCTCCACCTGCTGTGTCTCCTTTCAAGCTGTTTTCAGAACTCCCCTCTCTAACCAAGCTTTTCATCACTTTACCAGGTATTTATTTGTTAGATTTAGATTCAGCATCCCTTTTTTTTATTACACTCCTGTGAAGAGCCATGAGTGTTTTTGCAGTTTCATATCATAGAATCATAGAATTTACAGTGCAGAAGGAGGCCATTCGGCCCATCGAATTTGCATCGGCCCTTGGAAAGAACACCCTACTTAAGTCCATACCTCGACCATATCCCCGAAATCCAGTAACCCCACCTAACCTTTTTGGACATTAAGAGTAATTTAGCATGGCCAATCCGCCTAACCTGCACATCTTTGGACTTTGGATTTGTGGACTATGGAGGAAACCAGAGCACCTGGAGAAAACCCACACTGTCACGGGGAGAATGTGCAGATTTCGCACAGACAGTGACCCAAGACGGGAATCGAACCCGGGACCCTGGAGCTGTGAAGCAACAGTGCTAACCACTATGCTACCGTGCCGCAAGTTGTTATTGTGTTGGATTAGGATCATAGGAATATAGGACTGAGGAGCAAAAATAGGCCACTCGGCCCTTTGAGCCTGTGCTGCCATTCAATAAGGTCATGATTGATCTGATTGCAGCTTCAACTCTACTGTTATTTTACTCTTTGTTAATATATCGTTATTCTTAACGCTCAACCCCCTTTTATATCAAAACTTGATCTAATTCAGCCTTGAATAAATTCAGTGAATTAGCCTCCACTACTTTTTGGGGAAGAGAATTCCACAGACTAATGACTTTCTGAGATAAAAATAAATTCTCCTAATTTCTGTGCCATAACAAGGCCCCTTATTCTTCAACTTTGTTCCATGTTTCTAGCCTCCCTCACAGGAGGAAACATCCTCTCAATGTGATGAATGTAGAAATTGTTTGATATATTTCATATTTGTGGCAGTAATGTTATTAAAAGCATTGGTTTGAAATACATAAAAGGCAGAATGTCTGCTAAAGCTGTAATTAAGTTGTCATAAAAGGTGAATCATGATTGTTTCTAACCATTCACTCGTTAACATATAGAGGGCTAATGGTGCATTGTTATGATTGATGGAGATTCCCTGGAGAGTACATAATTTATGGGGGAGTGGCTTTTTGTCCTAGATAAGCAGGTCATGAAACCTAGTGGGATACAGATGATGTAATTGATGGGAGGAGTCAGGCCTGTTTGCAGTCTGGCAGTCAGATGTAGGATTCTATGATGAATAGCAGTTTTGCCAAATGCTGCTAGGTTGTGTACTGGTTCTGCTCTTGAAATGAAATGAAAATTGCTTATTGCCACAAGTAGGCTTCAAATGAAGTTACTGTGAAAAGCCCCTAGTCGCCACATTCCGGCGCCTGTTCAGGGAGGTTAGTACGGGAATTGAACCGTGCTGCTGGCCTGCCTTGGTCTGCTTTCAAAGCCAGTGGTTTAGCCCTGTGCAAAATCAGCCCCTGAAAGGAACTTCCTCTAAAAGTCTCGATACAGCTAAGCAAGTAACCTGTTTGTTAACTTTGTTCATAAGTGACATTTGAACTGTATTGGAATGCTTAATTAGCGTTAATATTGGGTACAGATAGTAAGTTCAAATTTTTACTTTTGTTTAAGAACTGTTTAACTGATAATGAACTGTTTAACTGATAAACATAATTCTATGTTTAAATTAAAGTTATTTTAACATAAAAGATACCTACTGGTCAGAATAATCACTGTTGGAGTGAAGTATCCTTTCCTCACAGTTATACAAAATGTTTAAAAACATTTGGGGCGGTTCTTGTCTGGTATCCTAACAAATGTTGGGGTCTGGTCTGATATCTTAACGCCAGCATCCACCCTATCAAGTGCCCTCAACATATCAGATATGTTTCAATAAGATCACTACTCATTCTTCTAAATTCCAATGGTAATAGGCTCAGCCAGTTCAATCTTTCTTCATAAAATAAGTCCTTTATCCCAGGAATGAGTCAGGTAAACATTCCCCGAACTGCTTCTGACTTTTTCAAATCAGGAGACCAAAAGTACACATAATACTGCCGATGTGGTCTCACCAAAGCTACTCCCGATGTGGCCTCACCAAGGCCCTGACCAATAGCAATCAAATATCCTTTCTTTTATAAAACATTTAATAATAATAATAATAATAATCTTTATTGTTGCAAGATTGACAGAGGTGTAGGTGCAAACATGGTATTTTTGCAGATTCGAAAAGACATGTATCCACAGATGTGAAGGGCCATGATGAAACCTACTACTGCCAACTTTTAGCGTACAGCAGTTCACTAGTTCCATGTGAAAGATCAATATTCCTGGATTGCAAGTGCAAGCAATCCTCCTGGGTGTTACAAGTAATAATAATCTTTATTGTCACAAGTAGGCTTACATTAACACTGCAATGAAGTTACTGTGAAAAGCCCCCAGTTGCCACATTCCACCGCCTGTTCGGGTACACAGAGGGAGAATTCAGAATGTCCAATTCACCTCACAGCACGTCTTTTGGGACTTGTGGGAGGCAACCGGACCACCCAGAGGAAACCCACGCAGACACAGGGAGAACATGCAGACCCCACACAGGCAGTGACCCAAACCGGGAATCGAACCTGGGACCCTGGCACTGTGAAGCAGCAGTGCTAACCACAGTGCTACTAGCATTCCCTTGCAGTACACACCAGCAGTCCATTTGCCTTCTTAAGCACTTGTGGTACCTGCATACTAGCATGTTGTGGTCCATATACCGGACCCCTTTACCACTGAGTTCTGCAATCTCTCACTATTTAAATAGTATACAGCTTTTCTCTTCTTCCTGCCACAGTTGAAACGTTCACAATTTCATCTCCATCTGCCAAATATTTGCCCATCTACCTAACTTTTCCACATCCTTTTGCAGACTCTCTACCTCCTCTTAACAATTGAATTTCCTACCTATCTTGTTATCATTGGAGTTGAGGCTCCAGCACTGATCCCTGTGGAACTGCAATAGGTACCACCTGCCAGCCTGAAGATGACCTATTTATCCCGATTCTTACTTGGAACGGGTTAGAATTGTTTTTTTCTATGGTTACACCGCAAGCAGTCAATGGGAGGAAATTGGATAAGATTCTTCGTCAGGAGTGCAGGTTTAGCTTGGGCCTGTTCGTTCAAAAATATGTGTTTAACTGGCTGCATGCTTCGCCAAAAAGGCCAAGTTCCCGTCAGGCTAGCACCACTTAAAGTTAACCTGCACTACTTAAAGTCAGCATGCATCTCTTAAAAGGTAATTTAGCTGCAGCAGATGCTGGAGCAGTTCGTTCAAGAGATTCTGAGAGGAAGAAAAGTGAAAATGCCAGCACAATTACATTATACAAACTAAAAAAACTTACCAATCCCCCAGTATTTAAGCACTGTGGTGGATTTTTCTCCTATAACGCATTACTCGGAGGCCAATTAGTGAGCCATTGGTTACTATCCCCTCTACTTGTTGTATGATTAATCCAGCTCTTGCCATGTGATAGCAGTATTTTCTGTTGCCCATTTCAGATGCTCTTAATTTTTTTTTAAATTTCAAATCCAGTCTTTCTTTATCCTCACTTTTGTTGGACAAAACTCGCACCCCAACCCATGACTCAGCATTGAGCAAATCGTTCTCCAGCTTTGTTTAATTCATTTCCTCCAACCTTACCTTTCAGTGGGATATTCAAGGTCTCGGCATTTCATTCTTTAATAAGCAGATTGCATGTTTTTTTTGACAGCATACACCTGGCACTCAACCCTGCAGAATGTTGCATCTTCTCTGGTGCTTTTTTTGTGTTTCAAGCGCTTCTGCTTCTGCAGTTTTGCCAAAGGCTGTCCCTGGTCTCACACTTCAGTGTGCTCATAATGAAAGTTATAACTTTCACACACCATTGCATGCTGGCCACTGGAGAGTTTCATAATCCTATTCTCCTATTAGGTTTAAGACCTCTCTGGCTGCCTGCTGTCCTGGAGCCTCTTCTGATGAGCTAAACCATACATCTAACTGGTGAGGCTGAATAATTGCAACTAGTAGCACTTTCTGCCCGTGCCAAAGAGCAGCATCGAGGGAAATGAGAAGTGGTGGGGGGCAGAAAGCCCTTGTGTTCAAATATAGAGTACTAGCTATTTTGAGCCACTAGTCACATACATTAGATAGAAATAACTGCCAAGCATGATAATGTTAATTAGTGCTGTTTTGCTTCTTTGTGTTACATGAAATGACCTTCCATTGACCATTAGGGATTAGCATTTGCCTACCTAGAAAAACAACATTTGGATGGATTAAGATGCCCCTAAGGCTTACCGTAAGAATCTCTTTCTCTCTCTTTGTGATGAGATCCTCAGTGAAAAATAAGAACAAAAAGATTAACTTTGCATTTAGCATGTCCTTCTGTGTGCTTTGTTTCATGTGTGCATTTCTTTAACCACATTTGGTAATCATATTTATGATAATGAGGGAAAAAAACTTCCCATAGAAACAGTAAAATTATTTCAGACCAACATTTCTGTCTAAATGATGAACCATTAAACCTGCATTTACGATTTAATAAAGGCTACAATTCCTCGCTGACTGACGTTGTATTCCGACACCAGTCTCCTGAGTTTTAAGTAAAATGTTACATCTGTGCAATTGTTCTTTATGTTAAATGATGGTTGGGACTTTGGGGCCATCTGGTCCAGACGCCCATAAGTAAATTATGATAATTATACCTTAATATTCACAGACTACTTTTCCAGCTTTTAAACTTCAGCCTCCAGCTTCTTTCCAGAGTGGGTGAGAGGCTACTAAACACAGTCTATATCTCAGGCTGCTCCATAATGACTGTTTTTAATTTAATAAGTAGAATGTGCAACAGTATTTCATGCAAAAGAGAGCAGACACCATGCCCTACTCCCCCTTCAAAAAAGAAAGCCAACCAAACCATAAGCATAACATAAAGAATAGTATCATGCCTGAAGTTAGATCACGGAGCAACATATGAGTCTGGCTATACTTCCTCGCCTCGCCTGCCCCATCACTGGAACAAATCTGCAGGCAAACTGACCAAATCATGTGAAGCTTAAAACTGGAAGAATAACAATTTGTGAATATTAAGTTAGAGTGATAATAAATGAGTTATGGCCTTTGGAAGTGGGTGGCTCCAAATACCCAATCGCGCTTTATGGAATGAAATGGCATTCGCTGCAGTAAATGTTGACTGTCAAAGCATTCAAACAAAGTAGAATCATTTCTAGGTACAGCAAAGGGGAGTTGCTGGGCACGATCTACCGGCCGCGTTACGCCCGAAAGGCAATGCAGTGTGGCCGATAGATGCCGAGAGATCCCACTTCTGGGATCCACCCAGCTCACCATGCTGTCCGAGATTTAACGTGATCTCGCGCGACGTCACAATGTGAATCCCGCCCATTGTGGGTGGATCACTTTTTCGCAAATCTGCATATTAGAGTGAGACAGCTAATTTCACTCTCATGTGCACTCCCACGATCTACCCAAGGAGATGGGATCTAACCCCCTTGCCTTAAGGTTCTTGGTCGAGTGCTGTTCTGTGCTGGTCTCCACAAACAGGGACCAGAGAGAACAGCATTTGTGGGGGTCTCCCTGGGGATTAGAGGCCCCCAGGTGTTTGCCCTCTGGACAGCTTGGCACCCTGGCACTGATGTCACCTGGGTACTTTGCCACTGGCAGCCTGGCAGTGCCACCTTGCTGCCAACCTAGTACTGCCAAGCTGCTTAGATCGCACTGCTAGCAGGCAGGGGCAATGCCAAGATGCCAAGCTGGAATTTCCCCACACTGTGGTCAGGCCTGGGGTACTCTGATCACCCCTTTATAGGTGAGTTGGTGCTTTGGGGAATTTCAGGGGTCATTTTAGTGGGGGGCGGTGGTGTCGAGAGATCTGGATGCCATTTAAAAATGGTTTTCCGATATTGTTCTGCTCTGAGACGTTCCGACGAGCGAATATCCTCAGTGCAGAAAAGTGGATTAAGTGCGACCTCTTTGGGGCATTTCCCGCTGAGGCCCCTTATCTACCCGAATGGGCGTTCAAAAGTGTGGTGTTTCTCGGTGCTCCGAGCGCCGGGAAGCACGTCGCTAAATACGCTCGCTACGGGACTCTGTTTCCGTTCAGGAAGCTCAAGACACCTATGTTTGGGTATGATCTTTTGCTTAAAAGGAAAATGCACTCTTCTATTCTGAGTATCATTTTGTTTTTGCTGGACTTTCGAATCAATGAATCATAGAATGCTGTTCCCCTAGTCCCACTCCCCTGCCTATTTCCTGTAACCCTGCAAATGTTTCCTCTTCAGGTAATGATTCAATTCCCTTTTGTAAGCCACAATTCAATCTACCTCCACTACACTCTCAGGAAGTGCATCCTAACTCTACACACTGTGTGAAAGGATTTTCCTCATGTTGCCATTGCTTCTTTTGAAAATCACCTTAAATCACTGTTCTCTGGTTCTCAATCCTTCACCAATGGGAAAAGTTTCTCCCTAACTGCTCTGTCCAGATCCCTCCACGATCTTGAATACCTCTTTTAAATCTCCTCTCAATCTTCTCTTCTCCATTGAGCCCCAGCTTCTCTAATCCATCCAGTCTATTGAGGTTCCTCATCCCTGGAATGCTTGTGAATATTTTCTGCACCTTCTTGTCGGGTTCTGGACAGTCTTCTTCGAGGCAATGTCCAATGTTGTGTGGGTTGTGTGGGTGAGGGTGGAGCAGTGCCCAAAATGGCAGTCTTCAGGGTAACGGACCAGCCAGAACTCTTTATGGCCCTCGCCTTTGCCTCCCTAATCGGCCACCAAAGAATTCTGCTCGGCTGGAGATCAGCACCACTCAAAGCTGCAGCCTGGTTGGCAGACCTGTTGGAATTTCTCCAAATGGAGACGATCAAATTCACCATCCAGGGGTCAGAAGAGAGCTTGCAGAAGATGTGGAGGTCATTCACCAACCTTTTCCAGGACCTGTTTGTAGCCAACAGCGCCAAGGGGAGGAGGGTTGGGGTGGGGGAATAAGGAGGCAAATATGCTGACCACCTCCACCTCCACCAAAGGCACAGGCAGCCGAATGGAATAACCTATCACTATGTAATATGTGTTGCCATACAGCCCTATTATGTGTAACAATGAAAACCAATAAAGAAAACATAATATATAATAAGAAGGGGAGGGGGGTTGGGGGGGGGGGAAGAGAAAGGGGGGGGTTGGGCGTCGGAGGCTAACTTCACGCAGGGCTTCTGTAAATTGTAATGGGTTTGTACAGACTTGTTTATTTTTATGTTTGTTGTGTATGAAAGTAAAAACTCATTTTGGGAAAAAAAAACATTTAAAAAAAAGATAGCAAACATTCGCACCCAGTGCGAATCTCAATTTTGGCCTTTCCCGCTATTTAACTGGTGCACGCAGATCCCCGCCAGGCCCAACATGGTGGTTAAATTGCACCATAGATTTTTACTACTTTAACCCAAGGATGTTGTGTGGTGCCCCTAATGACAAGACAGCATTGAAATGAAATCCAGGTTTTGTTTTAGGGGAAACTTTTAAAATTGGGTTTCAGTGAATCTTGATAGTTGTCTGATTCAGATGCTGAACTAGTATTTTTTTCTGACTCCAAAAATATTGTACTGCATCTTGGGGGGGACCATTACTGCATCTTGAGGGCAGCACGGTGGCATGGTGGTTAGCATAAATGCTTTGCAGCTCCTGGGTCCCGGGTTCGATTCCCGGCTGGGTCACTGTCTGTGCGGAGTCTGCACGTCCTCCCCGTGTGTGCGTGGGTTTCCTCCGGGCGCTCCGGTTTCCTCCCACGGTCCAAAGATGTGCGGGTTAGGTGGATTGGCCATGCTAAATTTCCCATAGTGTCCTAAAAAGTAAGGTTAAAAGGGGGGGTTGTTAGGTTACGGGTATAGGGTGGATACGTGGGTTTAAGTTTAAGTAGGGTGATCATTGCTCGGCACAACATCGAGGGCCGAAGGGCCTGTTCTGTGCTGTACTGTTCTATGTTCTATGTTCTTTGAACGCCCATTCTTCTGAAAGTGTGGTATCCTGAATGGGACAAATATTCTAGTTGAGACCAAACTAGTATTTTATACAGGTTTATCATAACTTCTTTACTTCTGAACTCTGTGCCCCTATTTATGAATGATGTGGCGATGCCGGCATTGGACTGGGGTGAGCACAGTAAGAAGTCTTAAAATTCACCTGAGGAAGGAGCAGTGCTCCGAAAGCTGGTGATTCGAAACAAACCTGTTGGACTTTAACCTGGTGTAAGACTTCTTACTGTCCTATTTATGAAGACTACATAGTTCAATTAGTTCTGCCAATTTTCTTTTCCAGACATCCAGTATGGTGAGGATAATTGTGACACAGTTATCCCATGTGATCTGAATTTTAATGTTTTGCTTTACTAACAGGAGGGCTGGCAATCTACTGGAAAACTGGAAATTTGAGTGATGAGTTTTCCAATAGCTTTTTAACTGAGTCATTAGCAACCCACTCCCAAACATCCGAAGAACATTGAAAAGAGGTGTGAAGGTATAATGGAGACATAGACCTGACTATTAAAGCAGGGGTCAGAATGGAAGCATTCTACATCTGACACATGGAGTACCATTGAGGAGGGGCTGCCATATGGTTCCCAGGTACATACCTGGACACCATGCAGTGGGCACTAAGGGCTATAGGAAGTATAATAATCACAGGAGCCCCAGTGGACTGGAGGAAGAAGTCTGCCGTGGAGACAAAGCAGGCATGGCTGGAAGTGGCAGAGGATGGGAGCAGCAGGAGTATGGCGCCTTGTTCCTGGCAAATAGTTCATTACAACGCTGCTGATTTTGAGTCTGCGTTAGCCGTCAGCGAGAATGGTGCACAGGTGCAAAATCCGACGAGAGTTGGGAAACACCACAGAAGGTCTCTAACCTCATTTGAATCCATCAGCATATCATTAGCGAGACCTCCCACTGGGACTTCCCCATTCACTGAATATTCATTTGGTACCAGCATGATGTCATGCCAGCATGATTTACAACAGCTGTACTAAAACGAGAAACTGGCGACCTCATCTCAGAAGTGGATGTCAGATGGCAAGGTCACTGGTTATGGAGGGGGAACTGGGGTGACTTTGTTGTATCGTCAGTGTGGGAGGTGGGAGGGATATAGCGCTGCTATTCCCACACTGCACAGGAATAAAGTGCTGAGTTTGTGTGGGGTTTCGCAGAACCCATGGCCCGATTACATTCTTTATGGGTGAACAAAGTGATTTTTAATAGAAGTGCATTATTAAAATGACGATTTATCTCTACTAGTGCCTAGGTTCACCCATATGTCCACTATATTCCTTGTTTATTACTCTTCCTCATCCTCCCTAGGACCCACCGCTGAGGTTGAAGCATTCTGCTGACTTCCACACCCTGATGACTAAGATGAACTTGGCCTCTGGAGGGTTGGGACTTTGCTCACAGGGAGGGGGCTGTCAGATGGGCTGGACACCCCCATGGATAGAGGGGCAGCTGGAGTGAGATCCAGAAGCCCTGCCCTCCTCTGGAGCTTACATTCGTAGATTCCCCCCAGTGCCTGCACCATGGAGCCCATGCCCTCAGCAATGGAGGTTATGAGCTGAACCATGGAGCAAATATTCATGTGCCAAAGTCTCCACTGCGGTCGCAACCCTCGCAGTGTGTGTAGGACTGATGGACCATGTCCTTGGACAGAAGGTGATGGGACTGCTCCATTTGACAATGCAGTTTGGGGAGGGATTCTGTCATCCCTTCCTGATGCTTGCAACTCTGCCATTGTAGCTCCAGCAGCTCTGGGATGATTGGATCCAGGGGCGCATCAACAGTCTGGGATTCAGCAGAGTCATTTGCTCCGGCATCTCTCCAAATACCGGATCACTGGGACAACCCTGCCTCCACTTGCTGTGGATCTCCAGCAGTAAAGTGCTCACCAGTGAGTGACCCAGAAGCCTGCCTACTACTTAATCAACTGTCTGTATATGTGTTTGTAGAACCCACCTCTTCACTCACCTGATGAAGGAGCTATGCTCCGAAAGCTAGCAATCCTAAATAAACCTGTTGGACTTTAACCTGGTGTTGGAAGACTTCTTACCGTAATCCACCAAAGTATGAGTATCTGCACTGGCGGAGAGTGTGGGTGACAGCTGTGATGCCCCCTCGATGCAGGTCTCCACGATGTCTCACTCAGAGTTGCTCAGGTCTGTGGTCTCCAGAGGGTGATCTGGGCTAGTCAACTGATTGACCTATAAGGGAAGCGAGATGGCATCAGTGCATCACAGGGGAAGACTAAAGGGAGAAAGTTAACTCATGTAGAGGTTTGCACCATTGCTGTATAAGTTGAGAGATGTCACTTTTGTCTCTTTCCCCCACCTCGCCCTCTGTACAGGTGTCCTGCTCCTCGCCATCCAGCTCAAGGGCTCTCTTATCAAAGGGTTTTCGGGTTCTCAGCTCCAACAAAGGTTTGGTGAGGACTCTCTCCATGAAATGTGGTGCTGTCTTCCTGGCAGCCATCCCCCGACTAGACTTGGAAGAAGTGCAGGGGAGTGCTGGGAAGGTGTTTAAACAAGGTGGCCCACTGATTGCAGAGATTTCCAGCGGTGATCGAATCAATGGCAAGCCGCCACGAGCATGGTGTGAAACACGTGGAGAAAAGATTTTTGTTAAAGTGGCTGAATATATACCGACTTTTCCATCAGCGCTGTCGGTGGGACTTTCATCGTCTTTCTTGCAGGGACCGACACTTTGAAAAAATATCTGAAATTTCCGGGTGTGAGGGAGGTGCAGGTTTCACCAGGCTGGATTTTGTTCAGATGCCTGTGTTATGTAAGTTATTCTGTCTGCTTCGTTATGACGGCTGCAAAGCTCTTCAGCCTTTCACGGGTTCTTCCAAGCTCGGGAGTTTGATCATTTAGATTCAGCAGCACTATGATGATTTGTATTTCTGGGGTGTAAGGTGTACTGTTTTTAGACCTTGACCGGGATTCTCCCCTACCCGGCGGGGCGGGGGGGTCCCGGCGGGACGGAGTGGCGTCAACCCAATTCTCCGCACCTTTAGGGGCTAGGCCGCACCGGAGTGGTTCCTGCTCCACCGGCCGGCGCGAACGGCCTTTGGCGCCCCGCCAGCTGGGGCCGAAAGGCCTTCGCCGGCCGGCGGAACTCCGCGCATGCGCCAGAGCGTCAGCGGCTGCTGACGTCATACCGGCGCATGCGCTGGGGAGGGGGTCTTTTCCGCCCCCGCCATGGTGAAGGCCATGGCGGGGGCGGAAGAAAAAGAGTGCCTCCCACGGCACAGGCCCGCCCACTGATCGGTGGGCCCCAATCGCGGGCCAGGCCACCGTGGGGGCTCCCTCCGGGGTCAGATTGCCCCGTGCCCCCCCTCCACGACCCCGGAGCCCGCCCGTGCCACCAATCCCGCCAGTACCCGCTGCCTGTCAGCGGCGGGACATTGCCCCATCGTGGGCTGGAGAATCGCCGCGGGTGCCCGCCGACTGGGGCGGCGCGATTCCCGCCCCCGCCGAATCACGGGGCGGAGAATTTGGGCGGGGGCAGGATTGACGTCGTCTCCGGGCAATTCTCCGACCCCCCCGGGGGAATTCCGCCTCTGGTTTTATGATAATCTAACCCTCTAAGTCAATGCTTATTTCAAATCAAAATCTGACAAATTCAGCCATATACAACCAACAAGTCATTGAATGGGAATGTAGGCCATTTAACATTTTAGCCGTTCCCTGTATGCATTGTTCCTTGGAAGAAGTTGCCGTGTGTATATTTTGCTTCTGGATTCTTGATAATAAAAATACTCACTGTGCCATTTAATCAGATGCACAGAAAAACTTTCACATTCACTGAATTTCAAACGGATTCCCTGCTATTTCAAATTTGTTTCAACTGCTGAAATTTTTCTTTTTCATCCTGAAATTTTCAGTGTTAAATGTCCAACTGTGATTCAACAAGTCAAAAGACATCAGTAAAACAGTCGAACAGTTCATGGAAATTAAAATGCACATCGGAAGGATAATTGGTAGTCTTCACATTTGTGCTTCAGCTTATTGTTCTTAAATTGAGGAATTTTAATGGGGTTTCATCACCACAATGTACCTGCCGACTTAAACCAAGTACATCCTTCAAGTCACTTTATCCATTCACATCTCTATAAAGTTTAACCAGATTCCAAGACATGAGGATCTCATTTGCATCTCAGTCAAACTTCACCTTCCAGCGGAAGACAACAGAGGGTCTCCTTGGTACATGGAGATCTAAATGTGTTGGGACAACCCATTTTCAGGAATGCAAAGAATAATCTTTTGGAAATGAAGATTTACTGAAAAATGGAAAAAATTAAGAATTGTACCTGTTTGAATAGTATGTTCTAGCTCACTAGCTCTACAGACATCTAGCTCACAAGATTGAATATTTTCCAGTAAACCTATAAAGGCTGATTTGCACACATGATTTATGGCATTCAACCATTGCTCTATCATTCTTAATTGGCCAGTCATTCAAAGTGGTTGGATGGTATGGAAAATGCATTGGCTCAACATAAAGAAAGTCTGGAGAATTGAATTGTACAGCAAACACCATAGATCATAGAATTTACAGTGCAAAATGAAGCCATTCAGCCTAGCGAGTCTGCACCGGCCCTTGGAAAGAGCACTCTACCCAAGCCTCAACCCTATCCCCATAACCCAGCAACCCCACCTAACCTTTTGGAAACTAAGAGGCAATTTAGCATGGCCAATCCACCTAACCTGTACATCTTTCGACTGTGGGTGGAAACCGGCGCACCCGGAGGAAACCCACGCAGACAGGGGGAGAAATTGCAAACTCCACACAGTTACCCGAGGCCGGAATCGAACCTGGGACCTTGGCGCTGTGAGGCAACAGAACTAACCACTGTACCACCGTGCAATCCATGTGGCTAGTATCTGACCAAGTCTGCATTCCAGTGAGCTATATTCTATTTGAAGGATAGAGTTTTGTTGCTGTAAATTCTAGGTTAGAAAGATGCACAGGTGGAGAAATGAAAATGAAAATTGCTTATTGTCACAAGTAGACTTCAAATGAAGTTACTGTGAAAAGCCCCTAGTCGCCACATTCCGGCGCCTATTCGGGGAGGCTGTTACAGGAATCGAACCGTGCTGCTGGCCTGCTTGGTCTGCTTTCAAAGCCAGCGATTAAGCCCTGTGCTAAACAGAAGATAATGCGAGCAACTTGTCTGGGATAAGAGCAATTGATGACTTGTGCCTCTTTATTTAATACATGGGGGACAAATTCCCTCAATTTGAGATGCAAAGATTGGTATGAGATTCTGTGATAACGTGAAGGATTTAAGGTTATGGGTATTAATGGACTGGCGAGCTCGTGGACACAAATTGGTTGATCACGTATTTATCCAGTTATGTTGAGGAGCAGAATGGATGGAAGTCAGTGAGCTGGTGAGAACAATAATTAAATGAAATTTAATTTGATGAATTGGACTTAATCCAAATTATTTCTCGCACAAAATAAAATCACGATCATACTATGTACTCAAACCATTGCAGAAATGCCAGAGTGATTCTGTAACCCCAGGAAATATGGCCAAAGCAGTAAATACCTGCCAACACTCTTGTGCCAATCAGGAACCATGCAATGACCATCTGTAACATGGGAGCCTCACCATCTCCTCTTGATTATTAATGACATTCCCTTCGCCTTGTCGATACCATCACCATCCTTGAGGGTCATTATGACCAGAAACTGAACTGGACCAGTTACATAAATGCCATGGTTATTAGATCAGTTCAAACATTGAACATTCAATGGTGAGTGTCTTATCGCCTAACTTCAAAACTTACATATTACAAGTCAGGAGTGTGAAGGAATATTTTCCACTTGCCTGGATGGGTGTTCAACAACAGTCAAAAAGCTTGGCACTATCCAGATCAAAGCAGTTTGGTTGAACAGCATCTAGAGGAGAGATGGTGTCATAGTGATAATGTCACTGGACAAGTAATCCAGATGCCCAGGTTAATAGTTTGGGGACATGGGCTCAAATCCCACCCTGGCAGCTGGTATAATTTAAATTCAATTCATAAATCTAGTATAAAAAGCTAATCTCAGTAATGATGACAATGAAACCATCATGATTGTCATAAAGGCCCATCTGGTCCACTAATGTCCTTTCGGGAAGGAACTCTGCCATCCATACCCAGTTTAGCCTACACGTGACTCCAGGCCCACAGCAATGTCCTCTTCATTGTCCTCAAGGGGATCAGGAATGGGCAACAAATGTTGGCTTTGCCAGTGATGCCCATGAAAGAATAAAGAAATCAAAATCCACCCCCTTGCTTAAACATTCATTAGTGCAGCTTGGCTGCTGTGCACATTTTTAACTGGATGCTCTGCACCTACACAGAGTACAGGAATGAGATAGAGAATCTGGTGAACTGTTCCAACGACAATAATCATTCCCTCAATGTCAACAAAACGAAAGAGATTTCCATTGACTTCATTGATTTCCATTGACACCATCTATAATTCCCGCTGCCTTGGAAAGGCAGCCAGCATAATTAAGGACCCCACGCACCCCGGACATACTCTCTTCCCCCTTCTTCCATGAGGAAAATGATACAAAAGTTTGAGGTCACATACCAACCGACTCAAGAACAGCTGCCATCAGACTTTTGAAAGGACCTAAAACGAAAGGGAAAATCCTGGAAAATGTCAGCAAGTCTGGCAGCATCTGTAGGGAGAGAAAAGAGCTAACGTTTCGAGTCCGATGACTCTTTGTCAAAGCTAACAGACAGAGAAAGTGGGAAATATTTATACTGTGGAGTGAGAATGAAAGATGAATCATAGCCACAGAAACCCAGGGAAACCGGGTGCTAATGGCCACAGATACCAAGAGGAAAGAGTGTTAATGGCAGTCCCCAGAGAGGACAAAAGATGTGAAAGGTCAAACAGCAGGGAAACTAACATCAGAGGATGAACTGTAGGTGTGGGGGGAGGGGGAAGGGAGAAGTAAAGAGGAGAAAGGTGCAGGAAAGGTGGATAAGATTGGGGGGGGGGGGGGGGATTGGGTGGTCTCCTCTATATCGGAGAGACCAAACGCAGACTGGGTGATCGCTTTGCTGAGCATCTTTGGTCTGTACGCATTCAGGACACTGACCTTCCTGTTGCCATTTTAACAAAAGACCCTGCTCTCATGCCCACGTGTCTGTTCTTGGCCTGCTGCAATGTTCCAGTGAAGCACAACGCAAACTGGAGGAACAACATCTCATCTTCCGGTTAGGCACACTACAGCCTTCCGGCCTGAACATCGAATTCAACAACTTCAGATGATCAGCCCCACCTTGACCAATTTGTTTTCATTTCATTTTAACAGTCTTTTACCATTTCTTTCTTTCTTAATATGCATTTAATTTCTCCCCCCCAAAGTGAATGAAGATAAGGCACGATTCTCTTCCGAGAACACAACACAGCTGGAGAATCCCGGGAGAGCTCTCCAGCGAACTTCCCGACAGCCTCTGTGCCTTGCGGGATTCATCCAAGTCCCATGAAACGTTGGAGTCAGAACTCAGCTGAAAAGGGGCGGGACTAAATAACAATCACGGAAGTAGGTCGTAAACCTACTTACAACCTACCTGCCGGGATCCACCGGCCTCCCTCGATTCTCCAGTCTCCCCAGTGAGGCTGCAGCCCGGGCGCCGATCAGTGCTGATCCACAGAGACGTGGTCCAGGTGGCACGGCATCCAGGGGGTCTCTTGGGCCATCGGAGACCCCTGGGTAGTCAGGATAAGTGCAGGGCGGCTTCCTGGCCCTCCCCTTGGAACGTGCGCATATTGCCACTGCCACCCTGGCACTGATAAAGTGCCGTACGACACTGTCAAGCTGGCAGGAGCTCTGACTGGGTGCCAGGGTGGCAGTGCAAGCATGTCCGAGTGCCAGGATGGCACTGCCAAGGGTCAGGGTCATGAAAAGAGGGCAGAGGAGGGGTTTGGAGGGTGGGAGAGTGCACGGCAGGTAAGTAGGGGTCTCCGGGAAGTTGGAGGAGGGTGACGGGTGGGGGCCCTGGAAGGGAGGGGTGCTGTAAGGTGGCTTGGGGAGGCCTGAAGAGGGTGGACCCCCCAAGCACCCCAGAGTGATGTGTCCTCACTTGGGGGGCGTGGGGTAGTGACCATGTGTGTGGGGGGTGACATTGCCCATGGGTGGGGGGCCCACACGCTCTCTTAGAGATCGGGGCACTCTTTCAAAATGGCAGCCTAATCTCTGAGTTGAGCTCCCAGGGCAAACATAAGTGTGGGCTAAACCGGTGAAAAACTCCCCAGGGCCCAAAAAAGGAACAAAGTGACATTGAATAGCGGTGGGAACTCGTCGGCAGAGCCAGCGGGAAACTCACTGAAAAACCTGCCACAAATTAACTTAGGAATGTTTTGGGAGAATTGTGCCCAAAGTCTCCCTTCCACCATACTCAATCCAGCCCCAGTCCTTCTGCCTTTACAAATGCCTCTGCCTCCTGCGCCGTCTCAAAGAAATTGTCCCTCAAGTTGTGCATGACCCTCAATTTCGCCAGGTAGACCATTCCAAAGCATACTCCACTCTTGTACAGTGCTGCCTTTGCCCTGTTAAAGGCTGCCCGTTTCTCCGGCAGGTCCACTTGATTCTGGTAAGTACGAAAGCTGGTGTCTTCCCATGTCACCTCTCATGTCTGCTTGGCCCAACTAAGCCCCTTCCCCTTTGACTGATTCCTATGGAAGCACCACCTCGGGTGGCTCATTCACCTGTGGTTTTGGCTGAAGCGACTGGTGGGTCCTATCCAACTCCACGGTGGGGAGGGGGCGTCATCCCCTTACCCATCAATCTCCTCAGCATCATCCAATAAACTCTGTCAGCCTCAGACACTCCAGTCCCTTGGGCAGCCCTACGTTCCTCAAATTCTGCCATCGCAAGCTATTCTCAAGGTTCATCACCTTGGCTCTCAGGCCCTTATTTCTGTCCTCCACTTTGGTCAGTTTAGTTTCTAGTGAGGTGAGTGCGTCACTGTGCCTCGACCTTGTCTCCTCCACCCCCTTTTACACCTCACCCTGCTCACGCACCGCCTCCGATGGTCTTCCAAATCATTACCTGATTGGGGCCAGCATACCTTCCACCAACCGCCTGAGCATTTCCAGCGTCTCCCTCCCATGCCTCTCAAAATGCTTATTGAACTGTTGTTCAAGTTCCACCGCCATCACCTCCGCCAGTGTCTCCATCACTACAAAGGCAGCGACACCTGCCAGGCTTGCCACCGCCATCTTCCCCACCAACACACCTTTCGCTGTGCTCGAACATGCCAGCGGACTAGTGTTCGAATCCTTCTTCCCAGTATTCCTTCACTGATTCTTGGACATTCTTTGCCAACTAAGTCTCCCCGGGACAAATTTTCTGAAGATTTCCTCCCCAATACAACAGGTGGAAAGGATCAAAAAACCCAGGACTCTAGCGCAGTGTTCTTCAAAGTCGGGGGCACGACCTGCGGGTGGCTCGCGGGCGGTTGTCGGGAAGGTCGCGGAGCCGTTGTCCGCGGCGCTCCCGATCGTGCAAATCCCCGCGCAGCAGCCTGCTTTTTATAATGCCGACTGCAAGCAGCCGAGAACATGTTAAATAAAAAATTTGGCCTCATTGCGCATGCGCACCGATAATCGGGCATGCATGCGCAGTGCGGCCGCTATTTTTTTAAACTGTTGTAGCTTTTTGTTTTACAAGTTCTGTAGTGGTTTTTATTCATTTATTTTATTCATTTAATTTTTATTTTTTCATTTATTTTATTCATTTTATTTTTTTTACAAGTTCGGGGGAGGGTTTTTTCATTTATTTTACTCATTTTTAAAATTCTTTTTTACAAGTTCGGGGGGGGGGGTTTATTTGATAACATTTTACAGGAAAAAAAATCAGAACTTTCCGACACCGGAAGGCTTCACCTTCATCCAACAGGTTCCATTGGAGGAACGTGTACGAGGGCCAACGGGACCCAAAACCATTTCCTCCATTTTTGTCAGCAGCCGACAAGGTAAGAGAAAATGGTGGGTCGCGCAGGTCGGCCTGCGTGGGTCGTGAAGGTCGGCAGGCGTGGCTCGCGAAAGTCGGCCAGGTTGGGTCCCGAAGGTTGGCCGGTTGGTAAAAATGGGTCCCCGGAAAAAAGTTTGAAGAACACTGCTCTAGCGGGAGCTACCCAAAATGCGACCTCCTCCTACGTGTCAACATAGGAAGTCCATTTGCTGCTTTATTAAAAATGTTCGCAAAGCAAAGGTCGGTAAGTTCAAAAGCTAGTTTGCAATCAGGTCCTGCACAAAGGTAGTTTACACATGCAACAGATTGGTGGTACGGTCAAATATTAATGATGTGATAGATTCAAAACAATTCAAACGACACACCTTGCTGAAAAAAACGTTCAAGTCAAGTATTTAAAAAAATATATACTCATGGACCTCGTTGACCCACGGCTCTGACACAACAGGGATTGATGTATCCTGCCATCATTTTGATCAGAGCATGAAGATCAGCAACAGGCATTCCAACACCTATCCTCATTATTTGCCTCTCATTGAAGTGACCTGACTAGGATGGTGCTCAGAGTGCTTTAATTAATCTATTGCAAAGGCAATTGTACCCTGAGGTGATTTCTGCTTGAGAAATTAACATCTTAAACACAAATTGTTCCAATCAAGATCAACACTTTTTCTTTGTTTTAAATGTTTTCAGTATTTGATATGAATTATATGTGCGAGCATTCGCTAAAATTACAGAATATTCTAGGATATTTCACTCTCTGGTTCTCAGAAAGGAGTTTTGAAAGTGGAAAACATTTTTTTTTTTAAATTTGGAGTAGCCATTCCATTTTTCTCCAATTAAGGGACAATTTATCATAGATACTGGGCGAAATTCTCCGACCCCCACGGCGGGTTGGAGAATAGCGGGAGGGCCTTCCTGACATTTTTCCCGCCCTCCCGCTATTCTCCCCCACACCCCGCCAAACTAACGACCCGAATCGCTGCCGCCGTTTTTTTTACGGCCGGCAGCGATTCACAGCTGTTCGATGGGCCGAAGTCCCAGCCCTTTACGCCGTTTTTACGAACGGCAAACACACCTGGTCTGGCCGTTCGTAAAAACGGCGTCACAAACTCGCTTTTCATAACCATGGCACCGATTGGCACGTCAGTACCACGGCCGTGCCAAGGGTGCCATGGGCCCGATGCCCGCGCACTCTTTCTCCTTCCGCCGCCCCGCAGTATCCATTCGCGGGGCGGCTGAGGGGCAACCCGGCCCGCGCATGCGTGGGTTTCGCGCAAATACGCGATGACGTCATCCGCGCATGTGCGGGTTGGAGTCTTCCAATCCGCGCATGTGCGGCTGACGTCATATGACGCGTCAGCCGGCGCTAACTCCGGCAAGCGGGCTTAACGATATTCGTTAAGCCCGTCATGCCGGAGCCTACGGCGTCGGGCTGCTAGCCCCGACCGGGGACCAGAATCGGTTCCCGGTCGGGAAGGGGCGCGCTGGCGTCAAACCCGCCCGGGTTTGATGCCAGCCTTACGATTTCTCCCGTTTTGGGAGAATCGCGCCCACTGTACTTATCATAGAATTTACAGTGCTGAAGGAGGCCCTTCGGCCCATCGTGTCTGCACCGGCTCTTGGAAAGAGCACCCTACCCAAGGTCAACACCCCCACCCTATCCCCATAACCCAGTAACCCCACCCAACACTAAGGGCAATTTTGGGCACTAAGGGCAATTTATCATGGCCAATCCACCTAACCTGCACATCTTTGGACTGTGGGAGGAAACCGGAGGAAACCCACGCAGACACGGGGAGGATGTGCAGACTCCGCACAGACAGTGACCCAAGCCGGAACCGAACCTGGGACCCTGGAGCTGTGAAGCGATTGTGCTATCCACAATGCTACCATGCTGCCCAATCCACCTACCCTGCACATCTTTGGGTTGTGGGGGCAAAACCCACGGGGAGAATGGGCAAACTCTACACGGACAGTGACCCAGAGCCGGGATCGAAACTGGGACCTCGGTGCGGTGAGGCAGCAGTGCTAACCACTGCGCCACCGTGCTGAAAACATTTCTAAATGAGGATCTGATATTTTATTTTATTGCATGTCCGCATTTATTATTCCTAAGAATGGAAACAGAGGTCATAATGATGGCATCAGCCTTGTATATTGGAACAATAATCATAATATGCAACATTTGGAACATTTTCTTGCCACTTGTCACAGCACTTTAACCACTAGCAACATGTACAAGCACAAACTAGAATGATTGATTGGGATACTCTGGAACTGCTTCGCTGCCGCAATTTAATCGGAAATGCGTCAAAAAGCCTGTTTATGCAAGAGGCTGAGTTGGTGCCATACCCATCTCTTCAAATACTGCCTGGTCGCAAGACGAAATAGGGTTCCCCTTCGGATGCCATGCACTGCCATTTTGACAGCCTGTCTCCAAAGGGCTGGTACAATCCTGATGATTAGCACAGTACTCTCTCCACAGAAGCAGCCAGACCTGCTTAGTATTTCCAGATTTTCTGTCTTTTTTTAGGTTTCCAGCACCCACAGTTCTTCCCTTTTTTAAAGAGTGCTTCAGTCTGATCTGCATTTTGCCTAAAGGAACTAAAGGCTGATACTGAGTGACAAAGGTGGAAAGTGTTTCATTTCTCAATACTAAAACCATCTTTCATGAGATAGAACATTTTTTATAACAATAATCTGTGAAGTATATTTTAAGATGTGTGAATCATTTAAAAAAAATATATTTCTAAGGGCAGCACGGTGGCGCAGTGGGTTAGCCCTGCTGCCTCACGGCGCCGAGGTCCCAGGTTCGATCCCGGCTCTGGGTCACTGTCCGTGTGGAGTTTGCACATTGTTCCTGTGTTTGTGCTCCTTAATTGGAAAAAAATGAATTGGTACGCTAAATTTATTTAAAAAAAATATATATATATTTCTACAAAAATGGGATCTATTGGGAAGAAAACTCCTAGCTCCATAATTTTTTTTAAAGTTGCCTGTTTATTGACAGGTATTGGTATTGTCAGTGGAATATTAATCCAGAGACCAAGGGTAACTCTGGAGACAGTTGTTTGAATCCCACCATGGCAGATGGTGCAATTTTAATTCAATAAAATAAATATGATGACCATGAAATCATTGTCAATTGTTGAAAAAACCCATCTGGTTCATTAATGTCTTTTGGGGAAGGAAATTTGCCATCTTTACTTGATCTGGCCGACATGTGACTCCAGACCGACAGCAACGTGGTTGACTCTTAAATGTCCTCTGAAATGGCCGAGCATGCCATTCAGTTCAAGGGCAATTAGGGATGGGCAATAAATGCTAAGCCAGCCAGTAACACCCATGTCCCATGAACTAATAAAAAAGTAATCTAATCTTTTTAAGCAAAATCCGGAAGTGAAAATCGTTATGTGAACTAAAGGAGGTGTATTGAATTTTTATTTATTCATTCCTTTGTAAGCTAAATGAAAGGATTCTGCCTCTTTAAGTAACTAATTTTTCATTAATGTGTTCCTACCACAACTCTAGGACTCAGGCTTTGCTCTATCAGGGTAAGCCAGGGATAATTGTTTCACGTCATTGTGAATGCTCTTCTGTTTTTGACAGATTTCCCTCACAATGATTTGGAAAACAAATTATGCATCAAAATGTTAGAGAAAAAAAGAAAATATTAGTTATAGCACATAAGCCTATTTGACAGATTACTTAATTGGACCGTTCAAGTAAGGAAAGCGCCTGCTTGCTTTAAACACAGCTTATCAATTGTGAGCAGTTCTGCTATTAGCACCTTCTGGCAGAGATTTGGTCCTCAACTGAGTTGCAGCAGGGATTCTTTTCAACAAAATGCAAAGCCAGTTTCATTTATGAAGTGTGCAATTAGGATAGTGATGATTGAATAAAGGGTTACTTGAATCATGTCTCTTTCATCCCATTCATAGGTTTGTTTGCAACAAGCAATAAAAGTATGTTCTGAGCAAAGAACCTCTTCAGACAGCAGGATGTTGATAAATGCACAATTTTAAACCCATTAAAACTTCATGCATGGGAACGTATTGCAGTTACAATTGTAAGTGAACATGTGGCAGGAACTATGTGACTTTAGCTTGCATGTTGTGATTAAGATTGATCTTGTAATATTAGCATAAAACATTCCTTCCCATTGCAAGCACGTTTAGCCGCGTGTTTCATAGCTCTCGCAGTGCCGAGAAACACAAGGCTATAAAACGCAACTCGCAATTGATAAGGGGCTTCAAAGGGGAACACGTGGTCGAAGACACATATGGCCTTGTTTTGTGCACTGAGGAGCTCCGTTCGTCAGAACTCCTCAATATAGCAAGTGATGAGGACATCATTTTAAAATGGCGTTCCGATCTTCGTCCGAGGCCCCCAAAGTGACCACCCACTTGCCCCACAAGCCCCAATGCACTATGCGCTCTGTGCATCACTTTTAGCTGCGTTAGGCTTAGCCCTATGCTTGTGGAGGCGGAATTCGCCGTGTGCAGTTCTTCAAACATGAAGGGCTTCTGTGGGGAGCCGAGGAAGTGAATAGCCATCTTTGCTCACAGGCAAAGAGCATGGCGGTGATGGACCTGCCCCCATGGTGCTGGGCGGGGGGTTGGGGAGCGTTGTCGGGGGATGGGGGGGTGCCTCGGCTGGCGGTGGGGGGCCCTCCACTGGAGCGGGTCGCTCTGCAAGGGTGGGAGGCTTTGGTGGGGCAAACAGGGGGGGGGGGGGGCAACCGCTTTCAGCACCACCATGCCAACCCCTGGATCATGTGTACCTGTTCCAGGACAACCCTTCTTCCTGCCTGTCTGCCCCAACGACCACCCATAACCCCCACTGACTACCGAGGCCTCTGGCTGTGTGGCTTAGGTATTGCTGATATGGAATTGGCAATTGTGTTAAGTGAGCACTTCACACAACCCAAGTATATTTCCATGGGTGGGCGGGCCATGTAACATGTGGGAGTCGGAGGGAACAGCAGCGTCAGCGCATGTTTGAGGTGACTGTCCATGTGCCAGACCCCGCCCCGCACACGGAGGACTCAGCCACCCATCAGACCTGGGAGGGACCCAGAGAGAGACTAGCAATGTCCCATGGTGTACAGGCGTCGTTGGTCATTCTAACAGATGACGGACAGCGCGTGCCGCAGGAGACTCCACCTCAACCAGGGAGATGATGCGGCACCTGTGCCATGTCCTTGCGGACTCGGTACCACATGGAGAAGGAGGACACTGGTTCCCGGTGGCTGTCAAGGTCACTGCAGCCCTGAACCTTTATGTCTCAGGATCATTCCAGATCTCAAGCGGGGACTTGTATGGAGTCTCACAGGCCAGAGCCACAGGTAAATCCGACAGGTCACAGATGCCCTGTAAGCCTGGGTGGAACACGACATCATCCTTGACATGGACCAAGCCCAACAAGATGCCTGGTCTGCAGATTTCTTCGCCATCGCTGGGACCTCCCAGGTCCAGGTGGTAATAGATGCCATGCATGTTGCTCTGTGCTCACCGGGCCATCGAAGAGTGTACTATGTTAACAGACAGCAGTTCCGCTCCCTGAATATACAGCTCATGTGCGACCACCAGACGAAGATCATGCGTGTTGTCCACGCTTCCTGGGGAGTGTCCACGACACCTACATTCTGGGGCAGTTGATAATCCCTGGCCTCTTTAAGGAGCATCCCAGGATGGGCAGCTGGCTCTTGGGAGATAACGGATGCACACTAAGGACCTGGCTAATGATGCCTGAACAGAGACTGAAGCGGAAAACAGGTACAACGAGGCCCGTGTGGCACCTGGGCCCAGCGCCGGCCCTAGGGTTGCTGGCGCCCCGGGCAAGCTGAACTTCGGCGCCCTTCGGGGGGGGGGGGGGGGGGCCGGGCCGGGGGGGGGGGGGGGGGGGTAGGGGGGGGGGGGGAATCGAGGGGGGGGGGGCGAGGCGGGGGGGCGGGGCCGAGGTGGGCGGGGGGGGCAGGGGGGGGCGCGAGCGAATTACTTCACTCAAGGGGTCGTGAATCGGTGGAATTCTCTGCCCCAGACGCAGTGGACGCCGGAACATGAAACAAATTTAAGGAGAAGGTAGATAGAGTTTTAATTAGAGGGATGAAGGGTTATGGGGAACTGGCAGAAAGGGGAATATGAACCAGGGATTGTATTAAATAGTGGAGCAGGCTTGAGGGGCTGAATTGCTTACTCCTGCTCCTCATTCTTATTGATGGAAAATGGTACATTTTCACTTCAAAAAATAGATGGCTTTGGATCTGATGGAGGTGTAATAGTGTCACAAGTCTAAATCCAGACCCACTTCATACCTGCCCATTTCTGGTTTTAATGGAGGCGAAGTAGAGGACACCAGGTGACTAACCTGCTCCAAGGTGGGCTGGCAATTTTAAATATGAGAACATTCAGCGTGCCTCATTTTTAATCACCATTTGAAATTTAACTCGAGCAGGTCAGGTTTCACCCACAGGATTCAATAAGTTTACCTGGTTAACACCACCCATTATCAGATCAACTCACCACAGCCATTCCAATCTGATCCCCCACCAGGCTGCTACCTCCCCCACTAATGCTGTGACCCACCCCAGCAAATATCTGAGCACTCATGAGGTATTTGGCCTCCAGCCTCCCCGCAACCACAGGCCTCCAATCTGCACCCAAGGCCTCCATTTCCCCTTCACCAAGCCTCTGGTCGCAACATCGTCTCATCATAGCCTCCATTCCCTGCCTGAAGTCTCCGACACCAGTCCCCAACCACCAAATTTGAGGCATCTGACCCGTTTCAGATCCCCCACAGGCCTCCGATTCATTCCCGAAGTTGCTAATCTACCAGGCCTCCAATGCCTCCTCCAAGGCATACAACCGACCTGGTCTCAGACCACTCACCACCTCCCCCTCCCCCCCCCACCCCCCCACCCCCCCAATCCCCCAAGGGCTGTAATTTCAGATCGCCCCTCGTGGATCTGATATCTTCTCAACCCTATGGTTGGTCAGATTTATCCGATCCTGCAGCCTCCTCTGGATTGCCTCCCACCACACTGCAAGCCAAACCGATCAGTCAGGTTGGTTTCTTGATGGTGAACCTAGCCGTGACACCGCACATGCTCCATACCATTAAAATCATAGTGTGCAGGGGAACCCTGATATCCAGGTCCCCTGTGGTCTAACCAACTCCAACCAGTCAAGACTAATTGTTTTGTTGTAGCACTGTGAAACCGATAGCCCTGTTGTAGTACAAACATCCATTTACAGGAATAATCATTGTGGGGAATGGCAGTGAAACACGGGGACCTGGGCATTATTCTGACAGAATTGAAGGAACTTTCACCTCGCTTTCTCTTTGAAACGCTGATCAATGTGCTATGGTTCTGGCATTTTTCTGTTTTTATCATAATGAAAGATTACTTGTTAAATGAGACCTGTGCAATGAATAATCAGAGTGGGCTTTGCCTTTGCTTCTGATTTCTGCAGGTTTTGCTCGGTGACAATGCCCAATCTGCATCGCAAGTTCTGAAACATAATTGGCAAGGCAGAATGAGTTGGAGGATATTGTCCTGTTTGAATCAAATGGAACACAATACAAAGGAATAACTTATGAGTCAGCAATGGGAGAAATGCATGTGATTGATGAAAACAATAAGGGAAGGATTCACAGGCCTGATAGCTTCTATTATCAGCACAATACAGGCTACCCGCACAAAATAATGCTGAAAAATGCAGAGATGATAGGAACTATGATGAAAGAAGTGTAAAAGAAATAGGATTGCACTCAGGCAAATCAATTCCACATTTTTCATTTGGCTATTCTCTGCCTGTATTGGCTGTGAAATTGACCACAGCTGTCTGAAATGAAAATGAAGGGAAAATACCTATGGGGACTGCACTGTGGCATGAAAAACAAATGACACCCCGGCAAGTTTTATTTCTTAGAGACTTTGCACATGCTTGCTGCTTAATAACTTCAACATGTCATTTCATAGGCTGGAAAGTGCATTTTCTGCTTAACTTGGGCTTGTAGTTGAGCTACTGACATTGGCACCACCTTTAAGAAGTAATAGCCTCTTTCTTTAACATCCTATCCTTTCATTGGTTTTGGCTCTGTGAGATACTGGTATGATAAGAACCAAAATGGAACTGAAATAGGCAAGAATACTGGACATGAGAACATAAGGAATAAGAGTAGGAATAGGCCATCCGACAGCGGCAGCGAGAATTGCGTTTGGGCGGAGAACGTCGTGTGGAGCAAAAATTGGGATTTGCACCCGGCACTGAATCAGCTGCGATGCTTCGGTTCCCCGTTGGCAGTGACAGTGAGGTTCGTGCCCCACGCCAGCAGCACCATGCAAATCCATCATCTACATGGATTTGACTGTGACTAATGGGTTGGACACCGGCTGACCCACCAGACTGCAATGCTCCACAGGCAGGGGCCATGTGGGTGTTAAATAGTGCAAATATTTACGAGTGGGGCCCAGGCGGCATGGCTGTTGAGGAGGAACAAGACGGGTCTCCCCCCTCAGCATCGGAGTGGCCTGGCTCAAATGTCCATTGGCACATCTCAGAAGTGCTGATCCATTACAGAGGAAGCAGGGGATTGGCAGAGCTCACCTCACACAGAGGACACCTGCACCATGGTGTTTGGAACCCTCCCTGGTTCTCTGCCCCTCTCAGGGCGGAGGCCTCACCAGTGACCCCCCACCCCTCCGGACCACCAGCTGTCTACTCCTGGGGAGCTGGCAGCGCTAACTGCCTCTGCCACCACCTCCCAGGCACTGTCCAGGAGGACAGGCTTGAGTCTGCGGCCCAATCTGGGGGAAAGGGTGTACCTCCTCTCACTGGCATGGAGCTGTGGATTCTCGGAAACTCGGGGGGGGGGGGTAGTGCAGAACTTCTCTGTGGCTTCAGTGAGTATGTGGTAAGTGGCGCGCTTAAAAACAGCTCCAGCTGCCAGACTCTTTGGCGCTAACTCCAGCCCAGCGGTTACAATGCCCACTGAGCCAGGAATTGCTCTCAATTTGTGCTGGTAGAGTGGTGGCGGTTCCCCAGCTGTCTATTTCTTGATCGCGCGTCATTCGCTGGTGGAGGGATTCTATCTTCCCGCCGATTGTCAATGGGATTTCTCATTGTAGCCAGCCTACGCTGCCGGGAAACCATGGAATGGAGTCCTATGCCGGCAATAAAGTAAATTTGAATGATCGAAGAATTCCAGCCCTAGTCTCCCTACAGAGAATCCGGCCTATTAAGAATCGTAGCCATTACTGTGTTACCTATAAATATCAAACCACTGGGCGAACTTCTCCCATTATCACCTTGAAGAATTTAAAGTCCTTCAGATCAATTTACTGTGGAGTTTCACATGGACAATCAAGGCTAGGTATAATGTTCAGGTGAACCAATTAAAGTGTGGAAAATAGACCAAGGGCGTGATTCTCCAGAAACATTTTGAAGTGTGGTAGCAAGCGGGAACTGCGGCGAGCTTCCCAGCGATTGGCCCAGCAAGGCCGGCAATGCTATTCAATGAGAATTGGTCCACTTAACGAGGCCCCAAGAGCTTCTCACCACAAATGGATGTTCGTCAGCTGATTTGTCAGCACCATACACGCCAGCCACTGCTAAAAGGCCGAGCAGCACGACAGTGCAGGAAAAAGGTCAACGACCTACACCAGGCAGCATGAGTGAGTAGACTTCAATACCACCTCCTGCCCCCCAACTCTGAGACCTTAACGCTCCCCGCGAGCATCTACCCCCCAAATCTTCATTTGACCCCCCAATCCACTCTCCATTCCCCCTCTCCCTTCCCCCCCCAACCATTCCATTACATGTACCCCCCCCCCCCCCCCCGCCCCACCACCACTGTGAACCACGCATGTGGCTAATGATGCACTCTCTGTGTCTCCTCAGGAGAAGCTCTCCCACAATCACTAGGACAGGGCCCAGATTGGCGGTGGTGTGGTGGACATAAGAATCCTCAGCACCTTCGAGGAATGGGCCTGGAGGTGACTGGGGTGGCTGAGGACAGAGAGGTCACCATGCGGAGGCTGGCGGACGCCGCAGAGGTGAGAAACCACCAGGCCTCGGCCAAAGGACCTGTCAAACCGAGTTGTTATTGCCCTCCGGGGGTGTGCTGCAGTGCACGGGAGCGGTCAAGGCATCAGAACTGTATTTTGAGCAGTCTGATGCACCGCTCAATCACGGCCCAGGCAGGGACGGCCCAAGGCACCGGCAACTCGGGCAGTCGCCCGGGGCGCCATGTGCTAGGGGGCGCCAGAGACTCGGGTCCCGCGCATGCGCAGTTGGGCCGGTGCCAACCAGCGCATGCGCGGTGGCCGCTCTCCCCCAGGGCGGCCCCCTCCGCCCTCCCCTCCCGCCCCCCTCCGTCCGCACTCCTCCGTCCGCCCCCCCCTCCGTCCGCCCTCGGGCCCGCCCCCCCGCCTCCGCCTCGGCTCCGCCTCGGCCCCGCCCCCCCGCCTCCACCTCGGCCCCCCCCGCCTCGGGCCCGCGCTAACCTTGCACTTATTCCATTTGCCAAACTTTGGTCCACTCACCTAACCTATCCATACCCATTGGTAAATTCCTTATTTCCTCAATACAACTTGCTTTCTCACATATTTTAGCATCCTCTGACTGTAATACATCCTACCTAAGTATCCAAATCAGTGGGCGGGATTCTCTGACCCCCCGCCGGGTCGGAGAATCGCCCGAGGCCGACGTCAATCCCACCCCCACCGTGTCCCCAATTCTCCGCCACCCGAGATTCGCCGGGGGCAGGAATCACGCCGTGCCAGTTGGCGGGCCCCCCACGGCGATTCTCCGGCCCGCGATGGGCCAAAGTCCCGCCGCTGGCAAGCCTCTCCCGCCAGTGTGGATAAAACCACCTACCTGACCGGAGGGAGCCGGCGGCGTGGGCGAGCGCCGGGGTCCTGGGGAGGCGCGGGGCAATCTGACCCTGAGGGGTGCCCCCACGGTGACCTTGCCCGCGATCAGGGCCCACCAATCAGTGGGCGGGCCTGTGCCGTGGGGGCACTCTTTTTCTTCCGCCTTCGCCATGGTCTTCACCATGGTGGAGGCCGAAGAGACCCCTCCCCTGTGCATGCGCCGGGTTGACGTCAGCAGCTGCTGATGCTTCGGCGCATGCGCGGACTTTCGCCGGCTGGCGAAGTCCTTTCGGCCGTGGCTGGCGTGGTGCCAAAGGCCATTCACGCCAGCCGGCGGAGCGATAACCACTCCGGCACGGGCCTAGCCCCTCAATGTGAGGGCTTGGCCCCCAAAGGTGCGGAAACTTCCAGGCGGCCCTACGCCGGAGTGGTTCACGCCACTCCAACACGCCGGGACCCCCCCGCCCCACCGGGCAGGGGAGAATTCCGGCCAGTAATATAGATTTTAAATAGTTGGAACCCGAGGACCAAACCCTGTGGCGCACCATTAGTTACTTGCCATCCAGAGAAAGACTCATTTATCCCCACTCTTTCCCAGTGAACGTATACGGGTCAGGGACAGACCTGGAGGGGCTCCCTTGTAAAATAACCCAAAATGGATTCCGATACCTGGAGATTCTGATAGCCAGAGACTGGATACAGATCCACAAGTGGAACCTGGCAAGCCTGGTGGAGGAAGTCAAAAAGGACCTGCAAAGGTGGGGCGCACACTCCCTGGTGTGGAGAGTGCAGACGATCCAAAGTCCTCACGAATCCCAGAGTCCCCAAACCAACACTGCAAAGGAGGAAAATTAAGGGTAGCCTGGCACTGCCAAACTTACAATACTACCACAGGGCAGCAAAGGCGGAGAGAATGAGGGGATGGGTACACAAACCCAACTCGGAGTGGGTGCTGATGGAGGAGGCCTCTTGCAGGGGGACAACCCTCCAGGCCCTAGCCAAAGCAGCACTCCCATCTTCCCCAACAAAATACACATCCAGCCCAGTGGTAGTTGCCACATTGAAAACGTGGAATCAATTGAGGCAACACTTCGGACTGATCAAGATGTCCCCCATGGCCTCCATCTGCAGAAAACACAGGTTCCCACCAGCCATGCCAGACACCATCTTTAAAAAATGGAGGCTAATGATATGTAGACATGTAACCAATGGGTAATCAGGACAAGACACAACCAATGGGTAATCAGAACACCCAGCGGTGGCATCACCACAAGAGGGCATCACATGGCCACTATAAAAGACAAGACACATGGCCCTCTCCCCCTACCACTGGCAGAAACCTAGAGAGCAAGACGTGTGTAGTAAGCAGCACCGTCACACCACTACATGTGGTTTCGAGTAAGTTTATATAGTTAGTAGAGTGTACTGTGTTACTAGAGTCAGATCAGTAGAGTGTAGAACTCATTTAGGAGCTTTGTTAATTGCTCAATAAATATTTTCAACTTACCTAGAGGTCTGGAGTATTCTTCAAAAGCACCTACACCAAGTAGCGGCTTATAAGTAACATAACAACACAGAGACAGGATGGGGGAACGCTGACAGTTAGGGATTTCTAGGAAACAGACTGGCGACACTGAACGAACTGACGGAGGAATGGGAACTATCGACAGGACAAGAAATGCAGCACTTACAAATAAAACGCTTCCTCCGCAACGAGACAGTAGGATATTCCAGGACCCCGTAGACCACACTATTAGAGGACCTGATGAATAAGGACAGTAAAGAAGGGGGACTCTGTGGGAAAATGGACAGCTACTGGACAGGGCCTGGACGCCATTAGACGGGACCAGACGGAAATGGGGGGGGGGGGGGGAGATGAACTAATAATAATAAAAATAATTGTTTATTGTCACAAGTAGGCTTCAATTAAGTTACTGTGGAAAGCCCCTAGTTGCCACATTCTGGCGCCTGTTCGGGGAGGTCGGTACAGGAATTGAACCCGTGCTGCTGGCCTTGTTCTGCATTGCAAGCCAGCTATTTAGCCCACTGTGCTAAACCAGCCTCAAGACCGAGAACTGGAGACAGAAGTGGGTTGGGGCCTCTGGAGTGAAGCACTGAGCAGGGCAAACTCCACCTCCTCCTGCGCAATGCTCAGCTTCATGCAGTTCACAGTGATGCACAGAGCACACTTAGCCAGAACCCAAATGAACAGGTTCTTCCCAGAGGTGGAGGAGACATGTGAACGGTGCCAGAGAGGCCCGGTCAACCACACCCACACATTTTGGGCCTGCCCCAAACTTGCTGGGTTCTGGACAGCCTTCTCTGAGGAGATGACCAAGGTTGTGGGGGTGAGGTGGAGCCGTGCCTGAAAGTGTTAAACTTCGGGTTTCAAAACAGCCTGAGCTACACATGGGGAAGAGGGCCGACGCCCTAGCTTTAGCTTCCCTAATCACACGTCAGAGAATCCTGTTCAGCTGGCGATCAGTAGCACAACCCACAGCTGCAGACTAGCTGGCAAACCTGTTGGAATTTCTCCACTTAGAAGATCAAATACACCATCCGAGGGTTGGAAGAAGGCTTCCTTAAAGGATGGGGCAATTTGTCAGCCTGTTCCAAGACTTGTTCGAGGCCAACAATATCTAACAGAGATAAAAATTTAAAAATTAAAAAAGGAATGACAGGAATACACAACCCAGGCGGAAGGAGGGGGGAGGGGGAAGGAAGAGAGGAGAGAACCTGAGGTGAATAAAAGGAGCAGCACAGAGGGAGGGGGCAGAAGAACCCGCCCCCCCCTCCCCCCGAATTGTTGGATTCCAACAATTGCCCAGCAACAGATGTTAAACCATCTGGTCTATAGTTTCCTACTTTCTACCTTTGTGAACAATTAGCCTTTTCCAATCCATTGGAATCTTTCCAGAATCCAGGGAATTTTGGAATATTATCACCAATGTCTCCACTATTTCTGCTGTCATTTCCATTAAGACCCCAGGATGTTAGCCATCAGGCCCTGAGGTCATGACTGCCTTTAATCCTAATAATTACTCAGTACATTTTCCTTAGTGATGGCAATTGTTTTTAGGTTCCTCCTTTTCAACAACCTCTGCATTACCTGTTACTAATGGGATGATTTTAGTGACCGCCACCATGCCAACCAAGGCAAAATATTGATTTTGTGTCTCTGCCATTTTTGTGATTCCCCATTATTAACTCTCCAGTCTCGTCCTCTAAGGGACAAATGTTGACTTTAGCTACTCTCTTCCTTTTTATATACTTGTAGAATCTTTTGCTATGCATTTTATATTTTGTGCAAGATTTCTTTCATAATTTTTTATAACCTTTTCTCTTATCACTTTGTTCGTAACCTTTTGTTGGTCTTTAAAAGTCTCTCAATCCGGGGCTGGTTGAGCTCACTGAGCTGGCTTTTAAAGCAGACCAAGCAGGCCAGCAGGACGGTTCGATTCCCGCACCAGCCTCCCTGGACAGGCGCCGAAATGTGGCGACTAGGGGCTTTTCACAGTAACTTAATTGAAGCCTACTCGTGACAATAAGCAAATTTTCATTTTTTTCATTTTCATCCTCCAGCCTGCCACTGACCTTTGCAATATGGTATGCCATAGCTTTTGCCTTTTTGTTATTTTTAACCTCCTTGCTCAGTCACGAATGCATTCTCCCTCTCTGACAATCTTCCTTCCTCTCTGGAATATATTTTAGTTGGGAGGAATTGAATATCTCCTTAAATGTCTGCCACTGTTCATCAACTGTCCTATCTTTTAATTTTTCTGCTCATTCCACTAGGGCCATAATCTGTCTCATGTCTATGTAATTACCTTGTCTTAACACCAGAACACTAGTGTGGGACTCCATGTTTATTGCCCTCAAACTGAACTTGAAATTCAATCATACAATGATCACTCTTCCCTGGAAGATCTTTTAGTATAAAATCATTAGTTTATCAGCTCCATTTCACAATACTAAATCCAAATTAGCCTTCTCTCTGGTTGGTTTGACAATATGTTGTTCCAAGAAACAAGCTCTAATACATTCTATGAATTCTCCCTTGAGGCTACCCTTGCCAATTTGATTAATCCAGCCTGTATGCATATTAAAATCACCCATGATTATTGTCATACTTTTGTTACAAGCCCTCAGTATTTTCTGGTTTATACGGTTTCTTGCTAAGTAACTACAATTAAGAGACTTCTTTCTCTTAATATTTCTCGTTTCTACCCAGACTGATTTCACATCTTGATCTCCAGAACCAATATTATTTCTCGCTACAGCACTGATCCTTTTCTTTATGGTGTACATATGGTGTAGCTAACAAAGCTACACCATCTCCTTTTCCTTTCTATCTATCCTTCCAAAACTCTGAGTACCCTTGCGTTGTTAACTCACTAATTTTATTCTCAATGTCACATGCATTCAGATACAAAGCCTTTAAGTTTGTCCTCATCGATTTTCCCTACACCATGTCAACTTGATCTGAAACAGTGCGAGACCTCATCGAACACTGGAATGAAATCATGTACAGCTGCTTTGAACAGAGAGATTTATTCTGCTTCACTTTAGTGTCAGTTTGGATCATCAAGCCAGATTTACATGATGTAGCATTAATTTTGACTTTTGTTGATATTGTAAAATAGATTATGTTGATTCAGCCACCCAAAAACATCTCTCATAATATTTATTTTGGACAGTGGCAATAGAAATTAAAATTGAGGGAGATGAATAATGGCCAGTTAGTCCACTAGTTTTACACTACCACCCAAAGTCAGAATTACTCCCTCCAAGTTTAACATGGAAGGAATAGGATTCCATGCTTATAATTGTTCACTTTCTGGGTAGGAAAAGTTGATTATCAATGATTAACAATTAACATGGCCTTAAAAGGACACCTATTTATACTGTTAATTTCTGGGTTTAACATTCTGTGGTGAGTTTAATGAGTGAGCTGACGTGCAAATGCAGCAACTTAGTGAAAATGAAGGAGATTATGTGTGATGTACTAGTTTATAGAAACTAATGAGGGAGCAACACAAATGGTCCAGCAGCTTCTGGTGATTCACACTTAACAGCATATCTCGTTTCTGTCAAACGTTTCTCGTTGATTTGCACTTTAATAACAGCATGCGTCATACTGCCGCTGCATTGTCAACAAAATCTGGGCCATTGATTTATCATTGTATCATTCCCTGCACATTTATGGCTTTTTCTATTTTTGTTTCCATTCTAGTGTCAGTCAATAGCCGGAAGGATCCAATTATGGAGTCAATCGGCAGACGTGCTTTAAGCAAGTTATTCACATTTATATGCCAATTCTGTTGTGAACTTTGAGTGTACGTAACAACAATTTGGGAACTATCAATGGAGAGGAGCTAACATGATGGAATTGTAAAGTGAAAACTTTCTGCTTGTTTGCTGTTGCTCAGTCTGAAGTAGAGGGGTTGCTCTGAGCTGCTGTAAATGACTATTGCTGACCTCCTGCAGATGTAAGCTGAAAATGAACCTTAGGTTTAGCATTTGGGGAGCAGTTGCATTTATCAATTCCTAAGATATAGGGCGGGATTCTCCGTTGCCGGAATCGGGAAACCTGAATGGGAGGAGAATCGCATGTCAGCCAAAAATTGTGGCTGGTGCCAGGCGGCAAGCGACATGCTCTGGGCCCTTGACAGCAGCGTGAATGCATTCTGCATCACACGTCGGCGCGGCCATGCAAATTGCACAGTAAATGCCATTGGCATATCATTAACGGGCAGAGCCCAGTATTCTCCATGCCTCCAGCGATGTACCGCCTCCGCGAGGAGGAATTGCCAACAGCGAGATTCACTCGTGGTACATAAAATCAGGAAGCAGGCACTATGGCTGCTGAGGGAGAGGGATAAGGTAGGGCATGTTCTGAAAGGTGTAACCATGGGCTGCCGGCGTATTCAAGTTGCGAGTCAGGTGCCTGGACCGTTCTAGAGATGCTCCAGGAGAGTCTCCCATATCATGGTGGCCGGCTGCGTCCTCCACAACATCATGCAGTAGAGGGGCGACATGCTAGAGGAAGAGGACAAAGGCCAGGCCTCGTCCGATGAGGAGGATGCAGAGAGGGCCAAGACAGTCAGGGCATGGGGCTCGGGCAACCGCAGGAGGCTACACCTGGGCCGCCGTGCATGGGACAATCTAATCGCCTCCAGGTTTACCGACTAGGGGGCGGCCTTCCCACTGGCAGCCCTATTGTCCCATCCCGCCCCCCTCCAAACACCCCCTCCCCAGAACAGGCCAGAATGTTAGTATATACAGGAGTTTATTAGGATATATACATGTGCCCTAGCTCCTAACATTATCGTATCCACTGCACCCATACCAACTTAAATAGTGTCTAGCTTTCTGGCCTTACGGGACCTAATGCGCCACCAGGTGGGTCCCCAGGCGGTATATCAGGAGTGGAGGCAGCCTGTTGAAAATCCTGCCCTGTGACCTGGGTCCCATTTGATGGCCGTCCTGTGAAGCGACTGGGCAGCATGGGCCCAGCAGTATACGACTGTCCCAGGTAGTGTGCTGTCACCCATTTCTGCCCATGGCCCATCGGATGTGCCAGGGACAGGGACAGGGAGGGGGGGGGGGATCAAAGGCACGGTGGTGTTCCGGCACCTCCCCAGGCTCCAGCACCTCCTCCTCCCTCAGGGTGCCCGATGGCCACCGGGTTACTCCTGGAAACCGGGGAGCAGCCAGAGTGAGCTCAGGGGTCTCCTCCACCACCTGGCACTGCCAGTCCTGGACTGTGCCATGTCATTCAGTGATCATGCCAGCTCCTTCTGTGACTGGCTCAGTTCAATCAGCGCTTTGCCAATGCCGGCGATTATCGCAGCCATAACCAGTAATGACTGGGCCAAGATCTGGAATGCCGTAGCAATGTCCAGGTGGCCCTGGTTCATGGCTGCCTGTGACAGGGCTGCCCAGTCCACTGCCCGCACAGAGCACCCCAGGCCTTGGACATCTTGACCCATGGTCGATACCTTTTACACCCAAGGCCTCCACCACGGACTCCACCGGTGCGGTGTTGACCTAGGTGGCATGCATTGGACTCCTCTAACTGCAGGCGCTGGAATTTTGTGGACACCCCCTCATGCAGTACCTGGCTCTGCTCCTGTATCTCCAACATTGATAGGACTGCTGTTTCCCAAAGCCTGAGACCCGTCTGGACGGCAGCTAATCCCTGGTGTCAGGCCACCCTCCGACCTTCAGCCCCCTCAGGGGTTCCCACCTCTACCTTATGTACTGCAGCGTGTGTGTGGTACGCACCAGATAGTGCCCCAGGAGCCTCTTCAGTAACATGCTTAACCGAGGTGAGTGTCCCTGGAATGGTGACAGAGTTGATGTTTTACACGGATGTGTCCCCCGAGGTGTCATGGGGCTGCAGCTGGGGGCACGCGACGCCAGCAGGTCCTGCCTCATCGCTGGATCAGACTTGGTGTTGGGGCCGGGGGCGGGGAGACCGGATGGGTCTGCCTCATTGCCAGGTGATCCTGCATGATATAAGGCAAAACGCATGGTTAGATCGCGGATGGGGCGATGGTGGTGGTAGGAAGCGGGGTGGCAGTTGGTGGCACACGTGCCATAGGGAAATCGCAATCCATCGGGGGCTGATTTGCTTCCCCAATGCCGACCTGCGCCATGGCGACAACCACCTCTCCGGCCCCACCAACGTCCTCTGCTCAGCAGCAGTGAAGGGCCGCAGGTCCGGTGGGCCCCCTCAGGTCTGCTCTCTCTCTCTCTGTGGTTGTGTGCCACCTTCTCCTTGGGGACAGATAATACACAGTGTGAGGCACTCAGTCGTTGGCAACTCAGAGGGTCTGCGGCTGGAGGCCTGTGTATGCAGGGCACCTGGGCATGGTGGGTGCGGGGCTTTTTACTCACCCTGGCCGCATTGAGGAGATTGTGCAGCTTCTTGTGGCACTGCTAGCCGGTGCTGGTGGTGGGGCTCACGGCACCCACGGCCTCTGCCAACTGCACCCAGGATCGGTTGATGTCCGCTGGTGGTATCTGTCTTCCCACCCCGGGAAACAAGGTGCCTCACCTCTCCTCCAGGGTATCCAGCAGGGTCTCAAGCTCCGCATCAGCAAAATGGGATGCTGCTGTTTTGGGGTGCCAGCTTGTTGGCTGGAAGAGTGTGTGGGGGGAGTGGAGTTTATATGCTGCTGCAGCTAGTCAGCCTCTCACATGCCCGTCCTGACCCCGGAGAATCAGACCCGTCATGCATTGGAATTGCACTAATTCCATGTGGCACCAGTGCTATCTCATTAGTGGGTCCTGAATTACTCTGGGAACGGCACCTCTATCATCAACGTAGAACACTTGTGATTTTGTCCCATTGTCAGCACTTAGCCTCTCAAACGGAGAGATTCACCCTTGTCCTCACTCAAAACAGCCTCAGGGATAAGCCTGGAGGGGAAAGGAATGACAGCTTGGGGAGAGTGAAGACAAATAGGGGACCATTATTCTCTGGATTGAATTGAATCCCTGAGTTTGTGAAATCAATAAACGGCTGGTGATTCCATGGATTTTAAAACCACTGTGAAAAACATCTTTTTTTTTTTAAAAAGGTGGGTTTTTGCAGAACTAATACTAACCCAACATTCTATTGATCCATTTCCTGCTGATGTCAATACTGCAATTACCAGGGTCTCTTTGCCATTTAACCTCAACAGAAGACGAGACCAAACCAATCTGCATTTTGACAACAACCTTGCAAACTCAGCTAGCTCTTGCTTGTCTCAAAGAGATGACTTATATTCAGTTTCTTGATGAGGTTATAACGGCCAACCAGATCTCAATCATAGCTCGAGCCCCTGGCCTACATAGCAGTTTCATAAACAGCCCAATCAGCTGAGGTCAATGAATATCATCTTCTTGGCCATTTGATTAAAGTTACACCACGGCAGGCTGACTGTAAATCCAATAGATATTCTCAGGAGAATGCTGCAATGGAAAATTCTCCCATGTTCAAGATTCTGTGGTTTTTATACTGGAGTATAAGGGCCAGGTTTTCACAATGGAGGGCCAGGTTTTCACAATGGAGGGCCAGGTTTTCACAATGGAGGGCCAGGTTTTCACAATGGAGGAAGGAATTGGAAAAAGGGTTAATTCTTCATCCCTTTGCCATCTGCACCTGAATATTGCCTCAAGGTGGGATTTTCTGGGCAGTCCAGAGCTGCAGTGGCTTTGAGATGGGCTTGCTGCTAAAGGAGGCAGGCGAGAGGCAGAAATGAAGGTAGGATGAGTCCAGAGCAGGCAGGCTAAAACGTTTGCCTACATGTCCAAAAGAACCTCAGCCCGGTATTTCTGATGCAACTGGCAGGTCAACATGATATGGTTAAACCTTCTGAACTTGTTAAACCAACTCAATTCCCCCAACTCCTTACCCCCAGATCCTCACTCCCTCCCCCCCCCCCCCCCCTCCCCCCCACTCAGTTCATCCCCCCCTCACCTTCTCACTGAGTAAAGTTGGTGGCTGCCGTTCCAATGCATGTGCGGAGATCTTTGTCAAAAATAGGTTCCCTCTCACGATGGATCCAGGCTAGTAAAATTTGCTGATTGCATCCAGTGATGTGTTGCTGAATCTGACCACAGAAATACAACTGCATGTCCCATAACTACAATTTTCTTGACACTGATGATGAGGGAGAACATGGCACAGGCATGGAGCAGACATCCATTATCCTTATGGAGCTGGTCTTCTGTCTGGGCAACTAGTGCAGCATTATCAGCATACAGAAGCTGTCTGGTCAGAACATACTGCGCTGTTGTCTTGACTTTCAGTTTTAATGGATTGTGGGGCTTCCTATCTGATTGTGTGCGGATGTACACTCCTTCCATGTCAGCAAGGAAAGAACAAGCTAGGAGGACAGAGAAACATATACAAACAGAGTAGTGTTTCACCTCATTCCTAATATCAAAGCTGTCAGAGGTGAAGCCATCAAACTGAATGGTGCCGTGTGTGTTACCATGGAAGGACCATATGAGACTGCGAAGCTTGGGAAGACAGCGCATTTTCTCTTGTATTCAGTGAAGGTCTTTTCGACTCATGGTGTCAAATGCTTTTGTGAGATCCACAAAAGAAAGGAAGAATGGTGTTGGCTGCTCTGTGCACTTATCTTGAAACTGATGCAGGGAGAAGATCACATCTACCATGGATCTGCCTGCCCTGAAGTCACATTGTGCCTCCAGGTAGATTCTGTTGGCTAGTTAATGGAGGCTCATTAGAATGACTCCGGAAAAGGCTTCCCCAGTGATGGTGAGGCGTGAGATGCCCAGTAGTTGTTGTATACCCTCAATCACCTTTTTTTTTGTTTAATGTGAAGATGTTTGCACCACACACACACTGTGATATAGAGCTTACACTCCAGTAGAGGAGGAGGAGGTCTGGAGGTATGAAAGCAGATGGCAATTTCTATTTGTGAGCAGCTCAATCCGCCCTTTCCAGATGTCTTAGTTGCTGTTAGTGAGTGTTATGGGCCAGGTCTTAAAAACTCCAAAGTATATTATGATATCCACCTGACCTATAACCTTTATGTTGAATTTGTCTAGGATGGGCACAAGAGCTTTTCCTTCAGGTGTGATTCATCAGACTTTCTGGATACTTTAATCAAAACAAGCTTTATTCTAAGAAATTAGTTAACATATAGATATATATGTTATGTCTGTGCGGAGTCTGCACGTCCTCCCCGTGTGTGCGTGGGTTTCCTCCGGGTGCTCCGGTTTCCTCCCACAGTCCAAAGATGTGCGGGTTAGGTGGATTGGCCATGCTAAATTGCCCGTAGTGTCCTAAACAAAAAGTAAGGTTGGGGGAGGGGGGTTGTTGGGTTACGGGTATAGGGTGGATACGTGGGTTTGAGTAGGGTGATCATGGCTCAGCACAACATCGAGGGCCGAAGGGCCTGTTCTGTGCTGTACTGTTCTATGTTCTATATATATATTTAGAAACACACAGCAAGTTTTTTTATCAATTACAAAAATAAAAACACCACACAGCTACATTAATCTATGTATAACACTTAATGAATTCCCCGTTACCTGTTCCAATTCAGTCACAAAATCCAATAAACCAAAAACCTCTTTTCAAGGGCGTGGCCCAGCACACTGCATTCTCACTTGGCTAAGACTGGTCTTGTTACTGAAATGCTGATTCAATTTTTGAGATTCAACTCCTTTTGGAAAGCAATTTTGGAAACCAAAGCCACCACTAAGGTGATTTTTACTGGAACAGATATTTAAAATGAAAATAGAGAGGCCAAAACACTTCTTTTCTCTGTCTGTAGTCCACAGCAGTCAAAACTGAAAATGAAACTAAAAAAAAATCTCACAGCCACAGCTCAGCTCCACCCACAAAATGACATCACTGAAGCCATGTGAGAAGACAAAAAAGTTTCTTAAAGTGACACTCCCATAAAATGGGTCAATGGTTTTGATGAGCTTAAGTACTGAAGGTTCTGCAGCATGCTTGTACAGAACATGTAGCTGAAGAAGATCAGGAGACAGAGAGATATCTGACTCATGTGAGTATAGCTCGGAGTAGTGCCCAAAGGGCCATTTGTTTGTTCCGGTCAGTGAGTACTTCCCCCTATAGATTTCAAAGGGGAAACTTTGGTGCTCTTTTGATAACATTATACGTGGAGTGAAGGTTACTATTGTCACTAGTATTTCCTCACATATAATGATGCAATGCTGGTTTTCACAATACCTTACTGTCTTGTGCAGAACGGCCTTGGTTAGCAGGAGATTGTCACATGCTTTACAGTTAGGAGGCAGATGCAAACTAGGGCATCTGCACTCTTTGCTTCAATGACAGGAATGATTTCTGCAAGGTGGGTCTCAAACCAATCTTTATTCCTGTTTCTTTTCCAAATGTGGTTGCTGCAGCTTTGTAGATGCTTGACTGGAGAGACTTCCATCTTCATCCACATTATATGGTGAGCCCTCAGGTGGAAGGGATTGAGCAAGAACTTGTGAGAACTTCTGGCATTTGTCATCATTCCTCAGACATGGAATGTTGGATTGTGGCAGGCCGTGGTGTTTGAATTGTGTACCTGTGGATGCACTTTTACCCTGCTCCTGTCAATATTGCAATCTGCACTGTGATAGGTGTTGGTGTGAAGAACGCCAGGTAGATTTTGTCTTCTGGTGATTATCAGGTTAAGATGGTGGCAGTGGCCAGATTTGAAATGCACCCTGACATGTGTACCAATGTCTGCCCTGGAAAAGGGTATTGGTACTGCCAAGCCCACCATATGCCCAAAATGTTAGTAACTGCTATGTTGCTATCCTCATACGAAGGCACCAATTGAAGATATCAGAGATATCAGAGTGAAACTAATATCCTCACCCTCACCTTTCACCCCCCCCCATCTTCTCACTCCCACCCCCTCAACCACCTCACCCTTTAACCCTCACCCCATTTATCCCCTCAACCTCTTTGTTCCTCACACATTATGCACTTCATGAACAGAAACCACAAGCCTTATAATAACAGTTGGAAGGCATCGAATAGCTCATAACTCTCCCCAAGAAACAAGCCGATTCTTCAAGCCAGCTATGTAAAGGGTCAAGCATTTGTGAACATTAAATTGAAGATAGGAGCATGTATTCTCCCGAATAAATCATTTCAGAACTACTATCCCAACAGGTGTCTAGCGTGAATACACAAAGCTATGAGAAAAGTTTAAACAGTTAGACGTTGTTATAGACTAGGCTGCACTTGCAATCCAGTAAAACGTACCATTGTATCCATTTCATGAACATTTTAAATTCATCTGGAGACTTTTGTTCACATTGATACTGTTTATCTTTTACTTGAAAGCTTGCCAGTTGGAAGAAGTAACAACCTGGCAAACATATTCGTCAATGATCGGTTACATTTTCCAATCACAGCACTGTCATGGCTCACCTTACTGAACACAGGTACAACTGATGCTACAACGTTTCACGATGAATTGTAAAGGAAGCAAAACCATTTTACTTACCTTTCAAACACTCCCTCAAATCCTTGGTGTAAAACCCATCAGCTTCCAAAGCCCAGCCACTTCCAATGAACATTTTAAAATGTAACCAAACAATTGTAGACAATTAGCAGGGATGGGCTTTCAATGAGCCCTCAACCCTGCTAATTCCTCCTTATTAGGAGCAGGCATGTTCTAGGTGCGTCTTCCGGCAGACATTTTTTTACGACCCCGCCTCCATTTAGTCTCAATCACATCAATGAAAATCGGGCCCAAACTGTACGTGTAATATGTCACATGTCAATTCACACTGAATGGACTTGGCCATTTTATCAAATCAGTTTACAAGCTTGATTGTAATGTTTGAGAGATTTAAATGACTAGCTTAATACAAGTCTCGACACTGCCTTGCAGGAGGTGATACGGTGACACAACATGGAAGGGTCTCTCGGTGCATCTCAATTTCCACCTGGAAATAATTTTGTGATTTATAAATAGGATGAGAAGCAGATACAGATCATTTTGTAAAGTGGGTAATCGGATTCATTTAAAGAGGATGTCTCCTAAAAGATCTCAACGTGGCTAATTGTAATTTGCCTCTTGTGAAATGTAACATGACGTGGTTCACCATTCTGTGCTATGATTCGCATGGGATGACTTAACTTTACCTCATGGTTACCAACATCACATACACTGCAATTACTGGCGCCTAATGGTTATTTTGCATCTGTCATCATGTTAAGGAGTTCTGGCTGATTATGCTTCAGTCAGTTGTAAAACAACACCCTGCTTGCATTCTCAAGCAGAAACCATATAATCCCTCTTTGTTATGTCAGATCATTCCAAATTTAAAACTACTACAGGGTAATTACACAAAGTTTAGTATTCACTCTACATACAAGCGGAAGCCCGCTAGCCTCTCTGTTCTCACATTAGTCAGTAGACAGACATGGGTTTGTCTTGGCTGTAGCAATGTCTTAGCTCCACTGGTGGCCCAGTTGGAATATCCACTGCCCAGATCAGGAAGCCATGATGTGGAGATGCCGGCGTTGGACTGGGGTGAGCACAGTAAGAAGTCTTACAACACCAGGTTAAAGTCCAACAGGTTTGTTTCAAACACGAGCTTTCGGAGCACGGCTCCTTCTTCAGGTGAATCAGGAAGGTACAGGGTCGGGCGGCACGTGATGCAGTGGTTAGCACTGGGACTACGGCACTGAGGATCCGGGTTCGAATCCCGGCCCTGAGTCACCGTCTGTGTGGAGTTTGCACATTCTCCCTATGTCTGCGTGGGTTTCACCCCCATCATCCAAAGATGTGCTGGTTAGGTGGAATGGCCACGCTAAATTGCCCCTTAATTGGAAAAAAATAATTGGGTACTCTTAAATTTATTTTAAAAAAAGAAAGGTACAGGGTTAGCTTAAAATAAATCAAAATGTAATGGACATTAAAAGCATGTATTTTATGGGAAGAAAGGCAAATTGAAGCAGTTGATTAGTAGTTGCTGCTGGGCCAGTTGCTTTCTTGATTCCTTCATCCATCCCTCCAGCATCCCCAGCTTCAGCAGCAGATTGTTTGCTGTTGCAGAGTTTCAACCGGTATTGATTGACGCAGTGTCGAGCAGCCTGCTGAAATTTGGCTCTGGCAGCTCTGTCAGTATCCAATTAAGTTTTCAGGGGATTTGCTTGTAGTTCATGAGTGCTGCCTTCTTGGTTGCAGTAACTGGCATCATTTCAGTCCAATAAGCCTTAAATCAGTCACCATTCCTCCGATCACTTTTCCTGCAGGCAATGAGAGGAGAGCTACTGATGATGCAGTGCAGGTGATCCCACTTTGACACCACATTCTGGCCTTGGGCATCGTTGTCCTAAAGAGCCTAATCGAGGAAATTAAAAAACTCCTGGTTACATTCTGGTGTTAGTAGCATGGCAAATGTTGGTCCATGGAGGACCTTTTCTCCTGGACTGGTATAGTTTCCTTGGCTGACGACTGATCTTGCTACACACCAGGGAGTGGCCAGTGCCACAGTCAGTGCTCTGAAAGCTACGAGTGATGGGGACATTATTGAAGGTGATACGTCTGGTGCCAGCTGATGCCTGCTGGTGCTAGCAGCAAGATCTTGGCTGTCTCCAAGACACCTTGTAGCATGGCTTGGTTTGGGAGTAGCTGTTTGTCACACAGAGACCTTGTTAACTGCACAGCTCCAGCAGCTTCTGGCCATTGATTGTTTAACTCAATGATACCCTGGTGCCCTATGCACATCGGTCAATTTGTGTATTTGGTATCCACCATTGCATTGAAGTACCCAGAAATACTGCCCCTCTGGAAATCCTGATAGAATTGATGCTTGACTTCTTGGATGGAGGTACGTGTCAGGGGATAGATGCACAGCCTGTACTTGTTGACAAGTTTCATAAAATTTCATAGTGCATTTACAGTGCATAAGGAGGCCATTTGGCCCATCAGGTCTGTACTGGCCTTTGGAAAGAGCACCCTAAAGAGCACCTTAAGTCCACATCTCCGCCCTATCTCCGTAACAAAGTAACCCCACCTAACCTTTTTGGACACTAAGGGCAATTTAGCACAGCTAATCCATCTAACCTTCACATCTTTGGACTGTGGAAGGAAACCGTAGCAACCGGAGGAAACCCACACAGACAGGAGGAGAAAGTGCAAACTCCACACAGTCACCCGAGGCCCGAATTGAACCCGGGTCCATGGAGCTGTGAGGCAGCAGTGCTAACCACTGTGCCACCGTGCCAACCAGCTTGAGTATGTGCTGCCAAACAGTCATGGCCCAACATGCTGGGCCCATGGCTCTTATCACAATGAACAGAAGGTGTACCAACTGGCGCTCATAACCACCGAGCTGATAGTAGTACCTGCAATATCTATTAGTTCTCCTGTGTAGGTGGCCAACCTGACCTGGATGTCTGAAATCCAAGGTCTGAAACCCCAGCTTAGTGCACTCAAATGTTCTCTATCTGACCACAGAGACTACCATGTCAGTGTTCAATTCCAAATCCAACAAGTACTCATTCACCTGCACTGCAACTTTGATGCAATGTAATTCAACTGCAGGCAGTCTTCTTCCTCGTCTGGTGCATCTACATGGAAAGTGCAGGCCCTGGGCTGGCGTCTGCCTCTACCAGGGAGTTTGGACCGCTGATTCACCGCGGCCGGTATTCACTCCGGGTTAGCGACGACAAGCCCCACATCGACCTAGCTCCCCGTCTGCGGACTCCAGGAGGCTCTTCCTTTGGCCATTGGGTAGGGTCTTTACAGTGTTCGGCCCAGGACAAGGCGGTGGTTCATGGAAGGACCTCTTGACGGGAGGTGACATGCCCTCGGGCAATTAACTCCATTCCCTGTATCTCCTGCAACCCTCACTCTGAGCTTTCCCTGGCCAGTTTTGTAAGGGCAAAAAAGAGTCCACGCCAAGTAGGTGAAAACAAAAACTTACTTTATTTAACAATAAATAATATATACAACTCCAGTAGTTCCATACTGGGTCTTCTCTAGTCGGTGCCTTATTGGCCGATTCTATTTACACATAACCAGAGATTACTAACGGTCGCCTGGCCCCTTATCGGGGTAGCTTGTATTCTGCAAAATCCATGGGGTAGTTTATCATCCCAAACCCGTAAGACCCTTAGAGCCATAACAGCCCCCCACCACAAAATTCAGCCCCTGCAGGATCAAAGGGAGTTTAAACCCAGCTGATTGGTATTCTCGATCCCAACAACAATGCGGGACCAGAGCATCAGAATGAATCGGTGTCCGACGTTGGATTCTCCGCCGTATCAGGAACTATGCCACAAGCAGCGGGCGGCAGAGAATTCAGCCCCGGTAAAATCGTCCTGCCTGAGAGCTCTTGAATCAATGACCACTGAGGAAAGTGATTACAGGCAAAAAAAGAGACACCAGATGATAGGAGCAGGTTCAGCTCTGTTGCTCCTATGGTTAAGTAGTCCATCAATATTCACTGTCAAACCTCAAATCTGAATAATGGACAGTTGGGCTAGATGCTCAAGGGCACTGGGTGTCCAGCGACTGTACTCAGTGAAACATTCAGAACAGAAAAGACAAAAAAATGTCATTAATAGAGAAAAAATGCGATGAAAATAGAAATGTAAAAATAAATGCATTCTAGACTAACTAAAATAAATTGGGACTAGAAAGATAGTTGGATGAATTTATCAAATTCTAACTTCAAATGCAGCATTACAGTGCTTTCAGTATCACTGTGAGCAGTGTGAATGAGGTGACTTGCCCCAGATGTTCTGACACTATTAAAAATGCAGAATTGAAGTGACTTTAGAATAGTTAAGATGCGGATCATGCACTGGTGTGATATAAAATACCCTTTTACACTATAGATACAGTTCAGGAAACCTGTTGTTGGCCATATGGAGTCATAGAATTTACAGTGCAGAAGGAGGCCATTCGGCTCATTACCCCTTGGAAAGAGCATATGTATGATCATTTGTGGACTATTTAACAAACCCTGGGGCCATGGTTGCTTGATGCAAGTAAACTCTGATTCAACCTGAATAGAATCTAATCTGAATCTACTTGTCAACCAATCAGGACTTTCTTTTCATACAGAATTAATTTTTGTTCTCTTTACAATTAGTACCCTAATGAATCTGTCCTGATGAGTGCAAGATGAAAAGCTTTGACAGCATGTCTCTTTTTTTCCCACCAATACTCCAAGTTCTGTACTACCAAATGCTTATTTGTAAATCTGAAATAGAGGTACAACAAAAAACAAATTCAGGATATCCACAACATATTTCAACTCACAGGTAAGTTAAGAGCAGGTCTATCGATTTTTTTCTGAGGATATTAGACCCAAGTCTGTGCCAGCGCTTACTTACAAACATATCGATAATGCTAAAGTGAGACAGTCACATGACTGAGTTTGTGTTTATGCAGAATGAGATTGAACAGATGAGTAGGTTTACTAATTTAGACTGTGCCCTACACTGCACTTCATCTGAAGTACACACATTTCTTTCATTTTTCAATTTGATGTGTGTCCACTACATTGCCTCAATAGGTGACCCACCAGAAACAATGCCCGCTTGAAAAACATCCATATCATAAATTCACTTATGTGGCAGCAGTTCTGCAGTGCAATTAATTACGCCGTCAAACATGTAGTAAGTCTTCCTGGCCATATACTCTCTGAAAGCAAAGAATTTGTTCTTTCAAATGGTTTCCCACATCAAATGGGATGAGGTATTTGCTGAGATTGAACTCCTCTGCATCCACCACAAACCAGTGTCCACTGAAGATGCTGCATCATTGAAAGTATGCCCAGCTAATCAAACTGTAGTAATCCACGGGAGGCAGGAGTTCCGTCACCACACCAATATTTATTTACAATAACGATATTACAGGAGCAGCTACAAACAGTGCTGCTAGCTGTCCAGTCAACTTAAGACTGGCTCGCAAAGCCTACACAGGTGATTATATGGGCCCCCTCAATGAGCTATCGTTGAGGGAGCTCATACTCCAATTGGCCAACCAATAAAGCCAATTGGAGTTCATTACACAAACACACTCATATTGTGGGATACCAAACTGCTTGGCTGATTTCCTCACGCAATGTGAGTGTCTGGTAGCATTGCGAGGTCTCAAGGCCAGAAATAAATATGTTTACAGCCCCCCAAATAAGTGTGACTATATCGACAACATGCATACCATTCTTACTGACGGCTCCAAATTTGTATCCATTGGACTTGCTACTAACCATGACCACACAGCCCTGCTCAAAAGTAAGTTATAAAAACATTTGTTGGACTTGGGTGAGTAATGAGATGCCAGATGATATATGTGATAAGATTCTCATGGCTCACCGCGTCCACGTACATGTGGGCTGCTTAAGACACAAAAAAGACACGTGCCCTATCTTCAGCTGAATGCTCCGCTGGCGGGATTATCCATTTTGCTGGCAGCCCAGGGGTTTCCCGACGGAGTGGGGCTGCCGCACAATGGGAAACCCCATTGATCAGCTGGTGTAACGGAGCATCCCGCCGGCGTGATGAAACAGAAATGTGGCGAGGTGGGGCAGAGAATCCAGCTCCTTATCTATAACTGGTTCTGCATAACATGAATTGGTTAAATGGTTAGGTGAGTCCCTACAACCAGTTCAAAGCGAGCTTCCCACATACATGTTGAAGGATTCCTTCACTTCAGCGAAGACCATACAGGACTTGCATAATGATAGCAATGCCATGTCCACATGTTCTCATTAAGCATTGCTAACCTATTCTCCAATGTTCCGCCCAAGGCTGCCATAGATATTTGCACCACATCACTATTTTTTATTAGTGCAGGGGATGTGGGCATCGTTGGTTGGGCCAGCATTTATTGTCCATCCCTAATTGCCCTTGAACTGAGAGTCAACCACATTGCTGTGGGTTTAGAGTCATATGTAGACTAGACCAGGTAAGGATGGCAGATTTCCTCCCTAAAGGACATCAGTGAACCAGATGGGTTTTTACCACAATCGACAATGGTTTCCTGGTCATCATTAGACTTTTAATTCCAGATTTTTATTGAATTCAAATTTCACCATCAACCATGGTGAGATTGAAACCACTGTACCCAGAGTTACCGAGGGTCACTCCATTACTAGTCCAGCGACAATACCACTACTCCACTGCCTCCACTAATATCATGGTAATCTGGATGCAGCGCCATTGTTTGAATCTGTATTCATTGAACTCACGAATGCAGTTACTCAGGTAGATTGAGTCCAGTTTACACACACCACAGGGGGAATTCTCCAGTCGCCGACACCGAAATCGCATTCGGAGATCGACCGGAGAATCAACGTTTCTGGCGAAATTGGGGGTGGCGTCACTTTTGCGATGCTCTGCCACCTCCAAAGTGGTGTACTCTTAGGACGTTGCCTGAGGCCCTCCTCCGATGCTCCGCCCCCAACCGGCCGAGTTCCCGACGGCGTCGGTCACATATGCTATCATTTGCCAGGAATTCGGCGTGGCGGATGCAGACTCAGTCCATTGCCGCCACAGATGTGGGAGGGCCGATCGGTAGGCATGGGAGACTTTGGCAGGGGCCCCATTGTTGGGGGCCGTCCAGGGGTCGCACTATTTTGCAGGCCGGGTCTGCGTGCAGCCGACACCATGTTGCACGGCATGGCCTCTGCAGGCCCCGCGTGGCCGTGCACATGCCCGGCCACAGACCCAGCAATTGTCCGTGCCATATCAGCAGCCATATCCGGGTGCTCTAAGGTGCCATCCAGCTGGCCCCCCGCCAAACGGAGGATCTGTGGCCGTTTTGCGCTGAATTTTCAGTCGTAAAAGGCCACCGTTCCCACGACACATCAGGACAGAGCTTGAGAATTGGAGAATCCAGCCCTATGCGTACCCAAATAGATGACATTTCCATTGGAGCCTCTCAAGGCCCAGCTCTCACAAACACCCGCAGGAAACATATCTTTAATGGAATGACACCTAACCTCTTACCTGTTGGATATTTCTGATCAGTAGATAATGCATTTGCTGTATTTGAACCCACAGCTGCATGTAAGAACTTCCTTACATACCTTAATGGTCTCCATAATGCACTCAAATTGACCTTTGAAATGGAGCCGCCCAATCGCTTTCCTCCATGTGCTAGTTGAGAAATCTGCCAATGGTTCATCTACTACTGTCGACCACAAGCTTACCTTAATATTCCTGTTGGGAGCAGTACGATGGCGTAGTGGTTAGCACTGCTGCCTCACGGCGCCATGGTCCCAGTTCGATCCCGCTCTGGGCCACTGTCTGTGTAGAGTTGATACATTCTCCCCGTGTTTGCATGGATTTCTCCCCCACAACCCAGAGATGTGCAGGATAATTGGATTGGCCACCCTAAATTGCCCCTTAATTGGAAAAAATGAATTGGGTACTCTAAATTAAAAAAAAACACATATTCATGTGTTCCATGGGTTGGCCTTATTGGCAACCTTGTAAATAGGCTCTGAGTCACTTGCTCACCATGCAGGCTTGGTGCTGAAATAAGGTGCAGCATACCTTTCTGTGGGATAATCATGAACCTGACCAAATCGTTGCTCACTGTGTGTCTCATGCAAAATTATGAATGGGCCCAAGGCCCCCATATTCGGTCCTGAAAAGTGCCCAATCTACCTCCGATTACCCTGGAAAGGTAAGGTGTTAAACATTTGAGCAAAGGTGAAACTAGCCATTTTGCGCTGCTACTATGCAGTAGCAACATAGTGATATTCTCCACGAACAGCATACAGTTGTCAAACGAAAATACTTTCTGCCTACCGCACAGATGAGTAATGTGGTATTTCAATTTAAGTCCTGGTGTGATACCAGGTATGTAGCAGTACCGCCCAACCACTGGTGGATCCTATCAAACAGCCTGTCCCTTCGGCTGTTTGCAACAGGCAAGGCACTGACCCTATCCAACAAGCCCGCACTTGTAAACTCAAAACATAGTGTCAACCATTAGATGTGATTCCGTGATTGGACAGCACCTCCTGAACAATCTTGAAAGTGCTAAGAATTTTACTGCCATCCAATTCAAGATTAACAGTCCAGTTCACACTGTAGTTCACGTATGCACACCTGAAGCTATATTTATCCATACACAGGACCCTGGCTTCTGCAAACACAAGGAGCAGGTCTACACATTGTGCCTTTTTCAACTAAACAGAACTTGGAGGACAGCCATTCTCCAAGGCAATGCCTGAGTCTACTTGCTAATTCACCAGCACTTTATTCGCCTGCAGCATAAATTATTATTCCCTTTAGAATTGATAGTCTTACGAACCTGTCCTGATGAGTGCAAGGCAGAAAGTTTCAATAGCCTATCTCTTTTTTCAGGAATATTCAAGTTCTGCACTGCCAAACGACAATTTGAAAATGAAATTGTTTTTTTTTTAACCAACTTATCAATAAATAACTCATGAGTAAGCCAGGGCACGGTTAATCTTCTGACATACTGTACAAACAAACACAAATTGGCTGTAAAAATGTCCTTTGGTGTCAGGTCTTCCATCATTTAGTAACAACACAAAGTTAAAATTTAGAATAAAAATTATTTTGGATGAGAGGAACATGATGGCAACTCCTCCATCATAGCCTCTGACACACTCACATGGTACACTTCCTGGGCTTATCAATGGCACTGATCAATTCCATAATTTTCAACACATGATTTCATGTCATTGAGTGTTCATCAAGACTCTTAAACTTGATATGGCACTGCAAGGTGAAACAGCTGGTGGTGTCTGATTGATGTACTTGTTCTTAATGTTAACAGCCTACTCTCATGCTCCATTTATATTACAATGTTACTTCCAGATGCGGTGCTGTAATACAAATGAGATAGCGTGCACATTTTCAAATGTGGAAACTTCATCCAGGGAGGGGGTTATTTCCCCCATGGGCATGGGGCAAACACTGCCAAAAATGGCTTCTATCTGAGCCACTTTCCATCTAGTCTGCCATCTTATTCTGGTCACAGTGCGTGTTGTTCACTGAATGTACAGCAAAGACCAATTTATTGAGCTTCTCTTGATGCCTTCGAGAGGAAGTTGTCAATCATATCCTACCTATTTTCATTCAAGTGAGGTCTGAAAACTATTTGACTGTTTTGTTGAAACCTTCACCAAAGTTGTAACCAGCACCATAGGTATTACGATATAACTGCTGTGAAAGTACACACTGTCCGACTACCAAGTTCCCATATTTTCATAAACCATCCATTCACACACATATGTTTGCATCTCAGCTACAACTACAGTGGCTCCCATTTTGTGAACATTCAACTATTCAGTTTTCAGAGACCTCCTTCACCTTGTCTCACAACAATCTTTAATATCAAGTCAGTGCTATGTTTTAACAAACAGAAATCTTTATATTTCCCCAATGTTTTTTGATATTATGCATCCCCATGGCTTCTGCAAATTTGTCCCTCTTCTGTTTTAGTCTTCCACTTCTCCTCTGTGGAAGGAATTTGCAAAGTTTCTGGTTGGCACTTTTCTTCAGATACCTTTGGGGCTTCTGGAGAAATAATAATGTGGCTGTAATATTTGATTCAACCAAAAGCTCAATGGGGAGCTGATCTCCATGGAAAGGAAAGGGTTTATCAGCTCATTCGCTAAGGTCAAGTGTCAGGTCAAACCCAGGATCAGGTGTAATGCCTTGTTTTTCTCAGCTTGGATCTTGTTATGTGTGTCTCTTATGGGAACATGAATTGGATTCAATTTGAATTGTTTTTTTGGAGCAAGGAGATGGATTAATGGCTTGCCCTGTCCACCCTGTGCATTTGTTTTCCAACTTGAAGAAAGGAATAAGGATGTTTTTTAAAAAATTAGTGGAAAGGAAAAGGGAAGAAAAAAAAGCACAAGGAAAGTAATTTACTGCCCTTGGCAGCGGATTTCGAGGCAGCGGAGCATTTAATCTGCTGGGGTGTGTGCTGTGGAGACCCTGCTGCTCTGCTTCAGTCTGGGCTGGGAAGATTCCTGAATGGCCTACCCACCCAGATGCTACTAATTAATGTGCCAGCAGTAAATGTGTGGTCTTTTCCGACTAAACAATTGGCGCTGACCCCTCACTGATTCCGGGACCGGTGAGGGGCGAGCACTGGCACCGGGTAAAACTCCTGCCCCCCGCGCTGAAAACAGCCGGAGAATGGCCAGGTCCCAGGCCGTGTATCGTCCGGCTGACCACCTGCAGCGGTTGCACCGAACAACATGGTGCCATCCCTCTTGGAAGCCCCCCCCCCCCCACGGCCCGCGGCACGGATCCTGGCCAAGTGTGGTGGCGCTGAACACATCCTCAGGCGTCACGCCGGGTTCCCGCATGGCTGAGACCACATGTGTCCTGTGCCATCAGGAACTTGGCCCATCGGGGGCAGAGCATCGCGGGAGGGCCAGCTGATGACACGCCAATGCCGTTACAATGGCACACAGGGTGCGACGCGATGATGTCATTTCTGAGGGGGCAGAGCATGGCTGACTGGCGTCAAACTGGCGCCGGCCCCGATTTTGGCATTGGAGCCCATTCTCCGCCCGATCGCCAAATACGACTTTGGAGTCGGGGAACAGAGAATCCTGCCCCCGATCTATTTGCTGAGTTCCAATTTTAAGAAAAAGCTTCTTCTTGCTTTGCATTTAATTTGATGAAATCTACAGATTTCCATAAAATGCCAATAATGCGAGCAGCTCTTCAGTCAATCTACCATTTGGCCTTTTATCTATTTATTTTTTATTCATTCATGAGACGTGGTCATCGCTGGCTGGGCCAGCATGCATTGTCTATCCCTAATTGTCCTTGCTGGGCCACATAATAGTCAACCACTTTGCTGTGGAACTGGAGTCACATGTAGGCCAGACCAGGTAAGGACCGCAGATTTCTTTCCCAAAAGGGCACTAGCGAACCAAATGGGCTTTTATCACAGTCGTCAATGGTTTCACGGTCATCATTATATCTTTAATTCCCTATGTTTATTGAATTCAAATTTCACCATCTGCTGTGGTGGGATTCAAACTTGCGTCCCCAGAGCATTTATGCGGTAGTATGATATTTAATATTTTCTGTTAGCTTTGATACATTAACATTGTGTTTTTTCTTTGTCTCTTCATGAAATGGCTGACTTGTGCAATGAAGTGTAAATTAAATTGCTTATATAAAAAATTCTATATAGATAATTTTATTTTTAACATTGTTCTTCGGTTGTGTTCCTCGGGTCTAGCTCTATTGCCTATCTGAAGAATCTATTGCCTAGCTGAAGAATCTTGATTCTTTTTCTAATTTATCTTTCTGAATATTAAATTTCATCGGCGCTGAAACATGACTTACAATGCCACCTTAAAGGTTTCCCATAAAATGGCTGATGAATCTACTGCCCCTTTTATTGATTCTCATAAAGCTCATTATTTCTTTTTCAATTAAGATCAATTTTCCCTCTAATGGAGTTATTAAATTTCAATTGAGACCATTTTATTAATCTTTATCTGTGGAAAGAATCTGATGTCCTTTGTATCATGATCCAATGCAGTAACAGAAGCTTTTAAAAATGAATTGATAAGATCAGACTTCTAAAATAAGTTCGGTTTGGGAATATGTTAAATGCCAAAAAGAATAAATTAAAGGATATACTTACTAATGAAAGCTGTAGGTGTCCAAGATCTCCACCAATTCTATGTAACTGCTTACGTCTGCCAGGGCTAAAGACAGCCTTCTATAGTTGCTCATAAAATAATTGATCTTTTCAATTCAAGGTCTATCACTATATTTGAGTGTCCTTCACCTGCTGTGGGATGTGAGCTAAAATAGTAAAAGGATTTACTTGAAAATGACTAAAACTAAAATAGCAAGGATAAAACTTTCAGATGAATGCTTAGTAGATTTGTCCTAAATTTCTTCACTTCATCAGTCGATGCACTGAAGAGAAAGAAATTCCAGACAGAAAACTCCAATTTTGACATTTCCATTCGAGCCCACTCCTGCCCCACCCATAAACTCCCTCTCCTTTTAAGATCTTCACATTTGCGGTTACCACCCACCTCCATCACAACCTGAAAACCCACGGCTCGATCCGCTCCAGTCCAGCTTCCATCCTTTTCAAGAAATAAAATGTCCCTAATCAAAGTCACAGATGATATTGTCTGTGCCTGTGACCATCATACTTTATCCTTAATCGTCCTCCTCAACCTCTCCGCAATATTGCACACAGTCATGACATCCTGCTTGACAATTTTTCTCTCTTCCCTAGCTACGTGGGAAGCACTTGCATGGTTCCATTTTATTACTTTGTGAATTCTACCCAGAGTATCTTCAATATACCAAGAGGAATTCAATGCCCCTTCCAGAAGCTGTGTTTGGAGATGGAGGTCCAATTGATCAGACAGGAAGGTGTGGAGTTGAGACCATGCTGCTTTCCCAAATTGCCCTCATCAAATTCCAGATGAAGGATGACCTTCCCACCTGGAGACCAATTGGGGCTATTAAATAGCCATTTAAGAGCCTCATCCCGCCACCATTGGTATTCATCCAGCATGGAACTTGCCATCTGGGAAGCATGCCCAGGAAAACCTGTCAGGTTTGCCCACACCAGGGATCATGAGATGGGGTGCAGAGAGTTCAATGTGCCCCTTATTGGAACTTTGGGATATCTACAGATCGGGACGCCCGATCTCTTCCTGCACTGGCGACCAGAGCTTGTTAGTGCAGGAAATGGGAATAAGTGTGGATTTTCCACACGGAGGCACCGAAATGAAACATAGTCCTGTTCAATAGCAGGGTTGCCCTCAACGCTGCCAGTGCTGGGAAACATCTGGCTAAATGCACTCAATACGGGACTCTGTTTCATTTCTGTTAAATCGTGCCCTAAGCTTTTCTCTCTCTTCTAACCTGTTCCGTCTTCAGGCCTATCTGTAAAAACAACCTAGAGCAAAACAACTCTAAGAGCGATCACGACTATTAAGAAATCTCTGCATTTTCGAGACCTTCACTTCAGTCAAAGTAACAACTTTGCAATGAAACGTCAGACCAGCACTGAAATAGAGGCTGAGTTAAATTTCATTTTTACTATTACTGTTTTACCTTCAACTGTATCTAGTTTTCACAGATGTAATAATGTGGCTGATACATTTGTGAGATGCTAGGTTATCGTTAACCAACCTCGGAGGCAAGTATGCAAGAAATAAACTAACCTCCTTTATTTTAAAACTACAAAAGCTTGCTGCTGGATTGATTCAAGTGACTGACTCACGTCCGAGGTAAGAAAATATATACATCTAAACACAAAAATGTTTGCTCATGGGCAATAAAATGTAAACATTAAAAATGTCCGTGATATTTTTAAACGGACTATGTTTCCAGTTTCTGAATGACACCATCTTCATTTACCTGTTTTCTAGTCATTTCTGTATTGCGAAGAGTCTAGGATATTCTTATACTGGAGACTTGGGTGGTTAAAACAATTTTTCAGTTTTGTTTCACAGATTTTCCAATAAATAGAATTGAAGCTAAATGTCTGCCTAAACGGTTAATGAATTTAAATTAACAACTTTATTTGCAGAAATTCTGGTTAAAGCACCAATAAAAATAGTAAATACGAGTAGAATTAACCCCATGAAGCCTCAGAGAAAAATGTACGCGATCTAATACTTTAATGTAGCGTAAAATGCAGTCTTTCCCCTCAGAAACATGGTTGTTTGTAAGGTAACATTTCTTTCCAGGAGTGTCTGCCCACATCCGATTATCATTTATTTTTGTATAATGAATGAATCAACAATAATTTTCTTTGAAGAACCCTAAAATGGAATGTGTTGCACTTAAACAGAAGATTTACTCAGACCAGGTTTGGAAATGCGTTAAGTTCGGCAATAAAACAAGATATGTTGAAAGAAAGAACAGCTGCAATTTAAAAGAGTCAAGTGACTGATAAAACATTTCCTTGCCTGGCATTTCCATCACTCTGCTGCCTATCTCAGCTTTGCAGGCAATAATGCCTTCAGGAAAGGTCTTGTTTTTCTGCTGAACAGCTGCAAATAATACAGATAAAAGTTCCATTCTTGGTGCTCAGTTACAGATGTTGTGATCCTTAACTAACGCTCTGTTAACATAGTCTATGTATAGGTGGTATGCTTAATCTGGGGAGGATTGCAAGCCACAGTCATTTCTCATACAGACGCAATGCACATTTACCAATTTAATAACCAAGGCTGTGTGTCAGACAGAGTTACCTAAGGACGCATTGCAACGAAAAAGAAGGGGGAAAGACATGTTTAATGTAATGCAGACAGTTATGTTTTATTAAGGACCAAAAGCCTAATGCACATGAATAATGGAAAAGTGCTTTTGACAAGCAGCTATTATTCAATATGTAGTGGAGCCTTATTGCGCTAATTACTCTGTTTACTCATGTGTAATAAATTAAACATAATTTTGAACTCTAACAAAACAAAACATTTTAATCTACACCTTCTGCAGAAGCACACACTCTGAAGATTTCCAAAGCTGATGTATATTTCTGTGCCCATGATAATTTGCTATCCCTGACTCACTCGCTCACTCGCACTCACATGCACTGTGGTATTTTTAAAGAATAGGCTTGCTGACCACAAAGATACAAAACAAACAAGAGCTTTATCAGAAAGTCCTTTTTCTCCGAGGTTGCTGTCATAATATACATCTTTCTATATAATGGAGTGCAGACAGGCAGTGATTGACACACAGGATGACCAGTAAGCACACAGAACAGAGCAGCCAATCACCAGACAGGACACGAACACTATAAAGTCAGAGGGCAGTAGGTTTCCCGTTCTCTCTGGACCCAGCCACCGAGACAGTCAGAGTTTGTGAGCTAGCCAGTGCAAACACCATGCGGTAGCTAGTAAGTCTGGTCAGGCTAGTACTAGGTCTCTAGTCAAGTCAGTATAGTGTCAACCCACAGTTGAACATGTATAGTAGTTAAGAAGTTAAATAAAATTGTGTTGCGCCTTATCAAGTTTTGGAGGTCTGTCTCTCACTACACTGCATCAAGTACAGTCCACGTCAACCCAGCCTGCCTAGCACATCATGGTGCCAGTGAGTGATACTGCAATTTGATGGACCTACCTTGAGTGAATCAGTGTTGACCAGCAAACAGCCATCCGTTGACAAGGAAAACGTCCGCCCTCTTCCGCAGCACCGCATCGCCGGCAACCTTGGTGCAAATTGGAGCTTAACAAAAGTTTCAACTATATATCGAAGCCACCGACCTCGAGGCTGCATCGGACGCCAGGAAGATCGCACTATTCCTCTCCACAGCCGGGGACCACGCCATCCACACCTACAACTCCCTTACATTCGCTGAAGGCGAAGACAAGATGAAATTTAAAACAGTCCTGCTGAAGTTCGACAGCCACTGCGACATTGAGGTGAATGAGAGCTTTGAAAAGTACGTCTTTCAGCAGAGGCTTCAGGGTAAGGATGAACCTTTTCAGTCCTTTTTGACCCATCTCCGCATTCTCTTTTTTTTTTAAATAATTTTTATTGAATTTTTCAAAATACAAACATTTAACCCCCCCTACATTTACATTTAAATTATAACAAAACAAAGTCAAACCCCCCTACTTAACAAGAAAAAGAAAAAAAAAAAATCCCCCCCCCCCCCCTACCCGCGCGTCCCCCCCCCCCCCCCCCCCCCCGCCGGCGAACCGACAGTCAGACCAACTTATCATTTCTAGCAGCGTCCTCGGGCAGGCCTTGCCCGTGCCACCGCCGCTACCGTACTTCCTTCGTCGTTGTCCCCCCTCCCCCCCCCCCTCCCCCCCTCCCGCCCTCCCCTCCCCTCCCGGGTTGCTGCTGTCATGGCCTCAGTTTCTATCTCTGATCCAAGAGGTCTAGGAAGGGTTGCCATCGCCTGGAAAACCCCTGCACCCACCCTCTCAGGGCGAATTTGATCCTTTCCAATTGGATGAAGTTTGCCATGTCGTTTAACCAGGTGTTAACACTCGGATGCCTTTCGTCCCTCCACTGAATCAGGATCCTCCTCCGAGCCACCAAGGACGCAAAGGCTAATATTCCAGCCTCCCTCGCCTCCTGTACCCCCGGTTCCACCCCAACCCCGAAGATCGCAAGTCCCCATCCTGGCTTGACCCTGGACTCCACCACTCTCGACACCGTCCCTGCCACCCCCTTCCAGAACTCCTCCAGTGCCGGACATGCCCAAAACATATGTGCATGATTCGCAGGGCTTCCCGAACATCTAATACACCTGTCTTCACCCCCGAAAAACCGACTCATCCTTGTCCCCGTCATGTGGGCTCTATGCAGTACCTTAAATTGAATGAGACTTAGTCTCGCACATGACGACGACGAGTTGACCCTCTCCAGGGCGTCTGCCCATGTCCCGTCCTCTATCTGTTCCCCCAGCTCTAACTCCCACTTATCTTTCAGCTCCTCTACTGGTACCTCCTCCACCTCCTGCATAATCTTATAGATGTCCGAGATCTTCCCCTCCCCGACCCAGACCCCTGATAGCACCCTATCACTCACCCCCCTGTCGGGGAGCGCGGGGAACCCCGCTACCTGTCGTCTGGCAAATGCCTTCACTTGGAGGTACCTGAACGTGTTCCCCGGGGGGAGCCCAAATTTCTCCTCCAGCTCTCCCAGGCTCGCAAACCTCCCCTCTATAAACAAGTCCCTCAGTTGTCTAATACCCGCCCTCTGCCAGCTCTGGAATCCCCCTCCTGTGTTTCCCGGCGCAAATCTGTGGTTCCCTCTTAGTGGTGCCCCTATCAGACCTCCCACTTCCCCCCTGTGTCGCCTCCACTGCCCCCAGATCTTGAGGGTGGCCGCCACCACCGGGCTCGTGGTATACCTCGTGGGAGGGAGCGGCCATGGTGCCGTTACCAGTGCCCCTAAGCTTATGTTGCCGCAGGACGCCCTCTCCATGCGCTTCCAGGCTGCCCCCTCCCCTTCCATCATCCACTTTCGTACCATCGATGTATTTGCCGCCCAGTAATATCCTGAAAGGTTGGGTAACGCCAGCCCTCCACTATCCCTACTCCGCTCCAAAAAGACCCTTCTAACTCTCGGGGTGCCATGTGCCCACACATACCCCATGATACTACTCGTTACCTTCTTGAAAAAGGCCCTGGGGAGGAAGATGGGCAGACACTGGAACAAAAACAAGAACCTCGGGAGGACCGTCATTTTAACTGACTGCACCCTCCCTGCCAGCGACAGCGGCACCATGTCCCACCTCTTAAACTCCTCCTCCATCTGCTCCACCAGTCTGGAAAAGTTCAACTTGTGTAGGGTCCCCCAGTTCTTTGCCACCTGCACCCCCAAATACCTAAAACTTTTAACTGCTCTTTTGAAGGGGAGCCTCCCAATTCCCTCCCCTTGGTCTCCCGGGTGTATTACAAAGACCTCACTTTTCCCCAGATTTAATTTATATCCCGAAAAGTCCCCGAAGCTCCGCTAGTATCCCCATTACCTCCGGCATTCCCCCCTCCGGGTCTGCCACATACAACAACAAATCATCCGCATAGAGCGAGACCCGATGTTCCTCCCCTCCCCTTGTCAGTCCTCTCCACCCCCCTGAACCCCTCAGTGCCATCGCCAACGGCTCAATCGCTAATGCAAAGAGTAAGGGAGATAGGGGACATCCCTGCCTAGTACCTCGATGGAGCCCAAAATATTCTGACCTCCTCCCGTTTGTTACCACACTTGCCATCGGAGCTGAATAGAGCAGTTTTACCCACTTGATAAATCCCTCCCCAAACCCAAACCTTTCCAACGTCTCCCACAAGTATTCCCACTCCACCCTGTCAAATGCCTTCTCCGCGTCCAGCGCTACCACTATCTCCGCCTCCCCTTCCACTGCTGGCATCATAATCACATTTAACAATCTCCGGACATTTGTGTTAAGTTGGCGTCCCTTCACGAACCCCGTCTGGTCTTCATGGACTACCCCTGGCACACAGTCCTCTATCCTGGTTGCCAGGACCTTTGCTAACATCTTGGCATCTACATTTAAGAGGGAGATAGGCCTGTAGGACCCGCACTGGACCGGGTCCTTGTCCCGCTTCAAAATCAAGGAGATCAGGGCCTGCGACATTGTTGGAGGCAGAACCCCCCCCTCGCGCGCCTCATTGAAGGCTCGCACCAGCACTGGACCCACCAAGTCCACAAATTTCCTGTAAAACTCCACCGGGAACCCATCCGGCCCCGGCGCCTTCCCCGCCTGCATCTGGCCTATCCCTTTAATTAGCTCCTGCAGCTCTATCGGCGCCCCCAACCCTTCCACCAGCTCCTCCTGTACCTTTGGGAACCCCAATTTGTCGAGAAAGTTCTTCATTCCCCCTCTCCTCTTCGGCGGTTCAGACCTATACAATTCCCTATAGAAGTCCCTAAAGACCCTATTCACCTCTTGCCCCTTCTGCACTACATCCCCACCCCTCTCTCTCACTCCCCCAATCTCTCTGGCTGCATCTCGCTTACGAAGCTGGTGTGCCAGCATCCTGCTCGCCTTTTCCCCGTACTCATACGCCGCACCCTGCGCCCTTCTCCACTGCATTTCCGCCTTCCTAGTGGTCAGTAGGTCGAACCTGGCCTGCAAGCTACGCCGCTCCCTTAATAGCCCCTCCTCTGGCGCCGCCGCATATTTCCTATCTACTTCTAGGAGCTCCCCCACCAGCCTCTCCCTTTCCTGCCTCTCCTTCCTCTCTCTGTGTGCCCTTATGGAGATCAGCTCTCCTCTAATCACTGCTTTCAAGGCCTCCCAGACCGTCCCCACCTGCACCTCACCTGTGTCATTCGTACCCAGATAGTTCTCAATGCCCGTTCTCACCCTTCTGCACACCTCTTCGTCCGCCAACAGCCCTACATCCAGGCGCCACAACGGGCGTTGGTCCCGCGCCTCCCCCATGTCCACGTCCACCCAATGTGGTGCATGGTCCGATATCGCAATGGCCGAGTACTCCGTGTCCTGCACTCTCGGTATCAGCCCCCTGTTCAATACGAAAAAATCGATCCTAGAGTACACTCTGTGGACGTGGGAGAAAAAAGAATACTCCCTCGCCCTAGGCCTACCAAATCTCCATGGGTCTACCCCTCCCATCTGCTCCATGAACCCCCTTAACACCTCTGCCGCTGCCGGCCTCCTATTCGTCCTGGAACTCGATCTATCCAGCCCAGGGTCTAACACCGTATTAAAGTCCCCTCCCATGATCAGGCCCCCTGCCTCCAGTCCCGGGATGAGGCCCAGCAGGCGCCTCATAAAACCCGCGTCGTCCCAGTTCGGGGCATACACATTTACCAGTACCACACTCTCTCCCTGCAGCCTACCCCTCACCATCACGTACCTGCCCTCCTTGTCTGCCACCACCTCTGCCGCCACAAACGACACTCTCTTTCCCACCAAAATCGCCACCCCCCGGTTCTTGATATCCAAGCCTGAGTGGAACACCTGTCCCACCCACCCCCTTCTCAGGCGGACCTGATCTGCTACCCTCAAATGAGTCTCCTGCAGCATTGCTACATCAGCCTTCAGTCCCTTCAGGTGTGAGAAGACCCTTGATCTTTTGACCGGCCCATTCAGCCCCCTTACGTTCCACGTGATCAATCGGGTCGCAGAGCGACCCGTCCCTACTCCCTGTCGATTAGCCATGTCTTGTCCCTTGCTCGCCCCGGGTCATCCCTTCTTTTCTGACCCGCTTCCCATAGCGATGGCCCCCCCCCCCCCCCCCCCCCCCGGCTCTCCCCTTCTCGTCCCTGGTCTTTCTAGCAGCAACCCGGTGTCCCCCCCCCAGTCCCCCCCCCCCCCCTCCCCCCCCCCCCCCCCCCCCCCCCCCCTGGCTAGGACCCCTCCTAGCCGCGATGTACCCCACATCGTACTCCCGAGAGTCAGCTGGTCTCCGCTGACCCGGCTGCTCCTGCCACATTCCGACTCCTCCCGGTTCACCCCATCTGCGCCCGTGAAAGATCCCCTTAAAACCCCCGAGAAAGACCCGCATAATCAACCCGCTCCCCCCCGTCCCGTCTCCCCAACTTAACGATATAAATACAAATACCCAATGGCAACTAAATACATAAATACTTAACTACATACTTAAATAACAAAATAATTAACTAACTATCAACTAACAGTGTGCCCAACCATCACCCTCCATCAAACAGTATAAATAACCGCAGATAACCATAACCCGAAAAGAAAAAAAAGAACAAAAAACCCCCCCAAGCACCCAAAGAAAAAGGGTAAGAGGGGTAAATAACTAAGGGAAATTGGAAACGGGAAAAAACACCCCATAAGAAGCCAACGACCCACAATAGAGATTTCAACAGTACAAATATACAGAAACACCCAACAACTCGAAACCTTCAAAATATTCAGAAAAGTCAACCGTTCGAGAAAAAACACCCCAAACACTCCACGAAACTGTTACCCAGTTCCGACCTGGCCTGAAAAAGAAAAGGGCCACTTGCACAATCAAGAGTCCCCCGGCGGCTACGACCGCCGGTGCTCCCAGGTTTTAGTTCGTGTCCAACTTTTCCTCTTGTACAAAGGTCCAGGCCTCCTCTGGGGACTCGAAATAATGATGTTGGTCCTTGTAGGTGACCCACAAGCGCGCCGGTTGCAACATTCCAAATTTGATCTTTTTCGCGTGTAGCACCGCCTTTGTCCGGTTGTACCGAGCCCGCCGCTTTGCCACCTCCGCACTCCAGTCCTGGTACACCCTTACCGTCGAGTTCTGCCACTTGCTGCTTTTCTCCCTTTTAGCCCACCTCAGGACTTTCTCTCGATCACTTAGCCGCTGGAACCGCACCAGCACCGCCCTCGGGGGCTCGTTTGCCCTAGGCCTCCTGGCCATGACCCGGTATGCCTCTTCCAATTCCAGGGGCGCCGGACCGGCCCCTTCCCCCATCAGGGAGCTCAACATCTCCGCCACATATCCCGGGAGATCCGACCCCTCCAGGCCTTCTTCCAGGCCCAGGATCCTCAAATTTTTCCTCCTCATCCGAGTGTCCAGCTCCTCGAAGCGGCTCTGCCACTTCATCTGGAGTGCCTCGTGCACCTCCACCTTTGCCCCGATGACTGTGGCCTCCTCCTCCCTCGCGGCCATCTCCTGCTGCAGATCTTTAATCGACGCCTCTTGGATCGCCTGGGCTCCCACCAACCTGGTGGCCGTCGCGTTCATGGACTCTAAGAGTTCCACTTTCATCTCCGTGAAAAAACGGAGGAGAGCGGCCTGCTGCTCCTCCGCCCATTTCTTCCACTCCTCCGGTGCACCGCCGGCCGCCATTTTGATTTTCTTCCCCCGCTTTTTTTGGGGAGCTGCTGCCGTTTTTCTTGCCGCTCCACTCCGGGTACCGACCATAAAATCGGTCTAGTTCTCCTCAGGGGACCTTCCCCCACCGGGATTCGTTTTTTCAGCGCCGTTGGGGCCCTCCAATTGGCCCAAAAACACCTTTGTTGCAGGAGCTTCCAAATGTGCGGCTTAGCTAGTCATAGCCGCAACCGGAAGTCCATCTCCGCATTCTCGAGCAGTCACGTAACTATGACTTGACAGCTGATTCCATGATCTGGGATCAGATCGTTCTCGGGGACCACTCCGGTTCCCTTCGCCAGCAGCTCCTGAAAGTCAAGCAGCTCTCCCTCACCATCGCCATCGAAAAGTGCGTTGTCCACAAACATGCTAACAATCGGTACTCCCACATCAGGGTGGCAGAAACGGCAAAGCTAACCTTCCACGAGGCAGAACGGGTGCAGGCTTGTGGTGGTATGATTTGCATAGCTGTCTGCCATTGGTGCAGAACACCGGCTTACCATTGGCCCTGGTCGGTCATGTGCCTCTCGACCGATTGGTTGAGACCAGTCACGTGACGGCTCTCCGATTGGTCGAGAGGCTGAGTTAACCACGCCGCCATACCGAGGTATAAATAGTCAGAACGCCCGGCGGTTGTCCATTTTACTGTAGTCGACCGCAGGGCTAAGTTCTAGCTTATTAAAGCCTAACTTTTGTATTGCAGCTCGTCTCTCGTGCAATTGATGGCTCATCAAGGCTATCGCACAAATGCAGGGCCTAAGTATCGACGAGAGTGGCCATTTTGCGCGCTTTTCCCGGGCCCCTGCGCATGTGTGCCACGACCGAGGGGACGGCGAGACGGACGACCAGACTGCGCAGGTGCGTACGTCGTTCGACCGCACTGCAATGCACGATGGCGCACTAATGTGCTGACGTTGGCATCATGACGTGTCCGAATTGTGGCTCCGCCCATTTAAAGCGGCAATGTCCGGCAAAATCACGATGGTGTCTACAGTGTGGCAAGCTTGGCCACTATGCAGCCCTTTGCAGATCTGCTCCATTGCCCAGCGATCCCAGCCATGGAGCAGAAGTGTCCGTTCAAGACAGCAAGGCATGCCAGATTCTGATCCCGACAGCCCAACAGATGCTGAGGCGGAGTGCCTTAAATCCCCATACCGGGTGGGCATCATTACGAAGCATGCGCTGCCTTTCTCCAAGATAGTGAAGCACCTCTCAATCCTCAGCGTGGATCCCAACGATGAGTGGTGTGCTGTCCTCACAGTTAACAAGGCTCGTATCCGGTTCAAACTGGACACCGGCGCATCGGCGAACCTCATCTCGAAATCCGATCTCGACACCATCCGCGTCAGACCAGGTATTCTTCCACCGGCCTGCCAGCTCCTTGACTACAATGGCAATGCCATTGCTGCCAGTGGCTCGTGCCAACTCGGAGTGTCCAATAAGTCAATTAAAGCGATGCTGCGGTTTGAGATCGTAGGACCTGACAGAGCTTCCCTGCTCGGTGCTCGGGCCTGCAAGCCCCTGAACCTGGTTCAACGAGTCCACACCATGTCATCGTCACAGGCAACGGCCTCACCTGATGAAAACTTCCAGGCTGATATTGATGACATCATCACGCAGTACCACAGCGTGTTCGACGGAATGGGCACGCTCCCATACCGATACAAAATCCTGCTCAAACCAAACGCCTCCCCTGTAATTCATGCACCACATCAGGTGCCGGCACCCCTCAAGGATCGCCTCAAACAGTAATTACAGGACCTCCAGGACCAGGGCATCATATCAAAGGTCACAGAACCCACGGACTGGGTCAGCTCCATGGTCTGCGTAAAGAAGCCGACAGGGGAGCTTCAGATCTGCATCGACCGCAAGGATTTAAACCGCAACATCATGAGGGAACATTACCCGATACCAAAACGAGAAGAGTTGACCAGCGAGATGGCTCATGCCAAATTCTTTACGAAGCTGGACGCCTCCAAGGGGTTCTGGCAAATACAGCTGGACGCATCCAGTCGCAAGCTGTGCACATTCAATACCCCATTCGGTCGCTACTGCTACAACCGGATGCCTTTTGGCATCATCTCTCCCTCAGAGGTATTTCACAGCATCATGGAACAGATGATGGAGGGTATCGAGGGGGTGTGAGTATATGTTGACGATGTCATAATCTGGTCCACAACTCCCCAAGAACACATCGCTCGCCTCAAGCAGGTATTCCAGAGAATCCATGAGCATGGTCTCCAGCTCAACAGGGCCAAGTGCTCATTCGGTCAATCAGACATAAAATTCCTTGGTGACCACATCTCGCAGCAAGGCGTGCGGCCAGATGCTGACAAGATTTAGGCGATCAATGCCATGAAGCCCCCAGAGGACAAGAAGGCGGTCCTCCGCTTTCTAGGGATGGTCAACTTCCTCAGGAAATTAATTCCCAATATGGCGTCCCACACCACAGCCCTCCGCCACCTTGTCAAAAAGTCGATGGAATTCCAGTGGCTGCCCACGCATGAAAAGGAATGGCGTGAGCTGAGAGCGAAGTTCACCACAGCCCCGGTTCTGGCGTCCTTCGACCCAACCAAGGAGACCAAGATATCCACGGGCGCAAGCCAAGACGGCATTGGGGCGGTGCTCCCCCAACGGGATGACTCCTCGCCCTGGGCTCCAGTTGCGTATGCCTCCAGAGCCTTGACGCCCACTGAGCAACGGTACGCTCAGATTGAGAAGGAATGCCTGGGCCTCCTAAAGGGAATCGACAAGTTTCACGACTATGTTTATGGCCTGCCAAAATTCACGGTAGAGACAGACCACAGGCCACTATGCCACATGATCCAGAAGGATTTAAATGACATGACGCCTAGGTTACAGCGAATCCTTCTCAAGCTACTCCGCTATGATTTTGAACTTGTCTACACGCCATTGTTGCAGATGTCCTTTCCAGGTCCATTACCACACCGTGTGAACACACTGACTTGTTCTGCCACATCGATGTGCAGGTGCAATTGTGTGCTTCCAACCTTCCGGCCTCTGATGAGAGGGTCATCCAAATTTGTGAGGAAACGGCGAGTGATGCAGCACCTTACAAATGGCTGGCTGAAGGGACAATGTCCCCAGTTCTACAACATCAAGGATGATCTGACGGTGGTGGACGGCATTCTCATGAAGCTCGACAGGATCGTGATTCCTCAGAGCATGCAAGCTATGGTGCTCGGCCAACTCCATGAGGGTCACCTGGGGGTCGGGAAATGCTGACGCAGAGCTCGGGAGGCAGTCTATTGGCCGGGCATCAGCCAGGACGTCGCCAACACGTCCCTCAACTGACCTACATGTCAGAAATTTCATCCAGCTCAACCCAAAGAAACTTTGCAGCAACATGAGATCGTGACCTCCCCATGGTCCAAAGTCGGTGTCGACCTTTTCCACGCCAAGTGGCGTGACTATGTCCTCCTGGTTGACTACTTCTCCAGTTACCCAGAAGTGGTGAAACTGTCCGACCTCACGTTGAAGGCAGTGATTAAAGCCTGCAAAGAAATGTTCGCCAGGCATGGGATACCGCTGACAGTGATGAGTGACATCGGTCCCTGTTTTTACAGCCAGGAATGGTCTGATTTTGCACGGTTATACAACTTCCATCACATAACCTCCAGCCCCCACTACCCGCAGTCAAACGGGAAGGCCGAAAAAGGGGTCCATATTGTTAAGAGGTTGCTATGCAATGCTGCAGACTGAGGCTCTGACTTCAACCTGGCGATGCTGGCATACAGGGCAACCCCACTGTCCACTGGGTTGTCTCCAGCGCAGATACTCATGAATTGCATTCTGAGGACCACGGTTCCAGCCATCCATGTTCCAGACCCTGACCACCTCACAGTCTTACAGAAAATGCAGCAGTCACGGGTCCAACAGAAATCAGCATATGGCGCTCACGCCACGGATCTACCCGAGCTGGTCCTAACTGATCGTGTCATGTACAGTTGCCTGACGGCAGCTGGTCAGCCACAGCTGTGGTGGTCAAGCAAGTGGCCTCGAGATCGTTCCTCGTCTGCATGGTTGATGGCTCCTTGCTACGACGCAACAGACGGGCACTGCATAGGGTTCCACGCCCGCCACCTGACCGAAATGCCCCGCCACACACAATGCTTCCTCCGGACGTGCCCTACTACGAGGCCACCGATCTACCAGCAGTCCTGCCGACCCCTGCGACCACCGCATTGGCGGCGCTCCCGCCTATCCAAGTGCAGGCGGCCCCTGATCCACCCTTGCGACGATCAACAAGAATTCGTCGCCCGCCACAAAGACTAGATTTATAGACTGAACTTTTGTACATCTTGTTACCTCATCGTTTTGACCTCTGTACATATAGTTTTACCATTTCAGCTGCCCTATATCTGCACTAGCGACACCTTCCTATGTATATAAGTTCATTTTAGCACATTCTGTATATAGTCACACACATATACACATCCACACGCACATGCACCTTAATATTTATTATCTAAAACAAAAGGGGGAGATATCATAATATCCACTCATGTATATAATGGAGTGCAGACAGGCAGTGATTGACACACAGGATGACCAGTAAGCACACAGAACAGAGCAGCCAATCACCAGACAGGACACGACCACTATAAAGCCAGAGGGCACTAGGTTTCCCGCTCTCTCGGGACCCAGCCACTGAGACAGTCAGAGTTCGTGCGCTAGCCAGTGCAAGCACCATGCGGTAGCTAGTAAGTCTGGTCAGGCTAGTACTAGGTCTCCAGTCATAGTGTCAACCCACAGTTGAACAGGTATAGTAGTTAAGACATTAAATAAAATCTTGTTGCATCTTATCAAGTGTTGGAGGTCTGTCTCTCACTACACTGCATCAAGTGCAGCCCACGTCGACCCAGCCTGCCTAACACAGCAGTTGCTAGAATAGAATTGACAATAGATCTGTTAGCCTGCCCAAACTGCCTTGGTTGTCATCAGAACATACCGTGATCAGACTCTTAAAGTAACCTTGCTCCAAGTAGGAACAAACAAGAGTAAGATTAGGGTTAGAGTTAGAGTAAGATTAGGGCCAATCAAGGATAGTAGTGGAAAGTTGTGTGTGGAATCAGAGGAGATGGGGAAGCGTTAAATGGATATTTGTCGTCAGTGTTTACACTGGAGAAAGACAATGTTGTCAAGGAGAACACTCACGTTCAGTCGACCAGGCTAGATGGAATTGAGGTTCAAAAGGAGGAGGTGTTAGCAATTTTGGAAAATGTAAAAATGGATAAGTCCCCTGGGCCAGATGGGATTTATCCTAGGATTCTCTGGGAAGCCAGGGAGGAGATTGCAGAGCCTTTGTCCTTGATCTTTATGTCGTCTTTGTCGACAGGAATAGTGCCGGAAGACTGGAGGATAGCAAATGTTGTCACCTTGTTCAAGAAGGGGAGTAGAGACAACCCTGGTAATTATAGACCTGTGAGCCTTACTTCGGTTGTGGGTAAAATGTTGGAAAAGGTTATAAGAGATAGGGTTTATAATCATCTTGAAAAGAACAAGTTGATTAGCGATAGTCAACCCGGTTTTGTGAAGGATAGGTCATGCCTCACAAACCTTATTGAGTTTTTTGAGAAGGTGACCAAACAGGTGGATCAGGGTAAAGCGGTTGATGTGGTGTATATGGATTTCAGTAAGGCGTTTGATAAGGTTCCCCACGGTAGGCTATTGCAGAAAATAAGGAAGTATGGGATTGAAGGTGATTTAGCGGTTTGGATCAGTAATTGGCTAGCTGAAAGAAGACAGAGGGTGGTGGTTGATGGCAAATGTTCATCCTGGAGTTTAGTTACTATTGGTGTACCGCAAGGATCTGTTTTGGGGCCACTGCTGTTTGTCATTTTTATAAATGACCTGGAAGAGGGTGTAGAAGGATGGGTTAGTAAATTTGCAGATGACACGAAGGTCGGTGGAGTTGTGGATAGTGCTGAAGGATGTTATAGGATACAGAGGGACATAGATAAGCTGCAGAGCTGGGCTGAGAGGTGGCAGATGGAGTTTAATGCGGAAAAGTGTGAGGTGGTTCACTTTGGAAGGAGTAACAGGAATGCAGAGTACTGGGCTAATGGCAAGATTCTTGGTAGTGTAGATGAACAGAGAGATCTCGGCATCCAGGTACATAAATCCCTGAAAGTTGCCACCCAGGTTAATAGGGCTGTTAAGAAGGCATATGGTGTGCTAGCCTTTATCAGCAGGGGGATTGAATTTCGGAGCCACAAGGTCATGCTGCAGCTGTACATAACTCTGGTGTGGCCGCACCTGGAGTACTGCGTGCAGTTCTGGTCACCACATTATAGGGAGGATGTGGAAGCTTTGGAAAGGGTTCAGAGGAGATTTACTAGGATGTTGCCTGGTATGGAGGGAAGGTCTTACGAGGAAAGGCTCAGGGACTTGAGGTTGTTTTTGTTAGAGAGGAGAAGGCTGAGAGATGACTTAATAGAGACATATAAGATAGTCAGAGGGTTTAGATGTCATCCGTAGTTGTCTCAACCGGAGTCAACATTACAGGTTGACTTGGTGCTGAAATGTCCTCAACTGGGGTACTGTCTTCCACAGTTGTTTCTAGCATTATTAGGTTCTCAGGAATATCCAGGTCTTCACTTGGCACAGTTTGTTGCAGATACTCGGTTGACTCTCGCTGGCAAACTAGTTCCAGTTGCTAAAGGTTGATCAGCATGTTTTCTCCACAATACTTTGTTGCGAGTTTGAACAATGTAATAGATCAGTTCTGGCTGTGCCACGACAATGGCAGGCATCTACTCACGGGTGGTGTAGATCCTTGCCAATTTTTCCTGAACTTTCTGAAAAACACAGCGTTTAGCTCTGTTCTCAAGTCGCAAAACCTGATTCGACTGCTTTTCCATAGCTTTTACTTCAGAGGCTATGAACTTTCATTTTCGCTGCTGAGTGTGGTACGCCCAGGATAGATCTTCACTGGAGTAAGGTGGAGCTGGCATTCTGTGGGTTTTGGAGTTTTCCAACTTCGCTCAAGCTCCATTTCGAGCCTTTTTAGTTCTTGCCCCAGGCTGTCGATCTGTTTTTTGTTACCAACTGCCCTTCCAGCGTGTATACCAGGGCCTGATTTACCTGAATCTCGTGGTACACCCTCTGCAGTGCCTTCTCCAGAGTGTAGCATGCCTCTGTCAGACCCTGCATCTCTCCCCTCAGGGTTTCATTCTCACTATATTCACCCTCGCGTTTTAGGTCTTGTTTCTAGAATGCAACTTCTAACCTCTCCAGTTGAAACTATTGCTTCCAAAAGGATTTCCAAAAAGGTTCTTGCCCTTTAAGAATGGGGAGGCAAAGTAGCATAGTGGTTAGCACTGTTGTTTCACAACGCCAGGGTCCAGGGTTTGATTCCCGGCTCTGTGCGGAATCTGCACGTTTGCTCTGTGTCTGCGTGGATTTCCTCTGGGTGCTCTAGTTTCCTCCCACAAGTCCTGAAAGATGTGCCTGTTAGGTAATTTGCACTTTCAGAATTCTCCTGCAGTGTAGCCGAACAGGCACGGAATGTGGCGACTAGGGAATTTTCACAGTAACTTCATTGCAGTGTTAATGTAAACCTACTTGTGACAATAATAAAGATTATTATTATTAAATTTAGCCTTTCGGGTTGGGTTGTTCAGCAAAGTCAGGTTACAGTAATTCTTCTTGCTGTTGGTATGTTCATTGGACTTCAGATGCTGCCGTACAAAGTGAAATAGGAAGAAATATTTGTGTTGCAGACTGCACTCTGAGCGGCTCCAACTCTTTTCATTTGGTTATCCGGAACAACTCCCATTCAAACATCCTTCATGAGTTCCTGTGCTGCTTCCTTTTGCTCCTGTTGTTGCCGTTGTTTACGATCAGCAATCTTTTTATTCTTGTTGTCCCTTGATGCATGAAAGGAGTCAGTAGCTCCTTTCCCAAACTGAATGTTCTTCCTAATGAACTTGAGAGTTTCTTATAGTCAGGCGTTTCGAGATGCTCCTCAATTTATTGTTCCCCTGTGGTTCAGGATTAAAAAATGAGCAGTAAATGCATTCCAATCATCCTCGTAGAATTTTTCAGGATACTTTTAATCTACATTTTATGTCAAAACATTCATATGCATCTTCCGTAAGCTCTTTGTCCTTTGTTTCTCGAATCTGAACTACATTTGCGACAGCCTTTGACATCTTGGTCCCAGCACTGCCAGCCTGAGCCTTGGCCACAGCTGCTAATAGAGTTTAGTCACCAGCTGAAACTTCCTGTCCCTTTAGGCTTTTGTTTGGGCCTGCTTCAGACTCTGACCTGAGAGTCATCTTGGCCCAGTTTAGCTTGGGTCTTCCAGTCAGGTCTTCCCCATTAGGGCTGGTTAGTTACCTTTAATGGCGTGCAGGGACAAGTCTGCGGTCTGTCTGTTGAGCTGCAGATTTACATCAATGCAGCTCCTCAATGGCACTAATTCTCTGGTGTATGTTGCAAGTGTTAACTTTGAAGGTTTTAGGGTGATATGCCATGGTTTCTGTTGGTAAAGAGTTTCTGGCATCAATGAAATGGCTGCACCAGTGCCCACCTCCATTTTTATCGGTTGTCCATCCAGTAAATGAGTGACCCAGTAACGGTTCATTGCGCCCGCAATGGCCAAATCGTTCAACAACAGTTCATCATCTGACTGTGATTCTAGTCCCTTTTCACACCCTTTTGTATCACGTGGATACTCTTCCCTTGATTCAGTCTTTCATTTTATGTATTTGGCTCTTGCTCTCTATAATTCTTGTGCCCTTTATAACCACAATACCTTTTTTTTAAAGCGCATTTTATTCAAACTTGTATCAAAGTAGGTTACCCCGGGAAACATTCTTCCCAACAATCAACTATACAGTCTGTACAGATTTTTCTCCTTTTTCACCCCCCCACCTCCCCATCACCCGCCCCCCCCCCCCCCACGACAAACATCTCCTCAAACACGGTCACTAACATCCCCCACCTTTTCTCAAACTCCCCTGCTGAGCCCCTTAACTCATACTTTATCTTCTCTAACCGCAGGAAGTCGTACAGGTCACCCAACCATGCTGCTACCCCCGGTGGCGATGCCGACTGCCACTCCAGCAAAATTTTGTCGTCGTGCAATCAGAGAGGCAAAGGCCAAGACATCGGCCTTCCTCCTCTGCATGAGCTCCGGCTTCTCTGAAACCCAATATCGCCACCAAAGGGTCCAGGTCCACTCCCTCCTCCACTATCCTGGCTAAGACCGCGAACACTCCCGCCCAGAATCTTCCCAATTTTTCACAACCCCAAAACATGTGCGCATGATTTGCTGGCCCCCGCCCACACCTCTCACACTCATCTGCTACCCCCTGAAAGAACCCACTCATTCTCGCCCGAGTCATATGCACCCTGCGCACCACCTTAAACTGTATTAGGCTCATCCTTGCACAAGAGGAGGTCCCGTTTACCCTTCGCAGTGCCTCACTCCATACACTCCAATTGATCTCCATTCCCAACTCCGCTTCCCATTTCCCCTTGATCTTCACCACCCGCTCACCTCCCTGATCCCCCAGCCACTTATATATATCCCCAATTCTTCCCTCCCCTTCCACATCCGGAAGCAGCAGTCGCTCCAGCAGGGTGTATCCCGGCAATCTAGGGAACCCATTCCAGACCTTTCGTGCAAAGTCCCTAACCTGTAGATACCTGAACTCACTACCCCTCGGCAGCTCTACCCTTTCCCTTAGCTCCTCCAGACTGGTGAACCCTTCCTCCAAATACAAATCCCTCACCTTGACCATCCTCACTTCCCTCCACCTCCTGTATACACTAACCCCCCCCCCCCCCCGGCTCACACCCATGATTCTCGCACAGCGGCGTTAGCACGACGTTCCTTCCACCCTAAAATGCCTCCTCAGCTGATTCACTGTGGACTGCACCACCGGGCTCCCTGAATACCTACTCGGGGCCATTGCCAATGCTGCCGTCACCATAGCCCTCAAACTAGACACCTTAAAAGATTCCTCCTCCATCCTAACCCACTCTACATCTTCTCCTTCCCACCACCACCGCACCTTGTCCACATGCGCCGCCCAATAATAATGAAGCAGGTTTGGCATCGCCACCCCACCCCTGCTGCCTCTGCCTCTGTAGCAGGGTCTTCCCCACCCTCGGCACCTTCCCTGCTCTTAGAAAGTCAGAGATGATTGTGTCCACTTTCCGAATAAAGGCCTTTGGTCGATAGATCAGGAGAGCCTGAAAGATAAACAAGAACCGCGGCAGAATATTCATTTTCGCCACTTGGAGCCTCTCCGCCAACATTAAGTGCAGTGTATCCCACCTCTTAAGATCCTCCCTGGCCTCCTCCACCAGCTTCGGTAAGTTCCACTTATGGAGCCCCATCCATTCCCTCGCTACCTGAATCCCCAAATACCTAAACCTATGGCATCCCACCTAAATTAGCCCGCTGTGCCAGCTCATTCACCGGGCAAACCTTGTTTTTCCCTACATTCAGCTTGTATCCCGAGAACCCTCCAAATCTCCCCAACAGGCCCATAATACTTCCCATACTCTCCAACGGATCCAAAATATACAGCACGAGGTCATCGGCATAGAGCGACACCCGATGCTCCCTCTGTCCCCCCATTATACCCTGCCACTCTGCCGACCCCCTCAAAGCCATCGCCAATGGCTCTACGGCCAGTGCAAACAGCAGCGGCGACAGTGGGCACCCCTGCCTCATACCCCTGTGTAATTCAAAGCTTTGTGAGCTCATATTATTTGTCCTCACCCTCGATCTTGGTGCCACATACAGCAACCGCACCCATGCCACAAATCTCAGCCCAAACCCAAACCTTTCCAAAATGTCACCACCACTCCATCAGATCAAATGCTTTCTCCGCGTCCATGGACACCACCACCTCCGGTACCAGAGCTCTCGACGGATTCATCACCACATTCAACAGCCGTCTTATATTACTCGCAAGCTGCCTGTCCTTCATGAAGCCTGTTTGATCTTCTGCAACCACCCCCGGGACACAATCCTCCATCCTCCCCGCCAACAACTTAGCAATACTTTCACATCCGTGTTCAATAGTGATATGGGTCTATACGACCCACATTCCACCGGATTCTTCCCTTTTTTTGGGATTAGTGTGATTACTGCCTGCTTCATCATCTCCGGCAAGTCCCCCTTCTTCAGTGCTTCATTAAACACTCCCAACAGATGTGATGCCAGGTCCGCCGTAAATTCCTTATAAAATTCTGCCGGGTAGCCATCCGGCCCACGGGCCTTCCCCAACTTCATACCCCTGATACTATCCAGCACGTCCCTCAGCCCCAGGGGCTCCAGCATCGCCTGCCTCTTTGCTTCCTCCACCTGGGGAAATTCCAGCTTGTCCAGAAACCACCCCATGTCCCCCTCCTCTCCTCCTGGGTCTGCCCCAAAGTCCCTGGTAATACTCTCTAAATGCCTCATTTATCTTCCCTGGCTCTGACACCACATCCCCAGCCCCAGTCTGGATCTTCAATATTTCCCTGGACGCAGCCTGCCTCTGCAAGGTGCGCCAGCATGTGGCTCGCCTTCTCCCCATACTCATATTGCACCCGTCTTGCCCTACGTAGTTGCCCTACCGCCTTCCCCATTGTCAGCCTGTCAAATTGACCCTGCAACTTTTTACTCCTTGCCAATCCATCCATGGTGGGCACCCTCAAATATTCCGTGTCCACCTCCACTATCTCACTCACGAGACGGTCATGTTCCGTCCTCCTTTCCTTATTCGCACGAACCGTAAATGAGATAATTTCTCTCCAGACCACTGCCTTCAGTGCTTCCCAAAAATTGCCCGCCGACACCTTCGCATTCTGATTGAACTCCACATAATCCCTAATCGCCAACCGCACCTTTTCACAAAAACCTCCATTCGCCAACAACCCCGAGTCAAACCTCCACCGCGGTCTCTGCTCTCGTCCCGTACTGAACCGAATATCCAGCCAGTGGGGTGCATGGTCCCAGATAGCTATCCCCGCTCCGAGATAACTATCCCCACATACTCTGCCCCCTCCACCCCAACCAATATCTCCCAACTCACTACAAAGTAATCAATCCTCGAATACACCTTATAGACGTGTGAAAAGAAGGAATACTCCCTTCCCCTGGGTTCTGAAAGCGCCATGGATCCACCATTCTCATCCTCTCCATAAAACTCCCCACCTCCCTTGCCATTCGTACCTTACCCATCGACCTGGGGCTCGATTTATCCACCCTCGGCTCCAGGACACAGTTAAAATCTCCTCCCATGATCAACTGGTACGTGGCCAAATCTGGGATTGCTGCCAGCAACCCCCTCGTAAAACCCACATCATCCCAATTTGGGGCATACACATTTACCAACACTACCGGTGCCCCTTCCAATACCCCAATCACATATCTCCCACCTGGATCCCTCACCTCCTTCGCACTCAGAATCCCATTTTTTTGCTCATTAAAATCGACACACCCCACGATTTCAAATCAAACCATGAGTGAAAAACCTGCCCAACCCACCCCTTCCTTAACCTAACCTGGTCCTTCACACAGAGGTGTGTCTCCTGCAAAAAGACAACCCCCGCTTTCAAACTCCTGAGATGCACGAATACCGGCGACCTTTTAACCGGCCCATTCAGTCCCCGGACGCTCCATGTTACCTCCCTTACCGGAGGCTTGTGCCTCCAGTCCCCTCCCCTCTACCGCCGTCATCTTCCCCACTTAACACCTGCCCCTTTAATTCCACTCTGTACCTAGCCCATCCCAGATGACCCCTTTTTTCGCCCTTGAACATGTCATCTCTCACCCCCTGCCGCATCGCAGAAATCCCCCCCCCCCCCACTTTTCCCCTTCTTCCCCCCCCCCCCCCCAACTTCCTTTCCCCCCTCCTCCCGGCCACCCCTCTTGGCCTTCTCCCACACCACCTCACTTCCGTTCACCAGCATAACCTGCTAGCGCAGCTGCCCCTGCCCAAAGGCACATCCTAATGACCTCCCCCCCCTCCTCCCCCCCCCACCCATTCCTCTGCTCAAAGAAGAAGGCCGCCTGCTGGCCTTACCCTCCCCCACCCAAACAAGGACTTCTCCTGAAATCCAGGTCGCCTCCTCCAAAAGCAAATAAACAGATGTTAAACATAAACAGTTCCATAAAACAGGAGGGGGGATGGTAATATCCATCCCCAAATAAACTTTTCACCCCTACAACGCCTTCCAATCTCAACATTGAACAGAAACTGCCCCCCCCCCCCACAAAAAAAGGCGAAAATCCTCCAATCCCTACACCAACTTCAAACATGCTCCCGACCATTACATTGTGCCAACACCCCGATTCCCAAGCGTTGTCCACTCAATTCTCCCTCAGTTTATCCTCGAAGTCTTCGGCCACTTCTGGGGTCTCAAAATAATACTCCCGGCCTCCGAATGTCACCCATAATTTCGTCGGGTAGAGCACCCCAAACCTGATCTGCCGCCAGTGCAGCACCGCTTTGGCCTTATTGAAACCTGCCCGCCGTCTTGCCAACTCGGCTCCAATGTCCTGATAAATCCAGACGTTATTTCCCTCCCAGTCGCAGCTATGCTTCTCCCTGGCCCACCAAAGAATTTTCTCTTTCTCCACAAATTTATGGAGCCTCACGATCACCACCCGCTGGTTCCCCCTCTCTAGGCTTTTGCCTCAGAGACCTATGCGCTCGGTCCACTTCAGGTGCCTTATCTAGCACCCCTCTGCCACCAGTCCCGCCAGCATCCTCGAGACGTACCTTGTGGCACTCACACCCTTCCATTCCTTCAGACAGGCCCACTATTCGCAGGTTCTGTCTTCTCGAGGTATCCTCCTGCTTCTCAACCTTTGCCCTCAGCGTTTTACAAAGGTCACTTAGGAGACCCACCTCTGCCTCCAGAGCCACCACAGGATCGCTGTGGTCCGACATAATTCCTTAAATCTCCCGAATCTGTGACCCCTGCACCTCCAAATACCTCTCCATCCACTCCAAAGTACTCTTCAGGGGTGCCACAGCTTCTGCAATGGCGTTTGTATGATTCTCATGCATTTCTTTCCTCTGTTTATGGAATTCCTCCTTGATAAAAATCATCAGTTTCTGTATCTGGGGCCGTACAGCTTGCCCCTCCCCGCCTGCAGGCTGGAAGAGACTGTCTGTGAAGCACAAGACTGTTGCAACTTTCCTGCCAAACCCCTCACTGTTTTCTGCCGGGGTAAACTACTCCTACTGTTTCCTTCCAGGGGTAAACTACTCCTCTGACATTCACCTACGCCTTTTCATCAAAATTCCACCCGGATCTGGGTAAAAAGAGCCCTTTTCTGTGACTTTCAACAGGACCAGCCCTTTATGTGACCAATCACTCCATGGTCACAAGCGGAAGTCTTTTAACCACAATACCTGCATTTTTACTCCAGCAATCAGTTTCTGCGTGCCCAGTATTCGGGGCAATTTTGAGCCTGGATCAGTGTTCAAATTTCAGCCGATACCTTATGACTTTAGTGCTTGAGCTTAATTGTTGTGTTTCCTTAACTGCTTGTTCCACAGAGATTGTGACTTCTAAGCCTTCTTTAGGTCTAGGTTGCTTTCTGTCTTGCTTTTCTGGATAGCTTCGCTTTTTAACCCACACACAAGTCTGTCTCTAGCGGTGTCATTCAAGACATCTCCAAATTCAGAGTATTCAGCTGATTTCTTAAAAGTAGCTATGAATTTTGTGTTTGATTCACCTTTTTGTTGGTTATATTTATGGAACTTGAACTTCTTAGCAAAGACCAAAGCTTCAGGTGAGAACTGACCCTGTAATATCTCCAAAATCTCATCATAGGTTTTTCGAAGCCTGTTTTTTCTGGTTGCACCAGACTTCTCAGGAGGTTGAAAGTTCCCTTCCCCTGAGGTAACCCTGAGCTCAGCTTGCTCCTTTCTGAGTTTAGAACATTCCCAGCTCTAAACTATTGTTGCAAGTTATTTGTTACTTTACTTGCTACTCACAGTAGAGGGAGAACTGTCCCAGAACTTTCTGGGCCAAGCACATGGTAAGCTTCTTTTGATGCTTTTTTCATCAAGTCTTTGTTTAAATTTGAGTTCCTTCAATGGTTGCTGTTATTATTCGGCCCCCATCCATTTTTAGTTTTGGTGTAGCAATGTTTTTATCCGTGTAATCTTTTTTGAATGTCTGCAGGTCGAAATACTCATAAAATTGATTCTCAAAAGGCAATAAACACTCTGTTAATCTATCTCAATCATTAATGAAAATTTGATACTCATCAGCCTCAATATCAATGGGAGTCTGGAGGGGTGCCGAGGAGCCTACTAGTGGCTGATGAACCCAGAAAAGTTGGGAATGTGGAGGCTCTGCTGACCTACATGGCAGGGCCTCATTCCCACTCTGGAACTATTCACATGTGGAGTGGGCATCTGGTGCCAGGGGCCTGTCTTGTTATGCTCTTGGCGTAGCATAAGCGGCTTCCTTGATGTGCACTCTGACAAAGGAAGGTTCAGACGTGGAGATAACTTCAACACGTTTATTGAACTATTTACAATTCTCCTACTCGGGTTCGCCATTACTGTTAATCCTTCTATAGTTACTCAGACTGACTAACCAGTCTGCTACAATCCACGTGGTGGGTGTGATATTGAATCAACCCTGTGTCTGTGCTCACTGAGTGTCTGTGTGTCATGTCTCTGGTGCTCCCTCTAGTGTCTAGCTAGTCTACGTCTACTTACATTAACCCCTTGTGTATCTACAGTGATGCATATCACCACAGGGCCCAGTCGGTGGAGGCTGGGATGTAGGGGATAGAGATGCATGCCTGTGGAAGAGTTGGGAGGGTGGGTTGAGAGGAGGCTGGCAGTGATGTAGCAGATACCTGTCAGTAGGGGTTGGGAGGGAGATAGGTCCGTTGGAGTGATTGGGAACTGGGAGCCAAGATGGGGTTCCATGACAAGTGAGGCCTAAGATTTACATGTGAGACAGAGAGGAGCACTTCTGCGCCTCCTATTCTACAGGAATTACGTGATTTTGACTATAGCTTATTGTGAAATGAAGCCGTTTAATGATTAGTAGTTTTCCTTATTTTATCTTTTCTTGATCTGGCTTTGAAAAGTTTGAAGAGGTAGCACCAGAGGTACTCCAAAGATGTGCAGGTCAGTTGGATTGGCTGTGCCAAGTTGCCCCTTAGTGTCCAAAGATGTACAGGTTGTGGTGTAGCCACCTAAGATGGACACTGGGCTACCAAAATGGAGAACTGCTAAGGCTGCAGGGAGAAAACAGTCTTAGCCAGGACAAGCAGTTTGCAGAAGGCTAATTAGCATTCTGCACGTATCGAAACCAGTTTATGGCCAGGTGCAAGATCTCAACCAAAGGTGTAAATGGCAACAACGCTTTGCATAGTAATGAGGCGATCAAGATCCAGGCCAGCACAATAGATACATTTAGATATGAATAGATACTTTTGAGAGAGGCCCAGACGAAACGGCACCAGAAGTATCCATCACAAAGCACCATAGAGACCGCCCCACCCATCGAGAAGAAACCCTCAGATTGGGGGATTTGTAAGATATCGATTGGGAAATGACCCAATCGATACATGGCAGGTAAAGGCCCGCCCCGAAGAGGCACGGACTTTGGGGGACCTATAAAGGTAGACCTCGCACATGGTTCTGTCTGTTGTGCTCCGGCTCGGACTGCTGTTGTTGCTCCGGCTTGCTGTTGACTCCGGCCCAGATCTGCGGTTGCATCCTGACTCCGACCCCAGCCTCCAGAACCTGTCTTTCATCACCGGCCGTTGAGCACCAGCCATCGTTCAGTAAGTGCCAAAATGACGCTCGCTACGTGACCCGGCATTGCTTATACTCTAGTCGACTATTAGTGAACAGAAGGTGCAGCCCAGAAAGGAACAAAGGCCTTGTCCCCTGACCTTGCTGGTTCCGACTTAGATAAGTATTTAGTCGTTTAATAGTAGAAATAAGTATTAGTCTTTAGCGTATGCATGTGTATTTATAATATTGGTTATAATAAATATTAATCGTTTGAACTTACTGATCGGTGTACAGTTTTATTACTTTGAACCTGACCTTGATATACTTGTGAGGTGTCTAAATACGGCACCTGGCGACTCCGAGCTGAAATTACATACACAGAGCTGTAGTAGTGTTAAGCACACGGCCTTTAAACGGAGGCGTGTTAATACACTCCAATAAACGCGTAATACACTCAAGTAAAACGTGCAACAGTGGTTACAGGGATAGGGTTGAGGAGTGGGCCTAGTTGGGGTCCTCTTTTGGAGGGTCGGTGAAGACCTGATGGGCCGAATGGCCTCCTGCTACACTGTAGGGATTCAGTGTTCTTTGATAGCATAGCATAAAGCACAATCAGGTCACCATTCCTGCTGTCTGAGTGGATATTGGGTAGCATGTCTGTTCCATGGGATTTATCTAACTGGAGCAATGAAGGTCAAAATTTGTAGCAAAAGTTAAGGAGGAGCTTCTATTTATGTAACATCTTTTATCTTAACACCTCAAAGCACTATTGCCTCATTCAATGTAATCACCTTTGTTACATAGGCAGACATATCTGCCAACTTTCACATAGGAAGTCCCACAAATGGCAGATGAGATGAATGTCTGGGTAATTTACTTTTGATGCTGCATTCCTAAGAGAGAAATCTTGGCTGGACACGAGAGAACTGCCCACGCTTCTTCGATGAGCGTCATGAGCAGACAGATGGGGCCTCGGTTTAATGGCTCACCTGATATTGCGCCATTTCCTCAGTCCTGCACCAAAGTGTCAGCCTGAATTATGCATAGGAGAGACAAACTGAGGCTCGAATCTGCAAGCTTTTCTGACTCAGACGCTATTCTACATGGTCAATTTAATATAAACCAAAAACTTGTGACAAGGAAACCTTTAAAGCAAGCATTTTTAACACTGCAGTTGGAAAAAGCTGAGGAGCACTTACTTTCCGGAACACCTGTGAACAAGCTAGTCTTGTGCAAGCTATCCTGTAAACAGTCCTGTTGCAAAGATTATTCAACACCTCACTTAACGCAACCAATGTTGCCAGCATAGACTCAATGGGCCATGTGGTCGCCGTCTATTTTGTGTAATTCTATGATTTCCACAATATTTTTGGAATTTTAACATACTAGGGGAGCAGCATTCTACTCTCTTTTTGATATCCATCTCTTTTTGTCGGTCTGTTATAAGCAGGCAAGTATGGCACAAATATGTCTATGTTTACAGCAATTAGCTGTTAAAATGTACAGTTAAATTGCACATGAATACTAGGCAAACATGCATGTGCCACCTAGCTTGAACATTGCACTGAAAACAACTGCAGATGTTGTAAGGACAGGTTCAAATGTTCCCAGTGCTGGAAGGAACTGAGTAAACATGAACAACCAATGAAGAAACAGTTTGAAATCAATTTTTTGATTGAACAGAAAATATATTTCGAACAGAGTAATTCTAAAATTCATGCATTTTGAATATATATTAAGAAATTATTTTAAATTATTAAACATCGATGGCAATAAGGGCAGTTTAGCAATGAGCCCTTCCACTAATAATCGGATAAAGAATTATGTGGGGTTAAATCAAGCTGCCATGTTGGGTAAGGGCCAAGCGATGTCCTTTAACCACACTTGAAGAAGGTAAGTAAGGGGCCCAACATCCAGTACCCATTGCAACATTAATTTGCACTCACATACCAGAGCTGGCTGTACTCAGGGAAATCAACTCACTATTTTCACCTATACTAAAAACTGAGAGAGGTTAATGACCGCGATTAGCATTGCTAATGTCAGCCTGACATTCCCAATCGCCATAAAAGCAAAATACTGTGGATGCTGGAAATCTGAAGTAAAAACTGAAAATGCTGGATTAATTTATAAGGTCTGGCAGCATCTGTGGGGAGATTCGAGTCTAGATGACCCTTTTACAGAACCTGTAGAAGGGATAATGGACTCAAAACATTAACTCAGTTTCTCTCCATAGATGTTGCCAGACCTGCTGAATTAATGCAGTTTTCCATTCTTATTCTCAATCTCCTCTCCTCACAATTCCCCTCCCTCTGAATTTGTATTCTCCATTCACTCACTTACACACTATCTCACTCCCTTTCAACTTCCTCCATCCATGACTTTCTCTGCCTTGAACAACTACCTCCCTCTCCAACTCACTCGAACCCCTTTCTCCCTCCAATTGGACCCGTTCTCTCTCTCTCGTCAATACCCGATTAAACACTCCCAAAACCCTACCATACCATCCTTGAATTTCCCCCTTCACTCTTCTCCCTTCCTCCTGGGAAACCCTTATCTCACACCCAATCCCAGATCTTCTTCTCACCAAACCACCATGTCCTTCTCCCATGACTTTTGATCTCCCTCCCCCAGCTGAACACCAATCTCCTTGCCCCTCCCGAACATCAATCTCCCTCCCCACCAATTGTGAACCCACGCCAGTCAAATCACTCTCCCACACTCCAAAGGCCTGGTGTAACCTTATCCTGAGGCCCGATTGATTCCCCCACTGAGATTGGATCACTGCTCCCTCTTCTCCAAGGCCCAATAGTGTCCCTAACCTTGGCGACTGATCTGTTAATAGCTTCACTGGTATCAGCACCTCAAACACGCAGAAACCTGCGTAACCTCAGCTCGCATTGCTGTCTCCATGTCCAATATACAAGCATCCTTAAACCTCACGGTTTGCGCAGAATGTTCCTGAATTTCCAGCTCATGAGACGATAAGACTTCTGCTTTCAATCTGTTTTTCTTCTTTACATCTGTTATTATTAAATCTTTTTTTATAAATTTAGAGTACCCAATTCATTTTTTTTCCAATTCATGGACAATTTAGCGTGGCTAATTCACCTACCATGCACATCTTTTGGGTTGTGGGGGCGAAACCCACGCAAACACGGGAGGAATGTGCAAACTCCACACGGACGGTGACCCAGAGCCGGGATCGAACCTGGGACCTCGGCGCCATGAGGCCGCAGTGCTAACCCACTGCGCCACCGTGCTGCCCTTAAATCATGACTGAACATTAGCTTTCATTGAAAACACCTAGTACACTAACTAGATAGATCGTTAATTCACAGAATCACAGAATTGTTGCAACACAGAAAGAAGGAAGCCTATTCATGTTATAATTTATAATTCTATCACGTGGTGAAATCACACGCATTATAACACAAAGTACTTCTATTACATAGATTATACACAAAATATAAATTATCCGATATCGTGAAAAGTAAAGTCTAACAAAATGGAAACGGAATAAATGTTCCTTTCGTTTCATGTTTCTGAAAAAATGATTTTTTTGTGTTTAAATGCAGAATAAGGTTCGACCAAAACAGGGCCAAAAAGTTATTTTTAGATCCACTGATACCTGCCTCTGACTGTGAGAAGTCTCCTGGCTGGAGATGTTTCAATCTTTCCCAAATGACAAACTTGCTTCAAAAGGAGATAGGTAAGGAATGCATTAAAGATGGCCAGCAGAGGGCAGTCTTTGATAAGCTTTAGGCTAAAGGCCCTTAATTCTAAAAGTAAATCATCTCGATTCTTCTTGGCACCACAAAAGCCCTTGGCTTCCTTTATACATTTTTGGCAGCTATCAGATTGAGGGAGTGTTTGTCTGGCTGGAAAAAAACACTTTCTATTTTAGGGATGTCAGAATTAAGCACAGGAAATCATCTGCGAAACCAAAGGTAAAGTTCCCGCTGCTGCCTCAATGATGGGCCTCAGACCCTACCAACCTCAGAGGATGGTTCTCTGGTATCTTTTTCTCTTCCTACATCAGTGGATGTTAGACTGTCTTAGTAACATTGCGTAATTTGAACCTTGATCCTAGAAATGGAAGGCTAGAGTTCAATCATTGAGTTGCCCTGACATTGTTTATATAAATTAAGCTAAAAGCGAGGAAGGGTGATAAACTGCATACCCTTGGGTTGCATCAATGTTCAGGTGGCGGACATTTTCCCCAGATTGCGGATTAATTGAGAAGGACACTGATGAAAGTTAAGACAAAAACAAGAAAGGCAGAAATCAAGAAAAAGTAATAACAGGTTCACGTTAGATAGCAAATTAAATACTGAGACTGCGGAGGTTCAGCTCTCAAAGCACCGCAGATTTGGGGGATGCAGGAGCTGGGAGATGAAAAGAATGGTGCAGTTCATTCCTGATGACCTCTGACAGCCCATGCCAAATCTCCATGCCTTGAAGAGCGATTGTGCAGACATTTCAAAACAAGCAGAAAGCGCAAATTGTGTTGTCAGTCAGTGTCTTATGGCGATTTGGTGCTTGATGTGCTATTTTGGAAGCTGCAAGTATTGTTAATGCCCTCTCTTAAACACACATTTAAGAGATGTCTGTTAGCGTGCATTCAACAACATAAGAGACCTCCCAGCATGCATTATTTAAAGGATCACTGTTCAACTATCGGGTGAGGTGCTTTTGACTTTTTGTTTGCTGCTGTAGCTGTCCATGGACATTTTGTCAACTATGTTGTTGGAGGAGTTGTCCTCTCTGTCAGAAGGCATGGTGCGGGTTTGAAAGGGTCTCTGAGTTCACTATCTGCTTTAGTCATGAGGGTACAGCTGTAGTTCTCCTTGGGCTGCAGCGCTACATGGGGATGGAGCAGAGAAAACAGGGAGTAAAACATTGATAGCATGGGGGGAGGAGGAGACTCCCAGCAGGACACTTTACTCAGCTAGGGTCTTCAGAGAGCACATCTAACCCCCACACCTGAGCCAGTGTTTGTGTTGGCTACTATTCACCTTGAAGCTGATCTCAGAACTGTGCCACCTCCTCGAACCTGACCTGCAGCCACAGGGCAGAGTGTGGGTGGCTTTGCAACTGGTGACAAGGTCACCATGACCTCCTCTTTCAACAACAGATCCTTCCAGGTTGGAGCAGGTGACTTCATCAACATCTTACAGTTTGCCGTGCATCACTGTATCTGGGAGGTCACTCAGACCCAATACACCACAAATGGCGTCTTCACTCTTCTCTCTAAGCAGAGAGAAGGAGCAAGAGTGGATGCGTGACTTTGCCGTCAGAGTGAGCTTCTGCTGATTGGAGGAGCCATTGATTCCACACACAGTCTGCCACTTCTCAATGGAGAGATGCACTGCAGCTGCAAAGTGTTCCCTCCATTCCCTGGATATGCAGTTTGTGTGCAACTATACCGAGAACATTATGAGAGCCATGTTCCAAACAGGAACATTGTGGAGCAGACCAAGGGCACCCTAAAACAATTGTTCTTCTGCCTGGGTTGCTAAGAGGGGTTGCCCTCCATTACCTGCCAGATCATGGCTTGTGATTTCTGGTGCAATCTGGCAAGGGTTTTTTTTTAATTTAGAGTACCGAATTCATTTTTTCCAATTAAGGGGCAATTTAGCATGTTCAATCCACCTACCTTGCACATCTTGGGTTGTAGGCGTGAAACCCACGCAAACACGGGGAGAATGTACAAACTCCACACGGACAGTGACCCAGAGCCGGGATTGAACCTGGGACCTCAACGCCGTGAGACTGCAGTGCTACCACTGCGCCACCGTGCTGCCTCAATCTGGCAAGGGTTACTGCCTCACTACCAAAACAGCTCAGGAGGAGGGGGGATAGAGAAAGGGAGGAGGTATGCGGGGCAACATCATTCTAGATGAGCTGTCCATCACAATTTCATCAAATCAGTTCCCCTGATTGAAAAAACTCCATTGTTCCACACTTGCCCCATTTCCATCCTTTTGTTAGAGACCATCACAAAGTTCTTTTGGTCAAATTCCTGAACTGAAAGACACTACAAACAAACTACTCATAACATTTTTATCCAACATTTCCAATAATATATAATCTCAGCTACTCACCCTGTGCTGTCCATTAGTCCCTGTCTTCCTGGTGTCTTTACTCCTACCCCAGTGACTAAAGCAAGGTTGATGAAAGGCTGCTGACACTCCATGCAGATATCCTTGCAAGATACCATCAAGCAGCTCTGGACTTTCAGAGCATATTCTTGGGTGTACTATCCCAGCACAGGTGCCTGCAGGGTGGGCCAGCTGGCAAAGTGCAATTGCAAGGGGCACTGACAGATTGGCATGGTGTGAGCTCGAATGCTGTCATCCAAAGAGAGGGCAGCAGGTTTGTGGACTCTTAAGTCACTGCCACTCTCTCTCCCTCAATACTAGCTCTCTGCTGAGGCACAGTTTGCTGGGTTGCTTTGGGACTCTAAAGCCCTTTTGAGCACTAGTGTCTGCAGCCATGAAGGCAGCTGTCTTAGCCTGCATGGTACCAAGCGGAGAATACATTGCAACAGAGGTCTCATGGCTGGGATCCGCTCCCCGCCCCCCCAACCCACCCCATGCAAAATGCCAATTTGGAAGATCTCCCCTGCGGCCAATGTTGAGCCCCCTCTGCCACCAGAAACACTGCCTGGCCAAGTTGCTATTCCATTCTTGGGCAACTGAAAGTATTAATGTGCAAGGGGAGGATTGCTATGAAGGTAGGTTAGGTGGGTGGAAAGATATTGGGCTGCACATTTTACACCAGCAGCAGCTCATAGATTATACAGGATTGTGGGATGTTGGTGACGTGAACTTGCTGGAACGAGGTAGAAATCTACAGTCATCTCGGATGGATTCAACAGTGCCGTAACCCATGACCTCAGTGATGACCACACTGATAAAGCCAAATACCATCTCCTCCATGGGCGTGAGGGCATGCGGCCTTGTCTGTCTACCAGCAGTTATTTACTACTGCCTCTAGATACGTGCCACCTTGTCCTGCAAGAGAGATGACAGTATGTCAGAGAGTGTATGTGATGTTTTTGGGGTTACCTGCTGTCATGATTGAATAGCTGGCATTATGTACAAGGAGTAAGATGTGGATGTGAGGATTGCAGGTGCAGTAAGCATGTAGGTGAGATGAAGCAAATGAATCTATTATGAGCAGAAGGAGACCATTTTAACCATTGTGTTTACACTGGTTGACAAAGAATCACCTAGCCTAACCCCAACTTCCTGCAATAGATTTGTAGCCCTGCAGGACATGACCTTTCAGGTGGATTTCCAAGCACTTTTTAAATGTGCTGATATGTACCATCTTTTCAGACAGTGAGTTTTGGGTACTTACCACTTGTGGTTCCCTCTGGTTTCTGTTACTCTGTATCTCAGCTTGCAGTAATACACAGTGTTGGCAGGCCACAATGGTGAAATTCCTTTCCTTTCATTTTTCCAAGTGGCAAGAGATGAATGGGGTCAAGCTCTGGGCCCTAACATCTCTATAATTAGGGATTCAGGTAGGAAATGTGGTACCATGTTTGCTGTCCTCATGGTAAAATTGCAAGGAACACAAAGAGCTCTGGTCAAACTGACACGTGTTAGGCTAAAGATTGCCGATGGTGAGTGATGGAATTGTGATGCATTGATCAGCGTGTCAGGTTGTGTGACAGTTGATAGGGGATGGCACTTGCAGACATAGCTATTGTCCTCGAACACTCGGTGTGTAATTGATAATATGGAAAGGTATGTCATTTGAAACATAGAAGTCGGCAATATCTGGTCTGAGAAAAACATGAGAGGTTACAGGGAAAGATCCCACGAAGGGTTAATAGCAGCTGCAAAGAGTGGAATTATAAAATGCAGATTCCTTCTCCCAAACAAACACACAGGATTTTTGTATGAAGCTAAAAACCGTGGTTCACACCTTCATTGAAAGTAACCATCTTAGTAAGCATCTGGAAAAGCATGGATGAGGATTTCACTTGAGTTAGGTGATAAATGTAAACCTTTCAGGTTGTAACCAAGTAGATTTTTAGCATACAGCTAAAAGCAATGTTGCACACCTTCATTGAAATTAACCATCTTGAAAGGCCCTGGTGGCTAGCTGCCCCCATTCCTACCTCAGCTGAAAGGAAAGGATGAGGTTCAGTTGAATTTGGTGACAATTCTAGGTGTGAAATTCTGCTAACACCAAGTAAATTAAAGAAAACTGGAGACTATCAGTCTACGAGAAACATAATTTAAAGCCAAAATCAAAGTCAAAATTATGAGCTGTGGACACAATTCGAAAATAAAACTATAGAAATGACAGGAACCAAACCGAAATTCACACCTCTATTGAAACCAATGCATTTTTGAATATCACAAAGGAAACAAGGTAATCAGAGACCTGAGAGGTGAGGTCATGTCAAAATTAATACTTAGTTGTATCAGAATGTTTAGATCAAAGACACTTTTTACAATCAAAGTGAAATAAAAGTTACTTTACAATAAAGTCATAAAAACTTAATAACTGTTAGAAAGAGAATATAAACCTAGAGGCCAGAGCAGGAACTACCAGAACTCAGAGAGAGGAGAGAAGCAGAGAAGGAACAAGAGAAGCAAGCAGAGTCAGCTTACAGCCAGCTCGGTCACGGGAAAGATAAGACGTAGCAGCCGAGCTAAAACAGCTAATACATCTAAGGAAGACTAGAATTTAAAGAGGAGGCAGAGTCAGCTCAGAGTCAGCTCAGAGATAGCCAGCAGAGTCAGCTCTCACAGCTGGGTACATGGGAAAGATAGGACATAGCAACCGAGATCACCAGCGAATACATCTAAAGAAGACCAGATTTTTAAAAGGTGATTGATTGTCAAGTTGGGCTTGAAGGTCCCTTTAACCAACCAGAAAGATCGAGAAGCAAGATCTTTTTACCTTTCTGTAAAGACAGTGATTGCAGCATTTAAAAGAAAAAATATAATAATAAAATAACTTTAAAGTTTTAACCTGAAACAGTGGTTATTAGCCTACTTTACTTACTTAGCAACACAGGAGCCAGGATATCAATGCTACTAAGGGGTAAGTAGGTAAAATACTTTGGTGAAGGTATGGGTTATACCAGGGGATAACTTGAATATATAGTTTGACCCGACTAGCACCCACCGAAGCCTGCATCGGAGTCAGGGTGTTAGACTCCCTGTTCACCAATTAGAATATCGACCCTTTTTGGTATAGGGGGAATTCTAAGAATAGTGATGAGTTTTCACCAACAGGTGGGATAAATGACCTTTCCAGCAGAGTATCCCGGTCTTTTGGATCACACTCCTGGCATTGGCCCTGGTGGCTAGCTGCCCCCATTCCTACCTCAGTGCTTGTCTGGATGGTCGCGCCACTCCCATTCCTCCCCTGCTTATGATGAGCTCTCTCTTCCTTTCCATCTCCTGAACTAAGGCCCCTAGTGTCAGCATCTGTACCAAGGAGCCCTCCCTCTGGCCTGTTGGGTTTCTTCCCTATCAAAATCTGTTACCCAGACATTTCCAACACCTGATGCTGCCAGAACAAGGAGTCGGCGAAGGGGCAGATGGAGGCAGCTTCGTGTCGGGGAACGGGTTTAAAGGCATTGTTTCCAGTGCCTCCGCCATTTTCTCTATGAGCCCATTGGTGGTGTCAGCCTTAAGGGTGTGGGGGCAGTGGATTGGAGATGCCTCGATGTGGGCACCAATTTGTGACAATGACAGGTTTGTGCCGGGGGGCTGGGTGCGAGGTTTCGGGGATGGATTGAGTGGTTCGGAGATTTGTTTATAGGGGGTAGATTCGCGAAGCTGGAGACCTGGCAGAAGAAAACAAGTTGCCTAGGGGGAACGGTTTTAGGTACCTGTAGTCCATTATTTTGTGAGAAGAGAGGTGCCGTCTTTTCCTGGGCGGCCGCCCCTGGGGTTGCAGGTTAAGATACTTTTGAAGGAGGAGATAGGGAAAGAGGTGTCCGAGATTACAATGAGCTGATGGATTGGGATGGGGGCTCTAGTGGGGGATGTAAACTGTAAGTGGGAGGAGGTGCTGGGAGGGGAGGTGGAGGCCTGGACATGAACTGAGGCCCTGCGGAGGGCAAATGCATCCTTGCCGTGTGTGAGGCCAAGCCTCATTTAGTTTAAAGTGGTCCATAGGGCACATATGATGGTAGCACAGGTTGAGCAGGTTTTTTGAGGGGATAGAGGACAGGTGAGGGCGGTGCGCGGGGAGGCCGGCGAATCAAGTCCATATGTTTTGGGCGTGCCCAAAGCTGAAGGGGTTCTGGCAGGGGTTTGCGGACATAATGTCTGAGGTGCTGGGGGTGAAGGTGGCCCGAGTCCAGAGATGGTGATATTTGGGGTGTCGGACGACCCTGGAGTCCAGGGGGCGAAAGAGGCCGAAATCTTGGCCTTTGCCTCCCTGGTAGCTCAGAGACGGATTTGCTTGGATGGAGGGACTCCGAGCTGCTGAAGGTGGGGGTATAGGTGAGCGACCTGGTGCAATTCCTGAGGCTGGAGAAGGTCAAGTTCGTCCTGAGGGGGTCGGTCGATGGGTTCACTTGGAGGTGGAAGCCGTTCATTGACTTCTTTAAGGAGGATTGAGGGGTCAGCAAAGTGGGGGGAAAGAGGAGGGGTAAGGGGGTTAAAATGGGGAAGGCAGGTTGGGATATGGGGGCGATAGTAGAGGGGAGTGGGTGTTGGTTATTTATTGATATTATATATGATTCTTTTCTTCTGCTTTTGTCTGTTCCTATGAAAATGCCTGAATTAAAATATTTTTAAAAATAATTACAGGCTCACTTTAATTGATGCTAGGCTCAAACAAACATGGGGCCCCTACTGAGAGTGCAATAGCTCAGCAGTGGGCATAGTATTAAGATACACACCCAATTATAGAGATGAACAGACAGCATGAAGTTTGCATGCTGCCTGTATCGCTTCAGTTAGATTCAGAATAACCACGCAACACCATCCCTATGCACACTAATGGGCGACTATTTGTTATTGACCAAGATTGACAGAGGTGTAGGTGCAAACATGGTATTTTTGCAGATTCTAAAAGACATGTATCCACAGATGTGAAGGGCCATGATGAAAGCTACTACTGCCAACTTTTAGCATACAGCAGTTCACTAGTTCCATGTGAAAGATCAGTATTCCTGGATTGCAAGTGCAAGCAATCCTCCTGGGTGTTACAAGTAATAATAATCTTTATTGTCACAAGTAGACTTACATTAACACTGCAATGAAGTTACTGTGAAAAGCCCCTAGTTGCCACATTCCGGCACCTGTTCGGGTACACAGAGAGAGAATCCTGAATGTTCAAATTATTTAACAGCATATCTTTCGGGACTTGTGGGAGGAAACCGGAGCACCTGGAGGAAACCCACGCAGACACGGGGAGAATGTGCAGACTCCGACAGACAGTGACCCAAGCCGGGATTCGAACCTGGGACCCTGGCATTGTGAAGCAACTGCGCTATCATGCCGTCCATGATCTACATCATGGAAACTAAAGGCCCAGTGATTGCAGGTCCACTGACATGTCATGACCTTTCACAAGTGACATATAGCATACTGTGCAGAAGAAGGTCATTCAGCCGATCGTGTCTGCACCGACCACTTAAGCACTCACTTCCACCCTATCCCCGTAACCCAATCAGCCCTCCTAACCTTTTTGGACACTAAGGGCAATTTATCATGGCCAATCCACCTAACCTGCACATCTTTGGACTGTGGGAGGAAACCGGAGCACCCGGAGGAAAACCACGCAGACACGGGAAGAACGTGCAGAAACTGGGACCCTGGCGCTGTGAAGCCACAGTGCTATCCACTTGTGCTACCGTGCTGCCCACAATCCATGTAATCAGACAGCACAAGGCAGATCAATCTCAAACTATTTCTATCGCCTTATTTCAAGGTCTAACATCAAAACATCCAAAATGTTTTGACAAAATTAGCAGTTTCAAGGGAACTGCAACATTACACTTTCAGGAGAATGCAAGGCCATGAATTGATCTACCACATAAACATAGTGTCCACATACAAGACAAATTAAAGGTAAATTAAACAGAATGGAAAAAGGTGGCATCATTAGGAGAGTACAAGAGCACAAAAAGTGTTGCAGCTCAAATACATATGGCATAGAGAAGGATGGATCATTGAGAGTGTGCCTCAATCCAAAATGCATCTTTGAAATGTTGTCCTTTCAAAGTACCCAAATTAGAAGAGTTAATTCTGAGATTTGCGGGTACAATATTCCTCTTGAAGCTTGATGCCGAACATGGCAACTAGTCTGTACGTATGTGCAGAGAAATACCAAGAGCTGGTTACATTTTGTACCCCATTTGGACGATACGGTTTTTAATTACTTTCTTTCAGGCTATCTGCAGCCTGGATCTCTTTCAAGCTCACATGGACTACATTAAATGCACTGTGCCAGGATTCATCTATATTGCCGATGACATTGCAAGAACAAGCAAGAATGTAGCCATAATGTCCACTTATTGATGAAAGCAGCATGTAATGAAGGATTGGTTTTCAACAAGTCTGAAGGGTGCCATAATATGCAGCAAATCAATTTCTTTGGTTCTATTTATTTCAGTGCTGGTATATTTCTTGATCCAAGTAAAATAGGGGGTATTAAAACCATGCCAACTGCTTAAGATAAGGATGATCCTTAAAGATGCCTCAGACACTTTAGTTTTGTGTCTCCATACACTCCTTATTTTGTTCAAAAATCTTCATCAGTAAGGGAATTGTCGAGAAAGGATGTGCCTTGCCTGTGGCACCAACACCACTCATGCCTCTTTGACTCACTGAAACAGTAATTATCAGAAGCATTGACATTGCAATGTTACAATCTCAGGGAGACAACCGTCTTGGAGACAGATGCTACGTATAAAATCTGGGAGCATGCAGACTATCATAAGGCAATTGCACTTTCTTCAAAATCTCTGATGGGAACATAATCCAACACTGAGCGGGAAACATTCGATGTAATGGTTGGAATCATGCGTTTTCAAAACTAACACTTTGGCAAAAGGTTTATGGTGGAGAACGACCACAAGCCACTGAAGATGAATTGGTGAAAACCATTGTCCGGTGACCCTCTAAGATTGCAATATCTCTTTATTAAGATTCAAGGTTATGACTGTGAGATGAGGTGTAAAACAAGTAACTTGATGGTAATATTGAGTACATTTTACTGATTGCCTAACCTAGCAAAAATAGAACGTATATCCTTGGATTTCCAAGTTGACTTCATTTACTTTGAACTTGAAGATATTCTCCAAATTGATCTAGTACATTTAGCAAAACACAAATATCAGCATGGTGAAAGATTCTACACTACAGAAACTGTGAAGTATGTCCTGATTGAAGTCAGCATGTCGACTAACACATGAGAGCATTATGGTCTTACCAGGATGAACTAGGTATATCCTAGGTAGTCATTTTTTAAAGCAGACAGGTCATCATACCAGAATCTTTGTGACTTGGAATTCTTCAACAACTTTATTATTTACACATGGGCATAAATTGAATGAGAGGTCTTGCAAGAGAGGCACTCTATTGGCCAGGTATGAACAATTATGTTGAAGTCATCATCAAGATGTGCAACACACATCATGAGCATATGGCAGGTCAGTTCAAAGAACCACTGATTCCACATGAGGTTCCTACCCATCTTTTGTCCAGAATCACATCCGACCTCCTTCATATCCATGGCACTGACTTTATTGTCGACGACTTTACCAAGTACCCCATTATTAGACAATTGCACAATAGGTCAAGCACAACTGTTGCACACACAGTAAGTGCTATTTTCAGCTTATTTGATGTGCATTGACAGATCATAATTGATAACAGTCTGCAATTTATTGGTAATTTTTGGATACATGTAAGTGGAATATTGATCACACTACTTCTTCTCCTCATTACCCAATATCTAGTGGCCTAGTTGACTGAATCACTTGCATGGTGAAATCCCAAACTCTCAAATATAGACAGACCAAGCAAAATCTACACATTGCAATGTTACATCTTTAAGTTCAGCTATTCCATCACAGGCAGAGCTCATGTTTGGCACCAGTGCATACCAATTTACTTACTCTTACCAATTTTACTCTCTCAGAAACGAGAGAACAACTTTTAAAACTGCAAGAGAAGATGACTAAAGTGCACATTAAAAATGCAAATAAAATATTGCTGTTTCCACAGCCAAGGTGATTAGGATTTGTGCAGAACCAAGGTCCTCTGAAGTCATTCCAGACAAAGGTACAATGGTGAGGTATACCAAGGACAAATCAGATCCATTCTAGCTCTTCAATCGCTGTACTATTGTATTGAGGGCTAAGTCCCAAATGTAACCAAGAGCAATATCCAACAATGAGAATCCTACAAATCAGTGTGAAAATTAAAGAAACCATCAGACAAGGTTACCAGTACAAGCTCTGGGTGTACTTTTATGCTTTAGAGACGTATAGATTCAACAGTTCTATGCACTTATGTAATGGTAACCAAACATGAACAGGTATTGTAAATAGTTATAGTTCTTTGGAAAGGTATCTTGGATGGGTTTGTTGTAATTTGCTTTCAAGGGATAGCAGCATGACATCACCAGAAGGGAAATGTGTCATACAATCCAGTCTTAGTTTCACTTTTGCCTGTGAGCAGAACATAGCGCAGCTCTGATGTCTTCAAGCTCGATACTCATGTATAACTGTTCTCATCCACTAGTCTATATTTTAAAAATGCATTTAACCAATCCCTTACGTGTGATTGGTGCCTTTGTATGAGCATAACAACATGACAGCTGCTGGAACTTTGTACTCAGGGTGGGCTTTGCAGTAGCAACAGCTTTTTCCAGGGCAGACATTGGCACAAGGTGGCATGGTGTCATTTGAGGTCTGGCCTCTACTTTAGACCTGATCATAATCGCCAGAAGACACAATCTATCCAGCACTCGTCACACCAACACCCATCACAGTGCAGATTGCAATACTGTCAGGAGCAGGGTAAAAGTGCATCCACAGAGTATACACATTTCAAACACCACAATCCAACATTCTATGTCTGAGGAACGATGACAAATGCCAGAAGTTCTCACAAGTTCTTGCTCAGTCCTTTCCACCTGAGGGCTCACCATATAATGCTGATGAAGATGGAAGTATCTTCAGTCAAGCATCTACAAAGCTGCAGCAACCACATTTGGCAAAGAAACAGGAATAAAGATTGGTTTGAGACCCACCTTGCAGAAATCATTCCTGTCATTGAAGCAAAGAGTGCAGATGACCTGGTTTTCAATCTGTCGCCTAACTTTAAAGCATGTGACAATCTCCTGCTAGCTAAGGCTATTCTGCACAAGACAGCAAGGTACTGTGCAAATCAGCATTGGATCATTGTATGTGAGGAAATACAGACTGCCACCCAGGACACCGACACACAGGACACACCCACCCAGGGCACACCCACCCAGGATACCCAAAGACAGGGGACGGACGGACAGGACACACCACCCCAGGGGACCCCGGACTTCGGGTCCGAGGAGGACATCGACATAACGCCACTGCTATCTCCTACACCCTCCACAATCGCAGAGATACTCACCTCACTTTAGCGATGAGGCTTCCGGTACATTCACTGGTGCGCATCACACAGCCGTCCCGGTACAGCAGGTGGAGGTAGGAGCAGACGAGGGGCCAGTGGGAGGGCAGCTCAGCCCCAGCAACCAGCTGCAGCCCAGACGGGTCCCAGGTTCCTGGAGTTGCCACACCCACCCATAGACCCAATGCAGTCATGGACCCAGGGCCGATCGAAGGGGGTGACAGCCGGCTTTCAGCAGCTGCAGACGCAGATGGAGGAGTCCACCCGCGGGCAAGAGCAGGGAGTGATGCCGGTCATGCATGCCGCCCAGGCCGAAACCGCAACGGGTGGCGTGCGCGGTGGAGCCAATGGGTGCGACTGTGTCAGACGTGGGGAGCAGTATGCAAGGCCTGGGGCTTTCCGTGCAGGCAGCGTCCGTGGCCCAGGGCATGGCTGCCCTCTCACAGGATGCCATGAGCCAGAGTCAGCTGCAGATCGCAGAGGCGTGGCGTGGCCCGGTCCCAGCAGGCCATGGCCTAGTCTCAGCAGGCACATTTGGCGCAGTCCCAGCAGGGCATTGCTGAGGGCATTGGCGTCATTGCACAGGTGCTGGCCGGCATCGTCCTGGCACAGACAGGGATGGCCAACTCCCTGAGCTCCATGGCTGCACACTTGCAGGCTCTTGTTGATACCAGGGCAGGCCTCCAGGAGTGGCAGCGCCAGGTGCCGGGGGTGCCTCGGGTGCCGCATCCGTTCGCATCTCCGACCCATGGAGAGCCCCGGGGGCCATCAGGCACCCCGAGAGAGGAGGAGGAGGTGCTGGGGCCTGTTCCGGGTCCCCTTGCAGGGGAGGTCCCGGAACACCTCGGACTCCCCCTTCCTTCCAAGGTGCATCTGGTGGGCAGCGGGCAGAACAGGCTGGCACCACGCCATCCCAGTCACCCGAGCCGCAGCCTGGCCCATCCAGGCCAGGCCGCCCCAGGAAACGGCCGCCAAAGGGGACCCTAGTCACAGGGCAGGAATCACAGGAGTCCGTCTCCGTCTAGGGAACCACCAAGACGTAGTCACAGACCAAAAAGACCATAAGACCAAAAAATTAGACACTGAGTAAGTTGGCATGGGTGCAGGGCACATATTAGTCATAGGGGCTAGGGCACCTGTATGAACTGTTTGTAATTAAAATCACTTTCACACTTTCAGAAGCTGCCTCTGTGCTCTGTCAGATGCGTGCAGGGGTGGGGTGTGAGATGAGCGCCAATGTGTGTGTGTGAGGGGTGATAGGACGTCGAGCTCAGGTGAGTGTGCCACCCCCCCCTCCCCCATCCCCTCAGGTCTCCCTCGCCATCCCGCCCCTGGGCAGACAATGGGACCGTGTGCTGCAGTGTCCAGACCACATGCACGGACGGCCCAGGTGGAGGGTGTTACTGTGGCCATGAGCCAGACATTGTCTAATGATGCAGAGCGGACTGTCATCATCCTGAATGGAATGCAATAGACCCGCTTCCACTGGCGACTGTGTGAGCCCTGCCCATTGTGCCACAGGTGGATGTGCAATAGAGGGGTGGTGTGCATGCGGGTGATGCAGTGATGGGAGGGGTGGTGGTGCCGTACTGTGCTGTCTGTGCCCATGTTCAGTGAATACCTCCCTCCCTAGCCTGTGAACCGTGCGGCTATCAACTCCTCCAGTGCCCGCAGGCCCAGCCAGTATCGGTTGGCAGCCTCCCGTCCCTGTCCAGCCCGTCTGTCCCATACATTGCACCCCCCTCCACATCTGGGGAGGCCTGCCCTTCGTTGTGTTGTCCTCCTCCTCCTCCTCTGCCTCCAGCACATCGCCCTTCTACTGGGCAATGTTGTGCAGGATGTAGAAGACCACAACGATGCGGCCGACCTTCTCCGACGGGTATTGGAGGGCCCCTCCAGAGCAGCCCAGGTACCTGAAGCGCATCTTCAGCAGCCCAAAGCACCTCTTGACCACACCCCTGGTTGCTGCATGGGCATTGTTGTAGCAGTTCTCCGCATCGGTCTGTGGCCTCCGTATATGCGTCATCAGCTACAACCGCATCGGGTTAACCTTGTTGCCCAGCAACCAGCCCTTCAGCCGGCGGGGGTATTCCTCGAACATAGCAGGAATGAACGATTGGGCCAATATGAAAGAGTCATGCACACTTCCCAGGTATCGGGCGCAGACGTGCAGGATCTTCATCCGGTGGTCACAGACCACCTGTATTTTCATGGAGTAGTATCCCTTCCTGTTCATGAACACGGCCCTGTTATCCACTGGTGGCCGCATGGCGACGTGCACCCCATCGATTGCTCCCTGTACCATGGGGATTCTGGCCATGAGGGCCCGCTGCCCGGCATCCTGGTGGGCGCCCTCCACAGGGAACTGGATGTAGCGAGCAACGATGTCATACCGGTGCACCGATGCCTTGCGAGATGCCGGACAGATCCTCAGTCGATGACTGGAACGACTCGGTGGCATAAAATTTTAGGGACCTTGACGTCCACAGGGAGAGGGTGTCCTCCTCCAGTCCCACACGGTGCCAGGTGTTCCATCAGGTGGCAGATATGGGCGACTGTTTCCCAGTTCACCCGGAGTCTCCTCCTGCATGCCCGGTCCGTGAGGTCCTGGTACGATGTGCGACGCCAGTACACATGGGGCCTCATCGGGCGCCTCCATCGCCATGGCACTACTACCACCACCTCCTCCTCATCGTCCTGGCGGGTGGGCGGCCCTCCAGCCTGGGCAGCTGCCCCTCTGTGGCACGCTCCCCTGTGGCAGCCTCCGCCGCCTTCCTGGCACGTCCCTGCTCCAGCTCCCATAGGACAACATGTAGAAAGTAAGAAGTCTCGCAACACCAGGTTAAAGTCCAACAGGTTTGTTTCAAACACTAGCTTTCGGAGCACTGCTCCTTCCTCAGGTGAATTGAAACAAACCTGTTGGACTTTAACCTGGTGTTGTAAGATTTCTTACTGTGCTCACCCCATTCCAACGCCGGCATCTCCACAACATGTAGAAAGGCAGCTTCCGCTACGGCGGCCAACATCGCTGGGTGATGCCCAAAGATAACTGTCTGCAGGGGGTGGTGGTAGATGACATGGCATCATTAAAAATACCCCCCTCTGCAATCAGGTGCCATGGGCTACATGGTCGCCATCGTTGCCAGCTGGCACCAAGCCAAGCAAAGCCCCCCTGCCTCCCAACCCCAGCACCCCTCTCCCCCTGTCAGCTTGCCCTGTCAGCTTGAGGACAGGGAACAATAAGGATGCCTGGCGAACCAGAAAGAGAAGTTAATCCCACGTCGGTGGGGCTTCGGCCCACCCGACACAGAGATTTGCAGCAGGCCTGGGGACCATCACGACGCACCGATTCCCGCCATTCTACTAGGCGCAATTCCCGTCAGCGGGTTTTTTTGCAGCCCGGAGAATACAGCAGCTGGCGGCGGAGCGGCGGGGCAGGATTCACGCCGCCCCCTGGGAATTCTCCCGCCCGGCAGGGGGTTGGAGAATCCCGCTCCATGTCTTTTTAAGCAGTACATGTTAGATCTTAAAACTCACTCCATAAACAAAATTCCCCTCATCTCCCTCTCTGGTCATTTTGCCCATTCTATTACCTCAGTGTCTTCTGGTCACTGACTCTCCCAATAGTGCAAGCAATTCATTTACACTATTAAAACTCTTAATTATTTTGAGCACCTTTATTAAATCTCCCCTTAACCTTCTCTGCTTTAATAAGAACAAACCCAATTCTGTATTCCCTCCACGTAATTGAACTCCCTCCTGCTTGGTGTCATTCCAGTAAATCTCCTCTGTACCCTTGCCAATGTCTTAACCTCCTTCCTAAAGTTCAGCGCATAAAATTTGACATGATACTCCATCGGAACCCTGACTAGTAACTTATAAAAGATTAGCAAACCCTACTCATTGTTTACTCTATGCTTCTATTTATAAAACCTAGAACCATTATGTTTTTTGCTTAAACAGCTTCATCAACTTGCCCTGTCAGCTTGAGGACAGGGAACAATAAGGATGCCTGGCAAACCAGAAAGAGAAGTTAATCATGGAGGACCAATTGAAGGGATAACCTAGTGATGCGACCATCAATTCACGCGAGACGGAGAGTTGAAGTGAACAGTGGCTCTAATCAGCTAGAACTGTGCCTGCCTGCGACTGCTCTGCACTGAGAGCCGCCTGCAGGGCAGCAGCTCTATATACCTCCCCTCAAGGGGGTGGAGCCAGGGGAGGAGCCCACAAGGGCACCAACATGATACAATGCGGTGTAATACAATACAATGGTCCATAGGTGGAGCCCACAAGGGCAACAACAAAGTACAATGCAATACAGTGGCGAATGGCTGCCATAATACATTCACCACATTCACCCCCTGTTAAAAAATTGAAGACCAGCGAGGGTGAAGTGGCTCACAGGTTGAGTCTGTCCGGCACCCTGATCATGCGCTGTGATCGCCTGAGCTCTGGTTTCACTGTGGGCACGGGTGTTGAACTCGTCGATGCAGGTATGGGTGTGTCTTTTGGAGCTTCATCTCTGTAGGTCGGCGATGGGGGAAGGGGGTATAATAGGAGGGGTGGAGGCCATGTGGGGCGGGGGCGCAGTTCAGTGTAGGTTGGGGGGGGGGGGGATAAGTGATGGTCATAGTGCATCCTGTGGGTGCCAGGTCCCGGAGGGAGACTGTATCTTGTCGGCCGTTGTGGTACGCCACATGGGCATATTAGGGGTTGACGTGAAGGAGCTGGACCCTCTCGACCAGGGGGTCAGACTTATGGCTCTTCACGTGTTTTCGGAGGAGTACGGGCCCTGGTGTCGTCAGCCAGGCTGGAAGCGAGACCCCACAGGTGGATTTCCTAGGGAAAACAAATAGGCAGTTCGTTATTCATAAATGAGGAGCCCCGGTCACTGTGGACGTAAGTGGGGAAACCGAACAAGGTGAAGATACTATGTAGGGCCTTAATGACGGTGGCTGCGGTCATGTCGGGTGTGATGAACGGTATTAATAACTGCTGTAAACGGTACCTGACCTTTAATACCTAGCCCCTTTAAGATGCTTGGAACCCTGGGGGACTCTGCCTCTGGCTATGCCCCCAGGAAATGGTATATAGGATAAGGCTCCATGTGGTGAGCACACTTCTCTCGGATGCTGTTCAGTTCTCTGTAGATTAAAACCTTTTGATTACCGACCTTGCTCTCGCGTCGTAATTGAGGGTGCCTCATCGGGGCAAGGGATTTCAAAGGGGAAGTGGGAGTACTTGTCAATGATGTTGAAAAAATGCGCGTTGCGGTTGGTAGAGGGGAGGGGCCCTTTGAAGTTGATACTGAGGTGCTCGAAGGGCTGGGATGCCTTCACCAGGTGGGCCTTATCCAGTCGATAGAAGTGCGGCTTACACTCCGCCAGATTTGGCAGTCCCTGGTCATGGCCCTGACCTCCTCGGTGGAGTAGGGCAGGTTGCAGGTCTTAATGTAGTGGAGAAGCCGGGTGACCCCGGGTGGAGGAGGTCGTTATGGATGGCCCGGAGTCGGTCATCTTGTGCCCTGGCGCATGTGCCGCGGGACAGGGCATCTGGGGACTCATTGAGCTTCCTAGGACGATATACGATATCGGAATTATAGGTGGAGAGTTCAATTCTCCACCTCAAGATTTTATCGTTCTTGATCTTGCCCCGCTGTGTGTTGTCGAACATGAAGGCTACCGACCGTTGGTCGGTGACGAGGGTAAACCTCCTACCAGCGAGGTAATGGCTCCAGAGCCGTACGACTTCCACAATGGCTTGAGCTTCTTTTTCGACTGAGGAGTGTTGAATCTCGTAGGCGTTGAGGGTTGGGGGGAAAAGGCTACGGGCCTGCCTGATTAAGGGTAGCGGCGAGGGTGACCTCTAGCGCATCGCTCTCCACCTGGAAGGGGATGGACTCGTCCACCGTGCGCATCGCGGCTTTGGCAATATCTGCCTTGATGCAGCTGAAGGCCTGGCGAGCCTCAGCCGCCAGTGGGACGATGGTAGCTTTGATCAGTGGGTGGGCTTTGTCCGCGTAGTTGGGGACCCACTGGGCATAATAGGAAAATAACCCGAGGCACCTTTTCAGGGCCTTGGGGCAGTGGGGGAGGGGGAGATGCCGGAAGGGAGATCGGGGTCGGGCCCTAGGACTCCGTTTTCCACGACATCGCAGAGGATGGCTAGTGGGGTTGTGCGGAAAACGCATTTCCCCTTGTTATAAGTGAGGCTTAGGGCTTGGGTGGTTTGGAGAAACCTCTGAAGGTTGGCGTCGTGGTCCTGCTGGTCGTGGCTGCAGATGGTGACATTGTCCAAGTGCGGGAATGTGGCCCACAGCCCGTACTGGTCCACCATTCGGTCCATCGTTCTTTGGAAGACCGAGACCCCGTTGGTGACGCCGAAGGGGACCTGGAGGTAGTGGAAGAGGCGGCCATCTGCCTCAAAGGCCGTGTAGTAGCGGTCCTCCGGGCGGATTGGGAGCTGGTGGTATGTGGACTTCAGATCCACCGTGGAGAACATCCGGTAGTGTGCGATCTGATTGACCATGTCCACCATCCAGGGAAGGGGGTCGCATCGAGGTGCATGTACCGGTTTATGGTTTGGCTGTAGTCTACAACCATCCAGTTCTTTTCCCCGGTCCTGACGACCACCTCCTGGGCTCTTCAGGGGCTATTACTGGCCTTGATGATCCCTTCCCACAAGAGCCGCTGGACCTCGGACTTGATAAAAGTCCTGTCCTGGATACTGTACCACCTGCTCCTGGTGATGATGGGTTTACAGTCGGCGGTGAGATTCGCGAAGAGCGGGGAAGGGTTGGCCTTCCAGGGCGCGAGGCTACAAACGGTGAAAGGGGGTAGGGGCCCGCCGAACTTTAGGGTCAGGCTCCTGAGGTTGCACTGGAAGTCCAGTCCCAACAGAAGAGGGGTGCAGAGATTGGGGAGTACATATAGTTTAAAGTTTGCGTATTCAACGCCCTGTATCGCAAGGTTCACGACAGTGTACCCCCGGATCTGCACTGAGTGAAATCCGGAAGCGAGGGAGATTGTTTGAAATGCGGGGGAGATTTGGAGAGAACAGCGCCTTACCGTGTCTGGGTGTACGAAGCTCTCCGTGCTCCCGGAGTCAAACAGGCAGGGTATTTCGTGCCCATTGACCCAGACGGTCATCATGGAGTTCCTGAGGTGCTTTGCGCGTGACTGGTTGAGGATGACCGCGCTGAGTTGCGGGTAGCCGGCATGGTCAGAGGTGGTGGGGTGGTCCCAAGGTGGCTGCCTCCATCGGTCGCACGTATCAGGCGGTGTTGAAATGGCGGCCAAGATGGCGGCCCCCATCGGTCGCACATGTCGGGCGGCGATGAAGGTGGCGGCCAAGATGGCACCCCCATGAGTCGATCGTGTTGTGTTGAGTCGAAGATGGCTGCCCCCACGGACAACACGAGGCGGGTGATGCGTCCAAAGTGGGCGGAGCCGGCAGGCACGCAGCCACACTGTTGGGTCTGCGGGCCTGAGTCTGAGAGTCGGGCCTCTGATTTGGAGGACTTGGACCTGGCCAGGCAAACTTTGGCAAAGTGTCCTTTCTTGCCGCAGTCGCTAAAGTTCGCGTTCCGAGCTGGGCTACGCCGCCTGGGGTACTGGTGCTGGCTGCAGAAATAGCAGGGTAGCCCCCCCCGGGTTGGGGAGGCAGCCACGTGGCACAGGCCTGGGGCACCCTCTGGTCGGGTGTCCACGAGGGGGTCGCGTGGTCGGAGGGGAAAGCATTGAGGCTCTGAAACACTACTTTTAGGGAGGTGGCTAGCGTCTCTTCTAGGTCGAGGGCGTCCTTCTCGAGCAGGCGCTGTCTGGCGTAGTTGGACCGGACTCCAGCCACATAGGTATCCCGGATGGCGAGTTCCATGTGTTGAGATGCTGTGACGGCCTTGCAGTTGCAGCTTCGTGTGAGTACTTTCAGGTCGCATAGGTACTCCTCCAGCGATTCGCCGGGGCGTTGGCGGCGAGTGGTGAGGAGATGCCGCGCGAACACTTCATTCACCGGCCCAACGTATTGCCGCTTCAGGATCACGACCGCGTCTGTGGTCGCTTCCTCGATTTGCACGGAGATTCGATGGCCATGGAAGAGGCTCAGCTTCTGTTCGTCGGTGATGGAGGGCGAAGAGGAGGCGGCGATGTAGGCCTCAAAACATCGGAGCCAATGCGAAAAAATCCCTCTGGCTTCAGCGGCCTGTGGGTCGAGTTCCAGTTGGTCAGGTTTGAGGGCTGCTTCCATCGCCATGTTGTAGCTGATTAAATTGATGCGGCCATCAATTCACACGAGACGGAGAGTTTAAGTGAACAGTGGTTCTGATCAGCTAGAACTGTGCCTGCCTGCGACTGCTCTGCACTGAGAGCAGCAGCTCTATATACCTCCCCTCAAGGGTCGGAGACAGGGGCAGAGCCCACAAGGGCACCAACATGATACAATGCGGTGTAATACAATACAATGGTCCATAGGTGGAGCCCACGAAGGGAACAACATAGTACAATGCAATACTGTGGTGAATGGCTGCCATAATACATTCACCACACCTAGATGCTGTTGATATTGTAAGAAATGAAATGGGAACAGACCCATTGTTAAAGAAGATTTAATTTCCACTCTGCAGCAACTATTCGCAGGGAAAAAGTTTTAAGCCTTTCAAGTAATGAAATACATTTAAATCGCAAGTGTATGATTAGATTAACTTTTGGAGCCCTAATTTTGGGGAATGGAAATGGTACAGAGGAGTTTTATTACGCTGATACGAAAGATATGACCCTATTGTTGCCCTATTATGTATTCTCATGTATTTTCTTGAATTTTGTTTAATTCCCTTTTCTTCCATGTACTGAATGATCTGTTGAGCTGCTTGCAGAAAAATACTTTTCACTGTACCTCGGTACACGTGACAATAAACAAATCCAATCCAATCCAATGACACTTTACTTTTATAGGAATGGCGATTCATTTCACTGGAACACAGATTACTGAGAGACAATCTGATAAAACCGGTTAAAGTTATGAGTGGCTTTGATAAAAATGAGTATGGAAAAGTACCATTTCCAGTGGTTGATGAATCAGTAACTAGAAGGCAAGAATCTGAGACCATCACCAAAAGAAAGAAAAGTCAGGAGGTGAAGACAATTTTGTTTTTAATACCTAGTGCTATCAAGAATTTGAATGCCCTACCAGGAACAATGGTAAAAGTAGAATCCTCAATAGCTTTCAAAAAAGAAGCAGACCACAATTATGTGGGTATACGGAAAAGGACTGCTGAGTAGAATATCTGCAAGGGTTTTTCAAGTCCCATAATCCAATCTGACACCTCAGCACAATGCTGAGGGAGGTGCTGCACTGTCAGAGGTGCGGTCTATTGATTGCAACGTTAAGCTGTTTGCCCCCTCAGTTGGATATAAATATCCACTTGCACTATAGATCAAAGCAATTGTTCAATATCCTAGCCAATATTTATCCCTCAATTAATTAAAAACAGATAACCTGGTCATTATCATATGTTAGACGTTTAGCTGCTGTTATATAAAGAGTCAAAGGTTCTGCTGCCTTTCCACAAACGCCTTTAATTTACTTCAACAGACTTTACACAACACTCTAACATCACATCACCTAACACAAAGGCCACCTGAAGCCCCTTTACATATCAGTGTCAATTATTGGATACTTAACATAAATGAGATAACTAATTGGAATGTCTCTTAACACATTACTTAACATCATATTGCTCCTTGAGGCACCTTGCTCTCAGCACATTGGTTGCTGCATTTCCTACATTATTGTGGTGACCACACTTCAAAAAATGTACTTCCTTGGTTGTGAAGTACTTTGTCCGTTGGATATTGTGAAATGTCATTTTCTGGGTTTCAGGGAATCCTCTGCTGAAGTCACAGAAGAACCCCCAATGGAGATTAATGGCATAAGTGATTATTTAATTCAGAAAGTTAACACACATGTACAGGACGGGCCTCAATCTCTGTTGTAAAATCTTATGATTCTATAATCAGTTATGTCACTGTCTAATTCTAAGAGACTGAAATCTTTTAATCTGAAATTCTGAAATGGAGCCAACTGTTTTAAAACTGAATCCAGCTAAGGCTGTAAGTCTAATATTGTCTTAGTCATATGATATTGAATGTATATATGCCACACATCCCAGTGCCAGTGATTTTTGATAGATCCAACTTATTTTTGTTTAAATCAGTGTTCTGGCGAGTTTCATTATCTGTATTTTATCTTGATTCTACCATACACCAGTATTTTCTGCATAATAGAAGTAGCTTATTACCTCATGACACAGTGTCCTTTGCAAGTCGTTTTTTTTAACATATCAGGAGGTCAGTGCATACAATGTAACTTGGCAGCTGTGCTATAATAATGCACTCTGTTTCATGTAGGTGGCTGGTACATGTAAACGTCAGTCTGTCATGCTTTTTAAAAGTTTTACATGAAATTGGAGCATTGATGGATGGGTCAGCATTTATTGCCTGTCCCTAATTGTCTCAGCTTTTGGACTGAGTGGTTTGGCAGGCATTTAAGAGTCAACCACATTGCTGTGCATCTGGAGTTACATGTTGGCCAGACCGTGTAAGTACAGCAGATTTCCTTCTCTAAATGACATTAGTGAACAAGATGGATTTTTGCAACAATCGGCAATGGTCTCATGGTCATTGTTAGAGTTTTATTTCCAGCTGACACTGCACTACTAAGTTCCATGCAAGAACAAATACTTTAGGTATTAACCATGCAATAATTAGAGTAAGAAAAAGAGTGACTAACAGTTTAACCAACAGTAAGAAGTGGTTCTGTCAATGAACCAAGGGGAAGTTCAATAAGAAATGTAATAAGGCAATAACAGGTAGTTTTGAACCACCGAATGGCACCACAGATTCCACACAGACAGTGACCCAAGCCGCAAATCGAACTTGGAACCCTGGAGCTGTAAAGCAACAGTGCTAACCACTGTGCTGCCCTTCTTGAATTCCGAATTCTCTCTGCTGCTTGACTTAAACGTACATGTTCGTAAAGCATCCATGAATCACAATGATAACAGCAAAAAATAAAGAGAGAAAAAATAAAGGAATCATAAGGAAGGACTTTTATAGTGGCCAGAATCTTAGCTGGATCAGCCAGACAAATAGAGTGGTTACAAGAGCAGGTCAGAGGCTGGTAATTTTGTGGCGAATAACTCACTCTGTGGATCCCAAAATCTTGTCCACTATCTACATCTTAAACTTAATCCACCCCTCTCAGCTCCTTTAAATTTCTTTTTCTACCACCCCTCCAGGCCCCACCCCAAACTATTAATTGAGATATAATTCTTGCTATTCTCCTTTATCCTCTGCATTGAACAAATCTTTTCTGCGTATGTGCAAGAAATAACTTGCTCCTAAGTAATGAACAACTGTACTTTCAAACTCTGAACTCTCTAGCCTTTGACTTCTATTCACCGTGATGCATCTGCAGCTCTTAATCTATCCAACCTCTCCTTCACTTCTACTTGGATGTCCTTGCCTACAGTAAAACTTGCACTGTCTCCTGCTTTGGTTAATCTGCCTAGTAGGGCTCTTATCTTGGCTCCCTCAAGTTCAAGGGGCACAGGTTTAAAATGTCTCTGATGCACAACATTGCTTGGATTAGCCATCCATCAGATCTGGTTGGATCACATAAATCATTACTGTGCTCTTTCCTCATCTGCCAAAAATATTCACAATGCAGGATTATCCTGGTAAAAAAAGATAATGTTTGATTCTTTTCTCCACTGCCAACCATTCCCTTAGAGCACTTTCCGCTGCTCTCTGTGACTATATGCAAGGAGTTCATGGATTTGTTTGTCAGTAAATCGAGGTTGTCCTTGCCTTCTTGCTCATCAAGCGAAACGTCCCCGAATGTCCTTCATTCCCACGTTAAACCTGTGTCTTTCCCGAAGTTGAGAGTTAAGGTCAGCACGTGGAAAATGAATTAAAAAGTCTGTAGCTACTGAATAATAAGTGAAACTTTATAATGTGAAAATAGGAAAACTGCTGGTTGGTGATGTGACCAGAGAGTGACTCCAACGTGAAGCTTTCTTTCAAAATTGCATCTGTTGTCTGTAAGTACCAGCCTCTCCGAACAGGCGCCGTAAAGTGGCGACTAGGGGCTTTTCACAGTAACTTCATTTGAAGCCTACTTGTGACAATAAGGGATTTTCATTTCATTCATTTCAAGTATCATTTCCTCCAACAAATCTGTAAGTGTTGATGCTGGAATCTATAGGAATTTCATTTCTTACTCACAGACAAGACTTCTGGCTATGTTTATCCAAACAATTGTCAATCCTGGCAATTCCCTATCTTCAGAAAAAGAAATCCTGTCCTTCAATTCTCCAACAGTTGGGATTCTCTGTTCCCGCCAGAGGCGCACCCCTTACCACGGGTTTCTCAAGGGCATGGGCAATGGGAAATCCAATTGACAAGTGGCGGGAGTAGAGATTTCTGCTGCTAGCGAATGTTGCGCTGCCCGGAAACACGTGACTGGGGGACCGGAGAATCCAGCGCACTTTATTTCTCTGTCCTGGCAAACTACTGCTTCATTTCCAACCTCTGTTTCATTTGTTACGAACCCTGCTGATGTTAAATGTGAGGGTATCCCAAAACCCAGAAGGATAAATTGGAACACGGGTTCATAGTGGTGTATGTGTTTTGTTTTGGTAGAATGTGAGGAACGATGTACAACCCAGTGAGGAACTGTCCAGTCATTGTGTGAACAATTAATAAAGAATATTTATTAACTTGAAAGACAAAAACACACACAAGAAGGACTATAATACGCTATGACACTCAAGTATATTGATGACCAAACACACATAATTTTAGATGAAGCTATCCCTTGGTCCTCAACTATTTAAGTTACGGACTCTGAGACATCCCTTTTCCCAAAAACACCAATTTTAAGTAACTTTGAACCATATCCAGCAAATAATTGTCGCAAGCAGTTTAAGGTGGTAACCTGTGGGAAATAGTGTTCAGGTTCAGCAAAGATAACAATGGCTGCTTCTTTCGGGAGACTCGGGGCGGGATTCTCCCAACGGGAGTCTAAGTGCCGACGCCAGAGTAAAAACCGGAGTGTTTTACTCCGGCGTCGGAGCCCGTTCCGAGACCCCTATTCTTCACCCTCTGTGGGGCTAGCAGGGGCATTGCGTGATTTACGGGGGCGGGGCCTCGGCATGGCATCAGAGACCCGGCTCCACGTAAAAGACGCGGCCCCTCCGGCCCCTCACCAACATGGCGCTGGGATTCTGGGGCCGGCCGCGGAAGGAAGTAGGCTCGGGGCGGGTGAGAGGCTGGCCCGCCGATCGGTGAGCCCCGATCGCGGGCCAGACCCTATCGGAGGCCCCCCCAGGAACGGAGCCCCCCTCCCCCCCACCCAGAGGCCGCCCCCCCAAGCCTTCGCGACGAGTACCCGCCGGCAGCGACCAGGTGTGGATGGCGCCGGCGGAACTCGGCCATTTACGCGCGGCCGCTCGGCCCATCCGGGCAGGAGAATCGCCGCTCGCCATTTGCAGCGATTCAACGAGCGGCCTGGCGCGATTCGCGCGCCGCTGGTTTCGGAGGGGTGGGAGAATCATGTGAGGGGGTCAGGGCAGCATAGCGTGATTCGCGCGGCGCCCCGGCGTTTCTCCCATCCGGCGTGGGGGCGGGGTGGGAGAATGCCGCCCTATATCTGTAACTTGATACAGTTCTGATGTTAGCTATCTCTCCCTTTTTTCCTTAAGTTAGTGTCTTTCCTTTCGACGTTAATCACCCGGTGGAGTCGGCTTTTGGCGGGTACATGTCCATTTCTTTTTCTCTCTACTTTGAAGTTACCACCTCTATAGCTCCATTGTTTTCTTTGGTCTCATGCGTAAAATAGTTGTTTCCCATTGATAAGTGAACTTACATCTCATTATTTCACCAGATATCTGCTTCTAATCAATTCCCTGTTTTATTTTGTTTTTTAATCTTAATTTTCCCCAATTCTTAACACTTTGTCAAAGTCCTTGAACATGTGGGCCGGGATTCTTCGAAATCCTGGCTAAGTGGTGACGCCGGCGTAAACACCAGAGTGGTGTACATCGGCATTAACGGGCCTCCTGGTCCAGCAATTCTCCGTTTTTTAGGAGGCTAGCATGGAGCCGGAGTAATATGCGCTGCTCCGGCGCCGAAAAGCGGTCCTGCAGGGCCGGCGTGGGTCCACGCATGTGCGCCACGGCCGGCGAGGGTCCATGCATGCACGCAATGGCCGTCTCTGCGCTAGCGCATGCGCGTGGTTGCTGTCCCCGCGCCGGCACGGCACATCATGTCGGTGACTGAACAGTGGGCCTGCGCGGAAGGAGGTAGGCCCCCTCCAGATCGCGGCCGCCTGCCGATCGGAAGCCCCCATCACGGGCCTAGATCTTGTGGAGGCATCCCACCCCTGGAGTCAAATCCCCCCACCCCTCCCCACCAGGACATCCACAGCGGCCGCGGGTCTGAGCTCCTGCTGGGTGGTACCAGCTTTGAACCATGCCGGGGGGACTCGGTGGAACTCGGCGGGAGTTCGTCCCGTCGCCCACGGAGAATCACCGCGGGGGCCTATTTCAGTGGGCCCGACCGGCACTGCGGCGTCTGCACGGGCGCGATTGGCGCCGATTCTCTGGTCGCTGGAGAATCGGCGGCCCGGCGTTGCAGCGGCTGCCGGGAATCTCGCGCGTCCCCCGGCAATTCGCCGACCTGGTGCAGGCTCGGAGAATCCTAGCCGTTGTGCCTCCCAAAACCGAGCCCATCTTCCCACATCGCCAGTCAGGGTTCTGACACTGCCACAGCACAGGAGTGGTGCTAGTCAAAGTCACAGATGGCACTCTGTGTGACTGTGACCATGGTACACTGTCCCTTCTCATAGCTCTCAACCTCCAAGCAGTCGAGATGGTCAACCACACCACCCTTCTGCAATGCCTCTCCCCTGTTGTCTATGTTAGTGGGATCATTGGAGTCACCCAAGGATCTATCCTTACCTGCATTCACTCCCTCATTTGCATGCTGTCACTTAGCTACATTATTTAAGGAGATTGAAACAGGTTTCACATGCACGCTGAAGAAATACAACTCTACCATGCTACCAACTTTCCATCATCCAATATCTCAGTATTAATATTCACTACTAGAGTGCCAGCAATTTCTTCCATTTGAACATTGGGAAGACCAAAGCCAGTGTCAGGTTGAAGTACACTGTTCACAATTGCAGGACCTACTTTTGCCTGATTTGAGTTTCCTAGATCTTATTAATTGCAACAAAAATAGCTTGCATTGATATAGCATATTTTATGTGGTATCATAGGAGCATTATCAGACAAAAATTGACACCGAGACACATAAGCAGATATTAGAACAGTGAGAAAAAGCTTCATCAAAGAAGCATCTTAAATGAGGAACGAAAGGTGGAGATGTATATTGTCTTCAAAATTCCAGAGCTTAGGGCCTGGGCAACTGAGGGCACAGCTGCCAATGATGGACCAAAAGAAACTGAGGATGCACAAGAGACCAGAGTCTGGGAAATGCAAGAGCTCGTGAAAGATTATAGAGTGGGGAAGAGGTTATGAAGTAAGAGGGAGGAGTGAGGCCATGGAGTGATTTGAACGTAAAGATGAGAGTTTTAAATCTGAGCTATTGCTGGACAGGCAGCCAGTGCAGGTCAGCGAGTACAGGGTTAATGGTTCAATGGCTCTGAAAAAGAGTCCACACAGATTCGAAACATTAACTCTGTTTCTCTCTCCACAGATGCTGCCAGACCTGCTTTCCAGAATTTTCTGTTTTTATTTCAGGTTTCCAGCATCTGCAGCTCTTTGCTTTTCTCATAATGGTTTAACTAAGGGTGCGATCCAAAGGACATGCTGCGCCCAAAAAGAAGCTCGCCGCAGCACAGCGTGGCCATTGAAAGCCTGGAGACCCCTGTCCCGGGGTCTATCCACTCGCAACGGGATTCAACGAGGGGAAGGGGGACTGGGGACCCTCCCATATTGCGTTTGGGCTGATGGGGAAGAGGTGGGGGATTGTTTCAGGGGCCTCAGGGATCGGGATGATCCGATCTCTCTACAATGGGAAGTTCTGGTGAGTGGAGCTTCCCACTGGACTGCGTGTGGCCGCGACTGCACGCTCTCCATTCAGATCCCTTATTCAACCTGAGTCGTGTTGAATACCCAATAGTTTCTCAGCCCTGCGAGTGCTGGGAAACATGCGGCTAACCATGCTCGCTGGGTGACTTTCATCCCTTTTGAGAGAATTATGCCCTCGGTGTTAGTCAGGATACAGGAAGCAGAACTTTGGATGAGTTGAAGTTTATGGAGGGTAGAAGATTGGTGGCTGGCCAGGAGAAGATTGGAAATGATGAGGCGGGAGGCAATAAAAGGACAAGACTATCTATACGTATTATTGTCTATTTCTGTGTCTATTTCTATGTCTGCCTTCTCTTAAATAATGCTCGATTATCCTTTGCTTCACCCTGTGTAGCCATTCTGCCTGGTCCATGCTAGTATCATTTGCTCATAGATTTTAATACACATCCTCGAGAGACCAGGAATAGTGGATGAAAATCTGTCTGTGGTCTTCCTCTGTCAGAGGGAGCAAGAAGCAAGTCCAGATTATTGTTGATTGGACAGCTAATAACTTTCATCATAAAATATTTCACCACTGCAGAAATTGGTGGTGAATTTATCCACACTGTTCAATCCCGGCAATGATTCACTTCCACTGACATCATTAATCCTGGCAGCAATTCTGTCTTATAATTCTTACTGTAGGTTATGTTATAGCAGGAAACTTGAAGCTGCAATGTTGATAGTTCTCCTTTGAATAAGGGTGTTTACATCTCAGTGGGTGGATGGTGGGAAAAGTAAAATGCACAAGAGAATTTGGGGAGTGATTTTCTGGTATAAACCAACATGAACTTCTTCGGGCTAATATTTCTGCCAACACAGGTTACTGGTTCAATTCATGTACCGGAAATGTGCTGAACATCTTGGGAAGTTCACCCCTGCAAATATATGGTTCAAGTCCATTGTGAACTGATTTCATTAAGAAAAACTGAGAATACCTCATCAAATGTCACTATAATCCTGTTAGTGATCATATAAAATGAAGAGGAATGGAAAGTTCTGTGGCCTGTGAGTATGAGAAATTGTGCCAGTAGTCTTCATAATAACTATGACAGCAGTTTTGAATCATTTGATGCATTCATAGATGTTTGTGATATTAATGGTCATGTCTCTGTTGAAAACCACAGGCCTGAGATTTTTGCAAAAACAGCTCCTGTGATGGGGGGGTTAGAACATAGAACAGTACCGCACAGAACAGGCCCTTTGGCCCTCGATGTTGTGCCGAGCAATGATCACCCACGTATTCACCCTATACCCGTAACCCAACAACCCCCCCCTTAACCTTACTTTTTAGGACACTACGGGCAATTTAGCATGGCCAATCCACCTAACCCGCACATCTTTGGACTGTGGGAGGAAACCGGAGCACCCGGAGGAAACCCACGCACACACGGGGAGGACGTGCAGACTCCGCACAGACAGTGACCCAGCCGGGAATCGAACCTGGGACCCTGGAGCTGTGAAGCATTGATGCTAACCACTATGCTACCGTGCTACCTTGTTGGGTGAAACAAAACATTGGATTGTGACTGAACCCCTTTACAGTTCTCTGGAAAGGCAGGATAGACATAGATCCCTCACCATCTTCTGCAGGAGGATTGAATATATATTTTATTAAAGAAAAGCATATGTTATATACGGACGATTTATTTAACAAAGGATGTGTAAATTGACAATACTCAGAGCAAAATGTGCTTACAGTATTTTTTTAAACTGGTTGCTTTAATTACATAGATTGGCTGCCACTTTCCATTATTCAATTACAGACAATGCCGTGGTGCACAGCTGGAGCTCTTATGAGACAGTCAATTCAAAATTGTGACTTGGGCCAATTAAACAATTAACATATTAAACTTATCCATCATAAACCAGCTATAACATTATTAATTTACATGTGGTATCCCACTGATGCCTATACATCTCATTTATCTTGGTGTCGGTATTGTACATTGAAAATGCTTAATCATTTTCTGTGTAAGTGTTTAACTTCCCTGTACTCTTAACTCGCGACAAAAGATCAACTCAGTAATCTAATATATAAAAAGAAAATAAAAGGATGTGCTGGCCTTGGAAGGGGTCCAGAGGAGGTTCACAAGAATGAGCCCTGGAATGAAGAGTTTGTCATATGAGGAGCGATGGAGGACTCTGGATCTGTACTTGTTGGAATTTAGAAGGATGAGGGGGACTCTCATTGACATTTACAGGATACTGCGAGGCCTGGATAGAGTGGACGTGGAGAGGATGTTTCCACTAGTAGAAAAAACTAGAACCAGAGGGCACAACCTCAGACTGAAGGGACAATACTTTAAAACAGAGATGAGGAAGAATTCCTTCAGCCAGAGGGTGGTGAATCTGTGGAACTCTTTGCTGCACAAGGCTTAGGAGGCCAAATCATCGAGTGTCTTTAAGACAGACATAGATAGGTTTTTGATTAATAAGGATATCAGGGGCTATGGAGAGAAGGCAGGAGAATGGGAATGAGAAAAATATCAGCCATGATTGAATGGCTGAGCAGACTTGTTGGGCCGTGTGGCCGATTTATGCTCCTATGTCTTCTGGTCTTATAGAAGCAGGAGGAGGTCATTTGGCCCATTGAGCCTGCTAAGTCATTCATTATGATCATGGCTGATCATCAAGTTCAATACCCGATCCTGTCTTCCCCCATATTCCTTGATCCCTTTAGTCCCAAGAGCTATATCTAATTCCTTCTTGAAATTACACATTTGGGCCTCAGCTACTTTCTGTGGTAGTGAATTCCATAGATTCATCACTCCCTGAGTGATGATATTTCTCCTCTCTCAGTCCGAAAATTATTCTCAAACTATGACCCCCTAGTTCTGGACTCCCCCACCATCGGGAACATTCTTTCTGAACCTACCCTGTCTAATCCTATTAGAATTTTATAAATTTCTATTTGATATCCTCTCACTCTTCTCAACTCCAATGGATATAATCCTAACCGACTTAGTCTCTCCTCATATGACAGTACTGCCATCCCCAGAAATCAGCCTGATAAACCTTTGCTGCATTCCCTCCATAGCAAGAACATCCTTCCTCAGATAAGTACTAAAGACTAAAACTGCACACAGTTCTCCAGGTATGGCCTCACCAATGTCCTATACAATTGTAATAGAACATCCCTATTCCTATACTCAAATCCTCTTGTTAAGAAGGCCAATATACCATTTGCCTTCTTTACTGCCTGCTGTTCCTACATGTTTATTTTCAGCGATTGATGCACAAGTCTTCAAGATCTCACTGAGTATCCACCTCTCTCAATTTACACCCATTTAAATAATCTGCCTTCTTATTTTTGCTACCAAAACAGATAACCTCACATTTATTCACATTATACTGCATCTCCCATGCTTATGCCCACTCACTCAGCCTATCCAAATCCCACTGTAGCATCTCTGCATCCTCCTCACAGCTCCCTCCCACCCAACACTCTATATCATCTGAAAATTTGGAGTTAATACATTTAGTTCCCTTGTTCAAATCATTCATATATGATGTGAACAGTTGGGATCCGAGCACAGATCCCTGCAGTACCCAACTAGTCATTGCCTGCCAATCGAAAAGATACACATCTATTCCAACTTTTTGCTTCCTGTCTGCTAACCAGCTTTCTATCCATCTCAAGACACTACCTGCAATCCTGTTAGCTTTAACTTTATATAGTAATCTGCAATGTGAGGCCTTGTCGAAAGCCTTCAGAAAGTCTAAATAAAACACATCATTGTTCTCCTATGTCTACTCTCCCAGTTACATGTTCAAAGAATTCGAGTAGATTTGTCAAATATGATTTCCCTTTTGTAAATCCATGTTGACTTTGTCTGATTACACCACTGCTTTCCAAATGCTGTGCTATGAAATCTTTGATGATGGACTTCCCTACTACCGACGTCATATTCACAGGTCTATAGTTCCCTGTTTTCTCTTGTGGTGAGCACGGTAGCATTGTGGATAGCACAACTGCTTCACAGCTCCAGGGTCCCAGGTTCGATTCCGGCTTGGGTCACTGTCTGTGTGGAGTCTGCACATCCTCCCCGTGTGTGCGTGGGTTTCCTCCGGGTGCTCCAGTTTCCTCCCACAGTCCAAAGATGTGCAGGTTAAGTGGATTGGCCATGCTACATTGCCCTTAGTGACCAAAATTGCCCTTAGTGTTGGGTGGGGTTACTGGGTTATGGGGATAGGGTGGAGGTGTTGACCTTGGGTAGGTTGGTCTTTCCAAGAGCCGGTGCAGACTCGATGGGCCGAATGGCCTCCTTCTACACTGTAAATTCTATGAATGTATATATACTAATTCATACTGTTATTGTAAGCACAGTAGCGCCATCCTACCACTAGGGGGAGTTGCTCTGGGAGCACTTAGGAACTTGTACTGGGCTCCACCCTTGGTTCCGCCCATGACTCCTCCCCCTAGTGCAGCTGTATAAGTATCCGTGTCCAGAGTCAGCCTGGGTCACTACGAGTTCATCGACAGGTAACAGGCTAGCTCTGAAGTAAGTCGATTAAAGCCTAGATTCACATCGGAAACACGTGTCTGGTGAATTGATGGTTCCATCAATTTAATCGACTTAAGAACAGTAAGATCGATTATGGAATCGGCCCTCAAGCCTGGACGCCTGGAACTCAACCCACAGGATGCTGAGGCTAAAGAAATCTTCTCCCATTGGATCCGGTGCTTCAAGGCCTACCTGGCCGAAGCAAGCACAGCCGAAACTACAGAGGATCAGAAGCTGAGTCTACTGCACGCGAGGGTGAACCATAGAATCTCAATGCAACTAAACCCGGCCAGTTCATATACTGCGGCGCTAGCAGTTCACGAAAAAATGTATGTAAGGCCAATTAATGAAGTTTACGCTTGCCATGTGTTTACGACTCGCCGTCAGCGGCCTACGGAATCACTCGCCGAATTCCTAAGAGAACTTAACAATTTGTCCAATGACTGTAATTACCAAGTGGTTACCGTGGCTGAACACAGGGAATTGGCGGTACGCGATGTTTTCGTAGCGGGCCTCAGGTCTAACTATGTGCGCCAACGACTGTTGGAAAAGGGGGCCCAGGACTTAGAAACGACTGTGGAAGCTGCGACCACGATGGAGGTCTCCTTCCGCAGCCTTAACTCGTTCCCCGCGGACGCTGCGACCCCATCATGGGCCCCCGACCAGCGACTCCCCCAGGCCTGTGCTACGCAGCCGCCCAGCCACCATGCTGCCCCAGCCAGCCACTATGCTGCCCCAGCAAGCCACTATGCTGCTCCAGCCTGCCATTTCTGTGGCCAGAACCAGCACCCGCGGCAGCACTGCCCGGCCCGCAACGCTGCCTACAGCAGCTGCGGGTGAAAAGGGCATTACGCTAGAGTGTGCCTCGCAAAAAGCTTCCAACACCCCAGCGACTCGTAGTAACCACTCCCCGCACTCTCAGCCCCGCGGGCCCGAAACGCTGCGGCCTATTCCCCGACTCCGCCCCCTCCAGCCACGTGCGATTCATGGGGGCCGCCATCTTGGAAAACCTCCACCACACGGCCGGCCACGTGCGATTCATGGGGACCGCCATCTTGGACGCCATCTTCCTCGCCGCCCGCCACGTGAGACTCATGGTGGCAGCCATCTTGGACACCATCTTCCTCGCCGCCCGCCACGTGCGATCCACGGGCCCGATCGGCATCTCCGCGCTCGGACAACTCAGCGGAGGAATTCGAACAAGACTACGAACTCAGAGGGCAGTCATCACGGGGCCACTCCAGCACAGCTGATCGAGCCGCCGACTATCCGCAACTCAGCGCGGTCACCCTAGACCAATCCCGACCAAAGAATCTACGAAACTCGATGGCAGAGGTCCATATCAACGGGTACAAAACGCCATGCCTCTTCGACTCCGGGAGCACAGAGAGCTTCATACACCCAGACCTGGTAAGACGCTGTTCGCTCCCCATTTTCCCCGCGCAGCAACTATCTTGCTCGCTTCAGGCTCCCACTCGGTCCAGATCCAGGGGCGCACCGCCGCGACACTCACAATCCGAGGCACTAATTACTCGAAGTTTAAACTCTACGTTTTGCCCGAACTCTGCGCGCCACTCTTATTAGGCCTAGACTTCCAGTGTAACCTCAAGAGCCTCACCCTCAGCTTCAGAGGGCCCCTGCCCCCACTCACGATCTGCTGCCTCGCTAAGCTGCAAATCCCTCCCCCTCCTCTCTTTGCCAATCTCACTAAGGACTGTAAACCCGTAGCCACTCGTAGCAGGCGGTATAGCCTGCAGGATAGGGTATTTATCAGAGCAGAGGTCCGAAAGCTACTCAGTGAGGGGGTTATAGAGGCCAGCAATAGTCCCTGGAGAGCTCAGGTGGTGGTCATTAAGACCGGGGAAAAATTCGGTATGGTGGTCGACTACAGTCAGACTATAAATAGATTTACGCTCCTCGACGCGTATCCCCTTCCCAGGATTACAGACATGGTAAACCAGATCGCCCAGTACCGGCTCTTCTCCACGGTGGATCTGAAGTCTGCATACCACCAGCTCCCAATCCGCTCAGAGGACTGCCACTACACGGCATTTGAGGCCGATGGCCGCCTCTTCCATTTCCTCCGGGTCCCTTTGGCCGTCACTAATGGGGTCTCAGTGTTCCAACGAGCAATGGACCGAATGGTGGACCAGTACGGGCTGCGGGCCACGTTTCCGTGCTTGGACAATGTCACCACCTGCGGCTATGACCAGCAGGACCACAATGCCAACCTCCACCGTTTTCTCCAGACGGCACAGAAATTGAACCTCACGTACAACAAGGAGAAATGCGTTTTCCGCACATCCAGACTAGCCATCCTCGGCTACGTCGTGGAAAACGGAGTCCTGGGCCCGAACCCGGACCATATGCTCCCTCCCCCTCATTGTCCCAAGGCCCTCAAACGGTGCTTGGGATTTTTTTCTTACTACGCCCAGTGGGTCCCTCAATATGCGGACAAAGCCCGCCCACTCTTTAGGACCACACGATTTCCCCTGTCAGCCGAGGCACGCCAGGCCTTCGACGGCATCAAGGAGGACATCGCCAAAGCGGCCATGCGGGCAGTGGATGAATCCACCCCATTTCAGGTAGAGAGCGACGCCTCAGAGGTAGCTCTTGCAGCCACGTTAAATCAGGCAGGGAGACCAGTTGCATTTTTCTCCCGTACCCTCTCCGCTTCAGAACTCTGACACTCTTCAGTCGAGAAAGAAGCACAAGCCATTGTGGAGGCTATCCGTCACTGGAGGCACTACCTCGCTGGTAGGAGGTTCAACCTCATCACCGACCAAAGATCGGTTGCCTTCATGTTGGACAACTCGCAAAAGGGCAAAATAAAAAACAATAAAATTCTGAGGTGGAGGATCGAACTCTCCACCTACAATTACGATATCAAATATCGACCCGGGAAGCTCAACGAGCCTCCGGATGCCCTATCCCGCGGGACATGCGCCAGCGCGCAGATCGACCGATTAAAAAGTATCCACAATGACCTCTGCCACCCGGGGTTCACCCGGCTCGCCCACTACATCAGGGCCCGAAACCTGCCTTTCTCCAACGAGGAGGTAAAAGCGGTCACCAGGGACTGCCCGATCAGTGCGGAGTGCAAACCGCACTTCTATAGACCAGACAGGGCCCACCTGGTCAAGGCTTCTAGGCCCTTTGAACGCCTCGCGATTGATTTCAAAGGGCCACTCCCCTCAACTAACAAGAACATTTACTTCTTAAATGTCGTAGAAGAGTTCTCCCGCTTTCCATTCGCTATCCCGTGCCCCGACATGACCTCCCACACAGTCATTAGGGTCCTGCATAGCATCTTCACCCTGTTTGGTTTCCCCAGCTACGCACACAGCGACTGGGGTTCGTCCTTCATGAGCGACGAGCTGCGTCAGTACCTGCTCGAAAAGGGCATTGCCTCGAGCAGGACTACCAGCTACAACCCCAGGGGGAACGGGCAGGTGGAGAGGGAGAACGCGACGGTCTGGAAGACCGTCCTACTGACCATCCGGTCTAGAAAGCTCCAAGTCTCCCAGTGGCAGGAAGTCCTCCCAGACGCGCTCCACGCTATTAGGTCCCTCTTGTGTACGGCAACTAACCAGACCCCTCACGAGAGGCTCTTCATTTTTTCCAGGGGCACTACCACGGGGGTCTCACTTCCGACATGGCTGAGGACGCCGGGCCCCGTACTCCTGAGGAAACACGTCAGGGGGCACAAAACCAACCCCCTTGTTGAGAAGGTGCGCCTGCTCCACTCCAACCCCCAGAATGCATTCGTCGAGTTCCCTGACGGCCGTCAGGACACTGTATCCCTCCGGGATCTGGCACCTGCCGGATCCAGCGCCCCCTCTGCCCCCACAGAAGGATCTCTCACCCTACACCCCATGCTGCCGCCCCCTTGCGCTCCCGAGCCCACGAGCCCGCTCCACCAGTCCCGCGCACCCGTGCCGGCCGGCCCCCAGCGCCCCCAGTCCCCGGTCGACCCAGGACAGTATGAAGCTCGAATACAACCCTCCCTGGAGTCTGCCATCGTACCCCAACGCACTACACCCGTCCAGCCACCGCAAGAGGCTGCAAACCCGGTGCTCCGCAGGTCTCAGCGGACAATCCGACCGCCGGACAGACTGACGTTATAGACTGGACCACCACCCCCGCCGGACTTGATTTTTTTTGCAGGGGTGAATGTGGTGAATGTAATATATGAATGTATATATACGAATTCACACTGTTATTGTAAGCACAGTAGCACCATCCTACCACTAGGGGGAGTAGCGCTGGGAGCACTTAGGAACTTGTACTGGGCTCCACCCTTGGTTCCGCTCACGACTCCTCCCCCTAGTGCAGCAGTATAAGTATCCGTGTCCAGAGTCAGCCTGGGTCACTACGAGTTCATCGACAGGTAACAGGCTGGCTCTGAAGTAAGTCGATTAAAGCCTAGATTCACATTGGAAACACGTGTCTGGTGAATTGATGGTTCCATCATCTCTCTACCTCCCTTTTTAAATAGCAGGGTTATATCAGCTACCCTCCAATCTGTAGGAACCATTCCAGAGTCCAAAGAATTTTGGAAAATGACTACCAATGGATTTGCTATTTCTGGTAAACAGAAATCTAGAATTTCTAATAAACACACACAAATACTTCATTCTTTTCCCTCAAAGCCTTTACATAATCTTTTTAACTGAGGCTATGAAAGGTTCTTTCTTATGTGAAATTTTCAGCCATTTGGAGAAATTTGGTTTTGACTGATAAAGAGAATCTTGTATTATCATAGCGCCTTTCACAAGCTCAGGATGCCCCAAAATGCTTTCCAGGCAATGAGATACTTTTGAAGTGTAGCCACTATTATAGGAAATGGTTGATTGCAGAAACCGGATTATTAGAAAATTAGAATTTCAGTCCATTTGTTTGCATCTGTGTCAATGGGTACACCCGAGGTGCTTCTGACATTGGGCCACATTTAAATAAGATGAGTGAGCTTTGGACAACTGTTGGGCATTCCCAGGTGAAAAGACCTGAGGAATTTCAGATTCCTGCATTATCGGCTATGGCTTCAGGTAAGGTAGGTGTGGCGCACGTCTGGCATTGCCAAGAGGTTTCAGACATTGTTAGGGACAAGAAGGTGTTTAATAATAAAGAGAAACTTGGTACATGAGGTTTTCAGCATTAGGCTGCCTTGGAGCAACAGCTCTAATCACGTGTTCAGTAGGTGGCTTCGAGATGTATTCGACCCGAAGAGAGGACTACACCCTCTGGGGAGATCTTGGTTCCCACTAGTTCCTCAAGTCAGGTAACCCTCTTCTACTGCACTGTCTTAAAGAGGCAGACACCATAATTACCGTAGAAGGTGATTGGGAAGGCTGGCAATCGAGGGAAACAACCTGAAATTAAAGAAATCAAGAGGAAGGATAGGGGGAGGCAACAAGGGGCCAACAATACTATACTAGCATAGTAGAGTTGGGAGAAGCACTCCTGGGGTAAACACTCCTGTAACTTCCACTCTAGATATAGGTGTGTTTTTTTTAATAAATGTACCTTTTTAGTGGGGCTTTCCACTGGTCCTTTTAAGGATTTCCTGAAAGCATTGGCCCATGTTGGTTGTATTCACAACAACCAAATTAGGCACAGGGAGCTTCAAACACATGCATGACCCCTTTGTTACATCTGCAACAGGTCTAGTGCCCAGTTCAGACAGGGAAACCAAACCTTATTCTTATGCTTGCATTCATAATCAGTGTGAGTTTTATACCCACCATATTAGAGATTTAAATTTAGTGTCTGAATCTAGCCAACAGACACTGTGTCCAATTTTGCATGGTTGACTCAGTGTTTGTCTTTCACTGGCAGCTAGTTTGCTGGAGGAATGTGCAAATTTTGGCCACGCCAGAAAGGAATGCCAAGCTGATTAGGGAATAAGTTGAGTTTTAACTTTAATCTAGCAGCATTCCTAATCATTTTTTTATACTACCAGAAGTTAATGTTGATATTTAGTGCCCTGTCTAAAAAGCTGACACGTTTCTTCACCACAAAATATGGTGCAAATTGATATTGGGAAATTCTAGGCATTGACACAATGATGGTGGACAATTACCGTATATACTCGCGTATCCTTCGATCTCGCGTATCATGCGACCCCTAAATTTTCGTACCCAAAACATGATTTTATGGTATACCTCATGTATCATGCGAGTGACTTTTTTGGAAATTAATTTTGGAAACTAAAACTTCCAAATGGTATCATTGTGTGTGGTTTCTGCAGAGTTGATTCTGCTGTGAAAGCTGTTCGCGATTCGAACAGCTTTCCAGCTGGCTTTACTCGCGTTGTTCAGCCACTTGCCGTTTCCATTCATAAAAACATGAATGGAAACGTCAAGTGGCTGAACATCTTCCCATCAGAATGCTGTGGTCAAAATCTGAAGAGTAGTATTCTGATGGGAAGATGTTCAGCCACTTGACGTTTCCATTCATGTTTTTATGAATGGAAACGGCAAGTGGCTGAACGACGCTAGTAAAGCCAGCTGGATGCTATGTGACTTATCTTGGCCAGCATTTCACACCCGCGATTTTTGTACCTCGCGTATCATGTGACCCCCGAAATTTAGGCTTCAAATTAGGTGCTCAAAAGTCGCATGTTACGCGAGTATATACGGTATGTAATTCAAAGTTAGGATACTGTGTGCTGTGGAGGGGAATTTTAGAGGGGAAAGTGCTCTAATTACTTTGCAATTCTTGTCCTTTCTGTTCTTTGTAAAAAGAAACTGAGATACTGGCCTAGATTCTCCACCTCCCGATAGTGGCAACTAGAATTCCGATCGGATAGAGAATAGCGGGTAATGCAAAAATTGTGATTTGAGCCCAGCAACAAGTCTGACGTCATGTTCCAGTCTCCGGCTGGTGGCGGTAGTGAAATTTGTACCCCTCGCCGAGGGGCTCATGGAAATTACAATTTTGAATGTCATTAGCAGGTTGGACACTGCATGTACCACCCATCCTAGTTGGGAGTCACGCAGGTGCGAATTGGTTCAAGTACTTACAGAAGGGGCCTAGGTGCTGTGGCTGCTGAGGGGGAGCGAAAGGGTAAGAAAACTCGAAAGGCTTGTGGGGCTTGCTGGGGGTGTGGGGGTTGCCTGGGCCATGGGGAGTAGCAGGAAACAACTTGGCGCTAAGTCAGTGCACTCAGGAAGTTGCTCTCGGAATCAGGGTAGCCTGGCTCAGAACACCATTCTGCAGTATCTTGATTTAAACGCACCCCTTTGGTGCTACTTACAGACTCCTGGCTGTTTACACTGCTGACCGCTCACTGTGTCCTCTAGATGCTCAGGGTGCTCCTGGTCATGTCTGAACCCCCCCCCCCCCCCCCCACCCGAAACCCTCATACTCCAGCAGTATCATTGGGGGAATGGACGAAGCCATGCTCAGTCACTGGCCCACCAGATGCTTGCACACCTAAGAAGCACAGCCTCAATTCAAAGGAAGCAGTGGATTAGCAGAGCTCACCCCAACCAAAGGACACCTGTGCGTGGACTTTGGACCCCACCCTTGCACACTGACGCTCGCAGAGCAGAGGCTTCACCAGTGACACCCACCCCACATGATCACAAGCTGTCTCCTCTGGGGGATGCTGGCAGCACTGACAGCATTTGCCACCTCCTCTCAAGCACTGTTCAGGAAGGCAGGCTTGAGTCTGCAGCCCAAACTGGGATAGAGGGTGTCCCTCCTTCCCTCGATGTCATGAGCAGTGCACCCACTTCAGACTCCCTAAAATAGGAGGAAGGTCTATTCTGAGCCATCTTCATGGCTCGAATTAAAATGTCTGGTGAGTGGAGCGCTTATAAGAAGCTGCAGCTTGTTAGGTTCTTGAATGTGAATTCCGGCCCCAGCGAATCTGTCGCCAGTGGGGATGGGAATTGCTTCCAATTCAGCACAGTGGGCTAAACAACTGGCTTGTAATGCAGAACAAGGCAGCAGCGTGGGTTCAATTCCCTTTCCGGCCTCCCCTAACAGGCGCCGGAATGTGGCGACTAGGGGCATTTCACAGTAACTTCATTGAAGCCTACTTGTGACAATAAGCGATTATTATTATAATTCATGTCGGCAGAGAGCTTGCCCGTTTGCATGTCCTGAATCTCAGAACAAACAGCCCCCCAAAGGGAACGTGATTTAGTTCCGCCAAGAACACGATCTCCCAAACGGATAATCCAGCCCGCTGTTGAAGTAATTTTGGTGAGTTGTTGCATCTTGTTTTGTAGATCAGAAATATTGCAGCCACAGTACATTGATGATGGCGAGAATTGAGTCCAGTATAGTGATCAAGAAATCAATTTGTCCAAGGTGGTGTTAAGCTTTTTGATCATTTTCAAAGAAAATAACGATTAATCCATCACCCCACTCTTGATGAGATTTGAAGATGATGATACAAAAGCAAAATACTGTGGATACTGTAAATCTGAATAAAAAACATAAATACTCAGCCGATCAGGCATGTGTGGAAAGAGAAACAGAGTCAACATTTCAGGTCTGTAATTTTTCATCAGAACTTGAAGATGGTGAAGTGGTTTTGAGCTCAGAGACAAGCTGCTCCACAGATTATCCAAGCTTTTGCTCTATCCATGTAGTCACAGTATATATATATATCATTGTCCAGTAAGCTTCTCCTTCCCTTCCTACAGTCAACCCTCTAATTTCCTTCATCATTACTTTGACTTCCCTTGTTCAATGCCACAGAGATAGACCATAATATATTAAAAGTCATAGAATCAGAGTTTGGCCCAGCCTGCCTGTGTCAACGTTTTAAATGAGCTATCTAAATAGTCCCAATCCCTGCAATTTTCTTCTCTTCAAGTGTTTTCCAAATTCATTTTGTAAGTTGTTATTGAATCAGCTTGGTCCCTGCTTATAGACAGTTCATTACATATTATAACTGGCTGCTTGAAAAGAATATCCTCATCTTGCCTCTGCTTTTTAGTAATTATCTGAAATCTGTGTCCTCTGGTGACCAATTCTTCTACCACTGGAAACAGTTTCTCCTTATTTACTCTACCAAACTATTCATTATTTTGAACAACTCCATAATTTTGTCCCTTAACATTCCCTATTGCAAGAAAAACAACTCCAGCTTCTCTACATAACTGGGTATCTATTCCTGATACTAATTCTCCTATGCACCCTCTCCAAAACTTTGACATTCTTTCTAAAGCGTATGCCAGAATTTGGCCACACTATAGCAGGAGCTGATCCTATGCTTATAATGGTTAGCATAACTTCCTTGTTTTTGTACTCCAGGTCATTGTTTTTAAGATCCCTTTTGTCTTTTTAACTGCCTTCCCAGCTTATCCTGCCAAAGTCTTGTGCATGCACATTCACGCCCAAGTTGCTCAGTTACTACATCTCCTCAAAATTGTATAATTTAGTACATATCACTCCTCCTCATTCTTCCTACCAAAATTAATCACTTCACATTTCTGTTACACTTCATCTGCTGTATGTCTGTCCATTTCACCAGTCTCTCTATGGCCTCCTAAAGTTTATTAAAATCTTCTTCACTGTTTATTAAACGTCCAAATTTTGTGTCATCTTCAACCTTTGAAATTATACCCTTAGCGCTCAGGTCCACGGCATTAATATATAATGAGAAGACTTGTTGTCTTGATACCGGGGACTTCATTATATACTTCCCACAGTCTGCAAAACATCCGTTTAACACTTTTCTATGCTTTCTACCATCAGTCACTGCAGCCACTGTTCCACTAATTTTGCTAAAATGTTTATGTGGTACTCTGTCAAATGCCTTTTGAAAGTCAATATACACATTAGCTGCAGCACCCTCATCAACCCTCTCAATAGCTTTAGCAAAGATCTCAGTCATGTTGCTTGGCTTCTCTGGTGTGAATGCTGCCAACCTTTTAAGTACTGCGGTTTAAGGGTCTGGCATAGAAAGGGTTAATGTCAAATTGTCCTGCATTCTCAAACCTCCACTTCATCTAAAGCATCTACTTCGTCTTGACTCCCTTGCGCAATGTCACTTATGAAGGCATTAGAGAGGGTACAGGAAATATTAATAAGAATGATTCCAAGGATGAGGAACTTTAGTTACATAGATAGATTTGAGAACTCGGGGCTGTTCTCCTTGTGAAGAAAAGATTAGGAGGAGATTGGATAAAGGTGCTCAAAGTCATGAAGGGTCTGGGCAGAATAGAGGAGAAACTGTTCCCATTGACATAAGGATTAAGAACCAAAGGACACTGAATTAAGAACATTGGCAAAGGAAGAAATGATGACATGAGGAAAATCCTTACGTAGCCAGTGGTTAGGATCTGGAATGAGTGTGGGTTGGGGAAAATTCAATCTAGGTCTTCAAAAGAGAATTGGATAATTATCTGAAGAGAAAAAGGGCTATCTCAGTTGCTCTTGTGGAGAGCTAGCACTGACACAACAGGATCAGTGCTGGGTCCCTTACTGTTCGTAGCGTACATCAATGATCTAGATGGGAACGTCGGTGGTATGATCAGTGAGCTTGCAGAGGACACAAAAACTGGTAGTGTTGGTAAAAAAGCCTTAGATTAAATGGTGATGAACGGGCTGGTCAGTGTCATGATATGCAGACATACACATAATGATATACAGGCAGGTACAGACAAGCAGCTAATGGACACAGAGAACAGGACATGACCAATAAACAGGCAGGACACTCAGGGGTGGGATATGACTGTAAAAGACATAAGGCACTCACACTCTACCTCTTTCCACTGATGAACATCTAGAGAGTCAGTCAAGGGTGTTGTTACAATCTCACACCTCCACCTCGTGGCTAAGAGCTAGTCTGGTTCAGTCAGACAGAGAAACCACATTTAAGTTAGCAGAGAGTCGAACTCACAGAAAACTGCTAACTTTGCTATTAGTTCAATAAAGCTGACTGAACTAACTTCAAGGTCTGAGTATCTTTTAGATCTATGCTTTATCCAGTTGCAGCCAGTGTTATACCAGTGTACCTAACACGACATGATACCAGGAGACTACTAATTTAAGGCGGCTTACCTCAGTCCGTTCTGTGATGACCAGCAAATGTATCCCAGCACCACGGAGAAGATTCAGGCTCCTCACCAGCTCAGAACCTCCGGCAATCTCAGTGCCAACTGGCGGACATTCAAGCAAAGGTTTCTGCTGTATATCGCAGCCTCAGACCTCGAGGGTGCATCTGATGCAAGAAAGATCGCACTTCTCCTCTCAACAGCGGGTGATCAAGCCATCCAACTCTTCAACTTGTTTAACTTCACCGAAGGCCAGGACAAGACAAAGTTTCAGACCACCCTGGACAAGTTCGGTAGTCACTGTGAAGTGGACACCAATGAAATCTTCAAGCGCTCCATATTCAAACAACGTCTTCAAGGTAAAGATGAATCTTTCAATGCCTTGTTAACTAACCTCCGCCTGCTAGCGCTGTCCTGCAACTTTGGTGATATTGCTGACTCCATGATCAGAGACCAAATTGTGTTTGGAGTTCACTCTCATCCTCTGAGAGAGCAGCTCTTAAAAATTAAGCATATGACCCTGCCAGTCATGATTGAAACATGTACAGTGCAAAAAAATCGGTATTCCCAATACAAATCGGCTGAAAATAAGAAACTTGCCTCCCACGAGGCAGAGTGTGTGCAGGTCATCTCCCGCATGCAGCGTCTCAGCATTGAAGACAGTGGCCATCTCACACGCTTTGCCCGGAGCCCCACGCAGGCACGATGTGAACGGGATAACGAAGCGGCCGACACCCACACTGTCCAGGTGCAGACGTCTGAAAATGAAAAAATGAAAATCGCTTATTGTCACGAGTAGGCTTCAATGAAGTTACTGTGAAAAGCCCCTAGTCGCCACATTCCGGCGCCTGTCCGGGGAGGCTGGTACAGAAATTGAACCGTGCTGCTGGCTTGCTTGGTCTGCTTTAAAAGCCAGCGATTTAGCCCAGTGAGCTAGACCAGCCTCTGCTGACCGCACAGCACATGTGCGACGACGTACACCGCTTCACGACGCCGATGTCATGACGTGCCCGAACTGCGGCAAAGCCCACTTAAAGGGACACTGCCCTGCAAGAGGCGGGCGATGTTTAAACTGCGGGAAGCCTGGACACTATGCAGCCTTGTGCAGGTCTGCACCACCAGTCAGAGGCCAACGCTCCCAATTCCGACGACGGCGCGTCCAGAATGTGCAACGCGATTACCGGATTCTGATCCTGGCAGTACAACGGATCTAGAGGACGAGTGCCTGGAGTCTGCCTACCGAGTGGGCATCATTACCACACGTGAACATGCCACACCCAACTCATCTCGCATTCAGTCCATCCTTGCTGTGGATTCAGAGGACGAATGATGTGCAATGATGCAGGTCATCGCTGCTCCATCCAGTTCAAGCTGGACACAGGTGCTTCTGCCAACCTCCTTTCACAGGCACACTGCAAATGCATCAAGAAGCCCCCCCAAGGTTCTTCCAGCAGCCTGCTAGCTCCTGGACTATAACGGTAATGCTATCATGGCACTGGGGTCCTGCCATCTGTTCGTCACCAACCGGAGCACCCATTGTAGCCATGCTGGCCACGCAAAATGGACACTGAGCCAAACTAAAATGGAAGGCTGCTGGGAAACAGACAGTTTAGCCAGAACAGCAGTCTGCAAAGAGCAGTTTGCATTCTGCAGCAGCAGAAACCAGTTTGGGCTCAGGTGAAAAGACCTTAGCTAGGTGCAAATGGCAAAACGCTTTGCATGCTAATGAGGCCATCAGACTTGAACACCCACACAATAGATACATTTGGTTCTGAATGGACACATTCTAATCAAGACCCAGACATCGAGGCACCAGAAACCTCCAAACAAAAGGACATAAGAAACGCCCCCTCCATCACGGAGACCCCCTCGCATTGGGGAATTAATCCAGTATCGATAAGAAATTGATCCAATAGGTAGAGCCCGCCCGAGAAGAGGGAAGGACAACGGAACCCCTATAAAAGATAGGGACCTCGTGTTGTCCGGTCTGTTAAACCCGTGCTCCGGCTCTGACTGACACCTGGCATCCTGACTCCAGCCGTTGAGCACCAGCCGCCGAGACCGTAAGTTCAACGCTCGCTACGCGATCCAAGCCCGCTAGACTCCCAAGTACCAGAACGCTTGCTGAAGGCTGCAGACAAAACCAGGACGAAGGCCTCGTTCTCTGACCTTGCCTGTTCCTGTTAGATAAGTATTCTGTTTGCTTAAGTTTAGTTATAGCTTAGTCTCTTAGTGTGTGCATGAGTATTTATTATAACTGTATAATAAATATTGATCGTTTGAACTTTACTAATCGGTGTATCGTCTTTATTACTTTGAACTTGACCTTGGAATACTTGTGACGTTGCCTATACGGCAACTGGCGACTCCAGAGCTAAATAATTACATAGAACAGAGCCTAGCAGTGTTAAGCACACGTCGAACTCGGAGGCGTGTTAATACACTCCAATAAACGCGTTTTACGCCCATAGTAAAACGTGCAACATTTAGTGGCGACATCCGCCGGGACCCTGTTGTAAGTGGAAACACCACAGTGTCCAGGACCCTGAAATTTGAATTAGAACTCCAAATTGCAGAGAAAGAAAGAGATCACAAGTATTCAAGGTGTTCAAAATAATAAGCGAAATTCGGAAGTGTGTTTAGTGCATGCGTACTAACAGGGCTGTAAGGTAAAACTGAAAGCTTTTTGTTGCGACAAACTTTCGGTAGTTTTGTGATCGGAAAATAGCGTAAGCCGTACCCGTTTCTCGAAACACCACCCCAGCAACCCCCTGTTCCAAATTATAAAAAGAGAGTCAGAGGAAATGGCCATGCAGGCAATGGAACGTCTGATGGACCCAGAAAGGTTTGTGGTCGCAGCGACCAGCAGCAGTAGCAGGGTAGGCCAGTGTCCCACGTGGGAGCTGGAACTCCGCAAATATCTGCAGGGAAAGGGATGGCCCCTTTGGAAAGAGTTTTGTGCAAATGAGGAGACAGGTCCCGGGAGTATAGGTCATACTTGGTGGGAGAACCTCTCTCAAATACACAAAAAGAGTTTAGGTAAAGCACGCAAGCCGATGGCGATTGTGTCCTGCTTGGCACAGTTGCGAGGCGCAGAGGAGGTCATCAGGACGCTCCGGGCAGATTTAGAGGAAAGGAACCGAATGAGTAAGGTCGATGTCAGGGACATCGAGAAAGAAAACCTGGAATTAAAAGGGAAGTTGGCAGAGAAGGATAGAGAGGTGGATGATGCCAAGAGGGCTCACCAGTCTTGTCTAGCTCATCTGAACAGCTCCCAGACCCAGTATGAGAAAGCCTATCAGGACGTGCAACGTGCCGTTCTGATAAGACAGGAATCGGAAAAGCAGGTGGAGGCATTGCAGAGGCAATGTTCCGATCTCAAAGCAGCTTTGAGAGCACTCCATGCTGCAACGACCGAACAAAGACAAAGCACAGTTGACCACGCGAAATGCAGGAAACAGATTGCGGAACTGCAATCTCTGCTTTCGGTGCAGAATGGCTTCCAAAGCACCTTTGGAGCTCAGTTAGATGGGGAAAATGCCCCAGATTGGCAGGAATTAAGCGAGACAGCGCAGCGTTATGTTCAGGGAACATGTGCGCCCGCAGCTCAGCAGAAACGACAGGCACCCCAACCCCCCACAGCTCAGACCATAACCGCACCCATGAATCCCGTAACCACACAGAGGAAAGCCGAATCAGAAGGCGCCCCAGACATAACTTACACCACCCCTTTAACAGTAACCCAGCTAAGGGACGCTTGTGAAAAGATCACTCCGTTCCTCCCCACCGCAGACCCCCACCAGTTCTTCGCTAAAGTAAAACAGCAGGCTACCATGTACGGCCTGGATGAGAGAGAGCAGGTTAAGCTCACCGTGTTGAGCTTAGACCAGAGTGTAGTGGCAGCCCTCCCCGACCCACAAAACGTGGCAGGAGGCAGCCTAGAGGAGATGCACACTGCCATTTTAGATGCCATCGGGTACAATAGAGGTGACCCCGTAGAAGGATTGAATAAGTGCAGGCAGAAGAGATCCGAACACCCCACAGCATTCGCAGGAAGGCTGTGGATTCATTTCAGCGCAGTTTTCGGACAGCTAGATAGAGCGCATTTAACCCGCGAAAACATGGTTAAGTGGACGCGCACAATTATCTCACACGCAACAGAAGCAGGACAGAGCGCTTGCAATAGTTACGACCCCTCAGAAGAGGCCCATAACGAAAAATGGGTCCTGAAAAGATTGTCCCGCGCTTGGGAGCAATCGCTTCAGGCAAAAGGAAAGGTTAGATCCCCAGAAGAGGCTCAGGCTGCTGCAGATATCCAAGCAGTCAGAGAGCACCAGAAGCCCGCATGGGTAAATGAAGGCAAGAGCAGCCCTCAACAGAAAGGACAGGAATGCTATAACTGTGGACAGTTAGGGCATTGGGCAAAAGAGTGTAATGCACCCCAGCGATCTCAGAGAGGCCAGCAGACAGGCACTCTGAACCGCAACAAAGCAAAACCCATCCACAATGTAGCAGTACAGTCAGGACCCACCAATGTGGACGAGACGAACTGACGGTGTTCGGGCTCCCCCACTTGGGTCTGTGACACACTATGGGACTCATCAGGGAGGCCCGTAGTCACGGCAAAAGTCAAAGGGAAGCCCATAGAGTTACTGTGGGACACAGGAGGATCCCGCACCACCATTAACTCCACAACCACGGCACACGCAGACACGTGGCCGACCACCTCCACCATCACACTTAGCGGGTTCACCGGACACTCGCAGCAGGGACACATTACAGCACCCATAGCAATTCAGCTAGGGAACATTAGCACAAGGCACCCCGTAGTTCTAGTAAATCTTCCCCGGACAGCAGAGCACATCCTGGGGATAGATTTTATGAACGCTCACAGCTTGTCGTTCGACCCAGTGAACCAGTGTGTCTGGCGAATGGCTAGATCAGACAGAGCCCCAGCCACCCTCACAGTAGGAGACTACGCTAATCGGATTAGCGCAGTGGGAGAGTACTCATTCGACCTGACTACACTCCACACCGACAGACAAATTAAGGCCCTACTGAACAAACACAGGACAGCATTTGCAAGTCACCGTCATGACTGTGGCAGAATGACTGGACAAGTTCATGTTACCGGACAGGACCCCCGACCGCAAAAGCAGTATAGATTTCCCCTTGAAGCAGAGGTGGAAATAGAAAAGGTTATAGGCAGCTTGTTGGACCAAGGTGTACTGAGAACGGTAGCCTCCACCAACAATGCCCCTATTTGGCCAGTGAGGAAGCCCGATGGATCATGGCGTCTGACCATCGATTATCGGGAACTCAACAAAGTAACCCCCGCAGTAGCCCCAACGGTAGCTACTAGTCCCGAGACCATGCTCAAGCAGGGTCTCAACGCCAAGTACTTCACGGTATTGGACATCAGTAATGGATTCTGGTCAATACCATTGGCAAAAGCGTGCCAATACAAATTCGCATTCACTTTTAAGACTCAGCAGTACACGTGGACATGCCTCCCACAAGGATTCCACAATTCACCCTCCATTTTCCACCGACAGCTGGCAAGTGGATTAGAAAAATTTTCCCGACCCGATTGTCTGGTACAGTATGTAGACGACCTACTACTGCAGACAGACACAAAGGCAGAGCACATTTCGCTTCTGGCCGAACTCCTGGAACTCTTAACTGAAATTGGCTGTAAAGTTAACCCGAAAAAGGCCCAAATATTGGAAAGTAAAGTGATGTATTTGGGATCAGTCATCACGCACGGCAAACGCGAGATCGAATTCAAAAGAATTGATTCGATCGTCAAATTGCCCCTTCCCCAGAATGTTTCAGCCCTCCGGTCGTTTTTAGGACTGGTTGGCTATTGTCGGAACCACATCGACGGATTCGCGACAAAAGCCGCCCCACTTTCAGACCTCCTTAAGAAAGGAGCCCCCTGGGAATGGCTTCCGCAGCATACAGGCGCTGTGGAAGAGTTGAAACGAGCCCTTAGTGCAGCACCCGCGCTGCTAGTCCCCGACCAACTTTCACCGTACGCAATAGAGGTAGCGAGCACCGATCTGACCCTCTCGGCCGTGTTGCTTCAGGAACGGCACGAGCAGCTAAGACCAGTGGCTTATGCCTCCCGACTGTTAGACCCAGTAGAACAAGGATTTTCAGCCTGTGAGAGGCACCTCCTTGCTGTCTTCTGGGCAGTACAGTATTTCTCATACATCACCGGACTCAACCCCATTACTATTCTGACCGAACACACACCCACACAGCTACTACTAGACGGTCGACTGAAGGACGGTTCAGTTAGCCAGATTAGGGCAGCTAGGTGGACCCTACTTTTACAAGGACGGGACATTACTGTAAAACGGACACGCACACACACATACTTAGCCGACAACCTCCAATACCCCGGACAGCCCCATGACTGTGAAATTGTAGCTCCCCTGCATAACACAGGACCCTTTTTAGCAAAAACACCCCCCAGGAAGATAGGGAACCCAAAACAAAGCCCCCAGCCCACAGACACGTGTGGACCCTTGAGGATTTATGTAGACGGTTCCTCCACAGTTTTAAATGGTGAGCGTATCACAGGATGCGGCATCTATGTAGAGGACGCGCAGGGGCGCGCTCTCGAAGAGATAGCTCTTAAGTTACCAGGTCACTTAGGCGCGCAGGCAGCAGAGCTAGCAGCCATAGCGTACATAGTGGACCACCCCGATTCTTTCCCCAGCCCAGCAGACATATATTCAGACAGCCTATATATATGCAATAGCCTAACAGATTTTCTGCCCCTGTGGAGGACACGAGGTTTTGTCTCCGCAGACGGAAAACCCCTTCCATCAGCCCCCTTACTCCAGCATATCCTAGAGAAAGCGAAGGACAGGACCTTCGGCATCATAAAAGTTCGAAGCCACCATAGGTCATCACCCCCTGGGAATGTAAAAGCCGACGCATTGGCTAAGGCAGGTTCCAGGAGAGGACACTTATGGACCCCCCCAGCTAGCGCACCAGCTAGCGCCCCTGTGAGCGCAGTCCAAGTCTCACAGACTGATATTAAAGATCTCGTGGCAGCACAAAAACAGGACGGAGACCTCAGGGAGGTTTTCAAGGGAAACTTTGTGCCTGCTTACGAGCACTTTAAACACGCACTGACCACACATGAGGGTGTGATCATTAAGGACCAACTTTATGTGGTCCCACAGCAGGACAGGAATCAGATGATTGCCTTGTTCCATGACGGACACGGGCATTAGGGAATTGATGCAACAACGAGGCACCTCAGGCAACTCTGTTGGTGGCCTAATCTCAGGAATGATGTAACGCACTACATAGAGAATTGCCTGATTTGTGCTCAGAATAACCCGGAGAGGTATTCTAAGAAAGCACAACTTCGGCATACTCGCCCAGTTAACGGCCCTTGGACAAACCTCCAGATCGACTTTATAGGTCCATTGCCCCCTTGTCGGAATGGCTATAAATACGTTCTGGTGGTGATAGATACCTTTACCAAATGGGTAGAGGCATTTCCCTCGCGAACAAACACAGCTAAGACAGCTGCAAAGATCCTGACCCACCACATCTTCACGAGATGGGGTTTACCCCGAAGTATCGATTCGGACCAGGGATCTCACTTTACAGGACGGGTCATGAGGAACGTCCTGACAATATTCGGAATCAAACAGAACTTCCACATTGCGTATCATCCACAGTCCAGCGGGATTGTGGAGCGCATGAATCGGACCCTAAAAACTACCCTTAGGAAAATGGTTCAAGAGAACAATTCCACATGGGATTCAGTGCTCCCCTTTGCACTTATGTTCATAAGGAACACTGTCTCCACATCGACAGGATACACACCACACACACTCATGACCGGACGCCCTATGAAAGGTACAGAATTCCTTTTAGGACTGGACATGACAAGCCCCGAAGTGACGGCCCTCACACATGAAAAGGCAGTTGAAGATCTAGTTGAGACTGTGAGGTCTGCACAGCTCGCAGCCGCAGTCCAGCTAGGGAATCGCCGACAGCAACGGACTGCCTGTTTCAATAAGACCGTACACACCACAGAATTCCAGGTTGGGCAACAGGTAATGTTATCTGTTTATAACCCCAGCAGTTTTTTGGCTCCAAAATATTCCGGTCCCTACTCAATTTCGGACAAAATTAGCCCCTCCGTTTACAGGATAAAGTATCCTAATGGGAAGACCGCGTGGTTCCATATAAACCAGTTAAAGGCATATGGAACACAGGCCAACCATGCTCACCATGTCCTGCTGGATGCAGCAGAACACTTCACCCCGCCCACCAGAGACACTTTTCCACCATCCCCCTCACAGACCACTTCATCAACGGACTCGCCCACGACTCCGCCCACAGACCACTACAGACCACGCCCCGACACGCCCACAAGCTGCCACAGCAGAGACAGTAGGACAGACACTGACTCTGAAGACAGCGACAGCACACAGCCATACAGCCCACACTGCACCAACTCCGACCCCGACTCCAGTGACCCCATGGAAGTCACCTACCTCAAATATCCAGAACCACCACCCGACCCCGACTACCCCGACAACACACTCGACAGTACACAATGGCACAGGGACAATTCCTACAGACTTGTCCGCAATGATGAAAGTGACCCCCGGTCACACAACTCCAAAATAGCATGCCTGATCCACACAAGGGTGTGGGATCCGGGAGAGCAGGACGACACGGTGTCTGACTCCCGACACGGCAACCCCTTTGTGACCCTGTTCACAGAGGCAGAATCAAAGTGAGGTGTCCAGATGATGTAAGATAGGAATCGTTTGAGGGAAACGATGTCCTTTCTGATGGAACCTGCACGTATGTTTGTCTTCGTTTCATGTTTGTTTGTCTTCAGGAATGTAAATGTTTCAGTTGGAGGATGGACATCTTCTTTTCAGCTGAAAAGATTGTGACCACCTCACATACACGTTAGCTTGTCTGCCGAAACTTTTGAGAACTTCGGTTTGATTGGAGATCTTTTCCAAAGTTGTAAGGCCACACGCCAAATAGCTTGTCCGCAGATATCTCTGAGAACTTCAGTGATGTCCTCAGTTGGAGCATCTTGGCTCCCTTGGTTTTTTAGGCGCCCCTCTATTCGGCGAAATAGAGGCTGCAAGCCATGGTAAACACATTCGTACCCGTTTCTTTCTAGGTTACTCAGGCAGTGGACAAACGGCACTGAGGACCCGCCCTGTCTGAGAACCAACCCTTGGTCAGCCAAGCTCGGGTATGGCACAGCACGCCCTACCCGGGGATCCCATCCAACTCGTACCCGTAGCGGCCCATACGCAACTCATTCGGATGTTTGTTTCCAAGTTTGTTTTCATTTTACGTTAGGTAGCCCTTCGGCCGCCATCCCACATGCTATTTACATCCGGGAACATTCGGATGGTAAATCAGCAAAGCCTGCGAGACGGCTCGCAGAAGGAAGGATTGTTAGGTGTATGCTGGTCTTTAAATTCGCTTTTTGAAAAAAAAAATGAGGGGAGTCACAGGGTGTGACTTAGCCAGTCATTTTAAAGGGTCAATTGGGTTTTGAAAGACAGATGCACTAACAAGTAAAGGTCTTAAACTGTGTATTGACAGATACTGTGCTTGATCCCAAAGGTTTCAAAGGACGAGACAGAGGTCGAAGCCAGGATTGTCAATACCGGAGGAAGAAGGAAGAGAAAGAAGAACAGCAAAATGATGGAAGCCCACTTATTACTATTTAATGTCATATGTATATGTGTGGAAACAAGACACGTTTCCCCCACAACCCCCACCGTAAATGTTAGTACAACAAACCCCCAGTGCTCAGCTCTGATCAGCGAGGTTCAGACCTGGTGTACTAAATTCATGACGTGGTACTCCATGTCCTACATAATCGAATCACTGTTGGTGATCGCGATCCTCATCATCCTAGTGCAGACCCTCAGGTTGAGGAAATGGAAGAGGAGAGCCTCTCGTTCCAGCACCTCACCCATCTATAGAGTGCAATCCCCCATCTTCGGATTCCACCAAACCCCTCAACCCCTCACTGATTACAACACTCTGTAAATAAAATTCAGCCATGTATTATATTGTTCCATACTCGACTGCCGAGTTGGGAAGTGTGATGTTGTGGTGTGAATGGTTAAGATTTTAGAGTGATTAAATGTTTAAGTTAAGGTTAAGGTTAATAGTGATAGGTAGAGGTTCCCAATTGTAGTAATGCATGTCCCTTTTGACATAGGGCCAAGTAGAAATGTTAGTTAAAATTTTTTTTCTCTTCTTCCCATAGTTTAGAACAGAGTAGAACAGGAACTGGCAAGAGGTCAGAACACAAGGAAGGCAAAGTACATAGGTGATCCTTCACAATAGTATGATTGTGAGGATCACAAGGAGGGAATGTAGCCATGCTGGCCACGCAAAATGGACACTGAGCCAAACTAAAATGGAAGGCTGCTGGGAAACAGACAGTTTAGCCAGAACAGCAGTCTGCAAAGAGCAGTTTGCATTCTGCAGCAGCAGAAACCAGTTTGGGCTCAGGTGAAAAGACCTTAGCTAGGTGCAAATGGCAAAACGCTTTGCATGCTAATGAGGCCATCAGACTTGAACACCCACACAATAGATACATTTGGTTCTGAATGGACACATTCTAATCAAGACCCAGACATCGAGGCACCAGAAACCTCCAAACAAAAGGACATAAGAAACGCCCCCTCCATCACGGAGACCCCCTCGCATTGGGGAATTAATCCAGTATCGATAAGAAATTGATCCAATAGGTAGAGCCCGCCCGAGAAGAGGGAAGGACAACGGAACCCCTATAAAAGATAGGGACCTCGTGTTGTCCGGTCTGTTAAACCCGTGCTCCGGCTCTGACTGACACCTGGCATCCTGACTCCAGCCGTTGAGCACCAGCCGCCGAGACCGTAAGTTCAACGCTCGCTACGCGATCCAAGCCCGCTAGACTCCCAAGTACCAGAACGCTTGCTGAAGGCTGCAGACAAAACCAGGACGAAGGCCTCGTTCTCTGACCTTGCCTGTTCCTGTTAGATAAGTATTCTGTTTGCTTAAGTTTAGTTATAGCTTAGTCTCTTAGTGTGTGCATGAGTATTTATTATAACTGTATAATAAATATTGATCGTTTGAACTTTACTAATCGGTGTATCGTCTTTATTACTTTGAACTTGACCTTGGAATACTTGTGACGTTGCCTATACGGCAACTGGCGACTCCAGAGCTAAATAATTACATAGAACAGAGCCTAGCAGTGTTAAGCACACGTCGAACTCGGAGGCGTGTTAATACACTCCAATAAACGCGTTTTACGCCCATAGTAAAACGTGCAACACCATGCACGGCTAAGGTTTGAAATTGTCAAGCCGGACAGGGCATCCCTACTGGGCGTGCATGCCTGCAAAAAGCTAAACCTGGTGCAGTGGGTTTATTCAACAACATCCTCCGACGTGGATCTTCAAGCTGGCATTGACAACATCTTCGCTCAGTATCCAGATGTGTTTGATGGGATGGGCACTTTGCCATATCGGTACAAGATCCTACTGCGACCTGATGCCAAGCCAGTGGTCCATGCACCACGTCGGGTCCCGGCTCCGCTGAAGGAGCACCTGAAGGAACAGCTCAGGGAGCTGCAGCAGCAGGGAATCATCTCCTGGGTAACCAAACCGACTGACTGGGTCAGCTCGATGGTGTGTGTTAAAAAACCCTCTGGAGACCTGCGCATCTGCATTGATCCCAAGGATCTCAACCAGAATATAATGCATGAACACTACCCCATTCGAAAGCGGGAGGAGCTCACCAGTGAGATGGCACATGCAAGGTTTTTCACAAAGTTAGATGTGTCACATGGATTCTGGCAAATCCAGCTGGATGAGTCCAGCAGAAGGCTCTGCACATTCAACACACCGTTTGACAGATACTGCTATAACCGTATGCTGTTCGGCATCGGAGATGTTTCATCGCATCATGGAGCAGATGATGGGGGGCATCGAAGGGAATCGTGTGTACATGGACAACGTCATCATATGGTCCACGACCCCTGAGGAGCATGTTTCCCGTCTCCAGCAGGTATTCCACCATGTCCACGCCAATGGCCTGAAGCTGAACAGGGCCAAATGTTGCTTTGGCATGTCGACACTCAAGTTCCTAGGAGACCAGGTCTCTCAGCAGGGCATGTGCCGCGATACAGACAAGGTCAAGGCCATCACAGCCATAAAGGTCCCGGAATACAAGAAGGCGGTATTGCGCTTCATGGGCATGGTCAATTTTCTGGGCAAGTTCATCCCAAACATGGTTCTTAACTGTACGACCTGTCAATGCTTCCAGCCAGCGCAGAGTAAGGAGACACTTCAGCAGCATGAAATCGAAACCTCTCCGTGGTCCAAGGTTGGCATCGACCTCTTTCATGCAAATGGTTGTGATTATGTGTTAATTATTGATTATTTTGCCAATTACCCTGAAGTGGTGAAGCTCTCAGACCTCACATCTCGGACTGTCATCAAGGCCTGTAAGGAGACGTTCTCCAGGCATGGTATCTCACTCACTGTCATGAGTGATAATGGCCCATGCTTCAGCAGCCATGAATGGTCTCGGTTTGCCCAGTCGTATCAGTTCAAACACATCACTTCCAGCCCACACAATCCACAGTCAAACGGAAAAGTTGAGAAAGGGGTGCACACAGTGAAGCAGCTCATCTACAAGGCTGCGTATTCTGCGTCTGACATTCACCTTGCGCTGCTTGCATACAGGGCAACCCCACTGTCCACTGGCATGTCACCAGCTCAACTCCTGATGAACAGGGACCTGCGAACGACACTTCCAGCCATACACTTGTCCAACCTGGAGCACCTCCCGGTGCTGCAGAAGGTGCAGCAACTCCGAGGCTGGCAAAAACAGGGCTATGATGCTCATGCCCCCGATTTGCCCATGTTATCCCCGTCAGACACTGTTCGGATCAAGATCCCTGATGGAGGCTGGTCAGCTCCAGCTGTCGTTGTTCGACAGGCTGCCCCCCCCCGCTCGTATGTTGCGCATCTGGCTGATGATTCTGTTGTGCGACGAAACAGATGGGCATTGCGCAAAGTTGCCTGCCCGCAACCATTCTTCTCCATTTCCTTCTGTTGTTTTGCCACCTCCTGATACCTTGACTCACGAAGCCACCAGACGGGCTTCAATCCCGCCCATCAAGGCACTGTCCTCTCCACCACCACCTCTCCGGCGGTCGACAAGGATCAGACGCAAGCAACAGAGACTGGACTTATGAACATTTGTTCTGTTTCCTATGTTCTGTGTTCTTGCATTGGACAGCTGTTTTCACATGTACATATGTTCACATCCATTGCATGTATATATGTTAAGATTGGCCTATTCTTGTAAATACATTCACATAGGTCATCGAAACATAAAAAAGGGGAGGTGTCATGATATGCAGACACACACATAATGGTTTACAGACAGGCACAGACATGGACACAGAGAACAGGACATGACCAATAAGCAGGCAGGACACTCGGGGTGGGATCTGACTATAAAAGACACGAGACACTCACACTCCACCTCTTTCCACTATTAAACATCTAGAGAGTCCGTTAAGGGTATTGTTACAATCTCACACCTCCACTACATGGCTAAAGATAGTCTGGTTCAGTCAGAGTAACCACACTTAAGTTAGCAGAGAGTTGAACTCACAGACAACTCTGCTAACTGTGCTATTCGTTCAATAAACCTGATTGAACTAACTTCAAAGTCTGGAGTATCTTTTTGATCTAAGCTGCATCCAGTTGCAGCCAGTGTTATACCAGTATACCGAACATGACAGTCAGCTGGGCAAAACAGTGGCAAATGGAATTTAATCCTGAAAAGTGTGAAGTGACGCATTTTGGGAGGACTAACAAGAATACACACTGAATGGTAAAATACTATGAAGTACACAGGACCTGAAAATCTTGGGGTCTACAGGTAACTGAAGGCAGTGGCAGATAGATAAGGTGGTTATGAAGGCATATGGGACACCCGCTTTTATTAGCCAAGACATAGCATATAAGAGCAGGGAGGTTAAAATGGTGCTGTATAAAACGCTCGTTAGGCTACAGCTAGATTACTGTGTATAATTCTGGTTGCCACACTTTTTTTATAAATTTAGAGTACCCAATTAATTTTTTCCAATTAAGGGGCAATTTAGCATGGCCAATCCACCTACCCTGCACATCTTTTTTGGGTTGTGGGGGTGAAACTCACGCAAACACGGGGAGTATGTGCAAACTCCACACGGACAGTGACCCAGAGCCGGGATCGAACCTGGGACCTCAGCGCTGTGAGGCAGCAATGCTAACCACTGCTCCACCGTTCTGCCCCTGGTTGCCACACTTTAGGAATGATGTGATTGCACTAGAAAGGGTGCAGAGGTGATTCACCAGGATGTTGCCTGGACTGGAGCGTTTCAGCTATGAAGAGAGACTGCATAGGCAGAAAAGGCTGAGGGGCAACCTGATTGAGGTGTACAAAATTGAAAAACGTAGATAGGAAGAAACATTTCCCCTTAGTGGAGGTGTCAATAACCAGGGACATAGATTTAAGGTAAGGGGCAGGAGATTTAGAGGGGTTTTGAGAGAAAAAAATTAACCCAGAGGGTGGTGGGAATCGGGAACTCACTGCCTGAAAGGGTAGTTGAAGGGGGGGGGGGGGGGGGGCTCACAACCTTTAAGAAGCATTTGGATGAACACTTGAAATACCAGAGCATATAAGGCTACAGGCCCAAATGCTGGAAAATGTGATTAGGATAAGTGCTCGGTGGCAAAGACAGGATGCACCCAAGGGTCTCTTTCTGTGCTGTAAAAACAAATGACTGACCAAAAGGCCTCCGATGTTTGGAACCATTTGAGTCCAACTTGTTGAGGGCGCTAGTGACAGCGGTGTAACGACAATTTCGCTCCCCCATTTTCAGCAGGAAATGTGAGCTGTGGGGACGAGTTGTCGAGTTGTGAATTTGCCCTAAAGTTAGCGGGGGCAAGTTGCGCTGAGTCCCTCCCAGGCGTGCGCGCGTGCACAGAGAGGGAGCCGAACCCCAGGCGCCTCATCCCACCCGGCAGCGGGAGCGCGCCGGGCCGGGTCATGCGCGCGCGCGCACACAGGGAGCCGAGCCGCCTCGGGGACGCGCGGGGCACGCGCACCTGGTTGCTGATTGGCTGTTGCCGAGCCGGCGGCAGCGTGGGGGTGAAGGGGAGGCCGCGTTGCCGTCACTCCAGGCGGTTAGAATGGCTGCAGCAGCGGGTCAGTAAGTCGGTCTCTCGCCGTTTATTGTTTGGGGGGCGCGGGGAAGGGCGTGGCGGCGATGCGGCCGGCAATCCCGCTGTGGGCGGCTGGGTGCCGAAGGGTAGCCCGAGAGAGAGAGGAACGGTCGTGGAAACAATGGGCCGCCGGTTAGGGAGAGGGTTGTTCAGGAGGAGGGGAGCGGAAAGCTGGGTAGGCCCCGTGCCTGGGGAGCCGGCCTCAGCTGTTGCTCCTTCCCGACAACTTCTGCCTTTTGTATTCTCTGTCCCTTCCGAGGGAAGTTTCTGTTGTTGCTGCTTTGTTTGATTCGCCTCCCAGGTGAAGGGGATTTTTTGTCACGGTCTAAACAGTTGTGATTGCTGGAATTTAAAATTCCTAAAGCGAAATGATTTAAGTGATCCGCAATAGTGATGCCTTCTGAAATGGAGAGGAATATGTGTTAACTGTTTGATTAGGTGCCTGTACGGAAGCGAACAAAGGCTTTGACATAAATGTTTGTGGTTAAGATATGCTTTACTCCCCTAGGGTCCCAGGTTCGATTCCGGCTTGGGTCACTGTCTGTGCGGAGTCTGCACATCCTCCCCGTGTGTGCGTGGGTTTCTTCTGGGTGCTCCGGTTTCCTCCCACAGTCCAAAGATGTGCAAGTTAGGTGGATTGGACATGATAAATTGCCCTTAGTGTCCAAAATTGCCCTTAGTGTTGGGTGGTGTTACTGGGTTATGGGGATAGGGTGGAGGTGTTAAACCTTGGGTAGGGTGCTCTTTCCAGGAGCCGGTGCAGACTCGATGGGCCGAATGGCCTCCTTCTGCACTGTAAATTCTATGATCAAGAGTTGATTGGGTATTTTAAATGGAATAGTACTCCTTTCGCACCTGATGTGTTTCTTTGTTGCACTCTATTTCTCAGCGAGGCTTTTTTTTGGGGGGTGTGTGTGGGGACTACGTTATTGCAATGCAATTTCATGCATACTGTACAGTTGGGCAGACGATGGAGTAATTTTAAAGGATCAGGTTGATATTTTCACTTGAGAAGCAAGTTGTCTGGATCATCAGCTTGGGGAACATCCACTTAAATAGATTTGTGGTGACCTAGTTCAATTAAAGATGTGTATTGAAACTCTAAAGTCAGTGACAAGTTTGGCCAGTTGTGAGACTAACTGAGCAAACTATTGTCTGGTGTTTGTGCATCTTATTTGCCATAGGCCATTCAGCCCAATGAACCTGTTGCCCCATTCAATAAGATCATGGCTGATCTGATAGCCTAACCCTTCACTGACTTGTCAATCAAAACTCTGTCCAACTTGAATATATTCAGCAAACCAATCTTACTGCTCTACAGAATTCCAAAGAGTACCGACCCTGAGAAGATTTTCTCCTTGTATGTCTTTGGAGGGCTGCTTCTCCTATGAGAGAAAACATCATCTCAGTATCCAACCTATTCAACCTGCACAGAATCTTGTATGTTCCAACAAGATTTCTCATTCTTTTAAACTCAAATGAGTTTAGGCCCAACCTGCTCAAACTTTCCTTGTAAGAAAACCCTTTCATCCCAACAACCACCCTAGTGAAGAATTGCTTCCCAATGCAAATATGAAGGGGACCAAAGCTACACAGTACTCCAGCTGTGTCTCAAAGTCCTCTACGGTTGCAGCAAGACTTCCTACTGTAATAAATGCAAACCTAATTAGCTGTGCCGGCATGTTAACCTTTTGAGATAGAGCATTGACACCCCTCTATACTGTTGTGTTCTGTCTCACAGTATTTAAATTATATTCTGCTTTTCTTCCTGCAAAATGGATAACATATTTTTCCACACTATACTCCAACTGACAAATTTTTACCCAGTCAGTTAACTTATCAATATCTCTTGACAGATTGTATCCTCCTCACAATTTGCTTTCCTACCCACCTTCATATCTGCAGATTTGGCAACAATAAGCTCAATCCTTTCACAAAACCATTATTATACATCATAAATGGTTGAGATCCTGTGGCACTCCACTAGTTCCAGTTTGCCAACGTCAAAATTATCCATTTATCCAGCCTCTGTTTCCTGCTGGTTAGACAATCCTTTACCTATGTTAAAATACACCCACACACCATGAGCTCTTCTGCAGTTACTATTCATGTGGCACCTTTTCTAATACCTTTTGAAATCTAAATGCGCTACAGCTACTGGTTATCACCCATGTTTGTTACATCCTCAAGTACTCCAATAAATTTGTCAAATGCAATTTCTCATTCACAAATACATGTTGACTCGGCATCATTTTATCCGTATTTATCTAAATGTCTTTGATACTGCCTCCTTAATAATTACACTTTCCTATTTTTCATTGGAATGGGTGATCTTGATTGCTGTTTCAGGCATTTTGGAAAGAATTGCAATTTTTTTGTAACGCTAGAGAATATGCCTGCTGCTTTAATGCTTTCTATTTGCTGTCATGACTGATTGGCAATCTATTGGGAATTGCAACACTGTAATAGGCTGACACAACCAGTCTTTGTTGCGTTTTATCTCTTCTGCCTGTATTCACCTATCTAATCTATTCTCAAATGCCTATGTTACTGGGCTAGTAATCCAGAGGTCTGAACTTATGATGTGGAGACATGTATTTAAATCCCACCTTGCAGCTGGGGAATTTAAATTGATAATAGATAAATCTAGAACACAAAGTTAGTATCATTAATAATGTACTTGAAACAATCGGATTGCCATTAAAACAAAAACTCACCTGGTTCACTAATATCCTTGTCGGACTTACTTAGTTTGTCTGATCTGTAATTCCAGATCTGCAATAATGTGATTAACTCTTAGCTGCTATCTGAAATGGCCTATAATAGACTACCTGTCACCTGCCAAACAAAAGTGGAAAATTGTGTTGGTTGTATTCTATCCACAAAAAGCAGGACAATTCCAATCCAGCCTTTTACCACACCATCAGCAACAAAGTAATGGAAATTGTCATTGGCAGAGCTGTCATATGGCACTTTGCTCACCAATGTTCAGTTTGCATTCTGCCGTTATCACCCTTCTTCAGACCTCATTACAGACTTGGTCCAAACATGGTCAAATATGCTAACAACAAGTGAGACTGCTCTTGACATCAAGGTAGCATTTGACTGTAGGTGGTTTCAAGAAGCCCAAGTAAAATTTCAGTCAGTGGAAACCTTGGGAAAACTCCACAGGCTAGAGTAATATCTAGGCTAAAGGAATTTGGATACCAACCATCCTAGTCCAGGGACATAACTGCAGGCGATCCTCCAGGTGTAATGGCTTGGGTCCAGTAATTGTAGCTGCTTCATCAATGACCTTCCCCCTATCCTAAGTGGTATTTGCATATATTCAGTTGCATATGCAATTTGCAAAGAATGAAGCAGTAGGTTTGGACTGATAAATGTAATAAATAGCAAGTAACATTTGTGCCACACAGTGCCAGGCAATGACCATTTCCAACAAGAGAGACTTAACCACTTCCCTTTGACATTCACAGAAACATAGAAAATAAGAGCAGGAGTAAGCCATTTGACCCTTCAAGCCTGCTTTGCCATTCATTATGATCATGGCTGATCATCCAACTCAATAATCTGTTCCTGCCTTCCCACCCCATATCCGTTGATCCCTTTTGCCCCAAGAACTATATCTAACTTTTTCTTGAAAACATAATGTTTTCGCCTCAACTGTTTTCTGTGGCAGCAAATTCCATAGGCACGCCACTCTCTGGGTGAAAAACATTCTTGCCATCTCAGTCCTAAATGGTCTACCCTGTATCCTCAGACTGTGACCCCTGTTTATGGACTCTGTTTTCCTCCCCCATCCCTCAGCCCCACAACTGCTGGGATGTGATGTGTATAAGGTCAATTGACTGCCCACCTCCATTACATTAAGTTGCACAGAGTTTCTGATCGAAAACATACAGCCGCTGTTACGATCTCTTTAGAAACTCATAACTTGAGGTGGAACAGGTGGGGGGAGGGAGGGGGAGATTTGAGTTTCCAGTCAATAGCTGCAAAGGATAATATGACAAGATTTCATGTTTTAAAACTTTTGCTGTCAATGACAAACACTGTTGACTAAATACTATTTTTTGTAGACAGCTTGTACTTTAACTTGCAGGAAGAAATGTTCTCCTTTTATACTTATCGCATATTGCACTTTTTACGGAATTACTGTCCTTGCAAGCAATCCACAGTCGATCCCTTCCAATGGGTTCATTTTTCCACAGTTTGCCAAGTAGTAACATCAAGTGACCATTTGCAGGCACTTCGTTTCTAGAGTTTCCTAAATCTACTACCAGCAATAAAGTCTGTCCCGATGATTCTTCCCCTCTTGCCATGTTAGGATGAATTTCCTGGTAACCGTAGATACTGCAGAATGTGTCTCTTTCAATAAAGGCCATCTCTCTCCATCTGGCTGTGGTAGCTTGCAAAGCCAATCAGCCTTGTCTCTCTGCTGACCACACAAAACTGAAGTCCGTCTGTGACATTCATTGATTTGTAGGGAAGTCTCTAGCATGATCTCAAAAATGGCTTCCTCTGCATCTTTCCTCATGCCAACATGCCACCTGAGGACCGGATCATAGTATGTTGTAATCTGTTTCCATTCCGATATTCCCATTAAAAATAAAAACGAACCTGGCATTTGTTGCTGAGGGTAACACATGAAGATTGGCCATTTGAGTGAATCATTAGAAGATGCTCAGTGCCTGTAAAAAGGGAGCAAAATTGGCATTGAAAAGTTCAACTATTAAAGACTTTCCCCCACTTTCATTCCCCCCCAGCCCCATTTTCTCTTTCCTGAAGATACTGTGTTAGAATCATGTTTTGGGGGACTGGTAACTACTGTCCAAGACTTCACTGCATTAGTTATTCTTAACTTTTCTGTTGGAATTTTTGGAAGATGACTGATTCAGATGATGGAAAAGGAAATGATTTTCCTTTCTACTCTTCAGCTTTTGCATTGTTTCTTAAAATCAGTTCAATAAAATCCGGGTTTGATTCAACCTCGTACCAATGTGTAATAATTGGAATGTAAATTACTTTTTACTTTGTGCTAAAAGAGAACGGAAAAAGTTGTAGATCCTGAAATTCTGCTTGGGCCATTTAAGTTAATTAGCTATGGTTTGGAGGAAGAAATTGCGTAAGGCTATTTTTGAATCTGACCTTTTAAAATGTTTGCTTACTCAATTCACATGACACTTTAAAAAGAGAGATTTAATTGCACTTGATGAGCCATTAACTATTTACTCACTATTTATAGTCAGTAAATAGGCTAATGGTCGTCCAGATCACTTCCCATGTGCAGTGGATAGTCATGAATCACTGCAACCCAGGTTGAATATTTTTTTAAACCTCTGTAGCCAGGTGAATTCTGTCTAAAGGAAAGCACAAACCTGTTGTGCCTTTCATAATTTTGTGATGTCTCAAAGGCGCTTGTAACTGATAAACGTTGCACTCTTGTCTCTTGCATGGCTGAGACTGCTTGGGCCAGCACCGTGATTTTCCTTATCTGTACAATCTCTAACACACTGACCACAGGTTTACTTTAGGCTTAATATAATTGATTTAAATTTTGCAAAATTAATTGGATAGCAAAGGAGTCGTCTTGGATTAATAAGAGACCAATCCATTAAGTAAAATCCAATTAATTAAAAAAAGTTTCCAACTCTTAATATAAGTCCTTCCATGAAATTGATGCTTTGAATTTTAATTTTAATGTTGATGATTAAGGTATATGTTTTTCTCTAATTTAGTGTTGGTACATCTAATGGAGTCAGACGTAAGGCAGCACATATGGCTATTCTTATTTGAATACAATGACATGCATTCTTTGGTTAATTGATATGGAGTAGGAATCATGTTAGTGAATTTTAAGCCCACTAATGTGGAAGCCTACCTGCCTTCAGTAAATTGTAGATGTACATGATAATTAAAATGTCAAACATTAATTGAAACTTTTGCATTATCTCCAAGTTTAGGCAAGTCAACCCACTTTGAAATATGGTGGCTACAGATGTGGGAAATAATGAATCATAATCCCAAATTCTATTTTTAAATTTCTGGTCTCTTACAGTAATAAAGTGGAATTTGACCAACATTACTGTAAACCAGTGACTCTAGTTGTGGTGTATGAAATCATGGGCAGTACTGCTAAAGCCTGAAAGAATGATTGATCAATGGAGGGTGATTAACTTTTCTTTTGGAATTTTTGGAAGATGACTGATTCAGATGACGGAAAAGGGAATGATTTTCCTTTCTACTCTTCAGCTTCTGCATCATCTTTTAAAATCAGTTTTTTTAAATCCAGTTTTGATTCAACCTCGTACCAATATGTAATAATTGGAATGTAAATTACTTTTTACTGTGCTAAAAGAGAATGGAAAAAGTTGTAGACCCTGAAATTCTGCTTGGGCCATTTAAGTTAATTAGCTATGGTTTGGAGAGTCACGGAAGAAATTGCGTAAGGCCATTTTTGAATCTGACCTTTTAAAATGTTTGCTTACTCAATTCACATGACACTTTAAAAAGAGAGATTTAATTGCACTTGATGAGCCATTAATTATACATGCACAGTATCTGAAGATAAAAAGTACTTAACTGTCAAACCCTTTCATTGACTATTTAATCCTGGAAAACGCAGATTCAGTCCAATAAAGGAGTTCATTTTTGCATAACTTGAGGATAGCACTAACAAATGTCTCAAAATGCTATAATTGGATGTAGATGTATTGGTGGACTTTAAATTGGAATCCTAATGTGTCAGGACACGTGGAGTTAGTTGCAGGAAATATTCCTCTTGCTAAATTGCAGGAACTGCACATAGCAACAGTGGGGAAATTGCAGGGCTGAACCCTGGAGATCTGGTATGGGGAATGTTGGGTGATTGTATGCAGGGGAAATCTGGGAGCACTTGTAAAGCTGATAGTGTTGGGAACAGTAAACTTGTTGGAGTATGTGAACATGTGCCAGGAGATCTGGGGAATTAAATGGGCATGGGAACACTTGTAAATTGGTGACCCAGGAAAAATTAGCATGACTTTGGCATGTCTCATATCAGTAATGAACTGCCAATTGGAGGGGTCCAATGTAGTAAACTTAATAGCTATGTTTTAAAATATAATATTTAATCTAACAAACAAGTGTTTGCAAGGTGCCCTTTTGAAGTCAGGAAAGTAACGTGGAACCCTTGAAGGAGGATTCAACAAAGTGTGTCCTGCAAATGAATTAATTTTAGTTCCTGCAGTAATCTTTGTTGTATAATATAATCTAATGTTACAGTGGTCAGTCATCGTCACCTCACTTAACCCATCCACTATCTCCTGTGTTGCCTCATTTGAAATGGTCTAGCAAGCCACTCTGTTCAAGGGCAATTAGGGATGGGCAACAAAAGCTGATCCGGACAGCGACACCCACATCACAAGAACAAATAAAAAAAGTTGCTTGGTCATGGACGAGCTGTAATTTCCTCCAATTAAAGCATTGGGAAAACAAAAGCAGATGTGTTTCGGTCTCGTCACCAATTTCATTTTCTTGGGAGCTGTCTCAGACAGCCCAACTGCTTGCAGCCTCGGTGATCTATTGGGCCCGAAGCGGAGTTTCTTAATCCATACTATGTATCAGAAATTGTATCGTGTATCAGAAATTGTGGGGGTCGGTTAGCTCAATTAGCTGGGCAGTTGGTTCATGATGCAGAGCGATGCCAACAGCGTTGGTTCAATTCCCCTATCGGCTGAGGTTATTCATGAAGGCCTCGCCTGAGGTGTGTTGACCCACCGGTTAAATTACCACCGGTCAGCTCTCAAAAGGGGAAGCAGCCTATGGTCCTGTGGTGACATTTACATTTATCAGAAACTGTCCACTTCACTTCTGCTTTTGTTACTGTGTAATCAAGCATAACCACTGTTGAATACCTCATCTGTGCTTTTGTCTCCAGGCTCTACTGTTCCAATGCCGTCCTGACAGGTCTCATTTTCCATTCTCCGTAAATGAGCTCATCCAAATTCTGCTGCTCATATCCTTTCCTAACCTGCAACAAGTTTCTGTATCACAGTGTCCTTGCTGACCAGTGCCTCACATGTAAAATTCTCATGATTTAGTTAAATTCCTCCAAGACACTGCTCCCTATTTAACTATCTGCAGCCATCATTGCGCTTTGCCTTTCTCCAACTCTGGCCTCTTTTATTAGTATCGAAGCTGAAAAAAGTTAACTTTTTAAAACTTTAAAAAGATCTGTAACTGCACTTCACAAACTTTTATAGTGATGCTTCAATAGTACTCTTGGAACAGTGAATTGTGTAATTTTGTACAATATGGTTTGGCCTCTGAATTAAGTATAGTTTGTGTTTGCTTCAGATAAGTTTTGGAGATATGTGTACAGAACCTGCACAATCCATATAGTTCTATATATCTCCACAGAAGTCTATATTTAACGAGTATGCTCATTTTTGTGTGATCACATTGAATTATCAACAAGTAACTTTGGTTTAAAGCGCCAGTAATTAGTTGAATTTCTTTGTTTCTTCAGTTTAGACTTTTGCCTTTACTGCTATTTAAGAAACTGAGTGTTTCATTTTAAATTAGAAAGTAAATTGGAGGTCATTTGCCTGTCTGTGGTTTGGTCATTTTTCTTCATGAGAGTGATCAATTTGCTCAATAATAGACCAGTATTTAATTCAAGTAAGATTACCTATGCTGGATGCTCTTTTCATTTGTATTTTAAAACACTTCAGGGGTGTGCTTGCTCCCAATATTATTGTATTTGAGTTTTGCAAAAAATACCCTTTTCTTTGCTCAGTGAATAATGAAAACGTTTTAACACTAGATTAAAGAGTTGCTCTCCAGAGAAGTGAAAAGGTTGATCTCTATTTGAGCTCTCACACAATGGACTGGGTAAGTAAAATTAAAGTATTAAAGGGACAGTGACAGATTTGATACAAAATTGGTTAACGGGCAGAAGCCAGAAGGTAGTGGTGAGCAGTTATTCCAGACTATAGGGAGACAGTGAATGCTGTTTCCCAGAGGTCAGTATTAGCATCAGTGCTCTTTATCAAGGATTTTCAAACTCAGGGTCGCGACCCGTGGGTGGGTTGTGGCATTTGGTCACGACGTTCCCGATCGTCGGGGAACGCTTAACTGCCGCAACCAGCTTTTAAAATGCTGGCAACGACAGACTTTTGAGACTGCCAGCCATCCCATGCATGCGTTCTGGATCAAGCAGTGCGCAGGCCCAGAGCACAGTGGGGTGGACTGCCTCCTTTTGACGTCAGCACGCTGACCAGGGCCAGCCTTTTTCAGCAAATGAGGGAGCCCTCCCACCGGAAGCGACGGCAGAGTGCAGGTCATGTGCCCCATATGTTGACATCACGTGTTCTGGGCGTGAGAGCAATTCTTCCATTTTGTAGTTGCCAGCAGTGCTGGTGTGAATTCATGGGCCTTTGGTGAGCAACCCATGAAGAAGAAGCTGAAAACACGAACAAAGCAGCATAAAGCTGATTACTTGAGGTCTGGGTTATTGTTGCACTGCAAATCGGAATTCAAAGTTCATGTGTGATATGCAGGGAAGCACTGGCAAAATAAAGTTTAAAGCCCTCAAAACTTCAAAGACATTTGAAGACTAAGCATGATGAGTTCGAGGAAAAGCCTCTCTATCTTTTCAACGGATGCAGTGAGATCTTAAATCATCAGTGGAAGTCATTATCAGAAATGTAACATTGAATAGCAAAGTGACATCATGAGGACCAAGCCTGTCGCATTAAAGGTCAGTGAAAATGGGTCGCAAAGGTCAGCTGGAATGGGTCACCAAGGTCTGCCAGTGTGGGTCCTGAAGGATGGCCAGTTGGCAAAAATGGATTCCGGGCAAAAATGTTTGAAAAACACTGTTTTTACTGCTATATTAATTGTTTTGTTACCTGTGTGGTAGGTAACATGTGCTACTCAATCCAGTTACAGCAGAGGCTCGAAGTCGTCCGGAAGTTTATGTAAGGTTTATTGAATAACAGAACTTAACAACTGCGTGAGTTCTTACTTTAAGAATTTTACTAGTAGAAAGGTTACAACTTTTACATACGACAACTAGGCCTGACCACACTAGCAGCCCTGAGCTAAATCTGTTTCTGCTCTCCTCACAGTCTAATCAGCCAAAGAAACCGGAGGGCTGCTTGCTTCTCCTTTTATACCCGTTGGTGCTGCCCCCTAGTGATCTTTCCCATCAACCCCTTCTGTACATACCCATGTAAAGATCACTACACCCCCCTTTCTCTTTGTTATTTTTTTACATAGTTGCAGTGTTGTAACTGAATGGAACAAACACAGTTGGTGTCATGCACAAATACATTACAGAAAGCAATGATTGCATCAGTTCAATGTTCACAAGTTGAGACGGTTGGGCGCTCGTCTGATTTGGGTCGATCTCCTAAGTGGAGACCGAGTGTTAATGTCCATCTGGTCACTGGCTGATGGTGTCATGGGACGTCGCATGATCGAGTCCTGCAGATCTAATGTCGCAAAGACAGGTTGATGAGGTGGAACCTTCAGCAGGTCTCGTCGATTGCATCTGAGCAGCACACCCTTATCGGACTTTACAATGTACGATCGTGGCGAGACGCGTCGTAGCACGTTGCCGTGTTGGATCATCCTCTACCAGGGTGTCGCAGGCGAACCATGTCATGTCATTGATCGCTAACGGATGCAGCAATTTGGCATGTTGGTCATAGTGCTGCTTTTGTGTGTGACGTTGGTGGCGCAGCACTTGCAAGTGATCCGGATTGCTGAAGCGTAATCACATCTCGATTGAAGAGCATTTGAGCCGGTGATAGCCCTGAGCACAACGGTGATGACCGATATGATAATAGAGCCAAGTGTATGTCGGAATTCGAGTCAGTGGCCTTGTTTATGAGTTGCTTAATGATGCGTACACCTTTCTCTACCCTGCCGTTGGATTGGGGAAAGTGTGGACTCGAAGCCACATGCTTAAAGTTGTATTTCTTGGAGAATTCCGTCCACTCCCAGCTTGCAAAGCAAGGACCATTGTCGGACATGACTGTTTGTGGGATGCCATGCCTCGAGAAGGTTTCCTTGAAGGCTTTGATAACTGTTGCGGATGTGAGATCTGGGAGTTTCATTACTTCTGGAAAGTTGGAGTAGTAATCAATGATAAGAACATAGCTTCGACCCATGGAGTGAAACCAATCTATGCCAACTTTGTCCCAAGCTGACTTAGCCATCTCATGCTGCTGGAGTGGCTCCTTGCCTTGTGCCGGTTGATGTTTTTGACACGTGTCACATGTGAGTACCATGTTTGTTATGACCTCATTTATCCCAGGCCAGTCATGGATTGCCGTGCTCTTCTTTTGCACTTCTCGATTCCAAGATGTCCCTCGTGAATCCTGCGGAGCATGTCTGATTCTGTCATTTCATAGTATTACGCCATCCTCCACTGACAGTTCAGTTTTGACGTTTTGGAACTATGGGTACCGCCCTCTTGACCAGCCATGCTGAAGGTTGTGCATGACCTGCAGCAAGGTCGCATCTTCTCGTATAGCCAGCCAAATTTGCTGCAGCCTCTCATCTGATGCCAGGAGAGTGTCTCTGCACAACTGTGCATGAGCTTCTACATCGTTAATGGATGCCGGAGGGAAAGTGTCAGCGTCAATGGCTCGGGACAGGGTGTCAGCTATGATTAGGTCCTTCCCAGGAGTGTAGACTAGTGTTAAGTCATACCACCTCAACTTCATCATGCATTATTGCGCGGTGTCATATTGAGATTCTTGTCAATTATGTTGACCAGTAGTCAATGATCAGTCTCCACTAGGAACGTGGGAAGGCCGTATACATAGTGGTGGAATTTTGTTATGCCTGTGATCAGTCCCAGGCACTCCCTCCCTATCTGTGCAAACCTGCACTCTGTGGTGGTCATCACTCTAGATACGTATGCCACTGGGACCCAGTTAAATTGGTCATTCTGTTGAAGAAGTAGCGCATCAATTCCATGTTGACTGGCGTCAGTGGAGATCTTTGTGGGTTTCGTTGGGTCGAAGAATGCCAGCGTTGGAACTGCCATCAATTGGTGCTTTAGATCCAGCCACTCTTCTTGGTGGCGTGGAGTCCAGGCAAACTCCATGTCCTTCCTTATCACATTTCGTAATGCTGCCATCCGTGCTGATAAGTTCGGTATGAACTTGCCTAAGAAGTTGATGAATCCAAGAAACCTGAGCACCGCTTTCTTGTCACGTGGCCGCTGCACGTTCTGGATTGCCGCAATCTTTTCAGTATCCGGCTTCAGCCCGTGCTCTGATATCGTGTCACCCAGGAAGGTAAGAGATGAGCATGCAAAGGTGCACTTGGATCGGTTGAGTTTCAACCCAAATTGGTGAATTCTTTTGAAGACTTGTCTTGATTGAGCAGTGTGATCTTAGAACATAGAACATTACAGCGCAGTACGGGCCCTTCGGCCCTCGATGTTGCGCCGATCTGTGAATCTTCCTCTGTCATTGACCATATTATGATGACATCAACATATACACTGCATCTTCAATGCCCTCCGTCATCTGCTCCATAATTCTGTGAAATATTTCTGATACGGAGATGATCCCGAAAGGCATGCGATTATAGCAGTATCATCCAAATGCTGTGTTGAACGTACACAACAGTCGGCTGGAAGCATCGAGTTGCATCTGCCGGAAGCCTTGTGAGGCATCAAGTTTGGTGAAGATGCGAACGTTTGCCATTTCACTTGTTATCTCCTCTCGCTTGGGGATGGGGTAGTGTTCCCTGCCAATGTTTGTTTTTGTTCAGATCTTTGGGACATAAACAGATGCTGAGGTCACCTGATGGCTTCTTGACACCAATGAGCTGACCCAGTCAGTCGGCTGTGTGACTTTTGATGTGATACCATGAGATTGTAGGCGTAGGGGTTCTGATTTTAGCCTGTCCCGCAAGGGAGCTGGTACCCTCCTTGGTGGGTGAATGAGAGGTTTTGCTTCTTCTTTGAGCAGTATTTTGTATGTGTAGGGCAACGTACCCATGCCACGAAAGACGTCAGGATACTCGTCGAGAAGCAGCTGGATGGCATCGTCCAGTCGGGATGAGTCATTCGTGTGCATGAAAATTCTCTGTCCCAGCCGTAAATCTAACGTTTTTTCGGCATCCACGATCTCAAAGCGTAGTCCTTTTGTGACCTTCTTACTGACTACCTGTAGATGGCATGATCCCCTTGAGGTGCTCTGGTTGCCATTGTAGTCTTTTAACTTGCATGCAGCAGGTATCATCTCGTGTGTCCCTGGGATGGATGCGAGATATTTGCTTGTCATCAAGTTCGCGGACACTCCCGTGTCGAGCTTGAATGTAATTGGGGAGCTGTTTACTTGCACCGTGGCACTCCATTCCCTTGCGGAGTCAATGGCATTCACGTATTGAGGAGTCATGGTCGGCTCATGAATGCGGTTCCTCTGCCGAATGTATTATTCTGATGCAGTATGTATCCTCCCAGGAGTGGAAATCTTCGTGGTCGGAATTTTTTTTTTAGGGTTTTGGTTGTCCATTGCATCCACTGTGCGAACCTTGAAATTTCCATGTCTTTGTGTTGGAGAGTGATATTTTGCTGTTGACTGACACTGGGAGGCGAAATGATTCATTTTGGAGCACCGTAAACATCTTTTCCCTAGTGCAGGACATTTCCCTTTTCCGTGAGTGTTGCCGCAATGGTAACACGTATGCGTAGGCAGCGATTGCGCATGTGCGAATTGCTCCTCTGGCTGGGTTCAGTATTTTGCATAATGCGCATAATGCGCATGCGCATCTCTGTTGACTGTGCGTGTGCATGTTTGAATGGGAGCCGGCGACCGGAAGAGGATGCCTGTGAGGAGAGGCCACCATTTTAACGTCTTCCACCTCGTGGAGGATTTTTCCACATTTTTTTTCTCTAGAAACTCTAGGTGCTGCTGTTTCTTTTGTACTTGCTGTATGCACTTTGCTATGGTGGTTTTTAGTGTTAGATCATTTTGCTGCATTAGTGAATCCCTTAACTTTTCATCAGAGAGGCCGTTGATTAATTGGTTTCTGATGATGGAATCTGTTATATCAGCATTGTTACAGCCCTGTGCTAGTAATCGAAGGTCTGTGACAAAATTGGAGATTGTCTCCCTGTTTTTTTTTTGGAACCTGTTACGTAGGTTAAATCTTTCCATGATTTCATTGGACTGTGTTTTACAGTGTTTGTCAAATTTTGCAATTATCACTTGAAAGGTAGTTTTGTCTTTATTGTCATCGCAAGTGAAAGAGTTATAAATGTCCACAGCTTGCTGGCCTGCCATTGCTGTAACAGCCCAATCTTTCTCCTGTCGGAGGCTGTGTTAAAGTCATTAGCTGCCATGTATATTTGAAGCTGATGTTTAAACATTTTCCAGTTACTATTTAAATTACCGGTAGTTTTCAGCGGCCGTTTCGGCGGCCGTGGAAGTGGCGTGTGTTCCATCGCGTCGGTTGGATGTCTGGGATCCAAATGTTGCGAAGTCTTCCACAGGCGAGAGGTCGGCCCTTTACTTTTTGTTTCCTTTCTTGTCTCTAACTTAATCTATCTAGTACTGTTCGATTAAAGCCAACCTGGTACCATGTTTTGTTACCTGTGTGGTTGGTAACATGTGCTACTCAATCCAGTTACAGCAGAGGCTTCCGGAAGAAGGCTCAAAGTCGTCCAGAAGTTTATGTAAGGTTTATTGAGTGACAGAACTTAACAACTGCGTGAGTTCTTACTTTAAGAACTATACCTGTAGAAAGGTTACAACTTTTACATACGACAACTAGGCCTGACCACACTAGCAGCCCTGAGCTAAATCTCTGCTTCTGCTCTCCTCACAGTCTAATCAGCCAAAGAGACCAGTGGGCTGCTTGCTTCTCCTTTTATACCCGCCAGTGCTGCCCCCTAGTGATCTTTCCATTGCCCATCAACCCCTTCTGTACATACCCACGTAAAGATCACTACATTAATGACCTGTACTCGGGTGGGCGAGGGCGTAATTTCAGAAGCTTAGAAATGACACAGCTTGGAAATGTAGTAAATGATGAGGAGGATAACAGACTTCAGGCAGGTGAAGTGGGCAGGCGTTCTTTTAAAATATATTTTATTCCAAACACCCTCAAAAAAACATCCACATAGCAACAAAGCATAGTGCATACAGTTTGTTCAATTGTCCCCCTTTATCTCCAACATGAACAGAAACAGCTTCCACTGCACTACAGATGCCTCCTTCGATCCCCTGAAGGCAAACTTAATTTTCTCCAACCTGAGGAACGTTGATAGGTCCCCCAACCATGCCGCTACCCCCCCCCGGTGGCACGGCTGACCTCTAATTTAAGGGAATCTGTCGCCGGGCAATCAGAGAGCGAAGGCATGATGTCGGCTTCCTCGCCTTCCACTTCTGCACACCCGGCACCTCTGACACCCCAAAGATCACCACCATAGGATCCGGCATCAGCTTCACACCCACAATCCCCGACAGACTATTGAACACAGCTTTCCAGAAGCTGTCCAATTTTGTACACCCCCAAAATATGTGCGAATGGTTCACTGGTGCCCACCCACACCTCTCGCACACATCTGCCACTCCCGGGAAGAACCCACTCATCCGGGCCCGAGTCGTATGTCCTATGCCTTTAACTGTATAAGGCTCATCCCTTGCACAGGAGGAGGTTGAGTTGTCCTGGTGCATTACCTCACTCCAAACTTCCACTTAATCCCTTTCACTAAGGCCGCTCCCTACTCCCCCACCCAGCCATATATATCCCCAATCCTTGCGTCCTCCCACACACCCGGGAGCAACAGCTTCTCCAGTAGTGTGTACTCTGGCACCTGGGGAAATGAGGGCAGTTCCTCCCGTGCAAGATGCACCCCCCCCCCCCCCCCCCCCCCCCCCCCGGGGCCACAGACCGATGTTTCCATAGAGCGGGGCTAACACCGACATGTGCACTCCTTTAAAGTGCCTCCTCAGCTGGTTCCAAATTCTAATTGATGATCCACCAAGCTATTCGTATGCTTCCCTACGGAGAATGGCAACAGGGCCAACAGCAGGTCTCCCCAAATCATCGCATCTATTCGACATTTGCTGCCGCCCCATCCTGCATTTACCTTTGCAACAGAGCCCCACCAACCCTCGGCGTCTTGCCTGCCCAAACAAATTCCAATATCAACTTGTTCACCCTCCAGAAAAAGGTGTTTTGGAGAAAGATTGGGAGGGGCTGGAAGATAAATTTTGGCAGTACGTTCAGATTTGCACGTCTGAATTCAGCAACGAGTTGGGTCTATAGGACCCACACTCCCAACAGGTCATTCCCTTTCTTTGGGATCAGCGAAATGGATGCCTGTACCAGCGCAGCCGGTAATTCCCCCCTCTCCACCGCCTCATTGAACATGCTCAGAAGATGGGGACCAGTCCTGCTGCAAAGAACTTATAAAACTCCGCTGGGAAGCCATCCAGACCCTGCGCCTTCCTGACTGCACCATGCCAATGCACTCCATTAACTCTTGCAACCCCAGCGGCTCCTCCAGTGCTTGCCGTTTTCCCTCCTCCAACTCCAGGAACTCCAACTCATTCAGGAACTGATCCGTACCTGCCTCCTCCCTTCCAGGCTCAGCCCTGTACAGCCCTCCATAAAAGGCATTGATTCTCTCCGGCTCTGATACGTCACTTTGCCCTCTACCTTACCTACACAATTTCCCTCGAAGTTGCCTGTCGCCGCAACGGATGGACCACCAGACTTCTTGCTTTCTCCCCATACTCGTACTGCACCCCTCGAGCCCGCTGTAACTGCCGACTGCCTTCCCTGTCTTCAACTGATCAAACTGCCCCGCATTCTTTTTTTGCGGCAGTAACTCCCTTGTTGGGACCTCCACCTCCACTATCTCTTCCAGCAACCTTCATTTCTCCTCCACCTCCATCCTACTTTGTGGGCCTTATACAAAATGATGACTCTTTTTCCTCCTCCCCCCCCCCCCAAAAACTGCTTCCAAAACCTCCCAAAATATGGCTGCCGAGCCCTCCCCATTTTGATTAAACTCCTAATTCTTGATCAACCCTGCCACCTTACAACAGAACTCCTTGTCCGCCAACAGCATGGATTCCAACCTCCACCCTAGCCTCTACTCCCACCTGACCTCAGCCGAACATCTAGGAAATGCGGCACGTGGCTGGAGTTCACAGACCCTGCGTATTCCACCCCCACCATTCCAAACAAAACTGCTTAGCCACCACAAAAAAGTCAATACGGGAATATGCCCGATGATCTCGCGTGAAGGAGCACACCCTCTCCCCATGGTGCATAAACCTCCAAGGTCCACCATATCCATCTTATCCATAAACGCCCCCAACTCGCTTGCCATTCCCGATCTCCCCCTTGACTTGGAACTCGATCGGTCTATCCTCGGCTTCATTCACGATTAAAATCCCAACCCATAATCCCTACCCAGTTCAAGTCCGCAATCGCTCCTAACAGCTTCTTCTTAAACTCAACATCGTCCCAATTGGGCACATACACAGCATTCGCCAGCACCACCAGTGCTCCCACTAATACCCCACTCACTATCACAAACCTACCCCCTGGGTCCTGTACCTCCCTCGCCACCACAAACCCGTTTTCTTGCTAAACAAGATTGTGACCGCCCCCCCTTCCACTTCGAGTCAAGCCCGGAGTGGAACGTTTACCCCACCTACCCCTTCCTCAGCCGCATCTGGTTCTTCACCCGCAAGGACGTCTCTTGGAGGAAAATCACCTCTGCCCTTAAACTTTTTAGGTGTGCGAATACCCAGGACCATTTGGCCTATTCAGCCCACAGACTTTCCATGTAACAAATCTTAATGGAGGCTTATGCCTCCCCACTCCCCTAGGATCCGCCATCGTCACCCAACTCGGCCTCTACCTAGCCCCCCCATCTCCACCCTAAACCGAACCCACCCAAGATGCCCACCCCTTTCCTCCGTCCACCATACCAACTATGTGACCCCCCCCCCCCCCCCCCCCCCACTCCGTTTCCATTCAGTAACATCACATGCTAGCGTGGCTACTCCCACCTGGAGGCCGAAACGAAGGGACCCACCAAACCTCCCTACTCGCCCACTCCCCCCCCCCCCCCCCCTCTGACCTACACCATCACCTTCCTTCCTCTCCCCTCCCCCAATATCCCAAACCCATAACAATAAAACAAGAAAAACACTCCATTGCAACCCCCATAATGTACATTCTTAATTGCCCACAGGATCTGTGCAACCATGAGCAGAACCATCTATAAACTGTACAAAGCGTACAAAAAGTCAAAGGCTATACACCTGGCACCGACCGTGAAGCACAATGGCTATCGTCAGTTACAGATGGGTAAGGCAGGCATAGGACATGCACATTTCCTCAATCAAACGAGAACAAGAGAAACTAGTTGCAACTGGTACAAATGTTCACCGTTCAGCCCTCCCTCAAACCATGCTCCTTGATGAAGTCATTTGCCTCCTCCGGTGTCCCAAAATAATATTTCAGGCCCTCAAATGTTATCCACGATTTGGCCGTGTACAGCGCCCCAAAGCGGATCTTGCGCCGCCTTGGCCTTATTGAGCGCCCCCCATCTCTTGGCCAGGTCAGCACCAATGCCTTTGTACATCTGGACCCGGTTTCCTTCCCAGCTGCAGTTCTGACTTTCCCTGGCCCACCACAAGATATTTTCCTTCTCCTGAAACTTGTGGCATGCACACAATCACTGCCTGCAGCGGCAACTCCACTCTCTACTTCTCCCTCAAGGACCTGTGGGCCCAGTGTACCTCCGGGACCTTGTTGAGAACCGTCTCCACCAACTTCATGAACATCTTTGCAACATAACTCATGGTGCTCGTTCCTTCATCTCCCTCGGCAGGCTCACACTATGCAAATGTTGCTGCCGGGATTCATTCCCTTGCTCCTTGCCCGCAGTGTCTTGCAAACGTCGTCTCGGATTGCCATCTCCGCTTCCAGCGATACAATTCGGTTGCCCTGGTCGGTCACCATCTTTCCCCCTCTTGGGTCATCATCCCTTGAGCTTCTCCACCTGATCCAAGGTCCCACGAAAAGGTGCAACTGCCCCTCAATTGACTTCGACCAGTCTCCCTGCATCACCTTCCTTTGCAGGCGAAATTCCTCCTTGTTGAAACTCATCAACTGCTCCATTGGCAGCTTCACCATCGACGATGACCCTTCTCTCCACCATCTTCTCAGCTTGTGCTGTGCCACGAGTCCCCTCCAACTCTTCGGCCAAGGCTCTCACCGTATTTAACTTGGTCTGATATCCCATAGACATCCCAGTCTGAGAGAGAACTGAATACCTTCCACTCTCCTCACAACTTTCCACCAAAGTCCCCCGAAAATCGAGTAAAAAGATCCAAAATCAACACCTCCAGGCAGGAGCCACCTTGCATGTGACCGATCGCACCATGGTCGCCACCAAAAGTCTGGATGGCATGGAACACAGTGGTTAGCACTGCTGCATCACAGTGCCAAGGACCTGGATTCGATGCTGGCCTTGGGTGTCTGTGGAGTTTGCATGTTCTCCCGCATGTGCGTGGGTTTCCTCCGGATGCTGCGATTTCCCCCCACAGTCCAAAGATGTGCAGTTTAAATGGATTGGCCATGCTAAATTGCCCCTTGCTGTCCAAAGATGTGCTAGTGAGGTGGGGTTACGGGTATAGGTCCGGGTGTGGGACTCGGTAGGTTGTTCTTGATAGTGTTGGTGCAGATTTGATGGGCCGAATGGCCTCCTGCACTGTAGGGGTTCTATGGATTAACACAATAGAAAGAACTAGGCAAAGCAATATAAATTAAATGGTTAAATTTTAGAGGGTGCATGTATATGTGCACAAATCTTTGACACTGACTGGGTAAATTGCGAAGGTTATTAAAATATATGTGATTCTTGGGTTAAACAAGGATGTTATGCTCAAAATTTCTTAGAAACCGATGGGTAAGCCATAACTGGAATACTATGTTCAATTCCATGAACCACACTTTCAAAAGGATGGGTCTTGGAGAGGTTGAAGAAGAGATCTACTAAATTGGTACCAGAGATGATGGGTTTTGTGATGGGATTGCGAAGCTAGATTTGTTCTCTTTTTAACAGACCGGTTTGATGATCAAGAGAAACTGTTTGCAATGGCAGTAGGGTCAGTAACCAGAGAACATAGATTTAAGATGGCCAAAGAACCTGCTACAATAGGAGCGAAGAATATTTAATACATTGGAGTATCAGAAGGAGTGGTGGAAGCAGATTCAATATTCACATTCAAAAATCTAAAGGGAAAGAGCAAGCCAGTGAGGACTAGGTGGATGGCTGTGGTGAGAACCTTAACAAGCTGAATGGTTGAATGGCGGCTCTTTTGCCGCACCATTTTATGATTACAATTCTATAATTTTTCCCACAATTTGATTTATTCAATATTTTTTGACTTTTTACAGTTGGCTGTGCAATTTAATATGAGTCGATTTTTAAAAAAAAAGTTAGATATCAAGTATTTGAAAAATACACTTGTGTATTGGTATGCAACTAAGTTCTTTAGTGCCTGAAGTACCATGATAAGTACTAATAAACAAAAAAAATGGGAGTAGAAATGCTCTAAATGGATTTGGAACAACTTTAATATTGGTGAATTGGTCCCATTTGGTCTGCTATCCCTAACAGCCCCTGTTTCCACCCTGGCAAATCAAACAGTGATGGTGCGAATGATTTCAGCAGTATAGTCACTGTTACAACTGTACTTCTGATTGGCCTGCTAATCCATAGTGTGAATAAGACTTTAGTACATGATGCTGATATACTGCGATGAAATTCCGATGGATGTGAAACTAAATGAATGACCTTGTTATCTGTATATTAGGAAAGCTGCCAGCCAAAACTCTAATGACAACGTTATTAAAATCCCAACCTATCTGCTATGAAAAGGCAAGCGACCATTATACATGTTTACTGACTAGCTCCCTGAGCCTGCAAACATCTTTCAACAAACGTTTGTATCAATAATCTAGTACTGTTCAAGCACTTTATTTTGCCAGCATAGCTACTTTGAAAGACTGCTAACCTAAATGTCACTTGAATCTGTTTACCCGAGAGCATTTTAAATCACCAGGGGTAGTGAGATCTCATTTGTTTGCAGCAAAACCTAAATAAAATCATTTTGCTGCAGGGCATCACTTCAGTGTTTCCTGAAGAATGGCTCCAGTGAATCCAGAAAGTTCATCCATGGCTGTAAACAACTCAAACTGTTGCTGGACTATCTTTTCATGTTTTACTCCTTGCCTCCCTTGCACTTTTCATTTTTAACTTCATCCCATTTCCCTTTGCCAAAAGGTACAAAGAAGGGAGGTACAGTAACCCCATGCTGGCTGTCTTTTGCAGCTCAGAGACTTGCTGTTCACCTTTTGGAAAAAAAGCACTCATAATTCTTACTGAGCAGATGCTTTTTAAATATTGATTTTCCTAGCAGCAGAGAGCATTCAACAAACTCGAGGGAATGGCCAAGATAATACTGCTGGTGTTGGCAGCATCAGTGTTTTATATCAAAAGGTGATGTGAGGAAGAACAGGTGGTTCCTGCTGTCTCAATTCATCCTTTCTCACTGCTGCCATGTGGATGTTCTCTCCTCCCATTCCTACACTGTTAATCTGCCTCTTCAGTTCTGTGTGAACTCGGTCCTGTTTAAATTCCTACGCGTTTGGGCTAGGGCAGTTGTTCTATTTCACCACTAGTGGATTTAGACTTTGCTTCTCCTTTAAGCTTTCTGGCTTATCAGCAGCGGAAACAAAAAATTCTCATGCCCACTCCTGAGTCATTCTGCTTGATTTCTTAACCTTCTTGTGCAGTGACATGATTACACGAGTGTCGATAACGGACTACCCCATTCTGCTTTGCTCAGTTCTAAAAATTCATTTTGAAATGCATTTATTTATATAAAAAGAAAATTACTCCTAGCTTCATATAATATTTCTAGTGAAATAGCCAGGTAGATATAATCTCTTTCAATGATGAAACTGTATAATAAGTGCTGTTACAGTTTAAAAATTTCGATTTTCTCCCCCCCCCCCCCCCCTTCCCTCACTACCACAGAAAGAGGTGGAAAGTTTGAACTTGAGAATTTGTCAAGTGTGGAGTGGATTGGGCAAGTTTAGAAGGTTTAAGGCCAGAGCACAGAAACCTGATTAGATGGATTTAGAGACATGTTATTGAGGGCTGGACCATCACAGCTGGAAGCTTGTCCTTTAGTAACTGAGCAGAAATGGCAAATGAGAATCTGTCTACAATCTGGAGCACATGGTTTGTCTTGGAACATGCTTAGTGAAGATTTTCCCAGGTTTTGTTGTTGGTCCCCTCTCTTCGAGTCAGAAAATTGTAGATTGGAGTTTGCTTCCAGCATATTAATCAGGCTGACTCGAGAACAATATTGAGAGAATGAACATTGCTAAAGATGTTAAATTTGAGGGTCTGGTGTGACAGAAGGGGTGTGAGGATGTTGAGTGTGCAAAGGACCTTGTTCTAGGTCAACGTTCCTTCTTTAACACCTTTACTGATATCTGTGAAAAATAAATTTGTAAACTCCACACATCAAAGTAATTTAGTATGTGTAAAGCTTTTTTGCAATGTATTGATGTGGTAATGTACTATATAAATGCAAATCTCTCCCTCCCAGTTAGTAGATTCGGAGGTGATCAAATTAATGCAATAATAAAATTCCTTGTCCATTTACTTCAGTGCTGCAGTATTCTTGGGCTATTGTCACTGAAATATGAATTGTAAATTAGTTTTGAGCATTTAACTAAACTTAATGTTGGACTTCGCTTGTTTTGTTATGAACCATGCTGATAAATGTGAGGGTATTCAAAATCCAGAAGTTTAACTTGGGTTTTTTCTGGTAAAATGCAAGGAATGGGTGTACAACCCAGTGAGGAACAGTTATATGAGCAATTAATAAATAATATTTGTTAACGCAAGAGAAAGACAAAACACACACGGCAAGAAGGGCTGGTCCGTGATGCAGAGCGAGGCCAACAGTGTGGGTTCAATTCCCATACCAACTGAGTTATTCATGAAGGCCCACCTTCTCAACCTTTCTCCTCCCTCGCCTGAGAGATAGTGATCCTCAGGTTAAATCATCACCAGTCAGCTCTCCCCCTGAAAGGGGAAAGCAGCCTATAGTCATCTGGGACCATGGTCACTTGACTTACTGAAGGCTATACACACACACAATTTTACATGAAACTATCCCTTGGTCCCCAACTACCAACATTTAGCTGAACTCTGAGACATCCCTTTTCCAAAACAACAGCCAACTTTAATAACTTTTTGAGATAAATCCAGCAAATAATTACCACAACCAGGTTATCGTGCCCTCATCTGGGAAATAGTGTTCAGGATCAGCGAAGACAGAAAATGGCTGCTCCTTTTGGGAGACTATATCTGTCGCTTCATACAGTTCTGATGTCAGCTGTGTCTCTCTTCTTAGTTAGAGTTCTACAGTTACACTGTTTATGTCCCTTTGATGTTATTAACCCTGTGGATTTGGCCTTTAGCAGGTTAGTGTCCATTTCTTCTTCTCTCTACTTTGAAATTCTCTAAAACCCCATTGTTTTCTCTGCTCGCACATATAAAATACTTGTTTTCCACTGATAGGCAAATTCACCTCTCATCATTTCTCCAGATGTCCGTTTCTAATCAACTCCTGCTTTACATTTTTAAAATCTTAATTTTACCCAATTCTGAACACGTTGCATTAAAAAATGCAACGTCTTAATTTGAAAGACTATTTCATTCCTCAAACATTTCTTATCAGCTTTACCTTATCAACCATTATAGAGATTTCAAAAGTATGTGTTAACATAAAATATATCCCAGAGTATTTACACCCAATGTTCCCAAATAGTCTCTTTTACACTCTGGGTAAAGCATCCATAATGACATTTTCTCTCCCTGCCACATGAATGACTTTTAAATCTCAATGTTGTAGTAACAATCTCTAAAAAATCCAATGTCCTGATTTCAAAAATTCTCCAGAAAGTTTAAGGAATTATGGTCTGAGTGTCTGGATTACTGCAACATAAATCTCAATGTTGCAATATCAATACCAAACTGCAGTCGTCTTTTCAATTGTTGAATGCATCTGTTGGTGACAATTCAATTTCCTTGAGAAAGCCCCCACCTGCTTCTCAAGTCCAAGTTCATCATCTTGTAACAACAGAGCTCTTACACCAATGTCACTAGCAGCCACAGCTAGTTTAAACTGTTCGCCATAATTTGGTGCGGCTAACACTGGCTTTGTTGTCCATGCTGTTTTCAGATGTTGGAATGCAGTTTGGTAGTCCTCCGTCCAGTTAAACTTCTTGTTCTTCAAGCGTTCTGTTAGTGGAGCTACCATACTGCTAAAGTTCGGCACAAAGGCACAATGGTTAGCACTTCTGCATCACGGCACCGAGGATCCAGGTTTGATCTCGGCACCAGGTTACTGTCTGTGTGATATTTGCACGTTCTACCCGTGTTTGCATGGGTTTCACCCCCACGTTCTAAAGATGAGCATGGATTAACCACGCTAAATTGCCCCTTAATTGTGGAGGAAAAAAGAATTGGGTACTTTATTAAAATAAATAAATAAAGTTGTTAATCCCTGAAATGTTGCGTGTTCTCCATCCCGAACGGCATAATTTTAAATTGTTAAAGTCCATTTGGCATCACAAAGGTTGAGATTTCCTTTTCTCTGTCAGACGAAGATACTTGCCAATAGCTCTTTAGCAAGCCTATTTGTGTGATGAATGTAGACTGTCCTCTCTTTCCATGCAATCCGTCAATGGTGGTATCGGAAACTAATCCCTTCTGGTGATGGCATTCACTTTCCTGTAGTCCACTACACAGTCGTTGTGTTCCATCCAGCTTTGGCACCATTACGATTACGAGTTCCAATCACCAGACCTCAATTTAATTTTTGAGCATATATTCAATTTCCTTCTGTACTTGTGATAACTTTGCTGGATTTAACATATATGGATGTTGTTTTATCAGAACTGTTCTCCACCGCATCTACATAATGCATCGCTATCGACATTCTACCTAATTTATTCACACAAATACATTTATCTAATTTATTCACACAAATACATTCATAAGTAACTCTTCCAATTTGCCTCTGCTCTTATCTGGAAGGTAACAACCAGTTGTGTAAATTTTCCAGTCCTTCCTCATTACCCCAATGAATTAGAGGGAAGTCACTTTCAGAATGTAACCCTTCTTCTCCCTGCTTCATTACTATCCAGACTTCAAGCTTGTCCTCATCTCCTCTATCCCAATGCCTCTGAAGCATGTCAATATGGCACACACAGATTTATGGCTATCTGGTGTGTGTGTACCAGATAATTTACTTTGCTCAGTTTTCTTTTAATTTGATATAGTCCACTAAATCTAGCTTTTTGCGGTTCGCCCGACACAGGTAAAAACACTAGCACTTTCTGCCCTACTACAAAGCTTCCCTGCTGTGCTGTCTTTAAATGCTATCTTGCCACCCCACAAGCCCCATTCAGTCTTTCTATGAAATTCAATACGTGGTCCAAAAGTGTAGTCTCTGGCTTCTTTCTTAACTTCTGTTGGATTAATTTCAGTGGTTCTCTAACTTCATGTCCATAAACCAATTCAAAAGGACTATCAGGAGAGGGAAAATGCTGGAAAATCTCAGCAAGTCTGGCAGCATCTGTAGGGAGAGAAAAGTGTTTTGAGTCCGATGACTCTTTGTCAAAGCAGTAATTTGCTTTTTATCAAAAGGACTATATCTGGTAGAATCATTTGGTGCAGCCCCAATGGCAAACTATGAAGATGGAATCTCTCTGTCCCAATTATGAGTATCTTGACTATATGCGCTCACCGTTGTTTTCAAAGGTTGACACCATTTCTCTAATGTTCCCTTTGACTCTGGATGATACGTTTCAGGCTATTCATCACCTCTTTAAGTAATCCTGACCATAAAATTTGACCCTTAATCTGATTTGTATCATTTTTGGTCAACCATATCTAATAAAAACATGGTTAATTCCCCTGTCACACTCTTGGCTGTAATGGTTTTTAGCGGTATGGCTTCAGGACATCTTGTAGAAATATCTATAATAGTTAACAAGTATTGATTTACACTTCATGTTTTCGACAACGGTCCTCCACAGTCGACTAGAATTCTTGTGAAAGGTTCTTTGAAAGCTGGAATAGGGTTCAAAAGTGCTAGCTTTATTGCAGCTTGTGGTTTCCCTACTACTTGACGTGTATTCGGTTTGGCAAAATGTAACTACGTTTTTAAGTAGTCCTGGTCAGTAAACCTGTTTCTGCATCTTCACTTCTGTTTTCTTTATTCCTAGATGTCCCCCTAATGAAATTTCATGATCCAATCTTAGAATTTCTTACCTATGCTCAGGAGGTAATACAATTTAGATGTATTTCTGCCCATTTGTCATCTGCTTTAACATGCGGGGTGCCATTTTCTCTTTAATGTGTGATCCTTTACATAATGACATTCAGGAATACACTGAACCTCCAATTCAAAGTAAGCTGTTTGATAGATTTTTTAAAATTTGGAATCACTGCTGTAATTCTATTAATCTCTTTGAACTAAACACATTGGGTCCTTTCCCTTTTGTCTGTTCCATCGTCATTCAGCTTACTAAAGCTTGTGTCACATAACATTATCACTTTTCTTATCCTGTGCTCATAACTCCTCTGCCTCTTGTCTTATGTGCCTGTGACTTAATTACATAATCAGGACATATTCTGGAATGGTCTGTTTGCAATTTTTCTGGAGCCGGATATTCTACCGGCTGTTAAACCATAGTAGGCATCACTGCTATCTGTGATCCAGCTATATAATTCCCTAGAATGAATTGTAACGCGCAATGGGCAATGTTTCTACGACTCCTACAATCATTTCTCCCGTCTTCAAGCTGCTCAAGTTTATTTTCATCAAAGGAACTTTTCTTGTTTCTCCTTGAATAATGCTGACCAGAACCCCTTCCTTCAATATTCCTTTGGACAACAAATATTCTTAACTCACAATATTAAGGATTGACTTGCTCCTGTCTCTCAAAATTTTAATATCTTTCCCCATCCCACTTTTTACACATGGTAAGACGTTCCCTTCAGATACAAACTTCTTGAACATGTCAACCACCTTCTGGCTCCTTTGCCTCTGTAAAATTTGTGGACACATTTTCGCCCCTATTGTTTGGTCTTCTCTGTGTATCTTATTGGCATTTGTTTTCCAGCCTCTGATTTATTAGTCTCTTAATATTTCTAACTCAAACTGGCTTTCCATGTAACACCCAGCATGATTTGGTGTGGCCCAGTTTATTACAGTGAAAGAATCTAACTTTTCTCACATCTCATTCCCTCAGCACCATCCTTTTTATTTTGAGGTGAAGTCTCCTTGGCATTTTCAATCACTCCCTCTCTTTTGCTTGACTGTCTTTTCTCACACTTATCCATTTTCTATCTTTCTCAGAATTAAAAATTTGTTGAATGTGAGCACCGGTCTACAACCCAGTGCCGAACAGTCCAGTCATGTGAACAATTAAAGAATATTAATGTAAAAGAAAGACACAAAACACATGACAAGAAAAACTATAATACGCTATGACACTTATAATTATACATAAAATTATCCCTTAGTCCCCAACCACCTGTGTTACCTAAACTCAGACATTGCTTTTCCCCAACAACATCCAATTTTAAGTAACTTCCCGTCCTCGCAGTCAGTGTCACAGTGAAGCAGCCTGGGAACGGCGTCCTGCCGCAGTCAGCGTCACAGTGAAGCAGCCTGGGAACGGTGTCCTGCCGCAGTCAGTGTCACAGTGAAGCAGTCTGGGAACGGTGTCCTGCCGCAGTCAGCGTCTCAGTGAAGCAGTCTGGGAACGGCGTCCTGCCGCAGTCAGCGTCACAGTGAAGCAGCCTGGAAACGGCATCCTGCCGCAGTCAGCGTCACAGTGAAGCAGTCTGGGAACGGCATCCTGCCGCAGTCAGCGTCACAGTGAAGCAGCCTGGGAACGGCATCCTGCCGCAGTCAGCGTCACAGTGAAGCAGCCTGGGAACGGTGTCCTGCCGCAGTCAGCGTCACAGTGAAGCAGCCTGGGAACGGCATCCTGCCGCAGTCAGCGTCTCAGTGAAGCAGTCTGGGAACGGCGTCCTGCCGCAGTCAGCGTCACAGTGAAGCAGTCTGGGAACGGCGTCCTGCCGCAGTCAGCGTAACAGTGAAGCAGTCTGGGAACGGCGTCCTGCCGCAGTCAGCGTCACAGTGAAGCAGTCTGGGAACGGAGTCCTGCCGCAGTCAGCGTCACAGTGAAGCAGTCTGGGAACGGCATCCTGCCGCAGTCAGCGTCACAGTGAAGCAGTCTGGGAACGGTGTCCTGCCGCAGTCAGCGTCACAGTGAAGCAGTCTGGGAACGGTGTCCTGCCGCAGTCAGCGTCACAGTGAAGCAGCCTGGGAACGGTGTCCTGCCGCAGTCAGCGTCACAGTGAAGCAGTCTGGGAACGGTGTCCTGCCGCAGTCAGCATCACAGTGAAGCAGCCTGGGAACGGTGTCCTGTCCTTGGGGCTGTTTAGCTCACAGGGCTAATCGCTGGCTTTGAAAGCAGACCCAGGCAAGCCAGCAGCACAGTTCCCGTAACAGCCTCCCCGAACAGGCGCTGGAATGTGGCGACTAGGGGCTTTTCACAGTAACTTCATTTGAAGCCTACTCGTGACAATAAGCAATTTTCATTTTTCATTTCAAATCCAACAAATAACTGCCACAACCAAGTTAATGTGTTCCATGTCTGAAAAATAGTGCTTAGGCTTAGTAAAAGTGGAAAATGACTGCTTTTGGGAGACTATATCTGCAGCTTGATGCAGTTATGACGTTAGCCATCTCTCTGCTTAGTGTTCTACAGTTGTACTGTTTCTGTCCTTTTGATGTTATTCGCCCTGTGGAGTTAGCTTTTGGCAGGCACGCGTCAATTTCCACCTCTAGCTGCATTGTTTTCTCTAGTCACATCTGTAAAGTACTTGTTGTTTTCCACTGTAGGAGAATTCACATTTCTTCATTTCTCCAGACATCTGCCTCTGATCAACTCCCTGTTTTGCTTTGTTTTAATCTTAATTTTCCCCAATTCTTAACAGTATATTCATGTGTTCGGCTCCAAAGACTACTCCCATTAGTAGGGTCTCACTGTCCTACAAAATGAAGGCTGATTTAGAATGCAGTATCTGAAGTTATTGCCATGATTCAGTTGAAAACCCTTAATTACTTGTACATCAAACAATATAGATTTTGGATCTATGTGACACCTTGTAAGTATCAAAGTATCAGCTGAATGCAGGAGGTGTATTGTAAGAGAGAGATTCCTTAATGCCTGTGTTTTTTCATTAATTCAAGGGGTGTAGACATTGCTGACTATGCCAGCATTAATTGCCCATCCCGAATTGTCCTTGGGAAGGTGATGATGAGCTGCCTTCTGAACCTCTGCAGTACTGTAGGTACACCCATAGTGCTGGTCAGGAGGGAGTTCCAAGATTTTTATCCAGCGACAGTAAAGGAACAGCCAGATCATTCTTGGTGTGACTTGAATGAAGTGTACATCAACCACATATGTCCCATGGGTCTTGAAGCATCTTGAACTGTAGTACAGGTACAGTTATATCTGTATTTTAAGTATATAATGAATCCCTTCCACCTCGGAGCATTTTCCTCAATTGTTGGTGGCATGTCATACTGGTAGTACTATCTTAGTGGTCGCTAAGATTTATTTGTCATTTTCAGTTTCCTATCTGCACCAAGGGGAGCTGGGGTGAGACTGAGCATTTTCTCTCTTATTGGTTTTGTTGGTCTGGCATTGAGTTTGATTTTGTCCTAAGAATGGGCAAAATATTTTCATCCGTGAATATTGCTTTTAAGTGTCCTGATACTGGTACTGCCGTAATAAAAATGCATGAAATAAACATATAGAAAGCTCCATCGGCATCAGAAAAAAGGTTAATACATTAAATAGACACACCAGGACTGAGTACCTCTGACAGACAAACCTTCAAGTTAGTTTCCTTTTGTTGGCCAGGCAATGCATTGGCGATGTGTATAAAATTGTCTGCCTCTAATCACATAATATTTTGAACTACAATGCTTTCCCTCTGTTCCTAGAAGTCATTTATATGTGTGAATTTATTGGATTTTCTTTTGTGTGACGAACAATGAATACTAGTGTCCTGTCTCTCCACAGAATTGAATAAGTTTTTACTGGGACACAATGGAATTTCAAGTGCAATTCAGAATATCGGGATGGACCCTGCACATGCATGTAGCATTCTGCAGCAGCTTAAATGTATGTACGATGAACAGCAGCTGACAGACATTGTGGTGGAGGTAGATCATGGAAAAACGTTTTCCTGTCACCGAAATGTACTCGCTGCAATTAGCCCTTACTTTAGGTATGCTTCTGCTGTTTTGGTAGCTAGTCACTTATTAATATTACAAACCAGCTTATGGCATATCAAAGTGGTGGGAATGGAGACAATTGATGCCAAATGAAACAAGCATTTTATCTTTGAATCTAAGTTGTGAAGGATTTGAAGTTCTAGTTCTTTTAATTACACTACCATTAACAAATGGCAAGGAGTTCAATGGACAGCCTAATTTTTGCTTCAAAAAACTCATGGTGTTTCACATTACTTATTAAGAACTTGAGTCTAGAATTTAATTCCAGATCTTAATTATGAAGCCAACCTGCTAGGCCACTGTAAAATACTTCACATTTTTTTCATAAGTTGCTTTTCATGAGAGTTTATTTTCTGTTGAAGCGAATAGCAAGTCGAACAGCGCTGGTTTATCAGGGTTGTATCTATGAAAAACTATTTTTTCAATCCTTGTTAGATTCTTGTGTTTAATTCTTAAGTTTGCTCCATGTTAAAATGTAGTTTCACAAAGCTTTTGAGTAAAGTAGTTTAATGTTGAGTCTTCAGGAAATTTGATTTTCTGTTTTTCAGTTTGGAGGTAGCATTTCCTCTAATTTGCAAGGTTAAGAATTCAAACCCCATTCTAGGGCATGAATGGCTAAGTTAGATTGATGTTCCAGTGCAGTGCAAATTTTTAGCATCTCAGTTGTTTGTTTTTAAACTATTGGAACACTCGAGGTCAATTGGTTAATTCAAATAATTGAATTTTCCTAGTGCCCTGACCAATATTCTTTTAGAGTACTTAAGGAAGTGGCTGTAGAAATAGTAGATCCATTGGTCATTTTCTAAAATTCTTTGGACTGGATGTTTCCTACAGTTTGGAGGGTATCTAATATAACCCCGTTATTTAAAAAGGGGAGGTAGAGAGAAAAAGGAAATTATAGACTTGTGAGCCTAATGTCAGTAGCAGGGAAGTTGCTAGAGTGCATTATCAAGGATTTTATAGCACAGCATTTGGAAAGCAGTGGTATAATCAGACAAAATCAGCATGGATTTACGAAAGGAAAATTGTGCTTGACAGATCCACTAGAATTGTTTGAAGATGTAACTAGCAGAGTTGACCAGATTGAACTGGTGGATGTGGTTTAGACTTTCAGAAAGCTTTTGATAAGGTCTCACATAGCTGATTACTATGTAATGTCTCCAATTGGCAGGCAGTGACTAGAGGGGTACCGCAGGGATCTGTGTGCTCGGACCCCAATTATATATTAATGATTTGAATGAGGGAACTATATTATCTTCAAATTTGCAGATGATAAAAGTTGGGTGGAAGGGTGAGCTGTGAGGAGGATACAGAGATGCAGGATTTAGACAGGCTGAGTGAGTGGGCATGTGCATGGGAGATACAGTATAATGTGGATAAATGTGAGGTTATCCACTTCGGTAACAAAAATAGGAAGGCAGATTATTATTTGAATGGGTATAAATTGAGAGAGGTGGATACTCAGCAAGACCTTGGTTTCCTTGTGCATCAGTCGCTGAAAATAAGCGCAGAGGTAGACAAGGCAGTAAAGAAGGTAAATGGTATGTTGGCCTTCATAGGGAGAGGATTTGATTATAGGAATGGAGTTTACTGCAATTGTATAGGGCATTGGTGAGGCCGCACCTGGAGTATTGTGTGGGAGTCCAGACCAAGGGGGTCATAGTTTGAGGATAATGGGTAAACTTTTTAGGACTGAGGTGAGGAGAAATTTCTTCACCCAGGGCATGGTGAATCTGTGGAATTCAGTAGCACAAAGTAGTTGAGCCAAAATGTGTAATTTCACGAAGGAATTAGACATAGCTCTTGGGGCTAAAGGGATCAGGGGATATGGTGGGGTTGGTCAGGATATTAAACTTGATTATCAGCCATGATCATTATGAATTGTGGAGGATGCCTAATGGCTACCTCCTGTTTCTATTTTCTATGTAACCAATATATTCCAAAACAAATTGATCAGCCATTCATCCCATCACTGTTTGTAGTTTCTTGCTGTGCAGGCATAACACATGCTCGTCTGTTCTTGCAAAGTAATCAGTTGTGTGCTAACATGCTTCTGTGATGCATTACTATATGCATGAAAATCTTTTATTGCAGAATGGGTTCAGCTCATTAAGCTTTTTTATTTCATAGGTCTATGTTCACAAGTGGCCTTACAGAGAGCACTCAGAAAAAAGTGCGAATCGTAGGAGTGGAAGATGATGCAATGCGGCTTGTGTTGGACTATGCATATACATCCCGAGTATCACTGACCGAGGTCAATGTACAAGCTCTTTTCACAGCTGCTAGTCTCTTCCAGATTCCATCCTTGCAGGACCAGTGTGCCCAGTATATGATAAGCCGACTTGACCCTCAGAACTCCATTGGTGTTTTCATTTTTGCTGATGCTTACGGACACCAGGAATTGAAGGAGAAATCCCAAGATTATATTAGAAAGAAAATTTTATGTGTTGCCAAAGAGCAGGAGTTCCTCCATTTGACTAAAGACCAGCTCACGAGCATTCTAAACAGTGATGACCTAAATGTGGAAAAGGAAGAGTGTGTTTATGAAAGTATAATTCAGTGGCTTGAGCATAACAGAGACAAAAGGGAGCCACACCTTGCAGACATTTTTGCCAAATGTATACGTGTACCTCTGATGGAAAAGACCTTTTTACAGAAAATTCCTTGCACTTTTGCACAGGCTATGGCTGGAAACTCCTCTGAAGATAAAAACAATGAAGGGGCTGATGGCTGCAGGCCAAGACTTGGTATGACTGCTTCACAGATGATTATCTGCTTTGAGGCTGCCAACAAACACTCAGGAAAGAAACAAACTGTGCCTTGTTTAGATACTGTCACAGGCGAAGTCTTCAAATTATGCAAGCCTCCCAATGATTTAAGGGAGGTGGGAATCTTGGTGTCACCTGATAATGACATTTATATTGCAGGAGGTTACAGGCCAAGTAACAGTGATGTCTCTATAGATCATAAAGCAGAGAGTGATTTCTGGATGCATGACCATGCAACAAACAGGTGGTTGCCCAGAGCTCCATTGCTGAGGGCACGAATAGGGTGCAAGCTAGTTTATTGTTGTAGCAAAATTTATGCAGTTGGAGGTCGGGTGTATGAAGGTGATGGACGGAATGCACTAAAATCAGTGGAATGCTATGATACCAGGGACAATTGCTGGATAGCTGTCTGTCCGATGCCTGTTGCTATGGAGTTTCATGTTGCTGTGGAGTATCAGGATAATATCTATGTATTACAAGGTAAGGGTGTGACTGTCCAGTGTACCATTGTTTTGCATTATTTTTCATCAGTCGGCATGCAATGTTCTAACAATGATCATACACTCCAAATGAAAGGTAGCTTGAATAAGATTAGAGCTGAATCTAATCATACAAATGCAAGGATAATACGTTGGGGTAGTATAGTACTTATGCCGCTGTACAAGATCCAGAGGCCTGTACTGATGATCTGGGGGTCATATGTTCAAATCCCACCAAAGCCATTAGGGAAATTTAAATGTAATTAAATGCTGTAAATCTGGAGCAAAAAGCTAGCATCAGTAATGTTAACCTTGAAATAACCTGTTTGTTGGAAATTCCATCTGGTTCACTCATGTCTTTTAGAAATGGGAAATCTGGCCTATATGTGACCATAGACCCACAACAATGGTTGGCTCTTAACTGCCCTTTGAAATAGCTCAGCAAGTACCTCCGTTGCACTAGGGATGGATAATAAATGCTGGCCTTGCCAGTGATACCCATATTACAAGACTCTACAAACAATCTCTCTTGCAATTCACTAATTTTGATTTGAGGAAATATTCTTTAGTGAATCATCTAATCACTGCTCAGCTATGTTTGTAGCCAGTTGATGGTGGAAGTAGGTCTTCTAAGATTTGAGCTAAATTCAATGCCAAATTCACATTATGGGTTTACTGGCCTAATGTGAGCAACACTCTGGAACAACACCATGCTCACTTTATGAATGTTTCAGCTGGTAAGTAGGTGTGGGGACTTCCGGTGGAGTTCGCGAATGGAGCGGCCGCAGCAAAGAGGCTCCCGCAGACCCACAAAATCGCGGATTTTTTCAGGCGTTTTCCCGGTGGGTTCTTAAAAAGAATTATAGCCCCGCAAAATCGGTCCTGCCTCCCTCGCCCTGCCCAGGCACCAAAGCTCTGTTCCACAGAGCTAAAGAGGAAAAGAAGAGGAGAGACTGGTCCTGGTCAGCGGAGCAGCTGCACGTGGAGAAGGAGTGGGGATCGCAACAAGAAACCGCCTGAAAGTCGGAGCACGGAGAGGATAAGACATAAACAAAATAATAATTTTTTTAATTCAACTTTTTTTTCCCCTCCTGAAAATTAAAAAAACTTTTTCAAAAAAAACACTCTTTATAAAAAAAATCCTTTTTAAAAGGAGGAAAAACCCTTGGGGGGGTTTTTCTTGGGGGGGAGGGGGAAAAGAACCTCTCTTTCGCGCCAAAGCCATGGGGGGAAAAAGAGGCACGTAACAGGAATATGCCTGCAAATAACAATAAATTGGGGGGACGGTGAGATACAAGGAGCAGCAGCAAAGGAAAAAAGCAGGAGCTGCAGCCGTGCAGGCAGACGACCCCACAGGGCGAGGTGGAGGTTCAGGCGAACCATGAAGCGGAAAAGCTGGCAGGCCAAGCAGCAGAGCAGGAACATGACGCGGCGACCATACTCCCACCCCACCCACACACACACTTACCCACACACACACGGGGAGGAATGGAGAAGCGTGCTGAAAACGGAGATAAACCCCCTAAAGGAGGAGATAAAAACGGAGATAAACGCCATGAGGGAGGCACTCCGGATGTAGCTCCACACAATGATGAAGGAGATGCTGGTGGAGACGACGGACAAAATGCAACCAACCATCGATGGCCTGGAAAGGAAGGTGGAGGCGCAGGAGAAAACGATTCAGGAGTTGGAGAGGGCCACCTCAGACCAGAGCGACAGGATGGCAACTCAGGAAACCAAGGTGAAAAGGCTGGTAACGACCCAGGGGAGCCTAAGAGAGAAAGCGGAGGACCAGGAAAATCGGTCCAGACGGCAGAATGTTAAAATAGTGGGTCTGCCAGAGGGGATGGAGGGCAGAGACCCAATAGGCTACATCACCCAAATGCTGGGCAAGCTAGTGGGAAGGGAGAAATTTCCAAACCCCCTAGAAATCGACAGGGCACACGGGTTGCTTCCACCCAGGCCCAAAGCCGGGGAGCAGCCCAGAGTGATTTAACATTAAGCTGCACACGTTCCAAGGCAGGGAAAAAATTCTAAAGTGGGCCCGGCAGGCAAAATCGAGCATGTGGGAAGGAAAGATCATAAGGGTGTACCAGCACATTGGGGCAGACCTGGCCAAAAGAAGGGCTGAATTCAACAGGGCCAAATCAGCACTCTACAAAAGTAATGGGAAATTTGGGATGTTATTCCTGGCCAAACTCTGGGTTACATTTGAGGGGAAGGTGCTGTTTTTTAACACCCTAGCGGTAGGGGAGGAGTTCGTTAGAGCGAACAAACTGGGGGAGGGACAGCCGCAACGGCCATCATGTGGGGGAAAGAGAGGAGTCGGAGGGGAGAGCACAGAAGAGAAGCAAAGAGAAGGGTGAGGTAGATAAGCAGCACGAACACGGCAGGCATGGAGCAGGGCGAGGAACCAAGATGGCGCCACAAACAGCCACTCGGGAGGGCTGCAGGGCGGAGGGAGACCCTGGAGTGCAGGGGCGGAGCCACGTGGCGTACACAGCTGGCGGCCATGTTGGGTGTTCCTGGACAATAGGAAACCCCTGGGGCCTGGCCTCATGGCGAGAGCGGCAACTGTGGCCATTTGGGATGGCCTCCTAACGAAGGGAAACCCTGGAGTGCAGGGGTGCATCCATCAGGTAAGTATGGGTGATCCCGCAGGGCCGGGGGTCAAAAACCCCCACCAGGATTGTTCCCTGGAATGTAAGGGGACTCAATGGCCCGGTGAAAAGATCCAGTCTTCACCCACCTAAGAAGCCTAAAAGCCGACATAATCTACGTACAAGAGATGCACCTGAGGGAGAAGGACCGACTGCTGGTAAGAAAGGGCTGGGTGGGACAGACATACCACTCATGCCATGGGACGAGGGCTAGGGGGGTGGCAGTATTAATTAGCAAGAGGACGAGGTTTACAGAAACCAAGACAGTTATGGACCCAGGGGGATGGTATGTCATGGTCAGCGGTGTCCTGGAAGGGGCACCGGTCGTACTGGTGAATGTGTACGCTCCCAACGGGACGACACAGAATTCATAAAGAAGACCATGGCAGAAATCCCTGACCAACCGATCAAACCCCAAAGCAGGGAAAAAGACTGGCATGGCCAGGGAACTAGGACCATTTATGGAGTAGATGTGGGCGGTGGACCCATGGAGGTTCCTGCACCCGATTGTTGAGCTGCTGCAGGAGAGAAAAAAGCTGCAAATGGACTTTAACCTGCTATCCACTAGGAAAGCAGTGTACCAACTCTGCCAGGCACAGGGGACCTTCTACAAACACGGAGACAAGGCTGGCCGCCTATTGGCTTACCAGCTGAGAAAGCAGGCAGCCACAAGGGAAATAGCGCAGGTAAAGGATAGCAGAGGCAGACTGGTAACAGAACAAAGGAGGTCAATCGGGATTTGAGACCTTCTGTACGCCTCCAAGCCCCCCAACGGGGATGTGGGGATTAAACAGTTCCTAGACGGACTAGAACTACCAGTTGTGGTGGAAGACAGACGGGGGGGAGCTGGAAGCACCAATAGACCTGGGAGAAATCATGGAGAGCATCAGCTCAACTCAGGCGGGGAAGGCACCGGGACCCAACGGGTTCCCGGCGGACTTCTACGAAAAATTCGCACCAGCCCTGGCCCCACACTTAAGGGACATGTTCGCGGGCTCACTGGCAAGGGGCACCCTGCTCCCCACGCTAGCGCAGGCCACAATTTCACTGATACCCAAAAAAGAGAAAGACCTGAAGGAATGTGGATCGTGCAGACCCATTTCATTGCTGAACGTGGATGGGAAAATATTCACATAGGTCCTGGCCAAAAGGCTGGAGGGCTGTGTACCAAAGTTGGTCGCAGAGGACCAAACGGGCTTTGTCAAGAGTAGGCAGCTCACAGCGAACATCAGGCAGCTGCTGAACGTAATAATGACCCCCTCTGGGGAGAGAACACCAGAGGTGATCATCTCCCTGGACGCAGAAAAGGCCTTCGACAGAGTCGGATGGAAATACCTCCTCGAGGTACTGGAATGGTTTGGGTGAGGAGCGGGGTTCACTGCCTGAGTGAGGCTCTTGTACAACTCTCCCAAAGCGAGTGTCCAAACTAACACCACCAGCTCTGAATACTTAAATCTGCAGAGAGGAACAAGACAGGGCTGCCCCCTGTCCCCACTCTTGTTTGCGCGAGCGATCGAACCCCTGGTGACAGCCCTGCGGGACGCGAAAAGCTGGAAGGGAATCCGGAGAGATGACAGAGATCACAGTCTCACTCTATGCAGATGACTTGCTCCTCTCTGTCTCGAAGCCATAGGAGGGACTAAAGGCAATACTACAAATACTGAAAGAGTTTGGAACCTTCTCGGGCTCCCAACTTAACCTGGGCAAAAGCGAGGCATTTCCAGTGAACCCAAATGGGGGAGGGAGAGAGCTGGAGGGGCTCCCATTAAAAACAGCCCAGAACAGATTCCGCTACCTGCCGATCCAGATAGCCAGAGACTGGATACAGATCCACAAGTGGAACCTGACCAGCCTGCTGGAGGAAGTAAGAAGAGACCTTCAAACGTGGGGCTCACTCCCACTCTCCCTGGTGGAGAGAGTGCAGACGATCAAGATGAACGTACTGTCAAGCTTCCTCTTCCTGTTTAGATCCATTCCGATCTTTATCCCCAAGGCCTTTTTACAAAACGTAGATAGTCTAACCATGGCGTTTGTTGGGGGGGGGGGGGGGGTGAAGAACCCGGGAATTCCCAAACAGACACTGCAAACAAGGAAAATCAAAGGGGGTTTGGCCTTACCAAACCTGCAATACTACCACTGGGCAGCAACGGCAGAAAGAGTGAGGGGATGGGTACAGGAATCCGACACAAATTGGGTACAAATGAGGAGGCATCCTATAAAGGAATGACCCTCCGGGCCCTGGCCACAGCAGCACTCCCATCCTCCTCAACAAGATACACAACGAGCAGTGGTAGCGGCCACGCTGAGCACGTGGACCCAGCTGCGACAACACTTCGGGATAACCAAAATGTCCCCATGGCTCCCGTATGCGGCAATCACAGATTCCCCCCAGCCATGCTGGATACCACATTCAAAAGATGGAGGTGGAAAGGGGGCACATTGACGGTCGGGGACTTCTACGTAGGGCAGACTGGCGACACTAGACAAATTGCCGAGTAAGTGGAGGCTAGCAAAAGGACAGGAAATGAGACACCTCCAAATAAAACACTTCTTCCGCAAAGAGATGGTAGGGTACCCTGAGGTCCCAAAAACCACACTACTAGAGGACCTGATAGGCTCAAGCAACGAGAAGGAGGGGGCTATGTGGGAAAATATATGGACAGCTACTGGACAGAGCCTGGACTCCATTGGACGAGACCAGACAAAAATGGGAGGATGAACTGGGGACAGAGGTAGGATGGGGACTCTGGAGCGAAGCACTGAGCTCCACCTCCTCCTTAGGCAAGGGTAAGCCTAATGCAGATCAAAGTGGTGCACAGAGCACACCTGACCAGAACCCTAATGAGCAGGTTCTTCCCGGAGGTGGAGGACAAATGTGAGTGGTGCCCGAGGAGCCCGGCCAACCACACCCACATGTTTTGGGCTTGCCCCAAGCTTGGTGGGTTCTGGGCAGGCTTCTCTGAGGCAGTGTCCAGGGTTGTTGGGGTGAGGGTGAGGCCATGCCCAATAGTGGCAATCTTCAGGGTATCGGAGTAGCCAGAGTTACACATGGGGAAGGGGACTGACGCCCTTGCTTTCGCTTCCCTAATCCTCCGCTGGAGAATCCTGCTCGGCTGGTGATCGGCAGCACCACCCACAGCTGCAGACTGGCTCGCTGACCTTTCGGAATTTCTCCACCTGGAGAAGATTAAGTACACCACCCGAGGGTCAGAGGAAGGCTTCCTGGATACTTGGGGGAAGTTTCTTGGGCTGTTCCAAAGCTGTTCGAGGCCATCAACGAAGAGCAACCTAATGAGATTCATTTTTAAAAACATCAAGATAGATGCGGTACCAAAAGACTGCACAGCCGGGGGGGGGGGGGGGGGGGGGGTGGTGGGGGCGCGGAAGGAAAGTGGAGAGACCACAATAGATTGGGGGGGGGGGGGGGGGGGGCTACTCCTCTTCCCCCCCCCCCCTCCCTTTTTCTTTTATTTCCCGGACACAGTGGAGAAAAGAGAAAGCACGGGGGGGGGCACCTGGGAAGGGGGAGGAACCACAGACCGATCCAGAGGGCAACGAAATGCACATAGGATCAGTTAAACGAAGGACAAACTAAACCTCTCTGCATAATAAAGGAAATTAGCGCAGGTGAGAAAAATGTGATGTGTGTATACACAACTGCTTATAAATATGGGAAATGCCAATAAAAGGGTTTATTTTAAAAAATGAACAGAATTTGGTGGTAGGAAGTCTTGCATTAGTAACCTTTGAATGTAAATAAAAAGTTCCCTTTGTAACTATGTACACCATTGTAAATAAGGAAATGTGATTATGAAAACTATGGTCACAGATGAGGGGACAACCTGTGATATATATGTTGTCAATGTTCTTGTTCTGTTTTTTAAATTTGTGTTATGTAAATTTTGATATTGTGTTAAAATTCCAATAAAAATACTTTATAAAAAAAAATAACAGGTGATGGATAGGTGAAGCAGGGTTCAAAAAAATTTAAATAACTTAATTCCAATACTAATAAAGAGAGTACTAATTGGCAAAGTTACGATTTGTCATCCTAAATTTGCATGGTTATACAAGGATTAAGCTCTGACCTCACTAAAGCTATTTTTAATTTCAGGTGTGATAATTGTCAAAGCTTTTGCTACTTGGACAAAACCAAAAAGCATTTTTAAATTGGCCTTGGACCTGAATCGAAAAATCACAGTTGCTTTCTTTTTATTATGGAATCTATCCTTTCTTTGCAGTTGATTATCAAAAGGCTCTTGCCTTTTTGATGTGAACATACAAACACAGGAGCAAAAGTGGACCATTTGGTCCTTTGAGCCTGCTCCACCATTTAAAATGGTCAAGGCTAATGTGTTTTGTGTTTCAAATTTCACATTCCCATCTATCCCCAGTAACCTTTGATTCCCTTGTCTAATTAGAATCTACCTCCACCGTAAAATATTAAATGATCCTGTCTTTACCACCTTCTGAGGCAGTGGAATAAGGAAATCAAAGGGCAGCACGGTAGCATGGTGGTTAGCATAAATGCTTCACAGCTCCAGGGTCCCAGGTTCGATTCCCGGCTGGGTCACTGTCTGTGCGGAGTCTGCACGTCCTCCCCGTGTGTGCGTGGGTTTCCTCCGGGTGCTCCGGTTTCCTCCCACAGTCCAAAGATGTGCGGGTTAGGTGGATTGGCCATGCTAAATTGCCCATAGTGTCCTAAAAAGTAAGGTTAAGGGGGGGTTGTTGGGTTACGGGTATAGGGTGGATACGTGGGTTTGAGTAGGGTGATCATTGCTCGGCACAACATCGAGGGCCGAAGGGCCTGTTCTGTGCTGTACTGTTCTATGTTCTATGTAAAGCTACACACCGCATTCAAGATGTGGTCTCACCAATACCTGGTATAACTGAAGCATAACATCCTTACTTTAATGTGCAATTCCTTGTAATAAAGGACAGCATACCATTAACCCTAATTACTTGCTGTATCTCCATATTAACTTTTTGTGACTCATGCACGAGAACACCTAGATCCCTTTGCACTTTGTAGTTTTTATTCTTCCTGCCAAAGTAAATAACTTCACGTTTTACTCCATCTGCCAGAATTCTGCCTATTCACCCAACTTATCTTTATCCATATGCAACCTCCTTGTGTCCTCTTCACAACATACTTTCCTACATATCTTTGTGTCAGCAAATTTTGCTACTGTGCCTTTGGTCCTCTCAATTAAGTAATTGATATAAATGATAAAAAATTGAGGCCCCAGCACAGACTTCTGCGGTCACATCCTGCCAATCGGACCCATTTATGCATGCTGTCTGTTTTCTGACAGCCAACCAGTCCTCTACCCATGCTAATATGTTATCCCCTACACCAGGAGCTTGTATTTTCCTCAATAACCTTTGATGTTGCACCTTATCAAATGCCTTCTGGAAATCCAAGTGCAGCACATCTACAAACTTCCCTTTGTCCACAGCACATGTTACTCCTTCAAAGAACTCCAATAAATTAAGTAAACATGATTTCCCTTTCATAATACTATGCTGACTCTTGATTATCTTGAGTTTCTTTAAGTTCCCAACTACACCCTCCTTGGTGATCAATTCTAACACCTTTTCCATGGCTGACATCAAGCTAAACTGGCCTATAGTTTTTTTGTACCGATTTAGAGTACCCAATTATTTTTTTTTCCAATTAAATGGCAATTTAGCGTGGCCAATCCACCTAACCTGCACATCTTTAGGGTGTGGGGGTGAAACCTCCACACGGACAGTGACCCAGGGCCGGGATTTGATCCCGGGTCCTCAGCGCCGCAGTCCCAGTGCTAACCACTGCACCGCATGGCGCCCTCGGCCTATAGTTTACTGAGCTCTACCCCTCTCCTTCTTGAATACAGAGGCTATACTTGCTACTTTCCAGTCTAATGGAACTTTTCCAGAATCTAGCAAATTTTAGACAATTAACATCAACACATCTACCTCATTAGTGACCTCTTTTAGGATATTAGGACGAAGTTCATCATGGCCTGAAGACTTGTCATCCTGCAGCTCCATCAATTTGCTCAGTACTGCTTCCCTTGAGATTGTAATTTCACCAAGCTCCTCTCCCTTCCATCTCTTGATTTACTGCTATTTTTATCCTCCAAGAGATAGAAGCAAAATATTTGTTCATTTCATCTACCATTTCCATATTATCTACTATTAACTCCCAATGTTCTTCTCTAGAGGACCAACACTAACTTTATTCTTTCTCTTTTTAAATACCGCAGAACTCTTGCGATCCATTTTTACATTTCTAGCCAGCTTCCTCTCATACTCTAATTTCTTCCTCCTGATTAATATTTTAGTTCCTTATATTCTAACCAATCATCTAACCAGCCATTCATCTTTGTGCAGTGGAATCCATAGAATCCCTACGGTGCAGAAGGAGGCCATTCAGTCCATCAAGCCTGTACCAGAGTACCGTACCGAGGCCCACTCCCCAGCCCTATCCCTAACTCCGCGCATTGATCACAGCCAATCCACCTAACCTGCACATCTTTGGACTCTGGGAGGAAACCGGAGCACCCAGAGGAAACCCACACGAACATAGGGAGAAAATGTAAACTCCATACAGACAGTCACCCAAGGCCGGAATCGAACCTGGGTCCCTGGTGCTGTGAGGCAGCAGTGATGACCACCATGCCGCCCTTGTATGCATTTTCCTTGAATTTGATACTTTCCTTAACTAGTTTACTGGTGGTGGGCCCTCCCTTTAAAATCTTCCTTTACAGTAGAAATATACTTATTCTGACCTTAAATATCTGCCGCTGCTTCTCTATTGATCTATCCCCTAGCATATAGTGTCCCAGTTCAACTCTGAGGATCAATTTTTTTTGTGGATATGGAATTCTCATCCCAGAGGCGCAGTATCTGTTATAATCTAGGACTGCTGGTGGTGGGGTACAAATTGAGTGAGATTGACTGGGTTGTATGAACTTGGGCTGAAAGGAAGAAGAGGGGATTTATAATGTTGATAAATAAATATACTTTATAGCCTTGTGCCAACATGTATCCATAATAGTCTGCGGTTTCTCTGTACTTTCCAGTGACTTGGTTATCACGAATAGCTGTTTTTTTGTTTCTACCTTTTTTATATCCCACAACCTTTTCTCCCGCCACCCCCACACACCACGACCCCCTGTCAAAATGTTTAAAGTTGACTTTTCAGTTTGAAATGCTTGCTACTCAGTGTGAGAGAAATATTCAAAGTAACAGCTCTCAGCACACAATGGCCTTGATATTGAAGGCAATTGATTGCATGGGGACAGAAACAATTTTAGCCAGAGGGTGCTCATGTTTATTTATCTAACGTTTTATCTATATGGAAAACATTCTGCCCCGTTTTAAATCTTACATTTTTTTTTCTCAAATGCCTTGATGCACATCATTATTCCCTGACCCAAGAGGCAGGAGAAGTGGCCCATTCCCTGCTGCTGTTGGACTCTAGTTGTTTCGGAATGAGATTGTTTCTCACCCCCTTTCCCTCTTCTCACCACCCCTAGCTGGGATAACATTTCTTAGTAAATTAAGGATAACTAAAGGGGTATATTTCAAGGCGAGGACCAGTTAAAACGTCTAAATGGAACTGTAAAACAAAAGAAACGTGATACTATTAGCTTTGTGATGTTGCATGAAATACTGCGGTATACGTTATTCTGTTAAAGTTATGGCTAAGGAACCAAATGAATGGTAATGGAAAGCTGGCTCCTGTAATGAAATTGAATAATTTGCTCTGACATCTGGTTTAAGTTGCAGTGATCCATTATGTTATGCTTTAGTATCTAGGGTGCTTCTGTACATCTAACCTGCTTTCAAGTCATGGGTCATTTATCTTAGACACCTATAAAAGCTTAGTTGATTAATCATTTGCTAGAATTGATAATCTTGGTCACCAGTATGATGAACGTTTTGGCAGAAGACCACATTCAAAAATTGTCTCACTCCTATTATTTTAAGACTTTCTTTTTACTTTGTCAATACCTTTAATTTAGTTTAGTGTACATTTTTCTGACTGCATCTTTGAATCACCTAAATTGGTACTTTTGATTTTTTTTTATCAATCCACATGATGTTGCTGGCAAGGCCAGCATTTATTGTCTATCCCTAATTTTCCTTGAGAAGCTGGTGGTGAGCAGTAGCCTTGAACTGCTGCAGATCATGTGGTTTAGGTACAGCCCTCACACTAATATTGGGTAGGGAGTTCTCGGATTTTGACCCAGGGTGAAAGAATGGCGATATTTCTAAGTTAGGACGGTATGTGACTTGGAAGGGAACTTGCAGGTGATTGTGCTTCTTTAAGGTAAGTTGTACCTTAAATGCTAGTTGTTTTGTATTCCCAACATCTTTTTAAACTACAAATTATCTTTTTATAGCAACAATTTATATACTGGATTGTGAATTTTCTAAATTGGAATTTAGTCGCAGTAACTCAAATACTGATTCGTAAAAGGAGAATTACCTTAAGAGAAAATTAGCATTTGAGAACAGCATTAAAATCAAACTTTATACCATTTGAACTGAATCTTTTTCTTGCAAGTCACCTGTTACGTGGATGTTAACAAAATTGAGTAAACTGATTAATATGTCATCAAAAGCAGAAAGTAAAAGCATGGCCACATGCCAGCATAATGGGAGAGGGTGGTTGGGTACACCTTACGCTGCTGCAATCGTTTTTTTTTAGAACAGTACAGCACAGAACAGGCCCTTCGGCTCTCGATGTTGTGCCGAGCAATGATCACCCTACTCAAACCCACTTATCCACCCTATACCCGTAACCCCCCCCCCCCCTTAACCTTACTTTTTAGGACACTACGGGCAATTTAGCATGGCCAATCCACCTAACCCGCACATCTTTGGACTATTTGGATCTATTTTACATTTGACACTTAGGAAAAATTGACTTCACATCTCTTGCTTCAAGCTACAGGATATCTTGTATGCTATTTTCATAGATTCCTCAACCGTTTGGTTTGTATTGGAATTGTTGAAAAATATTTAGAGTAGCTTCTTAAGAAAGTCATCGCTCATTTTGTGTGCCTTGGGTTTTGCAGTTTATTAAATTCTTTGGTAAATTTGCACTCCATTGCAATGTTTTTAAAACTAGTCTAAACCACCAACACTTTTATTAAAAAAACATTAAATATGCTAAATTTTATTGCTGATACGTTACCACTTGATGCTAATATTCACCTTAGAATGCTGACAGTGCACTCTACTAAATAGCTCTCTATTCCTGTATTTAAAAAAAAAAATAAAAATTTAGAGTATCATTTTATTTCCCATTAAGGGGCAATTTAGCATGGCCAATCCAACTACCCTGCACATCTTTGAGTTTTTGGGTTGAGACCCACGCAGACACTGGGTGAATGTGCAAACCCCACACGGAAATTGACCTGGGATCGAACTAGGGAACTCGAATCGTGAGGCAGCAGTGCTAACCACTGCCGCCCATTTTCCTTAGTTTTTAAATGGGATGTGGGTGTTGCTAACAAGATCAGTCAGTGATGGTTTTTGATTCTAGCTTTATAATTCCAGATTAAATTCAACCAGCTGCTGTGGTGGGATTTGAACCCATGTCCCCACAACATTATACCTGGACCCCTGAATTCCAAGTCCAGTGATGATACCACTGCACCACCATCTCCCCTCAGCTGGGAAGCTGGTCATTAATGTTGGATGAATGCCAGTATTGACCAACATTGTGTTCAAATGCATGTTTCCCATTAGGTAAGGTAAAGTCGCCATAGTCCCAGATAACCATAGGCTGTTTTCCCCTTTGCGGGGGAGAGCTGACTGGTGGAGATTTAACCTGAGGATCACCACACCTCGTGCGTGGGGCAAGGTTGAGAAGCAGGCCTTCGTGAACATCCTGAGCTGGAAATTGAACCCACGCTGCTGGCCTTGCTCTGCATCATGAATCGGCTGTCTAGACAAGAGAGCTTTGCTGTGATGCTGAAAATGAAAAATAAGTGTGACATTAAGGAAATCGGGCTGGACTAGGAAGAGTACTTAAAAATTTAAATTAAATGTAAAATACTACAGGTTAATTACCTGGTCATTTGTCCATATTCAGTGAAGTTGGGTGTTGCTTGTTTTTAAGTGACCCCCCACCCTCCCAAAAATAAATAAAACACTAAGCCTCTCTTCACATTTTGTCTCGCAAAAATTAGTTAACTTGAACTGTGTTTTTTTTTAAACTCGTAGAATAATTTGAGTTACAAAGTTTGTATCACTGTTTCCTGTGATACATCTGGGGTTAGATAGGTGGTCAGTTCCCACACCTTGTCAAAGATTGTGAGCTAGATTGGAGAAAATTACTTGGAATGTTCCATGGTGATGTTTGAAATCAGGAGCAGTTACTTGGTGATCCAATATATATGATAAACTTTTTGGTTTGTGAACAAATTACTTTATAGCACCTAGATTAATGAATTGGACACTTCAATCATTGTGGGATGTGCAAAGTCTAAATTGTCAATTTCCTTTGTTTAGGTGAATTTTTCCTGTGCTACAACCCTCACAAAGACTACTGGGGCTGCTTGACACCAATGAGCGTGCCTAGATCCCAAGGGCTGTCTGCTGTCTGTAAAAGTTCCATCTACTATGTAGCCGGAATTTGTAAAGCACATCAACGGATGCTTACAGTAGAGACTTATGATATCCAACTGAATAAATGGATGCGGAAGAAGGACCTTCCATTGGATCAGTCCACAAACCCCTACATTAAACTCTTCTTGCTCCTTGACAAACTGCACCTTTTTGTGCGAGCAACACAAGTGGTGGTGGAGGAACATGTTTTCCGTACAAGCCGTAAGAACTCTCTCTACCAATATGATGAAGAATCTGATCAGTGGCAGAAAGTGTATGAGTCACCAGACAAGTTATGGGACCTCGGCCGCCATTTTGAATGTGTTGTTGCCAAACTTTATCCACAATGTCTTCAGAAAGTGTTTTGATTTTCTTCAGGCAACTTGCATGAACTAATGGTGTGACATGGGTTAACAGTATTTTGTGAATCAAAATGGCTGTTTTAAAAGCACTAATGAAAACGGATAGGTGCTTTTGAAAGTTGCAGTGTTTTGAACTTGTTCAGAAGTTTAGTTTTATAATCAAATTTTACTAACTTTTCACTGGTGCTGGGGAGTATAAAAGTGCAATTACTTACATGGATTATAGCTTATTTTTTATTTTTAGCTGGCTCATTCAGTGGCATTTCTTGAATTATATATATAGCAGTTTTCCATTGCCTGGCAATCTTAAAACTATGCAGACGAGCAGGCAAAATTCAGCTTGGCAGTGAGAAATTGTTTTGCCCAATGATATGGAAAAACTAAAGCCTTCAATGAGACATACGGGTATAAATTTGTTCAACATTAAGAGCATCTGTATTTTTTAAGTGTCTGTATTTGAGAGTTGACCATTTTACATTTAGTGACCTGATTTAAATGTGAAAGTATTTTGATGGCTAAATCTTAAAGGGAAGAAAGTGAATTGAATGGTTTTTACATCAAATAACCAGTGACTCAACAATTGAAATGTTGTATCAGGATCAAATCAAGCCTTGGAATTAGTGTACTCTGCATAGAATCGATGTTATGTAAAATCATTTCACTCAGTTCCTTCATTGCTTAAAAATTTGAATACAACTTTGAAAGATTGAAAATATGCAATTCACAAGTGACAAACCTTTAACCAGTTAATGAACATAACAGCTACTGGGAGTGCATCTTGGGTGTGTAACAGGGTATATCGTTTTTTTTGTGGAAAAGTAGCTGATTTATTCACTTTGCAAACTAAATTAATATTTTTGCTAGAAATATTGTGATCGGTTATTGGTACTGTACTAAACCAGAATGTTTCCGGTTGACTTAACTTTGTAGGGAAACATTCAGTATCTCCTCCACTTAAATCTGAGCAGACTTGAATTGCTGTGGTGAGTCTGGCATTTTGCAACTTGAGAACGAAGTGGATAATTGTGATTTTTATTTTTTTATTTTTATTCTTCTTGAATACATCCTTGCTACTGCAGAAACTAAAACTATGATTGCCTTCCTTCTATGAAGCACTGTCAAATTTTGTGTATTTTCCATGAAGTAAGTCTTATTTTCATATCCAGTGTATACTTCACTCTTTTTGAATTTGCAGCATAATCCAGCTAAAAAATCAATTGGCACAGATGCAAAACATCCCTATCTTGTATTGAGTTCACATCAGGACCAGATTTTCTAACATTGGTGTAATCTAACATGTGAAAGTATTGATTTCCCAATTTTAATGATGTCATCTACATTCTGCTGATTAATGATGATATGGATCTTTAATTAAAACATCCTTGTGTCTTGTGAGTATAGCTAAAGTAAGCTCTCGATTTCCAAATGCTATCAGTTCTGATGAGCTATTCATAATGTGACTTACTAAACCTGCACTACTTCTTATGCTTTTAAAATCACTAAAAACAACTTTCTTACATTGTATGCATGTAACAGGTATTTTATGTACTGAACAAAGTTGGCAAGATTTTAAAATTGAATGAAAATAATAACAATGTGTTATCTAATGTAAAAAATAGTTTGCAAGCACTAGATGGCACTACATCACCTTTCTTTGAATTATCATGCAACACTTCCCAGGGGAAGAAAGTGGTGCAAACTTGGTATCTATAGCTGGATGGAAGTAGTACACTGCTTTGTGATCCCAATTCTGTCATTGCACAGCAGCTAACATCTACTTTCATTGAAAGAATTAGTCCTAATTCTTTCTAAATTTTTACCTTTCCTCTTGAATAATTTGAGATCAACTGCACTGATTTGAACTTTCATCTGCAACCAGTAGGTTTGATTGTGTTCTACATCTTGTAAATTGTTTTATTATAATTCCATCAAATAATTTCTAATGGGTTGGACACCTTGGCAGAAAGTTTTAGTGAGCTAGTGCCTAATTTTAGAATGTTCAATATTCCGTCCATACAACTGTTTTCATTTCATTCAGGGTGAAGTTAAATTTTAAGATGCCTAATGTCCATAATAAAATACAAAAAATATTGAGAAATAACCTAAAATGGAATGAGGATCTGAGAGCCAGATACATCAATCAATCTGAGCAGAGCTAGTCAGTCAAGCTGCTGGTGAATAATTAAATTGGTACATTGATGGATATCTCGTAGTTCCACCCTACTCGAATCCTTTTGCGAAAATAGTTTCATAACTTTGCTTTGTATACTTTTAACCAGTTGAGCACCGATTCGGAGTATGGGGTTTGCCACATTTCTAATTAGCTCATACAGTACAATCAGTTGTAATTAGATGGGTTTTAACTCTTAACTTGGAGCTGAACATTTTCAGTGAGTATTGCTCATGAAAGTAGGTATGAGTTAGCTAGTTGCCTTTAGGCATTGGTTGATATAGTGAGTTTAGCTACATTTTTAGCTATATAACTGAACTCTAGTTGACATTGATGGAAAATTTCTTTGGCCATAAACGTACAACAAAAAATGACTCTGGGGAAACTATGCTTTGGTCAATGCACAAAGCTACCCTCAAATTAGATTCAGACTTTAGAAAAAACTGCACTACTGTAATTGGGAATAGTCTGATCTGAATATCAGAGGCTTTGCCTTCGAACTAGGGAAGTTTGATACTGGAATTTCAAATAGCTGAATGTTGCGTTTCCTATTGAACCTCTTGTCTTAAATTTATTGATCCAATCATTAAAAAATGGCACCATCTTGCCCTGCATTCACATGCAAAATCTTCCCTGGTGAAAAGGAATTAAGCTTTTATATAAGCAGTAAAATTGCACCTCTGGGAACTGGTATCTACAACTGGATGCAAGCACCACACTGCCTTTTATTCCTGATTTCCATTTTGGCCTCGGGATTTTTTTATTCATGACTTTTCTGCATTTTGTATTTCCAGCAAGAAGTCTTACAACACCAGGTTAAAGTCCAACAGGTTTGTTTCAAACACTAGCTTTCGGAGCACTGCTCCTTCCTCAGATGAGGAATTCACCTGAGGAAGGAGCAGTGCTCCGAAAGCTAGTGTTTGAAACAAACCTGTTGGACTTTAACCTGGCGTTGTTAGACTTCTTACTGTGCTCACCCCAGTCCAACGCCGGAGTCTCCACATTTTGTACTTGCAGCCTTGAATTCCAGAACTCCATACTTCCCTAGGCATACCACTGTATCTTGTAGCAAAATGTTGAGGGAACCGAATCTCAGAAGTCTTGTAATTGTGTAGTACTACATATGAAAATATTTTGATGAACGTTCATAGTCGGGTCCAGTTATATAGCTAATATTTGGATGATCTGAATCATTCAGTACCTCGAGTGAACTGGTAAGTAAGCCATTAACTAATAGAGTAGACTTGATCTCTTTTGACTTTGTTACTTCAAACTATCACTGAATCCTACCTATAGCGCATGACTAACTAATGTAGGTAGTCTTTTTTTTTCAGATGGTACATCTTAAATGGGTTAAATGTCTGAGTTTTAGTTGGTGTTGTGAATTTTCCAATTAACAATTTTATACAGTTCCAAAATATTTTGTCTTAGTGTTTTGGCCTATAAGATGCTTGAAGAGAGTTCTGCCACAACTCACATTTTATCCACATGTTAATAGGAATGGAGGAAATCAGAAAGAAACATTCACTTGTTCCTGTCTGGAGAAATATTAATGGCAGCTATATTTTATGAAATTAAAATGGCAAAATTCCTTCAGTGCTGAATCCAGGAATATCCTGAGTTGTGTTAAATTAGGTTAAAAGCAATAATGAAGGTCCAGATAAATGTTTATGGGTGGTAACATTTTAGATATGGCATTGTTTTACAAACGTTAGTTATAACAACTTGACCATTTTTTTTTCACTGCAATACTTTGATTACTTACAACAGTGCACTGCAAAGATAGTTCAAACTGATTTCTTTTTTTAGTTGTGTTTGTTTTCATTATGAATAATAATCGCTTATTGTCACAATTAGGCTTCAATAAAATTACTGCATTTTTAACCACTTTCAACTGCAGACATTTTGAAGCCCCTTTCTACCTATAGTGTTGCATTAATTAGTGTAAGAAGCTATACCACGAAAGAGTGTAATGCTTAATTTCACAAGCCCTGTCATTTTCTTAATTAGACAACATTGCTGCTGTTTAGGACAATCTTTTTATTTATAGAGGATATATTGACTCTTGGGAAAGAAATTGAATTCGACCTGAAAATTAAATATATAAAATAGAATTGGATTAACAATTGGGTCCTCATTGCACCATGTGATATTCAACTTTAATTGTACAAATACAAAAACTGGTTTCTGATTTGTGAAGTTGAATCTGCATTTTTGTGAAAGAATTTGTAGAATTTAGATATATTTGCACTGTAGATTTGCTGAATTATTTGTTCTTTGCTTCAGCTATCAAAGCTGCTCATTCCATTGTATGCAAAGTCTTGGCTATAGTTAACATTTTTGATGTGACTTGAAATGTATGTTCAGGTTTATATGTAATCACTTGAATTTTTTGAGAAATGTAAAAGACATCTAGCTGTACTTGCACATTGATTTGAATTGAATGCTTTAGAATTGGTGTTCAGATGGGATAAGCTGATTTACTTGATATGTGATGTAGTTTAAAGTAACTGTGTGACCTGTAATAAAATGAGACTATATTCTTGAAATAAATTCATTAAAAGAAGGATGGCAGAGGTTTTCTGAACTCTAGATGGTAATCATTTTGACTGGCTTTTTCACATCTTTCACATACCCCACAAAGTAGGGCCAACAGATGTAGTGAGGGACATGACATTCTGACTTTAGCACTTTTAGGAGCACTGCATCTGGTTTTCTCACAGTGTAATGAGAGCCTCCCCCGAACATCAATTTGGAGTACCTGTATTCACTGGAAAAATAGTTGCTCTGATACCCGATTTCAAGTTTTAGGCCAGGGGTGGGCAAACTTTTCCATGCAAGGGCCACATTCAGAAATTCACAATTTTAAAGGGCCGCATAGTATATTAAGTAAAATAATTACTTCACCCGGTTATGATTTAGAACATAGAACAGCACAGAACAGGCCCTTCGGCCCTCGACGTTGTGCCGAGCAATGATCACCCTACTCAAGTCCACGTATCCACCCTATACTGGTAAGTAACCCAACAGCCTCCCCATTAACCTTAAAAAAAATAATTTAAAAAATAAAATAAAATTTTTTAAAAATTATTTAAAAAAATTTTTTTTATAATGACTTGGTGGGCCGCATAAAGACCTTTGGCGGGCCGTAGTTTTCCCACCCCTGTTTTAGGCAATTATGTCTGCCATTAAGGATAGTGTAGGCACATGGCTCCTCTGTTCATGGCTCTACTGCAATTGCTGGTGAATAAATTGTGACATCAGGCTGCACCATTGAATTGTCACCAAGTATCTTGAGACATTGACAGTTTAATATCCTGCAGAAGGCTTTTTAAAAAGTTCAATTGATTTGCAAAACCAGTCCATGCGCTGGCTAAGTTGTTAGTTTTCATATTGCCATCTATGTTGTGGAGATGCCGGCATTGGACTGGGGTGAGCACAGTAAGAAGTCTTACAACACCAGGTTAAAGTCCAACAGGTTTGTTTCAAACACTAGCTTTCGGAGCACTGCTCATTCACCACCTCAGTGTTTGAAACAAACCTGTTGGACTTTAACCTGATGTTGTAAGACTTCTTACAATATTGCCATCTAGGAATGTGTCTTTTGTGCTTCTTTTCATATGAATGATTTATTCAGTGCTGCCATAAATTGCAACATTGGCACCAAGAAATGTTCTGCTATAATCTTTAGTGAAGGACACACTTCTTGGTATAGTTTTCTATGGAGAGCAAGAATGCCTAACCATCTTCTTGATCTTTGGATTTATGTTTCTTAGCCAAATCCAATGTGAAGAGCAGAGATTCTCAACTGGGTTTCCATCTGAAGGTTTCATGAGCTTTGCCAATTTTAGGCAAAAATAATCCTTTATTTACCCTAATGACAGAGTGGCACCCATTCAGAAATGTGCACTGTCCTACTGTGTGCATGTGGTATGTTGATGTCATTGAAAAGTGGATAACATTGGAAGCTATCAGCAGCAATATCATGTATGACAAGGACTCATTCTAAACCATGGAGGTAAAGAATGTACTGGAAGACAGCATACATGGAGATCGTACTAGCAGCACGCCTGGAGGCTGAGACTTCAAGTTAAGTCCCAATTCCCATATTGTGAAAGAGAAATTGATTCCAATTAAGTGGACCATTTGCAACCAACCCTTTTACCCTGCAGCACACAATGGATTTGACCTCTCTCACAGGTTCTGCCTTCCCTGTCTACACTCTGACTCTGCTGGGGTCAATCCAGTAAACTGAGAGACAGGAGGTTGGGCCCGAGCATCTCGTGTTGTACTTCCATAGGAGAGGGAATTAATTAATGTGATGAAGGTTCACAATATAACTTGACAAAATGTCCTCGAGTCGTGGCAAAAGGCAAACTATTGCAACACACATTGGAAGCAGTTGGTCAGTCAACACCTGCAGGGAGCATCTATTCTGCAAAGGTTGTTAGAATTCAGCCAGGCAGTGAAAGTGAGCACTGGAGCCCAGTCTTTATGTACTTCCAAACTTTTGTTTTATCAGATATTGTAGATCATATACTTCTCATCAAAACCAAATTTTCAGCATGTTCTCATATATATTTAGTGAGTCCCCAATTAATGTCTATCTCATTAAGAGGCCAATTTCTCAATTGGGTCAGGACAGGGTTCTCAAACCTTGAGCAGTGAAACCCTGAGTGACTTCATAGAGAAACTCCACCGTATCAAATACACACAAGTCTTTTCTAGCTATATATCTCCATATGATAGGAATCCGGAAGAGGCGCACAGTCACAAATTAATTCACTAGCTACATGGCCACTCTCTCTCTCTCACACACACACACTCACTTTCTCTCTTGCACTCACCTCACTCACTCGTACACACCCTCCACTCATGCACACACTCATCTCACATGCACCCTCCCTCTATCGCGTATACTCTCTGTGCACGCGTGCGCCTCTCCACCCTTCTTCCTGGTGTCTGCTCTGAGGCCCGCTCTGGTCCCTCTTTCTTCCTCCCCCCACCCCTGCCAGCGTGCGCTCAGTGGCACAGTAATTAGCACTGTTGCCTCACAGCACCAGGGACCTGGGTTCATTTCTGACCTTGGGTGACTGTTGAATTTGCATCTTTTCCCTCTGTGGGTTTCCGCCCACAGTTCAAAGGTGTACCGGTCTGCTGGAATGGGCATGCTAAATTGCCAAAATGGTTGGGTGGGGTTACTGGATTAGGGGAAGAGGGTGGAGGTGTGAGTTTGGGTGAGGTGCTTTTCAGGAAGAGTTCCGAAGACTCTCAATCTGTTGACAGAAAAAAACATTAATCTCCTCTTGTATATGGATAACCTTTTGATAAGCACACGCGGAGTCCACACCCAGTAAAGTAAAGAAACATAGTTTTATTTACAACATGATATATACACTGGTAGATTCGTTTCTCATTCGTGCTTTACTGGCCAACCCAGTACTCCGCAAGGGTCACTGGAACGATAATCATTCCCACTCCGTATGTCTCGTGTGGGCTATTACACTCTTACTTTTAAACATTGACTCCTAATTCTGGATTCTCCCACAAGAGGAAACATCCTCGCCACACCCAACCTGTCAAGACTCTTTAGGATCTTGCATGTTTCAATCAAGTCCTCTGTTACTCTTCTAAACTCCAGCAGATACAGGCATATCCTGTCCAACCTTTCCTCATAAGACAACCTGCCCAATCCAAGAATTAGTCTTGTAAACCTTCTTTGAACTGCTTCCAACACAGTTACATTGTTCCTTAAATAAATAGGGGAGGTAGTGCTATTATCGCTGGACTAGTAATCCAGAGACCCAGAGTCATGCTCTCGGGAGCCTGGTTCAAATCCCACCATGGCAGATGGTGAAATTAAGTTGAAATGGTGACCATAAAACCATTGTCAATTGTATAAATCCATCAGATTCGCAAATGTTCTTTCGAGAAGGAAATCTGTTGGCCTTACTTGGTCTGCCCTACATGTGACTCCAGATCCACAGCAATGTGGTAGATTCTTAAATGCCCTCAGGGATGGGCAATAATTGCTGGCCCACCTAGTGACCTCCACATCCCATGAACAATTTTTTAAAAATAGGTAAACAATATGTACACAGCACTCCAGATGTGGTCTCACAAGTGCCCTGTATAACTGAAGCATAAGCTCCCTACTTTTGAGAACATTCTCTTAGCTTTCCGAATTATTGGCTGTACCTGCTTGCTACCCTTTTTCATTCAATTCTGGACACCCAGATCCCTGTGCACCTCAGAGCTCTGTAGTCTCACCATTTAGATAATATGCTTCTCTTTGCTTCTTCTTGATCAAGTGCTAGAAATGGGGGACTTGTCTGGAAATTTACCTTGGAAATGCAGGCTGTGGCAATGTGCCCAGCATTGCTGCTGACCAGAAGATCAGGGCTAATTTGTCATCCATCCTTTTCCCTATAGAATAATATCCTATTTAGTGCAAGAATAGATATAGGCATATAGCCCGTGTATTCGCGATACAGCTGGCTACTTCTGATACTGCTATTCACTTCAGAAGTGTGTGCCTGATGAAACTGCTTCAGTTGCCTCAGTAATGCAGCAGTAAATATCAGGACACCTGAGTCCTCTGGTCCATTGTAGTAAAGAAAAGAGTGCCTATTGGTACCGAATACATAATTTTGGGGGGGATAAACTTTCTGAACAATTTTATCAATGGATCAAAAGCCAAATAGTAAAATGAGGGGAAAATTGTTTTCTATCCAACCTGTCCTATTCCCCTCTTTACCCCTGATTATTTGCCTCATATTAATTCTCCATAATAGCTAAGACACAAAGAAAAACACAGTTCCTAGACGACAACTTACATCACTGTGCCAGAGAATCTCACATAACCGAGACCATTGGAAATGGTGCTTATTGGGTTTTGAAATAAAATTTGGTGGTACTGATTACATTTTACGCAAGATGTCCATGAAGTTCAAGTCTCAGCTGCATTAGGAGATTACTGCATATTCAAAATTAAATCAGAAAGATAAGTGGTTTGACCCAACATTTCCCAATGCGATAAAGCGACTTAACAAAAGTAAAAATTTTCTAAAGGAATAGATGAAAAATGTCTACTCCATTTACGATAAAGTAGTTTATTGAAATGCAATTCCCTCTGGGATGGGATCTATGCTGCAGATGGAAGTGTAAACTGGTTAGAAGTTGGGACAACATTCCAAACACATTTCATATGATATGTCCTGCCTTTGTCGACACCAGGATATATATCATGTAAAAACTTAGGTAGCCATTGCTACTGCAAATGATTATATGTGATATGACATAATTTAGACTGCTCATTACTTACACTGACAGTAAACTGCATAGACTTGGACATGCAGTCCAGTTTCATAACATTCCAACATTGTGTTTGTCAAATATGATTTGCTAAACTACAATGGCATGAAAAGAGAAAGGGTTTATATTGTGCAAGAAGGGAAGTTTTTGAATTTCAGTGCTATGTTGATTCTAATAAAAGATCATATTAAAAAAAATAAACGCGCAGGAGATAAAAGTAGCCCATAAATCAATGTGTTCAAATAAAATACAAGAATGCAATAAGACAATAAATATAATGCACAATTTAGAATGATATAAAAAGCAGACTAACTTAGATTATACCTATCTAAAATAATAATCATTTTTGTGCACCCATATACTTTGTGACATGTTGGGTCAGAATTACCTTGAACTTTGATGGATCAGCGGTATATATTTTTTAAATTTTAAAATCCAACATCTGCTTAATACATGGGCTCCCAGTAGCAATCTAAATTGAACCTGTTTACAAACCAGGGGTCATCACCTGAATTGGAGATTGGAAGAAGTTCTTTTGTACTGTGTCAGAGGAATCTGTCATGGGGAAGAAGGGGTGAAAAGTCAAGGATCTAGTGTAATATCAAACATCAACATTATACAATTCTTTTTCTTGTCACAGTTTAGCATGTTTCATGCAAACGATGTTGTGCCATTTGTCTGGCAAACATTTTAATGCATATTGCAGGGCAAGCTCCACGGACTAAGTCGCGCAATTGAAAGTATCAGAACAGGTGTGCCCCGCTAGTTGGAGTTTCACCGAAAACCCCTCCCAGCTGCCGATCCGTCCTTCCATAAACAGGTCTCCCACATACAGGTCTCTAAGACACTCCAGCCCCTTCCCTTCCCAAACCTTGGGCCTTCAACCTTTTATTTTCATTAGCCACCATTGCCATCTCAGCCTCGAGCGATGCAAGCTGCTTACCATGCCTCCTCCACACTTTCCAAAATCTCACAGTGTTTCTTCACTGTCTCAATAGCTTTATCAAGTTCTATCCGGATCGGACCAGCACTCCCTCAATTGACTTATATAATCTCTTCAAGACGAACTTTCACTGCCTCTCGAAGTATATAGTAAATTCCTTAGCCAGTACGTTTGAGAGCATGTCCATCATAATTGGGGCTGCCGATAACTGCAACTCTGCCGTTGCCATCTTTTCTAGCAAGGTGGGTTAGCCCTGCTGCCTCATGGCGCCAAGGTCCCAGGTTCGATCCCGGCTCTGGGTCACTGTCCATGTGGAGTTTGCACATTCTCCCTGTGTTTGCGTGGGTTTCGCCCCACAACCCAAAGATGTGCAAGGTAGGTGGATTGAACACGCTAAATTGCCCCTTAATTGAAAAAAAAAATGAATTGGGTACACTAAATTTAAAAAAAACATTTTCAAGCGAGGAGTTCCACGAGTCTCCTGAATCCGTTGAACAACTATCTACTTTGGTTTTCTTGGTTCCTTTCCCCATTTCCTTTGGGCATGAATTTGGTGTGGGGAACCAATCCAGAACGTTTTCTAGTGAAAATCTCCCAAATTAACGGGCAAAAAGGCCTAAAAATTGAGGCTCCTGGCCGGAGCGACCAAATGTGCGACCTCTCGCTCACATGTCACCACCAGAAGTCTGCCACAAGAGGATACTATTAGACTCCTCCCTCCTTAATGAGGAAGTACACAATGTTCAAATTTAATACAACTCAGATACATTTGCTTTTCATTCATTTACAAACCCAATTTAACCCCTGGTTTCCTATTCCTAAAAGGATACCTCCTTTCTTGATTCAAATTCCAGAACTTAGGGAAGGACCTGGACCAATCTGGGCCTGGGTCCGAGGAGAAGTTTTATCCTACAAAAATTAATTTTGCCCTTGAACTTCAATTGAAATGAGCACGTCATCAGACATACCAAAAGACACAGGAGCAGAATTAGGCCACTCGGCCCATTGAGTCTGCTCCGCCATTCAATCATGGCTGATATGTTCTCATCCCCATTCTCCTGCCTTCTCCCCATAACCCCTGATCCTCTTATTAATCAAGAACCTATCTATCTCTGTCTTAAAGACACTCGTGATTTGGCCTCCACAGCCTTCTGCGGCAAAGAGTTCCACAGATTCACCACCCTCTGGTTGAAGAAATTCCTCCAGGATCGCTCCTTTAGTCTAAGATGGAATCCTCTGGTTCTAGTATCTCCTGAAAGTGGAAACTTCCTCACCACGTCCACTATCCAGGCCTCGCAGTGTCCTGTAAGTTTCCAGGAGTACCAGTTAGACTCTCACTTGGATCTGAACTAGGTTCAGGCATAATCCAATTCGTCAGACTCATTTGATGCTTCCCAACTTCCTTTTTCTTTCTGAACTTCTGAAGGTAAAACATAATAATAATCTTTACTAGTGTCACAAGTAGGCTTACATTAATACTGCAATGAAGTTACCGTGAAAATCCCCTAGTTGTCACACTCCAGCGCATGTTGGGGTACACTGAGGGAGAATTCAGAATGTCCATTTCACCTAACAAGCACGTCTTTTGGGACTTGTGGGAGCAACTGGAGCACCCGGAAGAAACCCATGCAGACACGGGGAGAATGTGCCGACTCCGCACAAGGCCCAAGCAGGGAATTGAACCCGGGTCCCTGGTGCTGTGAAGCAACAGCGCTAACCACTGTGCTATCCTGCTCCCTTCTTGTGGGCTTAGTTGTATAAATGCATAATAAGAACTCACACCCACTGTGACACCATTATTATTTTTGTATGAAGTCATTGTCTTTTTCAACACTTTAATTGCTTCAAAGTTACACAGAACATTTTACATGCATATGGACAACAAGCAGGTCTTACGTTTTCAGCCCAGCCTCCATCATTGCTGTTCTGGGGTCCATCACCATGGAGATAGAGGTCTTCTAAACCAAAGCCTTACGAGAACCATTTTCACCCAATCCTTCTCTTTTTAAAAATGCAGCCACCATTATTTGTTGGTTACTGTTGACATAATTTTAAAGGCCCATAACTTTGAATCTCTGAGGGTTGATCCTGGGCACTACCACAGAAAATCCGCTGGCAGCTTTCACCAAAGTCCCCATGCAAGGACTGTATGAAATTTGCTAAGGAAGTTCAAACTTCCATTGGGCAATGGCCCTGCACTGGGAACCATCCGGATACCCTGATTTAAATTGGAAAGTTTAGATGGTTCCAACTGTCTTACCAGAATAGTTCCACATGATAAATTAGAAGAATTAAAACCAACTCAAACTTCTGGGTAACTATAGTACTGACCCCCCCACCCCCCCACCCCCCACCCCCACCCCCCCCCCCCCCCCCCCCACCCCAGTCTTGAAGCCGAGACTTAAATTACGTGGTTAGCATTGCTGCCTCACAGCGTCAGGGGCCCTGGTTCAAATACGGCCTTGGGTGACTGTGGAGTTTGCACATTCTCCCTGTGCCTGCCTGTTTCCTCTGCGTGCTCCGGGTTTCTCCCACAGTCATGCCCCTTTGTACCCAAAGATGTGGGATTACAGGGATAGGGCGGGGCATTGGAACTAGGTAGGCCACTCTTTCAAAGTGCAGACTTGATGGGCTGAATGGCCTCCTTCTACACTGTAGGGATTCTATCAGACATACAAAACAAGACTATTAGAGGTTAACACAACATTTTTTCGCTGACAGATAGCACTTACAGACACACAAGAAATCATTCATAAAGAAAGGATTTGTGGTAATTATCCTCTCTTTTTCTTGTTGTCTTTTCACACATCATCTGAACTGTAATGTGGGTTATGAATTTAATTTCTTACCCTTTCCTAATTATCTTAACCTTACTTGTGACTAGGTGGGATTTAGATGGTGGGAAACAGATTGTTCAGGCACACAAGTAGCAGGTATGTCATCTCGCCTCCTGTAATTATAACCATTAACATTGCTGTTTTCTCAATTCCCTTTGTAACTCGAGTATAACTTACATTTTCTGTTCCATTTAATTACATTTCCAATACCTGATTTTATAGGCATTACCTATACTTTGTTGATTCAAAATTTCAGACGCATTCTCAATCACAAATGCTTGTTCCTTATCTAGGGGAATGTGACAAACATGATATAATTCTCACACTTCTTCCAAATTTCTCTGGACTGTGCTTGAATACCCAAATATTCACAATTAAACGTTATATAGATTATCATAAACACATGCATAATCATAGATACATAATTTTCCAGGCGATTTAGAACAAGTCAGCTGTCTGCTGAAATGGTTAATTTTTCTACGGAACCTAAAGGGACGAGGAAACTTGGCACTCATTTTGCGTCCCATTCCATAATTTAATACTTTTTGTTCTAGTTGCTTCAATTTAATTTCTGTTGTCTACCCCTTTCCCCTTCAATTTTTTATATTTGCTACTTAATCAAAGTTGCAAGAGATACTTAGTGAAATTTGTGTTAACTGAATCTCAAATAAATTGTTTTTAACTCAAATGTTTTGGAAAATTCAAATTGGATTGCTGCCAAACTAGTCGTTATTTGGAACAGACAGACCTTCACAATTTGAAATTTTAACTGTTCGAACTCTAGCATGGTTTGAATTTATTATAAACAGAAACTGACAGCAGTTTGAATTAAATGAATTTACTTCCATTTCCAAACTAATACTTAAACATTTTTTAGAAGTAAACACGACAATGGCAAACCTCTTACTAGTATATGAACAGTAAATTAATTTATCCCACTTTTAACCACGTGATGAAGCTCTCAGCTCCCCAATTGAAACTTATAACATTCTCTTTTGTTTCTTTAATTAGGCATTTTTCTTTTATTGATGGAGAAGGAAATATAAAAAAAGGACGAAAAGAAAAGAAACTTGTTTTGATTTAGATTTATTGTCACGTGTACCAAGGTGCAGTGAAAAGTGTTGTTCTGCAGACAGTCCAGACAGATGCTCCATACATGAAACAGAACATACAATAAACACATAAACATAGACAGTGGGTGAAATACAGTATATAGTGCTACAATTGTAGTGAAGATGCATAGAAAGATCAGTTCAATTCAGACCCTAAGAGGGTCATTCAGGAGTCTGGTAACAGCGGGGAAGAAGCTGTTTTTGAATCTATTGGTGCATGTTCTCAAACGTTTGTATCTTCTGCCCAATGGTAGAGGTTGGAAGAGAGAATAGCCCAGATGGGAGGGGGAGGTGTAGCTAGGAGTCAATAGATGGGAGGCAGGTTCATGTGATGGACTGGGCAGTGTTCACGACTCTCCGTAGTTGCTTACGGTCTTGGGCCAAGCAGTTGCTTAACGAAGCTGTGATGCAGTCAGATAGGATGCTTTCTATGGTATATCTACAGAAATTGGTAAGAGTCGTTGTGGATATGCCAATTTTTAAAAATTTCCTGAGGAACTATAGATGCTGTTGTGCTTTCTTGGTTTTTGATGTGGGTGGACCAGGACAGACTGTTGGTGATGTTTTCACCAAGGAATTTGAAGCTGTCAACCATCTCCACCTCGACACCATTGATACAGACAGGGGTGTGGATGATACTTTGCTTCCTGAAGTTGATGGCCAGCTCCTTTGTTTTGTTGACATTGAGTGAGCGATTGTTGTCATTGCACCATGCCACTAAGTTCTCGATCTCCCTCCTGTACTCTGACTCATCATTTTTTGAGATCTGACCCATTACGGTCGCGTCATCAGCAAAAATGTAGATGGTGTTGGAGCTGAATTTTGCCAAACAGTTGTGTGTATATAGAGAGTATAGTAGGGGGCTAAGCATGCAGCCTTGCAGAGCCCCAATATTGAGGACTATCGTGGTGGAGGTGTTGGTTTTTATCCTTACTGATTGCAATGTGGGTCAGGAAGTCAAGGATCCAGTTGCAGAAGGAAGAGCCAAGTCCTAGGATTTGGAGTTTGGATATGAGCTTGGCGGGATTATGGTGTTAAAGGTGGAGCTGTACTCTATGTACAGGAGTCTGACATAGGTGCCCTTGTTGTCAAGATGCTCCAGGGATTAGTGTAGGGCCAGGGAGATAGCATCTGTTGTGGCGGTAGGCAAAATGCAGTGGGTTAAGGTCATCTAGAAGGTTGGAATTGATGTGTCTCATGACTAACCTCTCCAAGCACTTAGATATCAGGGCCATCGGTTGGTAATTGTTGAGGCACTTTGCCTGGTTCTTCTTTGGCACCAGTATGATGGTGCTTTTCTTGAAGCAGGTGGGAACCTCGGAACGGAAGGGAAACGTTAAAGATGTCTGTGGACACATCCGCTAGTTGGTCTGTGCAGGATCTGAGTGCATAACCAGGGACTCCATCAGGACCCCATTGCTTTCCGTGGGTTCACCTTCGAGAAGGCTGATCGGGAGAATGGGTGTGTCCGAGGCTGTGGAGGCTGGTAACATCGGTTTGTTAGCTTCCTGCTCAAAACGAGTATAGAAAGCATTGAGTTCATCAGGGAGGGATGCTCTACTGCTGGAGATTCTACTCGGCTTTGCTCTGTAGCCTGTTATATTATTTCAAATTTGCCATAACCGACGAGAGTTTGTGTGGCTAGTCTAGGACTCCAGCCTAGTCTGATATTTTCTCTTGGCATCCCTGATAGCTTTGCAGAGGTTGTACTTAGATTTCTTGTATAGGTCAGGGTCACCCATTTTGAACGCCTCAGACCTGGACTTCAGAAGGGAGTGGATCTCCTGGTTAAACCATTGTTTCTCATTGGGGAACGGACATACTACTTTCTTTGGCACACAGTCATTGGCACATGTACTGATGAAGCCTGTGATGGTAGTGGCAGACTTCTAGGTTTTCTAAAAATATTTTTATTGGCATTTCTCATATTTCTAAATACTTGTGTATATATACACACACATCACAATTTTCTTACCCGTGTTAATTTACTTTAGTGTACAGAAAGATTTATTTTGTCTTTCCTTTAATTTATCCTATATATATTTCGCTCATGTTGTAGGGGATAACACATTAGCATGGGTAGAGGACTGGTTGGCTGTCAGAAAACAGACAGCATGCATAAATGGGTCCGATTGGCAGGATGTGACCGCAGAAGTCTGTGCTGGGGCCTCAATTTTTTATCATTTATATCAATTACTTAATTGAGAGGACCAAAGGCACAGTAGCAAAATTTGCTGACACAAAGATATGTAGGAAAGTATGTTGTGAAGAGGACATAAGGAGGTTGCATATGAATAAAGATAGGTTGGGTGAATAGGCAGAATTCTGGCAGATGGAGTAAAACGTGAAGTTATTTACTTTGGCAGGAAGAATAAAAACTACAAACTTCCAAGGTGCAAAGGGATCTAGGTGTTCTCGTGCATGAGGCACAAAAAGTTAATATGGAGATACAGCAAGTACTTAGGGCTAATGGTATGCTGTCCTTTATTACAAGGAATTGTACATTAAAGTAAGGATGTTATGCTTCAGTTATACCAGGTATTGGTGAGACCACGGGCGGTATTCTCCGAACCCCGCAGGGTCAGAGAATCGTCTGGGGCCAGCGTAGATTCAGCCCCCGCCGTGGCCGGAATTCTCCGCCACCCGGGAATCAGCCGGGGTGGCAATCCCGCCGGTCGGCGGGCCCCCTGCAGCGATTCTCCGGCCCGCGATGGGCTGAAGTCCCGCCGCTGACAGGCCTCTCCCTCCGTTAGGAATTGGAGCACCTCTGGTGCCAGCGGGAGCAGGTGGCGCGAGCGGGCCCCGGGGTCCTGGGGGGGGGGGGGGGGGGGCGTGGGGTGATCGGACCCCGGGGGGTGCCCTGCCCACAATCGGGACCCACCGATCGGCGGGCGGGCCTGTGCTGTGGGGGCACTCTTTTTCTTCCGCCGCCGCCACGGCCTCCACCATGGCGGAGGCGGAAGAGACCCCCCCTATCCCGCTCATGCCGACCAAGGCCTTTCGGCCAGCCTTTGCACCGGCTGGTGAGGTGGAAAGGCTGTTCACGGCGGCCGGCGGGGAGCCAAAGGCCGCTCGCGCCGGTTGGCGGGGCGCCAACTCCTCCGGCGCAGGCCTAGCCGCTAAAGGTGCGGAGAATTCAGTTGGCGCCACACCGGTACGCCAGGACCCCCCGCCCCGCCGGGTAGGGGAGAATACCGCCACACATCTTGAATACGGTGTGCAGCTTTGATTTCCTTATTCCACTGCCTCGGAAGGTGGTAAAGACGGGATCATTTAATATTTTACGGTGGAGGTAGATTCTCGTTAGACAAGGGAATCAAAGGTTATTGGGGATAGATGGGAATGTGGAATTTGAAACACAAAACACATTAGCCTTGACCATTTTAAATGGTGGAGCAGGCTCAAAGGACCAAATGGTCCACTTCTGCTCCTGTGTTTGTATGTTCACATCAACTGCAAGGAAAGGATAGATTCTATAATAAAAATAAAGCAACTGTGATTTTTCGATTCAGGTCCAAGGCCAATTTTAGAACGCTTTTTGGTTTTGTCCAAGTAAGTAGCAAAAGCTTTGACAATTATCACACCTCAAATTAAAAATAGCTTTAGTGAGGTCAGAGCTTAATCCTTGTATAACCATGCAAATTTAGGATGATAAATAGTAACCATGCCAATTAGCATCCTCTTTATTAATATTAGAATTAATATTAGAATTAAAAGTTATTTAATTTTTTTAAAACCCTGCTTCACCTGTCCATCACCATATTTTTTGTGTTATTTTTAAAGTATTTTTATTGGAATTTTAACACAATATCAAAATTTACAAAACACAAATTTAAAAAACAGAACAAGAACATTGACAACATATATATCACAGGTTGTCCCCTCATCTGTGACCATAGTTTTCATAATCACATTTCCTTATTTACAATGGTGTACATAGTTACAAAGGGAACTTTTTATTTATATTCAAAGGTTACTAATGCAAGACTTCCTACCACCAAATTCTTTTTTTTCATAAATCTTTTTATTGGCATTTCTCATATTTCTAAGCAGTTGTATATATACACATCACATTTTTCTCGCCCGCACTAATTTCCTTTATTATACAAAGAGGTTTAGTTTGTCCTTCGTTTAACTGACTCTATGTGCATTTCGTTGCCCTCTGGATCGGTCTGTCTGTGGTTCCTCCCCTTCCCAGTTGCCACCTCTCCCCCCCCCCCCCCCCTCCCCTTGCCCCTCCCCCGGCTTCGGTTGTGCTTTTCTTTTATTTTACGGACAGAGTGGAGATTAAAAAATGGGGGAGTAGCCCCCCCCCCCCCTCATCTCTCATGGTTTCCCCAGCTTCCTTCTCCCCCTCCCCCCCCCCCCCCCCAGGTTGTGCAGTCTTTTGGTACCTCATCTATCTTGGGTGTTTTTAAAATATACTTATTAGGTTACTCCTTATTGCTAGCCTCGAACAGGTTTCGGAACAGCCCGATAAACTGCCCCCAAGTATCCAGGAAGCCTTCCTCTGACCCTCGGGTGGCGTACTTAATCTTCTCCAGGTGGAGACATTCCGAGAAGTCAGTCTGCAGCTGTGGGTGGTGCTGCCGATCACCAGCCGAGCAGGATTCTCCAGCGGAGGATTAGGGAAATGAAAGCAAGGGCGTCAGTCCCCTTCCCCATGTGTAGCTCTGGCTGCTCCGATACCCTGAAGATTGACATCATCGGGCATGGCTTCACCCACACCCCCACAACCTTGGACATTGACTCAGAGAAGGCTGTCCAGAACCTAGCAAGTTTGGGACAAGCCCAGAACATGTGGGTGTGGTTGGCCGGGCCCCTCTGGCACAGCTCACATTTATCCTCCACCTACAGGAAGAACCTGCTCATTCGTGTTATGGTCAGGTGCGCTCTGTGCACCACTTTGAGCTGCAATAGGCTGAGCCTTGCGCAGGAGGAGGTGGAGTTCACCCTGCTCAGTGCTTCGCTCCAGAGTCCCCATCCTACCTCTGTCCCCAGTTCATCCTTCCATTTTTGTCTGGTCTCCTCCAGTGGTGTTCGAGCTTTGTACAGTAACTGTCATATATTTTCCCACATAGCCCTTCTTGCTGCTTGTGCCTATCAGGTTCTCTAGTAGTGTGGTTTCTGGGGCCCCGGGGTACCCTACTGTTTCTTTGCAGAGGAAGTGTTTTATTTGAAGATGTCTCATTTCCTGTCCTTTTGGTAGTTTCCACTTCCTCATACGTTCGTCTAGTGTCGCCAGTCTGTGCCCTACGAAAAATTCCCCGACCGTCAGTGTATCCCCGTCCCGCCTCCATATTTTGAAGGTGGTATCTAGCATGGTTGGGTTGAATCTGTGATTGCCGCAGACGGAGGCCATTTTTAGTTAGCCTGAAGTGTTGTCTCAGCTGGGTCCACGTTCTCAGGGTGGCCGCTGCCGCTGGGCTCGTTCTGTATCTTGTTGAGGGGGATGGGAGTGCGGCTGTAGACAGGGCCCGGTGGGTCATTCCTTTACAGGAGCCCTCTTCCATTTGTACCCAGTCTGTGTCGGGTTCTTGTACCCATCCTCTCACTCTTTCTGCCGTTGCTGCCCAGTGGTAGTACTGTAGGTTTGGTAAAGCCAAGCCCCCTTTTATTTTCCTTCTTTTGCAGTGTCTGTTTGGGAATTCTTGGATTCTTAACCCCCCACACATGATTGGACTGTCTATGTTTTGGAAAAAGGTCTTGGGGATGAAGATTAGTTTAGATCTAAACAGGAAGAGGAACCTCGGCAGTACGTTCATCTTGATCGTCTGCACTCTCAGTCGCCGTTCTCACCATGAGGTCGGGCCCCAGCGCTCCGGGGTTTCCCTTTGTCCAGGGGGCACCCAACATGGCCGCCAGCTATGTGTCCCCACGTGGATGTGCCCCTGCACTCTGTGGTCTCCCTTCGCCCCGATGCCCTCCCGAGTGGCTGTTTGCGACACCATCTTGGTTCCTCTCCCTGCTCCATGCCTGCAGAGGCCTGTGCCCATTCTGTTTCTCTACCTCTAACTTCTCTTTGCTACTTTTTTGTTCTGCGCTCACCCTCAACCCCTCTCCCCCCCTTAGTCCCTGTCCCACTGTCCCCCCCCCCCCCGTGTTCTTCACCCCCTTCTGCCCCCCTCCTTTGTGCCAGGCGCACCCTCTCCCCTCAGAGATGCGCCGTGGCCTTCCTTTCTTTCTGCCCTCCCGTGTTGGCCCTCCTTGCTAGTACGGTGGCTCCCATCCCAGTATTTACCGAGCTCTGGTCCTGCTTTACCTTCCTCCTTCCACCCCTAATCTCGCCCTCCTGTCTGCTTTTCTCACCCTCGCTAAAACGAGGTAGCACAGTCCCGTGTAAAACAGAAAACAAATGTATACAGTTCATGATATTATTGTCTCTGTTTGCGGTCTGTCGTCTGCTCTTTGTTCCGATTCTTTTTTTCCCACCTCTGTGACTTTTATTGTTGCGGCTGTTCCTCCCCCAATTTGTTTGATTTAACAAACTCACCAGCCTCCACTGGGGTGTTGAAATATGGTTCCTTTCCCTCGAATGTTACCCAGAGTCTGGTCAGGAATAACATCCCAAATCGCACCCCACTTTTGTAGAGTGATAATTTTGCTCTGTTGAACTTTGCCCTCTTTTTTGCCAGGCCCGCCCCAATGTCCCGGTACGTCCTTACCTTCTTCCCTTCCCACGTGCATGATTCTGGCTGACAGGCCCACCTTAGGACATTTTCTGGGCCCTGCAACCGGTGCAGCTTCGTGATAATCGCTCTGAGCTGCTCCCTGGCTTTGGGCCTGGGTCGAAGTGACCCGTGCGCCCTGTCCATTTCTGGGGCATTTGGAAAGCCCTCCCTCCCCACCAGCTTGCCCAGAATTTGGGCAATGTAGCCCGTTGGGTCTCTGCCGTCCATCCCCTCTGGCAGACCCTGTTCTGATGTTCTGCCGTCTGGACCTATTTTCCTGGTCCTCCACTTTCCCTCTTAGGCTCCCTTGGGTTGTTACCAACGTTTTCAGCTCAGTTTCCAGAGCTACAATCCTGTCACTCTGGTCTGAGGCGGCCTTCTCCAGTTCCAAGATTGTTGTCTCCTGCGTTTCCTCCTTCCGTCCCAGGCCTTCTATGATTCACAGCATTTTGTCTGCCACCTCCAACAACACTTCCTTCATCATCACGTGGAGCTCCATCCTGATCGCCTCCTTTATGGCATTTAGCTCCCTTTTTATGGCTTTTAGCTCACTTTTCAGCACGCTTCTCCATTCATCCCCCTGTGCGGCGTCGGGGGATGTGGGGGGGGGGGCAATGTTCGCCGCGTTAAGTTCCCGCTCCGCTATTTGCTTCTCCAGCTTTTCCCCTTCCTGGTTCGCCTGAATCTCCGTCCCGCCTCGTGGGCCACCTGCCCGCAGCTCCTGCCCTTTTCCTTTGCTGCTGCTCCGTACATCTCGCCGTTCCCTTGATTTATTATTATTTCCAGGCATATTCCTTTTATGTGCCTTTCGCCTTTGGCTGGGTTTTGGTCGGTGGGAGGAGAGCCTCCTGGGGCTGGATTCTCCTCCACCCGGCGGGGCGGGTGGTCCTGGTGGGATGAAGTGGCGTGAACCACTCCGGCGTCGGGCCGGCCCAAAGGTGCGGATTTCTCCGCACATTTAGGGGCCAAGCCCTCACCTTGAGGGGCTAGGCCCATGCCGGAGTGGTTGACGTCCCGCTGGCTGACGTGGAAGTCCCTTGGCACCATGCCAGCCGGGGCCGAAGGGACTTCGCCAGCCGGCGGGACTTCGCCAGCCGGCGGAAGTCCGCACATGCACGGGAGCGTCAGTGACTGCTGACGTCATCCCCCCGTATGCGCAGGGGAGGGGGTCACTTCCGCGTTGGCCATCATGGAGGCTATGGCCGACGCGGAAGGAAAAGAGTGCCCCCACGGTACAGGCCCACCCGCGGATCGGTGTGCCGGATCGCGGGCCAGGCCACCATGGGGGCACCCCATGGGGCCAGATCACTTCGCACCGTCCCCAGGATCTCGGAGCCGCCCGCGCCGCCAGTCCCGCCGATAAGGGAGTCGGTTTGATTCACGGCGGCGGGACAGGCATTACAGCAGCAGGACTTCGGCCCATCACGGGTCGGAGAATCGCCGGGGGGGGGGTGCCCGCCGACTGGCGTGGAGCGATACCCACCCCTGCCGAATCTCCGGTGTCTGAGAATTCGGCGGCCGGTGTGGACGGGATTCACGCCGCACCCCCCGGCGATTCTGCGACCCGGCAGGGGCTCGTAGAATCCAGTCCCTGACGTGCATCCACTCAGCACATCGCCGCAACCGGAAGTGATACCTGTCTAGGTAGGTGATGTGACCATCAATTCACTCGGAACACAATTGGAAGTAAACAGTGGTTTTAATAGACTTACAACTGAGCCTGCCTGCGACCAGAAGAACTGAGGGCAGGCTCACACGGCTGCAGCACTTTATACTTCCGGTAGTGGGAGGGGCCATGGGTGGAGCCGAGGGTGGAGCCCTGCACAAGCTCCTCATCTCCCCTTGTGGGCAGAGCCGTGCAACGGCTCACAGACAGAGCCCACAAGGACACAATACAATACAGTGTGAATTACATTCACCACAGTTGGCCGCCGAGTTCTTGAATATGGACCAGTCCACCGACTCAAAGGAATCGCGTAGGAGCTCTCTTCCATTGCCTCAGACCCGCATCGCATAGCCTTCTTAACCGGATCTTCCTGCTTAAGTTTCTGTTTGTTTGCCGGGAGAAGGAGAACTGTCTGATTTCCCATAATGCGGTCGGAGGATGGAGCGGTAGGCACCCTTGATCGTTGTGTAGCAGTGGTCAAGGATGTTAGGGTCCTTGGTGGAACAGGAGATGTGTTGGTTGAATTTTGGCAGGACACTCTTGAGGTTCAGCTCAGAGTTGATGAGCCCTAGGAACCAAAGTTTCCTTGTGTTTTAAAGTTACAAACCTAGTGGCTGTAGTTTACTGGGCTCGACCAAATACCTCGGGTATTTTTAATAAAATCTAATTTCACCTGAGTTGCGACTCTGGGCCAAGTGAGGCTGAAATTGACTGCACACTAGCCCAGGGTGTCGTGACAATATGCATGTGGAGAGTCCAAGGCAATGGCAGGTGCAAACACAACACTTCACTGCAGACTCAATTTGAAGCATCTCATGAGTTTGTTTTCTCCATTAGCAGAATTCAGCCTGATATAGACCAGACAGAATTTGGTACTTTGCACAATGCCACTTAAATGTCTGCAGCATCTGAGACTAATTAAGGTATAACAGTTCTCAAAGGAAAACATACAATGAAAAAATAATTAAAGATTTACAACAGAAACAAATCAATGTTTGCTATGAAATGTAGAACAGTTATTAGGAAAAACAAAATTGTGTGATGATGACTTTTGCCTGACTTTTAGAAGCTAACAGACGAGCCTCTGGGATTTTGAGTACTCCCAATTCAACTCGGCAAACAGCAAGCACATAAATAATCCTTTCCCATAGTTGGAAGTTCAAGTAAGAGACCGAACTTCCCAAATTATTCAATTTAATTGAGGCCCAAGTATGCTGGCAGCATAGCCTAATTTGCATTGAGGCAAACTGGCCTTCAGAAAATTGGTATGCTGCCAATTGGGCATGTAGAACTGTGGGTCCCACTCCCTGTTGTTTGTATCCATCCTGAAGCATAAATCCAGCAAACTAGCAGTGCATACAGAGAACTGTGGAATAAATCTGTGTGCTTTGCGTAACAAAGTCATACCCTTTAACGAATGGGCCTACAATTTAATTACAAATAACAGCACATTTCTTTGCTCACCATCAGCAATGTTTCAGAATAATTCACAATGCATCAACCAAGTGCTGTCCACTTATTTTACCTTATAACTTCTTCCAATAGATAACCAAGTTAACTTCCATGGGGTGTTTGTGGTAACAGGGTCCAACTATGGACTATATCAGCAGCGCCAGTCAACATTTTGAGTGTCATAAAATGGCCGACTTAGCCAGTTAACTGGGTCTGACCTCTAACACTGAGCCTTCTGTCACTGTTGAGCCTTTTTATCAGATGATACGGCACACCATTAAAAGCTGCAAAATGAACTTTATTGCTCTAAGTGCCATTTTTCACCTTGACAGTAATTCATGGCAAAATTACCAGCATTCTCACAAAAGGGCTCATAACTCTTACTGGAGTATAGATTGATTTCGAATAATATCATAGAAGACTTTCTGAGATACTGCCACAATCATAGGCACCAAATTGGCTGTCAAACTGCTGCTGAACATCAAGGGAATTGTCGTTGGCAAGCAATAAAAAACAGCATTCATGCTAAAATTTCATTCTCATTGTTTGACTTCACCTGCAAGATAAAGATAGCCAACGGCATTAGTTAACAATAATGAAAGTTTTTTTTTGAAAAATACTTGAAATTAGTTGTCTTTGAATTTTAGTTTATGGATGTTGTTGCTTTTAAAATAGAAATGATTTTTGGTTTCCAACCAAAGGCTGACAGTTGGGTGGAAGCCTTCTCAAATGGTAGACCAATTTACTTACTCTTTCCCTGAAGAAGCTGGTTCTTCCTGAGTGAAGCTGGTTGGTTGCAATCAGTCCTCATGGTCAATCTTCATGATTGCAACTATAAACAGTAATTCTCAGCAGCCTGAGGACACCAGCACAGCTAAGCCCAGATAACTAAGCTTGTTTAACACCTATGCATGTACTTTGCATCAGTGGCCACTGATCAAGCACTGTGGCCAAATTATAAGGTGGTGGACTGCAGGTGGGGGGTTGCATTCAATGGCACCCTGCTTGCTGTCTAGCCATATGCACCTGACCCTGCTACAATTTTACCAGCAGCAGAAGAGGCTTGAGTTCATGGGTCAATTAGACCCTTAAGTCGACAATTAATGACCAATTAAGAGCCTCTTCCACCACTGCTGGAATTTTACCTGCAATAAGGATGAACGGCGTTTAGTGTCCATGGCATCAGATGATACCTGGCAGACTGGTTGCCTAGGGGGACAAGGCAAGGCTGCCTCATTTTCAGGCCCCCTGTGCCCATCGGAGGCCTTCCCCAAAGTTAATTCTCTCACTCAGGTTTCCTCTCTTACTCCACCGCACACAACCACCCAGACAGTCTCGGCTCCCGATCCTCCTACCAGCCTGGCCCTGGAGAGATGATAGACTTATCTTGAAGTCTGGGCTCCATCAGTGACTCCTCTTTGGGGCTGCAACATGTGCTAATGGCAGGCAGTAAGAGTAGGAGAGACTCGATCAGCCATATGGTGGAAAGGAGGTTGGGGCCTCTACCATCACTATCCATAGCTCCAGACTTGAAAAGGCATGTAAAAGGTGCATTGTACCACAACAACTCAGAGTCTCTGAGTAAACTATAATATGCCACCTAATTTTCGGAGTAAATGGACTTTATATTATATACAGAATCTATTTTCTAGATCTGGAAATATGCTCCTTCGGAGAATTTTGACTTTTTAAACACTTTGGTACAATTTACAGCATTTAGATTTGACCTTTTCTATAAATGTAAACATTTTCTGATGTGCACTCCATTTTATACGAGTGAATATAATCCTTTGTATTGAACAGAACATTTATGATGGTTATGCTAAAGCTTATATACGGACAGCTCCCGCCGTTCTCAGGGGTTCCATTCTCATGAAATCCCACAAACTGCAAAATTACGAACAGGGAAGATGCTTTTGAATAGGAATCTATTGGATAGGTTCCAGCCGTGGAAAGGCAGCATTGTTTCACCAGTGTTGTGGCGCAGAACCTGTATACAACAGAAGGGGGAGCCTCTGAGCAATACACCGGTGAAGAACCTGACCATCAGTTAAGCTCGACCCCCAGCAGGGTCGGAGAATCGCCTGGGGCCGCCGAAAATCCCGCCCCCGCCGTGGCAGAGATTCTCCGCCACCCGGGAAGTGGCGGTGGCGGGAATCTCGCCACTCCGATCGTCAAGGCACCTGCGGTGATTCTCCGGCCCGGATGGGCCGAAGTCCCGCCGCTGGGAGGCCTCTCCCGCTGCCGAGGTTTGAACCACCTCTGTAACGGCGGGAACAGCGGCGCGAGCAGGCCCCCGGGGTCCTGGGGGGGGGGCGATCGAACCTCGGGGGGTGCCCCCACGGTGGCCTGGCCCGCGATCGGGGCCCCCTGCTCAGACTCCGGGCCAGTGCCCTGGGTGCACTCTTTCCCCTTCTGCGGCCACCACGGCATCCGCCATGGCGGAAGCGGAAGAGAAACCCACATTGCGCATGCGCCGACCGGTGAAAGCCTTTCGGCCAGCCCCGCTGCCGGGGGCGCCGGTTTTTTGCGCCAGTCTTCTGGTGCCAACAGCTCCGGCGCGGGGCTGTCCCCCAAAGGTGGGGAGAATTCCCCACCTTTGGGGAGGCCCGACCCCTGAGTGGTTGGCGCCACTCCCCTACGCCGGGACCCTCCGTCACGCCGGGTAGGAGAGAATTCAGCCCCATGTGTGGGATTCACCCCTACCCGGCGGGGTGGAGTGGAGTGAAGCACTCAGGCGTCGGGCTGCCCCAAAAGGTGCGGAATCCTCCGCACCTTCAGGGGCTAGGCCCGCCCCAGAGTGGGTGGCGCCCCACCGGTCGGTGGGAAAGGGGCTTGGCGCCATGCCAACTGCCGCCGAATGGCCTCTGCGTGGCATCTTTTAAAAACATAACAACTGCAGCCAAAAACCCTTTAACTCAGGGTTCTAACCATTACATTTCCAAATGTTTATAATCCAATATATCTAAAATCCTGCATTTGTCTCACACATGTCACAATTCTCCTGCACTCCTGTTAACACATAATTCATCAAATTGTTGATTCAATTTAAACTAAAGTTAGAACAATGCAATTTACAGAAAAATTATGCAAGGTTACATTTTGAAAAAAATCTTAAATGAGACCCCTGTTTTCCATGGAGGGCTGATACACTCAAGCATGAGATGTCCCCAGTGATGTCCCCAAGTCACTTATCAAATGTCAGCTTTGCACATTAGTTTAGAGCATAAATTAATTTATATACTGATAAACATGTTTAATTATCCATTAAGTTATGGCTTGTAATTTTTCTTATCACCCGTTATGATTAATATTTTCAACTTTAGGGGGGGAAATGGTGATGAAAATTATGCCATGTATATTGTGGATAAAGTGAGATACATAGTGGCAGTAGATATTTTATATAAATGTGGATTAAAGGGAGTGTGTAACGGTAATGGAGATGAGTCCTGAAATAGGTTTAAATATGAATGTGAAATATATTTAAATTGCTAAAACTATGACAAATTTGAGGATTTTGCTGACATCGGTAGCATATTCTATTGTTCCAGGTACAAATTATAAAGTTTCCCCTAATCTGTTTAATCCGTATCCATACCTTAACCTCAAAGAGAAAATGGATATACTCAGTATACTTCAGTACTTGTTATGAATTATGATCTCAATCTGGAGAGCTTCATGGACCAGTATTGTATATTGGGAATTGAGAGTCACAGGCAAACGACTCCAGAGGATTTTCAATCAATTAATTTTAATATTGGAATTTTTTTTTGCATCTGCCGGCAGCGGGATTCTCTGTTCCTTCAACCGGCCAATGGGGTTTCCCATTGTGGCTTCCTCACGACGTCGGGAAACCCACGGATGTGGGTGCACTGCCGGCGGACCGGAAGATCTCACCGATGGGGAATTCCACTGACTATATTTAATCATCATTTAAAGTTGATCCCTCAATGACATGCTTCCAGAAAGTAAGTGAGTTTTTGTATACATTGCAAATGGCACTTTAAACTTCCACTAATAAATAATGTTATGATTGGGTGAGAAGGGGTGAACTGACTTCCCTGTATTCAACCTCATCGGTTGGTCACAACATAGGTTTAAGTTTCTTTTTCCCGATGTCCAGTGGAGGCTATGAGCTGAGCGGTTACGCAAAAGGCTCTCCCTTGGGAACTTTAATTTAGGTCCTTTTAACCCGTAAATCGGATAGCGAAGTAACAAACCACCCCCACCACCACCCCACCCTCACCCCAAACTAACAACCATCCAAAGAAAAAGGCCTTCTAACCAGCCACGGAGCCGGAAAAATAGTAAAAGTAAAACTCATGAGAGGAAGGTCCAGAACTCGGAGCGACATGTGGAGCGAAGCAGAGCAGAGCATGGCAGACTGGGCAGGATCGCCAATGCAAATGCCATCCACCCATCAACGGAGCAGTGGATAGAGCTTCTTTCAATAGAGTTCCAAAAATACAGGGGGCGGGATTCTCCCTTTTGGGGACTAAGTCCCCACGCCAGCTGGAAAACAGGCGAGAATCACTCCGGATTTTTTCCTTGAAAGTCCGGGGTGATTCTCCGTTTTCCAGGGGGCTAGCAGAGCCCCGGCATGCGTCCACGGCTCTGGCTGCCGGCGGGACCCTGCTGTCCAGACTGCGCGGCCGCACATGTGCACAGCGTCCCCACGCGGGACCACGCATGCGCGACGGCCCACCTCGGCGCGGGCGCCATCGACATGGCAGAGCCACACAGCGGGCCCGCACGGAGTAAGGTATGTCCCCCCCAGATCGCCATGGCCTGCCGATCGGTGGCCCCTGATCGCGGGCCTGGCCACCGCTGAGCCCTCCCCCCCCGCCCCCAAGTCAGATTTCCCCCGCCCCCCCCCCCCACCAGAACCGCCAACCCGGCCGCGGATCAGAGCTCCCACCGGGTGGTACCAGATGTAAACCATGGAGGCGGGAGTTCGGCCGGCCACCCGTGGAGAATCGCCGCGGGGGCCGGCGCCACGGCGACCGCACGGGCCTGATTGGCGCCGATTCTCCAGTCGCTGGGAAATCGGTGGCTCAGCGTCAGACAGCGTGGCGGGAATTTCCATGGCCCCGTCGATTCTCCGACCCAGCGTGGGCTTGGAGAAACCAGGCCAGGGATTCTATAAAGGAGGACCTCAGGATCGGCCCGAGTCAGCATGGATTCACTAAAAGAAAATCATGTTTGACAAATCTTCTGGAAGGTTTTGAAGATGTGATCAGTAGAGTGGATAAGAGTGAGTCAGTGAATGTTGTGTACTGGACTTTCAAAATGTTTTGATCCCACACAAGAGATCAGTGAGCAAAAATAAAGCTCATAATGTTGGGCGTAATGTATTGATGTGGATAAAGAACTGGTTGGCAGACAGGAAGCAGAGAGTGGGAATAAACATATCCTTTTCAGAGTGACAGGCAGTGACTAGTGGGTACCACAGGATTCAGTGCTGGGACCCCAGCTGTTCACAATATACTTTAATGATTTGGGCAAAGGAATTGCATGCAATATCTCCAAATTTGCAGAAGACACTAAGCTAGTGTAGCCATCTGGGGTGGCCACTTCCAGAATACAAAATTGACGCTCGCAAAGAATGTAGGGAACTGTGGACAATATCAGGAAAACAAGCAGGCACAGTGCCTGAATGCATATTCGGGAAGCAGTTACCAGACGGAATCGAAACTCTGGGTCGATTAGCATATTGATGGCCCATCTCCAGGAAACAAAGGACAAATACTCAGGTAGTTGATACTGTTGCAGACATCCCGGTGCCAGTTCCCCAAACCGAAAGCACAAACGAAGCAAGGCCAATGGCCACCAAAGACATGCCCAGCCTTCACGGCACCCACCCCTTTATTGGTCAAGATCAATACCAGTGATCAAGAAGCGGCCCAATTAATTGGGGCCAAGTTTAAGGCCCTCCTAAAAGCGCGCAAAGCCCCTTCAGGTATAAGAAGGAACCCCTACGAGAGAATCGCTCTCTTGGAATTGGCTCTCAAAGCGGAGAGACCCGTCCACCAGCATCACCAGAAGCAAGTAAGTTCAAGGTCAACGCTCGCTACCAGACGGATGACCTTAGCTGTTCTCCTGCACCTCTTTGAACCCAAAAACCTCAGATCCGAACAACGGCCAATGTTCCTCTGACTGAGTGGGCACCCGAAGTTAAGTATAGGCGTTAGCGTTTGAGATAGTTTAGCTTGTAGTACTTTGTGCATGAGTAGATATTACTGTGTGTGTAAATAAATAGTATTGACTTTGAACTAACTAACTGGTGTATTGGCTCTTTCATCAGTATTCAGGTTTGAACCTTGTGGCGGTATCGAGAGATACCTGGCAACTCTAAGTGTAAACATAATTAGGATTAAGGAAGGCGACCATATTGACTGCTATATTTATAGCAAGTAAACAGAGCAACACTGGGTGGCAGAGTGTGCCATGAGGAGGATGCAAAGAGGCTGCAGGGTGACTTGGACAGGCTGGCTGAGTGAGTAAATACTTGGAAAATGCAACATAATGTGGGTAAATATGAGGTTATCCACTTTGGTGGCAAAAACAGGAAAGCAGATTATTATCTGAATGGTGACATTTAGGAAAAGGGGAAATGTTAGAACTGAATGTCACGGTTGAACAGTCGCTGAAGGTTGTCATACAGGTACAGCAGGCCGTGAGGAAAGCTAATGGCATACTGGCCTTCACAGTGTGTGCCGTGAGGACCCGCTTGCGGTCGCTGTGCGCATGTGCAGCCGTGCAGTCTGGAGAGCAGGCCTTCACAGAGAGAAGATTTGAGTATAGGAGTAGGGATGGCTTGCTGCAGTTGTGCTTGGTGATGCCACACCTTGAGTATTGTTGTTCAGTTTTGGTCTCCTAGTTTGAGGAAGGACATTCTTGCTATTGAGCGTGTCCAGCGAAGGTTCCCCAGACTAATTTCTGGGATGGCAGGACTGACATATGAAGAAAGACTGGATCGACTGGGCTTGTACTCACTGGAGTTTAGAAGAATGAGAGGTTATCTCGTCGAAACATATAAAATCCTGATGGGACTGGACAGGCTAGGTACGGGAAGAATGTTCCCGGTGTTGGGGACGTCCAGAACTAGGAGTCACAGCCGAAGAATAAGGGGTAGGCCATTCAAGACTGAGATGAGGAAGAACTTCTTCTCTTAGAGAGTTGTGAACTTGTGGACTTCTCTGCCACAGAAAGCTGTTGGGGCCAGTTCGTTGGATATATTCAAGAGGGAGCTGGAGGTGGCCCTTGTGGCTAAAGGGATCAAGGGGTATGGAGAGAAAGCGGGAGTGGGATACTGAACTTGCATGATCAGCCATAATCATATTGAATGGAGGTGCAGGCTCGAAAATATCTAAGTAAGAGAAAAGAATACAAACACAAATTCAATTCAATTAAATTCCTTGAATTACCCCTTCACTTTTATTTTTTTCCCTTAGTTAATTTATCGAGCATCTCTTTAGCGTATTGTACTTAATTCCCATTCTCTTTTTTTAATGATATTTTATTAAGGTATTTGAACATTTTTATAGCAGTAACAAAAACAATGACATCAACATGGTAAAATAAACATTTCCCCCCCCCCAGCCCAATCTTCACACACCTCAACCATACAACAACAATCCATCCCCGTCCCTTGGAATACTGCATCTGCTGACATTTTTAATTTTCCCCGAGAAAGTCGACGAACGGCTGCCACCTCCAGAAGAACCCTATCATTGACCCTCTTAAGGCAAACTTTATTTTCTCAAGACTGAGAAACCCAGCCATGTCACTAACCCAGGTATCTACACTCGGGGGCTTCGTGTCCCTCCACATTAATAAGATCCGTCTCTGGGCTACCAGGGAGGCAAAGGCCAAGACGTTGGCCTCTTTCGCCCCCTGAACCCCCGGATCTTCCGACACTCCAAAGATCGCTACCTCCGGACTCGGCACCACCCGTGTTTTTAGCACAGTGGACATTGCCTCAGCAAAACCCTGCCAAAACCCTCTAAGCACTGGGCATGCCCAAAACATGTGGACATGATTTGCTGGGCTTCCCGCGCACCTCGCACACCTATCCTCTTCCCCGAAAAACTTGCTCATCCTAGCCGCTGTCATGTGTGCCCGGTGGACTACCTTAAATTGTATCAGGCTAAGCCTGGCGCACGATGAGGGGGTATTAACCCTGATTAGGGCATCCGCCCATAGACCCGCCTCTACCTCTCTTCCGAGCTCGTCCTCCCACTTGCCCTTAAGCTCCTCCACCGGAGTTTCCTCCGCCTCCGAAAGCTCCTGGTAAATATCTGATACCTTCCCCTCTCCCACCCAGGTACTCGAAACTACTCTTCCTGTATCCCCTCTCCCACCCAGGTACTGGAAACTACTCTTCCTGTATCCCATGTGGTGGCAGCAGCGGTAAAGCTGGCACCTGTGTGCTCAGGAAGTCGTGCACCTGCAAATACCTGAAACCATTCCCTGCTGACGATTTAAATTTAACCTCCAAAGCTTTCAAGCTGGGAAAGCTCCCACCTATAAATAGATCGCCCATCCTTCTAATTCCTGCCCTCTGCCAACTCTGGAACCCGCCATCTAGCCTACCCGGTACAAACCTGTGGTTGTTATAAATCGATGCTCCCTCCACTCTCTCATAAATCCTCCACTGCCCCCAGATCCTCAGAGCCACCACTACCACCGGACCTGTGGAGTATCGGGCTGGTGAGAATGGCAGAGGTGCCGTTCTTAATTCTCATTCTCATTGGAATATGAAACTAAGGCTGGTCAATACGGTGTACGATCTAATTGAATGGGAAAACCAGCTTGAGTGACTGAGTGACTTCCTCATGTTCCTGTACTCTTACAGGTATGGTATTTAAATGCCTGACAGTCATACATTTGTCAGTCGATTACCAGCCAAAACATTTGCTAATGTATTTACAATTGTCTGACCATTAGCTGCCAAATGACTTGTATTTTTAAAATTAAAAACAAGGATTCAGTTTGTTTAAAAATATATAAAAGAAATACACAAATAGGACAGAATTTGGTCATTTTCACACAGATCCTAAGGTATGCCTAAAGATGGTGTTAGGCTCCCTTACATGTGTTAGCATATGGTCAAATACCTGGTTTATAATCTCTCCAGGCAACCCATCAGTCATCAGTGGTGGAATTCGCCCATGCCCCCATGGATGGATTCAGTGACAGATTGGCAGCAGAAGGGAGAATTTGGCGGGAGTCCAAAACAATGTTTATGCTGACGTGAATTTCCTGTGGGATTTCCCATTTGTGCCACCATGGCAGATCGGGAAACCCACTGGAAGCCGGTACGAAACTGATTTTCATTCTGTTAATGGAATGCAGATGAAGATCCAACTGGAACCTTCTCTCCCACGTCCAATTCTTCGCAACGCCAGCAGGAAATCAGACTGGTCCAGAACACGTCTGGAGCAATGTGGCATGCAGAAGTCAAGACTCAGCTGAACAACGCCTGGGGCTGCCTCCGGAGTTTGAGATGGAGGCTGCCAGCAACCCTAGACCCTGGGACACCGCAGCAATAGGCGGGGGGAGCATCTTTCAGGTGGATCTTCCAGCTTCAGTGTCATTGACAAGGTCCATCTTCCAGCCTCAGAGTGTCCCTGGAGATCCATCTTCTTTTCCAGGAGGTCCATCTTCTTTCTCCAATGCTGGGCCAGTGATGTCGGGTGCCTTTTAATATGGCGCCTGGATACGATGACAGGATACACACCGTCATGCCTGCCGTGCTAGGGAATATGGTGCTAAACATCTGGGTGCATAGTTAATTAGGTCAAGCCGGAAGATATGCACCGTTTTCTGTCGCTGTCTGCAGCGAAAACACTCCTTATCCTCACCCCCACCACGGACTTAGTTCCAGGTGGGAGAATTCTGTCCCAGGACTGCTGCACTTTTTTTTAATTTCCAGGCATTCATGTGCCTGCAAGCTGCTGCCATCAGAAAATGCTAAGTTTAGCTATGTTCAATCCATGTGGGATGAGAAATCGCAGGACTGGTGCTTTCAACTTCATAACACTATGTGATTAGTTCCCATTCCCAAAATTAATAGTTTGAAACTGGAGAGCTGACTCAGAACTAGTTTTTGACCTTCAGCTTGGAGGTGTGGTGCCTCTCCCGTGCTGATTCAGGATCCAGAAATGAACCTACATCTGTGCAACCTATTAACCAAGGCCTGCATCTCTAACCAGAGATCATCTTCCCACCTGCATTCTTGCTGGTAGTCCAATAACAATCTGTTGAAGCCTCACATTCATTACAGTAAAATTTGTAAAATGACTCATGCGAAACACACATGTAAAAAAAATCCAGGAACAATGAGCCTGAGTATTACACCATGCCAGTTGTTAAACTAGTTTGCAGCAAACTACCCAGCCTTCAGGAGAACAGCGATCACGACACCACACAACCCTGCCATGGCAACCTCTGAAAGACGATGCAGATCATCGACATGGGTACCACCATTATACATGAGAACACCACCCATCAGGTACGCGGTCCATACTCGTGCAACTCGCCCATCGCTGTCTACCTCATATGCTGCAGGAAAAGATGTCCCGAAGCGTTGTACATTGGCGATATCATGCAGACTCTGCGACAATGGATGATGGACATCGCACAGCTGGAATGTTCCCTTCTAATCAGGTCACTTCAGCAGTCAAGAGCATTCAGCCTCTGATCTTTGTGTAAGCGTTCTCCAAGGTGGCCTTTAGGATGCGCAACAACCCATAATCGGCGAGCAGAAATTGATAGCCAAGTTCCGCACACAAAAGTACAACCTCAACTGTGACCTTGGATTCATGTGTCATTACATTCACTCCCCACCATCTGGCCTGTGTTTGCAAAGTCCTACCAACTGTCCTGGCTTGAGCCAATTCACACTTCTTTAACCTGTGATTATCCCTCTCTCCAGACGCTCCGTCTGGACCTGCAAAGACTCGCATTCAAAATTCATCATTCATCATTGACTTTGTCTATATATGTGGCTGTGGAACCCACCTCTTCATTCACCTGATGAAGGAGCTGTGCTCTGAAAGCTAGTCATTCGAAACAAACCTTTTGGACTTTAAACTACCAGAGGAATGAGCTTCAATAAGTAAATGGTTTTGTTTTATCCTTAGTTTTTATTATGGTAAAAACCAAGGAAAATGTTGGGCAGGTAAAGTCAGCTGGTCTAGCCTATCCCTCAATCTGGACTCTTCCACCTGTGCCCCTCCCCGCCCCTCCCCCACCAACTCCCACCACCACTCTACAACATCTAATGTCCTGGGAGACAGAAAAAAACTGAGAAAAACACTCTCTAGTAAAACAAATGTTCCGATCATTTAGTTTGGAGATTTATGCTTGTCACACCCATAACCCAAGCTGGATGAGTTTCATTAAAGGCTAGGACTCAAAGGCAACTTACAAAGGTTTCTGATTAACATTCACTGCACTGTAACAATCAACCACAAGGTTTTAGTACTCCCCTGGAACACAAAGATTTTGATCGAATTGAATGGAATTTCATATATACCATTCTTCATCACTTGAGCTTCAAACAAACCTTTGTAAAATGAATCATGAAGCTTTATTCATTTCAAAAGGTCGTATGTAGAACTGGTGACATTTATTCCTTACCTTTCAGATTGCAGGGGCAAAAACATGTGTACCTTGAATCTCTTGACCTTTGCCTTTGAAATAAAACCTTTAGATCTCTGGCTTTATGGGCTTTCCAGGTAGACAATCATCAACACAAGGTATCATTATACACTGATGACATTCTCTTATATGAGACAGAGCCATTGGTCTCCCTGTCCAGCCTGTTCATAGTGATTAATGACTGGAGTCAGTTCTCAGGCTACAGAATTAAGTTAGATAAATCAGCGGCTATACCTATTAATCCATCTCTGCCTGGCAGTATTCGCTCCAGCTTCCTTTTTTGGTGAGCTGATAAAGTCTTTAAATATCTTAGAATAAACAGGCTCATGGCACATGATACTCTTTAAAGGGCTAACAACCCTTTTAGCTGAATAGCATCCAAAATGACATTTTCAAAACATCACATAATTTTCTTTCTTTATTAGGTTGTGTCAGCGTGACGATGATTAATATTGTGACAAAATTGTTATTTATTCCAAACGTCGGTGTGGCCATCCTTGCCAAGATCCTTCTTGGTTTTAATGAAATATTCACTCCTTTTTGATACGCTGAAGGAAAAAGTCAGGAATGACAGTACAAATTCTGCAGTGACAGTACAAATTCTGCAGTGTGGTGATTGGTACGAAGGTGCTGTCCACATTTAAAGCAATATTACAGGGCTGTAAGTGATCCCTCCCAGAGACTGTCCCTTTAGGCAACAGTCAGAAAAATCCAATTCACTAGCCTTAAGGTGGAACTTTCCACTCGCAGGCAGGGCCACAAAATTTGGCGTGATAGAAAATTACAAATTCCCGTTAGCGGGAAATTAGGTTGCAATTTCTTCTCCTGATTTTGATGGTGGGTGAAAGGTGGGTCGAATTTCCTGCTGACCTATGTCAGGAACCACATCTGCATTCATTTGCATCTCATGAATATTCATTAAAGGCCAACTGGCTGGAATTATATTCCCTCTCCAAGTTAGGTGACATACCAGGGAGTTTTTAGCATGTCCTGTTTCCTGTCTAAATGTAAGTGGCAAGCTTTTGATGAAGTTCACTTCATCATTAACTTTGAGATCAATTGCTCTTGCTTTCTCCCGCTTGAAGGCCTTACCCAGCTTCACCCGCGTGCCATTAGCAAACGCTGTGCCAAGGCTGGACAAGGAAGGCAGACTTACACGGTAAGCACGGGGAGAGTGTCTGGTGAGGTGGGGGAATGTCTGGAGAAAGGAGCCCCCCGCTGTCCAGGGAAGAGGGGTGTCATCAATGGTGGAATTAATAGTGAATTCTTGAGTGGAGAACTCAGGGTACTGGTGATAGGAGGAAACGGTCACAGTCAAGGGGGGAGTGGGATGTGGTGGGGTGGCAGGTCCAGGCTGACAGCCTGGTGGGTGAAGTTCTCATGGGGAGTCACAGAGGGGGATTAGATAGATGGCGAGGTTAATGGAAGTGGCCAGGGTGGGCATGGGGATGGTATTGGGTGTTAACTCTAAAGGAAGGTAAGTCACGTGGAGGTAAGTCAGGTGGAGGTGGATTGCTATAGGGTAATGGGGGGAGATTCTTTTTGTTTTATAAATTTATAGTGCCCAATTCATTATTTCCAATTAAGTTACAAGTTTGTGTGGCCAATCCACCTAACCTGCACATCTTTGGGTTGTGGGGGCGAAACCCACGCAAACACGGGGAGAATGTGCAAACTCCACACGGGCAGTGACCCAGAGCCGGAATCGAATCTGAGACCTCAGCACTGTGAGACAGCAGTGCTAACCACTGCGCCACCATGCCGCCCCGTACGGAGGGAGATTCTAGGGTGAGAGAGGTGATTTGGGTAGATCTATGCTGATGGGGGGAAGTTGGTGAGTGAGGGGGGGATAACTGGTGATGGAACAAGTTTGAAAGTGACATGCACCATTTTTCCTAGCTGGCCTTTCCACTCAGTTAGTCAGTCAGTTTAAAGTGGGAAAAGTGGATTTCCAGTGACGGGGATGTGCTAAACTGATGCACAAAAGGTGGCTCTTCTCTGAAGGAATAGAAAATAGGCATTCTTGACCTAAATTAGCCCGCACAAATCAGACAAAAACATCCCCTCACCCTCTGAAACACCCAGACAAGAAGAGATGACGTGTAGCAGTAGCTCCAGAGGCCTCAAAGAGGCCAAAAACGGCGACACCCGTGAAAGGGAGACCAGCTAGCCACAAAACAAGCCCCCCCCCCCCCCCCCCCCGCCAGAGGATGGAAGAAGTTCCTCAATGGGGAACCAAAGGAGCTGAAAGATGAGATAAAGACTGAGATCAAAGCAGCGGAGATGGCGGCACCTGGACTGGATGGATTCTCGGCGGACTTCTATAGAAAATTTGCGGCAGCACCGGCTCCGCACTTGCGGATGGGAACCAGATTAGGAAGTTAGAGGTCAGTAAAGAGGCAGCAACTAAAGCCAGTAAGGTACTAGATAATAAACTCAAGGGGAAGAGTAGACAGGGAAGAGATGATCAACGCAAAGGGAAAGGTGGTCTGAGGTGCATTTGTTTTAATGCGAGAAGTGTAGCAGGTAAGGCAGATGAATTTAGGGCTTGGATTAGTACCTGGGAATATGATGTTATTGGTATTACTGAGGCTTGGTTGAGGGAAGGGCAGGACTGGCAACTAAATATACCAGGGTATAGATGCTTCAGGAGGGATAGAGAGGGAGGTAAAAGGGGTGGAGGAGTTGTATTACTGGTCAGAGATGATATCACAGCTCTGATTAAGGAGGGCACGATGGAGGATTCGAGCACTGAGGCAATATGGGTAGAGCTAAGAAATAAGAAGGGTGCAGTAACATTGTTGGGGCTTTACTACAGGCCTCCCAAAAGTGAGCGTGAAGTAGAGGTACAAATATGTAGACAGATTACAGAAAAATGTAGGAGCAATAGGGTGGTTGTGATGGGAGATTTTAACTTCCCTAACGTTGAATGGGACTTGTGTAGTGTTGGAGGCGAAGATGGAGCAGAATTTGTAAGGAGCATCCAGGAGGGTTTTCTAGAGCAGTATGTAAATAGTCCAACTCGGGAAGGGGTCATACTGGACCTGGTATTGGGGAATGATCCCAGCCAGGTGGTTGAAGTTTCAGTCGGTGATTACTTTGGGAATAGCAATCACAATTCCGTAAGTTTTAGAATACTCATGGACAAAGACGAGAGTGGTCCTAAAGGAAGAGTGCTAAATTGGGGAAAGGCCAAGTATAACATAATTCGGCAGGAGCTAGGGAATGTGGATTGGGAGCAGCTGTTTAAGGGTAAATCCACATTTGAAATGTGGGAGTCTTTTAAGGAAAGGTTGATTAGAGTGCAGGACAGACATGTCCCTGTGAAAATAAGGGATAGAAATAGCAAGATTAGGGAACCATGGATGACGGGTGGAATTGTGAGACTAGCTAAAATGAAAAAGGAAGCATACATAAGATCTAGGCGAGTTAAAACTGATGAAGCTTTGGAGGAATATCGGGAAAGTAGGACAAATCTCAAACAAGCAATTAAGAGGGCTAAAAGGGGTCATGAAATATCTTTGGCTAACAGGGTTAAGGAAAATCCCAAAGCCTTTCATTCATATATAAGGAGCAAGAGGTTAACTAGAGAAAGGATTGGCCCACTCAAAGACAAAAGAGTGAATTTATGTGTGGAGTCAGAGGAAATGGGTGAGATTCTTAATGAGTACTTTGCATCGGTATTCACCAAGGAGAGGGACATGACGGATTTTGAGGCTAGGGATGGTTGTTTAAATACTCCAGGTCAAGTCGGCATAAGGAAGGGGGAAGTTTTGGGTATTCTAAAAGGCATTAAGGTGGACAAGTCCCCAGGTCTGGATGGGATCTATCCCAGGTTACTGAGGGAAGCGAGGGACGAAATAGCTGGGGCCTTAACAGATATCTTTGCAGCATCCTTGAGCACGGGGGTGAGGTCCCGGGGGACTGGGGAATTGCTAATGTTGTCCCTTTGTTTAAGAAGGGTAGCAGGGATAATCCAGGGAATTATAGACCTGTGAGCTTGATGTCAGTGGTAGGCAAACTGTTGGAGAAGATACTGAGGGATAGGATCTATTCACATTTGGAAGAAAATAGACTTATCAGTGATAGGCAGCATGGTTTTGTGCAGGGAAGGTCATGTCTTACAAACATAATAGAATTCTTTGAGGAAGTGACAAAGTTAATTGATGAGGGAAGGGCTGTAGATGTCATATACATGGACTTCAGTAAGGCGTTTGATAAAGTTTTCCATGGCAGGTTGATGGAAAAAGTGAAGTTGTATGGGGTTCAGGGTGTACTAGCTAGATGGATAAAGAACTGGCTGGGCAACAGGAGACAGAGAGTAGTGGTGGAAGGGAGTGTCTCAAAATGGAGAAAGGTGGTGTTCCACAGGGATCCGTGCTCGGACCACTTTGTTTGTGATATACATAAATGATCTAGACGAAGGTACAGGTGGTCTGATTAGCAAGTTTGCAGATGATACTAGGATGGGTGGAGTTGCAGATAGTGAGGAGGACTGTCAGAGAATACAGCAAAATATAGATAGATTGGAGAGTTGGGCAGTGAAATGGCAGATGGAGTTCAATCCAGGCAAATGTGAGGTGATGCACTTTGGAAGATCTAATTCAAGAGCGGACTATATGGTCAATGGAAGAGTCCTGGGGAAAATTGATGTACAGAGAGACCTGGGAGTTCAGGTCCAGTGTACCTTGAAGGTGGAACACAGGTCGATAGAGTGGTCAAGAAGGCATACAGCATGCTTGCCTTCATTGGACGGGGTATTGAGTACAAGGGTTGGCAGGTCATGTTACAGTTGTATAGGACTTTGGTTAGGCCACATTTGGAATACTGCATGCAGTTCTGGTCGCCACGTTACCAGAAGGATGTGGATGCTTTAGAGAGGGCGCAGAGGAGGTTCACCAGGATGTTGGAAAGACGGAGGTTGAGGGGGTCCTGATTGAGGTCTGCAAAATTATGAGAGGTATGGAGAGCTTTTTACAAGAGTGGGGGTGTCAATTACAAGGGGTCACAATTTCAAGGTGAGAGGGGGAAAGTTTAAGGGAGATGTGCGTGGAAAGTCTTTTACGCAGAGGGTGGTGGGTGCCTGGAACGCTTTGCCAGCAGAGGTGGTAGAGGCGGGCACGATAGCATCATTTAAGATGCATCTAGACAGATATATGAATGGACGGGGAACAGAGGGAAGTCGATCCTTGGAAAATAGGCAACAGGTTTAGATAAAGGATCTGGATTGGCGCAGGTTGGGAGGGCCAAAGGGCCTGTTCCTGTGCTGTAAATTGTTTTGTTCTTTGTTCTTTGTTTGTATAAAAATGGTCAGAATTTCAATGACTTTTTTTTAAATGTGGGAGCAGGGTCTTTTCAGGCTGGTGGAGTTCAAGGTCAGCACAAGTGTCCGACTAAAGGGACACCCTAATAATTATGAGGCAATTGGATGTCAAAGATATCCAGTTGTGCCATCCTCTGTATAGTGAAGGCCACATTGCAGCTCGATTGTTCCTGTCCCACAGCATTGAGATCTCAGCAAGGTGTGGAGCTGCCATTTGTTCTCTGCCATTTGCCATTGGCTACAATCAGAAGCAGGGGTGAAAGGAGGGATAGAGATGGAATACCTCAAAGGGATCCGGCTGATGGAGGGCAAGGGTCATGGAGACAAGCTGAAAAGTATCCCCGTGAAGCTCTTTCACATTGCTCTCATCACCCAGGTGAACAGGAAATGCCTCCATATGCATTCATGCATGAATGAGGGAGTGCCTACCTCCGGTCCTCCAGGGTATCCTTCACCAGGAGTAGTTGGATGAGGATGCCATATCTAGACGGAAAACGATGAGGGGCTCAGCACTTGTCTGTTGCCATTTAAGAATATTTGAAAAGGACTTAGTTTTCATCAATAGTAAACCGATCAATTGTAATTTCCTTAGATAATAAAAAATGCTGTCCATATGCCCTGGTGCGCCTTGATCTGGAAGCAGTACCAACAGGGAGGAAGTTAAGATACAGAAGCTGCTAGCAGACACAAAGTGGAGCTGGAGGCAGAAGGTGGTCAGCAAACAGATGGTACACAAAGACGTATTGCAGCAGGACACAGTTTGAAACTCCTGGTGTTTTTAGGAGTAAGCCAAGCTCTCTGCAAGCAGGCCAGTTTTCTGTTGGCAGTAAGAAAATAATTATAATTCTAGAAGTTCTTGGTAAAGCAATGTACAAAAGAGCTAAATGGCACTGAGTCTGAAAAACAGTGTGGCTAGCTCAGGCATATGTGAGAAAGTGAGAGATTCTTGATACTGGAAAGACTGTGAGATTGTACATGGTGCCACATTAGTGCAGGAGTGATGCAAGATTTCATAGAATTTACAGTACAGAAGGAGGCCATTCGGGCCATCAAGACTGCACCAGCCCTTACAAAGAGCCCCCTACACAAGCCCACATATTTACCTTATCCCCGCACCCAGTAACCCCCATTTAATCTTTTTTTTGGACACTAAGAGCATAGCCAATCAACCTAACCCGCACATATTTGGACTGTGGGAGGAAACCGGAGCACCCGGAGGAAACCCACGCAGACACGGGGAGGACGTGCAGACTCCGCACAGACAGTGACCCAGACGGGAATCGAACCTGGGACCCTGGAGCTGTGAAGCAAATGTGCTAAACACTATGCTACCGTGCTGGCCCGTTGCATCGCATTGACTATTTAAAATGAAAATGATCTTTTATTTGAAGTATAATTTCCCTGTTCACTCATGTGTAATTTCGGTCAGTTCTGATTTGTGTTAAAGGAAATCTACAAAGAGTAGAATCTTGTTTGTCATTTTCCTTCATTTGGGTGTCATTTAGTCAACTTGATTATTTTGACTTAGAATTTCCCCACAGGATCATAACAACCGTAATACATTCAAAAATGACAAAAGATTTATTTATTTTGTATGGATTTTGAATGCAACTTTTAAATTACTTTGGCTAGGAAATACTTAAATTCTGTATTGATCCCGGATATATCACTTCCAACTCTTCCCAGTTTCCAACATTCTTTTCGCTTATCTCTTGATTTTGTGAGATCATAAGAATGTCATCTTAAAATGCAATCCTGCAAGGTTATAATATATTTTTATGTGTATTTAAGCTAGCATTGCTGTCAGAAACTCTAGAACCTTTTTTTTCTTTTATAAATTTAGATTACCCAATTACTTTTTTCCAATTAAGGGGCAATTTAGTGTCGCCAATCCACCTACCCTGCACATCTTTGGGTGGTGGGGCCGAAACCCACGCAAACATGGGCAAAATGTGCAAACTCCACACAGACAGTGACCCAGAGTTGAGATTGAACCTGGGACCTCGGTGCCGTGAGGCAGCAATGCTAACCACTGCGCCACCGCGCTGCCCTGGAAACTCTAGAATCTGACTCCAACTCAATCCAGACAGGAGTGTGTATAGGTCCTGAAGGAGTTCACTGCAATATCAATGTATGTGCATAGATGCTGGAGAAATCCGGCACGTTTTGTTAATTTAGAAAGAGCGTAGATTAATGCGCTGTGGATGCTCTTGCTCCCCCTCCCCAATGCTTTAATTATAATGTGAAGATGTTCCTTGGATCTGAGAGTCCCAGTTACAAGCTGGTGGTATAAATAAGGGAATGTAATCTTTAAATAGGCCCTTTAGCTATGAATCTGAGAACAATAATTACAATCAAATTACATCCTGACATCAATTAACATCTAACTTCATTAAGCAATTTGATTTTCAATGTGTGCTTTGACTTAAACAAAATAACTTGCTTGATTACATCAAATCGTTTAATTTGTATCTTAAAAAATAAAATGACATATGGCTCAAAGCAGCCAATCATTTTTACTTTATTTTTGACAATTCGCTAAATACTGTACATCTGAGATTTGTTTTCTGACTTTTATTTAATTTTAATTTTATAAATTTAGAGTACCCAATACATTTTTTCCAATTAAGGGGCAATTTAGCATAGCCAACCCACCTACCCTGCACATCTTTGGATTGTGGCGAAACCCACGCAAACACGGGGAGAATGTGCAAATTCCACACGGACAGTGACCCAGAGCTAGGATCGAACCTGGGATCTCGGTGCCGTGAAGCGGCAGAATTAACCACTGTGCTACCGTGCCGCCCTCTTTTCTGACTTTTATTAAACTTTTTGCCTGTTGGTCTGCTCTTGATGTCACAAGTAACAGAATTTGCCCAGGATTTGCTGGCAAAATACTGGTGAGTATAATGATGCATCCCATTCTTAACTACATAAATCAGCCAGGATATTGTGGTGAGGAAGTGACATCCTGTGAATTGTATATCAGTCTGAGTTGTGGAGGGTTTGTGGTTCTCCACCATTAGCATTGTGAAAACGGTAGTTCACCCACAATCTCCTTGTTATTTTCATGAAGTTGCTGCATTCTTGTACTAATTGCCTATTAAATTCACCACAGACAGTTAATTCTACTGTTTAACAGTGTAAGTACATTTTAATTAGTGATGCACGATTAATTACACAAAGATGAGAGTTGAATGCAATCGAGGCTTTAATACACTAAGATGTGTGGCCTCCTACAGCAGCTGGTGAAATGGCTGCTGTACGAGGAGCACACATATTTATACTCCGCCTACTGGACAGAGCCAGCAGGCAGGGAACTACCCCCATACCTGTAGTACAGGGCCTTACCACAAATCACCTAATATATACATCAGTGGTGACTACCACAATTAGGAGATTTATATTTCTGGTAATGCCAATCAACCTCCCTACCCCAGAAAGGGACCAGTTCAATCTGTGGAGTCTCTTTCTTATCGATATTAAGGGCGGAATTTTGAACCCTTGCCTGTTGCGAGCATGAACGATGACACGGATGCAAAATCCCACGAAAGTTGGGAAACAAAATTGTCGATGGTGTGATCTTTTATCCCGCCCTTCACTGGTGCTGTAACAAGCTTCCCACCCTTTCCATTTCAATGTTTTAAAATAAGTTTAAATATTATTAATAAGCCTCCCTGCCACATGATCTCCCCCCACCCTCCCCTCAGCGAATATTCAAACCTTACTGATGTGGCTACAATAGCATTAGAAGAACAGGATTCAGTCTAGGGGATCCGGCCGGGGCAATAAGATAAGTATAGCCCCTGGGGGAGGGACATGCCCAGGCCGTGCCTTGACACTGTCCACCTGGCACTGCCTTGGCACAGGTAGCAGTGCCAACCTGTGCCAGGAGCCAGTGCTATGGGCAGACCATTCCATTCGGGATGTTCCTCTTATGTGTGGTGGGGAGAGGAGAGCGGCTGATGCCTGTGAAGAGGGGGACTTGACTGTGAAGGGAGTTCTTGGCTGTGTGGGGGAGAGTGTCCGTGATACAGTCTGACAAATTATGGGAACATTCTGAAATATTTGTTAGCAGAAGTTTTAGAAAACTAAATAATCCAATGTAACTTTTTTCATTTTTTCCTTTTTTTTTCTTTTTTCCTCCCAATCCTAATCCAATATTTATTTCCCCATTTTCCTCTTTCTCTACTAATGTGACTAATTTCATCGTCCTCTTTCTTTGTCATTCTGATTTCTTTCTCCATGTGTAAATTGCATTGGTTATGGAGGTACATGGTTGGTCCAGATACACAATTGGTCCAGATGATGTTGAACTACCGGATGTTCCATTGGCCTTATCGCATAATTAACAGCTCCCCCTTCTTGTAACATACAGGGCAGAAGCATTATGAGGTGAAGGATGAGCGGTAAGTATGACCAAGAGGGCACACTAGTAGATCTGGGCTAATGTGTCTCGTTACAAGAAATACATTTTCTAGAATAGGCTGTTGATAATTAGGAGGACAGTATGAGTAAATGTTTGTATTTCATTGAAACTTGCTAGGCACCATCCAAAACCTTTGACAAATAATGAAGTAAAAAGCCCTGTGGCATTTCACTGATCACTGCAGCAAGAAAGATCAAAAAGGAAATGGAATCCAACACGCCAGATCATTTCACAAGGCATGCAATTAGAGTAGTATCAACATTAAAGCATGTTTGTATTGGAGAGCTGTTTCCTTGCAAAATTTATTTAAGTATTGGTGCTCTGAGATCACATTGTGGATTAGCACTGAAGATTTCAGACTGCAAGATTAGGCATTCACTAAGTATGAGGTGACTTAATTCGTAGTTGGGGGAAATGCATTTGACATAGTCTGTTTGGTCTTCAGCAGGGCATTTGATAAGGTCCCACATGGGAGACTGATAGCAATTGGGGGCTCGTCCGGGATAAAAGTCTATCTATTGGATTGGCTTTTGTGAACTTAAAGACAGTGAAGGATTGTTGCTTTTCTGGTGTGGTATTTTAGTTTAAGTGGGAGTGTGTTGTGGACAATGGCCCCTTCAGAGGCTAAGAAGTTTTTGGGGGTGGAGACGGTCACACGCAGTACCTTACGGACAGAGACTAAAAGCAGACTGTTAGGTTTGGCAAATAACATTGCAGTTAACATTACCTGACAAAATGCGAAAAGGTGAGGTAATTATGGCGGTGGTTAAGCATTTAAAGTTGCCTGAGATACAGTTTGACTCATTGGAAATGGCAAAAACTCAGTTGCAAATTAAACAAATGGAACATGAGAAAGAATTAAAGCGGCTTGAATACGAAAGAGAGAGAGAGGAAAAAGAAAAGGAGAGAGAAGAAAGGAGAAAATAAAGAATATCCCTAGCAGAACAAAAAGAAAAAGAAAGGGAGATACAGATCAGGGAAAAAGATAAAGAGAGGGAGTTTGAACTTCAGAAAATGACCATGAAACACGACAATCAATTAAAATTGGCAAACATAAAGTGAAACGTACAGTTGGATGATAGTGATGAGGATAGTGAGAAAGAGCGTCATAGTCGAAGGCTTGGTGGGAATCTATTTAAATATGTCCAAGCATTGCCAAAGTTTGACGAGAAGGAAGTGGAAGCCTTTCTCATTTCATTTGAGAAGGTAGCTAAACAAATGAAATGGCCACAGGACATGTGGGTGTTACTGATTCAAACAAAGCTGGTAGGTAGAGGTTGTGAAGTGTTTGCATCACTACCGGAGGAGGTATCTGGAACGTATGAGGAGGTGAAGAAATCCATCTTAAGTGCATATGAGCTAGTGCCTGAAGCTTACAGACAAAGATTTAGAAATTTAAGGAAAGAATTTGGTCAAACATACATGGAGTTTGAAAGGCTCAAACAGAGTAATTTTGATAGGTGGATAAGGGCTTTGAAAATAGATCAAACGTATGAAGCTCTCAGAGAAATTATACTTTTGGAGGAGTTTAATAATTCAATTCCTGATATAGTGAGAACTCATGTGGAAGAGCAGAGGGTTAAAACCATGAGATTAGCAGCTGAAGTGGCAGATGATTATGAATTAGTTCATAAATCAAAGATTGGTTTCCGACATCAGTTTCAGCCGGTGAGGGATAGAAACTGGGGACATGAGAAATACTCAAGTGGTAAAGGTAAAGGTGATCTGATGGGAGACAATAAAGAGAGTATACCTCAGATTAAAAATAAACCCAGGATGGTGGAAAAGAAATGAAAAGTTTCAAATGTTTTCACTGTAATAAACTAGGCCATGTAAAGTCACAGTGTTGGTGGTTGAAGAAAAGCACTGGAAAGGCTGATGTGGTAAAACAGGATAAGACAGTGGGATTTGTTAGAGTGGTAAAGGAAAGCCAAAGGGAAACGAAGGAGGTGCAAACGATTGTACAGCCTGTTCAAGAAGTAATTGTTAAGAAGGTGCCAGATGTCTTTAAATAATTTACTTGTGTGGGTAAAGTTTACTCATGTGTACCAGGAGGAGCAGGTAAAGAAGTCACAATTTTAAGAGATACAGGGGCTAGTCAATCTTTAATGGTAAAAGATGCGGAATTATGTAGTTTGGGAAGAATATTACCTGAAAAGGTGGTGATATATTGAATTCAGGGTGAGAGGAGTAGCGTTCCATTATATTAGGTAAGGTTGGGAAGTCCAGTGAAGAGTGGTGAAGTGGTAGTAGGAGTAATAGATAAACTATCTTGTCCAGGAAAACAGTTCATCTTGGGTAATGATATAGCTGGATCACAGGTGGGCGTGATGCCTACTGTGGTTGATATACCAGTGGAAAATCAGACAACTGAAGTGTTGAAGGATGAATATCCTGGGATTTTTCCAGATTGTGTAGTAACAAGGTCGCAAAGTCACAGGTTAACACAAGAGGAGAAATCAAAGAGTGAAGCCGAATTTGAAGTGCAATTATCAGAAACGATTTTTGATCAGATAGTTGAAAAAGAACAAGAACAGGTGGAGGATGATGCAGATATTTTTAGCTCAGGAAAATTGGCGGAGTTACAACAAAAAGATGTAGAAATAAAATGGATATATCAGAAAGCATAGACGGAAGAGGAATCTGAGAGTATACCAGAGTGTTATTACCGTAAAAGTGATGTCTTGATGAGAAAATTGAGACCTGTACATATGTAGGTGGCTGAAAAGTGGGCAGAAGTTCATCAAGTAGTATTGCCGGTAGGGTATAGAAAGGAGTGTTGCGAGTTTCACATGAGGTACCAGTGGGAGGTCATTTGGGAATAAGGAAAACTCAAGCTAAAATCCAGAAACATTTTTATTGGCCTGAACTACATAAAGATGTAGTTACATTTTGTCAATCATGTCACACATGTCAAGTGATAGGGAAATCTCAAGCAGTGATAAAACCAGCACCTTTAATACCCATTCCAGCATTTGAGGAACCTTTTATGAGGGTCCTAATTGATTGCGTAGGACCGCTTCCTAAAACAAAAAGTGGGAATCAATATATTTGACTATAATGGATGTGTCTACTAGGTTTCCAGAGGCCATTCCAGTATGTAATATTACAGCTAAAACGATTGTGGAGGAGTTACTTAAATTCTTTACTAGATATGGACTACCCACAGAAATTCAATTGGATCAAGGATCAAATTTTACTTCAAAGTTATTCAAAGAAGTTATGGACAGCTTAGGAATAAAACAATTTAAATCAACTGCGTACCATCCAGAATCGCAGGGAGCATTAGAAAGGTGGCATCAGGCACTAAAGACAATGTTGAGGGCTTATTGCCAAGATTATCCAGAGGATTGGGATAAAGGAATCCCATTCGTATTGTTTGCAATTAGGGATGCACCTAATGAGTCTACCAAATTTAGTCCTTTTGGACTAATTTTTGGTCATGAGGTAAGAGGACCACTTATCTTGATTAAGGAAAAATTGGTGGGTGAGAAATTGGAAATTACACTATTGGATTATGTGTCAAATTTTAGGGAACGATTAAATAGAGCAGGTGAATTGGCGAGACAACATTTGAAAGTTGCATAAAATGTGATGAAACGGGTAGCGGACAAGAAATCCAAAGTTCGTAGTTTTGCCAGTGGGGATAAAGTTTTAGTGTTGTTACCTGTGGTAGGTGAGCCTTTAAAAGATAGCTTTTGTGGACCGTATCAGATTGAAAGGATATTAAGTGAGGTGAATTATGTGGTAAAAACACCAGATAGAAGGAAGACTCACCGAGTTTGTCATGTGAATATGTTTAAAAGGTACTTTGAAAGGGAAGGAGAGAAAAAAAGGAGGTTTTAATGATTCTAACTCAAAGTGACGAACCAAGTCCAGATGACTGTGAATTTGACATACCTCAAACTAAATTGGAAAATGAGGATGTTCTTAAGAATTTGGATGAATTGTTGAGTTATCTTCCAGAGGAAAAACAAACTGACCTGAAAGAGTTATTGATATCACATGGGCAAGTTTGTAGAGATAAATTGGGAAGTACTAAAATGGCTATACATGATGTAGATGTGGGAAATGTTGTTCCTATCAAGCACCATCTGTATAGACTTAATCCTTTAAAATTGGCACAGGTTAACAAAGAGATTGAGAGTATGCTTAAAAATGGCATAATTGAAGTGGGTTGCAGCCAATGGAGCTCACCAATAGTGATGGTACCTAAACCAGACAGTACCCAACTGTTGTGTGTGGATTATCGAAAGGGTAATGCAGTTACAAGAACGGACTCTTATCCTATCCCACGTTTGGATGATTGCATTGAGAAAGTTGGACAATCCGCTTTTATTTCCAAATTGGAGTTACTGAAAGGTTACTGGCAAGTACCTTTATCTGAAAGGGCGAAGGAAATTTCAGCTTTTGTGACTCCAGATGGTATATACCAGTTCAAAGTTATGCCATTTGGCATGAAAGACGCCCCAGCCACATTTGAACAGTTAACTAATACAGTTGTTTCAGGATTACCCAATTGTGCGGTATACATCGACAATCTGGTAGTTTTCAGCCAGACATGGAAAGAACATTTAAAACATCTGAGGGAGTTATTCAATCGACTTCAGGAGGTGGGTTTGGTGATAAACCTAGCCAAAGGTGAATTTAGAAAAGCCCAAGTCACTTTCCTTGGCCATACAATCGGACAGGGTTGAATGGTCCCTCGGGATGTGAAAACAAAAGTTATTGGGGAGTTTCCGATACCCTCGACACGACGGGAAATAATGCGATTTCTTGGTATGAGTGGATTTAACCGGAAATTTGTACCAAATTTTAGCAGTGTGGTCGCTCCACTGACGGACTTGTTCAAGAAGCGTAACAAATTCCAGTGGACAGCGGAATGTCAACAGGCATTTGACGGCCTGAAGGCTGCGTTAACCACTGCTCCTGTGTTAGTCATCCCAAATTATACCAAACCATTCAAAGTGGCTGTTGATGAGAGTGATGTGGGCATTGGTGCGGTGCTTCTACAAAATGACGACAAAGGGCTAGAGCGGCCTGTTGGTTATTTTTCAAAGAAATTGAATTCTCACCAGAAAAAGTATTCGACGATTGAGAAGGCGACTTTGGTGCTGGCTTTGCAACATTTTCACATTTATGTGACCAGCAATCCGTCTAACACCATTATATATACTGATCATAATCCTTTGACGTTTTTGGGGCAATTCCGGAATAACAATGCAAGGCTGTTTTTCGCTGGAGTTTATTGTAACAGCCATTTCATTTAAAAATAGTACATGTGGCAGGACGGGAAAATGTGATAGCCGATGCTTTGTCACGAGGGGGCAGGTGTCATGTGAGAGTGCCTTTAAGAAATGGATGTTTAAGCAATGTACCTTTAAGAAATGCAGTGATGTCAGAGTGTGGGTGGTGCTGGGGTTTAGCTCAGCCATTTTGAAGTTTTTAGTTTCAGTTTGAGAGAGCAGCTGGAAGGAAAAGTGCTGGTCTGGTGATTTCTGCAAATCCAAAGACTATAAATATATTGAATGTAACCTGTTGTGCTCCTATTTTTGAAGGGTTGAAGTCTTTTGGATGTTTAAAAGAACAGTTTGCAGGATTGGGTAGTGTCGTATTATTTTGGGGGTTATCTTTGAAGTAAGGAGTGTTAAGAGATCCAATGTTTAATTTAAAAGGTTAAGTTGAGTTCATGGAATAAACATTATTTTGTTTTAAAAACCACGTGTCCATAATTGTAATACCACACCTAGGGAACAAGCCATGTGCTTCAAAAGCAACATTCCATTGAAGGGGGGGGGGGGTAGTTGGTTGGACTCCATGATACATTTTGGGGTTCTGAAAACCCCTCACCCATAACACCTTGCAAAATTTATTTAAGCATTGATGCTCTGAGATCACATTGTGGGTTAGCACTTAAGCTTTCAGACTGCAAGATTAGGCATTCACTAAGTATGAGGTGACTTCATTCGTAGTTGGGGGAAATGCATTTGACATAGTCTGTTTGGTCTTCAGCAGGGCATTTGATAAGGTCCCACATGGGAGACTGATAGCGAAGGTAAGAACTCATGGGATCCAAGGAAATTTGGCCAATTGGATCCAAAATTGGCTGAGTGGCAGGAAGCAGAGGGTGACGGTCGAGGGGTGTATTTCTGCCTGGAAATCTGTGTAGCGGGGTCCCGCAATGATCTGTGTTTGGACCCTTGCTGTTTGTGGTTTATATAAATGATTTAGGTCTGAATGCAGGAGGGTTGATCAGTAAGTTTGCCGACGATACGAAAATTGGTGGGTGGTAAATAGTGAGGAGGATAGCCTTTGATTACAGGAGGATATAGATGGGCTTGTCAGTGACAAATGGAATTCAATCCAGATAAGTGTGAGGTGATGCACTTGGGCAGGACAAAAATGGCAAGGGAATACATGAGAAATGATAGGACCCTGGGAATCAGTTAGAATCAGAGGGATACTGGTGTGCATGTATACTGGTCGCAAAAGGTAGCGGAGCCGGTGGATACATTGGTTAAGAAGGCATATGGTATACTTAACTCTAGCCGAAACATAGAGTGTAACAGCACTGGAACTGTATAAAATGTTGGGTAGGCCACAGCTAAAGTATTGTGTGCAGTTCTGGAACCACATTATAGGAGGGAAATGATAGCATTTGAAAGGGTGCAGAGGAAATTTACCAGGATGTTGCCTGGGTTGGAGAGTTTTAGTTATGAAGAGAGATTGGATAAACTTGGATTGTTTTCCTTGGAGCAGAAGAGAGGGAAGGGGGACGTGATTGAGATGTATAACATTATGAGGGGCATAGATTGAGTGGACAGGAAGAAACTTTTCCCCTTGCTGGAGGGAATCAATGTCCAGGGGATTTAAGGCAAGGGGCAGGAGATTTAGAGGAAAATACTTTTTTACCCACAGGGTGGTGGGGGTTTAGAACCGTCTGCCTGAAGGGGTGTTGGAGGCAGAGATCCTTATAACACATAAGGAGTAATTAGATGTGCACTTTCGATCCTAAGACATCAGGTTTAAGGGATCCAATTTTTATGTCCTTATCAAAACTCAAACTGCAAATGTTAAATTGTTGAATTAGGGAAAGAGTTAAACTGTACATTTTTGCTTCTTGCAAGTTTAGGAAATTTTAGAAAGATCCTTCTCATTCCATTGAAACTATATGTAGATTTTTAAATAACTTTAATTATAGATATATATTATATATAATAAATATATTTAAGTTCCAAAAGTCTGACATGAGCTTGGCAGTGTTGTTCAAGGGGCTAAGAGTAGGCTGCAATCAATAGTTTAAAATGCTGCACTATATGACATGAAAAATAAAAATGTTCCATTCTTATTCCTTGGAAAAGGCATATGGTATATGTGCTGTCAAAGAGCCTGGCCTAGAACATTGCAATATGATTGTGAATTGGTGGGCTACAGATAATCATATTAAGTATCTACTGGAAATTCTATAAATCTAAATTCTATTATCCAACTATGCAAAAATTGCTGCTTTGCTTACCTCAGTACTAAAATCTCTCACTGAATGTTAAATTGAGTCAATACGGTTATGCTGTTGATTCAGAGATGTTGCAGGTTCAACATTTTATTGAATATTGCTATTGAAGTTGTTCTAAGCAAATGAAAAATTGCCAGCTCTTGGGTACTATTAGAAGCTGCAGTAGATCTCTTCACCTTGACATTATCTCTTCCCGTTTCCACCAATTGCTGATTGCCATAAATGCTCCAGCTCATCCCCAAAACAGTCTACTCAACCTACATATCCTCTCCAGTTTTCTCCATTGTAACTCACCTCTCATTAACTCTGTATCAATTCTCTCCCTCTCCCAAATATTCAATTCATGTGTGAATATTTAGAGATGAGACATTCTTGTCTCCTTTCCTCCTTCTTTAGCCTAACTTACATCGCAGCTTCCTCCCCGCCCCCCATTTTATCTGCCCTTTTTCTCTTTCTCTCTCGCTCCTGGAGAGGTTAGAAGTTAAGGGGTCTCTGACTCTCAGTATGACTACATAGCTGAAGTGGTGGGTGGAGAGTGTTGGGCATCATGTTGCCTAATTACAGCACAGACTTGGGAAGGGGTCTTTTGTGTCTCCAGCTTTCTTGTGTTATCCCATTAAGGTGTCACAATGTGTTTCATGGGTCTCTCATTTCCCATATTTGTCTTTTGTAACTCTCTTCATTTTTTCATATTACTCAGATACTTGCACAGCAAATTGAATACCTCTCATAATGCAAATAAATTATTTATAATTTGAGCTTAATATGAAAAAAGATAAAAGGAGCTGGTAACTGGACTGGCCAGAGACTGGTGATTTTGTTTCAAGAAGGCTAGTCTGCTTTCATTGTACTTAACTTGGACATTGGTAGAATTCTAAAAGACCAAGATCAAATCAATGAATGAATGGATGGAGGAAACGGACATTCATTTTTAATGAAGCCTAATTACAAATGTTATGCAGATTAGAGCAAGAAACCTAAAACCTGCCAACATATTTCAAAGATGGAACTCAAAAGAATTTGATGGTGATCATTAAATAGTCATTTTTCATGTAAAGCTATTATTAATGAGTTTAATCATACACTGGGACTTATTTCAAGGGAATTGATGAGAAGTTCGAGGGAATTATTCTAACTGTATACTGACCATTGCCACCATTGGTGTGATCACACTGTAGTGTGATGGTTTTCAAACCAATAGCACGGTAGCATTGTGGATAGCACAATTGCTTCACAGCTCCAGGGTCCCATGTTCGATTCCGGCTGGGGTCACTGTCTGTGCGGAGTCTGCACATCCTCCCCGTGTGTGCGTGGGTTTCCTCCGGGTGCTCCAGTTTCCTCCCACAGTCCAAAGATGTGCAGGTTAGGTGGATTGGCCATGATACATTGCCCTTAGTGTCCAAAATTGCCCTTAGTGTTGGGTGGGGTTACTGGGTTATGGGGATAGGGTGGAGGTGTTGACCTTGGGTGGAGTGCTCTTTCCAAGAGCCGATGCAGACCCGATGGGCCGAATGGCCTCCTTCTGCACTGTAAATTCTATGATAATCTATGAAAAGGCCTCTAATGTGTTGAAGTGGATTTGGAGGAGACAATATAATTCTGTACCTTGGAATATTTTGACATTTTAGCAATGTTAGTAGTAGAATATAGTGAGGTCATAAACCATTTAACAAGCAAATCTGTTTTGAGTGGCAAATGTCTTCAGATACACAAACTATTCAGCAACGCGGAAATGATAATCATCACAAATTCAAATGACTAAAAACTAAAGGACAGCCAGGAACCTGGAATTTTATTTCCACCAAATCGTTTTAAGTGCAGAGCAGAAGGCTTGTTGGAGGAGAAGAATAAATAAACATGATTGACTCGGTTTCCCTGTTTTCTGTTTTCAGGTGGCAGCTAGATGATGGAACAGAGTTTTTATTTGCCTTTTGTTTTCTTTAAAGAACACAATAAATTCTATAACAGGCTGACCCATTTTGTCTACAGTAGAGTGCATATGTGTGTTGACAAAATTGGGGTAGGATACTCATATTAGATCATTATCAGATTAATCACGCCATTAATGGCTTGAAACAGCCATCATGCTGCGGAGTCACTCAATGGCTAATCTTATAATAATACCTAAGAGTATGGTTGACTTATATCTGTGTATGTGTATTTAGTCAGCAACCTTCATCATTTTGTCCTTGGCAATTTAAACAAAGTCATCTGGCACATAAAATAAATGTTGGATGATTTCTGAAAGCTGGGATAAAATTTTAGGAGTTGAAAGAGCTTAGCTTGGCTGTTTCATTTTCTTCTGACCTTCTAGACCAACAAAGACTTCACAGGCACATTATCAATACATATCTGCACCAGCTACTTTGACATAACTTTCTAAGAGATGCTGGTATTCTCCCATTTGCCACTGAACTTTATATACCAGTCAGGAGCATGTACTTAAAACAGAATCACATTAAAAGTAGGACTACATATAACTGGTACTGAAAGAAACAGTATTATGCTAATACTCATTAACCTTCACAAATGCCAGAACCACGAGGCTGCCTTTATAACGTTATCTTAAGACTCCATATTAATCAAAAGATAACAGGCAGAACAATTTCATGCCCTTGTACATCTAAGCAATGGAATTGTCGAGGTAAAGTTGAGGGACTGGGGAAGTATTTGCAAATAAATGTTCTGTGGAAATGTGTTCAATATAAACCTAATGGGATGTGCAGTTTCTGATTAATGATAGAAATCCAGACTGCAATGTGTTCATTGTGCCAAAGTAGAGGACTAATTGCTGATATTTTTTTTAATGAAGCCCCTTATCTATTTGTTGATTTTTAAAGTTGAAAACAACAATTGTTACTTATACAGAGTATTAATGCATATTTCATCAATCAGTACTGCAGTCAGTACATGGCATTAACTGGAGTAATGTAGGTGTGAGACCTTCACACGCTGCCCTGACTGCGCTGTGATCCGGACTTGCCTTCTATCTACATATAGAGAAGGCTGCTGTCAGGATTCCTGCCAGAAAGGAAAAGCCTACCAAATCAGTCAGGAAAATGGAGCAGCACTGCAACAGATGAACACAAAGTGAGGCAGAAGTGGCCACAAGATTTTAAGATTGATTTCTGTTTTAAGCCTTGTGGGTGCCAGCTTTAACAGAACTATTTATTGGGGCCATGCGTGCACACTACAGGGGTCCACTCTCCTCTCCTTTCTGGGTGAAAGTGTGCTCATTGGACCCCTGTAACTGAGACCCTTCCCCAGGCTGTACCTTTTGGTCAGCAATACAGGAAACAGGAAATTGGCCAGATTCCTGGGCCTCTGCTCTCATTTTTGCTCCATAAGGCCTTACACATGTGTCACTCCCTGATTGGGAAATTTTAGGTTGGAGCAGGGCACAGGGGAGTGATTCTCTGTCCCGGCAGCCAGCCAATGGGGTTTCTACTCCACGGTATCGGGAAACCCGTGGGGGTGGATGCTTTGCCGGTGAACCGAAGGATCCCTCCGATGGAGAATCCTGCAGAAGAACTTTAAACTGCAGTGCAGAAAGTACCAAAGTCATCACAAGCCTTTTATTTGCAATCTGTCCTATAACTGTAAGAAGGGATTCATTTTCCTTGCATAGTTTTAGATTCTGCCTTGCCTACCATTCAGACGATTACCACTGTGTAAACCTATTAAATGCTCATACTTATTCATTCAGTGGGTGCGATCCAACCCATTTGCAACAATCTTGTGTCAAGTGCATTTATCTGGATGTTACCGGACTTTGTTGTAATCCAGGACCTCAGCAGGGAACGCCCCAACAAGACCACACTTAGTCTGTTTTCAGTACTGAGGAGCACTGCTTGCCGGGGCTCCTCAGTGCAGGGGTGGGGGGACCAGGATGCCATTTTTAAATGGTGTCCTGATATTTCGACCCCCCTCCACCCCCCGACGTGACCCCAACTTGACTACATAGGGGCCCTTGGGGGAATGGGGGGCACATGCACCCCAGCTCACATGAACAGGGCACCCTGGGCCTGATCCTCGGCCCTAGAAAAAATATCAGCCTGGCATCCCAGTAATGCCCCTGCCAGCTGGCAGTGCCACCAAGGTAACATGGCAGTGCCAGGGTGTCAGGCTGGCAGTGCCCAAGTGGCACCTGCAGTGCCAAGGTACCACCCTCCCAGAGGGCAACCACTGGGGTCTCTGATCCCCCCAAGTGCTTTTCCGTCTAGTCCTCGTTTGTGGGGACCAGTACTGAACGGTGCTCGCCTGAGGTCTCCGAGGCGAAGGTGTAGATCCCAAAGCTTTGGGTAGATCAGGTGTGCACATACTAAATGAGACCAGCTGTCTCACTCTACTGTGCAGATTTACCAAATACTGACCCCGTCCACGATGGGCAGAATTCAGATCGTGATGTCCTGCGAAATTCTGTTACATCTCACGAGGCATAGCGAGCCAGGTAGATCACGGAAGAGGGATCTCCCGACAACTATGGCTGCGCCGAGCTTCCGTTCCCCCGAACAGTGGCACGGCTGGTACATTGCACCCAATATCTTACCCTAAATGGGAGCCACACTCTTCCTTCCTGGATCTAAAGAGCTGTAACCTGAGAGGCTAAGGACCAGGTGCACAATAGTGGGAATATAATGAGTGTCTACTTTATTTTTTCTCTTGTTTTGGCCAGAGCAGACACGATGGGCTGAATGGCCCCTTTCTGCTCCGTAACATTTTTATTGTTCCTCAACAGTTCCTGATAGATCTGTGCTACAAGATGATCAGCAGAGGTCACCATCCAAACGGCAACACTTTTCTTAATAGCCTGTTTCCTGGTTCATGTTAGTTATCATATGCATTTTAATGAATTCTTAATCAGCAAAAAAAAAACAGATTTTAATTAACTTTTAATCAGCAAACAAAAAGGAACACAAGATCATTAGCAGAACATGAACATTTTGCCAAAATAGACCTTACTGTTACGCAGTAAATTAAAATTTAACAGTTTTAGAATCTGCTTAAGTGGCATGAACCTGTTTTCCAGACTAATGTGTGAAGGATGAATTTATGGTCCTTTCTTTGCAAAATATATTGAGAGTTCAGACAGGAACTAAAACAAATGCTTATTTTAGAAGAAAGAATAGTACAATTTCAGTACTCATAATTCTTGCATTCTGTGTCTTATATTGTAGGACACCAAGCTTTTGTCATTTGGGTGCCTTGTGCAGAGCTTAATGAGTTAAATCCATGGCAACAACTATGATAAAACTAATTATAGCTCAAAGAAATATACTTATTGCTGGGAGCCAGTGTGACTTTCATGATGTGATGTTCAAGGTTGTAACTGCCTCAAGTAGAAATGTCTTTTAAAATTCCCTCAACGGCTTGATGGGTGGACTGAATGTTAGCACAGTGGTTAGCACTGTTGTTTCACAGTGCCATGGACCCAGGTTCGATTCCCGGTTTGGGTCACTGTCTGTGTGAAGTCTACACGTTCTCCACGTGTCTGTGTGGGTTTCCTTTGGGTGCTCCGGTTTCTCCCATAAGTCCTGAAAGACATGCTGATAAGGTGTATTGGATATTCTGAATTCTCCCTCTGTGTACCCGAACAGGCGCCGGAATGTGGCGACAGTAACTTCATTGAGGTGTTAATGTAAGCCTACTTGTGACAATAATAAAGATTATTATGAAACAGTGTAAGAAGGTTCTGAGTTTGATCTCTGTTCTCTAGTGAGCTGGTTTGTTTTTGCCTGAGGTAGTAGTGGGGCAGCTACAATTAGCATCATTGCCCTTGGGCAATAGATCAGATTCTCATACTTGGAAAGTTGTGAAAAGACTGTTGTTGGGTGAGAAGCGGATCAGACTTAAACATGATGCTTGTCATAAAGCACCCCCCCCCCCCCACTTCATCCACCTCTGAAAGCACGTGGGGGATCTAAACTCTCAGGTCATCAGCTGTCGATAAGCACCAGTCTGCTGTCTTTGATATTTGGTCTGTTTTAACGGTCAGACCCATTCACATGGATGTAGTCATCTGTCAATTGGATTGAATGTCCAGAGGCATTTTGCCCAGTTACAGCTGGCAGATATCCCTCCTGGCCAACACTCCAATTAGTTGTCAGGCATCGGTTGGGGTGGTCATGGAGGATGGTTTGATAAATGCAGAAATGGAATGAGCCCAGGATCACAGCAATCCAAACTTTCTATGTGGCGCCTGGAGGAGTACTCTCACTTCCCTTTTCCACATAAATCATTCTTGCAGTAATAGAATCAAAGAATGGTTAGAACACAGAGGAGCTTTTTGGCTCATTATGTCTGCCAGCTCTCTGCAACAGCAACTCACCCAATCCCACTACCCTGCCTTTACCCCATGGCCTTACAAATATTTTCTTTTTGGGTATCTATCCAATTCTCCTTTGAAGGCCTCAATTAAATCTACTTCCCCCACTAACGCGGAACACTCAGGCAGTGTATAACACATTCTAACCACTCATTGTGCAAAACATTCCTCCTCATGGTGTCATGTGAGAGTACCTTTAAGAAATGGTTGTTTAAGAAATGGGTGTTTATATAAATAGCTGTAGTGGATGTACCTTTAAGAAATGGGTGTTTATCAGTGATGTCAGAGTGTGGGTGGAGCTGGGCTGTCTGTCTGCTTTACTTTTATTTTAGGCTGTTTGCTACAGGGTGTGTTTAGTTTTGTTTTGAGAGCTGGATAGCTGCAGGCAAAGCAAGGAGCTGTATAAGGATCTCTCTCTGCAAACTAAAGACTGTCTCCAGATCAATTGGGTGATTTCAAAGTGCTGACTGCTCTCAGTAGTGAGTTTAAATCTGATCTCTGTGTTAAAAAGGGTCTTTTGTCTTCTGGATGTTAATAAGGAAAGATTAAGGTTTACTTATAGAATATTGTATCTGTGGGGAGGATTGGTGTTGATAGTTGTTAAGATATTTACTGTGGATTTATAAAGTGTTAAGTGGTTTCATAAATAAACATTGTTTTAATTTAAAAGTACTGGGGATCTCTGGTGCATCACACCTATAAGGTAAGCCCGTGTGCTCCCCATAAACACAATCTATTAAAAGTTGTGGGTCAGGTGAACTCCAAGATACACTTTGGGGTTCTCTAAACCCTGGCCCATAACAATGGCAACATTGCCTCTTTTGCCAATAACCTTAAATTGGAGCCCTCTGGTTCTTGATCCTACTCACCAATGGGAACAGATTTGCCCCATATACTTTTTCTGGACCCCTTATGATACCTTGATCAGACCTCTTTCATCTTCTCTTCTCCAAGCAGAACAGCCTGAACCATTTCTCCACTCCGTCTAATGTGGTCCCAAGGACTGGACACAATGGGCAGGACTTTTACTTCCCTGAGTATATCTCTCTTGAGTACGATGTCCATAGCATTAAAATACCTTTGTTTTCACCATACATTTTAGATCCAAACCCCTTTCTGTTAGTATACATCCAAGATTGACATTAGTTTGACTGTTAAAGAAAACAGCGACATTAAAATAGCCACGGCAGGCAAAGGAGTAGGAAGTGCATCACTGGATTTTAACTCCTATTCCTCTCATTTCGTGGACAGAGGTGAAAAAAATTCTTCAGCCTAGATAACAGATACAAATTAGTTACTAGGACAAGAGAGCAACCAAAACACCATATACCATATACCAGTGTAAGTCAGTGTATTTCAAAAGAGAAACGGGGAGTATTGAAAAAAATGTGAAAGATAAGGCTTGAAATGATCTATCAGAGGCAATTAACACAGTGTTTAGAAGGAAAGAGAAACTGACAAAGACCTGTTAAAAAGAAAGCATTTCATGTTGCAAAGAATTTGATATAACCTGTCCAGGTTTTTGGCCCCAAGCTCCGTTCCCCAGAGGATCTTGCCCCATAGACACCTCAGAGGATGCTTTGGGGATCCCCCGATATTCGCATACACGGACTGCAAGGGCACGGCAAGATAGCACAGTGGTTAGCACAGCTGCTTTGCAACACCAGAGACCCGTGTTTGATTCATATGTTGCATGTTCTCCCTGTGTCTGCGTGGGTTTCCTCCGGGTGCTCTTGTTTCCTCCCACAGTCCGAAGATATGCAGGTTAGGTAGATTGGCCATGCTAAATTGCCCCTTAGTGTCCAAAGATGTGCAGGTTAAGTGGGGCTATGGGAATAGGGTGGGGAGATGGGCCTAGGTAATGTGCTCTTTCAGATGGTCGATGCAGACCCCATTGGCCGAATGGCCTCTATCTGCCCATCTGCACTGTAGGATTCTATGGATTCTATAGAATGTTTCCCCTGCGCCTGAAACTCTGTAGAACTCTAATTTTAAACTCAGAGACTTTGGATATTTCCGACATACCTAGCGGAATAGTTACCCAGAAAATGTTTGAAGGATTAAAACCAGTTCTAACTCCTGGGTAACTATAATACAGAAGACCACCCCCCCCCCCCCCCCCCCCCCCCCCACCCTCTTCCCCACCGGTGGCAGACCACCCGGTACCCACCTTTTGCCAATTGGGTGACCTTCGCGATTCACGCCGTCCACAACCCAATGTAGGCAGATTGGCTATGCTAAATTGCCCCTTATTTGGAAAATAATTGGGTACTCTATATTTAAAAAAAAAGGCGTCAGTGGCCACTATTCTCAATTTAAAACCCAGTGGCAGCCATTGGGCGCTTCTCCCGCGATTGGCATCACAGTGGGAACAGCACGACTAATTGCTCTGTCACCCTCCTGACACCTGCCCATGTGCCGCGATCTGTACTTTGGAAAACCCTGCTATACACCACAGGAGCTGCTATACCGCTCATTTCTCAACAGGTCCGGTTCAGAGGTCAGGGCAAGAAATGTGATGCTAGGGTCGGAGGTAAGAAAATAGGATGGTGATTGCCACTCCACAGGAAATTCAGCACTGCATTCAGCCATTCGGCCCATCGGGTCTGCACCGACCCTTCGAATGAACATTCTGTCCATATCCACTCATCCAACCACCCCTCCCTTTCCCTGTAAACACATAACCTAACCTGCACATCCCTGGGAACTAAGGGGCAATTTTTCAAGGCCAATCCACCAAACCCATACATCTTTGGACTCATTTATCACAACATCTATTTGTAGACTGATCAAGAAAGCAGAAACCCTTTTTTATAAGGTTGTATCTCTCTTTATGGGTGCGATTCTCTGGAAAGTTTCCGAAGTGTTGTAGCGAGCGGGAATTGCCGCGACATTCCCGGCGCTCGGCCCAGCAAGGCCGGCAATGCTACTCAATGTTAATTGGCCCACTTAATGAGGCCTCACGGACTTCGCTCTGCAAATGAAGGCTTGTCAACCGATTCGCTGGTGCCGCACTCGCCAGCCCCCCGCTAACAAGATTGAGCAGAATTTAAGCAGAACTTACTCGGCCAACCCCAGCCAGCTTGCAACAATGGCGCCGAGAAGATCAGCCCCAAGACTCGGGGATGCTGACCAGGGGAGACTGCTAGACACCATGGAGGCCAGGAGGGATGTCCTGTTCCACTGAGGGTGCAGGAGGGTTAGCCATATGGCAGCCAATGCTGTCTGGGATGAGGTGGTGGCAGCTGTGACCAGTGGGAGTCTGACCCGGTGGACAGGCCTCCAGAACAGAAAGAAGGTCAGTGGCCTACACCAGGCAGCACAAGTGAATTGACACCAACACCCGCCCCCCCCCCCTCCCCCCCCCCCACCCACCCCTCTTACACCCCGAGCCCTGTCTGCCTGCGTGGGAACATACCTTCAACCCCTCCCCCTTCAACCCCCTCTCAACCCTCCCTTCACACCCTTCCTCCCCACCACTGTGAACTATGAGTGTGGCTAACGATGCCCTCTCTGTGTCTCCTCAGGAAAAGCTCTCCCATAATCGCCAGGAGAGGGCCCAGACTGGCGGTGGGGTGCCGGACAAAAGAATCCTCACCTCCTTTGAGGAGCGGGCCCTGGAGGTGATTAGTGTGGCTGAAGACTGATCGGTCGCCCGGAGGCTGGCGGACGCCGCAGAGGTGAGGAATCACCGAGCGCCACCCGAGGGACCTGTCAAACATGATTTGTAATTGCCTTACTGGCTGACTCATCCCTTCCACTGACCACATATCCATTCTCCCACATCTTCCAGGCAATGGCACTGCCTCTTCCCGGGCGGCCCCCTGTTCTGCCTCCCACAAGATCATCTCGGAGGAGAGCTCTGAGGATATCCGCGTAATAGGCACAACACAGCTGTCCCCACTCTCCACCAGCGCAGATGCACACACCTCAGTGGGAAATGTTAGTGGTCAGGCTTCTGGGGCACAATCTTGTGAGCACCACACTGCTGATGATGCATATCAGGTGGAGGCAGGAACCCCTGGGTGAGACAGCAGTTGGAGGTCTGCTGGATCCCAGGACCTAGCTGGGTCCCAGCCTGATGCTGAGCCTGTTGTACAGAGTTACCCGGGGCTGATGGAGACGTTAGGGAGCAGCCGGGACATTCAGAGGGAGATGTCAGTGACACTCCAGTAGATCCATAGCTGCCTGGAGGAGTCCTAGAGGACAAGAGTGCAGGAGATGCCGCTGGAAAAGCGTGGCACCGACGCCAACACTACTAGGGTGGTGACCGCAGTGGAGATCTGGTGCACGACGTCGGCACCATTAGGCATCGCGCAATCAGTGATGGCTACGGCTGAGTGTCTCGGCAGAATGGCTGTCTCACTGGGGGATGTCACCCAGTACCAGGGTGACCTTGAAGAGGTTCTGCGGGACATGTCCCGCTCTCATATGAGCATTGCCAAGGCACTGCGGAGCATGTCCCAGTCACTGAGGAGCATCGCCGAGGGCGTCAACTCGATGGTGCAGATCACGGGGAACCACCAGGACTGGCAGAGCCATATAATGCAGGGGCAGCCAAGGCTCAAACCAGCTGCGCCTCCACCCACGGTGAACCTCAGGGCCCTACTGGCACCAACTGGAAGGAGGGGGCACTGAATGCCAACCTGGACCCGTCACATGGGAGGCGACGATGGCCATCAGTTCCACTCCTCTGATGAGACCGCATCTTACAACGAGCACACGGGACAGAGCGGCATGGCTGTGCGTGTGCCGAGGCCCCCTGCCCAGAACCCCCAGAGGATGTCCACCAGGGACATTGAAGGCCACAGGACTTGGCATCTGGGGAGTCACCTAGACATAGTGGTAGAGTTAGGAAGGCCAAGCACATCGAGGATCACTGAGGGCATGGGGGAGGGAGACTGGGTGGGAGGTATAAGTAAGGAGTGAGGGAGGGGTTGGGAGATGTGGGGCGATGGGGGGGGGGCACCATTGGAGGAGTCGGGAATTATATTACAGATTAAACACCCTTCTGCACAACCAGTATGATGCCTCTGTCACATTCTTCCTCAATGCGGGCCAACCTCCGAACCCTTGGGCCATAAGTCCAGTCATCCTCCTGCTGCCCCTGGGCACAGCGCATGCAGGTGATCAGTGTGAGTGGGTATTCAGCAGGCAGACAGAGGTCAGACTGGCATGGATTGAGGAGCACTGGCACTCAGCTCTCTGCGAGTCAACATCACCTATCATCAGCCTCCTGTCCTCGAAAGTGACCCGCTGACAGTGCCGACACAGACCCAGCACTCTGGAGTGATGTGACACATACCCTGAGAGAGCGGGAAATGGGAATGAGGGGTGACAGCCACGTCCTAAGTGAATCGGGCGTGTATGGGGGCCTGTCATGTAGTCTCTGGCTATTCCTCAGGTTCCTCCATCCCTTCATCCTCCAGCCCCTGGCCCGGCGCCGCCTCATTATCATCGTCCTCGTTCTCCTCCTTGTCTTCCTCCTCCTCAGAGGTGGCCACATGGTCCTCATCACCAACCTCCAGCATGTCACCCTGCAGCTGTGTGAGGTTGTGGAAGGCACAGCAGTCCACAAAATATGGGCAACCCTCCAGGCAGTGTACTGGAGTGCACCACTGGAGTGGTCAAGGCATCGGAACCGCATCACGAGGAGTCCGATGCACTGCTCGATCACACGCCAGGCACCCAAATGGGCCTCGTTCTAACGCGTCTCTGCTTCTGTTCCCAGCCTCCGTACTGGCATCATTAGCCAGGTCCTCAGCGGATACCCCTTATCCCCCAGCCGTCCATCCTGGGGTGCTCCTTGAAGAGGGTGGGGATGACCGACTGCCCCAGGATGTAGCTATCGTGGACACTCTTTGGCAAGCGTGTGCACTCGTGCATGATCTTCATCTGGTGTTCACACACAAGCTGCGTGTTCAGGGAGTGGAACCCATTTCTGTTAATATAGGGCACCCCCAGATGGCCCGGTGAGCACAGGGCAACATGCGTGGCATCTATCACCCTGTGGACCTGGGGTATCCCAGTGATGGTGGAGAAACGTGCAGCCCAGGCATCTTACTAGGCTTGATCCATGTCAAAGATTATATAGTTTTCCACCCAGGCATACAGGGCATCCATGACCTGTTGATGCACCTGTGGGCTGTAGGCTGTGAGATGCCATATAAGTCCCCGCTTCAGCCCTGGAATAAGCCTGAGGCATAAAAGTTCACAGCTGCGGTGACCTTCACGGCCACCAGTTGTGGGTGTCCTCCTCCTCCATGGACATGGCACAGGCGTCGCGCCGTCTCCTTGTTGAGGTGGATAATCCTGCGGCATGCTCTGTCCGTCATCTGTTTAAATGACCAGCAACGCCAGTACACCCTAGGCAGTCGCGTGACTCCCCCTCTGGGTTCCTCCCTCGCCTGATGGGCACCCTGGTCCTCAGGGTGGGGATGGGATCCACCACATGGGCCGGCGCCTCAAGCATCTGCTGATGCTGCTGCCGTCGCCACCGTCTCCGGCATCCGGCCGCCCGGCCTAGCAGTAGCACCACAAGGGCAAATTGTGCGTTCAATATCTGTAAGGAATTTGGAGAGGGTGTTAGACTGACAAACAGCGGTGGCTCCCACCCGGGGACCCTCCAATCCCCCATTGACTCCCGCTCTCCAAGCTGGAATGCCCTGCCCACGCACTCATGGCCACATGGCCCCCCCTCACCGGACTCCAGATCCTGTACCCCAGACACCCGCTTGTAATGTCACCTGGACTGGGTAATGGTCCCCTCCCCATGGCACTCACCCACCCTCCAGCTGTGGACATGCCCCCAGAGCTGTGTCCCATCCCCTGGGTGTTCGGATGTTGCTTGTTGCCTCCCACAATGTTCAGGCGGTGTCCAGGCATCGGGGTCTGATTGGGATACTAGACAATGACTCCCACATGCTACACACCTACCCAGCCACAGGAATCCACTTGGGTTGTGTGAAATGCTCACTTAGCCATGATTGCCAATTCCCTATTAGCAATTGCCTTCAGCCACACGGCCACAGGCCTCAGCAGTCAACGGGTTATGGGTGGTCATTGGGGCAGGCGGGCAAGGACAAGAGTTGCCACCGGAACAGGTAAAGATGCTCCAGGGGTTGGCATTGTGGCGCCACTAGCAGTTGCACCCCCGGTTGTCCCCTGAGCATCCCATCCCACCCTCCCATGACAGCCCACCCCTGCAGATATCCCCCATTCCCAGCCGAGTGTCCCCCACCCCCCGCTGAGCATGGGCCGGCAAGCCCAGCACCTCCAGATTATTTGCCTGTGAGCAAAGATGGCTACTCCCCACAGAAGCTCTTCCGCTTGGTTCACGTTTTTAAAAAGGAATACTAATCAACGCCAGCGTGATCACTTGCTGGGAGGCCAATGAATGACTGTAGGCCATAGGATAGGGGTGTCTCCAGTCAATTGAATGGAAATGGGGCTTAAGTGGTGATAATTGGTTTCTCGCCATGCTACGGCGAGATCCCAATTTCACCTACAGGAGTGGGCCAGTTTGGCACCTGGCGCGGTTCTCATTTTCTGCCTCTCCCGCTATTCACCAGCCTCGTTTCGCTTGAGCGAGAGTGGAACAAGGCCGGAAAATTCACACCCTTATGTTTTGAAGAAGGATATGATACAGTTGTATGTCATGGTATAATCTTTCTTTTACAAATTTAGAGTACCCAATTCATTTTTTCCAATTATGGGGTAATTTAGCATGGCCTACCCTACACATCTTTGGGCTGTGGGGGCGAAACCCACACAAACACGGGGAAATGTCCAAACTCGACATGGACAGTGACCCAGAGCCACGTTTGAACCTGGGACCTTGGCGCCGTGAGGCAGCACTGCTATCCACTGCGTCACCGTGCTTTGTCCAGGATGCAGCACAAGTTACTCGTGGTTTTGTCTTCACACACTCCTATTCATTTGGTTAAGATATGTTTGATTAGTAAGAAGTTCTGTGCAGTTGCCTGGGTCCTTGATCTGTCTCCACCATCCTCTTCTTCCTTCCTGTCCAACATGTCCAGTGTAGAGAAACTTGCCGATTCAGCTAAATTTGATGTGGATTAAAACAGTATAAAGTTAGGGTCAGGTTTGGGGTCAAGTCGCCCCGTCGAATATCTCCCACATTGCCACATACTGGACCAACTCTAGCTGCTAATTAATGCAATCCTTATCGCAGGCATCATTAATGTGAAATGCACTGAAACATCTGTTCAATCAAATCAATCAAATCAAATCAAGTCCAAAGATGTGCAGGTTAGGTGGATTGGCCATGCTAAATTGCCCTTAGTGTCCAAAATTGTCCTTAATATTGGGTGGGGTTACTGGGTATTGGGGATAGGGTGGAGGTGTGGACCTTGGGTAGGGGGCTCTTTCCAAGAGCCGGTGCAGTCTCGATGGGTCAAATGGCCTCCTTCTGCACTGTAAAAAATTCTATAAAATTCTATTATTTAATCTCTTTTGATTAATTTTAGAAGTATATGAAAAATACATGAATGCTTTGTCATACCATTGAAGCCAATGCTGCACATTTGTGCACATTGGGGGATCTTGCCGAAGTTGTTGTTTCTTCCAGTGTTGAATAACATTGCCTACCCTAGACCCAAAATGTGAACTATGCTTGCTCTCACTGGGTCTATCAGGGAGGCTTCAGGTAGAACTCTTCGGGAACCCCAATATTTTCTAATATACCCGCTATTGACTGTGCAAAATAGAAATGGCCTCAAACCCAACATATCAAACATATAGTCCAATTTATTCTCTAAGCTATTGAAGTTAAAACTCACCACTATTCTTAGAATTCCCCCTATACCAAAAAGGGTCGATATTCTAAATGGTGAACAGGGATTCTCACTCCCTGACTCCGATGCAGGCTTCGGTGGGTGCTATTCAGGTCAAACTATATTTTCAAGTTATTCCCCGGTATAACCCATACCTTCACCAAAGATTTTATCTACTTACCACTTAGTAGCATCGATGTCCTGGGTCCTGCATTGCTAAGTAAGTAAAGTAGGCTAATAACCACTGTTTCAGGTTAAAACATTTAAGTTATTTTATTATTATAATTTTTTTTTAAAGCTGTAAACACTTTCTTTACAGAAAGGTAAAAGGATCTTGCTTCTGGATCCTTCCTGTTGGTTGAAGGGACCGTCAGGCCCACCTTGACAATCAATCTTCTTTAAAATCTGGTCTCCTTGAGATGTATTCGCTGGTGAACTCGGTTGCTGTGTCCTATCCTTCCCATGTACCGAGCTGTGAGAGCTGGCTCTGCTGGCTGCCCCCTTTCTTTGGGTTTATATTCTCTTTCGAAGAGTTATTAAGTTTTAACGACTTTATTGTAAATGAGCTTGTTTCACTTTGATTGTTAAAAAGTATCTTTGATGTAAACATTTTAATACAACTAATTATTCATTTTGGGCATAACGTCACCTCTCAGATTTGATTTAAAAATGCTTTGGTTTCAATAGGTGTTACTTTTATTTCTGATTTTAAATCGTTTAATTTTCCAATTGTCCCCAGCTCATAACTTTGCCTCTGATTTTGACTTTAAATTATGTTTCTTGTAGACAGGTCGTCTCCAATTTTCTTTTAATTGACTTGATGTTAGTAGAATTTTACACTTAGAATTGACACCAAATTCGACTGAGCATCATCCATCCTTTCCAGCTGGTTACTAAGAGAGTTCAGTTCAATTAAGGTGTGAAACTTTGCTTTTAGCTGTATGCTAAAATTTAACTTGGTTATGACTTGAAAGACCTGCCTGTTTTAAACATTCGTCACTTAATTCAATTGAAAATCTCATCCATGCTTTTCCAGATGCTTCCTAAGATATGGGGCGCAATTCTCCGAACTCACGACGGTGCGGAGAATAGCGGGGTTCGTAAAATTTTACGGCCACGCTAGTCTGACGCCCTCCCACTATTCTCCCCCCCCCCCCCACGCCCAACTCCCGATACGAATCGCTGCCGCCGTTTTTTTACGGCCAGCAGCGATTCTCAGCTGGCCGATGGGCCGAGTTCCAAGCCCTTTACGGCCGTTTTTACGAACGGCAAACACACCTGGTCCGGCCGTTCGTAAAAACGGCCGTAAAGTCCCGATTTTTAAAACCACGGCACCGATTGGCACGGCAGTACCACGGCAGTACCACGTGCCAAGGGGCAGCGGGTCCGATACCCGCGCACTCTTTGTCCTTCCGCCGCCCCGCTGTATCACTTCGCGGGGCGGCTGAGGGGCATCCCGGCCCGCGCATGCGCGGGTTTCGCGCAAATGCGCGATGACGTCATCCGCGCATGCGCGGGTTGGAGTCTTCCAATCCGCGCATGCGTGGCTGACGTCATGTGACGCGTCAGCCGGCGCAAACTCTGGCAAGCGGGCTTAACGAAATTCGTTAAGCCCGCGATGCCGGAGTTTACGGCGGCGGCATGCTAGCCCCGACCGGGGACCAGAATCGGTTCCCGGTCGGGGAGGGGGAGGGCTGGCGTCAAACCCGCCCGGATTTGACGCCAGCCTTACGATTTCTCCCTCTCTGGGAGAATCGCGCCCATGTACTTTCAATAAAGGTGTGAGCCATTGTTTTAGCTTAATACATGGATCCTGTGTGTTTGCTAAGCCTGCTTGTGAGAAAGAATCTGCATTTTATAATCCAGCTCTTGCAGCTGCTATTAAACTTTTGTGGGATCTTTCCCTGTATCCTCTCATGTTTCTCTCAGACCAGATATTGCCAGACTTCCATGTTTCAAATGACACATTTTTCTGTATTTTCAAGAACACTATGTAGGATGAAATCCAATGAGTTATTGATTAGTTACAAAATTGAAATAACAATTCCAAATGTCACATGAGTTTTTACATCATCAGCAAATATATTTAAACTGGAGTACAACTGAATCCATTCTTCTAATCAGGGGTGTGGTCTCGGAGCTGTATGAAAATATGTCAGCCATATCATGTTGTTTCCCTATGTATTAATCATTCGAGACTTCAAATGTCTGTAAAACTATGCTCTTTAAGTCAAAAATACTGGAGCTGGTAGACATTCTATTTTGAAACATTGAATCATTAGTCTTTAGTATAGCTAGAATTTTATTATGCAACAGCTTAATTCAAGCCCATTAAAAACATTTATTTCCTCCTGGGGAATGGTATGTAGAGGGTGTCGTGTTATGTACTCTGGGATAACACAGGCTGTAAGTGGATGCAGCTTTAACCAAAAGATACTCCAGACCTTGAAGTTAGTGCAATCTGATTTATTGAACCTGTCACACAGTTAGCTCAGTTCTCTGTGAGTTTGACTCTCTGCTAACCTAAGTGTGATTACTCTGTCTGACTGAACCAGACTAGCTCTTAGCCACGTGCTGGAGGTGTGATACTGTAAACATACCCTGACTCACTCTGTAGATGTTCGTCAGTGGAAAGAGGCGGAGCGCGAGTGCCTCGCGCCCCCCCACAGTGAGACACCACCCCGTGCATCCCACCCGCCCACTGACCATGTCCTTCCCTCCGCGCTCACCTGTCACCCATCTGTGCCTGTCCGCACACCACTATCTGCATGTCTGCACATCATGACGTCTCCCCCTTTTTTTAATGTTTAGTTGGCATATGGGAACGTACTTACATGTGGTGGCATATATTAACATATTTACAAGCGGTGGCATATGTGAACGTATTTAACTGTGAAGACAGCTGTCTATTAGGGGCAGCACAGTAGCATTGTGGATAGCACAACTGCTTCACAGCTCCAGGGTCCCAGGTTCGATTCCGGCTTGGGTCACTGTCTGTGCGGAGTCTGCACATCCTCCCCGTGTGTGCGTGGGTTTCCTCCGGGTGCTCCGGTTTCCTCCCACAGTCCAAAGATGTGCAGGTTAGGTAGATTGGCCATGATAAATTGCCCTTAGTGACCAAAATTGCCCTTAGTGTTGGGTGGGGTTACTGGGTTATGGGGATAGGGTGGGTGTTGACCTTGGATAGGTTGCTCTTTCCAAGAGCCGGTGCAGACTCGATGGGCCGAATGGCCTCCTTCTGCACTGTAAATTCTATGAAAACAGAACATAGCAAACAAAACAAATGTTCATAAGTCCAGTATCTGGGGCTTGCGTCTGATCCTTGTCGACCGCCAGAGAGGTGGTGGTGGGGATGATGGCACATTGACAGGTGGGATGGAAGCCTGACTGTTGGACTCGAGGTATCAGGAGGTGGCAAAACAACGGACGGAAACAGAGAAGAAAGCGTTTGCAGGCAGGCAACTTTGCGCAGTGCCCCTCTGTTTCATCGCACAACAGAACCATCAGCCATACGTACAACATGCGAGCGGGGCGCAGCCTGTCGAACCACGACAGCTCGAGCAGACCAGCCACCATCCGGTATCTTGATCCTGACAATGTCTGCTGGGGATAACACGGGCAAATCGGTGGCATGAGATTCATAGCTCTGCTTTTGCTGGTTTTGGAGCTGCTACACCTTCTGCAGCACCGGGAGGTGATCCAGGTTGGGAAAGTGTATGGCTGAAAGTGTCACCCGCAGGTCCCTGTTCATCAGGAGTTGAGCCGGCGACATGCCAGTGGACAGTGCGATCGCCCTGTACGCAAGCAGCGCAAGGTAGATGTCAGAAGCAGAATCCGCGGCCTTGCAGATGAGCTGTTTCACAATGTGCACCCCTTTTTCAACCTTCCCATTGGACTGCGGATAGTGTGGGCTGGAAGTGACATGTTTGAAATGGTATGACTTGGCAAACATAGACCACTTGTGGCTGTTGAAACACGGGCCATTGTCACTCATGACAGTGAGTGGGATATCATGCCTGGAGAACGTCTCCTTACAGGCCTTGATGACAGTCCTGAGCTGCGAGGTCTGAGAGCTTCACGCCTTTGGGGTAATTGGAGAAATAGTCAATAATCAACACGTAGTCACAACAATTCGCACAAAAGAGGTCGTACCAACCTTAGACCACGGGGAGGTCTCAATTTCATACTGCTGGAGCGTCTTCTTGCTCTGCACTGGCTGGAAGGGTTGACAGGTCACACAGTTGAGGACCATGTTTGAGATGTCTTGGCTAATACCGGGCCAGTAGACAGCCTGCCTGGCTCTGCGTCTGCACTTCTCGACGCCCAGGTATCCCTCATGGATTTGGCGGAGCACCAAGCTCTGGAGACTGAGTGGAATGACAATCCAGTCCAGTTTGAGGAGGATACCATCAATCACCGTCAGGTCGTCCTTTACTTTGTAAAATTGAGGGCACTGCCCTTTCTGCCAGCCATTGGCGAGGTGGTGCATGACACGCTGCAAGAGGGGGTCTTTGGCTGTCTCCTCGCGGATACGAACCACCTTCTCATCAGATGCCAGGAGGATGCTACCACACAGCTGCACCTGTGATTCAATCTGCCGGATGATTTCCAGTGGTTCACTAGGCAATGTGATGGAGCGGGACAATGCATCAGCGATGATGAGCTCCTTCCAAGGCGTGTACGCAAAATCAAAATCGTACCTTCTGAGTTTGAGGAGGATGCACAACAAAAAGAAATAACGGATGCATGTAGAAATGGTACAGCAGTTATCATGGGGGATTTTAATCTACATGTCGATTGGTTTAACCAGGTCGGTCAAGGCAGCCTTGAGGAGGAGTTTATAGAATGTATCCGTGATAGTTTCATAGAACAGTATGTAATGGAACGTACGAGGGAACAAGCGGTCCTAGATCTTGTCCTGTGTAATGAGACAGGATTGATTCATGATCTCATAGTTAGGGATCCTCTCGGAAGGAGCGATCACAATAGAACATAGAACACTACAGCGCAGTACGGGCCCTTCGGCCCTCGATGTTGCGCCGACCTGTGAAACCATCTGAAGCCTACACTATAGAACATATGGTGGAATTTAAAATACAGATGGAGGGGGAGAAGGTAAAATCAAATACTAGTGTTTTGTGCTTAAGCAAAGGAGATTACAATGGGATGAGAGAAGAACTAGCTAAGGTAGACTAAGACTTTATGGTGGAACAGTTGAGGAACTTGGAGAACCTTCCAAGTGATTTTTCACAGTGCTCAGCAAAGGTTTATACCAATAAAAAGGAAGGACGGTAGATCAAGGGAAAATCGATCGTGGATATCTAAGGAAATAAGGGAGAATATCAAATTGAAGGAAAAAGCATGCAAAGTGGCAAAGATTAGTGGGAGACTAGAAGACTGGGAAATCTTTAGGGGCCAACAGAAAGCTACTAAAAAAGCTATAAAGAAGAGTAAGATAGATTATGAGAGTAAACTTGCCGAGAATATAAAAACAGATCGTAAAAGTTTCTACAAATATATAAAACAGAAAAGAGTGGCTAAGGTAAATATTGGTCCTTTAGAGGATGAGAAGGGAGTTTTAATAATGGGAGATGAGGAAATGGCTGAGGAACTGAACAGGTGTTTTGGGTCGGTCTTCACAGTGGAAGACACAAATAACATGCCAGTGACTGATAGAAATGAGGCTATGACAGGTGAGGACCTTAAGAGGATTGTTATCACTAAGGAGGTAGTGATGGGCAAGCTAATGGGGCTAAAGGTAGTCAAGTCTCCTGGCCCTGATGGAATTCATCCCAGAGTGCTAAAAGAGATGGCTAGGGAAATTGAAAATGCACTAGTGATAATTCAGCAAAATTCACTAGACTCTGGGGTGGTCCCGGTGGATTGGAAATTAACAAACGTGACACCACTGTTTTAAAAAGGAGGTAGGCAGCCAGCGGGTAATTATAGGCCAGTGAGCTTAACTTCGGTAGTAGGGAAGATGCTGGAATCTATCATCAAGGAAGAAATAGCGAGGCATCTGGATAGAAATTGTCCCATTGGGCAAACGCAGCATGCGTTCATAAATGGCAGGTCATGCCTAACTAATTTAGTGGAATTGTTTGAGGACGTTACCAGTGCGGTAGATAACGGAGAGCAGTGGATGTGGTATATCTGGATTTCCAGCAAGCCTTTGACAAGGTGCCACACAAAAGTTGCTGCATAAGATAAAGATGCATGGCATTAAGGGTAAAGTAGTAGCAATGATAGAGGATTGGTTAATTAATAGAAAACAAAGAGTAGGGATTAATGGGTGTTTCTCTGGTTGGCAATCAGTAGCTAGTGGTGTCTCTCAGGGATCAGTGTTGGGCCCACAATTGTTCACAATTTACATAGATGATTTGGAGTTGGGGACCAAGGGCAATGTGTCCATGTTTGCAGACGACACTAAGGTTAGTGGTGAAGCGAAACGTGCAGAGGATACTGGAAGTCTGCAGAGGGATTTGGATAGGTTAAGTGAATGGGCTAGGGTCTGGCAGATGGAATACAATGTTGACAAATGTGAGGTTATCCATTTTGTTAGGAATAACAGCAAACGGGATTATTATTTAAATTATAAAATATTAAAGCATGCTGCTGTGCAGAGAGACCTGGGTGTGCTAGTGCATGAGTCGCAAAAAGTTGGTTTACAGGTGCAACAGGTGATTAAGAAGGCAAATGGAATTTTGTCCTTCATTGCTGGAGGGATGAAGTTTAAGATTAGGGAGGTTATGCTGCAATTGTACAAGGTGTTAGTGAGGCCACACCTGGAGTATTATGGTCAGTTTTGGTCTCCTTACTTGAGAAAGGACGTACTGGCACTGGAGGGTGTGCAGAGGAGATTCACTAGGTTAATCCCAGAGCTGAAGGGGTTGGATTACGAGGAGAGGTTGAGTAGACTGGGACTGTACTCGGTGGAATTTAGAAGGATGAGGGTGGATCTTATAGAAACATATAAAATTATGAAGGGAATAGATAGGATAAATGCGGGCAGGTTGTTTCCACTGGCGGGTGAAAGCAGAACTAGGGGGCATAGCCTCAAAATAAGGGGAAGTAGATTTAGGACTGAGTTTAGGAGGAACATCTTCACCCAAAGGGTTGTGAATCTATGGAATTCCTTGCCCAGTGAAGCAGTAGAGGCTCATTCATTAAATGTTTTTAAGATAAAGATAGATAGTTTTTTGAAGAATAATGGGATTAAGGGTTATGGTGTTCAGGCCGGAAAGTGGAGCTGAGTCCACAAAACATCAGCCATGATCTCATTGAATGGCGGAGCAGGCTCGAGGGGCCAGATGGCCTACTCCTGCTCCTAGTTCTTATGTTCTTATGTTCTTATATTCTTATAACTGAGACATCATGTCGTTCAGGTCCTGTGGATAATGTGGACCAGAGGCCTATGATCCGTCTCAACAGTGAATGTCGGCAGGCCGTAGACATAGTCGTGAAACATGAGAATGCCAGTGAGAAGACCCAGGCATTCCTTCTCTATTTGCGCATACCTTGTTTCAGTGGGTGTCATTAACCTCGATGCATAGGCTACCTGTGCCCAGTATGAAGTATCAGCGCGTTGAACCAGCACTGGACCGATGCCATCCTGGCTCGCATCTGTCAAGACCTTTGCCTCCCTGTCTGGGTCAAAAAATGCCAAGACGGGTGCAGGGGTGAGCTTGGCTTTCAGCTCCAACCACTCTGCCCGATGTGCTGCCTTCCACTCAAAGGTAGTGGACTTTTTCACCAGGTTTCGTAGGGCCACGGTGTGTGAGGCCAGGTTTGGGATGAACTTGCCCAGAAAATTGACCATGCCCAGGAAGCGCAACATCGCCTTCTTGTTTTCATGGACCTTCATGGCTTTGATGGCCTTGACCTTGTCTGTGTCCAGGCGCATGCCCTGCTGAGAGATCTGGCCACCTAGGAACTTGAGTGTCGACATGCCAAAGCAACATTTGGACCTGTTCAGCTTCAGACCATTGACATGGACACAGCGGAATATCTGCTGGAGACGGGAAACATGCTCTTCAGGGGTCATGGACCATATAATGATGTCGTCCACATACACACAAATTCCTTCAATGCCCTCCAACATCTGCTCCATGATGCGAAGGAAGACCTCCGATGCCGAGACAATGCCCTTGCCAAAATCCATGTGATGCATCGAATTCGGTGCAAAAACGTGCGTGTGCCATTTCAGTGGTGAGTTCCTCCCACTTCGGGATGGGGTAGTGTTCATGCATTATATTCTTATTGAGATCTTTGGGATCAATGCAGATGCGCAGGTCTCCCGAAGTCTTTCTAACCCATACCATCGAGTTGACCCAGTCAGTCGGTTCGGTTACCTTGGAAATGACGCTCTGTTGCTGAAGATCCTTGAGCTGTGACTTGAGGCGCTCCCTCAGTGGAGCCGGGACCCGGTGTGGTGCGTGGACCACTGGCTTGGCATCAGGTTGTAGCAGAATCTTGTATCGATATGGCAGCGTGCCCATACCGTCGAACACATCTGGATACTGAGCGAGGATGTCGTCAATGCCGGCCTAAAGATCCACATTGGAGGATGTCGTTGTGTAAACCTGCTGCACGAGGTTCAGCTGCTTGCAGGCATGTGCGCCGAGTAGGGATGCCCTGTCTGGCTTGACAATTTCAAAACGTAACCATGTATGGGTGCTCCAGTTGGAGATGAGTAGATGGCAGGATCCCAGTGCCGTGATGGCATTTCCGTTGTTGTCCAGGAACCTACAAGGAACCAAACATGCGTTTGAAATCCGCCTGTGAGAGGAGGTTGGCAGAAGCATCTGTGCCCATCTTAAACTGGATGGAGCAGTGGTTGGCCTGCATCACCGCACGCCATTCGTCCGCAGAATCCACAGCGAGGATGGCTTGAATTTGTGATGAGTTGGATGTGGTATATTCACATTTGGTAATGATGCCCACACAGTAGGCGGAGTCCAGGCATTCTTCCTCTGGAGCCGTTGTGCTGCCAGGATCAGAATCCGGTAATCGCGTTGCACACTCTGAACGTGCCATCGTTGGAATTGGGAGCGCTGGCCTGACTGGTGGTGCAGACCTGCACAAGGCTGCATAGTGTCCAGGCTTCCCGCAGTTTAAACATCACCTGCCTCTTACAAGGCAGTGGTTCTTTAAGTGGGCGTTGCCGCAGTTCGAGCACGTCATGACGTCGGCGTCCTGATGCTCCGCGCATCGTCGCACATGCACAGTGCGGGTGTCGGCCGCTTCGTTATCCCGTTCGTATCGCGCATGCGTGGGGCCATGGGAAAAGCGCGCAAAATGGCCGTTTTCATCAATGCTGAGGTACTGCATCCGGGAGATGGGCTGCACACTCTCTGCCTCATTGGAGGCAAGTTCCTCATTTTCAGCCGATTTGTACTGGGCAAATGTTTGGCATGCTCATGCACTGTGCATGTTTCAATCGCGACTAGCAGGGTCATATGCTTTATTTTCAGTAGCTGCTCTCTTAGAGGATCAGAGTGAACTCGAAAAACGATTTGGTCTCTGATCATGGAATCAGCAATATCACCAAAGTTGCAGGACAGCGCTAGCAGGCGGAGGTTAGTTAAGAAGGAGTTGAAAGATTCATCTTTACCTTGTAGACGCTGTTTGAATATCTAGCGCTCGAAGATTTCATTGGTGGCAACTTCCCAGTGACTGTCAAACATGTCCAGGATGGTCTGAAACTTTGTCTTGTCCCGGCCTTCAGTGAAGTGAAAAGAATTGAAGAGTTCGATGGCTTGATCACCCGCTGTTGAGAGGAGAAGCACGATCTTCCTTGCATCAGACACACCCACGAGGTCTGAAGCTTCGATGTACAGCAGAAACTTTTGCTTGAATGTCTGCCAGTTGGCACTGAGATTGCTGGAGGTCCTGAGCTGGTGAGGAGCCTGAATCTTCTCCATGGGGCCGGGATACATTCACTGGTCGTCACGGAACGGACTGAGGTAAACCACCTAGATTAAGCAGTCTCCTGGTAGCAAGTTGTGTTATGTACTCTGGGATAACACAGGCTGCAACTGGATGCAGCTTTAACCAAAAGATACTCCAGACCTTGAAGTTAGTTCAATCTGATTTATTGAATCAGTAGCACAGTTCTCTATGAGTTCGACTCTCTGCTAACCTAAGTGTGGTTACTCTGTCTGACTGAACCAGTCTAGCTCTTAGCCACGTGCTGGATGTGTGATACTGTAAATACACCCTGTACATCTACACTCTGTCGATGTTCATCAGTGGAAAGAAGCGGAGCGCGAGTGCCTTGCGCCCCCCACAGTGCGACACCGCCCCGAGAGTCCCGCCCGCCCACCGGCCATGTCCTGCCCTCCGCGCTCACCAGCCGCCCGTCTGTGCCTGTCTACACACCACCATCTGCATGTCTGCACATCATGACAGAGGGAACACTGCTTTTCTTTGATTTATATTTATAACCTAGACCTGAGCGTACAGGGCACAATTTCAAAATTTAAAGTTGATGTAAGACTTGGAAGTATTGTGAACAGTGAGAAGGGTTAGGAATAGACATCAAAAGATATAAACAGACAAGTGACAGACATGTGGCAGCTGAAATTTTGTGCAGAGAAGTATGAAGTGATGCATTTTGGTGAGAAGAACTAGGAGAGGTGGCATGAAATAAAGGGTACAATTCCGAGGGAAATGCAGGAGCAGAGGGTCCTGCATTTATATATGACTAAACCATTGAAGTTGACAGGGCATGTTGAGGAAGCAGTTAATAGCTTATACTGAATTCCGGGTTTTATGAATAACGACACAGAATAACGACAGAATAAGGACAGAGTACAAAAGCAGTAAGTTATAAACCTTCATAAAGCACTGGTCGAACCTCAGTGTGGAGGGTGCAAAGGCTTAGAAAGGGTTCAGAAAAGATTTACAAGAATGGTTCCGAGGGTGAGAGACTTGCTTATGTGGATAGATAGGTGCAGCTGGGACTGTCCTTCTTGGAGAAGGGAAGGTTAAGATGGGGTTTGTTAAACATGCTCCAATGGGAAGAACTGTTCCCATTGGTAAAAGGTCGAGAACCCTGAGGTGATTAACAAAAGAACCAGAAGCAACACAAGGAAAAACCTCTTTGCACAGCAAGTCGTTTGGAGTTGCAATGCACTGCCTGACCATGTGGTGGAGATAGGTTCTGACCATGTGGTGCAGATAGATTCAATTGCAATTTTCATAAGGGAACTGGATGATTATCTGAAGAGGAAATGTTTTATTGGGCTACTGGAAAAGATGGAGGAGTGGACTAGCTGAGTTGTTGTAGCAGAGAAATGACACAAAGACAGTGCGCTGAATGGCCTCCTTCTGTGCTGTAACCAGTCCATGATTCCAGTATAGGTACATTTAAGGTATTAAGGAGAAGAAGCTGAAGGTTACCCTGATAGTGTGACCAGGAAGTGTGGGGGGAGACTTTAAATACAAAGAGATCCATAGTAACAAAAGATGATTCCCACTCTCCCATACAAAGTGAGTGCAGTTTACCTACTTTAATATAGGACTCAGAACCCAGGAAACAAAGTGGTAAATCCTTGTCTTTGTTGCAAAGCCTTACCCAAATAAACATTGCCTGTTAATCGCTCACGGCTTTGATGGAACTGTTACGTTTCATCATTTTTAAAAACTGGTTTGTCAGGTTTAAAGCTCTGGCAGTGTGGATGACCCCCCCACCCTCACCCCACAGCCCCCAGGCCCCATTGTTTGGAACCATCTGCCCCAACCATCACCTGGTTGGGGGTGGCGGATCAGTGCTCTGGCACTTGGTCAGCACTACACTGCTGCTTCTAATGCATCCACTCCAAAAGTTCCATTTGTTTTAAAAAGAATAATTACTTCAACTGAGTTTAGCTAAACTGAGTAAAGGATAAAAATGTATTGATTGGTATGAAAGTCACGGAGCAAGTTGGTACATGAGATAGCTTTGCATTCTTATCTGGTACAGCGTGAACTTTTCTCCAGTGTTTTAACAGTTACAGAATTTATACTCCAGGTCGGGTGTGATAATGATGTATTTGTGTCACAGCATGAATAAAGTGTCTTCTACAATTGCCACATTAAATTTTAGATTATGGGCTGGTGGCCTGTTTTGACATTACTCAAACAGTTAAAAGGTATCATAGTTTCCACGCTTCCGTTGTCATTGGCTGGGAGAGTGCAGACGGTGAAGGTGACGGTCCTCCCGAATTTGTCTCCCCATCTTTATTCCGCGGTCCTTTTTTAAATGGGTCAACAAAGTGATCACTGGCTTCGCCAGAGGAGCTGAAGTGCAAGTGGGAGGAGGAGCTGGGAGGAGAGATAGAGGATGGTCTATGGGTGGACGTGTTGAGCAGAGTCAACGCGTCCGCAACATGTGCCAGGCTCAGCCTGATAAAAATTCAAGGTCGTTCATCGGGCTCACCTGACAGTGGCCGGATGAGCAGATTCTTTGGGGTGGAAGGCAGGTGTGCAAAATGTGCGGGAGGACTAGGGAACCATGTCCACATGTTCAGGGCATGTCCGAAGCTGAGGGGAATTTTGGCAGGGGTTTGCAGATGTCATGTCAAGGGTGACACTGAGTCCAGAGGTGGCAATATTTGGGGTGTCGGAAAACCTGGGAATCCAGGAGGAGAAACAAGCAGACGTTCTGGCCTTTGCTTTCCTGGTAGCCCGGAGACGGATACTATTAGCTTGGAGAGACTCAAAGCCCCCGAAGTCGGAGACCTGGTTATCGGACATGGCTAGCTTTCTCTGTTTGGAGAAAATCAAGTTCGCCTTGAGAGGGTCACTGTTAGGGTTCGCCCGCAGGTGGCAACCGTTCGTCGACTTCTTCGCGGAAAATTAATTGTCAGCAGAAGGAGGGGAGGTTAGTTTAGCTTAGAGTCGGGGGTTAATAAAGGTGGGATGTTTAAGGAAGGCTTTTGCATTATGTTTATAGTTTCATGTACATTGTTTATTTGTTGTTGTTACAATGCCAAAAATACCTCAATAAAATATTTTTTAAAAAAAAGATACCATAGTTTCAACAACATTGGTTAATTCCATTTGCACATATATTTTAGTTCGATCTTTTTAATTCTTACTTTAGTTTTTGTCGTATTTAAAAATGTTCGCCAAATAATTTAACGCAGAGGGGAGATTTATCCACAGTTATAATGACAATGCAATTGTTCATTACTCCTTTGAAACTGGCATCCATTTCTGGGGCTGGATTCTCCACCGGTGGGATGCTCTGTTTTTCCGGAAGCCGGGGATTTCCCGACAGCGTGGGGCTGCCCCACAATGGGAAACCCCATTGACCGGCCGGCATAACAGAGCATCCCGCCGACGGGGTGAGGCAGGAATGTGGCGCGATGGGACGGAACATCCCACCCTGTAGTCTGAGCAACTCCAGTTATGCACAGAAATCCAGAAGTTGCAGTGATTCTACATTTCTCCAGGGCACTGTTGAGGAAACCGCCCCCCTCCCCAAATGACAATCAGTTAGACATCATTGGCCCTGATCTTCAAGCCAAAGATCGTCAGGCCAGGGCATGGATAGAAACTCCACGTCAAGACCCTGCGGAGTTTCCAAAAGTCAGACATGTGCAGAAGATTCACAGGAGGCGTGGATTGTTCAAATTGTTTTTTTGAGCTTTTGGATTGTTTCCAATTTTTAAAACCAGTCATTCAAAACCATATAAAAACGGATACTTAGGCTGAATGTCTGGATATTCTGAAGATAATTAAAAGGATTTTGTTAGACCTTTTCATTCATAGTCAAACACCAGCCAGGAGAAGCAGCAGCTATATTGGAGAACTGGCAAAGGTTGGTAATAATACAGGCACAGAACGCAATATAATAGGCCTTGCCATTTCGGCTCCTTGGAGTACGGTGCATGTCTGGGTCTCTCATGGTATTACTTTTCGGGAACACAGTGTGGCGGCTGCGGACACAGTCTAGCGCCACCACAGTCGGGGGAGGGCCGGCCAACGGGCAGGGGGGACTTTGGCATGGGCTGGGACATTGTTGGGGGGTGGTCCACAGATCACGAGCCAGCCAAAGTGGGATGCACTATTTGGCAGGCCGGGTCCATGCGCGGCTGGCGCCGTGTTGCACGCCGCCATGTTGCACTGCTTGAAACCATCCAGAAGTTTGGTGAGGGCTCCCTCCGTGAAACGTGGTGCTGTCTTCCTGGCAGCCAGCCCCCCCGACTGGACTTAGAACAAGTGCTGTGGAGGCATTCAAAAGGAGCGCTGCACTGATAGGTTTCCTGGGGCGATCGAATCAGAAGTGTGGAGTAAATCACATGGGGGGAAAAAAAGAATTGTTAAAGAGGCTGAATATGCGGTGAGGTTTCTTGCCGTTGCCCTCGGTGGGATTCTCCCTGGATTTCTCACTGGACCGACACTTTGAAAAAAATATGAGAAAATCCCGCCCATAGAAACACTTTGATCCTGGAAATTAATAGACACAAAGGAAGGCAGATTGCCATTGGCTGATGGGGATCTTCTGGTCCTGCCAATATCTATGGAATGTTGCACGGCTCGCCCATACCGGCACTGGGGAACGCACCGTGATTGGTTGGGGGGGGGGGGGGGGGGGGGGGGGGGGTGGGGAGGGGGGGGGGGGGTGGAGGGGTTGGCTTGTGTGGGACGAAAAACTCCCACTGGCGGCAATGGTTGGAAAATCCTGCCCAAAGCCTGTTGATGGCAACACATTTAAATAAAGGCATCAATATATTAACACAGAAAACACAAAATATCAAGTGAAATATAACAACGCAATGTGGTGTATATAGCAAAAATACAAAGAACATGACACAAAGAAATGAAAAGACACAAAAATATCCCTCATGATAAAAGGAGTGGGGGAGATGATGAGGTTGAGGAGGTAGTGTTGGAGGGAGTGTCTTTAATTTCTACTGCATCTCACCTATCATCTTGGCGTGACCGCCACTCTGTGCCAGATGCATGCTCAGCAGCAGATGTCTCTGCACTGGTCTGCTGCTGGCCAGAAGTTGCAGGGAGCACCATTTGAGACAGAATCTGTCTCATTCCATTCAAAGTTTCATTTCTTCTTTACAGAACTGACAAAGTACCTAATTCTGCTGCTTGAAGAACCCTACTGTTTGTTTGTTGATGCTGGTTAACATCCGTCCTAAATTCAAAGTTTGCTGAAGCAAGTTAGAAGTGGCCTGATATATTCTCAATACAGTACAGTAGTCCCCCGTTATAACGCGGGTGTTCGGGTCCAAGACAGCCACCCGCGTTGTAACCGAGCCGCGGATATCCAAGATGGCGGATATCGAAATGAATGAACGAGAGGAAACATCGCTGACTATGCTGAACATTGCTGAATGGAAGGGCGTTTTAAATAAGAAACAGCAAAGTTCGTTCAAGTCTTAAATCAAGTTTTAAATGTATTAAAATATATACAATAATATACAGTATACATACAATAATATACTTAAAATTGTACTTACACGCATATTTTTAAAATCATTTAAAAAAGTCTGTGAGTTTCCTCTGGCACATCCCCTTCCTCATCTTGACTTGTGCTTGTCTCTGGAGGTTCTTCAGGTGCAGGATGTATATCGGGTCGAAGTCTTGGTGCTCTGTGTATGCTATGAGCCACTTCAGGTGCGTGATGGCTTCCGAGTGGCTCTTTGCCACTGTGGGCTGGGGTTCTTCTTCTTCTTCTGCCTCCTCTTGGGTGACCTGGTCGATGATCTCCTCCTCTGTGAATGTTTCTGCGGGTGCCATGTCATCCTCTGCTGCTGCCCACCTGTCCACCCAATCCTGGAGTGTTAGGTTCTCATCCAGTTGGTCCTCTAGCCTCTCCTCAGCTGCCCTGATCTCTGCTTCAGTAAAGCCTACGAAATCCTCTTCATCCGGGTAATGTTGGGGTCGTGGGAGTGCTGCTCCTAGGGCCTGTTCCAGCAGTTGGCGATGGTCTTCTCTGTCACAGCTCCCCAGGCCTTCCCTGCCAGATAACAGGCATCCTTGATGGTGATGGCTTTCAGGTAATCTGGGACAGTGAGAGGAGAGTCTATCATTTCCAGGATCAGTTCCTTTTTGTACACAGACTTGAAGGTCTGAATGATGCCAGCATCACATGGCTGGATCTTGCTGGTGGTGTTCTTTGGGAGATAGAGCACTTGGATCTGCCCATCCCTGGTCTTGAGAACATCTCTCTGAGGGTGGGCTGAGCAGTTGTCCAGTAGGAGTGTGGCCTTCTGCGGTAAGTTGCGGGCTCTAAGGTGGTCCCTGACACTGGGTACGAAGAACTTGAAGAACCACTCCTCAAATAAGGAAGCTGTCATCCAGGCTTTGCCAGAGTTCCGGTAGGTAATGGGTAGGTTCTCCATGTTGATGTGGTGAAAGCATCTAGGAGACTTGAATTTGCCCACAATCAATGGCTTCAGCTTGTGTGTTCCCGTGGCATTGCTGGCAAACAGGATGGTGAGCCTGTTCTTGGCTTGCTTGTACCCCAGAGTCTTGTGGGCATCATCCTTGACAGCTAGGGTCTTGTCAGGCAGCATCTTCCAGTAAAGCCCTGACTCATCTGCATTGTAGAGTTGCTCTGGGGTCAGCTCCTCTTGCACCATGTAGTTCTTGAGGATGTCGGGAAAGGCTGCTGCGGCTCCTGAGTCGGCGGATCTCTGTTCACCACTGATGGTAACTGCACCTATCCCATGTCTTTTCTGGAACCGATGGAGCCAACCCTTGCTGGCTACGAAATTGCTGTCCTCTGGGTGGAGCTGGTGATGGAACTTCTCAGCCTGAGTCCTGATGATAGGTCCAGATAAGGGGGTGCCACCAGACTGTTCCTGGACAAACCAGGTGAACACAGCCTTCTCTAAGTTACTGTCACTAGCGTTCCTTGCCTTTTTCCTGCTAAGCCCTTCACTCTGAGAAACTGTCCCAACATATGCTCTTAAATTGGGCTCATCTTTCACCCACCCACGGAGGGTTGACTCTGGTACACCAGTCTCTCTGGATAATTTTGCCTTTGTTTCCCCGTTTCGAAGCCGGTCTATCAAATGTATCTTTTGACTCACTGAGTAAGACTTGCGCTTAAACATTTTGAACGACAGCAACTGAACTCGAACTCGAAGATACCTGCACTGGAAAAGGTATCCCTTTTATGGCTGTGTAACTGGGCTAATCGGTCGCGGCTACTCATCGCGGCTAATCGTTCTACAGTACAATACAGTGATCATCGCTGCTAATCGGTCTAATCATCGCGGGTAATAATCGCTGCTAATCGGTCTAATCATCGCGGGTAATCATCGCTGCTAATCGGTCTAATCATCGCGGCTCAAAAAGGTGCTGTTTCAAAAAGAGTTTAAAATGATTCAAGTAAGTTGGGGTCCATAAACCCCCCCGCCGTATATCGCGGTATTGCGGGGCGCGTTATAACGGGGGACTACTGTATAGTGAATCTGGTCCTAATATAAGGGCTTAAGGGGCATTAGATCATTTTTTATTTTCTTCACCACCAGCATGGATCTGATGCTGCTCGTGTGGTCAAACGGACGGCAAAGCTTCCACACACCAAAGACTCAGGTCCCTCACCTCCTGAAGATGCTAAACATCCACCTTCCATCACAGCAGCTATAACATGACAGGCCTCCCCTCCTCACAAACTGTAACATTTAACATCATCGCTGTAGTATCACCAACACTCCAAATCAGACATCTTACCCTCCTAAAGTTCCTCTCCCCTCTCCACTGCAGCTGCCATATCACAATGCTGTGAAATATTTACCTCGTCCCTTTCCTTATCACCTCCTTTCAGGAATCTCGGACGCTGCCTCCAATAATCAAGTTCTAATGTGCCCATGGATGCTTGTGCATCTGCCAGAGTTTAAAAAATCCATCACTTTTTTTGTCACATAAATTAACACTTTTCCTGATTCATAGAATTCCCACAGTGCAGAAGGAGTCCATTTGGCCCATTGAGACTGCACTGACCCTCCGAAAGAGGACCCCCATCTAGGTCCACTTCAGGTCATAGAATTATAGAATCCTTACAGTGCAGATGGAGGTCATTCAGCCATTAAGCTTGCACCAACCCTCCGAAATAGGACCCCCACCTAGGTCCACTTCGAATCACAGAATCCCAACCATGCAGAAGGAAGCCATTCGGCCCACTGAGTCTGCACATGTGGCCATCTAAAATGGCCACCCGCATAGGATAATGGGAATTGTGGTCAAGTTGGGACAGAAACAGTACATGTCCCAGTGTATTGGGCAAAGGAAAACCAGATTGAACTGAAACTCGCACCTGTTAAAGGTCAATCACCGATTTCCCCAGGACAATAGACTTAAATAAAGGAATAGCAACAGTAGCAGACTCACCGGCGCCACTCCCCCTTATTTGGAAAGGCATACGTACTTGGGACAATGGTAACTAGGACCCACCCAGCCATCGAGGTACCCGCCCCTAATTGGCCAGAATAGATTAGGGTGATCGAGACCCTATCGATCCATTGGATCCTGAGTTAGCACCGCCCAAATGGGCGCAAAAAAGGAGAAGGATAAAAGCTACTGCGCCACTCGGGATCAGTCTCTTTTGGGACCGGCCTGTACCCACACCAACAGGAGCATAACGACCAGCCAAGTTCAAGACCCGCGATCGCTACCTGAGAGAGACAAACCTGACGTCTTCCAGCTGACACATGTGGGGATTCAGATAAAGGCCTTATCTACCTGCACAGAGCTGGTCACCCAGAAGTTAAGTAAAGGTTATCTTAGCTGATAGGTGTAGTTTAATGCGTAGCCACGTGTATCATTGCACATAGAAATAAGTCTTGTGTTAAATAATAAACTGTCCTTTGAACTAACATACTGGTTGTGTGGTCATTTGGTCAATACAAGAAACATACTCGCAGGTTGTGTGGTTATTATTAGCAACACACCGGCCCTCTGAAAGAGCACCCTACCTAGGCCCAATACTCTGCCTTATCCCTGTAACCCCATCGAGCCTTTGGACAGTAAAGGGCAATTTAGCGTGGCCAATCCACCGAGCCTGCACATTGTAGTGATCTCTGTATGTGCATATACATAAGGGGTGGATGTGTAAACAGTAGAATCAGAAGATCACTAGAGGGCAGCACTAACAGGGGTATAAAAGCCAGACTCATGCTGTTCCTCTCTCTCTTTGACGTGTTCTGTGATGAGAACAGGAGTATAGATTAGTTCAGAGTATTAGTGTAGTTAAACATAGTTACTGTATTTAGATCTTGTTAACCTTATTGCTGGTATTAATGTTTAAGTAAAGAACTCACAAAATTATTGTTTTAGTTACTCAAATCTTTTGTTACTACTGGACGACTTTGAGTCTTTTTTATCAAGATTCTGAAAACCTCTTCAACAACAAAATTGAGTAACATATATTACATTCAGTAGTATAACATACTACAGAAGGGGGATATAACATGGTACCAGGATTTTTGGCTCTAAAAGAACAGTGCTAGTTAGATTAGGTTAGACAAAAAGAAAGAAAATAAAGTAACAACTGTTTGACTGTGGAAGACTTCGCAGCATTTGGATCCTCAATGACCAACTGATTCGATGTACCACGTTTAAGCTCCATGGCAGCTGAAAACTATCGGTGACTTTAATAGTAACTGGAAAATGGTTAAACAACAGTTGCAAATATATTTGGCAGCTAGTGATTTAAACACAGCCTCTGAAGAAAGAGGAATAGCACTGCTACTGTGCCTGGCAGGTGAGCAAGATGTCGAGATCTATAACTCCTTTAATTACTGAGAAGATAAAGACAGAACTAAATTTAAAGTGATAATCAAAGAAATTGAAGAACACTGTAAAATGCAGACTATTGAGTTCCTGAAAAGATTTAACTTTCGTAATAGGTTCCAGAGAAACGGCGAGCCAATCACTAATTTTTTTTACAGACCTCAAGTTACTAGCACAAGGCTGTAATTTTGCTCCTTTACGAGACTCAATGATCAGGGATCAATTCGTTGATGGGCTATTTGATGAAAGTTTAAGGGAATCACTTTTACAAATAAATGGGCTAACTCTAGAAATCGCGACATAAAAGTGCATATCGTAAGAACAAAAAAAAAATTAGTACCTTGGGTTTTTACAAAGAAAGAATGGCATGAAAATCCTCCACGAGGTTGAGGAAGTTAAAATGGTGTTGCAGCCTTCTAAATACCTTCTTCACAGCGGCAGCTCCCATTCAAACCAGTACGCACATGCGCACATCCAGGAAAGACACGTACTGGCAAAATTCTGTTCTGTACATGCGCAAGAAGCTGTGCATGCACAGTTGAAAAACGAGCGCACTCTGGAGGACGATGGATTTGTGCATGCGCAATTGATGTTTACACATGACGTCATGAGCGTCATGACATTAGAAGACTCAGACCACCCCCACTTAAAGGGAAACTGCCCGAAATTTCAAAATAAAAGCTACAAAACCCAGATTTGTTACCTCGAAAAGCAGAATATTTCCTGAATTTCTAAGAACAGTTGAAAATATCTTTTGCAGCACCATGGAACAAGCAGCATCCAACACAAAGAGCACATTAACAAATCCAAAACTAAAGATTTGTTAATTGAACATGATGAGCATAATAACAAATCCAAAACTGAAGAAGGTTATTTGTTTATTGAAGAATACTATTCAGACCTGGCTGAGTTATTCGGATATGATAATCATAGCACCAACAACATGGTTGAACAACTCAATACGACTCCACTCATGGTAGATGAATCCAATACCATGATGCAATGGCACAGCGTTGATACATTGGATGACAGCAACCTGTCAAATAGCCAAGAAGAAAACGTCACACAGAGAATACTGACCGACTCCATTGCGAGAGCACAGATTGACTCCACAGAGAGAACACTGCATGACTCAACACAGAGAGCGATGAAAGACTCAACAGAGAGAGCGTTGGAAGCCTCCACGGAGAGCTCGTTGACAGGTTCCAGAATGGAAGCAATTAAAGACTCCAAAGTGACAACCGTGCATGAAGAAGACTATGCAGGTCTATCCACCTTATTTCAGCAACTAGAAGCAGGCTATAAAAGTCTACCCAGCTCATTTAATCAACAACAAGAGGACAATGAAAGTCTAACCACTGTATGTGAGAATAGTGTAAATGTGATTACAATTAACATACAAGATGTGCAAGATCACAGCGAAACTGACAGATCTCAGCTCGTCTGTGCAAAAGAACTGGCAATCAAAGTAAAACTGCACATGAGTCCAGTGGGACCACGTCAATTTAAACCTCATCTACTCCAAACAACCTACAAGATAATGAAATCTTAAGACGTTGATTCCAGAAGAGGAACACCAAGAAATCACATATGATTCAAATGAACCTGAAATTACTCCAGAAGAGGAGCACCAAGGAATCAAAGAGGAATCAAATCAACCAGAAATGACTGATGTCATCAAGATCAATGTGACATCAGATCATTCACACAAACCTCAAATCAGAAACCTCAATAAAACATCAGATGCCACAAAGGACACTGATGCCAATAAATTTGAGAATTACTCAAATTGTCCACAAGGAACAGCCATTGAGCACAACAAAAACAACAACAAGAACAACAATGAAAACAACAACAACAACAGAAACAACAAAAACAACAATGAAACAACAACTTGTACAACATGGTACAACTCTGCACGTGAAGGACAATGTAACAGCACAGTCTAAAACAATGGCAAGCGTAGAAACATAACATGGACATTGGATTGGATTGGATTTGTTTATTGGCACGTGTACCGAGGTACAGTGAAAAATATTTTTCTTCGAGCAGCTCAACAGATCATTAAGTACATGGGAAGAAAAGGGAATAAAAGAAAATACATAATAGGGCAACACAAGATATACAATGTAACTACGTAAGCACCGGCATTGGATGAAGCATACAGGGTGTAGTGTTAATGAGGTCAGTCCATAAGAGGGTCATTTAGGAGTCTAGTGACAGTGGGGAAGAAGCTGTTTTTGAGTCTGTACGTGCGTGTTCTCAGACTTCTATATCTCCTGCCCGATGGAAGAAATTGTAAGAGTGAGTAAGCCGGGTGGGAGGGATCTTTGATTATGCTGCCCGCTTTCCCAAGGCAGCGGGAGGTGTAGATGGAGTCAATGGATGGGAGGCAGGTTCGTGTGATGGACTGGGCGGTATTCACGACTCTCTGAAGTTTCTTGCGGTCCTGGGCTGAGCAGTTGCCATACCAGGCTCTGATGCAGCCGGATAGGATGCTTACTATGATGCATCTGTAAAAGTTGGTAAGGGTTAATGTGGACATGCCGAATTTCCTTAGTTTCCTGAGGAAGTATAGGCATTGTTGTGCTTTCTTGGTGGTAGCGTCGACGTGGGTGGACCAGGACAGATTTTTGGAGATGTGCACCCCCAGGAATTTGAAACTGCTAACCATCTCCACCCCGGCCCCGTTGATGCTGACAGGGGTGTATACAGTAATTTGCTTTCTGAAGTCAATGAACAGCTCTTTAGTTTTGCTGGCATTGAGGGAGAGATTGTTGTCGCTACACTACTCCACTAGGTTCTCTATCTCCCTCCTGTATTCTGACGTCGTTATTCGAGATCCGGCCCACTATGGTCGTATCGTCAGCAAACTTGAAGATGGAGTTGGAACCAAATTTTGCCACGCAGTCGTGTGTGTACAGGGAGTAGAGTAGGGGGCTAAGTACGCAGCCTTGCGGGGCCCCGGTATTGCAGACTATTGTGGAGGAGGTGTTGTTGTTCATTCTTACTGATTGTGGTCTGTTGGTCAGAAAATCGAGGATCCAGTTGCAGAGTGGGTAGCCAAGTCCTAGGTTTTGGAGCTTTGATATGAGCTTGGCTGGGATTATGGTGTTGAAGGCGGAGCTGTAGTCAATAAATAGGAGTCTGGGGCAGCACGGTGGCGCAGTGGGTTAGCCGTGCAGTCTCACGGCGCCGAGGTCCCAGGTTCGATCCCGGCTCTGGGCCACTGTCCATGTGGAGTTTGCACATTCTCCCCGTGTTTGCGTGGGTTTCACCCCCACAACCCAAAAGACATGCAGGTTAGGTGGATTGGCCACACTAAATTGTCCCTTAATTGGAAAAAAATGAATTGGGCACTCTAAATTTATTTTTTTTTAAATAATAATAAATAAATAAATAAATAGGAGTCTGATGTAGGGGTCCTTGTTTTCGAGATGCTCTAGGGATGAGTGTAGGGCCAGGGAAATGGCGCCTGATGTGGACCGGTTGCAATGGTATGCGAATTGCAGTGGATCAAGGCGTTCTGGCAGTATGGAGGTGACGCGCTTCACGATCAACCTCTCGAAGCACTTCATTACAACTGAAGCCAGGGCCACCGGACGGTAGTCATTGAGGCACGTTGCCTGGTTCTTCTTTGTATGTATGATGTATGATGGTGGTCTTCTTGAAGCAGGTGTGGACCTCGGAGTGGAGTAGGGTCACGTTAAAGATGTCCGTGAACACTTCTGCCAGCTGGTCCGCGCAGGCTCTGAGTGCACGATCAGGGATCCTGTCCGCACCCGTCGCCTTCCGAGGGTTCACTTTCAGGAAGGCCGATCTGACTTCGGAAGCTGTGATGGTGGGTATGGGTGAATTATGGGCTGACATCGGTGTGATATTGGTCACACAAAACATATAGACATTGGTGTGACATTGGTCACACAAAACAAATATCATGCCAACGAATTTCACAAATTCATATTTGCTCCAAAACAAACATTCAAACTAGTTTTCAAGGCAGGTGATATACAGAATCGATACCACAAACACAGGAAAAGACAAGGTCAGACAACGAACACTGCAACAGTAATACGACAAGCAGCGCCACGCTCCTATATTGTAAAATCTGATGAGGGTGTGCTGTTTAGACGCAATCAACGAGAATTGCTAAAGGTTCAACCTCCTAAACCTGTCTTTCCAGAGTTGATTCACACACTCAACTACGCTTTAAACCATCCGTCAGTAAACAGAAGGACATTAAAACATCAGTGACCCCATGTCCACTCTAGAGATCAACTAGAAAATGACACAAACCCAATCGTTTGAACTTGTGACCATTGGACTGATTAACTCATTGATTCTATGTAATGCATTTGCAAACTGCATCAACTATGTTTGTTAAATTTTCTTTACAGCACACAGAAAATATGTAACACAAAGAAAAGGGGGATTTAGTGATCTCTGTATGTGCATGTACATAAGGGGTTAATGTGTAAACAGTAGACTCAGAAGATCACTAGAGGGCAGCACCAACAGGGGTATAAAAGCCAGACTCATGCTGATCCTCTCTCTCCTTGACGTGTTCTGTGATGAGAGCAGGAGTATAGATTAGTTCAGAGTGTTAGTGTAGTTAAACATAGTTACTCTATTTAGATCTTGTTAACCTTATTGCTGGTATTAATGTTTAAGTAAAGAACTCACAAAATTATTGTTTTAGTTACTCAATAAATTTTTTGTTACTACAAGACGACTTCAAGTCTTTTTCATCAAGATTCTGAAAACCTCATCAACAGCAGGATTGAGTAACATATATTACATTCAGTAGTATAACCTAACATACTACAGAAGGGGAATAAAACATACATCTTTGGACTGTGGGAGGAAACCAAAGCACCCGGAGGAAACCCACACAGAGAAGGTGAGAACATGCAAACTCCACAGTCACCCAAGGCTGGAATTGAACCTGGGTCCCTGATGCTGTGAGGCAGTAGTGCTAACTGCTGTGCCTGCCTGCTGCCTGATGATCTAAGCACGCAGCTAATGACACCACCTTCATTCATCCGTGCACCCCTCCCCCCCCACCCTCCAGTCTAAGAGCCCATCCGAATGTTATAGACCAGCTTTACCTCAAGGAAGAAATGAAAAAATCATGGTCCAGAGTTTGCTGTGCTGTCTTGTGACATATTTTTTGACTGCAGTAGACATCTTTCAGTCTCTGTCCAGGCGGACTTCTGATTAGACATAATACTTATGACAAAGTCAGAACTATCTCCAAGGCAACTGCATTTTACATCACCTCATAAAATTAGTAAACAAAATCAACATCTAACATTCAGTATTTTCAACTCAAAAACAGCATGTCCTGTGTCCTTTACTCAGTGAAATTTATTTCTATGATTTACTATAGAAAAACAGGTTGCTTCATGACAGCAGGTTTCTACTCCTTTATCCTTTGGGGAAGAGTCATTGCCACTCACTCTGATATTTCCAATCTGTTCTCAATATAAAGTACTTCAGGATTATCTGACAAGTCAACTGAGTACAGATTTTATTTAAAATATACATTTAAAGAAAGGTCAATCATAAAGGCTTTGCAGCTCTTTTTCCGCTCCCTTCCCAATGCATTATTTGTCACTTCCATATTCATATTTAGCCAGCCAGTGATCTCTCAGGGTAATGCAGAAGTGGAATCATTGGTCGGTTACTATAGTTACTCGTCAATGAAAAAGTAAACGGAGCGGTTGATTTTATTGATTTACAGATACGGGGCGGGATTCAGCGGCACACTGTTCGCTGGTGGTGAGATTCTCTTTTCCCGCAGCTTGTCAATGGGATTTCCCATTGAAACCACCCCACACCGCCGGGAAACATGTAAGCGGGGGTGCACTGTCAGTGGGAAAACAGAATCCCAATGGACGGAGGTTTCTGGCCATGATCTGTACCAGCTACTTGAAGGTGATTCGGCAACTTTCAAACTGTGGATAAATTTTCATCAATAAAATAAAATAAAAAGTAACAGCAAACATTCTGCTGGAATTACAGCAGAAATAAATTCCACCCCATCCTTTCCACTGAGTTGGGATAGTAGGACAGTAAACCCATAATCCAAGAGTTTTCAACAAGTATTCAGGAAATGCTGAGGCAGTGAGGTGAATGGAGCTACAAGGTCAAGGAGTTTCTTTGTCGCTTTTTGAGAGTGTTAGCTGGCTGGTTAATTGTCACATCCAGATTTGATCTGCACGTGCGCATTTTGATTATTAAGCAGGACGCATACACAAATAATTTTTATCAGATCCTAATGTAATGTGGCAACATTGCCAGAGAGGGACATATTAAATCCAACTACAGTTAATTACCCAGTAGTCAACAGCAACTTGCATTTATGTAGCCTATTTAAGGTGAAAAACAGGTCCCCTGACACTTAGTCAGCCCTAGTATTCAGATAACAGGCTTAGCTGCCTTTTGGCTGTTAGTGTAATTTGCATGTGGATGGACAACACAACAGAAGATGTGAACCTTGACCTAATAACAGGTCAGAATTAGAAACAGATTTTACACGATCTGTGACTTAGAGCAGTTTTGAAGAATACTTGACGGAGGTTTTAGGTCCATCCATCATAACTAATCCTTGTTAAAAGCAACAGCTGCATTTTATTTTCCCTAAGATCTGAGTAAGCTTTATAAAAAGAAAAGCGGTGAGTTGACATAATTCTTATCCATGTTTGTTGGAACGAATTCACATTCATGGGAATATTTAAAGAGAAATTCATGATTATTTAATAGGCAATATAACATCTTGACGCACGGTGCATTTTTAAGCCACAATCCACTTATTAGAGAATTTATAGAATTTCAACATGGTAACAAATCCCCGTTTAATGGGATAAGATATCTCATACCAAAGCTAGTCATAACAAACCTGATCTAATGCTCTGAATACATGCTTGTGGAGAGCATCGAACTTAAATTTTTCCAGCTATAAATTACATTTCGGGATTTTTCTAATCAAGGGATTATCATGCCAGCTGCGTAGAAACAAATAATAGATTGCAGAACAAAGAAACATTTGTGAATATCTGAGGTAACATTCCAACCATAATGAAAGACGGTGGGGTAAATCCTTTGGCCTCTGCCACATACTTCTCGGTGGCAGGACATCACCCTTGGCAGGCAGTGGGATCTTCTGGTCTTCCACTGTCAATGGGATTTCCCCCTGAATCCACCCCACGCCACCGGGAAACCGGAAGCAGGGATGAGCTGTCGGCGGGACCGGTGTGAACAGGAAGAAGACCTCTCCCAGTATCAATCATTTGTTTGAAACCATTCCAACAACACCTTTAGCAACTATGCCAAAAGGTTTATAAGATTGTTGGGCGGGATTCTCCGCTTGCCGACGCTGATTTCGGAATCGGGGATCGGGCAGAGAATCCCTTATTAATGACCGAATCGGGAGTGGCACCTGTTTTCCAATGCTCCGCCCCCTCCAAAAGGGCGTCATCGCGGAGTACGGCGCATGCTGTTGGGATGGCCTCAGGATGTTACCTGTTACCATCGATTCTCCGCCCCCGACGGGCCGAGGTTACGGCGGCATGGTTCACTTGTGCTGTCAGTTTTTGTGAACCTGGCGAGGCAGCTGTGGACTGTGACCAGTGCCGCCACAGTCATGGCGAGGGGACGTGCTGCTGGCTGGGGGGGGAGGGGAGGGCTTTAGTGAGGACTGGGGGGTATGTTGGGGAGTGGTCCAGGGGTGCTGAGGGGGTGTCCAGGGGGACATTGTCTGGCAGGTCGGATCCGCGCCCATCTGGTGCAATGTTGTAAGGTGCGACCGCTGCAGGTCATCGCTGTGCGCATGCACTGTCAAGGACCCGGCAATTCTCCTACCATTTATTTCATGAAGGCTGTGTGTTTTACATGGCATGGCTGCTATCCCCTCACCGGTCAGAGGGTCAGTGTTGGAGCCTCGCCGATTTTTCCATTGTAAAACTAGACATTTCCTCCGGTCATAGCCTCAAAATCGCAGAATCCGGCCCATTATGTTTTGGGATCGTGTCTTTAGTTTAGGGTAAAGTGGGGGAAATGAAGGTGATCATGTGATTTACGGCTGGATTCTCCAGAAATCCGAATCACAATCAGACAGAGAATTGGGCGTTCATCCATAATCAAGGTCTGCGCCAGGCGCCATGCTCTGTTCCCACCCTGGTGGCGAAAATGGTTTGTGCCCCATGATGGCGAGGACCTGCAAAACTGGCATTTGCATTCATCTAAATGTATGTAGCGTGTTGGACCCACTGTGCTCTGCGCCTCCTGCGATGCTCTGCACCCAAAGAAGGCAACCCAGTAGCCTCATCACTAAAATGCCCCACCGAGGTGATAGTCTCTGCGATGGTGGAGGGTGCAGGTGACAGCAGTGACAAAACTGTGACAGCAACTGTGAAGGGTGCCTACTTCATCTTGTGGCATCTATGCCACTTGAAAAAGTGGATTTTACAACACTGGTCTCCACCTAGCCGACCATCGATCGCCTGCGTAAAAAAACTCCCTCGTTAGAATCTGCCTTTGGATTATGGACTCACATGAACCAAAATTCAGGTTTCATTCATCCTTGTACTGGCAATCTTCCTTCCTGTATCCCCCGCTTTACTGTGTGAATATACAGTGGGAAGTTCCTTCTGCGGGTTTTGAATGTGTACAGTAGATTAATTTGCTGAGTCAATTTTAACTCAAGTTTGCTGTTGGTTTATTAGCAAGACTGGATTACACAAAAACTGAGAGGTTGGAAAAACATGCCACTGCTTATTCATAAAAAACAAATTAATTCAAAACGCCTTCAATTGGTAAGAGAAAAACAGTGCTGTTAGATCTGGGCCCACCCTGCCTGTAATACTATTCTACAATCACTTGGAATTGTAAATCAAATTTTTTTATTAATAGGCATCCCATTGTGGTAATGTTATATTGTAAACTCAGTAATTGAAGCACAAATGCTTTAATGAAAGCCGTCAGGCTTATGTCAACAGACAGAATAAAATAACAAGCACTAATTTTTCTTTGAACTCCAAACTGTTTTTCTTAATTTAAAGCCCAGCATAGTTAAATCCACTGACTACTTTGACAGTCCCAATGGGCATTGACAGGTTTTTGACAGCTTGACAGGTTTGACAGGTCTTTGACAGTTTGACTGTTCTTTGATAGCTTTCACAATTCCAGTTTGTTTATGCACTTTTTATACACAATAATGTTTGCTTCTTTTTACAACTCCAAAAGGTGCCGTACCTATCTCAACATTTGCCTACATCTCCCAAAGATGTGCTGGGTTTTGAGAATCCCAAAGGATGCCTTACCTGCTTCAAAGTGTGCCTTACTTTTCCCAAAGGTATTCTGGGAACTTCTCCAAAGAGTACCTTGTCACTCCAGAGGGGTACCCTGACTAGTCAAATGAATCCACAAAATTCAGACCAACTATTCCTGGTCTGATTTGCACACATCATGTTTTACACTTTTGAACTACAATCATCCCACTTCAGTGGAGGTGGGTGATAATTCAAATGCCCATAAAATATTCACATGCAAACCCCAGCCTGACCCACATCCTGTGACCTTGAAAATAGGAATTGCCGCAAATGGGGATGGGTCTGAGGGTTTTCCCCATGATGGGTAGGCCGGGCCTTAGTCTCCAAAGGAAGGTGTTAGGAATGATAGGCTTTTTAAAAACTAGGATTGTCCACCCAGCGGTCCGTGGGTGTGGTTCGTAGAGCAATTCTTGAAAATGGCAGTAAAGCAGGTCAATAAGTTTGGAGGTTTCTGCAGGGGTTTGCTCCTTCAATGACAAGGCTGTCTCTCTCCCGTGTTTGCTGCTTAGAGACTCCTCCAATTATTGAACTTTTTACATGGCTTGCACAGTTTGAAAAGCTGTAGATTAGTTATTGGCAGCCACTAAGTCTTCAGATTCGTCAATGAAAAATGATAAAGGAGTTTCAGACTGACAAATCCCACAGGGTGGGCAAGGGAAGGATGTCCTAGTGACAATAAGTAAAAATGAGAGCTATGATAGGAGGAGCAGTGAACACTGGCAACTGTGATTATGAGAAGATAGCGAGACTGTGGAGCACGTGGGCCTCTGTTCACCACACTTTCTCATGACTTTGGACACTTTCACCTCGCCTTTGGTGCTTTGGCCTGGTTCTGGCTGCTTTTACTCCACTCCTGGAGATCTCGCTTGGGTCCTGTCACTTTCAACGCTCTTGGTCTCTGGATTGGCTCCTGCAGCTTTGGTTCAGCTCTGGCCAGGTTACCCCATTTTCTCCACATTCTGCCGGTTCTCCTTGTTTTCCTCTGGTTTTCCCAATGTTCCTCCACTTCTCGGAACTCCCCTCAGTGGGCAGCTCTGTTCATAATCAGTGAGCGTGGGACACTGAAGCACAGTTCGGGGCACTTGTCGATTATATGCACTATGGTTTGCACTACATGACAGTTGCACAGGGGTGAGTCACGGTGTCCCCAACTGAAGAGGTTGTTGAGGCAGTATCTGGCTACTGTGCTAAACCTATTCAGTTACCCACTAACCGCGTGGCAGGTCGAAGCCTGGGATCATCAACCAAGTGCTGTTTCTGGGCTGTGTTATTGGTGTTGTGTCACAGGTCCTTCCACAAATCCTCAGTAGAAGTGCATAGCTTGGGCAGGTTGGTCCAGATTGGCCGCCTTGAGATGTGGCTTTTTCTGGGTGCGTGGGTGGGTGGGTAGGTGATGTCTTCTACCAGCTGCAAATCTGGATTTTTGTTCGCTCTTTCTAACAATCTTGCTGTGCTGGCTGCATGACGGATTTGTGCTGGTGCAATGTTGTAGAGCACAGGTAGCCATTTTGTGTTTGTTGGCCGGATTACACCTGAGATGGTCCTCATGGTCTCATTCAGCTGGACATCGACAAGTTTGCAGAATACAAGTTCTTCCAAACAAAAGCGCAGTACTCAGCTCTACTGAGTAGCAGAGAGCCAAAGAGAAGGTTCTTCAAGGTCTGGTGTTGGCTCCTCAAGAGGTTCCTGCTAGTTTGCTGATGAAATTTCATTGTCCAATTTATTGTTGTCACATCATTTTTGCTCAGTAAATTGTTTCTTTTTATAATGTGGGCTGTTTTTTTAAACGTAAGCTTAATGTGTCAAACATTAGGCTGGATTCCCCCAGCCATGTGTTTCTTGGTGGGGGGATTCTCTGTTCTCACCACTGTCAATGGGAATTCCCATTGAAGACACCCTTTGCAACCAGGAAATCCACAAGCAGGGGTGCTCTGCCAATGGGAACAGAGAAGCCCAATGGCCAGATAATTTATTCCCTTACCTTTCCAAAATGTTCTCCCTGAGTGTGAGAAAAATGTAACTGTGGTCCCCATGCAAAAAAGTTGGGCAAGTTTGCTTTAAGATGTTTGTTTAGTTGAAAGATAGAATGAAGTTGGGAATTTAAAGGATAGCTGACTAACTTTTGTCCCTGAATATGTTGTCACCAGTAGTGGCTGACCCTCAATCCGAGGATGATGTCCACTCAGGGTTGTGAATATCGACCATGGGTTTCATAGTAATAGTCTTGTCACAAATCGGCTTACATTGACACTGCAATGAAAGTACTGTGAAAATTCGCTAGTCGCCACACGGTACACTGAGGGAGAATTCAGAATGTCCAATTCACTTAACAAGCGCGTCTTTTGGGACTTGTGGGAGGAAAAACTGGAGCACCCAGAGGAAACCCACACAGAAACAGGGAGAAGGTGCAGACTCCGCGCAGACAGTGATCCAGCCAGGAATCGAACCCTGGTCCCTGGCGCTGTGAAGCAACAGTGCTAACCACTGTGCTACTGTGCCACCCTTGTGACTGAACAGGCTGTTTTTGAGCCACCGATCTTTGGGCACATGGGGAAGGATGTCCTACGAGGGAATGGGATCCAGAGAAGAGGGCTTTCTTTCTTTTCTTTTTTTCTGTGCCGCTATATTGGCCCATCATTAAAACCTTATGACTCAAAGTGTGATGCAGCTTGAAGGACAAGTGATCGGCATTTTGACCAGTTGGAAGCATGTTCCTCCCAGGCATTAATGTCAATGCTGCTGTGCTTCAGTGGGAGCTTTGACGTGTCCTTGAAGTGTTTCCAGTGACCCTGGCTGGGTCACTGTCTGTGCGGAGTCTGCATGTTCTCCCCATGTCTGCGTGGGTTTCCTCCGGTTGTCCTAGCTTCCTCCCACAGTCCAAAGATGTGCAGGTTAGGTGGATTGGCCATGATAAATTGCCCTTAGTGTCCAAAAAATGTTAAGTGGGGGTTACTGGGTTACGGGGATAGGGTAGATACGTGGGCTTCAGTAGGGCGCTCTTTGTAAGGGCCGGTGCAGACTCGATGGGTCGAATTACTTCCTTCTGCACTGTAAATTATATGATTCTATGATTCCTTTGTCCTTATCTGGAACAGTGGCCTTTTGAGAGTTGAAAGAATCAAGACCTGGCAGGAGGCATTTTTCAGCCACCCGGACACAGTATCCAGTCTATTGAAGTTGATTTTTCCTGTGGGGTTGGCTTCAGGAAGGACACGAGTGTTTGTCTGTTGGTCCTCCCATTGAATCCAGCACATACAGTGGGAATATTGTTGATGGAATTTATTTAGCGTGCACAAGTTGATAATTCACGGTGAGTGCAAGGCCAGTGCGATTCACGTTACCAAGGAGTTGGGCTTTGAGTGGGTGAGAGTCTGTTGGAAGACATGGTAAGATCAGCTTACAGGGTATTTTCTTAAAATATTACTGAATCGCACAGGCGGTGGCAGTCTACCAGAATCTAAGATGTGTGAGAAAGTTGTGGCACAGAGGCAGAAAACCTTTATGATTATGCACGCAAGCAGGCAGATGAGATTGAAGACCAAGTTCATAAGAATTTAAACAATATTGGAAGACTTGCGCAACTTTGGCTCATGGGAGGAATCTCCAGGGTAACCTAATTGTAAAAGCCAGTTCAGCTGGAAAAGAAGAGAAACACGCCCTCAGAGCTCAGAATCACTTTGGATCATTCCTGGAGAATGTCATAACTATTTAAGGGGCAGAATAAAGTATAACTTTGGAGGGAGATTTTGCTCACGTTAAAACATTAACAATGGAATATTTCTGCAGTTTAGAGTATAAGTTTCCTATGAAATAGTGTTTGGTCAATGTTGCTTTTAGTTTGTTTGCTCCAGTAAAAGTCTTAACTTCAAATCTTATTGTGCAATTCCTTTTATATTGGTTACTAGAGAATTTGAATTTCTTTTAAAAAGTTATCAGTCCATCTGGGGGTAGCAAAATCAACAATAACCTGCCCTTCTCCCAGTTTTCTTGCTTGTGTTTTTTTTCCAAATTTCACTTTTAATTTTCCTTGGTCAGGACACACTATCTGCTAGAAGTGTGTGTGTGTGACAAGGATGTTATAATAGTGAGTCTGTGAATGCTAACTTTTAATCTCAATAGCATAAGAGCGTTTGACAAGCTCAATACTCATTAAAGTATCTTCCCTACGGTCCATAAACCAAGGCGCTAAGCACAATGGGTTGGTTCTCCATCGGCGGGATCCTCCATTTTGTCAGCAGCGCACTCACACCCACGGATTTCCCAACAATGTGGGGGTGCCCACAATGGAAACCCCATTGACCGGCTGCCGGGGAGGAGAATTCCGCCTAATGTGTTTACAGACAACATAATGGGTGAAATTCTCCATTTGGGAGACTTTCCCGCCGGAACTGAATTGCACATGATTTGTGCTTGTCCATATCTGTAGTAATTCTCGCCCACGTGATTCCCGGCCCAGAGGACCGGAGAAATATGCAGGCCCGGAGAATAAAGTGCCCAGCCCCTAGGTGGATGCAAATGGGTCATTAAGACTCCCTCTGGCACATGGCCATGACCTTCGATCCCGTCGCCGGTGGGTGGTGGGGGCTGGCAGAGAATCGGAAATGGATCGGCACCCACCGCCGATCCCATTTTCTCCTCGACGCTGGATTCTCCGCCTCAACAGGAAATCCACTACTGGCGGCAGAAAATGTTTCAGTTGTGGCTCCTGGAGGATAATAGGGATGGGCAGCACTTAATAAAGAACAGGACAAATAGAGGAGAGTAATAACAGCTATAACCCAGGAGGTTAAATGGAATGATTATAAAACAGTCCAGCTCTCAAAATGTGCTTGCAGCCATAACATGGATATTCAAGGTACCTTTGAACTTTGTATAATAGACTGGTTGTTGTCAACACGCAGTCAAAACAAAACACAATTTTCAGGTGAAATGCTGTTAGAATGTAGAAGATAATTGAATCAATACTTAAAGATATAATTAATAGGAAATAATAGCATTGTGTTAATGTCCCAGGGCTAGTAATTCAGACACCTCAATGAGTTCAAAACAATCACAGCAGCTGGGAAATTTAAATTAAGCTATTAATAAATCTAGAATAGAGAAATAACTAGTGGTAATATATTGTACACCCTCTTAAGTAGCCTTGCAGGTTATTTAGGGAAGGGCAAGAAATATTGGCTTTGCCAGTTGTCATGTTCCGGTATGTTATGACCTTTCAAACAATACTTCAAAAGTTTGAATACAAACATATAGAACATAGAACAGTACAGCACAGAACAGGCCCTTCGGCCCTCGATGTTGTGCCGAGCAATGATCACCCTACTCAAACCCACGTATCCACCCTATACCCGTAACCCAACAACACCCCCCCCCCCACGTAACCCAACAACACCCCCCACCCCACCCCCCACCCCACTTAACCTTACTTTTTAGGACACTACGGGCAATTTAGCATGGCCAATCCACCTAACCATATATTCAAATGGCCCCTGCAAATCATGTGACCATTGGCAGTGAGGTTTCAGACAGCCCGGTGTCCCAAGCAAATGCTTAAGTAACCATGTACATTCACAGCCATCTGGGAAATTCATCCTTGTTTAAGGATGAACTGTCAACAAGAAGAACGGTAGCATTCTAGCCAACTCATCTTTCTGTTTAAAAATGGGCAAATGAAACACTGAAACTCAATGGGAGTTAGGTGAATGTGAAAGGGATCCCATCGACCGTCGATTGTACTTTGAAGGCCTCTCGTCCAAACTAGACAGGATTTTCAACTTGTACAAGTCACATGATGGGCGCAGCCAGTTTTTCGGTCAGCTTTTGAAAACAGCAAAAACTGCTTTCAGGTGAAGTTCCAAAGGTCCATCAGAGAAGCCGCTGAGCCAGCTGCAAGTCAACTACGCAGCCAATGGTAACACACAATACCTTGAAAGTAGGGGAATGAGTATTTCCAACCTGTTCCAACTTGAATTTCATCTGAGAACAATCCTCCTGGAAATTCAACTACAAGAAGCCTCGCAGGTCACTGAAAAACCTCTATTACAAGACCTTCACTTCAACTAAATCCATCAACTGATCTACGAAAATACAGCCCCCCACAAGTTGGAGACTGAGAAAATTATGCTTTATAATGGTATCATATTTTTTTTCATCTGTACCTGATCTTTGAGTGATGGTGTGTCATAATATACATCCATGTATATGATGGTGCACAGACAGGCAGTGATTGACACACAGAATGACCAGTGAGCACACAGAACACAGCAGCCAATCACCAGACAGGACACGACCACTATAAAGCCAGAGGGCACCAGTTTTCCCGCTCTCTTGGGATCCAGCCACTGGGACAGTCAGAGTTTGTGAGCAGCAGCTAGTACAAACACCATGTGGTAGTCAGTTAGTCTGGTCAGGCTAGCCTCAGGTCTCCAGTCAAGTCAACATAGTGTCAACCCACAGTTAAGCATGTAATATAGTTAGATGTTAAATAAAATCGTGTTGCATCGCATCAAGTGTTGGAAGCCTGTCTCTCTCTATACTGCATCAAACGCAGACCACATAGACCCAGCTTACCCAACACATCATGGTACCAGGTATGGATGTTGAGCATTGACGGACTCACCTTGAGGTAATCTGCCTTGACCAGCGATCAGCCATCCGGTAGCATGGACAGCGTCCGCCCTCCTCTGCAGCTCCGCATCGCCGACAACCTCGGTGCAAACTGGAAGATTTTCAAACAGAAGTTCCAGCTCTACCTTGAAGCCACCGACCTCGAGGCCGCATCAGATGCCAGGAAGATCGCAGTTCCTTTCGACAGCTGGTGACCACGCTATCCACATCTACAACTCCCTTACATTCGCTGAAGGTGAAGACAAGATGAAATTTAAAACAGTCCTGCTGAAGTTCGACAGCCACTGCAACATTGAGGTGAATGAGAGCTTTGAAAAGTACGTCTTTCAGCAGAGGCTTCAGGGTAAGATGAACCTTTTCAGTCCTTTTTAACCCATCTCCGCATCCTCGCGCAGTCATGCAACTATGACTCGACAACTGATTCCATGATCCGAGATCAGATCGTTTTTGGGGTCCACTCCGATTCCCTTCACCAGCAGCTCCTGAAAGTTAAGCAGCTCACCCTTACCATCGCCATTGAAACATGCGTTCTCCACGAGCAGGTTAACAACCGGTACTCCCACATCAGGGCGGCAGAAACGGCAAGACTAAACCCCCACGAGGCAGAACGGGTACAGGCCATCAAATAAATGCAGGGCCTGAGTCCTGATGAGAGTGGCCATTTCGCACGCTTTTCACGGGCTCCAGCACATGAGCGTCACGACTGAGGGGACAGCGAGACCGATGACCAGCCTGCGCAGGTGCGCACGTCGTTCGACCGCACTGCGCATGCGCGTTGTCGCACGGAATGCGCTGACATCGGTGTCATGACGTGTCCGAAATGTGGCTCCGTCCATTTAAAGTGGCAATGTCCGGCAAAATCACGTGCTGTCTCCAGTGTGGCAAGCTTGGCCACTACGCAGCCCTTTGCAGATCTGCTCCACTGCCCAGCATACAGCGATCCCAGCCACAGCGCAGGAGCGTCCGATCGGTACACCAGGCCGTGACAGACTTTGACACCAACAGCCCACCAGATCCTGACGCTGAGTGCCTCAAATCCCCATTCCGGGTGGGCATCATTACTAAGCATGTTCTGCCTCTCTCAATGATGGTGAAACACCTCCCATCCTGAGCGTTGATCCGGACGACGAGTGGTGTGCCACCCTTACAATTAACAAGGCTCGCATCTGTTTCAAGCTGGACACTGGCGCTTCAGCAAACCTCATTTCAAATCTGACCTCGGCACCATCCGCGTCAGACCAAGCATTCTTCCACCGGCTACAATGGCAATGCCATTGCTGCCAGTGGGTCATGCCAGCTTGGGATGTCTAATAGGTCATTGAAAGCGATGCTACGATTTGAAATCGTAGGATCTGACAGAGCTTCCCTGCTCGGTGCTTGAGCCTGCAAACTCCTGAACCTAGTTCAATGGGTCCACACCATGTCATCCGCACAGGCAACAGCCTCACCTGATGAAAACCTCCAGGCTCAACTCGATGACATCATAACGCAATACCATGGCGTGTTCGAAGGCATGGGCACACTCCCATACCGATACAAAATCCTTCTGAAACCGAACACCAGCCCTGTGGTTCACGCACCACGTCGGGTGCCGGCACCCCTCAAGGATCGCCTCAAGCAGCAGCTGCAAGACCTCCAGGACCAGGGCGTCATATCAAAGGTCACGGAACCCACGGACTGGGTCAGCTCCATGGTCTGCGTCAAGATGCCGTCAGGGGAGCTTTGGATCTGCATCGACCCCAAAGATTTAAACCGCAACATCATGAGGGAACATTACCCGATACCAAAACGAGAAGAGTTGACCAGCGAGATGGCTCATGCCAAATTCTTTACTAAGCTGGACGCCTCCAAGGGGTTCTGGCAAATACAGCTGGACGCGTCCAGTCACAAGCTGTGCACATTCAATACCTCATTCGGTCGCTACTGCTACAACCGAATGCCCTTTGGCATCATCTCTGCCTCAGAGGTATTTCACCGCATAATGGAACAAATGATGGAGGGCATCGAGGGGGTGCAAATGTACATTGACGATGTCATAATCTGGTCCACAACTCCTCAAGAACACATCGATCGCCTCAAGCGGGTGTTCCACAGGATCTGCGAGCATGGTCTCCGACTCAACAGAGCCAAATGCTCATTCGGTCAATCAGAAATCAAATTCCTTGGCGACCGCATTTCACAGCAAGGCGTGCAGCCAGATGCGGACAAGGTGTCGGCGATCAACGCCATGAAGACCCCGGAGGACAAGAAGGCTGTCCTCCGCTTTCTAGGGATGGTCAACTTCCTTCGGAAGTTCGTCCCCAACATGGCGTCACACACCACAGCCCTCCGCCATCTTGTTAGAAAAACGACCGATTTCCAGTTGCTACCCACTCATGAGAAAGAGTGGCGTGAGCTGAGGGCAAAACTCACCAAGGCCCCGGTGCTGGCATTTTTCGACCCCGCCAAGGAAACAAAAATATCCACTGACGTGAGCCAGGATGGTATTGGGGCGGTGCTCCTCCAACTGGATTACTCCTCCTCCTGGGCCCCAGTTGCATATGCCTCTAGAGCCATGACGCCCACTGAGCAACGATACGCTTAGATTGAGAAGGAATGCCTGGGCCTCCTTACAGGGATCGACAAGTTCCACGACTATGTATATGGCCTCCCTAAATTCACGGTTGAGACGAACCACAGGCCATTGGTTCACATCATCCAAAAAGACCTCAATGACATGACGTCACGGTCACAACGCATCCTTCTCAAGCTACGCCGTTACGATTTTGACCTGGTTTACACCCCGGGCAAAGAGCTCATTGTTGCAGATGCACTTTCCAACTCTATCACCACACCGTGTGAGCAGACTGACATTGTCTGTCAAATAAACGTGCAAGTGCAATTCTGTGCCTCCAACTTTCCGGCCTCTGATGAGAGGATCATTCAAATTCGTGAGGAGACAGCCAGGGATCCTCTGCTCCAGCGCATGATGCAGCACCTCACGAATGGCTGGCAGAAGGGGCAGTGTCCCAAGTTTTACAATGTCAAGGATGATCTGACGGTGGTAGACGGCATCCTCATGAAGCTTGACAGAATTGTGATCCCACAGAGCATGCGAGATTTGGTTCTCGGCCAAATCCACGAGGGTCACCTGGGGGTCGAGAAATGTCGCCGGCGAGCCCGAGAGGCAGTATACTGGCAGGGCATCAGCCAAGACATCGCCAACACGGTCCTGAATTGCCCTACGTGTCAAAAATTCCAGCCGGCCCAGCCTAAAGAAACTGTACAGTAACATGGGATGGTGACCTCCCCATGGTCCAAAGTCGGTGTTGACCTGTTCCATGCCAAGAACTCGGTGTCCATGTATATAGATCCCTGAAAGTTGCCACCCAGGTTGAGAGGCTTGTTAAGAAGGCGTACGGTGTGTTAGCTTTTATTGGTAGAAAGATTGAGTTTCGGAGCCATGAGGTCATGTACAAAACTCTGGTGCGGCCGCATTTGGAGTATTGCGTGCAATTCTGTTCACCGCATTATAGGAAGGATGTGGAAGCATTGGAAAGGGTGCAGAGGAAATTTACCAGAATGTTGCCTGGTCTGGAGGGAAGTTCTTATGAGGGAAGGCTGAGGGACTTGAGGCTGTTTTTGTTAGAGAGAAGAAGGTTAAGAGGAGACTTAATTGAGGCATACAAGATGATCAGAGGATTAGATAGGGTGGACAGTGAGCCTTTTTCCTCAGATGGTGATGTCTAGCACAAGGGGACATAGCTTTAAATTGAGGGGCGATAGATATAGGACAGATGTCAGAGGTAGGTTCTTTACTCAGAGAGTAGTAAGGGTGTGGAATGCCCTGCCTGCAACAGTAATGGACTCGCCAACACGAAGGGCATTCAAATGGTCATTGGATAGGCATATGGATGATAAGGGAATAGTGTAGATGGGCTTTAGAGTGGTTTCACAGGTCAGCGCAACATCGAGAGCCGAAGGGCCTGTACTGCGCTGTAGTGTTCTAAGGGGCGTTCACAGTGTGCGGTTCATGAGGAGCTGCGCTGGGACAGCCCAGTGGACAGAGAGGTCGCTCTGTATACCAACAGCGCCAGGTTCAAATCGGAGCCCGAGTCAGCAGCCTTAATAATCTTTTTACAATGTGGACCCCTTTTTCGGCCTTCCCATTCGACACGCCCCTCCTAGTGGACTACTTTTCCAATTACCCCAAAGTGGCGGCGGTGATCAAGACATGCAAGGAAACTTTTGCCTGACATGGGATCCCACTCACAGTGATGTGTGACAATGGCTCCTGCTTTTTCAGCCAGGAGTGGTCAGATTTTGCCCGGCTGTACAACTTTCGGCACGTCACATCCAGCCCCCACTACCCCCAGTCGAATGGGAAGGCCGAAAAAGGGGTCCACATCGTAAAAAGATTGTTCTGTAAGGCTGCTGACTCGGGCTCCGATTTCAACCTGGCGCTGTTGGCATATAGAGCGACCCCTCTGTCCACTGGGCTGTCCCAGCGCAGCTCCTCATGAACCGCACACTGCGAACGATGGTTGCGGCCATCCACATTCCGGACCTTGACAACTTCCCGGTCATACAGAGGATGCAGCAGTCTCGGGCCCAATACAAATTGGCATACGACATCCATGTCACAGATCTCCCCGAGCTAGTTCCTGCTGATCGAGTTTGTGTTTAGCTGCCTGACAGTGGCTGGTCCGCCACAGCTGTGGTGGTCAAGCAAGTGGCCCTGAGATCATTCCTCGTTCGCATGCAGGCGAACAGGCGGGTACTGCGCAGACCTCCACGCCCGCCACCCGACCGTGACGTCCCGCCTCGCACACTGCTTCCTCCGGACGCACCCTGCCACGAGGCCACCGATCTACCAGCTATTCTACTGACCTCTGCAACCACCGCATTGGAGGCAGTCCCGCCCGCCCAGGTGCAGGCAGCCCCTGACCCACCCTTGAGGCGGTCAACCAGAATTTGTCGCCCGCCACAGAGACTAAATTTAGAGACTGACTGTTGTATTACCTTGTTATCTCATCGTCTTGACATCTGTACATATCATTTTTTTCTCATGTGTTATCTGCCCTCTATCTGCACTAGACACCTTCCTATGTATATAAGTTAGCATGTTCTGTATATAGTCAAGTACCTGTACACATCTTCACACACATGCACATCATTATTTATTACCTGAACACATTTTTTAGAAAAAGAAGGGGGGGTGAGATGTTATAATATACATCCATGTATATGATGGAGCGCAGACAGGCAGTGATTGACACACAGGATGATCAATGAACACACAGAACACAGCAGCCAATCACCAGACAGGACACGACCACTATAAAGCCAGAGGGCACCAGTTTTCCCGCTCTCTTGGGATCCAGCCTCTGAGACAGTCAGAGCTCGTGAGCAGCAGCTAGTACAAACACCATGTGGTAGTCAGTTAGTCTGGTCAGGCTAGCCTCAGGTCTCCAGTCAAGTCAACATAGTGTCAACCCACAGTTAAGCATGTAATATAGTTAGATGTTAAATAAAATCGTGTTGCATCTCATCAAGTGTAGTGTAGTCTCTCTCTACACTGCATCAAACGCAGTCCACATAGACCCAGCGTACCCAACACATCAGTGTTATGAGGCGAGTGAGTGAAACATTGTTTTTTTTAAACCTCTGAGGCAAGTGTGGGATAATGAATGAACCTTTATTTTAAAGTTCACAGAAAGGTATGCAGCTGAGATTATTTTAATTGGGACAATCCCTCTGAGGGTAAGAAAATATGCACACCTCACATACAAAATACATTGATCACGGACAGCAAGGAAACACAGATTTTGTCCATAACTCAAAAATGTTGACATCCCCTCAATGAATTTTAATAAGTCTTCATTTTAAAAGGATACTTTCTTGCCCTTATCTAAGGTTTCCATTTTAAATTCATATATCAAGACTTATAATGAAAACTATAAAGCTTTCCGTGTCAGGGTCAAATGGGGGTCAAAGGCCCATGCTTTGTGGAGAACAATCCCTGGTGGTAATTTTCCCTGGATTGGGTAATAAATGGCCAGAGAGAGGCTTGCCTTCTAATTAAAAATGATCTGTGGCTTCTCAATAGGAGCTTCTCCAGCACTGAACAAGCAGTAGGTAATGTTTTCAGGTCAGTGAGAGTGGAGGTTTCCCAAGATGGAGGGAAGTGTTATATTTTCCAATTATCTTACACTTTAAAATAAACATCCGTGACAGGTGGGGAGGGCCTCAAATCCTGCCTGGAGCACTAATCCCCTGCCACCAGGAGGCCCCTTCCAGGCACCTACATTTCCCCTCACACTTCTGGGGGCCATCTGAAAAATTCCAGTTGGCCTCTGACAATAGACCTGAACAGACCTTTAACAAGTTAAATTCACTATCTGTTCCTTGTAGGCAGGAAACCCTGCCTCCTTCCTATTTTGCCTCCAGAAAAATGGCCCAGGGGTGTGATGGTGCCAGGCCAGCCTCCATGCTTGCCCCCCTTGGGGGGGGGGGGGGGGTAAAAATCCTCCTCCCTGCCCTCCAATGTCAACTTTTTATACCATAATTATACATTTCTGTCAATGCTGGTGCTGCAACACTTATGCTGTTCGTTGCTCACCTGATATACTTTTTTAGAAAAATATCTTGGTGGAAATCAAGAAGGTCATCCAATTAGGTTCAATCACGTTCTCCTGTGCACCCATTGGTCGTTGCATTAAGAGGAAAGAAAAACTCTTCGGGCCCCAACCTGCAGGCTCTAAATACATCCCAGAACAATTATGAAAGTTGGAATGTCGTGCAACAAGGGGAGCAAGAATTTGTCTTAATTCTGATCTCAAAAGGTCACTCCTCATTACACTGATGAGACATAGCCATTTCCTGCATTAGTTCGATGAAAAGCATGATAACGCATTATGACCTGCAGCCTTAAGTGCACAACAAGGAATAGGGAGCAGATTCCACACAATATTGTGCTGTATTTTTATAGCTGGAAATTATGGTCGCACAGCCTCTTTAAAGGGGTACGTCTTTTACACGGAGGGTAGTGGGTGCCTGGGACTCGCTGCCGGAGGAGGTGGTGGAAGCAGGGACGATAGTGATGTTTAAGGGGCATCTTGACAAATACATGAATAGGATGCAAATAGAGGGATACGGACCCCGGAAGTGTAGTAAATTTTAGTTTAGACGGGCAGCATTAGGTCGGTGCAGGCTTGGAGGGCCGAAGGGCCTGTTCCTGTGCTGTACTTTTCTTTGTTCTTTGTTTCCTGGACCATGTGACCAGCTTGGGGCCAGGCAGGTGGGAGTGTGCGAGCTCTGGCCAATAAGAAGTTTGTGCGGGCCATGGAGCAGGTCCCTGAGCATTGTGGACTAGGGAGCCGAGGTGTTAAGACCTGTTGTGTAGTGTTTTGTGCCTGTTACTTGACTGCCTTTGCATTTCATCGCTAAACCTCTTTGTTAACTACCGGAAACCGCCAGTGTGTGACTCGAGCCACCACAGAAAGAGAAGGTGATGAGCAGGATGCTTCATCAGGAAGTGTTTGTCCTCCAGTATTCAAAATACTATAGCCTTGATTGTAAGCGAGGAGCCGCACAATTCTCTGACAGTAGTGGCTATTGGCAAGTCTTTTGCAGTGGACCAGAGAGCCACCAGGAGAAGAGCACAGTATGCATCCACAGGTGCATATTATGCTTGGTCTAAATTCGTTGATTAGGAATATGGGGTAGGAACGAGTGTCTCAATTACAGGCAGCCAGACGAGAATGCTTCTGATGAGTGAGCAACCCGAAAAAATATGGAAATACATTTACGTGGTAGCTTAGGAAATCAGGTTCAACAGCACAAACCTCTCTGCCATCTTCTGTATTCAGTTAAGTTCCTCATTAAAGTTTTCTAGTGGGTCTGGTCAGTCAGTTTGAGGGCCAAGCCCACAAGGTCTATTTGCATGGTCATCATAAGACCCCAGTTTGAAATTAGGAATCAGGCCAGTTACAGCAGGTCTCTTTCTGACATGTACCAGCGAGAACACGGTAGCAGGTCGATTTTTGGCATTTTAATCACTCACGTGTGTTGCCTTCGGTCAGTAATGAAGAAAGAAAGAAACATTTGGATTTGTAAAGCTCTTTTCAGAGCCATTGGACATCTCGCAGCACTTTATGACCAAGGAAATACTTTTGAAGTGTGGGCCTGAACTTTACACTCTCCCGCTGGTTGGTTTGAGGGCCGGGGGATTAGTAGGAAATATCGCGGATGGGGTTCATGCTGGGTTCCTGCCAGACCTATCTCTCTGCAATTTTAAGCTGGGGTGGGCAAGGCCTTTGATGGGCCACCCGCCCTTGCCCCAAAGTGTCTATTTATTGGTCACTGAAGGGCCGTTTCCCACCCAGCCTCAAATGTTAGGCTGGCAGGAGGTGTTTCAGGTATGAGAGAAAACCGTAAGTAATCGGGTTCAAGCCTCGAGTACAAAGGGAGGTGGGGAATGGCGGGATGGAGGGAGGGAGGCGGGGGGGGGGGGGGGGGCAATGCCCTCCATCAGAATCCCTCTTTTAAATTTGAGCGCCCACCTCACCCCATTAAGGTTCACTGCAGCTTCTGCCATTGCAGGGATTTGAGAGCCGCTGGGCAATCAGATTGACTGGGCGCACGGTAGCGCAGTGGTTAGCACTGTTGCTTCACAGCTCCAGGGTCCCAGGTTCGATTCCCGGCTTGGGTCACTGTCTGTGCGGTGTCTGCACATTCTTCCCGTGTCTGCGTGGGTTTCCTCCAGATGTTCCGGTTTCCTCCCACAATCCAGAGATGTGCAGGTTAGGCGGATTAGCCATACTAAATTGTCCTTAGTATCGAAAAAAGGATCAGGTAGGGTTTCTGGGTTGCAGGGATGGGTTGGAGGTGCGGGCTTGAGTGGGGAGCACTTTCCGAGCACCAGTGCAGACTCGATAGACTGAATGGTCTCCTGCACTGTAAATTTTATGATTCTAGGATTCTATGACTGCCGGCTTTCTAAGGTGGGACTTGCTCCTAAAGGAGGGGTTGAAGATGTGCCTGCAGCATCCCTGATTGGAGTGTGAAATGACTGAGGGGGAGGCAGTATCAGCAGAGATTAGTTCTGTTGCATTTTCAAGCCACCGAACTTCATTGCAGCTTCATTCTCCAGAGACAGTATAATAAGGAATGTCACGCCTTCTCCAGTCTATTGCCTGGCATCACCTGCAAAAGGAGAAACACACATTGTCACTTGTCCATTTTAGTCTATCTGTGCACTTATTTTGGTGGCAATCTCAGTGTCCATCATTGAGTTGGAGGTTGGCTGCTGCATGCGACCATGGACAACTCTGATTGACCAAGATCCTCCACTGGCAAGCTGCTATCCATCTAACAGAGAAGGTTAGTGCCTGATAATGGCTAATTCATGAGTGGGCACCACCTTATCATATATCATATGCACCTTTTGTGATATTCAAAGTTGCGAACTCAGTGTTACGATATCTAATCGCCTTTCCTGATCCCATCAGCTGATTAATTTGCTTCTGGCATCATAACCACACATTTGGGGCCACCCTATGGCTGCTAATCTCCTTTGTGATCTCCAGCTACACATCTTGATCTGCCTTGCTGACCCTCCTCCAGTTGCTATCTGGAAATCAGTTCTCAATCCTAGCCCTTGCCAACTGGAGGAGCACCTTCAGGTAGGCATCACTGAACCTGGATGATTTCCGAGCTCCTTGCTGCTATATTGTGCAATCACCACCCTTGTGAGGCCTTCCTTTCAGTCACCACAGCTTGTGCTGCCTTACAACAGAGTATTGTTTCCGTTCGAAATATGACCCCTGCTCCTTGGATATCGGGATTCCAGATTCCAGCATCTGCAGTAATTTGTTTTTATATTTGCATTCATTTGTTGGTTTGTTTCTGGGCCCACTCCTCTATGAAATTATTAGTTCATCACTGCTCCATTAATTATTTGGTGCCTGTTGTTTCATTTATTCATTTGTTGCTGTGCCCAGGATCCATTAATTAACAAATTAATTGGTGCCTGCTATTCCATTAATTTAATGATGGTATGCCCACTGCTCGATGAACTTATTAATTCAGTTCTTCCCACTTTTCCATTTAATTACCAATGCTGTGCACTATTTGAATATAGGAGTGGAATCATGCCCATTTCTGAATTAGTTTATGATGCTCTTTTTGCTACAAATCTAATGGTTCACACTGCCCCATTAATGTATTAATTCACTTCTATGGCTGTGCTGCATATAATGCAGTTTACTTTCAGTGATTCACCATTTGCATGGTCTGTGTTGGCTTGTATTGACCACTGTTATAGCGTGTGCAGTCATCATATTATTTCTGAGCACTGGATGAAAACATTTTAAGATAAAGGTCTTGGGCGGAATTCTCTGGCAGCCGATGTCAAAATCAGGAAATGCTTCCAACGCGAGAATCAGAGCAGGCGGCAATTTGGTGCCAAATCGCGATTCTCTGTTACCTCGAAAATAGCGTTAATGCGTTTCACTCAGCATGTACAGTAGGCACCGTTTGCATATCATTACAGGCCCGACCCGGTATTCTCCAAGGCCTCCGTGATTCTCCGCCTCCGATGGGCCGAGTTCCCGGCAGCGTGGTTCACTTCTGCGTTTAAAAATCGTGAAACTGACGTGGTGGCTGCTGAGGGCGAGAGAGGGGGTACAGAAAGTGTCCGACATGGCCATTCTGTGCTGATAGTTGTGCCGCTGCCGGGGGGGGAGGGGGGGGGGGGGCTTCTGCCAGAGTTGGGGGGACAGGGTGGACGGAAACGGAGCACCATTGCCGCAGCCAGCAAGGCAGCCATACAGCTACACACACAACTAACAGCCCACTTTGAATGTGGTGCCATGGGCCATATAGGTGTCCCCCTCAGGGTCCCCCCCACCCCCGTTGTCCTCTGGCCCCAGCTGACCCATCAGCTGTATGGGCACGCTCCAGCACAACCAGTGCTATCTTTTTGGCTGGGATAAGTGTGTAGGGAATGTAATGTGTATGTGCAGTTGCAGCTTGTCAGCCTCCTGAGTGTCGATCACGGACCCGGCGTATCCCGTACCATTTTTTAGTGAAATTGAGGGTGTTCAACGCGGCACAGGTGCTAGTCCCTCAACAGTAGTGGAATCGGTTTAGGTGCGGCACCGGTTTTTCTGTCGTAAAAGTCCATGGATTTTCCGTTGGCGTCAACACTTACTCAGAAACGGAGAATCCAGCCCCTTGACTTCTTGGAGTAGATTTTAATTTTGTACAATGCTGTAAAATGGTTGATTGTGAATCAGCATCCCATTTTCCATCTCTCTTGATTGTTGCTTCAATTTACTTGAATGGAGATATTACTCCAGATGTAAAATAAGGATGTAAAATTTGTACTACTGAACAAAATCAAAATCTGTCCTCATGGAATTTCACAGGAGACTGATTAGATTAAAGAGAAAATATCCATCTATGATTTCCAAATTCTCTGAAATTAATCTTGTTATTTTAATTATGTGAAGGAAGTATTGTATTATAGGAGTACATCTTCTGTTTTATTTAAAAATTATTAAAACATTTTCATATAACATGTTCGAATAGGGTTCAAATGATGGGTCCGATTTAACGGAAAGAAAACAGAATCCCATTTTGGGAGCAAACAGTGGGGTGTTTCCTGGAGCCTTCAGCGCCGTGAATATGCCAGATATATATTGAAATATACATTTCATGTTATTTGGAATCCATTGCCCATCCATAATGATTTGAAATGGGAATTTTAATTATTTTTATCTTCCCTTTTGTGGTCTTTAGAAGTTACTCTAACTCAATGCATTAAAAACACATGAGACACATCAACTCTATACTCCCAGAATGCCTAGGTCCACTGCAATTCGCATACTTCCACAACCAGTCCACAGCAACCGCCATCACTCTGGCCCTACACTCATCCCTGGAGCATCTCGACAACAAAGACTCCTACATCAAACTCTTATTCATTGACTACAGCTCCGCCTGCTGGCACGGTTGCTGCGTCGCCAGTCGGGGGCCGCTCAACGCGGCCCTCCCAGCGATTCTCCGCGCTCGATGGGCCGAGTGACCACCGAGTTCAGCGTGTGGTGCTACCTGGCGGGACCTCGGCGCTCATGCTGCGGGGGCCATCCTGGTGTGGGGGAGGAGGGATCCAATGCCGGTGGGGTTGGGGGCTTCCACGGTGGCCTCACCCACGCTCGGGGCCTACCGATCGGCGGGTGGGCTAATCCTGGAGGGTGGGGAGACTATGTTCCTCTCCGCTGGGCCCCTGGAGGGCTCCGCCATGCTGCCCAGGGGCCGACGCGGAGAAGGCAACCCACGCGCATGCAGGACCCGCGCCGCCTATGCTGGCCCCCATGAAGTGCTCCAGGGCCGTGCTGGTCCCCTGTCCTGTACAGGATCATTGTTCCTCGGGGTCGGATGATGCCGTCGTAAAATGCTCCGGCGTTTAAGACGGCGTCAACACTTAGCCCCAGGATTGGAGAATCCCGTCCCCTATCTGGCTGCATCACAGCCTGGTACGGCAACTGCTCAGCCCAAGACCACAAGAAACTATAGAGTCGTGAATACAGCCCAGTCCATCACACGAACCCGCCTCCTATCCATTGAATCTGTCTACAACTCCCACTGCGTTGGGGAAGCGGGTAGCATGATCAAAGAACCGTCCCACCAGCTTATTCACTCTTCCAACTTCTTCCATCGGCAGGAGATACAAAAGTCTGAGAACACGCACGAACAGACTCAAAAACAGCTTCTTCCCCACTGTCACCAGACTCCTAAATGATCCACTTATGGACTGAACTGATCTCTTTACACATCTTCTCTACTGAGTAGTAGTGTACTCCTGTATACTTCACCCGATGCCTGTGTCTATGTATTTACATCAGGGGTGGGCAAACTACGGCCCCCAAAGGTCTTTGGCTCACCCCAATCCAATGCCGGCATCTCCACAACATAGATGGCAATATGAAAACTAACAACTTAGCCAGCGCATGGACTGGTTTTGCAAATCAATTGAACTTTTTAAAAAGCCTTCTGCAGGATATTAAACTGTCAATGTCTCAAGATACTAGGTGACAATTCAATGGTGCAGCCTGATGTCACAATTTATTCACCAGCAATTGCAGTAGAGCCATGAACAGAGGAGCCATGTGCTTACACTATCCTTAATGGCAGACATAATTGCCTAAAACAGGGGTGGGAAAACTACGGCCCGTGGCGCGGCCCGCCAAAGGTCTTTATGCGGCCCACCAAGTCATTAAAAAAAAATAAAAATTTTTTTTTAAATTTTTCTTTTAATTTTAAATTTTTTTTTTAAGGTTAATGGGGGGGGTGTTGGGTTACTTACTGGTATAGGGTGGATACGTTGACTTGAGTAGGGTGATCATTGCTCGGCACAACATCGAGGGCCGAAGGGCCTGTTCTGTGCTGTACTGTTCTATGTTCTATATGAGGCGCCCAGAATCATAACCGGGTGAAGTAATTATTTTACTTAATATACTATGCGGCCCTTTAAAATTGTGAATTTCTGAATGTGGCCCTTGCACGGAAAAGTTTGCCCACCCCTGATTTACATTGTGTATTTATCTGTGCCTGATTTTTTAATCATGTATGGAATGATCTGTCTAGACTGTACGCAGAACAATACTTTTCACTGTACCTTTGGACATGTGACAATAAAAAAATCCAATCCAATCCTTACTTTGTTCTGTACTTGTTAAAGGACATTTATTCTTAATTCTTATGCAGGCAATTGTATTCATGAAGACTGCAGCTGAGAAGTATTAACTGATAAAATTGATATGGAAAATTCCAGGACAGGTTTCAACATTTTTCTCTCCATTGTGCTTTGCGTGTGTCTATTGCAGGACATGCTGCACATGAAAAAGGGGCTTTGCCCTGTTTGTGCTTCACTTGTGCGTTGGTTGTTCTGGGGCAGAACCATAAGGTTTAAAAGTAATGTCATTTATGTACAATCATAGAATCACTATGGTGCAGGAGGAGGCCATTTGACCCATCGAGTCTGCACCGGCTCGATCTGAAAGAGCACTCTACCGAGGTCCACTCTGCCACCAAATCCCTGTAACCCCACCTATCCTTTTTGGACACTAAGGGGTAATTTATCATGGCCAATCCACCTAACCTGCGCATCTTGCATATGTTGGGTATGTTCCACCCTTTGGTATTGAGAACTGCTGGATCCTATAACAGGTATATGACTCCAATTTGACATATAAACAGCTTTCTGCCTATTTTATTGTGAAAATAGAATAACGAGGTTCAAATGAGCAAAGATTCTTCAAACTGATGGAAACTCAATATGTGAAATAGACTTCTGAAATCATTTAAGAAGCAATGGAAGAGACAATTAGGATCTTTCTGGGTGGATGAAATAAATTAAATTGAATGGTGTAATACATCAAGAATCTTGTGCAAATTAGTTATGTTTGAATTTTCTACTTAATCCTAATTAGGTAATTATGAACTGCTAATTTTGAATACTACACCTGTTTATTGGCGTAAATATATTTCCTTCCCACTTTTGAAAGGAATCTATTTTCCCAGCTAGCTCTCCTATTTTCCAGTGAGAATACATTCAACACTTTTGCCTTTCCTCATAGCTTAAGCCTGTTACCAGCTAGATTGGCCAGTGATGCAGTTATGAAGTGTAATAATATCTTTGCTTCTGTGTCCTGGTGAGTTTACCCATGCTTCTCTTTGTATTCCGCTGTGCGGCAGTTCGAAGCAGAAAGATTTTATAAAAACACAACCCAGTTCACATATCTCCGAGATTGGTAATAATAAATCACGATTTGAAAATGATGATGGCCTGCATGACCAACACCTTGTTGGATATTTCCAATTTGGCCTCGTTGAGTGCTCATCTTCAAGAGTTCTTTTTCAAGATGATACTGTTGCATTCATTTTTGTCACAAATGACACAATGGCATTGCTGAATTATGTTTGAGATTTGCTTCCAAATTACAGTGATGCTGAGGTTGGAGTAGAGGTCTTTTTCTGAAAGAATGCTTCATTGACATGCAGACTATTCTTCTGACTGTCATGGAACTGTGTATTTTTTCAAGCCGACTCTACTGACCTGTCAATCAGTACAAGCCATTATTTCTCGGAGTTTCATAAAACCCAAGGTCAATGCATTAGCATGCATCATATTCAGTCCAACACTGAAATACAGTAGTAAGCAGCCAGACATTAAGGCACTTACCAATAGATAGCTTCACTAAGGATTAACAATTGATTTGGAGACACAGAAGTAACATCAAACTGTTTCCATTTACACCGCAGAATGCTGGACAAATATTGTTGATTTTTAAAAACTTTTCCAACAGCGCTTATTATGAGAAATGTTTTAAATTTAGATAAAGTCGCTGCTTGTGGCATTTACTCAAAATTAATTGAAATTAAATACACGTATCATGTGTTACCGTGACATAATTATATTTTTGCAAAATATTTGCTCTTTCATATATCAATATAAAGTTGTTTATTCAGATTCTAACTTCCACAACAAATCATGAATTACATAAGCATTATTTTTACAGTTTAGAAGCATTTTCTTTTCAGTAACGAGTATTTTGAGTTGGGAAAGATGATAGGAAGACGTGAATATTTGCGTTTCTGTCCAAGTAAACACGCAAATTCGCGTAATTTCAGGCTCTTTGGAAATCCTCATCCTGGGCGAAATTCTCCGACCCCCAGCAGGGTCGGAGAATCGAATCGCCTGGGGCCGCCGAAAATCCCACCCCCGCCGTGGCAGTAATTCTCCGCCACGCGGGAAGTGGCGGTGGCGGGAATCTTGCCACTCCGATTGGCGAGGCCCCTGCGGTGATTCTCCGGCCCGGATGGGCCGAAGTCCCGCCGCTGGGAGGCCTCTCCCGCCGCCGAGGTTTGAACCACCTCTGTAACGCCGGGATCAGCGGCGCGAGCGGGCCCCGGGGTCCTGGGGGGGGCGATCGAACCCCGGGGGGTGCCCCCACGGTGGCCTGGCCCGCGATCGGGGCCCCCCGCTCAGACTCCGGGCCAGTGCCCTGGGTGCACTCTTTCTCCTTCCGCGGCCGCCACGGCCTCCGCCATGGCGGAAGCGGAAGAGAAACCCACATCGCGCATGCGCCGGTGGTGACGTCAGCGACAGCTGGCCGCTGACGTCACTGCCGGCGCATGCGCCGACCGGCGAAAGCCTTTTGGCCAGCCCCGCTGCCGGGGGCGCCGGTTTTTTGCGCTGGTCTGAGCGGGGGTCGGAGAATTTCGCCCATGGAGTGTAACTGCTGCAGTGTACCTGCTCCCATCTGTTATTCAGTTACCTATCTGTAGGCACTTATTCATATCACACACTCATTGTGCGGAAATTTACAGCTGTGTTGCCAAGTGGCAGGGTTGTCCAAAAGTTCATTCAGTTTTGTGGGACTTTAAAAACCTGCTGTCATACAATTCTACACATACATTCAAGGAGATAATGCGGGATTCTTGGGTCTACCAGCCGCGTTTTCCTGTGCAGCGTGCCCCCACTGATAGCTGGATTCTCCGCTCCCGCACCTGGCCAATGGGGCTTCTCATTGTGGCCACCCCACGGAGGATCCTGCCGATGGAAAATTCCGCTGAATATGTAAAATTAGGTAAAGGAATTCAACAACTATGTCATACAATAAAGTGCTAAAATAACTTGCGCTTTTCATGTACCTGCAAGTTCAAATGTTTTTGCATGCTTCCTGAGGAGATATTCAATGTAGTTTGACAATGGGCTTGTTGGGATCAGTATCAGAAGTAACAAAATCTACTGGCGTTGATGGTATCCTCTCAGTGTCTGCTTCAAAGGCCATTTGGGGGGAATTCCACAAGAATTAGGAATATGTCCTGGATTTGGTCGGTTTGTTACACATGGGAATAGGGCAGAACAAACAGGGACTGAAATTGGAATAATTTGAGCACCGTAACAGATAAATCCAAGGCACACTCAAACATTGGGACTTGTGTCTCACTGAAGTCAAACTGGTGAGCTGTAGCTGCTTCCTGCACATCGCCAAGCAATTCCTGGTGAAGCCTAAGTAACTTTCATTGTGTTGCTGGTGGTGACCCTCAGGCAGATCCTGGGAGAAGAGGGAGTGATTAGCGGGGGACAGATTAAGAGGTGAGGTGGGCGATTTGGAGGGGTTATAATTGAACATGTTATTTGATTTTGATGGTGTAAACTTGACGTTACACTGATAAAATAATAATTGAATAATGTACTTGTTGAATTCTAAATGATGCTAAAACAGATTTTCCTCCATTTTCAGACAACATAGACTGGATTTGTGCCGATTCAGGGAGTTCCACTGAGGTGCCTGGTTGGCACCGCCAGATTAGCAGAGGCACTGACGTGGTGCCAGGCTGGCAGTGTTAATGTGCCTGGGTGCCAGGTTGTCCATGCCAGAGGTTGGGCCAGGGGGTGACTTGCCCACAGGAGGTACGTTGGGTGCAGATGGGGGGTCCGGGGGCCACGGTGGGGTTGCTGACGGGTTTTTAAAGATCCACCCCAATCTGCGGGTAGTCTTCCTACACTGGCGAAATGCCGTTAGTGTGGCCTTGGCGTGGCATTCCTCGCCGTGACCAAAAAAACAGCAAAGTGCCGCATGATAGCGAGGCCTTTCTCGCTGCGGCAGCCACCAAGAAACATTCCTCTAAACCCGCCTGAAACCGGCCACAGAAAGGTATTGGTTGAATGTCAGCCCTCGTTTTCAATCTGTGAACAACTGGATTCTGGTAAAGTTCGGATAAGGAAGTGGTAGTTCATAGCTGTTAGCAGATGGGTGAGAAATCACTACCTTTACTTCACCAACTAATACAATCAATGGCAAATTAGGATTAAAACTGCATTTGGTATCACAGTCTTCAAGTCATTCAAAACCACTTTGTCCAGTCTTCTGCTACTCCTGTTTCATCTTGAGTTCAGCATCTAGTGGCGTTTTTTTAGGATTTGTTGATTTCGGTAAAAATGTTACCATAGACTGTTATTTATAAAAGAAATTGGGCGGGATTCAACATCCCGCCACACTAGGGGCTGGATTCTCCGATTCTGAGGCTATGTCCCGACGCCAGCGTGGAAACGGTGGCGTTTTATGCCAGTACAGCCATCGATTCCCCGTTTTGCTGGGGGCTAGCAGGAGGGCAGCATAGAGCACCAGCCTCTAGCTGCCGATATGCCCCAGAGAAGTGGCGGGTCCGTGACCGCGTATACGCAAGGCGGTGGCCTGCAGCGGCCTCGCCGTGCTACATGGTGGCAGCCGCTCGCCGACCCGGCCTGCGAAATAGCCCCCCCCCCCCCTCGGCTGGCCCGCGTGCCCCAGACCATCCCCCACAGTGCCCCTAGCCCTGAATAATGTTCCCCCCACCTGCCCGCAGATGGGCCCTCCCCTGACTGTGGTGGCGCTGGACTGAATCCGCCGGGTGCCCGACGGGTGAGACCACACGCATCCCACGCCCTTGGGAACTTGGCCCAGTCGGGGGCGGAGCATTGGGGGGGGGGGTCAGGTAATGTCCTGAGGTCTTCGATACATGGCGCAGCGTAGTCCTAGAGCATGGCACTTTGGCGGGAGCGTTGCATCGCGAAAGCGGCGCCACCGACGATTTAGTCGGGAACGTGGAATCTCCGACCTGTCGTTGAACGGGATTTCAGCGTCGGAGGCCGGAGACTCCATCCCTAGATATCTGGTGCGGCATACCCCTGGGATTCTCCGTCTCGCCAGCTGGCCAATGGGGTTTCCCATTGTGGGCAGCCCCATGTCATCGGAAAATCCCCGGGCTGCCGGCGCAATGGAGAATCAAGCCCATTGTTCACTTACAGATTTATATGCATCCCAGTATTCTTCACGAGGTTGCAGTTCTGCTTCTCACTAGTGCGCAGTATCTGAGTCATGTGTCATCACATCCTAGTCACATTAGTAGTTACATCGATATCAGGTACACCTGATTTTAACCCTTTACTCTACAACTTCTCACAAGCCTTTATCACAACTATATACATTCTCCTACATCCCCCCCCCCCAAAAAAAATTTCAGACTCCACAGGGTTAGTCTCTGCAGTGCCTCAGTCAATCTCCCTGATTGGTCCTGATTTCATTTCAAGGTTGAAGACAAACTGCAGTCTCTTACTGTTCAATAGGAGTGGATTCCACCTGGGTAGTTGTAGAATTTCTATTTGTTTATGTTTGCTTGTCTCCATCCAGAGCCCAAGGTTCCATTGATTTCCTTCCCAATGATTTCAGGACTGCTCAATTCCTTCTGATATTTCCCTAATCTGTCTCAACTCCATAAGATCTCAGCTGTGGAGTTCTTTCTAATACAATGCTTCCTTTCTGTCGATCTCATATCCACGCTCTGACCCCAGGATTTTGCACTTTCAAGTCTCGTCCTCTGTACCTGAAGTTGAAATTATGAGCTTGGCTGTCTCTTTGCTGCTCATCACCCTTCCTAACTTTCTGATGATCATCTGAGGTAATGGTAGATTGAGATGTTAGTTCTAGAGTTGGAAGCTGTGTTCACAGCCATCCTCCCACCAATAGCTTTGATGGTGAGAACCATTTTGTTAATGATGAAATTCTGTAGTTAAGGGCTAAGTTAATTCCTTCGTTCATTGATATCAATTCCATGATTGTTCAAATTTCCTTTCTGCTTCTCCATACAACTGAGGATATCTAGGTGATCTATTCACATGCATGGAACCATATTCCTGTGCAAAGTTGTAGAATAGTTTGTTTGCCAACAGAGGCTCAGTGTCTGACACCACAACATCTGGGATGCAATGTGTCATTAAGATTCTTCTTAATGATCTTATGACTACCTCTGCTGTAGTGCTATGCAATCTACTCACTTCAAAACCACCTGGAAAGTAATCAATGATTATGATTAAAACTTTACCTTTCAACTCAAACAAATCTGTTCCCACATGCTGCCATGGCCTTGAATGAACAGCGGGTTGTGTCAGTGGTTCACTCTGCTGTTGGCTATTCACTGAACATGTGAGGCAATTCATGATTAACTCTTCAACAGAGTGGCTGACTGATGCCTGGTCACCAGAGTGACTGCTGGGATTTTTGCTTAGTCTTTTCCTCTTCCCAAGTGACTGTGATATATTTTTTAGAGTATGTCAAGTCCAAGTGTTTTCAGAACGTTTAGCCTATTGTTAAAAACTGAGAAATGATCAATGATTGTGAGATGTTTCCTCTGTTCAAACCATTGGCAACGTTTTGGGTTGTTCGGAGTATAACCTGGCAATCTATACTGGCAATACTCTTCTATTTGGTTCTATTTGCCATTCTGTTGTTCGATATGCTCAATCTTTTATAATCTCTTTCCTATGGCTGGTAATGAGTAAAGTACATGCTCCCACTTCTAATAAAATTTAAATCTTCCAAATTAACTCCTTCCACTGGTATTCTGGATAATGCAAATGCTGTTGTCTGGTATTTCCCTTGAACATATTCAGTAACTGAATCGTATCTCTATGTCTCTGACTAAAATGTTGAATTCTGGGCGGCATTTCTTAATACCATGACATGATCAGAGAAGCTTTCATAGGTAAATGTGGCTGCTAATGCTTTTTTCTCAATGGTAGCAGAACTCTTCATTGTGGTTGTGAGAGATCTGCAGGCATAATAAACTGGTCTTCTTTGTCCATCTTTTTGAATTTGAATCAATAATGTGACCATTCCTGTAGATGATGTGTCTGCTGCTATAATTGTTAGCAACTCTGGATCGTGTGCCCTCGACGTTCCGGTGAAATTAGGTAATTTTTGATCTTGTCAAAAACATTTGCTGGTCCATGTTCCAGCACCACTGTTGATATTGTCTCTGCAGCTATTGTAAAGACTCACTGATTTCTGCTAAATTTGGTAGGTCATTTTCTATTTGTTTAACCATCCCAAGGAATCTTTGTAATTTTGTCAGAACTTTCTAATGACCTTGATTTTCTGCAACTCAGTGTTAATTCTTGCACAATGTGACTGAAGTAATTTATCATAGGCTTTGCAAATTCAGGTTTATTGTTTAATGTCAAACCTGCTTATTGTAAGACTTTGATGACACAATGGTTTTGTTCACCCTCGATGAACGGTATATGAAAATGCCACCCATTTGCCGTAATATTCCTCCCAGGGTCTGAGACATGGGGCTGGATTCTCCGATTCTGAGGCTATATGCACAGAATCCATCTGGTTTTCCGACAAAAAAGTCGGCGACGCCCCAGCACTGATGCTCCATCCAGTGGGGGGCTAGCAGCCATGCCACATAAAGCCTTACCTGCCGATACGGACGCAGAATGGTCAGGTCCGTAGCCGCGCATTCGCACAGCGGCAGCCTGTTGCGGCCTCGCCATACAACAATGGCGCTGACCGTGCGCGGATCTGGCCTTCCAAGACTGTCCCCCCTGTAACCCCCCTCGCCAGCCCCGACCAGTCTCCCCAGCCCCCGCCGAAGCCCCCACTGTCAATAGAAGGGGTTTCTCCCCCACCCCGGTTATGGCGGCATTGGACACAGTCCGAAGCCGCCATGCGAGGTCCCCGAAAAGTGAGAGGACACGCGTCCCACGCCATCGTGGACCCAGCCCATCGGGGGCGGAGCATCAGTGGAGGGCCTCAGGTGATGTCCTGAGGCCGTCCGACGACGTGCGCCGTACTCTTCGACTTTTTGAGGGGGTGGAGCATCGGAAAAATCTCGCCGCCCCGGATTCCGGAGTAAAAATGGATTCTATGGCCAATCGCTGAACGCAATTTCGGCTTCACCGATTGGCAAATCAAACTCATGGATCTTCGGAATATCTTAGGAGCAGAAACAATTCTGAAAGGTAACCTCTTAAAACAATAATGAACAAATGGAGTGATAAAAGTAGTTAACAATCTGGGTTCTTCAGCAAGAGCCAATTGCGAAAAGCCACTGTTATCCATTTTTGTGAATTGGTCTCTGCGAGAGGCTGAGTAAATTGGCCTTATATTCTCTGGAGTTTAGGAGAATGAGAGGCATCTTATTGAAAACTACATAATTTTGAAGGGGCTTGATAGGCTGGAGGCTAAGAGATTGTTTCCGCTGTCGGGGACCTAAAACACAGGGATACAGTTTTACCATACGAGGCCGATCCTTTCTGACTGAGATAAGGAGAAATTAATTCACTCAGAGGGGTATGAATCTTTGAAATTCTCTACCCCAGAGGGTTGTGGACTTTCCATCATTGAGTGCATTTAAGACTGGGATAACCAGATTCTTGGTCTCTCAGGAGAATTGAGGGATATGGGGGAATGGGTGGGAAAATGGAGTTGAAGCCCACTGTCAGCCGTTATCATAGTGAATGACGGCATCGGCTCAATGGGTCATATGGTCTCCTCTTGCATCTATTTCTTGTGTTCTTCTGGAACAAAGTTCTGGTAATAATTCACTACATCCCAAATTGACAGCGATCCTTTCACATTCAATTAAAGCGAGTGAAAAAGTTGTTCGTAGAATCTCCTTTGGAGATGATTGAATATGAGTTGGGCAATCAGGCTTCCCCTATTGCTGTGGTCAATTATGAGTTCTTTCCCCATGTGATCTATTTCTGCTGCCTCCCTTTCCTTTAGAACAGGGTTAGGATCTACATGCTGGATCTAATCTGAAATCATTTGGTGCCTGGGAACATAGGAACAGGAGACCATTCAGCTTCTATTCTATACGATAATCTACACCTCAACACCACTTATCTTCCATTTTTCATATTCTGTGATGGCATTACCCAATAAAAATCCCCCTGTATGGTGTCCGGGGTTGGAAAGAATGGAGATGATCATTCGTACATTAACTTTAGTGTTGGAGCTCCTTGAATTGTTTTTTATTGAAGGGTTTACAGAACCCTGACAGTAAATCTGTCCTCCTTGATTCAATGGTGCCAACATCGAAAGCAATTTTGTCCAAAGTTCCTGGCTTCCTGTGTGTTTTCAGCTTTTAACAGACTCCGAATGGTAGTTACGCAGTTGATTAAGAGGATTAGTACCTCTCATTTCCTAGCCTGCAGTGGAACAGTAAAATCATAGGCATGCCAACAGTTTTGTAATCCACAAATCCCAAAGGTAACCCTACAAAGTGCAAGGCGATGTTTCGGCTTTAGTCTTAGTTCAATTCGCATCAGTACAAGTTTTAATCCCTCCACCGTCCGCCCCCCCCCCCCCCCCCCAACCTTGCTATCTCTACACCAATTGTATGATATTACCTGTTCCTGGTCTTCTGCCTCCACTGCATCATTCCCTGCACAACAGGGAGCCAAACAAGTCAAACAGACTGGATTCCCCGACAAAGGTTTGGGGGGGGGGGGGGGGGGGGGGGAACGACAAATACAAGCATACAGTGGAACCAACTCCACAGTGTTCAGGGAAACTAGAGCATCTGTGTTTCTCAACCAGAACTCCGTGGCTGGATAAACACCGAGCCTTTCATGATTCTCGCAAGGAATCTACAACCGCTGAAAACTTTGCTTTCGAAAAACCTCAATCCAAATAATCCTGTCAGAAATCTATGTTAAAGAGGGCAACTTGTCATTCCTACAGAACATTTGTTAGATTTACACCTTCTTGATCAATGATTCAAATAGCAGTACAACCGATTGTTACTCTGTTGTTCCACTCTCTGTGCTATGTAGAGGTTACAGTAACAAAATCTGCTTGAGGGAACTCATGCAGACCTATGACATAACAAGGTAGCTTCATATACCATTCAGCAAAGAATGAAGACAGCAGAGAATACAAATGGTTGGATAAAACTAATAGCTATTTAATACATTGCCAATATAGTTGGTAAACCATGTTTAATGTAAACAACATTTGATAAACTGGATTCAGCAATATTTCATTTATTAAACAGTATCTCGATATTCCATTGAAGCACTTAAAGATCTCTGAATTAGGTGTTAGATTGATTATTGAATTATCTTAAGAACCCTGCAAAATGAAAAGTCATATTGTAATATATTAAAGGAATAGCAATGCTTATATAGGGGAGGTGTTGATATAGTGATATTGGGCTGGAATCGCGGCTGGCCCGAGTGCGGAGAATCCACTTTCACGGCGTAATCGGGCCTGTGGCTGGTCTGCCGATTCTCCGGGCCCGGAAAATCGGCGTGACCGCAGAATACGCCACGTGGCTGGGGGTCCATTGCCAGAGGCCGCCCAGCAAACCTCCGCTCCCAATTCAGAGACCCAGAGCAATCCTCTGGGGACCCAAGTTCAAATCCCATCATGACAGATGGTTAAATTTGAATTCAATAAACACTGGGCAATAAAAGTCTAATGATGGCCATGAAACAATTGTCGATTGTTGTAAAACCAATCTGACTAATGTCCTTCAGGTGAAGGAAATCTGCCATTTAAAAGGGTCTAGTCTACATCAGACTCTCAGCAATGCCCGCTGAAATGGCCTAGCAAATCACTCAGTTGGAGGGCAATTAGGGATAGGCCATAATAGTTGGCATATGAATAAATAAATCCTATTATTTACTTTAATGCTACAAAAACTTGGGATGGGAGGTTCAAATTGTAGGAAACAGGTGAAACAAATTTAGATTGTTTGGGCAGGTGAGCTAATCAATGGCAAATAGCATTTATTCATAGAATTTACTGTGCAGAAGGAGGTCATTTGGCCCATCGGGTCTGCACCGGCCCTTGAAAAAAGTACGCTACTTAATCCCATACCTCCACCCTATCACCACAACCCAGCAACCCCACCCAACCTCATTTGACACTAAGGGCAATTTAGCATGGCCAATCCACCTAACCTGCACATCTTTGAACTGTGGGAGGAAACTAGAGCACCCAGATGAAACCCACGCAGGCATGGGAGAACATGCAGACTCTGCACAGAGTGACCCAAGCAGCGAATTGAACCTGGGACCCTGGAGCTGTGAAGAAACAGTGCTAACCACTGTGCTACCATGCCACCCTATGTAGATAAATGGCAAGTAATGAAATTAGAGAAGGAAAATAAACACTGAACATAATCAAATGGTTCAAGGTTACATGACACAACATAGAAGTAGGATTTTGAGTGCTGGTGGATAGCTCACTGACACCAAAACTATAGTATGTGGAAGCTAATTATAATGACCAGGGAGCCAGCAGTAGGAATAACAAAGGATTTATTTACCATGATGAAAGTCTGCCCACAGCAGTAACTATTTACATGAGACAGTCCCCGTTGGGACACGCAACAAGTTGGTCCGTCCTTGGGCCGGCTTTGATGCTCGATCTTACAAGCCCCAGCTCAGTGGGTCTCAGGGATAGGTTCTACTATCAGGGAAGCTTGTAGACCACGAGCTCCACAGGGAGATTAATTATGGTTTCCCCATATGCCTCATGAGGGATATACACAAATAAACCTTGGGTTGTAAGGCCAAAGATAACGAGCGCAGAATGTTGAGGAGGTGATAAAATGGAGTAGATTTTAGATGTTCTCCAGAAAGTGACCTTGAGTCTAACCTTGACCTTAGCTCCGCCAAGCGGAGTGTCTCTCTGGGTGGAAGGTGTGGTGAGCGCTGTGATGGTTCTTCTTGAGTCCTCACATCCTTAGACGTGCTTCGGGGGCTCGGCCAGCTGCTGGGCTGGTTAGCTGCCCATGGTCACCTGGAACTTAAAAAGGACAATTTTAGTGGATGAGCTGAAGTATATTGCACTCAGTGTGAATTGTAGGATTGGGTGAAGTGATGGAGCTGAGATCCGTACTAGGTTGTTGCAAGAGGCCAAGCTTTGCATCGCCACAGAACAATCCCAGTCCTCATCAGTGAACGCTGCAGCAGCCTCCTCGAACTCAGTGAGGGCAAGGATCTCTGCCGTCATTCCCCCCAGTCTGGTCTCGCTCGTACTTTTAGTGTGCAAGTTTAGCCTTTATCAAATTATGTGATCAGAGGGGATGGAGCAGAGGCTGGATGACATACGCGGTGTGCCCTCCCCAGGAGGGAGATAAAATGGAGTTCAAGCAACAAGACAGATGGGATAGTGATATTGTTGTTAGCTTCTGGCTGCTGTTCAATAAAGAGTCAAGAGTTCTGCTCCTTTTCACAAACACCTTTATTTTCCTTGAACACACTCTATACAAAACTCTATCACCACATCACATGCCACAAGAGCCACCTGCAACCCCTTTACATAATCAGTGTCAATTATTGGATACTTAACATCAATGAGACATCTAATTGGAATGTCTCTTAACCCGTTCCTTAACAGTCTCCCCTTTCGTGGAGAAAAAAAAATTTGGTCAATATTGGTTTCCCCCGAAAAAACAACATTACAAGAAACTCAAAAACACATGCAATTCTCCCCAGCCCTTTGTTTTTTGAAAAAGTCACAGAAACAGGCGCCCTTCATTAGTAATATCCAAAGGTTTCTGTGAACTAGCCCCTCTTTTCGTAAAACAATCGGCCAATTGACAGCTACTGTCGACCCATCTAATTTTTGCTATCTCCCCTCTGTCCAACATCTGCTTCCTTAACTTTTTCTCATTCACACTTTTTGTAGAGTGCATATTTCCCACAAGGGTTTATTGCCAATGTGACACTCAATGGGTATATTCCGCAAATCCCCTATTCCCAAAATTTCTTGACAATTATTGGATACTTAACATCACTGAGACATCTCATTGGAATGTCTCAACCCATTCCTTAACAATTGTGAAAGTCTTGTTGAGAGAGCAAGTGCTGATGTGTGCGCGCCCCCCCCCCCCCCCCCCCCCCCCCCAGGATTAAACATGTGAGATCTGCAAAGAGAGTAGCTGTTTGAGTACACTGTACCCTGCTGAGAGTTTGACAGTGGAGAGAGCTGAGACAGGACTTACTCTGGCACTTTCTGCACTGGATATAAGTCCGTGGGTGGGCGACAGCCACATTGACCTGCTGGGCAATGGCCCCCCCAGGCTGGCGAGGCAAGGTTGATGTGCTACTTTGAACCATCAGTGAGATGAAGCACATGCCGAATATCCTGGACTAAATGAGGGCCTCAAGGGCTTGGCACTGACATTCAGTGCTACCTTATTCTTCAGGCTTCCAACCTTTTGCTTCTGGGTTTTGGAAATGTTGAAGGATCTGGTGAAGAATGGTGGGCTGGAGAGAGTGATACGAGTGCGATGGATTGACCTTTAAATATGGCACCAGGACTTTCAAACCCATCAGTGAGGGTGGGCATCCAGGAGAGTTGGAGAGGAACTCACCGTGTGTAATTAATTAGGCCCCGAGCGCTGAATCTGGTGCGGGATCCAGCCATTCTTGCCAGTGGGGACAGGCACCGCCATAGTCACCCACCATCTTACTCAGTCTCAAAATGGGAGAATTCAACCATAGCTTGGAAGTGCTAAAAGTTCAACAAGGCACTTGTTTTTCACACCAAATAATCCCCATGGAAATCATGGGATTATATCTCAGTTTAACACAAAACTACCATTTTAACAGGCGGATATGGTTCAAGAATCATGGAACATTATAATGCGCAAGCGAAAGCTACACTGATTTGTGACTGTATCCTTAGAACATAGAACATACAGTGCAGAAGAAGGCCATTTGCCCCATCAGGTCTGCACAAACCCACTTCAGCCCTCACTTCCACCCTATCCCCGTAACCCAATAACCCCTCGTAACCTTTTTTGGACACTAAGGGCAATTTAGCATGGCCAATCCAACTAACCTGCACGCCTTTGGACTGTGGGAGGAAACCGGAGCACCTGGATGAAACCCACGCAGATACGAGGAGAACGTGCAGACTCCGCACAGACTGTAACCCAGCGGGGAATTGAACCTGAGACCCTGGCGCTGTGAAGCCACAGTGCTAACCACTGTGCTATTGTGCTGCCCCCGGATAGGATAGGAGGGTGATCTTTATCCTTCACTGTTGAGTTGTGGGCCCTGAAATTGCAAGATTGTATTCAGTAGAGCTCTCCTGCACAACCCCCACTGAAGAATGTGTGTGTTAGAGGAAATCACCCCATTAGCATGGAATAGGTGCCCTGAAGCACCACTTTAGGTTGATCTCTTGCTCCTTGCATGTACATGTTAACTCTGCCCTTGCAGAAGTAATCCCCCTGCTCCCAGAGCTTTTTTAACATTCCTTAGTCCAGACCATAGTGAGGCCTGAAATCACCAGTGGGTCCCATTTGCACCCTTGTGGTGGACAGGACATCACACCTTACCAAGATTTCAACACCAGGCAATACGACTCGAGGAGGGGGGCAATGAAATTCCCGCCTTAAGGAGTCTCCATACTAGATCCATGACCCATGCCTGAGTCTGTTACGTTCCTTGAATGGAATCAATTAGAATTCCACTTCTTAAAAACCAAAGCAGAAACCCCAGAACTGGCTGAGGCGTAACGGAGCTGGAAAGTCTCCGAATTTCCGTGGAACTTTTGCCAACCTCCTACAGATACCATTCCTGCCACTTCTGTGGGTTTTTAAATTATGAAATAAATGTGCTGATCTGTCAATTGTACTGATGAGCTTGTAATATAAGTTTTGGGTACTGTGGAATATAAAACAGGGTATTGTCTGAGAATATCAATGACATTACAAGTTTTTGACCATATTAACCATGCAACATCACTCCATGTTAAATCATCATTCTACATATTGTCAAGCTGTGAATCATAAAAACAATTGTGCTCAACAATTGTGCATTTCATGGTTGCTGTTCAGTAATGCAATCTGCAGTACTTGCTAATAAATTTAAAAACTGTCAGACAGGGTCCATTAACTTTATCTTATGTCATTTTATATGCTCAGTGTTTAATGGTTCATTAGTTAACCCAATTCCATAGAATCATTTTAACTGAATTACTTGCAGGCTGCATTCATAATTCAGTAAGATCTTTATTAAAATCCAGGCAAACAGTGAATAAGTGTCTGTCGCAAAGAAATTGAAATCTTAGATTTAGTATGAAAGGAGAAGAGGTCTTTATGATATAGGTCAACAGATGGAGAGAGTCATCAAAACTAATGTTTTTCCTTAGGGCTTGTTATTAAGCATATCTATTTTGCAACTAAATTGTACTGGGAACAAACACTTATCTCAGCACGCGATCATCAGAAACACCCACGGCAGAATTTTACAGCCCCTCTGCTGGCAGGTTTGCAGGCAGCGAGGCCCATTTAACTCCTTGGCAGGCCTTCCCGCTGTCCTTTCACATGTTCTTGACCTGTCTACACTTTTACCTGGGTTAGAGAGGTCTAGGGTGGCCCATTCACTCTCACCCAAATTGTGACATTAAAATGGTCAATTTTTGAAGCTGGTTGGAGGAATTCAGGGGCAAGTGGTGTCATATCCCTCTTGGGACCTACGGGGCAGGCATGATTATCTTCCCTGTGGTTCTGGACAAGTACAGGCTCCCCCGCTGAGGGGCGAGGTAACTCCATTCAGCTATGTATAAAAGGTCAGCCACTAAAGCCATGGAGATACCCAGTAGGGATCTACGGGGAGCAGTATTTAACATAACTGTAAATAAACCAAAGTTTTTATTCTTCCTCAGTGTGGACTCCCCATGTCTTTATCATAATAATCTTTATTAGTGTCACAAGGAGGCTTACATTAATACTGCAATGAAGTTACTGCGAAAATCCCCTAGTCACCACACTCCGGCGCCTGTTCGGGTACACAGAGGGAGAATTCAGATTGTCCAATTCACCTAACAAGCACGTCTTTCCGGGCTTCTGGGAGGAAACAGAGCACCCAAAGGAAACCCACGCAGACTCGGGGAGAACGTGCAGACTCAGCACAGAAAGTGACCCAAGCCAGGAATGGAACCTGAGACCCTAGCACTGTGAAGCAACAGTGCTAACTACTGTGCTACCGTGCCGCCATTAAAAGGGGGATGTTCAGCAGGTCACCCTGATCAGGCCTCCGCCATGAAGTGAGGAGCATGGGGGAGGCTACTTTAAGGGCCTTCGCCTCACATCGGCCACATCTCGAAGGTCTGCAGCCCGCTCCTTCCCCGACTGGTCTCTCCATCAAGAGCCCTACCCACCCTGGACACTTGTACTTTGAATCTCCCCCCCCCCCCCCCCCAACAACCCCAGTCTAGGGGGTTCTCCCTTTCTCCTACTCCCCACCACCACTTCGGTCCCAGGGCACTCGCTCCCTCATGGGCATCGTAAAGCCCAGAGAGCCTGTCCCTGGGACTGCCGCAAGCATATGTTGGCACTACCAGGTCAGCACTGCTAGGTTGGCAATACCAATCTGTGCCAGGGGTGGTGCCAACCTGAGTGAGTCAGGGACAGTGCTCCCCCATGCCAGGGCACTGCCTGAGCCTGTCCCACTCATTCCCCAGGGCTATATCCCTTTGACTGATCCACACCTTCATACAATTGCTTCACAGCTCCAGGGTCCCATGTTTGATTCCTGCTTGGGTCACTGTCTGTGCGGAGTCTGCACATCCTCCCCGTGTGTGCTTGGGTTTACTCCGGGTGCTCCGGTTTCCTCCCACAGTCCAAAGATGTGCAGGCTAGGTGGATTGGCCATGATAAATTGCCCTTAGTGTCCAAAATTGCCCATAGTGTTGGGTGGGGTCACTGGGTTATGGGGATAGGGTGGAGGTGTTGACCTTGGGTAGGGTGCTCTTTCCAAGAGCCAGTGCAGACTCGATGGGCCGAATGGCCTCCTTCTGCACTGTAAATTCTATGAATTCTATGAAATCATGTCAGCGAGGTATTAATATTAATTGAGGGAGGCAGGCGGGCTCATTAATTATATTAATATGTATTCAATAATTATGGCAACCCTGAGGGAATTTGGCCGGTTCTCCGGATACAAAGTGAACATGGTTAAGAACGAGTTGTTTGTAATTCAGGCGAGGGGGCAGGAGAGTAGGCTGAAGGGGTTGCCGATCAGGCTAGTGGGGGAGAGTTTCCGATATTTGGGGATTCGGGTGGCACGGGACTGGGGCAGGTTGCATAAGCGCAACCTGTACCGACTGGTGGAACGAGTGAGGGAGGAGGTCCGGAGGTGGGATGCGCTCCCACTGTCATTGGCGGGGAGGGTGCAGACTGTTAAAATGACGATTCTCCCGTGGTTCTTGTTTGTTTTTCAGTGTCTCCCCATCTTTATCCCGCGGTCCTTCTTTAAGAGGCTGAATAAAATTATTCTGGGATTTGTATGGGCAGGGAAGTCCCCACAGGTGAAGAGGATGATGCTTGAAAGGAGCAGAGGAGAAGGGGGGCTGGTGTTGCCGAACTTCAGCAACTATTACTGGGCGGCCAACATAGCGATGATAAGGAAATGGATGGTGGGTGTGGGGTCGGTTTGGGAGCGGATGGAGGCTAGTTTGTGCAGGGGCACTAGCTTAGCAGCCCTGGTCACGGCGCCTCTGTGCTTCCGCCAGCACGGTACTCCACCAGCCCGATAGTGGTGGCGGCTCTTCGGATCTGGGGCCAGTGGAGGAGGCATGTAGGGAAGGTAAGAGCATTGGTGTGGACACCAATCTGCGGCAACCACCGATTTGCCCCGGGGAACATGGACGGAGGGTATTGACGAGGGCGGAGATTGTGAGGATGGGGGATCTGTTCCTGAAAGGGAGCTTTCCGAGCATGAGGGCGCTGGAGGAGAAGTTTGGGCTGGCGAGAGGGAACAACTTTAGATACTTGCAGGTGAGGGATTTTGTACGCAGGCTGGTGCCGTCCTTCCCATGGCTCCCGCCGAAGGGGATGTCATAATATACACCAGTATATCATGGTGCAGACACATACTGATGGACATACACTGGGACCAATCAACATGCACAAACACCGCAGCCAATTACCAGTTAGAATACACACACTATAAAGGCAGAGGGCACCACGGTTCCGGCTCATTCTGGGTGCTGCCTCTCAGTGTAACAAGAACTCATCAAGTCTAGCACAGACTCACACTACGTACTGAGAGATTCAACTGGTTCGGACAGGCTTAGGTCTCTAGTTTAAACTAGCATTGTTTAAACCCGCAGTTCTCGTATGTCAATTAGTTAATAGTTAGTTAATAAAATAGAGTTGAACCTTCCTCAGTGTTAGTGGTATATGTTCACCTCGCAAGCCTACACTATCCAACACTTCATGGTACCAAGAGTTAAGGGATGTTAGTACTTCTGAGACCTACCTACCAGTGATCAGCCTTCCATCAGTCTCACGCCATCCTGCAGAATGGACTCCGTTCGCCCGCCGCCGCCCCTCCGCATTGCTGGGAACCTGGGCTCAAATTTTTAAACAGCGCTTCCAGCTGTACCTCGAGGCCACGGACCTGGAAGCAGCCTCAGACGCATGAAGATTACTCTATTCCTCTCCACAGCCAGGGACCATGCTCTTCAACTCGCTCACCTTCGCTGACGGGGAGGACAAATCGAAGTTCAACAGTCCTCTTCAAGTTCGACAGCCACTGCGAGGTCAAGGTAAATGAGAGCTTCGAGAGATACATGTTTCAACAGCAAATTCAGGGTAAGGACGAGCCTTTCCAGTCCTTTATCACCCATCTCCGTGTCCTTGCGCAGTCCTGCAACTACAGGTCCACTTCTGACTCCATGATCCGTGACCAGATAGTTTTTGGTGTCCAATCTGAGCCCCTGCGCCAGCAGCTAATAAAAGTGAAGCAGCTCACCCTGTCCACAGCCATTGAGACCTGTGTGCTCCATGAACACACCTCCACGCGCTACTCCCGCATCCAGGCCGCTGAAACGGCGCGACAAGCTCCCTACGAAGCAGAACGGGTCCAAATAATAAAATCTTTCCAGGGTCTGGATCTGGACGATGGCGGCCATTTCGCGCGCTTTTCGCGGACTCCCGCACTGACATGCAACAAACGTGTGGACCGTTTTGCGTAGGTGCGCACCTCGCAGGATCACCCCGCGCATGCACGGTGGCGCAACGAATGCGCCGACGCACCGGTGTGTGGCAACTGTGGCTCCGCCCACTTAAAGCAGCAATGTCCCGCGAAGACCCGACGCTGCTTGCAGTGTGGCAAACTCGGCCACTATGCTACTCTGTGCAGGTCCTCCCTGCCTGCTGCTTTTAGGAGGTCCACCCAGCCCCGCAGAGACGTCAGGGCCATTCAGCCTGCCATCTACGAACCTGCTCCAGATCTCTCTTCCGACTTTGCCGGCGATGACCCACAGGCCCCATTCCAAGTTGGCATCATAACACATCCACATTCACAGCATCGACCCGGATTCTGAGTGGTGTGCCACCCTTACAGTCAACCGGTCCCCTGTCAGGTTCCGCCTGGACACTGGCGCATCCGCCAATCTCATTGCGTCGTCTGATCTTCGCAAACTCTGTCCAGCCTGCCATCCTGCCATCTGCGTGTCAACTGCTTGACTACAATGGCAATGCCATCGATGCCAGCGGATCCTGCCAACTTGAGGTGACACATCGTGCTCACACAGCTGTTCTCCCGTTTGAAATCATTGCTGCCTCAAAAGCCTCCATGCTTGGTGCACAGGCATGCAAGCTGCTCCATTTAGTGCAGAGGGTTCACTCTCTCTCTCCCAGCGACGTGTCTGCATCTTCTGACACAGACTTCAGGGTGCAACTTGACTCCATCATCCAACAATACCACAATGTCTTCGAGGGCATGGGCCCACTCCCGTATACATACAAGATTCTACTCAAGCCCAACGCCTCGCCTGTGGTACACACACCTCGCAGAGGCCCAGCGCCCCTTAAGGACCGCCTCAAGCAACAGCTCCAAGACCTCCAGGACCAAGGGGTTATTTCCAGAGTCACAGAACCGACCGACTGGGTAAGCTCCATGGTCTGTGTTAAAAAACCGTCCGACGAGCTGAGGATCTGCATAGATCCTAAAGGTCTTAATCAGAACATCATGCGGGAGCACTATCCGATTCCAAAACGTGAGGAACTCACGTCCGAGATGGCCCATGCCAAACACTTCACAAAACTCGATGCCTCAAATGGTTGCTGGCAAATCCAGCTGGATGAATCGAGCAGAAAGCTGTGTACATTCAACACACGCTTTGGCAGATACTGCTACAATCGAATGCCATTCGGCATCATTCCCCGTCCAAAGTTTTCCATCGAATAATGGAGCAGATGACTTCCGGTGGCGGAGATGCGCAGTTGAGCCGCACATTCGGCGGCTCCCGCGAATAACGGACTTTGGAGCTCTTTTCAGGGCCCCCAACGGAGCTGAGGCGGCAAATCCCAACGGGGGAAGAGCCTAGGAGTCGACCTCAACGGTCCCATGGTCCGGACCAGGAGTGGGGCAGTGAGAAAACCGTCGAAAACACCTAGGAAAAATCGGGGGCAGAAAAACAAAATGGCGGCCGGCGAAGGCCTCGAGGAGCTGAGGAAGTGGGCCCAGGAGCAGCAGGCGATTCTGCTGCGCTGCTTCCAGGAGCTGAAGTTGGAGTTGTTGGAGTCCCTGAAGGTAACCAACAGGGAACTGATGGAGACCCTGACAGCCCAGGGGGCTGCGATCCGGGAGCTGCAGCAGCAGGCCTCTGAAAGGGAGGACGAGGTTGTGGCCGTGGCGGGGAAGGTGGAGATGCACGAGGCGCTCCATAAAAGATGGCAGGAGCAGTTCGAGGAGCTGGACAACCGGTCGAGGAGGAAGAATTTGCGGATCCTGGGCCTCACGGAGGGGCTGGAGGGGTCGGACCTAGCGGCCTATGTGGTGATGATGCTAAACTCGCTGATGGGGGCTGGGTCCTTCCAGGGGCCCCTGGAGTTGGAGGGGGCCCACAGAATTCTGTCTAGGAGGCCCAAGCCGAACGAGCCACCGCGGGCGGTGTTGGTGAGGTTCCACCGGTTCGTGGATCGTGAGTGTGTGCTCCGGTGGGCCAAGAAGGAGCTGAGCAGCAAATGGGAGAACACGGAGGTGCGGATCTTCCAGGACTGGAGTGCGGAGGTGGCGAGGCGGAGGGCCGGGTTTAACCGGACGAAGGCGGTGCTCCACAGATGGAGGGTGAAGTTTGGAATGTTGCAGCCGGCGCGTCTGTGGGTCACCTATAAGGATCGGCACCATTATTTTGAGTCCCCGGAGGAGGCGTGGGCCTTTGTGCAAGCCGAGAAGCTGGACTCAAACTGAGGGTCCCCCTGATGGGGGATGCTGTAGAATACTGTATTTGTATTTGCTTGGTTTAGTGTAAGATGTGGGGTGGCTTTAGGGTGGGTGGGGTGATGTCGTACGGTTTTTTCTATATGGGTTTTTAAGCAGGGGTCGGGTGGACGGGTTCGGGCTGAGGGTGTAAACGGGGAGTTCGGGGAGCTGGTGGGGGGGACTGACAATGGAAGTGGCCCTGGAGGAGGCGGGGTCCGGCAGGGCGAAAGCGCGGGCTTTCTGTGGGTTTCCTGCGGGTTTCCTGCGCTGTGAGAGGGTGGGGGCGTGTTTTCTTTTCCCGCGCAGGAGCGGGGGGAGGGTGGACTCGTTGACGGGCACAATGGAGGAGAGGCGGGCCCACGTGGGGAGGAGCCGAAAGTAGGGCGGGAGTCGCTGGGGTCAGCAGAAGTTAGCTGGCTCACGGGAGTGCTGTAGAGAGGGGGGGGGGGCGCGGCTAGGAGGGGTCCTAGCCTGGGGGGGGGGGGGGGAGGGGGAGGGGGGGGGTGCCGGCTTGCTGCTGAAACGGTCAGGAAGGAGCTGGAGGACGCAGGGGGTGCTGGAGGGGGGGAGTTGCCGCCGTGGGAAACTGGCAGAGCTTGGGACGCTGGCCGGGGGTGGGCAAGGGATGGGGTATGGCTAATCGGCAGGGGAAGGGGGCAGGGAGCCTGTCGGATCCGGCTGATAACTTGGAATGTGAGGGGGCTGAATGGGCCGGTCAAACGGGCCCGAGTATTTGCGCACCTGAAGGGACTGAAGGTGGATGTGGCCATGCTCCAGGAGACACACCTGAGAGTGGTGGACCAGGTCGGGCTGAGGAAGGGGTGGGTGGGCCAAGTGTTCCACTCAGGGCTGGATGAGAAGAGTAAGGGGGTGGTGATCCTGGTGGGGAAGAAGGTGTCGTTTGAGGCGTTGAAGGTGGTGGCTGACAGTGGCGGGAGGTACGTGATGGTGAGTGGCAAGCTGCAGGGGGAGCGGGTGGTGTTGGTGAATGTTTATGCCCCAAATTGGGACGATGCGGGGTTTATGCGGCGTATGTTGGGCCGCATTCCGGACCTGGAGGCAGGGGGCCTGATTATGGGGGGGGACTTTAACACAGTACTGGATCCCCCATTGGATCGATCCAAATCCCGGACGGGTAGGAGGTCGGCGGCGGCTAAGGTGCTGAGGGGATTCATGGACCAGATGGGGGGGGTGGACCCCTGGAGGTTTGCGAGGCCAAGGGCCAGGGAATACTCGTTTTTCTCCCATGTACATAAGGCCTACTCGAGGATTGATTTTTTTGTCCTGAGCAGAGGGCTGGTGTCGAGGGTGGAGGATGTGGAATACTCCGCCATTGCCATTTCGGATCATGCCCCGCACTGGATGGACCTCGGGCTGGGGGAAGAGAGGGACCAACGTCCGTTCTGGCGCATGGAGGTGGGGCTGTTGGCAGATGAGGAGGTGGCCGGGAGGGTCCGGGGGTGTATCGAGAGGTACCTTGAGGCCAATGATAACGGGGAGGTTCGAGTGGGGACGGTCTGGGAGGCATTGAAGGCGGTGATGAGGGGGGAATTGATCTCCATCCGAACCCATAGGGAGAGGGGAAAGCAGTGGGAGAGGGAGAGACTGATACGGGAGATGGTGCAGGTGGATAGGAGATATGCGGAGGCCCCAGAGGAGGGATTGCTGGGGGAGAGGCGTAGCCTTCAGGCCAGATTTGACCTAATGACTACCAGAAAGGCGGCAGCTCAGTGGAGGAAAACACAGGGGGCGATGTATGAATACGGGGAGAAGGCGAGCAGGATGCTGGTGCACCAGCTCCGGAAGCGAGACGCGGCCAGGGAGATTGGGGGAGTGATGGATAGAGCTGGGAAGGTGGTGCGGAGCGGGGTAGATGTCAATGGGGTCTTCAGGGACTTCTATGGGGAACTGTACCGGTCTGAACCCCCGGTGGAGGGGGGTGGAATGGGGCGCTTCTTGGACAAGCTGCGATTCCCGAGGGTGGAAGAGGAGCAGGTGGAGGGACTAGGGGCGCCGATCAAGTTGGAGGAGGTTGTCAAAGGGATAGGGAGCATGCAGTGGGGGAAGGCGCCGGGGCCGGACGGGTTTCCGGCGGAATTCTATAAAAAGTATTTGGACCTGTTGGGCCCCCTGTTGGTCCGGACCTTTAACGAGGCATGGGAGGGGGGGGGCTTTGCCCCCAACTATGTCACAGGCACTGATTTCCTTGATCCTGAAGCGGGACAAGGACCCTCTGCAGTGTGGATCATATAGGCCGATTTCGCTGCTGAACGCCGATGCAAAGCTGCTGGCAAAGATCCTGGCCACTAGAATAGAGGATTGTGTGCCTGGGGTCATTCATGAGGACCAGACGGGTTTGTGAAGGGAAGGCAGCTGAACACAAACGTACGAAGGCTCCTCAACGTCATTATGATGCCGGCTGTGGAAGGGGAGGTGGAGATAGTGGTGACATTAGATGTGGAGAAGGCCTTCGATAGGGTTGAGTGGGAGTATTTGTGGGAGGTGTTGGAGGGGTTTGGGTTTGGGGAGGGGTTTATTCGGTGGGTGAGGCTGCTCTACGAGGCCCCGATGGCAAGTGTAGCCACAAATAGGAGGAGGTCGGAGTACTTTTGGATGTACCGGGGGACGAGACAGGGTTGCCCCCTGTCCCCCTTGCTCTTCGCGTTGGCGATTGAGCCCCTGGCCATGGCATTGAGGGAGTCAGGGAACTGGAGGGGCCTGGTGCAGGGTGGGGTGGAGCATCGAGTGTCGCTGTACGCGGACGACCTGTTGCTGTATGTGGCGGACCCGGTGGGGGGGGATGCCGGAGGTGATGAGGATTCTTAGGGAATTTGGGGGTTTCTCGGGGTATAAATTGAACCTGGGCAAGAGTGAGGTGTTTGTGGTGCATCCGGGGGATCAAGAGGAGGGGATTGGTAGGCTCCCATTGAAGCAGGCAGGGAAGAGCTTCAGGTAACTAGGGGTCCAGGTGGCGGGGAGCTGGGGGGCCCTGCACAAGCTCAACCTCACAAGGTTGGTGGAGCAGATGGAGGAGGAGTTTAAGAGGTGGGATATGTTACCGCTGTCACTGGCGAGGAAGGTGCAGTCCGTTAAGATGACGGTGCTCCCGAGGTTTTTGTTCCTGTTCCAGTGCCTCCCCATCCTTATCCCGAAGGCCTTTTTTAGGAGGGTCAACAGGAGTATCACGGGATTTGTGTGGGCGCATGGGACTCCGAGGGTTCGAAGAGTGTTCCTGGAACGAGGCAGGGATGGGGGGGCTGGCGTTGCCCAACCTCTGTGGGTACTATTGGGCTGCCAACGCAGCGATGATGCGTAAGTGGGTAATGGATGAGGAAGGGGCAGCATGGAAGAGGATGGAGGCGGCGTCTTGTGTGGGCACGAGCTTGGAGGCGCTAGTAACGGCGCCGTTGCCGCTCCCTCCAACGAGGTATACCACAAGCCCGGTGGTGGCAGCTACCCTCAAAATTTGGGGGCAATGGAGATGGCACAGGGGAGAAATGGGGGGGCTCAATGGAGGCCCCGATACGGGGGAACCATCGGTTTGTCCCAGGGAGCATTGACGGCGGATTTCTGGGTTGGCACAGGGCAGGGGTTAGGAGGTTGAGGGACCTGTTTGTGGAGGGGAGGTTCGCGAGTTTGGGGGAGTTAGAGGGGAAGTTTGGGCTCCCCCGGGAACATGTTTCGGTACATGCAGGTTAGGGCGTTTGCCAGGCGGCAGATGGAGGGGTTCCCCTTGTTGCCCCCACGGGGGGTACGGGACAGGGTGCTCTCGGGGGTGTGGGTTGGAGGAGGGGGGATTTTGGACATATACCGGGTAATGCAGGAGGTAGACGAGGCCTCGGTGGAGGAACTGAAGGGTAAATGGGAAGAGGAGCTGGGTGAGGAGATTGAGGAGGGGACGTGGGCGGATGCCCTGGAGAGAGTGAATTCCTCCTCTTCCTGTGCGAGGCTTAGCCTCATACAGTTCAAGGTGCTGCATAGGGCCCACATGACTGGGTCGAGGATGAGCAGGTTTTTCGGGGGAGAGGACAGGTGTGCTAGGTGCTCGGGGAGCCCAGCGAACCATGCCCATATGTTTTGGGCATGCCCAGCGTTGGGGGAGTTTTGGAAGGGGGTAACAAGGACGGTGTCGAGGGTGGTGGGATCCAGGGTCGAACCAGGCTGGGGACTCGCAATTTTTGGGGTTGCAGTGGAGCCGGGAGTGCAGGAGGCGATAGAGTCCGGGGTTCTGGCCTTTGCGTCCCTAGTAGCCCGGCGAAGGATCTTGCTCCAATGGAAGGTTGCGAGGCCCCCAAGCGTGGAGGCCTGGATCTCGGATATGGCGGGGTTCATTAAATTGGAGAGGGTGAAATTTGCCCTGAGGGGATCAGTACAAGGTTTTTTCAGACTTTGGCAGCCTTTTCTGGACTTCCTGGCGGAACGGTAGGGAAATAAGCCGGCAGCAGCAGCAACCCGGGGGGGGGGGGGGGGGGGGGGGGGGGGGGGGGTTAGGATGGGGGGAAGGGAGAACTGTGCACATGGGTTTGTGGAGGGTGCTATCTCTTTCCCTTTCGTTGTCTGGGTGCTCTTTTGGTTTTTTTGTTTTCTGTTTTTATTCTTTCCTTTTGTTTGAAGTTGCTCTTGAAGCTGGGGGGGTATTGTTCATGGGGTGTTACCGCGGTTGTTTGTTAATAGAGTTAAGATGTTTATATTTTGTATTTTGTAAAAATTTCAATAAAAATTATTTAAAAAAAAAAAGAATAATGGAGCAGATGATGGAGGGAATCGACGGCATCCGGGTATATGTCGACGACATCATAATCTGGTCAACCACCGCGCAGGAACACATCACCCGCCTCAAGCGCGTCTTCAAGCGCTATGGACTCATTCACAAACATGGCATCGTTTTTTTGTTCAAGTTCGCTGGTGTTGGATGATGGGGAGCCCAGGGGGCACAGGTCCTGCAACGCTGTCGACGCCCATGTGAAATGAAGTGAAATGAAAATCGCTTATTGTCACAAGTAGGCTTCAATTAAGTTACTGTGAAAAGCACCTAGTCTCCACATTCCGGCACCTGTACGGGGAGCCTGGTACGGGAACCCATGTGCCGTGGGGGAGACAAGATGGCGGCGCCTGAAGATCTTGAGGAGAACAAGATGGCGGCGCCCATGGGCAGTACGTGTTGCACAGAGGGGAAGATGGCGGTGCCCACTGGCCGCACGTGGTCTGAAGGGGAGAAGGTGGCGGCGCCCACTGGCCGCACGTGGTCTGAGGGGGAGAAGATGGCGGCACCCACTGGCCGCGCTTGGTTTGACAGGCAGAAGATGGAGGCGCCCACTGGCCGCGCGTGGGCTGAGGGGGAGAAGATGGTGGCGCCCATTGGCCGCGAGTGGTCCGGGGAGGTGAAGATGGTGGCACCATTGTCCGTAAATGAGGGGGGTGGGGGCAATAGCGGCGACTGCACGGGCTTGGCACACCGCGGTGAAGTGCCCCTCCTTACCGCAAGCCTTACTAAGGGCAGTGCAGCATTGGCGGGGGTGTTTCTGCTGGGTGCAAAAGTAACAACGGGGACCCCCATGGTTCGCTGGCTGGTGCGTGGCGCAGGCATATTGGCTGTGTAAGGCTCCCGCTGTGGCGGCTGTCTGTGGGGTCCACGATGCGCAGGAGCGGTGGTTCGCGCGGCTAAGGGTGTAGGCCTGAACATTGCACGAGGTATATGAGGTCTGACCCAAGCCCCGTAACAAAAGCGTCCCGCATAAGGAGGTTTGAATGTTCCATGGCTGTAACGGCTGTCACAGTCCCGGACGAGTGGGATTAGGGCCCGCCAGAAGTCGTCTATGGACTCACCAGGGTGTTGAGAGCGAGTGGCGAGTACGTGCCTGGCGAAGAGCGTGTTCGTCTTTTGAGCGTAATTTTCTTTGAGAAGAGTCATGGCTTCAGCGTAGTTTGACGCATCCTTGATTAGCGGAAAGACGTTGGAGCTCAACCTTGAGTACAGTATCTGTATTTACTGAGCCTCTGAGATAGGGCTTGGCGCCGAGTTGATGTACGCCTCGAAACAAGCTAGCCAGTGCTGAAAGTCCCTTTTGGTGTCGCTTTGTGGCGGATCCAGCTGCAGACGATCTGGCTTGATACGTAGGTCCATCTTTTGAAAATCATAGAGCAATAAATTGATGCACGAGCAATTGCACAAAGACTTGAGTTGGGTATAACTGAGGCTTTATTGCTCTAAGATCTGTGGCCTCCCACAGCAGCTAGCGAAATGGCTGCAGCATGGAGGACACACACATTTATACTCCGGAGCCAGCAGGCAGGGACTACATACGTACCTGTAGTACAGGTCCTACCATACATCACCTAATATAGGTGCAACAGTGGTTTACCAAATTTAAGGTCGTGCACCGGGCCCACATGACGGTGGCCCGGGTGAGCAGATTCTTCGGGCTGGAGGACAAGTGTGCTAGATGCGCCGCAGGGCCGGCTAACCATATACACATGTTCTGGTCGTGCCCTAAACTCAGGGGGTATTGGCAGGGTTTCGCAGATGTCATGTCCCAGGTATTGAAAACTGTGGTGGTACTGAGCTCGGAGGTGGCAATCTTTGGGGTTTCGGAGGACCCGGGAGTCCAGGAAGAGAGAGAGGCTGCTGTTCTGGCCTTTGCTTCCCTGGTAGCCCGGTCATGAATACTGTTAGCATGGAGGGACTCAAAGCCCCCGAGGGCTGATGTATGGCTATCGGACATGGCGAGCTTTCTTGGCCTAGAGAAAGTCAAGTTCGCATTGAGAGGTTCGCTATTAGGGTTCGCCCGAAGGTGGCAGCCATTTATTGACTTCTCCACAGAGGAGTAAGCGTCAGCAGGGGGGGTGGGGGGGGGGGGAGGGGGCAAGGGTAGAGTAGAGTAGAGTAGGGGGATATTGAGGCAGGTCCGTACGTGAACAGAGCTATGGTTTTCACTATGTTTAATTTGTAATTTGTGTCTTGACTTCTTTTTTTTTGTACTGTACAATGTAACTTTTTCAATATGCCTAAAATACCTCAATAAAATTGTTCGTTAAAAAAAAATGTATTGAATAATATTACCAGGACATTCTTACCCTTTGTGGGCAGAATCTCGTTACATCATCGATGAGGGTTGTGGAAAATCGGAAAACGCAAGTTTGCGCCCACCTCGTCATTTGCACGGACGGTTGACAAGGGCGCAAAATCTCCTCCCTGTGAAAAAACAAATTCGCAGCAAGAATGCTAATGTGTGGCACAGAATTTGCTGTCAAAGTAACAGTGAGGCGAACAGCACTGAGCATTACTTATACACAAATAGCACAGCAACTCCAGGTGAGGGCAGATTTGCAGTTCAACATGCAAGTGCAAAAGTTATTTCCAGCATGTGCTGCCCTGCTGTCAGCTTTGTGAAATAACAGCTCATTATCTGCCTCACCATTGAAATACATTGAATGACATGAAGTCGCTGTATTTTCAGGGCATTTCTAAAACAAAACCGCCGTTAAGTTAGGACTTAGCCATTTCAATTTTACTGCACTTTGTAAATGATTGCCAAACAACCTATCTGGCACCAACAGTTAACTATTTCAATTGTAGAGTCTCATTCCTTTAAGTTTTAATAGTTGTTTGAGAATTAAAATTGTTTTTCTGTTTGCCTCTTTTTTACACTCTCTTCAATCAATCTTTCCTTCCCATTATTGATTCTTCTGGATCTGATTTGAAAGTGAATTTACCCTGTCTAACTTACACTTCCTTGCACTGTTCGTTTCCTAATCCTTCAAGCTGATTGGTTAAGGAAATATACAGTTGCATGCCCAAATTACTCAGCTTCCAATACTCAGAGGACACTGCCATTTCCATTTTCCACATCCAGCAAATTGCAAGGCAAAATATCGTCAACATCAGATGGGTAAGGGAAAGTCTAACTATAAGCACAGGCTGTTTGCTGGATTGCAGCAGCAATTTGGGCCTTATTGGCATGCTAGCTTTAAGTAGTGCATTTGTCCAATTCATAACTTTATCATCAGAAATGAAGGAAGTATAAACAATGCTGATTCTGCAACTTCGACCCCCCACCGGGTCGGAAAATGGCCGGGAGGCAGCGTGAATCCTGCCCCGCTGCTTCGACGCCGGCTGCCGAATTCTCCAGCGCCGGTTTTCGGGTGGGGGCGGGGATCACGCCACGCCGGTCGGAAGCCGTTGGCAGCGACCCCCCTCGGCAATTCTCCAGGTCCTGATGGGCTGAGTGGCGGCCTGTTTGCAGCCAGTCCTGCCGGCGTGAAATGGACATGGTCCATCCCGGCGGGACCTGGCTTGGAAGGGGTGGGGGGGGGTGATCCGGCCCCGGGTGGGGGGCCCCACAGTGGCCTGGCCCACCCATCAGGGCCCACTGATCTGCAGGTGGGCCTGTGCCGTGGGGGCACTCTTTTCCTCTGCGCCGGAGAAGAAATGCCCTGAGCATGCGCAGGAAACACGGTGGCGGTTCTGCGCACATGCCAGAACACGCCAGCGGTTCTGGGCATGCGCCAACTTGCGCCGGCCAACGGGGTTCCTTCGGCGCCGGTTGGTGCGGCGCCAACCACGCAACATCCGAGTGGCCCAACGCCGGAGTGGTTCTCGCCGCTCTTGGGGCCGCCGTCTGGCCGACCCGCCAATTGCGGGAGATCCCGGCCGTGTTTCCTATCGATTCCTATCCTGGGACCTTTATGTTCTGCTCTTGCTGTCAACTAGCAAAAGCCTAAGCAGCTGTGAGGATTTCCATGCACGTTCAGCAGCAGGTCCATGGTGAGCCATTGCCATATAAGTGCCCATGAACATTGGCACTGCAAATCTACCAGGACGTGCCTATCCCAAGAAGAGAGAATGGCAACAGCAACCCTTGACATTCAGTGCCATCTCCTGACTTTGAACCAGCCTGCCTCAGCTCTTTCCCACCTCTATGACTGCCTCTGTGTTAACTTTGTTCTGTGTTGGCCTGAGTCCCCCCTGCCTTCACCTTCCCAGAGCAGAAATATGGTGGGCGGAGGCCATTTTAAATGAAATGTGTCTGCCAACTCGGGAAATTTCCTGACTGAATTCCCGAAAATCTGGCCCTATGTGGCTGGAGGGCTTTTTGCATTCGTGCATGCACAGGAACTCTGTCCTTCATTCTGTCTCCTCCACCAAGACCTTTGGTGCAGCTTCGGAAAACCTGGTGCAATTTCTCATCTGTAGTTAGCCATTGTTTTTTTGTTGCTGCATCACACAATTCTAAATAATCCCAGCATATCCAGGCTCTGCAATGTACTTTGCCTTTAACAAGGGCAGGCCAGCTTTAAATAGTGCCAGAAAGAAATGATTTTGCACTCCTGCTGAATCATGCAGCTGATGAACAACATGGTTTGCACTGGCAGCATGCAGTAATCATGATAATGAGCAGGAGCACAAAGATGGCAATTATTTCCCAGTATTCTCTCTGTATTATACTGAAGTACCTCCCTAAAGTTATATCCAGGAGTGCTACTTAAATATGTCCCTACTCTGAGGTGAGAGTTCCATTGCTAGGCCTGATCGAGCGTGGTCAATGCTTCGATGCAGGCGATGTTGGTCTGAGCAAGAACACTATTGGTGCATCTATCCTGTCAATGAATTTGCAGGATTTTGTGGAGGTGGCGCAGGTGATACTTCTCCAGGGTTTTATGGTGTCTCTATGGCATATACAAGGCCATTTATCACTGCTGCCAACTAGACATGTGCTTGGTGCCAGGTCGGAGGTCCTGGCCTTCAAACATTCTCTTCGTCAGGTGACCAGAGGCTGTGTTGGCGCACTGAAGGCTGTGTTTAACCTCGTCGCGATGTCTGCACTTATTGACAGTAGGCTCCCAAGTTATGGAAAGTGACCCAAGTTGTCCAAGGTTTCGTCATGGATTTTGATAACGTGGGTGTAGTGGCCTGTGGCTGGGGCAGGTTCGTAGAGGAGCTTTGTCTGATGGTAGTTAAGTATAAGGCCCATGCTCTCATACACCTCGGTGAAAGTGTCAATGATGGTTCGGAGCTTGGCAGTCGAGACTCTGACGTTGAAGCACATGGATGCCCAGTGGAGCTGGTTTCAGATGATCATGGCCTCGATCCTGGTGCTGTTGACTCCTTCAAGGACACAAATGTTAGCAGCTGGTTCAGCACACTGGGCTAAATCGCTGGCTTTTAAAGCAGACCAAGGCAGGCCAGCAGCACGGTTCAATTCCCGTACCAGGCGCCGGAATGTGGCGACTAGGGGCTTTTTACAGTAACTTAATTGAAGCCTACTCATGACAATAAGCGATTTTCATTTTTCATTTCATTTCATTTTTTCAATATGCGCAGATCATCTGCGTCGTCTGCATACTGTAGTTCAATGACAGAGAATGGGGTGACCTGCATGCTGCAGATAGAACATAGAACATAGAACAGTACAGCACAGAACAGACCCTTCGGCCCTCAATGTTGTGCCGAGCCATGATCACCCTACTCAAACCCACATATCCACCCTATACCCGTAACTACCTTACTTTTTTTTCTTTATTAGGACACTACGGGCAATTTAGCATGGCCAATCCACCTAACCCGCGCATCTTTGGACTGTGGGAGGAAACCGGAGCACCTGGAGGAAACCCACGCACACAGGGGGAGGACGTGCAGACTCCACACAGACAGTAACCCAGCCGGGAATCGAACCTGGGACCCTGGAGCTGTGAAGCATTTATGCTAACCACCATGCTACCCTGCTGCCTAGATATTGTACAGATTCCTGTTTGTTCTGTAGATTAGCTCCACTGCAAGGGTGAGCTTGCTGAGGGTGAGATGCAGCATTGCAGCAACAAAACTTGAGAAGAGCATTGGTGTGATGACACCAATTGGTCTGTGGTGGATCCATTGGTCAGGATCATGGCTTGCATGTCATGGGGGAGCAGACGGAGAATGGTTCCAAACATCTGGGGACAGCCAAAATGAAGGAGGACGCTTCATAATCCATTGTGGTTGACAGTGTTGAAGGCAGCAGCAGGGTAGCATGGTGGTTAGCATAAATGCTTCACAGCTCCAGGGTCCCAGGTTCGATTCCCGGCTGGGTCACTGTGGGTTTGAGTAGGGTGATCATGGCTCGGCACAACATTGAGGGCCGAAGGGCCTGTTCTGTGCTGTACTGTTCTATGTTCTATGTTCTAAAGCCATGAACAAGGGTTGGTGCTGTTCCTTGTATATCTCTTGTAGTTGCTATATGGTGAAGTTCATGTCTGTTGCACTTAGTGGGCAGAATGAGCAGTGGGATCCTGGAGTAGCTCTTCAGCCACAGGACACGGGTGATTAAGGAGGACTCTTGCGATGATCTTCCCTGTGGCTGATAGCAGGAAAATTCCTCTGCAATTACTGTAGTTGGACCTATCACCTTTCTTGAAGATGGTCACGATTACGGCATCTCTCTGATCTCCTGGCGTGTTCTCCTCCTTCCAGATAAGGGAAGTGAGGTCATGTATTTAGGACCGCCATGTGTTCGTGCCTTAGTGGGGATGCCATCTGCTCCTGATACTGTGTTGGTTATAGCTGTGGAATTAACTTTCCTACCTCGTGGCAGGTTGGGATTTTGCTGAGAGGGTAATTTCAAGCCCAAATACAAGCGAGTATTTTGCAAAGACGTTATTTATTAACTACTACAGATCAAGAGATTTAATTCCAGAATTGTGCTGAGATGATCTAAACTGAGGTAGCAGGGTAAACCATTGACCTCAATGACCTGGAACACAGAAAAGAAAGAAAACTTCCAGATTTCACATTATTCTGATTCCAATTGGAAAATACCGTTGTGAGGGCATCAAATAGGAACACCATCAGACCAATCATCAAGTAGATTGTACACGTTCAGGAGATGTAAATATGCTTTACTCATGCCCCTCCATCCCCCTCCCCCACAAACCATGCCAGTGGCAGTGGGTAGAATCAGCTGGTGGGAATTTTGGTTCACCTGCACCATTGTGGGCACATCAGGGCTGCCACTTACGTACTCTGCTATGGCTAAGGGTGCACAGGGACCCACAGCGCCCATCCCTCTGTCTCACGCTGTGTAAATTTCCTTTGAAAATAAAATGACAATTATGGGGGACCCAGACCACTTCCCAAGCCACTTGTGACATTCTGGAGATTGGTACCCAGCAACAGACATGGTGGGAAAGCTTCAAGAGAAACACAAGTTCGCTAATGTGCCAAGGAAATGGTAGTTCCCATCACAGACCATCTGTGCCAGCCCCACTCCCATAACTTAGTTTGAAGAGGGTGGGAAGAGGCTCCATCTTTTACAGCTTCCCACACCCAGTCTTGAGCTGGGTTTATCAGCACCCTGGCCTTTTCTGCAAACCAATTCACTGAAGTATCTCCAGAGATATGGATGCCCATAATAGAATGGCCTCCTTGGTGATAATGTTCACATGTAAAGCATTGCCACATGAATGAGGGGCGTGCCATCAGCCCAGGAAATCACATTCCAGAGTGATTCAGCACCTTCAGGAAAGGAGAAAAATATTTACAAAAATGCAAAAGCTTCTCAACACGTATGGATATGATGCAGCTCCCACTCAAAGCTGTTTTGAAGCTATTGGTAGTTCAAAGGATCTTAAGAAAAAGAGAGACAGAAGGTGGGCGATTAATGATTTATCCACAACAAAGTGTATGTTTGAGAACAACGATAGAAGTCTATCTGGCTTATCCCGCAGGAAGCCTTCGTTACTGAAAGGATTCAAAAAAGAAGTCTCTGAGGAGGCCGGATTCTCTGAACACTCTTCCCTGCCACACGGAGTGATAACACTGCCAGGCAGGAGGACTGGATGACTTGCCAGCAGGCAACCAATGTCCTAAAGGATATTACAATATTTGTGCAGGCTCCCAAATCCCTAATGTAAACTGAACAAACTGTTGAGATGTAACCTTGGAAAGGTTTGAGTGAAAGCTGTGAAGAAAAAGCATACCATTCTCAGTGGTTGGCAAGGGGGGTTCTCCAGGGATAATCACTGGCAATCTGGTGATTCTAAACACCAGATGGCCAAGTGGTAGAGCTGTGATGCCCAGTAATACAGTTAAAAACATGTTAAGACCTCCCTGTTATCTGTAAACTCATTAGCTGCAATCCTCAGTTACTTGAGCTCCGGATAAAATGAATGTAAACACAGTTGCGATTTCTTGAAACAGCTGTTCCAAAAATGAAAGGAATATTTATCTTTGTAGGATTAGTGCGATCAATACAAGAGAAGGGAATCAGACCCCAATCATTGAAGATTAATTCCAAGGTAGATTTAGTTTTTCCATTTATTTTTACACACATCGAACTGTATTAATTTTGGTAAGGGGGAGGGTTGGGGAAACTAAAAGGTGATTGGCGGAGTTCTATGCCAGCAAAACTGGCGCCGCACCTGAACCAATCCAGCGACTGATTTTTAAAATATTTTTATAGTGTCCAATTCTTTTTTTCCCAAATAAGGGGCAATTTAGCATGGCCAGTGCACCTACGCTGTACATCTTTGAGTTATAGGTGCGAGACCTGTCGTGTTATTCACAGCAACTGGATGCAGTTGTACTGGAAAGTAGACACCAAACTTAGACGTCAGTTCAATATGTTTTATTGAACTTGTTAAGCAGTGCACACAGTGCTGTGGGTTGACACTCTACTAATCTAAGTGTGCTAACTATAACTAACTGGACCAGACTTGCTCTGAGCCACGTGCAGAAGGTTCTAACTGATATATACACCCTGACTGTCACTACAGTTGTCACCAGTGGAAAGAGGTGGAGTGTTGATGCCTCGTGTGTTTTATAGTGGGAAACCCCCCTCTAGTGTTCTGCCTGGTGATTGGTTGTGTTCTGTCCTGTGTGTTGATTGGCTGTACTGGGTGTCTGTCACTGCCTGTCTGTATCTCACTATATGCATGAGTGCATATCATGACAAGACCTCCACAGACTCGGGGAAAATGAAAACTCCACACAGACAGTGTTCTAGGGCCGCAATCGAACCCGGGTCCTCAGTGTTGTGAGGCAGAGGCGCTAATCATCGTACCACCGTGGCGTCCCCGATTCAGCGACTGTTGAGGGGCTAGAACTGGAGCCACTTGGACCACAATCGATTCCAATGAGAAACAGTGCAGGATTCGCGATTGACACTCAGGAGGCCGACAATCTGCAGCCGCATGTACATACTTCACTCACATAACACCATCTCTGCCAACAAGATTGGGTACTTCAGCGCAGAGGCTCCTGGGACACTATCTGGTGTACACCATACACTGCATCATACACAACATCGGTATGTCAGGTGGAGGTAGGAACCCTGAGGGGGTGGATTGTCGGAGGGCGGGCTGACCCCATGGACTAGCTGCTGTCCAGATGGGTTTCAGGCTTCTGGAACGGACGGTCCCATCGATTGTGGAGATACAGTCGCAGAGCCAGGGACTGCATGAGGGGTTGCTGGTGAACATCCAGCATCTGCTGGCATAGGTGGAGGAGTCCAGCGTGTGCAAGAGTATGAGGTGGTGCCGGCCATGTGTTCCACCCAGGCCAACACCGCAGGGGTGGTGAGGGTTTTGGATCAGCATATCCAAGGCCTGGGACAATCTGTGCAGGTGGTGGCTGAGGCCCCGGAATGGGCTACCCACTCACAGGCTGCCATGTGCCAGAGATACCTGGACATTGCAGTGGCACTCCTCAGCATGGCCCAGTCACAGCGGGCCATGGCTGAGAGCATCGGTGGCATCACTCAGGAGCTGGCTGATATGGCACAGATGCACATACAGGTGGCCCAGAGGGAGATAGCGCAGTCACTGGCTGATATGGCACAGACCGAAGTTGAAGGCACAGTCGCAGCAGATTTAGCACAGTTTCAGATGGAGGTGGTCCACTCCATGTGCCGTGGCCGCGAGCATGCAGACCCTGGTTAATACGGCAGCAGCCCTCCAGACTGGCAGCGCCAGGTGGCAGGGGGACCTCAGGGGATATTTCCGCTTGCACCCCCGTCCCATGGAGTAGTCTAAGGGTCATTGGGCATCCCGAGGGAGAAGGAGGTGATGGGGCCCGTGCCGGTTACTCTTGCAGGCTTGGTGCGCGAACACATGCAGCACCTCGGACTCCCCCCCTCCTGTCCCTGGCACATCTGGTGGGCAGCCGGCAGATCATGGTGTCACAATGCCACCTGGGACATCTGATCAGCAGCCAGGCCCATCCAGGCCCCGTCGCCCCAGAAGACAGCCACCAAAGGGGACCCAGGTCACGGTAAGGGAATCACAGAAGGCCGCGGTGACATTATGTATAATGTCTGGCACAATAAGGGTTAGTGTAATACTCTAGCCGACCATTAGATGGAGCTAGGGAGCAGACCTATAAAAAGGAATGCCTATCAGACTTCTGGGAGAGTGTACAGAAGACGGGAGAAGGTTAGAGAGAATAGGAGCAGAGAACAATTTAAGATAGTATGCATGAGACAGGTGTTAGTATAGTGTAGATTGTAGTTTAGTTATAATATTGCTTGTTATAGTGATCGAACTGTATAAGTAGTGTAATAAATTTTAGCTTTTTTTATTTGACTTAGCCTTTTGTGGTCTTTGTGTACACTATGAATCCATCCTGAGTATTAACAACATAAAGAACACCACAGCCATCTCCACTCCTTATGTACCATCTGGGGATATACCGAGGTGTAGTGTTTGGGCCTGTAAGGCCAGAAAAGTAGACACCAGTTAAGTTGGCATAGGTGCAGGGCACAGTTTAGTCATAGGGGTAAGAGCACAAATCTGCATATATGTTTTCACATTAAACACTTGTGCACAATGTTACAACCTGCCTGTCAGCAGTGTGTGGGGGGAGGCTGGTCCAATCTGGCCACAGAGGGGGCGTGGGTACGGTGGGGGCGGGGGGGGGGGGGGGGGGGGGGGGGGGTGAATTTGCAGACGTTGGGGGTGGGTTTGGCTCAGGGACTGCAGTTCAGCCAACTCCAGTGTCCCAACTCCATCCCACTGCCCCCCCCCCCTTCCCCTCCCCGCCCCACCGTCCCCACCTCTTCCATCTCAGGGATCGGTGGGACCGCATGATGGAATAACCAGCTCACATGCAGGGATCATCCAGGTGGACAGTGAAAAGTGCTAACATGGGCAGGAGTCAGACATTATCAAATGATGCGGAAGACCAGGGCTCATCGCAGAATGGGTTGCATCATATGCCAACTCATGAACCAGACCCGTTGTTACTGCCAACCAAGGGCTCGCACCACGTAGTGCGGTAGATATGTTTCACTGAGGTAGTTGCAGGTGGGGGGTAATAGGCCGGGTGGGGAGGGTGGGGAGGGGGCAGGTTGGGGTGTTTGGGGGTGGGATGCGGTGTCCGTGCCCCGACCATTTCCCCCTCCTCCCCCCAGTCGGTGAACGTGGAGGTGATCAGAACGTCCCATGCACGCAGGTCCAGACGCACATGTTGATCGGCCTCCCATACCTGCCCCAGCCCCATGTGCTGCTCATCCTCCCCCTCCCCCACATCCTCCTCATCGGACAAGGACTGCTGTTCCTCCTCCTCCAGCACGTCGCCACTCACATGCGGCCTCATGCGATGGGATCCCCATCCTCAGTGGCTGCCTCTTGGTGCTCTGGGGCAGGCTCCGTTGCTGCAGCTTCCTCATCTTCGAGCAGCTCCAGTTCGTACAGCCCCAGTGCATCCCCCAGGGCTGCAGTAACTAGGAGGAAGGCCACTATTGCTTGTTGAATTCTAATATCCATTGTTGCAGGGGGCGAAGGCTGACATGTTAGCATGGTGTTTACCCCCTGCCAACCAGGTCCAATGGGCAACACGGTGGACCGGTTGGCACTGTGGACTCTGCAGCTGCGTGTCCCCCTCCCCTCACCTCCACACCTTGGGCCATGTCTGGGCCTTTGGCCCCGGCACCTGTTCCTGCTGCCAGGAGGTCTTTCGGCTGACGCTCCCCATGCCAGCGGTGTGCTCCGTGTCCTTCGTCCGGCACCCCTACTGTGGGCGTTGCCCTTGGGTGGACCATGTGATGCCCCGCCGGTGGTTGGTGGCCGGTTGGGTGGGGTATGGCAGAGGGTGGGCTGTGTGGCGTGGTGGGGTGGAGAGTGGGAACCGCGGTGCGGCGGGTGATGGGTTCAAGGGTAGGGACTGGGGTCCATGCTTGGACACAGCCCCAGTCCTGTGGGGGGGTCACCCCAACCTCACGGCCCTTCCCCCGTTACCCCCACCAACACCCCCTCCCCCCCCCCCCCATCCAGCACAGGCAGTGTCAGGACCGGCAGCCCACATCCATGCCCCTCCGTCTCCTATCTCCTCTCTCTTCCTCATCAGCCACGGCGCCTGCTTCACAATTTTTAAAAGCATAAGTGAACTTCACCTAGTGGATGTGGAGAATAGCGGTGTCCCCGGAGAATATTGGGTCAGGCCCGCTAATGATATGCCAATGGTGTTTACTGTATGTGCGGAGTTGAACGCATCGACGGCGCTTTCGAGGCACCCGAGAATAGCGATTTGGCATGAAACTGTCGCCTGCCACGATTTCGGCATCATAACCCATTCCCTGCCCAATCGCGTTTCCCAATTCTGCTGTCGGTCGAAGGGGAATCCCGCCCGATATACTTCTTAAATATGCTACATCAAAAAGAGACATTTATAACAGAGGTTCTCAACTGAAGGTGTGCAACCCCCTCAGGGTCCAAGAGAGAGTTTCAAGCAGCCCACCTATAATTATAATAGAATGTGTTAGAAGGGAAAAGATTATGGTGTGAAGAAGTTAATCGGAATTGAAATCTAGACAAGTGCCAGCCAAGGTGCCTTATCGGTCAAGTGAATTAGAGCTGCAATCTTTGTGTGTTCACACAGTGTGGTGATATGATCTGCATACTCGTCTGCCATTGGGCCAGAACGGCGGCTTACCATTGGCCCTGGTCGGTCATGTGCCTCTCGACCGATTGGCCGAGAGGCTGAGTTAACCACGCCTCTATTAACGAGGTATAAATGCTCAGACGCCTGACGATCGTCCCTTTCCACTGTAGACGATCGCAGAGCTATGTTCTAGTCAATTAAAGCCAGACTTTGGTAAATCACTCGCCTCGCGTGCAATCGATGGTACATCACACAGGTTTGGGTTGTAATGCGGAGTGAGAAAGAAAGTGAGTCGGTGTGTGTGCGAGGCAGCAACAGAGGTTGCTATTTTGACACAGCAGGCAGAGGGGAGCCCCCATAGGAGATAGGACAAGGAGATTAGATGCAGACTCTTTGCCTGGCAAACAGTACTGAGAATTGGTGCCAGGGAGAGAGAGAGAGAGAGAGAAGCAGTGACTTAAAGTTTCATCTTTTGTTCTCCAGCGGCCTGATTACATGCATCAAATCAGTCAGCAAAATTCTTCATGTGTACATGTTATCTTCATGTTTCTGATTCCTCCTTAATTCTACCCTCCGCCTGAGATTTCACTCTCTGTTGCCCCTTAAGCATCCTGCAGTTGAGTTACCATTTGTGATACCACTGGGAATCAGAATTGTGGCCATATTTACACAGTTCAAGCATTTTTTTGAAATACTCGTTTAAAGTACAACGAACTTGCATACTGGAAGGATAATTTTCTGAGATGTTTCTGGTCAGTTGACGTGCAGAGAAAAAAAAAGATTCTCAACCCAATATCATGAAAGACTAGGATGGGAGTCAAGTTGTAAGTAAAACAAAAGTGATGATCATAAATTGATCTGACTTATTGTATGACTCATTTTTCTACGGAACAAATACATGTGTTGTATTAAAGGGGATCTGTGCAACCTTTGTAACTTGGGAACGAGGCCTCACCAGCAAAGTGGTTGTGATCCCCTTGTTTTATGGGATTTGGCTGTCATGAATTATTCATGTTATCATTCTCCTTACCTTTAAATAAATGAATATATTTCTCCAATGGTCTCTTCACTTATTGATTTTTAAAATTATTTCATGGCATGTGCTGCCGATAGCAAGGCCACCATTTGTTGCCCATTGCTAAAATAAACAATAATAAATAATTCTAACAAAATCATTCCCTTTTGTTTCTATGGGCTATCAATTATTAATTGCAATTATAGTTTTCTATTCAATGGAAGTCCATCTTGCCCCCCCCCCCCCCCCCCCCCCCCCATCTTAAGCGTGTTTATTTTTCTTGATTATAGTCAGATCCTCTTTTGCAACCTGTATTTTGCTTCAGCGGAGCACCACTCCGATACTACAGTGTGCCGATTGTTTCCCAATTTTTTTCTGCATAGCATGAACTAGCTGTGCATACAATCGGGCCCTATTGGCCTTGAAATGTGGATTTGCCATTTGAGAAATTATCAAAAAGACATTTCACAAAAGATCATGAGGGCCAACAGAGAGAAAGTTATTTGGCCCATTACTCCAAACTGGGGTCAAATGCCAGTAATAATTGTGCAAAGATTGGCAATGGAATATGACCTAGCCTCTGCTCAGTGCATCCCCACAGGGAGATAGTTCACATCAGGGAGATGGTTCACTATTGAGCGATACGTCAAAACAAGCATTGTATTTCTCTTTCATTATCTTGTATAGTGTGTTGCTGTGTCAAGGTGCAGGTTATCGTGTCAGCCTCCTACCGGTTTTTTTTGTAACACTTGGCCTCATGACTCAAAGCTTATTGTGCAGTTTCTGACGGTACATAAATCATTAATTGCAATGAATTGCCCAATTTTGAAATGCAAGAAAACAAAATCATAGGTACGGAGCAAGGTGGTTATGTTACTGGACCAGTAATCCAGAGACCTAGATTAATAATCCAAAATTCAAATCGCACAACGTGAATTTGAACTCAGTTAATTGAATAATAAAAAAAATCTGCGGCGGGATTCTCCGACCCCCAGCCGGGCCGGAGAATCGTCAGAGGACGGCATGAATCCCGCCCCCACTGGCTGCCGAATTATCAGGCGCTGAGGTTTTGGCGGGGGCGGGAATTGCGCCGCACCGGTTGGCGACTGCTGGTTGCGGCCCCACTGGCGATTCTCCGGCCCGCAATAGGCCGAGCAGCCGCTGTTTTAGGCTGGTCCCGCCGGCGTAAATTAGACCTGGTACTTACCGGCGGGACCTGGCTATGCGGGCAGCCTCCGGGGTCCTCGGGGGTGCGCGGGGGGATCTGGCCCCGAGAGAGGTGCCCCCACGGTGGCCTGGCCCGCGATCGGGCCCACCGATCCGCGGATGGGCCTGTGCCGTGGAGGCACTCTTTCCCTCATCACCGGTTGCTGTGGACCTCCGGCATGGCAGGTGCGGGGACGAACCCCCCTGTGCATGCGGTGGGATGACACCAAGCTCATTTCCCTGCCCAATCCCTATAACTTCATAATCGAACCTACACATCTTTGGACTGTGGGGAATGTGCGAACTCCACACAGTCACCCCAGACCGTAATTGAACCCGAGTTCCTGGCACTGTGAGGCAGCAGTTCTAACCACTATACCACCATGCTGCCCCAAAAATTCAAAGAAGCAAAATTCATAAATTAACCCGTACAGGAGGTTAAATCTTTGTCCAAATAACTTGCAATGGCAAACAGTAAAAAAATAGAAAGAGTTCACTGTTTATAAGTCCTTTGCTGTTGTTCATGGCTGAGGCAGTTTCTTTCACAGTGGTGTTGAAATTCCAGTGATGGTGTTTCTGCTCCATTACAGACTTCTTTGTGACTGCCTAAAACATCCAGGGTATTGTAACAAAATACATTTCACAATGATTATTTTTTCACATGACCCATAATGAGTTCGATATTCCACAGATGGTAATTGATTAGCTGATTAGAACATAGAACATAGAACAGTACAGCACAGAACAGGCCCTTCGGCCCTCAATGTTGTGCCGAGCCATGATCACCCTACTCAAACCCACGTATCCACCCTATACCCGTAACCCAACAACCCCCCCTTAACCTTACTTTTATTAGGACACTACGGGAAATTTAGCATGGCCAATCCACCTAACCCGCACATCTTTGGACTGTGGGAGGAAACCGGAGCACCCGGAGGAAACCCACGCACACAGGGGGAGGACGTGCAGACTCCACACAGACAGTGACCCAGCCGGGAATCGAACCTGGGACCCTGGAGCTGTGAAGCATTTATGCTAACCACCATGCTACCCTGCTGATTAGCTCAGGTTTGGACAGACCTTGGCCATTGTTGTGGCCTATGTTCTTAGTTGCTTTATTGTCCCAGCCTTAACATCTGAATAGACTATTCTTCCTTGTGATGAGCTGGGAAGAACAGATCAAGACCTTCTATGTAGCCATTGTCTGATTCTTTATAGAATGCAAATGGCGAGAGCCAGTTACAAGTTTCAATTCATCTTTGAGGTAATTCTTGACATCTGTAGGTGTGAAATTCCACAGAAGGTTTGTTTTAGCATGTCTGAATTGTAATTCACGTTGAAAGGTTACAGAAACTGACCAATTTGCAATACCAGATGTAACAGGTGACTTGTGACAGCCATGTTAAGTCAGTGGCTTTGTTTGTTTTCAAAAGTCCTTTGAAGAAGTTAAACATATGTTTGACCCGCCAATTAAATTAAAAATTAATATAAAAAATGCCCATGCCAAATCATCATGACAACTGAATACGGTAAATATTAAGTGTTCCAACAGCACCTCACTGTAATACTGAGGACTTGTACTCCAGAATTTGTATACCTCTCACTAAGCTGTTCCAGTGCAGCTACAACCCTAGCACCTACCTGCAAAAGTGGAAAATTGCCCGCATACATCCTAGCTACGAAAAGAACAAATGTAATGCAGCCAATTACAGGCCCATCAGTCTGTGAGATTCAGCAAATATCTCCAAAGATCACTGGAAGGAGGCAGAGGTTAAGTAATTAAGGGCTGTAGTGCCTTTGACAGCTATTGGTGATATGTGCCCCGGCCCACCTTTCAGGAGGTGATTCTTCCATAATGCAAATGATTGCTAACACCTGACATGATACCACATATCTCCTGAGGCATTGGTATTCACTCTTGCTCAGGAAGTGTATCCTCTGCATGTGAAACCTGCATTGGGGCAATAGCGTATTGTGAGCTGGAACTCTGTGTTTTACTCTTCTGTCCTGTGGAGTGGCAGCTGGTCCAAGAGAAGACAGCCGTACCTGCTGATGTTGCTCTGGTTGCTGGTGGTGTTGCTGCTCTTGCTCATCTTGTTTCACATTTGAGGTCCAAGGTATAGCTGCATTAGGAACTTGCATGTCGAACTGAAGGTTGGAAAATTGGGAATTGCAGACTAAAGGCAACGAACTTCATTGTGGGAATGAACTCCAGTGTGGTGGAAACCACCTGCAAAGCAGTGAAAATGTACTCTCAGAGCAAAAGCCTTTCACGTAGACAAGAAAACAAGTGTGAGGTCTCAGCATTTTAAAGGGTGTTTTTTGTTTCACTTGCTCAACCATCTCAAAGACCACTGTCCTCTCAGCTTCATCTCCCCGATTAGTTCCATTAAACCATGCATTCATTGTAAAAGTTTAACTTCTAAGTTAAGGTAGCTTTTAATCTGTTTGGTACATTATATATATTCTACATTCCGCCAGCTCGCTTGTCCTGTGGGAATTTCAATGTGCAGGAGATTGTGCTCCAGTTGAAGGGTTGCTGCTGGCCACCCAGTACGTACAGCTCCTCTAGCCATCGCAAGCCAACTCACTTTATGCAGTTAAAATTCCCCCCTTATTATGTTTATTTTATTGATAAGGAATACTTACCGGAACCTATATGTGACTGAAAAACTCAAAGGTTGCATTTTCTCATTATCAGAATAAAATATCCTGGGCTGGATTGTCCGAGCCTCCGTGCCGAAATCGCGATCGGGGCAGGGGCGGAGAATGGGCGTCAATGACGAAATCCGGTCCAACGCCGCTCCTGTGATTCTCCAAGGACCCCCCCCCCCGTGATTCACCAAGGGTAACTAGCCGAGTTGCCAACGGCGTGGTTCTAACCACGTTTTGCCTGTCGGGAATGGCCGCCCTGATGAGGGGCGGGGGGTCCTTCACTGGGGGGCGCCTCATGGACGGCCAGGGGGGCGATCAGGCGGCACCGATCCACGGGTGTGCCCAATCCCGGGGGGGGCTTACATTTTTGGTGCCGCTCTGCGGTGCGGACCTGCCATGTCCCACGGGGCGGCCGCCATCGGCGCATGCGCAGACTCCCAACCGGAAGTGTAGGGCCCCGTATCCACAGCCAGAGCAGCGAGAAGCGCTCCAGGGCCCTGCCAGCCCCCTGCAGGTTGGAGAATCACTCTAGACTTTCCTTTTTGAAGCTGGAGTAGGGACATAGCCCCATTATTGGATAATCCCACCACCTATTCCAGAAGCCTCCAATCTATTTTATGAAAATAATCGATTAATTATTTTTCTGGGTTCCTATCCTCAAGCAACAAGTGACAGATTTGAAACTGCACTCTGGGCCACCTTGTATTTATTCATCGTAAAGAAGTATATATGCCATTTATTTAAAACAAAATTCACCACAGTCTAATATGGAGTTCGAACAATTGTCTAGAGTTGATTTGATAATAGGTTGAGAAATGACTGAAGGGGGTTTCATTCAGATTAAACCAAGACAATTCAAAGAGTGGTGACATCATGTAATATCAGCTTGACCTACAAACCTCCCCTTGACTGGTTCCATACAGCACATAAAATAGATTGAATGGATCTGATCTTTGAATCCATGTGTAAGTAAGGTTTTGCATTCTACTCGTTACTCCCAGTAGAGGTTTTCTGATGATTAATAATACATACATTTTACCATTTATGCTTAAAGAAGGCAGAAAAATTAGAAATTGAACTCATTTGTGAATATAAAGGGTCATTGTTTAATTAAATATATTAAGGGGGAAACTGGCTGGCATGAAACCAAGCATGGGGATCACAGTTTGTGACTAAGCCGTGCGTATTCAGTGAATTGTATGTGTGCTGCCTTCTGCCTTTGCATAATTATTGTGTGCAGCCAGCACTGCCCATGCTATGAGTTAGGGTATGAGTCCTAATACTAAATGTCAGGGTGAGGTAAATCATATAAATGTTAGCATGATTATTGATTGATGGAGATGGTTAATAGATTGGGAATAGATGTGTAGTGAACTGCACATTGGGTGAGGTTAGTTGTGCAGTTGGTAGGATATGCCATTTCAAAGTGAACTCACTCAACTTGGTAACGTATGTTAGATTGTTGAATTTCTTCCGTGTTGGTCTTCCAGTGTGAAGAGTTATCCCCGACCGAGTGTTGCAGCCTTGTGCATGCCAAAGCCGAGGGCTACATGCTGAGAGATGCATTGATGCTTGGGGAAACCACCGCAGAGGCACAATGGGGAAAAGTTATTGTTGAAGTCCTTTCAGCCACAGTGAACTGAGGGGAGAGGAATTTTACACAACCCCCTTGGGCTGTATGACTTTCATTAAATGTATACAGTGAATATTACATGTACCATAATTGCACGGAAAGACCTCGGAGTACAACTCGATCTTTGTAGATAACTTAAATACATTTGCACCATTTGTGATGACCATTTTGAAAGTCTAAAATGTGTCTTCAACTGTATTGACGCAGCTCAGAGTGCAATATGATGAATGTAGAAAACCTGAATATTATTGCACTTTGTGTGATGGCCATTTTGAAATATTTGTAATGTTATTTCAGACATTTTACAAATAAAGGCCAGGATTCTCCATTTGGGAGATTAAGTTCTCCCACCAGAGGTGAATTGGAAACCTAGCGGGAGCGCAAATCAGGAAGCAGTACAGCATCCCTTGCCATGCATAAATTTACATGGCAATGGTTATGAGGGATTCCTGAGGGAATCCTGCTACCGGACCACCATTTTGACCAGAACGCTTAAAAGCATCAACCAGTTCAAAGAGAGTTAAGTGCCTTCCACCCACACCCACACACATGAGCGATCTTGAAGTACTCAGCTGGAAATTAACAACAGTTAACTCTCTTTGAAGTGGTTGCTGTTTGCAAACATTGTGGTTACAGCACGTCAGAGTTACTGAACCATGAAAAGGATGAATGAAGCAAGGTTCACGGTTGTGTTTGTGGAAGATGTAAATCACAGCCCATGAAGGAAAATGAATGAATGGTTTGAGGCTCAACGATCTGAGGATTTTAAACACAGGTCACTGGTTTACTCTTTCGAGAAATTGACATGTGGTGCTTTCTCTGTCTGAGCCAGCAGCTGTACCCTAGGTGAGTGTTATAACAGTAATTTCTTTCACTGCCCCTATCTGGACTGCTCTCTAGTTTCCAGACAAGAGTCTCTTTTCTGTGGGATATGTGGCGGATCCCTTTATTTAGGGCGTGTCTGTGGGGCTCTCCCTATTTCATGAGTCCCTGTGGGGGGCCCTCTATTTAGGGGGTCTTGAGGGTCCCTCTATTTAGGGGGCTCTTTGGGGTCCCCCTATTTAGGGTGTCCCTGGGGGTCTCCCTATTTAGGGGGTCTATGTGGTGTTCACTTTATTTAAAGGGTCTATGTGGGGGTCACTTTATTTAAGAGGTCTATTTGGGGGTCACTTCATTTCGGGGTCTTTGTTGGGGGAGAACTGATCAGTAATTGATCTATAAGTGGTGAGGCCGTGGAATGCCCTACCTGCAACAGTAGTGAACTCGCCAACATTGAGGGCATTTAAAAGTTTATTGGATAAGCATATGGATGATAATGGCATAGTGTAGGTTAGATGGCCTTTAGTTTTTTGACTTCCCATGTCAGTGCAACATCGTGGGCCGAAGGGCCTGTACTGCGCTGTATCGTTCTATGTTCTATGTAAGTAGTTCATTTTTCTTTAAGTAGAATTGGTGGGAGGAGTGGGTGGCCTATATTCCATTTAATATTGTATTCAGAACCCAATTTCTCCCCTATTATATTGGATTGGATTGGATTAGGATTGGATTTGGATTGGATTTGGATTGGATTTGTTTTATTGCCACATGTACTGAGGTACAGTGAAAAGTATTGGTCTGCGTACAGTCCAGACAGATCATTCCATACATGAAAAAAAACATAGGACATACATAAATACACAGTGTAAATACATAGACACAGACATCGCGTGAAACGTACAGGAGTGCAGTACTACAGAGTAGAGAAGATGTGTGAAGAGAACTGATCAGTCCATAAGAGGGTCATTCAGGAGTCTGGTAACAGCAGGCCAGCAGCTGTTTTTGAATCTTTAATCCGGGAGAGATCAGTAACGTTTTTAATGAGACAAATTTCCCAAACAGCCAATGGAAATAACTGGAACGATTTCATGTTTTAAGACTTTTACTGTAACCAACAAATTAAAAACAACTTGGATCAAATGTTAATTAATAGGCAGCTAATAGACCAAACTAATGAAAAGATAATTTTGCATTAACTAATGCAATTGAGATATATCTTACAACTGTTTTCGCTATGCACCACAGTTCTGGCAAATCTGTAGCATTATGTTACTCCCAGCTCTCCAGCAGGTTTGTTTCTCCCTGCTGCTCTTGGTTGCAATTTTCATTGTGCTTCAAAAGTCATTCTGCTCAGCCTGAGTCTCCCAAATCCAACATTATATCAACAAGACACACCTTGGTAAATTCTTGGTCTTCAAACTTACAAAAGTCTAATCTTTTCTGCTCCCTTTCTTTTGAACAGAATAAGAATTCTTAAAACCATCATGTTTCTGCCCAACAGAACCTGCCTTGCTCTGCGTCTAGCTCAAAAACACAGCTGTCCTTTTACTGTGAATCACTGTGATAAAGTTTGAAAACTGTCACTTGATTTCAATATGTTTCTGATTGAGTTTCATCACCATTTAAAAAAATAAATTTAGAGCACCCAATTATTTTTTTCCAATTAAGGGGCAATTTAGTGTGACCAATCCACCTACGCTGCACATCTATGGGCTTTGGGGGTGAGACCCACGCAGACACTGTGAGAATGTGTAAACTCCACATGGACAGTGACCCGGCATCGGGATTGAACCCGGGTCCTCGGCGCCGTGAAGCAGTAGTGCTAACCACTGTGTCACCGTGCCACCCAAATTTCATCACCATGGCAACTAGATCACATAGTTCTGAATCCAAGCAGAGGTAATTAGTTTGGCCTCATTATTCCCCTTTTCAGATTGCCCGGTTTCACCTTATAATAAAGGAGACATTTTTCATCTCGCAAAGTCCACCGTTCATAACAATATTAACACTTGTTCTACAAAGTACCAAATGGATAACATGCTTGTTAATGCTTTGAACATCCATTTAAAGAGTCATTGTTAAAGGGCAATGTGTTCCAAAGTATACCCTATCTATTGAGCTGGATACTTTTGCATGTTTTCAGATTGATTTTATAGTTTGGCATGCAAATCAAAATGAATGTTTCAGAATAGACACATAAAATTAAAATAGTCTTTTTAAAATACATATTTGTGCATAATCTTCCATGTCTGCTGCTCCATTTAATAGCAAAGTTTATTCATGCATAGATTCCCTTTCCAAAACCATTTTGGCTTTTGTTTATATTCATGTTGTGATGAATGCAGGAATTTCAGCTATATTGTGTAATAGGTATTTGGTGCAGTAGGGTTAAAAGCCTGCGTTTGTGTGTGTGTGTGATTGCTGCAGTCACGTTTTAAAAGGAAACCTAGTTTGAAAGACAACAAAGATTTTGGAAGCCAGGGGTGCAATTATGCCATTGTAAAAAGCTTTTACCTGTGGAGTTAATTAGATTTCAGCTTGGTAAAATGATGTTGATACTGGGTGGAGCTATGGTTATCAGGCATTTTACAGAGAACAGTTCAGTTGTAAGTTTGTTGAAGCTGTGAACAGAAATCAAGTAGTTTGTTCTCTGCAGTTTAGTTAAAGATATGTCTGTAGACAGAAGAGCAGTGCAGTTGGAAAGGCGAACAAACCAGCTGAAAGAGCCTCTGAAGAGATATAGACAGAGTTTCTGCATGGGTCTGACAGGAGTCAGATTTGTTTCTTTAAAGCAGTGTCAGTAGCACAGTAGATAGCACTGTTGCTTCACAGTGCCATGGACCCGGGTTCGATTCCCGCCTTGGGTCACTGTTGCATGGAGTCTTCACGTTCTCCCTGCCTCTGCGTGGGTTTGCTCCGGGTGCTCTGGTTTCCACCCACAAGTCCCGAAAGACATGCTTGTTCGGTGAATTGGACATTCTGAATTCTCCCTCAGTGTACCCGAACAGCACCATAGTGTGATGACTAGGGGATTTTCACAGTAACTTAATTGCAGTGTTAATGTAAGCCTACTCGTGACACTAATAAAGATCATTATTATTATTATTATTGGGTAGTACTTGGCGCAGTGGTTAGCACTGGGAATACGGCGCTGAGGACCCGGGTTCAAATCCCGGCTCTGGGTCACTGTCCGTGTGGAGTTTGCGCATTCTCCCCGTGTGTGCGTGGGTTTCATCCCCACAACCCAAAGATGTGCGGGTTAGGTGGATTGACCATGCTAAATTGCTCCTTAATTGGAAAAAAATGAATAATTGGGTACTCTAAATTTATTTTAAAGAAATATTATCAAAAGATCTCTCTTTCTCAAAGAATATCTCTGTACAGCAGTATTCCTATGTACTAATGGTGTTTAAGTAGACTGAGATTCTTTTTCTTGTTGTTCGAGTAGGAATAAAGATAACATTTAAGGGTATTGTATTCAGTGTATTGAGTTGAAGCGATAATTGTAAGGTATTTCCTGGCATGATGTTAAAGATATTTTAATGCTGTGTTAGTTTGTTTAACAATACCATATCCCTATTTCTTTGCGAAATCACTCCTGGAGTGGGATATCCTTTCCTCACAGTCTTAAAAAAAGTAAAATAAAATATTGGGGTTTCTGTCCAGTATCCTAGCCACTGTTGGGGTCCGGTCTGGGATTGTAATGATGTTAAGGGCAAACCGTCCTTATAATGTACTGAAATGAACACTGCTTACTGAAGCTAGAATTATCTGTGTGCATATGAAATGTATCCTTTGAAAATTAATATGTGATATAAACAACATTGTGGTTCTTTTTTTCCTCATGATTTTCTCTCCACCTAAGAGAAAGGATTGTCCATTCCTCCTCTGCCAATAGCTAAGAAAGGCTAGTAGCAGATCACACCCTCTATTCTAAAAATAATAATGAAATATAACTCTACCAACACAGTTACTAGTGTTTTTATTAAGAATCAGTACTGGCCTTAAATGAGGAACTCATCTGTAGATCTTTTCAGGAGTATGGTCTTACATTAATAAATGATAAGCCCATCCTTGGTAAGACCGCACCTGGAGTATTGTGTGTAGGTTTAGTCTCCTTACTGAAGTAAAGAACTTGGTCTAACTTCTCCACCCTACGATGCCAGAAACGTGAATTGCGATCAGGCAAAATTGAGGTTTGCGCCCGGCACGGAATCGAACACCATGTTCCGCGCAGTCCCTCGCTGGTGACAATAGAAAGGTGTGCGCCGGTGCCAGCGGTGGAATGCAAAACCACCATTCAAATTAATTTTCATTTCATTAGCGGATTGGACCCACTGTGCTCTGGGCCTCTACAATTCTCCACTCCGAGGGCAGCATGGTGGCTCAGTGGTTAGCACTGCAGACCCACGGCGCCGAGATACCAGGTCCGATCCCGGCTCCGGGTCACTGCCCGTGTGGAGTTTGCACATTCTACCCGTGTTTGCGTGGGTTTCGCCCCCACGACCGAAAGATGTGCAGGGTAGGTGGATTGAACACACTAAATTGCCCCTAATTGGAAAAAAATTAATTGGGTATTCTAAATTTATTTTTAAAAAGTCTCCTCTTCTCTCAGGCAGTGTGGCGGTTTACTACAGGTATTTACAAGCGGGGACTGAACGCTATGGTTACTGAGCGGGAGCGGGAATGTAAGCAAAATTTTCAAAAATGTTGTAAATTGTGCCGTCTGCCTGGGGGTGGCTGCTGGCGCAGGGGGGGGGGGGGGGGGGGGGGGGGGTGACCTGGTGACATCTCCGTGGGTTCGGGCCGCCATTTCTGCCGTATTTGTTTTAAATGCACCCATTTGGTACAAGTTACAGGCCCCTGGTTGCTCTCTCTGCTGACCGCTTACTGTGTCCTGTAAATGTCCACATAGCCTCTGGTCATCTGGGAGCCCACCCAGGCTACCCCTCTGAAATCCTCATACCCCAGCTGACCCATCAACGGGATCGGTGTGGCCAAGCTCAATCAGTCGCACACTAGGTTCTGTCACTCCTCAGTGCACTCTTCAGAACCACTGCTCCACTGCAGGGGAAGCAGAGGAATAGCAGAGCTCACACTCCCTGGCACACTGTCCCTCTCAGGGCAGAAGCCTCACCAGTGACACGATCAGCTCACCCACTCCACAGGACCACCACCTGTCTCCAAGCCCTGCCTGCCCTCTGTGCCACTGCTCCCATCCATCCTGCCCCCAGGCAGGTTGACTCAACCTGAGTGTCACACCCAGGACCCACATCACACTGCAGCTATCCTCCCAGCAGATGCACTTCCCTGCCTCACCTTCATCTGTAGGACCTGCCCACACAAGCCTCTGAGCGTGGGGATGGGGGGGATGGGGCGGGGGGCGGGGGGGGGGGGGGGGGGGGGGGCGGCGGCTGGGGGGGGGGGGGTTGATCCTCTCCACTGCACAAAACTACTTTTGGGATATTGCACGGCCCACCCAATGAAGGCACCCACAGTTGACCCTACTGGGGAGTCAGGGCTGTGGCCAAAGAGCACAGTTGTAGCCACTGGTTGCTGGGACGGTGGTGAGGATAGAGGCTCCCTGGGGCCGCTCACTGCTGAGGACAGGGGTGCAATGTGGAAGGCAACATATCGGGGGAATGGCTGAGGGGGTGGGGTTGGGGAGGATAATGTGGAAGGCGGAACTCAGGGTCATCATGTACCCTGTTGGATATGGATGGGCACGGAAATACGCATCTTGATAACATGTCTTCTCTTTTCCCCTCCTGCAGAAGATGGATTTTGGACTTCAGCCAGGAATGCTCACTGACTACCTGGCCGCAGTTGCGGTCACAGATGTACGGAGGCTGCTTGGGGAGGACGCTACACAGGAGAAGCTTGCCCCAGAAGAGCAGGGATCGGCCGTTGAACCTGGAGAGAAGCCGTCCAACAGGCCGAGGAGGAGGAGGTGTGAACGAGGGGACACATCAAGCCATATTTGCGCCGTCAGCACCTATGATTCGAGGATCTGCTGAACCACACGTAGCACCAGACACTCTGCTTATCCAAGGGGACTGTGTGCCATCTATGCCAGATGATGGCGCACCTGGCACCACAGGGGCATGAAGGAGGACACCCGCTCCTGGTGGCCATCAAGGTGATGGTCACTCTTAGCTTCTAGACCTCTGCGCCCTTCCAGGCATCGGGCGGGGATCTGTCAGGTATTTCACAGATGTCCGTTCACAGGTGCATCGCGCTGTCACAGACGCTGAGGCAATGGGATTTGCCGCCATCGCTAACATGACCCAGGTGCAGGGGGTGATAGACGGGGCACATGTCCCTCTCCAGGCACCAGCTCATCGGCACCATTCATAAATAGGAAGGGTTTACACTCCCTGAACTTGCAGTTGGTGTGCGTAATGCATGTCTGCACCCGATACCCAGGTGTGAGGGTAGTCTGGAGGTGAGGGTGGTGTGAGCGTGAGGGTGGTTTGGGGGTGGTGTGAGGGTACTGTGGGGGTGACAGTGATGTGAGGGTGGTGTGAGGGTAGTTTGGGGGTGAGGAGTTGTGAGGGTGGTGTGGGGTGAGGGTGGTGTGGTGTTGGGGGGATGGTGACAAGTGTCATGGGGAACGGCAACTGAGTGGGGTCACACTTCCTCGGCAGATGCCAATCTCCACCCCGGCGACTTCCCTTTCCTCGGGCCTGCTGACCAGGTCCAGTGCACACTGCTCTACTGCGATGAGGAGCCGCAGGTCCAGCGGTCCTCTTCCAGTCTTTTCCCGCTCCCTGCGGTTATGAGCAGCTTTGCATGATGCATGCAACTCAGGGTAGCTTTTAGTTTCAGTGGCAAGGGCACCTAGCCATGGTGGCCGGTATGTGTGCCACACTGAGGAGGTTATGCAGTTTTCTACGGCACTGCAGGCCGTTCCTGATCTTGCCGCTGATGGTCTCTGCCACCTGTACCCAGACTCGGCAAACAGCCGGCAGCCTCCTTCCCGGGCCAGGGTATAAGGTTGCCTGTCTTTCCTCCAGAGCCATTAGGAGGGTCTCAAGATCGGCGTTCTTGCTGCCAACTTGTTGGATGTGATGGCGTGTGTGGGGAGTGAAGTGTGCCTATGTGGCTGTAGCCTGTCAGCCTCTTGAGTGTCAATCGCGAACCCAGCGAATCAGGCACTGTTTCTCATTAGAATCGATTGTGTTCCACATGGCACCGGTTCTAGCACCTTAACAGTCGCTGAATCTGGCAAGGTGCGGCAATTTAGCAGCTGTGGAAGTTCACAAATTCTGCCCCAGTGGCAACACATAGTATCAGGAACGGAGAATCCCGCCCACTTATGTTTCTGGATACTTATGTTAATTCCGTGAAACCAAATATCCCCACTAGAGACCGGCAGTGAAGTGGTGAATATTACTCTTGATTTTAAACTTGTTTGCCCTCTGGGAATGAGACGAACAGAGGTTAGAATGGCAGGTAAGTACATGAGTTTGCAGATTATGCCACTTTTAACTTGCAGGTTAATGGCTGCATAAGATGGTTGTCAACAGAGGGCATAATTAACATTGAAATATCAGGGCCTAATAAGTGAAGCATTTGATTGCCACAGCATCGCAAAGTGTCTGAGCTGCCAGTGAAACCTGGCTGCAGGTAAGACCATGGCCAGAGGATCCTTGGATCAGGATTATGTTTTAATGCTTTCTTGTGTGCCAGAAGGTGTAGGAGTATTCTTCCTGGCTTGACAGGAATATCACGGGCCTTCCCTGCCATAGGTTTTCTTATCCCCTCCCACAACCTTGATCGCCTCAACTTATTTCACCATCCACTCTGATATTTATGTAATCCACGGATGGGAAAATACAAGATCTGATTGAGTTACACTACCTAGTTCCCAAATTCCTTCCCTTGCCTTCTGGCCTGTTCAACATTTTCACTGAGGTTTGGTAAGCACTTATTAATACTTTGCCCAATATTTCTGAGGAATTATGGAAAATAACCAATGAACTCTCAACCAGGAGCCAAAACTCTGCAGGCATCGATTCCAGTACCTATACAAGGATTTCACCTGCCACATATCTGGCATTCTTTCTGAGATCAGTGACATATTCTCTCTTTGCTGTGTCCCTAACAATTGCATCAGGATGCTGAGAAGACTAGTAAGTCTAATCAATGTCTGGGTTCAAAAGATTGGAGCTGCCTGTCGAACTGTCTATTTGTATAAGGGAACCTGTCTTCAAATCTGCTACCAGAATTAAAAGATCGTTCCTATCAGTAGTTCAACTAGGCCAAGTCCTGGAAGTTCAAGTTGGAACCTACATCTGTCACTTGGCAGGGTCCAAATTACTTCAAATGACATTAAAAGCTAATGTTTTAAGAAAATAAAAAGGAACTGTATAAATAGAATAATTTCTGATTCACATTCCTTTAACTTGCAGACCAAAACACACTCATGAATAGTCATATCTGCCATTTTTCAATGCATGCTGTGGTGATGTGCATCACTATAGATACACAAGGGCTTAATGTAAGTACACATAGACTAGCTAGACACTAGAGGGAGCACCAGAGACATGACACACAGACAACCAATAGGTCAGTAAGATAGGGCACGACCAATGGGCATTCATGATACACACAGAGGTGACACTACCACAGGGGGGCATTTCACCAACCCACATATAAAGGACACAGCACACATGATCTTCCTCTTTCCGGTGGAGACACTCAGTGAGTACAGACACAGGGTTGATTCAACATCACACCTACCACCTGGATTGCAGCAGACTGTTCATCAGTTTGAGTAGCTATATCAGGATTAACAGTAGTGGCAAATCCGAGTAGGAGAATTATAAATAGTTTAATAAACGCGTTGAAGTTATCTCCACGTCTGAAACCTTCCTTTGTCAGAGTGTACATCAGGGAAGCAGCTTGTGCTACGCCAAGAGCATAACAAGACCCATGCTTTGGATAAATATCAGAGTGGATGGTCTGGTGTGTGAGCTGAGAAAGGTTAAAGTAATTGCAGCTAGGTGTGGAGAAGCACCAGGAGATTTTCCACAAGACCAACTGTTTCAGTTCAAGCGAATGTGGCTTTGCATGAAGCAAGCAGGTTTTCCCATCAGATTAAAAGGTTTCCATGTCCACCTTGCTACGTTCTGGTGCTTGGCCAGTAGGAATGATGCATAGAAGAACGTCTCGTTCTTGACCAGTTAGAGTGTTTTATTATAAAATAAATGTTTGACAAAGATAACTATAAGAAATATACTACAAACTATTAATACTGATAAATTATCCCAGAGCTACAGCAAGTATGATTATCTATTAACATGACTAACTCCCAACTCCTCGAAGTACAGTGTCACGTGGTATATTAACACCGCCACCTGCTGGTCGGAGGTCGTTCACATCATATATATATATGATTGCTTATGCATATCATTACACAACTGAGGTATGCAAATTCTTGGTTACATTATTGAAGCCTTCTTTAAAATGGAAATCTTCTGATCTTTAGTGTTTGTTAGGCGGTCATTGTGCCAATCTAATCCCCAGATTCCAGACAATTGACTTTCTTCACTGTCATGCTTTGTAGATTGGCCGATATTTATCATAGAATTTACAGTGCAGAAGGAGGCCACTCGGCCCATCGAGTCTGCACCGGCTCCCGGAAAGAGCACCCCACTTAAGCCCACACGTCCACCCCATCCCTGTAACCCAGTAACCCCATCTAACCTAAGGGCAATTTAACATGGGCAATCCACCTAACCTACACATCTTTGGACTGTGGGAGGAAACTGGAGCACCCGGAGGAAACCCACGCAGACACGGGGAGAACGTGCAGACTCCACACAGACAGTAATCAAGCCAGGAATCGAACCTGGGACCCTGGAGCTGTGAAGCCATAATGCTAACCACTATGCTACCATGCTGCCCACAAAATGAAATGAAAATCGCTTATTGTCACAAGTAGGCTTCAAATGAAGTTACTGTGAAAAACCCCTATTCGTCACATTCCGGCGCCTGTTCGGATTGGCTGGTACGGGAATTGAACCGTGCTGCTGGCCTGCCTTGGTCTGTTTAAAAGCCAGCTATTTAGCTCTGTGCTAAACCAGCCCCATATGAATGATTCACTACAGAATATCTAGTTTAAATAATTTATTGCAAAACAACTGGATGGTAAAGATAACTGGAATAAATAAATAACAAACTACTCACACTAACTAACCATTATAGAGCTACTGCAAAATATGTCTATCCACCAACACGACTTACTCCCAACCCCACAGGCACAGAGCTGCATTGTACACCTACACTGCCACGCTGCCACCTGTTGGTCGAAGGTTGTCTAAGGTAATAGAACATAGAACATAAACATAGAAAAATACAGCACAGAACAGGCCCTTCGGCCCACGATGTTGTGCCGAACGTTTGTCCTAGATTAAGAACAAATTAATCACCCCATCATTCTACCGTAATCCAGGTACCTATCCAATAGCCACTTGAAGGTCCCTAATGTTTCCATTAGCAGTGCATTCCATGCCCCCACTACTCTCTTGGTAAAAAACCTACCTCTGACATCCCCCTATATCTTCCACCATTCACCAAATTTATGTCCCCTTGTAATGGTTTGTTCCACCCGGGGAAAAAGTCTCTGACTGTCTTCTCTATCTATTCCCCTGATCATCTTTATAAATCTCTATCAAGTCGCCCCTCATCCTTCTCCATTCTAATGAGAAAAGGCCGAGCACCCTCAACCTTTCCTCATAAGACCTACTCACCATTCCAGGCAACATCCTGGTAAATCTCCTTTGCACCTTTTCCAAAGCTTCCGCATCCTTCCTAAAATGAGGCGACCAGAACTGCGCACATTACTCCAAAAGTGGGCTTACCAAGGTTTTGTACAGCTGCATCAACACCTCCCGGCTCTTAAATTCAATCCCTCTGCTAATGAACGCCAGCACACCATAGGCCTTCTTCACAGCTCTATCCACTTGAGTGGCAACTTTCAAAGATCTATGAACATAGACTCCAAGATCTCTCTGCTCCTCCACATTGCCAAGAACCCTACCGTTAACCCTGTATTCCGCATTCATATTTTTCCTTCCAAAATGGACAACCTCACACTTTTCAGGGTTAAACTCCATCTTCCACTTCTCAGCCCAGCTCTGCATCCTATCTATATCTCTTTGCAGCCGACAACAGCCCTCTTCACTATCCACAACTCAACCAATCTTCGTATTATAGAACATAGAACAGTACAGCACAGAACAGGCCCTTTGGCCCTCGATGTTGTGCCGAGCAATGATCACCCTACTCAAACCCACGTATCCACCCTATACCTGTAACCCAACAACCCCCCCTTAACCTTACTTTTTAGGACACTACGGGTAATTTAGCATGGCCAATCCACCTAACCCGCACATCTTTGGACTGTGGGAGGAAACCGGAGCACCCGGAGGAAACCCACGCACACACGGGGAGGACGTGCAGACTCCACACAGACTTGTCTGCAAATTTACTGACCCACCCTTCAACTCCCTCATCCAAGTCATTAATGAAAATCACAAACAGCAGAGGACCCAGAACTGTTCCCTGCAGTACACCACTGGTAACTGGGCTCCAGGCTGAATATTTGCCATCCACCACCACTCTCTGACTTCTATCGGTTATCCAGTTCATTATCCAACTGGCCAAATTTCCCACTATCCCATGCCTCCTTACTTTCTGCATAAGCCTACCATGGGGAACCTTATCAAATGCCTTACTAAAATCCATGTGCACCACATCTACTGCTTTACCTTCATCCATGTGCTTGGTCACCTCCTCAAAGAATTCAATAAGACTTGTGAAGCAAGACCTACTCCTCACAAATCCGTGCTGACTATCCCTAATCAAGCAGTGTCTTTCCAGATGCTCAGAAATCCTATCCCTCAGTACCCTTTCCATTACTTTGCCTACCACCGAAGTAAGACTAACTGGCTTGTAATTCCCAGGGTTATCCCTATTCCCTTTTTTTGAACAGGGGCACGACATTCACCACTCTCCAATCCCCTGGTACCACCCCTGTTGACAGTGAGAACGAAAAGATCATTGCCAACGGCTCTGCAATTTCACCTTTTGCTTCCCATAGAATCCTTGGATATATCCCGTCAGGCCCGGGGGACTTGTCTATCCTCATGTTTTTCAAAATGCCCTACACATCTTCCTTCCTAATAAGTATCATCTCGAGCTTACCAGTCTGTTTCACACTGTCCTCTCCAACAATATGGCCCCTCTCATTCGTAAATACTGAAGAAAAGTACTTGTTCAAGACCTCTCCCATCTCTTCTGACTCAATACACAATCTCCCGCTACTGTCCTTGATCGGACCCACCCTCGCTCTAGTCATTCTCATATTTCTCACATATGTGTAAAAGGCCTTGGGGTTTTCCTTGATTCTACCCACCACAGATTTTTCATGTCCTCTCTTAGCTCTCCTAATCCCTTTCTTCAGTTCCCTCCTGGCTATCTTGTATCCCTCCAGCGCCCTGTCTGAACCTTGTTTCCTCAGCCTTACATAAGTCTCCTTCTTCCTCTTAACAAGACATTCAACCTTTCTTGTCAACCATTGTTCCCTCACTCGACCATCTCTTCCCTGCCTGATAGGGACATACATATCAAGAACACGGAGTATTTGTTCCTTGAACAAGTTCCACATTTCAGTTGTGTCCTTCCCTGACAGCCTATGTTCCCAACTTATGCACTTCAGTTCTTGTCTGACAGCATCGTATTTACCCTTCCCCCAATTGTAAACCTTTCCCTGTTGCACGCACCTATCCCTCTCCAGTACTAAACTGAAAGTCACAGAATTGTGGTCACTATCTCCAAAATGCTCCCCCACTAACAAATCTATCACCTGCCCTGGTTCATTACCAAATACCAAATCCAATATGGCCTCCCCTCTGGTTGGACATCTACATACTGTGTTAGAAAAGCTTCCTGGACACACTGCACAAACACCACCCCATCCAAACTATTTGATCTAAAGAGTTTCCACTCAATATTTGGGAAGTTGAAGTCACCCATGACTACTACCCTGTGACTTCTGCACCTTTCAAAAATCTGTTTCCCAATCTGTTCCTCCACATCTCCGCTGGTCTAAGGGGGCCTATAGAAAACTCCCAACAAGGTGACTTCTCCTTTCCTATTTCTGACTTCAACCCATACTACCTCAGTAGGCAGATCCTCCTCAAACTGCCTTTCTGCAGCTGTTATACTATCTCTAATTAATAATGCAACCGCCCCCCCCCCCCCCCCCCACCTCTTTTACCACCCTCCCTAATCTTATTGAAACATCTATAACCAGGAACCTCCAACAACTATTTCAGCCCCTCTTCTATCCAAGTTTCCGTGATGGCCACCACATCGTACTCAAGTACTCTCCTTTGTCAGTGTTACCTTCCCCACTGCCTCACTGCACGCTTTGACGTCCTGAACATTGGCTACCAGAGTTGCTGGACTACAAGGGTTCCCATTCCCCTGCCAAATTAGTTTAAACCTTCCCGAAGAGTACCAGAAAACCTCCCTCCCAGGATATTGGTGCCCCTCTGGTTCAGATGCAACCCGTCCTGCTTGTACAGGTCCCACCTTCCCCAGAATGCGCTCCAATTATCCAAATACCTGAAGCCCTCCCTCCTACACCATTCCTGCAGCCACTGCACTCTCTCCCTATTCCTAGCCTCGTTATCTCGTGGCACTGGCAACAAACCAGAGATGACAACTCTGTCTGTCCTGGCCTTTAACTTCCGGCCTAATTCCCTAAACTCGTTTATTACATCCACACCCGTTTTCCTACCTACGTCGTTGGTACCAATGTGCACCACGACTTTTGGCTGCTCACCCTCCCCCTTAAGGATCCTGAAGACATGATCTGAGACATCCCTGGCCCTGGCACCGGGGAGGCAACATACCTTCTGGGAGTCTCGCTCACGACCACAGAATCTCCTATCTATTCCCCTAACCATTGAGTCCCCCATCACTATTGCTTTTCTATTGTCCCTCCTTTTCTTCTGAGCCCCAGAGCCAGACTCAATGCTGGAGACCTGGCTGCTAGGGCCTTCCCCTGGTAGGTCATCCCCCCCAAACAGCATCCAAAATGGTATACTTGTTTTGAAGGGGAACGGCCACGAGGGATCCCTGCACTGTCTGCCCGTTCGTTTCCTTTCCTCTGGCTACTCAGTAGCTACTTACCCAGCTACTCTTGTCCTGTACCTTGGGTGTGGCTACATCCCTGTAACTATTCTCTATTACCCCCTCTGCCTCCGGGATGATCCAAAGTTCATCCAGCTCCATCTCCAGTTCCCTAATATGGTCTCTGAGGAGCTGGAGTTGGGTGCACTTCCTGCAGGTATAGTCAGCAGGGACACAGGTGGTATCCCTCACCACCCACATCCTACAGGAGGAGCATGCAACTGCCCTAGCCTCCATCCCCTCTTACCTTACAGAATACAGCTGCACGGTGGACCAGCTGGACCTCCGCCCTCTGACTCTGCTCCCAGTCAGCTGTACTCTCTGTAAACTCCCGACTCCCTTCATGCTCTTTGAGGAAATGTAGGAAATGAAATGAAAAGGAGCACCTTACTCCCTCCTCATCTAACTCCCTCAGTCACCAAACTCTCACTATAGCACTCAAATGCACCCAAATTCAGCACTCCCTCAGTGACCAAACTCTCACTATAGCACTCCAATGCACCCAAATTCAGCACTCCCTCAGTGACCAAATTCTCACTATAGCACTCAAATGCACCCAAATTCAGCACTCAGTGCAGACTTTGTTTGCACTATAACTAGCTCAGATTTATACTGTGACTCTAGCCTCTGAAAACTGGCCTAATCCAATTAACTAATTAACAAGCTCCAGCTACAAATAGTTACAAGTAGAACCTTTGTTTAAAGCTGATTGAAAACTCACCTTCTTCTCAACCAAACAGCAACTTTTAAGTTAGTTAACTAAATGAAAGAAAGACTAGACTTCAGATAAAAATTAAAAATTAACCATTAATATCCCTCAGTCAGCAAACTTTCACTATAGCACTCAAATGCACCCAAATTCAGCACTCACTACAAAAAAATGTAATAATATTATATACAGAATTGCTTTATGCATATCATCACAACCACCACACACTTTACTTAATATCCATATCTAATCCAGTTCTATGGATTCATATTAAGGAAAGTAAAACATAAGTCTACACAACTATTTTCCATACCCTATCTTTTACATAAAATTGCAAATTACTTTGAACTTAGGAAACAACATAGTTTCGGTATAAAATGCATGTAAGTATTTCAAGTTTACTTTAGACCTGGGAAAGCATTTATGTGATCTCCGGGACAGAAATGTTTAATAATTCTAGAGTATTTGTCTCAATTATGTGTCTTTGAACTTCAGATTTCACCTCAATTTGAAGGAGTGTTTCTGTGTATATTTAAGTGACGAGTTGGATCAATTGGGTAAATTGCATTTCTGGTTTTAGATTTGAATCATTAGGTAGAAATCATTAAACTACCATTGATGCAAAGATTTGTGATTTGCTGATAACTTCAAATGAATCCTTCCAGAACTATTTTAGCACTTCTACATAACCACCAGCCTACCTAATCATCCCCACAATAGCTACAATAAATACTGAGCATAAAGAAATCTGTTGCAAATTTAGAAGTCTTTTCAATTTATTTATTCATCAGAATGCCATTTCAGATAATGAATTTACATGTGATCAGGTATACATTTAAGACAAGATAGTTAATGAAAGATAAATGCACCACTGAGCAAGAAAAGGCTACATGGAAGTTGAATCTTTTAGAAACGATTGCACTCCATTGTGCAGTAGGTTTCCAAGGCAACAGAATACAAGCACTGGAGGAGAGAAAATAAATAATTGACAGGTAGACTGATCACATAGCAACAATGTCAGCCTCACTAGTTTAATTGGCTTTTGTTGGATAGGAAAACCATCGATGAAGGATATCAGAGTTCTTTGCTGGCCTGATAACTAAGCTTACAGGCAAGATGTGGCCTTCTATGCAGAGATTGCGTAGCCCCACCGTATCACAGCTGTGGAAATTAAAGATATTCTCAAGTTCCAAGTTAGCGATTCCCGCCAACAACTTTGCCTACTGTACAGGTGGCTGAGAGTGAATCAGACTGAGAAATAAACCACAAAACAGTCAACACCGGATCACATAGAATGGTCAAAAGAAGGTTACCAAAGATATGAGATTAGAAAAGGAATTCATTAATAGAAAGTGAAATTCGTTTTTTTTAATTAAATGTCTTGATGTGGTATAGTGTAGAAGTGGTTGAAATTGATTCTAGTTGCTGAGTCGATATCCCTCCCACAAAGATCGGAAACATTTCAAACTCGTACAGAAATCAATTAAAAGTCTGACAATTGTACCAAATGATACATGAAGCATAGTAATCCCAATAGGAAATAGCCCACTGTATTCCAGTTCTCATATGTTGAATTATCTTTCTTTCAAAAATTGATGAAAAGCCTCAAAGCAAAATGCTTGTAGCAGCCAGAGTGAGTCGGTAAACATGCTTAGAGACGTCATAAAGCATTGGTTACTATACCCAATATTGCACCCTACTTTTAAACTGTATGACTTGCACTAAAACTACTTTCCAGATTAAATTATACATGTTTTTGCTGTGCATTACATTGGTATAGCAGAATATAGTTCAGCAACTGTAATCTATAAATTTGTCGTACAGCAATATAGCTACATAATGAACAGACTTTATGGTTTCGATATATGGATGTTAACAATGGAAAGTCTACCCGGACTTTTTCAATGTTGTGATGTTGTTGTATCATTTTATTTTTAAAGAAGTATCTTCTGAGACAAACAATATTGTTCGCCCAAACAGTGTTAGGCAGGATCTTCAATATTGTCCAGAATTATATGGAGGCCTCAATGATCAACACCATATTCAATACCATTCATTTGATCATGATGAGTTATGTGCACACAAGATTATATGATCCCTTTAAAGTTGTGGATTTTAAAACTACTTAAAGATGTGATACAGAAAATAAATATTGTGCTTTTTTATTGAGATTATGCCATAGCCGACTGAAGTGGAGTCATTGAAATAATTCAACATTAAACGCCAATAGCGTTGAAGTTATGAACACTAGCAGCTTTAAAAGAATAGTTATTAGAGCCCATTCTCAGCATGATGGTGTGGGAAAGAAATAATCAAATAATCAATATTCACAGGATGGGTAATCTAAAGTGTGAAACGAGGAACAAATTTAGCTGTCCTCCCAACGCATAATTCTGCTCAGTTAGTGAAATATGGTAACCAAAAGATATAAATTATAAATATGTTACACAGCATTTGTATGAGAGAGGCACTCTGTAGGAGAAGGTTGTGTCTCCCAACCATGCTCATGAATAAACATTTCTGTTATTGCAGCTTTACAGGCTTGAGTGATTTTATCACAAAAGTTTGGTGTATCTGGCACGTTCCCCACAGTATCAGACACTGGCACCACATAGAATACTGACAGTGGAGGATGGAAGAGTATGTCCATTTGCCGCCCATTAGATGGGGCAGTTATGATTTAAAACGGGAAGTCTGTGGGTTTGTTTGAGGGTCCAAACCAGCATACGAGCCTGTAAGCGTAGTAACTAAAGAGAATCTGGTGCCACAAGCATGATTTGGCTCCTTGGTAAAAAAAATGGCAGCGATTATTGTAATTTTTTCCAGAGTAATCTAAAGAAGTGAGACAACTGGTGCGGTAAAATTATATCAGTCATTTCCTAGCTTCCGGTGTAATGAGAAAACTGATGTGGTAAAATGGTATTGACAATTTCCTAGTTTCTGGGTTAGTGAGAAAACTGGGGCGGGATTCTCTGACCCCCCACCGGGGGTTGGCGTGAATCCCGCCCCCGCCGGTTGCCGAATTCTCTGGCCTCCCAAAAATCCCGCTGACGTGAATCCCGCCGCCCGCCTCGGAGAATGGTGAGGACCGGTGCAACGCTGTGGGCCCCGGGGCCGCCCGAATTCCCTGGCGCACGATGGGCCGAGTGGCCACCCGTTTTAGGCCGGTCCCGCCTGTGGTGATTGTATATCTGTGTATATGCAATACAACTGAGCAAGCACTGGAGGGAGCACGGGAGAGGTATAAATACACACGAACAGGAAGTCAAGACACACTTCACAGGAATGAGAGCTGGTAGCAAGACACAGACTGGCAGCATAGACATAACATGGTTTAAACACTGAAGAGAGAACAAACTCAAAATAAAGCATCTACTTCAATTTTAAGACTACTAGCATTATTAAGACACAAGGAACAACACACCACCGGCGTAAATTAGAGCTGGTACTTACTGGCGGGACCTGGTTCTGCGGGCGGCCTCTGGGGTCCTCAAGGGGGGGGCACGGGGGGATCTGGCCCCGGTGGCCGCACCCACGGTGGCCTGGCCCACGATCGAGGCCCACCGATCCGAGGGCGGGCCTGTGCTGTGAGTCACTCTATTCCTCCGCACCGGCTGGTGTACTGGTCTGTGATGACCGGTGCAGAGATGAACCCCCCCTGTGCATGCGCTGGGCTGCGCCAGCAGATGCTGGCGCTCCCGCGCATGCACCAACTCGCGCCGGCTGACGGAGGCCCTTCGGCACCGGTTGGCCTGGCGCTAAGCCCCTTCCGCGGCGGCCGGCGCAAACCACTCCGGCGCCAGCCTAGCCACTGATGGTGCAGAGGATTCTGCGCCTTTGGGGCGTCACGACGCCGGAGTGGTTCACGCCACTCCTTCGAGCTGGAATTGCGGGTTTTGTGTGTCTGAAAGAATCAGTCTTGGCACTACCCTTTACAGACTATCTGGGAGTTAATTCTTTCTGATAGCAGCTCGACCTTCTAGAAAAGGATTTTTCAAAGTGCGGGTCGTGTGAGTTGCGGGTGGGTGTTGGTAGGGTTGTGGAGTTATTGGTGGCGGTTTTCCCACGATGATTCTGATCACTGGACAAGCACCCCACCAGCTGCTACCGGCATTTTCATTGATAATGGCGGCTGCTGCTGCCTTTTAAATGAGAATGAAAGGAGGCTGTTTGCAGTCATCCAGTCAGAAGCAGCAGCAGTGAGCAGGTCACGTGCCCATGACGTCAAGCACCCTGTATGTATGTGCTTTTGCGTCAGATCACAGAATATAACATCTTCTATTTTCTAACTGCTGGCAAGCAAGGCAAGGAGACTGTGAAGATGAAGGGAAAAAGTATGCAACATACAAACCTTTTAGAGGACTGAATTTGATAATCTGGCAATCACCTGAGACATTGGAACTGTGCATGGAGAGATAAGCTGAGACCAGAGACCACTTTGACATGAAATGTTAATGTGCCCTGAAGAACAAGAAGTTTTTTTTAAGAAAAATTAAGATAACTTTAAGAGAATCTTAAGATGATCATGACCAGAAAGAGTAAAATATCAATTAAAGTAGAGGCTCAAGGAATTTTTGGTTAAGACAATGGAAGGTCAAGGAAAACAAAAGAAATACTTAATTACAATTTACCACAAGATGGATTCAGGTAATTGGAGAATGGGGAAAGGATTATATATGTATTACTGTCCATATGAATGTGTCTGCAGTTTACAACAACAAGGAGCACAGGAGTAACATCAAGACCACAGACAGTTATGTGCCTATCAGAGGGAATTAATTTAAAGGCAGGGAACTGCCTGGAAGTGAAGATACAGGGTTGTTGAAAGATAGGAAAGGAAGATGCATCGCAGAATTGTGTAACCAGTTAAAAGGTATTGAAGTCCAGGGTGAGAAAGAAGCAGGAGTTAGCAGACCAGGGAAGGCATTAGGGGGGAGCGGCTCCCCCAGAACCTGTCAAAAGTAGTGGATAAGATCAATGTTATGGGGACTTCCGGTTGCGGTGATGCGGAGCTAAGCCGCACGTTCAGTAGCTCCCGCTATTTTTGGTCTTTTGGGCTCTTTTTAGGGCCCGTAGTGGTGCTGGTTGGGCTTTTCCCCGTGTGGGAACACTTCCACTAAGATTATCTGCCGGTGGATGGCCTGGACCAGGAGCGGAGCGATCAAAAAATCGGCTTTGGAGCAGAGAAAGGTGCGAGGCAGGAAAGGCAAGATGGCGGCGGGTGGGGAACCAGCAGCGTGGCAGCAGTGGGCGCAGGAGCAGCAGGAGCTGCTCCATCGCTGCTTCAGAGAGCTGAAGGCCGAGATCCTGGAACCGTTTAAGACCTCCCTGGACAAGCTCACGGCGACTCAGATGGCTCAGGGTGCGGAGATCCGAGAGCTTCGGCAAAAGGTCTCGGAGAGCGAGGACAAACTCCTGGGCCTGGCAGTGAAGGTGGAGTCGCACGAGGCGCTCCACAAGAAGTGGTTAGAGAGGCTGGAAGAGATGGAGAACCGCTCCCGTCGGAAAAACCTGCGGATTCTGGGCCACCCGGAGGGGCTGGAAGGTTTGGATTTTGGGGGCCTATGTGGCTGTGATGCTGAACTCGCTAATGGGCGCGGGGTCGTTCCAGGGACCCTTGGAGCTGGAGGGTGCCCATCGAGTGCTGTTGAGGAAACCCAAGCCAAACGAGCCGCCTTGGGCGGTGCTGGTCCGTTTCCACCGCTTCGTCGACCGTGAGTGTGTGCTGAGATGGGCGAAGAAGGAGAGGAGTAGTAAATGGGAGAACGCGGAGATTAGGATCTATCAGAACTGGAGTGTGGAGGTGGAAAAGAGCAGGGCTGGTTTCATTCGGGCGAAGGGAGTGCTTCACAAGAAGGGAGTGAAGTTTGGCCTGTTACAGCCTGTTATACGTGGGTCACGTATAAAGACCGCCAGCTCTACTTTGACTCTCCGAGGGAGGCCTGGGCTTTTGTCCAGGCAGAGAAGCTGGACTCGAACTGAGGACTGGGGGCTGGGGTGTGATGTACATAGTTCGGAGGCTTTGTCCTCCTTGGTATTCTTTCGCTTTTATTGGTTGTATTTGATGATGACTTTTCGCTGTTCTGCTTTTTCGACTGTTAGTTGTTTACTTGGGTGCTTTTTCTTTTTTTTTTCACTGGTGGAGGGGTGGGGAGCGGTTCGCGGTCCTGTTGGGTCATGTGCGTGTCTTTTCCCGCGTGTTGGGCGGGGGGGGCGGGGTTTGGGATGGAAGCGCGGGCTTTCCTCCCGCGCTGGAGGAGCAGTGGGTGGGGCCGGCACTAGATGGGGGGGGGGGGTGGTTGTGTTGCATCGGGGGGGGGGGGGGTCGTTGGGATGGCGGGAGCAGCCGGGGTCAGCAGGAATCGGCTGACTTACGGAAGTACAGTGGAACGGGTTACGCAACTAGGGAGGACACTAGCTTGGGGGGGGGCTTGGGTGGGCCAATATGGGGGGGTACCGGGTTGCTGCTGCAGGGGCCGAAGGGGAACTGCTGGTGATGGGGGGGTTGGGAGGGGGGGTCTGCCACCGTGGGGAAAGGGCCTGGGGGGTTTGCGGGCACGTGGTGAGCCAAGGGAGAGTTATGGCTGACCGGCGCAGAGGGAGGGGGAAGACCCCGCAGATTCGGCTGGTCACATGGAACGTGAGGGGGCTGAATGGACCGGTGAAGCGGTCCCGGGTCTTGCCGCATCTGAAGGGGCTGGGTGCGGATGTGGCTATGCTCCAGGAGACGCACCTTAAGGTGGCGGATCAGGTGAGGCTGAGACGAGGCTGGGTTGGACAGGTGTTTCACTCGGGGCCAGATGTGAAGAATCGAGGGGTGGCGATTTTAGTTGGCAAGAGATTGTCGTTTGTGGTGTCGAGTGTGGTGGTGGACAGCGCAGGTAGATACGTAATGGTGAGTGGTAGGCTTCAAGGGGAACGGGTGGTTCTAGTTAATGTGTACGCCCCCAACTGGGACGATGCAGGCTTCATGCGGCGAATGTTGAGCCGGATCCCGGACCTGGAGACGGGGGGCTTGATCTTGGGTGGGGATTTTAACACTGTGTTGGATCCGGCTCTGGATCGTTCGAGGTCAAGGACGGGTAAGAGGCCGGCACGGCCTCAGTGCTGAGGGGGTTCATGGATCAGATGGGAGGGGTAGACCCTTGGATGTTTTTGAGGCCGGGAGGTAGGGAGTTTTCCTTTTTCTCCCATGTCCACAAGGCTTATTCCCGGATTGACTTTTTTGTCCTCAGCAAGGCGCTAATCTCGAGAATGGTGGGGGCGGAGTATTCGGCGATAGCCATATCTGACCATGCCCCGCACTCGGTGGACCTGGAGCTGGGGGAGGGGAAGGATCAGCGCCCGCTGTGGAGGTTAGATGTGGGACTGCTGGCAGAGGAGGAAGTATGTGGGCGGGTCCGTAGGGGTATAGAGGGGTATTTGGAAGCTAATGATAATGGGGAGGTGCAAGTTGGGGTGGTTTGGGAAGCGTTGAAGGCAGTGGTTAGAGGGGAGCTGATATCCATTCGGGCGCACAGGGAGAGGGGGGAGAGGGTTGAGAGGGAGAGGCTGGTGGAACAAATGGTAAGGGTGGACAGGGAGTATGCGGATGTCCCGGAGGAGGGGCTTTTGAGGAGGCGTCGCAGTCTCCAAGCGGAATTCGATATACTGACCACCCGGAAGGCGGAGGCGCAGTGGAGGAGGGCGCAGGGGGCGGTATATGAGTACGGGGAGAAGGCAAGCCGGATGCTGGCCCACCAGCTCCGGAGGTGGGAGGCAGCGAGAGAGATAGGGGAAGTCACAGATGTAGGAGGGAACTTGGTGCGGAGTTGAAGGGACATTAATGGGGTGTTCAGATCCTTTTATGAGGGGCTGTACCGGTCGGTGCCCACTAGGGACGTGGGCGTGATGGACCGCTTTCTGGATAAGCTGGAGTTCCCAAGAGTGGAGGAGGAGCGAGTGGAGGGTCTGGGGGCCCCAATTGAGTTGGAGGAGCTGATAGAGGCGCTGGGGAGCATGCAGACCGGGAAAGCACCGGGGCCTGATGGGTTCCCGGTGGAGTTTTACAAGAAATTCTTAGATCTGCTGGGCCCGCTGGTTGTGAGGACCTTGAATGAGGCGAGGGCAGGGGGGGGGGGCTTTGCCCCCGACGATGTCTAGAGCAATAATTTCACTAATCCTGAAGCAGGATAAGGACCCCCTCCAGTGTGGGTCTTATAGGCCAATCTCGCTCCACAACGTGGATGCAAAGTTGTTGGCTAAGATACTGTCCAGGTGGGTGGAAGATGTGGTCCCGATGGTTATACACGAGGACTAAATGGGGTTTGTGAAGGGGAAGCAGCTGAATGTCAATGTACGGCGGCTTCTTAATGTTATGATGATGGCGTCGGTGGACGGGGAGGCGGAAATAGTAGCATCGATGGATGGAGAGAAAGCTTTTGATAGAGTGGAGTGGAGCTACCTGTGGGAAGTGTTGCGGAGATTTGGGTTTGGTGAGGGATTCATTAGCTGGGTGAGGCTGCTGGATAGTGCCCCGGTAGTGAGGCACCCTCAATTACGACGCGAGAGCGAGGTCGGTAATCAAAAGGCTTTAATCTACAGAGAACTGAACAGCATCCGAGAGAAGTGTGCTCACCACATGGAGCCTTATCCTATATACCGTTTCCTGGGGGCGTAGCCAGAGGCGGAGTCCCCCAGGGTTCCAAGCATCTTAAAGGGGCAAGGTATTAAAGGTCAGGTACCGTTTACAACAGTTATTAATACCGTTCATCACAGGTAGCGAGCGTGGTGACGAATGGGAGGAGGTCGGAAGACTTTCGGCTGTCCCGGGGACGCAGTAGGGGTGCCCCTTGTCTCCCCTGCTCTTCGCGTTAACGATTGAGCCCTTGGCCATGGCACTGAGGGACTCAAAGAACTGGAGGGGGATTGTGCGATGGGGGGGGGGTGGGGGGGGGGAGGAGCACCGATTGTCGCTGTACGCAGATGATTTACTGCTGTACATTGCGGATCTGGCGGGGGGGGATGCCAGAGGTGCTGAAGATACTTGGGGAGTTTGGGGATTTTTTGGGCTATAAGCTCAACGTGGGGAAGAGTGAGCTGTTCGTGCTGCACCCGGGGGACCAGGAGAGGGAGATAGGAGAGCTGCCGTTGAAGAGGGCGGTGAGGAGCTTTTGATATCTTGGGGTCCAGATAGCTAGGAGCTGGGGGGCCCTGCATAGACTAAATTTTTCGAGGTTGGTGGAACAGATGGAGGAGGAGTTCAGGATGTGGGACGCGTTGCCACTCTCTTTGGTGGGTAGGGTCCAGTCAGTTAAGATGACGGTGCTCCCGAGGTTCTTGTTTCTCCTCCAGTGCCTCCCCATATTGATCCCGAAGGCTTTTTTTAGGACGGTTAACAGTATTCTGGGGTTCGTGTGGGTGCGCAAGACCCCGAGGGTGAGGAAGGTATTCTTGGAACGAGGCAGGGAGGTAGGTGGCCTGGTGTTGCCCAACTTGTGTGGATACTACTGGGCTGCAAATGTGGCAATGATCCGTAGGTAGGTGATGGAGGGGGAGGGTGCCGCATGGAAGAGGTTGGAGGTGGCGTCCTGTGTGGGTACAAGCTTGGAGGCATTGGTGATGGCCCTGCTCCCACTCCTCCCGGCAAGGTATTCTACGAGTTCAGTAGTGGTGGTTTCCCTCAAAATTTGGGGACAGTGGAGGCAGCACAGGGGGGAAGTGAAGGCCTCAGTGTGGGCCCCGATACGGGGCAATCACCGGTTTGCACCAGGGAGAATTGATGGTGGGTTTTTGAGTTGGCATAGGGCAGGCATCAGGCGGTTGGGGGACCTTTTCCTTGATGGGAAGTTGGCGACTTCAGAGGAGTTGGAGGGGAAGTGGGGTCTCCCCCCTGGGAACAATTTTAGATATATGCAGATTAGGGCGTTTGTTAAGTGACAGGTGGCAGAGTTTCCGCTACTGCCGCCTAGGGGGGGTGCAGGATAGTGTGCTCTCGGGGACGTGGGTCGGTGAGGGTAGGATCTCGGCAATCTATCAGGTGATGCAGGAGGAGGAAGAGGCCTCGGTGGAGGAGCTGAAAGCGAAGTGGGAGGTGGAGCTAGGGGAGGAGATCGATGAGGGGACGTGGACGGACGCACTGGGGAGGGTGAATTCGTCTTCTTCTTGCGCATGGCTCAGCTTGATTCAGCTGAAAGTGTTGCATAGGGCGCACATGACTGGGGCCAGGATGAGCCGGTTCTTTGGGGGAGAGGACAGATGTGGGAGGTGCTCAGGGGGCCCAGCGAACCATACCCACATGTTCTGGGTGTGTCTGACGTTGGAGGGGTTCTGGAAGGGGGTGGCGGGGACTCTGTCCAAGGTGGTCGGCTCCAGGGTTGAACCGGGCTGGGGGCTCGCGATCTTTGGAGTAGCATCGGAGCCGAGTGTGCAGGAGGCAAGAGAGGCCGGCATTCTGTCCTTTGTGTCTCCAGTAGCCCGGTGTAGGATTCTCTTACAGTGGAGGGACGCGAAGCCCCCGAGTCCGGAGGCCTGGATTAACGACATGGCCGGGTTCATCAGGCTGGAGAAGTTCAAGTTTGCCCTGAGGGGGTCGGTACAAGGGTTCTTCCGGCGGTGGCAGCCCTTTCTCGATTTTCTGGCGGAGGGTTAGAGGGCGGTCAATCTCAGCAGCAACCGGGGGGCGGGGGGGGGGGGGGGGCGGTGGTTAGGGATCTGTTAAGGGGGTTTGTTTTTGCGACTGTTTGTCTGCTAGTTTCTTGTTTATTTTGTATTATAATTAATTTATTGCTTTGTATGGGGGGGGGGGGGGGGGGGTCTTTCTCTTTATTTTTATATTCTGTTTATTTTATTGTTGGGAGAAAATTTGTAGTTGAAAAATTTGAATAAAATTTTTTTTTAAAAAAAAGATCAATGTTATGGGGGTACCAGAATGATCTGGATCTCTCCTGCAATGGCAAGAACCTTACTGGATGATGATGACTAGTGGCACATGTGTAGGTTTGGAAGCATTGGTCACAGGTGAAACATTATATGTGACAGTCTGTTTCTGTTAGCAGGGAAGCAAGCATTGTGTTTCAGACAAGTCCTGAGAGCATTATCAATCTGGAGGGCAGCAGCAGCAGTAATTACCCTCTTAATAATAACAGCACCATGGGAGGTACCCATTGTGGACCAATAAAGTCACCTGTCGGCATCCAGGACAACATCTGCAGCTCCATAAAGGAGCAGAGAATTGGAGCAGTAACTAAGCATTGGGATTTCTGACAGAAGTCACAGAGCAAAAGTAATCAGTAATCATCGTGTTATTCAGGTTATATTATTTAAAAAAGGACTTTAACTCTAATGACACGGCTGGAAATGTGGGCATAAGAGGAGTGTACAACACTAGCATGGACAAGGGTTCTGTTATTTGTGCCAAACACAGGAGTGAACATTATGGTTGGCTGGACTATTTTGTCCCCATTTGTCTGGGAACCAGGATTCGACTGGTAATGCTGTCAAGAGCATTATATAGATGTTATTAATCAACTTAGTTGTAGCAATACACGGTGTTGTAATTTCACAATGTGCCGCGATCTGAAACCTATTCAGTGCTCAGCTACCGTGTCACCGCCCCCAGATGGGATAATTAGAAGTGGGATATCCAAAATGATGTTACATTATATCACAATAGTTATGGTGGAAACAAACTACAGTTTCACCAACTTCATCCTATCCTTATTAGCTGATTGGGCAAAACACACGTTAAGGAGCTAATGCCTGCGAGGTAGCAAAAGAGACCGCAGGTGGACTGTGAATCACAGCGCAGGAAAACAAATAAAAATCCAGCTGTACAAGATCGGGGTGACACAGCTCGTGACAGGAGGTAAAGGGGACAGAATCGAATTTCTGATGCGTGGGGACACTATAACAGAACATATCAGGTTGCATATAAATTTTAGTTCAAAGGAGTGGCCCTGGGTGTTATGCTGAATTACAGCATTACATCACCATCTGCCCCTGCAATATCCTGAAACTCATCAGTACTGATTCTGCTCTTTGTGGTGTCGGTTAACCCTGATGAAGGAGCCTTCACAGCAGTCCAACCCCCCCTCCTCCCTTGTACAGTGGGGCTTCTGACGGACAGGACACGATTCCTAAATCAACATGTGATAATAACCATACCTTCTGCTTCCAGATCGCTGACTTCTCTACTGCGGGGTTCTTTCATCTTGCAGGCAGGTCCCTCACTGGCTAGGTATACAGCCCATAGTGGGACGTTACATTGACAATGCCCCGGGTCGGTATACAGTGCCCTGGCTAGGTATACAGCCCATAGTTACATTGACAATGCCCCGGGTAGGTATACAGTGCCCTGGCTAGGTATACAGCCCATAGTGGGACGTTACATTGACAATGCCCCGGGTAGGTATACAGTGCCCTGGCTAGGTATACAGCCCATAGTGGGACGTTACATTGACAATACCCCGGGTAGGTATACAGTGCCCTGGCTAGGTATACAGCCCATAGTGGGACGTTACATTGACAATGCCCCGGGTAGGTATACAGTGCCCTGGCTAGGTATACAGCCCATAGTGGGACGTTACATTGACAATGCCCCGGGTAGGTATACAGTGCCCTGGCTAGGTATACAGCCCATAGTGGGACGTTACATTGACAATGCCCCGGGTAGGTATACAGTGCCCTGGCTAGGTATACAGTCCATAGTGGGACGTTACATTGACAATGCCCCGGGTAGGTATACAGTGCCCTGGCTAGGTATACAGTCCATAGTGGGACGTTACATTGACAATGCCCCGGGTAGGTATACAGTGCCCTGGCTAGGTATACAGCCCATAGTGGGACGTTACATTGACAATGCCCCGGGTAGGTATACAGTGCCCTGGCTAGGTATACAGTCCATAGTGGGACGTTACATTGACAATGCCCCGGGTAGGTATACAGTGCCCTGGCTAGGTATACAGTCCATACTGGGACGTTACACTGACAATGCCCCGGGTAGGTATACAGTGCCCTGGCTAGGTATACAGCCCATAGTGGGACGTTACATTGACAATGCCCCGGGTAGGTATACCGTGCCCTGGCTAGGTATACAGCCCATAGTGGGACGTTACATTGACAATGCCCCGGGTCGGTATACAGTGCCCTGGCTAGGTATACAGCCCATAGTGGGACATTACATTGACAATGCCCCGGGTAGGTATACAGTGCCCTGGCTAGGTATACAGCCCATAGTGGGACGTTACATTGACAATGCCCCGGGTCGGTATACAGTGCCCTGGCTAGGTATACAGCCCATAGTTACATTGACAATGCCCCGGGTAGGTATACAGTGCCCTGGCTAGGTATACAGCCCATAGTGGGACGTTACATTGACAATGCCCCGGGTAGGTATACAGTGCCCTGGCTAGGTATACAGCCCATAGTGGGACGTTACATTGACAATACCCCGGGTAGGTATACAGTGCCCTGGCTAGGTATACAGCCCATAGTGGGACGTTACATTGACAATGCCCCGGGTAGGTATACAGTGCCCTGGCTAGGTATACAGTCCATAGTGGGACGTTACATTGACAATGCCCCGGGAAGGTATACAGTGACCTGGCTAGGTATACAGCCCATAGTGGGATGTTACATTGACAATGCCCCGGGTAGGTATACAGTGCCCTGGCTAGGTATACAGTCCATAGTGGGATGTTACATTGACAATGCCCCGGGTAGGTATACAGTGCCCTGGCTAGGTATACAGCCCATAGTGGGACGTTACATTGACAATACCCCGGGTAGGTATACAGTGCCCTGGCTAGGTATACAGTCCATAGTGGGACGTTACATTGACAATGCCCCGGGTAGGTATACAGTGCCCTGGCGAGGTATACAGCCCATAGTGGGACGTTACATTGACAATGCCCCGGGTAGGTATACCGTGCCCTGGCTAGGTATACAGCCCATAGTGGGACGTTACATTGACAATGCCCCGGGTAGGTATACAGTGCCCTGGCTAGGTATACAGCCCATAGTGGGACGTTACATTGACAATGCCCCGGGTCAAAAAGCTCATGTAGGAGTGGAAAGGGCCCTGACCACTACCAGGAGGTTTTTGAAACAAAGCTCTTAGCAATCATGAGGGGACTGATGCAAGTGAATCTGGATGCAGTAAAGGCTAGGCTATTGGAGGACTCAGCCAGTAACCGGGCCAAGATGGGGCACGAATGCATTGTAACTGGCACAAATTAGGGAGAGTCACAACAGCCGTTGCATCTGTCATAGTCTTAATAGTTAGTGTCTGTATTTGTTGTTATCAGAGACTGATGGTATCCATGTATTACAGATGGTAGTGCTGGTCAATAAACAGTGAACCTCAGTATCCAGAGCTATTGACACTTCCCTCCCAGGAAATAAAAAAAGTCAGGAACATCTATGGTGATATGGGGCTGGTTTAACGCACTGGGCTAAAGAGCTGGCTTTTAAAGCAGACCAAGGCAGGCCAACAGCACGGTTCAATTCCCGTACCAGCCTCCCCGAACAGGCGCCAGAATGTGGCGACTAGGGGCTTTTCACAGTAACTTCATTTGTAGCCTACTTGTGACAATAAGCGATTTTCACTTTCACATTTTGCAATTTAATGAAATGATGGTTCTGGGTCCAGCTTAATAAGCAATTTAGGGAAGATACTTCTTGCTCCAGAGAGAGGGGTAAATTAACTGATCCAGTTTTATACTCACTGCTCATATGGATTTCTGACAAAGGTACCATTCCCCACATGTGCTGCATGGGAGTAACTCTGAGAATAATAATCCTGTTGGCTAAGGTTATGAGATACCAATTGGCACTGAATCTGTGCAGGTGCCCATTTGTACTTAGTTGTCCCTGTAAAGCCGGAATGTGTGTGAAAAATCACTGTTCTATAAATGTTTTGATAATTTAGCTTCTAAAGCCAGGACTTTTCAGCCCTGCTTGCTGTCGGGATCTTCCTGTCCCACTAAAGCGGGGTCGGAAATTCCTGATGTAAGGCAAAGGCAAGTGTGCATATCTTTTACATAGTTCAGAAAATCAATTAATAAAGAATATTTATTAACTTTAAAAAATACACAAGGGCCTAATACACTGCAACACATAATTACACTGATGGCTATACACACCCATTATTACATAGTTACCTCTTGGTTCTCAACTACATATGTTTCCTGAATTCAGAGAAACCCCTTTGTTCCCAAACAACATCCAATATTCTATGAGCTAAATCCAACCGATAATTACCATGCACAGGGACTTTTGGCCATGTTTGGGAAAACCGACTGCCTGTTTATCAAAGATTCATTATCAAGATATTGTTTCTGCAGCTAGTTGTGGCCGTGATGGTAGCTGCTACTGTGTCTCTTTCTCCAGATATTGATGGCTATATCATTCTTCCCCTGTGATGTTAACCACCGTGTGGATCTGGCTTTTAGCATGTCAATTTCTTTATCTCTCGACTTTGAAGTTACCTCTTCGATATCCCTTTGTTTACCCCAGCCACATAGGTAAACACTTGCTTTTCTCACCAACATGCTAACTCGCTTATCAAAATTCCTTCAGACAGCTGCCCTTATCAACTCCCTTTTTTGTGGGCAGCACAGTGGCACAGTAGTTAGCACTGCTGCCTCCAGCGCTGAGGACTCAGGTTCGATCCAGGCCCGGATCACTATCTGTGTGGAGTTTGCACATTCTCTCTGTGTCTTTGTGGGTTTCACCTCCACAACCCACAGATGTGCAGGTTAGGTGGACTGGTCATCCTAAATTGTCCCTTAATTGTAAAAAAAATAATTGGGTGCTCGAAATTTCTAAAATAGACACCTGTTTTTATTTTATCCCAATTTAATTTTTTAGTCTTAATTTTCCCCAATTCCTAACACTCTGAGAGTAATTGTGCCCTCGAACATTCCTGAGAGTCTTGCTCATCTAACTAATTGGCCACCATGATTTGAGCCCTCCCAATGTCAGCCGCCCACAGTCTCAAAGTCACGGAGTGGGGTAGAATCTCGGATGAAAGGTTGGATTCAGGGCATTGTGAGGGAATATGTTGAACGTCGCAGCTACTACCCACCGACTGCCTTAGAGGATGCAAAAGCCTTGTTCACGTTGGCGTTCAGTTGAGATGCCCATGAGATGGAATAACCAGCACACATGCAGGGATCACCCGGGCGGACAGTGGAAGGTGATCCTGAATGCAGGAGTCAGACTTAGTCAAATGACGAGGAGCACCAGAGCTCATCTCACAAGTCTTATCATCCTCCGTCCCATGGACAAGACCCCCTGATACTGCCAACTATGGCCAACACCCTGTAGTGATGCTGGTAGGGCCTTTGAAGGTGGTGGGCTGATTTGGAGAGTTGGAGTAAAGGGATGAGGGACATGGTTTTATAAAACGGTAAGCTTTGGGCACTTAAAGACCCACTTGAGACAGGTGTCCTGGATGAAGGTGCAGTGGCTCCTCACTTCTCTGTTGCAGGCCTGTCTCACTCTTGGTGACAGCCTGTTCCTGGTCCTCTGCTGTAGGCTCCATAGTACTTTCCTCAAATGGAGTCAAAATTCTCAAGTAGAGCATACCCCCTACCCGCCCTCTCCCTCTCGCACCTGTTAAGTGCTATCTTCCACTGCAGGTAAACAAAAGAGGATATTGTGAGCACGGTGGGTAAAAGGTCAAGGGCAATTGGCATGTATCGAGGACAACTGGGACAAATGCGCATGTCCCCACGCTTAGGCAGGGAAGGCTTTTGATGAGGGGCACTGGAGGTGGGGTTGAGGATGATGTTGGAGTGTCGGGTGCTGGGAATCTGAGAGGTGGCACCATGTGGGTTCAAGGTGACATTCTGGGGGTAATGGAAGTGTTGAATGGCAAAGATAGTTATAGGAGGTCATTCATTTTTTTTACGACATTGATCCCCATCCTCTTGATCAAGCTGCTTGAACTGACCACTGCTGCCACAGCCTCCCAGGAGGAATTCAACACATTGCTGGAGGACCACCTGACAACCCATGGGTAGGCCATTTCCCACCTCTCTTCCACCGCGTCCAAAGGTCTCGTTAGGACCCCCTCTGAAAATCTTGGAGCTGATCTTTGAGCATCCATCCCTCTGGCTTGAATGAGATCAAGTGCTGTGGAATCTTTTAAATGCAGTTCCCCCTTGATCGAAGTACTCAGATGACCCCTGCAGTGAGCGAATCAGACACGTTTCTCATGAGACAAAAAAAAGTGCCTTTGGATCACGCTGCAGGCGGAGGTGGGATGCACAACCATTTTCACACCGGAAATAACACTTCGCCATTTTTTTGGGAAAATTCTGCCCATCGTCACAGCAACATCCAGCCCATTGTGCTACAAACTGAAAATAAAAACAGAAAACGCTGCAAACCCTCAGCAGGTCTGGCAGCATCTACTTTGATTTACTGACCCGGTGAAAGTTTTTACAGCATCATGAAAGAGGCCATTTTGGTCATTGGACTAGCTCTGGTTTGAAATCAAACAAATCTATTTTAATTCTATTCCCCTGTGATTTTCCTGTATCCTTTCTAATATTTGCCTATTCCTTCTTAAATATCATGATTGACTTGGCTAGAATGCCTACTTGCAATCACTATTCTAATAACTGAGCAGAAAAAACATTCTAACCTCCCCCGATATGCTTCTATTTTGTAAGGGGACCATATGATAGTTAGGGACCTGATTACTGGTTAAGATGGACCGTTACTTTTCCAAGATTGCAACCATGTGTACGTATGATTCTAATTGTTGTATAGATTAAAATTCCTGATTCCTGCTTTGGTATTTGCAGACCTTGATAGTTAGGATAAATATTTTAAGAATTAGAAAAATATGCCTTTCTTTTGGGATATAGTTCAAGACCTCCCTAGAACTAGCTTTGTACAAAAGGAGACTCTGATGTTAGTTCTGTAAAAGCACGTATTACTCAGTCATAAGGTGGGAATTAAAAGTACAGCAATACTCTAAATATAGAATTGTTTATTCACAGACCTACATTCACTGAATATTATGCGGGTGTGAATAAATAATGATAAAAGTGTTGCTTGAGTGAATTACATACCGATGTTAAATGACTGGTTGACTTTTAAGCTTCTGAAAATGTCCATTAACATTAAACATTGACATGATTCATTAATCCCCAATGTCCAAGTGCATTTTCCAGTTATATTAATTTTTTCAGTTTACTTTTCTGTCAATAAAATAAAATCATGGTGAAAGACATCTTACTTATGTTTCAGTAAGAATGCCTAAGCACAATGGACCAGATGTTACTGTGAAAAGAACGATGAGATTAACAGTTTTCACTGATTGGCTGCTAAACTGATCTATATACAAGTGCTGTGTCTTGATTGTGATTGCTTCTACAATCTTTCATATCTTAACATCATGTGAAAATTAAGACCTCCTTTTGATTATCCATCTTGCCAAACTTCCCATAATGCCCCCATTGTCCTCCCCCTGAACTCTCACCTTTCTCTGTATTTTCTCTATTCTCCCTCATGCCCTCCCTGCATTGTGTCGATGAGACCCACTTCCTGTTCCCTTGATCCCATTCCTACTAAATTGATGATGACGATGATGATGGTCGTGGTAGATTCCTCGCAGGTGAAGACTATAGAAAGGCTTGTCTCTGTGGTAGCTGGTTTGATCGTTGTCGACTGACGAGACCAATTCTTGCAGGCCCTAGAGCAGTTGGAACACAGGATCTCCATTGTGGTTCTGATTCTTTTTAAATTCATCTAAGGGACGTGTGTGTCACTGGTTAGTCCAGCATTTATTGTCGATACCTAGTTGTCCTTCAGAAGGTGATGGTGAGCTGTCGTTTTGAACCACTGCAGTTCCTGAGGTATTGCTACACCACGGTGCTGTTAGGGGGGAAGTTCCAGGATTTTGACCCAGCGACAGTGAAGGAACGACAAAATATTTCCAAGTCGTGGTGCTGAGTGACTTGGAGCAGTACCCCCAGGTAGTGGGGTTCCCAGGTATCTGCTGCTCTTGTCCTTCTAGGTGGTAGTGGTCGTGGATTTGGTAGGTGCTACCTACGAAACCTTAGCAAGTTCTTGAAGTGCATTTTGCAGATGGTACCCTTGGCTGTCACTGTTAGTTGCTGATAGAGGGATGAATGTTTTTGGAAGGGGGAGCAATCAAATAGGTTGCTTTGTCCTGGATGATGCCAAACCTCTTGAGTGTTGTTGGAGCTGCACTCATCCAGGCAAGTGGTGAGTATTCCATTACACTCCTGACTTATGCCTTGTAGATGGTAGACAGGCTTTGGTGGGTCAGGAGATGAGTTACTCACTGAAGGATTCCTAGCCTTTGACCTATTCTGGTAGCCACACTATTAATATGGCTAGTACAATTCAGTTTATGATCCGTGGTCACCCACAGGATGTTGATTGTATGGGATTCAGCGATAGTATGAATGTCAAAGGGCGATGGTTAGATCCTCTCTTGTAGGAGATGGTCATTGCCTGGCATTTGTGTGGCACAAATGTAACTTGCCACTTGTCAGCCCAAGCCTGGATATTGTCCAGGTCTTGCTGAATTTGTACACAACTGCTTCATTATCTGAGGTGTTGTGAATGTGGTGATATGCCTATGGGCTGTATCATAGTTGCATGGTGTGCGATCTCCAACCAGCATGTGGTGGTACCAACATACCATGTGGCCCCAGACCATGGCCATGTAACCTGGAACCCGGATAAAAGGGAGCTTCCTTGTGTTACTTTCTTGTCTCCAAATCTGTGACTCTTGGTTTTGCTCTACTATGTCAGATGTCTCTTCTGGCAAGAGTACAGGTAGTCTTCAGCTAGCTTTTTATCAATAACAAATCTGGTGACTTTTGTGTAGTTGCATGTGTCATAGTTTGGTATGTTGTTAAAACCATGTTCACACGGTGCAGTAAACTTTGGTTTTTTTGAAACCTTTAGAGTGCGTTTCAAAAATTGGACAAACCTTTTGGCCAAACCATGAATTAATATGTTGAACTCCACACATCTTCAAGTAGTCTTCTAAATCTTGATGTGGAGATGTCGGCGTTGGACTGGGGTGAGCACAGTAAGAAATCTTACAACACCAGGTTAAAGTCCAACAGGTTTGTTTCAAACACGAGCTTTCGGAGCACAGCTCCTTCCTCAGGTGAATGGAGAGGTATGTTCCAGAAACATATATATATTCATTCATTCACCTGAAGAAGGAGCTGTGCTCTGAAAGATCGTGTTTGAAACAAACCTGTTGGACTTTAACCTGGTGTTGTAAGACTTCTTACTGTGCTCACCCCAGTCCAACGCCGGCATCTCCACATCATTCCTCATCATAGGATCATTAGTGGTATGTCTTTGGACTTGAGCTACAGCCACTAGAACATTCCCAATCTGTGTACAAAAAATTATCATGACTAGGTATCTGACCAGCTAGTAAAGGTAAGCGTGATAATGCATCCACATTGGCATGATTTTCGGATTGATAGTATTTAATTTTGTACGAATGTGCCAATAAGATCAATGACCCTTGTTGGAACCTACTTGCAGCTAACAAAGGTGTGGCCCCAAAATAGCTTATCTCACAAATTAATATGCTAGTTTGCACTCTGGTGTCCATTGCCATGTCTGTTTTGTGCACAGCAATGTTTGTAAGGGTTTCAATATGGTTGCCAGATTCTGGATGAATTTTCCACAATGGGTGATTAATCCTAGGAATGACCTATGAAGAGTGATTTTTGTTGGTCTTGGACCATCCACAATGGCTTCCATTTTGCAGGTGCATTATGCAGACCCTTACTGTCAATTACATGTCCAAGATGCTGTATGAGTGTCTGGAAGAAATCACACTTATCTTTCCTGACATGAAGCCCATGCATTTGAAGTCATTTCAGTGTACTTTCTAAATGTTGCAAATGTTCTTGCCCATTTGTGCTGGTGATCAAAAATCATCTGGGTAACACTGTACCCCCTGTAAAACACTAAGGATGGTCCATTGAGTGTTGAAATAAAGCTGGTGCTGACATTATTCCAAAATGCACTCTCTTGGAGCAGAAAGGACTTTGTGAGTGATGATGGTGAATAGATATTAAGATTCAGCTGCCACATTCATTTGCAGGTAGGCCTGCCATAGATCATTCTTGTTAAACCGCTGTCCTCCTGCTAGGCCTGTGAACAAATCTTCAATCAGTGACAGCAAGTATTGATTTACACATAGTACCGGATTGATTGGTGTATCAAAATCTCCGGGGATACGAATTGTACCATCCTGTTTCATGACAGGTACAATAGCGGTTGCCCAGTCATGAGTAGTGGTGGGTTTTAAGATTCCTGTTTCCACAAATCTCAGTAGTTCAGATTTAAGCTTCAGACTTATTGCATGGGGTAGAGCTCTAGCCTTGAGACATTTTGGACAGCTATTTTCCTGAATCTTCAGGGACACTTGTACACCTTTCATGGATCCCAGTATGTCTTCAAAAGCACTGCTGTATTTTTCCATTATGGCCTGTAAGTCTGACTTTGAATCAACTAAGTTGTTCACAGTGTTCCAATTCAATTGACTCCTTTCCAGCCAAGAGCAGCCAGAGAGAGCTGGAAAATTTCCTTGTACCACATGGAGTGGTAACTCTGCAGTTTGTCCACTTAGCTCAACCTTCATCTGTAAAGTAATCTCTCAGTGGTACTATCTCATCAGTATAGGTCCTCAAGATCACACATCTGCTGGTTTTAAAAGCCGGTGGTTAAGTTTTCGTTCATAGATCGTCTCAGGAATTAGCGAGGCGGAAACCTCGTGTCGACCTCCATTTTATTCGGTTGCCCATTCAATTTTGGTACTACCCAAAATCAGTGTGACTCACCCTGGACTGATAGCATTTAAATTCTTCATTAGAATGAATTGTTTTAGTTTCATTGTGCTTGTTATTCTTTTCTTCCACATTATGAATTTTCTTATTTGAATTTGATTTGTTTCTTCATTTGAATGAGTTCTTCTCTGGTTAAGTTATTTTAGACCATAAGACATAAGACATAAGACCATAAGACAAAATTGCCCTTAGTGTTGGGTGGTGTTACTGGGTTATGGGGATAGGGCGGAGTTGTTGACCTTGGGTAGGGTGCTCTTTCCAAGAGCCGGTGCAGACTCGATGGGCTGAATGGCCTCCTTCTGCACCGTAAATTTAAAAAAAATTAAAAAAAATAAAAATAGGAGCAGAATTAGGCTACTTGACCCATCGAGTCTGCTCTGCCATTCAATCGTGGCTGATATTTTCTCATCCCCATTCTCCTGCCTTCTCCCCATAACCCCTGATCTCCTTATTAATCAAGAACCTATCTATCTCTGTCTTAAAGACACTCAGTGAATTGGCCTCCACAGATTCACCACCCTCTGGCTGAAAATAAAATCCTCCTCATCTCTGTTTTAAAGGATCGTCCCTTTAGTCTGAGATGGTGTCCTCTGGTTCTAGTTTTTCCTACAAGTGGAAACATCCTCTCCACGTCACTCTACCCAGGCCTCGCAGTATCTTGTACATTTTAATAAGATCCCTCTCATCCTTCTATACTCCAACGAGTACAGACCCAGAGTCTTCAAACGTTCCTCATACGACAAGTTCTTCCTTCCAGGGATTATTCTTGTGAACCTCCTCTGGACCCTTTCCAAGGCCAGTACATCCTTCCTTAGATATGGGGCCCAAAACTGCTCACAATACTCCAAATGGGGTCTGACCAGAGTCTTATACAGCCTCAGAAGTACATCCCTGGTTTTGTATTCTAGCCCTCTTGACATGAATGATAACATTGCATTTACCTTCTTAACTGCCGACTGAACCTGCACATTAACCTTAAGAGAATTGTGAACAAGGACTCCCAAGTCCCTTTGTGCTTCTGCTTTCCAAAGCATTTCCCCATTTAGAAAATAGTCTATGCCTAGATTCCTCCTTCCAAAGTGCATAACCTCACACTTTTCAACATTGTATTTCATTTGCCACTTCATTACCCATTCCAGCAAGATCTGGCTATGTGGCCAGTTCATTGTCTATGGCACGGAGACAGGTCCTTCGGCCCAAACTGGTCCATGTCAACCAAAAAGCCCATATAAGCTAACCCCAGTTCTGGCGCAACTTTTCCACTGGCTGTCTTTGCTCCCGCAGAAACCTGTGAATTGCCCATTGTTGCACAGGAATAACACACCTGTTGCTGGGTAGATTTCTTCTGACCCACAGCCAATATGTGGATCCTTGTGCTTGCTCTGATCTGAGAAGCCTCATTAGCCATAAGCTCAATTGAAACAGCAATATCCAATACAGTCTTCAGACTTAGATTATGTTCCGTGACTAACTTTCTTTGAATAGCCTCATTTTTCAAACCACGCACTAAACAATCTCTAATTGTGTCAACCAACGAATTGCCAAATTCACAAAATTCTGCAACTTGTCTGAGTGCCGTTACAAATTGCATAATATATTCACATTCTAACTGATTCCTTTGATGAACCCAAAACTTCTCCGGTGAATAATGATCTTCTAATATTTTCACCAGTTCTCGATATGTCTTATCTCGGGGATGTCAGGCTGAGTTAAGCTTCTTAGCAAATGAAAAGGGACCTTAAACTCTGAAATTTTGTTGCTTTGAATATAATAATGGAATCTCGCTGATTATGATTTCCAGTTCTCTGAGTCCTCATCAAAAGAGCCCACCACACCAAAATTTCCTGCCATTTGGCACATTATCGGAATGCTCTCTCTTTGTTTCAATTCAGTGGTCTAGTTCATTCAAGATGTATTACCAATTTGTAACAGCTTTATCTTTAATTAGCTTTTAAGATCCATTTGCATCCACTTAACGGGCTAGGCACCATATTCTCTGGGCCGGTCCTTTGGGCCGGGAACCACGTGGGCGAGATTTGGTGCAGGTCTTGGCAAGCGTGTACCCGATGCAGTGGACCTCGCGGTGGGTCAAGGGGATAACTCTTTAAGGGAATTGCCCCCAAAGTCCATCAGAGGGCCACCCTCACCCCACACAATGCAATACCTGCCCGCCCCACCCCACCAGATACCTCCACCACCCCCCACCTGAGACCCCATAATTAAAGAAACGCCCCAGAGATCCCCTTCTTAAAGAGACCCCCACCAGAAACTCGCTAATGAAAGAGTCCCCCCAGAAACCCCCTCATTGCAGAGACCTCCTGCAGAGACCCCCAATTAAAGAGACCCCATGAGAGACCCGCTAATTAAAGAGACACCGGCGATATATGTCCAAGGCAGGGTGGTGAGTAATCCACGGGACATGGATTCAAATCCCACCATGGCAGCTAGTTGAATTTGAATTCAAATAATAAATCTGAAGTATAAAGCTAGTCTCAGTAATAGTGACTATGAAAATATCATTAGTTGTCGTAAAGACCCATCTGGTTCACTAATGTCCTTTCGGGAAGGAAATCTGTTGTCATTACCTAGTCTAGCCTACATTTGACTCCAGACCCACAGCAACTTTGTTGACTCTGAAATGTTCAGTTCAAGGGCAATTAGGAATAGACAAAAGATGCTGGCTTTGGGGGGGAAATTAGCATAGTGTATGTGACGGGTGGAAGAAGCAGCAAGTCAAGAAAACAGATATTTGTTCGAGTTGCAGCAGGTTTGAAGGTGTTGGCTTCAAACAGACAGACGTGAAATTAAGTGCCCTGTTTAGATTGGACTTGAGGCAATGGAAAGTAGGAAAGTGAAGGATTGATACAGCTGGAGTTGAAGGAGTAAGGTGCATAGCTGTACAGAGTAAGAGAAATATGAAGGGGAGTCCAGTGAGCTTGTTACATTTTTACAGTTTGCATTCCCTCCAGGTCCTATGACCACATTACAGTGGCCAGATCCTGGAAACAATAATGGTGTCATTAACCTGTTTCTATTTCTGCTGGTTAACTTCACGAAGCAGCTAACACCCACTGAAAGGAAAGAGGACCTTCTTTCTACTCTTCATCTACTGGCCAGCAACTCCATGGCTGGTGAATCAGGGAAAGGCCTGTGTGACTATATGTTTCAGCACTGACTATCTTTGTAGATCCTTTATGGATTGCATTGGAAGATCAGGCGTGTTTACCGCAAGCTTAGAGGATTTGACAGAGTACACAGAATGCATGCGTTACTTTTCCGGTCACAATATCACAGAGAATGAGCGTCAGACAGTAATTTTGCTAACTGCCTGTAGCACACATATCTACGGTGTGATACAAAGCCTCACAGGTCCTGCACCTCCGGACATTAATACTCTCAAACAGTTGGTGACACTGGTGCGATAATACTTTAACCTACACCATCTGTAATTGTGCAGATATATCGTTTCCATTTTGTAGTAAAGACTCTCGTAATCAAGTTTTAATCTAGATTGGCCAAAATAGCCGAATTTTGTGAATAAGACACTTCCCTTTCAGAAAGGCTACACAACTGTTTGATCTGTGGTGTGAATAACATGGCAACTCAAAAAGAATTGCCAGCCAGACCATCTTTAAACCTGCGACAGGCCTTGCAGAGATCACTTTCCCGAGAAAGCGCTGAGTGAGACATCCAGGGTATGGAATTAAACGCCTTGGGATGTGCCCCCTTTCCGGCGAGCACCCCAGTAGATACCCGGGCCATTGGTCAAAGACCAAGTCGCCCCGACAGGATGCCTCCCCAGAGTCCAAAGAGGAAGAGCCAGGATGTTGTGGGGCATGTGGTCATAGGACCTGGAGGAAATGCAAACTGTAAAGTATCCAAAGACCCCGGCACCCCGGTCATGGCAGACGCCAACCTTGGGTCCGCACTTTCTATCTGGACAAACCAGAGGAGGAGGAGTGCATGCAACTGGATTGTGTGGCGGTACTTCAAGTGGCCCCATTAAGATAACCGTGCAGGTTAACAGACATCTGTTATCTATGGAGTTGGACACACGAGCTGCAGTTCTGTGGCAGGAAAGCAGACCATCGCTCAGATAAAGTTGGGGGGTGCAGCAGTTGGATCTGAGGGATACTGATATGAAATTAGCTACTTATACAGGTGAACTGTTGGCCATTGCAGGAATCACCATGGTCCCAGTGGTTTATAGGCATCAATTGGTGTGTCTCCCACTCATTATTGCCAAGGGACATGGCCCCAGTTTGTTAGGCCATGATTGGTTAAGCCGTTGTGATCCAGGGGCCTGTACGAAGTCCTGGGAAAATACCCTTAGGTTTTTCAGCCCGGACTGGGGAAAATAAAAGAGGCCATGGCAAGATTCAGGTCGACTCAGGAGCATAGCCGAGGTATTTCAGAGCTACCCTGGTTCCTTACGCTTTGTTGCCAAATGTTGAGCCTGAACTTAGTAGGCTCAAAGGACTTGGGATCATCAAGCCTGTATGTTTTAGTGATTGGGCGCCGCCGGTAGTCCCAGTACTCAAACCTGATAAGACCATCCAATTGTATAGGGACTATAAGTTAATGGTTAACAGGGCTTTCTGATTGGATTGCTACCCCATGCCCTGCATTGAGGGCCTATACACAAAATTGGCCAGTGGACACTCGTTTACCAAACTCAAAATGAGCCATGCAACTGGAATTTGATCCAGCTCCCACAAATATATCACTATCAACAGGCATAGAGGCCTAAATGAATGCACCAGGCTACCCTTTGGAATGTCATCGGTCTCTGTCATATTCCAGAGGATGGTGGGAAACATCCTGCGGGGGTTGCCACGTTTATATCTGTATATCTGGATGATGTGTTGGTCATAGGGGCGACTGAGGAGGAGCATCTAGACAATTTGGACCTGTTGGTTCGTAGAGATGGGCATTTGCGGAGAGCGAAGTGTATTTTTCATGCCAGAGAAATTGTGTATCTGGGCTCCCGAGTGAACTGTGAGGGTTTACACCCAGTCGCAGAGAAGGTACATGCCATCAGCAGGCTCCTACCTCTACAAGTACCAAGGAACTTTGGTCTTTTCTGGGTTTGGTGAACTATTATAACAAGTTCATGCCCAGCTTTGCAACTATGTTGGTCCCCCTGTATCTCCTTTTGAAAAAAAAAACAGCAGTGGGTGTGGAAATGGCAGCAGGAAGAAGCTTTCCGGCAAGTAAAGAAGCAGCTGACTTCTTCTGGTCTGCTAACACATTATGATCCCATCAAACCCCTGATTGCCATGTATAACGTGTCACCATTTGGCATGGGTGCCCTTTTATCACACGGATGGAAGATGGGAGTGATAGGCCCATCATTTTCACCTGCCTAGACACTGTGGCCGAGCCCAATTATGCGCACATCGAGAAAGAAGGTCTGGCAATTGTCAGTACGGTTGATGTTTCACGATCAATACGATCACAAGCCACTACTCGTTAAGGAGTATAAGGCAATTCCACCTATCGCCTCTGCCAGGATACAATGTTGGGCTCTTCTGTTGGCTGCCTACATGTATTCATTTGAGCATCGTCCCGCCTCCCTGATTGTCAATGCGGATGCATTGAACCAACTGTCTTTTCTGAGGAGCCCTCCTTCTCCTTCCAGAATAGACAAGGTAGTGGCCATGCTCAACATAATGGATTTGTTATCTGCAACTGTATCCCAGATCCGTGTGTGAACTCAGATAGATCATGTCCTTTCGAAAGTTTGATCATATAGTCCTATATGGGGTCAGAGGAGGTGGTTTCCAGGCCAGTTGTGAGCATTCTCGATGAAGGTGTCTGAGTTTAGCATGGCGGATGGCATCCTACTTGCACCGTCATTTCAGAAAAGGGCCAAGACCTGATTTTGAGGGACCTGGATAACGGACACCCTGGGGTGTCCAAAATGAAAATATTAGCCTGTAGCTATGTATGGTGGCTGGGCCTGGATGCTGACATTGAGAGACTGGCCCAGCAGTGCGAGTATGCCAGGAGCACCAGAAGCTTCCGCTGGCCATGCCCCTTCACCTCTGGGAATGGCCATGGTGACCATGGACTCACTTGAATGCCAATTTTGCCATTTGGTTTTAAGGCTTGATGTTCCTCCTCCTGATCGGTGTCCACTCTAAGTGGTTAGGGGCCCATAAAATATCAGCGACCACCTCCAGGGCAACCATCGAAAAACTACATTTGTCCTTCAGTACACACGGCATCCTAGAAATGTTAGTTACTGACAATGGAACGTCCTTCACAAGTGAAGAGTTCTCGGGATTCCTGAACGTTAACGGGATGCTGCATATCCATACGGCCCAGTATCACCCGGCTTCGAGCAGGCTAGTGGAAAGGGTGGTGTAGATGTTCGAACATGGAATGAAAAGATAATCTTAGGGGTCCATAGACACAAGGCTGGCCAAGTTTCTGTTCTGCTACAGAACCACTCTGCATGCCGCAGCCGGGGTGGCTCTGGCCGAATTCGTGATGGGCCAGAGGCTTCAGACCTGTCTTGGCATGGTTTTCCTTGATATAGGCAGGGAGGTGCGCTGCAACCAGGAGTTACAAAGGCATCACCTCATTCGTAGACGACTGACCAGACCCTTTGTACCAGGTGTCGCAATCTATGTTAGACGCGCCCAGTGGATCTCCGGGACGAGGTCTTGATGTTACAAACAGAAGGGGTTTGCAAAGACAGTGGGAGCTAAGTTCATCCTCCTCGACTGGGTTTGTTACAATTTGGGGTGGCTGTCCCATCCAGAAGGTCACAAATTGAATGGCCTTGCTTGGATCAACAACTTTGGGGAACCTCACCTTTGGATGTTCATAACATAAGTTCATAACACAGCTATTCTGTGACTTCAACACTCTTCAGATATTGAGATCTGCTTCTGGCCATATCAAGAAACACCACGTTAAGGAGGTCAGTGATCCAGGAAAGCCATTCACTAACAGTGGCACAGGGGGGATGTTGACTCCAGAGGCTGTGGACCTAATGACTGGAAAGCAGAAGAAAGGCTGCCGTCAAAGATATCAACAGCATCATTCTTCAAACACTGCTATTTCCTCACCTAGCTCCCATGAAGCATTTTCATTGTCTTTGGTACCTTTGCTCAGGTTGTACTTCTGATTGCTTATATCAAATATATTGTATTGATGATTAATCAACAGCAATCTTTCTTTCTGTTTTTAACATTGTTAACATGATTGCATGACATAATGCTAGGTCTATTGGAAGTATCTAAAGGATCAGATCGGCAAAGTATTACTTCTTTAACTTTTCCATCGTTCTCATTTGTCAGAACTGATGAAGAGCCAAAAGGGTTCAAAACATTAACTCTGCTTTCTCTCTTACAGATAGTGCCAGGCCTATTGCGTTTTTCCAGCATCATCTATCCTTATTTATTTAATAGAGTTTGCTTTACCTGTGTTGAGTATTATGAAATCCATTTAATTTAAACTGTGGAATCTGGTGTCTACCTTCTTTTGGTAAATTCCTGGAATTAAAAAAAAAATGTGACTGGTCTCCACTGAGATCATAACATGAGATTTGCTTCCTATATCCAATACCGAAGTACTGTTCTGTGAATAGATTTTAACAAAATCACATTCCTGTTTTTAATTGCTTACCATTTGTAAGACAGTGCAATGAGATCCGTTGGTAGGTTGAAATATTGAATAATTAATAGATGAAAAAATTAAGAAGCTTAAGAACTAATAAATCTAAAGTCTATTCAGAAAAGTCTAAACTATGGGAAACCTTCCTCTGTGTAGAGGTTGTACTGAAGTCATACACCTGTAGTATAAATAATATATTTACAATTTCACTACACCTAAGATATGGAAGAAATCTTACCCCATGGACACAACGGTTGATTTAATTAAAGCAGTACTAACTTTTATTTGATAATTTGACTCTGAGGAATCAAACTCAAGGGAGCATTATAGAATCATAAAATCACTACAGTGTAGAAGGAGGCCATTCGGCCCATTGAGTCTTCGTCAACACTCTGAAAGGGCCCCCACCCCATCCCCATAACCCAGTAACCCTATCTAACCTTTCGGACACTAGTGGCAATTTAGCATGTTCAGTCTATCTAACCTGCACATCTTTGGATGTTAGATGAAAGTGTTAAATGTTTGACGAAAATGACTGAATATATTCTAAAGCTTCCAGGACTTTTTCTATTTGCTCTTTTATCATCACTCCAGTTCTACCTGTAGGAAATAAAAACAATGTTGGACAAACCTATCTATCTAATCTTCAATTACAGGCCACAGGCTTGAGGCATGCAGTTGCACTAAAGTCAAACGAATGGCTAAAAGTGTCTGTCAAATGCACTGCACACAATTGTCCAGTGACAATCTATTCTCTCCCTTTACTAATCCTCTTGATTTTGTTTTTCTCACTCTTTTCTGATGCAATATTAAGTGTCTTGTATTTTCTTTCTTTCTCTCTATACTTTCACAAGACTTTATGTAAACAAATCTAATCCCTACAATCTGCAAATTGCCATGTAACCTTTAATGACATTTTTGGATTTTAACCTGCTCATTCTTTTAAAGTCATTTATTCAGAACAAGCACTGACCCCAAAATTGCTCCTGCTGCGATTACATCGAGCATACAGTATAGTAACACTCCATTTGGATTGACTGGTCTACATTGATGTTTTACACAGAAGGAGCCTTCTCCCACTCCACGCCCATATCACTCTATTTCCTTCTCCTTCATGAATGTATCAAACCTCCCCTTATAATGTGTCAAAGTAATATGTTTCATCCATTCCATGGGCCTGCAAATCCCACATTCCCAACACTCAGTGTATAAAGAAATTCCTCCTAAATTCTTTTTGGTCTGTTCGTGATGGTCTTATATTTATGCCCTCTTGTTCTGGGTTATAATAACTCATAACGAAGCTGTCGTTAACAAAGGTGAATTTATTTACTTATTTACAAACAGGTCTGCTTAACGCTGCATCTCACTTCCAGTGCAATCCTAGCTGGGAGTATTTGTTCTGTCAGGCCCTGAGTTGGGCCTGCTTTTATATCTTGCTCCTAACCAGCCCCAGGTGGTTGACCTCCACACCCGACCTAAGGAGCTGGTATTCCATGAGCAGGTGGTGTTTTCTCTGTGCTTCTTGAATTGGATGCTGGTACCTTCATTAAGCTGTTGTCTGTTTATATTATTGCACTGTGTAAAGGTGACATGTTGGTCACTTCATCGTGTTTTTACTTGTTTACTCTTCTGTGTTATCGTTCTGCATTTGTTTTATCTTTCTTGTACAAAGGAACTTTCAATAAACTAAAATATATTCACTGGGAGATCAATGGTTGTTCCCCCATGGCCCTTGTGGTGTTATAACATTTACCTACAAGTGGAACGGTTTCTGCACATCTCTCCTATTGAACCGTTTCACAACTATAAGAACTCTATTAGATCTCCTCTTAGATCTCTCTTTCCCATGGAAACGAGCCTCACCTTGCTCAATATTTTTTAACAGTTGCATCTTGTCAATTCTGATCACGCCCTTCTGAATCTTTTCTGCACTTACGTCAATGTTTCAATATCTTTCCTGTAATATGGAGACCAGAACTGTGCACAAAACCTCAAGTGTTGCACAACAAAGTTTCTTTACAAATCTAACGTTTTCTCCATAGTTTCACATTCTGTTCTTCTAGGACTGAATGCCAGTATTGTTTGCACTATTTCTACCTTGTGATGTTAGTGATTTATGAATCTGTATTCCCAGGTTTGCTTGCTCTGCTACCCTATTTAGTAACTTGCTTTCCAAGGAATAAATGTCCTCATTACTCCTACTACTAAATTAATCACCTTGTGCTTTGCAAATTAAATTTCCTTTACCATTTATCTTCCCATTCTGCAACATTGTTTATGCCTTATTATATTTTAGTGCAGTCCTCCACGTAACCAACCATATCCCAAAATTGGTGTCATCTGCAAATTTCAACACCATAGATAAATCAAATCAAATCAAATCATTCCTCCAACTCATAAGTCCAAAATTATTTATTTATTTGGTGAACAACGGTGGTCTCAGTACATTTCATACTTTCTGTGTAAGGAACTCCTACCCTCTGTTTTTTGTTTTGTAATCAGCTTTCAATACTCTCTGCTATTGGGTCCATTTGCCCTGACTTGCATCATTAGTCTCTCATGTGTCACCTTATGAAAGCATTCTGAAAGTCATATGCATGCCAAATTATCTTTTTTTTAAATTATTTTTTTGGAATGTGGATGCCGCTGTCCAGGCCAGGATATATTGCCCATCCCTAATTCCACTTGAGAAAGTGGTGATGAACTGCCTACTTGAACTGCAGTCTACAAAGTGAGTGCAGCAAATGTTTACCAGGCTGATTCCTGGAATGGCAGGTCTGATTTATGAGGAGGGATTGAGTTTGTTAAGAATATATTCACTGGAATTAAAAGAATGAGGGGGTCTCATAGAAACCTATCAAATTCGAACAGGACTAGATGGGGTAAATACAGGAAGAATGTTCCTGATGGTGGGGGAGTCCACAACCAGGGTTACAGTCTCAGGATACGGGGTAAACCATTCAGGACTGAGATAGGGAGACATTTCTTCTCCCAGAGAATGGTGAGTTTGTGGAATCCGCTATCACAGAAAACAATTGAGGCCAAAACATTGGCTTGTAACTTCCGACTAGTGGCAGGAAGCCACAGGCCTCCGATTCTAAAAGGGAAAAATGCACACTTACCTCTCCTCGGATGTCACGACAAACCTTCCTTTTCATTCCGAGCCTGGGAACTCCAGCGTGAGACTCTCCACAGCCTCCAGCGCAGCACAGGAGGAGTGTGTCCCCTTATGATGGGACAAGATTGGGAATGTCCAATGAGGGCAGGCATTTTACCTGCAGATATATATTCAAACAGGCAACTTTTTCAACAAGTGTTTCAAAGGTATGTAGAAGATTTTTTAACAGTTATTTTTGCTCTTTCTTTTATACAGGCATTGCTGTTGTTATTGGTTCTTATAAAGTAAGTTGTTTTTTATGATTTAAGTTGATTATTTATAAGTCAACATAGGTTTGATTATTGAAATTATTTAAATTTGCACCATATTATTACGTAACTTTATGTGTGGCATGCTTAAAAATGTTTGAATATTTTAAGTTAGATTATGATAATGAAATTTTAAAAGCGCTCCAGGGCTTTTTGCTGTCATTGTCCTTGTGACATCTGGGGCGGGATTCTCCGAACACCCGCCGGGCCGGAGAATCGCCGGGAGGCGGCGTGAATCCCGCCCCGACGGCGGCTTCCGGATTCTCCGGCGCTGGTTTTTCGACGGGGGCGGGAATCGCACTGCGCCGGTCGTGCACCGTTGGCAGCGGGTCCCCGGTTGATTCTCCGCCCCGCGATGGGCCGAGTGGCCGTCCATTTTTTGTCGGTCCCGCTGGCGTAAATTAGACCAGGACCTTACCAGCGGGACCTGGCTCTGCGGGCGGCCTGTGGAGTCTTGGGGGAGCGCGGGAGAATCTGGCCCGCGATCGGGGTCCACCTATCCGCGGGCGGACCTGTGCCGTGGGGGGCACTCTTTCCCTTCGCACCGGCCGGTGTAACGGTCCGCCATGGTTGGCATGGAGAAGAACCCCCCCTGCACATGCGCTGGGATGACGCCAGTACAAGCTGGCACTCCCGCACTTGTGCCAACTCACGCCGGCTGGTGGAGGCTGAGCCCCTGAAGGTGCGGAGGATTCCGCACCTTTGGGCGGCCCGATGCCAGAGTGGTTCACACCACTCCACAACGCCGATACGGCCCATCCCACCGGATAGCGGAGAATCCCGCCCCAGATAGTTTTTGATTAATCTTTATAGAATCACTTCAATGCAAAAGAAAGTCATTCAGCCCATTGAGTCTGCACCGACACTCCGAAAGAGCACCCTTCCCAGGCCTTAACCCCACCTAACCTTTGGACACTAAGGGCAATTTAGCAAGACCAATCCACCGAACCTGCACATATTTGGACTGTAGAAGGAAACCAAAGCACCCAGAGGAAATGGCGGTGGCACGGTGGCACAGTTGTTAGCACTGCTGGCTCATAGCACCAGGAACCTGGGTTCAATTCCGGCCTTGGGTGACTGTGCGTACTTTGTATATTCTTCCTATGTCTGCGTGGGTTTCCTTCAGGTGCTCTGGTTTCCTCCTCCAGTCCAAAGATGTGTAGTTTAAGTGGATTGGCCATGCCAAGTTGCCCCTTGGGACCAGGGATGTACAGGTTAGGTTCCAGAGATCGGGTGGGGGAGTGGGCCTAGGTAGGGTACTCTTTCAGAGGGTCGGTACAGACTCAATGGGCTGAATGGCCTCCTTCTGCAATGTAGGAATTCTATGATTTTATTCCATGGCTCTAGAAAACCCGTGCAGACAGCCTGAGAATGTGAAAAGACCACAGTCACCCAAGGTTAAACACAGGGTTCTGGTGTGAGGCAGCATTGTTAACAAGTGTGCCACTATTTTACCTGTGTTATGTTTCTGCCTTGTTTACTTCAATTATCTTATTCATTTATAATTATTTCATAATTAAATGTCATGTTTGTTTCAGTAAGACATCTGTAAAAGCTTGTAAAGTTTAATATAAAACATTTATTAACAAAAATAATTTTCTAAATGCGAAAATTTGAAACCAATTAGCATTCAACTTAATCTTCAACGTTATCAGCTGAACAATGACATAAAATTACCTCAACTTTTACAAATTTATTGCAATAAGATATATTTTCTTACTTAAACACAACGGTCAATAAAATAGATTTTTCCACATAAATACAACAGTTCTGTGTATTTGTAAAGGGAAGAGAGGGAAAGGGAGGAGGAGAGGGAGGAGGGAGGAAGGGGAAGGGCAGGGAGGGGAGAGAGGAGGGAGGGAACAGGGGAGGGAGGGAAGAAGGAAAAGAGGAAGGGGAGGGTTTTGGCATACCAATTGCTAATGTTACAAGCTCAAGGTCTCGACTGCCAAAGCAAATATTCTTCACCCAGTTCAAGGAAGGATCCCAAAAGAGGACGACAAATGAAGCTCCTCAACGACACTTTTGTGAGCAGCTCAATATCCTGGCACACATTTCCTCTGACATTATTTCGGCATGTCCTTTGGCAGTACACTCTGAGGGGTGGGTAATTGATTCACTTCCTCACCAGACGGAGATGTAGCCTGACTGATTTTGAATCTGCACTGGATGCTGCAAGACCTGTCAGAGATAGTCACATTAGTTTGAAGGAGGCTTGCATACATCAACTAAGTCATTAAACTTTGTTAAAGCTTGTAAGGATGAACATTACATCAGGGACACTCTTAAATAATACAGCTCAAAATACATTGCAAAATCCAAATGTACTTGAGCTCAATCAGCTGGGAGGGCAGGCTGAAAAAATGAAATTAAAATCGCTTATTGTCACGAGTAGGCTTCAATGAAGTTACTGTGAAAAACCCCTAGTCGCCACATTCCGGCGCCTGTTCGGGGAGGCTGGTACGGGAATTGAACCGTGCTGCTGGCCTGCCTTGGTCTGCTTTAAAAGCCAGCGATTTAGCCCAGTGTGCTGAACCAGCTGCTAACATTTGTGTCCTTGAAGGAGACAACAGCACCAGGATCGAGGCCATGATCATCTGAAACCAGCTCCGCTGGGCATCCATGTGCTTCGACGTCAGAGTCTCGACTGCCAAAGCAAATATTCTTCACCCAGTTCAAGGAAGGATCCCAAACAAGAGGACGGCAAATGAAGCTCCTCAATGACACTTTTGTGAGGGCCACGAGGAATCCAGCACAAGTTTGTTGAGTCAAAATAAATCACTTTCTTCACCACTGCTTTACTTCTCTAGCTGGTACCACACTGGCCAGCTCTATTTATGCAGGTGAAGCTGCAAATGAATTCTCCGCCCTCCTCACTGGGGGAGCTCATACTCATTAAGAGTTGTGGGACACCCAATGGTCCTCAGCCAATAGTAATCAGGCAATTTATAACATCCCTTCCCCCAAAGTTCGAGGAATCCACCAAAGACCCTGGCGAAGGAGGGCATCGGACTCGTTTTGCTGCAGGCCGGACACCATTTGCATGAGGCGCTGGATCGGGCGGCGTGTAACGAGAAGGCGAATTGCATTTCTACAATGAACGGTGTAACATCAGCGGGCCGTGGGACCTCGGACTCCCCCTCGGAGGCCTCCTGTGCTTCCATGTCTGAGTCGGAATCCAAAACCTCCATCATCTCGTTGTCCATATTTCCACGCGGGTTCTGCAACGACCCACGCAGGCTGTGAGTGCAGCACCAGAGGAAGATCGTGAGGATGAACCTCCACTGTATCTGAATCCGGTGGTCACTGCAGCTGGAGAAGTGAGCTCCGGGGGTGGGGAATCTGCGGAAGAGGCGGACTTCTGGACCGAACGTGGTCTAAATGTTTTCATTGGAGATGACCCAGGGCTTGCACCTGGTAAGAGATTGGACTCGTTCATTGAAAGATAACATGTGGGAACCACTGGGCACCACCAGCAACATTTCAAACAAACACCGGGTCACCGGGTGCAAACTGCAGGATCGGCCGATGCCGAGAAGGGCCATACCCCTGCCATTCCTGAGTGCGGCGTACTTTTGCTCCAATGTCCGGGAAAACCATGCTAAGACAGATACGAAGTCTGAGGCCCATTAGGAGTTCTGTGGGAGCTACCCCAGTTACCGCATGTGGAGCTGTCCTGTACGAAAACAAAAAATAAGCCAGTCTAGTGTCCATATACCCGGAAGAGTGTTTATTTAGGCCGTTTGAACGTCTGCACTGCGCGCTCCGCCAACCCATTGTGGTACAGAGTTGTGCGGATATGGCATATGCCATCCATCTTCATGAACCTCGCAAACTCCTCACTTGTGAAAGGAGTGCCGTTGTCCGTGACGAGCACCTCGGAGAGGCCATGTGTGCTGAAAGATAAACACATCTTCTTGATTGTTGTGCAGAACACTGTGCCGACTATCTTAGCCACCTCTAGCCATTTTGATTGGGCATTGATTAATAAAAGGAACATGGATCCTTGAAAAGAGCCGGCCAAATCCGCATGCAAGCACGCCTAAGGCCGCCCCGGCCATTCCCAGTGATGTAGGGGTGCGGCCGGGGGAAGCTTCTGATGCTCCTGACAAATGGAGCAGTTTTTGGTTACCTTATCAATGTCGCCGTCGAGGCCTGGCCACCAGACATAACTACGGGCCAACATATTAATTTTGGTCACACCCGGATGCCCTTTGTGCAAGTCCTTTAGTATCAGCTCCTATCCTTTTTCTGGGGCGACCACACATGTCACCCACAAGAGGATACCATCTTCCTGGCTAGATTTTGACAGCTTGGAGGAAAATGCCCACAACTCCCTGGGAGTTGTCTATGCTGCCCACCATACAGGACTATGTGCCAAACCTTTGGCAGGACTGGATCTGTCTGGGTCCACTCACAGACCTACGATGGCATGATAGGCAAGGAGTCCATAAAATGTGGGGTTGCAAGCATCTCACCGGTCATGGATGTTGAAATGGGGCCGGTCGACAAAGGCAATTGGCTCAATGGGTTGGCATTCGTTATCTGGGCCCCTGGTTTATGCTCTCAAGAATACTCGTAGATAGTGAGCAGCAAAGCCCAGCGCTGAATCTGTGTGGAAGCAATGGGCAGTATTGGCTTATCCTCTCGGAAATGTCCCAGCAGAGGCTTATGATCAGTCATGATAGTGAAGTAGCAGTCATAAACATACTGGTGGAAGCGTTTCACCCCAAATACCACCGCCAGGCCCTCCTTCTCTATCTGCGCATACTTCTTTTCCACTGCAGTCAATGTGCGGGAGGCGAAAGCTATCAGACGCTCGACTCCGTTCTCTATCTTGTGGGACAGGACGGCCCCAATACCATACAGGGATGCATCATCCGTGATAAGAACATAAGAACATAAGAACATAAGAACTAGGAGCAGGAGTAGGCCATCTGGCCCCTCGAGCCTGCTCCGCCATTCAATTAGATCATGGCTGATCTTTTGTGGACTCAGCTCCACTTTCCGGCCCGAACACCATAACCCTTAATCCCTTTATTCTTCAAAAAACTATCTATCTTTACCTTAAAAACATGTAATGAAGGAGCCTCAACTGCTTCACTGGGCAAGGAATTCCATAGATTCACAACCCTTTGGGTGAAGAAGTTCCTCCTAAACTCAGTCCTAAATCTACTTCCCCTTATTTTGAGGCTATGTCCCCTAGTTCTGCTGTCACCCGCCAGTGGAAACAACCTGCCCGCATCTATCCTATCTATTCCCTTCATAATTTTAAATGTTTCTATAAGATCCCCCCTCATCCTTCTAAATTCCAACAAGTACAGTCCCAGTCTACTCAACCTCTCCTCATAATCCAACCTCTTCAGCTCTGGGATTAACCTAGTGAATCTCCTCTGCACACCCTCCAGCGCCAGTACATCCTTTCCCAAGTAAGGAGACCAAAACTGAACACAATACTCCAGGTGTGGCCGCACTAACACCTTATACAATTGCAACATAACCTCCCTAGTCTTAAACTCCATCCCTCTAGCAATGAAGGACAAAATTCCATTTGCCTTCTTAATCACCTGTTGCACTTGTAAACCAACCTTCTGTGACTCATGCACTAGCACACCCAAGTCTCTCTGAACAGCGGCATGCTTTAATATTTTATCGTTTAAATAATAATCCCGTTTGCTGTTATTCCTACCAAAATGGATAACCTCACATTTGTCAACATTGTATTCCATCTGCCAGACCCTAGCCCATTCACTTAACCTATCCAAATCCCTCTGCAGACTTCCAGTATCCTCTGCACTTTTCACTTTACCACTCATCTTAGTGTCATCTGCAAACTTGGACACATTGCCCTTGGTCCCGAACTCCAAATCATCTATGTAAATTGTGAACAATTGTGGGCCCAACACGGATCCCTGAGGGACACCACTAGCTACTGATTGCCAACCAGAGAAACACCCATTTATCCCAACTCTTTGCTTTCTATTAATTAACCAATCCTCTATCCATGCTACTACTTTACCCTTAATGCCATGCATCTTAATCTTATGCAGCAACCTTTTGTGTGGCACCTTGTCAAAGGCTTTCTGGAAATCCAGATATACCACATCCATCGGCTCCCCGTTATCAACTGCACTGGTAATGTCCTCAAAAAATCCCACTAAATTAGTTAGGCATGACCTGCCTTTTACGAACCCATGCTGCGTCTGCCCAATGGAACAATTTCTATCCAGATGCCTCGCAATTTCTTCCTTGATGATAGATTCCAGCATCTTCCCTATTACCGAAGTTAAACTCACTGGCCTATAATTTCCTGCTTTCTGCCTACCTCCTTTTTAAAACAGTGGCGTCACGTTTGCTAATTTCCAATCCACCGGGACCACCCCAGAGTCTAGTGAATTTCGGTAAATTATCACTAGTGCACCTGCAATTTCCCTAGCCATCTCTTTTAGCACTCTGGGATGCATTCCATCAGGGCCAGGAGACTTGTCTACCTTTAGCCCCATTAGCTTGCCCATCACTCCCTCCCAAGTGATAACAATCCTCTCAAGGTCCTCACCTGTCATAGCCTCATTTCTATCAGTCGCTGGCATGTTATTTGTGTCTTCCACTGTGAAGACCGACCCAAAAAACCTGTTCAGTTCCTCAGCCATTTCCTCATTTCCCATTATTAAAACTCCCTTCTCATCCTCTAAAGGACCAATATTTACCTTAGCCACTCTTTTTTGTCTTATATATTTGTAAAAACTTTTACTGTCTGTTTTTATATTCTGAGCAAATTTACTCTCATACTCTATCTTACTCTTCTTTATAGCTTTTTTAGTAGCTTTCTGTTGCCCCCTAAAGATTTCCCAGTCCTCTAATCTCCCAGCAATCTTTGCCACTTTATATGCTTTTTCCTTCAATTTGATACTCTCCCTTATTTCCTTAGATATCCACAGTCGATTTTCCCTCATTCTTCCGTCCTTCCTTTTTGTTGGTATAAACCTTTGCTGAGCACTGTGAAAAATCGCTTGGAAGGTTCTCCACTGTTCCTCAACTGTTCCACCATAAAGTCTTAGCTCCCAGTCTACCTTAGCTAGTTCTTCTCTCATCCCCTTGTAATCTCCTTTGTTTAAACACAAAACACTAGTATTTGATTTTATTTTCTCACCCTCCATCTGTATTTTAAATATTGTGATCGCTCCTTCCGAGAGGATCCCTAACTATGAGATCATGAATCAATCCTGTCTCATTACACAGGACAAGATCTAGGACCGCTTGTTCCCTCGTAGGTTCCATTACATACTGTTCTAGGAAACTATCGCGGATACATTCTATAAACTCCTCCTCAAGGTTGCCTTGACCGACCTGGTTAAACCAATCGACATGTAGATTAAAATCCCCCATGATAACTGCTGTACCATTTCTACATGCATCAGTTATTTCTTTGTTTATTGCCTGCCCCACCATATCGTTACTATTTGGTGGCCGATAGACTACTCCTATCAGTGACTTTTTCGCCTTACTATTCCTGATTTCCACCCAAATGGATTCAACCTTATCCTCCATAGCACCGATGTCATCCCTTACTATTGCCCGGATGTCATCCTTAAATAACAGAGCAACACCACCTCCCTTACCATCCACTCTGTCCTTCCGAATAGTTTGATACCCACGGATATTTAACTCCCAGTCGTGACCATCCTTTAACCATGTTTCAGTAATGGCCACTAAATCATAGTCATTTACGATGATTTGTGCCATCAACTCATTTACTTTATTCCGAATACTACGAGCATTCAGGTAAAGTACACTTATGTTGGTTTTTTTACCTCTGTTTTGAATCTTAACATCTCCAGTTTTATTCCTTTTGTTATTACTGGGCCTATTCACTGTGCTCCCCTCAGTCACTGTACCTTGTACTGTCGCCCTTATGGATTTCTGACTATGTCTTCTCTGCCTTGCACTTTTCCCCTTACTTCCTTTTGTTTCTGCCCCTGTTTTACTACCTTCCAACTTCCTGCATCGGTTCCCATCCCCCTGCCACATTAGTTTAAACACTCCCCAACAGCTCTAGAAAACACCCCCCCTAGGACATCGGTTCCAGTCCTGCCCAAGTGCAGACCGTCCGGTTTGTGCTGGTCCCACCTCCCCCAGAACCGGTCCCAATGCCCCAGGAATTTGAATCCCTCCCTCTTGCACCATCTCTCGAGCCACGCATTCATCATATCTATCCTGACATTCCTACTCTGACTAGCTCGTGGCACTGGTAGCAATCCTGAGATTACTACCTTTGAGGTCCTACTTTTTAGTTTAACTCCTAACTCCCTGAATTCCGCTTGTAGGACCTCATCCCGTTTTTTACCTTTATCGTTGGTGCCTATGTGCACCACGACAGCTGGCTGTTCACCCTCCCCCCCCCCAGAATGTCCTGCAGATGCTCTGAGACATCCTTGACCCTTGCACCAGGGAGGCAACATACCATCCTAGAGTCTCGATTGCGTCCACAGAACTGCCTGTCTATTCCCCTTACGATCGAGTCCCCTATCACTATAGCCCTGCCATTTTTCTTCCTGCCCTGCTGTGCAGCAGAGCCAGCCACGGTGCCATGAACCTGGCTGCTGCTGCCTTCCCCTGGTGAGCCATCTCCCTCAACAGTATCCAAAGCGGTATATCTGTTTTGCAGGGAGATGACCGCAGGGGACACCTGCACTGCCTTCCTACTCTTGCTCTTTCTTTTGGTCACCCATTTTCTATCTCCCTCAGTAACCTTCACCTGCGGTGTGACCAACTCGCTAAACGTGCTATCCACGACCTCCTCAGCATCGCGGATGCTCCAAAGTGAGTCCATCCGCAGCTCCAGAGCCGTCAAGCGGTCTAACAAGAGCTGCAACTGAACACACTTCTTGCACGTGAAGGAGCCAGGGACAGTGGACGTGTCCCTGAGCTCCCACATCGCACACGCGGAGCATGACACGGGTCTGGGATCTCCTGCCATGTCTTAAACCCTTGGTAAACTTAAACAACTAGAATTTCAAAATAAAATAAATAAATTAGACAATGAAAAGAAAAAGAGAGACTACTTACCAGTCACTTACCAGGGTTAAAAAGCACCTCCTCACACTCTGCACCGAATTACCTCACTGCACCAAATTACCAAGTTTCAATCCCCCACTCCGGATGAGTCTCCTGGAAAAGTGCTCGCTTACTGTGTGCGCTGTCTGTCTGTCTTTTATACAGACCTCAGCTAACCGATGACTCAAAAAATACCTTAACTTCAAAGAGAAGAATACATTGTGCCCCTAAACAGGCCTCAGGTGATTGACAGATAACTGCCTCTCAGCAATTAGGGTGGGGGCAGCTTCAACCAATCAGACACTAAGCTCCACACTGCACTTTTAGCTGAAAAACAGCAGAATTAGATTTTCAACTTACCTTTGCTGATTTACCTCACTGCCCCAAATTACCAAGTGATGAGCAAAGGGTTTTGAGGATCATAGTGGATTAGTAACTCGGATGACGACAATTGTTGCTTCACCCTCCGAAAAGTGGTTTTTGGCTGACCCCAAACCCAGGTGTGATTCTTCTTCAAAAGAAGGTGCAACAGGGCCAGCGTAGTTGCCAGATTGGGGAGAAACCTTTTTGATTTAAAAAAAAATTTGATTTATTGTCACATGTACTGAAGTACAGTGAAAAGTATTTTTCTGCGGCCGAGGAAACGTACACAGTACATAATAGACAAAAGAATAATCAACAGAGAACATTGACAAATGGTACATCGACAACCAGTGATTGGTTACAGTGTGGAACATTGGGCCAAACAAAGCAAATACATGAGCAAGAGCAGCATAGGGCATCGTGAATAGTGTTCTTAGAGGGAACAGATCAGTTCGAGGGGGAGTTGTTGAGGAGTCTTGTAGCTGTGGGGAAGAAGCTGTTCCTATGTCTGGATGTGCGGGTCTTCTGTATCTTCTGCCTGATGGAAGGGTCTGGAAGAAGGCAATGCTTGGTTGGGATCCCTGATAATGCTGTGTGCCTTTCTGACGCAGAGGGAGGTGTATACTGAATCAATGTGGGGATGGTAAGCTTGTGTGATGTGCTGGGCTGAGTTCGCCACACTGCAGTTTCTTGCAATCTTGGACTGAGCAGTTGCCATACCAGGCTGTGATGCAGCCGGATAGCGTGCTCTCTATCGCACATCTGTAGAAGTTTGTGTGTGTCGATGCAGACATGCCATATTTCTTTAGCTTCTGTAGGAAGTAGAGACGTTGTTGGGCTTTCTTGACTGTTACATCAACGTGAGTGGACCAGGACAGACTGTTGGTGATGGTGACCCCCCAGGAACTTAAAGCTATTGACCATCTCCACTTCGGAGCCATTGATGCAGACGGGAGTGCTTATCGCGCCATGCTCCCTGAAGTTGATGATCAGTTCCTTGGACTTTCCAACATTTAGCGAGAGGTTGTTTTCAGTACACCATGCAACCAAGTGATTTATCTCCCTCCTGTAGACAGATTTGTCGTTGTTTGCGATGTGGCCCACCACAGTCGTATCATCTGCAAACTTATAGATTGATGTGGAGTTCAATCTTGCCACACAGTCATATGTGTATAGGGAGTACAATAGAGGACTGAGCACACATCCTTGTGGGGCTCCGGTGTTGAGGACTATAATGGAGGAGGTGCTGTTGCCTATCCTGACAGATTGCGGTTTGTCAGGATAGGCAGCTTCCCGTAATAGTTTACGAGGCCAAGAAAAGAGTAAAGATGCGAAGCATCAGTCAGGGCGGGGGCCTGTTGGATTGCGCGCGCATACTCTGCGACGGGGTGAAATCCTTCGCGGTCCACACGACAACCTAGGATCTAACTTCCCTAGCCTGAAAGAAACATTTTGTATACTGACTCCAGCCTTTGTGAACCATCTAAGGACAGCCTCCAAATTATCCAAATGTTTCTGCTCCGATGTTCCTGCAATGAAAATGTTTTCTAAGTAGACAGCGACACGTGGTAAACCTCTCAAGATGCCCTCCATGACACTTTGAAAAGTAGCGCAGGCAGAGGACACTCCAAAGGGCAGCTGTGTATATTCATGCAGGCCCCTGTGTGTGTTGACAGTTACATATGGCCGGGAGGCAGGGTCCAGCTCCAACTGTCGGTATGACTCATATCTAATTTCATCAACGAGAAAGGCTGCAAGCTTCGTGTAGAGATCTTGTATGCGGGGCATTGGATATCGGTCGAGCCTGGAAGCCGTATTTACTGTAAGTATATAGTCACCGTACAAGCTGAACAGTGGCATCTGACTTCATTACCGGTGCAACTGGCACTGCCCAGTCGGATAAATGGACGGGCCTGATAATATCCAGGGACTCCAAACGAGTGAGCTCCGCTTCTACTTTCTGGAGCAAGGTGTAAGGCACCGGGCGCGCCCGGAAATAGCGCAGCATGACACCCGGTTCTACCTGAATATGGGCTACGGTCCCTTTTATCTTCCCCAAACTGGGCAGGAATTAACATCGATGTTAATGCCTGGAAGACCTTTGCTCGGAAGAGACCTACTGGGAGGTACCTCCTATTTGAAGGGACACAATTCTTTGAGAACACCCAACAGTAGGAGGAAGTCCGGAAAAGGAGCCTGAGAAAGGAATACCTGCGATCTAGCGGCCAAGGACCGATCCCAACTTTTGGAAACTCCTGCCAAGTGTGTGATCGAAGATGCGGCTCAAGGATGGGGCTTACCAGCCACGCAAAGACCCACAGAACCTAATATCTTAGGTGAACAACCATACTAGTTGGCGAGTGATCACTGTATTCTGTCCATTTGATGGAATAACATCCTCTTGACAAACCAAAGTTTAAAAAAATCTTTCTTTCACCTTCTTGTGACTCCAAACTCACTTTAAACAGTAAAGTGCCTTTTTTAATGGAATTCACAGCCTCATGACAAACTAAAGTTTAAATATATATATATATATCTTCCTTTCAAATTATTTGCACTTTAAACATATTTCTAAACACAGAACACAAATAATAGAAAATGTTAACCTACCAAAAAAAGACTTCCGATGTGTCCTGACTCTGCTCAATAATCCAAGACTGAGAAGTAAAAGTGCAAATAAAAAGGTGCAAAAACTCACCTAACATCGGGGCAACTCGGCCAAGTTAGCGCTATCCCTGGATTTTTCATTGAGCAGCTCCTGTACAGCGCAGGAGTTCCAGCTATCAAAACAATCTGGCCAGGTGTTTCCATGCCGCGCGCTTACAGCATGCATACCCATGTGCCCGCACTTCTGGATCATCAAGCCACGCACGTGTGGCATTTTAGCGACTTAAGTTGCGAATCATACAGGATGTTATGGGCCATTGTATATTTTCAAGAAGTAGTTAGATATATCTCTTGGGATTCAATGCAATCTCATCCCACAATGCGGGATCACATTTTAGCAAATCTGCATATTAGAACGAGGCAGTTAGCCTTACTCTAAAGTGAAGATTCCCGAGGTATCAGGCTTTGGCATTCAACTCCTTTGCCTCTGAGACCTTGGGCGAGCACTATTAGGTACTGGTCCCCACAGATGGGGACCAGATGTAATAGCACTCCTGGGGGTCTCCCAGGGGATCGGAGGCGCCCAGCTGCATGCCCTTTGTGCAGGTTAGTGCCCTGGCACTGCTGGTGCCACCTGGATACCTTGGATGTGCTACCTCGGCATCCTGGCATCACCACTTGAGTGTCAGCCTGGCACAGCCCAGGTGGCACTGACAGCTGGCATGGGCACATCCAGGGTGCCAGGTTAGTGCTGGCATTTTTTTACACATGCGCAATCGGGCTGGTGTTGCCGGGTGTGGGTATTGGGGGTGCTCGGGGATTCTTTTGGGGTTTTGTAGATTGGCATGCTATTTAAAAACGGTGTCCTGATCTCTCGCTGCAATGGGGAGTTCCGGTGAGCGGAGCTCCCCACTGTAAAATCAGGGCTATGTGCAGCCTTGCTCACGTGTTTCCCGCTCAGGCCCCTTATTCAACACAAGTTGTGTTGAATAGCCATGTGTTTATCAGCACTGCGAGTGCCGGGAAACATGCAGCTAAATGCGCTCACTCTGGGAAGTTACTTGTGTCTTCTTCTGTGAAGACAGAATTAAAGTAGTTGTTCAATTACTCTTCCATTTTCTTGTTCTCCATTAGCAGTTCTCCCGTTCTGAACTATCTTCACTAACCTTTTTCTTTTTACATATTTAGAGAAATTTTTACATTCTGTTTTTATATTCCTCACAAGTCTATTCTCCTGCTCTACTTTTTCGCTCTTAATCAATCTCTTGGATTCCTTTGCTAAATTCTAAACTATTCCCAATCCTCAGCCTTGCTACTTTTTCTAGCAACTTTATATGAGTCCCTTTTGATCTAATACCAGCCTTAATTTCTCTTGTAAGCCATGGTTGGGCTCTTTTCGTGTTGTGTTTTGCACCAGAAAGGAATTTGTAACTGTTGTAATGCATACATTTGTTCCTTAAATATTAGCCATTGTCTAGTTACCATCGTGCCTTTCAATGATTCCTTTCAATCATGCCGGTTTCTATGTATTTACATTGTGTACCTATTGTGTTGCCCTATTATGTATTTTCTTTTTATTTTCTTTTATTTTCATGTACTTAATGATCTGATTGAGCTGCTCGCAGAAAAATACTTTTCACTGTACCTCGGTGACAATATGACAATAAACAAATCCAATCCAATGAAGTTACCTAACCTATCGCACCCATCTCACTCCTCATACCTTTGTAATTTCCTTTATTTAGTAAGAAGTTTTGCAACACCAGATTAAAGTCCAACAGGTTTGTTTCGAATCATTAGCTTTCGGAGCACAGCTCCTGCCTCAGGTGAATAAAGAGATGGGTTCCAGAAATATATAAAGACACAGTCAAAACATTTGACTTTGTCTAGTTTCTGGAACCAACCTTGATATGCTTTGTAATTTCTATCAACATTTTTATCCCATATTAACTACCACTTACTTCTAAGTAGCCAGACCACTTTAAGCTTGCCACAACAAAAACAGAGCATGCTAGAAGAACTCAACAGATCTGGCAGCATCTGTAGGGAGATAAAACAGAGTTAACATTTTGAGTCAATCTGACCTTTTTATCAGAACTAAAGAGAGGGAGAAATGTGTTGTTTAAACTATAGCTAGTGTTGCGATACCGGAGCAGACTCCAACTTTTGTTAGGCTATAGAAGAGAACCTTAAACAATTTTTCTATTTGTAAAAACTGTGAGGAAAGGATACTTCACCACAGCATCAATGACTCTGACCAATAGGCACATTTTGACAAAGTTAACAAAACAGGTTAGTTGCTTAGCTGTGTAGAGATTTTTGGAAAGAGTTCATTTCAAGAGAAGATCCAGTACACATCTGCTAAACCTGACAGCATTTGACAAAATTGCTGTTCAACATAAGTCTCTATAATAGACTGCAAAACTACAGACAGACCTGGTTCCTCCAATTAATTACATAATCTGTATCCCACTCGGTTCCATTACCTGTTTAGCTGGGACTCAACACTACTCTCTCATAAGTTACCTACACTCTAAGGAATCTCCAGCAATCAAAGCAATATTCAATTAGCCCTGAAATACCTTTGGCTAACAGGGTTAAGGAAAATCCCAAAGCCTTTTATTCATATGTAAGGATCAAGAGGGTAACTAGAGAAAGGATTGGCCCATTCATAGACAAAAGAGGGAATTTATGCGTGGACTCAGGAAATGGATGAGATTCTTAATGAGTACTTTGCATCAGTATTCACAAAGGAGAGGGACAAGATGGATGTTGAGGCTAGGGATGGATGTTTAAATACTCTAGGTCAAGTTGTCATACGGAAGGGAAAATTTTGGATATTCTAAAAGACATTAAGGTGGACAAGTCCCCAGGACCGGATGGGATATATCCCAGGTTTCTGAGGGAAGCGAGGGTTGAAATAGCTGGGGCCTTAACAGATATCTATACAGCATCCTTGAGCATGGGTGAGGTCCCGGAGGACTGGAGAATTTCTAATGTTGTCCCTTTGTTTAAGAAGGGTAGCAGGGAAAATCCAGGGAATTATAGACCTGTGAGCTTGACGTCAGTGGTAGGCAAACTGTTGGAGAAGATACTGAGGGATAGGATCTATTCACATATGGAAGAAAATAGACTTATCAGTGATAGGCAGCATGGTTTTGTGCAGGGAAGGTCATGCCTTACAAACCTATTAGAATTATTTGAGGAAGTGACAAAGTTAATTGATGAGGAAAGGGCTGTAGATGTCATATACATGGACTTTAGTAAGGCGTTAGATAAGGTTTCCCATGGCAGGTTGATGGAAAAAGTGAAGTCGTATGGGGTTCAGGGTGTACTAGCTAGATGGATAAAGAACTGGCTGGGTAACAGGAGACAGAGAGTAGTGGTGGAAGGGAGTGTCTCAAAATGGAGAAGGGTGACTAGTGGTGTTCCACAGGGATCCGTGCTCGGACCACTGTTGTTTGTGATCTACATAAATGACCTGGAAGAAGGTATAGGTGGTCTGATTAGCAAGTTTGCAGATGATACAAAGATTGGTGGAGTTGCAGATAGCGAGGAGGACTGTCAGAGAATACAACAAAATATAGATAGATTGGAGAGTTGGGCAGAGAAATGGCAGATGGAGTTCAATCCAGGCAAATGCGAGGTGATGCATTTTGGAAGATCAAATTCAAGAGTGGACTATATGGTCAATGGAAGGGTCCTGGGGAAAATTGATGTACAGAGAGATCTGGGAGTTCAGGTCCATTGTACCCTGAAGGTGGCAACGCAGGTTGATAGAGTGGTCAAGAAGGCATACAGCATGCTTGCCTTCATCGGACGGGGTATTGAGTACAAGAGTTGGCAGGTCATGTTACAGTTGTATAGGACTTTGGTTAGGCCACATTTGGAATACTGCGTGCAGTTCTGGTCGCCAGATCACCAGAAGGATGTGGATGCTTTGGAGAGGGTGCAGAGGAGGTTCACCAGGATGTTGCCTGGTATTGAGAGGGCTAGCTATGAAGAAATGTTGAGTAGATTAGGATTGTTTTCATTGGAAAGACGGAGGTTGAGGGGGGATCTGATTGAGGTCCACAAAATTATGAGAGGTATGGACAGGGTGGATAGCAACAAGCTTTTTCCAAGAGTGGGGGTGTCAGTTACAAGGGATCAAGATTTCAAAGTGAGAGGGGGAAAGTTTAAGGGAGATGTGCGTGGAAAGTTTTTTACGCAGAGGGTGGTGGGTGCCTGGAACACTTAACCAGGCCATATAGTGGGCATGATAGCATAATTTAAGAGGCATCTAGACGGGTATATGAACGGGCGGGAACAGAGGGAAGTAGACCTTGGAAAATAGGAGACAGGTTTAGATAAAGGATCTGGATCGGCGCAGGCTGGGAGGGCCGAAGGGCCTGTTCCTGTGCTGTAATTTTCTTTGTTCTTTGTTCTTTGTTCTTTATCTGTAACCAATTAAGTGGTTGGAATAAATGATTACCTCACCTTTTAAAACTCTTTAATTGCAGTTTTAGCGTACATACAGCCAGTATGTATTTTAAACCAGGGTTTTAAAAAACATTTCTGCAACAGAATATATAACATAATATATGACAATTTCTACATTCATCACACTAGGAGAGATTACAACAAAATGTAACAACCTTCAGATCACAAGACAGATGGCCTGGTATTGGGGGGTGGGGAGAATGGGAGAGTATTGCAATAAATATATGGGATATTAAAAATGGGGGTTTAAGATTAAGGAGGAAGGTGACAGTCTAAAGTTGTTGAACTCAGTGTTGAATCCTAAGAACTGTAATGTGCTTAATGGGAAGATGGGATGCTGCTCCTCCAGGTTGCATTAGGCTTCACTGGAACATTGCAGCAGGCCAAGGATGGGTATGTGGTCATGAAAGTAAGCTGCTGAGACAAAATGACAAGCAATAGGAAGGTTGAGGTCATGCTTGTGGACTGAGCGAAGGTGTTCTGCAAAGCAGTCACCCAGTCTGAGTTTAGCCTCCCCAATATAGAGGATACCACATTGGGAGCGGAAGATGTGTTTTGTGGTAGCATCATGCTGGAGTTGAAGAAAATGACGGAGGATTGTCCTTTGAATGTAGAGGTTACTGGTGTGGAAAGTGACGGCAAGGGGAACCTATCATGCTTCTTGGAGGGAGGGGCAGGGCTGTGGGCAGAGGTTTGGGAAATGCGTTGAACCCGGTTGAGTGCCCTGTCAACCACTGCGGATGAGAACCTTGGTTGAACAAAAGGCAGACATCTCAGAAGTGCCAGTTTCAAAGATGGCGTCAGTGGAACAAATGCAACAGAGATGGAGAAAATGGGAGAATGGGATGGAGCCCTTACAGGAAGCAGGGTTTGAAATGAAATGAAATGAAAATCGCTTATTGTCACAAGTAGGCTACAAATGAAGTTACTGTGAAAAGCTTCTAGTCGCCACATTACGGCGCCTGTTCAGGGAGGCTGGTACGGGAATTGAACCGTGCTGCTGGCCTGCTTTCAAAGCCAGCGATTTAGCCCTATGCTAAACCAGCCCCTGGTTGAAGACCTACATGTGGGAGTCAGTGGTTTGTAATGAATATTGGTGATCAGTCTATCACTGGGAATGGGGACGCAGAGGTCAAAGATGGGAAGGGAAGTGTGGGAGATGAACATCACTTCTGGTATGCTAAATGTATCATAGTCCAGCTCAACATCTAATGCCAGCCCCATTAAGCACCAAGTACTTACCAACAGTTTGTAAATGAATCTATTTCTATAAAATCTGGCATAGTCAAGACACAGAGAGTTTAATGCATTTTGATCATGCACAACCCCAGTTAATACCTGATAGGAAGCCAAATGTAAAAATATATCCCAACATGACAATCCAGAAAGAAAAGTTGATGGTTTGCTTTCCTTGGTGACTAAGTTAAAGTGTTCAAAATAAATCAATCCTGAGTAGATAAATATGAGGAAATTCATTTAAAACATATTTTTATAGATTTCACAATTTCAAGTGAGCAAGGAATTGCAAAGAACATCAGATCATATTTAACATGAGATTTTTTGAAAAGCTCTAAATGATTAAGAGCTAGGAACATTTCTCAGGTTTTAGGCACATGGTCAGCACAAGGTATGCTTGGCAATTTGCACCTATTCAGTTTTTGAGGTATCTGCCAATTTATACTTAATTCACCCGATTTCTATTAAATAGCTGCCTCTGAAATACTTATAACAGTAAACATCATAAATGGTTCTGAAAGCGTTTCAACATTTCACATCGCTCCACCTAGTCGCAGTGATTTCTGGTAGGGGTGTTCCATTCTGGAGAATGGAAGTAGGTATCTGACCCAACTATGGTGCAATCTGTGGGCAGAATGCTGCATTCATGTGAGAAGTAATAAAACAGTATCCAGGCTAAAAATAGCCATGTTCATAAGGAGAATTGTATTACCCTGATTATAATTAATATTCACCATGTGGCTTCATTTTTCTTTCATTTCTTGTATAATTAATCTGCACAGCACTGAAAGAAACAGATCAATCAAAATTTTGGTCAGAAGCTCCAGTATTTTGTGCACAAATGTAATTTTTTTCAAATCATTTATAGAAATCTTCATGGTAATTGTAGTAGTATTAGGGCTTTAGCTATTTCCATACTAGAATTAGAGCAATACTTTTAATTCATGGTCTCTGCCTGCAACAATATAACTCCGATAAGTTGAATATTGGTGATTGTCGGAATGTTATTTCTTTTATCTTATTGAATTATCTGCTCATTTCCATCTATGATGACAATTACAATTACAATCTTCTTAAAATTAGGGGTTGATCCTATTTCCAGACGGGTTTGGAGACGCATGGGCCAGAACAGAACAGTTGCCTGTCGGAGAAGATCAGCTGACAGATGGGGAATAGGCTTCCGGAAGCTCAGGTCAGAGGGAAAAGCTAGAGGCCAGAATTGGGTGGCTGTGACTTTCTGGTAGGGAAAAGGGTACTCCCATTCCTCCTGACCCCCACATGGGACTGGGTGGGGGAGGGGGAGGGTGGTTCTCATTCTACCTCCTTCTGGCTTGCCACCTCATTAACCTAGGGCCCCAATATGAAGATTTGTTTGAAGCTTCTACCTGTGCCTGACCTGCAGATTACCCACAATCAAACCGTTGGCTTTAGAATCAAAATCATTGGTGGCAAAAACTTCCCTTCCATTTACGTGCAAATGGTGCATGATCACCAGTTGCGCATCATGGTATTCTGTGATGCCTTCCCTGGCAGCTGTCATAATGCTTTTACTTTGCAAAAATTCTCTACCACAATAATTGTGCCCTGCACTGTAAGTGATGGAATCTAAGGCATTAAACTACTTTGAGCTTGTGTAACTTTCAATATTACAAGTAAGTAAACACAATATTCAACAAATAACATGTTGCCACATCATAAGCTATTGCATTTTGGGTAACTTCAATTCTATGGACACCTCTTCAACAATCTGTTGTGGAGGTATTTTTCTGTTTTAATTGAATTGAATTAACAAGGGATTTCCGGCCATTCTTATGCACTCATTTAGAAAACTTTCCATGTAAATTTGTGTAAATTTCATCTAATATTAATCAACTTGTACTTAATTTCAGCAACTGGAAGTAATTCCACAGGAGTAGATAATTACTGCATGCATTTAATTACTGCCTGTCCATATTTACAATGACTATACGGCCCTTTTATCAGATTGAATACTGTATCATTTATAGCCTCGTGCATAATTTAACAATTGTGTTTTTTTGCACTGTGATTGCTTTCCAAAATGTACCTTGTAAAAATTTCCAAATTATATTGTTAATTGAAAAGTAGGTAATCAGGTGTATAATTTTTAGCTTACTGAACTGAGAAATAGGGTGCACAATTAGATGCATTCACCTATTTTTGGGTGCTATGAGTTACTTTTGAGGTCACACTGGGGCATCAGAAGCCATTCGGTGAGGCTGTTGACACATGCAGTGGATGAGTAATGGAAACATGCAAAAGAGGCAGACCACGATGCTGATCAGTATACATCGCTAATTTTTAAAATTCATTCATAGGATGTGGGCGTCACTAGCCAGGCCAGCATTTATTGCCATTACCTAATTGCCCTTGAGAATGTGGTGGTGAGCTGCCACCTTAAATTGCTGCAGTCCAAGAGGTGTAGGTACACAATGCTATTAGGGAAGGAGTTCCAGGATTCTGGCCGAGTGATAGTGAAGGAACACTGACATACATCCAAGTCAGGATGGCTGAGTGGCTTGGACGGGAACATCCAGGAGGTCACGTTCCCATGTGTCTGTTGTCCTTGTCCTTCAAAATGATATTGGTCATGGATATTGCAGGTGCTAATGAGCCACGGTGAATTCCTGAAATGCATGTTGTAGATGGTATACGCCTGCCACTGTACGTTGTTGGAGGAGGGATTGAGTGTTTGTGGAAGGGGTAACAATAAAGTGGGCTACTTTGTCCTGAATGGTGTTGAGCTTCTTGAGTGTTATTAGAGCTGCAGGCACATCCAGGCAAGTGGAGTGTATTCCATCAAACTCCCAACTTGTGCCTTTTTGATGGTGAACATGTTTTGGGGAGTCAGGAAGTGAGTTACTCACTGCAAGGTTCCTATCCTCCAATCTGCTTTTGTAGCCACATTTATATGGCTAGTCCAATTGAGTTTCAGGTCAATGGTAACCACCAGGAAGTTGATAGAAGGGGATTCACCGATGGCAATGCCATTGAATGTCAAGGAACGATGGTTAGATTCTCTGCTGTTGGAGATGATCATTGCTTGGGACATGTGTGGCACAAAGTTTACTTGCCAGCCCAAGCCAGGATCTTGTCCAGGTCTTGCTGCATTTAGAGATGGATTGTTTCAGTGACTCAACATGATAATAATAATCTTTATTGTCACAAGTAGGCTTCCATTAACGCTGCAATGAAGTTACTGTGAAAAGCCCCTAATTGCCACACTCTGGCGCCTGTTCGGGTGCATAGAGGGAGAATTCAGAATGTCCAAATTACCGAACAGCATGTCTTTCGGGACTTTTGGGAGGAAACCGGAGCACCCGGAGGAAACCCACGCAGACATGGGGAGAATGTGCAGACTCCACACAGTCAGTGACCGAAGCCGGGAATCGAACCTGGGACCCTAGAGCTGTGAAGCAACAGTCTACCCACTGTGCTACCATGCTGCCCATTAAGAGCCATTTGCATTCATTTGAATGCTCCCGCTGGCACACGGCATGCACCCCAATTCTGGGGGTCGGAGCATTGCATTTGGGTCAGCGCCCATTGTCGATCCCGATGCCCAATTCTGCGTCCCATCGGGGAACACTATCTGGCCCTGTATGTTTAACTATGAACCCTTTGATTAGTAGGCTTTAACTATTTACAGTTCCAAAGTATGGGTATGCATGGTGCTGTTCCAAACATGCGGGCTAGCTGCTTACCTACTGAGTATTGTCTCCAGACTGTTTTTTCAGTGGCTGAAGACTGGCATCTGTGATGCTGGGGACCTCTGGAGGACGTCGAGATGGATCATCCACTCAGCATTTCTGGCTGAAGATTACTTTATCCTTTGCACAGATGTGCTGGGCTCTCTCATTATTGAGGATGGGGATATTTGTGGAGCCTTTTCCTCCAGTGAGTTGTTTATTTGTTCACCACTATTCACAGCTGGATGTGGCAGGACTGCAGAGCTTAGCTCTGATTTATTGGTTGTAGAATTGCTTAGATCTGTCTATTGCTTGCTGCTTATGCTACTTAGCTCAGAAAGGGCTGGATTCTCCGTTTGGGAGACTTAGTCTCCACGCCAGCCTGAAAATGGTTGTGTTTTACGCCAGGAAAGCTGGTGCAAAACAGCCATCTATTCGCGGTTTTGCTGGGGGGCTAACAGGGAGGCAGAGTAGAGCTCCCAGCTCTAGCTGTCGATATGGCCCGAAGCATTGGTGGGTCCATGCCCACACATGTACATGGCGGTGGCGTGCAGCGGCTGCGTCGTGCTTCATGGCGCACTCAGCCCGTGGACCTGGACTGCAAATACAGTACTCCCTTTCGGCCGCTCGCGTGCCCCGGACTGCCTGCCCACAGTGCCCCCAGCCCCGAATGAAGTCCCTTCTGCCGCGGATTGGCTCTCTCCTGACTGTGGTAGCGCCTGATTGCGTCCGCAGCCTCCACGCTAAGTTCACGACGGGTGAGACCACACGTCTCCCACGCCGTCGGAAACTTGGCCGGTCGGAGACGGAGCATAGCGGGGCGTGCCTCAAGGTCTGAGGCCATGGATAGGTGGCGCAGCATACTCTGAGAGTACACCGCTTTTCAGGGAGTGGAGTATCGCAAAAGTGGCGCCACCCCGATTTTGGCATCATTGTGGATACTTCGCTCCCTCGCCGAACGCAATTTCGGGGTCGTGGAGCGGAGAATCCAGCCCAAAAAGTCCAGTGTTATAACTTTAATTTTCAGCTATTCCTGGTCCTGCTCATGTTCTGCCCACCTGCATGCTTCATTGAACCAGGGTTGATCCCCTGGTTTGGTGATAATAGTAAAGTAGAGGTTATGCTGAGCTATGAGTTTACAGATTGTGGGTGAGTACAATTCTGCTGCTACTGATAGCCCTCAGTGCCTCATGGTTGCCCAGGCTTTTGTTGCTAAATCTGTTTGAAATCTATCCCATTTAGCACGGTGGTAATGCCACACAACATGATGGAGGGTATCCTCAATGTGAAGCCTGGACTTTTACTCCGCCTCTCCTACCGAAACTGTAACAGACAGATCCATCTGTGGCAGCCAGGCTGATGGGAATGAGGTTGCATATGTTTTTCCCTCTTGTTGGTTCCCTCACCACCTGCCACAAACAGTCTAGCAGTAATGTCTTTCAGGACCTGGTTAAATCAGTACCACTGCTACCGGGCCACTCATGGTGATGGACATTATAGTCCGCACCTAGAGTTCATTCTGTGCTCTTGCTACCCTCAGTGCTGTCTCCATATGGTGTTCAACGCTGATTCATCAGGTGAGGTGGTGGGGGGATGGGTAGTGAGTAGGGGTGGTATATGGTCATTGGCAGGAGGTTTCCTTGCCCGTCTTCGATCTGATGCCATGAAACTTCATGGGGACTGGTGTCAATGTTGAGGACTCACCGGGCAACTTCCTCCTGAATGTATACCACTGTGCCATCTGTCACCTCTGTTGGGTCTGTCTTGCTGATGAGATAGGAAATACTCAGGGATGGTGATGGTGGTGTCTGGGACATTGTCTGTGAGGTATGATTCTGTGAGTATCACTATTTCAGGCCGATGCTTGACTAGTCTGCGAGGCAGTTCTCCTACTTTTAGCACAAGTCCCAGATGTTAGTAAGGATGACTTTGCAGGGTCAACAGGGCTGAGTTTGCCATTGACGTTACTGGTGCCTGGTTCAAAGCCGGTTTCATCATTTCATTATTTCCTTATCAACTTCCTTTTAGCAGTCATTTCGGATGGCATTTAAAAGTCAGCTATGTTGTTCTGGGCCTGGAGTTACACATGGACCAGACCAAATATTAGTGAACCAGGTTTTACAACAATTTACAACAAAGTCAGATCTGTCCAGATTCGAACCCAGGACAAATACCACTATACTATCACCTCCCCTTAAATGGTGGCATTTTGAAGCTCAATGCTTCAGGTAACATCTTACCTTGACCCATAAAATGTGTTAAATAGCAGGAAGGACCCCTAACCAATGCTATTTCAAGTGATTATCAACTCCTTACAGGCTAACTGCTGGTTGCTTCCTTCTGGTTGCTGCTGTGATTGTACAAGTCTTTAGTACGTTCCATGGCTGTTCCAAGTTACAGAAGTCGATGGGAATGAATGTGATGAATGATGAAGGACTTTTTGTGGACTTCAAGGCTTCTGCACCAACAGTTATGGCCAGACATGGTGCAAAAATAGGAATTACCCTTTAAATGCAGCATGGCTTGGCGAACGGACAGGAATAAAAAGCATGAAGAGCAGTGGAAGTTGATGGAAGAGAGAGGAGATTGAGGAGGAGGAGGAGAAAGGCTCTGAGCAGGAGACCATATAACTTGTGCATGTTCAGAGAGCAATTCACCCACCAGAACCTCAAAGAGAAACAATGGGCTGGATTTAATCATCCCCTCACTCTCTCTGCCAGTGGGCTCGGGAGATGTTGGGAATCTAGCGCAGGAAGGGTGCGTCACCATCACATGGCAGCAAGCTCATGAATTATGGGTGACACAGGTTTGTCATTGGATCATGTGATGGTTTTGATTTCAGGAAGCCTGCATTACCCATGCAAAGAGATGTACCATTTTTACAGTACGGACAGCCCTGTGTTACTGCTCCAAGTCAGCATGCATTGCTGTCATGCAGCAATGATCCCCTTCAGTGCTGGAGGGTGAAGAAGCACAGGGTGAGTGATGGTTCCACAGCCTCTCTCTTTCATTAAAGGCAGCCTTCAAAGCGCCCTCATTTGATAATCAGAGAGTGATGCCACTATGAGAGGCCCTTCTGTTCCTCGTCTATGTGCTGTCCCATTACATTTTTCACCTAATTCTTTGGCTTCTTCCTCAGGCTTCGCCGCTCAGAGCAGAAGGTTATCAGGTTTCAACACAGAGAAAAGTTCTCCACAAACAATCCAAGGCCTGGTGTCTCATCCTCCTGCAAGTTAAAAGAACTCTCACAGTGAGTCAGCCACATTTGAGCCACTGGCGTAAATGTCATTGGAGGCATGAGATACTCACTTCATCAAGGAGACTCCATTAAATCCTGATGAAGAAGATTTAAATTCGAGGCAAGTGGCTCTCCGGTCTGCCAGCCGATTTTTCCTGCATGCGCGCCCTCAACGGCAGCGGGATCCTCTGTTCTGGCTGCTGGCCAATGGGATTTTCCATTGTGACCACTCCGTGCTCTCGGAAAACCCGCAGCTTTTCCATCTTGTTGCATCCACCTTGAAACTCCCTGAATGGTGGGATCTTCACACTGCGGATGTAGGATAGAGTTGGGCATGATATCCATAAAGTTCTAAATATGTCTTAAGACCATAAGAGAAAGGAGCAGAATTAGGCCATTCTACCTGTAATAACCTCCAATTAGCATTATTGGTTGGCCAATTGGAGTATGAGCTCCCTCAATGATAGCTCATTGAGGGGGCCCATATAAGCACCTGTGTAAGCTTTGTGATCCAGACTTAAGTTGACTGGAATGCTAGCAGCACTGTTTGTAGCTGCTCTTGTATATAGTTATTGGCAATAAATATTGGTGTGGTGACGGGACTCCTGCCTCCTGTGGATTATTACACTACCCATCGACTCTGCTCCGAATCATGGTTGATATGTCTCTCATCCCCATTCTCCTGCCTTCTCCCCATAACCCCTGATCCCCTTATCAATCAAGAACCTATCTATCTCTGTCTTATAGACACTCAGTGACCTGACCTCATAGCCCTCTGCAGCAATGAGTTCCACAGAATACCACCCTCTGGCTGAAGTAATTCCTCCTTATCTCTGTTTTAAAGGATTATCCCTTCAGTCTGAGGCTGTACGCTCGGGTTCTAGTTTCTTCTACTCATGGAATCATCCTCCCCACATTCACTCTCAGTATTCTGTAAGTTTGAATACGATCCTCCATCATCCTTCTAAACTCCATCGAGTACAGACCCAGAGTCCTCAACTGCTCCTCCTATGACAAGTCTTAAAACTCATTTTGCATTATTGCCCAGATCATATTCACTTTATACAAAACTCCCAACACCTGACCCAAGCATAATGCACCTCCCTTTTAATAGGTGCAAGTGAGCTGTAACCGGTGCTAGGCAGTTATGATTTTAGGCCTTCTGCTGATGCGTCCAATGTTTATTGCTGGTGGCAGGTTGAGCTCAGTTAGCAGGACAAATGGTTTGTGATACAGAACAAAGCCAACAAGGTCAAGGGTTCAATTCCTGTACTGGCTGAGGTTATTCATGGAGGTCCTGCATTCTCACCCTTCCCACTTGTCTGAGGTGCGGTGATCCTCAGGTTAAATCATTCCAGTCAGCTGTCCCCCCTAAAAAGGGCAAAGCAGTCTATGGTCATCTGGGACTATGGTGACCACTTACTGTTGCTGGATGTATCAGTAATCATTCTAATGAGCAGGGAGCAAAAGGTTGGTGTGGCTCCTACATGAAAATGAAATGGAATGGAATGAAAATCGCTTATTGTCACGAGTAGGCTTCAAATGAAGTTACTGTGAAAAGTCCCTAGTCGCCACATTCCGGCGCCTGTCCGGGGAGGCTGGTACGGGAATCGAGCCGTGCTGCTGGCGTGCTTGGTCTGCTTTAAAAGCCAGTGATTTAGCCGAGTGAGCTAAACCAGCCCCTTTGCATTGCATTGAACCAGTGTGTGTTCAATATGCATTTTGATTCCCGCACCCATTTTCAGGGCCTATCCAAATTAGTCCCAAGATCTTTAATAGTAACTGTTTTGAACAATGTTTAATTTTTTTTTAAATCCCCATGTCGTCTCATTAGATTCTCCACCCACTTCACCAGCTCTTGAACATGCAGAGATTTCGGCCTCCCAGCATTTATTATATCTGTGGCGTTTACAATGATCTATTCCTCTTTTTTATGTTTCTGTAAAATAATCCTGAAATAGTCTTCCGGAGCTAATTTGAATCATGCTTCAGAACTGGAACCTCAATACTAAATCCATTCCTTTTAATGAAGGTGCAAGTAGGTGAGCTAATGCCATTTATTAATCGATTCAAGACCTGTACATCAAAAATAAATTGCATATTTTATGTCTAAAACATTACCTTTCCATAATCTTATCGATTAAGTGGCCAAATATTCTATGTCAAGTGTGTCTGAAAATAAGTTTCACTATAACCTCTGATGAGGCACGCTGACTAGACCTTTAGGTCAATCTAATTAGTGCAAGGAAAGAAAATTATGGTAATTAGCCTTTACCTGAGTCTTAATGAGTGAAATGTGCAAATTAAATTCATTAAGGTTATTTGCTGTGTGATACTGTGTGCCAAAAAATGATTTACAAGTAACAAATGTTACGAGTTTAACGTAATTGCTGCTCCAATCAGCCATTTTTGTGGTAATAAGATTCTCAGCTAACGTTGATGATAGAGGGACTAATTAAGCACTGATCTGAGGGAATTACTGAGAACACGTTAGCGTTTCAATATTATTATTGAAAGGGACTTGTTATGCCATGGTTTGGCTCTCTGCACCCATAATGTTTTGTTTTGTGGGACTACTAGCAAACCAGACAACAGAAAGCAGTCACTGATCCTAAGCAATCATTTGAGGCAATTCTTGCACAAAATATTTCTTCAGGGCTGCATAGTCAGACAATTTCATCTGTTCTGTACTGTAGCCCACTGAATTTATCTCCTCCTTCAGTATCAATCATATTTCCATCTTGCTGTCCAATACAATAAAGCATGACTCAGATGCAAAGATCTGCTTCGGTCTTCTTCATGGCACAACATGCATTGCAAAAGGTGCACAACAGACTTTAATTAAGGCAAGACGTGCCCAAATATATGAACTGATGGTGCACACATCAAGTCACCAACACCACCTGTTCATCAGTATTAAAGTAACACACAGCATTGCACAGAATAAATAGAATCGGTGGCTTGAATCTTGCAGTTCCCCTGGGGCTGGTTGGCATGTGGGGGTGAGGGGGAAATTGGGTGTATTGGCAATGGCGTCATGTTCGCTTCTTACCTACCTCACCCATCCATGCTGTGGTTTTCTCAGTGCCAAGGATGGGAAAAGTAGCCTGCTTTCCCATGGCAATTGAGGCCCATAAGTCACCAATTAATGGCCAATGAAGGGCCTCTTCTTGCCAGCACTGGAATGTTATCCATGATTGGGGAAGCCGACACTGTGACCAATCCATCAGATGAAATCTATTGGATTGGTGGCCGGGGAAGGTGGAGGAGGTTCCTCAATTTTGGGCCTCCCATGATGTTGGAGGCCTCCACTGATGTAATTCTTCCCCCCTCCTCCACTCCCTAGTTTCCTCTTCAGCCTACCCTGACATTTTTGACAACCCGCCCCTCTTTTTTCTTTTAAAACTTAAAGTACTCAATTATTTTTTTCTAATTAAGGGGCAATTTAGCATGGCCAATCCACCTAACTTGCACATCTTTGGGTTGTGAGGGTGAAACCCATGCAGACACGCAGAGAATATGCAAACTCCACACGGACAGTGACCCAGGGCCGGAATCGAACCCGGGTCCACTGCGCCACCGTGCCGCCCAAGCCACTCACCCTTCTCACATGGCCTGGCAACCTTTCCTGTCCTCAGCGATTTACATTTAAGTCCAGGCTCCATCAGTGAATCCTCTTAGGAACTTTCTGTACTTCTAACATTGGCCTCCCTACTCCCAATGGCGCTGCTCGAACAAAAGAACTGCCAGCCCTCGGAGTGGCTGGGAACGCTTGGAGGTGGCATTTGCTCTCGGATTGGGGAGGCAAAAGACTTGCCTTGAGCCAATTAAGGACCTGATGGCTGTTAAATGGCTGTGGTGTGAGCTGTTGAAATGGAGATTAAATCACTCCTCACGTTTACGTCAGTGGGTGGGGATACCATTCCCAGTGTAAAATTAAACCCTGAATTCCCATTAAATGACTTTTTGCTTTTCTTTATTTCATCCAATAACATCCAATAGAACCTAGTTATATCTTTGCCAGATAGAGAAGCTGTTCAGATTTGAAATTAGCTTTAAAAGGTGAAAACTTACTTTTCTATATCACCACCAGAAAATGGTGAATCCTTATTAATGCAGTGCAAACTTTCTAAATTTGTTTTTACCATGTTTTTCTTTTTAAATATAATTCTGTGATTATAATACAGCATCAAATATGTCTCTGCAACTCATATAATCCCATTGAGGTGTTCTGTGAGATACTTTATAAATTGACAGTGGTCTTTTAAAGCTCCATGACCCACAGTTTTAACCGGTTAATCTGAGTTAATTACTAAACTAGAAAGTCCTTGAAAACGCCCTGACAAAGGCGATAAAGGATTTCAAGATGATAAAACGTGATTGCAGTTTTGGTCCAACTGATCGCTGCTGTCAATCTTGCCATTTTAATTATATTTCCTTCAAAGTTTCACTTGCAATAATTTTATATCATCAAATAGTTGTTTTATGATTTCTCCTGAAATAAGCCATTCCAATCATGGGATGATGCTTTTTAATGCTGTTCACCCACCAGGATAAAAAGGACCTGTAGTTTGATGTTGTCGTCACGACAGTAAGAGATAATTTATTGCAGCATTAATGGTGAATAATAAGAAAATATCCCAGGATAGACCCTCAGCTGTGTGTGTCCAATGTGGTAGTATCATTCTATGTGTTCTGCAGCGCAAAGATAAGTTGAAATTTTCTCCCTGGTGTGATTTAATGCCATTAGGAACCCATTCATTATCATTGGACAAATATCCTCACATTGGCTCCTGGTACTCAATGCCTCAAAATTAAAATTATTATCCTTGTGATTAAATTAAAGAAATTGAGTTCAAATTAGAACAGAAAAAGGGCGCTTCTGATAAACACACTATTCAGAAGACAGTAATGGATCAAGCAGAAGGCAGAGAGGAGAACTGAAAAAAAAATTATGAGACAAGTGGGCAGGATTCTCCAACCGCCCGCTGGGTCGGAGAATTGCCGGGGGGCGGCGTGAATCCAGCCCCCACCAGCTGCCGAAATCTCCGGCGCCGGAGATTTGGTGGGGGCGGGAATCGTGCCGCACTGGGCGGCGGCCCCTCGGCAATTCTCTGACCCGCGATGGGCCGAAATCCCGTTCCTTCTATGCAGGTCCCGCCGGGGTAAATTGGACTAGGTCCCTTACCGGCAAGACCTGGCAACGCAGGCGGGCTCCGGGGTCCTGGTGGGGGTGCATGGGCGATCTGGACCCGGGGGGTGCCCCCAGGGTGGCTGGATCGCGATCGGGGCCCACCTATCTGCGGGCAGACCTGTGCCGTGGAGGCACTCTTTTGTAACGCGTCGGCCATGTGAGCCTCTACGATGGCCGACGTGTAGGTGACCCACCCCCGCGCATGCGCGGGGATGACGTCAGCAGCCGCTGAAGCGCCCGTGCATGAGCGGACCCGTGCTGGCCGGCGGAGTCCCTTCGACCCCGGCTGGCGTGGCGCCAAAGGCCTTCCACGCCAGCCGGCGTGGTGCAAACCACTCCTGCGCCGGCCTAGCCCCTGCAAGTGCGGAGGATTCCGCACCTTTGGGGTGGCCCGACGCCGGAGTGGTTAGTGCCACTCCGTCCCGCCAGGACCCTCTGCCCCGCTGGGTATGGGAGAATCCCGCCCAAGACAATGTAGGTAACGAAAGTGGGAACAGAAAAATCTTTCATTATACTACAGTCTAGTGAGTAAAAGGCTAGACAGAGGACAGCTTGGGTCAATTAAGGACCAAATGTGAAATTTTCTTGTGGAGGCGAGGGTATGGCTGCTGAAAGATGCACTTACACAGACTTTATTAATGAACACCAAAGGTATTTATTAGTAAGAATTGTACTGCAGCCTCATGGCTGTAGATAACTACCATAATGGGCGAGATTCTCCGCACTCCCGACGGTGCGGAGAATAGCGGGGGTCGTAAAATTTTACGGCCACGCTGTTCCGACGCCCTCCCGCTATTCTCCCCCCCCCCCCCCCACGCCCGACTCCCGATACGAATCGCTGTCGCCGTTTTTTTACGGCCGGCAGCGATTCTCAGCTGATCGATGGGCCGAGTTCCAAGCCCTTTACGGCTGTTTTTACGAACGGCAAACACACCTGGTCTAGCCGTTCGTAAAAACGGCCGTAAACTCTCGATTTTTAAAACCATGGCACCGATTGGCACGGCAGTACCACGGCCGTGCCAAGGGTGCCATGGGCCCGCGATCGGTGGGCACCGATCGCGGGCAGCGGGCCCGATGCCCGCGCACTCTTTGTCCCTCCGCCGCCCCGCTGTATCACTTCGCGGGGCGGCTGAGGGGCATCCCGGCCCGTGCATGCGCGGGTTTCGCGCAAATGCGCGATGACGTCATCCGCGCATGCGCGGGTTGGAGTCTTCCAATCCGCGCATGCGCGGCTGACGTCATATGACGCGTCAGCCGGCGCTAACTCTGGCAAGCGGGCTTAACGAAATTCGTTAAGCCCGTCATGCCGGAGTTTACGGCGTCGGGATGCTAGCACCGACCAGGGACCAGAATCGGTTCCCGGTCGGGAAGGGGGGGCTGGCGTCAAACCCGCCCGGATTTGACGCCAGCCTTACGATTTCTCCCCATATGGGAGAATCGCGCCCAATGTCTCTGCCTAGGAGCCTTTCTAATCATGGGGGTAATTCCACACTCGATTGGTCCCGATTGGTTACACAGGCCATGCAACCCTTGCTCTGCTGTGTTGCCCTAAAGGGGCAACTCCGGTTGAGTCCTTTATACAATCTTCAATAACTATTTCACTCAGTTCCCAAATACTAACTAAACATTATGTACATCAGTTGGATAATTATAAATCAAGGGTGGATTCTCCCCTACCCGGCGGGGCGGGGGTCCTGGCGCTGAGGAGTGGCGTGAACCACTCCAGAGTCGGGCTGCCACAAAGGTGCGGAATCCTCCGCACCTTCAGGGGCTAGGCCGGCACCGGAGTGGTTTGCGCTGCTCCGGCCGGCGGGGAAGTGGCATGGCGCCACGCCAAAAGGCGCCGAAGGTCCTCCGCCAGCTGGCGTAAGTTGGCGCATGTGCAGGAGCACCAGTGTGTGCTGGTGTCATCCCAGCGCATGCGCAGGGGGGTTCATCTCCGCGATGCCATCACAGAGGACCACAGCGGCCGACGCGGAACAATAGAGTGCTCCCACGTCACAGGCCTGCCCGCGGATCGGTGGGCCCCGATCGTAGGCCAGGCCACCTTGGGGGCACCTCCCAGGGCCAGACACCCCCACGCCCCCTCAAGGACCCCGGAGGCCGACCGCGCCGCCAGGTCCCGTCGGTAAGGACCTACTCTAATTTTTGCCGGCGGGACCGGCAAAAACGGGCGGCCACTCGACCCATCGCGGCCGGAGGATCTCCGTGGGGGGCCGCTGCTAGTGACCGCCGACCGGTGCGGCGCGTTTCCCGCCCCCACCAAATCTCCGGCGCCGGAGAATTTGGCAGCCGGCGGGGGCAGGATTCATGCTGCCCCCCCGGTGATTCTCCGAGAATTCCGTCCCAAGTCTTTGAGAGGGGTTTCTGTTTCTTGTAGAGCGGTATAATTCTGTTGTCTGAAATGCTTCCACAGGATCAACATTAACAGGGACTACAATACCGGGTACCCCTTCTGTCACAGGCGATTCACCATTATTTGCTTCCACGGATATATCAGTTATGTTGATAACAGGTTGATCAGATAATTCAATGCTTACGAGTTCGAAAATATATCTTGTTGACAACATCTGGAGCGTCTCTCTACTCCAAAGTAGTCCACTTGTTTACAAACAATCCACCCCTCCACATCCATTTGTTAGCGATAATAATTCCGGGGATCCAACTTCATCCACAACTGAAGTTTCTCACGTATACAGTTTCATTTACCATAAATGATCATGCTGTACCATATGAATCATGATTACAATTGCCTTCTGATTATTTTGGCTGGCTTCTACCCTCCAGGCCAAATTTGGACAAATAAGGTTCAATCTCGTTCTGAGGCATTTCATTAGATTTCTGCTGGTGGAATTCTCTTTGTTGCATTTGGAGTGGTACGATAGCTAAGAAGGAATTGTGAAATTTTGGTCTCCAAAGTTCTTCCTGACAGTATCTTTAAGACAGACTTAAACATTTTGGATGGTTCTCTCAGTCCATTTGATGCTATTTGGGCAGCACGGTAGCACAAGTGGATAGCACTGTGGCTTCACAGCGCCAGGGTCCCAGGTTCGATTTCCCCACTGGGTCACTGTCTGTGCGGAGTCTGCACGTTCTCCCCGTGTCTGTGTGGGTTTCCTCCGGGTGCTCCGGTTTCCTCCCGCAGTCCAAAGATGTGCGGGTTAACGTATGAAGGAGAGTGATTTGGATAAATGACAAAACCACTCTACTTTACATTGTTTCAGGTGCAACAGTTATACAATTTCCAAAAATCAGTAGCCCACCCCAGTTGTACTCGATCCAATCCTTGTGGCTGTCGATTTTACCTTGACCAACGAAGTTTACTTTAGGCAGCATGGTAATTGTGTGATCAGCTCATGATTTAGCCCCATCCTGTTCCCTGGCCATCTGTTGTTTTTGTTTCCGTTGTCTCTTGCTCTCCCCTGCTCCCATGTTGCTTATTTCAACCAGTTCCTGCCTATCTCATTGTTTGCAGGATGTTGAAGCTGGTTCCACTTTGTAACATGGTCTGTCTGAGACAAGATGTTGGGGTGACTGATAAGAACTGCTTACTGAGCTGACTGTTATTGCTGACCACATGATTTCTGTCTAATTCGGTTTGTCTTAAGAACATGGGCAAGTTAGCTAGCTTAAATCCCATCATTCATTGCGGCCACTGCTTTTAGCAAGAGGTTGAATCCTTGTTCCTGCTATGTTCTAAGAATACATGTTTAATGGTTCATAATGATTACTGGGTATACTTTCAAGATTAGTCTAAATCCTCAATAAATTAACTTATGAAGAGCTATTCTAGTGTTATCCTAGCTATCCGGTTATAAGGGGTCACATCTCAGGACACCCCCCCTACAGAGGCTAATATTAGACAAAGCAGCAGTCCTTGCATTAATTAATGTGCAGCTACTGTACATTAGAGCGCATTGGGGCACACAAGCATGCCCCATGTGTAGATTCTAAGGAAATGTTGCTATTTGGTAAAAGTTTATTGTGCTCTAATGTTAGTTGCCGTGAATATTAAGATTTAGTTATTTGTTTTAAAGAGCAAGACATCAGATGGGGCCACGTGCGCCCCATGGGCGCCGCCATCTTCATCCATCCATGTGCGTTCCATGGGCGCCGCCATTTTGTTCCGACCCCATAACGTGCGCACCATGGACGCCGCCATTTTACCCACAGGTACTGCGGATGCCGCCATCTCATCTCCAGGGGCCGCCATCACGGGACACGGGTCGCTACCGCTCCTCGTCGGACTCATCTGACTCAACCGCCGACCAACCACTGCTCGCCTCTGTTACGCTCGACCAGTCCCGTCCTCGCAACCTGGCACCCTCTTCCACATCGGTGCTGGTCAACGGCCATGTGACCTCCTGCCTCATCGACTCCGGGAGCACCGAGAGCTTCGTCCACCCGGACACGGAAGTCCACATCCGGAGTGTCGCTCCCGACTTGGCTCACGACTCCGGGCCCAGTCCTTCTCCGTAGGCATGTACGGCACCACAAGGCGGAAACCCTGGTGGACAAAGTACGCCTTCTCCACGCCAATCCTCAGTATGCCTACGTGGAGTTCCCCGACGGCCGCCAGGACACAGTCTCACTCTGGGACCTGGCTCCCTCAGGTGCCGATCCCATGCCCACACCCCTTCCCGCGCCAACCCCAGCGCCCCCCTATTCGTCCCCATCAGGTCCATCCCTCATCCCCCTGCCCACCCTGGAGGACACGGAAGATTTCGGCTTGCTCTCGGAGTCATCCCGCCAGCAGCCAGCACCATCACCGCCTGTGCCGACATCACCACCACAGCTACGCCGATCACAGCGGAACGTTCGACCACCGATTCGGCTCAACCTGTAACCTGCTAACCGGATGGACTCTTGATTTTCCTTGTTGGACCCTCTTGTAAATAGCATCCTTTGTATTAGAGTTACATGTCACCCCCGCCGGACTCATTTTTACAGGGGGTGAGTGTGGTGAGATAACCACTGTAGTTATGTGTACTGCAGTAGGGGGATGTATGCCTGTACCTGTAATACAGGTTCCTCCGGTAAGCCCCTGCCGGCTAGCTCCGCCCACAGGGAGCTTATGTATAAATGTATGAGAGCTGCTCAGACCCTTAGTCTACTGTTGCAGATGGAGGGACAACATCGTACAGCAATAAAGCCTCTATTGTACTAGTTTCTCGGCTTTGAGTATAATTGTTAGCGCTACACTCAGCCACCTCGATGTGGCCTGCCAGCCTGGCCCGAGCAAGATCTCAGATTCACCTTGTTCTGGGCTCCTGTATCCTCTTCCTCAGGGGGACTTGTTGTAGTCCCTGCGGGGAGTTACTGCTCCCTGTGGCGCGGCTGTGACGCGAGAGCTGGGAGCCATTTGATTGGCTGTGAGCTCTTGGAGGCGGAGCTTCCTTCTCGGATGTGGACTGAAGTTTCAGCTCAAGCCAACTAAAGGCCCGGCGACAGTGAAATGGCTGTGGGCTGAGCTGGCCAAGTTAAGCCGGGCTCGTCCCCAGATTTATGCCAAGGGTGGGGGGGTTATGCCCCCATGTAAAAATCGGCCCTTACCTATATGACCCAAATTTCAATTGCAGCAACTGGAAATTACAATGCAAAATGTAAGAAAACATAGTGGAGACAAATTAAACATCCAAAACAAGTGCATGTACAGTCTTTTTCTCCGACACGCTCCACAAATCCCAAATGGAAAACAGTCAGCTGTGCTTTATGCACAAAATCGTCAACACTTGCCACATGGAAATAGACAATGTAGTCCCAGTAGGAATCACAGGAAATTGCTTTTGCATTCATTTGGACAAATTTCTGTTCCCTTTTGGCAGGAGTTTCTGGTCTCAAGACACGCCTGATCAAACTACATCACAGGTGGAGCTGTGCTGCATGCCATCTCCACTGTGACTCTCCTACCTCTATCACCATGGGAGACATAAATTATTGGAAAATCACATCTAACATGAAAGAAAAACAGGATATATTTGGATACAAAGTAAGAAATTACATTTACACAGCATTTTATCACATCTCTCTCAGCTGTCCTAAATCATTTAATGTGCAGTGGGTTCTCTTTTGAGGGTAGTCAATGTGCTATGCATGCAGATGTGGTTACCAAATTGCATAGGCAGCCCTGTAATGAATGATCAGTTAATCTCTTTTCTGTAAGGTTGGTTCAGGTAACAACATTGATCACAACAATTGCTCTTCTCCCCCCCCCCCCCCCGCAATACATTCCCCTCCCCCCCCCCCCCCCCCCCCCCCACCCCGCCACAGCATGCAGTGTTACAGACATTTTTAGTATCCATTCGAACCATTTAAAATGGAGCCTAACATTTAATCCAAATATGCACCATTTCCATAATACCACAGCTGGCTGCAATTCTGAAGAGAGTTTACACCCACATGTTTTTGATTCAGGGGCAAGAGTGTTACCGACTGGGTCAAGCTGACACTTGGCTGGATTGAGGAAAGCAGAGCAACTTTAAGGCTGCTCCTGAATATACAGTACACATTCAAAATCATCCACTTGTGTTAGAATTAAACATTTCATTGTAAATTAGATGCTTTCTAATAATTCAAGAATTTAAGCGTGCACAATCGCATAAAAATAGAAGCATTATGCACTTCATGAGAAACTGCTCTAATTCAACTATTCAGTTCCAATGAGATAGAAGACTAATCTGTGTTATCTTCTGAGGCAGAAACCTGATACAAAATGCAGCCAGCTTCATCAATATTAATTAGACTTTGGCCACTTTCGTATTCTGAGTACATATGTATGCCACTGAAGTACATTGATAGCTTTTACAATATGATTGGTACCAGATGTCAGAAAAATTACTGTATGATGATGGGACTGCTTGGCAAGTGATTGACATTTGGAAGGTGGGGCAGAATTCTCCAATCCCCCGCAGGGTCAGAGAATCGCCCGGGGCCGGCGTAAATCCCGCCACCGCAGCGGCCGGAATTCTCCGCCACCCGGGAATCGGCGGGGCAGGAATCACGCCCCGCCGGTCGGCGTGCCCCCCACGGCGATTGGCGTGCCCCCCACGGCGATTCTCCGGCCCACGATGGGCCAAAGTCCCGCCGCTAACAGGTCAATCCCGCTGACCTCTAGTGCCGGCGGGATTGACGGCGCGAGCGGGCCCCGGTGTCCTGGGGGGGGGGGCCGCGGGGCGATCGGACCCCGGGGGGTGCCCCCACGGTGGCCTGGCCCACGATCGGGGCCCACCGATCGGCGGGCGAGCCAGTGCCGTGGGGGCACTCTTTTTCTTCCGCCGCCACCACGGCCTCCACCATGGCGGAGGCGGAAGAGACTGTCCCTACCGCGCATGCGCCGGTGGTGACGCAGGGGCCGCTGCCGCACCGGCGCATGCGCGGACCTGCGAAGGCCTTTCGGCCAGCCCCGATGCTGGGCGGCGTGGTGCCAAAGGCCGTTGGCGCCGGCCGGCGGAGCGGAAACCACTCCGGCGCGTGCCTAGCCACTAAAGGTGCAGAGAATTCCGCACCTTTGGGGAGGCCCGACGCCGGAGTGGATGGCGCCACTCCGCTACGCCGAGACCCCCCCCCCGCCCCCCTGGATAGGGGAGAATCCCGGGCGTGGTTTTTCACGTTGTGTAACTGGCCATTCTTTTCACCCTAATATATTCCCCTCTGATAAACTTGCAAATCAAAGAAATAGAGGTGATGTCAGGGAAGGCAGTACAATGCTCCTCCTGCAGAATGTTTGAGGTGAGGGACGCCGTCAGTGTCCCTGCTGATTTCATCTGTGGGAAGTGCACCCAACTCCAGCTCCTCAAAAACCGTGTTAGGGACCTGGAGCTTGAGCTGGATGAACTTCGGATCATTCGGGAGGCAGAGGGGGTCATAGATAGGAGCTTCAGGGAAATAGTTACACCAAAGACTGGAGATAGATGGGTAACTGTAAGAGGGACTGGGAAGAAGCAGTCAGTGCAGGGACCCCCTGCGGTCGTTCCCCTGAGTAACAAGTATACCGTTTTGGATACTTGTGGGGGGGACGACTTACCAGGGGTAAGCCATGGGGTACGGGCCTCTGGCACGGAGTCTGTCCCTGTTGCTCAGAAGGGAAGGGGGGAAAGGAGTAGAACATTAGTAATTGGGGACTCAATAGTCAGGGGCACAGATAGGAGATTTTGTGGGAGCGAGAGAGACTCACGTTTGGTATGTTGCCTCCCAGGTGCAAGGGTACGTGATGTCTCGGATCGTGTTTTCCGGGTCCTTAAGGGGGAGGGGGAGCAGCCCCAAGTCGTAGTCCACATTGGCACTAACGACATAGGTAGGAAAGGGGACAAGGATGTCAGGCAGGCCTTTAGGGAGCTAGGATGGAAGCTCAGAGCGAGAACAAACAGAGTTGTTATCTCTGGGTTGTTGCCCGTGCCACGTGATAGTGAGATGAGGAATAGGGAGAGAGAGCAATTAAACACGTGGCTACAGGGATGGTGCAGGCGGGAGGGATTCAGATTTCTGGATAACTGGGGCTCTTTCTGGGGAAGGTGGGACCTCTATAGACAGGATGGTCTACATCTGAACCTGAGGGGCACCAATATCCTGGGGGGGAGATTTGTTAGTGCTCTTTGGGGGGGTTTAAACTAATTCAGCAGGGGCATGGGAACCTGGATTGTAGTTTTAGGGTACGGGAGATTGAGAGTATAGAGGTCAGGAGCACAGATTTGACTTCGCAGGAGGGTGCTAGTGTTCAGGTAGGTGGTTTGAAGTGTGTCTACTTCAATGCCAGGAGTATACGAAATAAGGTAGGGGAACTGGCAGCATGGGTTGGTACCTGGGACTTCGATGTTGTGGCCATTTCAGAGACATGGATAGAGCAGGGACAGGAATGGTTGTTGCAGGTTCCGGGGTTTAGGTGTTTTAGTAAGTTCAGAGAAGGGGGCAAAAGAGGGGGAGGTGTGGCGCTGCTAGTCAAGGACAGTATTACAGTGGCGGAAAGGATGCTAGATGGGGACTCTTCTTCTGAGGTAGTATGGGCTGAGGTTAGAAACAGGAAAGGAGAGGTCACCCTGTTGGGAGTTTTCTATAGGCCACCTAATAGTTCTAGGGATGTAGAGGAAAGGATGGCGAAGATGATTCTGGAAAAGAGCGAAAGTAACAGGGTAGTTGTTATGGGAGACTTTAACTTTCCAAATATTGACTGGAAAAGATATAGTTCAAGTACATTAGATGGGTCATTCTTTGTACAATGTGTGCAGGAGGGTTTCCTGACACAATATGTTGACAGGCCAACAAGAGGCGAGGCCACATTGGATTTGGTTTTGGGTAATGAACCAGGCCAGGTGTTAGATCTGGAGGTAGGTGAGCACTTTGGAAACAGTGACCACAATTCGGTGACCTTTACGTTAGTGATGGAAAGGGATAAGTATACCCCGCAGGGCAAGAGTTATAGTTGGGGGAAGGGCAATTATGATGCCATTAGACATGACTTAGGATGTGTTGGTTGGAGAAGTAGGCTGCAAGGGTTGGGCACACTGGATATGTGGAGCTTGTTCAAGGAACAGCTATTGCATGTTCTTGATAAGTACGTACCAGTCAGGCAGGGAGGAAGGGGTCGAGCGAGGGAACCGTGGTTTACCAAAGAAGTGGAATCTCTTGTTAAGAGGAAGAAGGAGGCCTATGTGAAGATGAGGCGTGAAGTTTCAGTTGGGGCGCTTGATATTTACAAGGAAGCGAGGAAGGATCTAAAGAGAGAGCTGAGACGAGCAAGGAGGGGACATGAGAAGTCTTTGGCAGGTAGGATCAAGGAAAACCCAAAAGCTTTCTATAGGTATGTCAGGAATAAAAGAATGACTAGGGTAAGAGTAGGGCCAGTCAAGGACAGTGGTGGGAAGTTGTGTGTGGAGGCTGAGGAGATAAGCGAGATACTAAATGAATACTTTTCGTCAGTATTCACTCAAGAAAAAGATAATATTGTGGAGGAGAATGCTGAGACCCAGGCTATTAGAATAGATGGCATTGAGGTGCGTAGGGAAGAAGTGTTGGCAATTCTGGACAAGGTGAAAATAGATAAGTCCCCGGGGCCGGATGGGATTTATCCTAGGATTCTCTGGGAAGCCAGGGAAGAGATTGCTGAGCCTTTGGCTTTGATTTTTAGGTCATCATTGGCTACAGGAATAGTGCCAGAGGACTGGAGGATAGCAAATGTGGTCCCTTTGTTCAAGAAGGGGAGTAGAGATAACCCCGGTAACTATAGGCCGGTGAGCCTAACGTCTGTGGTGGGTAAAGTCTTGGAGAGGATTATAAAAGATACGATTTATAATCATCTAGATAGGAATAATATGATTAGGGACAGTCAGCATGGTTTTGTGAAGGGTAGGTCATGCCTCACAAACCTTATCGAGTTCTTTGAGAAGGTGACTGAACAGGTAGACGAGGGTAGAGCAGTTGATGTGGTGTATATGGATTTCAGTAAAGCGTTTGATAAGGTTCCCCACGGTCGTCTATTGCAGAAAATACGGAGGCTGGGGATTGAGGGTGATTTAGAGATGTGGATCAGAAATTGGCTAGTTGAAAGAAGACAGAGAGTGGTAGTTGATGGGAAATGTTCAGAATGGAGTTCAGTTACGAGTGGCGTACCACAAGGATCTGTTCTGGGGCCGTTGCTGTTTGTCATTTTTATAAATTACCTAGAGGAGGGCGCAGAAGGATGGGTGAGTAAATTTGCAGACGACACTAAAGTCGGTGGAGTTGTAGACAGTGCGGAAGGATGTTGCAGGTTACAGAGTGACATAGATAAGCTGCAGAGCTGGGCTGAGAGGTGGCAAATGGAGTTTAATGTGGAGAAGTGTGAGGTGATTCACTTTGGAAAGAATAACAGAAATGCGGAATATTTGGCTAATGGTAAAATTCTTGGTAGTGTGGATGAGCAGAGGGATCTCGGTGTCCATGTACATAGATCCCTGAAAGTTGCCACCCAGGTTGATAGGGTTGTGAAGAAGGCCTATGGTGTGTTGGCCTTTATTGGTAGAGGGATTGAGTTCCGGAGCCATGAGGTCATGTTGCAGTTGTACAAAACTCTAGTACGGCCGCATTTGGAGTATTGCGTACAGTTCTGGTCGCCTCATTATAGGAAGGACGTGGAAGCTTTGGAACGGGTGCAGAGGAGATTTACCAGGATGTTGCCTGGTATGGAGGGAAAATCTTATGAGGAAAGGCTGATGGACTTGAGGTTGTTTTCGTTAGAGAGAAGAAGGTTAAGAGGTGACTTAATAGAGGCATACAAAATGATCAGAGGGTTAGATAGGGTGGACAGCGAGAGCCTTCTCCCGCGGATGGAGGTGGCTAGCACGAGGGGACATAGCCTTAAATTGAGGGGTAATAGATATAGGACAGAGGTCAGAGGTGGGTTTTTTACGCAAAGAGTGGTGAGGCCGTGGAATGCCCTACCTGCAACAGTAGTGAACATGCCAACATTGAGGGCATTTAAAAATTTATTGGATAAGCATATGGATGATAAGGGCATAGTGTAGGTTAGATGGCCTTTAGATTTTTTCCATGTCGGTGCAACATCGAGGGCCGAAGGGCCTGTACTGCGCTGTATCGTTCTATGTTCTATGTTCTAAAGTGGTTCATATTTTCCCGCCATCTTTTGATCCTCAGCACTCTTTCTCATGAATAGGTCATTCTTGAACTTCATGTTACTAACTGGAAATATCACCCATTGGCAACACACATCAGAAAATTGGACCTATGTTCTGAAAACGGGTCCTTCCGTCTTGGACTTAGGTGTTGGATTTGGTTTGTAGGCAGACTGTAGGCATACTCTGGTCTGCTTTACACTTATTTGTTATAACTGCTTCTAAACAGGTAAGCATGTAGCTCTTAGGCATGACGCCAACCTCTTTCTTTCTTTCTCTGTTTCTCTCTCCCTCACTCTCTCTCGCCTAACACATATATGACTGTATCAGTAGCATATCATCACTTTTGTATACCACAAAGGAGCCCAAATCAAGTTGTTAAAAATAAATAAAGATTTATTATGGTAACTATTATTTATACAGCATGAAATATCCCAGCCGGATTCCCCTGTCAGTTCCCAAACTGGCCGACTTTATGCATGGTTTAGGGATCCCCGTCCCTTTAACAAGAGAGCTTGTACTCAGCAAGGCACACAGGAATTTTAATCATTGCCAACTAATAAGTCAGGTTATGACAATCTCTGAAATCATATTTTAACATATCCCATCTGTTAACCCTTTCTACTACAATGTGCACTTTGATGAGAATTTCCCTATGTGTGTTACAAAACTAATAAGAACAGAGGAACGTAAGAAATAGGAGCGGGAGTAGATCAAACAGCCCACCGAATGTGCTGCACCTTTCAATACCGTAATGATGATCTCCTGCCTAAACTCTATTTTCACTCCCGCTCCCCATATCCCTCGAATCCCTAAGTCAGAAATCCCAGAAGTCCGTCTGTCTCAGCTTTAAATATGTTCACTCTTGGAGCATCCACATCAATAGAGAATTCCAAAGATTCACAACCATTTGAGTGAAGAACTTTCTCTTCACCTCAATCCAAAATGATTGGCCCCCTATCCTGAGATTGTGTTCTAGATTCCCTAGCCAGGCGAATAAACTTCAAAGTATCTACCTTGTCAAATCCCTTCAGAATCTTCTGCTTCAATAAGATCAATAAGGGCCGCATTGTAGTACACTGGTTAGCACTGTTGCTTCGCAGCTCCAGGGTCCCAGGTTCAATTCCCGGCTTGGGTCACTGTCTGTGTGGAGTCTGCACGTTCTCGCTGTGTTTGTGTGGGTTTCCTCTGGATGCTCCGGTTTCCTCCAACAGTCCAAACATGTGCTGTTAGGTAATTTGGACATTCTGAATTCTCCCTCTGTGTACCCGAACAGGCGCCGGAATGTGGCGATTAGGGGCTTCTCACAGTAACTTCATTGCAGTGTTAATGTAAGCCTACTTGTGACAATAACGATTATTATTATTAAATCACCTCTCATTCGTCTAAACTCCAGAGAATATAGACCCAATTTACTCAGTCTCTCACCATAGGACAACCCTCGTATCCCAGGAACCAATCTAATAAACCTTCACTGTACAACCTCCAGTGCAAGTATAGCTTCCTTGAATATGGAAATCAAACCGCACACAGTTCAACAAGTGTGGTCTCACCAAAGCTCCATACAGTTGTAGCAAGACTGCAGCAAGACTGTACTCCAGGCCCCTTGCAATAAAAGCCAACTGTCATTTGCTTTCTAATTGTTGCACCTACATGTACATTTTCTGAGTTCATAGATACATAGAAAATAGGAGCAGGAAGAGGCCTTTTCGGCCCTTCGAGCCTGCTCCTCCATTTATCACAATCATGGCTGATCATCCAACTCAATAGCCTAATCCTGCTTTCTCCACATAATCTTTGATTCCATTCGCCCCAAGTGCTGTATCCAGTTGCCTCTTGAATATATTCAATATTTTAGCATCAACTACTTCCTGTGATAATGAATTCCACAGGCTCACCACTCTTAGGGTGAAGAAATGTCTCCTCATCTCTGTCCGAAATTGTTTACCCTGAATCCTCAGACTGTGACCCCTGGTTCTGGACCCACTCACCATCGGGATCATTTTCCTGTATTTACCCTGTCTAGTCCTGTTAGAACTTTATAAGTCTCTATGAGATCCCCCCTCATTCTTCTGAACTCCAGTGAGAATAACCCTAACCTAGTCAATCTCTCCTCATATGACAGTCCCGCCATCCCTGGAATCATTTGGTAAACCTTCCTTGCACTCTCTATAGAGCAAAAACATCCTTCCTCAGAAAAGGAGACCAAAACTGCACACATATCCTAGGTGTGGCCTCACCAAGGCCCTATATAATTGCATCAACACATCCCTGCTCCTGTACCCGAAACCTCTTGCAATGAAGGCCAACATACCATTAGCCTTCTTTACCGCCTGCTGCATCTCCATGCTTACCTTCAGCGACTGGTGCACAAGGACACCCAGGTCCTGCTGCAAACTCCTCTCTCCCAATTTACAACTGTTTAGGTAGTAATCTACCTTCCTGTTTTTGCTTCCAAAGTGAATAACCTCACACTTATCCAAATTATACTGCATCTGCCATTGATTTGCCCACTTGCCCAACCTGTCCAGAACATGCTGTAGGATCTCTGTTTCCTCGTCAGCGTTCACCCTCCCACCCAGCTTACTACCATCTGCAAACTTTGTGATGTTACATTTTGTTCCCTCATCCAAATCATTAATATATATTGTTAATAGCTGGGGTCCCAGCACCGATCCCTGTGGCACCCCACCAGTTACTGCCTGCCAATTTGAAAAGGACGCATTAATTCCTACTCTTTGTTTCCTCTCTGCCAACCAGTTTTCTATTCATCTCAATACACTTCCCCCAATCCCATGCGCTTTACTCTTGCACAATAATCTCTTATGCGGGACTTTGTCAAATGTTTCTTACAGATGTGCATGCAAGTCTTTTGGAAGATCAACATTTACAAGTTTCACAGATTTTATTTACAGTAGAACATGGAAGAGCATGCCAGACATCCCAGACTAAATAATGTTGAGATAGAGATGGATAATCAACATTAATAATGTCATTTAATTAACGGCAATGACAAAAGGACAAAATTCAGGACCCAGAGATTTTCATCCCAGAATTTTAAAGGAAGTGGAATATTGCAGATGCCTAACAATAACCTTCCAAAGGTGTAGCCATCTGGGATGGCCACTTACAATAGGGAACATGGACGGTCGCAAAGATTAACGGAAAATATGGACAATGTAAGGTTCAGGCAGGCTCAAAGCCTGAATGTATATTTGTGAGCAAAGAATCGAGGCAGCATCAAAACCCCCAACCTATTAGCATTTTGATGGCCCATCTCCATAAGACAAAAGACTGATACTTGAGTGACTGATACAATCCCAGACATTTTGGTGCCACTCCCTTTACTCAGGAAACATCAACAACAGGGGCAATGACCGCTTAGGACACGCCCAGCCATCAAGGCACCCGCCCCTTTATTGGTTCAAATCGAATACAGTGATCAAGAACTACCCAATTAATGGGGTCCAAACCGAAGGACCGCCCAAAAGAGCACGAAACTCCTCAAGGATAAAGAAAGAGACTGCCAGACATTCGACCACTCTTGGACCTGGCGCTCCGGCAACGTCCACCTCCAAGTGCAGCATCACCAGAAGCAAGTCCAAGTTCAATGCCTGCTACCAGACTGATGAACCCAGCTGAGCAGCAGTAACTTCTCCAGACCCAGTAGATCCAGATCCCAACAAAGGCCACTGTTCCTCTGACCTATGCCGGGTGCCTGAAGTTAAGTACAGGTTGCCATAGTTGATAGTTGTAGTTTAACTAGTAGTCTTTATGTTGCATGATTAATTGTGTGTGTAAATAAAGTACCATTGATCTTGAACTAACTAACTGGTGTTTAGCTCTTTGATCGATATCCGGTTGAACCTTGTGGTGGTATCATTTGACACCTGCCGACTCTGAGCAATATATTATCGAGATCGAAAGAAAGAAGGGCAACCTTATTGATTGCCATATTTATAGCAGGTAAAAAAGGCAACAAAGGTCTTTCAATGGGAATGTTCTTAATTGGAAAGATATTGTTATGCTTTTATAATGATATAAAGGCACCAATTGCTCATAAGGGATTGTTAATTGTTAATTATTTTTTTTAGACTGGGCACATGAGTACAGTTATACAAAGATAAAAAGCTTGATGACATCAGCAGCAATGCTGTGTTCTGCTCCAAGGCCAAAGTGAAACTGTGACTGGATCACATGACACACTTCCCTTCTAGTGATGACATGCTGCTATCCCTTAAAGGCACACTCGAACAGGTGTGATGACTCGTATTTTGCAATGATCTATTGGACCTCCACTATCCACTATATTGATTAGAAATTTACATGATGGGACTGCAGGTAAGTGAACCTGCACCTTCCCTTTTCGACCCTAATTCCAGAATCCAAACTGAGTCCGTCCAGGTGAGGGAAAATGGTCATGGGTCACTACTCAATACACCTCAGAATTCCTTTAACTGTTTATCGTAACATGGATAACATTCAGATGTCAGCACACTGCTCCCATTTCAATCACACACAGGCTACCTTTAACACTCCTTAATTTTAAACAGTACTCACCTTGATAATCACTCAAGGAACTATGTTCCCATTTGTGTGGGTGATCAATCTTGCCCACAGTTATCCTTGAAAATCACACCCTAGGTCCCTAAGCACGCCTTTCTTATAGTTTGAAATATTACTCCCATGACAATGGTTGACACAACTCCCCCTACTTTTTGATTGTAACATCTTAAATCTTGTCTTAATTCCACGTCTTACATTTGTGAATAGTCCATTAACAGAGAAGAGTGTTCTGACAGAGTAAATTCTGAATTTAATTAGCATCATCGGGTTGGTTAATGAGTTTTACTTCCTAAATTAGTTTTGAAATAAACATTTTCAAGGGTTGTGGGGGACAATTGAAATGCGGAACCATCGCCATTGTTTTGTAAGTCCTGGGAACAGCTTGGCCACAAGAGTTCAATGGTCAGGGCAGTCACTTAAATTTGAACAAACACTCATTGTGGCATCTGATTGATCCAGCTTTGTCTTGGTTAATATGTTCATGAAGTCAATCCGTCGTGTCTGTGAACAATTTCATTTCAGCTTTTAAAAGTCTAGTTAAAGTCCTATTGTTTCCTGGATTATTAAACTTGGCCATTTCTGACAATCACCAATTTACAAACTGCCTTCAGCTGCTTGATTCTTTAATGGGGGCTCACTTTATGTTAAACGCGATGTTGCTGGAGGATTGGCTACAATATAGAGAGCCACATACCAATTATGCAATTGCAGGCAGCTTTGTAAGCATGAAATTACAGAGAAGTATTAATAGAATAAATTTTGTACACCACCAACGAGTCCGGACCGAGTAGACTTTTTAAAAATTGGTTTATTAACAAACTAGTATTTACAATATACACCAGATCAAAACCGGATCTGAACTGTCGGTACCATACCTCACCGACTTTATACATAACTTAACTATGGATGATTTAGGTTTCCCTGCCCCTTTAGCAGGGAGCTTGTGTTTGGCAAGATTCATGGAGAGGTTGATTGCTCCAACCCTGTAGGTCTCTTGTGGGTTATAACAATAAGCAAATAGAAACGGCCATGGCAAATGAATTTCAACATGGACAAATATGATGACATCCGCTTCAGCCTTAAACAGGAAAAAGTATTATACTTTCTAAATGGTGATATGCTAGAAACTTAGGTGGAGGTCCAAATAAACTTCATGTACGGCCTTATCCCCTTGTCTGTATAGAGTCTGCACGTTCTCCCCATGTCTGCATAAGTTTCCTCCAGGCGCTCCGGTTTCCTCCCACAAGTCCCGAAAGACGTGCTGTTAGGTGAATTATACATTCTTAATTCTCTCTCAGTGTACCCGAACAGGTGCCGGAGTGTGGCGACTAGGGGCTTTTCACAGTAACTTCATTGCAGTGTGTCATGGGAATGTCTCTTTCAGAAATGTTTTTGTCTTATCACATGGCTTCTGTGATGTCATTGTGTGGGTGGAGCTGGGTTGTGGCTCTGGGGTTTTACTTTTGTTTTTGAGTTTGAACTGGTTTGTACAGCACAGGTTGAGAGAAGTGTTTCTCCATCTGCATTTTAAAAGCTGCTTCCAGACTGCTTGATAACCTGAAAATAAATTGGAAAGGGCACAAGAGCATCCAAACCAGGTCTTGAGTGCTGTGATGTGGGCCACACCTTTGAAAAGGGGTTTCGGGTTTATGGGATCTTGTTATTAAATTGGAACAGCTTAAGAGGGAAATTTATTAAGGGTTATACATAGAGTGCTGTAGCTGTGTGGGGTCTTTATGTTGGTAGTTGATAAAAATGTTTACTATGTGTGTTTAGAAAAATGTTAACTAAATTTGTAGAGTAAACTTTGTTTTTGATTTAAAATGTTTCAGGTCTCTGTTGAATAACATGTGAAAGGCAGGTCCTTGTGCTCCTCATAACCAAACTAAATAAACAGTTGTAGGTCAGGTGAACTCCATGATATACTTTGGAGTTTTCTTTGGCCCATAACAAGTGTTAATGTAAACCTACTTGTGACACTAATAAAGGTTATTGTTGTTATGTTTTACCTTCAGAAGTTCACAATGAAAAAGGACTAATAAAGATTGTTATTACGCTTGCACATTCTTTCTTTTCAGATAGCAATCCAATTCCATTTTGAATACCTTGATCGAACCTGCCTCCACCACCCGCTCAGGAAGTTTATTCCAGATTTCAACCACCCTCTGGGCGAAAAAATCTTTCCTCACATCACTTCTCCTTTTGACAATTGTTTGGATCTATGTCCTCTAGTTCTTGACGCTGTCTTGAGTGGGAACAGTTTCTCGTATTCATCCTTACCATACCCCTCAGGATCTTGAATACTTCTATCAAATCTCCTCTCAGCCTACAATTCTCCAAGGAACAGAATCCCAACCTCTCCAATTTATCCTCATAGCTGCAGTTCTTTATCCCTGGAATCACTCTTGTGAATTTCCTCTGTACTCTCACCAATATTTTCACACACTTCCTCACGAATGGCACCCAGAAGTGGATGGAGCATTCCAGGTGAGACCTAAGAAGTATCTTATACAAGTTGAACACAACCTCCTTACTCGTCTACACAATGCTCCTATTAATAAAGCCCAATATATATATGCTTTATTCACTGCTCTCTCAACATGTCCTGTAATCTTCAGTGACTTATCTACGTATACATTGGGTTCCCTTTGTTCCTGAATCTCCTTTAGAGTTTCCCCTTTTATTTTATACCGTCTCTCTGTATTCTTCCTGCCAAAATGAATCACTTCACACTTTTCTGCATTGAACTTCATCTGCCACTTGCCTGCCCAAACCACCAACATGTTTATGTTGTTTTGAAGTTCAAGACTATCCTCACTACAGTTGACAACAGTTCCAATCTTTGTATCATCTACAAATTTTGGAATGATGCCCTGAACACCACACTCTGGGTCATGCATACAGCTCAGGAAGAGCAAGGGTTCCAACACTGACCCCTGGGGAACTCCACTACAAACCTTCCTCCAATCTGAAGAAAACAACCATTTATCACTACTCTCTGATTCCAGTCACTCAGCCAAGCACCCACTTTCCCTTTTATTCCATGAGCTAGAATTTTGTTCACAAGCCTGTTGTGTGGCACTGTATCAAATGCCTTTTCAAAATCCATATACACCACATCAACAGCGTTGTCCTTATTAACCTTGTCTATTATCACCTCAAAAAAATCAAGCAAATTAGTTAAATATGATTTTTCCTTAATGAATTCATGCTAGTTTTCCTTACTTATCCTGCACGTTTAAGTGACTATTGGTTTTGTCATGAATTATAGTTCATAGAAGTTTCCCAACCACTGAAGTTAAACTGAGTGGTCTGTAGAGTGACATATCCTGTTAATTTTACAAAGTACAATGACAACAATACGTATGTATACCTCACTCGTTAACTCAGCCTTAACTGCAAAAAGTGAGATCATCCCAACAGCAAAACAATTTTGAATTTTGATAATTGTATACTGTGGATGCAAAAATGTTTCCCATTCTTGATTTGGTCATACATTTTAATCACTTGTGTCTTTAGGAGCTCAAGTTCAAATGTGCCATATCCAGGGGTAACTCGAATCATATGCATTGCTGAGGTAAATAAGAGTACAGTTTTACTGTTAGAAAAGGCTTGCATTTATACAGTGCCTTTCAGATCCACCGGATGTCTCAAATAGTTTTGTAGCCAGTGTAGTCAGTGCGACATGATAACCAAGTTTGCAGACAGGAAACTCTCTCAAATGGTAATGTGATGAAGACCACATCAACTGCTCTTTTGCGATGTTGATTGGGCGATTAAAATATTGGACACAATGTCAGAGATAATGCCCCTACTCTTCTTAAAAATATTGCTCTGATCCCTTTTACACCTGGGTAGGGCTTGTTTTAAAATTTTACCCAAAGACAGCGCAATACTGGAGTGTCAGCGCAGATTTCTGTGCTCAAGTCCAGGAGTGGCGCTTGAACACTGACTATTGAAAATCACAGGCAAGAGTGCTACCAACTGAACCACAGCTGACACAGCACTTGTAAATGCTAAGCTCCTGACTCACTTTTTCTATCAAGTGGCACTTACATGGCACTAACAACAAAGAAAGGACCAGTTGGCTCCTAACCTCATTATCATCTTGGTACAAACATGGAAAAAAGAGCTGAATTTCAGAGTGAAAGGAGAATGCCCCCCTTCATATCAAGACAGCATTTGACCGAGTACGGTAACAAGGAGCCCCGGCAAAATTGAACTCAATGGAAATCAGGGGGAAACTCTCATTGGTTGGAGTCTACAGCACAGAGGAAGATGAAGTGGTTCCTTAGGGTAGTGTCCAAGGCCAAACCATCTTCAGCTGCTACATTAATGACTTTGGTAAATGACAACGATAGATATTAATTTCATTCTGATGTCAGCTATAGTGAATCTCTGACATTCAGCGATATGATAGCATCAAACAGGTTAAGCAACGTTTGTCTGTTTAGAACAAACAGAAGATGCTGAAATATTGAAGAATTCTCGCAGTCAGCAAACCGGGGAATAATAAACACTGCTTATCTTTCACGTTAGAATCAATTTATAAATAACAAAAAAAAAGATTGGGGCACATGGATCAAAGCTGAAATATAAACAAACTTCCAAAAATATAAAACTTTTATCATTTAAAAAATTAATTGATTTTTTTCACAATGGAGAAATTTGACATTCCAAAAATCTAAATCTAGTTTTTGATGGCTTGAGAGGTTATTCAGAAATAATTATAACTTAGTATGCCATTAGAAATCCCATCACGCCTCATTCAACAAAGTATACCTCTTTCAGGGTTTTTGCAGTGAGGCTGATGGTGTAAAAAGCGGAAGCTTTCGTCAAGCCTAAGATTTCCATCTGAAAGAACTTCAACAGTTCATGCTGTGAAGGAGCATGAATTACTGACTGAATTTCTGGATTTCTGCATTTAACCATTCACGTGTGGATCTCAGAAAATGTTGCTAGTTTCACAGACATAATGATAACTCGTCCACCACCCCCTCCTGGTCTGGCTCATCCTCCTCAGACGAGACCGCATGTCCCTCCTCCAGCATGTCGCCCCGCTGTTGTGCCAGGTTGTGGAGGCCACAGCTGACCACCACAAAGCGGGAGACCCTCTGGAGGATGTACTGCAGTGCATCGCCAGAGCAATCCAAGCATCGGAACTGCATTTTGAGCTGTCCAATGCATCGCTCAATTACAGCAGGGTGGCAACATGGGCCTCGTTATATCAGGTCTCTGCTTCAGTCTTCGGACTCTGCACTGTTGTCATCAGCCAGGACACCAGCGGGTATCCCTTATTCCCCAAGAGCCAAGCCATCATCCTGGGATGGTCCTCGAAGACATCAGGGATCTCCGAGGATGTAGCTGCCGTGAACACTCCCTGAGAAGCAGGCACACATATGCATGATGTGGAGCTGCCAATCACACCCGAGTTGAACATTCAGAGAGTGGAGCCCCTTCTTGGTGCCCCGGTGCGTGCAAGGCAACATGCATGCCATCAATTTACCCCTGGACCCGTGGCATACCGGCAGTAGTGGAGAAGCATGCTGCCCGTGCACTTGGGGGCTGTAGTTTGTGAAATGCTGCACAATTCCCTGCTCGAGCCCTGGAATAAACTGGTTGCATAAATGTTCAGGACTGCGGTGATCCTCACTGCCACCGGGAGCATGTTTCTTCTTCCTCCACGTGGTGCCAAGTCCATAAGGACATGAAACAGGTGCTGCACTGTCTCTTTGATGAGACGGAGTCTCCTGTAGCACAGGCTGTCCTTCATCGCCTCGAAAGATGAATGATTTCTGTACATCTTGGGTTGTCATTGGCATCCCCCACTGGGGTTCCTCCTCATACTGATGGGTGGCTAGGTCTTCAGGGTGTGTGGGGGGTGCCACCTTGACAATGTTGTGGCGCTAACAATTGTACACAAAGACTCGAGTGAAGTACAAGAGAGGCTTTATTGCTGTGAAATGCTATTCCTCCGGCAGCAGCTGTAGAATAGTCTCTCAGTGAAGCTAGCGCATATTATTATACAAGCTCCCTGTGGGCGGAACTAGCCAGCAGGGGCTTACCGGAGAAACCTGTATTACAGGTACGGCCATCCATCCCCCTACTGCAAGCACACATATCTACAGTGGTTGTATCACCACAACACTGCTGCCTTCTACGGCGTCTGGCCACCTGGGCTGCCACCAGCACTGCGAGGGCTTCCTCTGAGTGACTGCGCCACCATCCATTTTGGTGCCTGTACGGAATTGGAGAAAGAGATAGACCAACAATCAGACCTCAGGACCCTCAAATCCCCAAGCCTTTGCGACCCTCATGTGTCCTGCCTTCTCTCAGAGTGCCATCCACTGAGTCAGTTGTGCTGAGAAACCTCACTCTGCACACTCGCCCCTGGCCACATCAGGAGCTCCTAGATGCCAGACCTCAGACTCCTGCTGGGAACATTAGGGCTGCTGTGCTCAGCTGCCCTCCCCCCTCCCTCCACCACCACCCTCCCCAATCCACATACACACCCTTTGGCCGCGAGAATATCCCAATGCAGAAGCCCAAGCTCTTGAGTGTCTGATTGCCTCTATGGTGCTGACACTTCGAAAATTCAGGTAACGTGTTCAGGCGTCAAAGTTTGATTGAAATACAATGCTGTATCATCACCTGAGACATGGCACGTGCACCCACAGGAATGCACTTGAGAACATTTTGTTTATTAAATAGTGAACAGTAACAAATTTTTGAAAATCAAATACGTAACATACCACATATCACACAGACAATGCAATAACAAGGAACCGTCTCAGTTCCATAATGGTACCAACACAAAGCTCTATCAGCTCATTTGTCCTTCTTTCCAGCTACAGAAAGAGATGGAAACAGCAACAGCAGCCTCCAAGCATTTGCAACCACCAGCAGGAGCAAGCAGGAACCACAACCTGCAGCTGTGAAGTGCCCTCACAACTAACAATGCCAATTCCTTATTAGCAATAGCCTGCAGCTGTGAAGCTTGAGGCTGCTCACAGTCAGAGGGAGTTGAAGTGATCTTCAACATATAACCAAGAACAGGGTTCTGTCCTGGAAATTATTCGTAGGACAGACAGGCAGCAGCTGTAGTTGCCCCTATTGTGGGTATCCACAAAATTTAAAGGTGGCTTGAAGGTCTCAAGGATAAAAAGCATCATCACCCCGCCTCCCGGACCAGGGATGACCCCGACCTGAAACACTTCAGCCCCTGACCAAGCCCAAACCCCTGAGGGGTCGCCCACACCTACTGAGCATGGGGGCAGCAGCTCCAGTGCCCTGGAGCTGCATGACTGAAAATGGAAATGGTTACTCACCTCCTCAGTTCTCCTCACCAGCCATTGCGCCAGCTTCACGTTTTTAAGGAGTACTAAACGATGTCTAAGTGATTTCTTTCAGGGTAGTCAGTTAATTCCCAGGCTATTCGACTTCAGTCTTGCAAATGAGATGGAAATTAATGCAAATTAGGGTTAATGACATACTCACCACATTTGGACGTGATCCGGATCTCTCCATCGGGAGCGGGGGTTAGTAGCAAATTGATTTGTGTCCGGCCAGAATCTCGATTTTGACCTTTCCTGCTATTTAACCGGCACTCCCAGATCTGCACCGGGCACAACACAGTGGTTTAATCACACCTCCAATGACAAAATTAAGAGGATTGAGATAGGCAGAAGTAATTTTGTGAAGATGTGTTGATAACGAGAAAACTCTAGCTCATAACAAGAAAAACTCACACGACCTTAAAAGCAATGAAGAGGCACTTGAAATTGCACGAACACAAATAACTCTAAAAAATAAAATCCACAAAAGAAAATGTCAGTGGGGTGAATTCTCTTCACCGCAGCTGCGTGTTTCGTGGCAATGTGCCCTTGCTGGCAACAGGAAACTCCATTCCTGCTGCTGGCCAATGAGATTTCCCATTGTAGGCACCCCACGCCGCTGGGAACCTGCGATTGAGGATGCGCTGCCGGCGGAACAGAGAATCCCACCCCAGTTTTGGACCATTTAATCAGAGCTGAATAGCCAGAGATCTCCTCTCGAGGGAAAAGTGGAGAGGAGCAGAAATAAAGGTCAACCCAGGCGTAGTTGGATGACAGACATCACAGAGCAGTTGCAGAAGAGTTACAGTGGATCTGTGAATATCTCTCAAGGCAGATAAGCGTGACAGACCATGACAGCAGATCTCTGAGCAGGAGTAACTACACACTGCAGCAGCAGCTAATAGAACTGAATAGGAACCATATTATGTTGTACAACCAAAGCTTTATAGCGGTTAACATTTACCAATAATAATCCAATTGAGATAGCTCACTGTACCATTCAATTTTGATTTTCCATAATCTTTCCCTTTCGAACATGTTTTCTTATTAAATACACACAAATCCGTACACAGATAGGCTATTTTAGAAAATTGAGATCCCACAATACTGCGAGGTTTCTTTTCTGACCACAATCAATCACTGATAGAACCGTGAACAAGAAATTATGCACGTTATAGTGTGGATTTAGCTGGCTTACATATGGTCCCTGGGAAGGAACTCCAACAGCATTCAAAAAGTTTCAGCTTCCACTTGTCATCTTGTCCTTTGTTGGCAGGGATAACAACACTTGCCTTTCAGCCTTTTAAAAATACAACTGGATTGAACAAGCATCTGTGCAGAATTTCCACTTGTGCGCCTGGGCCTTACGCCTTTACAACAGTGGCTAGGTCTGCATTTAAATTGATCAATTATTGCGATGCTGATGAAGTTGCAAATGAAACTGTGGTGCAGTATTTGCAAAAAGTACTTATTAAACCTCTGCTGGGTTTACATTAAAGATTAAATTTAATAAGAGTTCAATTTCTGCACTGCAATCTGCCGAAAGCAGAGCTGGTGTCCTGGCTTTGCATGCCAGCTATTCATTAGTACAGGATGTGTTCTCCTTCAGGCAGATAGATGGCTTTGAGTACATTCAAATATAATTCCCATTTGCAAAAGTGTGTTCCTATTAACATTTATGAATTTGAAAAGGAAGCAGACTGACAGAGTCACGGTGTATTTATGCGTGTATAAACAGAAATTAAATGAATTGCACAGGATGGACGTGGTTTTCAAAGCTACATGTGATCTAGTATTACTTATGTTCCTTCTGGACTTTCATCTCCAGGCTTCATTTAACTTTCTTTTAATATATGGTGCAACCATAAATTATTCTTTATATATGTCAACACATCTATTCCCTGACTTTGCTGTTTGTTTATGATTTCTCTACTTATTTAGAAACAGGCACAATAACAATACCATGCATTTATGTAGCACCTTTTGCACATTAAAATGTCCAAAGCTGCTTCATGGACGAATTATCAAACAAAATTTGACACAGAGGCATATAAGGGGATTTATGGCTTTTGACTAAGGGAGAGAGGCCAAGAGTAAGTGGATTATGGATCTTAGGGTCCAAGTGACTGACGGCATGGCCACCAGTGGTGGAATGATTAAATCGGGGATGCTAAATAGACCATAGTTGAAGCAGCATAAATATCTCAGAGGGTTATGGGTTAAAGATATTATAATGATGGGGAGCACAGTAAGAAGTCTTACAACACCAGGTTAAAGTCCAACAGGTTTGTTTAAAACACGAGCTTTCGGAGCGCAGCTCCTTCCTCACCTGAGGAAGGAGCTGCGCTCCGAAAGCTAGTGTTTGAAACAAACCTGTTGGACTTTAACCTGGTGTTGTAAGACCTCTTACTGTGCTCACCCCAGTCCAACGCCGGCATCTCCACATAATGAGAGGAAGGGGTGAGGCCATGGAGAGATTTGAGAACAAGAACAAGAATTTAAAAAGTGTTACCTGGTTGGGCGCCAAGATAGGTCAGTGAGCACAGGGATGATGTGTGATTTTTTAAACAAATTATTTTCATGGGGTGAGAGCATCACAGGTCAGGCCAGTATTTGTTACCCACCTCTAATTGACCTTGAACTGAGTGGCTTGCTTGGCCATTTCAGATGACAGTTAAGAGTCAACGACACGGGCTGCACAGTAGCACAGTGGTTAGCACTGCTGCTTCATGGCGCCAGGGACCCGGGTTCAATTCCCAGCTTGGGTTACTGCCTGTGCGGAGTCTGCACATTCCGCCTGTGTCTGCGTGGGTTTCCTCCGGGTGCTCTGGTTTCATCCGATAAGTCCTGAAAGGTGCTTGTTAGGTGAATTGGACATTCTGAATTCTCCCTCTGCGTACCCGAACAAGCGCCGGAATGTGGAGAAGAGGGTATTTTCACAATAGCTTCATTGCATTAATGTAAGCCTACTTGTGACAATAATAAATATTATTATTATTACTGCTGTGGATCTGGAATCATATGTAGGCCAGACCAGGTAAGGATGGTAGATTTCCTTCCCGAAAGGAAGGACATTTGTGAACTCAGATGGGTTTCTATGACAATTGATGACAATTTCATTGGATACCTTTTAATTCCAAGGGTGAAATTTTCCCCCAAAATGACGAAGTGTCATTTCCAGCGGAAAAAGCGATGTGATTCGCGACGGCACCGGCAGCATGATCTCCAACACCCGATCTCCCAGCATCAACCTCAAAATCCCAACCGGCACTCCTCATGACAGTCCATTTCTGCCTAGGCCTACACTTTCCAGTTCTCTTTGACTCCTGACCCATCAGGCGCCAGCTCATGATGTCCCCTTTGTGTTCCTGCAGGAGAAGATAGCTTGCAACTGGATCGAAAGGGAGAAGATGGCCGAGGGCATGCCTGAGTTATGAATTCTCACTCCCTTCGAGGAAAGGGCATCGGACCTCATTTGGGGAGGTTGTATTGCACCAGGGAAGTGAGGTTTACTGTACCTTCATCCAGATGACATGTTTCAAGGGAGTTGTTAAGTGCCAACACCCTTGTCCAGGCCATTTACTAAAACTTGGCTTGCAGGAACTTCATCTAATGAGGCCAGACCAATTATTTACAATCACAGTCCCCATTGGTACAATCAACATGCCAGTCTGTGCTTGGCTTTTATGCTCGATTTTATAAGCCCCAGCTGAGTAGGCCACCGCCCACTACCGGGGTAGCTCGTATTCCATAAGTCCCATGGGGAGATCAATTATGGATTCCCTGTGGGCCTCGTGGGGTTATAACAACCCCCCCCCCCTCCTCCCATCCAAGGCCAAAATCCACACTATAACGTCCATAATCTCTTGTTCACGGTTCTATCAGTGATTGATTCAGTGGTGTGCAGATGGGGGGGGGGGGGGGGGGGGGGGCGACGGTGCATTGGCCCCGGGCATCCATTGGATGGGGGCATCCAATCAGAGAAGGAAAAAAAAAAATTATTTATTTTTTTTAAATATTTTTTTTTGTTTAAATTTTTTTTTAAATTTAGATTACCCAATTATTTTTTTCAATTAAGGGGCAATTTAGCGTGGCCAATCCACCTACTCTGCACATTTTTTGGGTTGTGGGGGCGAAACCAACGCAGACACGGGGAGAATGTGCAAACTCCACACGGACATTGACCCAGAGCCGGGATCGAACCTGGGACCTCAGTTCCGTGAGGCGGTTGTGCTAACCACTAGGCCACCGTGCTGCCCCAGAGAAGGAAATAAGATAGTAATTTTAAAATTTCAGCGGTGATAAATCAATTTTTGGAGGCTCACCACACTGCAGAGGCAGTTGTTAGCCCTTTATTCCTTTAACATGGTGTACCCTTTCTGTCTAGAGAAAATGGTCCTTCTCCCCATCCCCCCACACGGATGCGGATGATGTACGTGGTGCAACCATAAAAAGCAACAAGCAGACGTGGCTGCTCGTTCCTGCGTTTCCTCGAATCATAACTCGTCTTTTCTTCAGCTTTTTGTGCATCTAGATTAGTTCTTTTACCTACTCAGGTCAGTGAATAGCTCTAGAACAGGTGCAACTACGGTTTTTATAGGTTTTTTGGCGATATTTAATTAAATATTTACGTGGGATGTAGTAAGAGTGAAGCCTGGATGATCAGAGGACTGCTATGGCATTTAATCTCGGAATAGGAGACATTTATTCCTTAACATGCTAATATTCGAATACAGATACCACTAATTTGCAAGTCTATGATATAAATTGCACAAAATTATCAGTGGAGAATCAGTGTGAAATAATTTGATACGAAGGAACAAAGAAATGAAATATGGTTTATCCGTCTGCAACTGACCGATTGTTTACCATTTTCTTCCCATTTTCTCATGCGTCTTACGGTTTTTGAGATAGAAAATGAAATGTTACGAGTATTTCGTGTACAACCGAGTGGAGCACAGAACAGGAAAAAAAAGAGGGCCAGAGTCGAAGAAGAGTCCCATCAAAGAGGGGCATTAGATGCATGGATAAAAAGAAGTAAAGAAGAAGTAGGAGAACCTAGAGAAGTAAAAGATGATGTGGGTGCAGAGAAGGAATTTTCTGATACGGATTCAGCTCGGTCAGAACATAATACTCTCTCTCCTCAGTCTCGTTGTCAGGATGATGATCCATGTGAAGAAAATAAAGAAGATATTTGCATATTTTTGCAAAGAAGCGATTTTGGCTGTTTGAAGAAACCGATTCCAGATCATTTGAAGATGACAATATTACAACATGGCCCTGAAAGATATCAGAATAAAAGTGGTCCATTTGCTGAGAAGGATGGGAGATCATTTTCCAAACAGTGGTTTGATAAAGTTTCCACAAACGGAGAAATTGTGGAGAGAAAATGGTTGTTATACTCTCCATATCGGAAAGCATGCTACTGTTTTGTTTGCTTTTTGTTTTAAAAGGAGCATTTGTCGTCTGTGTCAAACTTTGGAAAGGAAGACGGTTTCTCCACTTGGAGAAAATTAAATCCAACAATACCTGACCATGGGAAAAGCCCTTCTCATAGAGCTCACATGAGGGAATACCTGAACCTTGTAGTTCGACTCCATCATTCAACTACGATAGATGCTGAACTTCAACAGCAAATGTCTGCTGAAAAGAAAAGATGGAAAGCTATAACTGAACGGATTGTCGAGGTTATATCCTTTCTGGCAAAACAGAATCTGGCCTATTGTGGACATCGAGGAGAAGGAATATCTGGGTTATCAGAGCCAGGGGAGACAGTCAGTGAAAATACAGGAAACTTTCTAGCAACAATCAGACTTTTGGCCAAATATGATGACATCTTAGCAAAACACTTGCAGAGAGGGAAAGAGAAACCAAAAACTTGTCCAACAGAATTCAAAACGAAATAATCAATCTTCTTGGTGAAACTGTCAAGAAAAATATAATTTCCGAAATTAAGGACGCAAAATATTTTAGCATAATGCTGGATTCAACTCCAGATATTGCCCATGAAGATCAGGTTTCTGAAATTCTGCGTTACGTTCATATTGATGAAAACAGAAAATTAGAAATAAAGGAGACATTTCTGGGATTTTTTCAAGTCAACAAGAAAGATGCAGTCAGCCTGGTAAATAAAATTCAGGAAAAATTGGAAGAAGACAAAATTTCCATGAATGACTGTCGTGATCAAGCATATGATAACGCAGCAGTTATGGCTGGAGTGAGAGGAGGTGTTCAACAAAAAATTCTTGAAGTTAACCCAAAAGCTGTGTTTGTGAACTGCGAGAACCACAGCCTCAATTTGGCCTGTGTCCATGCAAGTGAGGTGCAACCTGTTGTTGTTACATTTTTTGGCATTCTAGAAAAACTCTTTACTTTTTTTTCTTCATCTACTTCTCGTTGGGAAGTGTTAAAATCATTTGTCACTCGGACTGTGAAAAGACAGTGTGACACAAGATGGAGTTCCAGCCATGATGCTGTGCAAGTAATCCACGAAGAGTGTGACAACGTTATTGCAAGCCTTCAACACCTGCTGGAAGGAGAATTTTCAAGGGAAACTAAATCTGATGCAGGATCGCTACTTAACTCTATTCAACAGTTCCCGTTTATAGCTTTATTAAATTTTTGGTACTCTGTTTTATCATCAGTGGAGAAAGTCTCAAAACGTTTGCAGGATCCGAAAATGGGGTTCCATGAAGCTTCTTGTGATCTGAGAGGACTTATTCATATCTTGAATTTGAAGAGTGACGAAATTATCCACAATGCAATAGATTTAGCCAATGAATATTGTGAAAATTGGGGAATACCAATTGCACGAACAAGGAGAAGAAGAAGAATGCCTGGAGAGTCAGCAAGAGATAGTGGACTGACGGCATAAGAAGAAATGAATAGAGTAATGGTAGAGATTGTGAACAGATTAAAAACTGAAATTGAAGACCGCAGTGTCCGTCTTCAAAGACTCAGTGACCGATTTTCTTTTCTTCTGAACTTGAATTCAGTAGTGATTGAAGATGAACAAGAAAGAGAGAAATTAAAAAAGGAATGTTCAGACTTTGCAAATTATTATGACAATGATGTGGTTGCAATTCAGTTATATGACGAAATTATTGATTTTGTGATGCTCCTTCGAGCTGGAGGGAATAGAGTTCCCCCTGATCCTAAAGATGCTCTGGAGTCTTTACTGCAGTATGGGAGGGCTGTCTTTCCGACGCTGTGTGTTTCATACAGATTACTGCTTACAATTGCATTTTCAGTCGCAAGCTGTGAAAGGTCATTTTCAAAACTGAAATTAATAAAAACATATCTGAGGTCTTCTATGTCACAGGAGCGACTGACCAACCTGGCTTTAATAAGCATTGAAAACATTTTTCTCACAGCTGATGTAAAAAGTGAAGTAGTTCAGGTGTTTTGTGACAGGAGGTATCATTTGGGGAAAAGAACTTAATAAATTTGATTGATTAATATTAAAATCGAATAAAGCGTTTATTTCATGTTTCATCTGTGTTTATATATTCAAAATGTTTTCCTTTCTCATAATATTTCTCAGTATATTAGGCCTTATACTTGAGTCTTTGGGGCATACAATCAAGATTTGCCCCGGGCATCACCAGACCTCTGCACGCCGCTGGATTGATTGTGGTCAGAAAAGAAACCTCGGAGTATTGTGGGATCTCAATTTTCTAAAAGAGCCTCTCTATGTACGGATTTGTGTGTATTTAATAAGAAAACATGTTCGAACGGAAAAGCTACAAAGCTTTGGCTGTACAACATAATATGGTTCCTATTCAATTTTATTAGCTGCTGCGTGTAGTTACTCCTGCTCAGAGATCTGCTTTCATGGTCTGTCATGCTTATCTCCCTGCAACCATCTGAGGAGGCCTTCTGTGCCACTTCACAGAAGCCTGTGCTTCTGCCTGCAGTGGGCCTGAGTCAGGATGCATGTAACAGTTGGCCAACTGTCTTTTCTCCAGCAGGTTATTGTCGGGATCTTGTTTGTCTGTTTGTGTGGACACCTCTGTGTCCATTTCTGAGCCAGAGTCGTCTTTGCCCTGGTAGTCTGGGTATAGAGTCACGGATGCACTCCCTGGCTAAGGAGTGGTTCCTGGCTAGGTGGAGGTATCGATGTCCTCTAGAGTGGGCTCTTGTTTCTTTAGGTGGTCCACGCGTTTACGTAGGGTCTTCTTTGGTTCTTAAACTTGTATGAGACAGGTCCAGTGACTTCTTTTAATTGTGCCTCCATTGAATAGGCCTTTTATTCTTAACTTGAGTCAGGATGCCAACAGGTAAAATGAACAGAGACAAATCTGAAGCCTCAAGGCCGCCAGCTACTCCAGGTTACCTATCACAACCACCTGAAGCATCCTCAATGGAAGCTCAGCAGCCTTCCACCTTCTCAAACTATAGCTAATGGCAAACATTTCATAGGAATGCTAGAAAATATAAATAAATGGAGAAATTAGTCACTAAGGGATTACACAAGGCTGATTCTTCATTATTTCAGTCAACTGCTTGGCATGGATGGAATTGAATTTCTGCATAGACTTGTTTTTGTTCTGAATTTGGCAATTATTCTTGAGGTAGAATGAAGATAAGATCCATGTGGTTGGACTGAAGGTAAACATTTAATAATAATCTTTATTGTCACAAGTAGGCTTACATTAACACTGCAATGAAGTTACTGTGAAAAGCCCCTAGTTGCCAAATTCCGGTGCCTGTTAGGGTACACAGAGGGAGAATTCAGAATGTCCAAATTACCTAACAGCTCGTCGTTTGGGACTTGTAGGAGGAAACCGAAGCACCTGGAGAAACTCACACAGTTGCGGGGAGAACGTGCAGACTCCACACAGTCCTGACCCAAGCTGGGAATCGAACCTGGGACCCTGGAGCTGTGAAGCAACAGTGCTAATCACTGTGCTACCGTGCTGCCTGATAGAGGCCGTGAGAACAGTATTGTTAATGTATAAATGGAGCATCAACTTTAATGAGCTCTGACTAGTCTCACATTATTTTAGCTTGTAAACTTTTTTTCCCATAAAATTCCATCAGATACCTTGAATGAATAATTTGCAGATGCTGCTAATGACCTCATATAAAATGCTCCGTGTTAAGATCTGCCAAATCACTGCAACTTTAAACCCACATTTCCTGTCTCTTTGTTACCCGGAGCTATTATGCGTATTTGTATAGCATGAGCACAGCCACTATATCTGCAGGGTTCTCATGATGCTTTCTAGCATTTACCTTGACCTTAAAACCAGATTAATAACTGGCTCCTGGAAAGAGGTGCAAAGAGACAGTAAGAGCAAGGAGCTGAAATTTAAATATCTTGTTTGTAGAAAGTGGAAAGAAAAAATAAGAGTGAAGAAGAAAATCAAAGAGAAACCTGAACCTCTTCAAGTTCATAGCAAAAGTAGCGCAGATAAAGAGACTCCATCAGAAAAACAGGAAACAGACCAATCCCAGGATAGTGACAAACTACCTTTCAGCAGTCCAGAAACTAGTTTGCCAGAGCCCTAATGCCACTTTGCTTTCAGTAATTGTTGAAGTGCAGTAATACAAAGCCACTGTCTAATAAATGTATTTCATTATAATGCATTTCATCAATATTCACAATATATTATATGAATATGGCAGAGCGCTGTAATCAACACATTTTGAAGATCACTGTCGGTAGCTTCTTGCTATTCTGCAGTGGCACATAATTGTTTACCTCCCGGCTAAGATTTAATGAGACACAATAGGGTAAAAATTCCAGTTGGTGAAGTTTGCTTAAGAATGCCGAATGCTCTTATAATATATTCCTGTATGTGTGGTTCTTATTAAGATAGTAGCCCTTCTAAAATAAGTGGCTTGCATCAAAATAGCATAAGAATTTAGCAGGAATTTCAGAATTTCACTGAGACTGGATTCTATTTTGATCGCTCGACCTTTGATCCACATTTAAATTCTTTGGGGCAAAACCATCTGTTGAGAAATCCATGCAGTTCAGGTGGAATGCTGGGTTTACTCCAGATTGTGTGTAAGTAGCATTCCACTTGATCCCATGAGCTTCCTGTTCTGACAATTAAGCTAAAACTATCCCCAATGCTCCTGTTAAAATATTTCAGTCTTTACAAGCTCCAAATGCACTGTCTACTGGAGCAGAGTATTTTTCACCTGACTACAGTGAAAACTGTTTTTCAAAAATCGAAACAAATTATTCCCTTACCCTTTCACATTGGATAATTTGTAATAGCCGATGTATAAAAAGTGGACAGCTGAACTCGACAGGATTCGTTAAGTAAATTTTCATTTCAAGAACTATCCTTGTTAACAACTATGGTTGTTAATGTTTCAGCTGCATTCACAGAATACAGTTGTGAAAGCTTAGCTTTGGTGTAAAAAAGAACCACTTGGATGAAGCCGTAGTCCAATGATGACTGGATAAAAGCAAATTACTGCGGATGCTGGAATCTGAAACGAAAGGGAAAATGCTGGAAAATCTCAGCAAGTCTGGCAGCATCTGTAGGGAGAGAAAAGAGCTAATGTTTGGAGTCCGATGACTCTTTGTCAAAGCTAACAGACAGAGAAAGTGGGAAATATTTATACTGTGGAGTAAGAATGAAAGATGAGTCATAGCCATAGAAACCCAGGGAAACTGGGTGCTACTGGCCACAGATACCAAGGTGAAAGAGTGTTAATGGCAGTCCCCAGAGAGAACAAAAGATGTGAAAGGTCAAACAGCAGGGAAACTAATATCAGAGGATGAACTGTAGGTGTGGGGGAGGGGAGGCGGAAGCAAAGAGGAGAAAGGTGCAGGAAAGGTGGATAAGATGGGGGGGGGGGAATTAAATGTATATTAAGAAAGAAGGAAATGGTAAAAGACAGTTAAAATAAAATGAAAACAAATGGGTCGAGGTGGGGTACAGCTGATCATCTGAAGTTGTTGAATTCGATGTTCAGGCCGGAAGGCTGTAATGTGCCTAACCGGAAGATGAGATGTTGTTCCTCCAGTTTGCGTTGCGCTTCACTGGAACATTGCAGCAGGCCAAGAACAGACATGTGGGCATGGGAGCAGGGTCTTTTGTTAAAATGGCAAGCAATGGGAAGGTCAGGAACCTGAATGCGCACAGACCGAAGATGCTCAGCAAAGCGATCACCCAGTCTGCGTTTGGTCTCTCCGATATAGAGGCGACCACATTGGGAGCAGCGAATGCAGTAGACCAAATTGGAAGAGATGCAAATGAAACGCTGCTTAACCTGGAATGAGTGTCTTGGGCCTGGGATGTTAAGCATGGAAGAGGTAAAGGGGCAGGTGTTACACCTTTCCTACAGATTTCCCTACAGATGCTGCCAGACTTGCTGAGATTTTCCAGCATTTTCCCTTTCGGTCCAATGATGACTGACCTGTTTGAGATGTAGAAATCACTCATAGCACACAACCACTGCAGATATTGGGTGCATAAAGCTCTCTGTTCAGTGGTATGTGTGTCACGCTTGATCCAAAATGGCTTCTGCGGTATCACACACACTTTCAGTTCTGGTTGCTAGGCACCATTTTGGTAAGGGCATTAGCATAGATGCAGGAACTGCATAACAATAATAGCTAGAGTGGGCAGCTTGTGTTGTCAGGCAGTGTGCAATGATGATTTGATAGCAATGGCATATTTTTAATCTGAACATTCCAGCTAATGTCCTTTCTTAATCTCGCACGGCTGAACACCCACTCAGCATGAGGAAGGAAACCTCTAGTAAAGGGGTCAGCAACTACTTTTAGATTAGCTCCTGCTGAATTTGTAAAAGGAAGATTAAACCAATATTTTTCATGACTACTGGACATCTCAAAGCACTTTACACCCAATGAAATACTTTTGAAGTGTAGTCACTGTTGTAATATAGTAAAGATGGCAGCCAATTTTACACACGGCAAACTCACACAGCAACAACATGATGAAAGGATAACTTATTTTTACAATGTTGACTGAGGGATAAATATTGACGAAGACACCAGTGATAACTTCCCTACTCTTCTTTGAAATGGTGTTGTGGGATCTCTTACATCCACTTAATTAGACAGTTGAGGCCTTGTTTAATGTCTAAGCATTTGGTGTTTTGGCCATACTGCTAGCTAAAGTTATTGAAGTCTGCAGGGAATAGTGTGGTATGAAGCACTTAGTTCCAAATTTGGTGCACTGATTTGTATCACCCTGCAGTATGATAGGGAGGATGAGCAGACACACCACAGAGAAAGGCAAGCTGCTGGAAGGTGGAGGAGGAGAAATTGGGGAGGGTTTTTTTTTGCAGGAAGCCATATCATTCCAGGGTCATCAGAGAGCAATTCGCAGACCACAACCTGAACAACCAAAAGTATGTCAAACATCTCCATTTCACTACGAAGCTATTCACTAAAATATGCCACCTTTTGTAGCTTCACCTCAGAGCAGAGTGAGGATTGGATTACCAATGGAGGTGAAGGTGACTATGGCCATGGACATTTATGTGCCTGGCTGCTTCCAGACTGGAGTATGTGGCATCAGCAAGATGTTCCAGTTTGCAATCACCTGTTGCATATGATTTAGGTTCTGTATGTGGAGGGATCTGATGACATATCATTTCCTCTATATAGAAGCAAACAGATGTCTATTATAATGGATATGATAAATAAACACTTGGATAATCATGATCTGATTGGACACAGTCAGCATGGGTTTACGAATGGGAAACTATGTTTGATAAACGTGTTGGAGATTTGTGAGGATGTTACTAACAAAATTGACTAAGGAGAGTCAATGGACACAGTACATTTGAATTTTCAGAGGCTTTTGATAACGTTTTGCACAGGTGGTTGATTAGCAAAATAAAAGCATGTGGGATAGGAGGCAATATACTGGCATGGATTAAGGATTGGCTAACAGGCAAGAACCAAAGAGGAAGAATAATTGGATCTTTCTTTCTTTGGCAGGCTATGGCTAGTGGGGTACTGCAAGGATCAGTACACTTGGGCCCCAGCTGTTCACAATATATATGAATATATATATATATATATATACGGGCAGCACGATGGCACAGTGGTTAGCATTGTTGCTTCACAGCTCCAGGGTCCCAGGTTCGATTCCCGGCTTGGGTCACTGTCAGTGAGGAGTCTGCACATTCTCCCCGTGTCTGCGTGGGTTTCCTCCGGGTGCTCCGGTTTCCTCCCACAGTTCAAAGATGTGCAGGCTAGGTGGATTGGCCATGATCAATTACCCTTAGTATCCAAAAAGGTGGGGCGGGGTTACTGGGCTATGGGGATAGGGTGGAAGTGTAGGGATCGGGTGGAGATGTGGGCTTGGGTAGGGTGCTCTTTCCAAGGGCTGGTACAGACTCGATGGGCCGAATGGCCTCCTTCTGCACTGTAAATTCTATGATTCTATGAATGATTTGGCTGTGGGGACCAAATGTAATATTTCCAAGTTCATGGATGATACAAAACTAGGTGGGAATGTGTGCTGTGAGGGAGATGTAAAGAGGGTTTAAACAGACTTAGAGTGGGTAAGAACATGGCAGATGGAACATAATGTGGAAAAATGTGGGGTAACCCACTTTGGTAGAAGGAACAAATGTGCAGCGTAATTCCTAAATGGTAAGAAATTAGAAAGCGTACAAAAAGGACCTGGGTGTTCTTGTCCCTAAGTCACTGAAGGCTAACATGCAGGTGCAGCAAGCTATTGGGAAGGCTACTGGAAAGGAAACCATTATCGCAAAAGGATTTGAGTCCAAGAGTAGCAAAGTCTTGCTTCAATTGTATAGAGGCTTGGTTCGACCGAACCTGGAGAATTGTGTGCAGTTTTGGTCCCTTTAGATCAGAAAGGATATTATTGCCACAGAAGGAGTGCAACAAAGGTTCACCAGACTTGTTCCAGGGATAGCAAGACTGTCTTATGAAGAGGGATCTGTGTTCTCCAGAGTTTCAAAGAATGAGATGTGATCTCATTGAAACCTACAAGATACTTAAAGGGATAGATGCAGGTAAGATGCTTTCCTTGGTTGGTATTCTAGATTCAGGGGCACAATTTCAAAATAAGGGGCAGCCACTTGGGAACGAGATGAGGAGAAATTTCTTTACATAGTAGGCTGTGCATCTTTTGAATTCTCTACCCGAGAGGGCTGTATGTTTAATGTAGAGATCGATAAATTTATGATTAACAATACCTTTAGAGGTAAAGGGAATAGGGGGTGTAAAAGGCATTGAAGTGTCCAATCAGCCATGATCGTATTGAATGGTGGAACAGGTTCAATGGGCTGAATGGCCTACTCCTGTTCCTATCTTCCTATTCCTATGTTCTTATGACTTTCTGAGGATCCAATAGTGCAGACTGCCATTGGCATACATCACTTTATGGGCACTGCATGTCAATTCTGAGTTGTACTGCAACCATAAGGGATTTCTATTCCTCAATGTCCAGTTGGGTCTGCCCATAATTAGCACATCATGCAGGTCAATGCCCTGTATCCTGGTAGCAGTGTTAAGAATCTCTCTGATTTTAGAATACCAGTTCTTAACGGTGTATATATTCAATCTGGTATATTGTGAGAAAGATATGCAAACCAGGAAGGGACATTCCAGTCATTTTGTGATCAATTAATAAAGAATATTTATTAACTGAAAAGAAAACAAATGACAAGAAGGACTATAATACATTACAACATTTAACTACACTGATGGCTATACACACACCGTATCTTGAAGTTATCCCTTGTTCTCAACTACTTACATTTCCTGAACTCTGAGAAATGCTCCCTTTCCCCAAACAATATCCATTATTATATAACTCTATGAGCTAAATCCAGCAGATAGTTACCACCCACAGGTTATTTGACCACATTTGGGAAAACTTTCTTCCGTTTCAGTGAAGGAATAATCTTTTCTTTTTGAGTTTTGGATTTTAAACTGCAGCCTTTCAGCAATAACATGTTTTCTAGAGAGCCTGCTTACTACAGCTGGGTGTGGCTATGATGGTAGCTGCTTCTATTTTTGTGTTCCTTTCTCCAGTTACCTTGCTATGGATATACTATTCTTCCCTTTGATGTTACCCATCCTGTGGACCCGACCTTTTGCATATAAGTGACAATTACCTTATCTCTCCACTTTGAAGTCACCTCATCTGTACTCCATTGTTTTTCCCCTAATCACACAAATAAACACTTTATTTTCTACTGGTATGCTAATTCACATATCAACGTATTCCTTCTGACAGCTGCACTTATCAGTCCCCTTTTATCTCCTTTCTTTATTTTATTTTATCCTAATTTAATTTTTTAATTTAACTTTCCTCAATCCTTAACAGCAATCATGATGCCTTCATTCTGCAGTAATCAATTGTACATCTGTGTTTGAGCAACCATAACACCATAAGGCCATAAAAAATAGGAACAGGAATAGGCCATTCACTCTCCTTGAGCCTGCTCCATCATTCAATAGGATCATGGGTGATCCAACATTCCTCACATCTACTTTCTTGCCCTTTCCCCATAACCCTTGGTTCCCTTACTGATCAAGAATGTATCTATCTCACCCTTAAATATACACAGGGACTCTGCCCCCACAGCTCTCTGTGGAAAGGAATTCCAAAGACTCACAACCCTCTGAGAGACGAAATTTCTCCTCATCTCGGTCTTAAATTGGCACCCCTTTATTCTGAGACTATGCTCTCTAGTCCTAGACTCTCCCAAGAGCGGAAACATCCTCTCAGCATTTACCCGGTCATCCCCTTAAGAATCACATATGTTTCGATGTGATCTCTTCTCTTTCTTCTAAATTCCAATGAGTAGAGTCCCAACCTGTTTAAGTTTTGCTCATAAATCAGTCCACCATATTGAGGATCATCCGAGTGAACCTTCTCTGAACTGCTCCAATGAAGTAATATCATTCCTTAAGAAAGGGGACCAAAACTGTTCATAGTACTCCAGATGCGGTCTCGCCAGTACCTTATACAGTTGCAGCACGACTTTGCAACTCTTATACTCCAACCCCCCTGACATAAGGACCAACATTCCATTAGCCTTCCTGATTACCTGCTGCATCTGTGTGTCTGATTTCCGTGGTTCATGCGCAAGTACCCCCAAGTCCCTTTGTGTTGCAGCTTCCTGCAGATTTTTTCCATTTACATAATGCTCTGCTTTTTTGTTCTCCTTTCCAAAATGAACAATTTTACATTTACCAACATTATACTCCATTTGGCAACTTTTTGGCCACTTACTTAACCTAGCAATATCTCTTTGCAAACTGTTTTTATCCCTTGCCTTTCTACCTATTTTTGAGTCATTTGCAAATTTGGCTGCAGTCCATTCATATCATTCCTCCAAGTCATTAACATATATTGTAAACAGTTGTGGTCCAGCACTGATCCCTGTGGAACCCCACTTGTTACAGGTCACCAACTTGAAAAAGAACCCCTTATCCCCACTCACTGTTTCCTGACCCTTTACCAATTCGCTACCCATGCCAATATACTACCTCCAACACATTGTGATCTTATCCTTTGACGTAACCTTTTATGAGTCCTTATGAGACAAACGTTTTCTGGAGGTCCAAATACAACACATCTACTGGTTCTCCTCTATCCACTTGATTGAAACTACTTCGAAAAACTCTAATAAATTAGTCAGACACAATTTCCACAAGGGCAACCACAAAATACTTGGCTTATGTAAGACCCATTCACGCTTGGCCAGCATGAATTTCTTTTCTATTTTATGGGGTTTGGATGTCACTGACTGGGCACCATTTATTCCCCATCCCTAACTGCTCTTGAGAGGGTAGTGGTAAGCCGCCTTCTACAATTGTTACAGTCCATGTAGTGTAGGTATGAGCGCAGTACTGTTCGGAAGGAAGTTCCAGAATTTTGACCCAGCTAGAGTGAAGAAATAGTTCTAAATCAGGGTGATGTGTCACTTGTGGAGGAGCTTGCAGGTGATGGTGTACCCATGCATCTGCTGCCATTGTCCTTCTTGGCGCTAGGTGTTGTGGGTTTGGAAAATGTTGTCGAAGGAGCCTTGACGAGTTGCTACATTGTACCTTGCCGATCAAAATATGTTTGTGGCAATTAAACAATGTTTCAGCTGCCTAACCACTCTAGGGGAGCCTCCTCGCTGGAATGTATCTTTCATTGTGGTGTAATTCAATGGAGGCTAAGACATTCGCCATCAGACCCTGAAATATGGTGGGTCAGCAATGTTCTCATGGTCTACACTACCACTTGCACACTGAAGAGGATTGTTTCAAAGGTCAATGTAAAGACCTGTGTCAAGTTGGTACCGAGGTCCTCCATGCTTCTTGACAAGTGATTGCAAACCTTCTGGTGTGGAAGGCATCACAATTCACTGAGAATTTAAATGAGTATTTCATTGTACATACCGATCAACCTTATCCTGTATGTCATCCCATTGAAGTCCTCACCTGAGTCGTCTTCTGCAGCAGAACAAATATGCAACCTGGAAAAGGTGGTACAGTACTTGCACAACCCTCTGCCCTGGCTGCAACACATCATGGTGCCCAGTAACACATCATATGCAGATTCTGCCTCTCAGCTACCTTGTAAATGCATTGCGTCTGTAACTGAGTTGGTTACTTTGAGTTTGATATTGAACATGAACAAGGATTTGTAAAATGTTTTTTTTATTTCCATGTAGGATTGGTACTTATTTTGTGCTTTAAATTCAGTATCCTAGACGTATTCTGTTTGTTGATGAACGTGTTGTGTGGGGATTTACTGGTAGTTTAAACAATTCTGTATGATAAAATGCCCTCATGCTGCTGCAGATCCCACTGGGTGGCACAGAAGTATAATTGTTAATACTGTTGCTTCACAGCTCCAAGTTCGATTCCCGGCTTGGGTCACTGTGCGGAGTCTGCACGTTCTCCCCGTGTCTGCATGCGTTTCCTCTGGCTGCTCCAGTTTCCTCCAAGTCCTGAAATTCATGCTTGTTAGATGAATTGGACAGTGCATTCTCCCTCAGCGTACCCGAACAGGCGCCGTCATGTGGCGACTAGGGGATTTTCACAGTAACTTCATTACAGTGTTACTGTAAGCCTACTTGTGACACTAATAAAGATTATTATTATTACAAGTTTATTAGGACCATAAGACAAAGGAGCAGAATTAGGCTATTCAACCCATCGAGTCTGCTCTACCATTTGATCATGGCTGATATGTTTCTCATCTCCATTTGTCTGCCTTCCCCCCATAACGCCTGGCCCCCTTATCAATCAAGAACCTATCTATCTCTGTCTTAAAAACACTTAGTGATTTGGCCTCCACAATATTCTGCGGCAAAGAGTTCCACAGATTCACCACCCTCTGGCTGAAGAAATTCCTCCTCATCTCTGTTTTAAAGGATCATCTCTTTCGTCTGAGGCTGCGTTCTAGTTTGTCCTGCTGATGGAAACATCTTCTTCATGTCCACTCTATCTAGGCCTCTCAGTATTCTGTAAGTTTCAATATGATCCCCCTCATCGAACCCGGGGCCTTGGTGCCAAGAGGCAGCAGTGCTAACCACTGAGCCATCATGCTGTACCTTCCCATATCCTCCAATAAGTACAGACCCAGAGTCCTCAACTGCTTGATATGCTTGATATGTTTGGAGTCTACAGCAATCCTGGGGTTATGGGGAGAGGAGGTGAGTGGAGAGATCTGTGTATATTTTACTCATTTTAAATATTGCCCTTCTAAGTGTTATCAAAAGTTATTTAATTTTGCTCTGCTACTTTTGTGAGTCGCATTTCTTTCTCATTCTGGAAGTGTGAGAAAATTGGCTGGCTAATTCGGAAATTGGTTTTAAAACTTCGATAATCTGTAACAAAGAGTCACAAAACCTAATAATCATGCAATTGTTCTATTAAAATGTGTGACCCTTGGATTTGAATTTCTGTGCAGGATTCAAAGTTGCAGTTTGATAATATCTGCTTGGATAAAGTTAAGCTTAATGGCATTGAGCATACATAGTTATATACATAGTTGAGCATACATAGTTACAACATAGTTACAACATAGACAGAAGTTAAACCTATCACTAGACAAGATAGATATTCTAATTACTGATGGATTTACGTGGACAACCTTAATGACACTTAATGTTTCATTATGCTCTGAAATAATAATGTAACACGGGAAACACGACTGGACAGAGAATCGGTTCTGACGCTGAAAACACGGCGGGTGCTGATTTCACGGCAAATCGCAATTCTCCGCCTCCTCGACAGCAGCGTCAATGCATTCCACCAGGCATGTACAGTAAACACCCTTGGCATATCATTAGCGGGCCTGACTCAGTATTCTCCGAGGACTCTGCGATTCTCTGCCTCCTTCTTGGCCTATTTCCCAAAGGCGAGGTTCACCTGTGCTTTTAAAAATCGTGAAACTGACGCAATGGCAATGAGAGAGAGAGAGGAGGTAGGACACGGAGAGGCGCAACTGCGGGCTGCCGGACCGGACACTGGCCGGCTGGCTTGAGTGGGGATGGGGGCCCCTGCCAAGGCCGGGGTGGAGGGGGGGGGGGGGGGGAGGGGTGATGGGGGAACGGGTCGTGGGGTCGGGATGACCCTCCCCACAGGACTGAGCCTATGCCTAGGCACGCACCGCCTTGCCACAGCCTGCAGGTCAGCCATCTTGCTGCATACCCCACTGACCACCCACCTTGACCCCTGCTTCTGCGGAGTGACACCAGTCATATGGCCTCGGTGGCACACAAGATTGACACCACCTCCAGCTCCTGCACACGGTTGGCCTCCTCCACCTGCTCGCCGACAACCCCTCATGTAGCACCTGGCTCTGTGACTGCATCTCCACTAAAGATGGGACTGTCCGTTCCAGAAGCCCAAATCCCGTCTGGACGGCAGCTAGTCCCTGGGGGGGGGGGGGGGGGGGGGGGGGGGGGCTGGCCTCCGACCATCCACCCACTTGGGAGTCCCTACCTCCACCTGATGTACCAGAGCATCTGTGTGGTACACACCAGGGGATGTCCCAGGAGCCTCTCCACTAAAGTTCCCAACCAACGTGAGTGTCTCTGGGTTGGTGGAGGGTGTTGGAGCCAGCTGTGGCGGCAAAGTCAGTGTCATCACTGCACAAGATGCATTATTAGACTGAGAGCAGGGAGAGTGGGGTGAGGGTGGGGGTGAGGGTGGAAGTGGTGTGGGGATGAGGGTGGACGTGAGGGGGGATGAGGGTGAGAATGGTATGGGGGTAAGGGGGTGAGGTTGAGGGTGGTGTGGGGATGAGGGTGATGTGGGGGTGAAGGTGAGGTGAGGGTGAATTGGGATGAGGGTGAGAGTGGCATGGGGATGGTGTTGGGAGGTTGACAAACGTGTTATGGGAAACCACAGCTCAGCGGGGTATCGCTTCCTCGCCAGCAGCCGACATCCACCACGGCGACTTACGTTCCCTCTGGGCTGCAGACCACATCCAGGGCCCTCTGCTCATCCATGGACAGGGGCCGCAGGTCCATCGGTCCCCCTCCAGTTTTCTCCTGCTCCCGGTGGTTAGGGGCGGCCTTCTCCTGGGCGGTGGGAGGATGGTGGGGTGTAACAGAAAACAACAGGGTTAGACAGTCTGACTTATGCAGCCCAAGGTGTGGGCAGCTGGGGGCATCAGTGGCCCATATGGGTGCCGCCATGTGGTGCAGGCAGGGTTTTCGCTGCCCTCCGGCTATAGGGGAGTGTCAGGTTATGGATGTGTGGGAGGGGTTAGTTCCATGGGCAGAGAGAGTGCTGCCTACTCACCCTGGCCACCCTGAGGACGTTATGCAGTTTCTTCCAGCACTGCAGGCCAGTCTGGACGGTGTTTTGCTGGTAGCACTGGCCACCTCTGCCCATTGGCATGGCGAACGGCAGCGGCTGGCAGCCTCCTTCCTGGACCAGGGTACAGGGTGGCCAACCTGTCCTCCACCGGGTTCAGGAAGGTCTCGAGCTCACATCAGTGAATCTTGGCGTCGCTCTCCTCACTGCCATGTTGTTGGCTGGGATGGTGTGCGTGGGGAGTGAAGTGTGTGTATGCGTTTGCAGCTTGTCAGCCTCCCGTCAATCACGGACCCGGCGAGTCCCGCACCATTTTTCAATGGAATTGATTGTGCTCCACATGGCGCTGGTGCCAACCACTCCACAGTTGCTGAATCGATCCAGGTTCGGCGCCAGTTTTGCTGTCGTGAAAGTCCACAAATTGTGCGTCGGCGTCAACATTTAGTCTCAGAAACGGAGAATTTGCTGCTCATTTAAATTTGTAAGTGCGTTTTGTAAACTACTTTTGCACTATGTATTGTGAAGAGGACTGGTAGCTTCAATTTGGCGTTTACATTTATATCCTTTTAAAATGGTCCATTTCCTTTACAAAGAATCTAAACAACCACAAATTATCTCCATTCACATTCAGTGCAATAGAACTTACACATTAGAAATGAATATCTAGAGACAAGGATAAGGGAGAGAATATTTAATCTTCTGAACAGGTTTTGAAAGGTCACACCATTCAGAAGTAAGGGAATTAAATGGACCCAGAATTTCAGCATGATGGAGAGGCTGTCCGTTGTGGCGGACACAGCAGATTAGCCAGGAAATCCTGTTACTTCCCCTGATAAAGACTGTCCTTATTTTCATGGGAGGAGAATTAGAGCCAAGCCGTGATTTGTGCATGTGAGGTTTTCAGAGGCATCTGGCGATTTAAACCATCAGATTCTTCCACTGAAGTAGGGGGCGGGATGCTCCGATCCTGAGGCTAAGTGTTGATGCCATCGTAAATGCCGTCGCGTTTCTTGACGGCATCAACATGGACTCGGGAGCAGTGATTCTGACCCCTACAGGAGGCCAGCAACGGCACTGGAGCGACCCATGCCACTCCAGCTGCCGACCCCGGCTTCAGATGGGCATCGCAGGTCTGCGCATACACAGTGGGACCGGCGCCAATGCACGCATGCGCAGTGGCTCCCTTCTCCGCGCCGGCCCCGACACAACATGGCGTAGGGCTACAGGGGCCGGCGTGGAACAAAAGAGGCCCCCAGCCCGAGAGGCCGGCCTGCCGATCGGTAGGCCCCGATCACAGGCCAGACCACAGTGGGCCCCACCCCCCCTTTCCTGGGGTCAGACCCCCCTCCTCCCCTGCACCAGGCCGGCCCAGGATGCATGTACGCCGAGGTCCTGCCGGGTAAGACCAGATGTGAATGGCGCCGACGGGACCCAGAATTTATGTGTGGTCGCTCGGCCCATCTTCCCGGGCGGAGAATCGCCAGGGGAGGAGCCACGTAAAGCGCCACCCCCCCTCCCGGCGCCGCGCCGACCGCAGCAGCACCAATGGCGCCGATTCTCCACTCTTCAGAGAATCGGCAGACCGGTGTCATTCAGCATCGCGCGATTTGCGCCAGGCACGCGATTCTCCAGCCCAGCCTGGGCTGAGAGAATGCCGCCCAGGATTTTAGTAGGCCTGGAGTGTGAAATTCAAAAGGTGCAGATTAGGCCAGATATGAGTTGGTTTGAACTTGATGGATTCATTGAGCAAGCCTGATTACCCCTCTGGAGTGGTGAGGTAACCCTCTAGATATAGCCTGAGGATACCTTTGGGGGAGAGAAGGCAACCTTTGTGACAGATAAAGCACCCCTTGAGACAAGTAAGACATCCTTTCAGATTGTTGAAGGCAAACATGATTATGCAGAAAATGTGCACAAATTGGGCTGGTTTAGCTCACAAGGCTAAATCGCTGGCTTTTAAAGCAGACCAAGCAGGCTAGCAGCACGGTTCGATTCCCGTACCAGCCTCCCCGGATAGGCGCCGGAATGTGGCGACTAGGGGCTTTTCACAGTAACTTCATTGAAGCCTACTCGTGACAATAAGCGATTTTCATTTTTTCATTTCATTTCAAATCCATTGAAATTGTCAAAGCTGACAAATAACTGTCGAAGCTGTCACAGAACTGTCCAAACCCATTGGAACCATCTCCACTCATTGAAACTGTCAAAGCTGCAAATGGAGATGACTCAACTAGGCTGTAATTTATTTTTTACGATGTGGAGTTGAAAAATATTAGTGTTTGATAATCCATTCAGTCTGTGACATCACCAAACACATGCAAGAGGTGATTTTCGACCCACGTTGCGCCGGATGCACATCCCACAGTGCCGAGAGAATAGCGGAAGAGCCCCTAAATGAACAGCATGATGCTCCCAGCGTGCTGTAGCTGACTCTGGTCACGCCCAGCAAGGCTGTGAACCGTTAGCGTATTTAAATGCTTATTTAAATATCCTTTGTTAGTTTAAAGACGGATTCTCCTAGCTCCCGGAATTCTTCCCACCAGCACCATCCATCCCCACCCCCCCATACCTGGTGCAGTGGAGGCCAGTGGGAATCACTACTGCTGGTGGATTCTACATTGCCCAATGCCGGTTGCCATCCACGGAGAATGGAACGTCGGCCAAAAAGTGCAAAGACCGCCGGGCGGCAACCCCATGCTCTAGTACCCTGTCAGTGGCAGAAGCACGCTACATGCCCCATACCAGCGGGAGGATGCAAATCAGTGGTTTTCACCCATTTGCATTCGCTTAATAGGCTGGTAGCCCCTGTCTACACGCTACCCCGTGATGCACCAATCCCCGCAATGGGAAATCTAGCTGGTGGAATTTGAGGCAAGTTTCCCCAAGCGTGGCCCTGACCCCTTGGGTCAAGGGGGTCAATGCTAAACTAAATTGCCCCACGAAGTCCATTGACTGACCCAACTTTCCCCTGCAATACAAATCCTGCTCTCCTCCTTGACCCCCTCCACTGACCCCCTCAGCCCACCCAACAGATGCCCCCTATCTAACCCCCCCCCCATCAAACACCATAAGAGACCCCTAATAAAGACCCCCAAGAGGGACCCTCATCAGAGAGCTCTGCCTGAAAGCTGAAGAGCAGTCCAGACAGTAGAGTGAAAGATCAGGGCATTTGCACCTAAACGTCTGCTGCCTCAGACAAAAGTGTTTAAAGCCGTAGCTGTGTCAGACATTTCCTCAAAATCCAAATGTGCTTCAAACGGCTTCAAATCTCTTGACAGCCTTTGAAATGTAAATCTTCCATTCAATTTCACACAGCAATGCATTTCATTAAACAGCAATTGACAGTGTCATTACTCCAGAGACAAATACATGGTGGATTGTTGATCTATCTTTCCTTTCATGCTTGAATGCATCTCAAGTACCCTGCTTTGATGGTAACCATAATGTTTATAAACACTCTTGCTATGATTGACAGCTCACCGCCACATCAAAAGCAGCTAAGTGTTTCCTGCTGTGAAAAAGAGAGTGATTGATGTTTTGATGACTCTGTTTCCCCTGTTGTCTCATTTGTAACTTTTGTATATAGTTTTGGGATAGTTGTAATAAGGGGCAGAAGAGGGGAGGGATGTGGTAGCGTGGCCCCTAGAAGGGGGTAGGCTGCGCGGACCATGTGACTGGCTCGGGGCCAATCATGCAGAGCTTGCAAGCCCAGCCAATAGGGAGTACGCACAGGGCCCTGGGAGCAGGAACCTGGGCAGTGTGGATCAGGGAGCTGAAGTGTTAAGATCTATTCGGTGCTTGTTATCTAACTGCCTTTCATCAATAAACCCCTTTGTTAAATAATGGAAGCCTCTGGTGTATGCCTTGAGCCACCACACAGTGCACTCAGCCAGTGTTTTAGAATTACATCTTGGAAAAAGGTCTGCATCAAATGATGTCCCTTGATATGTATGTGCGATAACCTAGCAGGCCTTGATTAATACAACTGGAAATTGATTTATTACACAAAAGGAAGTACTTTTTGCTCCGTGTATCTAGTTCCTCACCTGTGAATAAGCTGACTTTAAATAACTGAAAAGTACTTACAAAAAAGGAGCTACTTACCAAAAAAAGAACCAGTGTGCTATAGTCAATTTAGTAGTAATTATTTTAAAGTACATATTTAAAGTTTTTTAAAACACACTTCTTAGTATTCTTGTATCTAAAAACTGTCAATTGTGAGTATATTAAAGCAGTGACTATACTTAAAAAATCAAGGACTTAACTGATGATAAAGCTTTTGGATGTTCTGAGGTCGTGAAAGGTGACATATAAATGCAAGTCTTTCAAGTTTTTCATTTGAAGGCGGCAACATTTTACGATTAGTGGAAACGAGGCACGCTGATTCACTCAGTTTGGGACCACGGTCAGTTTTGTGGGTAAGACCAGCTTCTAGTGCAGAACTTTTTAAACTAGTGCCAACGATTGTCGATACTCATTGGAATTGAACATCTCTTGCAATTTTGTGCTGCTTTAGTGGTTTTCTGATGAATTGCAGTGAAAGTACCAGCACAACCTCAATGAAACTGGTCTCCATGCCGTACAATTGACCACTTTAACAAAGTTCTAAATTTGGAGCAAAGCTGTAGGTTCTAACAACGCAGACTTTGATATTTAACAGAAATTTAAGAGGGGATAGGTCATGAGCCAATGATAAAACAAAAATGAATTCTTTCTGTAATTGAAAGAATGCAGTGATATCAGTTTTGGGAAAATTCCCCTTATATCCTGGAGCAATTTCATTCACTTTACTAGAGGCTGACACGTCGAAGCAGGCTGGGAACTGATCCAAAGTCTGCTAAACATAACGCACCACCAAATGGTCTGATTGATATTTGAACAGAAAATACCTGCCTTGCCATCTAATTCTGCAGTTAGCACTGAGTTATAGATATTCATAAGTGGATTAATGAAGAAATTCCTATTAGAGCTCTTTAGGTAGGACTTGGAGAGGCACATACATGGACTGCCAGTGCTGACACTGGCCGGCTGGCTGTTGGGGGGGGGGGAAGGGTGATGATGGAGGGATGGGACGGAGGGCCCGGGTGACCCCCAACCCCCCATGCGACCGGGGTGTCCAGGCACAGCCTGCCAGCAAGACAGCCATCTTGCTGCCCATCCCAATGACCACATGCCTTGTCCTCTGGTTCTGCAGAGTGCCACCGGCTGTATGGATGCCCCAACTCTCCACCCCACCACACCTGCTCCCCACCCTCTGCCCCCCCCCCCCCCCCAATCAGCGGCAAGCCGCCGACGGGGCATCCCGTGGCCCACCCAAGGCCAATGCCCACAGTAGCTCCTACAGGGGATACCCGGAGCATGCTGCTGGCATAGCTAGTGCTGACCGACAGTAGCCCTGGCAGCGAGGATGGGTGGCGGGCCAGAGATCCCCATGGTGCAGGGCACCTACGGGGTTAGGGGTGCAGGGATGGGGGAGGGGGAGAGGAACAGGCGGGGCAGGGTACACAATGCCAACTGGGGCCACTGTGTAGCTCGTTAGACCTGGTTGGGCACATAGGTACATTCTATGCTAACATGTCGGCCTTTTACTCACTGCAGACAATGGATATTGGAATTCAACCAGTAATGGTGGCCTTCCTGTTAGTCGCTGCAGGCCTGGGGGATACACTGCAGCTGTATGAGCTGGAACTGGTTGAGGAGGAGAAAGCTGCAGCAGCGGAGCCGGCCCCAGAGGAACAGGAGGCAGCCATCCAGGATGGAGAACCAGCCACAGACAAGTGGAACCACTTACTTCCAGAGGCCACAGACTGACGCAGAGACCCGCTACAATGACGGCCATACATCCACCAGGGGCATGATGGAGCAGTTCTTAGGCATCCTCAAGATGCAATTCAGGTGCCTCGAACACTCACGAGGGGCCATCCAGTTATAATGCTGGGAGGGTCGCCAGCATTCTGATGGCCTGCTGCATCCTCCACAACATCGCAGAGCAGATGGGCGATGTGCTGGAGGAGGAGGATGTGGGGGAGGGTGAGGATAAGCGAGATGTGGGGCCCAGGAAGCCATTGGAGGCCACACAACGGTAGCACCATGGCCGATATGCACCCCCCCCCCACCCTGCGCTCCCACTGTGGCTAGCCCAGACCAGCCCACCCCTCACATCCTTCTGACAGAGCACCGAGGGAGGTAGTAATATTGTGCAAACATATATGGAGATTTGTCCTTTAGCCCCCATCGCTAAACTGTACCCTGCACCCATGCCAACTTAACTAAAGTTTACTTTCCTGGCCTTCCTGGCCTAACACTACATCTAGGTGGATCCCCAGGCAATACATCAGGAGTGGAGCAGCCTGCTGTGATGCCCGCCCTGTGACCTGGGTCCCCGTTTTCTGGGGTGTGGATGGGCCCGGTTGCTCCTCAGGTGTCCCAGTTGGTGTGGTGCCACCCTGTCCTGATCGTTGCCCATGTGATGCACCAGGGACAGGTGGAGGGGGAGTCCTAAGGGGTGCGTTGTTTCGGCACCTCCCCTGCGGGAGTCGCCGACACGGGTCCTCCTCCCTGGGAGTGCCCAATAGACCCCAGGCTACTCCATGTGACTGGTATACGAGCAGAGTTAACCCCTGAAGTTCCCCTGCTACCTGGCGCTGCCAGTCTTGCAGGCCCACTGCCATCTCAACCCGGGTCTGCAAGCTTGCGGCTATGGAGCAGAGAGAGTGGACCACCTCCATCTGGGACTGTGCCACATTACCCGTTGACAGTGCCACCACCTTCTGGTTCTGTGCCACATCAGCCAGTGACTGCTCCATCTCTCTCTGGGACTGGGCCACCTCCATCTGTGCCATTGCCATGTCGGCCAGCACCGGGGCAATGCCACTGACTCTCTCAGACATGGCCCGCTGCGACGCTTAGGAGAGCCGCTACAATGTCCAGGTTGTTCTGACACATGGCTGCCTGTTAGAGGGCTGTCCTGTTCTGGGCCTCGCCACCGCTGGCACAGATTGTCCCAGGCCTTGGACGTGCTGATCCCTTGTCCCCAAGGCCTCCACCACAGACGCCACCCGTGCGGTGTTGGCCTGGGTGGCAAACATGACCGGCACCACCTCCTGCTCCTGCATGTGGTTGGACTCCTTCACCTGCACCTGCAGGTGCTGGGTGCTCGCCGACAAATCCTCACATAGTGCCCGGCTCTTCAACTGCATCGCCACGATCGATCGGACTGTCCATTCCAGAAGCCTAAAACCCATCTGGACGGCAACTAGTCCCTGAGGCCGGCCTGGCCTCTGACCATCTGCCCCCTCGGGAGTTCCTACGTCCACCTGGTGTACCAGATCATGTGTGTGGTTTGCATCAGATAGTGCCCCAGGAGCCTCTTCAGTAAAATGCCCATACGAGGTGAGTGTCTCTGGGATGGTGGAGGTTGTTGGGAACAGCTGTAATGGGAAATCAGTGTCATCCTTGGACCTGAGCCCTGGGTTTTGGGTTGATGGCTCCCGTCCAGCAGGGTCTCAAGCTCGGTCTCTGTAAAATGGGATGGCGCTCTCCTCAATGCCAGCTTGTTGGCTGGGATGGTGGTGTGGGAAGTGCAGTGTGTATATGTGGCTGCAGCCTCAACGGTGCCTCGACAGCGGCTTTAATGCATTCTACACCACACATTCGGTAAACACCATTGGCATATCATTAATGGGTCTGACACGGTGTTCTCCAGGTATACCGTGATGTCCGCCTCTGCCAGGAGGAATTACCGACAGCGAGTTTCACTTGTGGTTTTAAAAATCGGGAAACAGGCACCGTGCCTAAGAAGGGAGAGAGAGGAGGTAGGACTCCTCCAACAGTGCATGCAGGTTCTGGATGGTTGCTGACAATCCCGGCTCTGTATCTGCATCTCCACTATCTATGGGATTGCCCTTTCCAGAAGCTCGAGACCCGTCTGGATGGCAGCTAGTTCCTGCGTTGGGCCGCCCTCCAACCACACGCTCGCCCCCTCAGGGGGGTTCCTACCTCCACTGATGTACCTCAGCACGTGTGTGCTGCATACCAGATTGTGCCCCAGGAGCCTCTTCACTGAGATGCCCAACCGAGGTGAATGTCTCTGGGATGATGGAGGATGTTGGGGACAGCTGTGATGAGAAGCCAGTGTTGCCCCAGGACTGGGTCGCCAGGGTGTCTCGAGTTGGCATTTGGGGGCTCTCTTCGCTATCCGTCGCCTCCTTGTTGCTGAATCTGCTTGGGGTTGGGGTCAGGGGACACCAGAAGGGCTTGCCTTGTCATCAGGTGATCCTGCAAGGCACAAGACATTAAGCGCGATTGGATTGTGGGTTGAGATGGTGAGCGGTGGTGAGGGGGTGGTGTGGGGGTGGTGTGTGGATAGTGAGGGGATGGTGAGGACATGGTGAGGAATTGGTATGGTGGTGGTGTGGGCATGGCCACGCGTGCCATAGGAAACCGCAATGCAACGGTGCTCACTCAGTTGCCCGATGCCAAGCTCTGTCTTTGCGACTGCCATCTCTTTGGGCGCACTGACCAGGTCCAGTACCTGCTCTCTGCGTCAGTGAGGGGCCGCAGATCTGGCGGCCCCCCTTCAGTCTCCCGGTTCTGGGCCGCCGTCTCATTGTGAGGGGTGTATAGAAAGCGCACAGTGCTAGACAGTCGGATGCGGGCAGCACACAGGGTGGGCAGCTGCCAGGGGGTGGTGTCAGTGGGTGTAATAGTATGACTAGGGGTATTACGGTACCTGGGAGTGTGAGCTGCTATTGGTGCAGATGACTCACTGCCCATTGGCCCAGGTATCGTGTGCCTCTCAGCCGATTGGCTGAAAGGAAGGTAGCTCCGCCTACGAGGCGGGGTATAAGAACCCGTGTTCCCCGGCAGCCAGCCATTCTTCTGTACGTCTGCTGCCGGGTCCACATCTTGCGAATTAAAGCCTTTCGTTCGGACTTCATCTACGTTTCGTGTCCATTGATTGTGCATCAATTTAATTCGCAAGATTTTAAAGGATGGAACTTTGCATCAAGCCGGAGTGTCTTCGACTCAGCCCGCACACAGCAAATGCAACAGCAGCATTTAAGCACTGGCTGGCTTGCTTCAATAGCTACCTGAGTACAGCTGAAAACGTCGCGCCGAGGGAACAGAAATTGCACATCCACCACTCGTGCGTTGACACCGGCGTGTACACGCTCATAGAGGACACGACAGACTACGAAGCGGCTATGGACTTACTTAAAGGACATTTCATTCGGCCGGTGAACCAAGTCTACGCTCGGCACTTACTGGCCACGAGGCAGCAGATACCTGGTGAGTCTCTGGATGAATTTTACCGTGCCCTCCTTGTGCTGGGGAGGAACTGCGGCTGCCCACAGGTTTCTGCTGCCGAGCATACCGAACTCCTGATCAAAGACGCCTTCGTTGCAGGTATGCAGTCCTCGCAGATCCGCCAGACTGTTGGAAAGAGAGACTTTAAGCCTCACGGAGGCACGGGCCCTCGCCTCCTCCCTAGACGTTTCAAATCGGAACGCTCGTGCGTATGCCCCCGACCGCGCGGCGGCCCCCTGGGCAGCGTGGAATGCGACCTCCCTAACCCCCACGGACTCGGACCTCCCCCAGGCATGTGCCGCAGTGCGCCAGAATAAACCCACTGGGCCCCGCTGCTATTTCTGCGGCCAGGCAAAGCACCCCCCCGTCAGTGCTGCCCGGCCCGCTCTGCAACCTGCAAGGGCTGCGGCAAGAAGGGCCACTTTGTGGCCCGCTGCCAATCTAAAACAGTCGCAGCGGTCCCGAGCAGCGACCGCGGGTCCTCCCCCCACTCTCCTCAGGGGCCCTGTGCAGCCCACGGACCTCGCTGCCCCCACCCCCCACCGCCACGTGCGTTCCCCGGGCGCTGCCATTTTGGACCCCCAACTCCACATGCGGGGAACAGGCGCCACCATTTTGTCCAACCCCCACCATGTGCGGCCGACGGGCGCCACCATCTTGGATCGGTGCCGAGGACCCCGCAGGTGACTACTCCCTGCCTGATGACGACTCTGAGTTTCTGCCACGACTCGCCTCAGTCACATTGGACCAGTCGCGACCTTGCTCCCTATCCACAGCGAACACGAAGACCCTCCTCAACGGCCACAAGACAAGCTGCCTGCTGGACTCCGGGAGCACAGAGAGTTTCGTCCACCCTGCCATGGTAAGACGCTGTGCTCTTCCTGTTTACCCAGTCAAACAAAAAATCGCTCTGGCTTCCAGTTCGGACTCAGTACAGATCACGGGGTGCTGCATAGCGGACCTCACGGTCCAGGGGAGGGAGTTGAAAAACTACAAGCTATTCGTCCTCCCTCACCTCTGCGCGGCAGCACTCCTGGGGTTAGACTTCCAGTGCAACCTCCAGAGCTTAACATTCAAATTTGGCGGCCCTATGCCCCCCTTTACTGTCTGCAGCCTCGCGTCCCTCAAGGTCGATCCCCAGTCCTTGTTTGCAAACCTCACCCCGGATTGCAAACACGTTGCCACCAGGAGCAGACGGTACAGTGCCCAGGACCGGACCTTCATCAGGTCCGAGGTCCAACGGCTTATGAAGGAAGGGGTCATCGAGGCTAGCAACAGACCCTGGCGAGCACAAGTGCTGGTGGTAAAGACCGGGGAGAAAAATAAGATGGTCATAGACTACAGTCAGACCATCAACAGGTTTACGCAGCTGGATGCGTACCCTCTCCCACGTATCTCCGACCTGGTCAACAGGATCGCGCAGTACAAGGTCTTCTCCACGGTGGACCTCAAGTCCACCTACCATTAGCTCCCCATCCGCGTGTGACCGAAAGTACACTGCGTTTGAAGCGGATGGGCGACTTTACCACATTTTAAGGGTTCCCTTCGGTGTCACAAACGGGGTCTCGGTCTTCCAACGAGAGATGGACCGAATAGTTGACCAATACGGTTTATGGGCAACCTTCCCGTATCTCGATAATGTCACCATCTGCGGCCACGATCAGCAGGACCACGACACCAACCTTAGAAAATTCCTCCGAACCGCAAAACTCCTGAATCTGACCTACAACAAGGACAAATGCGTGTTTAGCACTGACCGTCTAGCCATCCTCGGCTATGTAGTGCGTAACGGAGTAATAGGCCCCAACCCGGAACGCGTGCGCCCCCTGATGGAGCTTCCCCTCCCCCACTCCCTCAAAGCCCTCAAGCGCTGTTTGGGCTTCATTTCATATTATGCCCAGTGGGTCCCCAATTACGCCGACAAAGCCCGTCCCCTCATCCAATCAGCCACGTTCCCCCTGTCGATGGAGGCCCGCCAGGTTTTTAGCCGCATCAAAGCGGATATCGCAAAGGCCACGATGCGAGCTATCGATGAGTCCCTGCCCTTCCAAGTTGAGAGCAACGCGTCCGATGTAGCTCTTGCAGCCACCCTCAACCAATCGGGCAGACCCGTTGCCTTCTTCTCCCGTACCCTCCATGCTTCCGAAATCCGCCACTCCTCGGTCGAAATGGAAGCACAGGCCATAGTAGAAGCTGTGCGACATTGGAGGCACTATCTGGCCAGCAGGAGGTACACCCTCCTCACATACCAACGGTCAGTGGCCTTCATGTTCGACAACGCACAGAGGGGCAAGATAAAGAACGACAAGATCTTGCGGTGGAGGATCGAACTGTCCACCTACAACTACGACATCTTGTATCGTCCTGGGAAGCTGAATGAGCCTCCCGGTGCCCTGTCCCGCGGCACCTGTGCCAACGCACAAGTGGATCGCCTCCGAGCCCTTGAACAGTGACTAGGGAATGCCACATCTGCGCGGAGTGCAAACCGCACTTCTACTGCCCCAAACAAGCGCATCTGATAAAGGCTTCCCGCCCCTTTGGACGTCTCAGCATGGACTTCAAAGGTCCCCTCCCCTCCAACAACCGCAACACGTACTTCCTCAACGTGATTGACGAGTACTCCCGCTTCCCGTTCGCCATCCCCTGCCCTGACATGATCACAACCACCATCATTAAAGCCCTACACACCATTTTCTCCCTGTTCGGATTCCCCACTTACATTCATAGCGATAGGGGATCCTCCTTTATGAGTGACGAGCTGCGTCAATTCCTGCTTAGCAGGGGCATCGCCTCCAGCAGAACGACCAGTTACAACCCCAGGGGTAACGGACAGGTCGTGAGGAAGAACGGTACGGTCTGGAAGACCATCCTGCTGGCCCTTCGGTCCAGAAATCTCCCAGTCTCCCACTGGCAAGAGGTCCTCCCAGTCGCCCTCCATTCTATCCGGTCACTTCTCTGTAAATCCACTAACTAAATGCCTCACGAAAGCCTTCTTGTTTTTCCCAGGAAGTCTTCCTCAGGGACCTCGCTCCCGACCTGGCTGGCTACCCCCAGGCCCATCCTGCTCCGGAAACAGGTGCGGGTGCACAAGTCGGACCCGTTGGTCGAAAGAGTCCAGCTACTTCACGCGAACCCGCAGTACGCGTATGTGGAGTATCCCGACAGCCGACAGGACACGGTCTCCCTACGGGACCTGGCACCCACCGGATCCCGCCCCCTCCCCCAGGCGCCAGCCACCTCACCCCCCCCTCCCCCCAACCCAACTGCCCCCGGCAGGTGCCCCCCCCCCCCCCCCCCCCCCCCCCCCCCCCCGGGCCCCACCGACACCTTCACACGTGCTGCCTAGTGGACAGGACGACCCTCCCCCGGCCTGGCCCCCGCTAGCTCCGACTAGGGGTCCAGACGCAACCGCAAGAACAGGATCATCGCTCCCGGAGTCACGGATGACCACCACTCCAACGTCGCCGGCACAGCTCCGCAGGTCGCACAGGACATCCAAGGCACCCGACCGGCTGATCGAATCCATGTGAACTGCTGATGGACTCTTGTTTTTGCTTGTTCTCTATTTTTTCCCAAACTAGTTACTTTTCCCATTTCCCAAACTAGTTACTGTGTTCTGTATTTTGTAAATAGTTGCGGGCCAGCAGGCAGCCATCAATGAAATGGTACGATCTGCCATCTCTAGTCATACTACCAGTCTCTCACATACTCACGGGACACCCCCCCCCTCCATGTCCGCATTCCCCGTACACAGCCCCCCCCACCCCCCCTGGTTCCTTTCTCAACAAGGGGTGAATGTGGTAGTATGAGTAGGTGTATTACGGTACCTGGGAGTGTGAGCTGCCATTGGTGCAGAGGACTCGCTGCCCATTGGCCCAGGTATTGTGTGCCTCTCAGCTGATTGGCTGAGAGGAAGGTAGCTCCGCCTACGAGGCGGGGTATAAGAACCTGTTCCCCGGCAGCCAGCCATTCTTCTGTACGTCTGCTGCCGGGTCCACTTCTTGCGAATTAAAGCCTTTCGTTCGGACTTCATCTGCATTTCGTGTCCATTGATTGTGCATCAGTGGGCAAAGCCAAGGGACAGTTCAGGGAGGAAGGCTTCAGTTGGGAGATCTGTGGGGGTGGTTCCTGTGTACATAGGGGGCGGAGTTCTCTTGTTCATGCGGGAATTTCCTGGCTGGGTGTGTGTGTATGTGAAGGTCCCGTGTCCATGGGGGGACTTTTTTATGTTAAATCTTTATGGATCGGGGCGTTCTTTAAAAAGGACACCCCAATCTCTTGCCATCTGTGGTTACTGGCAGGGAGTGCTCATTATGAGCCCACCCCATCATCATAATGTCATGGGACCTGCTTCCAGGATTTGACACTCGTCTAAAAATATGCCAGAAAAAGCCAGCAGTGGAGTCGGCCGGTACACACCTCTTTTCCTGCCTGAGTTGACACTTAGTCAAAAAATGCCCTCAGTCTAACTAATCTAGGATTAATTCCTGCAGAAAATTATGACCCAATGCATTTTTATTGATGAAACTATTACACTCAAATTTGGAGAATAAAGTACTAATGACACAAAATAAAATGGTGAAGTAACTTGATTATCATAGAATTGACAGTACAGAAGGAGGCCATTTGGCCCATCAAGTCTGCACCAGTGCTTGGAAAAAGCATGCTACTTAAGCCCACAACTCCACCCTATCCCCGTAACCCAGCAACTCCACCTAACCTTTTTGGATACGAAGGGCAATGAAACATGGCCAATCCAACTAACCTGCACATCTTTGGACTGTGGGAGGAAACCGGAGCACCCGGAAGAAACCCACGCAGACATGGGGAGAATGTGCAGACTGCGCACAGACAGTGACCCAGCCGGTAATCGAACCTGGGACCCTGGAGCTGTGAAGCCACAGTGCTAATCACTGTGCCACCGGTCGCCCATTATGATTTAATAAGTGTACAATTGCAGTCTTCAAGATCATTAACATGGAAGCATTAACCAAAATCTCCTGGTCTAGTTTTAAGAAGGTTGGATGGAATCCTCTAGGTTCTGGTCCCCTAAATCGTCTTGGATTGATCTGATTTTTCATATTTCCAAGGAGATTGTACAATTTCTGGATTGGCTGATGACTACTTATTGTGATATACAGAAGATCACAATTGTGTAAGGTAGGCTGGCTGGATCAAAGGGTGTTTTCCCGTCTGTAATTTCTTTGTGTGTTTGTATGTTCTATCAGAATCCTGCATCAAATCTATACGGAATGCCAACACTCAAGTTTTGCACTTCGATGTTTCTACTTGTGGGACATTGGTTACAAGAGAGGAATTGACCTCCACTTGAACCAGAGTAGCTGGAGCATGGAATAGGTCACTGCGAATCTGCAGGTGGCACCACAGTGTAAAATCTTTCACTAAGTTCCCAAGGTCAGTTTTGTAATGCAGTTTGACCTTGATACCATCGCTTTTGGCTACACCATATTACTAGCAAATCGAGTATGCAAAAAGCAATTTTCAGAAAGAATGACACCCATTCAATCAATAAGCAAAGCAGTTAATGTCTCCAGAGAATCTGATGCTGAAATACCCCTGCTGGGTGTATCAACCAAGTCTGATTTTAACATAATTGCTCTGCCTTTTAATGTGGTCCCTGCTGATTCAATAAAAGTAATGTTACTTCTGGGAATTGCTTCAAAAGCAAAGAATTCCCTAAAAACATGAATGCAGACCATATAATGAATTAAATATTTTATCATTAAGTTCTGTACCCAACAGTCAGTTCTCTGTCTTACATACTTACCATTGTACTTTGAACAACAAAGCAATCAGAGTTATATACTTTACTACCCTGTCAAGCATTAACAAGGGGCAGGCATCGATTTCACTGTTGCTAAAAAAAGATAAGGATCTGACGGAGTGTGGGTCGTATAGACCCATATCACTTCTGAATGTGGACGCAAAAGTATTGGCGAAGGTACTGGCGGGTAGGCTGGAGGAGTGCCTCCCGAAGGTGATAGGGAAGGATCAGACGGGGTTCGTGAAAGGGAGGCAGCTGTTTTCGAATATTAAGAGGGTTTTCAACGTCGTTATGGCACCGGCGGAAGGGAAGGAAACAGAGGTGGTTGTGGCATTGGATGCCGAGAAGGCGTTTGACCGGGTAGAATGGGGGTACCTGATGGCAGTTCTGGGGCGGGATTCTCCCCTACCCGGCGTGACGGGGGTCCCGGCGTAGGGGAGTGGCGCCAACCACTCCGGGGTCGGGCCTCCCCAAAGGTGGGGAATTCTCCGCACCTTTGGGGGCCAGCCCCGCGCCGGAGCGGTTGGCACCAGAACACTGGTGCAAAAAACCGGCGCCCCCGGCAGCGGGGCTGGCCGAAAGGCTTTCGCCGGTCGGCGCATGCACCGGCGGTGACGTCAGCGGCCAGCTGCCGCTGACGTCACCACCGGCGCATGCGCGATGTGGGTTTCTCTTCCGCTTCCGAACTTCTTAATGCGATGGCCAATGGCTCAATCGCAAGTGCAAACAGCAGGGGGGACATAGGACATCCCTGCCTCGTCCCCCCGTGGAGAGAAAAGTATCTCCAGCTGATATTGTTTGTGCGGACACTCGCCTTTGGTTCCTTATATAATAGCTTTACCCAGTTCACAAATTTTGGTCCAATCCCAAACCGCTCCAGGGGAGAATCGCCTGGGGCCGCCGAAAATCCGGCTCCCGCCGTGGCAGAGATTCCGCGGAAGAGAAAGAGTGCACCCAGGGCACTGGCCCGGAGTCTGAGCGGGGGGCCCCGATAGCGGGCCTGGCCACCGTGGGGGCACCCCCCGGGGTCCGATCACCCCCCAACCCCCCCAGGACCCCGGGGGCCCGCTCGCGCCGCCGATCCCGCTGCCACCAGAGGTGGTTCAAACCTCGGTCGCGGGAGAGGCCTCCCAGCGGCGGGACTTCGGTCCATCGCGGGCCGGAGATTGAGAGAAGGATTACCTCGTTCATCTGGGGAGGGAAGGTGGCCAGAGTGAGAAAGGTGCAGCTACAGAGGGGAAGGCAGGCAAGGGGGTTTGAGTCTCCCAAACCTGATGTACTACTACTGGGTGGCGATTGTGGAGAAGGTGCGGAGCTGGGTCAGAGGGGTTGATTCCCAGTGGGTCAGAATGGAGGAGAGTTTGTGCAGGGGGTCGGGACTGAAAGGACTAGCAACAGCGCCACTCCCGATAGCTCTGGGGAAATACTCAAGGAGTCCGGTAATAGTAGCTTCATTGAAAATCTGGAGGAAGTTTCGCCAACACTTCGGGTTGGGGGCAGGGTCAAGGGAAATGCCGATTCGGGGCAACCACAGATTTGAGCCAGGGAAGTGGGATGGAAGTTTTCGGAAATGGGAAGAGAAGGGGATTAAGACGCTAAAAGATTTGTTTCTTAGGGGTTGGTTTGCAGGATTGAGGGAGCTGGAAGCAAAGAATGGGCTGGAGCAGGGAGAAATGTTTAGATACATGCAGGTTCGTGATTTTGCTTGGATAGAGATACCGAGCTTCCCAGAGGAAATGGCCTCCACATTGCTGGAGGAGGTGCTGCCGACGAGGGGACTGGAGACGGGGTTAGTGTCAGCGGTGTACGGAGCTATTTTGGACGAGGATAAGGTACCACTGGAAGGGATCAAAGCAAAGTGGGAGGAAGAGTTGGGAGTGTTGAGAGGAGGGGGTCTGGTGTGAGATGCTCTGGTGAGTAAATGCCTCCACCTCATGTGCGAGGTTGGGGCTGATACAGCTGAAGGTGGTATACAGACCACACCTCACGAGGGCGAGGATGAGCCGATTCTTGAAGGAGTAGAAGATGTGTGTGAGCGTTGCGGGGGGGGGGGGGGGGGGGGGGGCGCTAATCACGTTCATATGTTTTGGTCCTGTCCAAAGCTTGAGGACTACTGGAAGGAGGTTTTTAGGGTAATTTCCAAGGTGGTGCACGTGGAACTGGGCCTGGGTCCCCTGGAGGCCATATTCGGGGTGTCGGACCAGCCAGGGTTGGAAACGGGTGCGGAGGCAGATATCGTCGCCTTTGTCTCGTTGATCGCCCGAAGGTGGATCCTGCTGGGATGGAGACCAACCTCTCCACCCTGTGCCCTGGCGTGGCAGGGGGACTTGTTGGAATACTTGACCCTTGAGAAGGTTAAGTTTGAACTGAGGGGAAGGATGGATGGATTCTACAAGTCATGGGCAATATTTATTATGCACTTTCAAGAACTGGATAACATCGAACATTAGTTGGGGGGGGGGAGGGGGGGGGGGAGGAGGGCTGTGTATATTAAGGATGACTATGGGTAATCCCTGATTCCTTTTTGTCATTTGTTTATGTAAACATGCGGGCTGATGTTTGGGGGTTGGTGGGAGGATGGGATCGTTGTTATTGTTATGGGGATTGACAGATCAGTTGCTGATTATTTTTTATTGGGTGTAAATTCGAGAGAAAATGTGAAAAAGGAGAATAAAAATATTTTTTAAAAAAGCATCAACAAGGTTAAGGAGAATTAAAAAATGGGTACAGAACAGAAGAAAGCCATTCAGCCTGGCATGTCCATGCTGCCACTCTACAGGAACAAATCTACTCGTCCCACTCTCCTGCTCTTTGCCCGTAGAAATATAAATACATTCTAGGAGCATGATCTAATGGCCATGTCACGCGGCCACCAATCCGAGTGAGCTGGTCGGATTGCAGGAAAGTCCAAAATCGGGAACCGCACCAGGCACCAATTGGTTTCTGAACCAGCCAGCCCGCCGCGTTGGCGAGATCCAGATCCCACTGTGGTGTGGCGACAAATAAATAATCATCAATAATGGCCACCAGCTCAAGGTCATGCACGTGTGGGCATGCTTCCCCAGGAGTGTGCATGATAGCTACATCCTGGGGCAGTCAGAGATCTCCACAGTGAGTCAATGTGCTGGAGGTGGAGGAGGAGGAACATGCGGCTTCATCAGAGGAGGAGGATGAAGAGGAGCTGGACCAGGAAGGGCTGGAGGGAACGTTCAGGGATGACCCACCGGAGCAGCCAGAGGACAGAAAGTGCCGGCAAGGGTCCGGCATACCCGGAGGGCCAGGGAGTCCCTCATCCTCATCCACTTCTCATAGTACATGGCTTCATCTATCATCTCACCCCTTCTCCCCATCTCCCCAACTGTCCACCACCACCCGATCTGCCTCTCCCTCCTCCCCAACCATTCCCCCTGTGCACTCCACCCCTTGCCCTCCCAATCACCCTGTTCCACCCTCCCACAGTCTGTGTTACATCACTGCAGGGTGATGGGCCTGTGTCGGCACTGTCAGCGGGTCAATATACAAGGCAAGGGGGTGATGATAACTGCTGTGAGTTTAGCTCTGGTGCTGTTCAATCTGACTCCTGTCTGTCTGTCTGCTGACAGCGCACTCATACTCATCACCTATGCGTGATATGCCTTGGGGGGAGGGGGGCAGATCTAGGACCACCATGCCCGCGGGAGGGCAACCGAGGAAGGGGGGTGCAGGCGGGCCTGCAATGCGGAATAACGCGACAGGGTCTTCACATGTCTCGAGTGTAACATGCTTTAATGGTGTACAATGGTGACCCTAACTGTTTCCTCTCTTGCCTCACACAGTAACCTGGGATATATCCCATTTGGCCCAAGGGACGTGCCTACCTTAGTGTGTTTTAAGATATCCAACACTTCCTCCTTCAATATGCTGCCCTAAAGTATTCAACACCCACCCCTAACCTCAATATCCATCATATCTCTCTCCTTGGTGAATACCGATGCAAAGTACTTATTAAAGATCTCACCCACTTCCTCTAGCTTCATGCATAACTTCCCTCCTTTGTCCTTGAGTGGCCATATTCTTTCCCTACCTACCCTCCTGCTCCTTATATATGTATAAAAGGCCTTGGGATTTTCCTTGACCCAGCTTGCCAATACCATTTCATGGCCTCTTTTAGCCCTCCTAACACCCCATTGGAGTTTGTTCTTACTTTCACTATCTTCTTAAAAAACTTTGTCTGTTTTTGTTGCGTAGACCTTAAGTATGCATCTTTTTTCTTTTTGACTCATCTCACAACTACCACTGTCATCGATGGTTCCCTAATCCTGCCAATTCGTTCTTCATTTTCACAGGGACATACCTGTTCTGCACTCCAATCAACTGGTCTTTAAAAGACTCCAACATATCAAATATGAATTTACCCTCAAACAGCCGCTCCCAATCCATATTCTCCAGCTCTTGCTGAATTCAATTGAAGGTAGCTTTCCCCCAATTTAGCACCGTATCTCGATGAATCTTATCAATGATTATTCAAAAACTTAGGGAATTATGATTCCCATTCCCAAAATGTTCCCCTATTGAAACTTTGGGCACCTGGCCTGTTTCATTCCCAAATACTAGGTCCAGTAAGGCCCCCCCCTGGTTGAACTATCAACATGCTGTTTCAAAAAACCCTCTTGGACACACCTAACAAATTGCTCTCCATCCGAATCTCTGGCACTAAGGGAGCCCAAGTCATATTTGGGGAAATTTAAATCACCCACCACAACAACCCTGCTATTTTCACAACTTTCCAGAATCTGACTACTGCTCCTCTGTATCCCACTGGCTGTTTGGTGGCCTATATTACAACCCCAACATTGTGACTGCACCCTTCCTAATCGTTTTCTCTACTCACAATGCCTCACTGCAGGATCCCTCCAAGATATCCTCCCTCATCACAGCTGTGATATGTTCCCTAACCAGTAATGCAACTCCCCCACCTTTTCTGCTACCCATTCTGTCTCGTTTAAAACATTAATATCCCGGAACTTTAAGGTGCTCGTCGTGTCCTTCCTTTAACCATGTCTCCATAATAGCGAAAATATCGTAATTTCCCACATTAATCCAAGTTCATCCGTTGTACCTGCTATACAATAATAATTGCTTATTGTCACAAGTAGGCTTCAATGAAGTTACTGTGAAAAGCTATACTTCTTCCATTGAAGCAAACGTACTCCAGATCTCCACACCCATTGACATCAGTGACTTCCCTCTGCCTGCTCTTCCTCTTTGCTGTATTTCTCTTAGTGTCAAGCTCTTCCCCTGTCTCTACATTTGCTGACCTGCTGCCATACTAATTTAAACCCTCCCGAACCACATTAGCAAACTTCCCAGCCAGGATATTGGTGCCCCTGAGTTTAGGTGCAACCCACCCTGCTTGTATAGGTCTCACCTTTCCTGGAAGACATCCTAATAATCCACATAGCTGAAGCCCTCCCCCCTCCACCAGCTCTTTCGTCACATGTTCAACTGTAGTATCTCTCTGTTCTTGGCCTCACTAGCATTTGGCACGGGGAATAATCCTGAAATGATTACCCTAGAGATCCTGCTTTTTAGCCTACCATCTAATTCCCTGTAATGTCTTTGCGAGACCTTGTTGCTCTTCCTGCCTATGTCATTTCTACCAGTGTGGACAATGACATCTGCCTGTTTGCCCTCCTGTTTCAGGATGTAATGTACCCGCTCAGAGACATCCATGACCCTGGCACCAGGGAGGCAATACACCATCCTGGAGTCTCTTTTGCGAGCACAGAAGTGCCTATCTGTACACCTCGGACATCCCCATCAACAGTATCCTAAAGGGCATACTTGTTAGAGAGGGGCACAGCCACAGGGGACTCCTGCACTGACTGCCTGCCCCATCTAGCGGTCACCCATCTATTGTCCTGTACCTTGGGTGTGACCATGTCTCTATCATTTCTATCTGTGACACTTTCTGCTATTTGGCTGCTTCTTAGTACTTCCAACTGCTGCTCAAACAGATCCATTCATTCAGTCAGCAAGTGCCGTTGGATACACTTCCCACAGATGTAATTGTCAGGGATGTTGTCAGCATTCATGAGTGACCGCATGTCATTGGTGGAACACCAAACTCCACCAACTGTCATAACTATCCCTCTGTTAAATATTAAATTACTTTAATAAAATAAAAACACCCACAAGGGCATCCTCACCAATCAGCTGCCTTTTTACATCCTCACTCAAAAGAGTATGCCTCGCAGGTCTGGTGCTCTCCTAAGGTAGTCTCACACCCTCTTTTTTTTGGTTTGAGGATGAAGAAGGGACGGAAACACAACAGCAATGTAATGTTTGGCTCCTCTAAATTTGTTTTTAAAAAATTCAATTCTTTGGTTGTGGGTTCTCCTCAATCCCTTTCCATGTTGTGGTGACTGCACTGATTTCACCCACAATGCTTTTCAGCAACACCCTCAGAAGTTGAGGAGTCCACCAGAGTAAATGGAAGTCCATGGCAAACCTCCAAGTGAAGCAGAGTAAAAAACCTGGTCCGATCACAAAGGTGGGTGAGCAAAACTACAAAAGATTGCACGACCCTGAGTGACGCTGAGTTACGACAATTAGGGCGGAATCTGACAGCCCCTTCTCGCCATGGGAGTTTTAGATCCCACCAATGTTAGTGGAGTTTTGAATGGCTCATTGCACCTTATGACCCTGCCCCTGTTACAATGGGGTCATAAATTCCTCTGTTAGTTAAATCACAAGATAGTGACTAAAACTACAAAAATTGTAAGACCCTGAGTGACATGTTGCGAAGAACACTGGACAGTTCGAGAGCAAAGATTCCCCAAAAAGAAGCAGCTGTGCTTGCATTACAGAATAGGTGACAGTTCCATGGCTCAACACACCCAGAGAGAAACTGAAAGGCAGCTGCAGTTATAAAGCAAGGTAAACAGGGAGGCAGAGCAAAGGAAAGCTGCAGAGCACTGTAGAAAAGAAAAGTAATTCCCCTGCAGAGTTCAAAAAACAAGACTTGCTGGTCCTCTGAAGATTTAAAAGCAAAAGGCAAGCGGAGTAAATGGGAAGAGGTGCTGCAGCTTTAGGTTTCAAAAAAGTGGATCTGCTGAAACACCCAAAGCACAAAGTTCAAAGGACTTGCAGAGATTTTAAAAAACAAAGAATCACTCAAAGAAGAGTTTCAGCGGTTGTAAAGTTTTCAAAAGTTTGGAAACAAGAGGCCCACAATCGGCAAGAAGCCTGCCAAAACCCAGAAAGGCGGAGTGAAACTCCAAAGAATGAAAACTGATCTCTGCAGACAACCTGAAGTGAAAATAACGCCCTGACAGTCTTAAATGGGTAATACAATTTACAACTGTAACTATAAGGAAACACTCATGGCAATGGATTGAAAATTAGAAGAGCAAAACACATTTTGGATAAGGAAATAGCTACAGCAGACAAAAGAGTGGTCTAAAGTGCAGAATTCTGCTAAAGATTCCAGAGAGAAGGCAACAAATGACTCTAGACCAAGGGAAATAGAAGACAGCAAAGCAAGCGAGACAATACTGAAATAAACCACAAGATGGTTGCCAGGCATGTCAGTGGAATGAAATGCACGAGCCAAAGAGGTTAACGCAGAAGAAAGAAATGGCTCAAAAGTATTTTGTTGAAAATGCTGACATGGTACCCAAATTGATGACAGTGCAGAGTGCGCAGGTGGCTGTGAATGAAGGAGAGCTATCTGAGGTCACTCAAAAGAAGCAAAGCGTGTCAAAAGCAAATAAATCTGTTCTACATGAAAATGTTTTCCAGTTGAACTGGAAGATTTGAAGTGCAACGAAACAATGCACTGAAACCCAGAGTGAGTTGACAAGTGGTCAGTAAGAAAATAAACAGTTGAAACAACAGTTGATTATCTTTCAAGATCAAATGCAAAAGGTATGCGTGACCATTCAGCAACATGAGACTGTCTTAAACAGCGAATAGAAGCACAGCAGAGGAAACTCAAGGAGAGTTTGTAGAATTACTTAAAAGCTCAAAATGAAGCAAGTGAGTCTTGCAAAATAAAAACCGGTTGAAAGACCTTGACACACTGCAAGGATCCCTCAGGTGAAAGTCTATTCTTCTAACTATGAAGGAAAGCAAAATTAATTTCATGCCACTCTGAACAAATTGATGAACCAAAGATAAAAGCAAATTACTGCGGATGCTGGAATCTGAATTCAAAACAGAAAATACTTAACATTCTCAGCAGGTCTGTCAGCTTCTGTGGAGAGAGAACGGAGCTAATGTTTCGAGTCTGGATGACGTTGACAAAGCTTTGACAAAGAGTCCTCCAGACTCGAAACGTTAGCTCCCTTCTCTCTCCACAGAAGCTGTCAGACCTGCTGAGATTGTCCAGCACTTTCTGAAATTGATGAGCTAGTTGGCAGAAGAGACCCAGCAACGTTCCACATACCAGGAAGAAGCCAAAAGGTGCAAGATACAGACTGAAAAGCTGAAGAAGCAGTTGACAAGCAAAGGGGAGGCATTGAAAGGAAAAGCAGTTGAACTTTCCAAGCTGCAGACAAGGGACAGAAAGGACAGAAATAAGATTGGCCAATGTAAATCCCACTCTGAAGTGCAAAGAACTAATAGAAGGAAAAGCACTGGATATCTAGGTGTGCTGAGAACCAGTGAGCTGAACGACAAGATGCATCAGCTTGCAAAGCCTGTTAATAATAAAACAGCAAACAAATGTTTGGTTGTCAATGTGAAACAGGTAGAATGAACGAGAGAGAGAACGGGAGAGAGAGAGAGAGAACGTCAGCAGGAGGCAGAGTGTAAAGGGGCGAGAGGGAGAGAAAGGAGGAAAGAAGGGGAGAAAGTGAGGTGGGGGGAGAAAGTGAGGGGGAGAAAGGAAGAGAATGAGGAGTCCTCCCCCGCCCCCGGTTCCAGGCACTGACGGTGCCAGGGGTGTGATGGTGAGGGGTGGGGATGGGGCTGAGAGGGGGCGGGTGGGGGGGACATGAGGGGACAGAGGTTGCAGCGCAGGCCAGGGCAAGTGTGTAGCCCGTTGGAACTGGATGGGCATGGGTGTGCTCACCATGTTAACATGTATGTTCTTTACCCCCTGCAGGCAATGGATTTTGGAGTTGAGCCAGGAATATTTGGCATCTGCCTGGCGGCGATGGCCCTTGCGGACACACTGAGGCTGCAGGAGCTGCTTGGGGGGGGAGGGGGGGGGGGGGGGGGGGGGGGACCCCGCAGAACAGAAGCCTGGTCCAGAGGAGCAGGGCCAGCCGATGAGGCTGGAGAACTGGACGGCCAACAGACTGAGAAGGAGGTGGGAAGGAGGCGATACATCAGGCCCTGTTTAATCGGCAGCGCCTGTCCTTCGAGGACCTGCCGGACCGAACATGTTGCCGAAGACTTTGGTTAACCAGAGAGACCATGCAAAATCTCTGCCAGAGGATGGCGCACCTGGAACCGCGGATGTATGGGAGACAGCATCGAACCACCATGGCCGTAATGGTGACGATCACCCTGAACTTTCTTGCCAAGGGGGGTCCTTCCAGGTGCTAAGTGGGGACCTGTCTGGGATCTCGCAGACTTCCGTTCACAGGTGCATCCGCGCTGCCATGGTTGCCCTGTGTGCCCGGGCGGCACAATACGTTAAGTTCAGTCTGGACCGAGCCCACCAAGTTGCCCGTGCAGCAGGATTTGCTGCCATCACTGGCATGCCGCAGGTCGAGGATGTGACCGATGGGGGACTTGTCCTCCTACGAGAAGCATGAGGGCTTCCATAATAATAATCTTTATTGTCACAAGTAGGCTTACATTAACACTGCAATGAAGTTCCTGTGAAAACCCCCTAGTCGCCATGTTCTGGCACCTGTTCGGGTACACAGAGGGAGAATTCAGAATGTCCAAATTGCCTAATAGCATGTCTTTCGGGACTTGTGGGAGGAAACCGGAGCACCCGGAGGAAATCCACGCAGACAGGGGAAGAACATGCAGACTCTGCACAGACAGTGATCCAGCGGGGAATCGAACCTGGGACCCTGGCGCTGTGAAGCCTTAGGCTAGCCATTAAGTTACCGTGCTGCCCCCACTCGATGAAAATGCAGTTGGTGTGTGGCCACCAGCTGCACATCATGCATGTTTATGCTTGGTATCCAGGCAAAATGCACGACGTTTTTGTCCTGGCATACTCATCGGTGCCCGACACACTCAAGGCACTCCCTCGGGTGAGGTTTTGACTCTTGGGTGACAGGGTTATCCACTGAGGTTTTGGCTAATGACACTTGTCCGAAGGCCCATACTGACGCGGAGAACCGCTATTGCGATGCCCATGCAGCCACCAGGAGTGTGATCGAGCGGTGCTTTGGCATTCAAGATGCGGTTCAGGTATCTGGCCCACTCTGGGCCCCAGGAGGGTCTCCCACATCATGGTGGCCTGCTGCATCTTCCACAACATCATGCAACATGTTGGAGGAGGAGGTGGAACGGCAGGCCTCATCCATCGAGGAGGATGCAGTGGAGGGCCAGGATGGGCAGGACATGGGGCCCAGGCAGGCCTTTGAGGTCACCGACAAGTCGGCCAGGCCCGCCGTGCATGGGACAGCCTGATCTCCTCCAGGTTCACCGACTAGGGGGCATGGCCACCAGAAGATCAATCATCCTGTCCCATCCCTCATACCACACCCGCCCCCCCCCCCCCCGACCATTTTTACAACTCCCAGCAATCCATCCCCCACCCCCACCCCACCCCCAGCACCAGAAACCCCCTCTGTGCTTCCCACCAGTTACAACACAGGGTGTTGGACTTTGGTCCACAGTAACAGCAGGTCTGTTCCTTGAGGCGGAAGTGGATGACGCCCCACTCCACGAGCTCTGGTGCTCCACATCGTTTGAAGGGGCCCGACTCCCACCCCAGTGTCACATTCCACTCTCCACCCGTATGATACCTGCGTGCGTGCTGGCCATTCCATCACACGGCCCCGCAGACCTTCGGGGAGGCAGGATTGGGGATGGGGTTCATGGGGGGTGGTTATGGGGTGGTGAGCCGTGATGGAACACTCACTGGGTTAGCCCTACCCCACATCAGCAGTCTCTCAGGTGCCCCCGCCACCACCGCTCCCACACCGGATCCCCCCAACCACCAACCCCTACCCCCCTAACATACGCACCTGGCACAACCTCTGCACCCAACCCATCCCTCCCACCCTTCGGATAGAGGACCAAAGAAGTTTGGAATATTGGTGAACAGGTGTTTATTTGTGACAGCACTATGTACAATAACTGTGCCCTATCCTCTAATGCCATCCTTTGTGCTTCAACCGTGCCATCGCAACCGGTGTCTATCTTTCTAATATGTGTTCTAATGCACTGTCTAGATGGGTCCCCAGGAGGTGTGTCAGAAGTGGAGGTGGCTTGCTGCGTATTGCACTCGGTGGCCTGGGTCCCCTCTGGAGCGAGCGGGAATAGATGGGTCTGGCAGTCTTCCCAGTGTCACAGAGGCCACCTTGTTCTGCCTGCTGCTCATTGGATGCGCCAGGGACAGGTTGGGTGGATTCAGAGATGCTGTGGTGTTCCAGCACCTCCTCTGAAGGAGTCGTCGGTATGGGCCCTTCACCTCCTCCTTCTTGGGGGTCCCAATGGCCTCCAGGCTATTCCTTGTGATGGAGGGAGGGTGGTGGCTGGTCTCAATGCTTGCAGCCATGGAGCACAGGGACTGTGCCATGTCACTCAGTGACTGGGCCAGGCCCCTCTGTTACTGGCTCAGTTCAGCCAGTGCCCAGCCAATACTCTCGACAATTGTGGCCAATTACCCCTTGCAATCGAGTCACGCTGTGGAGCTTCGCACAATGTCCATGTGGCTCTGGTACATGGCTGCCTGTGACATGGCTGCCCAGTCCTGTGCCTCAGCCGCTGCCTTCACAATGTGCCCCAAGCCTTGGACTTCCTGACCCATGGTCGCGACCCTCGTACCCAAGGCCTCCACCGCGGACGCCACATGTAAGGTCTTGACCTGGGTGGCCTGCATTGTCGGCAGCACCTCCTGCTGCTGCAGGAGATGGACTCCGCCAAATACACCTGCAGGTGCTTGATGCTTGCTGACGCCCCCTCATGTAGTCCCCGACTCTGCAACTGCATCTCCGATATTGATGAGACAGCCCTTCCCAAAAATCCAAAACCCATCTGGACGGCAGCTAGTCCCTGGGGTTATAGAACATAGAACACTACAGCGCAGTACGGGCCCTTCGGCCCTCGATGTTGCGCCGACCTGTGAAACCATCTGAAGCCTATCTGACCTACACTATTCCATTTTCATCCATATGTCTATCCAGTGACCACTTAAATGCCCTTAAAGTTGACGAGTCTACTACTGTTGCAGGCAGGGCGTTCCACACCCCTACTACTCTCTGAGTAAAGAAACTGCCTCTGACATCTGTCCTATATCTATCACCCCTCAATTTAAAGCTATGTCCCCTCGTGTTGGTCATCACCATCCGAGGAAAAAGACTCTCACTGTCCACCCTATCTAACCCTCTGACTATCTTATATGTCTCTATTAAGTCACCTCTCAGCCTTCTCCTCTCTAACGAAAACAACCTCAATTCCCTGAGCCTTTCCTCGTAAGACCTTCCCTCCATACCAGGCAACATCCTAGTAAATCTCCTCTGAACCCTTTCCAAAGCTTCCACATCCTTCCTATAATGTGGTGACCAGAACTGCACGCAGTACTCCAGGTGCGGCCACACCAGAGTTATGTACAGCTGCAGCATGACCTTGTGGTTCCGAAACTCAATCCCCCTGCTTATAAAGGCTAGCACACCATTTGCCTTCTTAACAGCCCTATTAACCTGGGTGGCAACTTTCAGGGATTTATGTACCTGGATGCCGAGATCTCTCTGTTCATCTACACTACCAAGAATCTTGCCATTAGCCCAGTACTCTGCATTCCTGTTACTCCTTCCAAAGTGAACCACCTCACACTTTTCCGCATTAAACTCCATCTGCCACCTCTCAGCACAGCTCTGCAGCTTATCTATGTCCCTCTGTATCCTATAACATCCTTCAGCACTATCCACAACTCCACCGACCTTCGTGTCATCTGCAAATTTACTAACCCATCCTTCTACACCCTCTTCCAGGTCATTTATAAAAATGACAAACAGCAGTGGCCCCAAAACAGATCATTGCAATACACCACGAGTAACTGAACTCCAGGATGAACATTTGCCATCAACCACCACCCTCTGTCTTCTTTCAGCTAGCCAATTACTGATCCAAACCGCTAAATCACCTTCAATTCCATACTTCCTTATTTTCTGCAATAGCCTACCGTGGGGAACCTTATCAAACGCCTTACTGAAATCCATATACACCACATCAACAGTTTACCCTGATCCACCTGTTTGGTCACCTTCTCAAAAAACTCAATAAGGTTTGTGAGGCATGACCTACCCTTCACAAAACCGTATTGAGTATCGCTAATCAACTTGTTCTTTTCAAGACGATTATAAACCCTATCTCTTATAACCTTTTCCAACATTTTACCCACAACCGAAGTAAGGCTCACAGGTCTATAATTACCAGGGTTGTCTCTACTCCCCTTCTTGAACAAGGGGACAACATTTGCTATCCTCCAGTCTTCCGGCACTATTCCTGTCGACAAAGATGACATAAAGATCAAGGACAAAGGCTCTGCAATCTCCTCCCTGGCTTCCCAGAGAATCCTAGGATAAATCCCATCTGGCCCAGGGGACTTATCTATTTTGACATTTTCCAAAATTGCTAACACCTCCTCCTTTTGAACCTCAATTCCATCTAGCCTGGTCGACTGAACCTGAGTGTTCTCCTCGACAACATTGTCTTTCTCCAGTGTAAACACTGACGAAAATATCCATTTAATGCTTCCCCTATCTCCTCTGATTCCACACACAACTTTCCACTACTATCCTTGATTGGCCCTAATCTTACTCTAGTCATTCTTTTGTTCCTGATATACCTATAGAAAGCCTTAGGGTTTTCCTTGATCCTATCCGCCAATGACTTTTCGTGTCCTCTCCTCGCTCTTCTTAACTCTCCCTTTAGGTCCTTCCTGGCTAACTTGTAACTCTCAAGTGCCCTAACTGAGCCTTCATGTCTCATCCTAACATAAGCCTTCTTCTTCCTCTTGACAAGTGCTTCAACTTCCTTAGTAAACCACGGTTCCCTTGCTCGACAACTTCCTCCCTGCCTGACAGGTACATACTTATCAAGGACACGCAGTAGCTGTTCCTTGAAAAAGCTCCACATTTCGATTGTACCCATCCCCTGCAGTTTCCTTCCCCATCCTATACATCCTAAATCTTGCCGAATAGCATCATAATTGCCTTTCCCCCAGCTATAATTCTTGCCTTGAGGTATATACCTATCCCTGCCCATTGCTAAAGTAAACATAACCGAGTTGTGATCACTATCACCAAAGTGCTCACCTACATCTAAATCTAACACCTGGCCGGGTTCATTACCCAGTACCAAATCCAATGTGGCCTCGCCCCTTGTTGGCCTGTCTACATACTGTGTCAGAAAACCCTCCTGCACACACTGCACAAAAACTGACCCATCTATAGTACTCGAACTATAGTATTTCCAGTCAATATTTGGAAAGTTAAGTCCCCCATAACAACTACCCTGTTACTCTCGCTCCTGTCAAGAATCATCTTTGCAATCCTTTCCTCTACATCTCTGGAACTATTCGGAGGTCTATAGACAACTCCCAACAGGGTGACCTCTCCTCTACTGTTCCTAACCTCGGCCCATACTGCCTCAGTAGACGAGTCCTCAAGCGTCCTTTCTACTGCCGTAATACTTTCCTTGATTAACAATGCCACACCCCCCCCCCCCCCCTCTTTTACCATCTTCTCTGTTCTTACAGAAACATCTAAATCCTGGAACCTGCAACAACCATTCCTGTCCCTGCTCTACCCATGTCTCCAAAATCGCCACAACATCGAGATCCCAGGTACCAACCCATGCTGCAAGCTCACCTACCTTATTCCGGATGCTCCTGGCGTTGAAGTAGACACACTTCAAACCTGCTTGCCGGTGCCCTCTTTCGAACTTTTAACCCTATCCCTGACCTCACTACTCTCAACATCCTGTACACTGGGACTACAATTTAGGTTCCCATCCCCCTGCTGAATTAGTTTAAACCCCCCCTGAAGAGCACTAGCAAATCTCCCCCCCCAGGATATTGGTACCCCTCTGGTTCAGGTGAAGACCATCCTGTTTGTAGAGGTCCCACCTACCCCAGAATGAGCCCCAATTATCCAGGAAACCAAAACCCTCCCTCCTGCACCATCCCTGTAGCCACGTGTTCAACTCCTCTCTCTCCTTATTTCTCACTTCGCTAGCACGTGGCACGGGTAACAACCCAGAGATAACAACTCTGTTTGTTCTAGCTCTCAGCTTCCACCCTAGCTCCCTGAATTTCTGTCTCAAATCCCCATCTCTCTTCCTACCTATGTCGTTGGTACCTATGGTTGGGCCATCCTCCAATCGTCCACACCCCAAGGGGGTTCCTACCTCCACCTGATGTACCACTGCATGTGCCTTACACACCAGATAGTGCCCCACGAACCTCTTCACACAAGTGTCCAACCGAGGTGAGTGTCTCTGGGATGGTAGGGGGTGTTCTAGTGATGGGAGGTCGGGGTTGTCCCCGGGTATATGTGCTCTGAGTGTCATGGGATTGCGGCAGGAGCGAGGGACACCAGCCTGTCCCACCTCGTCGGTAGGTGGCCTTGCAAGACAAGACTCATGGCGAGATTGCAGTTATACGTGATATTGGGGGAAAGGGTTGACTCACCTGCCATAGGACCATCGCAGGGCATTGAGGGTTCACTTGGTTGTCCCATGCTGACCTCCGCCTCTGTGACTGCCTGCTCTCCCACCCGCCAACCTGGTCCATCATCCTCTGCTCCGCGACGATGGGAGGCCACAGGTCCAGCGGGCCCCCTCCGGTATTCTCCTGCTCCCAGCAGTTGTGGGCCGCCTTCTCCTGGGAAGACAAGTAATGCATGGCGAGAAACACTCTGACGCAGGCAGCAGAGCAAGTCCATGGCTGGTGGCCTGTGTGTGCAGGGCACGAGCCATGGTGGGAGGTATGGGTGTTGGCATGTGGTGCAGGGTGGGGTGTGAGTGAACGGCTGGTGGGTGGGGTCTGGTCACTATCTAAGACGGGGTGGGTAATGGGAGTAAGGGATGGGGTGGTGCCAGGGGATAGGAGGTGATGGCTCACCCTGGCTGGCCTGGGGGAGTGGCCCATCCTCACCAAGCACCACCTACCTGTCCGCCTGGTGGGGACCGCATGGGGGGGGGGATGCAGTGAGAAAGAGGGGAGCGATGGTGTGGACAGTGGTGGAACGAGTGTGGAGCCAGGACATGGAGGTGGTGACTCATCCACCTTGAGGAGGTTGTGCAGATTCTTTCTGCACAAGGCACAAGGCCTATGCCACCTCCACCCAGGCCATAACACATAGGAGCAGAATTAGGCCACTCGGTCCATCGAATCTGCTCCGCCATTCAATCATGGCTTCTATTTTTCTCACCCCCATTCTCCTGCCTTCTCCCCATATCCCCTTGATCCCCTTATTAATCAAGAACCTATCTATCTCTGTCTTAAAGACACTCAGTGATTTGACCTCAACAGCCTTCTACGGCAAAGAGTTCCACAGATTCACCACCCTCTGGCTGAAGAAATTCCTCCTCATCTCTGTTTTAAAGGATCGTCCCTTTAGTCTGAGATGGTGTCCCCTGGTTCTAGTTTTTCCTAAAAGTGGAAACATCCTCTCCACATCCATTCTATCCAGACCACGCAGTATCTTGTAAGTTGCAATAAGATCCCCCCTCATCCTTGTAAACTCCAACGAGTACAGACCCAGAGTCCTCAACCATTCCTCATATGACACGCTCTTCATTCCAGGGATTATTCTTGTGAACCTCCTCTGAACCCTTTCCAAGGCCAGCACATCCTTCCTTAGATATCGGGCCCAAAACTGCTCACAATACTCCAAATGTGGTCTGACCAGAGCCTTATACAGCCTCAGAATTACATCCTTGGTCTTATACTCTGACTCTCTCAACATGAATGCTAACATTGCATTTGCCTTCCTAACTGCCGACTGAACCTGCACGTTAACCTTACGAGAATTTTTGCTTCCGCTTTCCGAAGTATTTCCCCATTTAGAAAATAGTCTCTGCCTAAATTCCTCCTTCCAAAATTGCATAATCACACACTTTTTCTCATTGTCCTCTCTCCTAGCTTGTCCAAGTTCTTCTGCTGCCACCTGCTTCCTCAATACTACCTGCCGTCCTGCAGATCTTTGCATCATCTGCAAATCTAGCAACAATTCCTTCAGTTCCTTCTTCCAGATCGTTAATGTATATTGTGAAAAGTCGTGGTCCCAGTACCGACCCCTGAGCCACACCTCTAGTCACCGGCTGCCATCTTGAAAATGGCCCCTTTATCCCCACTCTCTGCCTTCTGCCAGCCAGCCAATCCTTTATCCATGCCAGGATCTTACTCTTAACACCATGGGCTCCTAACTTATTTAACAGTCTCCTATGCAGCTCCTTGTCAAAGGCCTTCTGGAAATCTAAATAAATCACATCCACTGGTTCTCCTTTGTCTAACTTCCTTGCTACTTCCTCAAAGAACTCCAACAGATTTGTCAGACATGACCTTGCCTTGACTAAGACGTGCTGACTCAGCCCTATTTTATCATGCACTTCCAAGTACTCCGCGATTTCATCTTTAATAATGGACTCTAAAATCTTACCAATGACCGAAGTCAGGCTAACCGGCCTATAATTTCCCATCTTCTGCCTCCCTCCCTTCTTAAACAGGGGTGATACATTAGCCCATCTCCAGTCCTCTGGGACCCTTCCTGCCTCCAGTGATTCCTGAAAGATCACTACCAATGCCTCCTCAATCTCCTCAGCTATCTCTTTGAGAACTCTGGGGTGTAGTCCATCCGGGCCAGGTGATTTATCCACTTTCAGATCTTTCAGTTTCCCCAGAACCTTCTCCTTAGTGATGGCCACTGCACTCACCTCTGCCCCCTGGTTCTCCTGGAGCTCTGGCATCCCACTGGTATCTTCCAGCGTGAAGACTGATGTAAAGTAACTTGTCAGTGGAATCCTCCTTTCCACCCCAGGGAACAGGGTGTCCTGCCTCTCCTCCACGACATCAACAATATCTCAAGCTCTGCGTCGTGAATCCTGGGGCCGTTCTCCAGGGTGGAATCTGCTTGGCTGGAATGAGAGTGTGTGGGGAGTGTTTATATGCAGCTGGAGCTTGTCAGACTCTCAAGTGCGGTTCCCGACGCCAGCGAAGCACATGCTGGCATGCATTGGAATTGCACTAGTCCCACGTGGCATGAGTGCTGGCCCATTAGCATGTCCTAAATGGCTCTGGCAGTTGCACACCCCCATTCAGTCTCGGCGTCACCACTTAGTCTCTCAAATGGAAAATCCAGCTTTGTGTGTGTGTGTGTGTGGGGGGGAGGGGGGGGGGGGAGGGGAGGAAAGTATGAGGGGGAGAGAGACAGAGAGTAAAGAGGAGATTGTGTGTGAGGGGGAGAAAGGGAGTGGGGAGACAGTATACAAGAGGAGAGTAGCAGGGAGGAGAGTGTACCTGGGGGGAACAGTGTGTGCATAAGTCTGGCTCTCTCTCAGTCTCAGCCTTCTCAATCACTCTCACCTCCACACATCAGCATGCACTCTCATATCTCCCAATGCTGGCAGGTGAAATAAGTGAACAAACGAGACTGGGATAGGGCTGGACACACACACAGACTCACTCACCCTATCACACTCCAATGTTCATCTTAGATCCAGCAGAGGGCAGCAGAGCAGAGCTACTGATCAGCTGTTCTGGGGAAATTTGCATACGTGCAGTGCGGTCAGCCTAAGTTGAAGGTGGTTTGTGGAGGGGCTGTTGGCAAGTGACAGTTAAACCCGAAACACTTGGTGAGTGTTTCCCACCCTACCTCCTCCTCTAACCAAACCCCCCACCCCACGGTGGTTGGGAAGCGGGAGCAGGGGCCTGTCGTGAAGGTGTGTGAGTGCCTTTAAATTTGCTTACCTTTCAGCGGGAGCAGGGTTTGAGGTAATATCAGGTAAGCTCTTCCTTTCTTTTTCTTTTTCTTGTTTTTTTTTTAAATCTAGAGGTGATGTCAGGGAAGGCAGTACAATGCTCCTCCTGCAGAATGTTTGAGGTGAGGGACGCCGTCAGTGTCCCTGCTGATTTCATCTGTGGGAAGTGCACCCAACTCCAGCTCCTCAAAAACCGTGTTAGGGACCTGGAGCTTGAGCTGGATGAACTTCGGATCATTCGGGAGGCAGAGGGGGTCATAGATAGGAGCTTCAGGGAAGTAGTTACACCAAAGACTGGAGATAGATGGGTAACTGTAAGAGGGACTGGGAAGAAGCAGTCAGTGCAGGGACCCCCTGCGGTCGTTCCCCTGAGTAACAAGTATAATATTTTGGATACTTGTGGGGGGGGGACTTACCAGGGGTAAGCCATGGGGTACGGGCCTCTGGCACGGAGTCTGTCCCTGTTGCTCAGAAGGGAAGGGGGGAAAGGAGTAGAACATTAGTAATTGGGGACTCAATAGTCAGGGGCACAGATAGGAGATTTTGTGGGAGCGAGAGAGACTCACGTTTGGTATGTTGCCTCCCAGGTGCAAGGGTACGTGATGTCTCGGATCGTGTTTTCCGGGTCCTTAAGGGGGAGGGGGAGCAGCCCCAAGTCGTAGTCCACATTGGCACTAACGACATAGGTAGGAAAGGGGACAAGGATGTCAGGCAGGCCTTTAGGGAGCTAGGATGGAAGCTCAGAGCGAGAACAAACAGAGTTGTTATCTCTGGGTTGTTGCCCGTGCCACGTGATAGTGAGATGAGGAATAGGGAGAGAGAGCAATTAAACACGTGGCTACAGGGATGGTGCAGGCGGGAGGGATTCAGATTTCTGGATAACTGGGGCTCTTTCTGGGGAAGGTGGGACCTCTATAGACAGGATGGTCTACATCTGAACCTGAGGGGCACCAATATCCTGGGGGGGAGATTTGTTAGTGCTCTTTGGGGGGGTTTAAACTAATTCAGCAGGGGCATGGGAACCTGGATTGTAGTTTTGGGGTACGGGAGATTGAGAGTATAGAGATCAGGAGCACAGATTTGACTTCGCAGGAGGGTGCCAGTGTTCAGGTAGGTGGTTTGAAGTGTGTCTACTTCAATGCCAGGAGTATACGAAATAAGGTAGGGGAACTGGCAGCATGGGTTGGTACCTGGGACTTCGATGTTGTGGCCATTTCAGAGACATGGATAGAGCAGGGACAGGAATGGTTGTTGCAGGTTCCGGGGTTTAGGTGTTTTAGTAAGCTCAGAGAAGGGGGCAAAAGAGGGGGAGGTGTGGCGCTGCTAGTCAAGGACAGTATTACGGTGGCGGAAAGGATGCTAGATGGGGACTCTTCTTCCGAGGTAGTATGGGCTGAGGTTAGAAACAGGAAAGGAGAGGTCACCCTGTTAGGAGTTTTCTATAGGCCACCTAATAGTTCTAGGGATGTAGAGGAAAGGATGGCGAAGATGATTCTGGAAAAGAGCGAAAGTAACAGGGTAGTCGTTATGGGAGACTTTAACTTTCCAAATATTGACTGGAAAAGATATAGTTCGAGTACATTAGATGGGTCGTTCTTTGTACAATGTGTGCAGGAGGGTTTCCTGACACAATATGTTGACAGGCCAACAAGAGGCGAGGCCACATTGGATTTGGTTTTGGGTAATGAACCAGGCCAGGTGTTAGATCTGGAGGTAGGTGAGCACTTTGGAAACAGTGACCACAATTCGGTGACCTTTACGTTAGTGATGGAAAGGGATAAGTATACCCCGCAGGGCAAGAGTTATAGCTGGGGGAAGGGCAATTATGATGCCATTAGACATGACTTAGGATGTGTAGGTTGGAGAAGTAGGCTGCAAGGGTTGGGCACACTGGATATGTGGAGCTTGTTCAAGGAACAGCTATTGCATGTTCTTGATAAGTACGTACCAGTCAGGCAGGGAGGAAGGGGTCGAGCGAGGGAACCGTGGTTTACCAAAGAAGTGGAATCTCTTGTTAAGAGGAAGAAGGAGGCCTATGTGAAGATGAGGCGTGAAGCTTCAGTTGGGGCGCTTGATAGTTACAAGGAAGCGAGGAAGGATCTAAAGAGAGAGCTGAGACGAGCAAGGAGGGGACATGACAAGTCTTTGGCAGGTAGGATCAAGGAAAACCCAAAAGCTTTCTATAGGTATGTCAGGAATAAAAGAATGATTAGGGTAAGAGTAGGGCCAGTCAAGGACAGTGGTGGGAAGTTGTGTGTGGAGGCTGAGGAGATAAGCGAGATACTAAATGAATACTTTTCGTCAGTATTCACTCAAGAAAAAGATAATATTGTGGAGGAGAATGCTGAGACAGGCTATTAGAATAGATGCCATTGAGGTGCGTAGGGAAGAAGTGTTGGCAATTCTGGACAAGGTGAAAATAGATAAGTCCCCGGGGCCTGATGGGATTTATCCTAGGATTCTCTGGGAAGCCAGGGAAGAGATTGCTGAGCCGTTGGCTTTGATTTTTAGGTCATCATTGGCTACAGGAATAGTGCCAGAGGACTGGAGGATAGCAAATGTGGTCCCTTTGTTCAAGAAGGGGAGTAGAGATAACCCCGGTAACTATAGGCCGGTGAGCCTAACGTCTGTGGTGGGTAAAGTCTTGGAGAGGATTATAAAAGATACGATTTATAATCATCTAGATAGGAATAATATGATTAGGGATAGTCAGCATGGTTTTGTGAAGGGTAGGTCATGCCTCACAAACCTTATCGAGTTCTTTGAGAAGGTGACTGAACAGGTAGACGAGGGTAGAGCAGTTGATGTGGTGTATATGGATTTCAGTAAAGCGTTTGATAAGGTTCCCCACGGTCGGCTATTGCAGAAAATACGGAGGCTGGGGATTGAGGGTGATTTAGAGATGTGGATCAGAAATTGGCTAGTTGAAAGAAGACTGAGAGTGGTAGTTGATGGGAAATGTTCAGAATGGAGTTCAGTTACGAGTGGCGTACCACAAGGATCTGTTCTGGGGCCGTTGCTGTTTGTCATTTTTATAAATGACCTAGAGGAGGGCGCAGAAGGATGGGTGAGTAAATTTGCAGACGACACTAAAGTCGGTGGAGTTGTAGACAGTGCGGAAGGATGTTGCAGGTTACAGAGGGACATAGATAAGCTGCAGAGCTGGGCTGAGAGGTGGCAAATGGAGTTTAATGTGGAGAAGTGTGAGGTGTTTCACTTTGGAAAGAATAACAGGAATGCGGAATATTTGGCTAATGGTAAAATTCTTGGTAGTGTGGATGAGCAGAGGGATCTCGGTGTCCATGTACATAGATCCCTGAAAGTTGCCACCCAGGTTGATAGGGTTGTGAAGAAGGCCTATGGTGTGTTGGCCTTTATTGGTAGAGGGATTGAGTTCCGGAGCCATGAGGTCATGTTGCAGCTGTACAAAACTCTGGTACGGCCGCATTTGGAGTATTGCGTACAGTTCTGGTCGCCTCATTATAGGAAGGACGTGGAAGCTTTGGAACGGGTGCAGAGGAGATTTACCAGGATGTTGCCTGGTATGGAGGGAAAATCTTATGAGGAAAGGCTGATGGACTTGAGGTTGTTTTCGTTAGAGAGAAGAAGGTTAAGAGGTGACTTAATAGAGGCATACAAAATGATCAGAGGGTTAGATAGGGTGGACAGCGAGAGCCTTCTCCCGCGGATGGAGGTGGCTAGCACGAGGGGACATAGCCTTAAATTGAGGGGTAATAGATATAGGACAGAGGTCAGAGGTGGGTTTTTTACGCAAAGAGTGGTGAGGCCGTGGAATGCCCTACCTGCAACAGTAGTGAACTCACCAACATTGAGGGCATTTAAAAGTTTATTGGATAAGCATATGGATGATAAGGGCATAGTGTAGGTTAGATGGCCGTTAGTTTTTTTTTCCATGTCGGTGCAACATCGAGGGCCGAAGGGCCTGTACTGCGCTGTATCGTTCTATGTTCTATGTTCTATGTTCTATCTTTATTTATTATTCATCTTTAAAATAAATTTGTTGCTTTGGTATTTTGTTTTGCTCAGCAGATTCTTTCTTTTCATGTCTCAGTTTTATTTTGAAATTCATGTTCAATATTGTGCCACATTTCACTTTTCTGAAATGTTCGCCTCGACCCCCGAGAGTGAGAAAAATTTTGATACGTACCCCCTCCCTCCCCACGTGAATAGCTCAGATGAGCCTGTTTTAAGGAATATCAGTATGACATCACTGAAGGGAAATGTGATCCAGTCTTAGTTTCATCTTTACGCTGAGCAGAGCACAAATGTACACACAGCTCTGATATCTTCAAGCTTTATACCAATGTACAATTGTTCTTATGTGCCGAGTCCTAATGAATTAACCCACAATGTCTTTACCCAATCCCTTATGAACGATTGGTCCTTGTGTCTTGTACAGTAAATAAACCCAAGACATTTTTGTATTATAATAAGACAATACCGTGAATTGGACACTACTCCAGTTGAGGCCAAAGCCATGTTTTATAAAGGTTCATCATGACGTCTTTGCCTTTTTACTCCATGCCTTTATTTATATAGCCCAGGGTTTTTCAACCACTTTGGCTACACTCTCATTCCTGTTGACTCCGTAGTGGCAATGGTGCTAGAACAATTGGCATAAAAGTGCGGTAACAGTAATCTGAAAAGAATATTTTCATAATAGTCTGAAGTTCTTTGTGTTCAAGCACAACTGGCCAAGTTCTGCATTCAAACATGCTCATTGACTTGGCTTAGTTTCAGAGCCTTACATATTTGCTTAAGAGCTGCAATCACAAAATTAGTCCTGGATTTGCCTTATGCCAAAATTAACACAGAACACGAAAGCCCACATTGCATGCAATTAATTATTGCATAATTAGCTCATACAATTAGACACTAATGTTAAATCAAATAACAGCTGCTGGGAAAAATCCATTAAATGGTGATAGCTACCACTGAGAAAAAGAAATGATTCATTTGAATTACCATGAGACATCTCTTCCATAACTTTTTTTTAGCAACTCAAGCTCTATTTTAAATAATGCAATGATAAATCAAGAGTTTATAGTCTGTCCAGAGATTTCTAGTCTGACTTGAAGGACACATTTATCCCCACTAGTCTGAGTGGATAAAAGTTGCATTATCATACATTTGCAAAGCATGTGGAAAATAAACAGGATTTCTGTGCCTGCTCATTTGCTGTGGCAGAAGTGAATGACCCTCAATTTCAGAGGCCCACTGACAACTCTGACATATGTTAGTCTTCATCCTGAGAATTTTCCTCCATCGTTTGGTCACACCTGGCCAATCAAGTGCATTATTTGCGGATGTGAGATGGTAGAAGGTTGCTTGAATGTGTCTGCAAATCAGCATTCTGACACAACAAAGCAGTGTTTTCTTCCTGAGCAACAGCATATTCTATAACATGACAATTGCTGTGAACTGTATGTGTGTTAATGTAGAACACTTAACTGTTTCAAGGAGATGGCAGAAATAGGTTCAAAAAGATTGCTGACGTTTGGATATCACCAGCTGCAATATGCAGAGCAATTTTTGTTGATTTTTTAAAAAAACTGATCATGTTGGGATTGGGTGATGGACTAAGACAGTGGACTTTCAGCACTGGAAGAAGAACATTTCTCCCATTTTCTGACCATAGAAGAGCCACAGACTTGGACAATCGTATGTTGAATTAGACACAGAAACATTACCTGTGAGTTTTTAATATACCAGTGAGACGAGTCCCACCCTTACCTGATCACATTCACAAACTCGACCTTCTGGTCATTTCTTCCTCATGTGCTTATCTAGTTTTTCATTCTCTACATCCACGCTATTCGCCTCAACCATTCCATATGGTACAAGGCTCCACTTTCTAAATAGAGGCCCTAGTGAAAGCTCCACAAGACTACTATTCATAATGTGGGGAAAACATGACATTCTCACACAGAGAGCTTTTGGTGTTAGCTCACATGAAAAATAGAAATGTCCACACGATTGCAGTGGACATGTTATTCTGAAGCTGGCATTAAAAGCGCCTGAATGAAGACAACAAGAGAAATTTTCCATTTAGGAGACTATGGCTCTGTTGCCCAACGCCGATATCGTAATCAGCGATCGGGTGGAGAATCCACTCCGACATTCAAATCGGGGCCACCGCCGGTTTGACATCCGTTTGCGAGTCTCTGCCCCCTCCGAAATGGCATCATTGTGTCATGCGCCGCATGCCGTTGCAATGACGTTAGTGGGTCATCGGCAGTCCCTCTCACGATTCTCCGTCCCCGATGAGCTGAGTTCCCGACCGGGCGGTTGACGTGTGGTCTGAGCGGTCGGGAACCTGGCATGCGGCTGCGGACCGTGTCCACTGCTGCCACGCTCGCCGCCATGTTGTACGGTGCTACCACCACAGGTCATCGCCATGCACATGTGTGGCCAGGGAACCAGCCATTCTCCGGACATTTTCACCAAGGTAGCCGGGAGTTTCACCCGGCACCACTGCTAGTCCCTCACCAGTCCCGGAATTGGTGAAGGTTCGGTGCCATTTTGTGCATTGTACAAAGTCCTCAAATTCTCCATTTCAGCCGGCACTTAGTCGCTGAAACGAAGAATCCAGCCCTATATGCTCCCACCAGAGCAGAATTGCATATGATTTGCGCTCAGAAGCGATTCCCAATTCTCAGTCTTGCAGATTTGTGCATGGCGAGGATTGTGAAGGATTCCCTAAGGAATCCCGCTATCGGGCCGCCATTTTAAGTGGGCAGCCGAATAGCGAGGTTCCGCTTGGCAACCCCCTCCCTCGCTGCACAAGTCATTCCCCTCCTGTTATTTATGGGTCATCCTCCTTTCCCCCCAGAGACCCCTTTCAGGAAACCCCTCAGAAGAGAGAGCCCTGCCAGGAAGCTAGAGAGCAGTCCAGATAGAGGCAGTGAAAAAAACTACTGCTTTAACACTCACCTGGACAATATGCCTACTGGCCCAGACAGTGGAAGCAGAACATGTCAATTCCTGGAACGAGAAACCAATCAGCTGCGTTTAAACCCCCTCAGATCTTTGAGCTGCAAGCCATTCATTCATTTCTCTTTGATATTGAATTTACTAAGCTGTGATTGACAACTTCCAGACATACACACAAAGCTGTCAGCTTCGCTCCATTCATCTCCCTTCATGGTTGAGTAACTCTGAAGTGGTTTAACTGCAATGTTTGTAAATATCAAGCTTTGATTAACAGATCCAAGATCACTTCAAAGAGAGTTAAGTGCTGTCAATTTCCAGCTGACCACTTCAAAATCACTCAAGCTTGAAAGAAGGTGAATGAAAAGCAATTTAGCATGACCAAACCACCTAACCTGCACATCTTTGGACTGTGGGAGAAAATCAGGGCATCTTGAGGAAACCCACGCAGACATGGGGAGAATGTCCAAACTCCACACAAACAGTCACCCAAGCCCAGAATTGAACCCGGGTCCCTAGTGTTGTGAGGCAGCTGTGCTAATCTTTGTACCACAGTTTTTCTCCCTCCATTTGAGTGCCGTGGTGCCATGGCCAGTCTGATCATCATGAGGGGAGACTGTGAACAAATTTGCATTGGGATGGAGGTGGTATTCGCAGTTTTAGCAGACTTAAAAGTGGATAAATCCCCAGGCCCAGATGAGATGTATCCCCCCAGCCTGCTGTGGGAAGCAAAGGATGAGATTGCTGATGTTAATTTTCAAATCCGCTCTGGCCATAGGAGAGGTGCCAAAGGATTGGAGGGTGACTAAGATGATACCATTATTCAAGAATGGAAATAGGGATCAACCAGGTAATTACAGGCCAGCGAATATAACATTCAGAGGGACAGAATTAATCTTCACTTAGAGAGGCAAGGATTAATCAAAAATGGTCAGCATGGCTTTATCCAGGGGGAGGGGGGGGGGAAACATTTCGAACAAATTTGATTGAATTTTTTGAGGAGGTGACTAGATGTGTAGATGAGGGCAGTGCAGTTGATGTGGGCTACTTACATTTCAGTAAAACTTTTGGCAAGGTTCGACTTGGTCAAGAAGGTAAATGCCCATGGGATCCAGGTCAATTTAGCAGATTGGATCTAAAATTTGCATAGTGGCAGGAGGCAGAGGGCGATGGTCAAAGGATGTTTTTAAGACTGGAAGCCTGTGTCCAATGGTATACTGCAGGGATTGGTGCTGAGTCCCTTGCTGTTTCCAGATGTGAATGTGGGGAGTATGATCAAGAAGTTCGCAAAAATTGGTGGTGTGGTAGATTGTGAGCAGGAAAACCTTAGGTTACAGGATGATGTAGGCAGGCTGGTCAGGTGGACAAAACAATGGCAAGTGGAATTTGATACGAAAAGTGTGAGGTGATACATTCTAGAGAACTAAGAAGGCAAGTAAATACTCAATGAACAGTAGGACACTAGAAAGCAAAGACGACAGGGGGCCTTTGGATGCATGTGTCACAGCGTCAGGGACAGGGTTTGATTCCCAGCTTGGGTCACTGTCTATGCGGAGTCTGTATGTTCTCCCCGAGTCTACATGGGTTTCCTCCAGGTGCTCTGGTTTCCTCCCACAAGTCCAAAAGCCATGCTTGTTAGGTGAATTGGACATTTTGAATCCTCCCTCAGTGTACCCAAACAGGCACCGTAATCCGGCGAGTAGGGAAGTTTCACAGTAACTTCATTGCAGTGTTGATGTTAGCCTACTTGTGACACTACTAAAGATTATTATTATGTTCATGGATCCCTGAAGGCAGCACAACAGGTAGATGTAATGTAATGTCGTCATAATCTCAAATGACCAAAGGCTGCTTTTCCCTTCCATGGGTAGAGCTGAGTGGTGGTCATTTAACTTGAGGATCACCACACCTCAGGTGAGGGGCAAGGTTGAGAAGGCAACCTCAGCCGGTACGGAAATTAAACCCGCACTGTTGGCCTCACTCTGCATTGCAAACCAGCTGTCCAGCCAACTGAGCTAATCAGGCCCCCTGACCGGTAGATAAGGTGTGATGCGGAGATGCCGGCGTTGGACTAGGGTGAGCACAGTAAGAAGTCTTACAACACCAGGTTAAAGTCCAACAGGTTTGTTTCAAATCATTAGCTTTCGGAGCACAGCTCCTTCCTCAGGTGAATGAAGAGGTGTGTTCCAGAAACATATATACAGACAAAGTCTTACATCTTTGACTTCTTACAGTAGATAAGGTGGTTACGAAGGCATACTTGATTTTATTAGCCAAGGCATAGAATATAAGAGCAGGGAGGTTGTAATATAGCTGTAAAGAACGTTTGTTAGGCCACGGCTAGAGTACTGGGTGCAGTTCTGGTCACCACACTATAAGAAGGATGTGATTGCATTGGAAAAGGTGCAAAGGGGATTCACCAGGACACTGCCAGGACTTGAGTGTTTCAGCTATAAAGAGAGGCTGGTTAGGCTGGGGTTGCTTTCCTCAGAGCAGGGAAGGCTGAGAAGGGATCTGATCAAGATGTGCAAAATTATGAGGGACATAGATCATTTTTTTTATTTGCTCAATGTGAGCATTGCTGGCTGGGCCAGCATTTATTGGCCATCCCTAATTGCCCTTGAACTGAGGGGATTAGAAAGGGCACGTGGATGTTATTGGGCTGGCATGGACAAGATAGGCCGAATGGCCTCCTTCTGTGCTGTAACTTTTCTATGGTTCTACGAATGGCTTGCTAGGCAATTTCAGAGTTAACCACATTTCTGTGGATCTAGAGTCTAATCGTAAATCAAATGGGTTTTTATGACAAACGACAATAGTTATCATTAGACTTTTAATTCCAGATTTTGATTGAATTCAAGTTCCGCCATCTGCATTACTTTGGGCCTCTGGATTATCAGTGATAAAACCATTGTGCACAGCCTCACCATTGGCAAAACAAGCATCAGTGACATGAGGAGAAATATATTTTTGCCCTCAGAGTGGTTAGGATCTGGAATGCACTGCTAGAGACATGGCTAATGTCAGAGTGAAACGTTCCTATACCCAGCTACATTAGATGCAATTGGTAGGTAGGAAGAAACTTCTCCCCTTAGTAAGGGCATCAATAGCCATGGGGCACTGATTTAAGGTCAGGGGCAGGAGATTTAGAGGCGATTTAGAGGAGATTTGAGGAAAATCTTTTTCACCCTGAGGGTGGCGGAAATCTGGAACCCACTGCCTGAAAAATGGTAAAAGCGGGAACACTCATAACATATAAGAAGCATTTAGATGAGCACTTGAAACTCCATAGCATACAAGGCTACAGGCAAAGTGCTGGAAAATAGGACTAGAATAGATAGGTGCTTGATGACCAGTACAGACATGATGGGCCAACGGGCCTATTTTCTGCTGACTGGAGTGACCATCTGTCTGACTCTAGACAGACTAGGGAAGACTATGCTAGAGGTTGTAAGCACCTCAAACTTTGAACCAAAGAAATGAAATCACACAGAAGGGGTCATCGGCCCATCTTGTCCATGCTGACCCAAAGCCACCCAGGTGCCCTTTTTAATCTCATCTTCCTGTAGCACACGGCCCATAGCCCTGCAGCTTACAGCACCTATGGTACAGAAAGATCCAGATGCTTTTAAAAGAGTTTAGGATCTCTGCCGCCACCACGAACTCAAGCAAACTTGTTTGACAATTGCAAAAGGCAGAGGTTCCTCCAATATTGTCTGCTCGGTCCCTTTATCAGCCTCACTCAGGGTCACGCCCTTCTCTCCCCCTACCTGATTTTTCATCTGAAAGATGCCTAAATACTGTAGGGAAAATAATTTGACCACAGATAATGATGCCTAATCTACTGAAACCCTGCTTAGGTGCATCAGTCATATTATCATTTAAATGCATCCTGTTAATCGTTTTAAAATTTAGAGTATCCAATTCTTTTCTGCCAATTAAGCGGCAATTTAGCGTGGCCAATCCACCTACCCTGCACATCTTTTTGGATTGTGGGGGTGAGAACCACACAGCCTTTGGGAGAATGTGCAAACTCCACACGGACAGTGATCCGGGGCTGGGATAGAACCTGGGTCGTCAACGCCGTGAGGTAGCAATTCTAACCACTGCACCACCCGTGCTGCCCTAATTTATTCTATTAATAAGCTATGAATACAGTTGGTTCATAGGCAGCAACACTGGCAAAGCTTCAGGTTTACAGTGAATATGCAAAGTGTATGGTAGGCCACAGGCCTTTGTGTGCAAAACTACAATGAACTGACACCCAATATGCTTCAAAACAATGGGCATTGACCATTACTTTATTAGCCCCAAAAGCATTCCATCTATTATGGCAACATACTCTTCATAAATTATACCCTCGACAGCCAGTTTAACAGTACATTCATGAGATCACTGAAATTAAATTTGAAAATTAAAATTGAACATCAACCATGACAACTGTGAAAGCTGCAAAGTGTACCACTGATCAGTGAATATTGCAATCTTAGAGCTAGTCAGCAAGTGATGGCACAATAAATGTCTTTTCACACCTCTCTGTATATCTACACTATCTGAAACTCGTGAATGAGTTTCACTATAGAAGTCACAACAATAAAGAAGATGCACGGTGGAAAGCTATTCCCATTGGAAAGTAAATCCACATGTCATGACAACTGTAAAGCACATGTGGCATAGCTCTGATCATTCTGTAATATTAATGTTAACATTTTTTGGATAAAATTAGCCTATCTGTGATTTTAATAAAAGTCAGTTTAATGAAGAATGAAATAAATCACAGCATAATTTCAGCGCAGACGTAGGCTATTTGGCCCTTCCCATCTGCTCTCCAAGTGTCATTCTCCCACCTTCCCCCAGAACCCTACACATTCCTTTTCAGATGACAATCTTGTTCCATTTTGAGTGCCTCAATTGAATCTGTTTCCACCGCACTCTGAGACAGTGCATTCCGTTTTTTCCTCCGGTCACCTTTGCTTCTTTACCAATTATTTTACATCTATGGCCTCTCATTCTTGATCCTTTCATGAGCGGGAACAGATTCGCCCCAGCTACTCTGTGCAGACCCCTCGTGATTTATTTTCTCCAGACAGTCCCACCTTCTCCACTCTATCTTTATAACAGATTTATAACCTCTGCAACCATTCTCGTAAATCTTTTCTGCACTCTCTCTGATGCCTTCACGTTTTTCTTAAAGTGCGGTGCACAGAACTAGACACAACAGAGTTTGAACTAGTACCTTATACAAGTTCAACATAGTCTCCTTGCTCTTGTACTCTGCCCCTGTTAATAAAGTCTTGGATGCTGCATGCTTTATTAACTGCTCACTCATTAACTGCTAATTAACTGCTAATTTCAATGCACTTATACACCCAGCTCCTGCACCCTTCAGAGTTGTGTTCTTTATTTTATGTTGTGTCTCCATGTTCTTCCTACCAAAATGAATAATTTCACATTTGTCTGCACTGAACTTCATCTGCCACCTATCCGCCCATTTCACCAACTTTTCTATGTCCTTTTGAAGCTCTACACGATCCTCCTCACAGTTCGCAATATTCCAATTTTTGTTTCGTCCACAAATTTTGAAAATACGCCCCATATGCCAAGGTCTAGGTCATTAATATATAACAGGAAATATGAACATCTGGACTTGGTATTCAGGAATGAGCCCAGTTGGGTGGTGGAAGTTTCAGTAGGGGAGCATTTCAGGAACAGTGACCATAATTCATTAAATTTTAAGGTAATGTTGGATAAAGGTAATTGGCTAAAAGGGGGAAGGCTAATTTTCATAGAATTTACAGTGCAGAGGAGGCCATTCAACCCATCGAGTCTGCACCAGCTCTTGGAAAGAGCACCCTACCCAAGCGCACACCTCCACCCTACCCCTGTAACCCAATAACCCCACCCAACACTAAGGGCAATTTTGGACATTAAGGGCAATTTAACAGGGCCAATCCACCTAACCTGCACATCTTTGGACTGTGGGAGGAAACTGGAGCACCCAGAGGAAACCCACACGCACACACGGGGAGAACGTGCAGACTCCGCACAGGCAGTGACCCAAGCCGGGAATCGAACCTGGGACCCTGGAGCTGTGAAGCAGTTATGCTAACCACTATGCTACCGTCCTGCCCTGTTTATAACAATGTCCTAATTATAACACTGTTAAGCAAGATCTGAAGAATCTATATTGGGGACAGATGTTTGAGGGTAAATCAACATCTGGCATGCGGGAGACTTTCAAAGGTCAGTTGATAGGAATTCAGGACTGGCATGTTGATGTGAGGAAGAAGGATAAGTATGGCAAGTTTTGGGAACATTGGATAACGAGGGATATTGTGAGCCTAGTCCAAAAGAGAAGGGAAGCATTTTAATGGCTAGAAGCTTGGGAACTTACAAAGCCTGTGAGGAATAGGAAGAAACTTAAGCAAGGAGGCAGGAGGGCTAAAAGAGGTCATGAAAAGTCATTGGAAATGATTAAGTAAAATCCCAATGCTGTTTACACGTATATAAAGAGCAAGAGGGTAGCCAGGGAAATGGTTGGCCAACTCAAGGGCAGGGTAGGAAATCTATGCATGGAGCCAGAGGAAATGGGTGAGGTACTAAATGAGAGAAGGACTTGGTGGATGATGAGCCTGGGGAAGGGTGTAGATAGTCTGGGTCACATTGAGATCAAAAAGGAGGTGTTGGGTGTCTTGAAAAACATTAAGCTAGATAAATTCCCAGTGCCTGGTGGTATCTATCCCAGAATACTGAGGGAGACAAGGGAGTAAATTGCTGGGCCTTGACAGAAATCTTTGTATCCTCAATGGGTACAGGTGATATCCCAGAGGACTAGAGAATCGCTAATACTGTTCCTTTGTTTAAGAAGAGTAGCAAAGATAATCCAGGAAATTACAGGCTGGTGAGCCTTACGTCAGTGGTAGGGAAATTATTGGAGAGGATTCTTTGAGACAGGATTTACTCCCATTTGGAAGCAAGTGGATGGATTAGTGACAGGCAGCATGGTTTTGTGAAGGGGTGGTTGTGTCTCATTAACTTGATTGAGTTTTTTGAGGAAGTGACAAAGATGATTGATGAGGATAGGGCAGTGGATGTTGTCTACATGGGCTTCAGTAAGGCCTTTGATAAGGTCCCTCGTAGCAGACTGGTACAGAAGGTGAAGTCACATGGAATCAGAAGTGAGCTGGCAAAATGGATACAGAACTGGCTCGATCATAGAAGACAGAGGTAGCAGTGGAAGAGTGCTTTTCTGAATGGAGGGCTGTGACTAGTGGTGTTCCACAGGGATCAGTGCTGGGACCTTTACTGTTAGTAGTATATAAATGATTGAGAGGAAAATGTAACTGGTCTGATTGGTACATTTGCGGATGACACAAATGTTGATGGAATTGTGGATAGTGATGAGGACTGTCAGAGGATACAGCAGAGGTATAGAAGAGGCTTACCAGGATGCTGCATGGTATGAAGGACATTAACTATGAGGATAGGTTGGATAAACTCGGTTTGTTCCCACTGGAAAAACAGGTTGTGGGGTGACCTGATGAAAGTCTAAAAATGATGAGGGTCATGGACAGAGTGGATAGTCTTTTTCCCAGGGTGGAAGAGTCAATTACTTGGGGACATAAGTTTAAGGTGAGAGGGACAAAGTTTAGAGGAGATGTGCAAGGGACATTTTTTTCCACATATAATAGTGACGTTTAAGGGGGTCTTGACAAATACATGAATACAATGGGAATAGGATACTGGCCCCGGATGTGTAAAAGGTTTTAGGTGAGATGGGCATGATAGGCGCAGGGTTGGAGGGCTGAAAGGCCTGTTCCTGTGCTGTACTTTCTTTTGTTCTATCACAGCGAGTGTACCTACACCACTTGGACTACAGCCGTTCAAGAAGGCGGTTCACCACCACCTTCTTGAGGGCAGTTGGGGACAGGCAATAAATGCTGGCCTAGCCAGCGAAGCCCACATCCTATGAATGAATAACAAAAAAGGAAAAGAAAGCTTTGAGGTGATATGCATCACTGTAAATACACAAGGGGTTAATGTAAATACACTGTAAGTACATGTAGACTAGCTAGACACTAGAGGGAGCACCAGAGACATGACACACAGACATTCAACCAATAGGTCAGTAAGATAGGACACGACCAATGGGCATTCAAGATACACACAGAGGTGATACCACCACAGGAGGGCATTACACCAACCCATATAAAAGGACACAGCGCACATGCTCTTCCTCTTTCCAGTGCAGACTCTCAGTGAGTACACAGGGTTGATTTGAAACACATCACACCCACCACGTGGATTGTAGCAGACTGGCTCGTCAGTCTGAGTAACTATAGCAGGATTAACAGGAGAGTCGAATCCAAGTAGGAGAATTGTTAACAGTTTAATAAATGTGTTAAAGCTATCTCCAAGTCTGAACCTTCCTTTGTCAGAGAGCACATCAAGGAAGCAGCTTATGCTACGTCAAGAGCATAACAAAACAAGGTTCTCAAAACTTATTCCTGAGGAACTCCACAACAAATCATTTTCCACCCCAAAAAATCCATTAACCACAACTGTCTGTTTCCTGTCACTAAGCTAATTTCATATCTATGTTGCTATTTTCCCTTTGCTTCCATAAGCTATAACATTTCTCACAAGTCTGTTGTGTGGAACTATATCAGATGTACTTTGGAAGTCCATGGGCGGTATTCTCCGCTCCCGATAAAAATTGGGATGGCCATTGTGAAATCGGCCGTGGTTCACGACGGCCTCGGGGCCCGCTCCCCGCACTTAATTCACCCCCACCCGGGGGCCTAGGAGGGGGCCTAGCTCAAAACGGCGCATTTGTGAGGTCATCCGCGCATGCGCGGGTTGCCGGTTCCAACCCCGCATGCGTGGATGACTTCATCGCGCAGACTGCGCGAACCGCGCATGTGCGGTGGCCGTCTTTCTCCTTAGCCGCCCAGCAAGACATGGTGGCTTGATCTTGCCGGGAGGCGGAGGGGAAAGAGTGCATCTGTTTTGGACGCTGGCCCGACGATCGGTGGGCACCGATCGCGGGCCTGTCCCCTCCCGAGCACAGTCATGGTGCTCCCGTGCCAATCGGGCCTCTAGATGCCCCAAACGGGCATCTGGCGCCCGTTTCACGAATGCAGCGACCAGGTGTGGTTGCTGCCGTGGTAAAACAGGCGTGAAGGGCTGGCCGCTCGGCCCATCGGGCTAGGAGAATCGCTGATCGCCGTGAAAAATGGCGAGCGGCGATTTTTCCGAGCTGGGTGGGGGGTGGGGGAGAATCGCTGGGGGAGCCAGAGGGGCATAAAAAATGTCGGGAGGCCCTCCCGCGATTCTCCCACGCCGCGTGGGGAGCGGAAAATTCCGCCCCATATATACCACATCAACTGCTTCAAAAAACTCCAACAAGTTAGTTAAACATGATTTTCACTTAACAAATCCATATCGGCTTTCCTTAATGAACCCATATTTGTCCATGTGACTGATAATTTTGTTACAAATTATTGTTTCCCCACCACTGAAGTTAAATGGACTGGCCTATATTTCCTGGACTTACCTTTACATCCTATTTTGCACAATATATTAGGAAGGGTCAATTTGGATTTCTTGATGGTTATGTGGTGCCACCACATCAAACCAAATGAGAAACAAATCAATTATTTGTAGATTTTGATACCCAAACTGGGAAGACCCACAGTAGCTGAGAGAATTGTCCAACCGACCTGACTTCCTAATGGCAATGGTTTGGAATTCAGCTCAAAATCACCCTGCTAAAATGTAACCCTTGCAGATAGAATGGTCCGCAGTGGGCAAGCAACAGAAAAGCATATCAGTGCTGTTAGTCTGTATTGTTCAGCTAGCAAAAATCAGCAGCAACATTTATTGGGTCTCTAAACTCTGCCAAGCTGTTTTCTGTGTGTGGATAAGTGGCATAGTGAGCGTATACTTCATAATAGACAGAAATGAACCTGTGTGGATGCCTTAGTTTGGTGTGAGAGTTCCAAAGAGCCTGTCAGCTATTTAGGAAAACCAATCCACCCAAGGCTGGAATTTATAAATACCAGCAACAGTGCTAACGCACAGAATGGAATCTTTCCCTTAGGCAGCCCACATACGATCAAGCAATGAAAATAAATTCCGAAATTGGGCCCATTTTAAAGAGGATTACTAATGGTCAGGGAGCTGCTCTGAATGATGGTATAATTACCACAGAAGTGAATTTGAATACATGTAACTATGGTTAATTTTCACCATCCCCAATCGACTACAGAAAACGACTTCCCCAACTAATCATGCGCAACTTACAATTTAAAGAATCGCACTGGAATGAATGATTTGCGACTTTGTAATATTTAAATCCCTTTCATGAAAGTTGACCTCATAGCAACATACAAGTTTAACTCCAGCTAAAATGTAGCCGAGACTCAAAATTAATTCAGCGTTGCTCCAGGTTACAACAGGGACTCAGAATGCATATTAATATTTCATTCAAGTGTCAGGGTTCGATTGTCAGTGACACAGTAAGTAGTCACTTGAACGTTTGAGACTGTAAGCTACCATGGTTCCTGAGTTTGCTTTCTGCACTGTCCATTTGTGTGCAATCTAAATTGCCAGACTTTCCATTCAGCAGGCAAACACATTGCCAACCCAGAAAAACGGGGCTGCCATGGGGATATATTAAAATACTATTTCATCAGTCATCCTGTTCACACATTCTCTTCCTAGAACCAAGGGTGGTAATGAAAGTAATTTAAAATACATCTATAATTAATTCAACTCTTTCCTGCTGCTGGCTATGGTCCACCATGAGAAGTTCACAGAATTGATGTCCCAGTCCTGTAGCAGGCGAGGCACCTGCGAGCCTCATTTCCTCTGTTGACCCAGATAAATAGAAAACAGCGATTTGAATTACTGTTATTTATGTTTTGAATTTCCATATTCTTTCTCCATGATGGTGCCTTACTTTATTGTTCAGATCCTGGTGTGTGGTACAATAGAACACAGGCACTCAATACTTGTCTGTGTCTTGCAGATGACGTTATCTTGTGCATCAGACACTGCTCTGGGCTCCATCTGTCCGAGGAGGATCTTCGGCAGAATCCATTCAACGTCTGAGATCTCACATCTCACCTTATCATCAATCCACAGTGATGCTTTAGTCCTTACTGGGTTGAATGGTCGGGAAATGATTTTATTTGAGGGCAGACTTGCACTGCTTGATAGTGTCACATTTAATCATTCACATTCTTCACCCCAACTAAATCTTACATTTTTTACCTGGGATCTCCGCATCGCAGGGGGTCCATGAGATTATCAGGTTGCTACATTTCCTTAGTATTTGATGACTGACTTACTATTTTTTGTTTCATGCGAACAAAAAATGTTTTCTGCAATGACAATGAAGCTCTCCTTTAGATATTTGACATAGGAAAGCTTCAAGACCATTGGTTAGAAGTCAGTTCATCGATTTATACAACTAATATTCTATTCAGTCTATTTTCTCATCAGTTATCGAATAGTCTAATCAAATCCAGTTTTATTTATTGTTTTTAACATTTCAAACTCATTTCAAATATATAATAGACACCATGATCACGCGGGTACTGTTAATCACTCCATTTTAAAAATGGGAAGCTGGCACAATGGCTGCTGAGGGGAGCCAAGGAGATGAGTAGCCATTTCCACTCTCCGGCATGCAGCCCAGGGGCACTGGAGTTGCTGCCCAGTGCTCAGGGGTGTGGGGGGGGGGGGGGGGGGGGGGGGGGGATGGGCTTGGACAGGAGGACTGGGCAACATACGTCGGGGGTCACCCCTAGGCTTGTGGATTGAGAGGCCGAGCATCTGTGGTGTCCACAAGCTATTTCCTAATATTCCCCATATCAGGGGCAACTACAGGTGGCTCCAGATGGTCCTGCCCCATCAGGTAGAGACCCTGTGGGAGAAGAGATCATGAACAATTCACTTGAGAGAGGTCACCTGGGTGAACCGGCAGCGAATCCTCATCTCTGCAGTGCGGGCCAGCCTTGCTGTGAGTGACTGCTCTCCCCTTGGCCAACCCCCTGATCTCCAGGGCCCAATCCAGGGAGTGAGGACTCTGATATCTGGAACTCCGCCACCCATTTGGGCCCTTTTACGCCTGCTATGGGCTAATTTCTCCTTCAGGGATAGAGAAGGGGCATTGTGAGCCATACGCCCAATGCTTCGGGGGAGGGGGTCGATGGCAGGTGGCATCTGTGGGCACAGGCCCTGGACATGGAATGGTTGTACTGGTGGGTGCCAGGGTGTGGCTAGGGCACAAGCACAAGCACAGAGGTCGAATGGGGGAGGGTGCGACATGCCAGCTGCTGTTCTGTTGTGGGGTGGTGGCAGGCAGAACTAATGCCAAGGGGCTGATGTTAACTTACCGTTGCGGCCTGGTGGAGTTCGTTGATCTTCTTCCTGCACTGTACGGTGGTCCTCCTGGCCATACTGCCCAAATTAACGGCTGCATCCACTGCCTCCCAGACAGCATTGGTGACCCTGCAGCAGGTCCTCCAACCCCCTCAGAGGAACAGGGTGTCCCGTCCCGTTACGCCTTCACAATGTCCAGAAACCTGACCAAGTTGGCATCTATGAAGCGTGGAGCAGGTCTGCGTAGTGGCATACTTGTGTGATGACTGGGAGTGAGTTCTGAGAGAGCGTTTAAAAGTAGCACCCCTTGTTAGCGGAGCTGCCAGGCACAGGTCTGGCGAATCAGCTGGTGGGATAGCTAGAAAAGGTGTGAAAAACGTGAGGAATCACGTTAAATACGGGCTGCAGTCTCGCTAGATCAGCTGTTGGGAAACACCCAGGGAGTCGTGCTCGATATGAAACTTGAACTTTTTCCATTTAATTGAAATTGAGGATTTTGATGGCCCAGACCACAAAATAAGTTTGATGGATGCACACCTCTTATCTGCTTCCCCCCTACTCCCAGTTAGTTGTTGCTCATGAATGGGTCCTCAAAGAGATTTCATGTTCTTCATGTATCATGGAATCTCTCCTCAGATTCTCTGATCAAGAATTTTGTCTTCTACAGTCTCAGGAATTCGGCCAGAGAGGCCTTGGATGGCGCTGCTGATATCCAACCTAGCAGAGGTCTCCGCCTGGCGATCCGTGAGGCAAAGGTCAGGGCATCTGCCCCCTTCCCTGTGTAGAGCTCTGGATGCTCTGAGACCCCAAAGACCTCCACAACTGGGGACGTCTACAACTCGACCTCCACAACCCTGGACATGGCCTCAAAAAAGGCCACACAGAACTCCCTGAGTCTGGGGCAGAACCGGAACATATGGATGTAGTTGGCTGCCCACCCTCCCCACTGATAGCGCTCGCACTTATCCTTCACATCTGGGAACAACCTGCCCATGCATAAGGTGCGCCCTGTGCACCACCTTGAGCTGCATCAGGCTTAGCCCGGTGCAAGAGAAGGTGGAGTTGATCCTGTGCAGCAGCTCACTCCAGAGTTAACTCTATCTCCATGCCCATCTCCTCCCCTCATTTCCATCTGATCTTGCCTAGTTGAGTCCTGACATTTTTCATGAGTTGTCTGTAAAGTAACTACATTTGCCGTCCCCAAACCTGTCCAGTCCTACCATTGTTCCAAAATGTGTGTGTCCGTGGGCAGGATTGCCAGCCGCATTCGCCCGGCAACCGGAAAATCCCGCCCAAGGTCACTGGATTTTTCCATTGTCGGCGTCTTGCCTGTGGTGTTCCTGCGGCGGGCAGGGCGAAAGAGTCCAGCACCGGGTCTCCGTGGAATAATTTTGTCTACTTGTGGAAAGAACTCACGCAGCTGCAGGTATCTGAGCTCATTCCCTTTCAGGAGTTGGAGTTTCTCCGAGAGTTCCCCAGTATCACTCTGTACATATCCATTGCTGGCAATGTCCGTCTGCCCTCCCCCCTTGTCCCAAACTTGGCATCTATCTTCACCGGTGTGAACCTATGGTTGTTGCAGATGGGAGCCTCTATAGATATGCACCAAGCTTGAAGTGGCGCCTGAACTGGTTCAGGTCTTTCATTTGGTTACTATGGTTACTAACACTGGGCTCCTGAAATGTGTGCGCGGGGAGGCCAGGAGTGGTGCGGTGGCCAGTACTCGGAGTGATGTCCCAGGCAGGAGGCCTCCTCCATTTGGACCCAGTCCACCTCCGGATCCTTCAGCCACCCCCTCAATCTTTAACACATTTACCATCCAGTGGTCGCCTCCCATGTGTTGCCCTCGCTTCAAAAAGATGTTACGTATCCTAGGGATTCATCACCCCAGACAAAGGCCATGATTAGCTTGTTGACCCTGCTGAAGAAGGATTTGGGGATGAAGATCAGGCATGATCTGAATACGAAGAGGAACCTAGGCAACACGTTCATTTTGACTGTTGGTACCCTTTAGCACTGTGGTTTAGCACAGTGGGCTAAATAGCTGGCTTTCAATGCAGAATAATGCCAGCAGCGCGGGTTCAATTCCCCTACCAGCCTCCCTGAACAGGCGCTGGAATGTGGTGACTAGGGGCTTTTCACAATAACTTAATTGAAGCCTACTTGTGACAATAAGCGATTATTATTATTATTATTATTATTATTATTCCCGAGTGAGTCCCATCTTTGCAAGTTGTTCTTCACCTCCTCCACCAGGCTGGAGAGGTTGCACTTGTACAGCCTCTTCCAGGTGTGGGCCACATGCATCCCCAGATACCTGTACTTGGTTTGTGTCACTTTAAACGGTAGCGCTTCCAGCTCTGCTCCTCCCTCTTGGGGGTTCAGCGGGATGATTTCACTCTTTTCCAGGTTGCGTTTGTAACCTGAGAAGATACCACATTTCCGAAGGAGTCCTGTTATCTTTCTCATGCTGGTCAGGAGGTTCAATACGTAGAGGAGCGGGTCATCTGCATAGAGCAAAACTCTGTGCTCCCTGCCCCCTTTCCGAAAGCCCGTCCCATACTCTGCCAATCTAAGGGCAATGGCCAATGGCTCGATTGCCAGTACAAACAGGAGTGGGGATAATGGGCACCTCTGCTTCGTTCCCCTATACAGCTGAAAGTGCTGGGAGCTGATGGCATTTGTCCATATGCTTGCCATAGGAGCACTGCAGTAGGAACTTTACAAATGCGGTGAACCATGTTCAAAACCCAAACCGTTCAAGCACTGCCATGAGGTACCTCCATTGTACTTGATCAGAGGCTTTCTCAGGGAAACGATCACCTCTGGGGTCTACTCCCCGGATGGGGCCATTATCACATTCAGCAGACATAGAACATAGAACATAGAACATAGAACACTACAGCGCAGTACGGGCCCTTCGGCCCTCGATGTTGCGCCGACCTGTGAAACCATCTGAAGCCTATCTGACCTACACTATTCCATTTTCATCCATATGTCTATCCAGTGACCACTTAAATACAATTAAAGTTGGCGAGTCTACTACTATTGCAGGCAGGGCGTTCCACACCCCTACTACTCTCTGAGTAAAGAAACTGCCTCTGACATCTGTCCTATATCTCTCACCCCTCAATTTAAAGCTATGTCCCCTCGTGTTGGTCATCACCATCCGAGGAAAAAGACTCTCACTGTCCACCCTATCTAACCCTCTGACTATCTTATATGTCTCTATTAAGTCACCTCTCAGCCTTCTCCTCTCTAACGAAAACAACCTCAATTCCCTGAGCCTTTCCTCGTAAGACCTTCCCTCCATACCAGGCAACATCCTAGTAAATCTCCTCTGAACCCTTTCCAAAGCTTCCACATCCTTCCTATAATGTGGTGACCAGAACTGCACGCAGTACTCCAGGTGTGGCCGCACCAGAGTTATGTACAGCTGCAGCATGACCTTGTGGTTCCGAAACTCAATCCCCCTGCTTATAAAGGCTAGCACACCATATGCCTTCTTAACAGCCCTATTAACCTGGGTGGCAACTTTCAGGGATTTATGTACCTGGATGCCGAGATCTCTCTGTTCATCTACACTACCAAGAATCTTGCCATTAGCCCAGTACTCTGCATTCCTGTTACTCCTTCCAAAGTGAACCACCTCACACTTTTCCGCATTAAACTCCATCTGCCACCTCTCAGCCCAGCTCTGCAGCTTATCTATGTCCCTCTGTATCCTATAACATCCTTCAGCACTATCCACAACTCCACCGACCTTCGTGTCATCTGCAAATTTACTAACCCATCCTTCTACACCCTCTTCCAGGTCATTTATAAAAATGACAAACAGCAGTGGCCCCAAAACAGATCCTTGCGGTACACCACTAGTAACTGAACTCCAGGATGAACATTTGCCATCAACCACCACCCTCTGTCTTCTTTCAGCTAGCCAATTACTGATCCAAACCGCTAAATCACCTTCAATTCCATACTTCCTTATTTTCTGCAATAGCCTACCGTGGGGAACCTTATCAAACGCCTTACTGAAATCCATATACACCACATCAACAGCTTTACCCTGATCCACCTGTTTGGTCACCTTCTCAAAAAACTCAATAAGGTTTGTGAGACATGACCTACCCTTCACAAAACCGTGTTGAGTATCGCTAATCAACTTGTTCTTTTCAAGATGATTATAAACCCTATCTCTTATAACCTTTTCCAACATTTTACCCACAACCGAAGTAAGGCTCACAGGTCTATAATTACCAGGGTTGTCTCTACTCCCCTTCTTGAACAAGGGGACAACATTTGCTATCCTCCAGTCTTCCGGCACTATTCCTGTCGACAAAGACGACATAAAGATCAAGGACAAAGGCTCAGCAATCTCCTCCCTGGCTTCCCAGAGAATCCTAGGATAAATCCCATCTGGCCCAGGGGACTTATCTATTTTGACATTTTCTAAAATTGCTAACACCTCCTCCTTTTGAACCTCAATTCCATCTAGCCTGGTCGACTGAACGTGAGTGTTCTCCTCGACAACATTGTCTTTCTCCAGTGTAAACACTGACGAAAAATATCCATTTAATGCTTCCCCTATCTCCTCTGATTCCACACACAACTTTCCACTACTATCCTTGATTGGCCCTAATCTTACTCGAGTCATTCTTTTGTTCCTGATATACCTATAGAAAGCCTTAGGGTTTTCCTTGATCCTATCCGCCAACGACTTTTCGTGTCCTCTCCTCGCTCTTCTTAACTCTCCCTTTAGGTCCTTCCTGGCTAACTTGTAACTCTCAAGTGCCCTAACTGAGCCTTCATGTCTCATCCTAACATAAGCCTTCTTCTTCCTCTTGACAAGTGCTTCAACTTCCTTAGTAAACCACGGCTCCCTTGCTCGACAACTTCCTCCCTGCCTGACAGGTACATACTTATCAAGGACACGCAGTAGCTGTTCCTTGAAAAAGCTCCACATTTCGATTGTACCCATCCCCTGCAGTTTCCTTCCCCGTCCTATACCTCCTAAATCTTGCCGAATAGCATCATAATTGCCTTTCCCCCAGCTATAATTCTTGCCTTGCGGTATATACCTGTCCCTGCCCATTGCTAAAGTAAACATAACCGAGTTGTGATCACTATCACCAAAGTGCTCACCTACATCTAAATCTAACACCTGGCCGGGTTCATTACCCAGTACCAAATCCAATGTGGCCTCGCCCCTTGTTGGCCTGTCTACATACTGTGTCAGAAAACCCTCCTGCACACACTGCACAAAAACTGACCCATCTATAGTACTCGAACTATAGTATTTCCAGTCAATATTTGGAAAGTTAAAGTCCCCCATAACAACTACCCTGTTACTCTCGCTCCTGTCAAGAATCATCTTTGCAATCCTTTCCTCTACATCTCTGGGACTATTCGGAGGTCTATAGACAACTCCCAACAGGGTGACCTCTCCTCTACTGTTCCTAACCTCGGCCCATACTGCCTCAGTAGACGAGTCCTCAAGCGTCCTTTCTACCGCCGTAATACTTTCCTTGATTAACAATGCCACACCCCCCCCTCTTTTATCATCTTCTCTGTTCTTACAGAAACATCTAAATCCTGGAACCTGCAACAACCATTCCTGTCCCTGCTCTACCCATGTCTCCGAAATCGCCACAACATCGAGATCCCAGGTACCAACCCATGCTGCAGGGGCAGTATTCTCTAATAATGGGGCAATGTCCCCATGCCGGTGTGAAAACCGGCGCCAACCACTCCGGCGTCAACGGTCTCCGAAAGTGAGGAATTCTCCCCTTCCTAGGGGTTTAGGTTGACGCCAGAGTGGTCCCCGAAGCTCCAGCTGGTGCGCAACGGCCCGCGCGAGTTTGTGCATGCGCGGAACGGCCAGCGTGATTCTGCGCATGTGCACTACAGCCGGCGTACATCCGCGCATGCGCGGGGGTTCCCTTCTCCGCGCCGGCCCCCAGGCAATATGGAGGAGCCCTACAGGGGCCCGCGCAGAGTAAAATAGCCCCCCACAGAACCAGCCCACCGTCGATCGTCACTCCAGGATGGCCCCTGCATACTCACCTTCCAGGTCCTGGCGTGTGGGAACTGAGTAACCCAGGCAGGCGGGACCCGTCCGAACTCGGCGGCCATTCGGTCTGTCGGGGCCTGGAGAATCGCCGGGAGGGGCCGCTTTAACCGGCCCCCGACCGGCGCAGAGGGAATCCCGGGGGCACCCAAGAAGCGGCGCCGAAGAATGGGGAAGCCGGCGTTGGTGCGGCATGGCGTGATTCTCGAGCCGGGTCGGAGAATCCCAGCCTTGATGTTCGCTGTTAGCAGTCGGCCTGGTAGGCAGCTCTCCAGGCGCCTTGCCAGAGCTTTCGCTCGGACTTTTGCATCAGTGTTTAAGAGAGAGATGGGTCTGTATGATCCACACTCTGTCGGATCTTTGTCCTTTTTGGGGATCAGTGATAGCGAGGCTTGACCCATCCACAGTGAATCGCTGAACGTCTCCTGCAAGTGCGGGGCCATTGCTGCTCCAAATTTTATTAAAGGTTTTCCAGGAACCCATCCGGTCCTGGCGCTTTCCCTGACTGCATGGAATTAATGCAATCCATGATTTTGCACACCCCTAGGGGTGCTTCCAGCTCTTGTTTCCTGTCCTCCCCCACCACTGGTATATCCAATCTGTTGAAGAATTGCTTCATCTTCGAAACACCCTCTAGGTGTTCGGAGCTGTACCGCCATCGCTGAAAGTTTGCAAAGGCCTCATTAACCGTGTTTGGGTCCGCCACCATTCCACCATTTCTGCCCCTAACTTGCGCTATCTCTTTTGCGGCTGCTTGCTTTCTTAGCTGATGTGCCAGTTTGCGGCTGGCTTTGTCTCTCAAGGCCGCCCATGGCTGGCGAAACCTTCCTTATGGTGAGCAGATCAAATTCCATCTGCAGTTTATTCTTCTCCTCCAGAAATTGCACGGTTGGGGCCGTGGAGGAGCGCTGATCCAGCTCCAGTGTGGAGTCCATCAGCCGCTGCTTGGCTGCCCTTTCTTTCCTGTCCCTAAGGGTCCCGTGAACTATAATTTCTCCCCTGATTACCATCTTCAGTGCCTTCCCGTTATGATTACAGGATACATACCCGTCGATGGCTTGGGCTATTTTTGTACAGAATTCCTTATTGGTGAGGAGAGCTGCATCCAGAGTATATTGGGGCCCCCTCACATCCATGTAATGTGGTGTGTGGGCAGAGATTACAATCGCAGGGTATTCTCCCTTTGCCACCACTGGAGCAACATTTTTTCTACGACAAAACAATCTATACACGAATAGTCCTTGTACACGTGCAAGAAGAAGGAGAATTATTTTTCTCTTGAGTGATTGAATCTCCTTGAGTACACCCCCCCTCCTCTGTTCCATCAGGCCATTGAACTCCCGTGCCATACCTGACACGGTTACTGTTCAGGGGTAGGATCTGCCAATGTCCAGCCCTGCACGCAGTTAAAGCCTCCTCCATGATAAGCTTGTGGGTGTCTAAGTCAGGGACTTTGGCTATTGTTTTTTGATAAACTCTGTGTTGTCCTAGTTCAGATCATATATGTGTACCCCTATCCCCACCCCTGGTCCGTCACTCCATCACTGTGCTTGTCATTGTGAATGCTATTGCTCAGTTAACTAGTATTGTCAACCCCTTGTCCTCGTGTCAAAACATGCACAAAACACTTATCCCACCCAGCCCTTCCTTACCCACAGTCAATCCCTCTCTCTTACATGTGTCTCCTGTAGAAAGGCTACCTCTACCCTCAGACTCTTGAGATGGGCAAGGACCCTCATGTTCCATGTTACTATCAGATGGGGACGGGGGGGGGCTGCCCCTCTCCTGATGTTTGGAATGGGTTAACAAACCTTCTAATTAAATACTAATTTGATGTGAATTACACAATAGAAGTCACTGATATATAAAGGGGTTACAGGTGTCACTATTTGTTGGTGGAGATTTGTGTGTGAAGTTGGATCAAAGAAATAAAGGTGTTTTGTGGAGAAGTAGAACTCTGTAGGAATCCAGAAAATCAAACACCTGAGGGGGTCAGCTATACTCAACCTGTGGGCCTGGCCCGGTTCGTTCGGGTCTGCCCTTGCACATGGGCCATTCAAGATGGCTGACGGTTACTTACTCATTTCCGTCGTCGCCACATGCGACCTATTACAACCATTGCAACCCGTCGTCCTACCCCTCTCTGATTCTCCCTCTGTACGTTCCACCCTTGTGTTCCCCCCTCCTAGTCCCCCCTTGACTTTCCCCCTTTCTCTACCTCCCCAACCCTCCCTTTCTTACCTTTTGTTTCCCTGAAATTCGTTTTTTCCCCGCCCTCCTGCCAGGCAATCCATCTCTCTCGGGAGGTACGCCACAGCTTTCTCCTTCGCTGAACCTCCGTACACCAGCCTGTTCGTTATGGTAATGTCTTCCCTAACAGTCGGTCTCGCCAATTTGACCCCATTTACCCCTCTCCCTCTTTCCTACAGACCCCTCTCTCCCCACCTTCCACCCCTCTGTGGTTGCCCTTGCCCCTCTCAGGTTCTTACAGCCCGTGTTCTGGCTATTGCTCTCCATTTTTGGCTGCCCAGTCAATTTTTCTGGACAAACCTGTTGGCCTCTTTTGGAGTGTCAAAGTATTATCTTTTGCCCTGATACATGACCCACAGTTTGGCCGGGTGGTGCATGCCAAATTACACCCCCCATCAGCAGAGCTCGAATTTGGCACCGTTGAATTCAGCCCAGAGTTATGCCCAGGTCTGTGCCAATGTCCTGGTACAAGCGGATGGAATGTCCTTCCCACTTGCAACATTTTATGCTCTTCGCCACCTCAGGATCCGTCCCTTATCCTGGTACCGATGGAGCCTCACGATTATCACCCGGAGTGGCTCCCCGGCCTTGGTGGCTGCCAAAGTGACCTGCGGTGTGGTATACCTCCGGGGCGAAGCTTTCCTTGCCGACCAGCTTCCCAAGCATCTCTACAATATATTCCGTGGGGCTTCTCCCCTCAATTCCCTCCAGCAACCCTACGATCCTCAAGTTTTGCTGACATGATCAGTTTTCTTGGTCGTTGAATTTGTCCTTCCACCCCTTCTAGGTCTTGACCAGCCTCTCCACCTTGGCGCCTAGCTCCGCGATCCGATCACCTGGTTCGCGGTGGCTTTTTTAGAGGTCCCGTGTCATCGTCTCCTGGGCCTCTAGCCGCCACTCCATATTATCCGTTGCCTTCCTCATGTGTCCGTTTTGGCCTCCACTGCCACCTTGAAAGCCGCCATGAGATCTTTTTTTGACATGTTTCTGGAACTTGGAGGTGATGAAGTTCATCATTCTGTCCATCAGCACCTGGGTCTGCACTGGAAACTCTGTGCAGTTGATCCTCGCCAGTTCTGTGCCTTCACACATGTTTCCCTGTTTCGAGCTGATGTTTCCCTCCCCTCCTCTCTACTGGTTGGCCGGCTCAGCGGCTGATTCTTTCCCATCCTGGTTGGCAGTGGGGAGTTGATTTGGGGGGGATTTCCTGTACTTCTGGTGCCCATCTGTTGGGGTTAAAAGACCTTAGTCGATGTTGGACGAGTTCCACTTTTCATGTGACCGCTCAGCTCATGGCCACCACCAGAAGTCCCTTGAAAATGAATTTGAACTTGGTGATAGTTTTTATTTCTGTAATGAACTGATGTGTTCTCAGAAGCTGATGATGTGATGACAGAGAGAAGATAAGTGGCTGGGTTCTCCGTTCCTGAGATGAAGTGCTGACTCTGGGCTGAAACTGGCACCGCACCTGAACCGATTCAGCAACCATGGAGGGGCTAGCACCGGCGCCACATGGAACACAATCGATTCCAATGCAAAACAATGCAAATACACCGGGTCCATGATGATACTCAGGAGGCTGACAAGCTGCAGCCGCACACATACACTTCACTCCCCACACACACACTTCATAACGTAGAATCATAGAATATACAATGCAGAAGGAGTCCGTTTGGCCCATCAGGTCTGCACCGGCCTTTAGGAAAGAGCACCACACTTAAGCCCAAGCCTCCATCCTATCCCCGTAACCCGGTAACCTAACCTTTTTGGCCATTAAGGACAATTTATCATTGCCAATCCACTTAACCTGCACATCTCCAGACCCGGAGGAAACCCACGCACACACGAGGAGAACATGCGGACTCCGCACAGACAGTGACCCAAGCCGGGAATCGAATCTGGGACCCTGGAGCTGTGAAACAACTGTGCCAACCACTGTGCTGCCGTGCTTAGCCCAGCCAACAGGATGGAACTAGTTGCGCTGGAGCACGCATTTCACTGATGGGTCAGCTGGGGCCAGAGGCCATCTCGGGGGGTGCCCTGGGTGGAGACCCATATGACCTGTGGCCCTAAGTTCACAGTGGGCTGGTGCAGTGCTTAGCACTGCTGCCTACAGAACTGAAGACCCGGGTTAGATCCCGGCTCCGGGTCACTGTCTGTATGGAGTTTGCACATTCTGCCCATGTCTACTAGGGTTTCACCCCACAACTCAAAGATGTGCAGGGCAGGTGGATTGGACACACTAAATGGCCATTAATTTGTCAAAAATAATTGGGTACTCTAAAAAAAATTTTTTAAGTTTAATTTTAAAAAAGGTGCACAGTGGGCACTAAACAGCATGCACAGCATTTATTGCCCATCCCTAATTGTCCTTGAGAAGGTGGTGGTGAGCTGCCTCTTCAACTACTGCAGTCCATGTGGTGTAGGTACACCCAAAGTGCTATTCGGGAAGGAGTTCCAAGATTTTGACCCAGTGATAGTGAAAGAATAGTGAGAGACATCAAAGTTCCTTATCCCGGGGATTACTGCCCTCTACCTTCACACAGTTCTCTTTTGATTCTCAAAAAAGTCGAAGATCTGGCAGAGTGAGGGTCGTACCATTCAATTTCAATTTCAAATGAGGACGTCAAGCTACTTGCAAAGGTGCTGGTACTTCACCTGGAGCCTTGTCTCCTAAATATAGTCTCGGAGGGTCATATCGTCTTAGTAAAGGGTCGACAATTGTCGGCCAATATACATCGTCTGTTAAATACTGTCCTTGTCCCCCTCCTCGGTGCCCGAATCTGAGGTGACTGTTTCTCTGGATGCTGAAAAGGCAATTGACAGAGTGGAGTGGGAATACTTATTTGAGATTCTTTGTTTGGTTTTGGTTTGGTTTTGGTCACAAATTTATTTCTCGGATTTGTCTGTTGTAAAAGGCTCTCCTGCAAGTGTTCATACAAATGCCCTGAACTCTGGTTATTTTCCACTGAACAGGGGCGCGAGGAAGGGCTCTCCATTTTCCCCGCTCTTGCTTGCTTTGGCAATAACGCTGCTCCCTATAGCACTGAGGTCTTCTGTTAAGTGAAGGGGGATAGATTGGGGAGGGGTGGAACATTGGATGTCCCTTTACGCGGATGATCTGCTTTACTATATTATGGACCCAGTATCCTCCATGGTCAACATAATGAGGTTGCTTCACAATTTTGGCTCCTTTTCTGGGTACAAGTTCAACTTGGACAAGAGTGAGTGTTGCCCGGTCAAGCCCCAGGAGAAGAGTCCAACTGGGGACGTTACATGTTTGCTTCGCCAAGATCAGCTTTCATTATCTCAGGGCCCAACTGGCCCACAACTGGGGCTCACTTCATAAATTAAACTATATTAGTTTGGTCAGCAGTATTAAAAGCGATTTGCAGACGTGGAACATCCTCCCCCTTTCCTTGGCGAGTAGGGTTTGGACTAGTAAAATGAACTTGCTCCTGCGATTTTTATTTCGCTTTCAATGTTTCCCCATTTTTCTCCCAAAATTATTTTTTCTTAAGGCCAATAAATTGACATCTTCCTTTATTTGGGCAGGTAAGGCTCCCAGAATCCATGATGCTTTGCTCCAAAGGGACAGGCAGTTGGTGAGCTTGGTCCTCCCCAGTTTTTTGTTTTACTATTGGGCAACCAATATTCTGAAAATATTATTGTGATTTAGCGATCCCGGATCCAAATGGGGACAAATGGAAGTGCACTCCTGTACTACCTTCAGTCTGTGTGCGATGGTTACTGCGTCATGTTAAATTGTCATCAAATCCAGAGGTGGTCTCCTGCCTGAGAATTTGGAAGCAGTTTAGGCAGCATTTCAAGCTCCTTTTCCTGTCTTTGCTGCCCCCATTTGTAATAATCACCTTTTTTTTCCACCAGCGAGGCTTGGACTCGACATTTAAGTCTTGGGGAGGGGAAGGGTCTGGAAAGGTTTGGGGAGCTGCACGGGGAGGGTGGTTTGCTGGTTTTAAGGAGTTATCTGAGAAATTTCAACAACCTTTCCAGATATTTTCAAATTTGCGATTTTCCGAGCAAAGCTTTTTCCATGTGTTCCTTTGGCGCATCCCTGTTGAAAAAGATTCTGTTGCTGGATTGTCTGATGGCGGGGGGGTTATTTCGGACATATATGACCATATCCTTTTAATGGACTTTGCTCCATTGAGTGGTGTGAGGGTGAAATGGGAGGGTGAATTGGCTCCTGAAGTAAGTGCTCTACTCCGAGCCCCCCACTGGCAAGTGACCACTAGGAGGGCAGCAGAAATGCTGCAAGGACATTCTGAAAACCTCCCTAAATAAATGCGAAATCCCCATCGACACTTAGGAATCGCTTGCGTTAGAACGCACAAACCGGAGAAGAAGCATCCGCGAAGGCGCCAATCATCTCGAGCATCACAAGGTGAAGAATGCGGAGGCCAAATGTAAACAGCAGAACGAGAGTGCAGAATCCAGATGTCCCACCCACCCCATCAAACACCACCTGCCAAACCTGTGGCAGAGTCTGCATATCCAGGATTGAACTGTTCAGGCACCACAGAACTCACCTCCCCAGAGTGGAAGCAAGTCATCCTCAACCCTAAGGAACTGCCCAAGAAGAAAGAATTAAAAAAGGTACCCAATATTAATTTGGCGTCTTCCACACATGCAGAAATTGTGGTTTGGATTCTAAAGTTCAAATCTATTAGCAAAATTTGTGAACAGTAGTGGTCACAGCACTGATCCTTATAGAACATCACCTCAAAGTGACACAAGAAGTACTCACTTTTTAAATGTGCAGCACCAAACAATCGGATAGTGACAATTACACAAAAACATAAAACTATTTAATATGCAGAAATGATAGAATCACCTCAGACTTATGAATTACAGAGTTCTCATCTTCACAGGACATACCCTCCCTCCTCTCTTGCTATTTTATTCCTTGTAATCTGTTGTGTTTATTGAAAATGTTGCTTCTAGCAAGAAAGCACACCCAGTACCACTTTGATAAATTCTGTTCTATGGCCCTCTTCCGTGAAATGCATCAAGTGTAATGTTTGACCGATGCTAGAACCAGGTAGCAGATGTCAGTGAGTGACCAATCAACCGAGTTCATTTTAAAAAATGAGATGATTTGATGCAATTGTGCCTTCTGCGGTAATGACCTTGCTACTTCTATCCATGGGGAAGCACAATCTAGTTTGACATAGGCCCAGAAGATATATTTCTGCACCATGACAACTGGCATCCACATTATAGTCACACCAGTGGTACTTAATTAGAGCTGCATCAGCTTCCCTTTGGAATAGAGCTTTATTACTTCAATATGTCATATCGGCACGTCATGGCAGCTCCCAATAGCATTCTAGCTGAGTCCAAGAGTCCAGCTCATTGCTCTAATAAGAGGCGTGCGGATACAGTGCCAGAATTACTGAGCGAAACACTAAGTATTCCAATTTCCTATAACACTTTTGATGCTGTCTGGAATCCTCTTAAAAGTTGATTTAAAGGCAACAGCAAAGTAAAGCGACACCACTATCATTGTGCTTGGAAAGAATGTTATTTGATGTCTATTGTTGGCTTATCTAAGAAAACAACTGTGGACAAGGAAACTTGGTAGGGATTACTGGACTAAACTGATGTAATTATATTTAATCATCCATGCAAAGGCTCAGTCCAAAAACTTAACAATGAGAATGTAAAGACCAGTGTTTCATCTATTCGATGGCATTTTTTTATCATTCAGACGAAATTAAGCTAATTCTAAATGAAACTATTGTAAGTAGGTTACAAGCAGGGAATGCATGATGGTTAGCACTGCTGCCACACGGTGCTGAGGACCCGGGTTCGATTCTGGCCCCAGGTCACTGTCCATGTGGAGTTTGCACGTTCTCCCTGTGTCTGCGAGGGTCTCACCCCCACAACCCAAAGATGTGCAGGGTAGGTGGATTGGCCACACTAAAATTACCCCTTAATTGGGAAAAAGAGGCAGCACGGTGGCCTAGTGGTTAGCCCTGTTGCCTCACGGCGCCGAGGTCCCAGGTTCGATCCTGGCTCTGGGTCACTCTCTGTGTTGAGTTTGCACATTCTCCCCGTGTTTGTGTGGGTTTCGCCCCCACAATCCAAAGATGTGCAGAGTAGGTGGATTGGCCATGCTAAATTGCCCCTTAATTGGAAAAAATGAATTGGGTACTCGAAATTTATTTATTTTTTAAATGGGAAAAAGAATTGGGTACTCTAAATGTATAAAATAAATAATTTGGTTACAAGCTGAATAAGAACCAGGTCACAGTGAGTTAAGTGGTTGATGCAACAAACACTCTCCTGTTTTTATCACCATGGTTATAAAACAGAGTACCAATATCGACAAAACTAGAAAACCTGGCCTGCTTAATTATTACAGTTTAGAAAGATAGAATTCCTTAAAGTTTTATTGTAATGCTACTCAGAGCTTCCCTTTTTAAATAATCAGACCTCTTCATTGCTGAAACTTCTCCTCTTTTGTCGTTTATTTCATACCATATTTCGTCAGCAAAAAGGCAAAAATTTAAGAACTTCACATCCTTTAAAAAGTACCTGGATGAGCACTTGGCACGTCTTAATGTTCAGGGCTCTGGGCCAAGTGCTGGCAAATGGGATTAGGTCGGTGGGTCAGGCGTTTTTTGTGTCAGTGCAGACTCGATGGGCCGAAGGGCCTCTTCGGCACTGTACTTTCTGTGATTCTGTGATTCAGTGAACATGCCAACAAGAACATAGACAGGAATCTTCGGCCCCCCACGGTTGGTTTATCCACGGGTGAGGCACCAAGCTGTTGCTTCCGGCAGGATCTTCCTGGAGTCATGGCTTAACAGCCCTGCCTCCGGGGAACCCGTCATAGGGGAACTCAACTCCAGCGGGACCAGAAGGTACCCCAGGAGTAGTCCATTCTGTCCCTCAAACCTGCCACTCAATTAGAGCACAGCTGATATATGTTGTCACTCGAGCTGTCTGCTTTGATTCTATAACCCTTGATACTTTTGCTGAGCAAAAATAATTTCAGGTGTTGTTTTGGCTCAGTTTTTCTCCTGTTCTATAGAGAGGCACTTGACCATTATGCTAGTGTCCAATGGTGCCAGATCCAGCGTTAGGACTACACCACATCAGGAATAACGGGCTTGAATCTATGGTGTGTTCCCTGGTATAACATTGCAATGTCAACTCAATCTTTGATCTGTGTTTTAGTAATACAGTGAATTTTATCCATGTATGAGAAATACTACAGCTATTGTTATTCATAATTATAGACCTAACAATACTCATTTGAGCCACCAAAGTAATGGACTCTTCCATGCCTCACTAAAGATATCAATATATCAATTAGCTAAGTCGCAGTAAGTGAAGAGAATTAATAAACTGCAAAATGCAGGCTTCATACCCTCTCTAAATTTAAAAAAAATCTTTTTTATTGCCATTTCTCATATTTAAAAATAGTGTATATACACATCATATTTTTCTTACCGTGTTAATTTACTTTTTGTACAGAAGAGGTTTATTTTGTCTTTCTTTTAATTGGTCCTATATACATTTTGCCGCCTTCTGGGTCGGTCTATGGTCACTCCGCTTTCCCGTTTCCCCCCCCCCCCCCCCTGAACTGTTGCATACTCCCCTGCCCCTTCTCCCCTCCCCCTGTTGGCTTCAGCTGTGCTTTGTTTTTATTCTCAACGGGGCAGTTACCCCCTAACTACTCTTCTTTTCTTTTTGTGGTCTCTCCACCTTCCTTCCGTCTCCCCCCCCCCCCCACCCCACCCCCCCCCCCCCCACCCCCCACCCCCCCCTCCCACCCCCGGGTTGTGCAGTCCTTTGGTTCCTCATCTATCTTATCTTATTCTTAACCTACTCCTCATTGCTGGCTTCGAACAGGTTTTGGACCAGGCAGATAAACACCCCTCAAGTATCTAGGAAGCCTTCCTCTGACCCTCGGGTGGTGTACTTAATGTTCTCCAGTTGGAGAAATTCCGAAAGGTCAGCGAGCCAGTCTGCAGCTGTGGGTGGTGCTGCCGATCGCCAGCCGAGTAGGATTCTCCGGCGTGCGATGAGGGAAGCGAAAGCAAGGGTGTTAGTTCTGGTTGTTCCGATACTCTGAAGATTGCCACTATTGGCCATGGCTTCAGCCTCACCCCCACAACCGTGGACATTGCCTCAGAGAAGGCTGTCCAGAACCCAGCAAGCTTGGGACAAGCCCAATATTTATCTTCTACCTCCGGGAAGAACCTGCTCCTTCAGGTTCTGGTCAGGTGCCTCTGTGCACCACTTTGAGCTGCATTAGGCTGAGCCTTGCGCAGGAGGAGATGGAGTTAACCCTGCTCAGTGCTTTGCTCCAGAGTCTCCACCCTACTTCTGTCCCTAGATCGTCCTCCCATTTTTGTCTGGTCTCGTCCAGTGGTGTTTGGGCTCTGTCCAGTAACTGTCCGCAAAGCCTGCTGGAATGTAAGGGAAGCTTCAGCCTGAAGCTTCTGTGTCAAGATTGCCAATACCGCAAACCAAACGGCCACAAAGCATATCCACCAACACAGCCCCATATTCACGATACTCTGCAATTTTCTGCAACCGGGAAACATACTTGGTAACTGACTCCCCTTCTGACCTTTCTGCCATATTGAATCTGTACTGTTGTATAATGATGGATGGTGTCAGGTTGAAATGATTCCCCCACCAGCGCGCTGAGCTGGTCGAATGCTACCGTATCTGATGTTGCCAGAAATGTGAGGCCTCTAATTATGCCAAATGTGTGCACACCACAGACAGTTAACAATATCACAGTCTGGCACCCATTTTGCGTTATGTTGTTGGCACGGAAAAGGTATCGCAATCGTTTTGTATACTGGCTCACGGCTCAACCGTAGGGTCAAAAGCAGGCCAAATAAAAGTATAGTGAGCACTCAACACTGTCCTTAATCCCAGGCAAAGCAAATTCCCGGAGAGGTGATGTAGGCAGCAGAATAGCATGTCGACAGTTCCAGTTTATCTTCATCGCTTAGTTTAATAAAGGCAAAGGGAGTCAGACAAGTAACTTAAAGAAGACTTTTACTTATAATATGTACTGTGTGTGAGTAACCCCTTTGGGGGGAGGCAAGTTGTCAATGTTAAAATGCTACTCTCACAATTAGAGCAATAGTGACAGGAGTTTTGCAATTTAACATTGGAATCACAGGTTTCCTGGACGTCCTGGAACGCTCCAGACAAGGACTTAGTGGCAATTGAGAGTAATAAAAAATGACATGAAAATAAGCCAATAAAAATACTCAGTACTCAAAGCTGCTGCCTGACCTTTGTTGTTGAAAACTCACCACTATTCTTAGAATTCCCCCTATACCAAAAAGGGTTGATATTCTAAATGGTTAACAGGGATTCTCACTCCCTGACTCTGATGCAGGCTTTGGTGGGTGCTATTGAGGTCAAACTGTATTTTCAAGTTATCCCCCGGTATAACCCATACCTTGACCAAAGATTTCATCTACTTACCACTTAGTAGCATTGATCCTGGGTCCCGCATTGCTAAGTGGGTAAAGTAGACTTAGGAATAACCACTGTTTCAGGTTAAATTCAGTTATTTTATTATTATATTTTTTCTTTTAAATGCTGCAATCACTTTCTTTACCGAAAGGTAAAAAGATCTTGCTTTTGGATCCTTCTGGTTGGTTGAAGGGACCTTCAGGCCCACCTTGACAATCAATCTTCTTTAATGTCTGGTCTTCTTTAGATGCATTCGCTGGTGAGCTCGGTTGTTATGTCCTATCTTTCCCATGTACCGAGTTCTGAGAGCTGACTCTGCTGGCTATCTCTGAGCTGACTCTGAGCTGACTCTGCCTCCTCTTTAAATTCTAGTCTTCCTTAGATGTATTAGCTGTTTTAGCTCGGCTGCTACATCTTATCTTTCCCATGACCGAGCTGACTGTAAGCTGACTCTACTTGCTTCTCTTGTTCCTTCTCTGCTTCTCTCCTCTCTCTGAGTTCTGGTAGTTCCTGCTCTGGTCTCTGGGTTTATATTCTCTTTCTAACAGTTATTAAGTTTTAATGAATTTATTATAAAGTAACTTTTATTTCACTTTGATTGTTAAAAAGTACCTTTAATCTAAATTTTTCTAACACGACTAAGTATTCATTTTGACATAACCTCACCTCTCAGGGTCTCTGATTATATTGTTTCCTTTGTGATGTTCAAAGTTCCTTTGTGATATTCAAAAATGCTTTGGTTTCAATAGAGGTGTGAATTTTGGTTTGGTTCCTGTCATTTCTATAGTTTTATTTTCTAATTGTGTCCCCAGCTCATAATTTTGACTTTGATTTTGGCTTTAAATTATGTTTATCATAGACTGATAGTCTCATTTACCTGGTGTTAGCATAATTTCACACCTAGAATTGTCACCAAATTCAACTGAACCTCATCCTTTCCTTTCCAGCTGCTTACTAAGATAGTTAATTTCAATGAAGGTGTGAAACATTGCTTTTAGCTGTATGCTAAAAATTCACTTGGTTATAACTTGAAAGGTTTACATTTATCACTTAGCTCAACTGAAACCCTCATCCATGCTTTTCCAGATGCTTACTAAGATAGTTAATGTCAATGAAGGTGTGAACCATTGTTTTTAGCTTCATACAAAAATCCTTTGTTTGCTAAGCCTGTATGGGAGAAAGAATCTGCATTTTATAATCCTGCACTTTGCAGCTGCTGTTAACCCTTTGTGGGATCATGCCCTGTATTCTCTCATGTTTCTCTCAGACCAGATATTGCCTGACTTACAGTTTCAAATGACACATCTTTCCATATTTTCAATTACACCTTGCAGGAATCGATTTGTTCACAGTACTTGGGCTAAGAGATTATCGTACACACTTTGAAGGTGTCACACGGATTCAGAGGTTTAATTTGTATTTTGGAGCTGTGATATATTAGATCAACATGGCTGCCACTTGGGTTGCATTATTTTAGACCTCAAATGGGTAAAATGAGCAGGAGGAGCAGCAGGAGTACCAGCCTGCTGATCACATACCTGCAAATAAATGGGGGACAGAGGTGCAGCAGAGGGTTGAAGCTCGCAGAAGGCCATACTCAGCACACAGAGTTAACACACATGTCAGAACATCAATGTCTGAGGAGACTGAGGGTATCATAGCATTTGAACCCTGGGGAAATAAGCCTTCTGCTAACCGGGTCTGTTGGCCACACTTTATTAGTGGCTGTGAAAGTCATCACCGAGCTCAACATCTTTACCTCAACAGCTCTGACAGATTCATTGACAGGTTCTTTCTTGCAGTCAGCTCCCAAATGCATAAGGCAGGTTACTGTCTACTTCTTTGCCAGGGCCAGCAGTTTGATCAACTTTCCTTGTGGTGGTATGAGCCAGCGTAAATGGACGTTTGGGATGCAGCTCTGGCTCCCACAGGTAAAGGATGTTATCAACATGTGGCATTTAAGGCACCCATTGACCACCATGAGTGTTGCTCAAGCACAAATATTTCCCCTCCATCAATGTGCAGCGGATGTGAAACAACATAAAGATCTTTATGCAGGTGAGAGCACAATCCCCAGGCAGCTGTCATGATGTTTTCAAAGTACACCAGTCCTCTTCCCCTAATCTCTTTGCAGCTTGAGCAGATTTACCAGCCAGCTGCTTGCAGACAAGGGAGACGCACTTTAACGTGGCTGATGACAGTTCTCAGAAACCCAAGGAATGAGACATGGAAGTGTTGCAATGACTGCCAAAGCAACATGATATGTGCCATTAAACAACCATCAGCTTGTTAAAGTTGCACTTCAAGCACCTGTACAGATCTGGTGGCGTCCTTTCTTACACAGCAGCTAGCGTCTCCAGGATGCTGTAGTCTGCACAACATTGCACAGCAGCACAATGCACACAACACAACCTCTTTGGATGATTCTGAGGAGGAGAATGGGAAGGAGGAGATTGAAGATGATATGGGTAATGCACCAGTAGCAAAACATGTCGCTGCCGGGATGTCCTTGTTATTGCGAGGTTCCACAAGAGCACACATCAAAACAATCCAGCAAACAATCAAGCCTTCTTTTCACAACCTCCATTGTTCATAATCAATTAATGTCTTCCCATTCAGCATCACACCGATGTAAAAACCATCTGTCAACTAGCAGCCAAGAATGGGCAGGATGGGAAAGTGGTACAGAAGAAGAATATTCAAGTCGCTCAGATATATAAAACAAAAATGTAACATTCTAAAAATTAGTAACATTCCCATCTCCATTCCCTGATGCAAGTGAGCAGGTGATGAAAATGTTCACACTTCCTTTTCTAGTTATTCTCTATGTGGTGCAACCCCTGTGGCTTCTTCAAAGGTTTAGGCAGGCTGCTCAGATTCCCACTGTAACTGCTGAGATGTTGTTGGCTGACATCCTGTGAGGGCTCCACCATAGACTGCAGCTGTGAAGACTCAACCATCGGCACATGAGGCAGCATATGGGACACTGACTGAAGAGTGTGCACAATATGGCTCAACCCTGCTGCTGCTCCAAAAATATCATGTTCATTGACAGCTCCTGAGGTACAGCATCAGCATCCAGCTGAGCAGGGCTTGGAAAGTCCTGCGTTTCCGATGCAGAGTCTTCACTTCTATCCACTCAACCATTTGATGTTACTCTCATCTGAAGTGTGAGTCATTGGGCTAAATGCAATGGCTCTGGGCGATGAACCCATCCACTGGCTGGTGAGGCTGTGACTACTCTACTATGACCACGTCCAGGAACCCTGATTTAAATCCCACTTATCTGCCTGCCATCAGGGTTTTCAGAACCTTTGGGGTAAGGATTCTGCCTCAATAAGATGCCAGCTAATCGGAGGGTGAGGAGCACCAGTCCCAGAAGCTTCACCAGATGTGGTGACCACTATGGGTACTCCAGTAGGGTCAAAGTAAGGAGCAGCCATGGAGGCCCGAGAGAGCAGATTAATGTGGTGCCCACACTGGGACCAGTCAGGTGTTTGATGGTTGGGGGTTGGTGTGAAGAACAAAGGTTCTTCCCACATGGTGGACTTGATGTCAGTGGGGCACAGTATGCCAAAATCAGGAGGGCCCTACCCCAACCTCAAACATGACACCAGGAGTTACCAGTAAATGGCCACTCAATTTTCCCAGGGACAGGAAGACTGACTTCCCCACCTCTGGCTTAATTGGAAGGATTTAGGAAGGCTCCCTACCCTACCCACTTAAACAGCAACCACCCCCCCCCCCCTCCCCCCACCACTCCGGACCTACCAGCTCACTCTCAGAGGTGGGAGGAATTAATTTCTACTAACTGTGTCAAACTCCAAATATCTCCCCAAGTGCTCCCATTGACGTGTGATTATCTGCCCGATGCATATGTTCTCTGATGGTGCACCTTCAGAGGCAACAATCATCATGTGCAATTTAGGCCACTTCCAGCTATATATGTGAAAGTCCTGTGGGATATGAAAGGCAATGAATGAGTACTGTGAAGGTATGAATGTCCATTATATACATCATCACGACAGCATGGTTGATATTTAATTCTGTCACTCAGTAAATAGCAGGGCCCCATCCCCGGTGGCTAGGCTGAAACATTGCTGATCTCCAACACCTCCTCCTCTACTGATGTAGATTGAAATGTGTCTGGTGGGGTCACCTCTCTGCTTCTTCCTGGTCTCTGCTCTCTTCTACTCCAAGGAAGAAAAGAGAAATGATTGAGATGTGTTCACCCAATAGATGGAGAACATTTGTTGAGGATAGTTATGAAGGGATAGACATCACACTAGATAAGGATGAGGGTGAGTGTCACTTATGGATGGACGATTGGGGATGTGAGTAAATGCATAGACAGAAGGGGGTGGATTCAGCTGCAAAGTAAGTTGGTATGAGGAGTGATGTGTTGCAGTAATCTTCAGAGGGCAGAGTGTATGTGTGGGGTGGGGGGTTCAGATAATACCCCCTTTGGGATATAGGTGAATGTGGCTCAGTCCTCAACACTCTCATGCTGATTAGGCCATTAAACCACTTTCTGTCCTGAATCTGGAAACATAGTAACATATTCCTGCTGCTGACATTCTGTGAAATCACCAGGCTTCCCTTCTTTGTGTTTCCTGCAGGATTCTTTGTCCATCAGTAGGGAGGGATACCTCACTCTGGGTCTTTACAGCTCCCAACAGAACACCCAGGAGATGCTGTTAATATTGGGTACAGCATTTTGCCTGTCTCAATTTCACACCATCAGATCAGTGGCCCTTCAAACATTAAACTCTTTTTGATTGGATGTTTGGAGTATCCCTTTCAAAGCTTGAGTTGAACTTCTGTTGTATACCATGGTCATCAGGTCAGCTGATGTCAGTTGGATCCTAACTGCAGAAATAAAATGACAATGAAGTGGCTCAGTTAAGTCACAAGCACATGCGCTGTACTTACGTCCGGTGGTTCCCGACGTGCAATATTTGCTACCTCTGACAACTTACTCTGCACTGTTGTATTGCTTCCAATCAGGAAGGTAGCACAATCTGGTTGTTGACTTTTCTATCCAAAGCCTGGATACAGTCCTCTGTATTAGTCGCTAGTGCCACCGCTAATTGCCCTAGATTGATTTTTCTTTATCCTATCAAGGTGGAATGAAGCTGTTCCAGTCTGTGCTTCACAGAAAATTGAAGCTGAGGAGTGCTAAAGATTCATCTCTATGAGAATGAAACAAGGGAGCTCAAACTCACTGGGCCTAATTTTCTCTCAGTGCAAGTGGGTGGGGTTTGATCAGGCCTGTTAACTCAAAAAATGTCTTAACTTAACAGGTGGAATTCTCCCATCCAAGGACTGAGTCCAGTGGCGAGGGCAGGAACGTAGAGTGTTTCCTGCTGCGGAGGCTGGCGGGATAACACGCAATATCATCCGGCCCCAATCTCATTAATCATGCAACTGGGTGTTTTGTGCCATATTCCATGGCAGGGGAGGCCTGATGGTGTGTACTTTGCTGTCCTATCCAGCCGCCAGATTGAAAAGGTGCCCAACAGCATTGACCCACCAGTGAAAAAAGGTGGACCTCTCAAAAATGAAGATGGATCTCCAGGAACATATTGAGAATACCTGACGCTAAAATGCCACCCCTACTACCTTCCGCGGGAGTTCAGCTCCGTTATCCTGACGCCAGTTTACATCCCACCTCATGTGGACGTGAAAATCGCGCTGGACGAAATATACACCACCACAAATAGCCTTGAAACGAAACATCCCGAGGCCTTGTTCATTGTAGCTGGGGACTTCAATCAGGCCAAGCTCAAGAGTGTACTACCAAGTTACCACCAACATGTAACCTGTTCTACTGGATACACAAATATCAAACATGCAAACCACTCTATCGCCCTCCCACATTTGGCAAATCTGACCAACTGGCTGTGCTCCTGCTCCCGGCTTATAAGCAAAAACTGAAGCGGGAGAATCCGTCAAAGAAAGTCGTGAAATGTTGGTCTGAGGAATCGGATGATCTCCTACGGGGCTGCTTAGAGTCAGTGTACTGGTCAGTATTTAAAAACTCTGCAACCAGTCTGAACGTGTAAGCCACTACAGTAACTGACTTCATTAGTAAGTGTGTAGAAGATTGTGTGCCAAAGAAGCAAATCCACATATTCCCCAACCGGAAACCCTGGATGAACAGGGATATCCGCTGCTTGCTGAAGTCTAGATCTGAGGCGTTTTAGTCAGGCGACCCTGACCTATAGAAGATAGCCAAATATGATCTAAAGTAATCCATCAAAGATGCCAAAAGACAGTACCGGACCAAGCTCGAGTCCCAGGCTAGCCACACGGACCCCCGCTGACTATGGCAAGGTCTGCAAGACATAATGGGTTACAAGATGAAGGCATGTAAAATAGTCGGCTTCAATGCACCCCTCCCTGATGAGCTCAACGCATCTATGCCCGCTTTGAGCAAGAGGTCAGTGAGAGCGCGTACTCCACCCTGGAAGCCTCAGATGAACTTGTATCCGGGGTCACCATTGCAGGCGTCAGAGCAGCCTTCTCAAAGTTCAACCACAGAAAGCTACTGGCCCGGATGGGGTACCCGGATGAGCACTTAGGTTTTCCGCAGATCAGCTGGCGGGCGTATTCGCAGACATCTTCAACCTCTCTTTACAACAGTCTGAGGTCCCTATCTTCTTCAAGAAGATGACCATCATCCCTGTACCAAAGAAAAGCCAGGCAGCATGCCTTAATGACTATCGTCCAGTGACGCTGACATCCATCATTATGAAGTGCTTCGAAAGGTTAGTCATGGCACGAAACAACTCCAGCCTCCCGGATTGCCTTGATCCACTACAGTTCGCCTACTGCTGCAACAGGTTCACAGCAGATGCCATCTCCCTGGCCCAGCACTCAACATTGGAACACCTAGGTAACAAAAACACCTATGTCAGACTCCTATTCATTGACTACAGCTCAGCCTTCAACACTATCATTCCAATGAAACTCGCCTCTCAACTCCATGGCCTTGGCTTCGGCTCCTCCCTCTGCGACTGGATCCTGAACTTCCTAACCCACAGACCACAATCAGTAAGGATAGGCAACAACACCTCCTCCATGATCATCCTCAACACTGGTGCCCCACAAGGCTGTGTCCTCAGCCCCCTACTATACTCCTTACATACCTGTGAATGTGTGGCTAAATTCCCCTCCAACTTGATTCTCAAATTTGCTGATGACACCACCGTAGTGGGTTGGATTTCAAACAGTGGCGAGACAGAGTACAGGAATGAGATGGAGAATCTGCTAAACTGGTGCGAAGACAATAATCTCTCCCTCAATGTCAACAAAACAAAGGAAATTGTTATCGACTCCAGAAAGCGTAGAGGAGAACATGCCCCTGTCTACATCAATGGGAACAAAGTAGAAAGGGTTGAGAGCTTCAAATTTTAGATAGCCAGATTGCCAAAACCTGTCCTGGTCTCCCCATGCCGACAATATAGTTAACACTCTACTTTCTCAGAAGACTAAGGAAATTTGGCATGTCAGCTACGACTCTCACCAACTTCTACAGATGCACCATTGAAAGCATTCTTTCTGGTTGTATCACAGCTTGGTATGGAGACTGCTCTGCCCAAGACTACAGGAAACTACAAAAGGTCATGAATGTAGCCCAGTCCATCACGCAAACCAGCCTCCCATCCATTGACCTTATCTATGATTCCCACTGCCTCGGAAATGCAACCAGCATAATTAAGGACCCCACGCACCCCGGACATTCTCTCTTTCACCATCTTCTGTCAGGAAAAAGATACAAAAGTTTGAGGTCACGTACCAACCGACTCAAGAACAGCTTTTTCCCTGCTGCCATCAGACTTTTGAATGGACCTACCTCGTATTAAGTTGATCTTTTCTCTACATCCCAGTTATGATTGTAACATTACATTCTGTAGTCTCTCCTTCCTTCCCTGTGTACGGTATGCGTTGTCTGTATCGCATGCAAGAAACAAGACATTTCACTGTATACTAATACATGTGACAATAATAAATCAAATCAAATCAAATCGAGGCTGGAAGATGGACCCCGTCCAGGACATCGAATTTGCAAGGTTCACCTCCCCTCACCCACTACTGTGGAGTTCAGGGGTCCCCAACGTTGCTCGCATCCTCCATCCTGAATTCCGGACGCAGCTCCAGGCATTGCTCGGTGAGTACCAATATCTGCATGTCACATTGTTCCAAACGTCTTTCACACTGGCGTGCTTTCCCTCTGGTGCCACAGACAATTCATCCGCAAACCATTAACGGGAAGCAAATGAGGTTTGCAGCGGGTTTCCCGCTCTGCTGTGGCGGGCATCAGCTGAAGAACCCTCAGGAAATTCTCGCTGGCGTGAAACCTTTGGGCCTCTGACTGAATTCTCTTTCCCTTCTCCCCTCCGCCTGCCATTGAATTCACAAACAGGGGCCAAGAAGAACTCCGCCCAGCATGTTTTTAATCTTTCTTCCGCGGTAGGAAATCTGTACATCAAAAACAAAACAGAATCAGATGACTGTCAAATCAATAAAATTTTTAAAAATTTAAATTTAGAGCATTTTTTCCAATTACAGGGCAATTTAGCGTGTCCAATCCACCTACCCTGCACATCTTTGGGTTCTGGGGGCAAAAGCCACGCAAACACGGGGAGAATGTGCAAACTCCACACGGGCAGTGACCCAGAGCCGGAATCGAACCTGGGACCTCGGCGCAGTGAGACTGCAGTGCTAACCACTGTGCCACCATGCTGCCCCAAAATCAATTAAATTAACAATAATGGGAAGAACAGAAGGTGGAATCACAGCAAAATGAAGTCCATATCCTTCCTCACAGACCCAGGACATTACATGTACAGAGAGAGACAGAAATCATTCTATCTCGTCGTGGCAAAGCTTTAAAACCATAGTGGAAGTAATCATGGTAAATACAAGAAGGAATTGAAAATTCACCTTGGAAATGGAGTGGGGAAGCAAGACATACACTCCACGTTAAACTCCTTAATACCTGGCAGGCAGCGGAGTTTGCAGAAGTGTTTAGAATCCATAATTTTAATGACAGTTGTTTTTCAAGGAATAATATAAGGTGTAAAGAAGTGCATATTGTAGAGGGGCACTCCTCAGTTAGATAAAGGGCAATGATAAAACTGCTGCTGTCATTTTGTGATTAGTTGTGTACACAAATTATTTAAGTAGTGCTTATCTCTGTACCAAAAAGACTCCTAACCCACATTTAATATCTTACAAATTGGCAAATGATATTTTAGATGGTACTTCACCCCCCCCTCCAGTATTACAGCATAGAGGTTATAAAAATTCTAACTATTAAATCAGAGTATAACTGCTTGTGCAGTGCTGGGATTCAGCCACTAGAGATCAATCTTGGTATTTGTTTCAATACTTTCTAAGTCGGTATGGCTCAGCTATTCACTGGATGAACTCACTGGAGTACATGGGAGCTCAGCAGCCATTGCTATTCTTCTTCAGCTTTATTTCTGTCAAAAAATTTGGGCTGATACCGAGCGCTCTTCTACACCAATTTTAAAGATCGTTTTACATTGTGATTTCTGAAATTTGAAAATACATTTGTTCAATGAACTTGTGTTTCTGTTCTCGCGCTGGCCAGCTCTACGGACTTTGAAAATGAAATAACCAAATTAGTGTCCAGTTGTGTCAAACTGTACACAATCCTGCGCTGTGGGCTGGGCCCACGCTGGCCAGAATCTACTGCTAACAAAATTCAATTTATATTTTAAATATTGTGTATTTTTAGAGAGAGGAGACTCTGATTTCATGAATTGTGTCTCAATTCAAAACCGGCCCCGGAGGAGAAACAACACCATTCTAGCCAGATTCTCTCACCAACCCCACCCCATCACCCCGTCAAGAAGACCTTTCAGTTATGAAAAACACATTGTTGTGACACCTTGGGAAATTGCAGGGTCAATTCCAGCCTGACTCGTCCCAGAGCCACAGCACAAATCAATTAACCAATAATTATCACAAAAATACTGGATGCCTTTGGCCGTTGGCTTCCCAGTAATTACAGTCACCAGGTTTGTGAGTTGAAAGACAGTTACTGTTTATTTATAACAGGGATAAAGATGAAATATACAGTAATTACAACTGGATAACCTACTGCCTTCCCTTTCTCTGTCCCACCCTTTACCCACAAACATAAGACAGACAAACACGAGGGGGGGAGGGGGGGGGGGAGGGCAAGGCGTGAAAATAATAAAGACGAAGGTCAAAGATAAGTATTTTCTCACAGCACGCTGGTTGATCAAAGTCCTTGGTTTGCGGTTGGTACTGGTCTTCTTTGCAGATTCATTCATTCAGTATAGTGCTTACAGGCAGCAGGCCTGCTGGAGAGTCAGCTTAGTTTATATCAAACTGGCTTTCTGCTCGTGGTTTGATTTCAAGTCTTTACAGTCTCGAGAGAATGACACCCAGTCTTACTGGAGAGAGAATCAGCCCTCACAGTGGTCTTATGAAGTAGGTGAATGTGATCTTTTTGGAGAGAATTAATTATAATCCTCCATCCAAGCTGCAGAATCAAAAGTGAACCCAAACTGGAACCTCGTGACTCTGAGAATATTCCACTGGGGTCAGATCCGATCACCACCTGTTCCCAGGCAGATTACAGCCTTTTGGACCTAATCATTGGCCACCAGTCAAATCAATCAAACTGAGTCATCACCAGCCCACGTTAGCGCAGCCTTCTGGATTCTGACGTTTGAATTAAAGGTACAGGCTGCCTACAGGTTGTTTTGCCTTAAAGTCACAGGTCCATTAAACATCCATGGAACAAAAATAAAAGAAAGGGTAAATAAGGGATTAAACAGGGAATAAGCATGAACAAACAGGAAGAACCTTTACAACTTACACTTTAGAATTCTCTGAAATTGCACTGAGAGTCATTGCATTCTGAAAATGGCTTGCATATAACTCACAGAGTAATGCAAGATCATTTGTACATGTAGAAATGTGTAACATTCAATCATGCCGTCTATGGCAAACAGGCAATCTTCTGCCACAATCTGCTTCTTAATGTTCAATTCTCTGTACAGATGTTACTGTTAGAATTCCACCGGGATTCAAGAGAGGTAAGAAAGATTACTGGATGATGCCATCTCAGGTAGATAAATCCTTCAACTCACTTAGTTTAATTTATAGTTGGCCACCAGATGCCCCGTTATCTACAGAAGGGATTAAGACACAAGGTGATGTTAACAATTATGGAGAGAGGCAAGGTGAGGGCATGTCACATGGCCTGTGAAGAAATCATTATTTTTTATCAAGAAACCATTTTGGTTAAAATAAATTATTCAATACACCAGTGAACAGCTGTCAAATCATGGACCTTTGCAGACGTATGTTCCAGGTTTCTAGGATTTTCGAGGAATCACTTACTTGAAGCTCAGTATCCAGAATTGTCAGATGAATAGATCAAACAAGACATATCTGTACTGCCACTTCTTTGAATTTTCAACCTCGCTGTAATTTGAATTCAAAATACTAATGCACTGCTAAATTTATAACATAAAACGCATACAGCTTTCCCCATCACAAACAAGGCCCCAGCTCACAAATATCTGACAGTGGAGTTCAAAGTGTTCCACTGACTCCTTATTAGTAAACATACAATTGAGGGCTGAAAACTGAATGCATCTCAAAGGAACGCAATCACATTAATGAGGGAACCTGAATTCTCCAGTGAAAAGCCAACATTCTCCTCATTTCCTGTCCAGGAGCATTAAAATACCTTATTTCATGTAAGTGGTAGTTTTAACTGTTGGGTGGCTGGTTGACAGAGCAGATGCATTGGGAAGTCTAATCCATTTTGAAGGTAAGGCGTTATTAACAGGAAGAGAAAGAGAAAATGATGGACAAATTCAACAGGTCTGGTAACATCTGTGGAGTGAGAACAGAGTCAATGTTTCGAGTCCATAGGACTCTTCTTAAGAGAAGAAACTCTGAAGAAGATTCATATGGGCTCAAAATGTTAACTGTTTCTCTCTCCATAGATGCTGCCAGATCTGCTGAGTTTGTCCAGCATTTTCTGCTTCTGTCTCAGACCTTCAGGATCTGCTGTATTTTGATTTATTAACATGCTGGTAGTAAGTTGAATGAACCATGAATGGACATCCTTCTCCAGCTCACTGGCCTGGGGCTGCAACAATAATAGGTAGCCTACAAGCTGACCCAGCCGACAGGAAGATAGGTCTGGGTGAGTGGGGGGAAGAGGTAAGGAGGAAGTGAGCCCAGGATGGCAGGAGCCCACATTACACCCGCAGTCACTCACCCGTTGCACACCCCACCATGGTCAGAAGCTCATCTCAAGAGGAAAATGTGTAACCAGGGTTGTAAATAGGCTAGTTTGGTCTCAATCTGTTGCCAAGGAGAGGGATGGAGTAGATAGATGGAGTAAACAGAGTTTGGAACGGGACTAAAAACAATGGCTTCAGTCTTCCCAATATTTATTAGGAGGAAGGTTTTGTTCATCCACTACTGGATATCGGATAAGAAATCTGATAATTCAGCAATAGCGGGGCAGTCGAGGGTGGCAATGATGAGACAGAGCTGGGTGTCACCAGCGTACATGTGGAAACTAATGCTGTCTTTCAGATGATGTTGCTTAGGGGTTACATGTGACTGTGAAATAAGCGAAGGTCAAAGATTTATCAGCAAAAGTAATGGTATAGGAGAAGGAAGAGAAGACCTTGAAAGTTCTGCAGTGGTTACAATTAAATAATAATGGAACCAGGTGAGAAGTCCCATCTGAGTGTGGGCATAAACATTATTTGAGTTATGTAACTGTGGGAACGTTCCCACCCTCCATCATCTATTTCCATATCCTATGAACATGGGAAGTGATAATATCTGATCAGTGGTCTTCCATCATTGTTACACATTGGGGCGTCAATGAGGGACCTCCTCAGGTACAATCCTCCCTCGCACCTATTCCAAATTTTGGTCAGAGTGCACTTGCCAACTATAGCTGCTCTTCAATGCAGCCAGCATAACCCAAAAAAGGCAGTAGCTGTTTAAGTACTATTGCTCTTGCAATCTCTCATCCTTTTCATTCATTATTCCCACCATTGTGGAAAGTCTGCAGGGAGCACGTTCAAATTATAACACTGTGCTGATCTTTCTAACTCAGCAATGGACCAGGCAAGCACTCTCATTCTAGCTGCACTTTTTCTGGGATCACTGAATAAGCCTTTCAATTTCCTAAGGGAGGTCAATAGGCAGGAGGTGACACTTCCAAAAAAGATAAAACTCTGTGAAATCTGTTTCTGATCCCTAAAGATAACTGACCCAAATCTCCAGCAGATCAATCAAACATTACAATCTACATTATTTAGCCTTGACTGATTGCACTCCAGTGATAACATTCGGTGATCAGTGCATTCCTCAGTGCTGATTATCTGCATTTTCACTTATTTCTAGAAATTTCAATCTTATTTTGGCCATAGAGTTAACTAAACTTTCTTTTAAAGCACCACAATCGCATCAAAGTGCTCTTGCTGGCAGACCCTTCAACATAATTGCTGCTTTACTGGGATGCAAGCACAAGAGAATGGATGAAACATTTTGGGTGCGATTCTCCGCACCCGCGGAAAATCGCGAAGTTGGCCGTGAGAACGGCCAACTTTTGCAACGGCCCGACACGGCCCATTTCCCGAGGTATTCACGTCCGGGAAATGGGCTAGGATCGGGGCCGCGTCAATCACGTGCGTGATGACGCCGGAACGCGGCGACGCTACGAACACGCCCACGTGACGCCGCCCGACGCTGTAAAAGGGCGCGGGCGAGCACAGAAACTAGGCCAGGATGTCGGAGCTCAGGAGAGCAGCCCCGCGATTCGTTGAGGCTGATGTGGAGATGCTGCTCGAATCAATCGCGCAGAGGAGGGGCATCATCTGCCCGCGTAGAGGGCATCGCCACCCTGCCAGCGCGGTGCGCCAGGCCTGGCGTGAGGTGGCTGCTGTGGGGCAGACCCCTCACTCTGCAGACCAATGTCGGAAGAAGATGCACGACCTCACCAGGGCTGCCAGGGTAAGTGCCAAGAGGGTGCCCCCGGGTCACAACCATCCCTCCCCCCATAACTCAATCACCCACCTGCCCCCCCCCCCCCCCCCGGCATGGGGGGTGGAGGGGGATTGGGGCAGAGTGAGTTGAGGGTGGTTCACAAAGTAGTCACAGACCCAGTGCTCTGGCCCCCATGGAGAGATGCAATGGTCTTATTACAACTTGACCCCCAAACTGTACCAGTATCTGAACGGACTGCTGATACCTGCCGTATTGTAATGATATACCTATGCCCCCTCCCCCAACAGGACAAGACCGCTCACAACACCCGTGAGCGGAACAAGACTGGAGGGGGTTCGCCCATCCTGCGCCCCCTCACCACGTTTGAGCAGAGGGCACTGGACCTTGTTGGGGGACCTGCCACCCGGGAGATCGCGCAATGCGAGGTTGGCGGAACGGCAACAAGTGAGACAACCCTGCATGACAAACACCCCCCCCCTCCCCCATCCTCTGTCCCTTCACACCCTGCCCACTGGGTCACCTCCCCCATCCTCTGTCCCTTCACACACCCTGCCCACTTGGACACCTCCCCCATCCTCTGTCCCTTCACACACCCTGCCCACTTGGACACCTCCCCCATCCTCTGTCCCTTCACACACTCTGCCCACTTGGACACCTCCCCCATCCTCTGTCCCTTCACACCGTGCCCACTTGGACACCTCCCCCATCCTCTGTCCCTTCACACGCTGCCCACTGGATCACCGTCCAGCATCCGGCCGAGCGAATCTAAATAACCCGTTTCATTCTCTTCCCTCGGACGTGATGCCGAACGACCAGGGCTGTCTGCCTCCAGGCAGACACAGGCATCTGGCCCCACCTCACCCAGGGCCGCACAAGAGAGGGTGCCCGATCAGCGGGGAGTCCCATCCTCCCCAACAGAATCTGTGGAGCAGGACGCCCAGAGGGCGGCGACAGAGCAAGAGAGAGAAATGGCCCGCGAACGCCCTGCGGCCTCTCAGCGGGCCGATGACATAGAGGAGGCGTCAACCCAAGATGACCTCGAGCTTGCGGCACAGCTATCTCCCACACCATCCATCATCCCAGAGACACTCACCCCGGCGGGCCTATTTAGTGATGAGGCTCCTGGGTCACAGTCTGGGTCGCATATCACAGCTGAGCAGGTACAGCAGGTGGAGGTCGGAGCAGCCGAGGGCCCGGACTGGCGGAGGCCAGGCCAGGCCCAGCATGCAGCTGGCTCCCAGATGTTTTCCGAGTTCCTGGACTTTCTCAACCCACCCGCACAGCCGATGCATCAAGAAACCCAGGGAAACAATGACGGGACGAGGGCTGTCTTCCAGACTCTGCAGACGCTGTTAGAGGAGTCGAACCGCGTCCACGAGCAGGGAGTGGTGCCGCTCATGGCAGCAACCCAGGCCGACACCGCACGGGTGGCATTCGCGGTGGAGGCAATGGGTCAGGTTATGCAAGGCGTTGGGCTTAATGTGCACGCGTCATCCTCGGCCCTGGACAGGGTTGCCCTCTCACAGGCAGCAATGCGCCAGAGCCAACACGACATTGCCGGCGCCCTGCGGGCCATGGCCGAGTCTCAGCAGGTCATGGCCCAGTCGCAGCACGCCATGGCACAGTCACAGCAGTCGATGGCACAGTCCCAGAAGTCGATGGCACAGTCCCAGAAGTCGATGGCACAGTCCCAGCAGTCAGTCGCGGAGAGCATCAACCGCCTGACACATGTGCTGGATGGTGTCGTGCACTCACAGGTTGAGATCGCACAGTCCCTGGCGGGAATATCTAACTCCCTGGACTCCGTCTCTGCAAACCTTCGGATCCTGGTGGATACCTTTGCAGGCTTCCAGGACTGGCAGCGCCAGGTGTCGGTGGCGCGACGGGGCACCTCCCCGCTCGTACCTCTGTCCCAAAGTGAGGCCCAGGGGCCACCGGGCTCCCCGAGGGAGGAGGAGGTTTCGGGGCCCGTCCCATTAACTCCATCACGGGATGTCCCGGAATTCTCGGCCTCCCCCCATCCCATCCCTGGTGCATCGGGTGGGCAGCAGGCAGAGCAGGGTGGCACAACGTCACCCAAGACGCCCGCAGAGCAGCCTGGCCCATCAAGGCCGGGTCGCCCCAGGAAACGTTTGCCGAAGGAGAAACGAGTCAAAGGGGGCGATTCGCAGCAATCCTCCTCCACTCCTGCTGTATCATCTGGGGAATCACTTAGACGTAGTGGTAGGGCCCGTAAGGCAACAAAGAGAGACACTGAGTAAGTTGGCACGGGTGAAGGGCACAGTTTAGTTGTAGGGGCTAGGGCACCTGTAAATATTTGTTCACATTAAACGCACTGTTCCACCTTACTTGTAATACCGTGTGACTGTTCCACAGCCACAGGAATCGTGATGGTGACCGAGTGTCGCTGGGGTTGACGAGCGATGAAACTTTGGTGCCGGGTGTGCCGTCCCTTCCCCCTACCCCCTCCCACAGCTAGCCCACGCGTGCACGTGATGGAGTGTCCGTGACGATCTCAGCGGCCACCAAGGTGGATGGTTCAGATATTGCCATGGGTCAGACTCTCTCTAACGATTCTGAGCTCACAGCTCTTCGCAGAGCAGCCTGTCATCATTCCACATGGCACTGATCACACCCGCTGACACAGCCATCAATGTTGTGCCATACCGTCTGGACCCAGTGGTAAGGGTGATGTCGAAGTGGAGCAGTGTACACTGAGAGGGGATGGGGGGGTGGGGGGGGGGGGGGGGGGTTGTGGTGATGGCAGTTATGTGTTGACCATCTGCACGACTAGCGATGCAGGTGGTGGTTTGGTGTTCAGCAGGGACGTCGCATAGGACGCGTGAACCGTGCTGCCACCAAGGCGTCACGTGCCCGCCGTCCTCGCCGGGTCCGTCGTGCCGCCTCCTGGACATCACCAGCACCAGGGTCGTGTCTGCGTGCTGCGCCCGCCATTCCGCCAGCCTCCTCCTCCTCCTCCTCCTCTGTGCTGGCACCACTGCCACTTGCTTCTCCCTCCGCCTCCTGCAGCAGGTCATCTCCCCTCTGCATCGCGATGTTGTGCAGCGCACAGCAGACCACAACAATGCGAGCGACCCTGTCGGGTTGGTACTGCAGGGCCCCTCCGGAGTGGTCCAGGCACCTGAATCTCATCTTCAGGAGGCCAAGGCAGCGCCCCACCACACCCCTGGTTGCTGCATGGGCATCGTTGTATCGGGTATCCTCATTGGTCTGAGGCCTCCGTATAGGCGTCATCAGCCAAGACCTCAGCGGATAACCCCTGTCGCCTAGCAACCAGCCCCTCAGCCGGGGGGGCGTCCCTCAAACATCGCAGGGATGAACGACTGCGCCAGTATGTAGGAGTCATGCACACTCCCTGGGAACCTTGCACAGACGTTCATGATTCTCATGTGGGGTCGCATACTACCTGGACATTAATGGAGTATGTCCCCCTTCTGTTTGTGAACACATCCCTGTCCCCTGCAGGCGGGCGCATGGGGACGTGAACACAATCGATTGCCCCCTGCACCATCGGTATCCCGGCCACGCTGGCAAATCCACGAGCTCGTGAGTCTTGAGTTGCTCGGTCCTCGGGAAAGGTGATGTAGCGATCGGCGATGGCATAGAGGGCGTCGGTCACATCCCGGATACACCTGTGCACCGATGACTGGGAGATCCCGGAGAGGTCCCCGCTCGGAAACTGGAAGGAGCCGGTAGCATAGAAGTTAAGAGCGACCGTCACCTTGATGGCAACCGGGATTGCGTGTCCTCCCCCCATTCCACGTGGGGCGAGGTGCGCCGTGAGGTGACAGATATGTATCACCGTCCGCCTACTCAGCCGGAGTCTCCTCCTGAAGGTGATGTCCGTCGTTGTTAGGAAAGAGATCCGGTCACGGTACACCCTCGGCCTTGGTCGTCGCCTGTGGCGCCGTGGCTGCACCCTCACTCTCTCCTCCCCCTCCTCCTCCTCCTCCCCCCCCCATGCTTCTCGATGACTGGCAACTCCTTGGCCCTTCCCTCTGCTGCTGCAGCTGGCCCAGCATCCACTGCGGGTTGTGGGTGTGGATGCTGCTGCATCGCCAAATGCAGTGCAGCGGCCCCAACCACTGCACAGAACATAGCCGTTCTGTTCGCAGACATTGTGCTAACCGACAGAAGGGTGGTGGGGGGCAGAGAAACGGGACATGTTAGACGGACATGTTAGACGGAGGTTAGTCGACACCTCGGCAGCCGCCTGCCACGGGATACCTGTGTGTCCCGGTGGCCTGGTCGCGCTGCTGACACACGGGCAGCCTAACCCCTGGTGACTTTCTGCATCCAACGGGCAGTTAACTACGTCCTCTTCACTGGTGCGTCAGTGGCCTGTGGCCGTAAGCCACAGGGCAACCAGCAGCCGTGTCCTCGTGACCGGTACGCCATGGCATGGTGGCAGACATTTTGTAACGGGGTTGGACGGGTCACTCGCTCACTCTCTCCCTACCCCCCCCCCCCACTCCCACTCCCCCCCGTCTGCCCCACTCCCCCCTCAGTCTCCCCCACTCCCCCCTCCATCTCCCCCACTCCCCCCATCAGTCTCCCCCACTCCCCCCTCAGTCTCCCCCACTCCCCCCTCAGTTTCCCCCACTCCCCCTTCAGTCTCCCCCACTCCCCCTCCATCTCCCCCACTCCCCCCTCAGTCTCCCCCACTCCCCCCTCCATCTCCCCCACTCCCCCCTCAGTCTCCCCCACTCCCCCCTCAGTCTCCCCCACTCCCCCTCAGTCTCCCCCACTCCCCCCTCAGTCTCCCCACTCCCCCCTCAGTCTCCACCACTCCCCCCTCCATCTCCCCCACTCCCCCCTCAGTCTCCCCCACTCCCCCCTCAGTCTCCCCCACTCCCCACCCAGTCTCCCCCACTCCCCCTCAGTCTCCCCCACTTCCCCCTCCATCTCCCCCACTACCCCCTCAGTCTCCCCCACTCCCCCTCAGTCTCCCCCACTTCCCCCTCCATCTCCCCACTCCCCCCTCAGTCTCCCCCACTCCCCCCTCAGTCTCCCCCACTCCCCCCTCCATCTCCCCCGCTCCCCCCCTCAGTCTTCCACACTCCCCCCTCAGCCTCCCCCACTCACCCCTCAGTCTCCCCCACTCCCCCCTCAGTCTCCCGCACTCCCCCTCTCAGTCTCCCCACTACCCCCTCCATCTTCCCCACTCCCCCCTCAGTCTCCCCACTCCCCCCTCAGTCTCCCCCACTCCCCCCTCAGTCTCCCCCACTCCCCCTCAGTCTCCCCCACTCCCCCCCAGTCTCCCCCACTCCCCCCTCAGTCTCCCCCACTCCCCCCTCCGTCTCCCCCACTCCCCCTCCGTCTCCCCCACTCCCCCCTCAGTCTCCCCCACTCCCCCCTCAGTCTCCCCCACTCCCCCTCAGTCTCCCCCACTCCCCACCTCAGTCTCCCCCACTCCCCCCTCAGTCTCCCCCACTCCGTCCTCCATCTCCCCCACTCCCCCCTCAGTCTCCCCCACTCCCCCCTCAGTCTCCCCCACTCCCCCCTCAGTCTCCCCCACTCCCCCCTCAGTCTCCCCTACTCCCCCCTCAGTCTCCCCCACTCCCACCTCAGTCTCCCCCACTCCCCCTTCCATCTCCCCCACTCCCCCTCAGTCTCCCCACTCCCCCCTCAGTCTCCCCCACTCCCCCCTCAGTCTCCCCCACTCCCCCCTCAGTCTCCCCACACCCCCTCCATCTCCCCCACTCCCCCCTCAGTCTCCCCCACTCCCCCCTCAGTCTCCCCCACTCCCCCTCCATCTCCCCCACTCCCCCCTCAGTCTCCCCCACTCCCCCCTCAGTCTCCCCACTCCCCCCTCAGTCTCCCCCACTCCCCCCCCCCGCTCTGGACCCCCCTCCCGTTCTCGGGGATGCCTTCCCCGTTGTAGTCAGACTCCAGCAGTGCGCTGAGCGGTGCGCTCACCTAATCGAAGCTCTCGTCAGCCAGCACGACTGGTTGACGAACTTGAAAAGGAGGTGTGTTGGCCGGCGCGAAAACAGTGCGTGATGACGTCGGGTCTTCGGCCCATCCGGGCCGGAGAATAGCGGGGGGCCAATAAGTAGCGATTCTGGTCGTGTCGGGGGCGCATTCGAGGCCTTTGCCGGGAATGCCGACGTGTAGTTTGTGCGGGGTTCGGAGAATAGCGGGAGGGCGTCGGACCTGCGTGACCGTGAAAATTTGCTCGGCCCGCTATTCTCCGAACCAGCAGTGAGTGCGGAGAATCGCGCCCTTTTAGTCCAACAGAAGGAAATGCCAATACATTTTGAACCCAAGAACTTTGGGCGCGATTCTCCCAGAGGGGGAGAAATCGTAAGGCTGGCGTCAAATCCGGGCGGGTTTGACGCCAGCCCCCCCCTCCCCGACCGGGAACCGATTCTGGTCCCCGGTCGGGGCTAGCAGCCCGCGGCCGTGATCTCCGGCATCGCGGGCTTAACGAATTTCGTTAAGCCCGCTTGCCAGAGTTTGCGCCGGCTGACGCGTCATATGACGTCAGCCGCGCATGCGCGGATTGGAAGACTCCAACCCGCGCATGCGCGGATGACGTCATCGCGCATTTGCACGAAACCCGCGCATGCGCAGGCCGGGATGCCCCTCAGCCGCCTCACGAAGTGATCCGGCGGGGCGGCGGAGGGACAAAGAGTGCGCGGGTATCGGACCCGCTGCCCGCGATCGGTGCCCACCGATCGCGGGCTCATGGCACCCTTGGCACGGCCGTGGTACTGCCGTGCCGATCGGTGCCATGGTTTTAAAAATCGGGACTTTACGGCCGTTTTTACGAACGGCCAGACCAGGTGTGTTTGACGTTCGTAAAAACAGCCGTAAAGGGCTGGGAACTCGGCCCATCGGACAGCTGAGAATCGCTGCTGGCCGTAAAAAAACAGCGGCAGCGATTCGTATCGGGAGTCGGGCGTGGGGGGGGGGGGGGGGGGGAGAATAGCGGGAGGGCGTCGGACTAGCGTGGCCGTAAAATTTTACGACCCCCGCTATTCTCCGCACCGTCGTGAGTGCGGAGAATTGCGCCCTTTATGTTTCAATCACAGTAATTTTGAGATATTAATTCCATTGCAAATGCTGCATTGAAGCAACAATTTGGTCATTGAAGAATGAATCTGATCCATTTCAAGAAAGAAATATAGGAAATGCTAAAGATAGAGTAGAATTCCTCCAGTGCAGAAGGAGGCCATTCAGCCCATCGAGCCTACATCAACCCTCTAGAAAGAGTACCCTACCTAGGCTGACTCCCCCACCGAACCTGCACATCCCAGGAGACCAAGGGGTAATTTAGAATATCCAATCCACCTAGCCTGCACATTTTTGGACTGTGAAAGGAAACAAGAGCACCCGGTGGAAAACCAAGCACACACGGGGAGAAAGTACAAACTCCACACAATCACCCAAGGCCGGAATTGAACCCGGGTCCCTGGCGCTGTGAGACAGCAGTGCTAACCACTGTGCCACCGTGCCACCCCTAAGATGCTAAAAGAAAACAAATGGGTTAATGTTAGCAAGGTTCATCATCAGATTTAATAAGGGGCTACATTTAAATCAATTTAATTTTTACTTTCAGATGATGATCAGCACGTTTTTCATCATTTATACATACTTTTACCTGCCCTTATCCACATCTCCAGCACGTAGACACAGAATTGGATCAAATGGGATGAAATTGGTTACATTTCAGCCCTCCTGCTTCCCCCACCTCCCACTGCCTCCACATGCTGAATGAGTAAACCTGGCAGAGGAAATTCATTTTTCTAAGTAGAATCTCAGGTAAGAACTACATTCCACTTATGGTGAATTTAAAAGAGCAAAATTCGACCGAGTCGATAGAAAAGCTTCAGGTTTTGTTAACAAGGGTTTTATCCATTACTCCTTCCCGCCCTGATTTAAAACCATTTCACCCACTTGCAGGCTGTCAATGAGACTCTTAGAATGAGACTTTATTTTAGGAGCAAGGATACTTACATTTTGAAAAATTTTGAATATAATGCGTTGTTTTAATTTTCTGAGAATTTGACTGCTGTAGTACAATGAAGCTAACAAATGGTTTTGTCTCGTTGCTCATTTACTTTCAGTTTCTTAAAATCAGGTAATTCACAGGTGGTGGAGGAGACTAAGCACTCTGAATAAAAGTGCTTACTTTTCTGTTGTAAACCCATTTGTGTATTGATAAAACTGTTGCAATTTACCATTCTTTAATATACCAAGCAATGTTTTGAAAAAAACTTTGAATAAAACTAATTTTCGGTCTAAAAGTCTGGTTGATCGTGTTAATTGATGATATGTTTATATTCAGTGATATACAAACGGGTTCTAACATTAAATTGTGGGGCGGGGGAAAACTAGCTCAATATTAAGTGCAAATTGCAACCGGGTTGCCAACTATGCCCAAAGCAGAAACTCTTCCCCCACTGTTACTTTGCTGCTTAATCTGAGATTCCTTTATAAACTGCAGTGCGCTTGTGTCTTTGAACAGAATGTAAAAGTAATTCACAAACATCACGTGATCGCAGGCTTGCTGTTAAGTGATTATCTGTCATGTCCGTCTTTAGTCATCTTACTCTGTGCTATTGGTTTGATGTGTGTAAAGCAGAAGCTGAAATCACCTCAGATCAAATCAATCTGGATGATTATTGAGGAATCATTTACTGAAGTTTTAGTTGAGGGATGTCATTCATCTTCCACAAAACTCCTGGGTATTTATTTGCATTTGGATTCAGGTTAATCTCTTGAGTGCTAATTCAGAATATCCCCTGTAGCGTTCTACACAAACACACCCTCAGATTTGGATTGCTGAATATGTCTTATAATTGAAGACTGAATCCAAAGCATTTCACCGACTGCCTCTTCAATCACCACTTGCCCCACTACTGGCATAGTCTGTGGCTCTAGGATTGGTCTATTCAGCCACCACTGAACCCTCTCCAACCTGGGTGAAAGCAAATCATCCTCGATCCTGAGGGATTGCCAAAGAAGAAGATAATTGTTTCATTTCATGGTACTGTTGTTCATTTCTTAGTTCACAGAGAGTGAATACTGCAATCCTGTTACACTTAATTTGTTGTAACAGTAAAGCAGAAGTTCCTAAAGTGTTGGGAAACAGGTTAAATCCTATGAGGATCATTTTCAAGTATTGCACAGGTTTGGCACAAAGTCAAAGGAGCCAGTGAGCCACTAGTCAGGAGCAGCCAGCATGAGGCCCAGGCCTCATTAATAATCCACTGCAATTCATTAGCTCTGAGAGGGTAGTAAGTGTACCAGTTCCAACACTGTGCCAGCTGCAAAATCAGGTCTGGTGGGGAGAGAGGATAATGGGGCCATGTAGAGAGAAGAGAGACTTCAAACTGGCTGTCAGCAGGATGGAATTTGGCAGCACATAATTTGGTGTAAAGTAGCATAGTGGTTATGGTCATGAAATAGTGACCTGGAGGCACACGTTCAAATTCAGCTAATTTAATAAATCTAGGATTTTAAACGGTGACCATGAAACTACTAAATTGTTGCAAAGATTCCCTCCATTTAGTTTACACATGTCCTTCAAAGAAGGACAGGGAAAGCTAAGGGAAAAAGAGAGCTTGAATCTGATTAATTGGCACAGAAATGGAGGTGATGCTGTACAGGATACTTGTGAGGAGGGTTTGCTCTGTATGCTGTTACACACAGATCTGAATGCCTGCAAAGTGGTGCAGCCAAATTTCAGATTATGGCTGATCATTGCTGTTATTAGATGTTCCACCCCTCTGTTGCATGGCAGCTGCAGATGTCTTTGTAACAGATGGCATGGCCCTGCATCTGCCTTTCTGCTGACTCAAAGAATTGCTGGGTTTGGGTGCCAGGGCCTTGCCAGGTAGGAGTGCCAAGGCCTGAAGAAACGTTTGGTGCCATCTTTGGCAGGTGCAGTCAATTAGACAATCATAAGCCTTTCTCTTCTTTCAGACATCAGCAGATTTCAATTAGAAAACTCAGTGAAGGTGCTGGAGCAAAAAAAACATTTAAACAATAAACACAGTGGCTCGTGAGGATTTAGTGCCAAGGAGAGGAAGTGAAAAGAAATGAGCAAGAGACACTTATCTTCATCGTGCCACACCCTTTGCACGATTGCTGCCTAGAAACCTTGCACAACTATTTAAACCATGTGTTCTTTTATATGTTCCATTTGTAAGAACAACAGGAAATGACGGGCACGCTTCATCGAAAATAATTCTACTTCCGGTTTTGGGTGCGTTTAGTGGGGTGTTTCTCAGCACCTGCAGCGCTGAGAAAGACCCTGCTATTCAACAGCACATTGCCTTTTTTTTGCCCTCAATGAGGAACTCCCTGTCAAGGCTGCACATGCCTTCATCTGCAATGGTGAGGTGAGCCTGCCAGTGCAGGAAGACTACTCGTGTTAGGGACACCATTTTTAAAGGCAGCCCCTATCTTTCGAACCCCTAGGTCCGCCCTCCGGACACCCGCACTTCACCCAACTTCCCTCTTCCAGGGCCTTTGAGCCCCTCTCACCCCACCTCTTACGGGCAAGGACCCCCTGGGCATGACTCCTTGCACAGGCAACCTGGCACCAAGGCACCTTAGCACTGCCAACCTGGCACCATTGCATTGCCCCTGCTAGCTTGGCAGTGGCACCAGGGTAGCTTGGCAATGTCAATAGGGAATCCCAACAGTCCCAGGGTGTCACTGCTGGGGGGACCAGGTGCCAGTAGGAGTGCCAGGGTGCCACTCTGCCAAATGCACAACAACCCAGGGGTCTCCAATGGCATGGGATACCACCCAGGTACCGTTATGACTGGCCAACCTTTGTCTGTCAGGCCCGGCTGTTTGATCCCGTGTGGCGGGAGAATATGCATATCTGGATCTCACCCAGCAAGGGTGATCCAGACCACGACATCTCGTGAAGTTCAGTTGAGTCTCACGAGCCATCTCGAGTGTCACAAATGTCGCAAGAGGCCGTGGCATCAAGTGGGATGTGACGAGGCCATTAAATCTCACCCAACATATGGAACTGATACAACCATGAGTTAACATCCTGCTGCCACTAGTCTCATCCACAAGAAAGTGGGATGAAAACTCAGCACTGTAAGATTGTGAGGTTACTATAGAATACTAATTGTTGAAATCTAATTTTAATAAATAGGAACTAACATCTAAATTTATTAGGAACTTTCCTTGTTTGTGTAGTAGATTGGAAAACTTAGAAATAGGGTACAGTCGAGAAAAGTTAACAAAGTAGTGAGACCACAGGAAATTATGTCAAGTTTTAAAAAGCTTACTTTCAGAAAGAATTGAGGCATTGAAGCTGACCAAAACTCTTTGTGTAAGATAAAGACAAGAATGGAACGTAGAGCTCTTTCTCTCTCTAAGAGACCATGCAATGTAAAAACTATGACATACAGCAGTAAGTACAAATTAATTATGTAATTATATAAGGCTAGCAACAGCCACATGAACTATTTCTGGTTCTTTAAGAAAAGCATGTTTACATGGACTTGGAGATGATTGGGGAGAGGGAGCGGCAAATTGGATGAGGGTCATGATAAAATAGGGTCTCCGGATTAAATTAACGCAGTGGAGTGATCTAGTGGCAAGAGAACTTGACCAGAACAAGACAAGAGATAAGAAGAGAAAAACAAAGAAAAATATCTCCAAGACCAAAAACTGCAGGAAGAGAAGCCATTCTGCACTCCCCATCCAGTTACTGAACGGGAAGTATAAAACCTTTGTTAGACTGTAAATCACTTCCTGCGTTTATGGCTACGTTTAACTTACAACTTAATAAGCTTGTTCTGACTTTATCTAATTAAAGTAGTCTCATAACTGAACCATTTTGCCTGTCTGTTCCCATGACAACTGGGTGTTAACCCCACAAAACCAGCAGCAAATTTACAGTCAAGCAGGACCTTGACCCATTTTCCAAAGCTAATCGCCAGAATATACAAAGGTAAAATACCGTGGATGCTGGAAATGTCAAGCAAATGCTAGAAGTACTCCAACAGATCAGGTAGCATAGTAACATTTCAGGTCACTAATTTTTCACCAGAAGATACCCAGTCAGTATTGAGGGAAATTGTACCTCATGTGTTGGATGAACCATAGGAGCTTTCAAAAGGAAGTTGAACATATAGTTGAAGAGGACTCATTTGCAAGGTTTTGTGGAATAGGCTCGGCTGTAGGTCTAAATTGGACAGGTCTTTCAAAGAGCAGGCGATGACATGACAGACTGAACGGCCTTCTGTGTTGTAAGATTCTACGATTTTGGCAAGGAGAAGAAAGGAAGAAACTGAAATCTTCAACAAAAGGCAGCAAGGTGGCACAGTGGTTAGCACTGCTGCCTCACAGCACCTGCGCCACGGGTTCAATTCCAGCCTCGGGTGACTGTCTGCGTGGAGTATACACATTCTCCCCGTGACTGCTTGGGTTTCCTCCGGATGCCCCGGTTTCCTCCCACAGTCCAAAGATATGCAGGTTAGGTGGATTGGCCATGATAAATTAGTGTCGAGGAATGTGCAGGTAAGATGGAGTGACGGATAGGGTGGGGGATAGCCTACATAAGGTGCTCTTTCAGAGGATCGGTTCAGGCAAAATGGCTTCCTTCTGCACAGTCAGAATTCTATGAAAACCTATCACATCTCTTAATCAACAATAACTACTAATATAAACGTGGAAAAAAAATTAAAAATTTGGCAAATATCTTGATTCCAGACTTTGAATTTTAAATTGTGGAATATTGCTGAATAATGCCTTTCATTGTCTGTTGTTACAAAGTGAGAGAAATTATATTTTTATAGGAGGGTGTGTTATGTGACTACTTAGCATTAAAAAGCTAATCTAATGACTGTAATCTTCCTAAACTTTAAATTGTTTATGTGCAGCTATCAATTACTGTCAAGCATGTGTATTGTTTTGACTACTTACATGTGGATCAGCCAGCCTTTGCATTTAAATTCACTATTTTTAATTTTACTTTGTTTGCAATTAAAATGCTGCTGCTGAAATTTATGCGCAAGGAATTTTGAACTTTGCATAGCTGGGAGCTCAATGTTAAACCGAGAACATGCATACTAATCAATACCTCACTCCTGTCTTACAAACAACTAATAACTCCTAACTGCAAGGCAGGTCAGGTAAGATTGTGAAGGTTGCATTAGTTATGGTAATGGCTTCGTCGTTTTTGCTCATTAAAGTTGTGCCGCTGACTGCAAGACAAAGAGAGATGAAATCAAACCTTTTAAGCTGCCACCCCTGTTAACCATTTGCCAGCAAAGGACAGGAGATGAAAGCCAGGGGAAGTCACCCCCAGGCATGTTCCTCTCTGAAAGAGTGATCTGGTGTCCTGACAGGCTAGCATTTAATTCTTCATGCAAGGCACAATCTCCTGGCACATGTCAAGCTTCAGCATGATCCCTTTACACATCAGATCAATGCTGTAATATTTTAATAGTCATCAGCTTGTTTCCTTTCAGGTTTTCCTTTCTCTCCAGCCCTCTATGGAGAAGGTTCAGCAACACTCCTGTAAAATTACTGCAAAGCTATGGAATGTCACAGTTTGGGTCAGAGCTTACTTTGAGACATCATTATGGTATTGAAATGATTTTCATAAATTGAAACAGTAAATATGGATATCATTCAGACCATTACACCCATTATGGCTTTCTGGGAGCTATTAATTAATCTCACTCTCCCCTTATCCCTGCAAATTTTCTTTTTCAGATATATTTTTTTTAATGAGGCACTTTGGTTCAAGGGTCACACCAAATGTGCAGGAAACTACTAATGGTGGAAAGATGACAGGATACATCAGTTTATGGTTCAGTAATGCCAAGCAGCTTGCAACAAGAAAGAAAGAAATGGAAGCAAGGAATTTAGAAACGCACAATGGGCTAGCCAGCAGCAGCAGCCAGGCGGCCAGCCAGGAGCACACAGTCGCCGAGGCTCAAGACCCGAGCAAGAGCCAGGAGGTAAGCAGAGCAGCAGTCGGGAGATGTGAAGAAGGCCAGCAAGCACTGGCAGTGTCTCGGGAATTGGGGAGCAGTGGCCAGCGGGAGCAGGGTGACTTAATAATAATAATCGCCTATTGTCACAGGTAGGCTTCAATTAAGTTACTGTGAAAAGCCCCGAGTCGCCACATTCCAGCGCCTGTTCAGGGGGGCTGGTACGGAATTGAACCCGTGCTGCTGGCATTGTTCTGTATTACAAGCCAGCTGTTTAGCCCACTGTGTTAAACCAGCCCCTTGACCAGAGCCAGAGGCCAGCCAGGGAGTGCTGAAAGTGAGAGGGTTGCACTGGCAGTAACTGGTCCAGGCAGCAAGGGCGAGAGAGAGAGTAGAGGCCAGGCCAGATAGCCAGAAGCAGCCAGGCACCCAGCCAGGAGCACATACGGTGGCCAAGAATCGAGGCTCGAGTCCGGTCTACCTAAGTGAGAGCCGAGCAGTGAGGTGGGTAGCAGTCGGGAAATGCAAAGAAAGACTGGCAAGCGCCAGTTTCGTGTCTCGGGGAATTGGGCATCAGCGGCCAGCAGGAGTGGGGTGAATTGACCAGAACCAAAGGACAGCCAGAAATCAGGGCTCAGAGTGAGAGGGCCCAGCTGGGCAGCAACCACAGTGGGTTGCGACGGCAAGATTTTGGGTCTCCATGCTGTGCATTGTGTGAGCCGAGAGTGCATGGGGTCAGGAGGGCATCAACGTCATTTGGAGTGGGGCTCAAAATCATGGTAGGTGGGGCTACCTCGATTGGGGCGGGACTCAATGTCACCGGGGGCAGGATATGATGTGGGAGCCCCCACAAAGAGGAAGAGTGCGGGTCCCCCAAAAGTGTAAGTCTGCCTCTGGATGGGATTCCAGTCTCCGGATCCTTAGAGACTGAATTTATTTATTTATTTAAATTTGGAGTACCCAATTCTTTTTTTCCCCAACCTGGCCATCCGCCAATCCCCCCAAAAACATTCAACTAACCTCCCGACCCAAATTACCCCCGACCCAACCCAACTTCCCTGATTCCCAGCTACCCCACCAGACCACCTGACTACCCACCTACCCCCATTTCCTGTCCACTTATCCACCTCGCCCACACCAACCTCACCCGCCTACCCTCCTCAACCACCTCATACAGTTACCCGCCCTACCCACTTATCCACCTCACTCACTTATGCATCTCACCCACCTAACCCACTGTAAGTGGGGAACTAATGAATATGATTTAATTACGATTTATTACGGCAAACAATAATGCTAGCCTATTGAGGGATGGTAAGGGGTTTTTGAACTTATATACTGTTTTCCACAGAGTATTAAAACTGTAGAGGAAAATTCTATGATTTGGCAAAAGACACAAAAAGGGCTAGCTGAATGCTTACAGAGGGATAAAAGCCATCTGAAGACGCTCAATAGCATGTTTTTCAGTCTAACTAGAATTTAGTGACCCTAGCAAATTTGTTTTCCCAGGCACCACCTGCGAGACCCTCAATAAAACAGTTTCCAGTCCATTGGATTTCAGTGACCTTAGCAAACTTGTTTTTCCAAGCCACCTGCGTGACCTCAATAACATGTTTTTCAATCTACCTTGGTTTTCTAAGACCTAAAATCGCAGACAGAAGCAACAGTGCTAAGAACAAGAAAAGAGATTAGGGAAAGAGCCATAGAAAGAGAAGGGTAGAAAATACTCACTCTGCCTGGATGAACACCTGTAACTTGTTTTTTATATCAATGATTTTTATTGGGTTTTTGAACAAAGTACTTTACAGTTATGTACACAGAATAATATATATATAGAATAGAATAGTACAGCACAGAACAGGCCCTTCGGCCCTCGATGTTGTGCCGAGCAATGATCACCCTACTTAAACCCACGTAACCCGTATCCCAACAATCCCCCCATTAACCTTACACTACGGGCAATTTAGAATGGCCAATCCACCTAACCCGCACATCTTTGGACTGTGGGAGGAAACCGGAGCACCCGGAGGAAACCCACGCACACACAGGGAGGACGTGCAGACTCCACACAGACAGTGACCCAGCCGGGAATCGAACCTGGGACCCTGGAGCTGTGAAGCATTGATGCTAACCACCATGCTACCGTGAGGCCCCATATAAATATAGAAGAGAAAAACCCCAAAAACTGGTAGGTTATTGTGCACTAGCTCAACAACAGCAACTCTGTACAGTTAGCAATATTATTTTTAACACATAAGAAGGCACCTGTTTGTGGGGGTGGGGGGGGCGGGGGGGGGGGGGGACTGGGGAGGTACATATACATTTGGGTGCTGGAGAAACAATTACATTGGTTATGTCCAAGACAGAGAGGGCAATACGAGAATGGATCTGGTGTTGGTGTTGTTACTTGCTTCTCCTGGGCGGTTTTCGCTGCTGTAGTCGTCTCGTGTTCACCTCCGCTTCGGCCGTTCGTCCCGTCTTTCGCCCATATTTTCCTTGCTCTCTGTTACTGTATTTGCCAAGTTTGTTGTCATTTCCCATGCTCTCCTTCCGGCTATCATTCCCTTGCCTCCCCCCACCTCTCTCTGGTCCCCTCTATTGTTCCCTGTCTCCTCCTTTTCCCCCCCTCCCACCTTCTGCCCCCCTTCCCCCTTCCCCCTTTCCCCTTCTCCTGTGGTTCGCCTTTCTTTTAGGTTTAGCTGTTCCACCCCCCCCCCCCCCCCCCCCCCCCCCCACCGCTCTATCCCTCCCTCTCACGCCTTGGCTACTTTCCGCTGATTCTTGGCTACCTGGCTATTCTTCTGCTTGTAACTTGTTTAATGTAAAGTTTGAACTAGACAATGTTCAAATGTAAATAATGCCTTTGCCTACGTGAACTACAATGTATAAATGCAATTTGATTTCTCAGTTGGGTAGAGTCCGCTCAGGAGACCCTTTCTGAGGTTGCGCTCTCCCAATACGTTAGCTAATAAATGTCGTTCTGTACCTGAGTCTCCTCAGATTATTTTAAATAATAATCTAGCACTACACCACCTCATCCATTTACACATCTTACTCACGTACCCACCTCATCCACTTACCTACCTGACTCAATCACCTACATATTCATCCATTCATCCAATGCATTAACACTCAAACTGGATATTTAAACATACCATACAACAGTTACTGCCATAAAAAGAGACCGTGCCTTCGGTGCTGACCCTCTTTGCTCCACTGTGTGGATTCCTGCGTGGAGCGACTTCTGCTTGCTGCATCGGAAGTTGCACCCTTTTAAACGTAACCAGGTTAAGTGTGTAGGTTTCTGTCTGACCAACTTCGGACACAATACTTTTCATGCTGATTGGAAGATTTGGGTCAATGAGTTTTGATTGTAAAACAGTGATGCAGTGAGGAGGAACAGAATGTAGCAGTATCCATTTGGAATTTAGGGGTATCAAGAGAGGATAATCAATATAAGTAATAACAAATTCTGACATAAATATGGGCGGCACGGTAGCACAGTGGTTAGCACTGTTGCTTCACTGCACCAGGGACCTGCGTTCGATTCCCGCTTGGGTCACTGTCTGTGAGGCGTCCACACATTTTCGCCGCGTCTGCGTGGGTTTTCTCTGGTAGCTCCAGTTTCCTCCCACAGCTCAAAGATGTGCCGGTTAGGTGGATTGGCCGTGCTAAATTGCCCTTCCTGTCCAAAAAAGGTTCGGTGGGGTTACGGGGATGGGGTGGAGGTGTGGGCTTAAGTAGGGTGCTCTTTCCAAGGGCCGGTGCAGACTCAATGGGGCGAATGGCCTCCTTCTGCACTGTAATTTCTACGATTCTATAATATAATTGTGAGAAAGAGAGATTCAAGGCTAGAGATGAGAGAGAGAGATAATCCACCAGATGACATTCTGTCCAGATGTGCAAGTTCTTCCATATATTTTCAGCATATATTCAGCAAAATGCATTAAAAGCATCAGAAGAGACACATTGTACCTATTTGTTAATGTGAAGTAAATGAGGCAGTAATTTTGCCCTAGAGGAATCAAGAATAGTGATTTTCTCTGGCACCCCCGAGACCTTTGAGCCAGAGTAGCCACTTAATATCTGACTGCTGCGAGCAGTATTGACCACAACTTTATGCACATTTATGAACCTAAAATAATTCACAAAAGCTGCTGAATATCTGCAGAAAAACAGACAAGAGTTTCCAAAATACTTTGGCAATTCAAAAAACCAGCAACAATTCCAAATGTGTTGAATACAGACCTATTAACAGATCACCATAATAAAGCTTGGACAAAAAGAGTTCCGTTATCTGGACAGGTTGCAGAGACTCGACTTGTACTCACTGGAGTATAAAAGACTAAAGTGTGGTTACGATGATCGAATTTGATAGGGTGGATAGATAGAAAGAAGCTATTTCCTCTGGTGGACCATCCAGAACCAGGAGGTATAACTTTAAAATTAAACTAGTCTGTTCGGGGAGATGGCAGGAACCAAATCTTCACGCAAAGGGTACTGGAAATCTGGTATTCTCCCGCCAACTGAAAACAAAGGTGAGATAAGATCAATTGAAAATTTCAAAATTGAGGTTGATAGATTTTTGTGAGGCAAGGGTATTAACATTTCTGGTACCAAGGTGCGGAGGTGGATTTACAGTTTGTGGGGCTCCGTGCTCACCTCCATTTATGTCAAACCCCCCCCCCCCCTCCACTACCTCACACCCCTCTCGAACCCACCCACCCTCACCCCACACAGCGCGAAGGCGGAAGTCACAAACATACACAGATTGATCACTGCTTTGTAACTTGTAAAAACACACCTGTATGAAAAATTACTGAATTGAATTCCACGCTTATCTCTTGTCAGAATGACGGCAAAGTTGGTCAATTTTATGATGTGAGCCTTGAGGCGAGCAAACATGGAACTTGCTAATGAGCAACGAGACTCACTACCTCACTCATCGTCTTCTCATGGCTAAGGCTTGATACGGGGTGTTGTGTCTTTTGCTCTTGCTACCCTGACCTGGTTGAGTTGCAAATTTGCACACCTTGCCTGCTTTACCTGGCACTGACCTCACCTCGTGGTGGCTTTTGATGCCTTGTTGTTGCTGGTTTGCCCTCAGCCTTCCGTTGACTTGCCTGCTCGCCTTGCCTCCTCTTCCACTCGCCGGCTAACCTCACCTAATGATGGCTTTAAGCTTCTCGCGCCTCACTAATGCTGGCCTGCCCGAATCGAGCCACAAACCTGTTCACCTCATCTACTCTGCTTCGCGGCTCGCCTCACCCCGTGGTGGCTTTTGTGCCTCACACCTGCTCTGATCAAGTCACAAAACTGCTCACCTCACCTGCTCTGATTGGATGCCCAGTGCACCGGCTGGTGGGGGGCCCTCCATTGATTAGGGCCCTCTGCCAAGGCAAGGTGTAGTTAAATGTAAATCCATCTCTGCCAAGCCGGGTAGATGGAGTCAACAAGCAGACCAACCATAATCTAACTGATTGATAATATGAGCTTGAAGAGCTGAATGGCCTACTTTTGTTCTTAGGCTTCTCTGATCAAGGACACCATCAGAGCACCAAGAACAGAGGACACCATCTCAGACTAAAGGGGCAATCCTTTAAAACTGTGATGAGGAGGAATTTCTTCAGCCAGAGGGTGGTGAACCTGTGGAACTCTTTGCAGCAGAAGGCTGTGGAGGCCAAATCACTGAATGTCTTTAAGACCAAGATAGATAGGTTCTTGATTAATAAGGGGATCAGGGGTTATGGGGAGAAGGCAGGAGAATGGGGATGAGAAAATATCAGCCATGATTGAATGGCGGAGCAGACTCGATGGGCCGAGTGGCCTAATTCTGCTCCTATGTCTTATGGTCTTATGGTCTTATCAACTTCTTTACAGTGGCAGAATAAGTTAAATTCCATTTTACTATAAGGATTTTAAGATTTCCAGCCGATCGCCGAATGCGATTGCGGCATTGGAGACTGGAGAGTCCCGCCGTCTACCTGCTACCATTGAGATTTTATCACAGGAGGTAGAGATGGTGGGCGGATTGCGCACACTTCAGTCAAATGAGGTTGTTAAGTGTCCAATAAATGGCTGCTCAAGGGCCTCCTCTGGCACTACCCAAATTCTAACAGGAGCGAGAGGAGACCCCCACCATTTGGTGATAGCGTCCTTGTTGAAGGATTGGAGTTCCCACCTATTCAAGAGCTGCTCCTAGAAGAGTCCCCTCCAGAGTACTATCCACGCCATGTGTGTTTCCCACCCTCCTGACCCCAACCCTCCAATCCTCTGGCCCTGGTAAAACACAACCATTCACCTGGCCTAAGTTCAGTATGTGGCCTAGTAACATGGCTTGTAGCCATCTGGGATGGCCACTTCCAAAATACAAAATGGACGCTCGCAAAGAATGTAGGGAACTGTGGACAATATCAGGAAAACAAGCAGGCACAGTGCCTGAATACATATTGGAGAGACAGCTCCCAGACGGAATTGAAACTATAGGTCAATGAACATATTGATGGTCCATCTCCGGGAACAAAGGAAAGACACTCAAGCAACCGATACTGTTTCAGACATCCTGGCGCTAGTTCCCCAAACCGAAAGCACAAACAAAGCCAGGCCGACGGCCACCTAAGACACGCCCAGCGATCAGAGCACCCACCCCTTTATTGGTCAAGATCGATAACAGTGATTGGGAAGCAGCCCAATTAATTGCGGCCAAATTTAAGGCCCGCCTAAAAGCGTGCGAAGCCCCTCCAGGTATAAGAAGGAACCCCCACTGAGAGATTTGCTCTCTTGGACTTGGCTCTCAAAGCGGAGAGACCCTTCCACCAGCTGCACCAGAAGCAAGTAAGTTCAAGGTCAACGCTCACTACTGGAAGGACGACCTTAGCTGTTCTCCTGTACCTCTTCAAACCCAACAACCTCAGATCCAAACAACGGCCATTGTTCCTCTGACTGAGTGGGCACCCGAAGTTAAGTATATGCGTTAGCGTTTGAGATAGTTTAGTTTGTAGTATTTTGTGCATGAGTAGATCTTCCTGTGTGTGTAAATAAGTAGTATTGACTTTGAACTAACTAACTGGTGTATTGGCTCTTTGATCAGTATTTGGGTTTGAACCTTGTGGCGGTATCGAGAGATACTTGGCGACTCTCAAACAAACATAATTAGGATTAAGGAAGGCGACCATATTGACTGCCATATTTATAACCAAACAAATATAGCAACAGGCTATTCAGGAAGGCAATTGACATTTTAAAGAGGTTGTAATAAAATATTCAACCACTGTTGTGGTGTCTGAGTACATAGTTGGTAGTTTATACAACTTACTGGCCACTTAAGGGATGGAACCTTTTTTCTACAGGAGTAGGTTTTTTCTATTGCAGTATCAGTAACAGATTTTTGAATGAGTTTTACCAGATTGTAATAGGGTTATGTTCACTCATCGGTATTTTAAAGAATTCCCATCACTACTGCATGGCTCCTGAGGACTGTGGATCAGTGATTCCCAATACTTTTTCTATCATGGCACACCTTTATACTACAAAAGATTTTGAGGCACACCTCCTATTTTCTCCAACTGAGATGCCCTCTCGTAAAAGCCTTCTATCTCTTAAACCTCTTAAAAACATGTCAGCCGTGGGCAGCATGTCGTGCAGTGGATCGCACCGGGACTGCAGCGCTGAGGACCCGGGTTCGAATCCTGGCCCTGGGTCACTGTCCGTGTGGAGTTTGCACATTCTCCCCATGTCTGGGTGGGTTTCACCCCCACAACCCAAAGATATGCAGGTTAGGTGGATTGGCCACGCTAAATTGCCCTTAATTGGAAAAAAAATAATTGGGTACTCTAAATTTATAAAACAAAACATGTCAGCCACCATTTATTACAATTTTTATTGGATTCTGAAGTTTGCTGTGGAAGCCTTATCACCATTTGAATGCAAATACAAGATTGGAGCCTGTTTCTCCTTTTCTTAATTTTATTGGTTCCTGCCTCTTAGCTCTGTCTTCTTCCCTGTCCTGGGAACTTTGGGCTGGATTCTTCCGCCCTGCCCGCCACAAAATCGCCTCGTGCGGGACGCAGACCGTGTAAAAGTTAATTGACCTCAGGCGGGTGCTGCAGGAGAGTCACGCCCTTTTTCTTTTAATTTTTCCCTGACTTCTCTCCTAGGAAAGGGCCACGCCTGCGCAATTCTAAATGTTTACATCAGTTTTACATAAGTTAGGCCTGACCAATGTAAAAAATCGCAACCATGCATGTGTGGCCCGTTGCCAGCCAGCACGTGGGAGGACCGAGTTTCACCGGGACTTGGACATGTCGACCGTCAAGCTGAAAACGAAGCTTAGATTTCAGGTGAGATCCAGCAGAGTTGAGTTAAAGCCCGCTGAACATCGCCTGCAGCGCCGGGAAAGACCCCGCTGTTGAATGGCAATTTGCCGGTTTATTTTGGCCTTAGTGCGGAACTCTCCATCAAGGCCGCACTTTGGTCATTTCCTGCACATTCAGCTCACCAGTGAAGGAATGAAATGAAATGAAATGAAAATCGCTTATTGTCACGAGTAGGCTTCAATGAAGTTACTGTGAAAAGCCCCTAGTCGCCACATTCCGGCGCCTGTTCGGGGAGGCTGGTACGGGAATTGAACCGTGCTGCTGGCCTATCTTAGTCTGCTTTCAAAGCCAGCGATTTAGCAAGACTGCTCATGGATCAGAGCACCATTTTTAAAGGCAACCCCTACCTTTCAAACCCAACAGTGACCCCAACGCAACCTCCAGAACCCCCCCACTTCACCGATCATACCTCTACCAGGGTCCTCGAGCCCCCTCACCCCATCTCTTATGGGCAAGGCACCCCTGGGCCCAACCATTAATATGGGCAACCTGACACCCGAGCACCTTGGCATCGCCAGCATTTCACCCTGGCAGTGCCCTTATCAGTCTGGTAGTTCCACCCAGGCACCCTGGCAGTGGAACTACCAGATTACCACATTTCAACAGAGCCCACAGACTGCATCACAATTCTGAACCCTGTTTGAGAAACTAAAATCCTGGTCAAAGTCAGTCATGATTCAGGTGTGGAAGGCAGGAAAGGGCTAAGCTTGCATTTTATGCACCCAATGTGCAAATTCAGCCTCAAATCTTTACTTTTTAAAATAAAAATAATGAAAGGGGCGGCCCGGTGGCAAAGTGGTTAGCACTTCTGCCTCACAGCACCAAGGACCCAGGTTCAATTCTTGCCTTGAGTCACTGTCTGTCGAGGTTGCATGTTCTCCCCCTCTCTATGTGGGTTTTCTCCAGGTGCTCCGGTTTCCTCTCACAGTCCAAAGATGTGCAGGTTAGGTGGATTGGTCATGTTAAATTGCCTCTTAGTGTCCAGGGATGTGCAGGTTAGGTCATAGGGATAGAAGGAGGAATGTAAATGGGTAGCCCATTCAAAGGATCGATGCAGATTTGATGGGCCAAAAGGCCTCCTTCTGCACTGTAGGGGTTCTATGATTTATACAGCTCCTTTCATAACCCCAGATGTCCCAAAGAGCTTTACAACCAGTGAAATATTTTTGAAGGATAATATGGCAGCCAATTGCCGACAACAAGCTTTCACAAACAGCAACGACATCATGTCCCGATAATCATTCTGCTGGTGATATCATTTGAGGGATAAATATTGACCATGGATGCGAACGGCACCCGAGGCATCTCCTGGACCATTGGAGACGCTTGGATGGTCTGGGTCAGTTCAGGGTGGCCCCTTTACCCTTCCCGGTACACGGGAACCTTGGCACTGCCCACCTGGTGTCTTGGCACTGCCACTCTGGCACTGCCAAGGTGCCCAGATGGCACTGTTAAGCTGGCATGAGCATTGTCTGGGTGACCGTGTGGTAGTGAAAGGGTGGCACTGCCAAGGGTCAAGGGATGAGGGGGCAATGCCCATGAAAAGAGGGGGGAGAGGGGACTTGAAGGATGGGGGGGGGGGTGAAGGTCAGGAAAGTCGGGGACTCCGGGAGTTTGGGGGGTGACGGGTGTGGATCCTGGAAATGAGACGGTGCTGTAAGGGGGCTTTGGGGGGGGCCTGAAGTGGGGGCACCTAGGGATCCTATAGCGAGTTGTCATCACTTGGAGGGTATGGGTGCCCACGAGTGTGTGTGGGGGGTGATATTGCCCATAGGTGGGGGGGTGAAGCTCACTTAGAGATCGGGGTCCCGTTTCAAAATGGCGGCCCAAACTCTGAGTTCAGCTCCCCAGTGCTAAAGAAAATTCTGAGGGCATGATCCTACGGCCAGGCTGCACCGGAAAAGCTGCCCGCCATGGTCAGTTTAAAGCTGGAGACACCCTCCTGGGATCTGCCGGGCTCGCAGCACCTTGCGAGATTCAACGCAATCTCGTGAGACATTACAACGTGAATTCCGCCCACAGTGGACAGGATCACATTTAGGAAAATCTGCATATTAGAGCGAGGCAGTAATCCTTACTCTAATGTGCAGATTCCCAATGTTTTGGGATTCAATCCCTTTGCCTCAGAGACCTCGGGCGAATGCCGTTTAGCACTGGACCCCCCACAAATGGGGATCAGACGGAACGACACTTGTGAGGGGTCTCCAAGGAGATTGGGGGTGCCCAGGTGCATGCTCTTTGGGCATGTTGGTGTCCTGGCACTGCTGGTGCCAACCTGGGACTGCCTACATGTCCAGGTGGCACTGCCAAGCCAGCATTTTCTGCGCGGGCGTGATTGGGCTGGAGTTACCTGCTGTGGTTTTTGGGAGGTGCAGAATGGGGACCTTCCCATATTGCGTTCAGGCTGGGGGGGAGGTCGAGGATTAATTTGGTGCGTCCCGATCTCTCGCTACATTGGGGAGTTCTGGCAAGCGGAGCTCCCAATTATAAAAAACGGGGCGATGTGTTACCATGGCCACTCGTTTCCCGTTCAGGACCCTTATTCAACCTGAGTCATGTTGAATAGGCATGTGTTTCCTGGCACTGCGAGTGCTGGGAAACAATCTGCTAAACGCACTTGCTCGGGGACTTTGTCCCCTTTTGGGAAGATTGCACCCTAAGCGTGGACTGAACCGGTGAGGAACTCCCCAGGACCCAAATAAGTGACTAAGTGTCATTGAAGAGTGGTGGGGAACTCGCCGGTAGAGTTGGCGGGAAACTCCCTGAAAAATCTGTCACAAATTAACTTAGAAACGTTTGGGAGAATGGTGCCCGAAATCTCCCTAATGGTCATGTGATTGAAAACATCAGCTGATCTATCACTCAGCTGTTCAGGTGAGAAGTTCTCAGGTTCAATTCCCAGTATCTGCGGCAGTACAATAGCCCAACGAAAGGAAAAAAGAAAGTCAGTCAGTGTTTCTGCTTATGATTCCTATCCGCTGCCAACATTGAACTTCATTCGATCATGTGCTCCCTGTGGTCGAAGCATTCATTGTCCAACCTCAACGAAGCATAGCCCCTAGAGAAAGTTGTCAGAAAGCCAGAGTAACCTGTTGGTCCCAAACTCAGAGGGTAGACTGTTTTTCTAAACCTCAGAGGGTTATTTGTTACGATGTTACGGATATCATGTTAATGATTTATGCTAATATGGTCAAAATTAAATATGCAGATTAGATCTACATTTCAAAAATGGCAAATCTTATCATTATGTCAGACAGTGTATCTGTTAGGAATAAAATTAATGAATTAAAAGTATTATCTCTCATTTGCATAAATTAATTAGTTTAATTACAAAATAGAGTTCTTTCTAGAACTTCAAAATCAAGGGCACAAGTTTATAAAACTAGAGGCATATTTTTATTCTCATTCGTAGCTCGCATGGTCATATGTCTTTCCACAGACATGCGAGCCAGTAGATGGACTACCTCATGTTTGGTGCCAATTCTACTTAAGCTGGCTGTTAGGGGATGGGCGATTGTCCCCAGGCACCGTTCACCATTCACCAATATGGGGAGCGACCTGATTTCAGTACAACTAAGCTAAGACTGTGTGTGCTTACTGCACGAGAAATGACTGGCTGGAACCTACGTCCTGATGATCAAGGCCATAACACAACAATAAGCTGTGCCACCATACTTCCTTGGCCTGGAGGTTAATTGCACTGCGTTTTGTCTATTCAATATAATCAGGATATGCAGATTAAGTTAATTATAAATTGAACAATTTAGCAAGGAAGGTACCTCCATTATTTCCAATAAGAACAAACATCTTTTATGGAATGGGTTATAGTCAACAGCCCCCCACAATTTGATCACACTGTCCGGCGCATCAATGTAACATAGGAGCAAGGACAAGTACAATGAAAATGAACACACCATCATCCTTCAACTTTGATGTTGATTTCTGTCAAACCACATGATTAGTGTTAACGAGCTGTGCAACTAAACACATTTCACATTAGACCTTGTCCCATGAATTTTCTATTGGGTAATTGGGGTGGCAGATAATTAGAATGTGGATATTAGATAATGTCGTCACTCGTGAACTGAGTTTTATGTTAGCACGCATAATACAAGTAGTTATACTTTGTAAAGCTTTATGCGCGAAGAAGGCACAATATGCATGTGCAGTGTGTGACGGTGATCAATAGACAGCTATTGTTACCTGCCAGTGGCATTAGATATAGAATATGGGGGGCAGGGGGTGGGGCTGCTCTTTCAGCTTGCTTGGCTAGACAGCTGGTTTGTGATGCAGAGCAAGGATATGTAGCATAGGTTCAATTCCTGTAACAGCTGATGTTATTCTGCCTTCTCAACCATTCCCCTCACCTGAGGTGTGATGATCCTCAGGTTAAATCACCACCAGTCAGCACTGCCTCTCAAAGGGGAAAGCAGCTTATCTCTTTGAATTGTTTCAGATGATGACAATGTTATAATATCAAACAAAGATAATTCGGTGTTACAACTGAAAAAAAGCCTTTTTGCTATGGTCCACATATATATGAATAACCTACGTGCTATCAAAGAAAAAAAGTAATAGCCACCGATAAATTCTGTTGCTATGCAGGGTTTATATTTTATTGAATATTCAATTTGTTGGGCCAAAACTGTGAATGAGCTGGTAGATATTGTCTACTCTGCTGTGGAGTGAGGCTGGGTAAAGATTCACCCACAGTCCCAGCATCACTGTGACTCCCCAGCCTATTCCCCTCAGTCACAAATCATTAGTTATGCAGGGTCGGACTCCCAGCAGATCCCCTGCCACCACGAGGAAGCGCATTGTTGCTGCTGCAGAGGAAAATCTAAATTAATAATACTCAAAATAAAAGTGGAAACTTTAACCACACACGGCTTCCTTCAGACTCCCGCAGTGCCTGGGGCTGGTGTCTTTCAAAAAAAGCTACCATCAGGACTGCAGCAAGATGGGGAACATTGAAATGAGGTGGAGGGGCTCCACAGAAGCAGGGAGGTTATTACAGGCTGAGGCCTAATAAGTGAAGGGTGCAACTCCTGGGGCGTCGCCCTCTAAACAGGGAAAGCCTTCTGTCATGTGCATGTCCCTTCAAGAAAAGCATGTTTTATCAAATGGCTGCTGTGATATCATTGTGTGGGCGGCGCTGGAATGTGATTCTGCTTTTCACTTTCGTTTTGAGCTGGAAGCACTTTTTGGCTCTGTGTTTTAGATTTTCTTTCAGTTGGAGAGCTGCATTCAAACTAAGCAGATGAGCAGCAAGGTGGCGCAAGTGGGTAGCACTGTGGTTCACAGCGCCAGTGTCCCATGGTCGATTCCCCACTGGGTCACTGTCTGTGTGGAGTCTGCACGTTCTCCCCGTGTCTGCGTGGGTCTCCTCTGGGTGCTCCGGTTATCCTCCCACAGTCCAAAGACGGCAGGTTAGGTGGATTGGCCATGATAAATTGCCCTTAGTGACCAAAAAGGTTAGGAGGGGTTATTGGGTTCGGGGATAGGGTGGAAGTGAGGGCTTAAGTAGGCCGGTGCAGACTCGATGGGCCGAATGGCCTCCTTCTGCACTGTATGTTCTATGTTAATATGTATATTGGTCTATCTCACTGTATGGTAAACAAGGGCCGGGATTCTCTGGTATCTGGCAGGAGGGCCGTACTGGCACCAAGGAGTGGCGTGACCCACTCCATCATTGGGCTGCCTGGAAAGTGCGGTATCCTCCGCACCTTCGGGGGCTAGGCCGGCGCAAGTGGGGTTGGTGCCATGCCTACCGGCGCTGAAGAGCCTCCGCCGGCCAGCGCGAGTTGGCGCATGCGTGGGAGCGCCAGCGTATTCTGGTGCATGCACAGAACCACTGGCGTGATCCCTGCACATGCGCAGGGGGGGGTTCTTCTCCATGCCTGCCATGGCGGAGATTGACAGCGATCGGCATGAAGGGAAAGAGTGCCCCCACGGCACAGGCCCACCCGCGGATCGGTGGGCCCCGATCGTGGGCCAGGCCACCATGGCCCGCCCCCTGAGGCCAGATCCCCCCTGCGCCCCCCCGAGGAGACCGTAGGCCGCCCGCAGAGCAAGGTACCACCAGTACGGACCTGGCCTAATCCACGCCGGCGGGACTGTCCAAAAACGGGCGGCCGCTCAGCCCATCGCAGAGTGGACAATCGCCGGTGGGCCTGCTGCCAATGGCCCCCGACCGGCGCGGCGCGATTCCCACCCCCGGCAAAAACCAGCGCCGGAGAATTCAGCAGCCGCTGTCGGGACATCGGGGCGGGATTCACGCCGGCCCCCGACGATTCTCCGACCCGATGGGGGGTCAGAGAATCCGCCAAAGATGTTTAGATCACTTGATAATTTAAGAGTGATAACTGTTCTCTGTGGAGAATTCAAACCTACTGTCTCTGTTAAAAAGTGTTTTGGCTCATGGATGTTGTTAGGAAAATTACTAGGGGTTAACTACAGAGTACCGTATCTTTTTTGGGGAGTTATCAGTGTTGGTAGTTGATAAGATGTTTACTGTGGGTTTATAAAATTTTAACTAGATTCATAGAATAAAAATTGTTTTTGTTTAAAAATACTTTTAGTTCTCTATTGCATAACACCTGTAAAGTGGACCCTTGTGCTCCCCATAACCAAAATCTATTCAACGTTGTGGGTCAGGGGAACTCCATGATATACTTTGGTATTCTCTAAACTATGGCCCATAATACTTCCATTACTGCCCCGTAAGTCGTTGTCATCAATCTCCTTCCAGTCCCTGGGGTTGGCTGGCTGAATCTTGGGCAAGGGCAGAAGATTTTTCTCCTCGCCATAATGTACATGAAGCGGAAAGGAAAGGGACAGACAGCGGCCATCCCACCACAGATGGGGCAAGGCAAGGGAAATACAGGATACAGCAGAAGTGCATTGTTACATTTCTCCACCCAGTAAGGCCAAGGATAATCCAGCCACAGGCTTGTTAAACGGCCCTGAAGTGGTTCGTCTCTCAAGATTGCAAGATGATCCTATACTGGGATTGAAAACAGAAAATAATGCCAGATGTCATCCAAATTTCTGAGCTGAGATTCCTAAGGAAGCAGACAGATGAGTGCTGATACAAAGCTAAAATAGAAGAGCTCAGATATGAGAATTACATCCATCAGAAATCTTTGAAACATAATGAGATTAGATTTCTCCTAAACTGACTGTGAGTGGCAAATGTTATATCGATTTGGGGAAGGTGAGAATCTGTCTCTAATGAAAATGTTGATGAATAAAATTTACAGGTAACCCATCTATGTGTTGTGCTTTCCAACATTAATCATTCCAAATTTACGTTTTGATTTTAATAATGAAACCCTAGGATGGAATGTCAGGCAATATGTATTTATTGCCTTTTAGTTAATGTCCATGTTGTCAATCATATCCCCTCCAATCCTGATCTGTACTGGGTTCGAGCACACTAGTGGCCAATGGATGAGGCCAAATTTGGGGTTAGTTGTGATATCTCACCCGTTTGCACACAAATAGTAGTCTCTGAAGAAATCGCATACGTTAACCAATAATGTGGAGCCATAACAAATATGACCAGTGTCTGTGGGAAAGAAAAAAAACATTTACTTAAACATCATTTTATTCCGTTGTTTGTAACAGCAGTTCCTTTTCAACAATTTTATTTCAAATTACAGATACATGGAAAAGGAATCAAAAAACATTACTTCAAGATGGCTAATGAGACCATTCCATTTAAAATCAAATGGCACATAATCTATATCAGCTAGTAATCAAGTGACTGACCTCCTCAGGATTGCTGCTGGACAGTATCCATTCACTCTTTATGACTTAAGGCCAAAAGTAGGACATATTTCCTCCATTTATTTAATCTGAAAATAAAAGGACAATAGTGTCTAATTTTAGTACCTTATGAGTGCGTTCTTCCCCCTCAATACAATTGCAGACAATTAGAAGTTCAAAGTGAGTAATAATATCCCATGTTATTCTAATTATTTGCATCTTACATCTGAGGTGGATCTTCAAGAAGAAGAGTCATATCAGACTCAAATTGTTGGGCACGATCTACCACCCCTTGGCTTCCCGGCGCCCATTGCACCTCGCGAGATCTAACCCATTGTGGACAGGACCCAGTCTCGCATGGCGAAGTGGGTTTAAAACTCACTTAACTGTGCTGACGCCGGATCTAACCAGCTCCCGGCATCTACCAGCCTCCCAGGGAGAACCCAGTTGGGCACCAATTAGTACTGGTCCACGTTTGCATCTGGGCCCTAGCCATTGGAGGCCCCTGGGTGGTTAGGGTCAAGGCAGGGTGGCACCCTGGCATTCCTTGGAATGCAAGCACCTTGCCACTGCCAGGCTGGCAGGAGCACTTGTGTCTCGGGTCTGAGGAGATGGTGGAGGCCCTAAATTAATATTTTGCTTCAGTATGCTCTAGAGAGAGGGATCTTGTTGCTCATGAGAACAGTGTGAACCAGGTTAATAGGCTCGACCAGGTTGATATTAAGAAGGAGGATGTGCTGGAAATTTTGAAAAGCATCAGGGTAGGTAAATCCCTTGGGCCTGACGGGATATACCCAAGGTAAGATGCAAGGGAGGAGATTGCTGCGCCGTTGGCGATGGGGATCTTTGCGTCCTCACTCGCCACTGCAGTAGTACCGGATGATTGGAGGGAGGTGAATGTTGCTCCCCTGTTCAAGAAAGGGAATAGGGAAATCCCTGGGAATTATAGACCCGGCAGTCTTACATCTGTGGTGAACAAAATATTGGAAAGGATACTGAGAGATGGGATTTATGATTATTTAGCAAAACATAGTTTGATTAAAGATAGTCAGCATGGCTTTGTGAGGGGCAATTCATGCCTCACAAGCCTCATTGAATTCTTTGAGGATGTGACGAGACACATTGATGAAGGTCGGGCACTGGATGTGGTGTATATGGATTTCAATAAGGCATTTGATCAGGTTCCCCATGGTAGGCTCATTCAGAAAGTTAGGGGGCATGGGATACAGGGAAATTTTGCTGTCTGGATACAGAATTGTCTGGCCGAAAGAAGGCAGCGAGTGGTAGTGGATGGAAAGTATTCCGCCTGGAGGTCAGTGACCAGTGGTATCACACAAGGATCTGTTCTGGGACCTTTGCTCTTTGTGGTTTTTATAAATGACTTGACTGAGGAAGTGGAAGGGTGGGTTAATAAGTTTGCCGATGACACAAAGGTTGGTGGAGTTGTAGATAGTGTTGAGGGTTGTTTTAGATTACAACAGGACATTGACAGGATGCAGAGCTGGGCTGAGAAGTGGCAGATGGAGTTCAACCTTGATAAATGTGAAGTGATCATTTTGTAAGGTCAAATTTGAATGCTGAATACTGGGTTAAAGGCAGGATTCTTGGCAGTGTGGAGGAACAGAGGGATCTTGGGGTCCACATACATAGATCCCTTAAAGTTGCCACGCAGGTTGATAGGGTTGTTAAGAATGTGTGTTGGCTTTCATTAACAGGGCTATTGAGTTGAAGAGCCACAAGGTTTTGCTGAAGCTTTATAAAACCCTAGGTAGACCACACTTGAATATTGTGCCCCGTTCTAGTCGCCTCATTATAGGAAGGACAATGATGCTTTGGAGAGCGTACAGAGGAGGTTTACCAGGATGCTGCCTGGAATGGAGGGCATGTCTTATGAAGAAAGATTGAGGGAGCTAGGGCTTTTCTCACTGGAGCGAAGAGGAAAGAGAGGTGACTTGATAGAGGCGTACAAGGTGGTGAGAGGCATGGATGGAGTGGATAGCCAGAGACTTTTCCCCAGAGCGGAAATGGCTGTCACGAGCGGACATTATTTTAAGGTGATTGGAGGAAGGTATGGGGGGGGGAATGTCAGAGATAAGTTCTTTACACAGAGAGTGGCGGGTGCTTAGAATGCACTGCCAGCAGAGGTGGTGGAGTCAGTCATTTGGGACATTTATGCGATTCTTGGATAGGCACATGGACAGCAGTAAATTGAAAGTTTGTAGGTTAGGTTGACCTTAGATTAGGATAAATGGTCGGCATGACATTGTGAGCTGAAGGCCCTGTACTGTGCTGTACTGTTCTATGTTCTATGCCCATGTCTGTTCAGGATGACATTGCCCGTGGGTGTGGGGTATGGGGGACCCTTTCAAAATGGTGGCCTGATCTCTGAGGGGCCGGTCTGGCCAACAGTTCAGCTCCCCAGTGATGAAAATAATTCTAGACGTGGGCCGGCCTGATGAGAAACTCCCTAGGGCCCAAAAAAGGTAGGTTAGATAGAGGTGGGAAACTCGACAGGAAACTCCCAGCAAAACCCAACACAAATGATAAGTCTGAACTTTTCCATTTGATCGTCTGTTTCTCTCTCGATGAATGTTGCCAGACCTGTTGAGTTTTCCTGGCATTTTCTCTTTTAATCTCAATTTTCCAGCATCCACAGTATTTTGCTTTTATTTCAAAACCTATTACTGACTTTGTCACGTGCATTTTATGTAGTCTTCCTCTCCCAAAGCAGTAAAAACAGTGGGGTCAATCTAATGGTCGTGTTGCCCTGGCGTGGATTCCTGTGAGCCAGTTAGATGGCAGGAGAGGCCGAAATCGGGATCTGCTGCAGGCGGCATGATTGGTTCAGCCCGCTCCCGTTGGCATGCTCCAGATCCCGTCTATACGTGGCAAGAAACCAGTGAACACCTATTGAGGCCAATCTCCATATCATTAATGGGACAGACCCCCTAATGGCCCCCCCATGATCTAACCGGTTCCCCAGCGAACAGCCCTTCAGCACATCTATTTAAAATTGTGAAGCTAGCGCAATGGCTGCTGAGGGAATCGGAGAGGGTGAGTAGTCATCTTCAGAATTGGGCAGTCAACTGGGGCACAGGACCTGCTGTCCTAATGCTCTCGGGGGGAGGGGGTGGTGGTTGCAGGGAAGCCCCGGGAGGGATGGGCCAGGTAGGAAGGGATGGGCTGGGCACCAGGATGCTGCATCGATTCAGGCTTGAGGCAGCAGCCATGTACTAGGGTCCGCCCCACACCCTGAGGACCCCAGCCGTCCATCGGGCCGGGCAGGGACCCAGAAGGGGAGATGGTGGCGTCCCCAAGGTGTACAGGCGTCACTGGCCGTTTGAGCAGATGTCGGTCAACAGGAGGCTCTACTTTAACAAGGGGACAGTGCAGCACCCATGCCATGTCCTTATGGATGGAACCCTGTGGAGAAGGAGGATACCCAGTCCTCGTGGCCGTCAAGGTCATCGTTGTCCTGAACCTCTACGATTCGGGTTCATTACAGGGCTTGAGCGGGGACTTCATTAATGAAATCTGCGGCATTTCATTAGCTATAGCCCACAAGTGCATCCATGAGGTCACGGATGCCCTGTTTACCCGGGCAGCTGACTATATAAACTTTATTCTGGACCAAACCATTGGCAACTGAATGGCTTGTTTGCGGGGGCTGGGGGGTGGGGGTGGGGGTGGGAGGGGGGGGGGGGGTGGAATCTGGACATGGCAGGTGGGACCAGTGCCAGGGGAGGACCAGTGCCAGATGCCAACTCACCTGTACAGCCCCGTGGTGGTCGTAGAGCTTCTTCAGGCACTGGACGGCGGTCCGTCTTGTGACACTCCCCAAGCGGATGGCGCTGCCACTGTCTCCCAGGCGGCACTGGCTAGCCTGTGGCAGACCCTTTGGTTCCCTCGGGGGAACTGGATTCTCAGCCAGCGGAATTCTCCGTTGCTCTGGCACAGCACCCATGCCTGCGGGTTTCCCGGCTGAGTGGTGTGGCCATAATGGGAAGCCTCACTCGCTACCGCACTTAGTGCTTCTCCTGTTAGATCATGTCCAGTATTTCTCCATTATTGAATAGCTCAGTCCAAATGAGCATAAAAAAAAATGCAATATTTTAGAAATACGGTATGTGGCTTTATGCTGTGAATCTTTCTATGTGGGGGATAGATGCGATTTCTAATTAACATGTGCTTTATTCCCTTTGTTGGTAATTTCATGTTTGTGGTTTCATTGTCCCTGATGGATTTCTCATGTTTAAACCACCTGGGGGGCTTCAAAGTTCTCTATCCCAACTGACAGTTTTGCTGCATTGTATCTATATCTTTTCATGCCAAGCACAAAGTTAATGTCTCTGATGGGAAAATTGATTGGGATTTATTCTGTTAATTTGCCTATTAGCGTATAGTAATTAACTATTCAGTACAAAGTGATGCATGATCTGAATATTTTTTAGGTTTTCAGATCAAACGCTTCTAATGGTGGTTGCTTAGCAGCGCTTAAACAAAACATTCACAACATGACTGATTGCTGCATTACATAGAAAATTAGACAGTTTCAGGAACACAGAAATGCAAAAGACTGGGGAAAAAGGCTTATGTTGGCACATCTGGTCAGCTCACAATCAGTACAGAATTCATTCTATGGTGTGTCAGAAGTGAGATGAAAATTGTGAGTATTGTGTTTTACCTCTGTCTCTCTCTCTCTGTCATTTGACAGTCCAGGACTAGTGGTAATGTACTAGAAATATTTAATTTTTAAAAAACCTGTACCATGCTATATTCTTGGAATATATTTGGAATGCACAATAAATGATCTTTTCAGTAATAACTATAATTAATGTCCCTGCTTGATTTATACTAGGCAAAAGCACAGAGGTGCGTCTCACGTTTTAATTGGTTGATCCCTTATAAAACACACTGGGAAATTTGCCAAGGCTGCGAGCCCCCATGACATGTTTCTCAGTGACGGGAGGCAGCCCGCCATTGGCCGGTGGTGGGATCTTCTGCGCCGCCATTGGCATTGGGATTTCCCATTTAATCCACTCCTACTGCTGATACCCGCAGCCGAGGTTCGCTGACGGCGGGACTGGAAGATTCCATTAGCGGGAACGGCCAAAAAATACCCCCCGTAGTCTTTAGTAGGAATATACATTATCAGTACAAAAGCAGAGCGGCAGCACGGTGGCACAGTGGTTGGCACTGCTGCCTCATGGCGCCAAGGACCCAGTTTCGATTCCGACCCCAGGTCATTGCACGTGTGGAATTTGCACATTCTCCCCGTGTCTGTGTGGGTTTCACCCCTACAACCCAAAGATGTGCAGGATAGGTGGATTGGCCATGCTAAATTGCCCCTTAATTGGAAAAAGCTATTTAAAAATCAGTACAACAATGTACAAACCGAAAACCTCCACGCAGAGAACAAGATTAAATACAGATTTCAAGACTGGACTGGAACCTGCGTTCAACTCAGTTCACATGATGGAACGAAAGTCTTTCTGCTTTGACAGCTGTAAACATTTCTGTGAAATGAGTTAAGAGTCTGCACCTAGTTTCTACTGGGTTTGAGTCTATAGTACAAACTGCGTGCCTTTCTGAATTAAATTGGCAATCTCACTTTGAGAGGCCACAGAGGTGGTTGGTACGACATTTAATGACCCATTGGAGCAACAGGGAATCAGGGTCCATTATTAAGAAAAAGTAAATAGCATTTCAACCTGCATTCATCTCATACTGTAACTGAACTTGGGGCACTTGAAACTGCCACTGGACGTAACATGTAGAAAAATATTTTGTCCTTCAGAACTTGTGTTCGGTGTTCGATGTCTAGCAAGGAATCCACAAAACTGCTTATGACTTGTCCAAAGCAGGATTTTATTTATACACACATGGTAAGGTAACGATCAGATACAAAGCAAGTTGTCATGTAATTTCTTTATACTCCCCTGGAACTACCCCTATGCACGACTGTCCTCATATACATCTTATAATCATCTCTGAGGATCACTGGATCTTGTTGCATGACCAGTGTCTTGAGACCACATGGTTGATCTGTACCGCTACCTGCTGGTTGGAGATCACACCACTAACCATCTACAATATTGTTTGCAGACATATCACCACAGAACTGACATCTTTCATTTTCATGAGTGGGACCCCACCCACCTAAACTAAAATATAGCTTAAGTTTTCATGGTGTCTCTGGATTGTGAAGATTCAGGATCTCTAGGTTTCTATCCATCCGTCAATTCTACATTTGTCTACATCTACAGAATATTGTTGCTGCTGCAGTACACTGATCTGGAACAAAAGAATTTTCAGCAATCATTGGCACAATGATTCTTTGGGTACCTGAACCTCTACTTTGGAAGTTAGTACGAGAGGTCCAGCGAGCGTGCGTAGTGGCATGCTGGTGCAATACTTGCAAAGGGTTTATCGCGCGCACATACTTAGACCACATTGATTTAGAGAACACAGGGCTTTAACTTGAACTTCAATGTCTGCTTTTCAGGACAACTAAGATACTTAGGGCCCGATCTAACCAAAAAAAAATCAGAGACTGCTCTTTAAAATTATTAAATGGCGTCCCGATCTCTCGTTACCCTGATTCGAATCTCGGATCCCCCCCCCCCCAGCACCCCAACTCACCTGTAAGGGGGTCCTTGAAACCCCCTGTCCCCATCCCCCGCCAGCACCCCACCTCACAGGGGCAGGGCATCCTTGGGTCCAATCCCCGGCTCGGGCAAAATGCCAACCTGGCACCATGCCAGCTTGGCACCCTGACTGTGCCCCTGCCAGCCTGGCAGTGCAACCTGGGCACTCTTGCAGTGCCAGGCTGGAACCCAGGTGGCACTTAACACTGTGAGAGCTCACAAGGCATAGCGACTGTTGGGAGTTCCAGGAGAGGCCTCTGCCGGGATCTACTGGGCGTGTCTTGCCTCAACTCTGGCAGAACATAGCCAGTAAATTACGTCCTTACTTTTTCAGTTCATTTCCTGTCTGCTTGAAAAATTTCATCTGAATTCACAAATAATTTTGAACTGTAATTTTGCCACATGCCGGCAGACTATCAACTGTATGCTTTCCTTATTTTGTTATTTAATGTCTTTGCCAAACAGGGATTGAAAGTAACTCGTGGGTTGGAGTTCTTCCTGACCATCTGCAACGCAGAGCACAAATTAACTCACTGCAACAAAGAGAATTACTACAAAGGGTGTCATTTTTAGTGGTGGGACATTTCAAGATCACAGCTAAGGCACCTAACTTCAGAAATAGCATAGAAAATGCATTCTACTGCATTAACAGAAAAGAAACGTGCTAACAACAGTTATAGAGCTAGGGAGCAAAGACCACTTATCTGATGTTTGCCTATAGGAAGGTCTTCCTTTCTGTGATAGGAAATGTAAGCTCCTGATCCTTAGAGAGTGAAGTAGAGAAGAGACTGTGCCTGTATGTACTTAATCATTTAATCAGAATCTGCCCTCAAGGCAATTGACGAGGGCCATTCAATTTTCCTCACAGCCGGAGTATTCATTCACAGCAGTCTAGCTATTCCTGACTGTGCAACACTGTGAAAGTTAGAAGGTACAATGAATTGAAGACAGAATAATTTCCAGAGCATGATGAATACTAGCAAACCTGTGAAGGAATAGAGGATATGAAGCTTGGAAATGTTGTGAGCTCTGTATATGGGTGAAGCCTCATATTAAGATTAAACAGTCATCAGTTCATATTTGGTGGCTATGACCCTTCCTTGATAGTTTCCTTTGTTACTGGCTGGATTCTGCCTGCAATGAACAAGTAAGGTCACCACATCCCAAGCTGCTGAATGTTGAAGGCTAAGTTCCTATGAATCATAGAGTTTACAGTGCAGAAGGAGGCCATTCGACCCATCGAGTCTGCACCGACTCTTAGAAAGAGCACCCTACTTTTTTTATTTTCTTTTTTTTTATAAATTTAGAGTACCCAATTATTTTTTCCAATTAAGGGGCAATTTAGCGTGGCCAATCCACCTATCCTGCACATCTTTTTGGGTTGTGGGGGTGAAACCCACGCCGACACGGGGAGAATGTGCAAACTCCTCACGGACAGTGACCCAGGACCGGGATTCGAACCCGGGTCCTCAGCGCTGTAGGCAGCAATGCTAACCACTGTGACACCATGCTGCCCTAGAGCACCCTACTTAAGCCCAGGCTTCCACCCTATCCCCATAACCCAGTAATCCAATCTAACTACAGGATAATTTAGCATGGCCAATCCACCTAACCTGCATATATTTGGACTGTGCGAGGAAACTGGAGCACCCAAAGGAAAACCACGCAGGCACAGGGAGAAAGTGCAAACTCCACACAGACAATCACCCGAGGCCGGAATTGAACTTGGGATCTTACAGCTCTGATTAATACAAAGAACAAACAAAGAACAAAGAAAATTACAGCACAGGAACAGGCCCTTCGGCCTTCCCAGCCTGCGCCGATCCAGATCCTTTATCTAAACCTGTCTCCTATTTTCCAAGGTCTACTTCCCTCTGTTCCCCCCTGTTCATATACCTGTCCAGATGCATCTTAAATCATGCTATCGTGCCCGCCTCTACCACCTCCGCTGGTAAAGCGTTCCAGGCACCCACCACCCTCTGCGTAAAAAACTTTCCACGCATATCTCCCTTAAACCTTCCCCCTCTCACCTTGAAATCGTGACCCCTTGTAACTGACACCCCCACTCTTGGGAAAAGCTTGTTGCTATCCACCCTGTCCATACCTCTCATAATTTTGTAGACCTCAATCAGGTCCCCTCTCAACCTCCGTCTTTCCAACAAAAACAATCCTAATCTACTCAACCTTTCTTCATAGCTAGCACCCTCCATACCAGGCAACATCCTGGTGAACCTCCTCTGCACCCTCTCCAAAGCATCCATATCCTTCTGGTAATGTGGCGACCAGAACTGCACGCAGTATTCCAAATGTGGCCGAACCAAAGTCCTATACAACTGTAACATGACCTACCAACTCTTGTACTCAATACCCCTTCCGATGAAGGCAAGCATGCTGTACGCCTTCTTGACCACTCTATCCACCTGCGTTGCCACCTTCAGGGTACAATGGACCTGGACTTCCAGATCTCTCTGTACATCAATTTTCCCCAACACCCTTCCATTGACCATATTGTCCATTCTTGAATTTGATCTTCCAAAATGCATCACCTCGCATTTGCCTGGATTGAACTCCATCTGCCATTTCTCTGCCCAACTCTCCAATCTATCTATATTTTGTTGTATTCTCTGACAGTCCTCCTCACTATCTGCAACTCCACCAATCTTAGTATCATCTGCAAACTTGCTAATCAGACCACCTATACCTTCCTCCAGGTCATTTATGTAGATCACAAACAACAGTGGTCCGAGCGCGGATCCCTGTGGAACACCACTCGTCACCCTTCTCCATTTTGAGACACTCCCTTCCACCACTACTCTCTGTCTCCTGTTGCCCAGCCGGTTCTTTATCCATCTAGCTAGTATACCCTGAATCCCATACGACTTCACTTTTTCCATCAACCTGCCATGGTTCCAATGTCCCAAAAATCTGAACCCCTCCTCCTGCACCATCTCTCAAGCCACGTATTCATTCTGACTATTCTTGAATTTCTACTCTGACTGTCCCGTGGCACTGGTAGCAATCCTGAGATTACTACCTTTGAGGTCCTACTTTTTAACTTATCTCCTAACTCCCTATATTCTGATTGTAGGACCTCATCCCTTTTTTTACCTATATCGTTTGTGCCTATATGCACCACGACAACTGGCTGTTCACCCTCCCCCTTCAGTATGTCCTGCAGCTGATCGGAGACATCCCTGACCCGGGCACCCGGGAGGCAACATACCATTTGGGAGTCTCGTTTCGACCACAGAAACACCTGTCTACTCCCCTTACAATTGACTCCCCTGTGACTATAGCCCTGCCAGTCTTTTTCCCGCCCTTCTGTGCAGCAGAGCCAGTCACGGTGCCATGAGCCTGGCTACTACTGCCTTCCCCTGGTGAGTTAGCTCCCCCAACAGTATCCAAAACAGTATACCTGCTTTGGAGGGAGATAACCGCAGGGGACATCTGCACTGCCTTCCTGCTCCTTCTCTGCCTTTTGGTCACCCATTCCCTGTCTCCGTCACCAATTCTAATCTGCGGTGTAACCAACTCACTAAACGTGCTATCCACGACCTCCTCAGCATCGCGGATGCTCCAAAGTGAGTCCATCCGCAGCTCCAGAGCCGTCATGCGGTCTAACAGGAGCTGCAGCTGGACACACTTCCCGCACATGAAGGTGTCAGGGGCATTGGCCGTGTCCCTGAACTCCCACATTGCGCACGAGGAGCATAACACGGGTCTGGGATCTGGGGTCTGGGATCTCCTGCCATTTTTACCCTTTACCTTAACTGATAACAAATATAGTATCAAATAATTAATATTGATATTTCACAGCAATAATAGTAGGACCATTAAAAAAAGCTCGTAACAAGTCTGAAAGTTAACGTCAACAGAAGATGTTAGTTACAGGCAAACTTGCAGTCTTTCAATGACAGGCCTCCCCAGAGAAACACCGGAACATTTCCCATGGTCTTGACATTAACTCAAACCACAAAAATGTAACTCACACGCTATCTGAGACCTTCCTTCTAATGGGAAAGCTTTAAATTTTTAATCAAAGTGAAGTTCGATTATAAGCCTTTACATTAATAACATCTGACTACACACTTTTGTCTGCACTCTGAAATCTTCCCTACAGTAAAATATGTGGCCTGGATCTGCTACTTGACAATTCCACTTGCAGAATGAGGTCAGAGATCATCCACCATAGGGTTGCTACCCCACAACACCCACCCCCACTACAGATTCTCCAGTCTGGAACTCAGTGACATAATTTTAGCCAGGAGGAGTCCGCAGTGGTGGTGGTTGGGGGGCGGGTGGAGGGATATTTACAGATGCCCATTATTCACAAACCACAGGAAATCCATAAATGGAAGGAAGAACAGACAGCAACGACTTGCATTCATCTGATTCCTTAAATGAATTAGAATGTCTCAAGGTTCTTCACAACAGCTTCGCCAAACAAAATTGGAGACCCAGTCACATTAGGAAGTATTAGGGCCCAAGGCTTAGGAAAGTTACAGGTTTTAAGGAGGAGAGAAAGAGGTGGAGAGGCCTAAGGGGGAAGTTTAAGACCTTAGGACTCAGGTAACTGAACCCACAGCATTAAGGTAGGACATGCAAAGGAGGTTAGAATTTGAGGACCACAGACATAATGGAGGATTGTAGGTTAGAGATAATTGCAGAAGGTTATTTTTTCCAGATGGCCTACAATGGATAGCGGAGGAGAATGGGACACCAGTAAACTCTCCCTCCTGCCATCATTTGCATGCAGAATAACAAATAAGTGGCAAGCATTGCAGCCCAAAGCACCTCACCTCCTGACCCTGTATGGGCAGAAGAAAATTGACCCAACAGTTCATGAGGTGAAGATTCAATAATAGGCTACTCCGTTCCATTTCTCTTCATTGGCTGAAACCTGCTCATAAATGGATTATTGACCTGAGGAAAGGCCAGACCTTAATGTGCTCACACATTAATTTCTTTGGGTTAAATTAGATAACTTTTGAGGAATGCACAGAAGAATAGCATTCAGCATCAGAATGCCAATTTGGCCAACTATCACTGAATATAATGCAAAAAACAATATAATGCAGCTTTATTCTTCCCATTTTCTGCCTTGAGGGGCCGATCTTGTGTGAAGGGGAACAGGCAGCTGATTTGAGTAACCGTGCTTCATAGAATAATATGGCAATTTAATCATGGGCGGAGCAGGGTGTGTATTGAGGGGGGGGGGGGGGGGGGGCATCGCCACTGAGTTCGATCCTGTTCCCAGCTGACATCCACAAATGTTTTCCAGTAAAAGGCAGAAGAAACAAACCTGGTCGATTATTCCAGTCCAAGCCTGAAGCAAAATTCCAGCTGCCCCAGCTGAGATCAGCTGAGTAACGGGGAGATGGTGGATGGCATGGTGGTAATGTCGCTGGCCTAGCAAGCCCAAAGGTAGCTGGTGGAATTTAAATTTAATTAATTTGGCTGGAATGAAAAGCTATTCTGCACATTGAAACTATCATTGCTTGTTGTATATCTGGTCACCAATTCCTTTTGGGGGGGAAAAAAATCTGCTGGCCTACATGTGACTTCAGACCCACAGCAACATGACTGATGCTTAACTGCTTTAGAAATAGCCGAGCAAGTCACTCAGTTCGAGGCCAATTAGGGATAGGCAACAAACTCTGGTCTTGCCAGCGATGCCCACATCTCAGGAATAAAGAACACTCAGCACAATCTCAAACTGAATCTGGTACCGCCAGACCTCTACAAACTAACAGTGCACCGAATGATACTCCCACTTACCAGGGCATCAAAGGATTGTAAGTGAAATTTGACAAATGTTTATTCTTCACCCATGTTTGCTTTGAAAACATTCCTCCCTTTTTTGTTAGCAAAGAGGCTGCAATTCTAGTATAAATAGCATTTGCTGATAAACTTACTGAATTATAATGGGCTGATATAGAATCATAGAATCATGAAATCATTCACACTGAAACAAGCATGAGGCTACAGTATTCAGAGTAATAATTCACTCTACAGGTCATTGTCAATAGGTTTGTGAGCAATACAGATGGGCAGACCTGATTTATATTACCAGCTCCATGTTGCTCAAGGACAATGGAACTGATAAATCTTTACATCATTAGTAAAAAGATGCAGTTACATTTTATGGTTAACAGCAAAATGTTCGGCTCAATAGTGGCTGAAGAAATTTGTACTAATCCAATGGTCTGTCAAGTAACCTCTGAAAAGTGGGTTAAGCCCAGGTTCCTTGATGCCTGACAAAGACCAGTTTGTGGAGCCTACCTTTCAGATGTGGCCCTGGTTTGTCCATGTGCACTCAAGTCATTTTACATTCGGAATAAGCTACATGGAGCAGAATTTTATGTTCAGCCAGCTAATGGGGAGCGGTCTGGCGGGAAGGTTGGCGTCAAATTCAGTGTGATGTCATGGGCACCATTTCAGATGCACATCCACCCACTCTGAACCCAATGCAATGTTACACAAATTTGGGGAGTCATTGGGTGGCTAATCTGCGCTTGGGCCAATTGAAGCCATTCATTTGCCAATTAATGGTCACTGAAGTGACACTTTCCATACAGTGCAATTTTTTACACAGTAGGGTAGGGAAGGAGTCAGCTTTTAAGCTCCCCAGGGCTCAGTCCTTGAGCTATTTGTAGAAAATGTAGGGTACCTCTATTCAAGGACTTTGGAAACCACTGAATGTTTCCCCCCAGATTTGGATACCCACTTCCCCATCATGGTCCCACTCCCGAGGGCCTCCTTTCCTGACCTTGCTGAAAACACCCCCAACTTACCTCTCCATCTCGATGCAACGGCAATCTTCGCTGGGGTCTGGATGCAGTCACAGCAGTGGCCACCGTCCACAGTGGCACTTCTGGGACCAGAGGGCTGATTGGCATCTAATTGTCCAGCGGCTCTCGTAGACAAGATTTCCTTCCCTGAATTTGGGAGAGGTGGGGGGGGGGGGGGGTGGAGTTGGGTGTCAGAAGTCTCACCCTGAGCTAGTTAAAATGCTCCTGCAAGGGCAGCACGGTGGCGCAGTGGTTAGCACTCCTGCCTCATGGCGCTGAGGTCCTAGGTTCGATCCCGGTTCTGGGTCACTGACCGTGTGGAGTTTGCACATTCTCCCCGTGTTTGCGTAGGTTTCGCCCCCACAACCCAAAAGATGTGAATGGTTGGTGGATTGGCCATGCTAAATTGGCCCTTATTAGGAAAATATGAATTGGGTACTCTAAATTTATAAATTTAAAAAATTGCTCCTCCAGGCTTTAAATAGCAGTCGGGCAGCTCGCAGTCAACATTTTCATGGGGGGGGGGGGGGGGGGGGGGGGGGGGGGGGTGGTCAGAAATGGTCAGAACCATGAAAACCAGAAGATCCTGTCTAAAGTTTCTTGTTGGGAGCTGAAGTCAGATTTTCATTTAAACTCTGCTGTACAACTGACATACTCAATCTTCCTTCGAACTTCCTAAAAAGGGACTTTCTTATTGCACTATCCATTATTTTCTACAAAATATATCCTTTAACACTTGGTACAAATTTTAGGGTTAATTTAATTCCCTTTGTTACTTCCAACTGCAGCCCTCTCCCCATGAAGGCCAAATGTTTTTGAAGTCTTCTTTAGCCACATGATAGGACAAACCTAGGAATATACGTCACTTGTCAATTGCACCTTAAGTCAGTCAACCGAAAGCTAGTTGGTAATAGAGAGTGATAGATGGCCATCCCTGTCTTTTATCCCTCGAGAGGGAATGCTTTCACGATCCTCCACCAAGTAGTTTGTCCCAGAACTGGCAAAATTCATCATGACTGTAGTAGATAAATCGCAGTGTCAGTCCAGGCTTTTACATCTGCCAGAATCTTGCTGTGAATTTAGCACGCTTTCACATTTAAGATTAGTTGTCACTTAAATTTACATTTTATAAGGTTGCAGAGTGTTAATGTTGATATTAGACCACAATGTGATGAACCAAAATCTCAGTCTATCCCTAAAACCTGGAACAGTTGGGCACCTTTGCCGCGATTGAACAGCCTCGTCAGGCCTGACTCACGAGATTCACGGCGCTCGGAGCGCCTTACGAGATTTAACGAGATCTCGCGAGATGAGTTTAACATATTCAAGTGAGCTATTAGGCTAATTTAAATATATCACGCCTGAATCTCCCGAGGCCCAGGAACAAATGCCCGGGCCTGGGAGGGAGACCTCACCATGGCGGCAATTAGCACTGGTCCACGTAACCGCAACCGGGGGGGGGGGGGGGGGGGGGGAATCTCCCAGGCCACCGGCGGCTCTGAGGTGATGGACTCTGGACACTCCTTTGGCACACCCACTGACACCTGGGCTCCTTGGCAGTGCTGCCAGGGCACCCTGGCAGTAGCAAGGTGCTTGGGTGCCAGGTTTTTCATGCTATGGATCGGACCCTCGGGTGATTGAGCTTAAGAGTAAAGGGGGTCTGCAAGACTCCTTAAGAGGTAAGTTGGGGTATTGGAGGGGTCCGGAGGCTGCAAGTGTCATCTGAGTGGGGTTGAAAGATCGGGGCGGCATTTAAAAATGGCGCCTCATCTCTTCCTGAGGTAAGAAGTGAGGTAAGTGCGGCCTATGCAGGGTGTTCCCGACCGAGGGCAGAAAAAACAAGAGTCCTGTTAGATAGTGGGGTCATTCTCAGTGCCGCAAGCGCCGGGGAAGACTTTGTTATATGGGCTCAAAATAGGACTGTTTTCTGCATGTTTAATAGCGCCCATTACTCCATTGTCAATTGACAGATTCTGCCCCATGTTCTGGATTCCCACACCAGAGGAAAGAGTTTCTCTGTGTCTACTCCATTGAGTTTTTGAAAATCCTTTTAACGACCTTATTTTGTTCACCCTCAACTGTGTCAAGGGAATGGCATCTGTCCATGCAATTTATCCTCGTAATTGATGTACCATCAATTGGACGCGAGGCACGATGAAGGTCCAAACTTAGGCTTTAAAGTTGTTAGCCCGGTGGTCGACTACAGAGAAAGGCCGACCGCCGGGAACTCTGGGTACTTATACCCCGCCTCGGAGGCGGGATCTACTTGCCTCTCAACCAATTGGTGAGCAGTCACATGACTAGTCCCAGCCAATCAGATGAGAGGCACATGACCAACCAGAGCCAATGGGAAACCAATGCTCTGCACCAATGGCAGTGCTCCCATTCATACCACCACAGTAATTTAACTTTTTAAGTCCTTGTGTCATTCCAGTAAATTGGTGCTGGACACCCTCCATGGTTCATCTGTCATTTTGCGATGTGATGCCCAGAACTAAATGACTTGTAGTTTCACTACCTTTGTATTGTGAGACAAGCGATGTTCAATCACAGCAGTGACTTATTTAACTAAGAAGAACTTATTATACAGAACAGTACAACTGTCACACAAGTCTAGTCCCCTTGACCCCCCGAGCTTACTCTGACCAACCCCAACAGTCAGGTTCACGCCTCAACACCTGATACACAAATGTTTGCGTACTCCATCCCCATGGGCTCCTGGCCAGTGGCGGACCTACATTTTTGGGGCCCTGAAGCTTGAACTGTTATGGGGGCCCCTTCGCAACCAGCAACGAGGTCTGGGTAACCACTGTTATCTTCTTCAATGGGGTTGCTCCACGACAGATCACCACAAATGTTTTTTAAAATTTAACCACTACATCTCAGATTTTGATTAAAATTGCTGTACTGTATTATCTCACATGTCAAAGTCACTGGTGTGAATAAAAATTTCCTATGCCTTACAGCTTTCGAGTTATGGAGGGATGAAAATTAGGGAAATGTTATATGCATGCATGATATATCATAGAGTGATGAAATAAAACATAGAAAAGACCACAGTCAATATAATCTTTTATTTTAGACACCTATGAGAATACATACTACATGAAGCACATTTTGCAAAATTCTCTTTTTTCTGTTTTTTCTAGCAACATATTCACGTACACTTTTGTCATATGAGAGCTTCCTTGCAATGTTATTTTCTAGAGACAATATGCATAAAGAATTTAAGCGCTCTTCAGTCATGGTAGACCAAAAGTTGTTCTTTATAAAGGATAGCTTTGAAAAATTCCTTTCTCTTCACAGCTCGTAACAGGCATTGTCAAGTACAGCTTAAGCGCAATAGTAATATTGGGGAACACTTCAATTAGGTGTTGCTCACAAATAAGCTGAAGAACTTCTGCGCATTGCATTTTAGATGGCGTGTTTTACTCTGTGTTCTGGGATTTCCTACGATGCAAATATTCTTTGAACTGATAATACCCGTTTACTAATTTGTGGTCAATATAGAACATAGAACATAGAACATTACAGCGCAGTACGGGCCCTTCGGCCCTCGATGTTGCGCCGACCTGTGACACTATCTGAAGCCTATCTGACCTACACTATTCCATTTATAGAACATAGAACATTACATCTTTGTAATACGATATTATAAGTTTAATCCAGTCCTCATCAATTTCAGAATTGTTCACCAATTCCGAGAGGAACTTGAACCTTTTCGCAATCTGCTCATATGGGTCAATCCTCTTGTGTAACTGGATTATCAAGTAGTCATAGAGTTGATATAGAACTTCTATCCTAAATTTGTCAGCTCCTCTCAAAGAAGCAATATCACTTGTTCCATCTGAAAATTTCCTTGTAACAATACGTTTGGAAGCATCAGAACAACTTGAGGTGATATCTTCACACAAACCTTTTGCCTCTGATTCATAGCGGCTGAATTTTCTCTGAGTTCTTTAACAAACAAAAGTAAAGATGATAGCGGAAGATAACCTTCAAATACATCAAAACCAGGGGTTTGGAGTTTCTTACTTGTTTTGTTGAAACGTTCCAGCACTTCTTCCCAAACGACTGTTAAAATAACATTTTCCAGCGTTACCAACTTGTGGTATAAATTCTTTGCATCTCGTTTACATTCGGGCTTCTCTTCTGAGTTCTCAAAAATATGTTTGAGAGTTTGTAAAATACCCAGATATCCATTTTTAATTGCCCGGACTGCTTCACTGAATTTGCTTCCTGTTTCATGTTTCTGCTCAGTCTCTGCTTGTTCCGCGGTACTTTCATGTTGACCACTGTGATCGTCATCTGTAACAAAAGCGTCAACAGTGGGTTGAATATTGCTAGAAAGAGCTCCCACGGTTTGTGCACTATCACTGGTTTCAATGGTGTTTGCTTGGCTTGTTTCAATTGTAGGTGTTGACAAACTTGACATTGCAAAATAGTTTGTTAGTTTTTGACATTTAGAAACTTCATCAGATCGCTTTTCATTGAGTTTGCGTTTTTGGTATCCACTTAAGTACTTTCGTGAACTCATTGTTATTACTCTAGGGCCTTGACCTCTATTAAAAGGGGAAAAAAATTACATTAGCCACAGCAGAACAGCCAACTTACTGCTACACTCCACCTTTACAACATCTGTGCTACTGACTCTCAAACATTGGGATTATTGAAATATATACAACAACAAAAAATTATCAATTTGAGTCGTGCGACTATTGTCGCATGCTTTGAAAGGAAAAAAAATTAGGTCTACTTTCTGAGAAAGGGTATTATACCCTTCTCAGAAAGTAAAGTGCCATTTTTTAAGATTTATAATAAATAAGCTAAATAGGCTAAATTATGCTATGTTCAAGCTAGCCTACGCTAGGCTAGACTAAGTTAGGCAAGACTAGGCCACCAAAACTCATAGGCTAAGCAAATGTGACACAATTTTACCATTATTTGAACGCTTTTCATGATAAACACCTGTAATTTAACACAAATTCACCCTTTTATTACTTGTAATATAGTATTAGCCTAATAAATACTTGTAATGTAGTATTAGCCTAGGCTATGCGGTCGTAGCCTACCTTCCGTTCACCTTTTCATAAAAACAATAGGCTCAAGCTAATCTAACATTATTTCACCTTTATTACTTACTTTACTTTTCCAAATATAACATTTATTTTTGAGTAGGGGTAATTAAAATATTGTAACCTTATGAACACTTTATTGAAAAAAATTCTTGTCTAGATCGCTATCACGAGTGCCATCACGTTGAAAATTCACGCTAGCATTGTGATTGCCTTTTCAATGGCTCCTCTTTTTTGTTACGACACGTCATCTACTGTTTGTATTTCTGTCATTAATGTTAATAGTGTTTTAAATTATTTATAATTTTTTCATATTAAATATATTTAGAATGAAACATCATTAATTTGAAAGTTTTTTCGTTTACGGCGAGCCAACATGATACTTTAATAACCTTTTCATTTTTATTTTAACTATTATTTTGTATTGAATTAGACTATATTATTAATATTATTATTTTTTTAAAACCCCTTCTCATACAGTGGACCCAAAATTTTTAAGCAATGTGGACTAAAGTCGCTTCTGGGGCCCCTCCGGGATTAGGGACCCTGAAGCTTAAGTTTCATTAGTTTCATAGTAGATCCGCCCCTGCTCCTGGCTGGTCATGTGGCTGCAAAGGATCGCTCCTTAAAGGGACCACGCAATTACATGGCTCCTCCTTTAAGATTCCTTACAGATCCCAGAAATATAAAAACAGAAAAACTCTTATTTACAGTTATATAGAGACAAAAAGAGTTACCATAAGGGAGCTCAAAATAAAGTTCACAAGGTAAATCCATCAGGTGACTTCCTAATTCTTGCCGAACATCTCAATTTGGCAACTGACTTTTCCAGATTAGAGGCATCCGAGTTAGCACCAGGGACAGGCAAATCAGTAGAGTCTGAAATCGGGACGGTACTGATTACCTATTCAGCTCCTTCTGTGGCCCCTGATTATTCCTCTTGAGAAGATCTCGGTTCTAACACAATTGACTCAGCAAATGGTATACTTGTAGCTGGGAGGGTAGCACGATGGCACAGTGGTTAGCACGGTGGCACAGTGGTTAGCACTGCTGCTTCATGGCACCGAGGACCCTATTTTCATCCTGGGCTGGGTCACTGTCCGTGTGGAATTTGCACATTCTCCCCGTGTCTGCGTGGGTCTTTACCCCACAACCCAAAGATGTGCACCATAGGTGGAGTGGCGATGCTAAATTGCCCCTTAATTGGGGAAAAAAATTGAGTACTCTAAATTTACATTTTAAAAAAATACTGGTGGCAGGGATTGAGTCCGCCCACCTCTTAGCGGGAATGATAGTTTCTCTCCTTATAAAATGATCAACATGTTTTTTCGTTTCACGTCCTAATAGGTCTATACATAGGATACTGGCCCAGTCTGTGCAACAACTCTTCGGTAGCACAAGTGGATAGCACTGTGACTTCACAGCTTCAGGGTCCCAGGTTCGATTCCCCGCTGGGTCACTGTCTGTGTGGAGTCTGCACATTCTCCCCGTGTCTGCGTGGGTTTCCTCCGGGTGCTCCGGTTTCCTCCCACAATCTAAAGACGTGCAGGTTAGGTGGATTGGCCATGATAAATTGCCCTTGCACGGTGGCACAGTGGTTAGCATTGCTGCCTATGGCGCTGAGGACCAGGGTTCGAATCCCGGCCCTGGGTCACTGTCTGTGTGGAGTTTGCACATTCTCCCCGTGTCTGCATGGGTTTCGCCCCCACAACCCAAAGATGTGCAGGTTAGGTGGATTGGCCATGCTAAATTGCCCCTTAATTGGAAAAAATAATTGGGTACTCTAAATTTATAACAAAAAAAATGATACATTGCCCTTAGTGAGCAAAAAGGTGAGGAGAGGTTATTGGGTTACGGGGATAGGGTGAAGTGAGGGCTTAAGTGGGTCGGTGCAGACTCGATGGGCCAAATGGCCTCTTTCTGCACTGTATGTTCTATATTCTATAGGTAACCATCCTGGTCCTTCGCCAAAGTTCTGCATGCACACTAAACCTTCTGTTTGAAATGATCCGTCCTTCTTGGCTGTATGGTGGTGAACTTTCTGTCAGGCTTGCTTAACCTCCAAACTCCCGACAAATTGAAAAAATTGGTTCAAGCCGGCCCCTGAGATGCCTGCTCATTAACAACTCAGCCGGGGTGACCCCAGTGGTGGCATGCAGGGTTGAATTGGACGTGAGCAAGAGGTCCGCTAAACTAAGCAATAGTGGCCGATTAGCTTATTTTTTCATTGACGCTTTGAAAGTTTAGACAGCTCGTTCAGCCAGCCTGTTTGATGCGGGGGGGGGGGGGGGGGGGGGGGCAGATGCTACAAAGATATGTAGAGGGACAGGTAGTATTCAGGAAGCGGGGGGGGGGGGGCTGCAAATGGACTTGGGCAGGCCGGGAGGGTGGGCAAAGAAGTGGCAGATGAAGTACAAAGTGGAAAAGTGTGAGATTATGCACTTTGGAAGGACGGATGCATAGACTATTTTCTAAATGGGGAAAGGCTTAGATATCAGAAGCACAAAGGGACCTAGGAGTCCTAGATCAAGATTCTCTTAAGGTTAACGTGCAAGTTCAGTTTGCAGTTTAGGTGGCATATGCAATGTAAGCATTCATTTCAAGAGGGCTAGAATACAAGAGCAGGGATGCACGTCTGAGGTTGCATAAGGCTCTGGTCAGACCCCATTTGGAGTATAGTGAGCAGTTTTGGGCCCTGTATTTAAGGAAGGATGTGCTGGCCTTGGAAAGGGTCCACAGGAGGTTCACAAGAATGATCCCTGGAATGAATGGCTTGTCATATGAGGAACGGTTGCGGACTCTGAGTCTGTACTTGGGGTTTAGAAGGATGAGGGGGGATCTTATTGAAATTTACAGGATACTGTGAGGCCTGGATAGAGTGGACATGGAGAGGATGTTTCCACTTGTAGGAAAATCTATAACCAGAGGACACAATCTCAGACTAAAGGGTCAATCCTTTTAAACACAGATGAGGAGGAATTTCTTCAGCCAGAGGGTGGTGAATCTGTGGAAGAAGGCTTTGGAGGCCAAATCATTGAGTGTGTTTAAGACAGAGATAGATAGGTTCTTGATTAATAAGGGGATCAAGGGTTATGGGGATGAGAAAAATATCAGCCATGATGGAATGGCGGAGCAGACTCGATGGGCCGAGTGGCCTAATTCTACTCCTATGTCTTATGGTCTTTTCCCAAAAGAGTTTAAACTCTTCGGCTGTGAAGGGCAGTAGCGTTGTCTGAGATGATCACCTCGGGTAGGCCAGAAATGGCAAAGGTTTGGCGCAGCTTGTCCATGGTGGCTGCCACAGCACTCAAACGCATAAACTGAACATCCAGCCATCAGTGGGCATCTATCACATACAGAAACATTATACCCAAAAAATGGACCCGCAAGGTCAATGTAGAGCCTCATCCACGGGAATCCCAGCCACTCCCAAGGGTGCAAACTTGCTGCAGGCAGAGGGTTGTGTTGAGCCTGACACTATATTTCCGATGTACCTTGTTGATATCTGGTCACCAAACGTAACTTCGGCCAGCATTTCTATCTTTTACTGATGAGGATGGCAACTATGTAATTCTTGGAGAAGAGGCTGCTGCCCTGGGGATGGCACTAACACCTTGCAACCTAACAGAATGACCCTGTCCTCACAAGTGATCATGTCCCTATGTTGCATATAGGGCCGAATCTATTCTGACTTCTCAAAATGCCAGTCCGTGAGCACCATTTTTTAACTCTTGACCACATAGAGGGCTGGATTATCCGACCCTGTGCCGGATCGGAGAATCGCCAGGGGGGCTGCACGAATCGCGCCACGCAGCCCCGACGCCGGCACACGATTCTCCACAGAGCGGAGAATTGGCGCCGTTGGGGCCAGCATGGTTGGCGTGGCATCGGACTACACGGCCCCCTTGCGATTCTCCGGCCTGGATGGGCCGAGCGGCTGTAAAAAAAAAACCCAGGTCCCGCCAGCCCAGTTCTAATATGCTCTGAGTCGGCGGGCCCTCGGCGTTGAAGGTTCATGGGGCAGCCTGTGGAGGGGGAGGGGGGGAATCCGACCCGGGCGGGTCCTCCAATGTGGCCTGGCCCGCGATCGGGACCCACTGATCGGCGGGCCGGCCTCTCTGACTCCCGGCCTTTCTTCTGCGCCGGCGCCTGTACTCCTGCGCCATGTTGGGTCGGGGCTGGCGCGGACAGGAAGGCAGCGCGCATGCGTGGAAATCGCACCGGTGGGACTGAGCATGCGTGGGTTCGCGCCAGACCTACTGCGCATGTGTGCATCCCCCGCCGCCCATTCCACGGTGGATTAGCAGCTGGAGCGGCGTGAACTGCTCCAGCACCGTGCTGGTCCCCTGTAGGGGCCAGAATTGCTGATCCTGGGGCCGTGTTGACGCTGTCGGTTAACGCGACGGCGTTTCCGACGGCATCAACACTTAGCCTCAGGATCACAGAATCCCTCCCACGATGTTAACAAGTCTCTAACTCTTGAATACCTGCCTCTTTTCTTGTTCTCTAGCTCTGCTGCTCCCTCACTTCGAACGGCCGCCTCTTCCCACTGTAATTTGTTTGCCTCACTTTGCACACATTGTAATTCAAAAGTGGTTTGTTCAGTGCTTATAGTGGCTGGAGCCAACTCAACCACTTTGTTCAAGGCTTTCTTGGTTTCTGACAGTTATTGATCCCACAGACCAATCGGCCATACAGTAGGTCACTGAGAGAAGTACTAAATTCATAATGTTCTGACATTTTCAAAGACTGACTACAAAAGCCGATAGCTTTTCTCCAGGACCTCAAATTACTTAAAGAGGTCACGCTACCATAAGTACACACTGGAACCCATGATTAGGGAAGAATTGAGGATGCTGTTCGAATGAGTTTCGGTGCTTTTCAGCTGCTCTCTCAAACTGAAACTAAAACTCCCAAAAAGCAGAAGTGAACTCAACTCAGCTACCCCCACCCTCTGACGTCACTTCAGTAATATTAGCTGCCTCATTTCTTAAAGGTACATTGCTTAAATGTGCATTTCTTAAAGGTACTCTCACATGACACTATTAGCTGTGATTTTCTTGGTGACTGACTATGAAGCTGCATTGATGATAAATTCATGAGTAATCCTGATATCACATGAGATACAAATTAGGCTGGGCGTGCACATCTGGTCCAAGGCAGAATACCCCCAGTGCAGTGGTGTCCTGGAGTCCCAGCAGTGATGTAACATCATGGTCGACTACGTAGAACTGGAACTTGTCCTGCGCGCAGTACAGGATGACAATGCCTTCTGTGCATGTGGCTTGTCCACCATATGCAACAAGGTTTACTTTGTTGGTGGACTCTAGAACAGCACAGTACTCGATTTCCCACAGAAGAGGCTTTGACAATTAATTGCATTTTGCCCTGGTGCCTATTTTGACTTTAAATTTGACATTGCTTTGAGCAAGAATTAACATTGCGAATATTTCATCTTTACCCACAGTAGAGTCGACACTTTTGCAGTAGAATGTTTCAAGGAGTTCGATGCTCTGGTTTTTTTGATTTACTTCCAGCTCATTCACTTTGTTCACGTTCCGAACCTTGGAGAGATAGTCAGCTGCAGTGTGATTTGTGTTCACGGTGGGTTGCTGTGGCTTCGGCCTGCAACACTTGGAAAAGTGACTCCATTTGCCACAGTTGTTGCAAAGCTTATTAAATGCAAAGCATGTGCTTCTTTTTTGTGGGTGCTGGCCGTTGCATTTTGGACAGGCTTTAGTCCATACTGAGAAAACTTCCACATCTCTCCTTAATTCCTTCTTGCACCTCTCAGTCTGTTCATTTAGCATACAGATACTGATGGATTCCATCATAAGAAGGGGCGGCACAGTGGCACAGTGGTTAGCCTCACAGCACCAAGGACCCGGGTTCAATCCTGGTCACTGTCCATATGGAGTTTGTACATTCTCCCTGTGTCTGCATGGATCTCGCCCCCACAGCACAAAGATGTGCAGGGTAGGTGGATTGGCCACGCTAAATTGTCCCTTAATTGGGAAAAAAAAGAATTTGGATACTCTAAATTCATGTTTAAAAATCTTTCCCAGGGGAAAGCCTCTCGTGCAATGAATTCCAGTATGTCTTCCAATCAAAATGCAGTTCCCCTTTTAAGTGCATTGTGCAGGCTAGTCCGTTTGAACATATGAACATTTGACTGATTGATTCATAACTAATGTACAATGTGTGGCCATATAAAATGGCTGCCCGCAAAGGATAAAGGGAATTGTGGTCAAGCCAGGACATAGACAGTGCACAGCCTCTGTGTATTGAGTTAAGGAAAACCAGAATTGAAACTTGCACCTGTTAAAGGTCAATCACCGATTTTGCCATGACAATAGACTCAAATTAAGAAATAGCAACAGCAGCAGACTCCCCGGCACCACCTCCCCTTATTTGGAAAGGCCGATGCACTTAGAACAGTAACGACCAGCCCAGCCATCAAGATACCCGCCCCTCATTGGCCGGTAGCGATCAGAGTGATCGAGGCCCTATTGATCCATTGGATCCTGAGTTAACCCCGCCCTAAAGGGCATGAAAGAGAAGAAGGATAAGAAGCCCTGCGCACTAGGGATCGATCTCTTTTGGACCGGCCTGTGCCCACTCCAATTGCAGAATACCAACCAGCCAAGTTCAAGACCCGCGATCGCTACCTGAGAGAGACGAGCCGCAGCCGAGACAAACCTGACGACTTCCAGCTGCAACACGTGGGGACTTAGATAAAACTGTCTTTTGAACTAACATACTAGTTGTACATAAGAACATAAGAACTGGGAGCAGGAATAGGTCATCTGGCCTTTCAATGCTGCGCCACCATTCAATGAGATAATGGCTGATCTTTTGTGGACTCAGCTCCACTTTTCGACCCGAACACCATAACCCTTAATCCCTTTATTCTTCAAAAAACTATCTATCTCTATCTTAAAAAGATTTAATGAAGGAGCCTCAACTGCTTCACTGAGCAAGGAATTCCATAGATTCACAACCCTTTGGGTGAAGAAGTTCCTCCTAAACTCAGTCCTAAATCTATTTCCCCTTATTTTGAGGCTATTCCCCCTAGTTCTGCTTTCACCCGCCAGTGGAAACAACCTGCCCACATCTATCCTATCTATTCCCTTCATAATATTATATGTTTCTATAAGATCCCCCCTCATCCTTCTAAATTCCAACGAGTACAATCCCAGTCTACTCAACCTCTCCTCGTAATCCAACTCCTTCAACTCTGGGATTAACCTAGCGAATCTCCTCTGCACACCCTCCAGCGCCAGTACGTCCTTTCATCCTTTCTCAGGTAAGGAGACCAAAACTGAACACAATACTCCAGGTGTGGCCTCACTAACACTTTATACAATTGCAGCATAACCTCCCTAGTCTTAAACTCCATCCCTCTAGCAATGAAGGACAACATTCCATTTGCCTTCTAAATCACCTGTTGCACCTGTAAACAAACTTTTTGTGACTCATGCACTAGCACATCCAGTGTGGTAATTTGGTCAATACAAGAAACGTACTCGCTGCTTGTGGTTTGATAGTAAAGTGTCAACAAATGTGTGAAAGAATACTTCATTTCTTATGTACAATTTTCTTTATCATATATATAGAAAAATGTAACACAAAAAAGGGGATGTAGTGATTTCTGTAAATGTTAATACATCATTAGTTAATGTGCAGTCAGTACAGTCAGATGATCACTAGATGTCAACATTAACAGGAGCTATATAAGGAATTTCCCGCTCTTTCTTAGTGTTAGTGTGTTTCTTGCATCTAGAGTATAGAAGTGACCAGCTCAAAGTGTAGTATATTATACTAATTGTTAGTTTAATCTAATCTTAGTTAATTCTAAAACTAGTCAAAGTATTAAAGTAAAAGAACTCAAAACGATATTAATTTGTTCCACAATAAATAATTTGCCATCAACTGCAAGATGTCGACTGTTTATCATCAAGTTAAATACAACTCGGCAAGCCAAATGAATAATATATATGTTATAATATAACAGTGGGGACAAGGACAAAAGGAAAATGAGCAATATGGTGGAAGATAAGAGATTGAAAGAAAAAGAAGAGTTAGTCTAACGGGCCAAAGGGAAGGGCGACGGGGCAAGAAATGCGAGGCCCGATCTGGCTGGCAAAAATTAACCCCCTCCCCGGAAGAGAGTTTGGAGGTGGGGGAGACATTTAATTGGTTGGGAAGGTGACAGGTAGGTTCCTTACCATTACAGCTTCCATTTGATTAAGCCTGGGGCAGCAAGCTCGTGGATGAGCCCAGATGGCAGTTGAAGCTAAAAATGCCTACTTAAGGACCTCATACGCTGAAACTGGTATTTAATCAGGAGTGGGGTGGGGGGGGGGGGGGGGGGGGGGGTGTTGCGGTGAAGAATCACCACTCAGGTAGCCAAAAAAGAAAATCTGACTGGCTCCTGTTAGAATCCCTCATGCAAAAGCACCCAGCGTCTTGATTCAGGAGAGACCCAACATTGGCAAGGGAGGCAGCTGAAAGCCAGTGCCCTTGCCTCTTCTCCTGTGATCCTCCATCCCACAAACCCCACCCTGCCATTACTCACTTTTGGCCTGGAGTTCCTCGTTGATCCTGGGCCCTTTGGCGCTGATGGCAATAGAGATCAGCCAGCCTCTAACTCGTTGGCAGGCAGATCTTAATTAGGATTTCTGCCCCAGGGTCCACTAACCATTTAATTCTGGCAGGCCTTCACCAAATAGCCGTTGCAGGGGTCCCACCAGATTTCCAGCCAGTGGGCAAGATCCCCTTTGCAAATATTAAATTCCATTCGGAGATTGCAATTTTAAACAATAAATTGGGGTGGAGCAGATTTACTCCAATTTTATCCTAACACATCACCTGACATGAATTTTCTTGAATGTTTGTCATTCACTTACATAGCTAAGCTTTGCAATATAAATGACAAGCTCACGTAAGTTTCCTAAATTGATGTGCATATACGCTGGCATAGATTTACAGCCCAAAATTTAGGCCATGCACTGAGATTTTACAAGCTTGATAGTAATTTATGTTCACTCTTCTGGCCGTGTCCCAGACTCTATCCAGCCAAAGCACTGCCAGTCTCATTGCAGCTAAATAGTTTGAACCATCCCCCCTGCCCCAATACACCCTTCATCCATTACCACCCCTTCCCCTGACCAGCCCATTATGCAGAAAGACTAGTGGCGCGATCTATCGGCCTTCCCGATGGCTGTTATGCCTCGCGGGATCGAGCATCAATGGGCAGGATCCAGTCTCGCAGAGTTAAGTCAGATTATACATTAATTTAAGGCATTTACATGAGCTTGTCATTTATATTGCAAAGCATAGCTATTGTGGGGTAGCGGACAGGTGGAGAGGGAGAACGCGATGGTCTGAAAGGCCGTTCTTCTGGCCCTATAGTCTAGAAATCTCCTAGTCTCCCGCTGGCTGGAGGTCCTCCCCGATGTGCTCCACTCCATCCGGTCGCTCCTGTGCACTGCTACCAATGAGACCCCTCATGAACGTATGTTTACCTTCCCTAGGAAGTCCACCTCCGGGATTTCGCTCCCATCCTGGCTGACAGTCCCAGGGCCCGTCCTCCTCCGGAAGCATGCGAGGAGTCATAAATCGGATCCCTTCGTCAAGAATGTCCTGCTCCTCCATGCCAATCCACAATATGCCTACGTGGCACATCATGACGGGCGGAAGGACACAGTCTCTCTCCGGGATTTGGCACCTGCAGGTTCCCCAGCGACCATCACCACCACCCCCAACCCTACACCGTCTCCCTCCACCACTACCCAGCTACATCCACCCGCAGGCCCACCGGCGATCATCACCACCACCCCCCATCCCTACATTCCCCCCCCCCCCCACCGACTCAACTACTGGGAGAAGATGAGGACAACATGCTCCCGGACGCGCAGGTCTCGACACTGGTGCCCACACTACAGCCGGGACTGAGGCAAACACGGCGGAAGGTCAAGGCCCCCGACAGACTTGACCGTTAAGTCCACTTCACCCCCGCTGGATTTTTATTAAAAGGGGGCGAATGTGGTAAACCACTGTTATTATATTATATGTATTGTGGTAAACTGTTACTGTATTACATGTATTGTGGTAAACCACTGCCTGATGGCTCCGCTTCCCCTCGGGCTCCGTATAAATTGGCTGACGTCCGGCCCTGCCCCAGTTCGGGATCAGAGGCCAGGAGGCTTTCTGTTTAGCTTATTAAAGCCTCAGTTTTGTTCACTACTCGTCTTGTTTTTATTGATGGCACATCAGGCAATCAAACCAAGTTCCAAAAGGCCACCGTGACAGTGAAGCAACATTCCACTTACGTTTTGAAATTTGGTGATATGAACCAGAACAACAGAACTGAACTAACACCTTTTTGAACTGCTGCAGCTCATGTGCACAATCCATCGTTTCCCCTAACCTATCTTATATGTGTAAAGCTAGATTGTGTCATATTTTATTTTGTCTACACTACAGTGAAATCCAATAAGAAAACATATTTTTTTTTAAAAACTAATTTGTTTTAACAGAATCAGTTGAACAGTTAGAAATCATTCACAGCCTCCTGTCCTTCCCCTTGAAATGTCCCATAAATAATTGGGGCCATGGTTTTAAAGTGGCAATTAATTAATGCCACTTAAATCTTTTCTTTGCAATCTTGTCAGTAGGCTTTCTTTCTTTCCTGTCTTCCATTGCATCTTAAATGGACCAATATAGTAGATATTATTCATGAAGTCATTGCATCAGTATTATAATATTCAAACCATATTATTGGTTTGCTGCTGGAAGCAGTTTACTTAACCTTTTGTTACTCAGCTTAAACATTGTTTAAGATGATACTGTCCAAAGGAGCAGCCATAAAAATTGTCTGCTAGTCTGTCTTGATGCTATCGGTTCATTTATTTCCTGTCCTGCCCAGTAACAATCTATTCCAGTCAGCATAAGCATCAGCATCTGTACGGGAGCCTAGGATACGTTATATTCTCCTTGCTACCAGATGGTTACAGAGCTTAAGGAGTGGTGTGAGGGGAATAAAGTGGAAAATAAAGAAATAACATTTGGGGTGTAATGGGTATAAGGGAAGGGGAGCACCTCTCACAGTCGGATTCACTGCACTCTTCGGAGTGGATCATGCGATATTGCTCCTCACCTTCACTCTGGCTTCTAGTAGCTGTTAACATGTGAAAGCAGCCACACCTTTGTAAATCACTTTAACTGGCATCTCACACCAAGTAGCCATTGGGTCTCTTACCCTCAGTGACTTGGGCGTTTGTTTACCCTAGCATGTGAAGACTGCTGCAATATAATAAAGCTGAAGCGTCGTGGACATATTGTACAGCAACCATCCTCTGCACTCAGTGATGCTCTGCGTTGCTATATAAGTTTAGATATACTTTATAATGGTTTTATGATTAAAGTGTGACACCAGCCAATCTCACTGGCACACTTTCCAGGAAGGAGCACTGGCTAGATTTCTGTGCTCCACAGTTGAGAAACATTGGGGCCAAGTCCCCACTGGTGTTAGCTGAGACCTAAGTAACTGATTACAGCCTAGCGTGCTGGTTTGTATGGCTGAGTGCCACCTGGGGAGTGCAGTTACCCGTCCAGCTATTGATTAGCTCAATTTATTTCATCAAATCTGAGTTTGAATCTATTGGCCATAAGTTTCTTAATTTCTCACAAAGTATTCATGTCCAGACAATGCAGCACTCAATAAAACCTTAGAATTTTTTGTCAGAAATCACTGGAGTCTTAATGTTATCAAGAAACTACCCACTCTGCCCTCAATTGTTCCATTTAAAACACATAGTTGTGAAGTATGTTAGATAAGCTGGAGAAGAATGATGCTATCTTGCCAGAATAGATGGGCAGAGTTTAAAAATAGACAATTAGTGCAAATTAGCTCTATATTTCTATATTTTCACATACTATGGTGATCAATAGTTTTAATTTGTTTAAACTGTCTGGGTAGAATCTTTGGGAGGCAGACACTGCTAAAATTCCTTTAATTAGAGTTAATAATGCCAAATTTGCATGTGCTAACTAGGGTCCAATTTTAATTATATTTTTCATGCAGAATTGTACAAAGGGCATTGCTGTAAGTTTGAGGACATTTGACACTTCCTCGGGGACTTATTATGTTGACAAATAGCACATGATAAACACAAAAATGCAAACAAGTTTTCCTATCCATTTATATATGCAGCAAACCCATGACAACAGGGCAGAGTGAGGCTAGTACATCTTTAATTGTAGCAGAATGGTGCATTATAATAGCAAATTATTTGCTATATAGCACTGGCGTACTTTGACTCTGTTATTCACATTGAAATGATTTTTGTCATTATTTTAGTCCAGCTCTGTGTGCCTGTCTCTGTCAATCATATCTAAATCCACAAGGACTAAAAGCTTTGGAAAAACTTGCACTGTGAAATTGTTATTTAAACTGCATCAATTATTAGTTTCTAAAGCAGGGGTCTATAAATAAATGAAGCAATTTGTAGTTGTATTAGGTAAAGTTACATTCTAAATGAACTTAATTTATACTGATATGTAGGATTAAATTTCAAAACCTCCAGAGTTTCTATAAATATTCTAAATGTAATAATTTGTAGGCTTTGGGTCACATGTGAAATTGGGTTAAAATAAATGCTGAGAAATAAACCTACTCGTGTCATTTTCAGTTCACCCTCTTGTATCTTTTTCACGATTGTTTCAATTATAAAAAAACTATATTGGTCATAAAAATTAACAACAATAGCCAGAAATAGATACATCATTATATGCACCTAAAGTCTCCAATACCATAATCACCTTTGCAGGAATTTATTTGAAGTGAAATGATTTTGAAACCTCAATAATTTTTAACTGCCATGACAATCCAAGCAGCTCTTATCAGAAAGGGCTCTTCCAATTCTCTTGCACTCCAGGACAAGATTCAACAAGGTTTCCCTTTGATCGTCAAGTCACATCTTGACTTTAAAATTCTCTCACGTTTTCAAATCCCTCCATGGCCTCGCCCCCTTCCTATCTCTGTAATCTCCTCCAAAGGTTCAAACCTACAGCCCTCCAAGACATCTGTGCTCCTCTATGAGTGATGGTCTCTTTTGTATTACAATTATCATTGCTCCACCCATGGTGGTTGTGCCCTCAGACATTTAGGTCCCAAGCTCTAGAGTCCCTTCCCTACATTTCTCTGCCTCCCAATCTTGCTTTCCACATTTAGGACTCTTCTTAAAACCTACCCGTTTGTCTAGGCCTTTGGTTATCTGACTTAATATCTCCTTATGTGACATACTTGTGTTGTTCCTTGTGTCTTAATAAAGCTCGTAGTCTTTAAGTTGAAGTAGATGCTTTATTGTGAGTTTGTTCTCTCTTCAGTGCCTAATTTAAAGTTACATCTATGCTGCTAGTCTGTCTTGCTACCAGCTCCCGTTCCTGTGAAGTGTCTCCTGACTTCCCATTTGTGTGTATTTATATGTCTCCCGTGCTCCCTCTAGTGCTTGCTCAGTTGTATTGCATCTATAGAGATATGCAATCACCACATCCCCCCTTTTTTCTTTACATATTTTCTGTACATTGTTAAAGAAAATTGTACAAAACAGTTAGATTACTTATGATATGTGTATCTACTATACAAGTGATGATGATGTTGGATATTTTACAAAGCTAATTCATATTTATGAGTCCAATCTTAATAAAAACATTTATGAGTCCAAACTTGATGAATTTGTGCATTGAGTTTTTTTCTTTTTCGTTGTTGACGTGGTGATATTGATATTGCAACTCCGTTGTGAATGTTGTTGGTGTTCTTGTTTTTTTTTAAGTAACCAATATGTCATCCCAAGGTGTTTGAATGGTCGAACCACTGATGTTGACTGACATGGACTTTTTTCTGTGCTTTTGGTATCGATTTAATGTGTCATCTGCCTTGAAAGCTGGTGTGCTTGCTTGTTCTGGAGCAGATGTGAATTTGTGAGATTCGTCGTCATGCCATGGCATGTTTGTAGTCTTGTCATTGTTTTGCAGTGTGCTGTGGCATTGTCCTTCATGTGCAGAGTTGTACCATTTTGTACAGGTCGTTGTTTCATTGTTGTTTTTTCTGTCATTTCTGTCTTTGTTGTTTTCGTTGTCGTTCTTCTTGCTGTTTTTGTCGTTTCTGTCTTTGTTGTTTTCATTGTCGTTCTTGTTGTTGTTTTGTCGTTTCTGTCTTTGTTGTTTTCGTTGTTGTTCTGTTGCTTCTATTTTTGTTGTTTTCGTCGTTCTTCTTGTCGTTCTTGTTGTTTTTGTCGTTTCTGTCTTTGTTGTTTTCGTTGTTGTTCTGTTGCTTCTATTTTTGTTGTTTTCGTCGTTCTTCTTGTCATGCTTGTTGTTGTCTTTGTTATGCTTCTTGTTATTTTTGTTGCTCTTCTTGTAGTTTTTGTTGTTGTGCTTGTAGTTTTTGTTGTTGCTGTTGTTGTTCTTGTATCTGCAGTGCTTCTTGCAATTTTTTGTTGTTCCTATTGCGCTTCATGTTGCTTTTGATCTTGCTGTTGTTGTTCTTATTTCTGCTGTGCTTCTTGTGGTTTTTGTTTTTCTTGTTGCGCTCAATGAGTGTGCCGTGAGGATAATTTGAGTCATTGTCACAGTTATTGGTGCGAGTGTCCTTTGTGGTATCTGTTACATTAAACGTTTCGTCTAGAGAATGGTGAGAATGATCTGATGTTGCATTGATGTTGGTGACATCAGTCATTTGTGGTGGATTTGATTCCTCTTCTTTGCTTCCTTTGTATTCCTCTTCTGGAGTCAGTTGTGGTGGATTTGATTCCTCTTCTTTGCTTTCTTGGTGCTCCTCTTCTGGAGTCAAAATCTTCACGATTTCCTTTCCTTGTTGGTCTTGGTGCTCCTCTTCTGGAGTCAAAATCTTCACAATTTCATTCTCTTGGGGGTCTTGGTGCTCCTTTTCTGGAGTCAAAATCTTCACGATTTCTATTGACATAGTCTCTCTGGACTCTTGGTGCTCCTCTTCTGGAGTAAAAAAGATTTCTATTGACGTGGTCTCTCTGGACTCATGAGTAGCCCTACTCTATGCTTCTGTACAGACGAGCTGAGATCTGTCAGTATTGCTGTGATCCTGCACCTCCTGTATGTCGAGTATGATCACATTGTCACTGTTTTCGCATGGAGTGGGTAGATTTACATAGTCTTCTTCTAGATTATGTGAGCTTGGTAGACTTTCATAGTCACCTTGTGGTTGCTCAAATATGGTGGGTTGACCTTCATGGTCTTGTTCATGCATAGTGTTCGCTACGGAGCGTTTGCTTGCTTCCATTTTGGAGTATTTCAAAGAGATGTCTGTGGAGGCTTGCATCACTCTCTTTGTGGTGGCTTGCGTCGCTCTCTTTGTGGAGTCTTTCATTGCTCACTCTGTGGAGTCCTTCATCGCTCTCTCTGTGGAGCCTGTCATCGCTCTCTCTGTGGAGCCTTTCTGTGCTCTCTGTGTGGCCTCGTCTTCATCTTGGGTATTGCTGTCATCCAATGTATCGAGGATCTGCCATGGCACCATGGTGTTGGATTCAGCTACCATGAGTAGAGTCGTGTTGAGCTTTGCGACCGTGTTGCTGATGCTGTGATCAGCATATCCGAATAATTCAACCAACTCAGCCATGTCTGAGTAGTATTGTTCGAAAAACAAATCATCTTTTTTTGTTTCGGATTTGGTATTGTTTTCTTCATTTTTTTTGTTTTGGAATTGTTATTGTTCTCTTCACGTTGGGTGGTGCAGACTGCTTGTTCCAGGGTGTTGTGAGAGTTATTTTCAACTGCTGGTGTAAGTTCAGGCGTTGTTCTGTCTTTTGAGGTAAGAAAATTGGGTTTTACAGCTTTAAGTTTCTTGTTTTCAATTTTCGGGCATTTCCTTTTTAAGTGGGTGTGGTCTAGGTCCTCTGACATCATGGCACTCGTGACGTCTTGCGTAGGAATCGATTGCGCATGTGCAAATCTATCTTCCTTTACTGTGCGTTTTTTTGTCCACTGAGCATGCGCGGCTTGCGCATGCCCAGAACCATCTTCGAACGGTGCGATTTTTCCTTTCAATTGGGCATGCACGTCTTGCGCATGCACAGAACGATCCGCAACCAAAACCTTTTTTAACTGCGCATGCACAGCTTCCGCATGCACAGAATGCAAAATGGCTGATTTTAACTGCGCATGCGCGGCTTCTGTTTCCTGCGCATGCGTAGACGCAGATTTTCGTCTTTTGTTCCCCGGAGACTGTAAAATGTGCTCAGACGCCATTTTACAATGGATTTCAGTGTTTTCTCTTTGTAAAAAGTTCAAGTTACTTTTTCCTTTCGATCTGGACTTTGCACTCGCGATTTCTGGACTGAACCCTTTCTGTTCTGATAGTGATTGTTTGAGTTTTGCATCACTCAGTCCCTGTGCAGTTTGCTCTCTGAGCATACAGTACTGTTCAATTTTTTTTGTATTACTTCTAATTTGGTTCTGTCTTCACCTTTCAAGTATTTAAAGCCATTATATATTTATCTAGCTTCATTCCTGCAATGAGCAGTGCTATTTTCATGTCTTCTGAGGCTGCTTTTAAATCATTAGCTATGATATATATATCGAACATTTGTTTAAATATTTTCCATTCATTACTTAAATTACCGGTTGCGTTCAGCTGAGGTGGCGTTCCAATCAATATCATCGAATAAGCAAAGTCCTCCCACGTCGAATGTACGGTAGGAGTTTTCCTTGCCATTTTGGTCTTTCTGTGTCTGCAGCTTGTGTAATCTTATAGTAAGCGTTCTGAAGCCAGACCTGGTACCATGTGTTGTTCCTTGTGTCTTAATAAAGCTCGTAGTCTTAAAGTTGAAGTAGATGCTTTATTGTGAGTTTGTTCTCTCTTCAGTGCCTACTTAAAGTTACATCTATGCTACTAGTCTGTCTTGCTACCAGCTCCCGTTCCTGTGAAGTGCGTGCTGACTTCCTGTTCATGTGTATTTATATCTCTTCCATGCTCCCTCTAGTGCTTGCTCAGTTGTATTGCATCTACACAGATATACAATCACCACAATACTTGGTTATACAATACCCCTGCACTGCACTTAGGCCAGTTCATTAAGTTAAAAACACTATATATGTTGCAGTTGGATATATGACTACAGATATTGCATCTCTGACATGCTCTCATTAATTCCTCCCAAGCTGCAAACACACCATCCTGCACAATTTTCACTCTCTCCACATGCATCCCTCATTTATATTCAAAGTTCATTGAGATGCCTCTGACTCTAATTCATTGTTTCTCAGGATCGCAACATTATGGAGCTCCTTATACTCTTTAAACATTATTTAGGCTTTTCAAGATTGGTGTCAGAGTATCATTACTTCCAGATTTACTTTGAAGTTTCCTTCATTTCTTTCACGATTGTTGGTCTGCAATGTGCATGGGACCAGTCTGGTGTGATTCACACATTTTCTTACAAGAATGAGAGAGTAATGTTGATAGGGAGCCGGAAATGGGCTTGTCCATGCTTTTGGGGCTGAATGGTCGAGTGAGGTGACTCAAGGAATATTTTAATTTATATTTTCATTACAAAATGCTTGCATTTTACATTATTGGAGGCAAATGACATAAACAAGAAAAATATATTCTAAAATACATCTCAGGCCAGGTTCTGACAATAACCTCAAAATTTATGTTTGGAAGAGTTACAAAAAGTGAAATGTGTGTAACAGATATTAATAGGAATCATTTGAAAAAGGACTGAATATAACATAAAATCGTAAAGAAGTATCACCACCTTCCTTGTAAAGAATGCCCAGAAATCAGGTAGAAAATATGAAATTGAGCCGAAACTACAAATATTGACAAAACCTATAATAAATAAAACTTTGAAATTAATTTTCTTAAGATTGCCAAAATGCATTGTATAATCACGAACAATATCCATCTCCAAATACGAGAGCTGTGTTTACCAGACGAAGTTATACTTCTGGTGTTGCTATGCAACAGCACGAATTGTACTGTTCTACAAATAGGATTCTTTTAAAAATGAACAGTTGTACCTTGGGGTATTTGTCTGAAAATGGAAATACTGGTGCAGGTAACAGCACCAACATGCTTTCCGGAATATTTTAATGTTTGACAGTACACCTAGATTGGCCATGCTCAGGCAAACAAATTATTTTATCATCGAACACTAGGCTTTGAATACATTTTTTAAAAATGAAATAGTTTACATGCATGCATTTTCAATGACCTTGACTTCACAATATTCAATGCCCTGAAACACATCCCACCAACTTACTAATGAACTATTTGTCACTGGCTTCATAGTCTTCTGAAAGTCATTTAAATTGGTTTGTTTCCCATCACATACAAATATTGAAAATAGTGACCATTTTAGGGGAGATACATATGAGATAAGATGGGTGAGATTAAAGAAAACTGCAAATACTGAAAGTCTGAAGCCAAGTCCTTCTGAAAGAGTTAAGTTAGATTGTCTCCTTTCTTTGTCAGAATGGGATTATTCAGGTTGCAGATGAAATCTTTGGTGCCGTTCAGGAAGTGTTCCATCAATTGGGACTCCAACATCTCATTCTGATGGAGATGGAATGTGAATGGTAAAGTTAGCTTTAACTTTTATATACTAACTGGCCTATGTGGCTCCAGTATTTTTCTTTTAATTACAGGATGGTGCATAAAGGTGCCATGTCTCCACGTTTCTCTATTAGCTTTCATATCTGCTGTGGTCATCCCTGTCCTCAAAAACAAACCTTGACCCTTTGTTCTTACAGACTATCCTATCTCCAAATTCCCTGTCCGCTCCAAAGTTCTTGAACGTGTTATCATCTCCAAAATTTGGTTTATCTTTCCTAGGACTCCATATTTCAATCCCTCCAATCAGGTTTCTATCACAGTACCAAAATGTCTCTTACCCAAATTAAAAATGATGTGGAGATGCCGGCGTTGGACTGGGCTGAGGACAGTAAGAAGTCTTACAACACCAGGTTAAAGTCCAACAGGGTTGTTTCAAACACTAGCTTTCTGAGCACTGCTCCTTCCTCAGGTGAATGGCCTGAGGAAGGAAGCAGTGCTCCGAAAGCTAGTGTTTGAAATAAACCTGTTGGACTTTAACCTGGTGTTGTAAGACTTCTTACAACTTAAAAATGATATAGGTGAATGCAACGGTGGACTTACAATGAAGTACATCAAGTCTGGGTTCAGAGCCCCTAGCAATGGAAGCCCCATGATGGTGAATGGCTTTGGGGGCGCCAGTCAGAGACTGAAAGCTCTGAATATCCTGATAGGTTCAAGAAATACAAATGAGCAGGCAATGCAAAGCAACATCGGGCTCTGATTGGTTGAGTCCCCTCAGAATGGGTAAACATTGTCCAAGATCTTTTACAGGTGATGATTTTTAAAAAATATAAATTTAGAGTACCCAATTCATTTTTTTCCAATTGAGCTATTTAACGTGGCTAATTCACCTACCCTGCACATCTTTGGGTTGTGGAGGCGAAACCCATGCAAACACGGGAGAATGTGCAAACTCCACACGGATAGTGACCCAAAGCCAGGATCGAACCTGGGACCACAGCGCCGTGAGGCAACAGTGCTAACCACTGTGCGACCGTGCTGCCCCTTTACAGGTAATGATGACTTGGAGGGAGAGAAAGCAGCAATGAGGATCTAAGAAAAACATATTTTTAAAAGCAGCAGCCAGGGCTGAGGAGACCAGATAGCCAGGCAGGCAGCCTGAACCAACAGCAAAGTCATCGAGAAATGTTAGAAGAGATCGTGCTAATCATGAAACTTGCAAAGCTCATAATAAAGCTATGTGTGCGTTCGTTCAAAGATGTAAATTATCTGGAAGAATTGATCCTGCGCTATCTTCTCATTTTGAAAAGGAGAGTTCCTACTGGAGGAAACGCTGAGATGTTGTTACCACAGTCAATCTGCTGTCTTCTTTGGAACTATCTCTAGGAGGACATGATGAGACATCATTGTCAACTCAAAGAGGTAATTTGTTAACTACATTAAATATCTCAGTGAATTTGATGAGCTTCTCAAAGAACATTTGAAAAGTTATCGATATTGTGGCTCAGGGAAGCGCAACATTTTAATGCACAGAACCTACTATAATAACAGAGTTGCTACTGAAGTCAAAGATGCCAAATACTATTCCATAATAGTTGATTCAACACCCAGATATGAGTCATGTGGACCGATTAGCATTAATTTCAAGATATGTGAAAGTAATGGTGAAGTTGTAGAGTGATTTCTCCCTTTTGTCCAGCTACAATCAGACACTTCTTTTTTTTATAAATGTTTTTATTCAGTTTTCATATTTTATATTGAACAAATTACAAATTGTTAGGAGAGAAAAAGAACAAAAAAAAAAAAAACAAACAAACACGCAAAAATTAACATACATATTTACAGGTAAGCATCTTCGTAGTGGTAACTGCGCCCGCCCCCCCCCCCTCAACATGTTTATTTAGTTTGGTTTTGGGCCTTAGCTAGCCATCGAACCCCCGTACCGAACCTGTAGCCCCCCCCCCCCCTCCCGCCACCTTCCCCCGACTATTCTTCCTCTTGTACATTGGCCACAAATAGGTCCCGGAACAGTTGCATGAATGGCTCCCACGTTCTGTGGAAGCCGTCGTCCGACCCTCGGATGGCAAATTTGATTTTCTCCATTTGGAGAGATTCCGAGAGGTCGGACAGCCAGTCCGCAGCTCTGGGCGGTGCTGCTGACCGCCAGCCAAACAGGATTCTACGGCGGGCGATCAGGGAGGCAAAGGCAAGGGCGTCCGCCCTCCTCCCCAGGAATAGATCTGGCTGTTCTGAAACCCCGAAGACCGCCACTATCGGGCATGGCTCCACCCTCACTCCCACCACTTTGGACATAACCTCGAAGAAGGCTGTCCAGTACTCCACGAGTCTGGGGCAAGACCAGAACATGTGGGCGTGGTTGGCCGGGCCTCTTTGGCACCGTTCACATCTGTCTTCCACCTCCGGGAAGAACCTACTCATACGGGTTCTTGTTAAGTGGGCTCTATGTACCACTTTTAGTTGCGTCAGGCTGAGCCTTGCGCACGTGGAGGTGGAGTTGACCCTATGCAGTGCTTCGCTCCAGAGTCCCCACCCTATCTCCATCCCCAGGTCGTCCTCCCATTTCCTCCTTGTTGCGTCCAGTACGGTGTCGTCCCTATCTACCAGTCGGTCATACATGTCACTACAGTTCCCTTTCTCTAGGATACTTGCGTCCAGTAGGTCTTCCAGTAGTGTCTGTCGTGGCGGTTGTGGGTACGTCCTTGTCTCCTTTCGTAGGAAGTTTTTGAGCTGCAGGTACCGTAGCTCGTTCCCCCCAGCTAGCTGAAATTTCTCTGTCAGTTCGTCCAGTGTTGCGATCCTGTCGTCCGTGTATAGGTCCCTGACTGTCAGTGTCCCCCCGTCCTGCCTCCACCTTTTGAAGGTGGCGTCGGTCAGTGCTGGTTTGAACCTATGGTTGTTGCAGATGGGAGCCCTGTTCGACATTTTGTACAGGCCAAGTTGCTGCCGCAGTTGGTTCCAGGATTGGAGGGTGGCTGTCACCACTGGGCTGCTGGAGTGTTTTTTGGGTGGGGATGGGAGTGCTGCCGTGGCGAGGGCCCGGAGGGAGGTTCCCATGCAGGAGGCCTCCTCCGCACGCACCCACTCAGCCTCTGGCTCCTGGATCCATCCCCTTACTCGCTCGGCTGTTGCTGCCCAGTGGTAGAATTGTAGATTCGGGAGGGCTAGCCCTCCCCTGGTTTTTGTTTTTTGTAAGACCTTCTTTGGGATCCTAGCATTTTTACCCCCCCCCATACGAACGCCATGATGAGTTTGTCCAGCGCTTTGAAAAAGGCCTTGGGGATGTAGATCGGAATGGATCTAAACAGGAAGAGGAACCTGGGCAGTACGTTCATTTTGATCGTCTGAACTCTCCCTGCGAGGGAGAGCGGGAGTGTGTTCCATCTTTGCAGGTCCTTTTTAACTTCCTCCGTCAGGCTGGTGAGGTTCCATTTGTGGATCCCTTTCCAGTCATGGGCTATTTGGATCCCCAGGTAGCGGAATTTATGTCGGGCTTGATTGAACGGCAGCCCCTTTAGTGCTGCCCCCCCCCCCCCCCCCTTGCGGGTGTACTGGGAAGATCTCACTTTTGCTCATGTTGAGTTTGTAGCCCGAGAAGGCTCCAAACTCTTTCAGGAGCGCGATGATTCCGTCCATGCTGCTTTGTGGGTCCGAGATATAGAGGAGCAGATCATCCGCATAGAGTGAGACTCTGTGCTCTCTACCTCCCCTTCGGATCCCCCTCCAATTTTTTGCTGCCCTGAGCGCGATTGCTAGCGGTTCAATTGCTAGTGCGAACAGCAGCGGGGACAGTGGGCATCCTTGTCTGGTGCCCCTGTGCAGCTGGAAGTATTGGGAGTTGGTATTGTTGGTCTGTACACTCGCCATGGGAGCGTTGTACAGGAGCTTTACCCAAGCGGTGAACCCTGTTCCAAGCCCGAACCGCTCCAGTACCTCTATGAGGTATTTCCACTCGACTCTGTCGAAGGCCTTTTCTGCGTCCAGGGAGACGATCACCTCTTGTGTTCTCTCCCCGGAGGGGGTCATTATCACGTTCAGCAGGCGCCTGATGTTCGCGGTAAGCTGTCTACCTTTGACAAAGCCCGTCTGGTCCTCTGTGACCACCTCAGGTACACAGTCTTCTAGCCTCTTGGCTAGGATTTTGGCCAGTATTTTGGCGTCTGCATTCAGCAGAGATATGGGTCTGTATGACCCACATTCCGTTGGGTCTTTGTCTTTCTTAGGTATCAGCGAGATTGAGGCCTGTGCTAACGTGGGTGGCAATGTGCCCCTAGCTAGCGAGTCTGTGAACATCTCCCGCAGGTGCGGGGCCAGCGCTGTCGCAAATTTTTTGTAGAAGTCCGCCGGGAATCCGTCCGGTCCCGGCGCCTTCCCCGCCTGCATGGAGCTAATGCTGTCCATGATCTCTCCCAGTGCTAGTGGTGCTTCCAGATCCCGTTTTCTGCCCTCTCCCACAACTGGTATGTCCAGTCCGTCAAGAAACCGGTTCATCCCAGCCTTCCCCGTTGGGGGCTCTGAGGTGTACAGCTCTTGGTAGAAGGCCTTGAAGGTTTTGTTAATCCTCTCTGGTTCTGTTTCCAACGTGCCTCTGGTATCTCTGATTTGCGCAATTTCTCTGCTGGCTGCCTGCTTTCTCAGCTGGTGGGCCAACAGGCGGCTGGCTTTGTCTCCGTGTTCGTATAGGGCCCCGCGTGCCTGGCGGAGTTGGTGTACTGCTTTCCTGGTGGAGAGCAGGTCAAAGTTCCTTTGTAATTCTTTCCTCTCCGCCAGGAGTTCTACGGTCGGGGCCTCGGAGTATTTATGGTCTACCTCCAGTATGGAGTCGACCAGCTTCTGCCTAGCCACCCTTTCCTCCCTATCTCTTTGCGCTTTGTAGGCTATGATTTCCCCTCTTAGTACGGCCTTAAGCGCTTCCCAGAACGTGGAGGGTGAGACCTCCCCGTTTTGGTTGATCTCAGTGTACTCCGCTATGGCCCGCGCTATCCTTTCGCTGAAGGCCTTGTCAGCTAGTAAGGCACCGTCCAACCTCCATTTGGGGCGCTGGGCCCTTCCCGTCTCTAGCCGCACATCCATGTAGTGTGGAGCGTGGTCTGATATCACAATTGCGGAGTATTCCACCTTGTCTATCTCTGGAAGCACCGTTTTCCCCACCACAAAGAAGTCAATTCTGGTGTACACGTTGTGTACTGGGGAGAAGAAAGAGAATTCTTTCTCCCCCGGGTGGGCGAATCTCCAGGGGTCTACTGCTCCCATCTGCTCCATATAGTGACTGAGTTCCCTTGCCATGTTTGAGGTTTTCCCCGTTCTGGGGTTTGATCTGTCCGTCGTTGGGTCCTGTACACAGTTGAAGTCCCCCCCCATGATTAGTCGGTGCGTCGCTATGTCCGGGATTTCTGCCATGGTCTTTTGGATGAAGCTCGTGTCGTCCCAGTTGGGCGCATACACGTTAACTAGGACTACCGGCGCCCCATCCAGGGCCCCGCTGACCATGACATACCGTCCCCCTGGGTCCGTAACCGTCTTTGTCGCCCTAAACATTGTCCTCTTGCCAATCAGGATCGCCACCCCCCTGGCCCTTGCCCCATAACAGGAATGATAGGTTTGTCCCACCCAGCCCTTTCTTACCCGCAGTTGGTCCTGCTCCCTCAAGTGCGTCTCTTGGAGGAAGACTATGTCGGCCCTCATGTTTCTAAGGTGGGTGAGGACTCTAGATCTCTTCACTGGGCCATTAAGTCCCCTTACGTTCCAGGTGACTATTCTGGTGGGGGGCTTCTGCCCCCTTGCTCCTGTGGGGTTAACCATATTTGTCCGGTGGACGCGCCCCTGCCCTCTGGGGTTTCCCTTTGTTAGGGGGCCGTCCAGGATGTCCACTATCACTGCTCTCCCCATGCGGTCGGGTCCCTGCGCTCCGGGGTTCCCCCTTGTCCCGGGGACACCCGCCATGGCCGTCCACTGTGTGTCCGCCACGCGGGTAGTCCCCTGCACTCCGGGGGGCCCCTTCACCCACAGACCGTACTGGGTGGGTGTTTGCAGCAGTTCCCTGTTTCGAGCCCTTGTCTGTGGCACTTTGTGGCCCTATTCCCTTTCTGGCCTCTTTGTCCCTTCGTCCCTGCATTTCCCCTCCCTGGTCTCTCGCCCCCCGAGTGCCCCCCCCCCCGCTCTATCCCTTTCGGGGATACCCCTGTGTACCCCTCCATTGCCCCTCTCTCCCCCATTCCTGTCCCCATTTGCTCTCCCACCTTTGATGGGTGATCCCCCCCCTCCCCTGCCTGGCGCCTTCCCCCCTGTTGGGGGTGCGCTGCGGCCCTGCTCTGTTGCGCGCCCCCTTTGCTAGCTTTCCCGCTAGCACGGTGGCTCCCCGCTCGGAGGTTGCTGTCCCCCTTCCCCTCTCCCCTCTCCAGTACTCCCGTTCCCTCGTGCCGGGGCCTGGCCTCCCACCTGGAGCGGGCCCTTGGGCATTGGGTTGTTTTTCCTGGGTGTTCCTGCCAGGGGGGAGGGGGCTGGCTTTGCCTCGCCCCTCCCCACCCCTCCGTCGGCATGACGTATCTCCTTGCCATGGGCCCCTCGTCCCTACTTCCCATGGCGTTTTTCCAGCCCGTGCTCCTCAACGAATCTATTCGCCTCGGCAGGGGCTGTAAAGAAATATTCCTTGTGTTGGTATGTGACCCAGAGTTTTGCTGGGTACAGCATACCAAAACGTACTTTGTTCTTATAGAGAGCTGCTTTCGCTCTGTTGAACTCCGCCCGTCTCTTAGCTATGTCCGCTCCAAAATCCTCGTAGATTCGGATGGCGTGCCCGTCCCAATTGCAGGCTCTATTCTCCTTGGCCCAGCGCAGGATTGTCTCCCTATCCCGGTACCGGTGCAGTCTGGCTATAACTGCTCTCGGTTTTTCCCCTTCCTTGGGCTTCGGGCGCAGTGACCGATGAGCTCTGTCCATTTCCGGTGGGGTGGGAAAAGTTTCCCGCCCCACTAAGGAGCCCAGCATCGCAGCCACGAATGTTGTGGGATTTCTACCCTCTATCCCCTCTGGCAGGCCCACTATCTTAATGTTTTGCCTTCTCGAGCTGATCTCCTGGTCGTCTACCCTGCCCTTCAGGCTCCCCTGTGTTGCACTCAGTTTCGCCATTTCCCTCTCCAGGGACATGACCCGGTCGCTCACGTCAGTCGCTGCCTTCTCCAGCTCTTTAATGGTTGCCCCTTGGGCTTCCAGTATCTTCCCTTGGGCATCCACTTTCTCCTCCATTCTGGTCAGAGCCTGCTGCACCCCTGACATGGCCCTGGTCACTGCTGCCTGTGCTGCGGCCTCTGTGTCTGCTTTTAACTCTGCCTTGATTGCCTGCAGCTGCTCCCTCACCACCTCGGCAATGGCTTCCTTCCAATTCACGCCCCCCTCTAACCCCAGGGGAGAGGTTGCCCGCCCGTCCAGCTCTTTTGGATGCGGCGATACATTCTTCCCGCTGCTTCGCGTGTTGACTCGTTCGCCCAAGCTGGTTTGCCCTTTGCCCCGTCTACCTCCGGTGCCCCCTTTCTCTTGGGTCCCTTCTAGCATTTTCTTCTCCCCCTTCCCCTTCATCGTTTCTTCTCTCCTTGTTCTTCTTTTCCCCCTTTTCCGCACCCTATTTTAATTTTATTTATTAATATATATATATATATATATATATATATAAAAATATATGTATATATTTTTTTTTTTTTTAAATGAAAAATTTATTTCCCCCTTCTTTCCTTTACCCCTTTATTTCACCCCTTTTCTCTTTACCAGTTTTCTTTTGGGTTTTTATTTTAAAAAAAGAACAGAAATATAAGTCTCTTTTTTCTTTTGTTTTCTCTCTCCACTTGCCCAGGAGAGAGAGAGAGAGTCCCTTTGTCCTTGCCACGTGGTGGTCACTGCAGTTGGGGGGAGGGGGAGGGGCGAGTGGGCCGGGGCCCGCTGCTGGTTGGGGGGGGGGGGGGGTGGTGTCCCCGCTGCTGGTTGGGGGGGGGGGGTTGGTGTCCCCGCTGCTGGTTGGGGGGGGGGTTGGTGTCCCCGCTGCTGGTTGGGGGGGGGGGTTGGTGTCCCCGCTGCTGGTTGGGGGGGGGGGGGGTTGGTGTCCCCGCTGCTGGTTGGGGGTTGGTGTCCCCGCTGCTGGTTGGGGGGGGGGGTTGGTGTCCCCGCTGCTGGTTGGGGGGGGGGTTGGTGTCCCCGCTGCTGGTTGGGGGGGGGGGTTGGTGTCCCCGCTGCTGGTTGGGGGGGGGGATGGTGTCCCCGCTGCTGGTGTCCCCGCTGCTGGTTGGGGGGGGGGGTGGTGTCCCGCTGCTGGTTGGGGGGTGGGTCCCCGCTGCTGGTTTGGGGGGGGGGGGAAAGAGGGCCCGCCGCTGCCGCTCCGTTCCCGGCCCGCGTGGGGGGGGGGGGGGGGAGAGGGGTTGGACCTGCCGCTGCTGGGCCTCCCTGTCGCCGTTGCTCCTCGCCTCCGCCTTCCGCCCGCTCCTCCTCAGCTGCCGCCCGCTCCTCCTCCGCTTCTCCTCCGCTGCCGCCCGCTCCTCCTCCGTTGTCGCCCGCTCTTCCGCCGTTGCCGCCCGCTCCTCCTCCGCCGTTGCCGCCCGCTCCTCCTCCGCCGTTGCCGCCCGCTCCTCCTCCGCCGTCCGGCCTGTCGGGGGGGTTCCTTCCTGGCGCTTGCGGGAGCCCCTCTCCTTGCGACCTCCTCGCTCGCCGCCCGGAAGTCGAGTCTCACAATCAGACACTTCTGAGTGACTGAAGATAATGGTTTTGGAAATCTTTGCAAATTTAGGTTCGGACATCAAAAATTGTCGTGGGCAGAGCTGCGATAATGCCGCAAATATGGCAGGAAAATATTCAGGTTTATAAGCAAGACTGAACAATGTAAACCCCTGTGCATTATGCATCCCATGTTCCAGTCACTTCTTGAATTTAATCTGCAATGCTGCAGCTGAATCCTGTGAAGCAGCTGTACATTTTTTGACTTTGTTCAAAACTTCTGTGTCTTTTTTCCCGTTTTACTCATTGGTGGAATATGTTGCAATCAACCTTGGAGCAGGAAAACATTTGATGGTCAAAAGAATTTATGACACCAGGTAGTCCACTTGTACAAATGCAGTTTTGGCTTTGAAATTGCACTTTGTTGATGTAAAGGCAACCTTATCAGACATGACTGTATAGAATTTAAAAAGCTATATGTGAAAGCAAAAGCAAAATCCTCAGCAGAGAAGTTTGAAAAATATCATGGGCTCGATTCTGACACGAGAGTGGGAAAGGTGGCATTTTACGACTGAAGAAACAGCACAAAGCGGCTACCGATCCTCCTTCTGGTGGGGGGCTAGCAGGCACGCAGCATAAACCACCCGGCTCTAGCTCCGGATACAGCCGGAGAATTGCCGGGTCGATGACTGCGCATATGCATGGCAGCGGCATCCCCGCGCATTGGCTCCCCCACACCGACTGTGGCGCCGCCGGACTTAATCCGCAGCCACAACACCGAGTTCACGAAAAAAAATATCACACGCGACTGACGCCGTCAGGAACTCGGCCCATCCGGAATGGAGCATCGGGGGCAGGACCGCAGGTAATGTCCTGAGGCTATCCTGACGGCGTGCAGAGTTAGCCATTTTTGTGGGGGTGGAGCATCGCAAAAGCAGCACCGCCCCCGATATCGGTGGCAACAGAGATTCTCCGGCCGATCGCCGAACGCGATTTCGGTGTCCGAGACCGCAGAATTCCGCCCAAGATCATTGTTTTTACAGTTTGTGGAACCATTTACTGCAAAGAATTAATGCCATCAGCAAATCGCTACAAAATGTTGATGCAAATTTATTGGATACTGCGCAATTGATAGCAAAATTTAAAAGTTTTGTTATGGAAGTTCGGAATGACTCTAGCTTCATAGAATCATGGAATTTACAGTGCAGAATGAAGCCATTCGGCCCATAAAGTCTGCACCAGCCTTTGGAAAGAGCACCCTACTTAAGCCCATGCGTCCACTCTATCCCCGTAACCCAGTAACCCCATCTAACCTTTTTGGACACAAAGACAATTTAGCATGGCCAATCCACCTAATCTACACATCTTTGGACTGTGGGTGGAAGTTGGAGCACCCGGAGGAAACCCACGTAGACACGGGGAGAAAGTGCAAACTCCACACAAGCAGTCACTGAGTTTGGAATTGAACCTGGGTCCCTGGAGCTGTGATGCAGCAGTGCTAACCCCTGAGCCACCGTGCCACCTCCTTCTGCACTGCTGGTAGCAGGGGCAAGAACCAAAAACATAGGTCCTGGAAATTATGAGATGCAGGGAGAGAGGAAGGGACTGAGATGAGGAGGCAGAGAAGGTTTAGACATATCAGTTTTGAATCAGCTGGGAAGACAGGCGTGCTGGCATTTGTGTCCTTGAAGGTGTCAATAGCACCAATATCAAGGCCATGATCAGCCAAAACCAACTCTGCTGGGTCACCCATGTAGTTTGGATGTCAGAGACCTGACTGACAAAGCAAATCTTCGTCATCCAGCTCAGGGAAGGATCCCAAAGAAGAGGAGGACAAAGGAAGCTCTTTAAAGCCACCTTGAAGGCTTACCTCAAGAAGTAAGACATCATGTGGAGGTCAATGCCTGGGAGACCCTTGCTCAGACGAGACATACTTGGAAGCAGCTCTTGATTGAAGGGACACAAGTCTTCGAGCAGACGGCAAGAGGAGGCCTGCGAAAGGAGCGTGAGAAAGGAATACTAGTGACCTAAAGTCCAAGGATCGATCCCACCTTTTGGAAACTCCTGCCAAGTGAGTGATTGAAGATGCGACTCTATGATCGAGCTCATCGGCCATGCAAAGACCCAAAGAACACACAACCCGTATTACAGAGTATCATCGGTGGACAATCATACTCCTTAGCGAGTGATCGCCGAAGATTACATACACTCCAAACCCAATCTATCCATTATAGTTCCTTTAATGGAATAATATCCTCATCACAAACCAAAGATTTTTTAAAATCTTTCTTTAATTTTGTGATTACAAATTCACTTTGTACAGTAAAGTATCATTTTCGTGAAATTAACATCCTCTTGACAAACTAAAGTTTAAAAAAAAATATGTCTTCCTTTCACTTTATTTGCATTTTAAACACGTTTATAAATGCTAAACACCAATATTATAAAACATTAACCAACCAAACAAATAGCTCCCGATGTCTCCTGCCTCTGCTTGATGATGCTGGACCCAGAATTAAAAGTGGAAATAAAAAGGTGTAAACATTTACCTAACATCGGGGCAAGTCAACCAAGTTCGTCCTGTCCTTTTCATTTGCATTCAACAGGTCTAGCGCAACGTTTCACCTCATCTGTCAAAAAGATGAGAGCTAGTTTTAACGCCACACGCTTCAAGAGTGCATGTCCATGCATCCACACTTTTGGGTTGTTGCGCTGTGCATGCGGTTCAGTGAGTTAAGTCGGGGTTCCGAAAGGAAGTTGCGGACCATTATGTTGGCTGGAAATGTCTTTGGGAAGTCCTGCTTCCATCTTTCTTAAATAAATCCTTACAAGCACAATTTGGAATATTCTTTATAAAAAGCCAGATGATCACAAGAAACTGATCAGCAGATCTTATTAGTTCATTCTAAAGCTCATGCCTTGTAATAATCAAGTGTCTAATATGATGCTGCATTCAAAATTCTTCTTAATTTGTTCCTATCTGTTTGTGACATGAAAATGTATGCAAACATCAAAGGGAGGTTTTGGATGGTTGGAAGATGCAGGATAAGAAGGTGACCTGGATGGATTTCCTGTTTAAGGGTTCAAGACTGGTGTAAAAATTCTAATGAAAAATAAATGGAAAATTAATTACTTCGCATTCAGTAATTAGAAACAAAATAATATGAATGTTTACAAGATATAGTGATGTTATAGCAATCGACAACAAGCATTTAATGTAGGAAAATGCCTCAGGGCACTTCATAGGAGTGTTATCAAAGAAGGTTTGACACTGAACCATGAAAGGAACACAGAGGACAGGTGAGCAAAGGTTTGGTAGCAATGTTAGGTTTTGAGGAATATCTTATTGGAGGAGAGTGAAATAGAAAAGCAGAGAGTTTGTGAGAGAATATCACACCAAACATCCCAGGCAGCTGAATGAATGGTTGTTAGTAGAGGAACTCAAAGTTATTGGGCAGGGGGTGGTTACAGAGAGGGGAAGGGGTGAGGATATGGAGGAGTTTGAAAAGAAAGATGAGCATTTAGAAATTGAGACATTGCCAGGCTGGAAGCCAAATATTAGCAAGAACAGGGGTGATGGATCTTCATTCTCTGCACTTCTAGCTCAAGCAACCAAATAAGAGGCTGCGTGCACAACCAACGTGGAGATAAAGACACCAGGAAAACAAATAAAATACTAGTTGTGGAAGTGAAACATGTTTGGGCAGTAACATAAATGACCTAGAGCAAATTGGCAGCTAGTCCATTTTACATTTTGACTTGTATTCTTTTCCATGCTCTGTTCACTTCATCTTTGCTGTCCTCCCAGTGGCAATTCTCTTAAGGAGCACATATTTGACACGGAGTAAAATTCACAATATTTAGGCAATGTAGCTGCAGTATTTTGTACTGGTTCGTCAATAAACATATTTAACAGGATGGTAACAGGCTAAAAAAAAACACTTTTTGTGCATGTCTATTCATCTACTTTTGGAAGATTACAATCTGAGCAACAGTAACCATAGAAAAGTCAATCCTTTAGAATTACTCCTGATGTTACACTCGTGCTTAATTTTTCATAAATGATCAAATAAGAAAATTTGTAAGTTATGTTTAGAGTGTTTGAAGCACGCATGAGAATGTTTTAACTCACAATATAGGCTTCATAGATATCTATTTGGGGTTAAGTATTGCCTGAGCTGCACTCAAAATTATTGTATGTAATATGGAAGAAAGGTATCATTTGTTTAGTGAGTCACATACAATTCTGTAGTCATTCATCTAAAACCTTTTCGGATTCATCCATATGACTAACCGGGATTACAATTTCCATTGTGAAGTATTTCAAATGGCAGCATCACTTTCCCCAGGGTGTTCACAGATCCGTTGTTTAATCTATAAAAGGTTTAAGTTATTTTAGCTCCATCCAACATCAAGTAATTATACCGTGCCAGTAATTTTCTTTTTCTATTCAAAGTTATTTGAATTTTACCTCAGCAGGCCACAGACTGAGGGTCTCACATGCAGCGTGTATCGGCCTGGATAAATAGAAATCATTGGGCGTTGATCTTGAATTCGCAGAGGTGATGAGACAGTGACAGCTAGGTGATTGGAAACAGATACGGCAGCTTTCAAGTTGTTTGAAGTTTAATTTGGAAAGATATAGCACCTGCCAACTTTGTTGACATTTCATTTTGATTCGAACAGCCAAGGTTCGACAGCCCCAATAGCTCAGTGGATGAGTACATTGGCCAGTGTGGCTCGGAACCAAATCAAGCAAGCCTAAAATTTGATTCTGGCCTATGCTTAGTTAGTTTGTCTCACCCAAGGTGGGAATATGACTGCGACCATCAGTCTCCAAACCTTTAGATCGATGAGACAAACGTGTTCAGGGTCCTGTCCCTAACTGTTACGCTGCAACTGTTGTTTGAATATGGTGTGATGTTGAGGAAAAGTTCGATCCCGCTAAGCTGTAATGTTGTCCATGGTCAAAGATTCTACCAGCAGGTTAATAGCATAGCCCAACATGAGTCACCATGGTTGGGGGAAAAACACAAAGAAAATTGTAAGGACTTTAAAAACAAATCAAAAAGGTTAAAGACAGTGATATCTGAATAGGTAATGCTATTTGGAAGGGTCATGTTTCTCTCCTTGTGCACCTTGAGCTGGGGTGTGCTCAGACTCAAAGAACCAATCACGCGTATTAACAGATATTTCTCAATCCAGAAGCAACAATTGAGCAAACAAGCTTTGAGACACAGACTCCAGAAACAGTGGCCCAACAGAAAATTGTTTAATAGGTGGAGTACGTTTTTAATTGGTGTTGATTATATTTATGCTCTGTCATTTCAAAATAACAACTTATAAAAATCGAACAAAGATGCTGGTGTCTCTCCTTCATGGAATGACCTCTAAATGGCACTTGTAAATTCCAAACATTTCTGAGCTTTTGCGTCCACGGCCAGAAAAAAACATTCACCACACCAACATTTTTCTCAAGTAAGCATTCAACTCCAAAAGAGTTCAGCTGACACCAAAAGAGTTCAGCTGAAAGGATGCTTCTTTTGTGATTAAGCTTCCAAAACATTAACTGAGTTTTGTCCAACAACACCGGATCTACACGGCACTGCTGCACTCTGGCAGGACTGGCTGAACAATTGGCACAATAATTAGTGGAAATAATATAAAATAGGAGTGAAGTTGAAAACATGATTACATGCATTGTTTGAACTTTTCAATTTCTATTCTTATCCCTTCTTTGCATTGTTACATTTGATTTTCTCCATGTAGAATCCTGGTGTAATCCAGTAATCAGATTTGGGTATTTGACATGTGTTGCTCTTAACCCATAGAAACTTTCAAAACATTATTCAAAAGTATCTTGATTTATTAGTACTAGGTGTTGTGTTTCTGTAGTGTTGAATCACCACTCCTCTAAATTTCTTTAAAATGCAAGAATATTAAAGACTGCCAAACCTACCAATCATGATCGCTACTCCATTACAGCTCTGAATCAGGGCAGATCAATGTCCTTATGGACAATGGTTTAGCTCAGTTGGCTGGACAGCTGGTTTGTAATGTTGAGCAGGGCCTACTATGCCAGTTCGCTCCCATGCCGGTTGAGGTTATTCATAAAATCTGCCTTCTCAACCTTTCCCCTCGCCTGAGGTGTGGTGATTCTCAGGTTAAATCACCACCAGTCAGCCAAAAGTCATCTGGGGCTATAGTGGCTTTACTTTATTATGCAGAATAGCTGACAAGCTAATACAGAGCTGGAATAGCAGGCATTAATGATTGTAACCAGGATTTAATACAGAGGAAAGTGCCATACACTTGAGTGCAATTTAACGGATTAGTGGGGTGTTCTTCAACAGGCATATCAGCGAGATTGCAGCCCAGATTTAACAGCACTTAATGCCGAAATTGGGCCCCCATGAGCTTCTCACCATTAATGGCTGTCTCGCTGTCTGTATCGCCAGAATTGCACTTTAGCACCTCACTATTAACAAGAGGGAGCTGCTTTTAAATGCTCCCTCACTACTCACTCCCAGTCAACATAGAGGTATGGCAGCGCGCAGACCTTTCCTTGCTTTGGGAATGCTAACCTGGCCACGCTTTTCAACATCGTCGATGCATGACAGGGCATCCTGTTCCCCCTAGGGGGTTGGAGGACCAGCAGCAGGGTCAGCAATGCTGCTTGGTATGCAGTGGCAGCAGCAGCGACTGTAAATTCAGGCAACATGACAAGAAGGACTATCGTCCAATGTCGGAAGAAGACCAATGACCTCCACCGAGCATCCGTTCTGCAGAGACCTCCATCTTGGTATCCGTTCTGCCTGCCACTCCTCAAATTCCCACACCATAAATCACTGGCTGACATGTCGACCCCTCCCCACATCCGATCCTCCTGTTCGTTCCTCAGCACTCCTGGCACCCACCTGCACAACCCCTTCATGTTCAGGTGTGGTGCCCATGCATTCCACCTGCTATAGACCCCCACCCCCCCGACCCATCAAGTGCGTGGCTCACTGCACCCTCTCTTTGTCCCGCATAAGAAGATAGCCCATAATAAGTGGGAAAAGGGCAAGATGGGGGCAGAGTCCCAGAAATCCAAGTCCACACCCCTTATGAGGACCAGGCCCTGGAAATCACAGGATTGACTGAGGAGAGAGCAGTCACTGACAGCGAGGTTGGCCTGTGCCTAAGGGATGAGGATCCACTGCCCCTTCACCCAGATGACCTGCCTCAAGTTGGTCGTTCATTTCAGACAAAATGATCCTTCCGTCTCACACGTCCATTGTCTCACAGAAGCTTCATTTGATAAGGCCGGGCCATCCGGAGTTGTTTCTTCCCCTGCCAATCAACAGAACATCACCGAGGAGAGCTTCGAGGAGAACACCATCGAAGTATCCCAGCTGTCACCCCCATCTTCCGCCAGTGCAGACACACAGCTTGGTGTGAGGCATTAGTGGACAGGCTTCTGGGGAACAATCTGGTGAGCACCAAACAGTTGCTGATTCACATCAGGTGGAGGCAGGAATACCCAGGGCAGACAACAGCCAGAGGTCTGCTGGATCCCAGGACACAGCTGTATTACAGTCAGATTCTAAGCTCTGGACAAGGTTATCCCAGAGCTGATGCAGGTGGTAGGACACAGCAATGACATTCAGGAGGGGATGTCAGCAACATTCTAGCAAGTGCATAGTCGATTGAAGGAGTCCCAAAGGCTATGGGCACAGGAGATGATGCCAACAGTGCATGGCACCGTTACCAGGGTGGCGACCGCAATGGAAAGCCTGGAGCACGACATCTGCGTCTTGAGGGGTGGTGCCCTAGGCATGGCTCAGTCTGTGACGACTATGGCTGAGGGCCTCAACATTATCTTCCAATTGCGGAGCAACATGTCACAGATGCAGGTGGACATTACCGAGGTACTCCAAAGCATGGCCCAGTCACTGAGGACCATCTCTGAGGGCGTCAACAGTATGGTAAAGCCAATGGAGAGCTGCCAGGGTTGGCAGCACCAGATGACTTAGAAGCTTCTGGAGCTCACTCCAGCTGCCCCTCTGTCCCAAAGAGACCCTCAGGGCCCCATAGGCACCGTCAGGGAGGAGGAAGCACCAGAGGCTAAACCGGGGCCTGCCCCAAGGAGATGACAGCGGTATCCAGTTCTTCCAAATCACCCTCCTTTTATTTCATTTATATTTTTTCAAGTTTATTCTTCTCCAAATATATTTGGGTTTTGACATTTGTAAATAAATTTCAAAATACATCATTAAAAAAACCACATAAAGTTATAACGAGGGCATATCCTACTAATGACCTTTAATAGCTACCTGTATGAATCGGTCATTTTTAAACATATAACAATATTTCACTCTGATCTCTGCATGTAAAGTGATAACAAAAACTTCTCCAACTTCAAGCCTATCGCAATATAAACAAACAGGAGAACTTTCTCCTCATGTGAAGCAAGAGGTCTTCAGACCACAATGGAGACTTTTGCAAGTGTGGATTTATCCATTAGGATTCAACATAGTACTGATACCAAACAGGAAAAAAAGTGCATGTTAGCTGATACACCCATTACTGTTAAATCACCAGTGACAGGTTTGTATCTTGTTGCTCTGGTCTGTCAGCAGGATTGTCAAATTTGAACGAGTTGATCTGTGAGATGCTGTCCAGTCAAGTTATAACTGGACTGAATTCCCAACACATTTCATCCTGTACGGTTTTCAGTCTGCTGAGGCGTGGCAATTCTGCCACACATGGCTTAAACCTCCCCAGAAACAAACCATTCCAGTATCATTTACAACTTGCACTTTTGTAGCTGCCTTCAACATAAAACATACCAGAAATTCTTCAGAAAGCAAAGGGAGACTGGATGTGAACAGAGTGGAGGGAAAAAGGTTAGGGGTAAGGGGTAGGCCGCACGGACGCCAGAGAGTTGTTGATGCAGAGAGCTTCAGGGAGAATATTGCAAAGTAGGGCAGAGCAGCTGAAGCATCTGTTGGTGAGGGTGAAAAGGAGGGAGAGGGTGATGCAAAGGAAGCATCTCAGAAGAAAGTGGAGCATTATCGAGTTGAAGTGGCAGGAAGGAGTAAAGCCATTTTGAGATTCAAATGAAGATAAAAGGATTTTGAAATTACATTGGGCGAAGCAATGAAGATGTGAAGGACAGGGGTTAGGAGATATAGGGTGAGGGTGGTCTAACTTTGGACAAGTTGTGACAGGCCAAACTTGTGCACCAACTACTGATTCCTTCCAGTGTTTTGAAAGGAAACAAGTTCATCGTGACTCACTGGAGACACAAAAAGAAAACAATAAGAAATCTGAAGTAAATGAAGCAACATGTTTTGGACTTTCACAACAGCTCAACAGCTTTCCAAATGCCCTCTCTCCTGACATCGGCACGTCTCAAGGGCAGCAGGCAGAACAGTTTGGCACGGCAGCGCCTGAGACACCGGTAAGTCTGCTGGAGCAGACTCCAGGCCCTCCAGAGGACATCCGCCAAGGGCATCAAAGACCACACAGCATGGAAAGCAGCAGGCTGCCTCCACCCCTTGTCCCCCAAGAGCCAACTCATCATCGGTGCCGCCCTCCTCCCTAGCTACTGGTCAGGAGCAGGTCCCAGGATGTAGCTGACATCCATGCTCCCTGGGTAGCGGGCACACACATGCATGATACAGAGGTGGTGGTCACACACAACCTTAATATTCAGGGAGTCGAACCCCTTCCTGTTAATAAAGGACGTGCCCTGGTGCCTTGTGCGTGCAAGGCGACTTGTGAACCATGGACCAGGGGCATCCCGTCCATGGCGGGAATCCTTTTTTTTAAAGTATTTTTATTGAAGAGTTTCATTGATAACAGACAAACAAAATGCACAATAGCAACATGTTATAAATGATATTTACATAGTACAGTAATAGAGGAGAATAAAATCCAGATTCAACAAGTTTCAGGGCGACTTCACAGTAACACAACTTTTAAGCACCTGTGCTGTGGGTGTAGTGCAAACAATTTGGCATTTTTTTGCAGTAGTGCAGATACTACAACCCCCCCCCCCCCCATTCCCCCTGCTGCCCCATGGTCCCCCCCTAGTCTCCCTCCCCCCTTTCCTGGTTTTTCGTACCCCTTCTCACCTCCTCCCCACCCCACCATACCCCTAGCTCCCACCCTCTCCCCCACACCACCCCATCCCAGTCCCCACGCTCCCCCCTAGCTTCTGGCCATGAACAGGTCTTTGAAGATGAACTATTTCCATCTAGAGTGAACCCTTCAAATGGCGGAGAATCCTGTAGCCTGGGTATTTTGGTGGACCTGGTCCACCTCAAAGGTGCTGTAGTTGGATGCTTAGGCATAAAGGCTTTCCTCCCAGGTGCACATGTGGGCTATAGCTTGCGAAGTCCTGCACAGGTCCTCACTCGAGACCTGTGGTGACCTTCACTGCCACAAGGAGCGGGTCTCCTCCTCCTCCATGGGGTGCCAAGTCCACAAGCACATGGCACAGGTGCCACACTTTCTCTTCGTTGAGGCGGAGTCTCCTGAGGTGCATGTTGCCCGTTGCCTCATCGAAAGATGGAACGACACCTGTACATCTTGGGCTGTCGCTGGCCTCCACTTTGGGTTCCGTGTTGGCCTGATGGGCGGCTGGGTCTTCAAGGTGTGCGGTGGCCCCCTGCACATGGGGTGCTGCCTCCAGCCTGCTTCATGCTGCTGCCACCCTCTCTGGCATCTGGTCGCCTAGGACTCCGCCTGCAACACAATGGCAGCCGCTGTGGGACTGACTCCACCATCCATTTTGGTATCTGTAAGGAATTGGAGAAGGGAAGAGACCAATAACTCCCCACCTTTGCATGTTCGCTTCCCCTCAGAGGGACATCCAGCAAGTCAGTTGTACTGGAGAACCCCGCTCTGCACACTTACTCATGGCGACGTCATGAGCCCCTAGACCCCAGACCCCTGCTGGGAACATTAGGGAGACTGCTCCGGTGACCTCACCCCATCCATACACCTACCTAGAGGATCTCTAGTGCTGAAGCCCTGCTCTTTAGTGTTTGGCTGTTAACAGCTGCCTCTGTGGTGCTGACAGTACTAGAGTTAATAATAATAATCTTTATTGTCACAAGTAGGCTTAAACTAACAATGCAATGAAGTTACTGTGAAAAGCCCCAGGTCATCACATTACGGCGCCTGTTTGTGTACATGGAGGGAGAATTCAGAATGTCCAAATGACCTAACAGCACGTCTTTCGGGACTTGTGGGAGAAAACCAGAGCACCCGGAGGAAACCCACGCAGACACAGGGAGAACGTGGAGACTCCGCACAGACAGTGACCCAAGCCGGAAATCGAACCTGGGATCCTGGAGCTGTAACCACTGCGCTACCATGCCAAGATGAACAGTCAGTTTAGTATTAAGAGGAATAATATACTGTTCAGACACACGATTCAGGCATCAAAGTTTGCTTGACATGCAGTGCACTCATCATCCTCTGAGACATGGCACATGTGACCTTGAGAGTTGAGGAGCTTGAAGTGCTATCACAACGAACAAGGCTTATTCCTAATTTGAAATAACAGTCAGCTGTGAAGCTAGAGGCCACTCACAGTCAAAGGGAGTGAAATTGAATTTCAGGATAGAAGCCGCAGCAGGGCTCAGTTCTGGCAATGTTTGCTGGGACAGACAGGCTGCAGCTGTGATTGCCGTTGTTATGGGTTTCCAGAACATTTAAAGATGGCTTGAAGGCCTCACAGGCGCAAAGCTCCTCACCAACACAGACCAGGGGAGACATCATGCCAGCTGTGTTTAAACACCCTCAAATTCCGGCGACGTCGTTACAGAAAATGGCACCGCTTTTATTAGCGAGGAATTCACGCACTTCATGAAGTCAAACTGGGTAAAATTGGTTAAACATGGCACAAAGGCACAGTAGTTAGCACTGCTGCCTCACAGCTCCAGGGACCCAGGCTCAATTCCGGCCTTGGGTGACTGTGTGGAGTTTGCACTTTCTCCCCGTGTCTGCATGGGTTTCCTCCGGGTGCTCCGGTTTCCTCTCACAGTCCAAAGATGCGCAGGTTAGGTGGATTGGCCATGGTAAATTGCTCTGTAGTGTCCAAAAGGTTAGGTGGGGCTACTGGTTTACAGGGATAGGATGGAGGGATAGGTTGAAGTGGAGTGCTCTTTCCCAGGGTTGCCACAGACCGGATAGACAGAATGGCCTCCTTCTGCACTGTTGGGAGTCTTTGATTCCATGATTCTATGAAGGCAGCTCACCATCCCTTCTTGAGGAAAAGTAAGAATGGTCAATAAATGCTGGCCATAATGTGATGCCAACATCTAAATGAATAAAACAAAAACTTACATTGGACATCCTCTTCTAACCTGGCATGAGATATAATGCCAATTCATTTTGGGATTCTGTGTTTTGTCACCCTCCTGTTGTATCATTGTGTGGGCAGTCACATTAGGCCCCTCCCAATTCATTTCTATGTCTATTTTTCTTGCACATGGTCCATGTACAGACATCCCACTCATTCCTTTGGAAACCTCAGTAATCTCCGTATAATACAAGGGAGTGTGGAGACCCAGCATTCTCATTCTTACTTGTGTCTCCTTCCCCAATTTACCCAGGTTTGGAGCTTTCCCCAAGTAAACCGGACAGGAAATTGATGCCTCTAATCTTGACTTTTATGGTAACATATTATGTTGGAATTACCAATGCAGTCCACATTTCTGGTTTAAAGTTCAGCCCCTCAGATTTTCCATCCCAGCATATTATTCCCCTTCACACAAAGCTGACTGTTCATCTTCTGATGAATTGCGTCCCTGTTCATAATTTCATGAAAATAGAATCGCCAAAATTGAAATGAAAAGAAAATCGCTTATTGTCACGAGTAGGCTTCAAATAAAATTACTGTGAAAAGCCCCTAGTCGCCACATTCCGGCGCCTGTTCGGAGAGGCTGGTGAGACTGAACTCCGACCCTCTTGATCCTAATCCTACCAAAATATGGACCAACCAGCTTTCTTTCCTCTTCCCCTTTTAGCTGATATCACAGTTTCCTAAGCTTGTCTATTACAGCCTAATATTAAACCACTAGTCATCAAAGCTGAACAAGCCAGATTCCTAAACTTTTTGATTCATAACAATTGATGTCTATTGTTGCTTCCTGGAATGTCTGTCTAAAGACTGACATAACAGATGATACATCTCTCATCGGTACTCCTCTTTGCTAGTATATTGATTGAATTGACAGCGGCTCTCAGTCAAATCAATGTGGCATTTTCAGTCTTGCTGGAGACATGTAAATGAGGAAATGAAACATTAAAGCAATGATAAACGACTTACTTCCTGCCAAGCTCAAGCACAAGCTTTTGAGATGGGAATGCTTTGATGTTCTGAGATGGCTCCCTTCAGAAAGTTTCCAAGTAGTAGCTAAAAAGACCTGCTCAAGCAATAAATTCCTGATAATGAGCTTCTCCTCTAAGCTTTCGACCTTAGCTTAAAAAATCAATGGTAAGCCACTTGAGACTTTAGCTGAATGATAAATAATTGACTGTTTGATTATGAACAAACTTTACAATTTTTAATTGTTAATTTGTATCATATTTGTGTTAGCTACAATAAAATAGTATACTAAGGTTAAGACCAAAAGACCATAAGACATAGGAGCAGAATTAGGCCATTCGGCCCATTGAGTCGGCTGTGCCATTAACTCATGGCTGATATTTTCTCATCCGCATTCTCCTGACTTCTCCCCATAAACCCTGATACCCTTAGTAATCAAGAACCTATTTATCCCTGTCTTAAAAACACTCAGTGATTTGACCTCCACAGCTTTCTGCGGCAAAGAGTTCCACAGATTCATCACCCTCTGGCTGAAGAAATTCCTCCTTATCTCCGTTTTAAAAGATAGTCCCTTTAGTCTGAGGCTGCGCCCTCAGATTCTAGTTTTTCCCACTAGTGGAAACATTCCCTCCACGTCCACTCTATCTAGGCCTCTCAGTATCCTGTAAGTTTCAATACAATACCTCTCATCCTTCCAAACTCCATTGAGTACAGATCCAGAGACCTCAACCACTCCCCAACTGCTCTGCTAATGCCTATTCTGATGGGTAACACTGTTGCTTCACAGAGCCAGGGTCCCAGGTTCGATTCCCGCTTGGGTCACTGTCTGCGCGGAGTCTGCACGTTCTCCCCGTTCTCCCCATGTCTGTGTGAGTTTCCTCATGGTGCTCCGGTTTCCTCCCACAGTCCAAAGATGTGCAGGTTAGGTGGATTGGCCAAGCTTAGTGTCCAGAAAATGTTAGTTGGGGTTACTGGGTTACGGGGATAGGGTGGAGGTATGGGCTTAGGTAGGGTGCACTTTCCAAGGGCTGGTGCAGACTCGATGGGCCAAATGGCCCCCTTCTGCACTGTAAATTCTATGTCAGAGAAATCCAACCCTCTGAAAAGGAGAATAAATGACTTTTTAACACAATACGATTATTATAAGAACAAAGGCAATGCATTTGCACTACATTGGTCATTGATAACTGTTCAAAAGCATTATACAAGCACGTTAGAAACATTGATATTGAATATGATTATGGTAACAATAACTGAAAACTGTTCATAAGCATTAGTCCGAAGACTCAATGGTTTTTGGTCCCCATTGCAAACTCTTTTCCCGAGCTGTCAACTCCATCACTTTCCCTGGCAACACTTGAGACTAAATCAGGGCGACCCCCTGATTACCTCACCGACTGATTACCCCCGCTACCTAACGATCCTCCTGAATTCCTGAAAACAAATGTCTAATCCCCAACCTCTGACACCCTGCCACCCTCCTCACAGCACGACTATCTCCAGTAAACAACTACCCTCACTCCCTGACTGCACCCATTCTCCAACTATCCTCCTAACTATTCCTGACCATCTGACTACACCTCACCCAGCTACCCTTCCCACTACCTGACTGCGCTCCGCTTCCCCAACATCCCAACTACCCCAAACCATTGATTACTCGCCACACCCCCCAACTACCGTCAGACATCCCCTGACCACCCGGCTTACCCCCTACTCAGCTCCGCCGACCTTCTAATCACTCTCCCCAACCTCCAACTAACACCTTGACCCCTAACCTCATGTCGGAGACCCTCAGGCCACCTAACGACTTCCCTACCTTGACTACCCCCCCCCCCCCCCCCCCGGACCTCCCCATCTACCCCCACGTCCAACAATTCTCCTCACCCCCAACTATCCTCCCCACAACCCGACTACCCCCACCACCTGACAACCTTCTCACTACCCACTCCGAAAGCCCATTTTCACCCTTCCCCTCAATCACTGGCCTTAAACTTACCTTCTCGTCTAGCTCGCCACAGTGGCTGGGGAACTTTCTAAAAAGTTAACAAAATGGGGAGGTGGTGTCCCAGTGGTAATGTTTCTGGGGCAACATCCTGGAACCCCCTCCCCAGCCGCACAGTGGGTGTATCTACATCTCTAGAATTGCAGGGTTCAAGAAGGCAACTCACCACCACCTTCTGAAGGGCAACTAGGGATGGGCAAAAAATGCTGGCCTAACAAGTGACAACCACATCCTGTAAATAAATAATTAAAAAAACTAATGTAGTGCAGAGGCCCAGGCTAATTCTCTGGGGACATGGGTTCAAATCCATGGCAGCTGCTAGAATTTCAATTTAATGAATTAAAAATATCTGAAATTTAAACGTTTTCATGGGGCAGGATTGATGGCAGATGCAGAAATGCGATGCATGCTGGCGAGATTTCCCATTGCAATCGTCCCCGCCCCTTGTCAATAGCGCAACAGGAATCCCTTTTTGAATATATTTAAATGCCATTATCAGGCCTTTATGTCTGTGGGTGGGCATTCATCAGACTCTTTGGAGTCATCGGGCTCCTTGCTTGAAGAATGGACTGCACTTACAATTGTATCATCATCAGTTCTGTCATTCAGCATACTGCATCGTTTACCTTCGTACAGGTTTCCATGTCTGTCTCTGCTGGAATTTCCATGCTGACTTTCTGCAGGTGAATGAAATGTGCCTCATCCTCGGGCTGGTTGCCCTCAGCCTGCTCCTCCCCATTTTTGAGACTTGTTCAGTGGTAATCTTTTTGACCATGGAAGCACCTTCATCATGCCGTCTTCATCATGAACTAGGCCTCTGGAACAGATGGATTGCACTCCTGCTTCTTATCAATGGTCCCATTAACCCGTGGAACCAACTGCCATTGGTGGTGGATTTCCAGGTTCCTAATCACCCCCTGATCCATTGGCAGGAACTCAGCCCTGATATTGGAGCCAAGGGCATCACTCTTGAGACCAGTGATATCAGGGTGTGCAGGGCAGTTGTGTGAACTCCTTGTGCCCTGGCTTCTCTGACAGGGCAACTTCCCTTTCCTGTAGAATTGGACCAAAATGGGAATGTTCTCTGCTCGGACTGCCTTGAGAGATGCCTGCTTGTTGAAATGCTGCAAGATGCTGGCCTTGTGTTGCATAACGGTAGACAAACTCGAGGGTGATTCTCCCACTCCTTCACCATGTCTGGTTTCAGCTTCACACCAAGGGCAGTACGGTAGCATTGTGGTTAGCACAATTGCTTCACAGCTCCAGGGTCCCAGGTTCAATTCCCGGCTTGGGTCACTATCTGTGCGGAGTGATGTGACCATCAATTCACAAGACACGTGGTTGGAAGTGAATAGTGGTTTTAATAGTCTTACAACAGAGCCTGCCTGCAACGGGATGAACTGGCAGGCAGGCTCACGACTGCAAAGCTTTATACTTCCGGTTAGTGAGAGGAGCACCTGGAGGAACCATGGGTGGAGCCAAGGTTGGAGCCCAGTACAAACTCCTCATCTCCCCCTATGGGCAGAGCTGAGCAACTGCTTGTATACTGAGCTTACAAGAACACAACACATACAATATAACACAGTGTGAATTACTAGATTGTGATTCACCACACGGAGTCTGCACGTTCTCCCCGTGTGTGCGTGGATTTCCTCCAGGTGCTCCAGTTTCCTCCCACAGTCCAAAAATGTGCAGGTTAGGTGGATTGGCCATGCTAAATTGTCCTTAGTGTCCAAAATTGCTCAGTGTTGGGTGGGGTTACTGGGTTATGGGGATAGGGTGGAGGTGTGGACCTTGGGTAGGGTGCTCTTTCCAAGAGCCGGTGCAGACTCGATGGACCGAATGGTCTCCTTCTGCACTGTAAATTCTATGATCTATATCTTCCACTTTCTTTATCAAATTCACCGGCTCTCTGATCTACAATACTTTTAATTTTCTCACAGGTTTAGCCATACTCTTGTAGGTATGGCTTGCCCATGTCACAGTCAAGATGTTAAATAAAATAAACATATATACATTTGTCAGCTGGACTACGTTCTAAAATCTTTTTTTATATACTTTTTAAAATGGACAATTGCTGTGCTGACAAGATGTCTCCAGCTGGTCATAGGCTGGCATCCAACAGTTTCAAAGTTAACACTTCAAACATCTGAAATGTAACACTCCTGGCCGAGCTTGACCATTCCAACACAGCTACCATAATGGCCCCACAACTCTAGGTAACTTTGAACAATTCCATTCTCCCACCAACTCGCCATATCCTTTAATTTCCTAAGAGACCAAAAATCTGTCTACCCCAGCCTCAAAAATATTCAGTGATGGAGCTTCAACAACCCTCTGGGGTAGAGAATCAAAGAGCACAGAAAGTAGGGTGAGGCAATAAAGGAAAGCTTATTATAGAATCCCTGTAGTGTAGAAGCAGGCTATTCTGCCCATCTAGTCTGCACCAAGCCTCCGAAAGAACATCCTACCAAGGCCTACTCCTCCACTCTATCCCTGTAACCCAGTAACCCCACCAAACCTGCACATTAAGGGACAATTGGCATGGCCAATCCACTTAACTTGCACATCTTTGCACTGTAGGAGGAAACCGGAGCACCCAAATGAAGCCCACGCAGACAAATGGTAACACGCAAACTGCACACAGTCACCCGAGGCCGCAATGTTAGATTCCAAAGTTCAGTGTTTGCATGTTTTGAACACATGAGCAACTAGCAAGTTCAACAAAGATTTATACATTGTTCTGAAAATATTCAAATGAAGACCATAGACTTATTTTTCCATTTATTTTTCTACTATTTGCCAGTAAAATGGTTGGAACACAAGCTGCAATAATGAAGGACCCATAAAATAAGTTCAATATGATGCTACCTTTGTATTTGTTAAACTAAATACCTTGTGAGAGGAATGGTGAGGGTAGGTTCTTAACAGGCATCATATTGTGTACCATCGTAGATAGCATGGGCGGAATTCTCTGCCCCCTCAGGGTCGGGGAATCGTCCGGGGCCGGCATAAATCCCGTCCCCGCCGTGACCAGAATTCTCCGCCACCCGGGAATCGGCAGAGGCGGGAATCGCGCCGCACCGATCGGCGGGCCCCCCGTGGCGATTCTCCGGCCCGCGATGGGCTGAAGTCCCGCCGCAGTCAGGCCTCTTCCGCCGACGTGGTTTAAATCACCACTGTGCCGGCGGGAGCAGGAGGCGCGAGCGGGTCCTGGGGTCCTGGGGGGGGGGGGCGTGGGGCGATCTGACCCCGGGAGGGGAGTGCCTCCACGGTGGCCTGGCCCGTGATCGGGGCCCACCGATTGGCGGGCAGGCCTGTGCCGTGGGGGCACTCTTTTTCTTCCGCTGCCGCCACGGCCTCCACCACGGCGGAGGCGGAAGAGACCCCCTCCACCGCGCATACGCCGGTGGTGACGTCAGCGGCCGCTGACGCTCCAGCGCACGCGCGGAATCATGCCGACCGGCAAAGGCCTTTCGGTCAGTCCCGATGCCGGTGGCGTGGCGCCAAAGGCCGTTGGCGCCAGTCGGCGGAGCGGGAGCCACTCCGGCGCAGGCCTAGCCCCTAAAGGTGCGGAGAATTCCGCACCTTTGGGGAGGCCCGACGCCGGAGTGGTTGGCGCCACTCCGCTACCCCGGGACCCCCCGCCCCGCCGGGTAGGGGGGAATTTCACCCCAGATAATCATTATTTGTTTGGCTATCATTTGTTTAGGTGACAGCCACTTTGAAATGCATTCTTTAGCCTAAACTATTGTTATATGTATTTACTTTTCATAGAATCCCTACAATGCAGAAGGTGGCCTTTTGGCCCATTGTGTCTGCACTGACCCTCTGTAAGAGCACCCTACCTATCCCCTACCTGCATCACTGCCCTGCCTTATCCCCTGAGCCCGTGCTTTGATCATGGCCAATCAACCGAACTTGCACTTCCTTGGGCACTAAGGGGCAATTTAGCTTGGCCAATTCACAATGCACATGCTTGGACTGTGGAAGGAAACTGGAGCACTCAGAGGAAACCTACGCAGACACGAGGAGAAAGTACAAACTCCACACAGTCACTCAAGGCTGGAATTGAACCCGAATTCCAGGCACTATGGGGCAGCTGTGCTAACCACTATGCTGCCATGACCAACCCTGCTTCATAAATATTATCAGGCTTGTGGAAATCTTTGATATGCATGCTAAGAATTATTTCGTGTTCAGTTGCAGTTGAATTGGTTGATGGGAGGAGATGTTACCTACAATCATTTTGACAAACAACAAGCAGTTAGCCCTTTCCTCAAGGATTCATTATTTTCCTGGAAAGATGCTCCATAATATTCTAAACTCTACAATACAAAACAAATAACCATAGATGAAAGGTTAACGGTTTCTTTATCTCATCAAACTGATGCTAGGCTGAGACAAGCATGAAGTTATCTTGTTTGTTTTCTTAGAAATTTCCTACTGACATCAGGGAAACGGATTGTGATCTAAGCCCCTTGTTGGGTGGTTAATATTAAGTTGCACATTTAATTTAAACCAAGGCTGAGTTTCTTACAATTCATTCTTTAAGGATGTTCCATTAATTTGAGAGCAGACTTATTCTGTTGTTTGTAGACTCTTCCCTCCACTATGTTAAATGTGCTTTGTTAATGGCCGTTGTCTTTATTCAGACTCTCAAGTTATGTCACTTTCCTACATGCAGGGATTCTGCTGCAAGTATAAGATTTGGTAACCAAATGCAATACTTTCCATACTGTATTTATAAGCTAATTTCTTTTTACCTGGCAGTGTCCGACTAAATATTGGATGGGAGCCAATCTCGAAAATCAAAGTCAGGATTATGTACCAACTAATACTTATAAGAATTTGACACTGGGGCATCACCTGAGATTGGCATGTGTTGTAAATGACCTGTGTGGTATTTATATACTGAGGCATATTTCCAGGTCAGAAGATGTGGGGTAACAAAAGATTTGAAATATGTTGCCATCTGGGACAGATTTGCACAAAATCCCATTATATTTAATCCTCCGATGACTTCACAAAAACCAATTTGTGAGCAATCCCTTATGACAGGTTGAACCTGTCATATGGAATTGTTACATGTGGCCATCACAGGTTGCTTTCAAATTGCTTGCCGAAGCCACCTTAGCTGTCATCTACGAGGACTTGCAGAGTGCTCCAGTCACACTTTCAAGGATCAAGATGAATTTTCTCAATTTTAACTTGTTTCCAGTGAAGGTGTTGCAATTGGGATCAGACCGTCTTGCGTCTCTTTTTGTTGAACTGGCATCTATGAAATTTACCTTTTTATTCAAACAACAGGATGTGGCTGTTTGAAGATCATGAAAAATTCCAGCCTTACAAAACAAATATCCCTCCTCAGTGTTGGAGTGTATGAGATTGCTGGGGTGGATAGAAGCCCATATTGCAAAATCATGTTAAGAATTTTCTTTTGTTTTTAAATAGCAGCCTGGCTTTCCTGCTCTACGACAACAAAATGTGTGAAAGATTTTTTTAAAATTCATTTACAGGAGGTGGGCGTTCCTGGTTGGATCGGCATTTATTGCCCATCCCTAATTGCCCTTGTTCAAAGGGTATTTAAGAGTCAACATTGTTGTGGGTCTGGAGTCACATGTAGGCGAGACCAGGTGAGGACGGTAGGTTTCCCTTCCTGAAGAACACTAATGATGGGTTTTTACGACAATGACTCATAGTCACCATTAGACTTTTAATTCCAGATTTCTTTTTATTCAATTCAATTCATCTGCTGTGTTGGAATTTGAACTGGACTCCCCACTGCATTACTCTGGATTACCAATCCAGTGTCAATACCACTACACCGCCGTCTCCTCTAATTTAATGTTTGAATGTTCATTGCAGTGTTAATGTAAGCCTACTTGTGACACTTAGAAAGATTATTATTGCCTGTTCCAATGTCCCACTAATTTTGTATTGTACAATACAATACTTTTTTCAACATTGAAATACCTCTTCAAACTTCAAAAGAAATGGCATAAAATTGTGGCTCACAATTCAACAATTTCCGTTTTCAAACGCTCAGGATTACGATTCGTGAACTGCCCTCGCCTTGTCCCAATGCAAACATTGTGTTGCTTCCTAATCTCAATTCTGGTAGTATTCAACTGAGCTTTTGCTGTGCTTGTGGCTGGTTGAGTAGAGGGCCTAGTCGTATGTGTGTTTAGCATGTCGTCCCAATAGCCCATCTGCCTCAAAGGGAGTTGCATTCATTAGATAGAACCTGCTGTCACCTGCAAATGAATGGAGAAGCAGCCCCAAGAGAGGGCTCTGAAGTTCAGCAACGAGGAGTAGACCAGCCATCATTTCAGTAGCGAGGGGTGCAGAAGCCCTTAAGGAGTACACTGAAAAGGGAATGAACCTCTTATTTTCCATCCTATACCCCTTCCCTGGCTCCAATCCTTCCCTTCTGATGTTTTTGTTTTCAGATGTGGAGGAGCTGCATAGTCCAGTCACAGCAGCCTCAGGAGGAGGAGAGAGAGCATCCAAACACCACAGATGAAGAAATACCATCACATGCTCTGAACAGTGTAGCCATCAATTCAATTTTGGTGCTGTGCAAACTTCAGTGGGTAGTATAAAGTCTGAATCTGCACATATTGAGTCACTGGCCACGAGTGGGCTGCAGCCAAGCCAGGAAGAAAGGATAGGTCAGGTACCAGCTTTCACTGGGCAAGGTTGCAAACTTGTTCTGTTACAGCAAACTCAGATGGGGATTTTGAAGAGGAAGCCTTCAGAAGGACACTGATGAGCACGCACAGCAAGATATTCAAGACATTGCTGGGCCTTCCACAGAGCCTGCTGTTACTGTCAAGTAGCATGGAGGAGTCCAGCTCCAACATGGTGCATGGCACTGTGTGGAACACAGAGCCCATGGTTTCCAGTGTGGAAGTGGTGACAAACACCACAACAACACTTGTGGACCCAGCATAATGAAGTGTCTGGTGGCTGCAGTCTCAGCTTCCACTGCAGTACAGGTGGAAGTTATTCAAATTTTCAGCGCTGCACTGGAAGCTCATACAGAGGCCATGATATCAGTGCTGTGAATCTCAGTGCTTAGCGGGATATGCAGGCTCCATTAAAGTTCAGCAAATGAAACTTCAACAGATTACTATGATTGCTGGGGTTGCATCCTGTCAGAGTGTCAAGCAGAGATCTACTGCCCTCGCTTGGGATGGTAACATTTGTGTTCCCATCACTGCCACTAAACCAGTGCTCATGCGGATGTCTGTCAGGTAAACAGTCCAGTTGCCTGCCACCCATGCCGAGGTGGAACAGAACAAAGTTGAGGCTCAGAGCTGCTTGAAGATATCCCGAAAGGCCATGAGCAGTGCCCCATCCCTCCTAAGTGGATGTCAGCAGCCCTCCACCAGCTCCATTTAAGTTTGTATAATTGGAGGTGATTTTGGATAAAGATGTGATAAGAATGTGGAGTTTTCTGCCTTGAAGGCCAAGAAAATACTTTGACAGGATATCACATATGGAGAGCAGAGTAAGGCAATGAGTAACAGCAGCGTGGTAACATTCAGTACTTAATTATTAAAGTATGCATATTCAGGACAAACTTATAATACAAATCCATTTAAAAGGAAAGGTTTTTAAAGTACTTTGTAAAAATGTTATTATTTTATGTACTCCCTGGGCCTAATGGGACATGTTGTGACAGTTTCTTAATATCCAGCAGTGTGCTTGATACTGCATATCCGATCTCTGATGGGACATCCAGGGTTGATTGATACTGAGATTTGATGCAGACAAATATGCTAAATCTACCTTCGTACAAATACATGCTGACCAAAGGAACCACAGTGTGCATAGTGCAATGCTAGGATAGTTAGTCTTCACACTGAACCAAGATTTTGACAGAGAAACTCTGGAAACTGGTTTTTCAAAACATCGATTGCATGAAATTTCAGTAAGAAGTCTTACAACACCAGGTTAAAGTCCAACAGGTTTGTTTCAAACACAAGCTTGAAACAAGCTTGAAACAAGCTTGTGTTTGAAACAAACCTGTTGGACTTTAACCTGGTATTGTAAGACTTCTTACTGTGCTCACCCCAGTCCAACGCCGGCATCTCCACATCATGAAATTTCAGTAAAGTGTTCAATTTCAACTGCAGGCAAATCCATGTTGTCAGATTGACATTGAAAGGGGGTTTAGACCCACTCAAACTTTCTCACATCTGCAAAGTGTGCCTCCAGACAGCTGAGTTCGCCATCACATGAGTGCAACACTTTGATTTTACTTGAGGACAGAAACCTGGAAAGTTGTGGGAGGAGTTCAATTTCAACATATTACTCTTTCAAAAGGCAAACCTCTCCACGATTGCTGTGATAAATCACTGAGTTGAAGAATGTTTGCGTTCCTTCTTTGGATACGTGTATGCATTTGGTTCAGCTTCCCAAATACACCTGTGACATAGCAAGGAAGCAAATCTTCTTGCAGGCACAGAGAAAATCAACAAATTCTATTTTTTGGCAGTCCATTGCAATTGCAAGCGGCTGACCCTTCAGTTCAAATATCTTCCTCTTGATAGCAAGGGACCTTAGTACGAAACAAAAATAGATCATGATCAGACGCTTGTCTTCACACAGTTTTGCAAACATGCATATACAAAGTGGATGAGGTTTAATGTCCTTTACAATTGGTGTAGCCCACTGCAATACATCACCTAGCTCTGTGCTTGTTGTTTCCTATGAATAATATAGTGAGTCCAAGCAGCAGGCAGAGTAACTCTCTTCAAGGCATGCAGGCCTGACTTATAGCCTGCCACCCACCATGTAATCCCAGGGAATCCTTTTGTCCTCCATTACACCTGTAACACATGGAATATTCTCTGCACCATTTCATGGTCAGGGAATGGGAAACAGAACAGAATGTCTTCAAGAATACTACTCTTCCACGTGCAGTCCACGAATACAGTACGTGTGCATCATGCTGCCTAATGCGTGCATTAATTTGAAGAGCAAGCAGGTGTGCATTCAGGCCTTCCAGCAGTGTGAGCAGTCTGCCATTGCATCAATTCTTTGCTTCACATGTTGTTTGAGAGGGCTACAGCTGTAGGCTTATTTGCCTCCATGTCCCCACATATTGAGTGGCATTTACTGGGCTCCGCTCCCACCCCGTGACATGTTTTCTGGTCGGCTTCACATCAGCCACCAGTGGATCTTCCTGTCCTGTCGAAGTCTATGGCGGTTTGCGTGGCTCGCTTGCCCTGCTCTGGTGTGACCGGAAGATACCACTGGTGGTAAGATCCACCAATTACAATTTCCCACTTTTCTGCCATTCGATTTGATTGATGCACGCTGCCCGTGTCACCCATGCCTATCCGCCGCTCCTAACGATGATGTTTTCTGAAAGCCCTGAGCATGCTGTGTAACAATTCAGCACACTGCTGCACAGGGATAGTCGCCAATCTCAGGCTTCAGAGCTGTTACGGCCTGCTCATCCTTGCACGATCAGTCTTTCTGTGAACCCAACTGGGTTTGTGACCTGCAGTTTGGGAACCTCTGCCCTTAGGGGACTGGAGTTTGAGTAGTTGCTCATGGATTGCCCATGCAGAGTGAACGGGTGTCCTGGTTGATTCTGCACTGCCTCCTCCTCCTGAGGAAGCTTTATTTGCCTGGTAGAAATGGCTGCCAGCTCATGCTGGGGATTATCTCGCTCCAACTGCATGTTAATGAGTGGAACACTTCATGGTTCCTTACCTCTCCTATTGGCCTGTGGAGCCTGCAAAGCCATGTATGGGCAATTGATGGCTGCCTGCACCATTGGGAACCACCTGGTAAAGCTCTGCTCATCCACCTTCTACCAGATTAAAGAGAAAACAATGAACCATCCTCACCTATGTCACCTCGCAGATGCAGCATGGACAGTGAACTGGAATGTGTTTGTAATGTTGACTACTCATGCCTAGAGCCCTTCCTTGGTGGTTAGGACATTCTGTAGTGAGTCCTTCTTATGCTCTCTCTCCGCAGTTTCAGCTCCACTCTCCTGCCAAGATGCAGACTCAAATGCAGCTACAACCTCTATACCTGTTGCAGCCTTTGTGTGGACAAGTTACAAGTCTCCTCTACCCCCCCTGTATGGATGCAGTAACACTCCTGTTAAATCCAGCATCTCATCACAAAACCTCAAAAACATTTCACAACTTCCAATACATTGCCATGAGCAGAAGTCAAATGCACTTTGAAGTTAGATGATGGGCCCTATAAATGGCACCAGTGAAGGTTCCCTTGTGCAGCTGAATACTCGTGGTTATTGCAAAGTGTTCATTGGGCCTGTGTGGTGCAAGGTTTCAGAGCATGTCCCAAATCAGCTCAAGAATCTGTTTGATGTCATGGGCTGGGATTCTCCAATCCTGTGGCTAAGTTCTGACGCCGGCGTGAAAAGCGGCGCCAATCACTCCGGCGTCAACGGTAGCCAATAATGAGAAATGCTCCACTTCCAAGGGAGTGAGGTCGGCTCCGGTGTGGTCCCCGCAGCTCCAACTGGCGCGAGTTCACGCATGGGCGCTGCGGCCGTTGTGATTCCGCGCATGCGCGTGGGTTCCCGTTGCCGTGGGCCCCCGGGCAATATGGCGGAGCCCTACACAGGTTCGGCGCGGAGGAGCATAGGCCCCCACGGAACCAGTCTGCCCGCCAATCGGAAGGCCCTGATTGCGGACCAGGCCACCATGGAGGCCCCCCCCCCCAGGGTTGGAACCCCTGCCCCCTTCCAGGATGGCTCCCGCAGACACACCTTCCAGGTCCTGCCGTGTGGGACCTGAGTAACCCACGCTGGTGGGACTCAGCCGAACACGGCGGCCACTCGGCCTGTCGTGGCCCGGAGAATCGCCACTTTCAATGGCCCCTGACCGGCGCGGCGGCGATCCCGCGGGTGCCTGAGAATCGCCGCCGGAGAATAGGTAAGCCGGCGTCAGGGCGGTGGGGCACGATTCTCGCGTCCCCCCGGGATTCTCCGACCTGGCGGAGAGTCGGAGAATTCCAGCAATGATCTTCTGACTATGATAGCTTCCGACCTGTGAACAGCCCACTCCCAATAGTGCCCTTCCCAGCATGGGACACCATACAGAAGCAATCAGAAATGTGTACCCCCGGGGTCCGATCGGCTCGCACCCCCCCCCCCCCCCCCCCCCCCAGGACCCCAGGGGCCCACTCGCGCCGCCAATCCCGCCGTGATTTAAATCACGTCGGCCAGATTGGCCTGTCAGCGGCGGGACTTCGGCCCATCGCGGGCCGGAGAATCACCGCGGGGGGCACACCGATTGGCGGGGCATGATTCCCGCTCCCGCCGATTCCCGGGCGGCGGAAAATTCTGGCCACTGAGGTTTCTAAGTCTTTGGAACTCTTCCTCAAAAGGCAATGTAAGCAGAGTCTTTGAATATCTTGAAGGCAAAGTTAGATAGATTCTTAATAAGCATACATGGCAAAAAGTTTTCAGGGGTTAGCAAGAATGTGGAGTTGTGGGCAGCATGGTGGTGCAGTGGGTTAGCCCTGCTGCCTCACGTCGCCAAGGACTCAGGTTCGATCCCAGCTCTGGGTCACTGTCCATGTGGAGTTTGCCCCGTGTTTGTATCGGTTTCGCCCCTACAATCCAAAAATGTGCAGGTTGGGTGGATTGGCCACGCTAAATTGCCCTGTAATTGGTAGAAATGAATTGGGTACTCTAAAAAAAATTTTTTAAAGAATGTGGATTTGAGGTTACAATCAGATCAGCCATGATCTCATTAAATGGGAAGAAATTCAAAGGGCTGAGTGGCCTACTCCTGCTCCTAATACGTATGTTCATATGGCCATATTTGGTTAAGATTGCACTGATTTCTTTCAGTCTGTTTTGTTATCTAAAAGGTCAGGAGAGTGCCTTAATGCTGAATTGCTTGAATAACACATTTAATGTGTCAGCCTGTGAAGTGGTGACAGGCCATGTAGGTGTCATTTAATAATAGAAGCTTGAAAATTAATCGATGGTGTGATCGATCGAATGACCGATATGTTTATACCAAATTCATCTCCATGCTATTGTAAATCATTGAAACATGTTTCGACAATATCTTGAAAATCTAATACCATTTGGTGTTTTTTTACAGTCCTCAATTCCTTTGTGCACATATGGGGCGGTACGGTAGTACAGTAGTTAGCACTGTTGCTTCACAGCACCAGGGTCCCATGTTCCATTCTCGGCTTGGGTCACTGTCTGTGTGGAGTCTGCACATTCTCCCTGTGTCTGCATGGGTTTCCTCCCACAAGTCCTGAAAGACACGCTGTTTGGTGAATTGGAGATTCTGAATTCTCCCTCAGCGTATCCGAATAGGCGTCAGAGTGTGGCAACTAGGCCTATTTGTGACAATAATAAAGATTATTATTATTAATGGATAGCCTATGTAAACTTGACACACTGTAATTACATCCTCCTGGCAGTAGAGGCATTGCTACATCATTAATTTTCATGCTATCTGAAGTACAGTTGCTACCTATTTTAGCAGAATAAATTAACACTCTTTAGAATAGGAAATAGAAACCTACACGAGATTAAATGGATTGGTAGTCCTTTTGGGTGATTTATTTTTGGATTATAGTCATCTGCAGAGTTTATATTTTATGATTAAACATTATGGGTGCAATTTTCCTGTTCAGCATCTAAGTGCTCCCGCAGTGGGAAGACCAGGGTGGTTTCCATTGGCACGCGGAGCAACCACGGATGTGCCATTCAATGGCACTTAGAAATTGTTTTGCACTCAATTGTGTTTTCAATGCCATTCAATGGCGCACCAGGGTTTTGCTGGAACTGAGAGGGGCAGTACATAATCTTGCTGACAGGTCCCACTTCTCAGGGACTGGGGTGCAATTTCTAAAGGGTGCCCCATCTCAATGTGGTGCAACTTCCACCCATATCACTGGCAATGAATCCCACCTCCCCCCCCCCCCCCCACTCTGATCGCTAGCAAGGCCCTACTTCATCTATCCCCTTAACCCCAGCCACTCACTAATTTCCTCCCCTCTCTCCCCCTTCAGGTCCTCTTGGCAGTGCCAATCTAGCACCTTGCAGTCTGAGGGGTGCCAAGGTGGTAAGACCTCTTCCTAAAAATACTTCCAGCGTGCCGAGGGGACCCTTCATGGGAGGTGGGAGTCAAGCGGCCTTGTGCTGGGCTGTGGCAGGGTTGTTTCACTGCTCTTCCCTCTTCCAGCCTTTAAACACTTTAAAAAAGCCAGTATCTAAAAGTTAAAGGTTCTCTAATTTTTTTTTAAAATTATTTTTCAATTGAGGGGCAATTTAGCGTGGCCAATCCACCCAACCTGTGCATCTTTGGGTTGTGTGGGTGAGACCCATGTAGACAAGGAGAGAAGATGCAAACTCCACATGGAGAGTGACCCGGGGCAGGGATTGAACCTGGGTCCTCAGTGCTGTGAAGCAGCACTGCTAATCACTTGGCCACCATGCCACGCAAAATTCTCTCATAATAAAGTGAAAATGTTCCCACCTACCTATCTAACCCTTTAAACAGTCTGTCAATATGCCAAATTCATAGGTCTGTGAGATGAATGTGAAAGTATTCCATTTAATGTGGTGGAAACCTTTGAAGTGGTTGTATTTTTTTCACAGTCAATTTAATTGTCCTTTAAAGTATCGAAGTCTGTTTGTATAGCCATTTTCGGGGATGTTGGGAAGCTTGTTGGAGCTGGCGGGGTGGGATGGGAGACTTGGAACAAGTTACACGATTGGCGTGAAACCCGATTATGGCCTGACGCCTGATTCCATGCACTATCGGGATGCCCTTTGCGGTGGGCAGCCCTGGAGAATTCCAACCTATAGATATACAACACTAAATATAGGTGCAAAGGAGATTTACCAGGATGTTGCCTGGAATGGAGAGTTGGTCTTACAAGGAAAGGTTGAGGGTGCTAGGCCTTTTCTCATTAGAATGGAGAAGGATGAGGGGAGACTTGATAGAGGTTTATCAGATGATCAGCGGAATAGATAGAGTAGACAGTCAGAGTCTTTTTCCCTGGGTAGAACAAACCATTACAAGGGGACATAAATTTAAGGTGAATGGTGGAAGGTATAGAGGGGATGTCAGAGGTAGGTTCATTACCCAGAGAGTAGTGGGGGCACGAATGCACTGCCTGTGGAAGTAGTTGATTCGGAAACATTAGGGACCTTCAAGCGGCTATTCGATAGGTACATGGATTACAGTAGAATGATGGGGTGTAGATTAATTTGTTCTTAATCTAGGACAAACATTCGGCACAACATCGTGGGTCGAAGGGCCTGTTCTGTGCTGTATTTTCTATGTTCTATGTTCTATGACACATGCCCCTGGATGGCACCAAGACACATGGTTAATTTACAGTTGTCTAGTTAGCAGTTCTTTGTTTTCAGCTGCCTACCTCCTCTCTTTCATAATATTTATTTTAATGATACCACTATCATAAATTGTTCGGCTGAACATTACCCCTTTGCTTGTTACTCGGCCCTGACAAATTCCTTCTCCTCCCCATATCCTTATCATGCTCAAATCAAGAGTATACAGTTTATTCATACTCATTCTTCGCATGGATTCAGAAATGTTGAACATTTTCTTCCAATTTGCTTCCTTCCAATATCCTTTCTGCTACAATGCAGAATGCTATACCCAATCTCAACATTGCTCCTCATGACTCTATTGAACTAACTTTCTCTCTCCCCTATCTGTGTACATTTTTATAGTGTTCTGCTTTCAGGGAATTGATCTTGAATCTATGTTTCTCAATTCAAAACACTAATAACAAAAGGAATCTGCTTCATTAATAATCCAGCTTTCATGTGCCTCTGTAAACTGTGCTGTCATTAATTCTGAACCATAGGCAGCTATTTTATTTCATTATGCTCATTTATATTCGTATTGATTTTTCCATGTATTTTTCTATACCAATAGATTTTTAATAAGAACAAGTTTTAAGCCATAGACTTTAGTTGCAGAGCATCTGGAGAAAATAATCTTGTATCCTTTTCCTCATGTTACTCACAGCTCTCTAATGAAAGGCTAATCTTCCAAACTTCATAAAAAAGAAAACCTTCATTGTCCTCCAAGCTATCCTTCCATGAAATTTATTAAATAAGAGTATTTATTACCATGTGCATTTTGGATCAATGCGGAATTGGTAATGTAACATTCAGAACCATTAGTGCGAGTGCACAGCCCAGTTGGCTGGGCGGTTGGTTTTTGATGCAGAGCAATACCAACAACGCGGGTTCAATTCCTGTACCAGTATGGGGTTATCCATGAAGGCCCCACATTCTCAACCTTGCCCCGATCTTGAGGCGTGGTGATCCACGGTTAAACCACCACCTATCAGCTCTCTCTCTCTCTCTCAAAGGATCCTCTGGGACTACGGTGACTTTTATTTCCCATTCAACACACCTTACCTGTATTATTGAGCACTGAAGTTCACTGAGGTTCAAGTGGCATAGGTTAATGCCCTGTGACACTGAGGGTTTACACTAAGACTCGCTAAGTTCAGTAAAATGTTAGTGACCTCTTTCCCTGTAATTTAGTCACAGTACATCTCTCACACTGCTTGGGCTCAATTTAAGACATGTGGCAGAGTGGTGGCCTATTAACATTTTGGTTATTGTTGCTTAAAACCAATTCTGCTTAGTAATTGCATTAATTACCAACATGGTATTGCGGTATTGCGGCAATTTGTATTGCTTACTTACTGCCTATGTACCATACAATACTGCTGCTGTTGTCACAACTTCTTAAAGTTGCAATCCATTTCACACCTGTGGGTATTAGTTGGGTGAACTATAAATGAGCTCTGCATAAATAGGATCCATGTTTATTCTACTGGTCATCCCTATGAGTCTAGAAGCACAGGTGAAGAACTCAAGCTATGTATTGTTATGACCAACTGAGAAGGGGTGAGCTGGCTCTCCTCTATGCAATCTGTTGGTTAAAGTTTCTTTTTCATGAGGATATGCCTCTTCCAAATAGCAATGTATTTAACTATTTAAACTGTGAGCAAGAAGGAACCTTTCATACAAGGTTTTCTTGAGTCGAAGAAAAAGCTTTCTTTATCACCAAACTAGAGAAACACACAAATACACACACGTGTCCTTTGACTGTCCTCGAGGCATAGATTTTAAACATTGTGGCTGATTTAGGTTAACTGTTATTTTGCTTCTTGGAAGTGGTCAGATGTAGAAGATGTTGCAATTATTAAGGGATCTCGGTACACTGGTGAGTTTCTGGTGGAGTTCGCTTCGCTAAACAGGGGCATCCTTCTGACAAAAGAGAGAATGGGAGAGAGCAGCCCTCAGCTGGTTTCCTCTGTTGAAAACTTTCTGGACACTGCCTGTGTCACTCGCAGTCCCTCCCTAGTGACTGGCAGCCTTAACTTGAAATACATCACACATGCTCGATTGGGCCGGGGGTGCCGTGCCCTGTGTGGTTGTTGGGAGGTTGCGGACGGGGGCCCTGGACCCTCTCGTGGTGTGTTTGGGCTGTGGGGGAGGTCACGGAACGCTTCAGGGGTCTCAAAGCTCGGGAAACCATTTAATAATGGCGTCCCAATCCCTCGCTGCACTGGGGAGTTCTGGCAAACGGAGAAAACTGTATAAAAGGAGGACATATGCGGCCTCAGCCACGTGTTCCCCATTGAGGCCCCTTATACAACATGAGTCACGATGAATAGCCATGTGTTTCTCGGCACTGTGGGTGCCGGGAAATATGCAGGTAAACGCGGTCACTCAGGGACTTTGTTCCCATTTGGGTGAATCATGCCAGTGGCTCATTTATGTATATGTTCGCCAGATTCACTGGCACCCAGGACTCACCGGCTGTACCTGGGAGGCCTTACCAGGGTGCCGTTTAGTACTGGTCCACACAAAATGGCGCTCCAATTAACGAGGAACTAGCTCACCAGCAGGAAATCAGTTTCTCGTGTGGCGTCAGTGGAGAGAATCTCCCCAAGGCCCAAATAAAAGCAAAGTGCTTTAATTAGCCAGGTTTCTCGGTGCTGCAAGCTAAACCCGCCATCCAGATGACTTTAACTCACATCTGCTGAATTGTGCCCAGGATTTCTTTTTCTACTGTGTAATACCACTTCTGATGTTTGTTCAGTTTTTCGGAGAAGTACCAAATTGGTCTCTCTATTTCTGTTTTGTCCTTCTGGAGGGAGGTAACCCCTTCTCTGGGTCGCTATTATCGATGACCACTTTTAAATGCTTGGTTAAAGGCTGGTGCGACTGGTTTGTTTACTAAAATGGCTTCTAGCTTTTCAACAGCTGTCTGGATTTTCTTGATCCATATTACTTTTGCTTTTTTCTGTAGAACATCTGCCAGCAGGGAAGCTGCCGTGCTGAAATTTGGAACAAACTTGTGGTAGAAACAAAACATCACAAAACAATCTCATGATTTCCCATTTTGTTGTGGGAATGGGAACTGCTTGTATTTCTGCACCTCGAGGCAGTACCTGAACTTGACCACCTCCCCCACCCCCACCCCACCCCACCTCCCCCTCTCCCGCCGCTGCTCCCCCCACGGATCCTAAGTAGTGTAATGATATGTATATTGACTGGGATGTAAAGAGTTACTTACAAAGTAATGATAATGTTTCTTACCACTAGAGAGAACCACAGAATAGTCATATATATATGAAATGAAATGAAAATCGCTTATTGTCACAAGTAGGCTTCAAATTAAGTTCCTGTGAAAAACCCCTAGTCGCCACATTCCAGTGCCTGTTCGGGGAGGCTGGTATGGGAATTGAACAGTGCCTCTGGCCTGCCTTGGACAGCTTTCAAAGCCAGCGATATAGCCCTGTGCTAAACCAGCCCCCTATAAACCAGCCCACATATATCATGTGACTTCGGGGATTCTGGGAGTCTCGAATTAGGAGAGAGCTGGATAAGATAGTGAAGCATGAGAGAGAGAGCAGTTGTACTTGAGAAAATCTGCTAGTTAGAGATAGCACAGTCCAATGGAGAAACCTTCTACTTTAGGAATGTGATCGAATCTTAGTGTAATAAATTTATAGTTTTGTTTGTTAACAAAGCTTTGTGGCCTTTATTCAACACTACACATCCAAGCCATCCAGATAAAGCAAAATAGAGAACACAGCAAGTAGGTCACCTCAGTCTTAGCAAACTAGCTCTCTGTGAGATTGCCCTCTCAGCCAGCTGACTGCAATTTCTGGAAGAAGTCTTCCAGTTGCTCTGTTAGTTTCCCAGGTGTCACTGCAAACTAGGAGGTTGTCGACGTACAGTGCACAATTGGACAAGCGACCACTATCTCGTTCATCAGCCTTTGAAAGGTTGCTGGGACATTGCTGAGCCCAATTGGAGCAATCCGATACTGGTGTAACACATCCGGAGTCACAAAGACAGAGATATAAGCTGCCAGTATCCCTTAAGTAAATCTGTCTTTGTAATGTGGGCTGTGTTAACTTCCCTATCTAGGTAGTCTTCAGGTGGGGAATTGGGCAGATGACAGCTCTGGTCATTGCTATTTCAGTGGTCTATGCAGAGCCTTGTGGGGCCACCTGGTTTTGGCTCGAGCACAATAGGGGAACTCCAGCTACAGTTGCTCGACTCTGTGCGTAACTGCTCCAGCATGTAGCTCACCTCCCAAACCTGGGCCAACTGTCCTTTTAAAAAGCGTCCCTTCACTCAACCTTCTAAGCATAATCTAATGGACTTTGTTATGATCCTGCTGGAGACAAGTGACATTTATTTACTTTTTTGAATCTAAAAACCCAGGTATTTTCCATAAGAATGAAGCCTGTTCACTGTTTAAATCAAAAGAATTGTACTCCACAAAAATCAAAGAACATGAATACTAAAACTAGACTCTAAAGTAATCATCTGTGATAAAAGTATTAAATATTCAATGAATACAGATGCTTATACTTAAACCAACCTTCTTAACACAACTTTACTTCCACGTCTATTTTGTACCCCCCTCCCCACATAAACTCAAGTCAGAAACTTCAGAGAGCCGTGAACACAGCCCAGTCCATGACACAAACCTGCCGCCCATCCGTTGACTCTATCTGCACCTCCCTCTGCCTGGGGAAAGCAGGCAGCATAATCAAAGACCCAACCCACCCAGCTTACTCACTCTTCCAACTTCGTCCATCAGGAGGGAGATACAAAAGTCTGAGAACATGCACAAACAGATTCAAAAAACAGCTTCTTCCCTGTTGGAACAGACTGCTCAATGACCCTCTTATGGACTGACCTGATTAATACTACACTCCTGTATGCTTCACCTGATGCCGGTGTCTATGTATTTACATTGTGTCCCTTGTGTTGCCCTATTATGTATTTTCTTTTTATTTTCTTTTATTTCCATGTACTAAATGATCTGTTTGAGCTGCTCGCAGAAAAATATTTTTCACTGTACCTTGGTACATGTGACAATATACAAATCCAATCCAATTCAAGATGCTTATCAGAAATTGGAAGACTACTTTCTCTGTCTCTCTCTCTCTCTCTCTCTCTCGCCCCCTCTGTGTTTCTCTCCCTCTCTGCTTCTTTCTCTCTCTCTGTCTGTTTGTCTGTGTGTGTGTGTGTGTGTGTGTGTGTGTGACTCTCTCTCTCTCTCTTCACAGCCCGACTATCCCAAAATCCAACTCAGTGTTAACGAGTCCTTCATAGAATCATAGAATCATAGAATTTACAGTGCAGAAGGAGGCCATTAGGCCCATCAAGACTTCACTGGCCCTTGGAAAGAGTACACAACACAAGCCCACATCTCCACCCCATCCCCGTAACCCCACCCAACCTTTTCTTTGACACTAAGGACAATTTATCATTGCCAGTCCACCTAACCTGCACATCTTTGGACTGTTGGAGGAAACCAGAGCACCCGGAGGAAACCCACACAGAGACGGGGAGTACGTGCAGACTCCGCACAGACAGTGGCCCAAGCCGGGAATCGAACCTGGGACCCTGGAGCTGTGAAGCAACTGTGGTAACCACTGTGCTACCGTGCTGCCCGTAAAATATATCAGGTTTAAAAAAATACTTTAAACCAGAGAATACAGAATTTCAATTGAATCGTGCTGAATGAAATGTTTTTAGCAAGCTTGTGCTAAATCAAAGCACAAAAATACGGCATAAGTACAGAGCCACACCCACTCCTCACCCCTATAATTAAACAACTGTCAACCCAGGGTCAACCCACCCTGGTGAGCTGAGGTCTGTATAAAAGACAGATAGAAAGCGCACTCAGTAAGCTTTGCGCAAGTGAAGGAGACACACCCGGAGTTAGACACATCCAGAGTGGGAATTTGGAACTTGGTAATTTGGTGCAGTGAGGTAATCAGGAAAGGTAAGTGGTAAGTCTAATTCTGCTGTTTTTCAGTTAAAAGTGCAGTGTGTAGCTTAGTGTCTGATTGGCTGAAGCTGCCCCCACCCTAATTGCTGAGAGGCAGTTATCTGTCAGTCACCTGAGGCCTGTTTAGTGGCACAAAGTTGCACATTGTATTCTTCTCTTTGAAGCTTAAGTAGTGTGAGTCACCCTGGTGAGCTGAGGTCTGTATAAAACAGACGGAAAGCGCACTCAGTAAGCTTTGCGCAAGTGAAGGAGACGCAGCTGGAGTGAGACACATCCAGAGTGGGAATTTGTAACTTGGTAATTTGGTGCAGTGAGGTAATTTGGTACAGAGTGGGAGAAGGTGCTTTTTTCCTACTGCTTTGTTCTCTCTCTTTCTTCTTGCCTGTAACTTTTAATCTGCAGGGAGAGAACCAGAGAGCATCGGAGAACCTGGGAAGGTAAGTGATTTTTATTCATTTTTATTTTTATTACCTTTTCAAATTGTGTTTGTGGTGTGGGGGGGGGGGAATGTAGTGACATCACAGTAAAGCTGTGACCTGATTGGCTGGTTGGGAATCTACACTAAATTTAAAAATTAAGCATTGTTAAAATAATTAAACATAATTACTTAATTACTCAGTTATAATTTAGAGGGGTATCTAAGCCAGAGATCCGAGAGTACTGCATTTAGCTTTCACATTTATAATAGAAATCTAGTGCTAGAAAACATATAGTTAACAGTAACTTTAATAAAAAATGTTTTAAATTTAATTTACTAATTAATTGACGCAATGTCAATTAGAGGGGTGCAGTGCTCTGACTGTGAGATGTGGCAGGTCTGGGAGGCTTCCAGCGTCCTGGATGGCTTCATCTGCAGAAAGTGCACCCAACTAGAACTCCTCACAGATCGCATGGTTCAGTTGGAGCAGCAGTTGGATGCACTTAGGAGCATGCAGGTGGCGGGAAGCATCATAGATAGCAGTTATATAAATGTGGTCAAACCCAAGGTGCAGGCAGAGAAATGGGTGACCACCAGAAGGGCAGGCAGTCAGTGCAGGAATCCCCTGTGGTTGCCCCCCTCTTGAACAGGTATACCCCTTTGGATACTGTTGGGGAGGATAGCCTATCAGGGGAAAACAGCAGCAGCCAGAGCAGTGGCACCACAGCTGGCTCTGATGTTCAGCAGGGAGGGTCAAAGCGCAGAAGAGCAATAGTCATGAGGGACTCTATAGTCAGGGGCGGAGATAGGCGCTTCTGTGGACGTGAAAGAGACTCCAGTATGGTATGTTGCCTCCCTGGTTCCAGGGTCAAGGATGTCTCCGAACGGGTAGCGGACATCCTGAAGGGGGAGGGCAAACAGGCAGAGGTCGTTGTACATATTGGTACTAACAACATAGGCAGGAAGGGGCATGAGGTCCTGGAGCAGGAGTTCAGGGGGCTCGGCAGAAAATGAAAGGACAGGACCTGCAGGGTTGTGATCTCGAGATTACTCCCTGTGCCACGTGTCAGTGAGGCTAGAAATAGGAAGATAGAGCAGCTAAACACGTGGCTAAGCAGCTGGTGTAGGAGGGAGGGGTTCCGTTATCTGGACCACTGGGAGCTCTTCCGGGGCAGGTGTGACCTGTATAAGAAGGACGGGTTGCATCTAAACTGGAGAGGCATAAATATCCTTGCCGCGAGGTTTGCTAGTGTCACACGGGAGAGTTTAAACTAGTATGGCAGGGGGGTGGGTACCGGAGCAATAGGTCAGAAGGTGAAAGCACTGATGGAGAACTAGGGAATTGGGCCAGTATGGCTCTGAGGAAGAGCAGACAGGGAGATGTTGCTGAAAACAGCGGGTCTGGTGGCCTGAAGTGCATATGTTTTAATGCAAGAAGTATTATGGGTAAGGCTTAGAGCTTGGATTAGTACTTGGAACTATGATGTTGTTGCCATGACAGAGACCTGGTTGAGGGAAGGGCAGGATTGGCAGCGAAATGTTCCAGGATTTAGATGTTTCAGGCGGGATAGAGGGGGGTGTAAAAGGGGTGGCGGAGTTGCGCTACTGGTTAGGGAGAATATGACAGCTGTACGACGGGAGGACACCTCAGAGGGCAGCGAGGTATTGGGGAATGAGCCCGGCCAGGTGGTAGAGGTTTCAGTAGGGGAGCATTTCGGGAACAGTGACCACAATTCAGTAAGTTTTAAAGTGTTGGTGGACAAGGATAAGAGTGGTCCTTGTGTGAATGTGCTAAATTTGGGGAAGGCTAATTATAACAATATTAGGCGGGAACTGAAGAACCTAGATTGGGGGAGGATGTTTGAGGGTAAATCAACATCTGACATGTGGGAGGCTTTTAAATGTCAGCTGAAAGGAATTCAGGACCGGCATGTTCCTGTGCGGAAGAAGGATAAATACGGCAAATTTCGGGAACCTTGGACAACGAGAGATATTGTAGGCCTCGTCAAAAAGAAAAAGGAGGCATTTGACAGGGCTAGAAGGCTAGGAACAAATGAAGCCTTTGCGGAATATAAGGAAAGTAGGAATGAACTTAAGCAAGGAGTCAGGAGGGCTAGAAGAGGTCACAAAAAGTCATTGGCAAACAGGGTTAAGGAAAATCCCAAGGCTTTTTACACATACATAAAAAGCAAGAGGGTAGCCAGGGAAAGGGTTGGCTCGCTGAAGGATAGGCAAGGGAATCTATGTGTGGAGCCAGAGGAAATGGGAGAGGTACTAAATGAATACTTTGCATCAGTATTCACCAAAGGGAAGGAATTGGTGGATGTTGAGTCTGGAGAAGGGTGTGTAGATAGCCTGGGTCACATTGAGATCCAAAAAGACGAGGTGTTGGACGTCTTGAAAAATATTACGGTAGATAAGTCCCCAGGGCTGGATTGGATCTACCCCAGAATACTGAAGGAGGCTAGAGAGGAAATTGCTGAGGCCTTGACAGAAATCATTGGATCCTCACTGTCTTCAGGTGATGTCCCGGAGGACTGGAGAATAGCCAATGTTGTTCCTTTGTTTAAGAAGGGGAGCAAGGATAATCCAGGGAGCTACAGGCTGGTGAGCCTTAGGTCAGTGGTAGGGAAATTACTGGAGAGAATTCTTTGAGACAGGATCTACTCCCATTTGGAAGCAAATGGATGTATTAGTGGGAGGCAGCATGGTTTTGTGAAGGGAAGGTCGTGTCTCACTAAGTTGATCGAGTTTTTCAAAGAGGTCACAAAGATGATTGATGCAGGTAGGGCAGTGGATGTTGTCTATATGGACTTCAGTAAGGCCTTTGACAAGGTCCCTCATGGTAGACTGGGACAAAAGGTGAAGTCACACGGGATCAGGGGTGAGCTGGCAAGGTGGATACAGAACTGGCTAGGTCATAGAAGGCAGAAAGTAGCAATGGAAGGGTGTTTTTCTAATTAGAGGGCTGTGACTTGCGGTGTTCCACAGGGATCAGTGCTGGGACCTTTGCTATTCATAGTATATATAAATGATTTGGAGGAAAATGTAACTGGTCTGATTAGTAAGTTTGCAGACGACACAAAGGTTGGTGGAATTGCGGATAGCGATGAGGACTGTCAGAGGATACAGCAGGATTTAGATTTCAGAGATTTCATAGAATTTACAGTGCAGAAGGAGGCCATTCGGCCCATCGAGTCTGCACCGGCTCTTGGAAAGAGCACCCGACCTAAGTCCACACCTCCACCTTATCCCCATAACCCAGTAACCCCACCCAACACTAAGGGCAATTTTGGACACTAAGGGCAATTTAGCATGGCCAATCCACCTAACCTGCACATCTTTGGACTGTGGGAGGAAACCGGAGCACCCGGAGGAAACCCACGGACATGGGGAGAATGTGCAGACTCTGCACAGACAGTGACACAAGCCGGGAATCGAACCTGGGACCCTGGAGCTGTGAAGCAATTGTGCTAACCACAATACTACCGTGCTGCCCGTTCGTTTGGACACTTGGGCGGAGAGATGGCAGGTGGAGTTTAATCCGGACAAATGTGAGGTAATGCATTTTGGAAGGTCAAATGCAGGTAGGGAATATACAGTGAATGGTAGAACCCTCAAGAGTATTGAAAGTCAGAGAGATCTAGGTGTACAGGTCCACAGATCACTAAAAGGGACAACACAGGTGGAGAAGGTAGTCAAGAAGGCATAAAGCATGCTTGCCTTCATTGGCCGGGGCATTGAGTATAAGAATTGGCAAGTCATGTTGCAGCTATATAGAACCTTAGTTAGGCCACACTTGGAGTATAGTGTTCAATTCTGGTCGCCACACTACCAGAAGGATGTGGAGGCTTTAGAGAGGGTGCAGAAAGGTTTACCAGGATGTTGCCTGGTATGGAGGGCATTAGCTATGAGGAGCGGTCGAATAAACCTGGTTTGTTCTCACAACGGAGATTGAGGGGCGACCTGATAGAGGTCTACAAAATTATGAGGGGCATAGACAGAGTGTGTAGTCAGAGGCTTTTCCCCAGTGTAGAGGGGTCAATTACTAGGGGGCAAGGTTTAGAGGAGATGTACGAGGCAAGTTTTTTACACAGAGGGTAATGGGTGCCTGGAACTCGCTACCGGAGGAGGTGATGGAAGCAGGGACGATAGTGACATTTAAGGGGCACCTTGACAAATACATGAATAGGATGGGAATAGAGGGATACGGACCCAGGAAGTGTAGAAGATTTTAGTTTAGATGGGCAGCATGGTCGGCACGGGCTTGGAGGGCCGAAGGGCCTGTTCCTGTCCTGTACTTTCCTTTGTTCTTTGTTCTTTTTCTATTCTTTATCCTCCAGGTAACTTGTTCACATGATCAGTTACTGAAAGCCAGGTACATTACCTGAAATCATCACTTCGGGAAACTTACTTCTTAAAGGGATCATCACTCCAATGAAAATCGTAGGTTTCCCCAAAAGCACATTCGCCATCACAAAGTTCTAACAGCCAGGCACCTTCTTGCAACATCTTGGTCTTTAATTCTCCACAACCATTGTTACTTAAAACAGAGGGAGTAAATCAACAAGAACTCTGCTTGGTGATTAACCCAAAAGTCTTCTTCTGCTCCACAAATAGCATCTTTTACGGGACTCCTGCCCTAAATTTCTTTGTTTGACTGACTCTGACAGTCTTTGAGCCTGTGCACTATATGACCAGCTGCCTTCTCCTTTGTCCCCAGGTGTTAATACTTGTGTCTTACTTTCATTTTTTTTTTGGCTGGGCCCCTGTCCCCATGGCAATTGGGTCACATGGGCTTATCTTCAGGCAGATTTTGTAGGAAGTCATACCCCCATCTCCAAACTACTCCATTTTACCTTGAACTAAAGGAGACAGTACAATATATGACCACCTGATAAAGTCCAACCTTCGTAACAATTATCTCATGCACTATAAGGAACCTAACCTTGCAACACACCAGTATGATGAAACAGGCAGAGAAGTTAAAAATATGCCTCAACTAGTGATGGAAGCAACCCTTGGCCACCTTATGTGTACCCATGAAACTATAGCATGCAAGTTACTTTTGTGGGCTGCTTGGTGTTTGTTCCTTGCCAAATATCCTGTTCTGTGGATGGCACACAGAGTTCAGTGCTAAACAGAGTAATGCCTCTGCATTTGAAAAATAGATGAACCTTTTCCAGGTGTTACTCCTTCCCCCTCTGTGGTGCTCCATCAAATAAACAATGAGATAGTGTTCAATGTATTGGGAAGCAGCATTGCAAAACCCAATAAAGTGTGAGCACATGTACCTTAGCAATCTTTCAGAGATCAGAACATTCCAGCCCTCACTACCCCCAGGATTTGGTCACAAGTGAGACAGCACCAACCCCTATGGGCTGGATGTGTTTCCAGAGTAACTATCAGTATCACAACTCATGAAGTCGCCGGCTCACTGCCAGCAATATCGTTTAAGAAAACATTTGCAAAAATAAGCTGTTGACATGGATGAATCTCTAGCCTTTAGTGGATAATCAAGATGATCAGAGGATTAGATAGGGTGGACATTGAGAGCCTTTTTCCTCGGATGGTGATGTCCAGCATGAGGGACATAGCTTTAAATTGAGGGGAGATAGATACAGGACAGATGTCAGAGGTAGGTTCTTTACTCAGAGAGTAGTAAGGGCGTGGAATGCCCTGCTTGCAACAGTAGTGGACTCGCCAACACTAAACGCATTCAAATGGTCATTGGATAGACATATGGACGATAAGGGAATAGTGTAGATGGGCTTTAGAGGGGTTTCACAGGTCGGCGCAACATCGAGGGTCGAAGGGCCTGTACTGCGCTGTAATGTTCTATGTTCTATGTTCCATGTTCTAAATGAAGAAGGGTCAGATCAATGTACAGTACAGCTTTTATAGCCTTCAATATTGCAACAATAATTTATATTTATACAGCACCTTTAACATAATGAAAAGTCTCACGATTCTTCTCACAACTGAATCCAGGTAAAATAAATAAGAATTATTATTTTTTATATTTAATGTTGCGAAATTGCATTATTTTTTCCAAAATCTTCTTGGGTTGTGTTAATCTATGAAAGCTCTCCCCCTGATCTCATGATCCTGCCAGAAGTTTTAAAATGATTAAATATACTGTTTTGTGACTTTCATTCCATGTCATGCTATCCTGCCTTGTCTTTTGACATTTGAAGAAAAACCTTTGTTCATTAGTTTGAACAAACCAATGGAAATAATTTTCAGAATCTGTAAGGAGAGAACATGTGTGATTTCTGAACTATTTCTATTACTAATGTTTCGAAACAAAATTTAACAATGGTTTATTATCTCTTGAATTAGTTAAGGCAAATGTTTCATGATAAAGTTCTGAAAACTTCCCACAGTATAGCTTTTCCTCGTTTTATTTTTGTCTTGCCTGCTGAGTGAGCTATTGTTCCTAATGCGTTTCTCAGCTTTGTCGGATCTTTTCTCAATAATATTATAAAGCACCTCGAAAAAGAAATCACAATATTAAAACACCTTGTTCAACCCAAGAATCTCTGCTGACATGGTGGCAAAGTGGCTGGCACTGCTGCCTCACAGCGCCAGGGACCCAGGTTCAATTCCACTCACTTGTGGAGTTTGCAAGTTCACCCCATGTCTGTGTGGGTTTCCTCCGGGTGCTCCAGTTTCTTCCCACAGTCCAAAGATGTGCAGGTTAGGTGGATTGGCCACGCTAAATTGCCCCCTAGTGCTCAAAAATGGTTAGCTGGCATTACTGGTGATGCATGATTAATTATTGCGAAAGCGAGATTAGAGAATAATCGAAGGCTTTATTAGACAAGATGTGTTCCCCAGCAGCTCGTGACAGAAAATGGCTGCAGCCGGGAATGAACACCTCTTTATACCATCCACTGGGCAGAACCAGCAGACAGGGATTTACCCATGTATCGCTAATACAGTAGTACCTCCAACACAGGTACCGTAATACATATAATACGGTCTACCACATTCACCCCCTGTTGAAAAAAAGTCCAGCGGGGGTGGTGGCAAAGCCTTTAACAGTAACAATAACAACCACAGTAACAATTACAATGAATAAATTAATGGTCCTCTGCGATCGTCGCAATCTTGGTGGTGATACAGGACCCGACTCAGGCATTTTCAACTCCGGGAGCGCGCAGTCCTCTGCTTCGAGTAACGAGCCTCCGGGTAATGAACCAGTGGGAGGACGGATCCTCCTGGGGCGGGGACTGCGGTGAGGTGCGCTGGTGGGAAAGTGGATGGAGCAGAGAAGAATGGTTCGGGTGGAGGGGTTGGTGAGGGGGCCGTGGGTGGGGATCCAGCGGGTGCCTGATCCCGGAGGGAGACCATGTCCTGGCATCTGTCGGGGTGTGCCACGTAGGCGTACTGCGGGTTAGCATGAAGAAGGTGGACCCTCTCGACCAACAGGTCAGACTTATGGGCCCGCGCATGTCTCCGGAGCAGGACGGGTCCAGGAGCTGCCATCCTGCCATGTTGGGAGTGATGTCCCGGAGGTGGATTTCCTGGGAAAAACAAGAAGACGTTCATGGGGGGGTTCATTAGTTGTGGTACACAGGAGTGACCATATGGAATGGAGTGCATCCGGGAGGACCTCCTGCCAGTGAGAGACCGGGAGATATCTGGACCGTAGGGCCAGCAGAACGGCCTTCCAGACCGTCCCGCTCCCTCTCTCCACCTGCCCATTTCCCCGGGGGTTGCAGTTGGTCATCCTGCTTGAGACAATGCCCTTGCTGAGCAGGAATTGACGCAGCTCGTCACTCATGAAGGACGACCCCCTATCGCTGTGTACGTAGGTGGGGAAACCGAACAGTATGAATATACTGTGGAGGGCTTTAATGATGGTGGCAGCAGTCATGTCGGGACAGGGGATGACAAAGGGGAATCAGGAGAACTCATCGACCATGTTCAGAAAGTACGTATTGCAGTCGGTGAAGGGGAGGGGCCCTTTGAAGTCTATACTGAGGCACTCAAAGGGGCGGGAGGCCTTCACCAGGTGTGCTTTATCTGGCCGGTAGAAGTGCGGCTTGCACTCTGCGCAGATTTGGCAGTTTCTGGTGACGGTCCTGACCTCCTCTATGGAGTAAGGCAGGTTGCGAGTTTTGATGAAGTGGAAGAACCGGGTGACCCCCGGGTGGCAGAGGTCATCGTGTAGGGTCCTGAGTTGGCCCACTTGTGCACTGGCGCATGTACCGTGGGATAGGGCATCAGGAGGCTCGTTGAGCTTCCCAGGATGATACAAGATCTCATAATTGTAGGTGGAGAAGCTCGATCCTCCACCTCAGGATCTTATCGTTTTTTATCTTGTCCCGCTACATATTACTAAACATGAAGGCAACCGACCGTTGTTCAATGAGGAGCTTGAATCTCCTGCCGGCCAGGTAATGCCTCGGATGCCACACAGCTTCTAGAATGGCCTGGGCCTCCTTTTCGACAGAGGAGTGTCGGATTTCAGAGGCATGGATGGTGCGGGAAAAGAAGGCCACCGGCCTGCCCTCCTGGTTGTGGGTGGCTGCCAGAGCTACGTCCGATGCGTCGCTCTCAACCTGGAAGGGGAGGGACTCATTGACAGCATGCATCGTAGCCTTTGCGATGTCTGCCTTGATGCGGTAGAAGGCCTGGTGGGCCTCAGCCGACAGCGGAAAAACTGTGGACTGGATTAGTGGGTGGGCCTGGTCCGCGTAATTGGGGACCCACTGGGCATAATAAGAGAAAAACCCCAGGCATCGTTTCAGGGCCTTGTGGCAGTGGGCAAGAGGGAACTCCATAAGGGGGCGCATGCTGTCGGGATCGGGCACTATTACTCCATTCTGCACTACGTAGCCAAGGATGGCTGAGCGATCAGTGCTGAACACGCATTTCTCCTTGTTATAAGTGAAATTAAGGAGTTTGGCGATGTGGAGGAATTTGCGGAGGTTGGCGTCATGGTCCTGCTGATCGTGGCCACAGATGGTGACGTTATCGAGGTATGGGAAGGTGGCCCGCAATCCGTACCGGTCAATCATCCGGTCCATCTCCCGTTGGAAGACCGAGACCCCATTAGTGACACCGAAGGGGACCCTAAGGAAGTGATAGAGGCGGCCATCTGCTTCGAACGCAGTTTATTGGCGGTCCTCCGAGCGGATGGGAAGCTGGTGGCAGGCAGACTTTAGGTCCACTGTGGAGAAGACCCGGTACTGTGCAATCTGATTGACCATATCAGACATGCGTGGGAGGGGGTGCGTGTCGGGCTGCGTGTACCGGTTGATGGTCTGACTTTAGTCAATGACCATCCTGTGCTTCTCCCCGGTCTTTACAACTATCACTTGGGCTCCCCAGGGGCAGTTGCTGGCCTCGATGATGCCTTCCTTCAGCAGCCATTGGACTTCCGACCTAATGAAGGTCCTGTCCTGGATACTGTATCGTCTGCTCCTGGTAGCAACGGGTTTGCAATCCAGGGTGAGGTTCGCAAACAGGGAAGGCGGGTAGACCTTAAGGGTCGTGAGGCCGCAGACGGTGAGGCGGGGTATGGGTCCGCCAAATTTAAAAGTCAGGCGCTGGAGGTGGCACTGGAAGTCCAGGCCCAGGAGTGCGGCAGCGCAGAGGTGGAGGAGGACGTAGAGCCAGAAGTTGTTAAACTCTACACCCTGGATAGTGAGGTTTGCAATGCAGAACCCCCGGATTTCCACAGAATGGTATCCGGAGGCCAGGGAGACTTTCTGCTTAACGGGGTGTACCGTGAGGGAGCAGCGCCTTACCATGGTGGGGTGAACAAAGCTCTCCGTGCTCCCGGAGTCGAAAAGGCAGGAAGTCTTGTACCCGTTGAGTTCCACCGTCGTGGTCGTGGTCGCGAGGTTCCGTGGCCGATACTGGTCCAGAGTAATGGAGGCGAGATGCGGCAGATGCTGGGAGGCCCCGGGTTGAACAGCGGTGAAGGAGGTCACATAAGGCGATAAATGGCCAGTCGGATCGGGGGTCCTGCGGTACTGTCCAAGATGGCCGCCCTATGGGTCGCACATAGCAGTCGGTGGACAAGATGGTGGTGCCCACGGGCCGCACAAGGATTGCGAGAGGGGGAATGGTGGCGGACCGGGTCGCCTGCGGGGTGTGCGGAGACGGCGGTGGCTGACCAGGCCTGGCATACCACCACAAAGTGCCCCTTCTTACCGTATCCTTTGCACGTCGCTGATCGGGCCGGGCAGCGTTGCAGGGGGTGTTTGGCCTGCCCACAAAAGTAGCATCTGGGCCCCGCGGGATTGACCAGCTGCCGCACGGCGCAGGCTTGCGGTGAATTGGAGGATGAGGTCGGGTTGGAAGCAGGTGGGGTCGACGCTGTCCATAGGGGTGCCACGCTGCTGGGGGCGTATGCCTCGCCTGGCCAACTCTAAAGAGTTTGCGAGTCTCCTCGTCTCCTTAAGATCTAGTGTATCTCCTCCTAACAGCCGCTGGCGGATCTGTGTGGACAGCATGCCTGTGACGAAGGCGTTCAGTGTGCTCGGTAGCCGACACTTGCCGACAGTCGCAGTTCCTGCCGAGGGCTAGCAGGGCGCGGTAGAAGTCGTCCAGCGATTCCCCCGGGATTTGGCGTTTGGTGGTCAGAAGATGTCTAGCATATACTTGGTTCACTGGGCAAATATAATGCCCTTTCAGCAGTGCCATAGCTTCAGCGTAGTTAGGCGCGTCCCTGATGAGTGGAAAAATTTCGGACTCACCCTCGAGTAGAGGATCTGTAAGTTTTGATCCTCCGTGGGTGGGCCTGTGGAAGTCCTGATGTAGCTCTGGAAGCAAGCCAGCCAGTGATCAAAGATGGCCAAAGCGTTTGCCGCGTGGGGGCTCAGTTGCAGACGGTCCGGCTTGATGCAGGGCTCCATCTTTGTCTAATAAATTGATGCACGATCAATTATTGCGAAAGCAAGATTAGAAAATAATTGAAGGCTTCATTAGACAAGATGTGTTCCCCAGCAACTCGTAACAGAACGTAGCTGCAGCCGGGGATGAACACCTCTTTATACCATCCACTGGGCAGAGCCAGCAGACAGGGATTTACCCACGTATCTCTAATACAGTAGTACCTCCAACACAGGTACCATAATACATATAATACGGTATACCACAACCGATTTACAGGATAGAGTGGGAGCATTGGCCTAGATAGGGTGCTCTTTCAGAGGGATGGTGTAGACTCAATGGGCCAAATGGCCTCCTTCTGCACTGTAATGATTATATTCTATTAATCTAGTCAGGTCACTCCGTGTGGAGTTTGCACATTCACCCTGTGTCTGCGTGGCTCTAACCCCCACAGCCCAAAGATGTGCAGGTCAGGTGGATTGGCCATGCTAAATTGCCCCTTAATTGGGGAAAAAAGAATTGGGTACTCTAAATTAAAAAATAAAGAAATAATTATGTATCCTGGTCTGCCAACAAGGAATTAATCATGCAGTGGTTTCTTTCAAATTTTTTAAAAATTGTATTTTTTAATAAATTTAGAGTACCCAGTTCAATTTTTCCAATTAAGGGGCAATTTAGCTTGGCCAATCCACCTACCCTGCACATCTTTGGGTTGTGGGGGCGAAACCCACGCAAACACGGAGAGAAAGTGCAAACACTGCACGGACAGTGACGCAGGGCTGGGATCGAACCTGGGACCTCGGCTAATGCTAACCACTGCGCCACCGTGCTGCCATCGATTTCTTTCAAATTTATTCTATTAATCTAGTACCAGGGTCCTCAGCACAGAAGCAGCAGAGGATGCATAATTATTGCGTAAACAACCATACTCAATCAAATTTACCAAAAGCTGTACAACATCCAAATTTCTGGAGCCAGATGTTTCATTTGAAGCATCTTTAATGCTGATGGTGATCTCGTACTGCTATGCTGCATTTGTGAAAAGACAGAAAGAGTAACAGTGACAGACTTTTTAAGCTCATGCTCATTTCCCTAAGGAAAAAAAGAAACAATAAAGCCTGCTGCATTGTATTCAGTGGTACACTGATACTGGGACAGAGTGACAGAATTAACATAAGGTTGCTTATGAATCCCGTTATGTTTTTGTAAACATTGGAATTTAAACTTGTGGGGCGGGATTCTCCATTGGTTGATACTGGAATTGGGAAATGCGATTAGGCAGAAAACCGGTTCCGAAGGCAAAATCGTGGCGGCCGCCGATTTATTTTTTTAAAATATTTTTATTCTCCTGCTTTTTCACATTTTCTCCCAAATTTACACCCACCAACAATAAACAATAATCTGTAACAAATATGTCAATCCCCATATCAATAACAACGATCCCATCCTCCCACCAAACCCCAAACATTAGCCCGCATGTTCACACAAACAAATGACAAAAAGGAATCAGGAATCACCCATAGTCACCATTAGGGCCGAAGGGCCTGTTCCTGTGTTGTAATTTTCTTTGTTTATTAACACACAAATCCTTCCCCCAACCCTCCCAAGCACTCCCCCCCCCCCAACTATTGTTCGATGTTATCCAGCTCTTGAAAGTGCATAATGAATAATGCCCATGAATTGTAGAACCCCTCCATCCTTCCCCTCAGTTCAAACTTAACCTTCTCAAGAGTCAAGAATTCCAATAGGTCCCCCCACCCTGCCAGGGCACAGGGTGGAGAGTTGCTCTCCAACCCATGGCAGTCGCCAATTTAATGCCAAATCACAATACTCCGTTGCCTCGGCAGTGCCGTCAATGCGTTCCAATGCATACAGTAAATATCGTTGGCTTATCATTAGTGAGCCTGACCCGGTATTCTCTGTGGCCTTTGCAATTCTCCGCCTTCAATTGGCCGAATTCTCAATGGCAAGGTTCACTTGTGCTTCTAAAAATTGAGAAACAGGTGCCTGATGGGACTGGGGGTGTCCAGGCACAGACTGCCATTGCCAGGCACCAATGGGGCCAGGGAATTGGGGATGGTGGAACATGCGGGGGCAGAGTCCGCAGTGCCAACCAGGGGCACCATATAGCCCGTTAGGCCTGGTTGGGCACGGGGATATGCATGATGCTAACATGTCGACCTTTCACCCCTGCAGAAAATACATATTGGAATTCAACTAGCAATGGTGGCCTTCCTGCTAGTCACCACAGCCCTGGGAGATGCATTGCGGCTGTGCGACCTGGAACTGCTCGAGGAGGAGGAAGCTGCAGCAGCGGAGCTGTAGTAATCGAGTGTGCAGCAGAGGACAGGAGCCATCCACTGAGGGTGCTGAGCCTTCCATCCAATAGGCCAAGGAAGAGGAAGAGGTACAAAGGAGGCGCTGCTTGAGGCTACAGGTGCATCGGCAGCACCTATCATTCGAGGACCTTTCGGACCGGGCATGCCATCGAAGACTCCGGCTGAGCAGGGGAACAGTATCTGCCACATTATTGTGTGGCTGCTACCCTGAGGGGATGGGGAGGACACCAACTCCTGATGGCCATCGAGGTAATGGTCGCCCTGAACGTTTACGCCTTCCAGGGTCCTTCCAGGCACCGAGTGGGGACCTGTCTGGGATCTCACAGAGCTCGGTGCTTCTGCGCCATCATGGAGGCCCTGTATGCCCAGTCGGCACAATACATCCATTTTAAAGAGGACCAAGCCTTTCTGGATTTGGTTCGGTGCCATCGCCAACATGCCTCGGGTCCAGGGGGATGATCTACTGGATACATGTTGCCTTATCAGCAGATGACAGGCTGCTCTACACAAACCGCAAGGGGTTCAACTTGATGAACGTGCTGCTGATACGTGACCATCAGCTGCGCTTCAAGCACGTCTTCTGCGCCCCATACCCGGGCAGTGTGCACAATGCCTTCATCATTGCACACTGGACGTCCTGCCGATTGGGAGGTTGGATTATGGGCGACAGGGTTTATCCACTGTGGTCATGGTTGATGACACCTATCCGAAGGCTCCAGACCGGCACGGAGACCTGCTACAATGATGCCCATGCAGTGACCGGGGACGAATATGGGCAAGACATGGGGCCAACATGCAAGGGATTCTCTAATTGTCTCCAGGTTGACTGATTGGAGAAAAATGGTCAGGGGCACGGACACAGCACCACCCCCCCACCCCCCCCCCCACTCAACTGCCTGCAACCTCCTCCGTGAAACATACCTGCGCACTACAGGGTTCTGGGCTTTGGTTTGACACTAACGGCGGGTCTGGTCCATGGGATGGAGGGTGATGACAATCAGCTCTGTGATGAGCTCTGGTGCTCCACATCATTTGACAATGTCTGACTCCTGCCCGTGGTAGCACTTTCCACCATCTACCTAGGTGATCCCTGCATGCGAGCTGGCCATTCCATCACACGGTGCCAGCGAATCCCTGGGGTGGTGGTGGTGGGGACGGTCGGGGCAAGAGGGTAGGAAGAAATTCCCACATACAGCAGTGTAAAAATATCCAGATAATCCCAGAGAGAGCTAAATATTGGCCAGGACATTCAGGATAAATCCCCTCTTCTTTTTTAAGTAGTGCCATAGAATTTGTACACTGCCTGAGTGAGCAGATGGGACCTCAGTTTGAGGGCTCATCCAAACGATGGTACCGCTGACACTGCAACACTCCCTCAGTACGGCAGCAGAGTGACAGCTAGATTCTCGTGCTCATCTAGAGTGGGATTTGAACCCACAATTTTCTGACAGTGGGGGAAGAATATTACCCACTGAACCACAGTAGACGTGCTTAATTGCCATGATCTCCCTCTTTGCTGCTTATACTGTTGTAATTTCCTCATTTTTCCCTTCCATAAAAAACTGAAGTGAAATATCAGTAACCCTGCCATTTCTGATCACCTCCAGGGAGTTTACCTCACTCATCCCTTTCAAAGCCACACTGTTAACATACATTTACAGATGTCTCTAATGTCCGTGATCTTGCTGACTTTTACTTTACATTTTTCACAGCGCTAAGACCTGAAGCACATTTAATTATTGGCAAGTCAGCAGAATCTTTCCATTTCAACAGAATTAAATTTTAATTGCTATTTATTTTTAATGCTTGAAAAGGCTTGTGTAATGGAGGAAGTGAAGGTTATAAGGCAATTTCTGGGTTCATAATATATAAGAATAGCTGAACCATTGCTAACCAGGTCTATGACATTAACAGAATTCCTTTTTCATTTCTGTATTCCTACTTCTATAGGCAGAAATCTCCCAGCCAAATTGGGTCGGATTTTGGGTGGGGGGGCAGGAGTTAATTCCCTTGAATTTCACGTTGGTTCAGGATCCTGATAACATCTCTCTCTTCCAACTTTCTGCCAAGCAGATTTCAAGTCCAGCAGTGAACCCCTTTGTGTCTGGCAGGGAACCAATTGAGCTAATTAAAAAGGCAATTAGGAACATTTTTAATCCTGGAGTCCTTTTTTCCCAACAGTGCAACATTGACACCTTGCTAGCATGATCAAGGCAAGTAGACAGCAGGAAGAGCTTCTTCAATGAAACTGATCAACTATGAATGCCTTGAGCACTGACATTGAAGAGCCCTAGCCTTGGTCAGATGAGAGACTGCGGTTCAAAGTACTTCTTCTCTAAGAGATTGCAATCACACCTTGACAGGTGACGGCAAACTTCAGCTGCTCGATCCATGTCTCATTTCTTGCAGTGGCTGCCCTTTTCCCCATCTTTGGGGGAGTTCACCTCACAACACCTCAGGTTTCACAGAATGACCTCCAGGTGAAAGGCCCAGGGGTGTGAGGAATCTTCCCAGATTTCCACTCTGTTCCTGTGATTGTTGCAGCCAACTAAATCCAGGTGCTGGTGAGCCCTTGTAAACGGTGCTGTGGTCCCTTTAAGAAATCCTTCCTGTGGCTGAATACACATGGGCCTGGGTTCTCCGCCACTCTCTACCAATAATGGAGTTGCTGTAGTAGCGGAAAATCAAAAAATCGGGACCAGTGTCAGATGTCAACATGTGCCAATCTGACTGCGATGCTCCAGCTCCCGTTGGTGGCGGGATCGGGTTTGCACCCGCGCGCCGGCAGGAGCATGTACATGGATGCAAATGGGTCATTCCCGGCACCCTTTTCTCCGTCCCTCCATGGTTCTCCAGTCCTCTGGATAAGGGAGCCACGTGGGTGGGGATTACTACCGGTCACACCAAATGTGAGCCTGATATGAGTGCCTTCACAGTGGGCCAACAGCATAACTCCCCAGCCCCACAATGCACAACCTGCCCGCCCCTACCCTACCAGATCGATCCCCATGGCGCCACTCCCCAGAGACCCCCTAAAATTGGAGATTACCCCTAAGAAACCATAAATAGGGGAACCCCACAGGAACCCACTTGCCAACAAGAGGTGGGGGCACATTGCATTTGGTACTGGGTAATGAACCGGGCCAAGTGTTCGATTTGTTTGTGTGAGAGCACTTTGGAGATAGTGACCACAATTCGGTGTCTTTCACTATTACAATGGAGAAGGATCGGGCCATACGGCAGGGCAAGGTTTATAATTGGGGGAGGGGTAAATATGATGCGATTAGGCAAGAATTAGGGAGCATAAGATGGGAACAGAAACTGTCAGGGAAAGGCACAAATGAAAAGTGGAGCATGTTCAAGGAACAAATACTGTGTGTCCTTGATAGGTATGTCTCTGTCAGGCAGGGAGGAAATGGCCGTGTGAGGGAACCATGGTTCACAAAAGAGGTTGAATGTCATGTCAAGAGGAAAAAGGAAGCATATGCAAGGATGAGAAAACAAGGTTCAGTAGGGTCACTTGAGGGTTACAAGGTAGCAAGGAATGAGCTAAAAAAAAGGGCTTAGGAGAGCTAGGAGGGGGCATGAGAAGTGCTTGGCAGCTCGGATCAAGGAAAACCCCAAGGCTTTTTACTCTTGTGTGAGAAATAAAAGAATGACCAGGGTGAGGTTAGGGCCAGTCAAGGACAGTAGTGGGAACTTGTGCATGGAGTCAGAAGAGATAGGAGAGGTGTTGAATGAATACTTTGCTTCAGTGTTCACCAAGGAGAGGGGCCATGTTTTTGAGGATGAGAGTGTGATACAGGCGGGTAGGCTGGAGAATGTAGATGTTCTGAGGGAGGATGTATTAGCAATTTTGAAAAACCTTTGGGTCGATAAGTCCCCTGGCCAGATGGGATATATCCTAGGATTCTTTGGGAGGCAAGGGATGAGATTGCAGAGCCTTTGGCTTTGATCTTTAGGTGCTCACTGTCTACTAGGATAGTGCCAGAGGATTGGAGAGTGACGAATGTTGTTCCTCTGTTCAAAAAAGGGAATAGGAATGACCCTGGTAATTATAGGCTGGTTAGTCTTACTTCGGTGGTCGGTAAGTTAATGGAAAAGGTCCTGAAGGATAGGATTTATGATCATTTGGAAAGATGCAGCTTAATCCGGGATAGTCAACAAGGATTTGTGAAGGGTAAGTCTTGCCTCACAAATTTGATTGAATTCTTTGAGGAGGTAACTAAGTGTGTAGATGAAGGTAGAGCAGTTGATGTCGTATACATGGATTTTAGTAAGGCGCTTGATAAGGTTCCCCATGGTCGGCTCATGAAGAAAGTAAGGAGGTGTGGAATAGAGGGAAATTAGGCCAATTGGATAAGTAACTGGCTATCACATAGAAGACAGAGGGTGGTGGTGGATGGAAAACCTTCAGACTGGAGACCAGTTACCAGCAGTGTACCATAGGGATCAGCGCTGGGTCCTCTGCTATTTGTGATTTTTATCAATGACTTGGAGGAGGGGGCTGAAGGGTGGGTCAGTAAATTTGCTGATGACACCAAGATTGGTGGAGTAGTGGACGAGGTGTAGGGCTGTTGTAAGCTGCAAAGAGACATTGATAGGATGCAGAGCTGGGCCAGAAAATGGCAGATGGAATTTAACCCTGATAAGTGCGAGGTGATTCATTTTGGTGGGAAAAATTTGAATGTGGATTACAGGGTCAATGGCAGGGTTCTGAGGAATATGGAGGAACAGAGAGATCTTGGTGTTCATGTCCACAGATCTCTGAAGGTTGCCACTCAATTAGATAGAACCGTGAAGAAGGCTTATAGTGTGTTAGCGTTTATTAACAAGGGGCTTGAGTTTAAGAGCCATGGGGTTATGCTGCAACTGTACATGACCCTGGTGAGACCACATTTGGAATATTGTGTGCCGTTCTGGTCACCTCACTATAGGAAGGGCGCAGAAGCATTGGAAAAGGTGCAAATGGTATTTACCAGGATGCTGCCTGGTTTGTAGGGTAGGTCTTATGAGGAAAGGTTGAGGGAGCTAGGGCTTTTCTCTTTGAAGCAGAGGAGGATGAGAGGCGACTGAATAGAGGTTTATAAGATGATGAGGGGGATAGATAGAGTGGATGTTCAGAGACTGTTTCCTCGGGTGGATGTAGCTGTTACAAGGGGGCATAACTATAAGGTTCAGGGTGGGAGAAATTGGAAGGATGTTCGTGGTAGGTTCTTTACTCAGAGAGTGGTTAGGGTGTGGAATGGACTGCCTGCTGTGATAGTGGAGTCGGACACTTTAGGAACTTTCAAGCGGTTATTGGATAGGCACATGGAGCACACCAAAATGACAGGGAGTGGGATAGCTCACTCTTGGTTTTGGACAAAGCTCGGCACAACATCGAGGACCGAAGGGCCTGTTCTGTGCTGTACTGTTCTATGTTCTAAAGCAAGGGTGGGCAAACTACGGCCCGCGGGCCGCATGCAGCCCGCCAAAGGTCTTTATGCGGCCCACCAAGATCAAGTCATTAAAAAAAAAGAATTTTTTTAATTTTAAGGTTAATGGGGGGGCTGTTGGGTTACTGGTATAGGGTGGATACGTTGACTTGAGTAGGTTGATCATTGCTCGGCACAACATGTGTTTCATGTGAAGTTTCTACTTTAAAATATTAATTAATAAAAATTAATTGCTTTTTTTTTCTTTAAAAACCTTTTATTTTGGCTATTTTAAATATTAATTATTTTACTTAATATACTATGCGGCCCTTTAAAATTGTGAATTTCTGAATGTGGCCCTTGCACGGAAAAGTTTGCCCACCCCTGTTCTAAAGGAACCCCCGCCGGGAACCCCTAACTAAAGGAATCCCCAGAAAGACCCCCTAATTAAAGGAAGCCCCCAGAGGGAACCACTAACTAAAGGAACCCGCCACAGAGACCCCAGACTAATGAAACCTCCCACAGAGACTGCCTAACTAAAAGAATCTCCAACAAAGAAACCGTAACTACAGGGATCCCCAAAGAGACCCCGAACTAGAGGGATGCCCACAGGGATCCCGAATGAAAAGAACCCCACAGAGACCCCCTAATTAGAGGGAACCCCTACAGACCCCCCCCCCCACCCACCCACCCCCACCCCCGCCCCCCCACCCACCCCCACCCCCGCCACAGAACCCCAGATAAAAAACCCTGTCTGGAAGCTAGAGTAGCTGGCCTTGGGACTTCGATATTGGGCAGCCCACTCAAAATGGCGGCCCATTAGCAGGATTCCCTTGAGAATCCCACCTATTTGTCGCCTTGCATAAATTTGCATGGTGAGGAATATTGAATTATTTCCTGATTTGCGCTCCCAGGGGGAGCATAAATCGGTAGCAATTCTCCTCTGGCGAGAGAACATATTTTTGCACAGTACAGCTCCAGACCGGGATGTCACCGACAATGGTTTTTCAGGGTTGTCCTGCAAAGTGTGGCTTCATACACCATTGGAAGTTGCGATCCAAAGGTGATACAAAATAAACAATTTCTGCTGTCATAACCTGCTTGCTTGCCATTGGCTGGGGACTAATGGCAATCCCACAATCCTTTGGGAGTATGAGCTTCCCCAATGCGGGCGGCGGAGAAATCATTGGCAGATTCCCTACATAAATAAAGCTGACCAGTTTGGAACCAGCTGAAGAGGAGTGAGCAGCAAGGGAGTTGCCGCTGCATATATTTGTTATTGTAAATAAATGTTATTTATTTCTATCCTTCAACTCGTGCTGGATTCTTCATGGCCCTCACAAAATCTGCCCACAGGAGACATGAATATAATGAGTTTCAAGGATTCTTCATTGAGCAAGATTTGCCAGAACTTACATTTCAGATCCAAGACGCTGAAAACCTTAGCATTTGGCATGTCTGCTATCAGCTGTTCCACTGTCTTCATAGAGTGATGAGGTTGGAGTAGTGCTTTATTTAAGTGTGCTGGGTCAATGTAAATCTCAGTCGTGCCATCTGTCTTTACTGCAGCCACCATTGCTGAAACACATTCTGTGGCCTTACCTACGAGAAGTATGACATCCAGCTTGTTGACTACTTTCTGCTTCATGGCTATTGGCGCACTCTTCGGAGCACAGATTGTTGGTGATGCCGAATTATCTAGTCTCATGTGGAATATTACTGGTAGCTTAGCAATGACATTGCAATTGAAGAGGTCTTTGTACTTTATCATTTCTGGGGCCTGGTACCTCTGAACCAGGTTGGATGAGCCCCAGAGTGTTGCTGTACCAAAAACCAGCAGTGGCCCTACATTCTTTTGACTACATGCAACTTGAAGTTACCCTGTGTGCAATGGAGAGTGACCACACCATCTGTGCAGATGTTTGTACAGCAGAGGCCACAAGGTCCACGTGGTTGTTGGGGCCCAGTGCTGCATAATGGTCTAGCCTCCATATCATTCACCTTGCAATACATTTCACTTTGCTCTAGTGTTAATCTTTAACTTAGGTTTTGTGTTGCTGCAAATCATGTTCAGGGGGTGAAAATCTCACCCTTCTCTGTGACAGCGTTGACACTCTCACAGTAGAGTGCAATTGGAGACTCAGTGGTTTAGTTGCTCTGGCTGAGCTCCAGTTCATCACTTTGCTGGCGCTCCTAACCTTGGCAGACTGACTGGCCGCAATGTGGCTGGTGGCAAAGGAAAGCCACTGTGCTCTCAATCTGCAGCTTTTTCCAAAATGATCCCACTGGCCACATTTATTACAGTGTTTATCATACACCAAACATGTAGTTCTGAGGATGATGGCCACCGCAATTGAGACAGGACATGCCCTGTGTCGCAAAAGCTTCTGTTACCCACCTAAACTTCTTGTGGCTTTTTTCAGACTGTTCGTTTTGCATGTAAATACTAATGGCTGTTCGTAGTGCTAAATCTTTCTCTCGCAACATCTGCTTGTGGGTTAGATCGCTGTGGACACCACAGATTATTTGATCCCTAACTAACTCATCGATAATGGCGCCAAATGTACATTTCTTTGTTAAGATTCTCAAGGTTACCGTATATGATAGTATCTATTCATCAAATCTTTACCCTGTGGTGTTAAATATGTGCCTGCCGAATATTATATTCTTCACTGGCAGACAAATGTTTTCAAACTTTTTAATGATTATTTGTCTATAGCCTCAGGGCCCACTAGATTTAGTATAGTGTGCTTGTGCCTTTTTTGATTTGCCTGATAACCCAGCACCACAATAAATATGCCACCCCTTTACAAACTTGGCCCGAACAACGAGCAGTTCGATGTAGCCAAGTCTTTGTACTGCACTGCCAACTCCTGACACCATGTAGAAGTGCTGGGTTTTGATGGCTGACGACCATGGACTTATAACAAACAATTGTTTATTCAGTCCTCTGAGCAGTTCTCAGATGCTTCCATTCTGCCTGCACTCCGGGGAGAACTCCCACACTTCCATCGCGTGACCCTTTGGGTAGCCATGTCATCACAGCATCATGCGACCATTCAGTCTACAATTTCTAATCCATCAAGGTGTGAATTTGAACAAGACAGAAAAGTGAAGAAACTGCAAACTCACCTTAAACTAGTTCTTGGAGAAATTCAAAGTTATTAGAAATTTACCAAGGGAATACTCTGATGGGTGGACTGGATTGACCAAAGGATTTGTCTTGCTTGGAACTGTCATCATGTAACAAAGAACAAGAAAGTAAAATAGCTTTTCTTTTTTTTTTAATTTAGCGTACCCAATTCATTTTTTTCCAATTGCGGGGGCAATTTAGCGTGTTCAATCCACCTAACCTGCGCATCTTTTGGGTTGTGGGGCGAAACCCACGCAAACACGGGGAGAATGTGCAAACTCCACACAGCCAGTGACCTAGAGCCAGGATCAAGTCTGGAACCTTGGCGCCGTTAGGCAGCAGGGCTAACCACTGCACCTCTGTGCTGCCTGTAAAATTACTCTTTAATTGTACACAGATGGATTACTTGAAGAAAAAATAGGGGACGGGATTCTCCGACCCCCTGGCGGAGAATATTCTCCAGCCACCACCCCCCCTCCAAAACCCGTCGACGTGGAACGCGCCGCGCACCTCAGAGAAATTCGAGGACCGGCGCGATGCAACAGGTCCCGAGGCCGCCCCAATTCTCCGGACCACCTATTTAACGGCGTCAACCGTTGACGCTGGCCAGCGTGGAGGTGGGGGTCGGCGTGGGGCGGCCGCCAGAGAACTGAGGGGAGGGGGGTTGGGGAGGGTGCGTGGCGGGGGGATTGGGGAGGACGAGTGATGGAGAGGGTGCGTGCCGGAGAAGAGAGGGGGGGGGGCTTGGGGAGGGTGCGTGCTGGAGAGGAGAGGGGGGAGTTGGGGAGGGTGCATGCCGGAGAGGGAGGGGGGGGTTGGGGAGGGTGCATGCCAGGGAGGAGAGGGGCAGGGAGGGGTTGGGGAGGGTGCATGCCAGGGAGGAGAGGGGTGGGGAGGGGTTGGGGAGGGTGCCTGCCGAGGAGGAGGAGGGGGGGGTTTGGGGAGGGTGCCTGCCGGGGAGGGAGGGTTGTGGAGGGTGCGTGCCGGGGAGGAGGGGGGTTGGGGAGGGTGCGTGCTGGGGAGGAGGGGGGGAGGTTTGGGAGGGTGCGTGCCGGGGAGGAAATGGGGGGGGGATGGGGAGGGTGCGTGCCAGGGAGGAGTGGGGGGGGGTTGGGGCGGGTGCATGCCGGGGAGGAGGGAGGGGTTGGGGAGGGTGCGTGCCGGGGAGGAGGGGGGGGGGGGGTTGGGGAGGGTGCGTGCCGGGGAGGAGGGGGTGGGTTGGGGTGGTGCATGCTGGGAGGGGGGGGGGGGGTTGGGAAGTACCCAGGCAGTGTACGTGACTCATTCATATTGGCGCAATCTATCATCCCCACCATGCCCCGGGTTACCCGTTGAGGTCGTGGCTGATGATGCCTATACGGAGGCCGCAGACTGACGTGGAGAACCGCTACAACGATGCCCATGCAGCAACCAGGGGTGTGAGAGAGAGGTGCTTTGGGCTGCTGAAGATGCACTTCAGGTGCCTGAACCGCTCTGCTGGGGGCCCTCCAGTACCCGTCGGAGAGGGTCAGCAGCTTCGTTGTGGTCTGCTGCGTCCTGCACAATATAGTCCAGCAGAGGGGCAACGTGCTGCAGGCAGAGGGGGGGGGGGGGGGGGGGGGGGGGAAGGGGAGGAACAGCAAGAACGAGGCATAGACCTCCCCAGATGATGAGGATGGGGGCAATGGTCAGGACAGACGGGGTGGACATGGACGAGAGGCTGCCCACCGTTACCGCCTGGGCCAGCGGGCACGGGATAGGCTGATAGCCGCCCGGTTCATGGACTAGAGGGGCGTGGGAATTGCCGAGTATGGGTACAGACTGCACACCATGGCAGCAGCCTACCATCCTCACCCCACCCACCCACCCAACACCAACCACTCTCATCTCACCCATACAACACCAATCACCCTCACCCCACCCACCCAATACCAACCACCCACACCCCACCCACATGCACACCACCCCTCCATTGCACATCCACCTGCGGCACAACGGGCCGGGCTCACACGGTCGCCGGTGGAAGTGTGTCTATTGCAGGCCATGGAGGATGATGACAACCTGCTCCGCGATGAGCTCTGGGCTCTCCATCATTGGACAATATCTGACTCATGGCCACAGTACCACCCTCCACCCGGACCGTCCCTGCTTGCGGCTTGACACTGCAGCGCACGGTCCCATCGTCTGCCCGGGGAATGGAGAGGGCGACCCCGGGGGGGGGGGGGGGGGGGGGGCCTCATCTGAGGTTGGCATTCTATCACCCCTCACACACCCACTGGTGCTCACCTCACACCCCACCCCCGCACGCATCGGACAGAGTACAACGGCAGCTTCTGCAGGTGTGAAAGTGATTTTAATGACAAACAGTCCGTACACGTGCCCTAGCCCCAGAACTAATCTGTGCCCTGCACCCATGCCAACCTACTCAATGTCTAATTTTTTGGCCTGACAGGCTCTATGACTACTTCTAGGTGGTTCCCCAGACGGTGCAGCAGAACTGGAGGTGGACTCCTGTGATTCCTGCCCTGCGGCTAGGGACCCCTTTGGCGGCCGTTTTCTCTGGCTGCAGCTCGGGCAACTGGGATGGCGAGCTGCCAGCCTGTCCTGCCCATTGCCCACCAGATGCACCTGGGACGGAAGATGGGTGGGGGGAGGGAGAGTCCAAGGTGTTGCGGTGTTCCGGGACCTCCCGTACAGGGGTACCCGGAATGGGCCCCAGCACCTCCTACTCCCTCGGGGTGCCCAATGGACCACGGGCCTCTCATGGGTCGGGGATGCTAACAGACCGAGCACCCGATGGCCTCCCGACACCTGGCGCTGCCGGTCCTGGTGGCCCGCCTTGGTGTCAACAAGGGTCTGCAAGTTTGCAGCCATGGAGCTCAGGGAGTTGGCCATCCCAGTCTGTGTCTGGGCGATGCCGCCCAGAACCTGGGCAATGGCGCCGATGCCCTCAGCGATGGCCTGCAGAGACTGGGCCACGACGTTGTGTGCCTCTGCAATCTGCTGCTGGCTCTGGCTCATGGCTGCCAGTGAGAGGGCAGCCATGTCCTGGGCCACAGACACCGCCTGCATGGAAAGCCCCATACTTTGCATACTGCTCCCCGTGTCTGACACCGTCGTACCCATTGCCCCCACCGCGGACGCCACCCGTGCGTTGTCAACATGGGTGGCATGCATGACCGGCACCACTAACTGCTCCTGCACGCGGGTGGACTCCCCCACCTTCGTCAATAGCTGCCGCAAGTCAGCCGTCATCCCCTTCGGTCGTCCCTTGGTCAGTGCCTGCATCAGGTCTATGGGTGGGTGTGGTAACTCCAGGAACCCGGGACCCGTCTGGGTGGCAGATGGTTGCCTGAGCCGGGCTGCCCTCCGACTGCCCGGCCCCTCGGCTGCTCCTGCCTCCACCTTCAGTACCGGGACGGCTGTGTTGTGCGCACCAGTTAGCGTCCCAGATGCCCATCGCGAAAGTGCCCAACCGAGGTGAGTGTCTCTGCGATGGTGGAGGGTGTAGGAGATAGCAGTAGTGTAATGGTATGCTCCCGATCCAATCCGAAGTCCGGGGTCCCCTCGAGTGGTGATTCCTGTCCACCCGTCCCCTGTGTGTGGGTGTGTGTCAGTGTCCTGGGCATCGGTGTCCTGTGTGTTAGGGTCCTGTGTGTCGGCATTCTGCGTATCGGTGTCCGGTGTGTCAGTGTCCTGTGCGATAGGTCCTGGGTCAGCTGCGATGGGGGCCTGTTGCTGTGGCTGCCCTCCTCATCACTGGGTGTGGCCCGCCAGCATCTCCACACTCGCACTCGATGTGGGCGGCGTCCGCCTGGTGCTCTGGGTCTGTCCCTAGCTCATGGCCGCCCTGGAACGTCCTGGGGGCGGCGTCCACCTGGTGCTCCGGGTCTGTCCCTGGCTCGTGGTCGCCATGGAATGTCCTGGGGGCGTCGTATGCCTGATGGGTCGGGTCTGCACGCTTTCCCCCATATCCCCCCTTCCCCCAGGTGGATATTGAGGAAGGGGGATATGGGGGGGAAGGGGGGATATGGGGGAAGGGGGGATGGGGGAAGGGGGAATGGGAGTGGGGGTCTCACTTTGCGTGGGGGCGGCCATTTTGCCGGGTCTCCGGGGGGGAGACGCCGCCCACGTCCATGACAGGTGATGCCGTCACGAATGGCGTCACAACACTACTAGCCCATTCCTGGTTAGAGAAATTGCGACGTTTTGGGCGGCCCGATGCAGGAGTGATTCGCGCTGTTTTTGGCGCCGGGTTCGGGCCATCGTGCCAATTCATAGAGAATCACGCCCAGGATTTATTAAAACTAAAAGTTTAAAAAATAATTGTCTAAATGTGTAATATTAAATAGCTTCTCTGCTTCTTTATTAACATTCAATAATTGTATTAATCACTTTTAAGAATATACAAATAATATTCAGCATTTTATGTAGGATTCTGATTCATGGCACACACACTTTATTTTCCAATCCTCATATTGCTTCATCCCTAACAGATTTGTTAGCAGATGACGGACAATTTTCTCCATTCTTACAAGGATAAAACTTCACCTAATATTTCATAAAGGAGCAGAAAATGAATATGCATCACAATTTTGCACAGACCAATTGTAATTAATGCATGTGCACAGAAAATGGATTGGAGCAAAATATTAAGAAGTTAAATTAAATCTATAGATAAATTTAGACAAATATTGCGACACCATAATTTTCAACGCAACGCTGGGTGATATGTGTGTGTGCTCAGTCCAAATCTATGCAAGAATGAAAATGCTTGCTTTGAGTTTAATTTTTCAAAATAATCTTCAAGTTCTTAATACTTCAGAAAAAGCCAAATTGAAATTGTCAAAGTGTTGACTGGCAAGGCACTTTGGCTGTAGTTAATGACAAAAACCCCAAGCCTGACCTTGCTAAGATTTAACACCGTAAAAGACAGCTTTAATCCAAAAGCATGTGCCCTTCTAACCACCAACAAAGCTGTAAATGGGCTCCCACTGGGATTAAAAGCCTCATTGGAACTGTAACAAGCAAATGAAGCGTTGTGCACAGTGCGTGCGTATGCCGATGAAGCTCAGTGAGTGAGAGTGGGCAGACCACATTCTGCTGTTTTAAACCATTATTCAAGATCTGTAGTTGAGCTCTCCAGTGGTCTAGTTCTAGCTAAAAGGCTTACAGCTGAGTAGCTCCGATCATGTAAGTTTGTTTAAGATGCATAATTCATGAAGGGTACATATCACCACCCTTGAGTAACTTTCCACGTACAACACGCTTGACAGGAAGCGACCGACAAAAAAATACAGCTGAGGAAATCTGACATTATCACATCATGTGTCCCAAGGAAGGACATCAGAAAGCAATTAGTCCATGAGTACAGTTACTGCTGCAGATAGAGCTTTGATTTTGAATGCAAAAGCTATTGCTTAGCAAAATCTGTGGTGATCTAATTCTCCGGTGACAGTCTTAAAAGTAACCTCTCAAAGAAATTCAGTAAATATTATATTATGTATATAAGGGCATTTTAAACAATTGGCCCAGATTTTGCCACAACGGAGAAACCCTCCGCCATTGTGAAAATGGCGGACAAATGCAGCAATCCTAAATCTCTGTCCCGAACACAACACTTACCAGTTTTGCAGGGATAGGACTGGAGTCATGGTTTCTGGAGGCAGCTGGCTATTTTATATCATCAGCTGCCTCCACTGCAATCGGATTTTGGTAGGCCAGGAGTGTGAAACCCAATGTATGAAAATTAAACAAGGTAAGAGAAGGTCTGAACTTAATGGATTCACTTGGAAAGTCAAGGTACTCTTCGGAGTGGTAAGGTATCTCTTTCGATATGGTTCAGGAACACCTTTGGAAAAGGTAAGGCAACCTTTGGAACAGATAATGTACATTTTGGGATTGCTAAAAGTAAACATGATTGTGAGTAAAAATGCATGAACTCATTATAGCTGTCAAATAACTGTCAAAATTGTCAAATAACTGTCAAAGCTGTCAATGGGGTTAACTCTGCTGGGATTTAAATAAAAACAAAGCATTCTGGTGTTCATTCTATCTGTTGACAGAAGCCTGAGTATTATCATTATAGAATCTGTGCTGCAATGACTGAATTTACAAACTAATATTATCGCACAGGAGTACTTGTTAAGTGAGCAGTTTGATTGACAGGTCCAAGTGTTCATAGAATAAAAATATTTTTGATTTAATAGATTAATTGAAGAGATATCTATGCACTGACTTTTTTATCAATGAGTCTTTTTCTTCAAATAGCAATATCATCAGTAAACACAACTTTATTTCATGTCAGCATGGCTCTTCAGGTTTGGCCCTGGTGGGTACTAAGTGATTTTGTATACAGGGGATAAGGGCTAAGGTTGGTGATGTGGGGCATGGGTTATCAGAGCCATGGGGTTAGATACAGAGGCATTTGTTGACATAAGGGGCCATGGATGATGGGTCAAGGGACATCGGTTTGGAAAAGGGGCGTGAGGGCCATGGGGGATGGGCGGGTGGAATATGACATTGGGGGTCTGAGGGGACAGGGGGACTGGTTTGAGGGGGGCATGAAGTACCATTAGTTGACATTGGTGAGGCATGGGGAGTGTATTGGGGGTTGAAGGGTGGAGGACTGTTTGTTTGAGTAATTTTTAAATTAAATTCAACAAAGTGCTGATCACAGAGGCAGACCTTCCACTGAGTTCTGCCTCCAAACCCAGCAGCCTCTGTACTCACTCTGGGGTTCTAATTTTAATTCTAATTGACTACCCACCCCCAAAATGAAGAATTGTGGCTCACCATTTTAAGAGTTTGTGTTCACAAGGTCGGGAATTCCCCCATATCTGGGCACCTGAACGGGGGGCAACACTCTCTGCCTTAATTTTAACTAAAGTTTATTTTCCAAGCTTTAATTCAATTAGTTAATGTTTTGTTTCAATACATTTTCAACCTAGAGGTATTAATTTTATAATTCCACAGTATGAGCAAAACCTTTCACTATTATCTTATCTTAATCAATGCAACAATAGGAAAGATGGTTGGAACGAAACTAGTCAACAACCATTACAAAGATGGGTGAGAATTGTTTCAAAGTGTTTTTACAGCAGGTAACCTGACAGCTTGAATAGTAGATGGAAGAAAATTAGAATGATTAATTTTACTGAAATGACAGTGAATAACGCAGCATTTCATTATTTGATATATTTCTCCTTTATAATATGCACAGATTTTGTATTGGAAGAGCCTGTAAGGCACTAAAAACTAATTGCTACCTAAAGTCTTCATGGTGCCTGAATGTGGTAGAGATTTGCTGCGATGGGTTTTCAATCTTTAATGGCCCACAATTAGTGATGCAGCTGTGATTAATAAGAGTTGAATTATTAATAAACCTGAATATAAAGTAAATGATTATTTTGTCATTTTTATTTTTGTACAATAATTAGAGAAAGCCTATCCTGATACCACTGTTGCAAATCTGTGTTCAATCTTTCAGTTGCATCGGTTTTTTGTGTGCAACGATTATGAGTTAGCATGTTCTAACTTCTTGTGTCGTCAAATGAAAAATAAGTGACCACTCCAATGTTGGTACCATTGCAACCCACACTATACTACAGACCCAAGCAAAAAACAAATGTATTTAAAATGATCCTGTTTTGGAATTATTTTGATTAGCCACAAATAGTGCAGATGGTTCTGACTGTTATTGTCTAAACATTAAAATTTGTCGAAAATATTTTGATTTTTTATTTAGATGAGTGTATCTGACTTAAAATATGGGAACCGTATAAGTCTGTTATCTATGCCCTTTGCCTATCTGTCCCCTGGTTTAACACTTCTGTCTCCTGTCAACTGACAGAAAAATAAATTGACGTAAACGACCTGGATATTGTGCACATGGTGTAAAATCCCAGCAGACTTTACAATCACGAAACTTGAATCTCTTAAAATGCTGTCGAACGGGGATTCAGATGCTGAGCAATATATTTTCAACAGCAAGAACCTCATCAAAATGCACGTTTTAAACCATGTCTTTATGTGTTTACTGAAGAGGGCGAGATTCTCCGCAAATTCAGAGAATCGTAAGGCTGCCGTGGGACAGGCCGTGACCCACTGCAGCCTTCACGCCCACTTCCGGGGCCGATTCTCCCCCCCCCGGGCGGGGCTAGGAGCGCGGCCCAGTGCATCACGGCAGCGCAGCCTTGACGACGGTCATCAAGGCCGCACGCCAAGCATCACGCCGGCTGACGTGGCCGATGATGTCAGCCGCGCATGCGCAGGTTGGACAACGCCAACCCGCGCATGCGCAGTTGGCATCTTTTCCCTCAGCCGCCCTGCAAGATGTGGCAGCTTGATCTTGCAGGGCGGCGGAGGGAAAAGAGTGCGTCCATTATGGACGCACGGCCCGCAATTGCTGGGCACCGATCGTGGGCCTATGCTCCCCTTGGCACGGCCATGGTACTGCCGTGCAAATCGGGACCCCAGATGCCCCAAACACGACGGCAGCGAGCAGGTGTGTTTGCTGCCGTGTTGAAACTGGCGTGAAGGCCCGGCCGCTCGGCCCATCGGCCTCGGAGAATCGCCGCTCGCCGTAAAAAACGGCGAGCGGCGATTTGTGGCGTGGGCCGGGCGTGGGGGGGGAGAATAGCGGGAGGGCATGAAAAATGTTGGGAGGCCCTCCCGCTATTCTCCCACCCGGCGTGGGGGGCGGAGAATCGCGCCCTCAGTCTTTCAGATGAGATTTTCAACTGAGACGCCAGCTGCCTGCTCAAATGGAATTGGATTAATCGTCCCGTTGCAGTATATGCCAGTGAGTCTAACTGAGTAAAAGTGGGCATGGCATTTGAAGAAGTGCAGGGATTTTTCAATAATCTCTTCACCAATCTCTCAGTCAGATTCATTGGCACAGGCTATGCTTGCTTCAGTTCCAATGGAGCTTTGATAGAATGAAAGACTTGTATTTATAAATACCTTTCAGGACTACCAGGCGTCTCGAGATGCTTTATAGCCAACTAAGTATAGTTACTGTTGGAATGTAGGAAACATGGCAGTCAAATTGCACACAGAAATCCTCCGCAAACAGAAATGAGATAATGACCAGATAAAGCATGTTTAATTATATTGATTGAGCGATAACTCTCCCGTTCTTCGCTGAAATGGTGTTGTGGGATCTTTTACAAACAGGAAGATAGGAGCTCAGTTCATTGTCTCATTCGAAAGAGAGCACCTTTGACGGAGCAGTGTATCCTTGGTATACCACACTGGAGTGTCTGCATAGAATGATTTGTGCTCATGCCTGGAGTGGGGCTTGAATTTTGAACCTTGTAACTCAGAGGTAAAACAAGTACTGATTTGAGCCATGGGTGACCCACTGTTTGCCACCTCCTCCCCAATTCCTAAAAATGGAATTCCTAAAACAGCAGACAATGATATTGATGTATTTTTCTAATGTATTCTTTTTTGTTACAATTTGTCCACCCGATTATTTGTAGCTTACTTTGTCAAATATGGCAAATGTGCTATGTGTTTTCCATTTTATATTTTGATTCTCTTTCCTTGTTTGTTGGTGCATCCTTGGAATCTATTTCCAGGGTTCTAAAAATCAAAAGTAGTAAAGTTACGTACAGCTTGTGTAAGACTCTGGTGTGGCTGCACTGGGAATACTGTGTGCTCTTGTAGGCTCTATACTACCAACAAGATAAAGGCTGATTTTCTCGACCCGTTCACCATGGGCAAAGAACAGGAAACTCTGAGAACCATGGTGGGACCGCCACATGGATGTAACACTGGAGGCCTCAGTTCTGGAGTTGGACAGTGAGAGAGAAGAGAGGTTATTTGACCATGGGAACCTAGTGGTCCTCTCAGGTCACTCTCCAAAGAGACGTGGAGCAGATAACCAAGGATTTAGTGCAAGGAGTCCAGCCCCAAACGACAAGGTAGCAGTGCCAGGAGAAGTTCAATGTCTGAATTGTTACAGCACAGATGGAGGTCATTTAGGCATCACTGAGAGCATTGAGGATGATGACATGTTCCTGCCTTATCTCACTTTTCAATTCCCTCTATCTGGAGGATGGGCAAGTTGCTAATGGTATGGACTTGTTGCTTTCCATCCAACTCCCTCCCCTCATCTCAAACTTTCCTCCTGATTTTCTGATTTCAAACACCCAAGAACTGCTGACTGCCGAGTCAGAGTAGATCCACGAGGAGAAAGCGTAACATCATAGCACCAGTGAAGAAGCAGCATCACTTTGATCAGACATTCGCTGGCACCAGCCCAGATACTGGCACTGCATATACCTTAAAACCCAGCAGAGAGTCGGGACCGGCATGTGATGAATTTCTGATCAGCATTGGCCCACCGCCATGCCGGGGGAGGGGGAGGGGAAGGATAGTTCATGCGCCAGCTCCCAGAAGGCATGATCACCCACAAATTCAGCTACAGGGGACTCAGATGAGGATATTATGGTGACACTAGCTCCAACAGCATTACGGATCCTAATTTCACACCCTTGATACCACCCCACAAATCTGCTCAACCTATTAATTTCTGTTTGTAAACAATAATAGTGAAGATTATTGATTATATTTACATGGATAGTAAAGTCCTAACAATGTAAAACACAAATGTAAGATAATGTAAAACAAAATCCCTTTGTGTTTTGACGTTAAATATATTCTTAGATTTGTTATAGCAAGATTTGTACTGTCTCAAATTATAGTCTATTGTCTAGAAGGTTAACTGCTTCTGAAATTCAGGGATTGAACAAACCTACCTGATTATTAATGACTGTACTTGTGTCAGTTGGTGATACTCAAGCATTTCCAATATATATTGAAATGGAAGGCTTTTAAAAAAGTTTCTTGTTTTATATATGTTTATAAGACAATTTGGATCAGCTAGGTTGAAAAGTTGTAAACTTACAATTTTAACAAATACAAATGTAAAAGCGGTCCTTTTTTCTGGAGATGGAGGATGTGTAATAGAATGCACATATTGCTAAATTTTAAGATCAGAGGATGAATTACTGCTCAATATTCTAATTGTTGATCCAGTTTATACTGTAATGCATTATATCACAAAGAGCTTCTCCAAAATCAACCATTTCTTTAATACATTGTTGTAAAGTATCAAACGAGTATAGTGAGATATTCTGATCACTCACCAGTCATTTACCTACAGTGGAATGTTTGCTGTGATTCTATAAATGTTTCACAAAGAAATTATATACAATTTAAGCTGCCTTTCTATTTGTGACATATCAGATATCTGGTTCAGATTTTTAAAATCTTTATATTATATGGTTGAAAGCAATTGTTAATCATAAGAATACCATAGCAATTCAAAACCTGCTATATCGAGCTTGCAGGGAAAGCATTTCTGCGGGTTTTGTGAAGGGGTGAGGGATACACAAAGCTATCTGTACCTTCCAAAAGGAAATGTCTCATCCTGATTTATATTGATTGCTTGTCACTAGTGCCTGTCAAGATAAAATTGTTTGATTGTTTAGCTGATGGATTTAGAAACAAGCTAGTCATAAAACCTAATAGATACCAAGTCCACTTAGTTGATAGGAATAATCAATACTGACCACCAGGCTGTCAACAGAACATGGGTATAGTCTACTGAATTTACAATTGTTGCAAGCATTTTGATAGACGTTTAAATGTGATGTGTATCTCAACAAGGTGGTTCTGTTTCCCAGACTTGGAAATTCTGCATTGTCCTGAATGTGAGTGAATTATTTGAGTCAAGTAGTAGAGAGGCTCCAATGGTATTATTGAAGATTAACTTATTGTGTGACATTCCAATTGCTTCACAGTGGGTCATTCATTGGCTAATTGTGAATAGTAACTGTCTATATGATAATGCTTTGGCAAGAGCCATATAACTGGCTGACCATTCTCTCCCAGGGGGCTCCCCGGCTGAATTCTCATTTCCATGGACAGCAAATGGGAATTGGGACTCTCTCCGGATACTGAAACCTTCCCTGGGGGGATGGTACATTTTTGGGATATTCGCTGTCAGGGAGAAAGGTTCCCCTTCCAACTAAGGGTGGCGGAAAGGCTCTTGAAGCTAGAAGACAAATCAGCATATTTCCACTTTGAAAGGAGCCACAGCTCTTCTGAAATAGAGGGCAAGTAGCCGAGAGAATACTTCAATATGGAGGCAGCTTCTCATCAATCTTGCAAAAAAAAAGTGTCTGCATTTTTTATTTGTCGCATTCTCACATCTAGGACACATCTAGGATTGAACAGATCTAGAGTTGTTTTTGTTTCAACTGTCAAGAGTTTAATTAAGATCTTACAGTCTGAGCTATTTGAGTGTAGAAGTAATTGGCTGTACCTAATATAATAATCCAGGAGCCATTTTCATCTTAAAAATTCACAAAATATATATATGTGATGCCATTCAGAATGGATATGATCTGTCCATCCAGGAACATATTGCTTCGTTATCCTAGGCTGCTATATCACTTAAAGTCAGACAAATAATTAATCACAGTATTACTACAACTACAGTGAACAAAAGTCATCCAAAATGTATTCATTTTATTTTCCGAGTGAACTTCAGATTGATCACCACACATTTCAGTAACAGTTTAAGGAAAGGGATTCATACATTTGTAGCAATATGACTTAGTAATCAATAATCCAGTCTTTCAGAAATATCTATCCGCAAGACCAACATATATTAAAGCTATATTTGCTGCTTTCTCTTTCTTTTGCTATCTACTTTGTCCAGGTTTCATAAAATATGTGATTCTGTGAAGAACGAAATGAGTTCATTCTGACTGGTACATGAATTTTTAAGTATGACTGTCACATTGTATTATAATTTCAAAGGCCTCCAAAAGGGTTGCTAAGTTACATGTTTCTTATGCACCCCAGCATTATTCTCCAGTGTCAGTAGCTACCAAACCTTTCTCCTTTTTGAACACTTGTTTTTATTTTTTTACTTCAAGGGCTTAATTTAGTCCATTCAAGTTTCCTTTTTGCTCTTCTAAAAGAACTGAAACGAATGTTTGCACTTTGCTCCTTCAGTGTCATTTAGTGTTTAGCTTAAAGGCCCAGAGAGTAGGAAATAGGAACAAATGAGATGCCGAGGGTTTAGAACTCATAGGTCGGAAATTAAAAACCTTGTGGGAAATCTGTCCTTAGAATGTTGCAGCTTTGCTGCCAACTGCTTGGCAAAGGGAGCAGTGAAATCCCTTTGAGTACTATGTTAGATTTCCCTGCCACTTTGCAGAACATATACCTGTGTCCCATCTGCAACGAATATTAATACAAGGAAGAACGCTGTAAAGGATATGCAAATTAGGACCTATTTTTAAACACCAAAATGTGCGTCAGGTTTTGGAATTTTTATGCCAACTTCTTTTTGTGATTGTAGCTTGACTGTCCTGAAGAGTATCAGATTTGAAAAAGGCATAATATCACACAAATAATGGGAGGTTGCAAAACATCACCCTTCCGGAATTACTGTAGTTTGAATTTCTATTCTGAAGAATTAATGTCATGTTGCACCATTCAGAAATGACCGATGGTTTTGCAATTTTAATTTTGTACAAAACTGCAAGTTATCCTAATATTATTAGTGCTTAGTTAAACCTAACCCACCTCAAACTGAAACAGAATCTCAAACGGCCACATGAACCCATCTATTATAAATCACCCAAATGTGGATCCAGAGCATTTTCTTAAATAAACAAACAAAAGTTTGAAGTATTACTTCATCTGAATCATCTTTATATCTGCAAAATCTGGTAGAATGTGATATGAGAGAATGGTTTAGCTCTTCAAATCATGAAATCTTTATTTTGGCAGCATAATTTCATTTGGAATTTCTTTTCAACTTTAATTGTAATAGTAAATATTCATATTTAATTCCAGATCAAGAAAAAAGATTTCCCCTGGATATCAGTCAGAACTATTGGCAGATACACCAATAGGAGGCACCATACTGTCCTTTAGAATATTAGCCCTCCATAAACTGATGGAATCAACGTTCCTGACTTTCTGAATTTAATATTTTTCATTAATCTCAATCTATTTCTGAGTAGACAACAGACTTCAACATGAAACCACTTGTAAATGAGCAGTAATTAGATGATTTCACTTGAAGAGAATATTGGGATAAATGGTGTGGGAAATGAAAATGTCATGATGGTGCAGTAAGGCGTGTTAAAGCACATTACTCAACAGTGTAGATGGAGCTCCGTATTGCATATAATACATGTATTATCCAACCTGGAGCATTTGATAGAGGGAAATATTTCAATTGTTAATGTTTCATGTTTTAATATTTAATATTAACGTTTAATATTTCAATGTTCCTTTGCATCTTAAGAAATAAAAAAATAATCACAACAAAAGTAACTGACTGATAAAAGCTTCTCAAATCAGCCAGAATAGGAAAATATCATATGGACATTCCTCCGATGAACCATACACAATTTGTACTGTATTGTAATCTCCGTGAGGTTAATATCTGTACAATTTTCCATTTCTGGAAAGACATGCTATTTTTTAGGCTTCTGGAGCAAGGCGATTGTAGCTGTAACTTAAATAGAGGATAAATTTTTTTCAAATTATCATTGACAGCCTTCCGTGTCAGAAGATGGTGGTTTGTGCCATGGTGGTCAACTCTGTGTAAAACATCGCCCGGTGTTACTCAGGAACCCTACTCTGGCGTGGAAATCCCTGTCACATTTGCTGCAATGGAAATCAGCAAACTGAGAATATGCAAGACTCACTGGCCTGTTTCCTCTGTACTGTCTTCTCACCATCTGAGCTTTTAATTTTTTTTTAAATTTAGAGTACCCAATTCATTTTTCCAATTAAGGGGCACTTTAGTGTGGCCAATCCACCTACCCTGCACATCTTTGGGTTGTGGGGGCGAAACCCACGCAGACACGGGGAGAATGTGCAAATTCCGCACAGGCAGTGACCCAGAGCCAGGATCGAACCTGGACCTCAGCGCCATGAGGCATCAGGGCTAACCCACTGCGCCACCGTGCTGCCTCTCTGAGCTTTTAATTAATTCAAAAATATGTATTTTTATTGAGAACATTTTTATTTGAACTGAATAACATAAGAATAAAATACACAGCCAGCAGATGCTTCAAGTTTCAATATACAAAGAACACAGTCAACAATCAAGAACACATCCAATCCCAGCCCCCCAATAATAAAAACTAAAAACTCCCTTTACAGCTGATGGGAACTAACTCTTTAAAAAAAGAAACAAATGGCTGCCGCCTTTGGTAGAACCCCTCTGCCGACCGCCACACCACCCCCACACCACTCTCATCCCCACCACCAACTCCCTCCCTCCCCGTTGTGTTTTAATTAGGTGTCTTGTCTTGTTTCTTGCAGGACCTGTTGCTGATGGGTTGTTCCTTCTGGTGTCACTCGCCCACAACAACAGCAACAACCAGAGCCTCCTCCATGTGCCGAGCAGCAATAATGACATCAACACTGAGGGGATCCAGACGCCCAAAATCCAGGACACCCTAGAGCTCGAGTCCGATGTTGACACCGATTTCCCATCACAGCTGACTTCAACACCATCCACCACCCCAGAGACACTCACCCCAGCTGGGCACTTTAGTGAAGAGGCTCACACTCTCTGGTGCTCACCACAAGAGTGCTCCGGTACAGCATGTGGAGATAGGAACTCCCGAAGGGCAGACGGTCGAAGGGCAGACCGACCCCAGGGACTAGCTGCTATCCAGGCGGTTTAGGGCTTCTGGAACAGACAGTGCCATGTAGTCGCAGAGCCAGGGACTACATGAAGGTTTGTTCTCAGTTGAAGGAGTCCAATCACGTGCAGGAGCAGGAGGTGCTGATGGCCATGCATGCCAACACTGCACGGGTGACCTGCACTGGAGGCCTTGGGGATGAAGATTTTGGCGATGGATCAGCATGTCCAAGGCCTGGGGTAATCTGTGCAGGTGCAGGCCGAGGGCCAGGACAGGGCTGCCCTCACACAGGCAACCATGTACCAAAACTACTTCGACATTGCAGCGGCGCTCCTGTGTGTGGCCCAGTCACAGCGGGCCATGGCTGAGAACATAGGGAGCATTGCCCAGGCGCTGGCCAACATGACACATTTTAAAAGGGAGGTGGATCAGTCTCAGAGGCAGATGGCGCAGTAACTGGCTGGTGTGGCACAGACCGAGAAGGTGGTGGCACAGTCACAGCATGATGTAGCGCAGTCCCAGACGAAGGTGGTCCACTCCCTGTGCTCCATGACCGCGAGCATGCAGACCCTGTCCAAGACAGCAGTAGACAGGTGGCACAGGAGCCTTAGGGTTAGCTCCGCTCACACCTCCTTCCCATGGAGCAGCCTGGGGCCATTGGGCACCCGGAGGGAAGAGGATGTGATGGGGACATGCTGGTTACAGAGGAGGTGGAAGAAACTACTGCATATTGGACTCCCTCCCTCCTGTCCCTGGCGCATCTCTTGGGCAATGGGCAGAACAAGGTGGCACCACGCCACCAGGGACACCCGAGTAGAAGCTGGGCCCATCCAAGTCCGGTCGCCTCAGAGGACGGCTGCCAAAGAGGATCCAGGTCATGGTTGGCCGCTTCCACTCCTGTTGTACCACCAGGGGATCTACCTGTAAGGGCCCATAAGGCCAGATATTTAGACACCACATAAGATGGCATGAGTGCAGAGCACAGTTTACGATAGTTTACGATCTGTGTATATGTTGTCACATTAAACACCTGTTCACAATGTTACAACCTGCCTTGGTGCTCTGTCAGAAGTGTGTGAGTGGTGGGCTGGTCTAGGCTGGTTGTAGAGGGGGCGCAGCGTGGGGTGGGAATTGGTGGATATTGAGGATGGACTTGGCTCAGGGACCGCAGTTCAGCCAATGCTCTGCTCCGGTGTCCCTCCCCCTCCACTCCCACCCCCTCCTCCCCCGCCCCAACCGCCTCCACCTCCGCCACCCCAGAGATCCGATGGTACCTTGTGATGGAATGGTAAGCTCACATGCAGGGATCACCCAGCGGACGGTGGAAAGTGCTACCGTGGGTAGGTGTCAGATGTTGTCATGCGATGCAGAGCACCAGAGCTCATCGCAGATCATCCATCCCATGGGGCAGACCCGCAGTTCCTGCCAACACCTGGCCAATCTTTTCACCCCCCCCCCCCCCTCCCCCCCAACCTGGAGACGATGAGAGCATCCCATGCACTTTGGCCCTGGCATACACATTGTGCAGCCACCTGTGCCTGCCTGGCCCATGTCCTGCCCATCCTTGCACTGCCCCCCTCCTCCGAGATCCTCCTCGTTGGACGAGGACAGACGTTCATCCTCCTCCCGCAGCACATCACCCCTCTGCTGCGCGATGTTGTGGAGGATGCAGCAAGCCGTCACGATGCGAGTAGATCCGCCCAGCGTCATACTGGAGGGCCCCTCCAGAGCGCTCCCGGCACCTGAACCACATCTTCAGGATGCCGATGCGACGCTCGATCACCTTCCTGCTCGCAGCATGGACGTTGTTGTAGTGGGTATCCGTGTTGGTCCCTGGCCTCCGGATAGGTGTCATCTACCACAACAGCAGCGGATAACCCCTGTCGCCCAGGAGCCAATCCCCCAGCCACGGGGGTTGTCTCGAAGAGGCCGTGAATCGTTGAGTGTGCCGGGATGAACGAGTCATGCACACTGCCCGGGTATCAGGCGCAGGCGTGTATGATGCGCATCTGATGGTCACATATCAGCTGCTCATTCATCGAGTGGAACCCCTTTCGGTTTGCATAGAGCATCCTGTCATCTGCAGGTGCTCATAGGAGGAAACGCAATCCATCAATCACCTCCCAGAACCGAGGCACCCCGGTGATGGTGGTGCCATCCGAGCAGCCTGGATGTATTGAGCCGCCTGGGTATTTAGGGCCTCCCTGATGGCACGGATACACCCATGCACTGAGCTCTGTAAGATACTGGACAGGTCCCCACTCGGCGCCTTGAAGGACCCCGTGGAATGGCTACTGTCACCTTGACAGCTACCGGGAGCGGGTGTTCTCCCCCCCATTCCCCGCGGTGCCAGCATGACCTCCTCCCCCCTCCTCTCTGCACCCCACACCAGTCGGTAGTCCTGGCACCTGTTTCCGTTTCCAGTGATACTGTCAAATGTTGCTGCCCTTGCTATTGTAGGGGAGTATGCTGAGGACGCATACTTAAGAGACCCACAACTTGGTGCTCTGCCTGGTTGCTTTTGTTCCACACTCTCTCACTCAGCTTGTACATAACAGCTGCAGCTTTTACGATGTCTATGTTGATTTCAGCATTGTGTGACAGATTGCTGGTAATTGTGGAGCCTAGATATGTGAAGTTATGCACAGGCTCCAGCGTCACATTGCCATTGCTGATAGATGGCAATCTCCTGGACAATGACACATGTCTTCCTAGTGCAAATGATCAGCATGAGAGAGTCTGTCCATTTCCCATTGAAGATGTTCCTCAGTATGGGCTGCTAGTGCAACATCGTCAGTTTGGAGCAATTCTCTGAAGACTTGATGCATCTTGGCCTTGGGTCTTGAGCGAGCAAGGCTGAGCATCAGTTCTGGTACCCTCCGTGTATAACATGAAGGCACATGACTGCAATAAAAAGAAGAATATTCCAAAGAGTGTCAGTGCCAGAACACAGTCCTATTTGACTGCACTGTGGATCTCAAAGGGGCCCGATGTTGTCCTGTCATAGCTCTCTTTACCCATCATGTTGTCATGGAAAGAGGAGACCACATTGAATAGCATTGGTGGACAGCCAATTTTCCCCAACAGCTTAAATAGGTCACCTCTGCTTCCATGGTTGAATGCAGTGGTAGGATCAATGAAAGCAATACACAGAGGTTTCCTTTGTTTACAGTGTTTCTCTTGCAGCTGCGAGACTGCAAAATCATGAAACACTTCCTTGAGTTGTACTCTGGGGAGAATATGGCAACCAAGGAAATCCCGCGCCACTCCGGTAACCGGAGAATCGGCGCCATTGGCGCTGGCGCAGTGGGCGCGGCACTGGTCGGGGGCTGTTGAAACCGGCCACCCCCAGCGATTCTCTCCGTGCGATGGGCCGAGTGCCCGCCGAGTTAGGCCGAGTCCCGCCGGCGTTGTTCTCGTATGGCCCTACCCGGCAGGATCTCGGCGTTCATGTTGCGGGGGGAGGTGGGATCCGATCCCGGGGGGGCCTCAACAGTGGCCTGGCCGTGATCGGGGCCGACTGATCGGCGGGTGGGCTTATCCTGGAAGACCTATGTTCTTCCTCGCTGGGCCCCTGTAGCTCTCCGTCATGTTGCGTCGGGTCCGGCGCGGAGAAGGAAACGCATGCGAATACGCAAACTTGCGCCGGCTGTAGTGTGCATGCTCGAACTTGTGCTGGCCGTAGCGCACATGCGCGGACCCGCGGCCCAAGTTCTGATGCCCGTATCGGCAGCTGGAGCAGCGTGAGGCTCTCCAGTGCCGTGCTGGCCCCCTGTGCGGCGCAGGACCGCTGAACCTAGCGGCCTCTTGACGCTCTCGTAAAACGCTCCGCCGTTTATGACGGTATCAACACTTAGCCCCAGGATCAGAGAACCACGCCCACCATCTTTCATGGCAGAGCTGGATATCAAATCCACAGTGCAGCAGCTTAGCAAAGCTTAGCAAAGCTATTGACTTACTTGCGATGGGCAAATCTCCAGGCATTGATGCTATAGCATCTGAACTCATCAAACACAGAAACCTGCACTCTCGTCTCTGCTGGAGGGAAGAGACAGTGCCCCAGGATATAGAACATAGAACAGTACAGCACAGAACAGGCCCTTCGGCCCTCGATGTTGTGCCGAGCCATGATCACCCTACTCAAACCCACGTATCCACCCTATAGCCGTAACCCAACAACCCCCCCTTAACCTTACCTTTTAGGACACTACAGGCAATTTAGCATGGCCAATCCACCTAACCCGCACATCTTTGGACTGTGGGAGGAAACCGGAGCACCCGGAGGAAACCCACGCACACACGGGGAGGACGTGCAGACTCCACACAGACAGTGACCCAGCCGGGAATCGAACCTGGGACCCTGGAGCTGTGAAGCATTTATGCTAACCACCATGCTACCGTGCTGCCCAATATGTATGATGGAAAGTTATGACTCGGTACAAGAACAAGGGTGATCACAGTGATTGCAACAGCTACTGAGGCACCTCCCTGCTGAGCACCATGGGGAAAGTATTTGTCCATGTTGACCTTGTCAGACTGCAGATCCTTCCTGACGCATCTACCCTCAAATCCAGTGTGGCTTCTGAAATGGGAGATCTGCATTTTTTAAATTAACATTAATTCTAGCAAAGAAATCATAAAGTGGGAAGAAAAATAAAACAGATGGCTCACATTCATAAATGTTTCCCCACCTGATGCAGAAACTCAGCGTCCTTAACTGACGTTAGCAGGAAACGGAGGCATGAGTGAGAAGCTGAAAGGATAGAGATACAAAAGGAATCAGAGGCAGAGGGAAAACAAAAGACTGATGTTGTGGTGACATGGGAAGAGAGCTGCTGAAACTTGCATGATCTCTCCACTCACAGGACATGAAATGTGACTTGCAGACACAAAAGCCTTCCATACTATACTGCCTCGCACCTCCACCAGAAAGAAAATCAGAGGAAGAGGAAAATGCAGAAGAGACAGGCAAGCAGAAAGAAAAAAGAAAAATGAAGAGAAAAATAGTAGCACAAAACAATAGAGACCATTAGGAGAGAAGGAATAGACTCTAATTTACATTAATGGACAGGATGGCTATTTGTGTTCTATTAATTGTCTTTCATAGAACAGACTAAAGTATGTAACACTTTTCCTCAACAATTCAATACACTTTGTTGGCTGTCACAAAGAGCAGCAAATCAGCATGCAGTAGAGAATGGATAGATCAAATATGAATGAAGTAGCTAAAAAAACTGTGTCACACAACTGATAGATTAACCCTGAGTGGCAGCTATAAAGTCTTGCCATCAAGGCAAGAAGGAAAATGTATCAAAATTGCTTAATAGTCTTTTAGAAAAAATTTTCGCTACCCTACTTCTCTCAATAACTGTAATTTTTAACATCCATAAGCATTTTAAAAGTGCTATATTTCACAATAGCACAATTGAAACGGTTAATAAAGTTGTATTCCATGTTTTTGAGTACCTCAATGTCTTGAGGACCGTGCCATTTTGCAAAATCTTAGTGTCAGAGTTGCTGTTTTAGCTCTCTCCATAGAGGAAACGAACTCTCAACACCAGTGCTCCCAGCGCTAGCTTTCACACGCACCCAGATGTCTGCGTTGTTCCATCCAGCTCTCTTCACGCTTGCATTAGACTTCCCCACAATACAAAACAAATCCTTGGAAGCAGGTTGCTTATTTAAATGTTACTGAGACTGTGTGTTGCAGTGTCGCTGTGCTTCAAAATAGCCACTTCACTAGTCTCGTGAAATTGAAAGTTGTTACATGTAAGTTGCATGCAGATCCAGTAGCGCACCAACGGTGGTGAATACCATTTCTTGCCAGGAAGCAGGCCAAGAAAGAACTTCATCATCTAACGAACCGTCACATTGTTGAGAAAGATGGGGATTAACCGGCCCCTTTGGTTTCACTCAGGCAAATCACCAAGAAACTCAAAAGCACAAAGCAGATTAGAATTTGCATTGATATGCGGTCACCAAACCGAGTCACGCAAAGAGAAAGACACTTTCTAACAATAATCGATGACTTAATAGAGAAAGTGCATGGTGCTAAACACTGCTAAAACTTGACCTCAGCGTAGATTCCATCAAATTAAATTTGCAGAAGAATCAGGTTATCTTGCAGTATACATCGCTCATAGTGAACTCTTTCAATGCAAGAGGCTCAACTTTGGAGCCAATTCAGTCGCTGAGGTATGTCAACGCATGCTTCAGGACTTGAAGGCATGCTGAACATCAGTGATGAAATTCTCATCTATGTTCTCATCCATTGCCTGGAAAAATAGAATGATCTCAAAGCATTGGCCGGGTATGAAAATAACATCAGAAAATGTTGGACAATCTCGGCATGTTTGACAGCATCTGTGGATAGAGAATGGAGCTAACATTTCAAGTCTGGATGACTCTTCGTCAAAGCTTTGTTTTTGTTTCAATTTCCAGCAACCGCAGTAATTTGCTTTTAAGAAAACAACATCACTATGTTCGATGCTGGCCTCAGGTCACTGTCCGTGTGGCATTTGTGCTTTCTCCACATTTCTGCATGGGCCTCACCCACACGTCCCAAAGATGTGCAGGGTAGGTGTATGGGCACTGCTAAATTGCCCCTTAATTGGAAAAAAATAATTGGGTACTTTAATTTTTTTTTACATTTAGAATACCCAATTAATTTTTTCCAATGAAGGGACAATTTAGTGTGGGAAATCCACCTACCCTGCACATCTTTGGGTTGTGGGGGCGAAACCCACACAAACACGGGGAGAACGTGCAAACTCCACACGGACAGTGACCCAGAGCCGGGATCGAACCTGGGACCTCGGTGCCGTGAGGCAGCAGTGCTATCCACTGCACCATCGTGCTGCCCACTTTAAATTTCTTTTTTTTTTAAATCCCTGTGTTCCAACTCAGAGGGTCATAAATGGGAAAATTATCTCACAAGAGTCATTCAAAGAGGATTTTGAGATGGTATGTGGAGAGATTGGGTACAACATACCCCCATTAGCTGAGCATTTGAATATATTATGAGAGGAGATTGATACGGCTGGGAAAGCATATTGTCAAATACAACAAGTTAAACATAAGGGGCGGGATTCTCCGACCACCCCACCGGGTCGGAGAATTGCCGGGGGTCGGCGTGAATCCTGCCCCCACCATCCTCCGATCTCTCTGGCCCCCCAAAAATCGCCCCGGCATGAATCGCGCCACCCGCCTCGGAAAATGGCAGGGACCGGCGCGACGCAATGGGCCCAGGGGCAGCCCAAATTCTCCGCGCTGCGATGGGCCAAAGTCCCGCCCGTTTAACAAGCGTCCCGCCGGCGTAAATCAAGATTGGTCCTTACCAGCGGGACCCAGCTCCGTGGGTGGCCTCCGGGGTCCTCGGGGGGGGGGGGGGGGAGCGTGGGGTGATATGGCCCTGGGGGGGGGTGCCCCCTCGGCGGCCTGGCCCACGATCGAGGCCCACCGATCCACGGGCGGGCCTGTGCCGTGGGAGCACCCTATTCCGCCGCGTCAGCCTTGTACCGATCCACGATGGCCGACGCGGAGATGAACCCCCCTGCACATGCACAGGGATGACGGCAGCAGATGCTGGCGCTTCCGCGCATTTGCCAACTGCCGCCGGCCTGCGGAGGCTCTTCGGCGCTGGTTGGCGTGACGCCAAGCCCCTTCCCGCCGGCCGATGCGGCGCAAACCACTCCGGCGCCACCCTAGCCCGAAGGGCTGGCGGATTCCGCACCTTTGGGGAAGCTCGACGCCGGAGTGGTTCACGTCAGGGTTTGCGTCATTTTCTCCGCTCTGACGATTTGCGCAGAATCCGGCCCAAGATTTCGCAATAATTTAAAGAATTCCCAGAAACATCTTAGTGGGATGTATTGTCTAACTTTATAACATGTTATTGTGTAAATATAATATTGCATGTTCTGGCACAGCTTAAAGTTGTAATGGGTGGGATTTTCATACTGTCCTTACCCTGAGACCAGATATTCCCCCCGAGATCAGTAGACTATTCTATGGTCCGTCAAATTTTCCGTCCCACCTGCGACAATTCCCGCAGCTGGTGGGACTAGATAATTTACCCCGATGTATTAGTTTGTAAATCTTGTCACTGTTGTAGGAAGAGGGAATTTAGACTAATGAGAGAAATGTTGCAGGAAAAAAAGGAAGGAGTAACCAAATTAAATATTTGCGTCTGGAAAAGTGCAATAATGTTCTCAGGCAAAATTATACACTGAAGGGAGGATGCTGAAAATCAGTGTGCTATTCACCTTTTTAACGTACAATCATTTTTAACTATGTATCTTTCTTTATTTCTTATACATTAATCATGTAGACTGATTGTGACAGATTGTGTGGAGTCTGTCACAGGTGGTCGCATGGACTAGTGAGGTGAAAGAAAAACCCAGACTGAAGATATATGAAGAATTGTACTGACCTAAACTGTGGGCTCAAAACACAGAGCATGATCATGATGTTTAACTTAGTCAAGTCAGAGCCTTGCTCGAATCAGCAACTTCTGCAAAATGACTGAAACTGTAGAAGTGCTCATACCAGGGAAGATAAACTGACTGTGCTTTGTTGAGGGACAATAAATATCTATCTTTCTCCCAGCTTTGGATGTTGATAACAGCGTTGGAGATAACAAAGTGGAGACTGGCTGGCTCTATTCCTTCAAGTATGGCCTTTTGAGAGGCACAGGACATAAGAACAAGAGAAAAGACAATTATGTAATTGAAAACCAATTCGCTAGGCAGAAGACAGGTGTTACTTTATGTGGCACAGAGCCGTAGCAAAGAAAAGGCATAAAGAAGTCCACAAAAGCATCTTGGCTGCAGTAGGTTCGAATGATTTGGTCAGTCGCTTCAGAGTCACACACAGAGGATTCGTCAACGGATTGATGACCTAAACAGACACCGGCTAACAGGGAAGCTAAGCAACTGCTATTAACATGAGTAGGTACTATTGTTTTGTAATTACTAAAGATGTCCCACCTTTGGTGGAACCTTATTCAAGTTGTCGCGTGTCATTGATATCTAGAGTAAAGACAGAACCTTTAGACCAGGTCGAGCATCTTACAATCCCAATTTGTGAAATCTCATTTTTCACAAGAGCGTTTTACATCACAGATTCCCATGCTGTTTCAAACCTGCTTGCGAGCAAAACATGACAGAATGACAATACCGAGATTCTTTTTGAGTTATGTGAACAACCACAGATGTGCTATGTTAAAACAGAACAAGTGCCATTGTTTCAGCTCCTCAAAGACAATCAGTGTTATGTTGCAGTTGTTTCAAAATATCTAACATATCAAATTTTTAGCTTCAGAAGATCAGAAAATGGAAACATGGTAAGCCTGTCAGCTCCCCTGGGTAAGCACAACATGTGCCTGATCTTTGGAGTGTGTAATCACTGCTGAATGAAATCATTTTCCCCAAATGTAGACGCTTGTACAGGCGTGAAGGTTTTTGGCAGGTCATTTATAATGTTTCTTATCAGGAACAGTTGAGAACTTACCTGCAGAAATATTTACATGTTTCCGTATAATATTTGATTCAACCATAAACAATCGATCTTTAAAAATTTCCTGCACAACTTCTGCATAGCTGGACTGAGTTAAATTAAATCGAGCAGTTTTCTTTTTGCTAATTGCTCATTTTAATGGAAACAACAATAAATATTCCCTGCATCATTATGTGAACCAAACACATTTAATAAGTTTACTAAGATCTGAAGTCAGTACCATAAGAGCCTGAAACCTCATCGGATTAGCTAATTAAGAGTCATCACGAACAGTTTTTTTAACAAAATGATTATGGGCTGTTTTCAGGTTTTCTCCTAGTAGCTATCTTCTTTTTTTCCTGGTATTACTTTTCCAATCAATATTCTTGCTCTATCTGCTTTCAGTGCTGAAGAATAGCATTCAGGTTTTCTGAAATGTAAGGCAATGGTTTCAGTACTGGGTTATATTGTACATTGTCTTTGCAAGATCTTCAGGCAATGGGAAGTACACACATTTCTGCACTGAAGGTCTTAGGGTGCTGTTGAAGAGAACATTTCAAAGCACATGCCTTCTGTGCATTATTCCTTTGAGGTCTGTTTTTAATACAAATTAAAGTTTCAATTTTGCCGAACTTTAGAATATTCATAAGGTCAAATGAATGCTCGTACAATAAAATATTGCAGATGGTATAAAAATTGACGTTAAACCACTGAGTGAATATATTTGTCACTCACAATTAGGAGTAATTCCAACCTATAAGGATTTCATCAAATAGAAACTCCTAAATAGATCCAACATTACTAACACTTTGCCTTGAATTTATTCCAGTCTCCACACTAGTGAATCCTCCCTAAAGGATACTGCTATATTCTTTCAGATTGTGTTCTGTGCACTACCGTCTGACAGATTGATGATTTCTTCCTATTCACGGTCTGTACTCTGTTACCCAAAATTTGTACTGTCCTTCCCAAAGCCATCGCCATTTCCCTCATTAACACAGTCACTGCCAGCTGTTTCTTTTCTAACAGAGATAAAGCAAAAAAGTAAATTTGCCATAGTTCTAGATGACCATACACTGCTTTCCCCTTTGAGGGGGAGAGCTGACTGGTGGTGATTTAACCTGATGGTCACCATACCTCAGGAGAGGGGCAAGGTTGAGAAGGTTGATCAATAACCTCAGCTGGTACAGGAATTGAACCCACGCTGCTGGTCCAGCCAACTGAGCAAAATCGGCCCCTATAAGATATAATCCATGTGCCAAAAGAGAGAAGAAAATACATTGATAGGCGGGAATATAAATTGGTTACAAAAGGTGACATTTTAAAGATGAAATTCCATGGTAAAAAATTCAGTGCAATAGGAAAAGCTTTTTGATCCATGAAAAATGTACTATTTGGTACAACGCTTCCGAATGAATCATGACTTTTACTAGCATTAGCTCTTCCTGATCCATTCAATTTCCATGGAAGGGCAAACCATCACATGCAACTTCCCAGGAGAAAAATGATGGGATTTGTCCTGAAAACCAAAAACAGTCAAAAAGGAAAACCCCAGGCATATTAGCTGAACATTATTTATCCCAATAAGAATGGAACCTTCATTTTATTACAGAACATTTGACCACCAATTCTTATATTGATCCCTATAACATACAGCTCCCTCATAGCCAGATAGAAAACCACCTCTACTCCAAAGACATTTTAAGATAAAATCAAATACTTACATTGAAAGCCAATCGACATCATAAAAGCTATTTGTAGTGTCATTATCACATGCTCAAATTGGTTGCTGCATTTCCCACATTACAAGAGTGATTACACTTCAAAAGTGGTGCAGTGGTTAGCACTACTGCCTCACAGCACCAGCAATGCGGGTTCAATTCCAACTTTAGCACACTGTCTGCATCGAGTTTGCACATTCGGCACGGTAGCATAGTGGTTAGTGCAATTGCTTCACAGCTCCAGGTTCCTAGGTTTGATTCCCGGCTGGGTCACTGTCTGTGCGGAGTCTGCACGTTCTCCCCGTATCTGCGCGGGGTTCCGCCGGGTGCTCCAGTTTCCTCTTACAGTTCAAAGACGTGCAGGTTAGGTGGATTGGCCATGATAAATTGCCCTTAGTGACCAAAAGAATAAGGTTAGGAGGGGTTATTGGGTTCCGGGGATCGGGTGAAAGTGAGGGCTTAAGTGGGTCAGTGCAGACACAATAGGCCGAATGGCCTCCTTCTGCACTTTATGTTCGATGTTCTATGTTCTAAAGACTATGGCAGGATTTTCCAGTCACACCCACCCAAGACTGTCACGCTAGAGGAAAGGATGTCCCGAAGTGTGGTACATTGGCGAGATCATGCAGACTCTGCGACAATGGATGAATGGACATCGAGCGACAATCGCCAGGCAAGAATGTTGCCTTCCAGTCGGGGAACACTTCAGTAGTCATGGGCATTCAGCCTCTGATCTTTTGGTAAGCGTTCTCCAAGGCGGCCTTCAGAACGCGCGACAATGCAGAATCGCCGAGCAGAAACTTATAGCCAAGTTCCGCACACATGAGTATGGCCTCAACTGGGACCTTGGATTCATGCCACATTTCATTTACCCCCCCCCCCCCCTTCTCCCCCCCCCCCCCCCCCCCCCACCCCCACCATCTGGCCTGGGCTTGCAAAATCCTACCAACTGTCCTGGCTTGAGACAATTCACACCTCTTAACCTGTGATTATCCCTCTCTCCAGTTTCTCCGTCTGGACCTGTAAAGACTTAATTACCTGCAAAGTCTCACATTCAAAGTATCGTCTTGCATCATTGACTTTGCCTATATATATGTTTCTGGAACCCACCTCTTAATTCACCTGAAGAAGGAACTGTGCTCTGAAAGCTAGTGATTCGAAACAAACCTATTGGACTTTAACCTGGCATTGTAAGACTTCTGGGGCTGATTCAGCACACTGGGCTAAATCGCTAGCTTTTAAAGCAGACCAAGGCAGGCCAGCAGCACGGTTCAATTCCTGTACCAGCCTCCCCGAACAGGCGCCGGAATGTGGCGACTAGGGGCTTTTCACAGTAACTTCATTGAAGCCTACTCGTGACAATAAGCGATTTTCATTCATTTCATTTCATTTCTTAATGTGCTCACCCCAGTCCTACGCTGGCATCTCCACATCATGTGAAGAAATGAGCAGAGTACCTGTCCTGAGGCAAATCATTACACTACCGTGACAAGAACCAAAGATGTAGGTCTTGTTTGAGACTTTCCAGTTACATGTATGTTTGCTAAACTCAGAAGTTTAACATCACCCATACTCATAGTAAATGACTGCAATAAAAAATTGATTGAAAGATTCTCCTTCACCCAGAAAATAAATTAAAATAAACACACTGATCAATTTTGTCCATTTGAAACCATGTGCATCCATTAAAATGAGCCTATCTTCTGCTACATTTGAACCAAATTCTCAGATCTACGTGGATATATCTGCAGAACAAAACATTAATGCAATTAATTAAGTGAAAACATGAACTAAGCTTACACAGTAATAAGAGATATCAATTGTTGCAATAGTATTGCAATTGTGGCTATTCTTTTGATACACCTTTGATATATTACCTTTAGCTGTAAGAAAAGTTCACTTAAAAACGAAAGTGAAGGAGCTGACACTATTTCATGACCTCGAGGCATCTCAAAACATCTTACAGATAAATGAGCGCTTTGAAATGTAGTCATTGTTGTAATGTAAAAAATGTAGCAGGCAATTATATGCAGCAAGCTCTCATAACATCAATGAAATAAATGATCAAATTTGTCTGTTTAAGTTGTTATTTGAGGAATAAATGTTGGTCAGGACACATGGAAAATTCCCCTTGTCTTCACTGAATCGTGTTTTTGCATATTTTATGTCCACCGGAGAAAGCAGACTGGGACTCATGTTTGTGTCTGAACCATATTTGGAAGGAAACTGTCGGAGTGTTTCTCTGCACAGTGCGTCAATAATTAACTTAAGTTAATAATTTAATATGTAGTTAAAAATTCACACAAAAATAAATTATTTTAAATGTTCCTCACTTTGATTATGATGCAAAACTACTTCATGAGAAATTATGAGAGTTTTTATTAATTATTTTAAATGTTCCTCGCTTTGATTAAAATACAAACGTCCTTAATAAAAATTCTCATCATTTCTCATAAACATGTTGTGCATTATTAGTAATGAACAGTATAACGTTTCTGTCTTGAATTTGTTTTTGGGAGTTGGTGCGCCATATCACAAAATTATTACTCATTGAAGGAAGGAAGTGTCACACTGCGAAATGTGGCTTCTTTTCCGTGATAGTAGTAAGGCTCAGTGCAAACAATCCTTCTCCTCATCCTCACTGCCTTCTGGCGACTGGGATGCTTGCATTGTTCATGTCATCTAAACTGCGAGTTTCAAAGTGTGACAGGACAAATAATGTTCATCAATTTCATCACAACGGAAGTTTCATGTTGTGTACAAATCTCAATGGGAACTATAATTAGCTGTCAGAACTTATCTTACTTGTCTCTTTGAACAGGCATCAGAAAAGAAGGACCTCATATTTCCTATATTTGAATTAAGTAGTAACAATGGGGGCGATTTTCAGGCTGTAATGACCCCAGCGCAAATCCCTCTATGTCGCAAAACTTCCGGGAGAGGCTACAAACGAGGTCTGCACCGGCACAAAACAGTTTACGATCTTGCTGGGCCTGTCCCGCTGGGACGAACTAGATCGCGCCCAAAAAGGCTGAGAAGCTGGAATGATTAGCGAGTTCAATGTCAGATCTGCCGACCTCCTGGAATGTTTCTGCCCCACCTCAATGGGAAGTCACCCTGGTACAAATCACTGTTGGTCCATAAAAACAGGGACCAGGCAACATGGACTCCAGTGGGGAGCATGGTGGTCAATCCCTCCCAGCACTGACCTCCAAAATGCACAAGGGCGAGTCAGCCGCTGCCATGGTGCAGTGGGAGGCGGGGGGGGGGGGCTTCAAGGGAGCTTGAGATTGGGGGGGCTCGTGCTGGAAGGCTTCAGATCGGGGATCTCCGTCCGTCCGATGGGGATTCGCTTGACTAGTCTTCTCCCTGCTTGCTGAGAAACCTTTGAACTATTTGATTTGAGGTCAATTTCAAAGCCCAGTCAGGTTGCAATGGCGAGACTGCTCGGCTGTCTGCTTTAAAGGCTCTGTGCTTTTTTGTCGCCATTCCATTTTACTCCCTATTAACTATTACAATCACTAGGTCTGGCAGCTATTGCCTCAATTAAAAGAGCCTTTAAGATATTAATATAGGACATAATTCATAAACTCTGAAGTGCTTCTTGGAATGCGTACCTGTTACGTCTAAGTTCATTATTTTTAGAAGGGAATTTTTTCTACCTCATCTGAATTGCATGCCTTTCCTAGAAGCTAATTTTCACCATACAAGCGGGTGGGCGAACAGCCTCTTATTTTAAATAAGTGTTTTTCTCTCTCTGTAATGTATGAATTGCATTTATTTCCCGGAAGCTGGTTTTCACCGTTCAAGCAGGTTGGTCCACTAAGAAATCAGAGTGCAAGAGCTCCTCACAGCCACTGTTATTCTCTACTTAAGTGCCAGAGAGCTGAGCACAATCTCCAACATGCTGCTGGGGGAAATCAGGGCTCCTCACCGGGGTGGGTGGGAGTCTAAAGACTGAAAGCTGCCAGCCCAAGGTGCTGGCTACATGTCACACAGAGAGAGAAGGTGAGACAGTCATGGTAAGGGTGGGGGAAGGGGCAATATTTGATTCCCCTTTGGGCTTTAAATCATAGGTCATGCACTGACTGAACCAGGTGCATTGAGTATTATGGCATGATGGGAATAAGATCATGAAATATGCAAGCTTGAGTATCCATGGTGCACGTTTGTCTGGCCCTTCCCTGCCTCTGAAAGACTTGTGCCATCTCACATTCCTGCGAGTCATGCTCGTCCAACCAACTGGCCATCATTATATATCCTGCACCACTCTCAGCTACCTCACTCTCCAAGTCAGGGTTAGTGGTAGCATCCTTAATTGTCAAGGGTTGAAGGTTGGGGGCTGGGCATCGGGAGGGGTAGGCTCGCGTCTCGCAGCAGTGATCACCCGACTGCGCTGGTGGATCCAGGAGCCATCATGCCTCGCTTGAGTGTCTATGAGCCTGAGCACATGGAGTACCCCACTGTAGCTGATGTGAGGGGAGGAACAGACAGCTGGAAGGGCGTTAGCAGCTATGAGGTGGCACGGCCAGTTCCGTGGCTATTGAGTTAATGATGTGTTATGGCCAGCAGCTAATTGTGGTGGCATGTGCCGCCGGAGAGAGTGTTTGGTTGTCAGTCACCAGGATCATGAGGGCTAGGGGTGTTGGAAGATTTTGAGGGTCCCGAGATGAATAATCTTACTGATTGTCTCTCTCTCTCTCTCTCCTTCTCCCATTCCTCCCAGAGTAATGATAAATTTGTAACAGAGCCAGGGGAGCTAGCATCAATCCTCATTCTGGGCAGCACGATAGCACAGTGGTTAGCACTGTTGTTTCACAGCGCCAGGGTCCCAGGTTTGATTCCTGGCTTGGGCCACTGTATGTGCGGGGTCTGCACGTTCTCCCCGTGTCTGTGTGGGTTTCCTCTGGGTACTCTGTGATGTGTCGGGCTGGCTGGGTTGATGTGGACTGCACTTGATGCAGTGTAGCGAGAGACAGACTTCCAACACTTGATGAGATGCAACACGATTTTATAAACTATAATACATGTTCAACTGTGGGTTGACACTATGCTGACTTGAATGGAGACCTGACACTAGCGTGACTAGACTTACTAGCTACCACATGGTGTTTGCACTGGCTAGCTCACGACCTCTGACTGTCTCAGAGGCTGGGTCCCGAGAGAGCGGGAAAATTGGTGCCCTCTGGCTTTATAGTGGTTGTGTCCTGTCTGGTGATTGGCTGCTCTGTTCTGTGTGCTTACTGGTCATCCTGTGTGTCAATCACTGCCTGTCTGCACTCCATCATATACATAAATGTATATTATGACACTCTGGTTTCATCCCACAAGTTCCGAAAGACGTGCTCTTAGGTAATTTGGACACTCTGAATACTCCCTCCATGCACCCGAACAGGGGCCGGAATGTGGCGAATTACTTCAGGTCTGAGGGGCCATCGACGGCATACATGTTACCTTGAGAGCACCATGGAACCAGTGAGTGCCCTTCATGAACCAAAAGGGTCTCCACACCCTGAATGCCCAAATCGTGTGCGACCACCGCCTCAACATCATGCACATGTGCGCATGCTATCCTAGGAACGTGCAAGGCAACTACATTTTGGGACACTCGGAGTTCCCCGGTGTCTTCCAGAATCACCCTGGGCTAATAGGTTGGGTAATGAGGGACAAAGGATGCCTGTTCAAGTCATGGTTGATGACACCAGTGGGAGACACAAGACCGATTATAATGAGGCCCACATTGCCACCCAGACTGCAACTGAGTGATGTATAGACTTACTAAAGATGCAGTTCTGATGCCAGGAGTGCCCTGGTGGTGCTTTGCAGTCCAGTCCCCAAAGGATCTCCCACATTGTTGTGGTCTGCTGTGCCCTCCACAACCTGTGCAGCAGTGAAGCGATATTCTGGAGGAAGAGGAATGTGCGCTTTCCCCTGAGGAGGAGTGAAGGATTAGCCCGAGGAGGGCCAGCAGGGTGGAGGACAGGTGATGGCAAGAGTCCGACATGCCAGGAGGACCAGGTAGGCCCGCATCGCCACCAGATTTGCCAATTGGGCTTGGTGTCTGGCAGCTTAACAACCCCCCTATCTGCCAAAAACCTTCAAACCCCCTTCGAAGAACCATTTTCCCCTCTCCTTCCACCCTTCCCAGAACCCTTTTCCCGCCGCTTTTCCCCCTCCCAGTATGTTTTTCCCCACAATACCCTTTGCCCTGCTCCTGAGAATTATCCTCTCTCTCGCCCCCTCTGAGAGTCTCATTGACATCATAGCAGAGTAATGGGCCAGAGTTGGCAGTTTGAATGAATTACTAGTAAAGACAGGAGCACGATGAAAACTCGCTGCGAGGGAAGCTGTGATGGTCATTGGGTTCTGCTTAAGTCTGACTCCTATCTGTCTTCTGACTTCACATAGACTCCTGGGCTCACATGTTTGGGGGTGAGGGGGGGATTCCTCCTCCTTCGGGGCCTCTTGTGACCCTCAGCTACTTCATTGGATGTTGGGATGTTGCAGTGAGCTACAGAAGCCTTTGCGCCACATGGCACTGTCAGTCCTGGAGGCTCGCCATTGTCTACACCATGATATGAGATCCCTCAGCAATGGACCTCTGCATCTGGACCAAACTATAGAGCTCCTCAGTATCCTTCTGTGTCTGGACTGTGTTCTGGAGCCCTTCACCAATGTTCCCCTGTGTCTGGACTATGCCCTCGAATCCCTCAGCGATTGTCCGCTGTCATTGGGACATGCTCTCGAGGCCCTCAGCCATGTTCCTCAGAGCTGAGCTATGCCTTAGACTCTATCGATCGTGATTCAGAAATCCTGCTCCAGGCTTTCCACTGCAGTCACCAACCTTGTGTGCCACGCAATGCCAGCACCAGCTCCTGCGCCTGAAGGCTTTGGGACTCCTCCAATCAGCCTTGCTGTTGCAGGAATGTCGCTGACACCCCCTCCTGGATTTATGGGTCTGCCTTTGCTCTCCAGCAGTTCAGGGAGAACCTATTCCAGAAGCTTCATCCTGGGATCCAGCAGACCTCTGACTGTCATTCCCTTAGAAGTTCCTACTTCCACCCAATGTGCATCAGCAGCTGTGTGATGCTCACCAGATAGTGACCCTGAAGCCTGTCTGCTAATATTGTCCACCAAGGTGTGTTTCTCTGCGTTGCTAGATGGTGCGGGTGATGCCTGTAACAACTGATTGATGCTTTCCTCAGAGCTTTGCACTGAGATGCTGCTGGGGGTTGGAGGGGTACCGTGACACCCAGATGACCCAGCCGGATTAGGTGTTGATCCTGTAAGACAAGAAACATAGTTCAATGAAATAAAGGAACAAGGGTCTGTGCAGCATAGAAGTCACTTGGAACTGTTCATATGGATGAAGGTTCTGCAGCTCCTCACTTCTGTGAGTACAACTTACTCTCACTCATGACTCTCTCTTGTGCCTCCCCTGCTATCTCTATTGCTCCCTCTCTTCATAGGGGGTTAGGAGATGCAACTGGGGCATTCCCCCCACCTGTCTTCAACTCTCCCTTTTATGGGCTATCCTGTTCTGCGGGGACACAAAGAGAAGATTGTAAGTCAGATGGGTTGGCAGGTGGGGGTAGGGGGGGAGGGTGCAGCAGGTGGCATATGGGGCACCGCATCCAGACAGGAAGGGATAGTAATGAGGAGTGCCAGGGGGGTTTGAGGAAGATGCTGTGGAGTCAGGGGCTGGGTGGCCACGAGGTGTCAGGAAGTGGACGAATGTTGACATTCCACCACATCTCAGGCTGGATTAGCCTCACTGCTTCTGGGTGTTTTACCCACTAGGAGTATTGGGCCTCCACCTCCTTCACTGGCTCTAGAAGCTTGGTCAAATCTGCTTCCAGGAAGCCTGGAACAGATCTCCATGCTGCCATCCTCCCAGCTAAACTGTGTTGAGGGTCCATCGAACTGCAGCTCCCCCTGATCCCCTGTTTGGATGAATTAAATGCCTGGGGACACCAAATCGGCATGACTCACATAGGGGTTCATTTATTGCACTCACTGGGGGATGATCGCGACCAGATTCATGCCGGCATCGCAACAGTTCTTGTGCCCAAATGACACTGTCATTTTTGGGGATAATTGCGCCCACTGGCCTCATAAAGAATGTCAGCCCCATTTTTTGTATTGAAACAAACAAATATACCAGCATTGTACAATCTGCTATCTGTGTCACAGACCTTTAATTCCCAAATTCTTTCTGACATGCGTTATCAAAAATAAGTTTTATTCTGCTTCCTCGTAATGTTTGATGGGGGAGAAAGTACTACAATAGCTTTCCACCTATTTGACATGACACCATCTGTTTTGTCGAGTTTGTTCATTAATAATTGCTTCAAAATCTCTCTGTAGAAGTTCCCTGCTCATTAGAAGACATAGCAACGACGACCCCCTCATGGCAATGGCTAAAAATGTTGTTGAAAATCAACAGATGTTCTCCACCAAGCAGCTGGCTGCCAATTGAATGCCCTGTCAGCTGATCCCACTCTTCATTGATCTTTGAACTAGCAACCACAGGTGGGGTACGCGTGGCATCTTGAGTAATGCAAGTGATTTAGCAACATGCCAAGAACTTAGCTATTACATTTTACACAATACATTGTGTAGCATATGTTGCATTGAGCTTGAAGCTAAGATAGCTTCCCATCTAGAAAGCTCTTTATACCTTCAGGATAGATAACAATTGCTCCTTCTGTGCCTGGCTGAACAATCTTTACCAATATGAGTGCAGCTGTGTTCATGTATTAGACCCTCTAAGATAACATGACCCAAGTTTCATTAATTTCCCAGTATGGAAATTATTTCTAACCCAATATTCATTTTAATTTTGCAGCTCACATATGTCAATAAGTTGAATTTAATAGCTGGTATACATTCTTTCTTTCTCCAACATAGAACATGGAGCTGTACAGCACAGTACAGACCCTTTGGCCCACGATGTTGTGCCCATCTAGTCTGAAACTAAGATCAAATCAACCTACTCCCAATCATTCTAGTGCACTCCATGGGCGGAATTCTCCGCTCCCCACACCGGGTGGGAGAATCGAGGGAGGGCCGGGCGACTCACGACACGCCTCCCTGGCACCCCCCGCGATTCTCCCACCCCCCGCTCGGAAGAATCGGCGCTCGCCGATTTTCACGGCGACCGGCGATTCTCCGGCCTGGATGGACCGAGCGGCCTGCCGTTCCCGACTGGTTCACGACAGCGGCAACCACACCTGGTCACTGCCATCGTGAACATGGGCGCCAAGTGCTCGTTTGTGGCTTTTGGGGGGTGGAGAGGGGAGTGAGCACCACGGCCGTGCTCGGGTGGGGCTGGCCCACGATCGGTGCCCACCGATCATCGGGCCGGCATCTCCAAGTGACGCACTCTTTCCCCTCCGCCGCCCCGCAAGACGTGGCGGCTTGATCAGAGCGGAAGATGGCAACTGTGCATGCGCGGGTTTGAGCCGTCAGCCGTCGTGACGTCAGCCGCGCATGCACGGGTTGGAGCCGCCCAACCTGCGCATGCGCGGCTGACGTCACTTAGGCGCTGCCATCGCGTCATACTCAGCGCGCCGCCTTGACGCAAGCGTCAAGGCCCGGCGGCCGAGAGTTACGGAGCGCCGCTCCTAGCCCCCCGGGTGGGGGTGAATAAGGTAAGAGGAGCGGCCTCTGAGGCCGTCGTGAAACTCGGCCGATTTCATGACGGCCTTCCTGATTTATCGCGGGAGCAGAGAATTCCGCCTCATATGCCTATCCAATAACCGTTTGAAAGTTCCAAAAGTGTCCGATTCCACTACCATAGCTGGGAGTGCGTTTCACGCCCCATCCACTCTCTGCGTAAAGAACCCACCTCTGACATCTTCCACCATGAACCTTATAGTTATGTCCCCTTGTAACAGCTACATCCACCCGAGGAAAAAGTTGCTGAACATCCACTCTATCTATCCCTCTCATCATCTTATACACCTCAATTAAGTCACCTCTCATCCTCCTTCGCTCCAATGAGAAAAGCGCTAGCTCCCTCAACCTTTCCTCATAAGACCTACCCTACAAACCAGGCAGCATCCTGGTAAATCTCCTTTGCACCCTTTCCAATGCTTCCATATCCTTCCTATAATGAGGTGACCAGAACTGCACACAATACTCCAAATGTGGTCTAACCAAGGTCTTATACAGTTGCAGCATAACCTCCCTGCTCCTAAACTCAATCCCCCTGTTAATAAATGCTAACACATGCTTTCTTCACGACTCTATCCACTTGGGTGGCAACTTTCAGAGATCTATGGACATGAACTCCGAGATCTCTCGGCTCCTCCACATTCTTCACAACCCTGCCGTTAACCCTGTAATCCACATTCAAATTTGTCCTACCAAAATGAATCACCTCACACTTATCAGGGTTAAACTCCATCTGCCACCTTTCAGCCCAGCTCTGCATCCTATCAATGTCTCTTTTCAGCCTACAACAGCCCTCCATATTATCCGCTACTCCACCAATCTTAGTGTCATCAGCAAATTTACTAACCCAACCTTCAACTCCATCATCCAAGTAAGAAGTCTGACAACTCCAGGTTAAAGGAGCAGTAGTGCTCCGAAAGCTAGCGTTTGAAACAAACATGTTGGACTTTGATCTGGTGTTGTAAGACTTCTTACTGTGCTCACTCCAGTCCAACGCCGGCATTTCCACATCATGTCCATCATCCAAGTCATTGATAAAAATCACAAAAAGCAGAGGACCCAACACTGATCCCTGTGGTACACCGCTGGTGACTGGGCTCCAGGATGGAAATTTACCATCTACCACCCCCCTCTGTCTTCTATGTGATAGCCAGTTACTGATCCAATCGGCCAAATTTCCCTCTATCCCACACCTCCTTACTTTCTGCATGAGCCGACCATGGGGCATCTTATCAAACGCCTTACTAAAATCCATGTATATAACATCCACTGCTCTACCTTCATCTATGTACTTAGTTACCTCCTCAAAGAATACAATCAAACTTTTGAGGCAAGATTTACCCTTCACAAATCCGTGCTGACTATCCTGGATTAAGCCCTATTTTTCCAAATGATCATAATCCCATCCATCCAGACCCTTTCCAATAATTTACCCATGACCGAAGTGAGACTAACCAGCCTATAATACCCAGAGTTATACCTATTCCCTTTCTTGAACAAGGGGACAACATTCGCCTCTTTCCAATCTTCTGGCTCTATTCCTGTAGACAGTGAGGACAGAAAGACCAAAGCCGAAGGCTCTGCAATCTCATCCCTCGCCTCCCAAAGAATCTTCGGATATATCCCATCAGGCCCAGGGGACTTATCAATCCTCAGGCTTCTCAAAATTTCTAACACATCTTCCTTCTGAATATCTACCTGAATATCTACCAGCCTGTATCGCACTATCCTCCTCAACAACATGGCCCCTCTCCTTTGTGAACACTGAAGAAAAGTGTTCATTTAGGGCCTCTCCTGTATCTTCAGACTCCATGCACACGTTCCCACTACTGTCCTTGACCGGCCCTAACTTCACCTTGGTCATTCTTTTATTCCTCACATAAGTGTAAAAAGCCTTGGGGTTTTCCTTGATCCTACCCGCCAATTTTCTACAGTCCCCCCTCCATTACTAGCAGGAAGGGATATGATTATTGGTAATGATCCTACATTTGTCCAAATAGCTGTTGCTTATGTGTGGACAATGAGTGGCAACAAAGTTATCAACTGCCTGAGCCATTAGAACCAGTTTCAATTCAGTTATCACCAACTAGTGCTCAATTTGCAGCAGTGATTAAAAAGTAGCAATCAAAGGCAGGAATTCTGGCTTATTTATTCTCCTCTTTGTCACAATACTAGTCATGTCCCAGAGCTATACCCTGCAGTGAATGGAGCTAACAGAGTGAAGCTGAGACCACCCTACGCAGTACAACAATAACACTTTACATGGTACATGAACTATTGCTGGAGTTGATCCATACAGGTTGAAGGGTCAAAGACACAGTTTTGCTTTGCTACTCATATTTTCTTACATGGGGCGGCATTCTCCCTTACCCGGCATGACGGAGGGTCCCGGAGTAGGGGAGTGGCGCCAACCACTCAGGGGTCGGGCCTCCCCAAAGGTGGGGAATTCTCCCCACCTTTGAGGGCCAGCCCCGCGCCGGAGCGGTTAGCACCAGAAGACTGGCGCAAAAAACCGGCGCCCCCTGCAGCGGGGCTGGCCAAAAGGCTTTCGCCGGTCGGCGCATGCGCCGGCAATGACGTCAGCGGCAGCTGGCCGCTGACGTCACTACCGGCGCATACGCGATGTGGGGTTCTCTTCCGCTTCCGCCATGGCGGAGGCCGTGGCGGCCGCGGAGGAAAATAGTGCACCCAGGGCACTGGCCCGGAGTCTGAGCGGGGGGCCGCGATCGCGGGCCAGGCCACCGTGGGGGCACCCCCCCGGGGTTCGATCGCCCCCCCCAGGACCCCGGGGCCCGCTCGCACCGCTGATCCCGCCGTTCCAGAGGTGGTTCAAACCTCGGCGGCGGGAGAGGCCTCCCAGCGGCGGGACTTCGGCCCATCCGGGCCGGAGAATCACCGCAGGGGCCTCTCCGATCGGAGTGGGGAGATTCCTGCCGCCGCCACTTCCCGGGTGGCGGAGAATCTCTGCCACAGCGGGGGCGGGATTTTCGGCGGCCCCAGGCGATTCTCCGACGCTGCTGGGGGTCGGAGAATTTTGCCCCTGCATTGTAACGTTATTCACGCGAGTGACTCATATATGAACTTTTCCATCACAACTTCCTCTGTAATTAGCTTCAGTGAAGCATTAGAAGGTTGAGGACATAAATTTGACTCTGGAAATCACTTCTTAAGATTGAAGTCTGTTCGTCACTATTTGGCTCTTTCCACATTTTAGCCACAATCTACAAAAGCAACAAAAATGAAACACTTCAAGTTTTTCCAAATGTATTTTTAGCAATTTAAGTTCCACAGAAATTGAAACCAAAGAATAGATAACTCACATATACACCAGTCTCTACAACCTGTGCCCTATATTTCTGTTGTGTATGAGCATCTCAGCCTCATGTGAACCTGTTCCAAAAATTTTCACTTTCTGCAACTCCTCTGTCTTAAGTGAATAATTATGACATGCACATAAGCAGATAAATGGCTGTCCAGAAAAGAGTGAGTTTATTTCATGTGACTGATCAAAGAGCAGGAAAGCAGAACTAAATCCTCAAAGAATAGCAAAAACATTATCGCTATGTCTCACTGTTAAAATAGGGCATAGCTTGGACTTTCTAGTACGAATGAAAAGCATTAAAAGCTGTGCCAAGGGGATAACGAGACTTGAAATTACTTTTGGAGCACAGCTTTATCACAGAAATCAAAATGAAGATACTAATCTATATTCTATTTTAACAATGTTGAAAAGTTCCTTTCAATTGGAACTAATGTTGAGAAAGTTAATGAAATGAACCATGCCAGCTGTCAGTGTTGCAGTTGTCGAAGTTTTGGTAGTTTGAAAAGGGGAGTTAATGTAAATGTTGAGGGTAGGAGACAGGGCATTGCGGGACAATGCATTTGAAGTGCATTGTCATATTGCATCGAAGTGCAATACAACTACGAAACAGAACACCCGGAGGCTTGTTCATTGTGGCCGGAGACTTCAGCAAGGCCAACCCCACCAGGGGCGACAACACTCTTGACCACTGCTACTCAAAAGTCAAGGGCGCCGACCGTTCCATCACCCGACCGCACTTTGGGAAATCAGACCATAAGACTGTGCTCCTTCTCCCGGCTTACAAGCAGAAACTCAAGCGGGAGAATCCAGCTAAGAAGGTTGTGCAATGCTGGTCCGAGGAAACAGAAGAGCTCTTACGTGACTGCTTAGGGACAGTGGACTGGTCCAGATTTAAGAACTCAGCGACGAACTTAAAAGCATGTGCCACCACTGTCAAAGACTTTATCAGCAAATGTGTGGACGACTGCATGCCAAAGAAAACAGTACGTACGTTCCCCAACCGGAAACCATGGATCAATCGCGAGATTGACTCCCTACTGAAGGACAGATCTGAGACATTCAAGTCAGACAACCATGACCTATGCAAGAAATCCAGGTATGACCTCGACAAAGCCATCCGAGATGCCAAGAGAGAATGTCAAACCAAGCTAGAGTTACAGACAGACTCTCGACGATTGTGGCAAGGACTACATAACGTAACGGGCTACAAAGCGAAGCCGAGCAGTATCTCTGGCAGCAGCACACCCCTCCCTGATGAACTTAATGCATTCTATGCTCGGTTGGAGCAGGTAACCAACAATCCGCTGTCGAGTGCCCCAGCAGCCCATAACTCACCCATACCCACCATCACAGATTCCGAAGTCAGATCGGCCTTCCTGAAAGTGAACCCTCGGAAGGCGATGGGCCCGGATGGGATCCCTGGTCGTGCACTCAGAGCCTGCGCGGACCAGCTGGCAGAGGTGTTCGCGGACATCTTTAACCTGTCCCTACTCCACTTCGAGGTCCTCACCTGCTTCAAGAAGACCACCATCATACCGGTACCAAAGAAGAACCAGGCAACGTGCCTCAATGACTACCGTCCAGTGGCCCTAACTTCAGTCGTAATGAAGTGCTTCAAGAGGTTGATCATGAAGCGCATCACCTCCATACTCCCAGAACGCCTTGATCCACTGCAATTCACATACCATTGCAACCGGTCCACAGCAGACGCCATTTCCCTGGCCTTACACTCATCCCTAGAGCATCTTGACAACAAGGACTCCTACATCAGATTCCTATTTATTGACTACAGCTCCGCCTTCAACACCATAATCCCAACCAAGCTCATATCAAAGCTCCAAAACCTAGGAATTGGCTCCACACTCTGCAACTGGATCCTCGATTTTCTGACCAACAGACCACAATCCGTAAGAATGAACAACAACACCTCCCCCACAATAGTCCGCAATACCGGGGCCCCAGAAGGCTGCGTACTTAGCCCCCTACTCTACTCCCTGTACACACACCGACTGCGTGGCAAAATTTGGTTCCAACTCCATCTTCAAGTTTGCTGACGATACGACCATAGTGGGCCGGATCTCGAATAACGACGAGTCAGCATACAGGAGGGAGATTGAGAACCTAGTGGAGTGGTGCAGCGACAACAATCTCTCCCTCAATGCCAGCAAAAATAAAGAGCTGGTCATTGACTTCAGGAAGCAGAGTACTGTACACACCCCTGTCAGCATCAATGGGGCTGAGGTGGAGATGGTTAGCAGTTTCAAATTCCTAGTGGTGCACATCTCCAAAAATCTGTCCTGGTCCACACACATCGATGCTGCCACCAAGAAAGCACAACAGCGCCTATACTTCCTCAGGAAACTATGGAAATTTGGCATGTCCACATTAACCCTTACCAACTTTTACAGATGCACCATGGAAAGCATCCTATCTGGCTCCATCACAGCCTGGTATGGTAACTGCTCGGCCGTGGACCGCAAGATACTTCAGAGAGTCGTGAACACCACCCAGTCCATCACACGAACCTGCCTCCCATCCATTGACTCTATCTACACTTCCCGCTGCCTGGGGAAAGTGGGCAGCATAATCAAAGACCCCTCCCACCCGGCTTACTCACTCTTCCAACTTCTTCCATCGGGCAGGAGATGCAGAACTCTGAGAACACGCACGAACAGACTCAAAAACAGCTTCTTCCCCACTGTCACTAGACTCCTAAATGACCTCTTATGGACTGACCTCATTAACACTGCACCCTGTATGCTTCATCCGATGCCTGTGCTTATGTAGTTACATTGTACACCTTGTGTTGCCTTATCATGTATTTTCTTTTATTCCCTTTTACATAGAATTTACAGTGCAGAAGGAGGCCATTCGGCCCATCGAGTCTGCACCGGCTCGTGGAAAGAGCACCCTACCCCCTACCCAAGGTCAACACCTCCACCTTATCCCCATAACTCAGTAACCCCACCCAACACTAAGGGCAGTTTTGGATACTAAGGGCAATTTATCATGGCCAATCCACCTAACCCGCACATCTTTGGACTGTGGGAGGAAACCGGAGCACCCGGAGGAAACCCACGCACGCACGGGGAGGATGTGCAGACTCCGCACAGACAGTGACCTAAGCCGGAATCGAACCTGGGACCCTGGAGCTGTGAAGCGATTGTGCTATCCACAATGCTACCGTGCTGCCCCTAGCATGAACTTCCCATGTACTTAAAGATCTGTTGAGCTGCTCACAGAAAAGTACTTTTCACTGTACCTCGGTACATGTGACAATAAACAAATCCAATCCAATCCAATCCAAGTGGGACTATTTTGCTGGCTTGAACTAAACTCAGTTGTCAGCTAGGATGTTGGCTCAGTAAAATTTAATATCAGCGGGAAACTGAATATGTCAACCAATGTAGAGCTTAAATCCAAAGGTAAAGGCAGGTCATTTCCCACTGAGGAGCGTTAGTTTCAGAAATTCTATGAAGCTTGGAAACTCAATGCACTCCCCAATAGAGATAAAGTAGAACAACAAACTCCGATGGATGTCAAAACACCTCAACAATCTGAAATGCTAAAAGTATTTTAAGGAGGTAAATAATGTGACTTGTTATATAATACATTCAAGTTGAACAGGAATAGATTATTGATCTAATGATTGATAATGGTTTCATTTCTACTTCTCTTTGGTAGGTACTTGAAAGGAATACCGATCCTACAACAATGCAAACCTATTGGAGCTGTTCACTGCTTGAAATATGTTGTCATTTTTTAGCCTTAAGGTATTTGTTTTGTCAGCATTATTAAACTAGAGAAATCGCTCCCTTCCCAATTCATGATACAGTATAAGAGCTTTTATGGATATCTTTCACAATTTAATTCATTTTGAAGTATAGATTTTTATTATTCAAACTGCAATAAGTACAGTCTCACAGTTCCAAATCCCAAGATAATGTCTAAATACATAAGTCTGAATAAACTAAAATAAATGTTTTATTGCTTAGACCTGCTGATAAATAGAACCCTTAAAAACAAATGGAGCTTTGACTGTGATATCAATAGTGGATATGTGACCTGCTTAATGATGTGCATTCCCAGTTACCCCATGTTATCGTAGGCGGCTTCTAGTCAGTGAAAATGCTATTGAAATATTTAAAATGTTTATGTTTAAGCAGAAGTATAAATTTTATATTTCCACACTAGCCTATGGTGAATTATATAATAAAAATAAACTGGTTTTAATATGTATAATGCAAAATAACCCAACTTATACATTCTAACGGAGAGAAATCTATGTGATATCATAGAATCACAGAATTTACAGTGCAGAAGGAGGCCACTCAGCCCATCGAGTCGACACTGGCCCCTGAGAGAGCACCGTACCCCGGGCAGCACGGTGGCGCAGTGGGTTAGCCCTGCAGCCTCACGGCGCCGAGGTGCCAGGTTTGATCCCGGCTCTGGGTCACTGTCTGTGTGGAGTTTGCACATTCTCCCCGTGTTTGAGTGGGTTTCACCCCCACAACCCACAGATGTGCAGAGTAGGTGGATTGACTACGCTAACTTGCCCCTTAATTGGAAAAAATGAATTGGGTACTCTAAATTTTTTTAAAAAGAAAGAGCACCCTACCTAAGCCCACACTTCCACCGTAACCCAGCAACCCACTTAACCTTTGGACACTACGGGGCAATTTAGCATGACCAATCCACCTAACCTGCATATCTTTGGACTGTGGGAGGAATCTGGAGCACCTGGAGGAATCACACGCAGACACGGGGAGAACATTCAGACTCCGCACAGTGACCTAAGCCGGAATTGAACCCAAGTGCCTGGCACTGTGAAGCAACAGTGCTAACCACTGTGCTACATCATGACATAAATATCATTTTTAAAATGCAGTGAATAATAACCTTCATGAGTGTCACAAGTTGGCTTACATTAGCACTGAAATTAAGTTACTGTGAAAATCATTCATAGGATGTGGGCATCAATGGCTGGGATTTACTGACCACCCCTAAAGTCCCTGGAGAAGGTGGTAGTGAGCTGCCTTCTTGAATCACTGCAGTCCATGTGTTGTAGATACACCCATCATGCTGTTAGAGAGGGAGTTCCAAGATTTTGAAGAAACACTGATATATTTCCAAGACAGGATGGTGAGTGACTTGGAGGGGAAACTCCAGGTGGTTGTGCTCCCTTGGGTCTGCAATCCTTGCTTTGGTGAGTGCCTGCAGCGCATCTTGTAGATAGTAATGTAAGGGCCCTTCCTGTTTATTCCTTGTTTATTCCCTTATTTCCCCTTTTATTTTGCCGTTAAATTTTTGGTTCAAGGATGATTAATGGACATGTGCCTTTAAGGCAGCCTGTGTCTTTAATTCAAGCAGAATAAAACAGTGGACTGTGCCTTCAAGCAGAGGATTTCAGCAGCAGGAGAGATCACTGTGTTAGCCTGTGCTGGTTCAAATCGGAGCTGTAGACTGACTGACACCAATAACAGAGATTGGTTGGGACTCGGTTCGATTGATTTGGCTGATAACTAATGAATTGGTCCAAAAAGTTGTACTCTGTACGGTAACTGGTGGTGATTGGATATTATTCCACAGGACCTTTCGGTGTCCCAAGGTGCCAGTCTGTTGTCTGTTTTCATTCCAGCAGTCTGGTGAGGGATCTAACTAACTCTCTCCAAAAAACATCCAACTAATTATCTCCAGGAGACCACTGTGAATGTGAACCTCAAGCTGAAAGCCCAGTTTGATAAGAAATACCATGTCTCTCCAGAAAGCCTGCTGTCTGTGAGTACTGCATTTTTTAACCTCCAGGGACACTGAATGAATGAATGATTCCACAAATAAAACCATTATTGTCTGGAAACCAGAGACTCTAAGCTGCAAACTTGCTGTGTAAAGAACCACCATTTGAAGCAAAGGCTTTTTTCTTACCTCCATCCTTACTATTGTTACCCCTTTCCACCCATCTGTGTTTGTCTGTCTTATCTGTATGAGTAGAGTGTGGGACAGTTAAAGGGTGTAGTAGGTATTAGCTTGTTGTTATCCAGTTGTATTTACTGCATATTTCATGATACATGAATAAACAATAAACAATAAACAATAATCGGCATTTAAACTTACAAAGCTGGTGACTGCAATTATTGGGCAGCCAAAGGCCAAAAGCTTTGGGATGTTTTGTAAGAATTATTGGTTAATTCACTTAAATTGTGACTCGGGACAAGTGACGCTGGAAGTGGCCGCTCACTTGCCCAGGGTGTCATAACTGTACTCACTGCTGTCACTGTACATTGATGGAAGAGAGAGTGAATGTTTGTGGATGTGATGCCAACTAAGTTTTTTTTTCTCATTTTCTTTTAAATTTAGAGTGCCCAAACATTGTTTTCCAATTAAGGGGCAATTTAGCGTGGCCAACCCACCTAACCTGCACATCTTTGGGTTATGAGGGTGAAACCCACGCAGACACGGGGAGAATGTGTAAACTCCACACAGACAGTGACCCAAGCCTGGGATTGAACCCTGGTCCTCAGCACCACAGGCAGCAGTGCTAACCGTTGGGCAACTGTGCCACCCCGGGATGTCAACTGAGTTGGTGTTTTTTCCTAGATGGCGTTGAACTTCTTGATTATTATTGGAACGGCACTCAGCCAGGCAAGTGGAATGTATTCCATCGCACACCTCACTTGCGTCTTGTAGATAGTGGGCAGTCATTGGGGTGTCAGGAGATGCGTTACTTGCAAAAGGATTCCTGGCCTCTGACTTGCTCTTATAGCCACAGTATTTATTTAGCTAGTTCAGTTTCTAATAAATGGTAACCTCCAGGATTCTGATAGGGGGTGGGGGGGGGGGGGGGGGGGTCAGTGTTAGTAAACCCATTGAATGCAAGGAGTGACAGTTAGATGGTTAGATTCTCTTTTGTTGAAGATGGACATTGCCTTGCACTTGTGTGCCAAAAATGTTACTTACTACTTGTCAGCCCAAGCCTGGATATTGTCCAGGCCTTGCTGAATTTAGACATGGACTGCTTCAGTATTTGAGGAGTCGCGAATGCTGCTGAACATTATGCAGTCATCAGCGAACATCCTCACTGCTGACCTGATGATCAGGGGCTGGTTTAGCTCACTGGGCTAAATCGCTGGCTTTGAAAGGAGACCAAGGCAGGCCGGCAGCACGGTTCAATTCCCGTAACAGCCTCCCCGAACAGGCACCGGAATGTGGCGACTAGGGGCTTTTCACAGTAACTTCATTGAAGCCTACTCGTGACAATAAGCGATTTTCTTTTTTTTTCATGATGGGAAGAAGGTCATCGAAGTGGCTGAAGAAGGTTGGGCCGAGGACACTACCCATTTAAAAGAAAGAAAATAAAATGGAGACAAATGAATCTATTTCTACAATCGCATCTGTTTAATAGATATTTCATTAGATTATTTTTTTCAGTTCATTTTGTTCAATCTGAACAGGTCTAGCATTGGTGAGTCAATCACCATCTGACCAGAAGACTGATAATAATAAGAGCTCATTGTCACAAGTAGGCTTCAATGAAGTTATTGTGAAAAGTCCCAAGTCGCCACATTCCGGTGCCAGTTCGGGGAGGCTAGTATGGGAAATGAACCCACGCTGCTGCCTTGTTCTGCATTACAAGCCAGCTATTTAGCCCAATGTGCAAAATCAGAAAACATCATTCCTCCAGCTCATGCTTTAGCTATCAGATTTACCAGGCTGCCAAGATATATCCAAGGGAATGTCGCGACAAACACAGCAAGATTTCTTTCCAACATCTCCAGCCCTCTTGGAGGTTCAGAACACCAATTGATATTTTAAAATCTTTTTGGAGAGTTTGAGCTCATGACATAATTATAGGTGTTAGCTGTGAAAAGGTATTTATTTTATAAGCTGAAATCGTTTACCATTTGGCTATTATATAAATAGTTAATTCAGATTTTTAAAAATATACACGTCCTGTAGGCAAAAATAAATTAGACAAGATAAACAATTAAACGGAGGGATGGTGGCAATATTGTGATTATGCTATTTGGACTAACAATCCGGAGGCCTGGACTGAGGCTCCAGAATTATGATTTCAAATTTCACTCTGGCGGCTGGGGAATTTAAAATCAATTAACATATACGAATAAACTTCTAGTCACATTAATAATGAAACGACCAAATAGTTGTGAAAAACCTACTTTGGTTCACCAATGTCTTTTAGAAATGGGAATCTGCCATCCTGGCCCTGTCTTGCCTATGTTTGGCTCCAGATTCTTTTTTAAAAATTTAGAGTACTCAGTTAATTTTTTTCCAATTAAGGGCAATTTAGCGTGGCTAATCCACCTATCTTGGACATCTTTGGGTTGTGGGGGCGAAACCCACGCAAACACGGGGAGAATGTGCAAACTCCACACAGACAGTGACGCAGAGCAGGGATCGAACCTGGGACCTCGGCGCCGTGAGGCAGCAATGCTAACCATTGCGCCACCGTGCCGCCCGACTCCAGATTCACAGCAATGTGATTGACTCCTAACTTCTCTCAGAAATAGCAAAGCAAGCCATTCAGAACTTTGCAGGTACCTCCATATGGTCGTACCTGAAAACATATTTCAGTTAGTTTGGATAACTCACAAACAACAGAGGAAATTATTTAACTGTGACATTACGGTGTTCAAAACAAGATATGACTTAATGTTGTGACCTGAACTTTGTGTATTTATGCACCTCAGCTTCAAAAGCTGAGGTATTGATTTATTCATTATTTTTTTCACATTTGATCGTATTTCTAAAGGTCCATGTTAAAGCTTGAATGAAGATAATATTTTGCACACTCAAAAATCAAAGATGCACCTGAAAGCCTGGCACGTTACTCTGTTTTCCTGCAGTAACACAACTCAAGCGTATTTTCACCTAAAGTAATAATTTGTTCACATCAGAAATACAATAAGGAATTGGGGATTTCTAAACAGCACAAATATTACAATCTCTTCAATCGTACTTTGATGTGGCATTATCAAAATGTACTAAAATTATAGGCGGTCGGGTCAATGAATCTCAGTAGTGAATGCGCAATTGAGATCAAATAATTTTAAAGGTTAGTCACAGAGGGGGCAATTTTGAGCCTGCACTCTCCACTTCTGAGCGTGCAGGCTCAAAATTGCCCCCTCTGTGACTAAAGACAATGATTCCCTCCGGCGTGATTGGGTTTTGGAATTTTCACTCCCCCCGTCCCATCCCGTCTGGTGAAGTAGTGCAAATCACGCTGCAGAATCCAACCTGGCAGTGCCAACCTGTGCCGGGGCAGTGCCAGGGCCGTAACCTGGTTGGGGGGGTGGGGCGTGAGGAGAGCCCATGAGGCCTCCGTGATGTAGATTGGGGACCATTAGAATGCAGTGCAGGTCGGACGCCCTTCAAAGATGACCCCCAATCCGTTTGGAGACGGTTCCTGGCTCTAGGAGGCCCTAACGCCCCCCTCCCCCCTCCACCACCAAGAGTGATGGCATAAACCACACCCACTCACTTATTTTTGGCAAACAGACTCAAAATTCAGTTTTTCACATGGAGCTGACACTTTGCCACTCTTTGGTAAGATTCTGCCCATAGGTAATGTTTATATTTAACTTAAAAGGCGATCATTTATATTTTATAAATATCTAATAATAATCTTTATTAGTGTCACAAGGAGGCTTACATTAACACTGCAATGAAGTTACTGTGAAAATACCCTGGTCGTCACACTCTGGCGCCTGTTCGGGTACTTTTTAATCTTTTTAATCAAGTAGAGAGAGGTGATGGTACGATACAACAAGAAGGAAAAAAAGTATGACAACTTCTATCTGATCCTAAATTTTAACTTTTTTTCTGCTCTGTAAGATAAATGTCTGACATAGTGATATCAAATCAAAAAAAGAGAGAATGCCTGTGGAAATGCAGGATCGCACATTAATCAGATCTTATGCTGAAACATTGCAACTGAGCTTCAGTTACGATCTGAACATTACGATGCTGTTTTCCTTCTTTCTGTCAACTAGTGGTTAATTTGAACACCTTCTACCTCTGAAAAATGTTTTTATATCTTATTAGTAGCCATGGGTTACAATTTCCATATTGCTGTGTTGCATTATGCAGTTACTCCTCTTTCCTTTGAAGCAGCTATGAAAAAGCTGACAGTAATTGCCTCTGACTGTAATTGGAAGCGTGGCAGTGGCTAGGTTAGAGCTGGAAGAAACGCATCTCAGAACAGCTGTCAAACACATAAGCCTGGACAAGTGCCATGGAAACCAGAGCTCGCAGGAAATGAGCTGATGGTGCCCTAGAGGAAGCACACACTGCCTCAGATGGGGCTATATATATATATTTTTCTCTGCCAAGAGATGATTTGGTGTTAGTGTGACAGACAGCTTTGCAGAAAGATGTTTTATAAGCTCAAATGGGAACAAGCATGGTGAAAACGTAAGAATCTCAAATGTTTAGATGGTCCCAGTTTATATGGCAAACACTTGCAACGTTGTAAGATATTTGCACAATTGATGTTCTATATAATATAAACTGATGTACAGATGCAGAGGGCTGAATTCTCCATTGTGCAGACTAAGGCGGGGATTCTCCGATTTCGCGGCCAGGTGTTGACGCCGTCGTGAAAACGGTGGTGTTTCATGACGGTGTGATCGGGTCCACAGGTGAAGCTATTCAGATACTGCAAAGAGGCTAACACGGGAGTATCAGGAACCACAACACGCTATTAATGGACCAGCAGCCGATTCGCCAGTTCCGTGATTGACCCAATGGAGCGGCTGCACATAAACCATTCTCCCCCTCACACACACAAGCGTCACAGCCAACATGGCCGCAAGAAGGGCAGCGCCGCAATTCCGGCACGCCGAACTGGGGACCCTCCTTGGAGGCGAGGAGGCTGGTGCTCTATCCAGGGCCAGGATGGAGGTCAGCAGGCTCCATAGTTCACCATGCCTGAAAGTTGCCACCCAGGTTGAGAGGGTTGTTAAGAAGGCGTACGGTGTGTTAGCTTTTATTGGTAGAGGAATTGAGTTTCGGAGCCATGAGGTCATGTTGCAGTTGTACAAAACTCTGGTGCGGCCGCATTTGGAGTATTGTGTGCAGTTCTGGTCGCCACATTATAGGAAGGATGTGAAAGCATTGGAAAGGGTACAGAGGAGATTTACAAGAATGTTGCCTGGTATGGAGGGAAGATCATGTGAGGAAAGGCTGAAGGACTTGAGGCTGTTTTCGTTAGAGAGAAGAAGGTTAAGAGGGGACTTAATTGAGGCATACAAGATGATCAGAGGATTAGATAGGGTGGACATCGAGAGCCTTTTTCCTCAGATGGTGATGTCCAGCACAAGGGGACATAGCTTTAAATTGAGGGGAGATAGATATAGGACAGATGTCAGAGGTAGGTTCTTTACTCAGAGAGTAGTAAAGGCGCGGAATGCCCTGCCTGCCTGCAACAGTAGTGGGCTCGCCAACACTAAACGCATTCAAATGGTCATTGGATAGGCACATGGACGATAAGGGAATAGTGTAGAGGGACTTTAGAAGGGTTTCACAGGACGGTGCAACATCGTGGGCTGAAGGGCCTGTACTGCGTTGTAATGTTCTATGTTCTATGTTCTATGCCTGGGCAGAGGTGGGAGCTGCTGCCAGCGTCATCGGGATGGTGGCCTGGACTGGAGACCAGAGCAAGAAAAAACTGCACTACCTCCTCAGGGTGGCCAGGGTGAGTACCCAGGTCTGTGCCCCTGGCACTAACCCCCCCACACACATGTGACCCCCCCCCCCCCCCCCCCCCCCCAGGGGGGTGGTCGTACCCCCACCCTGACCCACATGACTGCATCCATGCCAGCCACAATGGCTGGGTGCCCTGGCCATTGATGGCAACATATACCCAAACCCTGCCCCCCCCCCCCCCCCCCCAGGACAAGGCTGCCTACAACCACTGAGAGCAGGAGAAGACCGGAGGGGTCCATCCAGACCTGTGTCCCCTCACCGTTCCCGAGCAGAGGACACTAGACATTGTCGGCGGGCCGTAGGAGAGGGAGGTCGTCGACGCGGAGGTCGGTGGAGTGCCACCAAGTGAGACCCCCCTGCCTGGTTGCGGGTCCTCACGACAAATATGTGCCCACCCCAACCCCCACACCACAATCCCCCTCACTCCACACCCCTCACCCCCTCACCCCACACCCCTCACCTATCCCTCACCACCTCAAGCCTCACCCCCCTCCGGCTGTCTAACCACATATGCCATCTTGTGTCTTACAGGACAAGCCGTGGATGGTCTCGCCCCATCCAGGGCCCCCTTCCCCCCAGCGAGTGCCAGAGCTGGTGCCCCCCTAGTCAGCCGAGTACCGACGGGGAGAGCAGCCGGAACACCAGAATTCTGCACGAAACCCAGGCACCATGATCCAGGAGACCCCAGAGTTTGGGTCGGAGGAGGACACTGACTTTCCGTCACAACTGTCTCCAACACCCTCCACCATCTCAGAGACTATCACCTCGGTTGGGCAAATTAGTGAACAGGCTTCTGGGACACTCACTGGTGCACACCACACAGCTGCTCCAGTACAGCAAGTGGAGGTAGGAGCAGCCGAGGGGCCGGACGGTCAGAGAGCAGGCCGGCCCCAGCAACTAGCTGCAGCCCAGATGGGTCCCGGGCTCTTGGAAGATCCAGTTCCACTCATGGTTCCTGTGCAGATAAAGACCCAGGGACTAGAGGAGAAGATGAAGGCCGGCTTCCAGCAACTGCAGACACAGGTGGAGGAGTCCATCCGCATGCAGCAGCAGGGAGTGGTGCTGGTCATGCGTGGCACCCAGGCCGAAACTGCATGGGTGGCAGCCGCGGTGGAAGCAATGGGGGCGACGGTGTCGGACATGGGTCAGCGTGTGTAAGGCCTGGGGCATTGTGTGCAGGCGGGGCCACGGCCCAGGACAGGGATATGCCCGCTCACAGGCAACCATGTGCCAGAGCTGATGTGTTATCTGTGTTGGTCTAACATCAACTGCAACTGGATGCAGTAAAATGACGCAGGAGATGGAGCAACACTGTTTTATTGAACCTGTTGATTGCTGTACATAATCTGCTGTGGGTTGACACTCTATTAACCTAATGGATAACCTCCTACTGGCTTGACCAGACTAGCTCTCTATCACATGGTGATGATGTTCATTGGCCTGTGCACTGCGACTATCTCCCTGGCCGTGTCCTGTGAGAGAGGGAGAGCCTTAATGCCCTGTGGGCTTTATAGTGGTGGTGCCCTGGCTGGTGATTGGTTGTTTTGTGTCGTGTGTGCATTGGTTATCCTGTGTGTCAATCACTGCCTGTCTGCATCTCATGATATACATGAGTGGATATTATGACATCTCCCCCCTTTTAAAATAAATTTTGGAACGTGGCTGTATATGCATGCATAACTATGTATAAGTGGGGAATGAATGAATATATGTACATGGGAAAGTGTCTATCGTGCAGATACAGAGCAAACTGAGCAAACTTTACAAGATTTAAGTCCATAGATGCAGTCTTTGTGGTGGGTGACGAATTCTCGTCGATCGCCGCAGAGGTGGAGGGGGAGACGCCGGCACCTGGACAGGCGGGATGGCTGCCATCTCGTTGGCCTTGTGGACAGGTGGGATGGCTGCCAGGTCGGTGGCCTTGTGGACAGGTGGGATCGCTGCCAGATCGGTGGCCTCGTGGTACAAGACGTCCAGAGGAGGCATGATGGCAGGCAGAGAGGTGCGGTCGGGTGATGGCCAGGGAAATTTACGCAGCGCCCTCCTGTTGCGCCGTAAAATGGAGCCATCAGCCATTTGGACAGTTAAAAAGACCTGGGAGCAGCCTGTCTGACGACAACAGCTGGGGCTGACCAACCTCCCTCAGGCAGCTGAATGTGAACAACATCGTCTGGAGCCAGCGCAGGCAGATCCGTGGCATGAGCATCACATGTGATCTTTTGCTGGTCCCTGGATCGCTGCACCTTCTGCAGGCCCGTGAGGTGGTCAAGGTCTGCAACATGGATGGCTGGAACAGTCGTCTTCAGGTTGCGGTTCATGGGCAACTGCGCCGGAGACAAACCAGTCGACAGAGGGGTTGCCCTGTATGCCAATAGTGCCAGGTTGAAATCTGAGGCTGAGTCTGGAGCCTTGCACAGCAACCACTTGACAATATGGACCCCTTTCTCGGCCTTCCCGTTTGATTGCGGGTAATGGGGACTGGAGGTGATATGACTAAAGTGGTAGGGTCGTGCAAAGTCGGACCACTCTCGGCTGTAGAAACATGGACCGTTGTCACTCATTACCGTGAGTGGTATCCCATGCCTGGCAAACGTCTCTTTGCAGGGTTTGATGACGGACTTGGACGTGAGGTCCGACAGTTTCACCACTTCCGGGTAGCTGGAAAAATAGTCGACCAGGAGCACGTAATCACGCCCATTGGCGTGAAAGAGCTCTATCCCCACCCTGGACCACGGAGAGGTCATGATCTTGTGCTGTTTCAGCGTTTTCTTGGGCTAAGTTGCTTGAAATTTCTGGCATGTTGTGCAGTTGAGGACTGTGTTGGCAATGTCCTGGCTGATGCCAGGCCAGTAAACTGCCTGCCGAGCTCTGCGTCGGCATTTCTCAACCCCCAGGTGACCCTCATGGATCTGCCTGAGCACCATGTTTTGCATGCTTTGGGGAATAATGATTCTATCTAGTTTAAGAAGGATCCCCTCAACAACCGTCAGCTCGTCCTTAACATTGAAGAACTGGGGGCACTGCCCCTTTTGCCAGCCATGGGTGAGGTGCTTCATCAAGCGCTGCAGTAGGGGATCTTTGGCAGTTTCTTTGCGTATTTGTATAACTTGTTCATCAGTAGCTGGGTGGTTGGTGGCACACAGCTGCACCTGTGCTTCAATGTGGCGAACGAAGTTGCCCTGTTCACACGGCGTGGTGATGGAGCGGGATAGGGCATCCACAATGATCAGCTCCTTACCCGGTGTGTAGACGAGTTCGAAGTCATATCGGTGGAGACGAAGAAGAATTCGCTGCAAGCAAGGTGTCATGTCATTTAAATTCTTTTGGATTATGTGGACTAAAGGCCTGTGGTCTGTTTCCACCGTCAACTTTGGCAGGCCGTATACGTAGTCATGAAACTTGACTATTCCTGTCAGGAGACCCAAGTACTTCTTTTCGATCTGGGCATACCGTTGTTCGGTCGGAGTAATGGCCCTGGAGGCGTATGCCACTGGAGCCCAGGACGAGGAGTCGTCTCGCTGGAGGAGCACTGCCTCAATGCTGTCCTGGCTTGCGTCTGTGGATATCTTGGTATCCTTGGTTGGGTCAAAGAATGCCAGTACTGGGGCTGTGGTGAGCTTCGCCTTCAGCTCAAGCCACTCCGCTTGATGTGCAGGAAGCCACTGGAACACTTTCGACTTTTTTCGAGATGCCGGAGGGCTGTGGTGTGGGATGCCATGTTGGGAATGAATTTCCTGAGAAAATTCACCATCCTGAGGAAACGGAGGACCGCCTTTTGGGGCCTTCATGGCATTGATTGCCAGCACCTTGTCAGCGTCACACCCTGCTGTGAAATTTGGTCACCCAGAAACTTGATAGCAGATCTACCAAATGAGCATTTAGTCCTGTTGAGCTGGAGGCCGTTTTGATGAATCCGCTGGAAAACTTGTTTGAGGCGAGCGATGTGATCCTCAGGCATCGTGGACCAGGTGATCACATCGTCCACATAGTCTCGCACCCCGTCAATGCCCTCCATCATTTGCTCCATTATGCGATGAAATACTTCTGAAGCTGATGTGATACCAAAAGCCATGCAGTTGTAGCAATACCTACCGAACGGAGTGTTAAATGTGTACAGCTTCCGACTGGACTCGTCCAGCTTTATCTGCCAGAACCCACAGGAGGCGTCCAGCTTGGTAAAAATTTTGGCATGAGCCATCTCACAGGTTAACTCTTCACGCTTTGGGATCGGGTAGTGCTCGCGCATGATGTTGCGATTCAGGTCTTTGGGATCAATGCAAATGCGGAGTTCACCAGAGGGCTTCTTGACGCAGACCATGGAGCTGACCCAGTCTGTTGATTCCATGACCTTTGAGATGATACCCCGGTCTTGGAGCTCTCGTAGCTGCGTTTTCAGACGATCCTTGAGAGGAACTGGCACTCGGCGCGGTGCATGGATGACTGGGATGGCATTCGGTTTGAGCAATATCTTGTAACAATATGGGAGCGTGCCCATTCCATCAAACACGTTGTGGTATTGCGTGAGAATGTCGTCTATCTCAGCCTGGAGATTTACATTGGGCGAGGCAGTCGCCGGTGTCGAGGACATGGCATGGACGCGCTGGACCAGATTTAGGAGTTTGCATGTATGAGCACCGAGCAGGGATGCCTTGTCAGGCCGGACGATCTCGAATCGTAACGTCGCTTTGATTGCCTTGTGAGATACACCAAGCTGACACTGGCAGCTATGGCATTGCCACTGTAGTCAAGGAGCTGGCAGGCTGCTGGAAGAATGCTAGGTTGGTCTCGGATGCTGTCGAGGCCCGACTGTGATATGAGGTTTGCAGCTGCGCCAGTGTCCAATTTAAATCGGATACGAGACTGGTTAACCGTGATGACAGCACATCACTCGCCGTCAGGATCCACAGTGAGGATTGAAAGGCGGTTTGCAGGCACGGTGGAGGCCAGCTCGCGCGTGGTGATTATGCCCACCCGTTATGGAGACTTGAGGCAGTCAGCATCGGGGTCCGTTGGGCTGTCAGGATCCGAATCCTGCATGCCTTGTTGTACACAGCGGACACGTCTGTGCTGCAGCTGGGATCGCTGGCTGTTGGTCGATGGAGCGGACCTGCATAAGGCCGCGTAATGCCCAGGCTTTCCACATTGTAGACATTGCCGTCCTTTGGCTGGACATTGCCACTTTAAATGGGCTGAGCCACAATTTGGACACGTCATGACGCTGACATCAGCGTGTTCTGTGCGCCATCACGCATGCGCAATGCGGTTGGCCGACGTTCGCACTTGCGTATCGGGGTCTTCGGCCTCGTCGTCCACCCGGTCGTGGCGCACATGCATAGGGACCCTGGAAAAGCGCGCAAAACAGCCACTTTCCTCGATGCTCAGGCCTTGCATTTTTGCGATGGCCTGCGCCCTTTCTGAATCGTGGGAGGCTAGTTTTGCATTTTCTGCCACCCTGATGCGGGAGTAACGATTCCTGGCACGCTCATGGACAACACACGTTTCGATGGCGATGGAAAGGGTCAACTGTTTGATTTTGAGGAGCTGCTCCTGCAGGGAGTCAGACTGGACCCCGAAAACAATCTGATCCCGGATCATGGAGTCAGCCTTCGGGTCATAATTACATGACTGCGCTAGGATGCGGAGATGCGTCAAGAAGGACTGAAAAGGTTCATCCTTACCCTGAAGCCTCTGTTGGAAGATGTACCATTCAAAGCTCTCATTCACCTCAATGTCGCAGTGGTTGTCGAATTTCAGCAGAACCACCTTGAACTTCGTCTTGTCTTCGCCATCGGCAAACGTGAGCGAGTTATAGATGTGGATGGCGTGGTCCCCCGCAGTCGACAGGAACAGCGCGATCTTTTGGGCATCCGATGCTGTCTCGAGGTCGGAGGCCTCGATATACAGGAGGAACTTTTGTTTGAAGACTTTCCAGTTGGCGCCGAGGTTGCTGGAGATCCGGAGTTGCGGAGGAGGTTGGATCTTTTGCATGCGTGCTGGTTTTTCCAGATTCACTAAAGGTAGGTTTGTTATAGTTAATAGCTCTCTGGCACCATGATGTGTTATCTGTGTTGGTATAACATCGACTGCAACAGGATGCAGTAAAATGAAAAACAGGCTTCCGACACAGGAGATGGTCCAACACTGTTTTATTGAACCTGTTGATTGCTGTACATAATCTGCTGTGGGTTGACACTCTATTAACCTAACTGATAACCTCCTACTGGCTTGACCAGACTAGCTCTCTACCACATGGTGATGATGTTCCTTGGCCTGTGCACCGTCTAACTTTATAGTGGTGGTGTCCTGTCTGGTGATGGGTTGTTCTGTGTCGTGTGTGTTCATTGGTTATCCTGTGTGTCAATCACTGCCTGTCTGCATCTCAAGATATACATGAGTGGATATTATTATAAGAGCCTCCTGGAGATTGCAGCGACGCTCCTCAGGGCGGCCCAGTCACAGCAGGCCATTGCTGAGAGCATCGGCGGCATTGCCCAGCTGCTGGCTGGTGTTACACAAACACAGAGGGACGTGGTCCAGTCCCAGAGGTAGGTGGCCCAGTCCCTGAGGGATGTGGCCCACTCCCTGTGCTAGCATTCCGACCCTTGTCAATACCCGGGCATCCAGGACTGGCAGCGCCAGGTGTTGGGGGAGCCTTGCGGGATGGCTCCGCTCGCACTCCCATCCCATGGAGAAGCCAGGGACCCATCGAGCACCCTGAGGGAGGAGGAGGTGCTAGGATTCATGCCGGTGACTCCTGTAGGGGAGGTCCCAGAACACCTCAGTACCTCAGACCCCCCCCCCTCCCCCCTCCTGTCCCTGGTGCATCTGGTGGGCAGTGGGCAGAACAGGGCGGCACCACACCACCCAGAACCTCCGAGGTCCAGCCGGGCCCATCCAGGCCTGGCCGCTCCAGGAGATGTGTGCCAATGGGAACCCTTGTTGCAGGGCAGGGGTCACAGCAGTCCACCTCCACTCCTGCTCTACCATCTGGGGAACCCCCTCGGAGTTGTGTTAGGGCCCGTTAGGCCAGAAAGTTAGACACCAGCTAAGTTGGCACGGGTGCAGGGCACAGTTTAGATATAGGGGCTCGGGCATAGACTGTATATTATTGTTCAGAACAAACGCATGTTCACACCGTTGATACCTGCCTTTGTGCTCTGTCTTGTGAGTGTGGGGGTGTGGCATTCAGTGATGGCCACTGGGAGTGAGTGGTGGTGGACAAGTGAGGATCAGTGGGTGGACCGTGCAGCACCCCCCCTCCCCTGAGTCCCCATCACTCCGTCCCCAGGAAATCGACAGGGCATGTGATGGACCGGCCAGCTTGTGTGCAGGAATCACCCAGATGGAAGGTGCTAATGTGGGCATGAGTCCGGCATTGTTTAATGATGCAGAGCACGGAGCTGATCACAGAGTGGGCTGTCATCATCCTCCATCCCATGGACCAAACCCACTGTCACTGCCAAGCCAGCTCGTTGTGTCCCAGTATTTATAACGGAGGGGCGTGTTCATGTGGGTGGTTTGGTGGTGTGTGGGGGGAGGGGGGGGGGGGGGGGGGGGGGGGGTGAGGGTGGCCGGTTGTGGGAGGTGAGGATGTTCGGTGGTGAGGGGGTGTGGTATTGTGGTGTCTGTGCCACTGCCCAGCAATCCCTCTCCCTCCTAGTCGGTGAAATGTGTGTCGGCTAATGTGTCCCGTGCGCGGTGGCCTTGGCAATAGCGTAGTGCGGCCTCCTGTGCCTGGCCAGCCCCCATGTCCCACTCATTGTCCCCGTCATCGTCTTCGTCTGACGAGGTCTTCCCTTCCTCCTCATCCTCCTCCAGCACTTCGCCACTCTGCTGGGCTATATTGTTGAGTACGCAGCAGAGCACAATGATGCGTCCGACCCTCCTTGCCTCCAGAGCGGTCTAGGCACCTGAAACGTATCTTCAGGACGCCAAAGCACCTCTCGCCCACACCCCTGGTCGCACAATGGGCATTATTGTCCTGGGTTTTCGCGATGGTCTGTGGCCTCCGTATAGGCGTCATCAGCCACGACCGCAATGGGTAACCCCTGTCACCCAGCAGCCAGCCCCACAGCCGGGAGGGGTTTGTCCCTCGAACATGTCGGGATCACAGATTGTGCCAAAACGAACTGTTCATGTACAATGCCCGGGTACCAGGTGCAGACATGCAGGATCCTCATCTGGTGGTCACAGACCACCTGAACGTTCATGGAATGGTACTCCTTACGGTTTGTGAACAGAGGTCTGTTATCCGCCAGTGACCACAGGGTGACATGAACCTCATCAATTATCCGCTGGACCCAGAGCATCCAGCGATGCTGGCGAATCCCATTTCCCAGGATCCTGGTGGCTGCAGTCCACAGGGTACTGGATGTACCTGTCCGCAAGGGCATACAGAGCTTTCGTAATGGTGCGGATGCAGCTGTGCGTCGATGCCTGTGATATCCCGGACAGGTCTCCACTCGGCGATTGGAAGGACCCCTGGAAGGAAAATATGTTACCATGCCGCATACACCCATGCACAACCAGGTAACATGGGCTGCATGGTGGCCCCGGTTGTTACTGCGGGCCCCAACCACGCATGTCCCTCACCCCCGCACCCTGACCCTCGTCGGTGCATCCGGTCCTGATGCCCGTCCCTGCTGCCAAGGCTGCCAGTTGATGGAACTGCCCTCACTGGGCGCTGCCGTCAGTGTGGCCCTGCGCGATCCCCTGATGGCTGTCGTCAATTGAGTGGGGTGGCCGGGAAATGGGGGTGGCACCCAACCATCCGGCCGTTTGCTCGGCGTCCGCCCAGGGGCCGGGTGGGTGGCCAACAAGATGGCTGTCGTAATGGCGCTCAGTGCCTGGACACTGCCTCTATCATGTTGGGGGCTCCCAGGCTGATCGGCCTGGCCCCCTTCCCTCCCCAAGCCCCGGCAGGGCCCCCCCCCCCCCTGCAGAAAGCACTACCGGTGTCCGATACGTGAGCCCGCAGTCCCCCCGCGCCACCTCCTACCTCCTCTCGCAGCCACCTCAGCCAGCACGCTGACTTCACAATTTTTAAAAGGTGGTTAGAAACATGCCGTTGGGAAATCGGCCCATCAGAGGCACTGAATCACCGATGCCCCAGAGAATCGCTCGTCAGGAGTGATACTGAGGTGCATACTGAGCAGTGCAGCGGACGCAGCAATTTCGTCGAGTTAGGGGGTCCAGAGAATTCCAAATCGGAGCGAAAAAGGCGATCAGTCCGATTTCAGCATCGGGACCGATTCGCCGTCCGATTGTGTTTTGCGATTTTGGCATGATGTCACAGAGAATCCAGCCCAGAATGTTTCATTATTTTTGTTTATAATTTTTTCTCCTTCAATTTTCTCTTCCCCATTCCTGAAGGCACCTAGTTACGTTGGGGTTAAGTTCATAAATGAACTCCGGTACCTTAACCAACTGCTTATTCCCTCCTGAATGATCTGGTGGGTTATCCAACCATTATCTGGAAAATGACTGAACCTAATCCTTTCCTCAACTGACAACTAGGCTAGGTACTTGCCAGTAGGAGTCTCTGCAGACCAGGCAGGAGTGGGAATGCTGCCGTGATATCCAGTCATGTCCAGCTCAGTGGTGCTGACATTAAGCATAGCCCTGGTGAAACCACAGCTGAGGTCAACTCACCCCCACACAGATTGAAATCTCAGGCCGTTTCAGACTCTGAAACTCAATTTCACATCAGGCAGTGTCATTATCAATGGACATTTTCATTTTATCAAATCTTTGGCATTCTGGGCAACATTCTTATTCCCTACGTGTAATGTTGAAATTGTTGAGTACATTTTCCGACCTGAGTTCAGTTGTAAAGGAGTAAAACGGGCTCCAGCAAACCAGCAAGATCTAATGGTCAGATCCCCACCTCAACCCACCCCCGACCCACCCCCTGCCTGAACATAGAATGCAACCTTATCTTAGGCCTTTTAAACCCTAAAATACTTCCTGCCAACGAGCCAGATTTTTGGTTCAATATTATAATTTGTTTAAATGAATGCAGTGCCATTTTCTGTTTGCCCACTGGGACTGAGCTGGTGGGATAGAAATTGGCATCCATTTTAGGTGCGAAATAAGCACAAAGCTTATCATTTAACTGCGGAATGGCCTGCACCCAATCTGTGCAGGCATTAGCCCCACTGCCAAATTCTTGATGTTCATTTTTTATGCATGAGGGTTCAATAAATATGTAAATCAGGAGCTTACCATGTGTTAAAGGGGCCCTTTGACAAATCCATCACCAATCAACAAGGCAGTTGTGAGGAAGCGAAGGTCTGTTTTTTAACTACTTTTATTTTTGAAAAATCCTCTTGTGGATTTGGAGTGAAATCGCCTCACTCACAACCGACCTCCCCCCCTGCTCCCCACCTCCCCACTAACCCCCCAAACCCCCCCCCCCCCCCCCCCCCCCGACCGCCAAACTCCAACATCCCAACCATCCAGGGGGCAGAACAACCCCCTTCTCTTAGTCTTCAGCTGAGGTCCATGTTACTGGACACCCATTGTGGCCAATCTGTCAGCACTCTCCCGGCCACCCAAATACCAGATGGGTTCTGCCACATGTCGGGCCTTTTCTTGCCTGTGGCTTCTTTTCCTTCCCGGGGCAAACCGGTGGTTATTACAGATTGGAGACCAGACTGATGGTCCCTCCGCTGGTTTTGCGATTTTAAAAAGCACAAGTGAACCTCGCCACTGGGAATTTGGCCCATCGGAGGTAGAGAATCGCTGAGGCTCTGGAAAATACTGGGTCAGAGTCGCTACTGATATGCAAACGGTGTTTACTGTATGTGCGTTCCGGAACGCATTGGCGCCGCCATCGAGGTGACAGAGAATTGTGATTTGGTGTCAAATCGATGCCCCCTGCGATTTCAGCACCGGAACCAATTCTCCGCCCAATCGTGTTTCCCAATTTCAGTGATGGCCAATGGGGAATCCCACCCAGAGTTTCTGGAATGGAGAATTCTGCTGCATAACATTTCTTTACATAAAACATTGAGGAACAGAGTCACAGGATGGCTAATTAGTTTTAACAACAAGAAGAAAAATGTATTAAACCTGAACATTTTTTATTATGATACAGTGGGCTGGATTCTCCGACTGCGTCGCCGAAATCACGTTCAGCAATCAGCGGGAGAATGCGTTTTTACGCTGGAATCAGGGGTGGTGCCGTTAATCCAATGCTCCGCCCTCTGAAAAAATGTCGTACTCTTGGAGTACGCTGCACGCCGTCGGAATGGCTTCACGATGTCACCTGAGGCACTCCCTCCAATGCTCCACCACCGTGGGCCGGGTCCCCGACGGCGTGGGGCCAATGACCTCATAGATTTCGAGGACCTTGCCTGGCGGCTGCGGACTGTGTCCAGTCACAGTCGGGGGGGGAGGGGGGAGCCGTTCTGCTGGCAGGGAGGGCTTCGGCCCCTCCAAAGCAGTGTACTCGTAGAGTACGGCGCGCGCCATATCGACTGCCTCAGGCCATTGCCTGAGGCCAACCCCCGACGCTCCATCCCCAACCGGCTGAGTTCCTGATGGTGCAGGACACGTGTGCTCTCATCCGTCGGGAACGCAGCATTGCGTCTGCAGACTCAGTCCAGCGCCGCCACAGTTGTGGGAGGACCAATCCACGTCAGCGGGGTTATTATTTGGGGCTGGGTAGGGCAGCATGGTGGTGCAGTGGGTTAGCCCTGCTGCCTTACAGCGCCAAGGTCCCATGTTTGATTCCGGCTCTGGGTCACTGTCCGTGTGGAGTTTGCACATTCTCCGCGTGTTTGCGTGGGTTTCACCCCCACAGCCCAAAGATGTGCAGGTAAGGTGGATTGGAAAAAAAAATTGGGTACTCTAAATTTAAAAAAAAAATTATTTGGGGCTGGGGGCACTGTGGTGGGGCGGTCCAGGGCACGCGAGCTAGCCGACGGGGGGGGGACCATTTCACAGGATGGGTCCGCGAACGGCCTCTGCCATGAAGCAGGGCACGGCCACTGCGGGCCGCCATGTGCATGCACAGCCATAGACCCAGCAAGTCTCCGGGCCGTATCAGCACCTAGAGCCGGGTGCTCTACGCTGCCGCCATGCTAGCCCCCAGCAAAATGGGGAATCGGCGGCAGTTTTGTGCCAGTATTTCTGATGTAAAACATCACCGTTCTCATGCCGTTGTGGGGACATAGCCCCAGAATTGGAGAATCCAGTTTGTGCTTTCCCTTAGCTGTTTGCATTCCAAAATCCAGACAAATGTTTTCCAAATGATATGTTCAATCAAAGCTTCCACTCCACCTTTAGCAGCAAAAAAGTAGGGAGACAGTCGCGTATTATTTTCACTGGACTAGTAATCCAGAGAACAAGGTTATGCTCTGAGGACCCGGGTTCAATTCCCACCATGGCAGAAGGTGACATTTGACTTCAATAAAAGTTTGGAAATAAAAAAGTCTAATGGTGCCCGTGAATCAATTGCTGTTAAAAACTAATTTGGTTCACTCATGTTCTTTAGGGAAGGAAATCTGTCATCCTCACTTGGTCTTGCCTCCAAGTGACTCCAAATGCGGTTGGCTCTTAGTTGCCCTCAGGGACGAACAATACATGCTGGTCCAGCCAGCAATGCTCACATCCCATGAAGGAATTAAAAAAAGTATCCAGTCCAGGATTTAACACCAACTCCTTCAGGGGATCAGGGGTTATGGGGAGAAGGCAAGAGAATGGGATGAGAAAAATATCAGCCATGATTGGATGGCAGAGCAAACGCGATGGGCCGAGTGGCCTAATTCTGTTTCTATGGTTTATGGTCTTATGATTACTTTCATCTTAACTGCTTTTTCAAATCTCCGAGATCCAGCCACGGACTTCCATTATTATTTCAACTCATATTCCACAGACTGCAGTAAAATCTCACAAACTGAAATGTCACTTCAGAGGAATTTCAAATGTCTCAGCCTTCATGTCAGCTCAGTTTGTCTCTTTTCTATTACCTTTAACCTGAAACGTCTTGGAAACTTTCCTTTATTTCTCGAGTTTCTTTAACTAGCTGCTCTGCTGATCTCTGCACTTGTTTTCTTAACCATTACTCCATGGTATGGCTTTTCTTCCAACAAAGCTGAGAGAGATGCTCCCTCCTTAGCCTTTTTTACCAACTGCTTCTAGGACAGGTGTGAGGGCTGCCTTTCTTTTCACTACCTATATCCAACTCCAATCAAATTAACTAACTTAAAACTTTAAATGCATCTCTACTTTACATGGTAAGCAGCACCCACATGCTTATGCCTTTTATTTATTCTTCACACTTTGGACCTCTCTAAGCACAACAGAAACCCAGTTAGAACTTAACTAACCCCTAAAAGTGAAAACACCTTTGTCCAACATGAATCTAACTATAAGTTTTACCCTTCCAAGATCGGAAACATTAAATTAAACCAACTTAAAACTACACCTTATTTTTAACGTTTACCAATACAAATCCCTTAACACTACTTTAATTTTCCTAACAATTGAACGGCTGAAAAATCCATTAAAAATGTTGACAGCCTTTTTAAAGGCTAACACAATTTTTGCTCCCACATGCAGTCACTTATCTTTAAGTGGCATACCCTTTAATTATGCCAGCTGTTTTTTGACAGCTGCTGGCATGAAGTTGATGCTCAACAGCCTTTGCCAATATTCCAGTATTAAGACCAGTTCGAATCAGGAATTTGTTTGCATATTTAATTAGACCTGCTCTCAGAAAGTCCTGCAGAGCTGGGAGTGCAAAGCTCACTGATCTGATTCATTTATTGCATTTGTGGAAAATCTGTCCTTTTACGTCCCGTTGCACTCCTTGCAAACCTGTGAAGAAGAACTCAGGCCAAAAACTTTTGTATACTGCATTTTGTAATCTTCTTTGATTGTACTGATGTGAACAAAGAACATTAGACTTTGTTTTATAAACAAAGCTATTTATTACTAACACTACATAAACAAATAACTAAAATGTTTAAGATGAATACAGTTGGGAATAACATATATCACTAACTTACACTAAAATACAACAGAGCTACTTTAAATTGCAAGTGCTATCAACTCCTAAGGAACACCTACTGATGGAGTACATGGTGCATCCTGGGTCCTAGGACTCCGTACATGACCCACCTGCTGGTCGGATGGTAGAACTACAACAATAAAACATATAACTTATAATACACATGCAGATCATAGAATCTACAGGGATGATGAACTACTCATATTCAACATCGATGATAGTCGACCTATCATCACATATTCGAATTATATAAAACAAACTCATGTAAACACAGTCAGCTCATCATATGTGCGATTGGTATAAGCGCCTTTCCATTAAAATCAAGTTCATTCCAAACTCCAAATTCCTCCATTTTCTGGAATTATTTGTTTTATGCATTATACAATTTTTAAAAAAAATCAAGCTTCAGTTCAAAGTAAACAAAGGAGCAAAGCAAGCATAACATATAACAACAGTAAGCGTGAAAACCCGTGTTTATTAATATTGGCCCGGAATGTCCTGGAATAAAGTACAAATCTCTGATTGCTGTAGTATTGTGTGTGAGTAGGAGCAGAAATAAGGATAGGATTTCTCAACGTCAACATTTCCTGAGCAATTTGATAAACTATTTCCAAAATGGTATTTAAATTGTTGCGATTTTCCATATTATATAGCCTTATAAAAATAAATAAAATATTTATTTGTCGCAATGGAACAGTATGTTAAATTGCACTCTGAAAAAGAATGTTGTTTGATTGAATTTGTAAAATGATTAGCTTGTACTCTGTAACATTACAATTATTGTTGTAGTGGACTGCATTATTGGCTCGAACACCTACAGACTGATAGGTCTAAATAAAAGCTAAAAGTAACGTAAAACTAAGTTACTCCGATTCTTGGATGTGGGTGTCGCAATTTGTGATCTACCCTGGTTTGAACCAGTTGAGACAGGCAACCTGCACACAGCATGCTGCCTTCTCATTTGAATGATGGGAGTGATCAGCCGACTGCAACCTGCACTGCTGGCTGGCTGAAACCTCAACAGGGAGCCCACAGTGTGTGTGCTATTGTCATGATATGCAGACATGCAGGTAATGATATAGAGACAGGCACAGGCAGGCAGCTAATGAACACAGAGAACAGGACATGACCAATGAACAGGCAGGACACTCAGGGGTGGTATCTCAATATAAAAGGCACAAGGCACTCACACTCTGCCTCTTTCCACTGATGAACATCCACAGAGTGAGTCAGGGTGTATGTACAGTATCACACCTCCAGCACTTGGCTAAGGGCTAGTCTGGTTTAGTCAGACAGAGTAACCACATGTAGGTTAGCAGAGAGTCGAACTGATAGAGAACTGAGCTAACTATGCTACTGGTTCAATAAATCAGATTGAAGTAACTTCAAGGTCTGGAGTATCTTTTTATTAAAGCTGTGTGGTAAACACCACGAGTAACACATTGCATGTATTACAGTACTGCTACTCTATTACAGGTACAGCAGTAAATCCCAGCCTGCTGGCTCCTCCCGGCAGGTGGCGTATAAAGGTGTATGCTCTCCTGCCCTGCTCCCATTCTGGTTCCAGCTGCAGGAGGCACATCATCTTGTGCAATAAAGCCTCGATTGTTTCACCATTCTCGTCTTGTGGTAACTGACGGTACATCAAGCTGCATCCAGTTGCAGCCTGTGTTATCCCAGAGTATATACCACATCAGCTATCCAGCACTTCTTAAAGGCAGGCTGATCCCATTAAAGGGGAACAGCACTGATTGTTAGGAAGGGGGTGAGAGCTTCCAGCCTTTCATGTGTGTATACCAGGTCTAGCAGAACATTGAGTGACTGCCAGATCGGCGCTCAGGCGTGCATTCTGTCGCTCTGGCCATGGGCTCCAGCATTGGCTAAATGCAAAGGGGATGAGCCACCTCAATCTCTTTCTAGGTTCCCCTTCTTCGTCTGCATTCAAGGTGATGCGACCATCAATTCACGCGAAACAGAGAGTGGATATAAACAGTGGCTTTAATCGACTAGTACAGTGCCTGCCTCCGACTGCACTGCTAGTGAGAGCTGCCTACAGGGCTACTTATCTTTATACCTCCCCTCAAGGGGTGGAGCCAGGGACGGAGCCCACAAGGGCACCAACATGATACATTCCAGATAATATCGTACAATGGTTTACTAAGGAAGGTGAAGTACTTGTCAAGAGGAAGAAGAAGGCTTATGTTAGGATGAGACATGAAGGCTCAATTAGGGCACTTGAGAGTTACAAGTTAGCCAGGAAGGACCTAAAGGGAGAGTTAAGAAGAGCAAGGAGAGGACACGAAAAGTCGTTGGCGGATAGGATCAAGGAGAACCCTAAGGCTTTCTATAGGTATATCAGGAACAAAAGAATGACGAGAGTAAGATTAGGGCCAATCAAGGATAGTAGTGGAAAGTTGTGTGTGGAATCAGAGGAGATAGGGGAAGCGTTAAATGGATATTTTTCATCAGTGTTTACACTGGAGAAAGACAATGTTGTCGAGGAGAATACTCAGGTTCAGTCGACCAAGCTAGATGGAATTGAGGTTCACAAGGAGGAGGTGTTAGCAATTTTGGAAAGTGTAAAAATAGATAAGTCCCCTGGGCCAGATGGGATTTATCCTAGGATTCTCTGGCAAGCTAGGGAGGAGATTGCAGAGCCTTTGTCCTTGATCTTTATGTCGTCTTTGTTGACAGGAATAGTGCCGGAAGACTGGAGGATAGCAAATGCTGTCCCCTTGTTCAAGAAGGGGAGTAGAGACAACCCTGGGAATTATAGACCTGTGAGCCTTACTTCGGTTGTGGGTAAAATGTTGGAAAAGGTTATAAGAGATAGGGTTTATAATCATCTTGAAAAGAACAAGTTGATTAGCGATAGTCAACACGGTTTTGTGAAATGTAGGTCATGCCTCACAAATCTTATTGAGTTTTTTGAGAAGGTGACCAAACAAGTGGATGAGGGTAAAGCGGTTGATGAGGTGTATATGGATTTCAGTAAGGCGTTTGATAACGTTCCACACGGTAGGCTATTGCAGAAAATAAGGAAGTATGGGATTGAAGGTGATTTAGCGGTTTGGATCAGTAATTGACTAGCTGAAAGAAGACAGAGGGTGGTGGTTGATGGCAAATGTTCATCCTGGAGTTCACTTACTAGTGGTGTACCGCAAGGATCTGTTTTGGGGCCACTGCTGTTTGTCATTTTTATAAATGACCTGGAAGAGGATGTAGAAGGATGGGTTAGTAAATTTGCAGATGACACGAAGGTCGGTGGAGTTGTGGATAGTGCTGAAGGATGTTATAGGATACAGAGGGACATAGATAAGCTGCAGAGCTGGGCTGAGAGGTGGCAGATGGAGTTTAATGCGGAAAAGTGTGAGGTGGTTCACTTTGGAAGGAGTAACAGGAATGCAGAGTACTGGGCTAATGGCAAGATTCTTGGTAGTGTAGATGAACAGAGAGATCTCGGCATCCAGGTACATAAATCCCTGAAAGTTGCCACCCAGGTTAATAGGGCTGTTAAGAAGGCATATAGTGTGTTAGCCTTTATCAGTAGGGGGATTGAGTTTCGGAGCCACGAGATCATGCTGCAGCTGTACAAAACTCTGGTGCGGCCGCTCCTGGAGTACTGCGTGCAGTTCTGGTCATCACATTATAGGAAGGATGTGGAAGCTTTGGAAAGGGTTCAGAGGAGATTTACTAGGATGTTGCCTGGTATGGAGGGATGGTCTTACGAGGAAAGGCTCAGGGACTTGAGGTTGTTTTCGTTAGAGAGGAGAAGGCTGAGAGGTGACTTAATAGAGTCTTATAAGATAGTCAGAGGGTTAGATAGGGTGGGCAGTGAGAGTCTCTTTCCTCGGATGGTGATGACCAACACAAGGGGACATAGCTTTAAATTGAGCGGTAGTAGATATAGGACAGATGTCAGAGGCAGTTTCTTTACTCAGAGAGTAGTAGGGGTGTGGAACGCCCTGCCTGCAACAGTAGTAGACTCACCAACTTTAAGGGCATTTAAGTGGTCACTGGATAGATATATGGATGAAAATGGAATAGTGTAGGTCAGATAGGCTTCAGATGGTTTCATAGGTCGGCGCAACATTGAGGGCCGAAGGGCCCGTACTGCGCTGTAATGTTCTATGTTCTATGTTCTATAGGTGGAGCCCACATAGGCAATAGCGTGATACAGTGACATACATGCAATACGTTAATGCAATACGTTCACCACATTCACCCCCTGTTAAAATATTGAAGTCCGGCAGGGGTGAAGGGTTCACAAGTTCAGCCTGTCCGGCGCCCGCATCGTGCGCTGCGATCGCCGAAGTTCTGGTATCGCAGCTGGCCTGGGTGTCGAACTCATCCGTGCGGGCATTGGTAGCGAAGCCACCGGTGCGGGCACAGACGTGGACTCCGAGAGCGTGTCTTCTGGAGCTTCGTTCCTGTGGGTCGGTGAAGGGGGAAGGGCGGGCGGGTGCCATGTAGAAGCGGGATAAGTGGTCAGCGTAGGTTGGGTGGGGTAAATTGGGGTGGCGGTGGTAGTGCAACCTGCGGGTGCCAGGTCCCGGAGGGAAACCGTATCCTGTCGGCCGTCAGGGTGTTCTATGTATGCGTACTGGGGGTTGGTGTGAAGGAGCTGGACCCTCTCGACCAGGGACTCGGACTTATGGCTCCTGACGTGTTTGTGGAGTAGGACAGGCCCCGGTGTCTTCAGCCAAGACGGAAGCGAGACCCCGGAGGTGGATTTCCTGGGGAAAACAAACAGGCGGTCATGAGGGGTCTCATTTGTGGCCGTGCAAAGAAGGGACCTAATAGAGTGGAGTGCGTCAGGGAGGACCACCTGCCAGTGGGGAACTGGGAGATTCCTAGACCGTAGGGCCTGGAGGACGGTCTTCCAGACCGTCACATTCTCTCTCTCCACCTGCCGTTTCCCCGGGGGTTATAACTGGTAGTCCTGCTCGAGGCAATGCCCTTACCGAGCAGGTACTGATGCAGTTCGTCGCTCATGAACGACGAGCCCCAGTCACTGTGAACATACATGGGGAAACCGAACAGGGTGAAGACACTATGTAGGGCTTTGATGACGGTGGCCGCGGTCATGTCGGGGCAGGGGATTGCGAAGGTGAAGTGGGAGAACTCGTCGACAACGTTTAGAAAATACGTGTTGCGGTTGGTAGAGGGGAGGGACCCCTTGATGTCGATACTGAGGCGCTCAAAGGGCCGGGATGCCTTTACCAGGTGGGTCTTATCCGGTCGATAGAACAGATCGCACAGATCGGACAGTCCCTCGTCATGGCTCTGACCTCCTCGGTGGAGTAGGGCAGGTTGCGGGCCTTGATGTAGTGGAGAAGCCGGGTGACCCCTGGGTGGCAGAGGTCATCGTGGATGGCCCGGAATCGGTCATCTTGCGCACTGGCGCACATGCCGCGGGACAGGGCATCTAGGGACTCGTTGAGCTTCCCAGGATGATATACTATATCATAATTATAGGTGGAGAGTTTGATCCTCCACCTCAAGATCTTATCATTCTTGACTTTGCCCCGCTGCGTATTATCAATCATGAAGGTACCGACCGTTGGTCAGTAACGAGGGTAAACCTACCAGCAAGGTAGTGGCTCCAGTGCCGTACAGCTTCCACGATGGCTTGGGCTTCATTTTCGACCAAAGAGTGTCGAATTTCGGAGGCGTTGAGGGTACGTGAAAAAAATGCTACTGGCCTGCCCGCCTGGTTAAGGGTAGTGGCGCGGGCGACATTCGACGCGTCGCTCTCCACCTGGAAGGGAAGGGAGTCGTCCACCGCGTGCATCGCGGCTTTGGCAATATCTGCCTTGATGCAGCTGAAGGCCTGGCGGGCCTCAGCCGCCAGTGGGAAGATGATGGCCTTGATCAGTGGGCGGTCTTTGTCCGCATAGTTGGGGACCACTGGGCGTAATAGGAAAAGAATCCGGGGCACCTTTTCAGGGCCTTGGGGCAGTGGAGGATGGGGAGTTGCAGAAGGGGGCGCATACGTTCGGGGTTGGGTCCTAGAACTCCGTTTTCCACGATGTAGCCGAGGATGTGCAGAAGTGCACTGGTTGTGCGGAAAACGCATTGTTATAGGTGAGGTTAAGGGTCTGGGCAGTTTGGAGAAATTTCTGGAGGTTGGCGTCATGATCCTGCTGATCATGGTCGCAGATGGTGACGTTGTCCAAGTACGGAAATGTGGCCCGCAGCCCGTACTGGTCCACCAATCGGTCCATCGTTTTTTAGAAGACCGAGACCCCGTTTGTGATGCCGAAGAGGACCCGGAGGAAGTGTAAGAGGCGGCCGTCTGCCTCAAAGGCCGTGTAGTGGCGGTCCTCCGGGCGGATTGGGAGCTGGTGGTATGCGGACTTCAGATCCACCGTGGAGAACACCCAGTAGTGTGCGATCTGATTGACCATGTCTGCGATCCGGGGAAGGGGGTACGCATCGAGGTGCGTGTACCGGTTTATGGTTTGGCTGTAGTCTACAACCATCCGGTTCTTTTCCCCGGTCCTGACGACCACCACCTGAGCTCTCCAGGGGCTATTTCTGGCCTCGATGATCCCCTCACACAAGAGTTGCTGGACCTCGGACCGGATGAAAGTCCTGTCCGGGATGCTGTACCACCTGCTTCTGGTGGTGACTGGCTTACAGTCGGCTGTGAGATTTGCATAGAGCGGGGGAGGGTCGACCTTTACGGTCACGAGGCTACATACGGTGAGTGGGGGGTAGGGGCCCGCCGAACTTCAGAGTCAGGCTTCTGAGGTTACACTGGAAGTCCAGTCCCAACAGGAGAGGAGTGCAGAGGTCGGGGAGTAACTTAAAGTCGGCGTACTCGGAGCCCTGTATTGCGAGGGTTGCGGTAGTGCAGCCCCGGATCTGCACCGAGTGTGACCCTGAAGCGAGGGAGCTGGTTTGATGTGCAGGGAAGATTGGAAGCAAGCAACACCTTACTATGTCTGGATGAATGAAGCTCTCCATGCTCCCGGTGTTGAATAGGCAAGGCGTTTCGTGTCCATTTACCCGGACGATCATCATGGAGCTCCGGAGGTGTTTGGGTCGCGACTGGTCCAGGGTGACCGTGCTGATTTGCGGGTAGCCGGCGTGATTGGAGGTGCTGGGGTGGTCCCAAGATGGTTACCTCCGTCGGTCGCACGCATCGTGCGGCACTGCAGATGGCGGCCAAGATGGCGGCCCCCATCGGTAGCACGTGTCAGGCAGCGAGGAAGATGGCATCCAAGATGGAGGCCCCCGAGAGTCGCACGTGTTGTGCGGAGTTGAAGATGGCTGCCCCCATGGACAACATGAGGCCGATGACGTGTCTGGGAGGGGCGGAGCCGGAAGGCAAGCTACCACACTGCGGGATCTGCGGGCCTGTGAGTCTGAGAGTCGGGCCTGCGATTTTGAGGACTTGGACCTGGCCAGGCAAACTTTAGCGAAATGTCCCTTCTTACCGCAGCCGCTGCAATTCGCGTTCTGATCCGGGCAGCGCTCCTGGGGTGCTGATGCTGGCCGCAGAAATAGCAGTAGCCCCCCGTGTTGGCCGGGCAGCTGCGCGGCACAGGCCTGGGGTACTCTCTGGTCGGGGGTCCACGAGGGGGTCGCGTGATCAGGCTTTGGAACGCTACCTCTCGGGAGGAGGCTAGCTTTACTGTCTCTTCCAGGTCGAGGGCACCTTTCTCGAGTAGGCGCTGTCTCACGTAGTTGGACCTGACTCCAGCCACTTCGGCGTCCCGGACGGCGAGGTCCATATGTTGAGTGGCTGTAATGGCCTAGTAGTTGCAACTTCGCGCAAGGACTTTGAGGTCGCGTAGGTACACCTCCAGCGATTCCCGGGGGCGTTGGTGGCGAGCAGTGAGGAGATGCCGCGCGTACACCTCGTTCACTGGCCTTACGTATAGGCCCTTCAGCATCACGAGGGCGTCCGCGTAGGTGGAGGCTTCCAAGAGTTGTACAGAGATTCGATGGCTCACCCGGGCGTGGAGGAAGCTCAGCTTCTGGTCGTCGGAGACGGAAGGTGAGGAGGAGGCGATGAGGTAGGCCTCGAAACAGCGGAGTCAGTGCGAAAAAAATCTCTTTCGCCTCCGCGGTTTGCAGGTCGAGTTCCAGTCAGTCAGGTTTGAGGGCCGATTCTATTGTGGTGTTGTAGTCGATTAAATTGATGTGACCATCAATTCACGCGAAACAGAGTGGATGTAAACTGTGGCTTTAATCGACTAGAACAGTGCCTGCCTGCGACTGCTCTGCTAGTGAGAGCCGCCTACAGGGCAGCTGCTCTTTATACCTCCCCTCAAGGGGGCGGAGCCAGGGGCAGAGCCCACAAGGGCACCAACATAATACATTCCGTGTAATACGGTACAATGGTCCATAGGTGGAGCCCACATGGGCAACAGCGTGATACAGTGTAATACAGTGGTGAATGGTTAATGCAATACGTTCACCACACAAGGATAACCTGGTGTTAACCTGGTGTTGTAAGACTTCTTACTGTGCATTCAAGGAGACACAATCGCACACCGAAAGGGAGTATGAGAGCCAGAATTCCACTGTGGGACCATCATTGCAAGATACTCTAAGGATGAGCTACTGCTCCTCCTGCCCCCTGCCAGTGATTCCAGGATTTCCTGTATGAGGCCAAAGAGGGCACCAAAGCCTCAGATCACCAGAGGTTGGGGTCGCCGAGGTCATCACAGGCAGCAGGCTGCCTGCACCTCAGCTGTAAATGGCGGGCTGGCACCGAGATGTAGTGGAATATATGGTTATTCTGATAAAAGATTGAAACTATTTAAGTTGCTAAATAACAGAGCCTTTTATTCACAAGCATGTTGAATATTCGATAGCTGAAGTCTGTGCTGCTTATCACATTTTTGCTACTCCATCCTGTGAAGGTCATTAAGTTTGTGATTGATACTTTCCCACACCATCATTCAGAGAAAGCGTTCTAATACTTATAAAGCTGTTCAGGCTCATAACTACAATTCATAAAATCCATAGAATCCCTAAAGTGCAGAAGGAGGCCATCCGGCCCATCGGGTCTGCACCGACCCTCCGAAAGAGCACCCTTCCCCGCCCTATCCCTGTAATCCTGTGCATTGATCATGGCCAATCCACATACCCTGCAGGTTTCTGAGCAACAAGGGGCAGTTTAGCACGGTGAATCTATCTAACCTGCACAATTCTGGATGGTGGGAGGAAGTGGGCTCCCGGAGAAAACCCGCACAGACACAGGGAGAATGTGCAAGGTCCACAGAGACAGTCATCCTAGGATGGAATCAAACCCGGGTCCCTGGTGCTGTGAGGCAGCAGTGCTAACCACTTTGCCACCCTACATTTGCCTTCTTCAAAGCTTTTAATGTTTAATGTCAAATCATTTCAATTACCCCACTTCAGCTTAAAGGTAAAAAGATATAAAAGCAGACCAATCATTTTTTGGATGTATTCAGTTGTGTTTAAGTATGTACCTTGAAGCACATACTTAATACATTATATGTGAGGAATGTTCAGGAATTCTGGAGCTTTGCTAACTGACAGGAGCTTTTAAGAGAATGGCATTTCATTGACTGTCAGTGAAGGATGAAGTGGGCCTATTGAAAAGCCATTTATTTTGGGGCCTCAGAAATAGTGTGTATGTTTCTGTGTTGGTTACCTGTTGTTGGGTGTGGGGTTTGGAACCTGGTTAGTAAACCAGCATGTGGTGCTTTCCCCCTTATCATCCATTGAGGCTGTTACCTCATCATCATCTGCAGCGAAAACACTCATAGAACATAGAACAGTACAACACAGAACAGGCCCTTCGGCCCTCAATGTTGTGCCGAGCAATGATCACCCCACTCAAACCCACGTATCCACCCCATACCCGTAACCCAACAACCCCCCCCTTAACCTTACTTTTTAGAACACTACGGGCAATTTAGCATGATCCTTCCATATCTTTTATTTTAGAAAATATTTTATTCAAGCATTTCTAATTTTCACAATTTAACATGTTGACATTTCTGAATCACCCGTGCGGGTCGACGCACAAAATGCCCCCTAAAATAACAACAAACAATAGACCACAAACCCCACTTCTCCCGCCGTATCCCCAACTACCCGTAGACTAAATTCCCTGTCCTTATTTAACATTACCATGCCTGCTATTTTCCTCCCCCCCCCCCCGCCCCCTTTCCCTTTCCCCCCTTGCTGCTGACGCTCAGTTTTTGTTAAAGAAATCGATGAACGGCTGCCAACTCCGGGCGAATCCCTGCATTGATCCTCTGAGTGAACTTGATTTTCTCCAGACTGAGAAACTCTACCATATCACTGACCCACACTCCGGATTTTCGGGGCTCCGAGTCCCTCCACCGCGGCAAGATCCGTCTCCGGTCCACCAGGGAGGAGAAGGCCAGAATATCGGCCTCCCTCCCCTCCCCCTTTGCCCCGGGATCTTCCGACACCCCAAATATTGCTAATTATGGACTCAGAGTTACCCTGCTTTCCGGGACTTCCGACATAACATCTGCAAATCCCTGCCAGAATTCCCTCAGTTTCGGACATGCCCAAAACATATGAATATGGGTGGCCAGGCTACCCCCACACATCTGTCCTCCACCTCCTCGAAGACCTACTCATTCGGGCGACCATCATGTGGGTCCTGTGGACTACCTTGAACTGAATCAAGCTAAGCCTAGCACAGGATGCGGATGCATTTACCCGTTTCAAGGCTTTTTTTCCACAGTTCAGTTTCCAGTTCCCCTCCTAGCTCCTCTTCCCACTTCCTCTTCATCTCTCTGATAGGGGCCCCTTCCCACTCTAACAATTCCCTGTATATGTCCGAAACCTTCCCACCTCTAACCCCTGTTTTTGAGAGCACTTTATCCTGCAGTTTCCTCAGGGGAGGCGAGGAAAGCTTGGGATCTGTCTCCGTACAAAGTCCCGCACTTGAAGGTACTGAAACCCGTTCCCACCCGGCAAATCAAACGCCTCCTCTAATGTCTCCAAGGTCGGGAAGCCCTCCTGGATGAGTAGATCCCCAAACCTCTCAATCCCTGCCCGCTGCCATTCCTTAAAGCCCCATCCAGCCCCACCCCCTGGACAGACCGGTGATTGTCACAGATCGGTGACCACAGTATCATCTGCTGCCTCCATTGCCCCCACACCCTCAGGGCTGCCACCAGCCCAGGACTGCCGAGCCGGTGAGAACGGAGCCGTCAGTAAAGCCTCCAGACTCGTACCTTTGCAGGATGCTGCCTCCATCCGCTCCCAGACCGACCCGTCCCCCACTACGCACTTCCTGACCATCGATTTGTTGGCAGCCCAGTAATAGTTAATAAAGCTCAGGAGAGCCAACCCTCCTTCCCCGCGGGCCCATTACAGGAGTGCCTGTGCTCCACCCCCCCTCTCACTATACCGCTCCAGGTATTCGCTGCTCCCAGAGCCATTGCGAAGGGTTCTATGGCCATAATGGGGAGAGCGGGCATCCCTGCCTTGTCCCCTGACAAAGACTAAAGTATTCCGACCGAACTCAGTTAGTTCTTACATTTGCCACCGGGGCCTGGTACAGTAGCCGGACCCACTCCACAAATCCCTGCTCAAACCCAAACCTGCTTAAATTATCACATAGATACTTCCACGCCACTCGGTCAAAAGCCTTCTCCGCGTCCATGGCAACTACCACCTCAGCCTCGCGCCACTCCACTGGCATCATAATTACATTAAGAAGCCATCTAATGTTGGATGTCAGGTGCCTGCCCTTTACAAATCCCGTCTGAGGCTCCCCAATTATCTTCAAGACATAATCCTCTATTCGAGTGGCCAGGATCTTTGCCAGTAATTTGGCATATACGTTCAAGAGGGAGATTGGCCTGTACAATCCACAGCTCTCCGGATCCTTGTCACGCTTCAGGATGAGAGATATTGATGCCTGTGATAACGTTGGGGGGAGTAATCCCAGCTCCTTGGACTCATTGAAAGCCTTAACCAGGAGCTGCCCCAGTAACCCAGAGAACTTCTTATAATATTCCACTGGGAACCCATCAGGTCCCTGGGTTTTACCCAATTGCATCGTCCCCAGTCCATCTATCACCTCCCCAAGCCCAATCGGGCCCCCCCAGGGTCTGCAGCAGCTCCTCATTTACCTTCTGGAACTCTAGCCTCCTCAGGAATTGATTCATGCCCTCCTCCCCAACCGGGGGTTCCGACTCGTATAGTTGGCTATAAAATTCCCAGAACACTTCATTCACCGCCCCCGGATCCATCACCGCCTTCCCCCTCATATCCTTTATTTTCCCTATTTCTCTCACTGCCTTCTGTTTCCTCAGCTGATGTGCCAGCATCCTGCTGGCTTTCTCCCCATGTTCATATATTGCCCCTTTTACCCTCCTCAGCTGACCCTCCGCCTTACCTGTGGAAAGGAGCCCAAAGTCCATTTGAAGTCTCTGACGCTCCTTCAGGAGCTCCTCATTTGGAGATTCCGAGTATCTCCTATCCACCTGTAAGATTTTTTCTACCAACCTGTCCAGCTCCGACCGCTCAGTTTTAGCCCTGTGGGCTCGAATTGAAATACATTCTCCTCTAATGACCGCTTTCAGTGCCTCCCAGACCACCCCAGCTGCAGTCTCTCCGTGTCATTGATCTTTATGTACCCCTGAATGGCCTCTCTCACTCGCTCACAGATCTCCACATCCGCTAACAGCCCTGCATCTAGTCTCCATTGTGGGCGCTGGGACATTCCCGTGTCTGCCCGTAGGTATATCCAGTGTGGTGCATGATCTAAGACCACAATTGCTGAGTACTCAGTGTCCTCAACCCCTGCTAACAGTGGTTTTATCTAGCACAAAGAAATCTATCCTGGAGTACGCCTTGTGTATATGGGATTAGAATGAATATTCTCTGTTCCTTGGTCTCTCAAATCACGGATCTACCCCTCCCATGCGCTCCATGAACCCCCGCAGTTCCTTTGCCATTGTTGATAGCTTCCCCGACCTAGCCCTCGACCGATCCAACATGATCAGCCAGTGCGAGTCAAGGTCTGGGATCTTCCCCAGCACCTTCCTGATAAACGTGACATCATCCCAGTTTGGGACATATATACTCAACAGCACCACTGCCATTCCCTCTAGCTTCCCACTAACCATAATAAATCTGCCTCCCGGGTCTACCTCTATCCTCCCCACCTCGAATGTCACCCTTTTATTAATCAGGATAGCTACCCCCCTTGTTTTAAAGTCCAGTCCTGAATGGAACACTTGCCTGACCAATCCCTTTTTTAATCTAATTTGGTCTCCCAGCTTCAGGGGGGTCTCCTGTAACATAGCCACGTCCGCTTTTAACTGCCTCAGGTGTGCGAACACACAAGCTCTCTTAACCGGCCCATTCAGTCCATGAACATTCCATGTAACCAGGCTTTTGCCCCCCTCCCCTGTCGGTCAACCATGACTTTTGCTCGGCCAGCTCCTCGCCCATGTTCCGCACCTCACTTGATCTGCCCCTCAGCGGCGACCGCCATCTGATCCCCATCTCCAGTCTCCTAACTATCCCTTACCCGTCAACAGTACCCCTCCACCCACCCCCCCCCCGACTTTGTCTTTCCTCAGCTATTCCCCCACTTTGCTCCCATGAGCCAGCTATCCAGCTAGCGCGGCATCTCCCACCCTCTGGCGTTAAAAAACCTGCCGACTGCCAGATTCTATCACACGTAGCAATAACACAAGCACTCAACACAGTAACAACAATCCCAAAAAGCAAACATACCATCTCCCAACACGCAGGCAACGAAGCAAACCCCTCCCCCTTTAACCGATTCTTATCAGCCCTATCATCTTCAAATAGTTCCAACACGAAAGAAGAAGCTTCAAGCAGCTTAAGCGAAATTATGCATGGAAGAATCAACCATCCTTCTTGTAGAAACTAAAACACCCCATCACATCTTAAAAGTTCTTCCCTCTATCCAGTACATAAAACAATAAATCAAAATCAAATTATACAAAAGAGAGGAAAGAAAAAAATAATTAAAACACCAAAACCCTTTTCTTCCCGAACATCGCAACTTAACTCACAGAATGAAAAGACCAACATTTTAAACAAGGTTGTCCCTTCCCCCAAACTCAGACCACCACAGTTTGAGTTTAAAAGTCGTAACACCAGATTTCCAGGATCTACCCCTCCCCTTTGATGAATCTTATCAGTCACATCACCTTCAAAGAGAATCAAACACAATAAAAGAGGCTTCAAGCAGCTTAATCAAAATTATGCATGCAAGAATCAACCATCTTTGTTACAGTGAATAAATCAAAATCAAATTACACAAGATGAGAGAAAAGAAAAGAGAGAAAAACATTTTTAAAAAATAAAACACCCAAACCCTTTTCTTCCCGAACATCGCAACTCAACTCACAGAATGAAAAGACTGAAATTTTAAACAAGACAAAGCAGAACACAAAACCATTATTCTCTCCTCCCCGCCACTCCATCCTTTCCTTCAAACGCAGCCTTAAGGCAGATTATTGTCTTTCATGAAAGTAACCACCTCTTCTGGAGAATGAAAGTACAGCTCCCAGTTCTCATAGGTCACCCAAAGACGTGCCGGGTATAACAGTATAAATTTAATGTCTTTCTCAAACAGGGCAACATTCCATATCTTGTAGCTGCATGGCATGGAATTCTCAGAGGGATATGGAGCACACGTCATTGACTCATGGGCAACCTACTTACAATCCTGAAGTTTGTGTGAAGTTGATCGAGCCATGCACATGTTACCATCGTGGTTGATGTTACTACTAGATGGGAAGAGGCTCGAATGCAACCTGGACTCAAAAGACCGTGGGCTGGATCTCCGATCCTGCGGCTATGTCCGGAGAATGGCAGGGTCCGCCCATGCGCGAGCGCCGCCTGCGCCGTGCAACATGGTGTCGGCCGCACATGGACCCGGCCTGCCAAAAACTGCCCCCCTGTAATCAGCCTTGCCACCCCTGGACCAACCCCCACCATTCCCCCCAGCCCCCGTTGAAGCCCCCCCTACAAAGGAACGCCCCCCGCCCCGACAGTGGCATCTTTGGGCTCAGTGCGCAGTCGCCTTGTGAGATCCCGAAGCAGTGCGAACACACGTGTCCCACTGGTGCTGCACCTGGACCAGTTCCGCTACTATGAAGGGGCTAGCACCGGCTCCACGTGGAACACAATCGATTCAAATGAGAAATGCTGCAGGATTCGCCGGGTCCGGGATTGACACTCAGGAGGCTGACAAACTGCAGCCGCATATACACACTTCACTTCCCCCACACACCATCCCAGCGAACAAGATGGCAGCAAGACGCATGGCCCTAAGATTCACCAATGCCAAGCTTGAGACCCTCCTCGGCGGCATAAAGGAGCAGTGGGCCACCCTAAGCCCTGGCCAGCCAAGGAGGCTGCCATGACTGGGCGCAGGTGGCAGAGGCGGTCTGTGCCACGCGTAATGCCATCCGGACAGACTAGCAGTGCCGTAAAAAAATTGCACAACCTCCTTAGGGCGGCTGGGTGAGTAGGCAACACTGTATCCCTGGCACTAATCCCGTCCCATACACCCGTTACCCCACAAATGTCACAGGGAACTGCAACTCAGCGGAGTCTCACTTCCTCGCCCGAGGTGGATCTCCACTTCAGTGACTGCCAAACCCCCCACCCACTATCCCCCGACCCGCAGTCTAACCGTGCATCCTGTCTTGTGTCTTGCAGCACCTGCTGGTGATGGGATGGGCCCTTCTGGTATCCCTGCCCCCAGCCACAGACAGAGCAAGAGCCCGGGTGCCGAGCAGAGACGAGGATACTGACACGGAGGGGATCAATATACCTGAGATCCAGGACAGCCTGGAGCTAGAGCCCAATGATGACACCGATTTCCCGTCACAGCTGTCACCACACTCTCCACCATCCCAGAGACACTCAACTCAATTAGCCAATTTAGTGAAGAGGCTCTTGGGACACTATCTGGTGCTCGCCACACATCGCAACCGGTACATCAGGTGGAGGTAGGAACTCCTGACGGGGTGGACGGTCGGACGGCGGACCAACCCCAGGAATTAGTGTAGCCATCTAAAATGACCATCTGCAAAGAACCATGGGAAGTGTGGTCAACTTGGACACAGACAAGTACACAGCCTCTGTGTATTGTGCAAAGAAGCCTGACCTGACCAAAACTTGCACCCATTAAAAGTCAATCACTATTTCCCCAGGACAATAGAGTTTGAATCAAGGAACGGCAGCAATAGCAGACTAACCGGCGCCACTTCCCCTTATTTGGAAAGGCCTACGTGCCTAGGACAATGATAGCTAGGACCCGCCCAGCCACCGAGGTATCCACCCCTTAATGAGCCAGGATCAATGAGAGTGATTGAAACCCTATCGATCCATTAGATCTAGAGATAGGACCGCCCAAAAGGGCACAAAAGAGAAGAAGGTTTAGAAGCCCTGCGCACTAGGGATCGGCATCTTTTGGACCGGCCTGTGTGCGACCAATTGCAGCATATCAACCAGCCAAGGACCCGCGATCGCTACCTGAAGGACGAGCCCAGCCGAGATGAACCTGAAGACTTCCAACCAACCCACATGGACACAGATAAAGGCCTTATCTCCTGCACAGAGCTGGTCACCCCAAAGTTAAGTAAAGGTCATCTTAGTTATTAGGTTTAGTTTAGTGCGTAGCCGCGTGAATCATTGCATATAAAACAAGTGTGTTTATCAATAAACTGTCTTTTGGACTAATATACTGGTTGTGTGGTCATTCGGTCAATATAAGAAACAGCTTGTGGTTCACATAGAAATAAAGAAGTCAACATTTATTGGCGACTCTGACGGGATCTCGATTAGAAGTGACTTTGTTACTCCGAGAGAGAGCCCACAACTTTGAATTAAATTGGAGAAAAGATAAACGAACCACAAGAGTAAGTTTCATATCGACCAAAGGACCGAATTTCGGAAGTGTGCACTAACCGTATGTGTAACTAACTGGGAAGGATATGGTAAACTCGTCAGACTTGCATGCAAATCGAGAGGGCTTATGAGCCGTACCCATTGTTCGATCGACTCCTTATTCCCCCTGTTCCAAATTATAAGTAGAGAAGAGATGGCAGCGCAACTGTTAGAGAAGATGATGAATTCACAGCAGCAACCCGAGGTCACAGTAGTCGACAAATCAGAGCAGTGCCCCATATGGGAGGATGTATTGAGAAAGTGTTTAAAGGGGAAAGGATGGCCCCTTTGGTCAAAGTTTTGGACAAGTACTGAGTCAGGTAGGACAAACTTGGTGGGAGAATTTATGTGAAGTCTATTAGAAAAACAAAGTGAAGTTCAGAAAGCCAATGGCAATAGTGTGCTGCTTGGCACAGTTGTGAGGCACTAAGGAGGCTGTCGAGACGCTCCGCAGTCAGATAATAGAGAAGGAGGAGAAGTGAAAGGCAGACGTGTTAGCATGGTGCATACCCCCGTGCCCAGCCAGGTCCAACAGGCTACATGATGGCCCCGGCCTGCACTGTAGTCCCTGCCCCTGCATGTCCCGCTCCACCCCTCCCTCCTCTCTCATCCCCACAGCCACCCTAGGGTGTCTCCCTGGCACTCTGCCCTGTGCAACAACCCCCTGACCCCGTTTGTGCAACACTCCCGGGGGGCCTCTGGCCCCAGCACCCTCCCCTGCTGGTGGTATGTTCTGCGCCCCCTGTCCAGAGCCCAATTTCAAGACCTACGGTGATGCTGCCATTGTGTGGGCCATGTGATTGGAGGTGGGGGGGGGGGATTGGTAGGGTGGAAGGCGGGGTTGGAGTTGTGGGGGGTGGGTGCATCCATATGGCCGGTGTCACTCTGCGCAACCACGTGCCATGTTGGACGGTTAGTGGGGTGCACAGCAAGATGTCTACCTTGCAATCTGCAGCAATGGCGGCCCATGCCTGGACACCAACCCAGTCCTGGGGGTCACCCTGACACCACCACCCATCCCCTGGTCAGTCCCCCTCGCCGGCCCTGGCTGACGCTCCCCAACCCCCTGGACCTCCTACCTATACAGAGCCCTCAGCTTATAGAAATAGAATCATAGAATTATACTGCACACAAGGTGGTCAGTCGGTCCATTGTTTCTGGTCCTGCAAGACCTCCAAGCTGTCCCTCCCCATGTTGTTGGTTCCCACATGAACCACAACCTCTGGTTGTTCATCCTCCATTTCCAGAAGAATGTTCAGTCAATCTGTTATGTCCCAAACCCTTGCACGCAGGAGACAACAGACTGTACAGGACCCATGATCACGGCTGCAACTAGACTGCCTATCCCTTGAACTGGTGAGCAATCCACTACTACCACTTTTCCAATCTGCTCAGCAGCCTCCCTCTCTTTTCCCAGAGTAGCCTCGAGCACCACGGTACTGTGGTTTTCCCTCGAGTCATCTACCCCAGACTGAGTTGTGTTGCTCACGTCATAGGCATCTAAAAGTTCATACCTGTTAGACAGCTCCAAGGAGTCCTGGGTTTCCTGAACCTGTTGTCTTTTTCCTTTCGACAAATGGTCACCCACACTCCTGCTATCCCTACACTCCTCCTTGCCTGTCTATCACAATGGGGAGTGACCACAGGTTAGGTGGATTGGCCATGATAAATTGCCCTTAGAGTCCAAAACAAAGGTTAGGAGGGGTTATGGGGGTAAGGTGGAAGGGAGGGCTGAAGTGGGTCGGTGCAGACTCGATGGGCCGAATGGCCTCCTTCTGCACTGTATGTTCTCTGTTCACCCTCTAGTACGACTGTTCCAGAAACCTCTCTCCCTCTTGTGTGCAGTGAAGAGAGGTGCTGCTCCAAATCAACTACATGTTGTTGAAGGACTGCTGCCCTCTCACACTTCATGTGACTGTCCTGGATGTCTTGTGGACCCAAACCTCCCACAGCTTACTTGCCACACAAGACACAAGCTTTCCCAGATCCCTGCCATCTTTACTGATCAATATGATGCACACAGCTGAGGTTCTGCTGTTTCTCTCTGGTCGAGGAGGAGGGCGGTGGAGGGAATGTGATGTTTGGGGCTTTACCGTTCTTTGATCCTGTTCTCAGTTATGGTGAGCGAGCCGATATTATCAGTTAGTATCTAAATACCATGTTTTATAGACTGCCCCAAAGTTCTCCGCAGCCAGTAACTTTTTTTTTAAATCATGAGGGGAGTTTTACCCTGCAAGGGGGAGGGGGTCTACATGCATGTGGGGCATTAATGAAGGAAAAATGAGGGATGTCGAGAGGCCAACATGACCTCACAGAGGAATGCTTTACAGGAGAAGCCTTATTTATTTTTTATTTTTTTAAAAATAAAATTAGAGAACCCTCTTCATTTTTTCCAATTCAGGGGCAATTTAACGTGGCCAATCCGTCTACCTGCACATCTTTGGGTTGTGGGGGTGAAACCCACGCAAACACGGGGAGAATGTGCAAACTCCACATGGACAGTGACCCAGAGCAGGGATCGAACCTTGGACCTCAGCACCGTGAGGCAGCAATGCTAACCATTGCGCCACCGGGCTGACCCTGCAGAAGCCTTATTAATTCAGAACAAAAGAGGATGCAATTGACTGTGGGGTGCCACTCAACCTCCCTACCTTTGTGACGTTCTTGAGCCTTTTTCAACACTGTGAGCATTTGCAAGGGGCCACACTCCTGCAGCCATTTCTGCTACACACCAGAGACTGATCTCTCTCGCCCGTCCAATGGGAAGAGTATCTCTCCATGGACCCTTATAGCGTGATCTCCAGAGGTGCCTCAGTCATGGGGGGGGGGGGGGGGGGGGGGCACTATACCACTTTGGGACTCCATCATGGAAGTTGTTGACTGTGTCCTGGCAGTTGTTGCATGCATTCCCTCAAACTCCTGCCCTGCGAGTCATCATTGCATCTGCCTGCTCTGACTGATTGGGAAGCCTGGAAGTGGGTTGCTAATGCCATGGCTGAGTTAAAAAGCCACAGCAAGCCCGTTCCACTAACTTTCAGGTCCGCAGCCTGCTCCGGCCTTCCCCGCATGAGCAGGTCTAAATATTATAATTCTGCTCATTGTTATTTAGTGGCAACCCTGAGCGAGAACATTGACATTTCTCATCCGACATGAGAATAATGTCAGCTCCAGTATCATCTTAAAATTTACAATCCTGCCATTCACCTTCAAGTCCACGTCTAATGATTAAGTGGGCGTTACTGGGTTACGGGGATAGAGTAGATACGTGGGCTTCAGTAGGGTGCTCTTTGTAAGAGCCGGTGCAGACTCGATGGGCTGAATGACCTCCTTCTTATTGTAAATTCTATGATTCTATGATTTGCATATTTTATCATTTCACATCTAACCTTCTTAACCATGTGGTTTATCACTATCAAAAATTATTTAACTCAACCTATTTCAAATGTCCCAGTTTGTTATATTTCTTGCATTTTGATTATATGTTGGAAAATTATTTTGACTGTGCCTTCAGTTACATAGTACACAACACCATGGATAATTTTAGTTTGCCAAGCTCTCCACTTTTGAGCATTACTCCATTTATTTCCTTTCAGTGCATAAACCCTGACATTCACTCAACCTGATGAAGCTCTTCAGTTAACCTCTGACTTGGTACCTGGTATATTATCAGCTCTGAGTGACATCCCATTTGGATGGCTGTGCTTGTGTCAACTCGGATGTCATTTACAGGTTCCGTGAGAGGTGTCTGAAAACAATACCAATTACAATTCTGACTTAAATTCACTCATTTTAGCTCGAGTTGAACTCAGAGAGCGCCACTACATATAAAGAAAATGGACAAATCATTCTCGTTTCCTGGACTGATGCTTTCTGATGGTAGAATGTTCCATTGTGGATCAGGTCCTAGAGATAAAAATATATTTATCAGTTTTTTTGCTATTTCACAGTTATTTTTTTCTGATCTTCTAACTCAAATGCTCAAGCTTATAATGCACTCCGCTACTTGTACTCTGCCATAAACAAGGTTGCTAACCCGTTAATCACTGTCCTCCATATGAAACTTCGCTATATTTCTGAATCACAAAAGTCTTTCTTTACACACTCACCACAGTGAGATGGGCTCTCCAAAGTTCCATCTTTTCGGTACATTGACATGTTGAATAAATTTTGCTTTCCACCTCACAGGTTACTTCACTCCTGAGCAATCACATCATTAAAATAGGGCAGGGACTCGGAGGGAGTGAATGAAAGCTGAAGCTCAGGAATTGGGCTGAAGCAAAGCAGATATTCCTTTCCAGGGTAAGTTACTCAAGAGTGAGAATTGGTAACATTGACACCAGTAACTGGGCAGCACGATATAGAATTATTAGCACAGCAACACAGTGGTTGGCACTGCTGCATCACAGTGCTAGGGACCCAGGTTCAATACTGGCCTTGGGTCACTGTGTGGAGTCTGCATGTTCTCCCCGTGTCTGCATGGATTTCCTCCGGGTGCTCCGGTTTCCTCCCACAGTCCAAAAATGTACTGGGTAGGTGGATTGGCCTTGCTGAATTGCCCCTTAGTGTCCAGTGATGTGCAGGTGAGGTTATGGGGTTTCAGGGATAGGGTGGGGCATGGATTGGCGCAGACACGATGGGCCAAATGGCCTCCGTCTGCACTGTAGGGATTCTATGATATGATTCTATAATTCCGGGCTGAGGCTAGGAAAATCATTAAGGGGAAGGAGCATAAGTCGTGGAAACCCATATTATCAGCTTTGAGTGACATCCCATTTGGATGGCTGTGCTTGTGTCAACGCGAATGTCATTTACAGGTTCCGTGAGAGGTGTCTGAAAACAATACCAATTACAATTCTGACTTAAATTCACTCATTTTAGCTCGAGTTGAACTCAGAGAGCGCCACTACATATAAAGAAAATGGACAAATCATTCTCGTTTCCTGGACTGATGCTTTCTGATGGTAGAATGTTCCATTGTGGATCAGGTCCTGGAGATAAAAATATATTTATCAGAAAGGAGGTTTTGGTCTTGGGATACTATAAGGAGTTGGGTTTGTTAATACTGTAGAAGCTAGAGATTATTCATTGTTGCATCCTTTATATGCCTAGGTGTTATACACAGGTGACATTAGTTTCTGTGTGAAACAGGTTTAATCCACAGTGATTTAAATGTCAGCTCCATGTGTACAACTGTCGTTCCAATTCTTTCTCCATAAGTCTGCACCCAGGCTTACTAATTCAAGCACAGTAAGCATCAATAGGAAACAGGTAAATGTAAAGTCGCCAGAGCCTCAGATGACCAGAGGCTGCATTCCCCTTTGAGCTATTCAATAGTAAATAACATATATAATCAAACGCTTAAGTAATATTAGGGGAGGGGGCAGTTGACTATACTAGATGAGCTCTCAAAAGACCAGGCTTGGGGGCGGGGTGATTTAAAGCCAGTTGATGAGGTTGGGACTGAGGTTTGGCAGTACAGAGCTGTGGCTGGCACTATACATCCTCAGACCTGAAATCAAAGGGTCTTGAGTCTAGTAGTCCTGGCGAAGAAGCTGGACAACCCTGGGAGGAGGAATGGCTGAGTAAGGGAGCTTGGAGGCTGGGTCAGGAATTGCGATCACTAGGGGATAGTACCACATGGACCTTAGCAAAATAGAGGGCTGCAATAATGAAAATAGAGGAATGTCCCAGGTCCAGCAGCCAAAGGAGAGGCTGGACCCTGTAACAGTTTACAGATGTAGATATGCATACGGTTCCCTGATTCTTTGCAGATCCATAGTTCCCTGTACTGCTCCCTATATTTGGATGTTATCAACCAGGATTGATCAATGCACAAAAGTGTGATCTGGTCAAAGTGCTACAGAGTGGGAGTTGGACTGCATCTGAATAATACACAACAGTTTTGCTTTTGTAGTTCAGCATTAGCTTCACAGATGCTGTGCTGTAGTAGTTGGGCATGTTAAGCATCAAATGTGCCAAGTGTCCCATGTCACTTTATCATTATCTATATTATATCACTTTGGAGTATATGTTACCCATTTTACGTGCCATGTATGGTATGGTACACGTGTCTGTGTTAAATTTAAACTTCCATTGTTTCCCCTGTTTTGCACAACTCATGTAAACTCCAAGCTTTACCTCTGAGCCCACTGATATTCCTATTTTAAGATCCTGGTCAAATAATTTTACTAGATTCTCTTTTGCATGAATAATTTTTATCTTATCCCTGTTTACATTTGTTTGCTCGTGTAGTTTATTTTGGAACCATGCAACTGGGACCCATGTCAAATGCATGTTTGCATCCAGAGAAAATATTTTCAGAGTTTTGTGCGACTTTTATTCCCCTGATGCCAGACTCCTAGTTCACTCTCAAATGACAGCAGGTTTTAAACCCAATGTTTGGTAGCATAGCCCCTCTAAGGGGCAATTGTTTGCAGGCCACATTACTTGCTCAGGATCTGTCGCCTCCGAGCGTGCAGACCCTGCCAATGGAAAGAAAGCACAGAGCCTGGGGATTGGAGGCCCAAGGAGTAAGTACCTGAGAGTCAAAGAGTAAAGACCTGTATTTAAACTGTTGTTCTTGAACATTGTTCCAATAAATCACCTTGTGATTTAAGCAACCTCCTTGTTGAAACCTCGCGCTATTCCATTAGTGACAACTGTGAATCGGACAACGATTGTAAGCTTCAAAATTTGAGGGGGAAGGGGTTGCCATCGAAAGTCTCCAGAGGAGGAAAGAGAAGTGGGCCGGGTTGGAGAATCGGCGGTGACGCGGGAAATTCCCGCCACGCTGCTCCGTCACCGGGACATGATTCTCTGGTGACCGGAGAATCAGCGGCAATCACGCCCACGCGGTCGGCACGGTGAAGGTTGGGGACCGCTGAAAGAGGCCCCCGTGGCCATTCTCCAGAGTCGACCGGCCGAATTCCCGCCGCGTTTCGGCGAGACCCGCTGGCGTGGTCCAACCTGGTACCACTCGGCGGGAGCTCGGACCCACGGCCACGGTGGCCATCCTGGTGGGGGAGGGGGGGGGGATCTGACTCCAGGGGGGCTTCCACGGCGTCCAGGCCCAAGATCAGGGGCTACCGATCGACAGGCACCCACAATTTGGAGAAGGCCTATCTCCTTCCACACGGGCTCTCTGTAGGTCTCCGCCATGTTGCTCGGCGCCGGCGCAGAGACGGGTACCACGCGCATGTGGCGGCGCAAAAACGGCCACCACGCGCATGCGCCGGCGTGGAGACAGCCGTTGCGCACATGCGCGGACCTGCGCCGGCCGTACAGGTCCACCTTTCGGTGCCGGAGCAGCGCGCAGCACTCCGGCACCATGCTGGCCCCCTGAGGACCGTTGAATCACTGGACCAGGAGGCCCGTTGAGGCCGGCATACACCACTCTGGTGTTTACGCTGGCCTCAACACTTGGCCGGGATTTTGGAGAATCCTGGCTGTGGTCTCTGCAGTAATAGTGAGTGAGAAGCAATTCCACTAATAGGAAACTGCGATTATTATTGACCAGGGAACTGAAGACTGGGGCCGAAACATTGAGAGGCTTCAAGATTTTTTCACTGTTAATGAAAATACAGGGGAAAACAAATTAAATGTCATCTTGCTTATGGTAGTGGACCCCAGACTTATAACCTCATTAGCAATTTAACATTCCCAGAAACTCCAGACACCAAGTCGTTTGATCAGTTATTCACATTAGTGGAAGAACATTATAACCCCAGACCCTCCATCAGACTGAAATGGCATAAATTTAATTCGACCATCAAGGACCAAGGGGAAACAATTTTTTCATTTTAACCAGGCTTCAGCAAATGGCTGAACACTGTGAATTTGGCTCTTCAGTAAGTGACATGTTATGTGATCGCCCTGTTTGTTGCATTAGCAATCTCAATGTCCAAAGATAATTATTAGCTAAAACAAAAATATCCCTGAACAAAGCGATACAGATAGCTCAAGCCATCAAATGTGAAGTAAAAGGATCTTCTGAGTTGCATTGTGCGCAGGAAGGCGAGGTGAATCAACTTTTGAGCAGAATGGCTACCAGATGAGGACTCTAAATGGTGGGCTCCGAGGAGGCTGAAGTAAGATCCCAGGAGCAGGATTGTGGACAGAGGGGCAAAGAAGAAAAATGGGCCATCAACCCAGGGAACTTTGATGAGTGTTACATATTTGGGGGAAACCACCCCTAAGACATCTGACATTGCGAAGATTTTGTTTGCTTAATTCGTAACAGGAATGGTCACATTTAAGCATGTTGCTGCGCTCGAAAGGACGCACCCAGTTTTGAAAAGAAACCCACCTTGACTCAGAGAGAAATCCTGAGGAAAAATCCATGATTTATAGTTAAACATGGTTAAAGTGAACAAGGCAGCTCCCATTGAGATAGTACTTATGGTTAATGAGTGACCATTGAGTCTGGAGGTTGACACAGGCACTTCAGCCACAGTGGTGGGTGAACGAACCTATAAGTACCTATGAAGAGGAGGCCAACCTCTGAGATGAAGAGCATGTCTGATACATTAGTAACTTATATGGGGCAAACCCAAAAGCTATTTGGTACCAAGAATGCACCGGTATGGTATCCACATCAATCTGCCGAATTATTCATGATTGTTGTGGAAGGCCAGGAGCCAAGCCTCACAGGGCAGAACTGGCTACTACAGATAGAACTTTATTTGCTAGAAATTTTTTAAATAATGGATGATGTTTTCCAAGAAATCCTGTGCTAGTACAAAGATGTTTTTCAAAATGAGCTGGGCCGGATACAAGGGGTCAAAGCCAAAATCTACGTGAACCATAATTCCACATCAACATTTTTCAGCCTGTCCCATACACTCTACATCAGAAATCTGAGGCCGAGTTGACTTGTTTGGAGGAATTGCGTTCATAACGCCGGTGCAGTGCTCCAATAGGTGGTCCCTATTGTTCTTGCCTGAAAGCCTGACCACAACGTCAGGATCTGTGGTGATTACAAACAAACCATAAACCAGGCAGCCCAAATTGGCAAGTATCCGATCCCTTGGATAGAAGACCTTTACGCAAAGCTTGCTATGTATCCCTCTTGCTACATCAGAGGGAACTGGAGGGGAGGGTTAGCTTCAATGCACTCTCTCGGCCATTAGACAACCATCTGTTTCTAACAACACCACTACCTCGGTGGCGGAAGAAGCTGTTAGAGAACTGAGGTGCTCCACCAGACCTTGCAAGTCGCCTGAAAGACTGACCTTATGAAAGACTGTACCCTATCGACCCCTCATGTTCTACCCTCATTGTAGGTAGTTACCCACTATTATCAGGTAGCACAGTGGTTAGCACTGTTGCTTCACAGCGCCAGCGATCAAGGTTCAATTCCTGGCTTGGGTCACTGTCTGCGTGGAGTCTGCACGCTCGTCCCGTGTCTGCGTGGGTTTCCTCCCGTTGCTCCCATTTCCTCCCACAAGTCCCAAAAGATATGCATGTTAGGTGAATTGGATATTCTCAATTTTCCCTCAATGTACCCGAACAGGCACCACAGTGTGATGACTGGGGGATTTTCACAGTTACTTCATTGCAGCGTCAATGCCTACTTGTGAGACTAATAAGGATTATTATTATCTTGCAGTGTATATAATATTGAGGGACTTGAGGGGGAGGGATGTGGTAGCTTGGCCCCATTAGGGAGTAATTATTCGCAGGCCACATGACCTTCCTGGGATCTATCGCACAGTAAGCCGCAAAGCCTGACTAATGGGAAGAAAACGCGGAGCCCGGCGATTGGGGGCCCGGGGAATGTGGACCCAGGAGTCAAGGAGTAAAGACCTGACTTTCAACTGCTGTTCCTGTACATAGTTTAACCACGTTATTTGTTCCAATTAAGCAGTCTCCTCGTTGATAGCTATTACACAATGCCAGGATTTGTTTTCTCTCACTTTCTCGCAGTTCCACCGATTAACCCCATTCTGACACACCTTTCCACCCCTACCACCGATTCAGAAAGATACTCTTTCTTCATTGTAAGCTGGGGAAAGCAGAAACAAATGAATTAAGAAAAGGATTAAAAACATCAGCGGATGCAACAAAAAGGAAATGGGATGAAGACTTGGGGTTCAAAATAGGGTGGGGATTCTGAAGCGAAGCACTGCACAGGGTCGACTCCACATGCGCGAGGATCAACCTAATGCAGCTAAAAGTGGTACATAGAACCCACTTGACCAGAATCCAAATGAGCAGTTTCATCCCGGAGGTGGAGGATAGATGTGAACGGTGCCAAGGAGGCCCGGCTGACCAAGCCCACATGTTCTAGTCTTGCCCCAGACTTGCTGGGTACTGGACAGCCTTCTTCTAGGCAATGTCCAAAGTGGTGGAGATGAGGGTGAGCCATGCCCGAACGTAGCGGTCTTCGGGGTATCTGACCAGCCAGATCTCTTCATGGGGAGGAGTGCGGACGCCCTTGCCTCCTTGATCACCTGCCGCAGAATCCGGCTTGGCTGGCGGTCAACAGCACTACTTAAAGCTGCAGACTGGCTGTCCAACCTATTGGAATTTCTGCAGATGGAGAAAATCAAATTTGCCATCCGTGGGTTGGAAGAGGGCTCCCACAAAACCCAGCAAGAAAGAATGAGGTAGCAAAACCCAGCTGTGAAAAAGGGGGCAAGGGGGGTTGGGTAGAGAGGGAGGGGGAGTATAAAAAAGGGGAGCCAGAGGGGTGAAGAGATAAGAGAACAAAAATGGGGGGAGAGCACAGGAGAAGACAACAGGGGCAGCAACCTCAGCACAGCGAGAGAATGTGAAGAAAAATGGGAAGGAGAACCGAGCAATGGCCGATGCCGAGGCAACTGAACAAAAGAATGTAAAATGCATTAGGGGGCACCTCCACTCTCATTAGATGATCTGTAAAAAGGATAGAATAGAAGAAGGGAGAGGCAAGACCTCCCCCGTCCTGTTATGTTTCCTAGATCCTATATGCTTTGATTTGCGATGTATATACCTGTATTTATAACTTGCACAAAACCCAATAGAAAATAGTAAAAAAAAAACATCAGGGGAAATATGAGAATAAGGGTGCCTGGGACTAGAATTTCCATGAGCCTGTCCTGATTTCCTCCATAAATTCAGCAGGAGACCAGTGGAACTCTTGGAGAAATGGTGTAAATCACTATTTTTAGTTAGTTTCCCTTGTGTCCCTGGAGGTTCCACCAAATCCTCATGGAAATTATTAGTTGTGTATACATTGAATACCAGAGAACTTTTGATATGTACTCAGCCTGACTTAGATCCATTATTCATTATAAACAAAACAATCCTCAGGCCCTCTGCCATCCCGTGGAGCACAAAAGAGTAAAGGAAAGAGGCAATAGAAGTCCAAGAAGAAACAACAGAGATGAAGAAAGAAAGATGAGATAGAAAGATAAAGAGGTGAGCCAAGTTAACTGATCTCAGTTGTGCGACAGCGAGCTCACTCTAATTAGCCTCAGTGTCCCCTGGCTGATGAGAATGGGTGAGAAAACAAAAAACAAATGCTTCCAAATCCTGATCATTATTCACTGACCGCAACAAATGTATGTGTGCAAAAAGCAGGCGAGGACATGATTAGATTCGGTTGTACTGCTCCTCCATGGTTAAGTAGCCTGCCCACACTAACTGCCTGGAGACACACAATAACAGCCACTTGGAAGAAGCACTCAAGGCTGTTAACCGTGTAAAATCACCTCGAGTCCAAAAAAAGGCAACAGTCGAAAAATCAAAAATGAAAACAAGGGGAAGAAATATACAAATATACAAAAAATTAATTTTAAAACGATTAAAATAGAAACTCAATAAGAATTAGTGTTGAAAGATTATTGAAGCGACATTGAAGGCAAGAAAAGTAGAGTCATATGAATGCATTAAGATTTCAAACGTTAAAATTTAATGCATTCGTGGCATTTCTTTGTCTACTCTTTTATCAAAGCTATTAAACCAACAAGTGGATATTTCAAATAAATGGATTAATGTAAATCGCCCATGAGCCAAAAATGATATCCCTATGCTTACAGTGAGCAGGACTGTGTGCCAGGAGACAACAATTTCCTATTAATTATTACCCTTAGACAAAGCACTGAAGACCATGTGCAATGTACACCACACTGGTTTCTACTCAGAATGATAGTAGCTACAACACTGGTGGAATATTTCATTCTGGTTACAAGCATAGTGAGATTTATTTACAAGTAAAAAATATTATAAAAGGCTACAATGATGTACAAACCTATATACAAATATAGGAAATAGGAGCAGAAGCAGATCATTCAGCCCCTCTACCTGCTCCATCATCAAAGAGATAATGGCTGATCTGTGTGGGTTTCGAATTGCACATTCCCATCAACACCTGATAACCTTTGATTGCCTTACCTAATGAGAATCCACCTACCTCCACCTGAAAAATATTCAAGTGCTCCATTGCCTTCTGAGGTGGAGAGTTCCAGAACTGAACAACCCTCTGAGAGAAAACGTTTCTCCTCATCTCACTCTTTGCAGCACAACCACTAATTTTAATAGAGTGCCCCCTAATTCTGGACTCACCCACAAGAGGAAACATCGGGCTACTTTCTTCTGCCCCACTCACCGCAAGATTGCCACAGGCGGGTTGCGGACCATGTAAAGGTCCATTGACATCGGGCGGGAATTTCTGGTTGCTGGGAGGGCCTGGCCGAAGAATCCTACCCATCCTTTCCGCATCCACTTTGTCACGGCTGTTCAGAATCTTACATATTTTGATCAAGTCACTCGCAATATAGTCACAAATCAATGTAGCAAGACTGATAATATAAAACAATCCAGGTTGAATCAATTCAGAAAGTGCTAAAATATCTTCTTTGGAATGTACAACTGCAAGACTTTGGGACAAATAAATTCTATGTCGAATTCCTAATGTGAGAATTAAACAAGGGTGCCTATTCATGTTGACCCCAAGGTTGGAATTTCCTCCCCAATACCATTTTTGTGAAGGAATATCGGGTTGGAAGTTCCCGATAGCTATCCTATCTGCCCACGGAAACTTTTGTTGCCCTGCTGCTGCAACAATCATAATTATTGACTCGTGTCTGGTATGTCACATTTAAGAAGCTGTTTCAGATGTGGTAGGGCAAACATTGACAACCTGAATGTTTTCCCTGCTTTCTCCAGCTGATAGCAACCTTAGAGACAGTTAGAGAGGCTACCATCAACCTTAGAGACAGTTAGAGAGGCTACAATCAACCATAGACACTGTTTGAGAGGCTACAATCAACCTTAGAGACTGTTAGAGTCTCTAGCAATTAACCCTAGAGACTGTTAGAGAGCTCTTTCAACCATAGCGACGGTTAGAGAGGCCACAATTAACCCTAGCGACTGTTAGAGAGCCCACAATCAATCCTAAAGACTGTTAGAGAGGCCACAATCAACCCTCAAGACTGTTAGAGAGGCCACAATCAACCCTCAAGACTGTTAGAGAGGCCACAATCAACCCTAGAGATGGTTGGAGAGGCCACGATCAGCAAAGAGGTAGCAGCGACAAGCCGGTTTTCCTGAATATTAGATCGAAAGATGTTTTGTCATATGGTAGGGATTTAGATGGGGTTTGGGGATTTCAGTCATGTGATCTGACATAGTTATTGATATCAGCATCAAGCTTGCTTCTGATGTTAAGCCTTTACTCTAAATCTTCCCCAAAGTCTACCTCCAATCAAAATTATATCCTCTGACATTCAAGCTCACCCAAATTTTCAGACTTCCCAGATTTAATCTCTATGGTGTCCTGACCAATCTCTATGATCTTGTTCTGACCTCCTTTTAGGTCAAATATGTTCCATACGCTCTCTCCTGTCAGTGTGAGTGACCGTCTGCTGGGTTACCATCAAACTTAGATTGTCTTCCCTCTTCGTCCCTCCGTATGGTAAGCCAAAAGCCATATTCATCAGATATTGAGGTGCAATGGTTTCTCCTTATGATGTCCTGGCCTTGCCTAACTCTGTACAATCTTGGTTGTGAGGATGGTTTAATGATTGTACTTTCTCTCTGTTGGTCTCAGACCCATACCGTCTCTACAGATTTCAGCACTGGTAACTTGTGTGCTTTATGCCGATGATTAAAGTTCCAATCCTGCTTGTTTCTTTGTTCTTCTTCACCTTGTTTTACCCTCTTGTGGCCATTCATGATGACGTTGGATTTGAATTTTCATGTCAGCGATTGAAGCTGTGTTCTCAATCTCCTATCCATTTGTAACTCTGATGGTGAGAAACAATTCGGTAGTGTGAGGATTGATAACTCAGAAGTCTTGGATTAAGGTCTTTGTTTTTCTTTAGGAACTCCAGTTTAGTTGTACCCCTCTCTCATCTTTTCCATTTGCTTGTGGATAGTGAGGTGCGCTGGTTGGATGTGCAAAGTCAGAATCATTTGATACATTTTTGAATTGCTCATTTGCGAGTTGCAGGCCTTTATCAGACAATAAAATGTCCAGAATGCCATGGATTGAATAAATTCTCTTGGGGGATTGAATGGCTGCTTCTGCCATCATACTATGCAATTGGTTTACTTCAAGTCTCTGTGAATAATAATCAATAATGATAAGGATGTTTTTTCAGTAATAAAATAAGTTAATTTGCAAGTGTTCCATGACCTTGGTGGAAAAGAAGGGAGTAGTGGTTCTTTTTCTTAGATGCTTATGTCACAAGAAATACAGATAGAAATGATTTATTCTATAGAGTAAATAACATCTCGCCACCAGACTGATTATTGCATACTTTCATGACAATTTGTAATTCCTAAATGTCCTTGAAGTCTTTGAAGAATAACAAACCAAAGGGCTTGCAATATGACTATTCTCTCATTGAAGACTAGTGAGTCATCACTGACAGTGAGGTACTTGTATTGTTCATAATACTGACATGGTATTTTGGGGAATACCCGGAATATAATCTGGCCATCCAGCCAGACACTATTCTCACATCTGTTTGTGGGCTTGCTTTATTTCATATCAATTTCTTGTGGTAATAGGTAAGTGCTGAGTGATTATGGATGTTATATGATCCAACCTACTCAATAAAATCTAATTGGGATTCGTGATAGTGTCTCCGCTGTTAATTGACATATTTCTTGCACATACTCTGTGATGGAGTTGTATCTCAGTAATCTGAAACACTGGATTCTGAGCAGCACCCTCACAATTTTCTTCCATTTCAGAAGAGTGTCTAGTGGTTTATAGTCTGTTTCAATTTTGAAATGTAATCCCATAACATTGTATGAAAATTTTACACATGCCCAAAGATTAGGGGCGTGATTCTCCCAAAGGGAGACAAAGTGCCGACGCCGGAGTGAAAACCGGAGTGTTTCACTGTGACGTCGGAGGCCGCTCCTCGCCCCCTATTCTCCCACCCCCAGGGGTCTAGGAGTGGCGCGCGTCAATCTCGCACGCAGGGCCTAAGTACCCGCGTCAAAGCGGCGCCGCCTGAATGACGCGGCCGGCAGCGCCTAAATGGTGTCACCCGCGCATGCGCAGGTTGGCCGGCGGCAACCCGCGCATGCACGGTTGCCATCTTCACCTCCGCCGCCCCGCACGACATGGATGATTGATCTTGCAGGGCGGCAGAGGGAAAAGAATGCGTCTTTCAGAGACGCCGGCCCAACGATCGGTGGGCACCGATCGCGGGCCAGACCCTTTCTGAGCACGCACCTGGTGCTCGATCTTCCCTCTGCCCCCCACAGGCCCCACACGCAGCTGTCGCGCGCTGTTCACGCTGGCAGCGACCAGGTGTAGTTGGCGCCGGCGTGAACCGGTCGGATTAGGCAGGCCGCTCGGCCCATCCGGGCCAGAGAATCGCCGCTCGACTGGAGCGGCGATTCTCCGAGCGGCCTGTCGCAAAACGCGACACACCATTTTGGGAGGGGTGGGAGAACCGCATGCGAGTGCCAGGGCGGCGTGGCGTGAATCGCCCGGCACTCCCGCGATTCTCCCACCCAGCATGGGGGTCGGAGAATCGTGCCCTATTTTTCTATTCTGGCATATCATTGTTCCATTTCCAACAGTGACTTAGAGCAGTGATCTTCAAAGTCGGGGGCGTGACTCGTGGGTGGGTCGTGGACGTGTGTTGGGAGGGTCGCGGAGCCATCCGTTGCGGCGCTCCTGATTGCGCAAATTAGCAGGCAACAGCCGCAGCAGCCAGCTTTTAACTATGCCGGCTGCAAGCAGCCTTTTTACCACATTAAAAAAATGTGGCGGCACTGCGCATGCATGCCCGCTCATCGTGCGCATGCGCAAAACACTGCGCATGCGCACCGATGAGCGGGCATGCATGCGCAGTGCCGCCACATTTTTTTAATATGGCAAAAAGGCCGTTTGCAGCCGGCATAGTTAAAAGCCAGCTGCTGCTCGCTCTGCCCGGTTCGGAAGTGCTCAGTTCTTCTGAACGAAGCGAAGGCCAAGTTTCCCTCCAGCAACTAGCACCATCGGACCCACCCGCAAAGATCCAGCGCCATGGCATCCACGTTGGAACTCGCCTGTATCTACAGCACGCTCATCCTGCACGACGATGAGGTCACTGTCACCGAAGACAAACTCAATGCCCTGATTAAAACAGCTGGTGTAACCAATGAGCCTGTCTGGCCTAATCTGTTTGCCAAGGCATTGGCTGAAATTGATGTCAATAGTCTGATCTGCAACGTTAGTGCTGGTAGCAGTGCTCCGGGTGCTGCAGCAATTGTTTCCACCGCTGCCCCTGTTGCTGCTGAAGAGCAAAAGGAAGAGAAGAAACAGGAATAATCTGAAAAAGATGTTATAATGTGCATGTTATAAAAGGTGTTATAAATGTGCACTGCAATCTGGATTCAATGTCCAGAGGCAACTGCCAGAATCCACTCTTTGCGTCCAAATTGATAAATAACGTACTCTTGGCTACTTTTGATTGGCTTCAGTGGACTAGAGTCTTCGGGTGGATCTCATATCCCACTGCTTTGTTTAGCTGAGCTAAATCCGCACAGATTCAGATAGAAACATTTTGTTCTGAGACAGCAAGCATACCTGAACGCCATTATGGCGACTGAGGAGGTAACCCTTTACTACTGCATCTTTTCGATGGCGACCTTGACTTTGTCTAAGGGACTTGAGAGAAATTGGATCAGTCTTAGCTTGTAGGGTGATGTGGTACTCAGTCGTTAATTTTTCCAGCCTGTGAACAATTTTGGGAATTTGTTTCAGAATGTAATTCTCATCAGCAACTTCATCCACTTTACAGATTAATTTGGGTCTTTGGCATGCCTCTCTGCTTTGTCAATTTGATTTTGAATGGCATAAAAGAGGTTCTAGTATTTTTCTATCTTTATATTTCAGCTTCACCATGATCTGGTCTTTCACTTTTAGTATAGTCTCCCCAGGACCCTGTAAGGAAATAGATGAGGATTACAGTGGAATCTGTTTGAGCCATTTTACTTCATTTGATTAAAATAGAAAACCCTGCTCCTGTGTCTAATTTAAATTCTCTGTCTATGCTCTTCGAGTTCAACACTTAAACATTTGTTTCCAGTGTCATTTATCTTCCCTGGGAAGGTGAATTTTTGTTCATGTATATATTCTACTTCTCATACTTGTCTCTGCTTTAACATTGTCTCCCTTTTTTTAAGTTTTCAGTCTTTTTGAGTAACAAACAGTTTTCAAGTGGATTACTTTTCCTCAGTTGTGGCACTCTGCTCTCTGGCTAGACATTCTTCATATTTGTGTGGCTTGATCCTGCCACACCAAATATATTTTATCTTGCTGATAGGCCACTCTTCCTTACTTTGACTGACTTAGGCTTTGGCACATTTTCCATTTTATGTCTACAAATTCAATGGTCTTGCTCAATTTTCCCCATGAACCCTTTCCTTCCCATAGCTGAATCTATTAGGAAACAATGCTGTTTCCTAAGTTCCTTTGTCTCGCAATTTGCATTACTTTCACTAGCATTAAATCCTACCTTGTCTGTAATCTCTTTTCTTATTTGTTTTTTTAAATTTAGAGTATCCAATTCATTTTTTCCAATTAAGGGGCAATTTAGCATGGCCAATCCACCTAGCCGGCACATCTTTGGGTTGTGGGGGTGAAATCCACGCAAACAGGTGGCGAATGGGCAAACTCCACATGGACAGTGACCCAGAGCCGAGATCGAAACTGGGACCTCGGCGCCATAAGGCAAAAGGACTAACCCACTGTGCCACCATGCTGCCCCCTGTAAACTCTTTTCTAATATCCCTGCAATAATGCTGCTGTGAATCAACTTGGCGGGATTCTCCGACCCCCGGCTGGGTAAGTGAATTGCCGGGTGTCGGCGTGAATCCAGCCCCCGCTGTCCTCCAAATTCTCCGGCCCCCCCAAAAATTGGCCCGGCGTGAATCGCGCCGCCCGCCTTGGAGAATGGGGGGGACCAGCGCGACTCAATGGGCCCTGGGGCTGGCCGAATTCTCCGGCCCGCGATAGGCCGAAGTCCCGCCCATTTTTTGCCAGACCCGCCGGGGTAAATTGGAGTAGGTCCCACCAGTGCGGGCAGCCTCCAGGGTTCTTGGAGGGGCGCGGGGGGATCTGGCCCCGGGAGGTGCCCCCTCAGTGGCCTGGCCCACGATCGGGGCCCACTGATCTGCCGGCGGGCCTGTGCCGTGGGGGCACTCTATTGTTCCGCACCAGAGGCTGTAGCAGTCCGCCATTGCCGGTGCGGAAACAAAGCTGTCTGCGCATGCGTGGGGATGACGGCAGCACACGCTGGTGCTCCCACGCATGCGCCAACTCATGCCGGCCGGCAGAGGCCCTTTGGCGCCGGTTGGCATGACGCCAAGCCCCTTTCCCGCTGGCCGGCGGGGCGCAAACCACTCAGGGTCGGGCCTAGCCCCTGAAGGTGCGGGGATTCCGCACCTTTGGGGAGGCCCGACATCGGAGTGCTTCATGCCACTCCATCCCGCCGGAGATGCCCGCCCCGTCGATTATGGCAGAATCCCGCCTCTTGTCTTTTAAAGTCCTAACTGAAAAAAGCAACTAACTGAAAGTTACATCAAGTACAAGGCCATTCAACAAGTCACTTATTTAACTGAAGATCAAGTGGAGCTGCTTTGGAAACACCTCAATCACAGTAGTGCAAGCTTGAAAGTGGTACAAAATGAACAATGCAATACAGGGAGATCAGACTGCATTACAATTAGTCTGCTTACCATGATGCCATTGTTACGTTAAAGAATTTCCTCAATCCTTTTTACCCCAGTTATTTAGGGTTTCCCTGTTTCACATTGAGCTGGTTCCATAGAAAAATCTGGAAAGTCACAAGTCATCATCAATGATCTCATCCACATGGTAAATGCAAGTGCGGTCACACCAAGCATCTGATTCCTATTTGTATTGACGGTCAGGAAAGAAAATTATGATTTGGCCATCTATCAGTCAGTTGTCTGATGTACTTGTGTAAAACGAATTGTAGTGAGGAGGAGAAAGTGATGATAACAGAAGGATCAGGGACCTTTTTATACTGAACGAGAAGTTGATGGAGACAAGAAAGTTGTAGCTTGTTGTAATTAAAAATGTTAACCCTATTTTGCAGGTTCGCTCTGTTGCTCTTAGAACAAATAACACAGTACAACAATTGGTTCACTGCGATACGCAAGTTGTGAAGCCAGTTTTCCATTGCCATGCTCCTTCTCACTTATGCCCAGTACTGCAACACCAAGCCCATAAATTCATTACCTTTTAGCTATGCTAATGCTTCAAACATTGACGAGAGGGAGACAGGTTGCCCTGAAGGTTTGTCTTGTCCTGGCTCTCCGGCAATGATGGCAGGTTGTTCTTCTGTGTTCATAATGACAGGAAAGAAACAAATATGATAACGTTGCCACCAAGACAAATCTTTGGCAAAGTTTGCACACCAATATATCCACTGTGTTTTATCTACACTTGTTTGCGTAATATCTAGAGCAAGATATTGGAACCGAATGGTAGTGGCCGAGAGCTTGTAGAACCTCAGGGCTTCACCTTTATTACCGGTTTGGTGGTCCTTTAGGCAAAGTTGTTCGGGTGGCCTACTTTACAGGGTAAGAAAGTCATGTTGCAGTAAATTGAACCATCAGATGGGACGAGAGTCCCAAATCATACTCCCCACTGGGCACCAGGATGAACGCGAGTCAACCAACTCTCTCCACCCAGCACGATTTGAATCTTGCTCTAGTGGATCATTTTTTTAAAAACAGAGGTAGGAATCATCTTGCTCCTGGGTCTCGACAGCCATGCCTGCGAGAACTCGTCAGGGTGCCATCCAGTACTGGTCCACACAGACGAGCACAAAGCTTTCTCGATGCATCAGGACATGATAGCAAGATTTGTAAATGACATTTCATGAGTATATTTATGCCTTGTTTACTTCAATTATGTTATTCAGTTATAATTATCTTATATTCAAATGTTGTTGTTTGATGTTGCAGTAAGACATTTGTATCAGTCTGTAAAGTTTAATGGAAAATATTTATTGACAAAAATGATGTTATAAATACAAAATATTGATACCATATTAACATTCAACTTAACATTTAATTTTAGCTGTTGCAGTATGACATTTTGGTTAATAACAACCTCAACTTTTCCAAATTTCTTGCAATAAAATAGCTTTTTTTATTTTGACACAACGGTTCAGTTGTCTTATTCTTGTAAAAAAGGGAGGGGAGGAAGGGAGTGAAGGGAAGGACGTATCGCTAATTTTTAAAGCTCAGTGTCTAAAAGCATCAGTTGCCAGGCGATCTCAAGCTGCCCTTGTGTCATTTGGAGCCTGGGCTGCCTCACCCTTATCTGTCGGAGAGATAATTCATATCAGCTTACAGGAGGCTTGCATATGACATCTAAGGCATTGAACTTCTTAACACATTTGAAGTAGCCAAGCTGCATATTTCTCACAGTAATATATCAGAATCACTACTTAAGAGGCTTGTAAGGATCAACATTACATCAGCGAGACTCGACCGAAATAAAAATACATAGCAAATTCCAAATGAATTTTAGCTTAAGCTTATTACAGACGCTCCACACCCATTCTGTTATATGTGAAAGTAATTTTTAAGGGCAGCACAGTAGCGCAGTGGTTAGCACTGTTGCCTCACAGTACCAGGGTCCCAAGTTCGATTCCCAGATTGGGTCACTGCCTGTGACTGCCTGGGTTACCTCCGGATGCTCCGGTTTCCTCCAATAAGTCCCGAAAGTGCGCCATTCAATGAGATCATGACTGATACAATAACCCTCAACTCCCCTTTCCCACCATTTCATCATAACCCTTGATTCCCTTACTGTGTAAAAATCTTGAACACACTTAACAGTCCAGCATCTACAAGCCTCTGCCTAATCCTACCATTATTTTCTAATTGTTCTGTTATCATTTTCTTTATTACACATTCTGCCATTTCCCTCCAGTTTTCAGCAGAAAGCACTTAGCTCTTTTTGATGAGGTACGGCAATAGTGTTTTTAAACATTGTGGCTTGCATCAAAGCAGGGCAATTGAGATACAGTCAAGCTTGAAGGGAAAGATAAATAAACAAAACCCCAAAGCAGCTGTGTCTGGACCAATAGAATTGTAAATCACTGGCTAGTGAAATGTATTGTCCTGAGAAATTAAATGGGATTTTTGCATTTCAAATCTGTCAAGGAATTTGAAGCCCTTTGAGATGATCTAGGCTTTCAAAAGAACCTCTGACCCTTGTACCAGCTGCTGCATTCAACATATTTACCTGAGGCAGCAGATGTTAGGGAAGGGTAAGTGAAAATACAGTGATTTTTCACTCTACTGCCTGGACTGCTCTTCAGCTTAGATGCAGGGGTGACATATGGGGGGTTGGGGGTGGTGGGGTGGAGACTCGGGCTTCCAGCCCATTAATGAAATTAAAATGTATTTAAATACTTGATTTGCATCCTCCCGCTGAGCCAGCTGAGGCCGCCAGCAGGGGATCGGAGCATTACGACCGGGGAAACCAACCCATTTTTCCCTCAATATTACATTCTCCACCCAATCTGAATTCTCGGCTGGAGCATTGTTGAATAGAGAATCCACCCCAATTAGTTCAAGTTTCCCAATGCTTAATTGGAGAACATTTTACCAGTCCAATGTTCAATGTTGGCCAAACAGACTGACCAGACAGAGACAGTAGAGGAGTTAATAGAGAGGTGATGATGAGGTAACACACATCTCCTGCTAGCTCTTACCATCACAACTCTATAGCTTGCCATTCAAGTGCATGAGAGTGGATCATTGATGTGTCCTCTGATTTTCTATCCTACCACCTACTTGCATTGAAGCAGTAGTTCAATGTGTCTGCCGTAATATCAATACATTTACCCAAGTTTATAGGATCAGCTTTACGTGTGCTTGGGTTATCAGTGTTCCATTTAAAAATAACTCCACTAGGTGTCACCACTCAAAATGTCAGAGTAGAAGGTGAGAAGGACTCATCTTCATAAGATGGCAGATGTGACAAACAATTCCCACCACAGCACTGGAAGCTGGTCTGTGGCAAAGTCCCCTTTCTTTTTGTCGTAAAGACCGGACAAGAGTGCCGGTACTTAGCTACCAGTATTTCCAGTTCACGTTGGGACTGCACGTGGAAAGATAGTACACCCTTAACTCATAATTGCTCATCCATTAAAATTCTGGTCAGAAAACCACAGGAAATACGACGACGTCCATATTTTGTTGCTAATTTTGAAGTCCTTTCGTCAAAATGCATTCCAAGTCCAAACAAATAGTCATCTGATAGAAAGTATCTGCTCTACCACACTGCTGTTGAGTGGCCTTTCTGCCTGAAGCACATATCGGAAATTTGGACACATGCTGTTATGATCAGGTGAGAAAGCATGAACTAGCTCCCCTCTATTCAACCTCCTTGGTTGGTTATAACAAAGGTTTAACTTTTTTTTTCACGAGGCTATTCCTTTTGTAAATCAGAATGTATTTAATTATTTAAGCTGTGAGCAATAAGGAGATTTAAGTTTTGTTCAGTTAAAGAAAAAGCAAATTTATTACCTACTAAATCCAAGAAAAAAATAATAAAAATATGACGTCTCACACACACAGGTATCAGAAATAAGGAAAGTTAGAGTCCAACAAAGAGAGTCAGAAAAATATCTGCTTATGTGTCCTTTGCTTGCCCTTGCGACTAATTTAGGTTACCTGGTTTCTTGGATGTGGTCAGATGTAGAAGTATGTCACAATTATTATGAGATCTCAATTTGGTGGTAGTTTTCTGATAGTTGACCTCTCAAACTGGATGATGCACATATTTTCCAAAATAGAGAGAGATGGAGAGAGCAGCTAATGAACCTGTGTTCTGTTTTGTTATGCTCTTGACATAGCATAAGCTGCTTCCTTGATGTGCACTCTGACAAAGGAAGGTTCAGACTTGGAGAGAGCTTTAACACATTTATTAAACTGTTAATGATTCTCCTACTTGGATTCGACTCTCCTGTTAATCCTGCTATAGCTACACAGACTGACGAACCAGTCTGCTACAATCCACGTGGTGGGTGTGATGTGTTCCAAATCAACCCTGTCTACTCACTAATTGTCTCCACTGGAAAGAGGAAGATCATGTGTGCTGTGTCCTTATATATGGGTTGGTGTAATGCCCTCCTGTGGTAGTGTCACCTCTGTGTGTATCGTGAATGCCCATTGGACGTGTCCTATCTTACTGGCCTATTGGTTGAATGTCTGTGAGTCATGTCTCTGGTGCTCCCTCTAGTGCCAATCTAGTCTACGTGTATTTACATTAACCCCTTGTGTATCTACAGTGATGCATTTCACCACATGTTCCTCTGCTGAAAACTTTCTTGACTCTCCCTGTGTCGCTTCCTTAAACAGTGACGAGTTTTGATAGATCTTTGCAATGTAGGAAATGTTCCCCTCTTCACACACCCCGTGAGGGTGTCTTCTTTGTTTTTTCACTTTAACCTGCATTTTTAATAATTTTTTCCTGTCTCATTTCAAATTATAAGGTTTCCAGTCAGTTGAAAGTTGAAATGTCACCTTTTCAAAAATAAAGGGGCATCGCTTCGTGACATTGCTACCTACAACTTTGTTCCCCGTATATGTTTCAGAAGGGGAAAGAAAGCAAAAAGAGGAAAGAGAGTCGAAATTGAAAATAGGAGGAAACGTTTGAAAATATTTTCAAATACCTCACTGGAATTAGTATTTTGTTTTATTATGTGGGAAATAGATGTCATCAATAGTTTAAAATTATACATAGCCTAAATGAAGAGAGACTACTAACAAAAGGTGGACATGTAGGATGTCGCATTCATGAAACAAGCATATTGGCTTTCAAATTGCTATTAAAATTGAATCGGTTTAATCAAACTCGAGTGGTATCATTTTATAGGTTGCTGGCCAGTTAGATGATATCTGACAAAATTGATGTGCTGGAGGATCACAGACATGTAGTGCTCAACAGCACGACCAACCTTTGCAAGCTCTTGTACTTGTCAAAATGTGCTGTCTCCACCACTCCAGTAATATGACTTTTCAATTATGAAGCAATCATCAAAGCAGTTAGTGTCAAGTGAAGCAATCTGCAAATCTGATCCTACATTTTGATCTTGAATACTTTAGCTGCGATAGACTTTTCTCTCAGGCCTCCTTGCAGCAGTTACGCTAAGTGAAATCAAGCTGAGGTCCATTTCCCTGCTTCCTGCAACTTACTGCCCTCCTCACACATACACACACACAAAACCCCACATATAAACATCACCTGAGGGTAAGTATTTTCCACTTCAGTGCTCTGGTTGATTCATGCTGGGACTGCTTGGCTGAAAATTGTGCACCAGCTCATAATTCCCCATCCATTAAAATTATTGGTTTGAAAATCACAAGCCGCTTATGCGCAATAAACTTATTTTGTTGCTAATTGAATCCTAAGCCTAAACAGATAGTCATCCGATCAACGGTGCCTGCACTATCACACTGCTGTCAAATAGCCTTTCCCGTCAGCAGCGCGTATCATAAATGGGGGCACGCGCTATTTACAATTTTCTGGCCACGACAACACGTGCCTAAATTTTCAGACTGAACTATGAGTTTGTCAGACAGCATGAAGTAGCAGATTTATCCCCAGTGTCAGTGTCAAACATTCCCAATTCCTAACATTATTTTATCTTTTCAGCGTGCCTTAGCCCAACTTCAGAGAAGTAATTTACTGCAACAACGTGAATGTTCCAATGCTGGCCAGAGCCAAACTGACTGTTTCTATCGGGATATCAATTTAGAACCAAATTGTGACCCTTTATGGATCAACCCACAATCACTGGGCCATTCAAACTCAGATTTCATAGAACACTTACTGCAAACCAAGAGAGCAGATATTAAACCCCAATGGTCCAAATTGGATTTGAATCCAGATCTTGGGTGGGATTTACCAACCAACCAGCCGCGTGCTTTTGGCCGGCAGAGGCAGCCTGCCAGCGGGATTTTCTTTTCCCGCCGTTGTCAACAAGATTTCCCGAATACTGCACCCCTCGTCGCCAGGAAATCCATGCACCATCGGTGGGACCGGAATATCCTGCCAGCCTGAACAGCCGGTAAATTCCGCCCGATGAGTGAAAATGCAGTGTGTTAAATTACTGAACAGCCCAGTCCCTCATGCAATTATCATAGTTGTGTGATACCTGCACCATTAGTAATTATTTTTCAAAAAGTTCCAAACATTAGACAAGTATAAAGATATGTCCAGCAGGGTGCAAGTATTTGGATGGATGGATTTGTTTATTGTCACGTGTACCGAGGTACAGTGAAAAGTATTTTTCTGCAAGCAGCTCAACAGATCATTCAGTACATGGGAAGAAAAGGGAATTAAACAGAATTAAAGAAAATACATGAGAATACATAATAGGGCAACGCAATATATACAATGTACTACATAAGCATTGGCATCGGATGAAGCAGACACGGGTGTAGTGTTAATGAGGTCAGTCCATAAGAGGGTCATTTAGGAGTCTGGTGACAGTGGGGAAGAAGCTGTTTTTGCCGGGGGCTGGCGTCGGTTGTTAGGCCGGGTTTGGAGCTCCGAGGCCCGGGTCGACTCCAAATCGAGGTCGGGGCTTCACTTCCGGTTTGGGCCCGATCTTCTTCCAGGTCACGGAGGTCAGGTCGGGTCGGGTCACAAGGTCTCCAAGGGACTCGGAGGATCTTCAAGCCTGCAAGAGAACATAAGAGAGAGAGGTTAGTAATAATGTTAGCTTTAGAATTAATTTTTAAAAGGTTGGAACGAGTATAAATAAAGTTAAAAGTGGATCTGTTGGGGAGAGCTTGCAGAGAGTCGCCTCGCTCCGGCGCCATCATCTTGCACATTTCTGTTGGAGAAATGAAGATGGACTTAATTTTAACTATCTGTGACTGAGCCAAAGCTGCTCTGCACTGCTCCAGAGAATCACTACAGTACAGGAAGAGGCCATTTGGCTCATTGAGTCTGCACTTCAAAAAAGCACTCTACCTAGACCCATTCTCCACCCTATCCTCGTAATGTTGCGGATTGATCATAGTCAATCCACCTAACCTGCACATCTTTGGACTGTGGGAGGAAACAGGAGCACCCAGAGGAAACCCACGCAGACATGAGGAGAACATGCAAATTCCACACAGACAGTCATCCAAGGCTGGAATCGAACACGGGCCCCTGATGCTGTGAGGCACTGTGCCTCCAGCACCAAAATCGCCCAAATCCTCCGATTCGGGTCAGAACACTTGTTTCCACTGATCAAATAAAAACAAATACCCACCTTCCATTTTTCTGGGCAATCTTTCAAACTCATTCAGTGCAGGAAACCTCAGAAACAGAAGTGATGGGAATCCACGCCAAAGGATCCCCTTTTTAGCTGTTGTACAATGATAAGTAAAAAGTTTAAATGTCCCAAAGCTTCTTTAAAAAGATATGGAGAGAGGATAGGTGAGTCAGGGCTAGTGTGGGTGAGTTGAGTAGGTAAGGGGTAGGGTGGCAGCTGGGTAGAGTGGTGGGTCAGGTCTCAGGTAGGTGGGTAGAGTGGTAGCTGGGTAGGGTGGTGGGTCAGGTCTCAGGTAGGTGGGTAGAGTGGTAGCTGGGTAGGGTGGTATGGTCGAGTCAGGTCAAGTTGGGAGCAGCTGGGAGGAGGTAGTGGGATGGAGTTGGGCCCAATTGAAATTGGGGAGGGGTCGAGTCCTGAGTTCAGGAGCAAGTCATGTGTTGGGTGCTGGTCAGCTTGGGTCTGGAAGAGTGGGACATCAGGGGGATGTGGTCAAGGGTTGAAGGGGGAGTCAGGGGATGGGGGGGATGGGAGGGGTCATTTGTATAGTTAGTCCGGAGATAGACTAGGATTTTTCTGTTGAACATTTCCTTGGTAACTATTCAGATATATATGCTGGAACTGTCCAAAGTCTCCGACTCTACCTGGGAATTGAAGACCTTTTCAGATGTCCCAGGGAGCCGGGGTTTGCCCATCAGAAGTTCAAACATCCATGGAAATTCCCTGGGAATCAGTGTATTGGGATTTCCGAGGAGTCCCACAGCACAACTTGCGGGGGGCGTCCGGTATCCAAGGATCTGGGCCATTAACTGGGCCCATCCAGTACTGAAAACTATTAGCAACTAAAGCTATTCAATGTCACAGAGGTTATAGTTAATTATAATTACTTCTTTATTTTGGGGGTAACTTTGCTCACTAGCACTAAGGATACTTTTATTTCCGTTTAATGTCAAAATCATGAAGTCAAATATGAAACTGGTTAAATGTAAAATAATTTTTTTTTACATTGCTCCAATAATACACTTCCGTCCTAATTCTAGAAAAGAAGTACCCCTCAAAGCAATAGACACATTAATAACTAATGTTATTTCCCAAAGTGAGAATGCCGATTTATACTGATGGTTATGTGCCTTAAACCAGTGCTGATTAAGGGCAGACTAAAAATACCCCAAATCATTTCACTCTTGCAGCCATCAGAAAGAAAATTATTTCATCCCATGTGACCGGAGTGGATTCAGCTCCGGGATTTGCGTTCTAACCCATTGTGCCAGCTAATCACTTTGCCCATATAGTTCTTCCTTACCAGTAGCATGATCATATTTTCTACTTGTTGGAAGTGTGCCTGGTAAAGATGAAAGTGTTCAAGCAATCCTCAAGCTGACAGTCATTACTGTTAGTGAAACATTCGTTTGACAGGAGCATTGGTCTTCTTGTATAAGCATTTTAATTAAACTGAGAGACTACTCAAAATATATGTTAAAGCACTCTGATTACTTGTTGCTTAGAATCTTAGTATCAAACCAATGACATTGGCTTAATCCTGCTGAACTGCTGATGTGACATTTGAAATGATCTGAAATGATAACGTGACAGCAAGATCAATGATTCTCATCTAGGAAAGGACATGGCAAGGCTCATTATAATCCCCTGATATCACATTATACAAGAGCCCCGAACCACATCAATACTCCGTATTCACATGGCATTATTCTCCCATGACAAAGCTTGGGTCCAATTCTTCCCCTATATCCTTTTCATAACTAACAACTCAATTAACTATTTGTATTCGTGAGCAGCTCAAATACTAGGCAACTGAAGTGTTGGCTAGTGTAGACTTCAGAGATGAACAGACACTTCCAACACTGATGAAGGTTCAACTCAGTTTTATTAACTACTTCTAACTGACTAACACACGATGACTGTGGGTCTAAATGATGCTAACTTAAACTAGAGACCTAAGCCTTGTCCGAACCAGTTGATTCTCTCAGCACGTGTTGTAAGTCTGTGCTGGGCTGGATGAGTTCTTGTTACACTGAGAGGCAGCACCCAGAATGAGCGGGAACTGTGGTGCCCTCTGCCTTTACAGTGTGTGTATTCTAACTGGTGATTGGCTGCAGTGTTTGTACATGTTGATTGGTCCCTGTATGCGTCCATCAGTGTGTGACTGCACCATGATTTACTGGTGTATATTATGACAACCCCCTTTTATAAAAAATGTTGATATAGGCATGTGATAATAAATAGTGCGGGTGTGTGGAGAATGTACCTAGCTATGAGTGAGGTGCGAAGACATATGTACGAAGCTATATACAGGGAACAAGACTATTTACAGAGGAAGGTGCCTCGTGCAGATGACTACCATGAACTGGAACAACCAACGAGTCTATTTACAAATCACTGGAGAACGAATGCAACAATGAAGGATATAGAAAAAAAATATTTCAGAAAGTCCACATGTGTACAGAGTTCATAAGTTCAGTCTCTGAGGTGGGCGACGAACACTGGTTGACCGCCTCAAGGGTGGGGCAATGGTTGGCGCATCAGGAGCTGGGAAGGCTGCCCGTCAGGGACAGGCAGGGTGACTGGAAGCGCCACACAGTCCTCGGTGGGATCAGTAGAAGAGCTGGTCGGAGGATTCCGTGATGACCCTGGAACCAGGTGAAGAGCACACCTGTTGCGGCGCCGAATGGATCCATCCGGTAAGCGGACCAGGAAGGAGCGCGGAGCCACCTGCCTTAGAACGACAGCAGGCACAGACCAGCCACCATCCAGGAGGTGGATGCGAACCTTGTCGCGTGGATAGATGTCGGGAAGGTCAGAAGCCCGTGAGTCGTAGGAAGTTTTCTGCTGCAGTTGAGACATGTGCATGCGATGGAGCACGGAGACATAATCGAGGTTGGGAGTGAGAATTGATGGCACCGTCGTTCTGAGGGTGCGGTTCATTAGCAGCTGAGCAGGCGACTGGCCGGTGGAGAGCGGGGCGGAGCGATAGGCCAGCAGAGCAAGATGGAAATCTGAGTCGGCGTCGGCGGCCTTGCTGAGGAGCCGCTTAACGATGTGGACCCCCTTCTCCGTCTTCCCATTGGATTGGGGGTATAGGGGACTGGACGTCACGTGTTCGAAGTTGTCGTGTCGTGCGAAGCCGGCCCATTCCTGGCTCGCGAAACAGGGGCCATTGTCTGACATGACCGTCAGCGGAATGCCATGTCGGGCAAATATCTCCTTACACGCCCTGATCACAGCCGAGGATGTGAGAGCGTGCAGCCTGATGACCTCCGGGTAACTGGTGAAGTAGTCGATGATGATGATGTAGTCCCAGCCCAATGCATGGAACAAGTCAACGTCCACTTTGGTCCAAGGTGATGTGACGAGCTCATGGGGCATCAGGGTCTCCCGTGGTTGGGCGGGCTGAAAACCCTGGCAGGTAGAGCAGTTGATGATCACATTGGCGATGGCATCATTGATGCCCGGCCAGTAGACGGCTTCTCTGGCCCTGCGGCAGTATTTCTCGATTCCTAAATGGCCTTCATGGAGTTACTCCAACACTAGCTGGCGCATGCTTTGTGGAATGACGATGCGATCCAATTTCAGGAGCACCCCGTCAACAACCGCCGGGTCATCGCGGACATTGTAAAATTGCGGGCATTGGCCCTTGAGCCACCCGTCTGACATTAGACGCATCACCCGCTGCAAAAGTGGATCAGCCGCTGTCTCGCGGCGTATTTGTATCAGTCGTGTATCCGAAGCTGGCAAATGGGAGGCTACAAGCTGAACTTGAGCATCTATTTGGCAAATGAAGCCGTCGTGATCACACGGAGTTGTGATCGACCTTGAGAGGACATCGGCAAGGTCCTTGCCAGGGGTATAGATCAGTTGAAAGTCGTACCTGCGCAGCTTGAGTAGGATACGCTGGAGGCGAGGCGTCATGTCATTCAAGTCCTTTTTGATAATATTTACAAGCAGGCGGTGGTCGGTTTCAACCATGAACTGCAGATGTCCATAGACGTAGTCGTGGAACTTCATGACTCCAGTGAGAAGGCCGAGACACTCTTTCTCAATTTGTGCATAACGCTGCTCTGTGGGGGTCATTGCCTGCGACGGATACGCAACGGGGGCCCATGACGAGGCCTCGTCTCGTTGCAGGAGCACAACACCAATCCCCAACTGACTGGCATCAGTAGAGATTTTGGTCTTTTTGGTCGGGTCGAAAAAGGCCAACACTGGGGCCGTGGAAAGCTTGGCCTTCAGTTCCTGCCATTCACGCTCGTGAGCAGGGAGCCATTGGAAATCTGTGGTTTTGCGAATCAGGTCTCTGAGGGCCGTGGTGTGTGAGGCGAGATTCGGGACGAACTTGCCGAGGAAATTCACCATACCCAGGAACCGGAGGACCGCTTTCTTGTCCTCGGGCATCTTCATGGGCGTGATTGCTGCAATCTTGTCCTCGTCCGGATGCACCCCCTTGGTGGAAGATGTGATCCCCAGAAACTTGATACTCGACTGGCCGAAGGAGCATTTGGCCCTATTGAGGCAGAGACCGTGTTTGTGGATACGCCTGAAAACATGCTTAAGGCGGGCAATGTGTTCCTGCGGGGTGGTTGACCAGATAATAATGTCGTTGACATATACCCGGACGCCATCGATCCCCTCCATCATCTGCTCCATGATCCGATGAAAAACTTTGGACGCAGAAATGATGCCGAATGGCATCCGGTTGTAGCAGAACCTGCCAAAGGGTGTGTTGAACGTACACAGCTTCCTGCTTGACTCATCTAGTTGGATCTGCCAGAAACCCTTCGAGGCATCCAGTTTTGAGAATAGTTTGGCGTGGGCCATCTTGGACGTGAGCTCCTCCAGTTTCGGAATCGGGTAGTGCTCCCGCATGATATTCTGATTCAGATCTTTAGGATCAATATAGATCCACAGCTCGCCGGACGGCTTCTTGACACAGACCATGGAGCTTACCCAGTCTGTGGGTTCCGTGACCTTAGAGATGACTCCTTGGTCCTGGAGGTCCTGGAGCTGTTGCTTGAGGCGGTCCTTGAGGGGCGCTGCGACTCTGCGAGGTGCGTGAATGATAGGCGTGGCGTTGAGCTTGAGTAAGACTTTGTACGTGTACGGGAGCATGCCCATGCCTTCGAAGACATCATGGTATTGCTGGATGATGGAGTCGAGTTGCGCCCTGAAGTCTGTGTCAGAGGATGCAGACACATCGCTTGAAGAGAGAGAGTGTACTCTCTGCACTAAGTGGAGCAGCTTGCATGCCTGCGCACCAAGCAAGGAGGCTTTTGAGGCAGCAACAATCTCAAACGGGAGAATGGCTGTGTGAGCACGATGTGTCACCTCAAGGCGGCAGGAGCTGCTGGCGGCGATGGCATTGCCATTGTAGTCCAGCAATTTACACGTGGATGGCAGGACAGCAGGCTGTACGCAGAGCTTGCAAAAATCAGACGACACGATGAGATTGGCAGAAGCGCCAGTATCCAGGCGGAACCTGACAGGGGACCGGTTGACCGTAAGGGTGGCACACCACTCATCATCCTGGCTGACACTGTGGACGTGGACGGGTTCAGTGCCACGCTTGGGGGACATCCTGTTCGTTGTAACGACGCCGATTTGGAACGGGACCTGTGGGTCATCGCAGGCACAGTCGGAAGCAAGGTGTAGAGTAGGTTCATTGATGGCAGGCTGGATAGCCCTGACTTCTCTGTGGGGCTGGGTGGACCTCCTACAAACAGCCGGCAGGGAAGATCTGCACATTGTAGCGTAGTGGCCTCGTTTGCCACACTGCAGGCAGCGTCGGGACTTCGCGGGACATTGCCGCTTTAAGTGGGCAGAGCCGCAGTTACCGCACGCTGGAGCGTCGGGACATCATGCGCGGGGCGATCCAGCATGGCGCGCACCTACGCGAAGCGGTCCGTGACATCAGCACACTCGCTGCGTGTAAGCGCAGGACTCCGCGAAAAGCGCACAAAATGGCCGCCATCGTTCAGATGCAGAGCCTGAAAAGATTTAATCATTTGGACCCGTTCTGCCACATAAGGGGTTTGCTGCGCCGTTTCAGCGGCCTGGATGCAGGAGTAGCGCGTGGAGGCATGTTCATGAAGTACACGGGTCTCAATGGCCGTGGAGAGAGTGAGCTGCTTTACTTTTAGTAGCTGCTGGCGCAGGGGCTCAGATTGAACACCAGAAACAATCTTGTCACGGAGCATGGAGTCAGAGGTGGACCCGTAGTTGCAGGACTGTGCAAGGACGCGGAGGTGGGTAATGAAGGACTGGAAAGGCTCGTCCTTACCCTGAGCTCGCTGCTGAAACATGTATCTCTCGAAGCTCTCGTTGACCTCGACCGCGCAGTGGCTGTCGAATTTCAGAATTATGGTCTTGAACTTCGATTTGTCCTCCCCCTCATCAAAGGTGAACGAGTTGTAAATGTGCAGAGCGTGGTCCCTTGCTGTGAAGAGGAAGAGAGCAATCTTCCATGCATCCGAGGCAGCTTCCAGGTCCCTGGCCTCGAGGTACAGCTGGTAGCGCTGTTTGAAAAGTTTCCAGTTCGAGCCCAGATTCCCAGCAATGCGGAGAGGCGGCGGGGGGCGAACGGAGTCCATTCTGAAGGATGGCGCGAGACTGGTGGAAGGCAGATCATTGAAAGGTAGGTCTCAGAAGTGCTAGCATCCTTCAACTTCTGGTACCATGTAGTGTTGGCTAGTGTAAACTTGAGAGATGAACAGACATTTCCAACACTGATGAAGGTTCAACTCAGTTTTATTAACTACTTCTAACTAACTAACACACGATGACTGTGGGTGTAAATGATGCTAACTTAAACAAGAGACCTAAGCCTTGTCCGAACCAGTTGATTCTCTCAGCACGTGGTGTGAGTCTGTGCCGGGCTGGATGAGTTCCTGTTACACTCAGAGGCAGCACCCAGAATGAGCGGTAACCGTGGTGCCCTCTGCCTTTATAGTGTGTGTATTCTAACTGGTGATTGGCTGCAGTGTTTGTACATGTTGCTTGGTCCCTGTGTGTGTCTGCACCATGATATACTGGTGTATATTATGACAGCAACAATAAACTTTTATTTAAAATGAGAACAATAAGTTCTATAATTACTTAAACTAACTTTGCCATCAAGTGGAGTAATTAATTAGTTTCCGTAAATTCCTCCACTGCCATTCTGATAACAGGGGCTGGATTTTCCCTGTGGGTTTCTGAATTCTGTTGTCAGGCTAATGGGAGGTGAGGAGTTGGGCATTTTGCAAGAAACAGTCACTAATTATGATTATCCCCAGGGCGGCCATAATGGTTAGAAGGAGCGATTCACCATCAAATTAAAGATGGCAGGTCAATCATCGGCCTTCCAGTTGGAAAGGAGCAACAGGATGAAATGGAAGCAAAAGGGATTTCAAAAAGAGACATCCTCTCACCAAATTTAAATTAAAAAATTGTTTTTTTTGCAGATAAGGCCATCTGTACAGGCAAAGAGTACTGTCTGGAGTACATCCCTCCCACCTCTCCCTTCCCCTTTCCCCCCTCTCTCCCTCTTTCCCCCCTCCAGCTCCACCCACATACCACCTCGCCTCCTCAGCCCCCTCTGTATTACTCCTCCAGTGACAATACACTCTGCCACTGCCTCCCCAATGTGGTCTCCTCTACATAGCCATGATGTGGAGATGCCGGCGTTGGACTGGGGTGAGCACAGTAAGAAGTCTTACAATACCAGGTTAAAGTCCAACAGGTTTGTTTCAAACACGAGCTTTCGGAGCGCAGCTCCTTCCTCAGGTGAATGGAGAGGTATGTTCCAGAAACATTTATATAGACAAAGTCAGAGATGCTGGACAATGCTTGGAATGAGAGCATTTGCAGGTAATCAAATCATTACAGATCCAGGGAGAGGGATAATCACAGGTTAAAGAGGTGTGAATTGTCTCAAGCCAGAACAGTTGGTAGGATTTTGCAAGTCCAGGCCAGATGGTGGAGGGTGGATGTAATGCGACATGAATCCAAGATCCCTGTTGAGGCCGCATTCATGCGTGCGGACTTAGCTATAAGTTTTTGCTCGGCAATTCTGCGTTGTTGCGTGTCCTGAAGACCGCCTTGGAGAACGCTTACCCGGAGATCAGAGGCTGAATGCCCTTGACTGCTGAAGTGTTCCCCGACTGGAAGGGAACATTCCTGCCTGGTGATTGTCGCACGATGCCCGTTCATTCGTTGTCGCAGTGTCTGCATGGTCTCGCCAATGTACCACGCTTCGGGACATCCTTTCCTGCAGCGTAAGAGGTAGACTACATTGGTCGAGTCGCACGAGTATGTGCCGCGTACCTGGTGGGTGGTGTTACCATGTGTAATGGTGGTATCCAAGTCGATGATCTAGCATGTCTTGCAGAGATTGCCCTGGCAGGGTTGTGTGGTGTCGTGGTCGCTGTTCTGAAGGCTGGGTAATTTGCTGCAAACAATGGTTTGTTTGAGGTTGCGCGGTTGTTTGAAGGCCAGTAGTGGGGGTTTGGGGATGACCTTGACAAGATGTTCATCTTGTCAAGAAGATGTTGTAGTTTCTCCGCCCCAGGAAAGTATTGGACGACGGAGGGTACTCTGTCAGTGGTGTCCCGTGTTTGTCTTCTGAGGAGGTCGGTGCGGTTTTTTGCTGTGGCGCATTGGAACTGTCGATCGATGAGTCGAGCGCCATATCCCGTTCGTACAAGAGCATCTTTCAGCATCTGTAGGTGTCTGTTACGCTCCTCCTCATCTGAGCAGGTCCTGTGTATATGGAGGGCTTGTCCATAGGGGATGGCTTCTTTAATGTGTTTCAGGTGAAAGCTGGAGAAGTGGAGCATTGTGAGGTTGTCTGTGGGCTTGCGGTAAAGCGAAGTGCTAAGGTGACCATCCTTGATGGAGATGAGTGTGTCCAAGAATGCAACAGAATTTGGAGAATAGTCCATGGTGAGTCTGATGGTGGGATGGAATTTATTGATCTCATCGTGTAGTCGTTTCAGTGATTCTTCGCTGTGGGTCCAAAGGGAAAAAATGTCATTGATGTATCTGGTGTATAACATCGGTTGCAGGTCCTGTGTGGTGAGGAAGTCTTGTTCAAACTTGTGCATGAAGATGTTGGCATATTGAGGTGCAAATTTGGTCCCCATGGCTGTTCCATGCATCTGGATGAAGAATTTGTTGTCGAAGGTGAAGACGTTGTGATCTAGAATGAAGCGGATGAGTTGCAGAATTGCGTCTGGAGATTGGCAGTTGTCAGTGTTGAGGACTGAGGCTGTTGCAGCAATGCCGTCGCCATGGGGGATGCTGGTGTAGAGTGCCGAGACGTCCATTCTGGACTCAACATTGGGTTTGACAATTTTAGATCATTACCTGTTTCGCTATTTTGCATTGTTTCTCTTTCTATTCTTTCTCATTTTCTTTGAATTGTTTTCAGAAGATAACTGCTCTAACTTTCTCCAGTTCTGATGAAAGACACACACACCGGAAAAAGAACTTTGCATCGCTCTCTACACATGTCGTCAGACCTGTTTCCAGCATTTCCTGTTTTCACTTCAGATTTACAGCATCTGCAGCAGTTTGCTTTTGTAACTTTTCCAGATTCCCTTTAAATACCTTAATGAAGACTAGTTCTCTTTTAGAAACCATTGTAGGTACTCTTCAAAAGACAGAGAATAGAAATAACTATACCAGTAAAAGTTAACGTGAGAAAGTTCGCAAGTAGCACCAGAGAACTCATGAAGAGTAAAATGGAAAGTCAATAAAACATTTCTTCTGCTGTATTATCATATCAGCTGCCTTGACTTTCTTCTGTTCCTAGGTTTCTTGCTGTCTCCCTCATTTCTATTTTAAGTCCAGATCACAAGTTGAATGCACAATAAAAGATGCTAACGCTGCTTATGAAAGTGTCTTGCAACACTGTACCTGAAAGAATATTTAAGGCAAAAATTTAAAACATTGATTCTATGTCGATTAAGCTAAACAACAACAACTTGCATTTGCACAGCATATTTAATGCAGTGAAATAGTCCAAGGCTCTTAACAGGAGCATAATGAGACAAAAAATTAACACAAAATAAAGGAGCAAAAGTAACGTTTGCACCACACAAGTGCCAGGCAATGACCATTTCTAACATGAGGGAATCTAACCATATCCCCTTGACATTCAGTGCTATTTCTATCACTGTATCCCCCGCCATCAACATCCTGGGAGTTAGAATTGACCAAAATCTTAATTGGATTGTACTATGGTTGCAAGCGCAGGCCAGAGGCTGGGAATTCTGAAGACACTAACTCAACTCGTGACTCTGAAAAACCTGTCCACCATCTACAAGGCACAAGTCAGGAATGTGATGGAATATGCTCCTCTTGTCTAGACATGTGCAGCTCCAACAACACTCAATAAAATCAAAAACATACAGGATAAAGCAGTCCATTTGAATGGCACCCCATCCACCTTCTTAAACATCACTCCCACCACCACAGTGATAGCAGCGAGTACCATCCATAAGATGCACTGTAGCAACTTACCAAACCTCCTTCAGCAACACCGTTCAATCCCATGACCTTTACCACCTAGAAGGACCAAGGACTACAAAGTCTTCTTCCAAGTCACCCACCATCCTGGCTCGAAACTATATTACTGTTCCTTCACTATCACTGGGACAAATTCCTGGAACTCCTTTCCTAACAGAACTGTGGATCTACTTACACCAGATGGACCACAGAAATGAAAGAAAGTGGCTCACCACCGCATTATCAAGGGCAATTAGAGATGGGCAGCAAATGCTGCCATTGCCAGCAATGCTCACATCCTACGAAGAAATAACAATAAATTTGGACAGTGACTAAGCTCTTGGCCAAAGGTGCTTTTGGTAGTTTCAAAATCTCTAGTTTCAGTGTGGCTATCATTTTGTGGTTTGAATTAACATGTTCTTAAGCATTTTGTGCAAAATTGATGCATGTCATTTTATTTTCATTTTTTAAAATATTTTTTAAATTAAAGTTTGCATCTTTACAAATTGTTCAAATTGCATGTTCAAAAATTGGATGAGACAGTGACAGTTTACATGTTCCTTTTGGCACCCCTCCTCCACCTCCCCTTTGCCCCCCTCCTACGCCCGCCAACCCCCCCCCCCCCCCCCCCCCCACCCTATTCTGCTGTTTCTAGGTCTTAATAGGAGCTGGTTTAGCACAGTGGCTAAGACGGCTGTTTGTAATGCAGAACAAGACCAGCAGTGTGGGTTCAATTCTTGATCCCGCCTCCCCGAACAGGCGCTGGAATGTGGCGACTCGGAGTTTTTCATAGTAACTTCATTGAAGCCTACTTGTGACAATAAGCGATGATTATTATTATTATCCTTGGCCCTTTATTTCACTGTAGGTGGTTTGTTTGGTGTTTGTCCCTTTTCTTGTGGCTTTGTGTTGGGCCCTCTGGTCCCCGTGTCAGCCTCTCTCTAGGCTCTCCTTTGGTGTTCCCTTTGGTCTTTCTCCCACTGTTGACCCCCCCCCTTCCCAGCCCCCATCATTCCTGTCTGCTTTCTGTGGTTCTGGTGGTTCCTGTTCAGCTGTGAGTAGTGCTGCTGATCGCCAGATGGGCAGGATTCTCCGGTGGGCGATTAGGGAAGCAGAGGCAAGGGCATCAGCCCTTTTCCCCATATGAAGTTCTGGCTGGTCCGATAGCCTGAAGATTGCCACTCACGGGCATGGCTCCACCCTCACCCCACAACTTTGGACATTGCCTCGAAGAAGGCTGTCCAGAACCTAACAAGTCTATGTTATGCCCAGAACATGTGGGCGTGGTTGGCCCGTTCACATTTGTCCTCCACCCCGGGAAGAACCTGTTCATTCAGGTTCATGTCAGGTGTGCTCTGTGCACCAATTTAAGCTGCATGAGACTTTGCCTTACACAGGAGTTGGCCCTGTCCAGTGGTTCACTCCAGAGTCCCCATCGTACTTTTGACCCTAACTCTTCCTCCCATTTCTCCCTTGTTCCATCCAGTGGGGAGTGTGTCCTTTCTAAAAGTCATCCATATATGACCTGCAATTCCCCTTTCCCAGACTGTCCACGTCCTGTAACTCCTCCATTTTGCAAATGTCAGAGTTCCTGTCCATTTGGTAGTTTCAGTCTGTCCATCTGTCCATCAACTCTTCTAGAGTCTCAAGTCGGTCCCCTGTGTAGAAGTCCCGAACCGTCAGTGTCCCCCCCGTCCGGTCTCCACCTCAGACAGGGGCCATGGTGGACACCTCAGTTAAACCAAGTGTTACCTCATCTGGTTCCAGATTCTACCGCCACTGGGCTGGTTGAGTGTTTTGCCGGCGGGGAGGAAATGCTGTCATGGGGAGGGCTCGGAGGGTCATTCCTGTGCAGGAAGACTCCTCCATCCTCACCCATTCCATGTTTGGTTCCTTCACCCATCCCCTCGCTCTCTCGGCCGTGGCTGCCCAGCGGTCGTATTGGAAGTTGGGGCTGGCCAGGCCTCCCATGTATCATCTCCTTTGCAGTGTTGTTTTAGGGATTCTTGGATTCCCCTGTCATAAAAACACCATAATCATTTTGTCTACTGTTTGGAAAAAGGCCTTGGGGATTAAGGTCAGAATGGATCTGAACAGGAAGAGGAACTTGGACAGTACATTCATCTTGATCATCTGCACCTTCCCCACCAGGGAAAGCAGTACTGCATCTCATCTCTGTCGGTCATTTTAACTTCCTCCACTTGTAGATCTGTGTTCAGTTGTGAGCTATCTAGATCCCCAGGTAGCGGAATTTGTTTCGGACTATTTTAAGCGGTAGACCCTCCAGCTCTGCCACTCCCCCTCTCTGGTTCACCGGGGAAACTTTACTTATGCCCAAGTTGAGTTTGTATCCTGAGAAGGTTCCGAACTCTCCCAGAAGCTTTGTGATTTTGTTCACGCCACTTTGCGGGTCCGAGATGTAGAGGAGCAAATCATCTGTACAGAGTGAGAGTCTGTGCTCTCTGCCTCCTCTTCGGATTCCCTTCCAGCCTCTCGCATCTCACAGGGTGATCGCCAGATGCTCAATTGCCAGGGTAATCAGTGGGCATCCTGCTTGGTGCCCCTGTGCAACTGGAAATATTGAGAGCTGGTGGTGTTGGTCCAAATGCTCACCTTGGGGCATTGTACAGGAGTTTCCCCCATGAGATGAACCCTGCTCCTAGCCCAACCTGTCACAGTACCACAATGAGGTACTTCCATTTGACTCTGTCAAAGACTTTTCTGCATTCAGGGAGACAATCACATCTGGTGTTCTGTCCCCGGATGGGGTCAGTATCACATTTAGTCGCTATTTGATTTTCGCAGTTAGCTGTCTACCCTTAACAAAACCTGTCTGGTCCTCTACAACCACCTCTGGTCTATACCGCATTGATTTCTTTGTAGTGGGGAAATTGCTGCTTTCAGAAATAGTCAGTGCGGAATACTCCGCGACCGTAATCTCCGATCACGCTGCACAGTGTATGGGTGTGAGGTTGGAGGTTCCCCGTTTGGAGATTGGACATGACCCTCTCAGCTGAAAAGGTCTTCTGCCAGAAAATATCACAGGCCATAGGCGAGTACGATATGAGCAACTGGAATGGGTTAGTCTCACATTCCACATTCTGGGAGGCACTGAAGGCAGTGATTAGAGGACATATAATAGCCTACGCAGTTCTCCAGTCTCTTGGCCAGAACTTTTGCGAGTATTTTCGTGTCCACATTGAGCAGTGAAATGGGTCTGTAAGATCCGCATTTTGTTGGGTATCAGTGATATGGTGACCTTTGTTAATGTTCGGAAGCAGGGTGCCCCTCGCTCGCGAGTCCGTGAGCATCTCCTACAGGTGTGAAGTGAGAGCTAGCGCAAATTTGTTGTTGAGACCCCCCGAGAACCCATCGGATCCCAGCGTCTTCGCCACCTGCATGGAGTTGATGCTTACCATAATCTCTCCCAGTTGTATTGGTGCTTCCTGCTCCCTTCGTCTATCATCTCTCATGACTGGCATGTCCAGTCCATCGAGGAATTGTTTCATCCCTGGATCCCGTCGGGGGGCTCGGAGGTGTACAGCCCCCAGTAGAAGGCCTTGAAAACTTTGTGGTTCAGCTACCAGTCTGTCTCTGCCATCCCTCACCTGCGCTTTTTCCCTTTTGGTTGCCTGCTTTCTGAGCTGGTGAGCCAGCAGGCAGCTAGCCTTCTCTCCGTGCTCATAAAAGGTCCCCCATGTCTGGTGGAGTTGGTGCACTGCCTTCCTAGTGGATAACAGTTTAAATCCATCTGTAGCTTTTTCCTCTCTGCCAGAAGCTCTATGGCCGGGGACTCGGAGTATCTTCTGTCAACCTCCAGGATGGATCAATCATTTATTGCCTAGCTGCCCTCTCTTCCCTATCTCTGTGAGCCTTGTAGGCTATTATTGATCCTCTAATCACTGCCTTCAGTGCCTCCCAGAACATGGAATGTGAGACACCCCCGTTCCGGTTGCTAGTATCGTACTCACCTATGGCCTGTGATATTTTCTGGCAGAAGACCTTTTCAGCCAAGAGGGTCATGACCAACCTCCAAAAGGAGAATTTGGGCATAGCCCATCTCCAACCTTACATCCGTGTACTGTGCAGCGTGATCGGAGATTACGATCGCGGAGTATTCCGCACTGACTATTTCTGAAAGCAGCGATTTCCCCACTACAAAGAAGTTGACGCAGTGTAGACCTTACGTACTGGTGAGAAGGACGAGAATTCCCTCTCACCTGGGCACAAGAACCGCCCTGGGTCCACTGCCCCATCCGCTCCATGAACGTTCCCAGTTCCCTAGCCATGCCTGTCTTTTTTTATAATTAAAAACATATTACTAGCACTTGATTATTAATACAGATTCTTAAAATTGCTGTGGAAATGAGAAGTTTGTGCGCTCTCAGGCTTAAAGAAAAAACATGACTTGTTAAATTTGACTGGAGGGAATGAATAGGCTCCCGTTCAAGGTGTCTCAGATTTAAATGACAGACAGCTCTGTTGACCAATTATAGGTTAACACTCCACCTACTTCAAGACAAGAGACATAGCTTAAGAAGTATGGTCTTAAAAATTGAGACAATTAGAATAATCAGCTAAAAACCACTGGGCTAATTCTTATTTCATTACTGGCAGGTTATAGGCCAATTGGCTATTTTCCAACAATTGGCTAAGGTGGGCTTTCAACATTTTTAAAGTATAAAGAAGAGGTCACGAGAAGGTAGCTTGGGTAGCAAGGGTAAGAGAGGTGGAGAGAGCGATGTTTTCGTGGAGGTGTTGAGAGCTGTTGGTGTTACATACTATCGATGTTTTTAGAACCATCACTTCATGTCCTACTCCTATCTGTTGTCTTAATGGTGAACACACTAGTATGTTTTCAGGAAATATGAGATTTAATTGATTTTAGTAATCATCCTAAATCCAAAATGTTTTGATGGAAACAGGCAAAAATGCCTCTTTCTCTTTACTAATGGTTAGAAAGTTATTTTTTGCTTTGATTATCTGATTCCTCTTCCCAAAACAGCTAGAAAGGCAAATGAAGTGCAAATATTACAATCTTTAAAATGCTTACACATTTATAATTGTAAAAGAGTTAAATCAATAAATCATTATTATGGTTCGATATGTCAGTGCATATCCCGTAAGTACATAAAAATTGCATGAAGCCAAATTATACACTTAACTGAAGAGTGCTGTATTCTAGTAGTTTGCAACACAGCGATCAAATAGTGCAACAGTAGCGAAAAAAGGTTTGGGTAATAAATTAAAGTCAAAACCAGGAGAACAAGACAAAAGGAAATTGTGCTGAAAAGGAAAAAAACATAATTTGCACATTCACATTTTTGATATAGAACCTATTGCTCAGCAAAAGAGACTATGGAGCAGGATTGTCACTGTAGGCTTCTGAATCCCACTGTCAGGTTGAAAGGGGGCTCAGAAGCCCAATGTCTGAGGGAAACTCATTCAGTATGATTTTCACCAGTGCAGCCAATCAATGATCAAATGGTAGGCTTACTTCCAACGACGGCCGGCCAGTGTGCTCTTGAAGCTGAAGGACTAATCAGAGGCCTTCCAATTTGAAATGAGCAGCAGGTTGTGGTGACTGGTAAGTAAGGGACAGGGTGCTTCAAAATGAAGGAACCCTCTCGCTAATTTTTTAAAAATTTAAATAAAATATGGCCTTTGCAGCCAGGCCACCTCTTTGAGGGAGGGGTTTGGGGTAGGGAGACCTTCAACATGGTGACCGAGCAGCAGCCCCTGAAAACCCAAGCAGGTAGGGAGAGCCTCTAAGTCTGCCTGGAGTCCTGGCCCAACGGTATATGCAGCTGGGAGGCTGCCTTCAGGCAGCTAAAATGGCCCCTAACAACCTTCGGAAACTTGGAGGCCATTAATAAGCTTAATCATCAATTCTTCGCATAGGGCCCAGTGTCATAACCCCCACGAGGACTCGGAGAAGCCTTCATTAATCGCCCCATGGGATTCGGAGAGTACCAGCCTCCCAGGTAGGAGGCAGAGGCCTACCACCTGGGATTCGTTCTGAGCAAAGGTTAAAAGCAGGCCCCAATCAAGGCCTGGTGAGATAAGTCCTCCCAGCTTTGCACTAGGAGTGAGATGTTGCATTCTGTAGAACCTTGTAAATACTTGTAAATAAAACCATATTACGTTTACTGTCAGACTTCTCTGCTTAATTACACCCAGCAACAGTTGTTGCAGTGCTTCCTGGTCCTCAACATGATCCAGACGTGGAACAGACCCTTTAATACTCATTCATTTCTTTGAATACTTAAAGTAAACAGTTGCTGGACAGGTAATATGCTATTATAAGATGTGTTAAAAGGTATGATGGTTTGCTGTTGCTGTTTGCATATTGAAAATAAATTTTGTTATATTGTCACAATAGTTTTTCGAGCAAGTATGCAATCAACCTTAATTTATAAAAAAAATATGAATGCAAGCTTCAATACAAAATGAAGATTATTTTCCATTTTCTGCAATCTTGTTATACAACATTAAACACTGAGGAATTTTAGTGCGAGTATGGAGAAAAAATACTATTATTTTTAACGCGTAACCAGGTCGTGATCAAACAACCTCGTCACTCCTGACTTGGTGACACAATGAGGCTGTTAAATCTCGTGAGAGGCCTCTTGCAAGATTTGCGACGCTCACAAGCCTCGCAAGATCTAACGACATCTCACGATATGTCACAATCCGGAGCGCATCCAGTGAGTGAGCCATTATGCTAATTTAAATATGCTGGTGCATAATTCTCTTGAGGATTGGGAATGAATGCCCACGCTTGGGAGACCTCGCCATGGCGCCATTTAGCATGTGAACCAGGCATGATGGCACCTGAGGAAATCACCCAAGCCATCAGAGGCCCCCGGGTGGTGAAGCTCTGGACAGGGTAGTACCCTGGCATTCCCGCTGCCACCCGGGCACCATGGCACACTGCCAGACTGGCAGGGGCACTACCTGGGTTCCAGGCTGGCAGTGCCAAGGTGCCGAGGTGCCAGGTAGGCTGTGCCAGGGATCAGGCGCAGGGGTGCCTTGTCCTTAAGATGTGGGGTAAGCAGGGGGCTCGTGAACCCCCCTAAGAGGTAAATTGGGGGGTCTTGAAGTGGCAGTGGGGTGTCTGAGGTGGGGGTTGAGAGATTGGGCTGACGTTTAGGTAAGTGAGATAAGTGCAGCCTCGGCAGGGCAATCCTCACCGAAGGCAACACAAAAACAAAGAACAAAGAAAAGTACAGTCAGAAGTCTTACAACACCAGGTTAAAGTCCAACAGGTTTGTTTCAAATCACTAGCTTTGGGAGCACTGCACCTTCCTCAGGTGAAGGATCAGTGCTCTGAAAGTTAGTGATTTGAAACAAACCTGTTGGACTTTAACCTGGTGTTGTAAGACTTCTTACTTTACTCACCCCAGTCCAACGCCGGCATCTCCACATTATGGCTACCAAGAAACGTACAGCACAGGAACAGACCCTTTGGCCTCCAAGCCTGTGTCAATCATGATGCCCTAACTAAAAAAAACCTTCTGCCCTTACTCGGTTCATATCCCTCTATTTTCTCCTTATTCATGTACCCATCCAGATGCCTCTTAAATGTTGCTAATGTGTCTGCTTCCACCACATGCTCTGGCAGCGCGTTCCAGGCACCCACTACTCTCTGCGTGAAAAACCTATCCCGCACATCTCCCTTAAACATTCCCCCTCTCACCTTGACCTTGTGCACTTTCGTAATTGATATTTCCTGTCTTGGAAAAAGCCTCTGGCTATCCACCCTGTCTTTGCCTCTCATAATTTGGTATATCTCCCCTCAGCCTCCGTCTTTCCACTGGAAACAATCCTAGTTTATTCAACCTCTTCTCATAGCCAACATCCCCAAGACCAGGCAACATCCTGGTGAACCTTCTTTGCACTCCCTCCAAAGCTTCCACATTCTTCTGATAATGTGGTGACCAGAACTGCACACAGCGTTCCAAATGGGGCCTAACCAAGGTTTTATATAGCTGCAACAAGGAAACAACATCGGCTATTCTCCAGTTCTCTGGAACCTCGCTTGTGGTCAAAGAGGATGTGAAGATTTATGTTAAGGCCCCAACTATTTCTTCCCTTGCCTCCCACAGTAACCTGGGATAGATCTCATCTGGCTCTGGGTTCTTGTCTACCGTAAAGCAATGTAGGATATTAAACTTCATCCTTTGATATATTGATGCTCTCCAGAGTGTCCACATACCTATCCCTGACCTCAACATCTGTCATATCATTCTCCCAGGTGAATACCAATACAAAGTACTCATTAAGGATTTCACCCACTTCATGTAGTGCCGTGCATAACTTCCCTTCATTGTCCTTGATTGGACTTACTCTTTCTCTTGCTATCCTCTTGCTCCTAATATATGCTAAAGATATATGGCCCATTATAGCTCTCCTAATTCCATGTTTAAGTTCCTTCCTACTTTCACTGTACTCCTCAAACGCTCTGTCGGTTTTTGTGCTTCGTTAGGTGTCTAGACCTATCGTATGCTTCCTTTTTCCTTTTGACTAAGCTTACAATTTTCTTTGTCATCCATGGTTTTTGTGGGGACATGCCTGTCCTGCACTTCAATTAACTGGCCTTTAAAAGCCTCAAATAGCCGCTCCCAATCCACATTCGCCAGTTCCTGTCTAATTTGGATGTAATTGGCCCTCGCCCAATTAAACACCCTTACATGCGGACCACTCTTATCCTTATCCATGACTACTCGAAAACTTATGGAATTATGGTCACTCAGCCCAAAATGCTCCCCCACTGAAACAACAATCACCTGGCCTGGCTCATTCCACAAAACTGAATCTAGTATGGCCCCCTCCCTATTTGGATTGTCAACATACTCCTGGACTCATCCACCAAATTGCTCTCCATCCAACCCCTGGCTGTAAGGGATTCCCAATCACGATGGGGGAAGTTAAAGTCACCCATCACAACTACCCTGCTTTTTTCACACCTTTTCAGTATCTGACTGCACAATTGCTCCTCTGTCTTCTGCGGGCTGTTGGGAGGTCTATAGTACACTCCCAACATTGTGATTTCACCCTTCTTATTCCTGAGACACACCCATAATGCCTCACTATAAGATTCTTCCAATGTGTGCTCCTCAACACAGCTGTGATCTGCTCCCTAATCAGCAATGCAACTCCCCCACCTCTTTTGCGTCCCCCTTCTAAAACAACGATATCCCGGAATGTTAAGCTGCCAGTCCTGTCCGTCCTTTAACCATGTCTCCTTAATTGCAATTACATCAGAGCTCCATGCAGTAATCCAGGCTCTCAGTTCATCTGTTAAACGTCATGAATTGAAGCAAACACAACCAGTCTCGCTGAGCCCTGCAGCTTCCCTCTGCCTGCTCTTACTGTGCGCTATGTTTATCTCAGCCTCACTTTTTTCCCAGTCTCTACACCTACTGGCCCATTTGATTGCCCTCCGTTCTCGGTGCTCCAGGCCCAAGAAACCATGGGCAGGATTCCCCAACCCCCACCCCCGGGTCGGAGAATCTCCGGGGGGGCGGTGTGAATCCTGCCCCCGGCGGCTGCCGAATTCTCCGGCGCCGGGGATTTGGTGGGGGCGGGAATTGCACCGCGACGGTCGGGGGCCATTGGCAGCGTCTCCACCTGACGATTCTCCAGCCCACGATGGGCCGAGCGGTCACCCGCTTTCGGCCGGTCCTGCCGGTCGATGTTACGACAGGTATTTACCGGCGGGACCTGGCTCCGCGGGCGGCCTCCAGGGTCCTCGGGGGGGGGGGGGGGCACGGGGGGGATCTGGCCCCGGGGGGTGGCCCGATGCCAGAGTAGTTCATGCCACTCCTTCACGCCGGAGTTGCCCGCCGCGCCGATTCGCGGAGAATCCCGCCCAATATTTGGGCGTTAAATGCACCCAATGTTTTTTCTTAGTAGTCATACTATTCTTTCTTAATAATATATGACAAATTGTTATCTTGGATCTGTGCATTGAATTCCACAGCAGCTCCTACAAATTAAACTGGAGTCTTGTCCCCTCAGGGCCACATTCAGGATATTAGACTGCCGAAGCTGCAGACTGGGGTGGGGGCAGATGTTCTGGCCTTCACCTAGCTGATTGCTTGAGGGCGGTGGATGCTGAAGGGTTGGAGGTCAGCTTCTCCACCTAGCGCCTCAGTATGGCTGGGGGATCTTATGGAATTTCTGTATCTCGAGAAAGTTATGTACACTGTGAGGGGCACAATTGAAGATGGCAGCCGTTTATTTTGTACTTTAAAGGCTTGGTCACTGTCAGTTGTTAGAGAGAGGGGGGGAGGGAGAGAGGGGGTTTGGTGGGATTTTGTTTGGCTTTTGAAGGGGGAGGGTTTGGCGGGAGAGTGTGGTATTACCTGTTTCTGTTTTTGTTTTGTATAAAATTGAAAAAGTTGAATAAAAATATATTTTTAAAATTCCATGGCAGCAAACAAACCGAGGCAACAGCATGAGGGGTGGGTGTCACTTCGGCAACATCATCCATTGCCACTCATACGCTAAACGCATCCATAGCTCGCTGAAATCCGTAGTCAGCTTTGTTCAACCTCTGTAAATCCTAATTCATCAAAAATTGTGCCAGTAGGGCAGCACGGTGACACAGTGGTTAGCACAGTTGCATCATGGCGCCAGGTTCCAAGTTCGATCCCGGCTCTGGGTGACTGTCCGTGTGGAGTTTGCACATTCTCCCCGTGTCTGCGTGGATTTCGCCCCCACAACCCAAAATATGTTTAGGGTAGGTGGATTGGCCACACTACATTGCCCCTTAATTGGAAAAATGAATTGGATACTCTAAATTTAAAAAAGAATTGTGTCAGTAATTTCTCAGCCCAAAACCCGTACTGCTCGGCCTACAGCTCCTGCTCTCATTGAGCTACATTGGTTCCACAAACATCAGTTTAGAATTCTCATTCTTGTCATTAAATTCCTTTATGGTGCTGCCTGGAAATCTCTATAGCCGTCTTTAGCACGACAAACTACTCCCTCACCCGAACTCTCCATTCTTTTGACATTGGCCACTATTGCATCTACCAACCCATTATCCCACGTTGGCAGCCATGGTGCAATCTCTTTCTGAAGCCCTTGTTATACAAATCGGAATTGTTGCAATGTTTTCTTCCCTGCGCACACAAAGAGCACTGGGCACTTTCAAGCTAAGTTGCAAGCCTGTGTAACTATTTGTCTTCGCATATCGTGTGCCAGTTTTTGGCAGGAGTTGTCAATTTTCTTGGCCGGCATCTATGAAGCTAGCTCATGTCGTGTAGTTGTCAGGAACTGATTGTAAGATTGTTCAAGATAAACAGAGGACTAACAAAAACTCAGAAAAATGGATATAAAAATGCACAGCAAGTATTTGCAGGACGTCCAAATAAATCAGGACACTTTAAGGGCAAAGAGCCAACATGAAAGAAGGGATCTCCACTGCGGTTTTCTGGGCTCCGAATGAGCTCTGTTAAGGCATGCCAGCATGTGACCTATCCCGAACTAACATCATTTTTCATGCGCTTGATGAGCTTAGTACACAACTAGTGCACAAGATATAAGCAGTTTTGAATTAAATTCTGGTGCTATATTTAAACAGGCAATCAGCAAGCTCCAAGCATACTAAAATGCAAAATATACCATGGCGCAAGGAATCCAATATGTAGCAACATAGCATCAAAGGTTGTATTAAATGGCAGCAAAAAATCTTGCCTAAAGTTATTGCTTTGAATGACAGAACGTTGCTCATACTTAAGCAGACTAGTGTTCGAAATTAGAAATATAGGAGCGACACGGTGGCCCAGTGGTTAGCACTGCTGCATACGGTGCTGAGGACCCGGGTTACTGTCTGTGTGGAGTTTACGCATTCTCTCATGTTTGTGTAGGTCTCATCCCCACAAGCCATAGATGTGCAGGGTAGGTAGATTGGCAATGCTAAATTGCCCCTTAATTGGAAAAAAAAAATTGGATACTCTAAATTAAAAAAAAAAGAAATTAGAAATATATGTATAGATTATGGAAATTGGTCAGTGCTGTGAGCTTTGGTTCACTGGAAACCTCTCAAGGCTTTGTTTAGGAATGATTTAACCCATGTTAGGTTTAATGTGAGAGCAACTGTTAGATATGTAAAATAAACAAGCATATTACAAAGTTATATTCGGCTTTTAATTCAATCTTGCTTAATCAACTATAAACTTTGCTGAAGTATATAAGTTCATTAATGTGTGGAAGTAGAATAGCAGCTACTTTAGTGAGCATCACCATGGTTCATGACATGATAATAAGAACAGTTGAACTGTTATGAACATTGTGAAGAATTTATTAGCAGACCTTATTGTAATTTTCCGCATGGAACCTACGGACTGGGGAATGCTTGTCTTCCCCGTGCTCCTTGCAGAGCACAAGCTCCCCCACTAGGATTAACCTCTGTTTAAAAGGTCGGCCAGTAAGGCACCAACCAGGAGGGAATCCGGTAGGGATTTGCCGGGTAGTGTACATATCATTTATGTAAATAAAACTATGTCTCTTTTGTATTTGGTCTGGACTCCCGTGTTCTTATTAAACGTATGAGCAGCCTTAGATATAGATAGCTGATAGTGGAATGGTTGCAGATAATGACATTTTTGCAATTTAGCATTTAAGGATGGAATGTTACCGGAAGGAGGAACTGGTGAGGAAGAGCATCTGGGGATGTGATAAGGAAAGGTTGATGTAAGAGTGATTGATTAAAGCCAGAAGGGACTTGCAAAAGCTCAAGAAGCAAATGGCAGGATTTTCAACCCAAGGTTTAGGCAAAGAACACAGGGCTCGATTCTCCGTTGCTGATACTAAAATCGTGAAACGCGTTTGGGCAGAAAATAGCTACTGAGGCCAAAATCAAAATGGCGTAAATGCGGCGGTCGCTGTGCAGGCTGAAAGTACATTAGACCTATCATTAGCTGGCAGACGCCCAATGCTCCGGGGCCTCCGCGATTCAGCACCTCCGATGGGCCGATTTCCCGACTGCGTGGTTCACTTGTGCTCTAACAAACCGTGAACCTGGTGTCCTGGCTGCTGAGCAAGAGAGCGGCGGAAGCAAATGGCGTGGACTGACTGCGGGCTGCCTGCCTGGACACCGCCAATGCTGACTGCAATGGGGGTGGAGCCCCTGCCAGGGCCGGGGGACGGGGTGGAACAGGCTGAGCAGCCAGGGTGTCCATCCCATGGGACTCAGGCAGTGCCCAGGCACCCACCGCCGTCTTGCTAAACACCTACTGACCACCCACCCCAGCCCCTGGTTCTACTCAGCGGCACCAGCCCAGCAGTATGGGCGCACCTACCCCCACAGCACACCCCCTCCCCCCCACCACAGCGTTCCTCCCCCACTCAGCACCGAACACCCCACCCAACCGGCAGCCACCCACTGGGGGACCATCCAGGGCCACAGCCATGGCAACCTCCAGTGAGGGCAATACCAGCCATTGGTGCCCCTGGCAGCAGGGACGGGCACCAGGACTGGGGGCATCGTCAGATTACAGGATGGTGGTGAGGGTGTGAGGGGGGGGAAAAGGTGAGGGGTGAGGATGAGGGATGTTGGCATCCAAAATGGCCACCCGCACAGTTCGATGAGAAATTGGTCAACACAGAGTTACAGACAGTTTGCAAATATACAAGGGCTGCAGCCTGCACCTTGCAGAAACTAATACAGGGAAAAGGCTACTGGAAGGACATCCAGAGACAATGGGCTCCAGGTAGAAAGTAACAATATGTGGCAGACTTGGTGGCATGTTTCCTTGTTCGGGAAGGCCTACCTGTCTCGGACACTAACGGCCATGGCCGACTGGAACCCGTCCCACCAATTGGTTGAGATCGATCAGGATGATCGAGCCCTGATCGATCCATTGGATATCTACCTGGGATTGCCCAATAGCACGTGAAACCCGCAAGAGATAAAAGGTGCTGCAGAACCCACCACCCGCTCCTCAACCACTGACGACAACAACGGTGATACTTGCACCAGCCAAGAGGGGACCATCCACACCATCCACAGAGGGACCAGAGCAGGGCCCAGCGACAACTAGCAACAAACATCCAGCACTTCCAGACAACAGATTCCAGATGAGGCCATATCTGCTCTGCACATGCCCGTCACCTGGAAGTTAAATTGGTCTTTCCTGTGTGTTAGTTTAGAGTCCAATCTGCATGTGTGCGTGATTGACGAATATTAACTCTGTGTGTCTATTGAACTAGTATTATTGCATGCTGCTGTGTCATTTGTCCATTGTATACGGGTTGGAGATACACTGTGGGTCAGAAGGTACAACAAAACTGGCGACCCTGGTGGTATTCGGCTGGGAGTTACAATTGTTGCTCCAAATGATCCCACAGGACAGCCTTGGAGATTCCATATGAGCCCGACTCAGGTAGGCAATTGACCCACATAACGGCCAGTATCCCAAGTTCATCGAATCGAAATATAAAGGTCCCTATTTTTGAGGATTATTCACAGATAAAACATAAACCACAGGTGTGAACTCTGTATTGGACAAATCACCGGATTTCGGAAGTGTGTACTAACTGCATGCGTACCTAACAAGGGAGAATAGGTTCTACCTGGCCGATTCACGTGCTGTTTCTGAGGGATTAGGGACCGAACACAGCCACAAACTGTACCCGCTGTCCAATCGATCCTCTATCCCCAAACATAAATAAGGCAGCTCGGACAACAGGTAGAGATGTAGAGGCAGAAGACAGGAGCAGAGATGTGTCCCGTATGGGAGAGGGTAGTACAAAGATATGTCAAAGGGAGAGGTTGGTACATGTGATCAGACCTTATCAGGTGCCTAGACAGGCCACCAGGTGGCAGGGTACACTTGGTGGGATGGAATATGCACAGCGCACGGGAAACATCCGCTGAACTAGGTAGCCATTGGCCGCACTTACGGCATCATTGAGATGAAGAGCCATCCCCGAAACTCCAATCGGGCAACTGCACGACATCTCTGGCAGCCATCCGGAGGTGAGCCGATGAATGCAATTGACGTATCCCAGACTAACATAGCCAACCTAGCTCAGTCCCAATGCACAAACAATTCCCTAGTACAGATCCTGAATGGCGATTCCCGGCCCACTACGAAACATGGGAGGACGGGTTGACCATACAGGATGGATTTGTTCAAAGGATGGGAATGATGCAGTCTCTATACAGGACCGGAACCAGCTCATATACCAATCCTATGATGGGCACGGACACCAGGGCATGGAGACCACTATGGACCACTATTATGTTGGTGCCTGGACTAAAGGAGAACGTCACTCACTACATTGAGGACTGCCTCATTTTCACCCAGAATATTCCCGACGGTGATGCCACAAGCGGACATATAGGACACGTCCGTCCTGTGGAGGGTCCCTGGATGAATCCCCATGTGGATTACATCGGCCCACCCCCACCATGCAGAAATGGATTTAAGGATGTACTGCTTATCACTGACACCTTAGGAAGCAGTTCCCATGCGCAACGCAACCACCACACAACAACTCACACTCCCCAGTCCCCGTGTTGGACATGGTACCACGCCAGACGGTTGGCTAGAGTAGCCGAACCATTCGAGATCCAGGACACGGTAATCCTGACCCTAATGAACCCAAGCAACCAACATCCGTGGGTCTGGCGACCAGGGGAGGTAGATGATTCCATGGATGAACCTTCCATGGGGGTATTACAAGAACAACTGCGGAGCGTAGTGTTCTGAGTTGTGTGGAGCACGAACATTCTGAGGTGTCCAGATGATGACAATCGGACGGTTCCCAATAAGCATGGCACACGATTTCTGATGAGAACATGTCCTGTCACGTGTGCTCCACGCACGCACGGCTTCTTTGTTTGTGTGTTGTTTCACCCTCATTTCCCCATCCATTCTTCTCCTCACTGTTCTGACTCTGAGAGCACCTTCATCATCAGCACTCACGCTGGGCCGTCTTTCCCCTCCATGGATAACAGACCACCAACTCATACTACATTTTGTGCCTGCCACACAATTCCATGATTGACCCCCACTACTCAGAGCAATTGTTATATTCACTCCCTGACCATCTTCTCTCTCTCTACCTCCCCCCCCCCCCCCCCCCCCCCCCCCCCGCAACAGAGTCTGAACTTCATCGTCGCTGTGTGTGGGGATCACCCCTCCTTCCACAGAATAGGAGGTGGTCCCTCACCAACCACACACCCTCATCCTGTCAACTGTCCTTGGACACCCAACATATCCCCAATCTGTTTTTGCTGGTTCTAACCTACCGGTCTATTCAGACCTAGGAGGTAGCCCCTTCTTAGGGGTACAGCCTTGTCCTGTCATCAGTCCTTGCACATGCAACATATCGCCATATCTGTTCTTTCTGGTTCTGACCCACCAGTCAACCCAGACCTAGGGAACAACCCCTTCCTAGGAATACACACTCATCCTGTTCTTCAACACATTCAGGTAAGGAGTAACGGCATTTCCGCCACCCTACCCGGGTACCCATGGAACCATTCAAAACGCTTGGGTAGTGGAGTAACAGAATTTCTTCCGCCCTAACGGGGACCCCACACATTCTTCACCCACCATGGATCATATGCACCTCTCTCACCACTAACCCCTCCTTCCCTCCGACCCCCACTATCTGGAATAGCTACTTACAGTACCAAACATCTGGGCAGATCTCAGACCAAAACCGTTGCCCCACACCCCACCGTTTGGATGTGGGACGAAAAATGTATTCAGTGACTCAGGTCACAACTCATCCTCTTCTTCACTCTTCTACAGAGGTCCGTTGGACCGATCCCACATGCTATTTACGCTTAGCAACCCTATGGTTATTGCTGCTGTGAAGGAATTGGGCTGCCCTACAATTCGGCTCCCCCTCCTCAGGTCAGCCCTCTGTGTTCCTGGGACAAAACCGTGTACAGCTGGCCACCCTGGAGTTCGGCTGGTTAAGCCAAACCTCAACCAGTATACGTATGCATTAAGGGGGTGGTCGAATACAGGTTCCGTCCACTCCACGCCTCAGCCAAGAGGAGGCTGTATTGGGTTCGAACATGTTTAGATGAAATGCAGAAAGGGGGTGGGGGTGGGTCATGTATGGTGACAGTATGATAGATTGAACGCAGACATTAGGTGTGCGATAATAACAGAAACTATGCTTTGTCTCCCAGGACGCCCGGCGACAGCAACCCCAGGATGTCACCCGGCAGATGCAGAAGGCACAGTCAGAGCTTGGTGGGATGAATCGGGGCACTGACCTTCAGAGACACCCCTCTGTTGGACTCCGCCCCCACCTGGCTGTCATGCTGCTCCTGATTACCTTGATTTACCTCATCATCCTCAAAGTCCAATTCCGTAGGTGGACAGCAGAGATCACAGAGCGCCAGGACATGGGACTCATGTTTACTGCATAGGGCCCTTTAATCCAGCCAAACCAACGATCCCCAGGGACTAATGCTTGTTTTGCACTGACTATCCAGGTTGTCTTGTTTATGAACTTTGTAGAACTGTACATCCTTAAGGCCAGCCTGTTTATATTGATCTGCACTACCGTCTGTATGTTCTGCCGTTTATCCGGACAGTATTCTTCCACTTCTGCGTCAGGTTTTCGGTATTGTCCCACCTTTGCATTAGACTGCCAATTGTATCTTACAGTATCGACACTTCCATTTCTCTGACCGTATTAGGTCCATTATGGGATGTATATTTATATTTGTCTTTCTTATTTGTGTAATCTGCATTAGGGAGTTGTGCATGTAGAGTTAGGATCCTACCTGACGGACAGGTGACTGGGGATGCAGGGCATGTATTGGTCCAAGTGTGTGATCCACCACACTTCGCCTTAAGGATCAGGAGGGAATCTGTGGACTTCTGAAATGGCCGCCCGCGAAGACAGTGGGCACCACATGGACACGGACGGGCTGCAGCTTGCAAATGTACAAAGACTGCAGCCCAGATGGTGCCTCAGGATATAGTGGTTGAACACAGGAGGGAGCCATTCGGACCCTCGAGTCTGCTCCGCCATTTTCTCTCTCGACCATCGGCGGCAACAGCAGTGAAACGTTCACCAGCCAAGGAGAGGAACATCCACGCCATCCACAGAGGGACCAGAGCCGGGGACACAGACAACCAGCAACAGACATCCAGCACTGCCAAACGACGGATTATAGACAAGGGCAGATGTGCTCTGTACTTGCCAGTCACCTGAACGTGAAGTTAGGTTTTTCTTGTGTGTTAGTTCAGTGTGCAACTTGTATGTGTGTGTTCACCGTGTGTGCGTGTAATAAACTATTACCGTACTGAACATCTTATGGTCATTTGTCCACCGCATACGGGTTGCAGACATACACTGTGGTTTAGTACAACAGGGGTCGGGTGGAGCTGGACTGTGGGGGGGGGGTGGTAATGAGGGGGGTATGGTCGTGGGGGGTTTGGGGGAGGGGGGTGTCCACACATGTGTCATGGGGAGGCGCAACTAAGCAGGATCTCAGTTGCTCGCCCGCCGCCGACCTTCCCGTCGGCGAGCTCCCTTTCCTCCGGGCCGCTGGCAATGTCCAGTGCCCTCTGCTCGGGCACGGTGAGGGGCCGCAGGTTTTGTGGTCCCCCTCCAGTCATTTCCCGCCCCCGGCGGTTGTGCGTGACCTTCTCCTTGGGGGGGGGGGGGGGAGCGGGGTTACTGCCAGGGACACAGAGCAGCTGACTCACCCTGGCTGCCCTAAGGGGGTCAAAAAGTCTCTCCTAGCACTGCTGGCCAGTCGTACAAAGTTGCCACGGCGCTGACCGCCTCTGCCACCTGCGCCCAGGTACAGCGAACGGCTGGCGGCACCTGGTGGCCTTCCTCCCGGGCCGGGGTACAGGGTCATCCTTCTCTCCTCCATGGCATCCATGAGGGTGTCCAGCTCAGCGTCCATGATCCATGGCACTGCTCTCCTCGCAGCCATCTTGTTGACTGGGATGGTGTGTGAGGGGGATGGATCGTTACGTGCGGCTGCAGCGTATGAGCCTCATGTGTGGCAATCACGCACTGGCGAGTCTGGCGCCATTTCTCCCCATCGGCCTGGGGAGAATCGCTGTTCGCTGTAAAAAACGGCGAGCAGCGATTCGTGTCGTGGGGCGGCCGTGGGGGGGGAGGAGAATAGCGGGAGGGCGGGAAAAATGTCGGGAAGGCCCTCCCGCTATTCTCCGACCCGTCGTGGGCAGCGGAGAATCGCGCCCAGGGTTTTTCCAAAATGAAGTAAATTATAATCGGATGAAAAGGCCTTGATAATAATCCCTCCATGTCCACTCCGGAACAGAGTATAAAGCAAGAAACGTTGGCAGACCTCAGTGCAGTAAGCAATGGAAAAGAATTCTCAAGAAAGAATCCAGTCAAACACTCAAGAAGACTTGGGCCCTGAGGAGAAAAGTGGAAGAAGAAAACAGCTGTTTGTCCATGTCAGCCATTCCACTCTACCTGGACCAGTGCTTCCTTCTGGACAGTCATATGTTTTGCTGTATAACCAATGTTAAATTCCATCTTAAATTCGAATGAAACACAACATCCCACCATATTGGTTGCAGTTGCCCCTGATTGATTGATTATATCACGATGACTCTCAACTGTGTTATGGGCCAGGATTTAGAAAACTCCAAAGTATATCATGGAGTTCACCAGACCCACAACTTTTTATAGATTTTGATTATGAGGAGCACAAGGGCCTACCTTTCACATGTTATTCAGCAGAGCCTTAAGCACTTTTAATCAAAAACAAAGGTTATCCTGCAAATTCAGTTAACATTCCTATAAACACACACAGTAAGCATTTTTATCAACTACAAACATGAATACCCCACACAGCTACAGTTCTCTCTCTCTCTATATATATATATATATAACCTTTAATATCTTCCCTTTCAACTGCTTCAATTTGATAACATCCAATAAGACAGAAAAACCCTTTTATCAAAACAGTGGGCAAGATTCTGTGATTCTGAGGCCAAGTGTTGACGCTGTCGTAAACGCCGACGTGTTTTACAATGGCATCAACAGGCCCCCAGGAACCGTTATTCTGAGGCCTACAGGAGGCCAGTATGGCAGTGGAGCGACCCATGCCTCTCCATCTGCCGATACCGGCCTCAAAAGGGCGCCGCGGGTCCATGCATGCACCCTGCGACTGGCACGAATGCACGCATGGCGGTGGCTTCCTTCTCCGTGCTGGCCCAGACGCAACATGGCGTAGGGCTACAGGGGCCGGCGCGGAACAAAAGAGGCCCCCATCCCGAGTGGCCGGCCCACCGATCGGTCAGCCCCGATCACGGGCCAGGCCATGGCGGAGCCCCCAATGGGTCAGACCCCCCTTCTTCCCCACCAGGCCCCCCAAAAGGATGCACACTGAGGTCCCGATGGGTAAGACCACGCGTGGACGGCGGCGACGGGACTCGGATTTTTTGGCGGCCACTCAGCCCAACCCAGGCGGAGAATCCCGGGGGGACACGTAGAGCGGCCCCCAACTGGCGCCACGCCAACTGCGCGAGTGCCAACGGCACCAATTCTCTGCTCACCGGAGAATCGGCGGACCGGCGTAGGGGCGGCGTCGCGCAATTCACGCCCGGCCCGGCGATTCTCCGGCCCGGCGTGGGCTGAGAGAATCCTGCCCAGTAGGTTTGAATTCTTTCCAGGAAACAGTTATAAATGATCAAGTGACAGCTTTTAACATGCAGAGAGAGAGACAAGAGAAGCCTTCTCTTGTCTGAATCCAGCTTCCAACCGTGTAAACCAAAAGTAAAACTCAGGGCCACAGCCCAGCTCCCAGCTCAAAACGAAAATAAAAGCCAGAGTCACAGCCCAGCTCCACCCACACAATGACATCACTGAAGCCATTTGATAAACACACATTTCTTAAAGGCACACTCCCATGACAACTATACTTCAAAGATTAAGAATTGGCACAGCACTTCACGTTTTTTTAAAACAAAGTGGAACCAATTCATGTTTTTTTTTTAAAGTGAAACATCAGCTTGATTAGATTTTGTAGTTTTATCCCAAAAGCGCGAAGCAAACCTTCAGTGGTAGCTACAGAAATAATTCAGTCCTGGAAAACAAAAGATAGCGCAGAATTTGAACTGACAGGGGAAAGCTGTGAAAACCATTTTTTTTGCAGTGATTAATCTAACTGTGCAGTAGTCACTCTATGCATCCGCATACAAAGGTCATGTTTAATTTACTCCATGGATTCACATAGTCGAATTGGAATCATAGTCCTTAAAGAAATAAGTAGGGTGCAAAAGTCTGCCTTAATTAAAAGATGGTGGAATCTGAAACCAAAACAGAAAATGCTGGAAAAACTCAGCAGGTCTGGCAGCATCTGAGGAGAGAAAATAGAGTGATCGCTTTGAGTCTGTTTCACTCTTCTTCAGAGTTCTCCACATAATAAATCTATTTTCTCTGTCAACGGATGCTGCCGGACCTGCTGACTTTTTTTTCAGCATTTTCTGTTTTCGTGCCTGCCTTTAGGCAGGTCAGGCAAACCTGAAGAACAGTTATAGCCAATATTCAGTGATGAAATGGAGTCGGGATATTATTACTAATTTGAATGTCTTCCCAGTCAGACTAACTGCCCAATCATTGCTTTCAATCAGTGGTGACTTTTCATTCAATGGAAGAATTTTAAAAACAGGGGAAAATTATTTGGAGCACTTGCCTGAAAGTTCATACTGGAGCGAAAACACAGCCATGTAATTTTCAAAACCAGAGGAAAGGGGGACATTGGACGTTCATCTTTGCTCAGTAGGTCAGGCAAAACTGAAGAACAGTTATAGCCAATATTCAGTGATGAAATGGAGTCGGAATATTATTACTAATTTGAATGTCTTCCCAGTCACACTAACTGCCCAATCATACTACCCAGTTTATTTTCATACTGAGTGGTTTCAACCATGCACCTTGTTCAGGAGGTTAGCCAGATTGAATTTTGGAAAGCATTAAGAGACACCTTCAATTAAGCCCACCAGGAATTGGTTGAAAAAGCAGTTTATCGCTGGCAAAGAGCCAACTGCCCCATCAGGTTTTCTCTGACATTAAAAATTTAACACGCTGTTGGATGATCGTGTTTTTTTTTACACTCACACAGATTCAGAGCTCTGTGTTACCTCACCTAGTTACAACACTTTGGTGGCACTACGATGAAAGTCATTTTGACACTTGCCCTATTTTTAAGCACTGGTCCCAGCCATGGTGCAGACTTTAACTGGAAGTCAATGCAGGGCCATGCAGGGCAGTGAGGGATAAATTGGATAGTTCTCAAAAACAGGCTTAGGAGTCATGGTGCAGGAGTCACCCACAGTCATCGATTGAAATGAAGGCAGCATGTCCCATTCATGCTATCTGCCCATTAAAGTGATTTCTGTGAACAGCCAGTGTTAACCCTACTCTTCATTGACTGAAAAGTATTTGCAAGACACCTGAAATCATAGCTTCCTAACACTCCTTAACACTGGCCTGCTGCAAGGAGAAGTGCATTGGGAATCTGACCTGGGAAGCATTGAATAATGCCATAGCATGGAAGTTAGTGAGCATCAATGTTTTCAGACCCTGCATTGGAGGGTTTGGTGGGGGAGGTGGAATATAGGAATCGTGTCCTCAATCTGCAGGAGGTCATGAGACCCTCCAGACACACATTAAGAAGGCAGATAGCCATGGCAGTCAATGCCAGAAGTTAAACTCTGATGACCTGGATGCAGCGCCTCTAAAATTTCGATGACCTCATACGAGTGGTCAAAAATCAATGAATACATCTACAAATTCTACACCATATCAACTGCAGTACTAACCATGCTTCCATCACTCACCTAATAATCTCTATCAAACAGGACTCATATGTATGTTTTATTTTTGCATCACCCTCACAGACTTAGCACTGCTGCAAGTCACACATCCACATCTTAGCTTGCACCCACTGACAGCTATTCAACCAGGATAGCCATATCACCCAAGCGGGCTGTTTAGCACAGGGCTAAATCACTGGCTTTGAAAGCAGACCAAGCAGGCCAGCAGCACGATTCGATTCCCGTAACAGCCTACCCGAACAGGCGCTGGAATGTGGCAACTAGGGGCTTGTCACAGTAACTTCATTTGAAGCCTACTCGTGACAATAAGCGATTTTCATTTCATTTCATTTCAAATTGCCCCACATACTCTAACACACTTTTCTGTCTCTTACAAAACAAGGTCGCACATAACCAGAGGAGGCAGGAGAAAATTATATGGTTGGGGGAGGGGAAAGTGTGTGTGGAGGTGGGGGGGTGGGGGCAGGGAGTAAAATGACAGACACACCTGTATGTCCTAACCTCCATAAAGGAGATGGTATTAGCCATTATCAAAATGGTCATTGTTGAGATTGTGACCCGTGGCAGGCTGAATCAATCGACAATGATGGCATCCTCAAACCCAGTTCTCCTTATCATAACCCACTTACTCTTCATGCCACACTTTCCTCTGGTTTACAAGCTGCAGATGTCTTGAGAATGCAACTCTTCCCTTCCCATCTTTACTTCACCACAAGCTTAATCTGATGCCTTTCTCTTTTTAGATACTCAAGACATTCGACTTGGTTAGGTAATCAAGGAACAGCAAGACAATGACGAAGAGGGCACACCATCATTCCATTTGATACTCACAGCCGTTGTGGTACACCTTTCTGGATATGAATATGTATCTGCATGTATCACTCAAATATATCATGTCATTCAGCCTCTGTATACAGTGAGCAGCCAACAGCTACAAGTGTTTCCAAGTTCTGCAACAATGTAAGACTGCTATCATCTGCCTTGCTCTGAATAAATGAACCTACAAAGAATGTGTCAGCCAATCCCTTATGTATGGTTAGTGTTATGGGGCAGGGTTTAGAAAACTCCAAATTATATCATGGAGTTCACCTGATCTACAACTGTTTATTGATTTTGGTTATGATAGGTTCAAGAGCCTGCCTTTCAGGTTTTATTCAACAGGCGCTTTAAATCAAAAAACAAGCTTTATTCTATGAATTTAGTTAATATTTTTATAAACACATGCAGTAAGCATCTTTATCAACTACAAATATAAATACCTCACACAGCTACAGTAATCTATGTATAACACTTAATGAATCCCCCCCTTTACTGTTCCAATTTCATAACAAGATCCAAGTAGAAAACCAGTACCCCCTTTTCAAAGGTGTGTTCCAGCACACGGCACTCCAGAAAATAATTATTTATTTTAAGTTATCAAGCAGTCGGGAAACAGCTTTTAAAATGAAGATAGAGAGACAGGCTAAGATACTTCTCTGTCTGAGTACAGCAGCCAAATGTGAAAATGAAAGCAAAACCTCAGAGCCACAAACCAGCCCCAATCCCAGCTCCACCCACACAATGACATCACTGAAGCCATGTGATAAGACAAAAACATTTCTTAAAGAGACACTCCCATGACTAGTGACTTGATGTTTCTCCAGCAAATAATCTCAAGGACACAACATGGTAGAAGAATTGGATGTTTTTCAAGGATAGTAGCTTTGTGAATTAGGCCGCACAAAGTTGCAGCAATGAAGAGTTTTTAAAACACAGCCTGATGAAAAGCTTTGAAAACATGATGTTGTGCCTGTGCTGAGACAACAATCTGATAATCAGACAATATTGAAATCTGTTCTAGTGAGGGATCACAGCACACACTCTGTCAGCTCCACTAGTGAAGTAGTGCACCGAGAGGATGAGCAGTGGGCTTTGCTTTGTCGGGAAAAAACAAGTAACTGGGATCTAAACCAAATTGATCACAGGCAAGGAAGAGCTGAGAACTGTCATGGAAATTTGGGTCAAGTAAGATTGCAAGAACAGCAGGCAAAATCATAAATTGCTGAGGATAAAGCAACAACGTAATTATCTGTTGCGCAGGATTATCTGCTGATGCTTCATCCTGAGCTGTTTTTCTCAGCAGTTTTGTTAATATTGGTTTGCCATTGCCCTCCACTCTCATGGGCAGGGTATGGAGGCAACTCCCATATCTACCTCAACTGGAATGGGTATCAAACCTATGCTGTTCATGTTATTCTAAGCCATCGCTAGTCATCCACCAACAGGTCTAACTAGCCTCCAATCTATCGGGATAGTGTTTGAAATATCTTTTGACATTCTCAACTCAATTTCTACTAGATGCAAGATATTGGCATTCGCACTCAGACACTTTTGATAATTGATGGGAGAAATGTAAAGGCTCATGCTAGTGCAGTTGCTTTTCTGTGGCATGTTAAAACACACTATTAAATGAGGCTTGATTTTTTTTAAAAACTTGTTATACTTCAGCTCAAAGTGTTTGACACTGACATTAAAAGTTACAAGTTTAATGCCCCAAACACAAACATTCCTGACTAAATACATTTGAATTTCAGGTTTGACTGATGTCAAAATGTAACATCTTTAACATGAAATTTCTACATTTAAGTACAGCCCTAATTGAAATAGATACACTCACTTTTATAAATAGCTGCATGCAAGGAGGTAATTGTCAATCTTAAAGTAGTGGTGCTGCTCACGGTGGAAGTATCTATCACCAAAATTGGAAGAAAAGCTAGAACCAAGATGGCTAAAAGAGAAATAAGATGAATACAGCAGCTTTTCACCACTGGGCGTCAGGTTGAAATCAGCTTAGATGTTTTTCTTCTTTTTAAAATTAATTTACGGTATGTGGGCTTCGATGGCTAGGCCAGCATTAATTGCCTATCCCTAATGCCTTTGAGAAGGTGATGCTGAGCTGCCTTCTTAAACCACTACAGTCCATGTGGTTTAGGTACACCCACAGCGCTCTTAGGGAGGGAGTTCCAGGAATATGAACCAGTGACAGTAAAGGAACGTCGATATATTTAAAAATCAGGATGGTGAGTGACTTGGAGGGGAGACTTAGACTTAGACTTAGACTTAGACCTGTTGGTGGCTTTCCCATTTGTCGGCTATCCGTGTCTTTCTAGGTGATAGTGGTTGTGGGTTTGGAAGGTGGTGCTGAAGGAGCTTTGGTGAGTTCGTGAAGTGCATCCTATAGATGGCACACACTGTTACCACTGTTTGTCAATGTTGGAGGGAGTGAATGTTTGTGGAAGGGTGCCAATCAAGCAACCTGCTTTGTCATGGATGGTGTTGAGCTTCTTGAGTGTTGTGAGAGCTGCACTCGTGCAGGCAAGTGGGGAGTATTCCATCACATCCTGACTTGTGCCTTTTGGATGGTGGACAGCTTTTGAGGAGCTAAGAGGCAAGTTATTCACCACAGGATTCCTAGCCTCTGATCTGTTCTTGTAGGCATAGGTTTTATATGGCTGGTCCAGTAAAGTGCAGACTAAAGGGATGATAGTTCCATGACAGCTATAAAGATGTGAAGTCAGAAAATTTCAGCACAATTCCTATGAAAAATGAGTGCACCTTATTACAGTTCACATCATTATGCAGTGGTTGGTAACCTCATACAAGGTCACTGACATTGGTAATGGAAAGTAGACATGAGTTCAAGGACATTGGTTAATTGTTGGGCAGGTTTAAAGGAAAGATGCATTACACCTGGCCCAGCATGCCCTCGGACCTGAGAGCGGTTGATGAAAAATCATGGGCGGGATTCTCCCTTCTGTGGTCTAAGTCCCCATACCCGCCGGAAAACGGGCGCGAATCCAGACTATTTCCTCGAAGGTCTGGGGTGATTCTCCGTTTTCAAGTGGGCTAGCAGGGCCCCGGAGTGCATCCTGCAGCTCCGGCTGCCAGTGGGGCCCTGCAGTTACACCTGCGCGGCCGTGCATGCACACGGAGGCTGGCCGTGGGTCCGCACATGCGTGCGATGGCTGACTGACTTCACACCGGCCCCCGCACAACATGGCGGAGCCCTACAGGGGCCCGGCGAATTGGATCCCCCCGCCCCCCCACCAGGACAGCCCCCACAGCCAGAATGCCGAGGTCCCGCCGGGTGGGACCATATGCGAACCACGGCGGCGGAAACCGACCGGCACACAGCCCGTCGAGCACGGAGAATCGCCGAGGGGGCTGCTTTCAACAGCCCCTGACCGGCACTGCATCACTCGCGTGTGTGCGACTGGCGGGTCCACCGAGAATCGCGGAAATGCCGTCGTGCCGGATTTCCGGCATGAACTGCAATTCTCCGCCCTGCGCCAGGCACGATTCCGGCACAAAGGGTCGGAAAATCCCGCCCAAGATGTATTATATTTAAAGGATTTACAATTTTACAGGCGAGTTATAAGACACATCCATGGAAAGGAAAAAAGAAATGGGACATAAAGGTCCTAGATTTTGTGGGGGGAATTGACAGAAACTGTCCACAAATGGCCACTACATTTGTGCAAATTTTGATCCAACCTCATCTTTTATACTACACAGTTCCACATGTCACTCTATTGCAGATCAACATTTGAAGAACATTCTGTGCAAATACTAGGTGAGCGAAAATAGATTAAGGGCAGTCAGTGGGTGATTCAAATCTGAACCTGAAATGTGAAGATAAACACAGTTTCTATGTGATAACACAAGAGGACAAACTAGAGAAGCTGAAGACAGATATCTCTTGGACCACCAAGGAAACAAGCTGTATCACAGTTCCATAGCTCTCCACATTACTGCAAAATAAATATTACATGCATCTATTGGTCTCAGTCAGTGAGAAATATCAGCCACATTAAGATGCAAACTACAAGCAGTTTGAAGAGATATTTTAAATAAGAATTTAAAATAGTCCCCTTCCCAGGAATTGCCATCAGCAGAATGATGAATTGTAGAATTATACAAATGTTTTGAGTGCCACTATCAATATGTGCACTGCAAATGTATTCAAGGGAAAATCTTATTATTCAAACTGGGCAAAATGTAGATTGATTCGGATTTTAAAATTTGCAGTTCACCCTCAATTGACATAATAATCCATGCACATACATATGAAGAAAGGTGGCAGATACAAACATGTTAGTTTTCATTTTCCTTTATGGTTTTGGTCAGTCCAGAATTCCTTAAAAATAAGGAGTAAGAGGCAAAGTCTTTCAGCAGCAGCAGTGAGAGAACATGTACAGAATTAAAATTAAGAAGCACCTCAGGAATTCAGGTGTTTTTAGATTTTAATGTGCCGAAGTGCAATAATGAAGTGATTCTTGGGAGCCTCACATATTACTGACCACTCACTCTGTACGTCAGAAGATATTTAATGATGAAAGGTTAAGTAAATACATATTTTAATTATTCACACAAGTAGATCAATAATATGCCTTCATCAGATATGGACTGGGAACTGCTTGTGCTTCCTCTGCACTAAGGCTGGATGCAAGACGTTAATGCATCTATGAATTGTAATGTGTTTCTCTTCTAAAATCTGTATTTTATATGGTACTTCACCGAGAAGCAGAGGTTATGTTGGTTATGTAGACTTTTGGAGATTAATTTAATAGCCCAGGGTGAATTGGGAAATACAAATCAGCTTACATTTATAAAATTTACCTTTCTAAAATAAAATGTATTTCTAGATCACCCACAGATACAAGCATCTTGTTTTAAAAGGTTTTTTATTGCATACTTACCACATTAAATGTTTTTCAACGTTTAACAAAAAACACATCACTGGCAATGCATTGGTGACAGCTCTGCAAGTAAAATGACCACAAAACAGTTTAACAGTCATTAAACTGCTCATATTAGTGTTTAATTAGGCAAGGTTAAAAAAAAACATAAAAATTAAAAACCCAACATTGAGATGAAAAGAGATAAAACATGTCAAACTGAGAAATTTTCAAACATTTATTTTAGCCATATAAATAAGAGAAGATAAGTTCCTCTCAATTTCAAAAAATATTTTTTGATCTTATGGCAATTATTGTATTTACAGCCAATGACACAGTCTGTCCAGTTCAAACTGTTGACAAGAAAGTTTAATCCAACAAATCAAATTAAAATGTAATCTTCACAAGCTTCCGCCATCTATAGCTCTCAAACTGTGGCTGCATCAGCTGCAAGTTTTATTGATGTAAGCTGTATCACCAACAGAAGCGCATAGCTGATATTATAAAATGCCGTGAGGTTGAATTTCATTAAAGGAATAACAACCATACAAACTAGGAGCCAGACTACAAGATGTTTACTTCACGTAACTCGACTGGATTCTCTCAAAATCAGATATCTCCTTTACATTTGCCCTGTTCTAATGCTTTTTTACAGACAAAATTTCAAAAAATTGTCACAGATACTTTAATATGTGTGTTCCTTTTATAAATCTAAGTGTCATGCGTTATTTTATTACATTTATATATTAGTCTTAGTCCTGTTGCACATCGCTCTGTAAACAGCTTCTGGAAAAATTGAGTCATAATTTCAAGGCGACTTGTCCTTTGACCTTCCTCCTCCTGAATTCTCCCTGGCCAACAAGCAAGACGAGATTGGTAACTGGCAGTAATTACCTCAAAATGGGCAAAATGGTAGCCCATTGACCTTTTAAGCTCACTGATGCACCCAACATTTTGAAAGTCGCCTATTGCTGGTTGGCCAAAGCTCTCCCCGTTTCAGGCAAGAGCAACAAAGAGTTCACAACAAAAACATTGAATCAAACAAACTTACTTTATTTTACTATCACTATTAAAAATAGCTCCCTACTCGGTCTTCTGTCCAGCTGGTACCTAAACTGTCCGGCTTTATATATGATACAACTATACATTGTTCAGAGGTCTCTGTCCTCTTAACAGGGGAGTTTGTATTCTGCAAGACCCATGGGGAAGTTAATTGTTCCCACCCTGTATGTTATAATACGGTTATAATACAGGCCATAGCCCCTTTAAATATGCAAATGATGACCCTGGCGTACCCCACCATAAGACTATAAGATATAGGAGCAGAACTAGGCCATTCGGTCCATCGAGTCTGCTCTACCATTCAATCATGGATGATATGTTCCTCATCCCCATTCTCCTGCATTTATCCCATAATTCTGGTCCCCTTATTAATCAAGAACCTATCTCTGCCTTAAAGACACTCAGTGATTGGCCTTCACAGCGTTCTGCGGCAAAGACTTCCATAGATTCACCACTCTCTGGCTCAAGAAATTCCTCCTCATCTCTGTTTTAAAGGATTAGCCCTTCAATCTGAAGCTGTGCCCTCGGGTTCTAGTTTCTCCTACTGGTAACACCCTCTCCACGTCCACTCTATCTAGGCCTTTCAATATTCTGTAAGTTTCAATGAAATACCCCTTCATCCTTCTAAACTCCATAGAGTAAAGACCCAGAATTTGCAACCGCTCCTCATATGACAAGCCCTTCATTCCAGGGATCATCCTTGTGAACCTCCTCTGGACCCTCTCCAAGACCAGCACATCCTTCCTTAGATACAGGGCCAAAACTACTCACAATATTTCAAACAGTGTCTGACTAGAGCTTTATACAGCCTCGATAGTACATCCCTGCTCTTGCATTCTAGCCCTCTCGACATGAATGCTAACATTGCATTTGCCTTTGTAACTGTCAACCGAACCTGCATGTTAATCTTAAGAGCATCCTGAACTAGGACTCTTAAGTACCTTTGTGCTTCTTATTTCTGAAGCCTTTTCACATTTAGAAAATAGTCTATTCCTCTATTCTTTCTACCAGAATGCATAACCTCACACTTTTCCACATTGTATTCCATCTCCCGCTCTCCCAGCCTGTCCAAGTCCTTTTGCATCATCCTCGCTTCCTCAACATATCTTTGTATCATCTGCAAACCTACCAACAATCCCTCTGTCCCTTCTGCCAGATCATTAATGTATGTCATGAATAGTTCTGATACCAACACTGACCCCTACAGAACACCACTAGTCACCGGTTGTCATCCTGAAAGAGATCCCTTTTTCACCACACTCTGCCTTCTGCCAATCTTCCACCTATGCCAGTACCTTGCCCCTAATGCCATGGGCTCTTGTCTGGTTTCGCAACCTCCTGTACAGCACCTGGCCAAAGACTATCTGGAAATCCGAATAGATTACATCCACTGGTTCTTTGTCGAACTTCCTCGTTACCTCCTCAAAGAATTATTTTTTAAAGTATTTTTATTCACATTTTTCAATTTTATACATAAACAAGAACACATTAAAACAATAAACAAACTCCCTGATACCATCACCCTCTGCCTCATGTGGCACGACCCCCAACTGAAATACAACAGCCCCGCCCCCCCCCCCCCCACCCCCCCCCCCCCGCCAATCTAACAAGTAATAGTGACCAAATCTTCAAAGTACTGAATAAATGGTTGCCATCTCCGGTAGTACCCCTCAATTGCCCCTCTCACGGTGTACTTAACTTTCTCAAGATATAAAAATTCCACAAGGTCCCCCAGCAATACTGAGGATCTGGGTGGAGAAGCTGATCCCCACCTCAGCAGCAACCACATTTGAGCAATCAGCAAGGCAAAGGTCAGCACATCAGCTCCCGCCCTGATCTGCAGCTCTGGCCGGTCAGACACCCCAAATATGGTCCCAAATATGGACTTCAGTTTAATTTTTAGAATTGCCAACATGGTGCAAAAGAAGGAGGCCCAAAATCCCACAATCTTAAGACACGACCAGAACATGTGTACGTGATTAGCCTGGCCCCTCGCACACCGCTCACACACAGTCTCCACACCCGTAAATAACCTGCTCATCCTGGATTTGGTCAAATAGGCCCTATGCACTACCTTCAACTGTATCACCCTAACCTCACAAATAACAATGTTGCATTCACCCTGCGCAAAGCCTCGCACAACACCCTCTCCGACCCCAACTCCTCCTCTCACTTAGCCTTCATCCCCTCCACAGACACTGCCTCTTCTGCCATAATCCTGCCATATGTCCCGATGTGCTCCCCTCCTCCGTCCTTACCAGTGACAAAACCCTCTCCAACAATGAGAAGGGAGGCACAAAGGGAATGTCAGGAAGACCTTTTTTGCAAAGTTGCGAACCTGTATGGACACCCACACTCGCAAATCACCCTTCATCCCTTCCATCCCATTCTCCTCCTATCCCCCAAACCTAGCATCCAACCTCATTGACTCAAACAAATGGTTCGCACCGATCGGCACCAACTTCGATACCGCCCCCAATTTAAAATGCTGCCAAAACTATCTCCATATCTTCCACATGGAGACCACCACTGAGTTCGTCGAATACTTCCCCGGAGAAAACAACAGTGAGGCCATCACTAACATTCTTGACCCCGACCCCCATACATGGCCCCGACTCCAACCGCACACGCACAGTCTCTCAATCCCCACACTACCCCAGCACCTTCTCTGCCTTTACCGGCCAATAATAATGGGCAGAATTCTCTGTCCAGCAACTCCGGAATCGTGAATTGTGATTGGGTGAAGAATTACTCGTCAGCTGAAAATCAACAGCAGCACCGGGTGCCCAGCAGAACGCCAGTCTCCGGTGCCGCGGTAGCGTTCCACCCTGCATGGCAGCATGGGCATGAAAATTATACAATAGTGTTCGTGAGCATATCATTTACGGCCTGACCCTGTATTCTACGACCTCCCGCAATGCTCTGCCTTCGGCAGGTGAAAGTGACGATGGTATAGTTCACTTCTGGTATTTAAAATTGGGAAAAAGGTGCTGTGGCTAATGAGGGAGAGAGAGGATAAAGCCAAGCTACCAAAGGCGCAATGGTGGACTGCCAGTTGTGCCGCTGGCTGGCTGACGTCTGCCAGGACTGGGGTGTGTCGGGGGAGTGGCCAGCAGATGGGCTGTAGGGTCAAGGTGTTCCTCCAGGACTGGGGTGTCCGGACACAGACTGCCAGTAACGTGGCCTGCAAGGCAGCCACCTGGCTGAGGACCCCACTGACTGCCCATTGGTGTCCCATAGGTGTGCAGTGCAGCACTGGCCAAATGGGTGCCCCACCAACCCGCAACCCCCCCCCCCCCCCCCGCCCCCGCGGCCACCTCCCTAGGAGTCTGTGGTGCTCTTTGCTTTGCTAAATTTAGGATGGGTGGTGTAGTATTCACAAAGACCACAGCAAGTTGAATTCACCTGAGGAAGGAGCAGTGCTCCGAAAGCTAGTGTTTGAAACAAACCTGTTGGACTTTAACCTGGTGTTGTAAGACTTCCAACTATGTTCATAACCCCAAGACCCCTTCCTTCTACACTTCCCTTCCTGGCAATTGAGAGGGCCAAATATTGACCAAACCTTGTCTGGAAATCTACACTGAGATTCTCATTTGGCACTCCACAGCTGGCTGACACATTGCGGGTGGGACCTCAAAATCATGGGGAGTTCTTTGTTTCGGGCAGAGGCAATACGACACCAAAGAAGAGTCTTATTGGACTTGAAACGTTAATTCTGCTTCTCTCTCCACTGATGCTGCCAAACCTGCTGGGTTTTTCCAGCACTTTCTGTTGTTGTCTCTACCCTATTTGGGGATCAAGACCTATCTGCCAAACAACGATCATGGAAGACTGCTAGACTTTCGATCCTCAGAGAAGCAGCTGTGGCGTACTGTGAGGAGGCCTCCAACATTCGTGCCAGGAGAGAGCTGATTTATTCATTGGAATAATGATCAGCTTAAGCCGAAACCTTGGTTACACCTCTGATAGGCTTGTTACAAGGCATGGAGTTGGTGCTACGGAGGTTCACCCCCCAGCCAAGGCATTGTGTTTTACTCTATTAAATGCAATAGGCCTAACAAGGGGTTAACAGCCTGCTCCGAAAAATCCCAAAAAAGGAATCCAACGAAAAGCATGAATCCTGCAGGTAAGAGATTAGTATTCATGGAAACTCGTTTGATGGTCCTATCATTTTCAAAAATTGGGGAACTCATTGGAAAATAATTCAGATAAATTGACAAGTTTGCAAAACAGAAACTGGAAGCATCGAGGACATTCAGCTATGATAATAATTAAGGAACCTTCTCTCAGTTTATAAATATTTCATGATGTGTGTTAGAAGAGTTGTACGAGTGCATACTGAATGCATGCTTAGCAGCTGTGAAATGACACAGACTGGACTAATTATGCAAAGATCTGGGAAATTTAGGACGAGGTACAGTGGAATTTGACAGACCATGTCATGGGCTATGATTCTGGGCTACAGTCGGCAATTTCACTGGATTCCTATTTCCATCACCTTTTTTTTTATTGGATGACATTTTTCATTTGACTCAACGTGACATTTAGGCCTCACTGTAAGGTAAAGTCTTGCGGCTAAAAGTTTATCTCACCTCATCTGAATATAATGTATTTCAATGAATTCCTAGCAGAATGTTATTGAAACTGTGTGGGGGAACTGAGGTTTGTTTGAGACAGGGATCCTGCCAAACAGTTTCTATTTTAATTTGGAAGTCTCGTGATCAGTGGTCTTTATTTAAGTTCAATGAGAATCAACGTTTAGCATTCTCCTTGTTTTTTTTCTTGGAAGTCAACAAAAATAGGGAATATTGTGACAGAAAAGCAAGCAAAGTTTTGTTAAAATTAACCAGTGGGGTATTTTTCTGGCGTACGTAGTGGTGGGTGGGACATCCCTCCGATTGCAACTGAGATTGTGAGACTACTTGAGGGAAGTTGAAGGTGAGTAAGATAGCTTCCACCTCACCTGTACCAACTGAGCCATTTATGGTGCAGTGAACATGGCTCTGGCTAGGGAGAATAAAATGCGCTCAGGGAACTCCTGCATTCTGTGCCTATCTCCACCCCCCCCACCCCCTTCCCACCCCCCATCCATCTGGGAACTCTTCACTCCCTCCCTCCTCTTCTCTGTCTACCTGGGAACTCCTGCACTCCCTCCGTTCCTCTCTGTCCATCTGGGAACTATTTATTTCCTCCCTGCTGCTCTCTCCCTGTCTGGGAACTCCTGCACTCCCTCCCTGTCTGTCTGGACACTCGTCACACCCTCCCTGTCGATGTTTGAACTGTCAACTCCCTCCCTGCTTCTCCCTGTCCACCTGGTGACTCCTGCACTCCATGCCTGCCCCTCCCTCTCCATCTGGTGGTGACCCATTCCCTGCCTGTTTGCCTCAAGGCTCTCCAGTTGATGCCCATTCCCACAGGCTCATGACTTGTAACTCCCGCCATTCTGCTGTAACTGCCTGCAGACTCCCCCTCACCCCCTCCCACCCAGAGATATTTCTTGATCTCAGCCCTTCCTGGAGCCTCTGTTGTTCTTTCTGAAAGACTGAGATGCTCTCACTGATTCTTCAACACTGCTTTTACCTAATTTTCTTTCACAATGTTTTGCCTCAGGCCCACTCTCTCTGCTCTCACTGAATCTCTGCCATCACTTTTACCTGTTGTTGGCCTGTTGCACCATTTCCCCTGAGGCTCACTCCCTCTGTCTTTATTAGTCTTTCAAAAGTGCTTCAAAGGAAAAGATGTATGGTAATGAAGAGATATTTATGAGTTCCCAATTAGTGAAAAATCAGTAAATTTTGTTTATCAGAGTTGACAGTCTATCAGGAAATATTTCACCGAGATGTTGCTGTGAAATATTGAGAACGTCTGCCCTATTTTAATGAGTAAATTTCCTCAAAATAAAACAGACAAAGGGGGTTACCCAGAGACCATTCAGTCAATCATAAAATATGTCAAACTACTTTGACTCAAACCAAAAGCCTGCTTGGAGAGCCAGTTGGTCCCTAACCAAATTAACTTTGAAAGTCAGAATAGCAACAAAGACATTTTTCAGTATTCACCCTGCAGCAGAATGACTCATTGAGCCAATAACTTGGTCTTTTACTCTGCAGACCAACTATCTGCTACAAAATATATCCAATACTTGCAAAATGAGTTTCCGTATCATGCCGCCTTAATCTGTTCAAAGACAGCACAGTTCGGGGCAGCACGGTAGCATGGTGGTTAGCATAAATGCTTCACAGCTCCAGGGTCCCAGGTTCAATTCCCGGCTGGGTCACTGTCTGTGCGAAGTCTGCACGTCCTCCCCGTGTGTGCGTGGGTTTCCTCCGGGTGTTCCGGTTTCCTCCCACAGTCCAAAGATGTGCGGGTTAGGTGGATTGGCCATGCTAAATTGCCCGTAGTGTCCTAAAAAGTAAGGTTAAGGGGGGGGAGGGGTTGTTGGGTTACGGGTATAGGGTGGATACGTGGGTTTGAGTAGGGTGATCATTGCTCGGCACAACATTGAGGGCCGAAGGGCCTGTTCTGTGCTGTACTGTTCTATGTTCTATGTTCTACATCATGAATGTAAACAAAATACAATTAACTGAAGAATATGTGGAATAGTCAATTTCCTTTGTAGGCCTTGGTATTTATCTCAGTTCAGTAACATGTCCAGAGTAATGATCTCTTTCATTTAATGTGATACTCTAAGTCCTGTTAAAAGACCAAGGGTGGGATTCTCCCATGCCCCCATCAATGGGATCAATGCCAGGTGGGTGGTAGAATTTGGCGGGAGGTCCAAAAATTAGTTTCACACTAGTGTAAAATGACAGCAATATCTTCCAATACTGCCCACCATGGTGGATCGTGATTCCTGCTGGCGTGAAGCTGATTTGCATCCTTCTAATGGCATATAAATGAAAGCCCAAACGGAATTATTCATCCCAAGTCTGTGAGTGAGAAAACACACTGATCCAGAACACATCTGCGCCAAAGTGGCATACAAATGTCAGGAGTTGCATGAAGGGTCTTTGTCAGTTCATGGCCTATGAGAAAACGGAGACCTCCATCGACCAGACCCTGGAGCACCACGTGCAATACAGGGTGGGTTAAGCTTCATCCGCGTGGGTCCTCCATGGAGCAACCTGACTCAAGTTTCAGACCTTCTTGCAGGGCTGTCGAAATGGGATTGGATCTTCGAGCTTCAGGATGGAAGGCAGCAATAGGCACTGTTGGGTAGCAAGGGACTTTTGGGGAGGAGGTTAAAGAAGGCGAAAAGATAACTGAAGATGTGGTGAGGATGTGGAGGACTGGAGGGGGGAGGCTGGTGGTTGGGAGTGCTGGGATATACTGAGGCAGCAGAAGGAACACAGGGGGTGGTTGGGAAGGGACTTATTGGTTGGCAGGTTGGGGGTGGGGTGGTTACATCCAGGTGTGAAGGGGATAGGGGATTATATCCAGGTGTGTCAAAGGACTCACAGGGAGGGGTTAGTGGAGTTAATGTTAGACTGCTGGGGAGCAAACCCAAGTTAGGCCTGGTACAAGGGAAAAGCTAAGGTTACAGAAAGGCAGCAAGAGCTGGCAGAACTGAGGGTGCAGATGCAATGGTGTTGTGTGAAGCGGAAGTGAGGGCCCCTGTGTTCCTTTTGCTGCCTCACTACATCCCAGCACTCCCAACCACCAGCCTCCCCCCCCTCCAGGTCTCCACATCCTCACCATATATTCAGTTGTCGTCTCGATTTCTTTAACCTCCAGCTGAAAGGGAACCCCTGCAGGCCACATTGAAAATTCTAGAGACCTGGGATGTGACTTTGACAGATGAAGGCTCAGTGTGCATTGGAGAATGTTTGCATATAGCTCACAAAGGCCTGTATTCACTGGAATTTAGATGAATGAAAGGGGATCTAATTGAAACAAATGAATTTCCGATAGGGCTGGACAGACTGCGCACAGGGATGTTGTTTGCTCTGGCTGGGGAGTCTGGAACAAAGGGTCACAGTCTCTACATGCATGTAAGCCATTCAGGACTGAAGTGAAAACTTCTTCACTCAGAGAGTGGTGAACTTGTGAAACTTTCGACCACAGAAGGCTGTGGCGGCCAAATCATTGAACATACTTGAGAAGAAAATAGACAGATTTCTAGACTCTGAAAGTGTCAAGGAAAGCAGGAAGAGTATGGGAGTACGGTGTTGAGATAGAGGACGGGATTCTCCGGTATCCGGCGGGTGGGCCGTACCGGTGCCAAAGAGTAGCGTGAACCACTTTGGCGTCGGGCCTCCCGGAAGGTGCGGAACCCTCCACACCTTTTGGGGGCTAGGCCAGCACTGGAGGGGTTGGCGCCACACCAACCAGCGCCAAAGGGCCTCCGCCGGCCGGCGCGAGTTGCCGCATGCGCAGGAGCGGCAGCGTGCTCCCAGAACCGCTGGCGTGATTCCTGCACCTGCGCAGGGGGTTTCTTCTCCGCGTCCGCCTTGGCGGAGCTTTACACACGTTGGCGCAGAGGCACAGGCCCGCCCACAGATCGGTGGGCGGCGATTGCGGGCCAGGCCACCGTGAGGGTTCCCCCCCCGCCCCCCTCGGGGCCGGATCCCACCGCGCCCCCCCCCCCCCCCCCCCCACCAAGGACTCCGCCGGCACAGACCTTGTGTAATTCATGCCGGCGGGACTGGCTGAAAATGGGCAGCCGCTCAGTCCATTGGGGACCGGAGAATCGCTGGGAGGGGGCCACTGCCAATGGCCTCCGGCCGGCGCGATCCCCATCCCCGCAAAAAAAATGGCGCCGGAGAATTTGGCAGCCAGCGTCGGAGCGGCAGGGCGGGATTCATGCCACCCCCCGCCGATTCTCCGACCCGTGGGGGGGGGGGGGCTGGAGAATCCTGCCCAGAGGATCAACCATGATCAAATTAAATGGTTTGCAAATTTGTTTGTTGATTACTCCTTGAAAATGTTTCATATTTCATATTTAGGTTAAATGTCAGGACTATTTCAGACTATGCATGACCCTTAGTTTGCCGCAAAACATTTGTTGGAAAATCCTGAAGAAAAATCAAACTAGAATTGAATTTGTTCGAGCAAATTTTAAAAGCTCAATTTCTTAAAATGAATTGTTGCCACCAGTCCATGAACCAAAATATGATTTAAAAATCTCTGAAGAATATTCTATGAGGAATACTAAGCATACATTTTAAATGGAGAATCAGTTCAACAACAGCTGTTTTATCTTTCAATTGGCAACTCTTGTATCTCCTTGATCTTCATTTGGACTACCTTGCTTATTCACAAGTAAAAGAAAACATTAACATTAACTGCTGCAGCTACTGACCCATCTTTCTGCCCGCTGTAGATTTTAAAGGCGGTCCAAACTATAGGCCTTCTGAGAGGAAAATAATTAATTGGCCTAAATAAATTCTGATTGAATAAGCTCATTAGATATGGGTTCTTAGTGAGTAACCATGCAGACTCCTCTCAATCTGTTGGTAGACATCCCAATGACACAGCTGCCCTTGTTCTGCCTTTGAACATTGGCATTGCACTTTCAACAATTACTAAGTGATGCTGCCAAAGCTATCTCTCCTGAAAGCAAAATCTACAGTAATTGTTGTTATCATAGAATTTTGAGAGATCTCAATTGCACCAAACTGTTTCGAACTTGGAGGACCATCTGCATTTTGGTCCTGACCTTAAAATCTTAAAGGTTGAATGTGTCTGTTGAAAGTTCCTCAAAACAGAAGGAAATTCAAGGATGTTCGAGAAAACAATTCCACATTGCAATATTCTTCTCATTAATGTCATTTGATACGATGATATAAAAGCACCAATCATTCATAAGGGATTGTGTAAATACGTGGTGGGTTTAATTATTTAGACAAAGCACATGAGAATATTTATACAAAGGTAGAAACTTAACAACGTCAGCAGCATGTTTGTGTGTTCTCAGTATTGTGTATTGTCGTGATTTGTTACCAGCAGCAGTGAAGCTGAACAGGGCACTTTAAGATAATGCATGATACCATCGAAGGTGATGCAGCACGGTAGCATTGTCGATAGCACAATTACTTCACAGCTCTAGGGTCCCAGGTTCGATTCCGGCTTGGGTCACTGTCTGTGCGGAGTCTGCACATCCTCCCTGTGTGTGCGTGGGTTTCGTCCGGGTGCTCCGGTTTCCTCCCACAGTCCAAAGATCTGCAGGTTAGGTGGATTGGCCATGATAAATTGCCCCTTAGTGTCCAAAATTGCCCTTAGTGTTGGGTGGGGTTACTTGGTTATGGGGATAGGGTGGAGGTGTTGACCTTGGGTAGGGTGCTCTTTCCAAGAGCCGGTGCAGACTCGATGGGTCGAATGGCCTCCTTCTGCACTGTAAATTCTATGAACTATGAACTATCAGCTATTTGCACGAGTAACGGCGCAGAGTAGGTCTTCAGCCTGTATTGAACACATCTCCTTCATAAAGCTCCCTAGTTTGTTGAATCTCTGTGGCCTCCCAGCCTGTATCCTGCAAACAGCAATACGCTAAAAAAAGCTGACAACGAGGGAGTCAAACAGTGTTTGTAGGTGAAAAAACAATTGTCAAAAGTTCAAAGGAAAGAGCTTTAAAGAGAATTCTCCACCTGCTCAAACCTGGAACGAACTCAGAACAAACTCAGTAGCCTTGAGTAACAATCAGTTTGCAGTAACAAATCTGGGGGTGTTTAAAACAAGGAAAACAGGCTGAAGTTTGGGTTGTACCTTGTTTTAAGAGAAAAAGCAAGGTAATGCTAAGAACTCGTAGCACACTGTGCATATCCAGATCCTTCCATAGAAAGAAAACGGTGAGGGCTTTTGGCACTGTAAGACCGTTTGATGAGAATGCAGAGCGATAGAGCTCGTATACGGAATGATTTGACTATTTTGTACAAGTTAACAAGGTAGCGGAGGATGTAAAATTTCCCACAATACCAGGCATAATAGGAGGGAAAAATTAAACCTCCGCAGGGGCATGGTGTAACCAGCAAAGCCAGACACAAAAACACACAAAGAAATAGGGGAGACTTTTCAGGGTCACTTTTCACCTGAAACCTTTAATCATTGCAGAAAGTTTAGATTTCATAAGCACAATGAAGAAGATGGGGAAATGATTGCACAATTTGTGACTACACTGAGAAGTCTGGCAGAGCACTGCGATTTTGGGGATGTATTAAATGATACAATCTGGGATAGACTGATCTGTGGTTTGGGCAATTCAAATGCTGAAGTGAAAGCAACCTGACTTTAAAGAAAGCTATGGAATTTGCTGTATCAATGGAGCTCACAGCCAAAGGAGCACAGTTCAAACACAAGGATTTGCAAGATGTCAATCTAAACCTGATCGCAAACAAACTCGTACTTGCAATGGATGTGCAAAGACCAGACATTTAGCAGTAGATTGTTGGTAAAAAGGTACCATGTTCAGAAACTGTGGAAGAAAGGGCCACATTGAGCGCACTTGTTGGAAAAATGAGCAAGCTTAGGGAAAAAGTAGCAAAAAGCAAGAGCCAAATAAAGCAACTGGCAAAGAGAACAAAGGAAATGAGTCCATGAAGTACAAAAAGAACAAGAGAAGAGACTTGATTCACAGTCTGAGGATGAGTTTTCATTGAATGTGCTAGCCATTGCTGGTGCTACATATAGATATTGGGCCACGCCACTGCTGGATGGACAGCCGGTAAAGATGAAGATGGACACTGTGCCAGCAGTCTCGCTGGTGCCAGAGAATATCTTCTAAGAAAATCTCCACCATAAATAGGGCAGCATGGTAGCACAAGTGGATAGCACTGTGGCTTCACAACGCCAGGGTCCCAGGTTCGATTCCCCGCTGGGTCACTGTCTGTGCGGAGTCTGCGCGTTCTCCCCGTGTCTGCGTGGGTTTCCTCCGGGTGCTCCGGTTTCCTCCCACAGTCCAAAGATGTGCAGGTTAGGTGGATTGGCCATGATAGATTGCCCTTAGTGACCAAAAAGGTTAGGAGGGGTTATTGGGTTAAGGGGATAGGGTGGAAGTGAGGACATAAGTGGGTCGGTGCAGACTTGATGGGCTGAATCCTTCTGCACTGTATGTTCTATGTTCTATCCCTTTCAGACCTTTGGAAATTGTGTCAAAAGCTTAGACAGCAGAACCAGGGGTCACAGTCTGAGTATACAGGGTAGAACATTTAGGATGGAGATGAGGAGAAATTTCTGCACCCAGAGAGTGGTCAACAGGAAATAGCTGAAGCCAAAACATTGTACGTTTTCAAGAACTAATTAGATATAGTACTTGGGTGCGAAGGGGATCAAAGGATAGAGGGAGAAGGTGGGATCAGGCTATTGAGTTGGATGATCAGTTATGATCATAATGAATGGCAGAACAGGCTTGAATGGGTTAAATGGCCTCATCCTGCTCCTATTTTCTATGCTTCTATGTAAGTGGTTCCATTGAATGGCTGCAGTAATGTAGCAGTACAATTAAGGGCGTGATCTACTATGGTTCACACCAGTGGGATATTCCAGTCCCATGCCAGCGCACGGGTTTCCTGGCGATGGGGGATGCAGTCACCGCAAAATCTTGTTGACAACAGCAGGGTCAGTAAATACGCTGGCGGGCCGCCTCCGCCATCAAAAAACACACGGCGGGTTAGTCGATAGATTCCGTCCTAAATGTATAGATGGCAGATTTGTCCTTACACATAGTCAAAGGATATTATCCGGTACTAATGGGTAGAGCTTGGTTGGAAAATATCCAACTAAATTGGGCCGAAGTAAACCTAATGATCGATTCAGAATCAGGCCGTACCAAAATCCTGAAGAAACACGCTATTGTTTTCAACGGTGAGCTGGAAAGTATGAGGGACATCTCGGTGAAGTTAAAGATCAAAGGTGGAAGTCAGGCAAAATGCGTAAAGGCAAATGTTGGTACCACACGTAATCAGGCCAAAGCAGAGGTGGATTTGGAATGATTGATCAAGAGTCCTGGAACCTGTCACCGTCAAGGAATGGGCGAACCCAATCATACCAATCAATCCAGTCTTACCTGGATGACATACTGGTTACTGGTAAAGAGGAGGAGCACATCTTCACAACCAAATGCCACACTACAAAAATGAGAGGATTATTGATTAAGAGTCCAAAAGGACAAATACAAATTTTTACAATTTTCAATTGAATATTTTGGACATGTAATCGGCACCAAGGGACTTCATAGGTTTCCTTCGAAGATCAAAGCTATTTTCGAGGTACTTGCACCTCAGACTGTGAATCAAATTCGATCCTTCTTAGGCTTACTAAATTACTACGGAAGGCTTGTCCCCAATTTGGTGACCATTGTCAAAATAAAATGTGGAAGTGGGTGGATCAATGTGAGAAAGTGTCCATGCAATCCAAGAAGACACAGCTCAAGTCAGAAGTTCTGAAACATTTATTACTAAGCCTACCCCTACAGTTAGCGTGTGACTCATCACCCTATGGTGTTGGTGTCATGGTATCCTACATCATGCCTTCAGGTAGAACATCGAGTAAAGCCAAAAGCAATTCTGCGCAAATTGAGAAAGAAGCCTCAGGAATTATTTTTCGAGGTAAAAAAGTTCTTTGAATTCCTGTAAGGGAGGATATTCACATGACAGACCATCATCCATTGATGACAATTTTTGGACAATATACAGGAATTCTATTACTGGCAGAGAACAGAATGCAGAGGTGGGCATCACTATTGTCAGCACATACATGTACTATCATCAGTCAAGCCTTCATGAACAAAGAACAAAGAAAATTACAGCACAGGAACAGGCCCTTCGGCCCTCCCAGCCTACGCCGATCCAGATCCTTTATCTAAACCTGTCCCCTATTTTCCAACGATCTACTTCCCTCTGTTCCCTGCCCGTTCATATATCTGTGGAGATGCATCTTAAATGATGCTATCGTGCCCGCCTCTACCACCTTCGCTGGCAAAGCATTCCAGGCACCCACCACCTTCTGCGTAAAAAACTTTCCATGCACATCTCCCTTAAACTTTCCCCCTCTCACCTTGAAATCATGACCCCTCGTAATTGACACCCCCGCTCTTGGAAAAAGCTTGTTGCTATCCACCCTGTCCATACCTCTCATAATTTTGTAGACCTCAATCAGGTCCCCCCTCAACCTCCGTCTTTCCAACTAAAACAATCCTAATCTACTCAACCTTTCTTCATAGCTAGCACCCTCCATACCAGGCAACATCCTGGTGAACTCCTCTGCACCTCCTCTAAAGCAGCCACATCCTTCTGGTAATGTGGCAACCAGAACTGCACGCAGTATTCCAAATGTGGCCTAACCAAAGTCCTATACAACTGTAACGTGACCTGCCTACTCTTGTACTCAATACCCCGTTGAATGAAGGCAAGCATGCTGTATGCCTTCTTGACCACCCTATCGACCTGTGTTGCCACCTTCAGGGTACAATGGACCTGAACTCCCAGATCTCATGGTAATGTAGATGGGATCTCCCGAGTACCCTTACGAAATAGTTTGTCCACACATAGTTCCAGCAGAAGCTTCGTCTACTTCGAACAGGTAGACAATACTCCTGTCACCTCAGGATAAATGAAGAAGCACACCCAAAATGATCCAACACTCGCTGAGGTAATGAACACCGTGTTTGGAGGCAAGGCCTGAGTATTAAACCCTGATTTGATGCCGTATTCCAGTGGAAGATTTCAGTTATCTGTCCAGGCATGTTTCCGTTGGGGGATGAGTGTAATCATTCCACCACCATTAAGAAGACGAGCATTGAAACAATTACACAAGGGTCATTGTGGAATCATGAAAATGAAGGCGATAGTGAGGAGCTATTTCTAGTGGCCTGGGTTGGATGCTAAAATAGAGAAGAAGGCGGGAATGTGTTTGTCTTGCGTGAAAGTGCAAATCATGCCACCATTAGCACCATTGCATCCATGGGAATTAATAAAAGATACTTGGCAACTGGTGTACATTGCTTACCCAGAATCTCAAGAATTTGAAAGCTTCTTCAAGGAGAGAGGAATACAGCATATTTGGTCTGCATCATACCGTCCTGCTACGAACAGGCTAGCAGAACATTTCATGCAAATGGCGAAGCAAAAGGAACAAGATTCATGGACCTAACGTTTGAGTCATTTTTTGCTTATGTACAGGAATACTGTACAATCAACAACAAAGGTTTTTCCAGTGTTACTGATGATTAAAAGACAATTGCAAATCGCAATTGACTTATTAAAACCACCCAAGACAAAATAAATTGTCCAGAAAAAGCAACAGGATCAGATAATATAGTGGGAAAACAAAGCAAAATGTCATGTCTTCTGCCAGGGACAAGTAGTTCTGGCAAGAAACTATACAGGAGAAATATGGTAAAACAACCACTGACGATGTTCACACCGAGTCAAAGACACTAGAGGCTACAGCAAGTGGTAAGAAGCAGATGACTGCTTTGTGCTGACTTGTCACATATCTTTGACATGCCTCAATACTTGATGACATCTTCAATGTCATTGTGCATTCCTGACCAATAGACTGTCTGTCTTGCAAGTCTTCTTGTCCGATCTATGCCCTTTGAGAATGAAGTTGTTGAAGAATATCAGAGTGGAACAATTCCAGTATGTTGACATGCCTGCCTTTAAAGATTATTCCCCATGAGACGCGTAGATCATCCCAAAGAGGTTAGTGTGGTTTTATATGTCCGTGGACATGTTGCATTGAATCAGGCTCGCTTTTAATGACGGCTTTCCCAATTTCTGCAGTGCAGAATCTTTCACCGTTTATTCTTGTAGATACTGGCGCTTGCATTGCACAAAACTTACCAGATCAATATGGAGAACATCTTCAAGTTTGAAATCAATTAATTCAACTTGTAGATTCAAGGATATATCGTCAGTTTTCGCTGAGTTAGACAATTGTATCCGACGTGACCATCAGATTATCTGGCTTGTACCTAATCTCACAGTCATAACCTTGACTCTTCATCAAGAGACATTACAACCTTGGCTGGGCATCCTTAATTAGTTTTTCGATGCTGTACATTTTGGGCTGGCCTCGCAGATCTTTCTGGAATGCTTCATGGGAGTGGATGCGATCAATTTAACAATTCTGTCTGCTAGTTCTGCACCTGAAAATTCATAGTACATACTTTTTTTCTTTGAATTTGCTGACAAAGTGGTCAATGAATTCTGTAGGCTACTGTTGAAATAACACGAATGATGAATAGGGAAGTTTAGCCTGATTCTAAGCCAGTCTTCCAATTAAGGCAATACCTTTTGGGGATCTTTCAGCTCTTCTGCTGTTATTCCTGATGTGTTCAGGCTGTGTAGTCCGTCATTCCCAATTACCAGGTGAATTTTTATGGCTTCCTTGTCTGATTTAAACACACCTGAATCAAGAAACCACAGCTCTGCACACTGTTTAAACATTTTGAATTTGGATAGTAGGTCAGCTGCATCCCAATTCAAACTGGGGAATTTTGTTAGCGTTTTGACAATATCTCTTTGTCCTTCCTTCTCCTTTGGTATCTAATCTAAGTGTCGCTGTAATTGCTTTAATTCATTTTTTCAAAGTTATGCTCTTTGTAATTGCAACAATAACTGGGCAGCTTTTATGACCGTTTTGGAGTTGGGTGGGGGTTCTTTTGACTGTTTCCCCCGCTCAATATCTATCCGGTGCACACTCACGTTTCCCAACTGAGCTAACCCAGTGATGCTCCTCTTGAAGTGCTGTCCTACTCACGAGGATCCATCTGCATAATAATTCCTCATTTGAGGACCATCTCTCTGTCTTCCAAGCTTTTCTGTGCAGTCACCACACTGTGATTTTAACACTCTCCGATGCTGCAACTCCGTTATAGTCTGATCGGAACGTCATAGAACAAAGAACATAGAACAGTACAGCACAGTACAGGCCCTTCTGCCCACGATGTTGTGCCGACCATTTATCCTGATCTAAGATAAACCTAACCTACACCCTTTCAATTTAGTGCTGTCCATGTGCCTGTCTAAGAGTTGCTTAAATGTCCCTAATGACTCTGACTCCACCACCTCTGCTGGCAGTGCATTCCACAGACCCATCACTCACTACGTAAAAAACCTACCTCTGACATCTCCCCTATACCTTCCTCCAATCACCTGAAAATGATGTCCCCTTGTGACAGCCATTTCCACCCTGGGGAAAGGTCTCTGGCTATCCACTCTATCTATGCCTCTCATTACCTTGTACACCTCTATCAAGTCACCTCTCTGCCTTCTTCGTTCCAGTGAGAAAAGCCCTAGCTCCCTCAACCTTTCTTCATAAGACATGCCCTCCAGTCCAGGCAGCATCCTGGTAAATCTCCTCTGCACCTTCTCCAAAGCATCCACATCCTTCCTATAATGAGGCGACCAGAACTGGACACAATATTCCAAGTGTGGTCTAACTAGAGTTATATAAAGCTGCAGCAAAACCTCGCGGCTCTTAAACTCAATCCCCCTGTTAATGAAAGCCAACACACCATAAGCCTTCTTAACAACCCTTTCAACCTGGGTGGCAACTTTGAGGGATCTATGTATGTGGACCCCAAGATCCCTGTTCCTCCACACTTCCAAGAATCCTGCCTTTAACCCTGTATTCAGCATTCACATTCGACCTTCCAAAATGAATCACTTCGCATTTATCAAGGTTGAACTCCATCTGCCACTTCTCAGCCCAGCTCTGCATCCTGTCAATGTCCTGTTGTAACCTGCAACAACCCTCAATACTATCTACAACTCCACCAACCTTCATGTCATCGGCAAACTTACGAACCCACACTTCCACTTCCTCATCCAAGTCATTTATAAAAACCACAAAGAGCAGGGGTCCCAGAACAGATCCTTGCGGGACACCACTGGTCACCAACGTCTAGGCGGAATACTTTCCATCCACTACCACTCGCTGTCTTCTTTCGGCCAGCCAATTCTGTATCCAGACAGCAAAACTTCCCTGTATCCCATGCCCCCTAACTTTCTGAATGAGCCTACCATGGGGAACCTTATCAAATGCCTTACAGAAATCCATATACACCACATCCACTGCCCGACCTTCATCAATGTGTCTCGTCACATCCTCAAAGAATTCAATGAGGCTTGTGAGGCATGACACGCCTTTCACAAAACCATGCTGACTACGTTTTTCGGAATAATCATAAATCCTATCTCTCAGAAGCCTTTCCAATATTTTGCTCATCACAGACGTAAGACTGCTGGGTCTGTAATTCCCAGGGATTTCCCTATTCCCTTTCTTGAATAGGGGAACAATATTCGCCTCCCTCCAATCATCCGGTACTACTCCAGTGGCGAGTGAGGATGCAAAGATCATCGCTAACGGTGTAGCAATCTCCTCCCTCGCTTCCTGCAATAACCTTGGGTATATCCCGTCAGGCCCAGGGGACTTATCTATCCTGATGCTTTTCAAAATTTCCAGCACATCCTCCTTCTTAATATCAACTTGTTTGAGTCTATTAACCTGGTTCACACTGTTCTCATGAGCAACAAGGTCCCTCTCTCTAGTGAATGCTGAAGCAAAGTATTCATTCAGGGCCTCTCCCATCTCTTCAGACTCTAGGCACAGGTTCCCTCCACTATCCCTGATCGGCCCTACTCTCACTCTGATCATCCTCTTATTTATCACATAAGTGTGGAACGCTTTGGCGTTTTCCCTAATCATTCCCACCATGGCTTTTTCATGCCCCCTTCTAGCTCTCCTCAGTCCATTTTGGAGTTCCTTCAATGGTTAATCTCATGCCATGCAGCATGATCTAAGAATGATCTGAGCATGATCTAAGAGTGTTCACCTCATCACACCTGTACCTAACCTTGCTGCCATGCTGTTTGACTAATGCTGAACACCATGTCAGGTTGTTATAATGATATAAACCACCAATCACTCGTAAAGGATTGCAAAAATGCACTGCGAGTGCATTTAGTTTGACTAGGTACATGAGAACCTTTATACAAAGGTAGCATACCTGAATCCATCGACAGCACAGCTGTGTGTCTGTGCTCTACTCAAAAGCAAAAGTGAATCTGTGACTGGATCACATAGCACACTTCCCTTCTTGTGATTTCATGCTGCTATCCCTATTCAATTAGTAATGTTTTGGGACTAAGGTTTGAACAACATTTTCATAGCTTCATTTTCCACTTTAGTCTAGTTGTTGAGTTCAATGCAAATGGTAAATTCATGTTTATGGAACAGCACCATTGGAATAACAAAGAAAGTGCGAATATTATGTTGAAAAGTGAAATGAAATGAAAATCGCTTATTGTCACAAGTAGGCTTCAAATGAAGTTACTGTGAAAAGCCCCTAGTCGCCACATTCCGGCGCCTGTTCGGGGGGGGGGGCTGGTATGGGAATGTTTTCCTTATAAGCATTTTAAGGGAAACAATATTAGCTAGCTGTGGAACATGGCAAATGGAATATGATGTGAATAAGTGTGAATGTTCACTTTAGATATAGAACAGTACAGCACAGAACAGGCCCTTCGGCCCTCGATGTTGTGCCGAGCAACGATCACCCTACTCAAGCCAACGTATCCACCCAATACCAGTAACCCAACAACCCCCCCCCATTAACCTTATTTTTTTAGGACACTAAGGGCAATTTAGCATGGCCAATCCACCTAACCCGCACATCTTTGGACTGTGGGAGGAAACCGGAGCACCCGGAGGAAACCCACGCACACATGGGGAGGACGTGCAGACTCCGCACAGACAGTGACCCAGCCGGGAATCGAACCTGGGACCCTGGAGCTGTGAAGCATTTATGCTAACCACCATGCTACCATGCTGACTTTGGCAGCAAAAAAATAGTAATTTTTAAAGTGATAACTGTTGAGAAGTGTTGTTGGGACCTGGGCATCCTGGTTCGTGAGTCAATAAAAGCTAGCATTCAACTGCAGTAAGCAATTAGGGAGGCAAATGGTATGTTGGCCTTTTTCATAAGGAGATTTTAGTACAGGAGTAAAGATGTCACACTGCAATCGTTTAGAAACTTGGTGAGATGGCACCCGGAGTATTGTGTACAGTTTTAGTCTCCTTATATAAGGATGGATAATACTTGTCAGAGAGGGACTGTAACAGATGTTTAACAGACTAATCCCTGAGATGGCAGGATTGTTTTGTGAAAAAATATTGAGGAAACTGGGCCTGTAATCTCTAAAGTTTTGAAGAATGAGAAACTTTGCAGATTCTAATAGGGTGTGGCAGGGTAGATATGGATAAGATGTTTCTCTGACTAGTGAGTCCAGAACCAGGAGGCACAATCTCAGAACAAGGCACAGGCCATTTAAGACTGACATTAGGAGTAATTTCTTCACTCAGTGGGTGGTGAATCTTTGGCATTCTCTACTCCAGAGAGCTGTGGAAGCTCAATCATTGAGCATATTCAAGATATAAATCAATAGATTTCTGGATCCTGATGGCATCAAGAGATATGAGGACAGTGGGGAAAATAGCATCAAGGTAGATGATCACCCATGACCTGTTGGAATGGCAGAGCAGGCTTAGTAAGCCAAATGGCCTACTCCTGTTCCTAAGTTCCTGGATTGTTATCTGTACACTATTCCTAATATATTTAATAACTTTGCAGTGTTTTGATTATAATAAACAGAGAACATATTTGGCCAAAATGTGTATTTTTTTTGAAAACGTGGAATAGACTCAAAGGGCTGAATAGTTTATTCCTGATCCTATGCTCCTAAAACTGAAGAATTCTTGAGCCAAAAGCTACTAAATTAATGAAAATCAGGAGAATGTCTGCTTTTCTTCACTATTAACACCCTACCACAAAATCATAATGTCATCACTTTCGAATGTGGTTTATCTAGTGAGTCTTTAATCACAGAGAAAAAGGCACATTCTTTTCATGAAAAGATTTTTGCTCTCCTTGTTTTAGAACTGATTTTATTAATTTATATTTAGTTAGTTACGGCACCTTCAGTTCTGCGCTATATTGTTCTGTTCAGCTTAACTCCTGTCTGATGTCACTGTGATTTTTCCCCGACATTAGAGACACCTACATTAGAGATATAATGGCAATTTGGTTCAACTGTTTACCCCATTCTCTTTCTCTCAGATGAGGAGGACGCACACTGCCAACAGACAATCTGCAATGCAGCAACAGTTGCAGAGGTAACATTAAAACAAATGCAAAGTTCAAATGATATTTCCACTTCTGTAAAGCAGCAGATGAGCTGTTAACCTCCCATCACCTTCCAGCAGAATACTAAATGAGGATCTGTCAGCAATGACATGTACATATTTCTTCTGGCCTGCCGTGGCAGGCAGCCCAAGATTTGAAAAGGGTGGTTTTAACTCCCTTGCATGACAGCTACAAAGACTGTCTTCATTTCAACACAAAACAACACATGAGGGAGGAATTTATTTAGGTTAAGATAATGATGAGAATGTTAAAGCAAGTCACTTTAATATGTTAAGTATGAACAAAATAAATATTTAGCAATTAGGTATACAGAGACTATTTTGTTCTGTTGCTGCCTCATTTATACCTGAAAATGGGATGGGAACCTTTTCAAAATGGAGCAGGAGTTAATCCCACCCATTTAGTGCCAGTTGTGGAGGATGGAGCACATGTGGTATGCAGAGCTCCTATCTGAAACAGGTAAGAATTTCTGCAACAATTTGCATTTATATAATGCCAGTAATGTAGGAAAACTTCTCATTGTGTTTCACAGAAACATTATCCGTTGTATTCTTCTGACTCGCGCAAACATACCCAATTGTGCGGCAAAGATTGGTAAAACAATAATGTGGGTTCTTTATTGGAAGATAGGACTATATATATGCAAGGATGACTGTAAGGTTATTTGGACATGTCTGACCTGTGGAGCTGCTGATGCGTTCTGCCTACAGAGTCAAAGGATTATACATTACATTCTGTCACGTGTGAGACATTGATGGGTAGCAGTTGAAGATGTGCCTCCATAAAGGTACATGTACATGTATGTCACATCACAATGTTATACGCCAAAATTTAATATATAAGGAGATCTCAAAACAGGCAATAGAGTATTTAGTCAAAGAACTAAGTTTTAGGAGCGTTTTAAAGGAGGAAAGAGGTGGAGAGGCAGAGAGGTTTTGGGACAGAAGTTTAGTGCTTAGGGCCTAGAAATTTGAAGTCACGCCCCCTAATCGAGCAGGCAAGGACATCGGGGGTGCACGAGACCAGGATTGGAAGAACAGAAAGTTCTCAGGGAGTTGTAAGGTTAGAGGGACAGGCCAGGCAGGGAGCTGAGCACAAGAATGAGAATTTTAGAAAGGAAGTGGGTAGAGCTCCGTGTCCTTTTCCCTCCTGAGAGAAGACTGGAAAGGAAATTGCATGGCACTTTGTCTGGAGTATCGAAAAGACACTCGGTGGATTGGCCATGGTAAATTGCCCTTAAAAAGGTTGGGTGGGGTTAGTGGGTTGTGTGGATAGGGAGAAGGTGTGGGCTTGGGTAGGGTGCTCTTTCCAAGAGCTGGTGCAGACGCGATGGGACAAATGGCCTCCTTTTACACTGTAAATTCTATGATTCTATGAATCCTGAGGATGCTCTCTTTACAGGAATTTTGGTGGTTGGGTGGAGAGAGAAAGGGAGGAATGTTGTCTTCTCACATCTTGTAGGGATGGGGATGAGAGCTAGAGATAGTTTAACACCACCCTAAACTGGACCAGTGAAATTTCCATCATCCACAATGAACCAGTGCAGATAACATACTGTGGAGAAAGATAATACTGTGTGCCCACCAATGAGCCTCAATACCAGTACCCAGTGATCAATTCCAATTTCTGTTTCAACCCCCAGCCCGCAACAACAATTGGACACGACTTCCGGTTGCGGCTATGACCAGCTAAGTCGCACGTTTGGCTGCTCCTGCTACAAAGGTGTTTTCGGGCCGATTGGAGGGCCCCAACGGCGCTGTAAGGACAAATCCCGGTGGGGGAAGGCTCCCTGAAGAGAACCAGACCAACTTTATGGTCGGTACCCGGAGTGGGGTGGTAAAGAGAGCAACAGCAGCTCCCAAAAAAAAGCGGGGGAAGAAGACCAAAATGGCGGCCGGTGGTGCACCCGAGGAATGGAGGAAATGGGCGGAGGAGCAGCAGGCCGCTCTCCTGCGCTTCTTTACGGAGCTGAAAATGGAGCTCTTGGAGTCAATGAATGCGACGACCACCAGGCTGATGGGAGCCCAGGCGACCCAAGAGGCGTCGATTCGGGAGCTGCAACAGGAGATGACTGCGAGGGAGGAGGAGGCCACGGTCCTCGTGGGAAAGGTAGAGGTGCACGAGGCACTCCACCTGAAATGGCAGAGCCGTTTTGAGGAGCTGGATACCCGAATGAGGCGGAAGAACCTGAGGATCTTGGGCCTGGCAGAAGGCCTGGAGGGGTCAGACCTCCCGGGATATGTAGCAGAAATGCTGAGCTCCCTGATGGGGGCAGGGGCCGTCCCTTCGCCCCTGGAGCTGGAAGAGGCCTACAGGGTCATGGCTAGGAGGCCAAGAGCAAATGAGCCCCCGAGGGCGGTGCTGGTGCGGTTCCAGCGACTCAGCGACCGTGAAAGAGTGCTGGAGTGGGCCAAGAGGGAAAGGAGCAGCAAGTGGGAGAATTCGACGGTGAGGGTCTACCAGGACTGGAGTGCGGAGGTGGCAAAGCGGCGGGCCCGGTACAACCGGACGAAGGCGGTGCTACATGCAAAACGGATCAGGTTCGGAATGCTGCAGCCAGCGCGCTTGTGGGTCACCTACAGGAACCAACACCACTATTTTGAGTCCCCAGAGGAGGCGTGGGCCTTTGTACAGGAAGAGAAACTGGACTCGAATTAGACCCAGGGGATACTTGGCGGCCGTAGCCGCTCGGGTACCTTCAGCTGAATTCTTTGTTTGGATTTTGAACTCTTGCTGTGGTTTTTCTTCTGATGTTTTTTCCCCCTTTGCCAACTTCCCTTAGTTATTGTTATTGTGGTTATTCATGGTTATTTATGGTTATTTATGCTGTTTGGTAGAGGGCGACTGTTAAGTACATTGTTATTTGTTATTTATCTGTTATTTATAATGTTAAGTTGGGGAGGCGGGACGGGGGGGGAGAGCAGATCGGGGATATGGGCTCCTAGGGGGGGTTCTTTACAGGCATGGACGGGGACGGGGGTGGAACTGAAGATGGCGGGGTGGGGTGTGGCAGGGCGAAAGCGCGGGCTTTCCTCTGTTTTCCCGCGCGCGGGGCAGAGGAGGGGGGAGGGGAGGAGTGCGGGGCGTGGCTAGCAATGGCGACCTTTCCCGCGCTGGAGCGGGGCCAGGGAGGAGTGGCAAGGGGGGGAGGCCCCCCCCCCCCGAGCCGGGGGGAGTCGGAGTGTGGCAGGAGCAGCCGGGTCAGCGTGAACCAGCTGACTTACGGGAGTACAATGGAGGGTACATCGCGGCTAGGAGGGGTCCTAGCCTGGGGGGGGAGGGGGGTTAGGGAGGGACACCGGGTTGCTGCTGAAAAGACCAGAAACGAGAAGTGGAGGACTGGAGAGGTGGCGGGAGGGGGACATCGCCATGGGGAGCGGGTCAGAAGGGGAGGGTCGACCCGGGGCGAGCAGGGAACAGGACATGGCTAATCGGCAGGGGAGGGGGCGGGTCGTCCCGCGACCCGGCTGATCACTTGGAACGTGAGGGGGTTGAATGGGCCGGTCAAGAGATCAAGGGTATTCTCACACCTGAAGGGACTGAAGGCTGATGTAGCAATGTTACAGGAGACCCATTTGAAGGTAGTGGACCAGGTTCGCCTGAGAAGGGGGTGGGTGGGACAGGTGTTCCACTCTGGATTGGACGCAAAGAACCGGGGGGTGGCGATTCTGGTGGGAAAGAGGGTGTCGTTCGTGGCGGAGGAGGTGGTGGCGGATAAGGAGGGTAGGTATGTGATGGTGAAGGGTAAGCTGCAGGGGGAGAAAGTGGTGATGGTCAACGTATATGCCCCGAACTGGGATGACGCGGGTTTTATGAGGCGCCTATTGGGCCTCATTCCGGGACTGGAGGCAGGGGGCTTGATCATGGGGGGGGACTTTAACACAGTGCTGGACCCCGGGCTAGACAGATCGAGCTCAAGGACCAATAGGAGGCCGGCAGCGGCAGAAGTGCTGAGGGGGTACATGGAGCAGATGGGAGGAGTAGACCCATGGAGGTTTGGTAGGCCGAGGGCGAGGGAGTATTCCTTTTTCTCCCACGTCCATAGAGTGTACTCCAGAATCGATTTCTTCGTGTTGAGCAGGGGGCTGATCCCGAGGGTACGGGAAGCTGAGTACTCGGCCATTGCGATCTCTGATCATGCACCACATTGGGTGGATGTGGAAATGGGGGAGGCGCGGGACCAGCGCCCGCTGTGGCGGCTGGATGTGGGGCTGTTAGCGGACGACGAGGTGTGTAAAAGGGTCCGGAAGAGCATTGAGAGCTATCTGGACTTGAATGACACGGGTGAGGTGCAGGTGGGGATGGTCTGGGAGGCCCTGAAGGCAGTGATCAGGGGAGAGCTGATCTCCATAAGGGCGCACAGAGAAAGAAAGGAGAGGCAGGAGAGGGAGAGGCTGGTGGGGGAGCTATTGGAAGTGGATAGGAGATATGCGGAGGCACCAGAGGAGGGGCTGCTGGGAGAACGGCGCAGCCTGCAGGTCAAGTTCGACCTGCTGACCACCAGGAAGGCAGAGACGCAGTGGAGAAGGGCACAGGGCGCGGTTTATGAGTATGGGGAAAAGGCGAGCAGGATGCTGGCACACCAGCTTCGCAAACGAGATGCGGCTAGGGAGATTGGGGGAGTGAAGGAGAGGGGCGGGAAGGTAGTGCAGAAGGGGCAAGAAGTGAACGGGGTCTTCAGGGATTTTTACAAGGAGTTGTATCGGTCTGAGCCGCCGACGAGGAGAGGGGGAATGGAGGACTTCCTAAACAAATTGAGGTTCCCAAGGGTCCAGGAGGGGCTGGTAGAAGGGCTGGGGGCGCCAATAGGGCTAGAGGAGCTAGTCAAGGGAATAGGTCAGATGCAGGCGGGGAAGGCGCCGGGGCCAGATGGGTTCCCGGTGGAATTCTACAAGAAAAATGTGGACTTGGTGGGACCGGTACTGGTACGAGCCTTTAATGAGGCGCGAGAGGGGGGGGTTCTGCCCCCGACAATGTCGCAGGCTCTGATCTCCCTGATATTGAAGCGGGATAAAGACCCCGTGCAGTGCGGGTCCTACAGGCCTATCTCGCTTCTGAACGTGGATGCCAAGTTGCTGGCAAAGATCCTGGCAGCTAGAATAGAGGATTGTGTGCCAGGGGTAATCCATGAGGACCAGACGGGGTTCGTGAAGGGGCGGCAGCTCAACACGAACGTGCGGAGATTGCTGAATGTAATTATGATGCCGGCAGTGGAGGGGGAGGCTGAGATAGTGGTAGCGCTGGACGCGGAGAAGGCATTCGATAGGGTGGAGTGGGAGTACCTGTGGGAGACGTTGGAACGGTTTGGGTTTGGGGAAGGCTTTATTAAGTGGGTGAAGCTGCTCTACTCGGCCCCGACGGCGAGTGTAGTGACAAACGGGAGGAGGTCGGAGTATTTCGGGCTCCACCGAGGGACCAGGCAGGGATGTCCCCTATCCCCCCTACTTTTCGCACTGGCGATTGAACCGTTGGCGATGGCACTGAGGGGTTCAGGGGGGTGGAGAGGACTGACTAGGGGAGGGGAGGAACATCGAGTATCGCTGTATGCGGATGATCTACTGCTGTACGTGGCAGACCCAGAAGGGGGAATGCCGGAGATAATGGAACTATTAGCAGAGTTTGGGGACTTTTCGGGGTACAAACTAAATTTGGGCAAAAGCGAGGTTTTTGTGATACACCCGGGGGACCAGGGAGAGGGTATTGGGAGACTCCCCTTCAAGCGAGCAGGAAAGAGCTTTAGGTACTTAGGGGTGCAGGTGGCAAGGAACTGGGGGACCCTCCACAAGTTGAACTTTTCCAGGCTGGTGGAACAGATGGAGGAGGAATTTAAGAGGTGGGACATGGTACCGTTGTCGCTGGCGGGGAGGGTGCAGTCAATCAAAATGACGGTCCTCCCAAGGTTCTTGTTTTTATTTCAGTGCTTGCCCATCTTCCTCCCTAGGGCCTTCTTCAAAAAGGTGACGAGTAGCATCATGAGCTACGTGTGGGCGCATGGCACCCCAAGGGTGAGGAGGGTCTTTTTGGAGCGGAGTAGGGACAGTGGAGGGCTGGCACTACCCAATCTTTCGGGGTACTACTGGGCGGCAAATGTGTCAATGGTGCGCAAGTGGATGATGGAAGGGGAGGGGGCAGCTTGGAAACGAATGGAGAGGGCGTCCTGTGGCAACACAAGCCTGGGGGCCCTAGTAACGGCACCATGGCCGCTCCCCCCCACGAGGTACACCACGAGCCCGGTGGTGGCGGCCACCCTCAAGATATGGGGGCAGTGGAGGCGACATAGGGGGGAAATGGGAGGTCTGTTGGCGGCGCCAATAAGAGGGAACCATAGATTCATCCCGGGGAACATCGACGGGGGATTTCAGAGCTGGTACAGGGTGGGCATACGGCAGCTGAAGGACCTGTTTATAGAGGGGAGGTTTGCGAGCCTGGGAGGGCTGGAGGAGAAGTTTGAGCTCCCCCCGGGAAACATGTTCAGATATTTACAAGTGAAGGCATTTGCTAGACGGCAGGTGGAGGGGTTCCCCCTGCTCCCCAGTAAGGGGGCGAGTGATAGGGTGCTCTCGGGGGTCTGGGTCGGAGGGGGGAAGATATCAGACATCTACAAGATAATGCAGGAGGCGGAAGAAGCATCAGGGGAGGAGCTGAAAGCCAAGTGGGAAGGGGAGCTGGGAGAGCAGATAGAAGACGGGACGTGGGCGGATGCACTGGAGAAGGTCAATTCTTCCTCCTCGTGTGCGAGGCTGAGCCTCATTCAATTTAAGGTGCTGCATAGAGCTCACATGACGGGGACAAGGATGAGCCGGTTCTTTGGGGGTGAGGACAGGTGTGTCAGATGTCTGGGAAGCCCAGCGAACCATGTGCATATGTTCTGGGCATGTCCGGTGCTGGAAGGGTTCTGGAAGGGGGTGGCAAGGACGGTGTCGAAGGTGGTGGGGTCCAGGGTCAAACCAGGATGGGGGCTTGCGATCTTTGGGGTCGGGGTAGAACCGGGGGTACAGGAGGCTAGGGAGGCCGGAATACTGGCCTTTGCATCCCTAGTGGCTCGACGAAGGATATTAATTCAATGGAAGGACGCGAGGCCTCCAAGCGTTGAAACTTGGATTAACGATATGGCTAGCTATATTCAGCTAGAAAGGATCAAATTTGCCCTGAGAGGGTCGGTACAGGGATTCTCCAGGCGGTGGCAACCTTTCCTTGACTTTTTAGATCAGAGATAGACGTTCGGGGTCGTGGCAGCAGCAACCCGGGGGGGGGGGAGGGGGGGGAGGGAGGGAGGGAGGGGGGGGGGGGAGGGAGGGAGGGGGGGGGGAGGGAGGGGGGGGGAGGGGGGGGGCAGCAAGGGTCGTGGGGGGACATGCACGACTGTAACGCGGGCAAGTCTGCTCGCTGCTCATGTCTGAAACTGTAGGCTGCCTTGTTTGTTAAGGTTGCCTGGGGGGGGGGGGGGGGGGAGGACTGGTGCGCGCGAGAGGGCGGGCGAGGGAGGGACATTTGCCTAGAGGGATTGTGTTGTAAATAATTTAAAAATTAGTAGGGGTAAATGTTTGTATGGAAAAACTCTTTCAATAAAAATTATTTAAAAAAAAAAAACAATTGGACACTCAGCAATTACCCATAGAATCATAGAACCATAGAAAAGTTACAGTACAAAAGGGGACCATTCGGCCCATCTTGTCCATGCCAGCCCGAGGTGCCCTTTCTAATCCCACCTTCCTGCACCTGGTCCATAACTCTGTAGTTTAGAGCACTTAAGGTGCCTCATCGTAAGCAGTGGGTTAGTATAACTGTTGACCTACTGAGATACCTGCTTCCCGAGGGAAAGTGAAGCCTGAAGCTGCTGTAACATCTGCTGGCAATGCAGACAAAGGTCTGGGCAACAATGAAGCAGTAAGACAGAATTCAGAAGTAAATTACGTGACTGGGAAAGCATGTAGAAACTGAACTGGAGGGTGTACCGTGGTGATGGATGATTTGGGACTTGGGTATTAGAGCGAATATTCATCCTTTGATCAGAATGACCTCTCATATACTGGTGGTAGTGCAACACTGCTAATTGCTATCGGACTTCTGATTGAATGTGGTACCCAGTGGCGGGACGCTGGAACCTAGCCATTGCTAGAGTAGCAACAAAGTACTGTGCAAGCCTGGGGAGAAACAGAGTGTACTAGATGTAGTTTAGAAAATACAACTGTGCAAATCTAACCGCTTGCCTTACCAACAGTGATAGGATGAGGAACATGGGACACGTTAGCATAGGTGGCCTTCTTGGGGGTTAATTGGAAGGGCCAAAGGGGGACTGAAATGCCTTATCAGGATGCATCATGGGATCACCCAGGATTGGCTAATTTGTGGATGTAAGTTTTAAAACTCTTGGCAGAAGTAAAGCTATATCAAAGGGAGCAAGAGCTTTTGGCCAGGCCAGGAAGTTGATGACTGGCCTATAGGTCAGTCCATGTTAAGCTAAATGAATGGGACTTGGATCAGAATAAACTGAGTTGCTGAATGATCTATGAGTTATCCTGTAATAAACTGAATTGCTTGACCTCAGGGTCAAACTAAGATGTGCAGATGACTTGGCACAGCACAAAACATCAAGATAGATAAGCAAAGCTCATGTTTTGGATTAAACTGTGGACGCCGTATGTGCTAAGGGTCAAGTCATTCCATGGTTGCTTTACAAATTCCTTGGTAATTATGAATATGCGGAATAGGTCATTTTGTGTTTTGTCGCAAACTCATTTGTAATTACGGATGTACCGAGCTAGATGAAATAATAAAAACATTGTGAGTTGATGATTAGGTATCCCAAAGATGGTATAAATAACTGACAGAAACTGGAACTTTGAATTGTCTTTTCGAGCATTCTGAAAACATTTCCCCGGAATAATTTGTGCTGAATAAAGTGATGTTTTTCATCTCCAGTTGATTCTGTGCCTACACCTCCACCCTGTCCCCATAACCCAGCAACCCCACCCAATACTAAGGGCAATTTGGGACACTCAGGGCAATTTAGCATGGCCAATCCACCTAACCTGCACATCTTTGGACTGTGAAATGAAAAAAAAAATGAAAATCGCTTATTGTCACAAGCAGGCTTTAATGAAATTACTGTGAAAAGCCCCTAGTCGCCACATTCCGGCGCATGTCCGGGGAGGCTGGTACGGGAATTGAACCCGTGCTGCTGGCCTGCCTTGGTCAGCTTTAAAAGCTAGCTCTTCAGCCCTGTGCTAAACCAGGAGCACCCTGAGGAAACCTACGCACTCATGGGGAGAACGTTCAGACTCCGCACAGATATTCCCAAGCTGGGAATTGAACCTGGGGCCTTGGAGCTATGAAGCAATTGTACTAACTACTTTGCTGCATTGCTGCATATTTGGGTCTGGGGTAGTACTTTAGCCAATTGCATCTCTTATGATCCCAATATTGTTTTTACCTCGTGAATGGTAGAGGCCAGGCATGGATTAGCAGAAAATTGAGATTTTCAATTTTCACAGGTTATACCCATTGATTTGACAATGCAATAGTGTTTTCATTAGCCTTTAAAAACTCAGATTGTCATTTTGGAAAGTTTTTATGGCTTGTTGTGTCAATTGCTATCGATTTTATTTGTATGGCTGGGAGAGCAGTTATATTTTGATGTCAGGCTAAATAATCAATTCAACATCTTTATCTGATGCAGTGTGAATATTGATGCCACCAGGATTGAGTCTCTCGGAGCAGGAGATGGTCTGACTTGAAAGGCCACAGCTACAATTTGCGCTGTCCCACTTGTGGAGCCAATGGGAAAATATTCCCTTTCCTATCCTCAAGTAGTTGAGAATTGTCCAGATTTTCCACAAAGAAACCTAGGACTTCATCACTCGGTCCAGTTACCGGGTTGTGGTTCGTGATGTTTGCAGCCAACCATTAAGCACCAGCCAGCCGAGGAAATTTTACGCTAATAAGCAAGGCATGTTCTAATATTTCAGGCATTTTAATCTCAGTATAATTCTTACAGTATTATAATTCTCCCATCAATGTTGGCGAAACAAATTCAATATTAAACCAGTCTTCGGTATTTGTTGACAGTGAATTGCCAGTTTCAATGTCAAAATTTCGACTCCAGAATTAAACTGCTTCTCAATGGTTACATTGTCAGTACTTTACCCTCAGTTTGACATTAAAAGGCAAAGGGAAATTATTGCCGGAAGATGTGTTCAGTCACCCTACAATATAAGCAGACATTGCTTCATAACAGCAAAAATGAACTCTAATGCTAAGGATTCACCAACCATCATTACCAATTGCTGCAAAAGGTCCAGTGGTCACCATTTCTTATGTTACAAACTATATCTGCAGTTATGTTCTTTGAAATTAAAATCCAAATTCTATCTTTCAATCTCATTTAATATAAGTCAAAGAACAATAGATTAATGTCATTTACATGAGTTTTCAAAATGGAAAACTCTTACATGGACAGATTTGCTAGATTGCTCATGACAGCAAATAGCCATAAAAAATCAAGCACAATATTAATACAAACAAGTTTTCAGAATCATAATGTGTTAAAATTGCTATGTAGTATTTTGTAAACATGCCCCAAAAAGAATCCTATCAATGACAATTTGAATTTTATTACAATTGGCTCTGAGACTGCTGAGCAACATAAAAAGTTGAGGCTGCATACACAGCAAAGCTTCTTGAAATAGATACACTTGTTGAGCTGTTCAAAGAAAGAACATAGCGGTTAGTGTATGATTGTGAAACTAGGTGGCTAGTTGACAACCACTGGTACATGCCATGGCGATTGCAATGCTCGGTGATCAGCTCTTCATTTACCTTTGGAACCATTTATCTGACTCAAACTGCTGAAAGAACCACATTGGTTCAAACAATTCTGGCACATATTGCCGACGGATGGATGTTAGCTGAATTAGTAATTCAAGTCCAGTAGTCGGTCATTTCCATAAATGGTCTGAGTGAATTTTATGCGAGTTGACCCACACTGCCCTATATCTACTTGTCCAATAGCATAAAATCAATGACATAGCAGTAGCTTCATCTTGTGATCTGAACTTGATATCCATAAATTTCACATGAATGCGTCTTCAATTTCTCTGATGGTAGACTGAACAAACAGATGGTGCGATGAGGCCTGATATGAAATCAATAAGCTGCTTCTTTCACAGTAAAGTGAACATACAGAATAGCATTTATGATCAGCCTCACTTAATTCAAGCAATTTAACATATTTATGTGCACTGATATAAAATAAGGAACACAAACTTCCCAACATCACTGGGATGCTCTTGATTTGACTAAATACTTTAAGGTGACTTCTAACTGTTCCTCCAAAATATCAAACCGTTTAAGCCTTCGTAAAAATCCTTTCACCTCCCAGTTCAAAAACCTGAAAGCTTGCGCAACGTATTGCTTAGATATCCTCTATGCTCACCTGTGCTCCATTTAATATCCGCTGTTTACTATAAGAAGAATTAGATTTCAAAAACAGTATGTGCAATGCATTTACTCAATAGCTGAGACAAACTAAGAAGCTTAGTACGTACAGACTAGGAGAAAACAAAACTAAAACAGTGGCATCTTAACAACCTATCATATAAAAGGCTTAAGAGAGCTCAACATTAGAAGCAATAATTTTTTACCCAAATCCCAAATGTGACAGTGTGTTTTCAAAGAGGGATTCCCATATCCACAAAAGTGAATTAAAATATTGGAAGGAAAAATGTGTGGAGTGTCTACATGGTTCTGTAATAATTTTCAATCACATGGATCAACTCTATAGGACTGGCCAAATTTGCAGATGATATTAAACTGAGTGCTGGGGAGACAGGAAAAAACAGGTTAGGAACTCCAAAAGAAGTTGGATAACAACTTAATATGGATGAAGTATTGGGAGATAAAATTCAACAGACAAGTGTAAGATACTTCATAGTGGACCAAAAAGAAGTATTGAGCATGTAGTATAGATGATACATTATTAGCTGAAAGCTCAAGTTCAAATCGAAGTTTGACAGAAAATTGGCACTTTGTATGCTAAATCACCCAAGATCAAAAATAAAAAAGATCAAAAAGTAAGTAGAATGCTGAATCATATTGGCAAATCAATGGGTAGAAGCTAGCTGTCATTGCAAAACTATACAGTACTCTGGTTAGACTGCACCTTAATTACTGTTTCAGTTTTGGTCGGAAAGATACAAGGAAAATATTCAAGGTATCAAGGCAGTGCAGAATAGAAGTAATCACTGGCATCAAAGGATTATGTTCCTGGAAAATATTAGCGAACTGAGGCTTCTTGCTTTGAAAAGAAGTAATTTAGCAATGACTTTATTGAATTATATGAGATGTCAAATTACAGAATTGTCAAATCTGATGCATTACTTAGAATTAATTCAAGGAACTGGAACAAGTGCATGGGTTAACACTCCTGAAAAAACAATTTAGGATTGATGCCATGAAGATTTTTTTATGCAAAACAAGATTAACACATGGGAATGTCTTTCTGGTAGCTTGGTGGAAGAAAAAAAATCTTACCTCCGACAAGATGATATATTGGGAGAGGAAGCGCTAAATACTTCCTCTGGCTGGGTGAGTTAAAATGGCCCAATGGTCTTCTTCATCTCTCTTTGTCTTCTGATGATGTTGAAGACTTTGATTGTCATGCGGAACAACCCTGCACCATAAGGCCCAATCAACCAGAGTACCACTTTGTAATGCTCTCAGTTCCTATTATATTCTTCCTTAATGTATTAAAACTGCAGTCATGAACTTCCGGTTGCGGTGATGCAGAGCTAAGCCGCACGTTCGGTAGCTCCCGCCATTTTTGGTCTTTTGGGCTCTTTTAAGGGCCCGCAGCGGTGCTGGTTGGACTTTTCCCCAGGTGGGAACACATCCACTGTGCTTATCTGCCGGTGGATGGACTGGACCAGGAGCGGAGCGGTCAAAAAATCGGCTTTGGAGCAGAGAAAGGTGCGAGGCATAAAAAACAAGATGGCGGCGGGCGGGGAACCGGCAGCGTGGCAGCAGTGGGCGCAAGAGCAGCAGGAGCTGCTCCAGCGCTGCTTCAGAGAGCTGAAGGCTGAGATCCTGGAACCGTTGAAGGCCTCGCTGGACAAGCTCATGGCAACTCAGACGGCTCTGGGTGCAGAGATCCGAGAGCTACGGCAGAAGGCCTCGGAGAGCGAGGACGAACTCCTGGGCCTGGCAGTGAAGGTGGAGTCGCACGATGCGCTTCACAAGAAATGGCTGGCAAGGATGGAGGAGATGGGGAACTGCTCCCATCGGAAGAACCTGCGGATTCTGGGCCTCCCAGAGGGGCTGGAAGTCTCGGATTTGGGGGCCTACGTGGCTGTGATGCTGAACTCATTAATGGGCGTGGGGTCGTTCCAAGGGCCCTTGGAGCTGGAGGGGGCCCATCGAGTGTTGTTGAGGAAGCCCAGGCCGAACGAGCCGCCTAGGGCGGTGCTGGTCCGTTTTCACTGCACCGTGAGTGCGTGCTGAGATGGGCGAAAAAGGAAAGGAGCAGCAAGTGGGAGAATGCAGAGATCAGGATCTATCAGGACCGGAGCGCAGAGGTGGCGAAGAGAAGGGCTGGTTTCAATCGGGCGAAGGGAGTGCTTCACAGGAAGGGGGTAAAGTTTGGCCTGCTACAGCCGGCTCACCTCTGGGTCACTTACAAGGACCGCCAGCTCTACTTTGATTCTCCGGAGGAGGCCTGGGCCTTTGTCCAGGCAGAGAAGTTGGACTCGAACTGAGGACTGGGGGGCTGGGGAATGATGTACATGGTCCAGAGGCTCTGTCCTCCTTGGTATCCTTTCGTTTTTATTGGCTGCGTTTGATGTTGCCTTTTTGCTTTTCTGCTTTTTCGCTTTTTGGGGCTGTTATTTATTTATTTGGGTGCTTTTTCGTTTTTTCACTGGTGGAGGGTTGGGGAGCTGTTCGCGGTCCTGCTGGGTCATGTGCCCGCCTTTTTCTCCCGTGTTGGGTCGGGGGGGCGGGGTTTGGGATGGAAGTGTGGGTTTTCGTCCCGCGCTGGAGGAGTAGTTGGCGGGGCCGGCACTGGGAGGGGGGAATGGTGGTTGTGTTGCATCGGGGTGGGGTCGTTGGGATGGCGGGAGCAGCCGGGGTCAGCAGGAGTCGGCTGACTTACGAAAGTACAATGGAAGGGGTTACGCAGCTACATAGAACAGTACAGCACAGAACAGGCCCTTCGGCCCTCAATGTTGTGCCGAGCCATGATCACCCTACTCAAACCCACGCATCCACCCTATACCCGTAAACCAACACCCCCCCCCCCTCAACCTTACTTTTTAGGACACTACGGGCAATTTAGCATGGCCAATCCACCTAACCCGCACATCTTTGGACTGTGGGAGGAAACCGGAGCACCCGGAGGAAACCCACGCACACAGGGGGAGGACGTGCAGACTCCACACAGACAGTGACCCAGCCGGGAATCGAACCTGGGACCCTGGAGCTGTGAAGCATTTATGCTAACCACCATGCTACCCTGCTGCCCCTAAAATCACAGTCCAAAGACGGATCAAAGCTGCCCCTACGTGGGGCTCTAGCTTGGGGGGAGGAGTGGGGGGGGTTTGGGGGGGGGGAAATGGGGGGGGGGGTACCGGGTTGCTGCTGCAGGGGCCGTAGGGGAACTGCTGGTGAAGGGGGAGGTTGGGGGGGGGGGAATGGGCCTGGTGGGTTCTCCGGGCATGTGGTGAGCCAAGGGAGAGCTATGGCTGACCGGCGCAGAGGGAGGGGGAAGACCTCCCAGATTTGGCTGGTCACATGGAACGTGAGGGGGCTGAATGGACCGGTGAAGCGGTCCCGGGTCTTGGCGCACCTGAAGGGGCTGGGAGCGGATGTGGCTATGCTCCAGGAGACGGATCAAAGGTGGCGGATCAGGTGTGGCTGAGAAGAGGCTGGGTTGGGTAGGTGTTTCACTCGGGGCTAGATGCGAAGAATCGAGGGGTGGCGATTTTAGTTGGCAAGAGCTTGTCGTTTGTTGCATCGAGTGTGGTGGTGGACAGTGGAGGTAGATACATAATGGTGAGTGGTAGGCTTGAAGGGGAGCAGGTGGTTCTGGCTAATGTGTATGCCCCCAACTGGGACGATGTGGGCTTCATGCGGCGAATGTTGAACCGGTTGCCGGACCTGGAGACGGGGGGCTTGATCTTGGGAGGGGACTTTAATGCGGTGTTGGATCCAGCTCTGGATCGTTCGAAGTCTAGGACGGGCAAGAGGCCGGCGGCGGCTCGGTGCTGAGGGGGTTCATGGATCAGATGGGAGGGGTAGACCCTTGGAGGTTTTTGAGGCTGGGAGGTGGGGAGTTCTCCTTTTTCTCCCATGTCCACAAGGCTTATTCCCGGATTGACTTTCTTGTTCTCAGCAGGGCGCTAATCCCGAGAGTGGACGTGGAGCTGGGAGAGGGGAAGGATCAGTGCCCACTGTGGAGGTTAGATGTGGGACTTCTGGCAGAGGAGGCAGTATGTGGGCGGGTCCGTAGGGGTATAGAGGGGTATTTGGAAGCCAATGATATCGTGGAGGTACAAGTTGGGGTGGTTTGGGAAGCGCTGAAGGCAGTGGTTAGAGGGGAGCTGATATCCATTCGGGCGTACAGGGAGAAGGGGGAGAGGGTTGAGAGGGAGAGGCTGGTGGAACAAATGGTAAGGGTGGACAGGAGGTATGCGGATGTCCCGGAGGAGGGGCTTTTGAGGAAGCGTCGCAGTCTCCAAGCGGAATTCGATATACTGACCACCCGGAAAGCGGAGGCGCAGTGGAGGAGGGCGCAGGGGGCGGTATATGAGTACGGGGAGAAGGCAAGCTGGATGCTGGCCCACCAGCTCCGGAAGCGGGAGGCAGCGAGAGAGATAGGGGTAGTCACAGATGCAGGCGGGAACTTGGTGCGGGGTGGCAGGGACATTAATGGGGTGTTCAGATCCTTTTACCAGGGGCTGTACCGGGCGGTGCCCCCTAGGGAGGTGGGCGGGATGGACCGCTTTCTGGATAAGCTGGAGTTCCCAAGAGTAGAGGATGAGCGGGTGGAGGGTCTGAGGGCCCCAATTGAGTTGGCGGAGCTGATGGAGACGCTGGGGAGCATGCAGACAGGGAAAGCACCAGGACCAGACGGGTTCCCGGTGGAGTTCTGTAAGAAGTTTTCTGATCTGCTGGGCCCGCTGCTGGTGAGGACCCTGAATGAGGCGAGGGGGGGGGGGGGGGGCTGTGCCCCCGACGATGTCTAGAGCAATAATCTCACTGATCCTGAAGCGGGATAAGGACCCCCTCCAGTGTGGGTCTTACAGGCCGATTTCGCTCTTCAACGTGGACGCAAAGTTGTTGGCTAAGATACTGTCCAGGAGGGTGGAAGATGTGGTCCCGATGGTTATCCATGAGGATCAAATGGGGTTTGTGAAGGGGAGGCAGCTGAATGTCAATGTGCGGCGGCTTCTTAATTTTATGATGATGGCGTCGGCGGATGGGGAGGCGGAAATAGTAGCATCGATAGATGCGGAGAAAGCTTTTGACAGGGTGGAGTGGAGCTACCTGTGGGAAGTGCTGAGGAGGTTTGGGTTTGGTGCGGGATTCATTTGCTGGGTGAGGAGAGGGAGATAGGAGAGCTCCCATTGAAGAGAGCGGAGAGGAGCTTTAGATACCTTGGGGTCCAGATAGCTAGGGGCTGGGGAGCTCTGCACAGGCTAAACTTTTTGAGGCTGGTGGAGCAGATGGAGGAGGAGTTCAGTAGGTGGGATGTGCTGCCACTCTCTTTGGTGGGTAGGGTCCAGTGAGTTAAGATGACGGTGCTCCCGAGGTTTTTGTTTCTTTTCCAGTGCCTCCCCATATTGATTCCGAAGGCCTTTTTTCAGAGGATTAACAAGAGTAATCTGGGATTCGTATGGGTGCGGAAGACCCCGAGAGTGAGGAGGGTATTCCTGGAGCGAGGCAGGGAGGTAGGCGGCTTGGCGTTGCCCAACTTGTGTGGGTATTACTGGGCTGCAAACGTGGCAATGATTCGTAGGCGGTGAGGGCGCCGCATGGAAGAGGTTGGAGGTGGCGTCCTGTGTGGGTACGAGCTTGGAGGCTTTGGTGATGGCCCCGCTCCCACTCCCCCCGGGAAGGTATTCTACGAGTCCAGTAGTGTTGGCTTCCCTCAAAATTTGGGGGCAGTGGAGGCGGCATAGGGGGAAACTGAAGGCCTCAGTGTGGGCCCCGATGTGGGGCAACCACCGGTTTGCACCAAGAAGAATAAATGGTGGGTTTATCAGTTGGCATAGGGCAGGCATCAGGCGGATGGGGGACCTTTTCCTCGACGGGAAGTTTGGAACTTTAGAGGAGTTGGAGGGGAAGTGGGGTCTCCCCCCTGGGAATGCTTTCAGGTATTTGCAGATTAGGGCGTTTGTCAAGCGACAGGTGGCGGAGTTCCTGCTATTGCCGCCTAGGGAGGTGCAGGATAGGGTGCACTCGGGGACGTGGGTCGGGGAGGTTAGGATCTCGGCAATTTATCAGGCGATGCAGGAGGGGGAGGAGGCCTCGGTGGAAGAGCTGAAAGCGAAGTGGGAGGAGGAGCTAGGGGAGGAGATCGATGATGGGACGTGGGCGGACGCCCTGGGGAGGGTGAACTCGTCCTCCTCTTGTGCACGGCTCTGCTTAATTCAGCTGAAGGTGCTGCATAGGGCATACATGACGGGGGCCAGGATGAGCCGGTTCTTTGGGGGGGAGGACAGGTGCGGGAGGTGTTCGGGAGGCCCGGCGAACCACACCCACATGGTCTGGGCGTGTCCGACATTGGAGGGGTTTTGGAAGGGGGTGGCGGGGACTTTGTCCAAGGTGGTCGGTTCCAGGGTGGAGCCGGGCTGGGGGCTCGCGATCTTTGGGGTAGCATCGGAGCCGGGAGTGCAGGAGGTGAGAGAGGCCCGTACCCTGGCCTTTGCATCTCTAGTAGCCCGGCGCAGGATTCTCTTACAGTGGAGGGACGCCTGGATTAATGACATGGCCGGGTTCATCAGGTTGGAGATGGTCATATTTGTCCTGAGGGGGTTGGTACAAGGGTTCTTCCGGCGTTGGCAGCCCTTTCTCGATTTTCTGGCGGAGGGTTAGAGGGTGGTCAATCTCAGCAGCAACCCGGGGGTGGGGGGGGGGGGGGGGGGGGGGGGGGGGGGGGGGGGGGGGGGGGTTAGGGATCTGTTAAGGGGATTTGTTTCTGAGACGGTGTGTTTGCTATTTTCTTCTTTTTTGTATTGTTATTAATTTATTGCTTTGTATTGGGGGGTCCTTCTTTCTGTTTATTTCTACACCTTGTTTACTTTATTGTTGGGAGAAAATTTGTTGTTGAAAAATTTGAATAAAAATTATTTTTTTTTAAAAACTGCAGTCATAATTTCCCTCGCTGCACTCAAAATAATAATGCATTATCTGCCTAATTACATTAATGTTTTGTGTAAGGAAAATCACAAGTCAAAATGTGAAAAATATGAAAAAGAGAAAGTGGTAAGATTTTTTTTTTTAACTTAGAGAAATGTACTATTGGCTGGCAACATGCAAACTTCTTTCAGCAGGAGAAACTAAACTGCTCAGTTCCATGACCTATTTAGACTGCTTCCCCACAGGAAACACTTCGGCAGTGACTTCAAATGATCAGGTACATGCTGTAGACTGCAGGTAACATGTAAGCTGCCTGTTCATCTATATTATTTTACTCAGTACATTGCTTCAAATATATTTCCATACAATCTGAAACAGGATTCTGACAGATCTTAATATAAAGACAAATATGGAATTTACCACAGGCAATTTGCAGTCTCACGTGTTATCAGAATTTTAAAGCTGGATGAAATGTATGTTGAATTTTCGACCAGAAAATGCACTTAAAAGAAAAATAATATTGTAAAATACTAGCCGCATGCTGGAGATAGGCAATGCAATGACATCGAATCAATTCCATCTGATGCTGCAACTTTGTGCTTAATTGCCTTTGTGCAGTTTCTGTAGTGGGATCATACATTTTTGTGTGGATGTGTGAGATTCCCTGTGTACAAGTTGGCACGACAAATCAAGTGTTAGAGTCGTGGTTTTTGCCTCATAAAGTAACACGAACCAAAGGCTTTTTGCCATTCAATTGCCGTTGCTGCCAAAATTTACAGGGCACATCGACCTTTACATAAAGGAACGAGCTCGGGTGGTGCACATCAGCATTGAGCTGCAAGTCAGTGCCAACAAATCAGCAAAACAAAATAGGATGCTTTCATTCTGTTGTATAATTTTTTAATGAAGCTTTGAATTCAGCTTTGTACATGCCTGGCCAAACACTGAAAAATACAGGATGAGATTTTAATCTCTTCAAATTGAAAACTGAAGCAATGTGCACGATATGCTTTTGGCGTGATTTCATTACACCATGGTCAACTGTAAATATGATCCTTGCATAAAGGGTACAGTAGCAAATAGACTGGAACGCCATCCACTTTCACAACTATTCAAGCAAAACAACATTGAAAACATAACATATCTTGCACTGAATGTAAATTAAACTTACAAATACTAAATTCTTTTTTAAAGCTCTGCTTTCTGGTTATTATCCCTCAGACATGCACATAATTAATCTATGAGCACTGACAATCTTCCAATACCTTTTTCAAATTACCCTATAATGCTTAAATCAAAATGTTTTTTTTAGTCGCAGGTTGCCTGGAATTTGATTCGCCATCACTCGGTTTGGAGAAACTACCATCAGCAGACTTTTTAATCTTGTGAGAAAAAAAAGATTAAACTGTCAGTACAGGGATGAGCCACCATGACAACCAATCTCATGGAGTCAGGCTTCTGACTCCAAGCTAATCGTATGTATGCCAAGAATGTATTTTCTTTATAATGCATGTAATTAGTGGTGAGCTCAAAATACTCTATTCAAATTCACAACATGCACAACTAATAAGGATGAGAGGATGGAGCTCTTTGCTATTTATTTGCATGAAAAGCTTCAATATCGGAAATATTTCAGAGAAATTAGTTTTTAATCGAAGTGACTAGCTGAGATTTTGACCTGGACTATTTTCGAGTTGACATATGAGGATTTGTACCGAAATGCAACCCAGAATTACTTATCCGAGGCAAACTGCAAACATGCATTATCTTTTCATTAATTTCTCAAAGCCCCACATAGTCAATACAAGCAGAAAATTGTCTATTTCAAACCTCAGCTCATGTGGATTTACAATGTGCAATCCAAATATATCTTTTGTACAGTTTTGTTTTAGGATTTGCTGAGTCATGGGATGGAGGTTAGGTACATAGATTGCCTTTGACGTAGACTGTAGAGTAGAAGACCAACAACGATAAGTGTAGAGGTCGATGAAGGGGGACCAGACGACATTTGAGTCAATAGCAAAAGTCCAAGAATCTACATGATATACCACTTTCAGTTCAGTTACCTCCGATTAATGGACATAAAATGGACCAAATAATCAGAAAACTGGTCAGGTTTCCACCTACTTATCATCCCATCTAATTTTCCAGTTGGTTTTGCAACAAATGATGAAGGTACACACCAATTTGCAGTTAAAATTATATTAAAAGTTTAAGAACAACACAGGGAATTCACACTGCAAGGAGCACGGGGATGTATAGCATTCCCACCCCATAGGTTCCATGTGGGATATTACACCCCCACCCCCCAACCCGCCAAAAGTCCAAAGACCACCTCGACGAGCAATGACGCAGAGATGGAGGGGCAGGCAGAGGACACCGGAGTCCCTTCAACTCCGGCAAATTATTATGCAGCTGATGCATCGGATCAGTCGGCATATACCTCGCTGGTGAACATCATCCACGACAGGAACGTCATGGTGGACAATCATCAAGAGGTGGCTGAACTACGGAGTCGGCGGCCGAGACCTCAGAGGTCTGCGACTCATTTGGAAATCGGAAGACACAACTTTGGGGATGCCGAGAGAGACTAGAGGGGTCACAGCAGGCTGGTTCAGCAATGGAGCTGTAGGACCCAGGACAGGTTTCTTCCGAGGCACTACATGAGGGAGCAACCTCGGTGAGAAAAAGTGATTGAGGTGCCATCGCATTACCCAGATCCAAACTTGGTAAGAGACTGGACCTGAGTGACAGACTACAATCCCAGACAGCCAGCGAGCACAGTTGTTGAAATTACGAATTAACACCGCATTGTCAGGTGTGAAGAGGGCGATATCGTACTGGGCAACGGCCGTGCAAATCTGGGTTACGGCGTACCTTGCGCCCATGTCCAGTAGAATCAAACTCAGTTTTGTACGAAGCCAACGACCCATTAACATATCAGTGGGGGCCAGTCCTATTACTGCGTGTGGCTTGCTTCTGTATGAGAATAATAATCTCGCCAGTCTTGTGTCCATCGAGCCAGACAACTGTTTCTTGTTGTCCCGTTTAACCGTCTGCATGGTTCTCTCTGCCAAACCATTTGATGCCAGATGTTATGGGAGGTGCAGAGATAGCGAATTCCGTGGCTTTTCGCAAAAGCAGCAAACTCTTCACTCATGTGAAAGAGGCCCTGTTAGCAGTCACAAGTAACTTAGGGATTCCATGGGTGGAAGAAGAAATGTGCAAGTATTCGACTTTTTGTGGAACATAGAACATAGAACAGTACAGCACAGAACAGGCCCTTCGGCCCTCGATGTTGTGCCAAGCAATGATCACCCTACTCAAACCCACGCATCCACCCTATACCCGTAACCCAACAATCCCCCCCCCTTAACCTTACTTCTTTTTAGGACACTACGGGCAATTTAGCATGGCCAATCTACCTAACCCGCACATCTTTGGACTGTGGGAGGAAACCGGAGCACCCGGAGGAAACCCACGCACACAAGGGGAGGACGTGCAGACTCCGCTTTGAGTGACCGTCCACCAGGATGAGAAACATCGAACCAAAGAAGGGACTGGTGAAATTGTTGTGTAATACAAATAATAATAGTGTTTATTGTCAAACGTAGGCTTACATTAACACTGCAATGAAATTACTGTGTAAAGCCCCTCGTCGTCACATTCCGGCGCCTGTTCGGGCACACAGAGGGAGCATTCAGAATGTCCAAATTACCTAAATTACACAAGCCCAAGGACACCCCGGCCACTCCCAAGGGTGTAGGGGTTCCCCCACGGGGAGTTTCTAGTGCTGTTGACATATGGAGCTCTGTTGGGCCAATGTCTCGATATCCATGTCCAAACCCAGCCACAGAAGTAGCTTCTCGGCAGCAACTTCATTTTGGACACTCCAGAATGTCCATTGTGAATGTCCTTCAACACGATAGTCTGTCCCTTCGCCGGGACAACAATTCTTGGGCACCACAGGAAGATACCGTTTTCCATGGTCAGCTCTGACAAGTTTGAGGAGAAAGCCTTCAACTCCCCTGGTAGCTGTCATTGCCTCCCACCGTATAGAACCAGATGTCACATCTTAGTAAGTACAGAGTTGGTTTGCGTCCAGTCACAAACACACGAGGCAGTGATGAGCAAGGGGTCCATGAAATTCAGGACAGAAATCATTTGGTCCAGGGTAGGGGGGTCTGCAGATTCAATCTGTTGGGGAAGATGGCTCAATGCATCCGCATATGCAACGTGGGTCCCTGGGCAATGCTCAAAAGAGTATTCGCAAGCAACCAATGACAAAGCCCAACGCTGGATCCTCAGAGACACGATTGGCAGGATTGCCTTGCATTCACGGAAAAGGCCTAGTAATGGCTCATGATCGTTGATGATAAACAAGGGCGGCCATAATCGTATTGATGAAACCACTTTACACCAAATATAACCACCAGACCTTCCTTTTCATCTGGGCATATTTTCTCTTGGCTGTTCCCGGGGGCAAAAGCAATTGAACAGTCATGGCTGCCGTTCATCCGATGGGAAAGAACCACCCCAATATCGTATGGTGAAGCATCACATGTGACGAATGGTTTTGAAGAGTCAAAATGTGTCAACACCTGCGAAGAGGACAACCGTCACTTCACTTTCTTAAATTCAGCCTCCTGGGTCTGGTCCCAAGCCCAATGATGCCACTTCTTCAAGAGCAAGTGGAGTAAGGCAAGAACAGTGACCAAATTTGGAATACATCTGTGGTAATCCACCACTGTGTAAATATATGTGTACCTGTATTAGGGGATGTACAGCGGTACCTGTATTACAGGTTTGTCGGTAGCCCCTGCCGGCTAGCTCCACCCACAGGGAGCAGTATAAATATTCATGAGTTCTCCTGAGCTGCCATTCTACCAGCTGCAGTCGAAGGATAAACATCTCACGGTAATAAGGCCTCTCTTGTACCGATTCGAGTCTTTATGTGCAATTGATAACGTATCAATTTATTACCATGAGATTTTCCGCATCATGGACATCAGAATAAAACCCGATCGCTTGCAGTTGGATCCGCAGTCGCCATACGCCAGAAAAGACTTTAATCACTGGCTGGCTTGCTTCGAGGCCGACATCACCTCAGCGGACCCCACACCGTCGGAAGCTCAGAAAATTCAACTCCTCTACTCAAGGTTGAGCTCCAGCGTGTTCCCGCTGATACAGGACGCGCCGAACTACGCACGCGCCATGGAACTGCTCAAAGAAAATTAGGTCCAGTCGACGAACACTCTGTTTGCGAGGCATGTACTCGCCACTCGCGTCCAACTGCCGGGTGAGTGGATTGATGACTTCTGGCAGGCCCTTATCCCTCTAGTATGGGACTGCGAGTGCTAGGCCGTCACGGCCAGGGAACATTCCAATCTCGTCATGCGGGATGCATTTGTGACGGGGATTGCATCGGACCCCATCTGGCAACGACTGCTGGAAGGGGCCATGCTTGATCTAGCGGCGACAAAGTCTTTAGCGCTCTCCATGACGGTCGCCTTCCGTAACGTGCAGTCCTACCCCGCCCGCCACGCGGCTCACCCATCCTACCCCCCGTGGACTCCGCAACCGGCCCCCCCGACTGGGGCCGCTTCCGTGCAATATGCCTGCGCTGCTCGCCACACCGCGCACTCTGGGGGTCCCCGCTGCTACTTCTGCGGCCAACAGAAGCACCCCACCAGCGCTGCCCAGCCCGCGCTGTGACCTGTAAATGCTGTCGCAAGAAATGCCACTTTGCCGCGTTGTGTCAGGCCCGCGCAGTTGCTGCTATCGCCCCTGACTTCTCCCCCTTTCTTCAGCCGATCACGCAATGGGCGCCACCGTCCTCTGCTCCTGGGGCCACGTGCGACCAGTGGGCACCGCCATCTTCTCCCCCCAGGTCCACGTGCAGCCCGTGGGCGCCGCCATCTTGCCCTGCCCCACAACGTGCGCTGCATGGGCGCCGCCATCTTCTCCCCCACAGGTACTTCGGACGCCTCCATTTTGTCCTCCCCTCGGGACTGGACCACGGGACCCGGGTTGCTGCCGCTCCTCGTCGGACTCCTCGGATGATCGCCTGCTACTTGCTTCCATGACGCTCGACCAATCCCGTCCTCACAACCTGGCTACCGCTTCAACGACGGTGCTCATCAACGGCCACGCGACCTACTGCCTACTTGACTCCGGGAGCACCGATAACTTCATCCAGCCAGACACGTTAAGGCGCTGCTCCCTCGCGGTCCATCCCGCCAACCAGCGGATCTCCCTGGCCTCCGGATCCCACTCTGCACCGATCCGGGGTTTCTGTCTGGTCAACCTCACCGTACAAGGCGTTGAATGCAGCGGTTTACGCCTGTACGTTCTCCCTAGCCTCTGTGCGAACACTTTTACTGGGCCTGGATTTCCAATGTAACCTCCAGAGCCTCACCCTCAAATTCGGCGGACCCCTACCCCCAGTCACCGTTTGCGGCTTCACGACCCTCAAGGTTGACCCTCCCTCCCTCTTTGCCAATCTGACTGCAGATTGCAAGCCCGTCGCCACCAGGAGCAGACGGTACAGCACCCAGGACAAGACCTTCATCAGGTCCGAAGTCCAGCGGCTGCTTCGGGAGGGTATTATCGAGGCCAGCAACAGTCCCTGGAGAGCCCAAGTGGTGGTAGTTAAAACTGGGGAGAAACACTGGATGGTCGTGGACTACAGCCAGACCATCAACCGGTACACGCAGCTCGACGCGTTGCACTCCCTCGCATATCTGATATGGTCAATCAGATTGCACAGTACCGGGTCTTCTCAATGATTGACCTGAAATCCACTTACCACCAGCTCCCCATCCGTAAATCGGACCGTCCCTACACTGCCTTCGAGGCGGACGGTCGCCTATCAATTTCTTAGAGTTCCCTTCGGCGTCACTAACGGGGTCTCGGTATTTGAAAGAGAAATGGACCGAATGGTTGACCGGTACGGACTGCGGGCCACGTTTCCGTACTTAGACAATGTCACCATCTGCGGCCACGACCAGCAGGACCATGACGCCAACCTTGCCAAATTTCTCCACACCGCATCTCTCCTCAACCTCACTTATAACAAGGAGAAGTGCGTATTCAGCACAGACCGCTTAGCCATCCTCGGCTATGTAGTCCAAAACAGACTCCTGGGGCCCGATCCCGACCGCATGCGCCCCCTCATGGAGCTCCCCCTTCCCCACTGCCCCAAGGCTCTCAAACAATAGAACATAGAACATAGAACAGTACAGCACAGAACAGACCCTTCGGCCCTCGATGTTGTGCCGAGCAATGTTCACCCTACTTAAACCCACGTAACCCATATACCCGTAACCCAACAATCCCCCCATTAACCTTACACTACGGGCAATTTATCATGGCCAATCCACCTAACCCGCACATCTTTGGACTGTGGGAGGAAACCGGAGCACCCGGAGAAAACCCACGCACACACGGGGAGGACGTGCAGACTCCACACAGACAGTGACCCAGCCGGGAACCGAACCTGGGACCCTGGAGCTGTGAAGCATTGATGCTAACCACCATGCTACCGTGAGGCCTACCAAGGGTTCTTTTCTTACGACCAGTGGGTCCCACAATACGCGGACAAGGCCCGCCCACTGATCAAGTCCACGCAATTTCCCCTCACTGCCGAGGCACAACAAGCCTTTGCCCGTATTCGCTCAGACAAAGCCAAGGCCGGGATGCACCCAGTAGACGAGACACTGCCCTTCCAAGTAGAGAGTGACGCTTCAGATATCGCCCTTGCCGCCACTCTAAACCAGGCAGGCAGACCCGTGGCATTCTTTTCCCGCACCCTCCATGCCTCCGAAATTCGACATTCGTCTGTTGAAAAGGAGGCCCAGGCAATCGTTGAAGCGGTGCGGCACTGGAGGCATTACCTGGCCGGCAGGAGGTTCACTCTCCTCACTGACCAACGGTCGGTAGCATTCATGTTTAACAACACGCAGCGGGGCAAGATCAGAAACGATAAAATCTTGCGGTGGAGAATCGAACTCTCCACCTATAATTACGAGATCTTGTATCGCCACGGCAAGCTCAACGAGCCCCCAGACACCCTCTCCCGAGGTACATGTGCCAGCGCACAAGTGAACCAGCTCCGTGCCCTGCATGATAGCCTTTGCCATCCAGGGGTCACTCGGTTGTACCACCTAGTCAAAGCCCGCAATCTGCCCTACTCCGTCGAGGAAGTACGGACAGTCACCACTGACTGCCAGGTCTGTGCGGAGTGCAAGCCGCACTTCTACCGGCCAGACCGCACGCACCTGGTGAAAGCGTCCCGCCCTTTGAACGCCTCAGCGTGGATTCCAAAGGGCCCCTCCCCTCCACCGACCGCAACACCTATATCCTTAGTGTGGTCGATGAATTCTCCAGGTTCCCCTTCGCCATCCCATGCCCGGATATGATATCTGCCACCGTCATCAAGGCCCTCAACTCCATATTCGCTCTGTTTGGTTTCCCCGACTACATCCACAGTGACAGGGGATCCTCATTCATGAGCAATGAGCTGCATCAGTTCCAGCTCAGCAGGGGTATCGCCTCCAGCAGGACGACCAGCTACAACCCCCGGGGAAACGGGCAGGAAGAAAGGGAGAACGGGACGGTTTGGAGGGCCGTCCAGCTGGCCCTACGGTCCAGGAACCTCCCAGCCGCTCGCTGGCAGCAGATCCTGCTGAATGCACTCCACTCCATTCGGTCACTGCTGTGCACCGCTACTAACAACACACCACATGAACGTGTTTTTACCTTCCCTAGGAAGTCTACATCCGGGGTGTCGCTCCCGACTTGGCTCGCAGCTCCAGGGCCGGTCCTACTGCGTAGGCATGTCAGACTCCACAAGGCAGACCCTCTGGCTCCACGCCAACCCCCAGTATGCCTACGTGGAGTTCCCCGACGGCCACCAGGACACAGTCTCGCTCAGGGACCTGGCTCCCTCGGGTGCCGATCCCACTACCACACACCTCCCCACCCACGCACCACCCGCGCTCCCAGCACCAGCCCCACCAGGTCCATCCCTCGTTCCCCTGCCCACACTAGAGGACATGGAAGATTTTGGCACACTCCCGGAGTCATCCAGCCACCGACCAGCACCAACACCGCCAGCACCGATGCCGTCGACACCGACACCACCTGTACAGGCGTCGCCACCACTGCTGCATCGCTCTCAACGAACCGTCACACCACGGGTCAGACTCAACCTCTGATGGGCACCGGGTTGCAAGATGGACACTTAATTTTTTTCCCCCTCCCCTCTGTACATAATTCACGGATCATGTATATAGTTCCACGTCACCCCTGCCGGACTCATTTTTAACAGGGGGTGAATGTGGTAATCCATCACTGTGTAAATATATGTGTGCCTGTATTAGGGGATGTACAGCAGTACCTGTATTACAGGTTTGTCGGTAGCCCCTGCAGGCTAGCTCCGCCCACAGGGAGCAGTATAAATATTCATGAGTTCTCCTGAGCTGCCATTCTACCAGCTGCAGTCGAAGGATAAACATCTCATGGTAATAAAGCCTCTCTTGTACCGATTCGAGTCTTTATGTGCAATTGATAGCGTATCAACATCGACCATAGTAATTGCCTCGTACAAGAAAAGAGTGAAGCTCCGTGGCGTCTCACGGAGCGGGAGTCATTTTGATCAGCGACTGGGTGTAGCCCATCTTGGTCCACCCGATATCCTAAATATACCACTTAAAGTGAAACACACACTTTGAACGATGCAGGTGGACTCCATGATCGGAAAGCCGCTTCAACACTGCCTCGAGATTCTGCAATTGTTCTTGGTCTGTGGCCCCTGTGACAAGACGTCACAGAGATGGCAATAAATGCTGGCCTAACCAGAGATGCCAACATCCCATTTGAAGCTCTTCTTCATAAGACAGTGGAAGTAGAATTTTTGAATATTTGTGAGGCAGAAGTAGATAGATTCTTGATTAACAAGGGGGTGAAAGGTTACAGATACATGAATGGGCAGGGAGCAGAGGGATACAGATCCTTAGAAAATAGGCGACAGTTTTAGATAGGGAATCTGGATCGGCGCAGGCTTGGAGGGCCGAAGGGCATGTTCCTGTGCTGTAATTTGTCTTTGTTCTTTGTTCTTTGTATCCTGTAAATGAAGTTTAGAAACGTAAACCACAACATGCACAAAGCAAGCAGGATGTTCTCCATGACACCCTGGAAGGATGCGCACGCCGAGGATACTCCAAACGGGAGCCGCGTGAACTCAGAGTCCCTTGTGCATATTTATTGTGACATACATCTGGGAGGATTTATCCAGCTATAGAGAAACATTGCTCATGTCCAATTTTGTGAACATACAGCCACCAGCCAATGTTGCATATGAACCCTCGGTGTGCAGCAAAGGGTAACGGTCCAATCTCAAGACCGTGTTCATTGTCAACTTAGAATCTCTGCAGAGGCGGACTGTCTTTTTCTGCATCATTATGGGGAGCACCAGCGACGCCCAATAGGCGAGTGCACAGGTCGAATGATGTCCAAATTTTCTAAATACCAAAGCTCGGTCACAACCTTCTCCACTATAGGGTAGGGAACCAGGCGGGTGTGAAAATATCAGGACTGGACTTCTGGGTCCACCTAGATTTTGTCCACGGCCCCTTTAATGGTACCAAACTGGGCTGGAAAACCTCCGGGAATTTGCTTAGTACCGTACACAGACTGCCAGAAATGTTGACCTTCATCCTGACTGTCTCTTGGATGCCACGCTGCACGCTTTCTTGGGACAGGGAGATGAGTAGCGCCTGCTGAAAAGTTAGGGAGACTATGCCCAAAAGCTTTTTCTGAGTTTTCATATTATTAATACTGCAGACCAAACGATTGCGACAGAACAGTTCCATACTCAGAAAACTCGACTATCTTCCGTAGCCGACAAACGAACTCGGTGACGGCCTCACCAGAGGACCTCTCCGCCACATTAAACTGATATCTTTGAACCGTGATCGATGGGGTTAGGTTAAAGCATTGCGGCACACAAGTGTCACCAACTGGTCGAATGATCCCGTATCCGCCTTCGCCGGATGCGTGAGAGTCCAAATCACCTCGCGCATATGCAGTCCACAGCCGTCAATAGTATGAAGTCTGGCGCTCGTTCTCTGTGATATTGTTTGCCCGGAAGAAATAAAGCATTCATTCAGTGTATTGGTTCTAGTTTTCAATACCGGCGTCAAACGTATCTAACCCCCCAACAGAGGCATGGGTCCAGAAAACAAGGGAGGTGGCTCAGCTGAGTAGGTCACAGCGTCACAGCAAACTAGTTTCCTCCTCGTTGCCAGTTTAATAAAGGCACGGGGAGTCCACACGGAGTAAAGTAAGAAACAAAGTTTTATTTACACAAACGATATGTACACTTCCTGGTAGATCCCTTTGGGGTTCCTCTACTGGTCAGTGTCTTACTGGCCGACCTTTTATGCCTTGGTTAATTGAGATATCTCCCCACCCCTAGCGATGGAGCACGTACTCCGCACGGAACACGGGGAAGACCAGCATTCTGTAGGTTCCGTGCGGAATATTACAAAACTTTATTACGCAATTAAGTTAATATTATATGCAGGCAATTTCCTTGTTTCTACTTCAGTACAATGCTCAATCATTTAACCACTGATTTAAAATGGTTTAAAATGGGTTTAAAATGGGAGCACTGTAGCAGGATTCATAATAGCATTTTGGAGCTATTTCTGAACCATCTTCATTTTTCTGTTTCCGATTATTTGGATAAGGGGCTTTGGGGGCGGAGGGGTTCCATGCCCTAGGTGGCATGTTTCTCGGTGGCAGAAGGCAGCCTGCCACTGGTCGGTGGCATGATCTTCTGGTCCCATCACTGTCAATGTGATTTCCTATTGAATCCATGCCCCTGCTGTGGTTTTCCAACGATGGGACTAAAAGACCCCCCGCTGGCAAGAACAGCCAGAAAATCCCCCCGGTCTGCCGATTTTTCTTGTATGTCAGCACTATTGAGACAATGGAGATTTCCTTAAGTGTAGGAATAACTGAGAGATGTCAGGAAAGTCAGCCTCTGCCAGAAACCTGCTCATACCCACCCATTCTTATTTACAGCACAAGTCCAAATATAGTTACATAGGTGAACAGCATGACGATACAGAGTTGTACTATTTGTTTTCACAATAGCTGCAGCTAAAATTCATCACTGGGCAGGCACTGGCAATTTTAACAATTGTTAACTGTATCACCAAATCCTTATCGTCGGCCAAATTCCATTCCAACAGGAAGGTGTGAAATGGCAAGCGGGTCCACTATGCTCACGATCATTTCATTCCACAACACCTCCCCTGTCGCCAGCCAGCAAGAAAAAGGTTTGTGTTACATTAGTCAATTTCATGACCCCATATTTTTGTACCAGCCACTTGACTTTGCCGGCATTGTTGTATCCGAGCAACATGGTCACTACATTAAAGGGGGCGGCACGGTGACACAGTGATTAGCACTGCTGCCTCATACAACCAGGCACCCAGGTTCAATTCCAGTCTTGGGGGACTGTGTGAACTATGCACTTGCTTCCCATGTCTGCGTGGGTTTTCTCCGGGTGCTCCGGTTTCCTCCTGTGAGGTTTGGGGGGTTTGGATGGGGTTACAGAGATGCCGTGCAGGAGTGGGCTCTTCCGGAGGTTCAGTGCAGACTTGATGGGCCGAAGGGCCTCCTTCTGCACTGTAGGGATTCTATTCTACTCTATGGTAACAATATTGGTAGCTGTAATGACTCTCAATGCTTGATATTTCTATATGTATTGATCATCAGCAGCTCTGTCTGGGCTAAGATGAACTTAAAGTTCACTCTTTTCCCGCTACAATCTAGGCTCAGAGCTCATCCATAATTGAAGCTGAATGTGAAAATTCAGACGGGGTCAGAGGGGTAAATGAGCTATTGCTAACATGGCCTCACCCAGCTACATTTGTTCAGAGGTGTAATTGCAAAATCTACCTCAGTATATCTAGAAGCTGAAACAATAAATCTGAGGATGCTTTTTATTGAGAGTTTAATTGATTCCGATCAAATTTAGAATCATATATAGTGTTAAAAGACCCAACAGCTTAAACTTTCTTTTAAATAAAAGCAGTTACTGGGTATATTTGTCTCTTATAATTGAACCATAAAGATACAGATATGTAATGGGCATTGAAAAATCAAATAGCATCGATTACACAACTGCCCTCAGGAATGTGTGTTAAATGGTGAGGTAGAATAGAAAGGAAGGGCAAGAAATACAGGATAGGGAAGAAGTTTAAACTTTCCTTATGGGATCCAGAGGGGCAATTCTGCTACTCCAGCTCCTCAAAAGGGAATAGAAAGTTAATCTCTTCACTTCCAGGCTGAACAGACTCAGAACCTGTCAGGGAGGTGCAGAACCAGCAACTTGCCTCAGTTCAAGACCTAACATCGAAAATTCCAGAATGTTTCCACAAAATTGGCAGTTTCAAGGGAGCTGCAACGTGATGCCTGCAGGAGAATGCAAATCCATCAACTGATCTGGTACATCTTCTGCAATGCAACCGTCAGCAGCTACAAGAAGAAGCAGCAAAATAATCTACACTACTAAAACTGTGAAAACCATCATTAAAGAATGGCCTGATTTATTTAAGCGTTTCTACCCACGCATGAGTCCATTTAGGCCTTAACGGGATGAGCAAGGCATCCGCCGGGGAGTCAATAAGGCAGGCAGTCAGCATCTCTGTGTCATGGTGGTCTTAAACAATTTCATTCTCATCCATAATCATAGATCAGACAGGAAGACCTGCAAAAGAGACAATCTATTGGCCGGGTCTGAACAGTTACATTGAAGTCATCATCAAGAAGTGCATGTCAAGAGTATGCATCAAGTCAAGACAAAGAATTACTAATTTCATATGGGGCTCCTACCCATCCTTGGTCCAAAGTCGTATCCAACCTCTTTAATGTCTATAGTACATCATCATTGTTGGCTACCGAGTTCCCCATTATTCAACAACTGCATAATGCATCAAGCGCAACAGTCACACACACCCTAAATGCTATTTGGTGTGCTAAGAGAAATGATAGATAACAATCTGAAATTAATTGATAATTGATTCAGAATATGCGTGAGAAGTGGAATATTGCTCGTTCTCATTACTTTAGATCTAAAACCCTACCTGAACAAATGATTTGCACAATGAAATCCCTAAATCTCAAATGTAGACAGACCAAGCAACGTCTACACATTGCAACATTACATCTGAGAACAACACATTTAAGTGCAACTATTTGATCACTATGATGTGGAGATGCCTGCGTTGGACTGGGGTGAGCACAGTAAGGAGTCTTACAACACCAGATTAAAGTGCAACAGGTTTGTTTCAAATCACTAGCTTTCGGAGCACTGCTCCTTCCTCAGGTGAATCAGGTGAATCACCTGAGGAAGGAGCAGTGCTCTGAAAGCTAGTGATTTGAAACAAACCTGCTGCACTTTAACCTGGTGTTGTAAGACTTCTTACTGTATTTGATCACTGGCAGAGCTCATGTTTGGCACACCAATTTACTCTTTCCCCATTCTGCAATCTCAGGGACTGGAGAGCAACTTTTAAAACTCAAGATAAGATGACTAATGTGCACAATAAAAATGCAGGTACAGAAATGCTAAGGTTATAGTTGGGACAACAGGTTCACGTCCTGGATACCACAGAGGATATGTGATAATCAGCCACAGTGATCAGGACTTGTTCAGAGCCAAGGTTCAATTAAGTCATTCCACACAAAGGCACAACAATGAGACATCACTGAGGACAAATCTGATCCAGTCAGCTCCTCAACTGCCGTACAGTCCCTATGACATTGAGGACATGATCCCAAATGCAACAAGGAACAACATTCAAGAATGATCACCCCACAGATCACTGTGAGCAATTTAAGGAACCTCCAGACAAGGTTACCATTACAAGATCTGTGTGTACCAGCAGATTGCCTCTACCCTTTAGACACTCAAAAGAATTATCAATTCGAAACACTTGTAATGGTACATTTTTGGAAGTAATGAAAATATCTATAAAAAAAGGGGGATGTTGTAACTTGACTTTCGGGTATATCAGCATGAACAGCACTAGAAGGGAAGTGTGTATTGTGATCACTTTTCTCTTTTGATTTTGAGCAAAGCACATACACAGCTCTGAAGATGACTTCAAGCATTCTACCTAAATATGTGCCCAGTCTAAATAAATAGAAGGTTAGAGCCTGAATGAGAGCCTCAAACTGAAGGCCCAGTTTGATGAGAAATAAGGGGCGGTATTCTCCGTCGGCCAACGCCGGAATCGCGAAACGCGATTGGGCGGAGAATTGGCTCAGACACTGAAATCGCAGAGGGCACCGATTTTGCGGCAAATTACAATTCTCCGTCGCCTTGACAGCGGTGTCAATGTGTTCCACAACGCACGTACAGTAAACACCACTGGCATATCATAAGCGGGCCCGACCCTGTATTCTTCAGGGCCTCCGCGATTCTCCGCTGCCAATGGGCCAAATTCCCGACGGCGAGGTTCTCTTGTGCTTTAAAAAAATAATGAAACCGGCATCGTGGCTGATGAGGGAGAGAGAGGAGATAGAACACGGAGAGGCGCGACCGTCGGCTGCTGCAACAGACGCTGGCCGGTTTGGCTGGGGGGTAGGGGGCCCTGACAGGGCCGGGAGTGGAGATGTGGCGGGGGAACTGGCCGTGAGCCCGGGGTGACCCCGCAGGCACGAACCAGCATTGCTGCAGCCTGTAAGGCAGCCAGCTTGCTGCGCATCCCTCTGACTGCCCACCTTAGCAAGCTGTTCTGCAGAATGACTTCGGCCATATGGGTGCCCCTACCCCACTGTCCCTCCATCCCAGCCCCCACCCGCCACCCCACACTCCGCCATACCACCGCTCCCCACCGCCACCAGCCGGTGGGGCATCAGACGGCCAGCCCAAGGACAACGCCCACTGTAACCCCAACAGGGGCGCTGGGTGTGGACCGCAGAGTGTACCGATGGCAAGGGCAGCACCAGCCGACAGTACCCCTGACAGCAGGGACGGAAGCCAGGGCCTGACGGGACCAGCGGTGCAGGGAATGGGGTGGGGGGGGTGATATGTGAGGGGGGGTGACATGCGGGGGGAAGGGTCCGCAGTGCCAGAAGGGGCCACCATGTAGCCCATTGGACCTGGTTGAGCACAGATGTAAGCAACATGCTAACATATTGGCCTTTCACCCCTGCAGACAATAGATAGTGGAATTCAACCAGCAATGGTGGCCTTCCTCCTCGTCACCGCAGCTGGTGGATGCCCTGCAGCTGTACGAGCTGGAGCTGCTTAAGGAGGAGGAAGCTGCAGCAGCGGAGTGTGGAGCAGCGGAGTGTTCCCCGGAGGAACAAGAGGCAGCTGCTCAGGATGATGAGCAGGCCGCCCAACGGGCCGAGGAGGAGGAGGTGCAAAGTGTGGTGATATGCCTGTGGATAATATTACATGTACTCAGCAGTGTGACCTCCCACCAGCAGGTGGCCATGTACTCAGCAGTGTGACCCCCACCAGCAGGTGGCCATGTACTCAGCAGTGTGACCTCCCACCAGCAGGTGGCCATGTACTCAGCAGTGTGACCTCCCACCAGCTGCTGGCCATGTACTCAGCAGTGTGACCTCCCACCAGCAGGTGACCATGTACTCAGCAGTGTGACCTCCCACCAGCAGCTGGCCATGTACTCAGCAGTGTGACCCCCACCAGCAGCTGGCCATGTACTCAGCAGTGTGACCTCCCACCAGCAGGTGACCATGTACTCAGCAGTGTGACCTCCCACCAGCAGCTGGCCATGTACTCAGCAGTGTGACCCCCACCAGCAGCTGGCCATGTACTCAGCAGTGTGACCTCCCACCAGCAAGCGGTGTCTGATATACGTCAGATGATATCTGGCTATCAGCAGAAGGTTGTAAAGCGTACATGAGGACAGTCGTACATAAGGATAGGTCCAGGAGAGTCTAATGTAATCTATGATAACTTGGTCTGTATCTGATCATCACTTTATCTTTTTCTTTATCTTCATAATGTTTAGAAATCTTTATTGTAGGCCACACCATCACAGAGGCCCTATATGCCCGGTCGGCCCAATACATCCATTTCTTTTTTTTAATAAACATTTTATTGAGGTATTCGCGGTCCAGGAACAACAACAAAATAAACAGTATACATGAAACCATAAACATAGTGCAAAAGCCACTTACCTCTCGTACAGGTCCCACCCTTATTGACCCCCTACTCTAATCTAAACTTCTCCCCCCACCCCGTCTGCTGACGATTAATTTCTCACAAAGAAGTCGACGAACGGTTGCCACCTCCGGGTGAACCCTAACAGTGACCCTCTCAAGGCGAACTTGATTTTCTCCAAACAGAGAAAGCTAGCCATGTCCGATAGCCAGGTTTCTGACTTCGGGGGCTTTGAGTCCCTCCATGCTAATAGTATTCATCTCCGGACTACCAGGGAAGCAAAGGCCAGAACGTCTGCTTCTTTCTCCTCCTGGATTCCCGGGTCTTCTGACACCCCAAAGATCGCCACCTCTGGACCCAGCGCCACCCTTGTCTTTAACACCGTGGACATGACGTCTGCAAACCCCTGCCAAAATCCACTAAGCTTCGGACGTGTCCAAAACATGTGGACATGATTCGCTGGTCCTCCCGCACATTTTGCGCACCTGTCCTCAACCCCCAAAAATCTGCTCATCCGGGCCACTGTCATGTGAGCCCGATGAACAACCTTAAATTGTCTCAGGCTGAGCCTGGTGTCATAATATACACATCAGTATATGATGGTGCAGGGACACACACTGAATGACACACTGCAAGACCAATCAACACACACAACACAGCAGCCAATCACCAGTTAGGGCACGGCCACTATAAAGCCAGAGGGCACTAGTTTTACCGTTCATTCGGGATGCAGCCTCTGAGACAGACAGAGCCCACAGTCAGTAGCACAAACATCTACCATGTGCTAGCAGTATAGGCTGGTCAGGTCAGGCATAGGTCTTCAGTCAATCTAACATAGTGTCGACCCACAGGGCAAGTATGTTTAACAGCTCTTAGTTAAATAAAATAGAGTTGTACTTCTACAAGTGTTGGTAACCTGCCTATGTTACTGCTAAGGTAAACACAGTCTCCACAGATCCAGAGTACCCAACACATCATGGCACATCATAGACCTACCTTCAAGTGATCTGCCTTCGAACAGCAATCAGCTACCCGGTAGTATCATAGAATTATAGAATATACAGTGCAGAAGGAGGCCATTCGGCCCATCGAGTCTGCACTGGCTCTTGGAAAGAGCACCCTACCCAAGGTCAACACCGCCACCCTATCCCCATAACCCAGTAACCCACCCAACACTAAGGGAAATTTTGGACACTAAGGGCAATTTATCATGGCCAATCCATCTAACCTGCACATCTTGGGACTGTGGGAGGAAACCGGAGCACCCGGAGGTAACCCATGCACACACGTGGAGGATGTGCAGACTCCACACAGACAGTGACCCAAGCCAGAATCGAACCTGGGACCCTGGGGTTGTGAAGCCATTGTGCTACCATGCTGCCCTAATGGACAGCGTCGGCCCTCCCCCGCTGCTCCGCATCACCGGCAACCTCGGTGCGAACTGGAAAATCTTTAAACGAAGGTTTCAACTGTACCTCGAAGCTACAGATCTGGAAGCTGCTTCAGACGCCAGGAAGATTGCTCTCTTCCTTTCCACGGCCGGGGACCACACCATCCATATCTTCAACTCCCTCACATTCGCTGAAGGTGAAGACAAGTCCAAGTTCAAGACAGTCCTCCTCAAATTTGACAGTCACTGCGACATCGAGGTAAATGAAAGTTTTGAGCGCTATATCTTTCAACAGCATCTGCAGGGTAAGGATGAACCTTTTCAATCTTTCCTCCCCCACCTTCGCATCCTCGCGCAGTCCTGCAATTACGGCTCCACCTCCGACTCGATGATCCGTGACCAGATCGTTTTCGGTGTACAATCGGACCCCTACGCCAGCAGCTCCTCAAAGTTAAACAGCTTACCCTTGCGATAGCCATCGAGATCTCCGTTCTGCATGAACACGCCACTAACCGATACTCGCACATTCAAGCAGTTGAAACGGCGCGGCAAGGTCCCCACGAGGCAGAGCGGATGCAAGTCATTAAACAACTCCAGGGCCTAAGCCTGGATGAGGGCGGCCATTTTGCGTGCATGTTGCGGCTCCCGTGCATGCGCGCACTGACCGAGCAGACGGCGAGGCCAAAGACCGCACTGCGCAGCCGCGCACCACATACGACCGCACCGTGCATGCGCGGTAGCGCACCGAACGTTCTGACGTCACGACGTGCGGCAACTGTGGCTCTGCCCACTTAAAGCAGCAATGTCCTGCAAAATCCCGACGCTGTCTCCAATGTGTCAAGCTTGGCCACTATGCAGCCCTATGCAGGTCTGCTCAACCTACTACCTCTCGTCGCTCCAACCAGCCATGCAAGGATGTCCGAACCATCCAGCCACCGGTCACCGATTCACACTCCAACTTGATTCCGGACCTTGACACCGAGGACCCCAAAGCACCATTTTGGGTGGGCATCACCACCAAACACAAGGTGCTCCAGAAGACAAAAGCCAAGTCTCTCCCAATATTCAGCATTGATCCAGACGACGAGTGGTGTGCCACCCTCATGGTCAACCGATCTCGCATCCGATTCCACCTGGACACCGGCGCTTCAGCCAACCTCATTGCGTGGTCAGACCTCGAAAGCCTCCATATCAAGCCTACCATCCTGCCATCCGCCTGCCAGCTTCTGGACTATAATGGTAATGCCATTGCTGCCAGTGGCTCGTGCCAGCTTGAAGTGTCGCACCAGTCATTAAAGGCTAACCTGCCATTCAAAATAGTGGGATCCACTAAAGCCTCCCTGCTCGGTGCTCAGGCATGCAGACTCCTAAACCTTGTCCAAAGTGTTCACTCCCTGTCACCCACTGACGCTTCCACATCTCAGGACGCTGACTTTCGGACACAGCTGAACGCCATCATCACCCGATACCACGGTGCATTCGAGGGCATGGGCACACTCCCATACACCTATAAAATCTTGTTAAAACCTAATGCCACGCCTGCGGTGCACGCACCTCGCAGGGTACCAGCACCCCTCAAGGACCGCCTCAAGCAGCAGCTTCCAGACCTCCAGGACCAGGGCGTAATATCGAAAGTTACAGAACCGACTGACTGGGTCAGCTCTATGGTGTGCATAAAAAAAAACATCTGGCAAATTACCATATGCATTGATCCCAAGGACCTCAATCGCAATATTATGAGAGAACACTATTCCATTCCAAAGCATGAAGAACTCTCCTACGAGATGGCTCGCGCCAAATTTTTCACCAAGCCAGACGCATCCAAGGGGTTCTGGCAGATCCAACTCGACGCATTCAGTTGGAAGCTCTGCACCTTTAACACTCCATTTGGCCGGTATTGTTACAACCGGATGCCGTTTGGCATCATCTCTGCATCGGAAGTGTTCCACAGAATAATGGAGCAGATGATGGAAGGTATTGAAGGGGTCCGCGTATATGTGGACCACATCATCGTCTGGTCTACCACCCCGCAGGAGCACATATCGCATCCAACGCGTCTTCCGACGAATCCATGAGCATGGCCTTTGCCTCAACAGGGCCAAATGCTCCTTTGGTCAAACAGAAATTAAATTCCTCGTAGACAGGCAGCACGATGGCCTAGTGGTTAGCACAACCGCCTCACGGCGCTGAGGTCCCAGGTTCGATCCCGGCTCTGGGTCACTGTCCGTGTGGAGTTTGCACATTCTCCCCGTGTTAGCGTGGGTTTCACCCCCACAACCCAAAAATGTGCAGAGTAGGTGGATTGGCCACGCTAAATTGCCCCTTAATTGGAAAAACTAATTGGCTAATCTAAATTTAAAAAAAAAAAATTCCTCGCAGACCACATTTCACAGTTTGGCGTGCAGCCGTATGCTGACAAGGTATCTGCCATTAAGGCCATGAAGACACCGGAGCACAAGAAGGCAGTCCTCCGCTTCCTGGGCATGGTCAATTTCCTGGGGAAATTCATCCCTAACCTCGCCTCCCACACCACGGCTCTCAGGAACCTGGTTAAGAAGATGACCGAGTTCCAATGGCTCCCCACCCATGAACAAGAATGGCGCGAACTCAGGGCGAAGCTGACCAAGGCCCCGGTGTTGGCATTTTTTGATCCGGCCAAAGAAACAAAGACCTCTATGGATGCCAGTCAGTCCGGCATTGGAACAGTGCTCCTTCAACGTGATGATGCCTCATCATGGGCTCCTGTCTCGTACGCGTCACGTGCAATGACGCCCACCGAACAGCGCTATGCACAAATGAAAAAGAGTGACTGGGCCTTCTTACTGGAGTCGTCAAATTCCATGACTATGTCTATGGGCTCCCAAAGTCCACAGTCGAGACAGACCACAGGCCACTGGTCAATATCATTCAAAAAGACCTTAATGACATGACGCCGCGCCTGCAGCGCATTCTCCTTAAACTCAGGCAGTACGAATTCAAACTCGTCTACACCCCGGGTAAGGAGCTCATCGTCGCCGATGCACTCTCCCAATCTATCACCACACCCTGCGACCCAGCCAGCTTCGTGTGCCAGATTGATGCTCATGTGGCATTCGCCGCATCCAATCTGCCCACCACGGACGAACGACTCATCCAGATTCGTCGTGAGACAGCCAACGATCCCCTGCTCCAACGTGTCATGCACCACCTGACAGACGGGTGGCTCAAGGGCCAATGCCCTCAATTCTACAACATTAAAAATGACCTGGTGGTGATAGATGGAATTCTACTAAATTTGGACAGGATCGTCATTCCACACAGCATGCGGAACCTCGCCCTTGAGCAGCTCCATGAGGGCCACCTGGGAGTGGAGAAATGCTGCCGACGGGCCCGTGAGGCAGTGTACTGGCCTGGAATCAACGAGGACATTGCCAACGCCGTTCTCAACTGCCCAACATGCCAGCGATTCCAGCCTGCTCAGCCAAGGGAGACCTTGCAACCGTTGGTTAGGCAGGACATGATGATCTGGTAGCGAGCGAGGAAGGAGTCATAGTGCCGTTGGTTACGTCCCCCTGGACCAAAGTGGGCATCGATCTGTTCCATGCACTTGGCCGGGACTACATCCTCATAGTGGACTATTTCTCAAACTACCCGGAGGTAGTTAGGCTACACAACCTCACCTCAACAGCGGTCATCCATGCATGCAAGGAAACCTTCGCTCGCCATGGCATCCCGCTCACAGTCATGTGCGACAATGGCCCGTGTTTTGCCAGTCAGGAGTGGTCCAATTTTGCCAAACGATACAACTTCACACATGTTTAGCACACTGGGCTAAATCGCTGGCTTTTAAAGCAGACCAAAGCAGGCCAGCAGCACGGTTCAATTCCCGTCCCCAGCCTTCCCGAACAGGCGCCGGAATGTGGCAACCAGGGGCTTTTCACAGTAACTTCATTTGAAGCCTACTCGTGACAATAAGAGATTTTTATTTCATTTCATTTCATGTCACGTCGAGTCCCCATTACCCCCAATCCAATGGCAAAGCTGAAAATGGGGTGCACATTGTCAAAGGACTCCTGTGCAAGGCGGCTGATGCGATCCGATTTTTACCTTGCCCTGCTTGCTTGCAGATCAGCTCCATTGTCCACTGGCCTGTCACCGGCTCAATTGTTGATGAATCGCTGCGGACGACGGTGCCGGCCATCCATGTCCCGGACTTGGACAACCTTCCGGTCCTTCGTCGAATGCAGTTGTCTCGGGCCCAACACAAATCGCCGTACGTCGCCCGGGACACGGATCTCCCAGCTCTGGCTCCTGATGACGAGGTCCGTGTCCAACTTTCCGATGGTGGTTGGTCCGCCACCACTGTGGTACTCAGACAAGTAGCCCCCAAGTCCTTTTTGGTTCGTCTCCAAGACGGCTCTCTTCTTCGCCGAAATAGGCGGGCACTACGACTCCTTCCTCGCTCGCTACCAGATCATCATGTCCTGCCTCGCTATCACGACGAACCCGTCACGGACTTTGCAGATCTCCCTTTCGCTCTGCCACCCTCTGAGTCTGATGCACTCCCGCCCATTCCAGAACAGGCAGCCCCAACCCACCCTAGAGACGGTCAACCAGAATTCGTCGCCCGCCTCAGAGACTGAATTTATGAACTGCCTAAATTCATGGACTCTTTGAACTCATGAACTAATTGTTTCGTTACCCTGTTTGATTAACTCACTGGTTTGTACATACTGTTGTTCTCGTTATATTCTGTGTTACATACTGTCCATCTGCACGAGACACCTTCCAATGTAAATATCTTAGGGTTCTGTACATTGTCCTGTAAATATGCTCACATCTTCCACGCGTAGTTACGAACATTCACATGCTACATTATTTATTGCCACAAACACATTTTTTTTCAAAAAGGGGGATGTCATAATATACACATAAGTATATAATGGTGCAGAGACACACACTGACTGACACATTGCAAGACCAATCAACATACACAACACAGCAGCCAATCACCAGTTAGGGCACGGTCACTATAAAGCCAGAGGGCACTAGTTTTCCCGCTCATTCGGATGCAGCCTCTGAGACAGACAGAGCCCACAGTCAGTAACACAAACATCTACCATGTGCTAGCAGTATAGGCTGGTCAGGTTAGGCATAGGTCTTCAGTCAATCTTACATGGTGTCGACCCACAGTGCAAGTATGTTTAACAGCTCTTAGTTAAATAAAATAGAGTTGTACTATTACAAGTGTTGGTAGCTTGCCTATGTTAGTGCTAAGGTAAACGCAGTCTCCACAGATCCAGAGTAACCAACACATCATGGTACCAGTACGTGATGCTAGAGTTTAATAGACCTACCGTCAATTGATCTGCCTTCGAACAGCAATCAGCCATCCGGTAGTATCATAGAATTATAGAATAGAGTTGTATTATTACAAGTGTTGGTAGCCTGTCTAAGTTACTGCTAAGGTAAACACAGTCTTCACAGATCCAGAGTACCCAACACATTACCTGGCACATGTTCCAGACGCTTTGACTCTACTCAACGTGTCTGCCCATAGACCACCCTCTATCTCACCTTCCAGCTCGTCCTCCCACTTGCGCTTCAGCACCTCGGTCTGCGTCTCCTCTGACCCCATAAGTTCCTTTTAAATGTCCAAGATGCTCCCTTCTCCTACCCACCCTCTGGAAACTACCCTGTCCTGAATCCCCCTTAGCGGTTGGAGCGAGAAGGTTGACACCTATTTACGTAGGAAGTCTCGCACCTGCAGATACCTGAATTTCTTTCCCCTTGCCAACCCAAACTTTTCCTCCAGCGCCCTCACACTCGGAAAGCTCCCCTCCATGAACATATCCGCCATCCTCTCCGTCCCCGCTCTCCGCCATAACCGGAACCCCCCCCGTCCATACTTCCCAGGGCAAACCGGTGATTATCACAGATTGGGGCCCAAACCGGTACTCCCACTGCTCCCACATGCTGCCTCTACTGGCCCCAAACTCTCAGGGCCACCACCACCACTGAACTGGTGGAGTACCGTGCCGGTGAGAACGGCAGAGGCGCAGTTACCAACGTCCCCAAAGCAGTGCCCTTACATGAAGCCACCTCCATACGCACCCATGCCGACACCTCCCCCACCACCCACTTCCTGATCATGGCTATATTAGCCGCCCAGTAATAGTTGCTAAACTTTGGCAGCAGTAGCCCGCCCTCTCCCAACTCCGCTCAAGCATTACATTCCTTACCTGTGGGGTCTTGCCGGCCCAGACAAAGCCCCTGATCACTCTGTTGACCCGCTTAAAAAAGGACCGCGGAATAAAGATGGGGAGACACTGAAATACAAATTGCAATCTCAGGAGAACCGTCATCTTCACCGTTTGCACCCTCCCAGCCAGAGACAACGGAAGCGCGTCCCATCTCCGAAAATCGTCCTTCATTTGGTCCACCTGCCGGGCCAGATTCAATTTATGCAGCTGGTCCCATTCCTGCGCCACTTGGATGCTTAGGTACCTAAAGCTTCCATTTACTAACCTAAATGGCAGCTTTCCCAGTCGCCTCTCCTGTCCCCTCGCCTGGACCACAAACATTTCATTCTTTCCCATATTATATACCGAAAACCGGCCAAATTTGCCTAAAGCCCTCATGATTTCTTCCATCCCCTCTATTGGGTCCGAAACATACAGAAGCAGGTCATCCGCATAGAGCGAAACCCTGTGCTCCACCCCCTCCCCCCCCGTCTCCCCCCCCCCCCCCCCCCCCCCCCACGGACCAGTCATCTCCAGCCCCTCGAGGCTCTCAGAGCAATTGCCAACGACTCTATAGTTAGCGCAAACAACAGTGCGGAGAGGGGGCATCCCTGTGTCGTCCCCCGGTGCAGTCTAAAATAGTCCGATGTAGTCCTATTCGTCCGTACATTTGCCACAGGAGCCTGATACAGCAACGTGTCCCAGTCGATAAAGCCCCGCCCGAACCGTCCCAGTACCTCCCACAGATAATCCCATTCTACCCGATCAAAAGCCTTTTCTGCATCCATTGCGATCACTTCCTCCACCTCCCTACCTTCCGGGGACATCATGATCACACTTAACAGTTTTCTCACATTGGCCACCAACTGCCTGCCCTTAACAAACCCCGTCTGGTCCTCCCCAATAATGTCCGGAACACAATCCTCAATCCTGGAGGACAAGATTTTGGCCAGCAACTTGGCATCCATATTTAACAGGGATATCGGCCTGAAGGACCCACACAGCTCCGGGTTCTTGTCCCACTTAAGAATCAGCGAAATCAGTGCCTGTGACATCGTCGGGGGCAGCACCCCTCTTTCCCTTGCCTCATTGAACATCCTCATCAACACTGGCCCCAATATCCCAGAGAACTTTTTATAGAACTTCATTGGGTACCCGTCTGGCCCCGGGGCTTTACCCGACTGCTTGGCCTTCAGACCCTCCACTATCTCTTACAACCCAATCGGAGCCCCCAGCCCTTCTACCCGCTCCCCGTCCACCTTTGGGAAATTCAGCCTCTCCAAGAGGTGCCTCATCCCTACCAGTCCCTGAGGGGGTTCCGACCTATACAGCCTACTGTAGAAATCCCTAAACGCCTTATTCACCCCTATTGAATCACCAACCAGGTTCCCATCTCCGTCATTTACTTTCCCTATCTCCCTAGCTGCCTCCCTCTTCCTAAGCTGCTGTGCAAGCATTCTGCTGGCCTTCTCTCCATGTTCGTAGATCGGCTCCCTCACCTTTCTCAGCTGCTCCACCGCCCTCCCTGTGGTCAGCAAGCTAAACTCTGCCTGTAACCTCCGCCGTTCCCTTAAAAGCCCTGCCTCTGGAGTCTCCGCATACTTCCTATGAATCTGCAGTATCTCCTTTACCAGTTGGTCCATCTCTGCCCTGTCCACCTTCTCCCTATGGGCCCGGATCAAAATCAGCTCCCCCCTGACCACCGCCTTCAGTGCTTCCCACATCACCAATGCTGAAATTTCCCCCGTGTCATTGACCTGCAGGTAGTTCTGAATACATTTCCTCAGCCACTCGCACACCCCTTCATCCGCCAAAAGTCCCACATCCAACCTCCAGTGCGGGCGCTGATTACTATCTTTGCTAACCTGCAGGTCAACCCAGTGTGGAGCATGGTCTGAGATTGTAATCGCCTAGTACCCCGTGTCCATCCCCCAGCCAGCAAGGCCCTGCTCAAAATAAAGAAATCAATCCGGAAGTACACTTTATGCACGTGTGAGTAGAAGGAGAACTCCTTCACCCTCGGCTGCCCAAACCTCCATGGATCCACTTCCCCCCATCTGCTCCATGAACCCTCTTAGTTCCAATACATCCATTTCAGTGGGAACCAATCCCACCAGGATGCCTGGGCAGCAGGGTTCACCACCATCGCCGACATGCCTGGGTCCAGGGGGTGATCGACAGGATGTAGGTCACCCGCGAGCAGCTCCAGATGACAGGCTCTACACAAAAGGGGTTCCATTCAATGGACGTGCAGCTCATATGTGACCATCAGCTGCGCATCATGCATGTCTGTGCACGATACCCGGGCAGTATGCACGACCCCTTCATCATGGCACACTCAACGATTCCTGACCTCTTCCAGATGCCCCCACTGGCTGGCGGATTGGCTCCTGGGTGACAGGTGGTATTCACTACAGTCGTGGCTGGTGACGCCTATCCGGAGGCCACAGAATGACGCCGAGACCCTCTACAACGAAGCCCATGCAGCAGCCAAGGGTGTGATTGAGCGGTGCTTCGGCATCCTGAAGATGCGGTTCAGGTGCCTGGACTGCTCTGGAGGAGCTCCCCAGCATGGCACTGGGAAGGTCGCCTGCATCATGGTGGCCTACTGCGTCCCCCACAACATTATGCAGCAGAGGGGTGACGTGGTGAAGGAGGAGAATGAAGTCCAGGCCTCCTCCAATGAGGAGGATGTGGGGTAGGGCAAGGATGGGCAGGACCAACACACGGGATGCTCTGATCACCTCCAGGTGGACCAACTGGGTGGGGTCTGACCTGGCCAGGGCACAGACACATCACTCTATGCCCACAACCCCTCCCACCCCCACCCCCAGCAAACTCCTCCGTGATTCCTACCTGCCACACTACAGGGGTGTGAGCCCTGGGTTGGCAGTAACAGCAGATCAGGTCCATGAGATGGAGGATGATGACAACCCGCTCTGCGATGAGTTCTGGTGCCCCACATCATATGACAATGTCTGACTCCTGCTCACGGTAGCACCTTCTACCATCCATGTGGGTGGACATTTTCAGGATGGCAATGTGTAACTAGCAGAGTACCACAAGGATCCATGCTGGGCCACAATTATTTACAATATAGATTAATGGCTTGAACGAGAGAAGTGAATGCACTATTGGCACGACAGTATGGTGGCACAATGGTTAGCACTGCTGCATCACAGTGCCAGGGACCCAGGTGAAATTCCAGCTGAAGATGATTGTTTGTGTGGAGTCTGCACTTTCTCCCCTTGTCTGCATGGGTTTCCTCCAGATGCTCCAGTTTCCTTCAACATTCTAAAGATGTGCAGTTTAGGTGGATTGGTCATGCTAAATTGCCCCTTAGTGTCCAAAGATGTGCAGGTTAGGTGGGGTGACAGGGATAGGGCTGGGGAGTGGGCTTAGGTGGAGTGTTCTTTCAGAGGGTCAGTGCAGATTCAATGGGATTAATGGCCTCCTTCTGCACTGTAGGAATTCTATGGTTCTATTCTAGCTGGGAAGGCAAGTGGTGAGGATGACACAAAGAGTCGCCAGAAGGACACAGGCAGGTTAAGTGAGTGGGTTAAAACCTGGCAATTTGAATATAATGTAGGAAAATGTGAAGTTATGTACTTTGATTGGAAGAATAAAGGACCTGACTATTATTTAAATGGAGAAAGACTGCAGAATACTACAATGTTTTTTTTTCACAGTGCATAAGGAGCCCATTCAGCTCATCGAGTCTGCACCGAACCTCTGAAGGAGGGTCCCCCACTCCCCCATCCTATCCCCATAACCCCACCTAATCTTTGGACACTAAAGGACAATTTAACATGGCCAATCCACCTAACCTGCAGATCGTTGGACTGGGTTCTTGTGCTGCGTTCTTGTGCATAAATTACAAAGAGTTAACATGCAAGTTCAGCAGGCAATTGGGAAGGCAAATGGAATGTTGGCCTTTATTTAAAAGGAAATTAAGTTTGAAATAGGAAAGTCCTGCTAAAACTATACAAGGTACTAGTTAGACCGCATCTAGAATACTGTAAAGTTTTGGTCCCCTTATCTAAGGAAGGGTGTGTTCGCATTGGAGGCAGTCCAGAGAAGGTTCACTCGGTTCATCCTGGGTATGGAGGGATTTTCTTATGAGGAGAGGTTAAGTAGGTTGGGCCTGTACTGATTGGAGTTTAGAAGAATGAAAGGCGACCTTATGGAAACAGATAGGATCCTCAGGGGGCTTGACAGGGCAGATACTGTGAGGAAGTTTCATCTTGTGGGAGAGTCTAGGACCAGAGGGCAGAATCTCCGCATAAGGGGCCGCCCATTTAACACAGGGAAGAGGAGGAACTTCTTCTCTCAGAGGGTAGTAAATCTGTTCCACAGAGAACTATACAGACTGGGTTGTTAAGTATGTTCAAGGTTGAGGTAGACAGATTTTAATCAGTAAGGGAATCAGGGGTTATGGGGATAAGGCAGGAAAATAGATTGAGGATTATATAAGTCAGCCATGATCTCATTGAATGGCGGAGCAGACGTGAAGAGCTGAATGGCCTACGTCTGCTCCTAAGGTCTTGTGGTTTTGTCATCGAAGTTCATTGAAATTTCAGATCTTCTGCCTTTTCTGCCTTTAATATATCAGTGGACGATACAGCTGTGACAGTCTTCCCAACCGTTGAAGATCATTCCTCTTCTGAAGCTCTTTCCCTGTTTCCTTCGAGGGAGCAACAATTTCCTCAGTCTCCAGAATTCTCCTCTTCTAGTCCCAGGAATTCTAAAGAGTGGTGCTCTTCTCTTGGATCAGTCTTTCATTGAAAAGCCTTTGTTGTCTTCACACTTTAGTCAGCCTGAAACCTATACTCAATTCCCAAATTGGGAGAGATGCAGTGTAAAGGGTTAACAGATGGGATATGCTAATGTATGATGCAAGCGATGATGTACCAGTGACATCAGTCAATCATGTGTTAGAGAGAGAGAGAGGGAGATTGGATGTACTTTGTAACCTGTTTAAAAATAGTACCAGACAATGTTTACATTCTGTTAATCACCAAATGCCGCGCCAAGAGTCCATGATAGAAGGACCATCTCACACAATTTTCACCTGGTATAAAATGGAACTTATATAGCAAGGAAGAGGAACAGGCTTGGAGCTTTAATATTTGGTGCATTGTGAATTAGTTTCAATGTATGGCATTGATCAGAGACATGTGTGATTAACTGTGTAAGATCACGTCAGGTTACAGTGCTTCGGAATTAAAGTGGGGTAGTTTGTGAAATATAATACAAGGGATAAAGAAAGAAAAAAATAACTTTAATTTGTATGTCACATAATACATAATAATATACAAAAGACGTGCTGTTAGGTGAATTGGACATTCTGAATTCTCCCTCAGTGTACCCGAACAGGCGCCGTAGTGTGGCGACTAGGGGATTTTCACAGTGGCTTCATTGCAGCGTTAATGTAAGCCTACTTGTGACAATAATAAAGATTATTATCATTATTATTATGAACAACTGCAGTCACTATTGTCATATCAGCTGCCTATCTATTTGCAGCAACATGCACTATACAGGAAATTAATGAATGAGATGATAATCTGTTTAGGGTTATTCTGGTTGAGGGAAAGATGCTGGGTTATCAGGAAAACTCCCTTGCTCTTCCATAAAAAGTGGCAAGGTATCGGACGTGATCTACCCGAATGGGAACAGAGTGCCGTAGCGCGATTAGCTGGGTTGTTCCTGGCACTCGGAGCACCGAGCCACCCTACCATTGGCAAAATGCTGACAGATCCATAAAATGATCCTTAATCGGGCCCTGGAGTAGATAGCTGATTCGCATCACTGCCCATCTTTAGGAAACATCCTTGTTGGTGTGTCTGCATTGGGGAGCTCTGCTGGTGCAGCTCCCTGCTCTTTTACCGTCACCCACCCCTCTGTTTTCAGCACCAGCTGGTAAAACTCTGTCCAACGTGTCAGCCAGTTCATGTGTTCTGGTCTTGGAGAGTGGAGCTTAAATCTATGACCCAGAGGCAACAGTGCTATCAACTATGCTAAGCAGACATCAAAATACCCAGAGAACTGATAAGAAACATTGTAGGATATTTTTTAAATAAAAATGTAAGTAGACAGCTCGATTGACATTTAGGAATATCCCCAATATAAATAAATAGACATTAGACTAATAGCCAGAAAAATAACACAGAGGGGCATGTGAAGAAAAAGGGACGTTGCCAGATCCTGATAATTTGACTATGATGCAGTTGAGTTAGTTTTAAATATCAAAGGACTATTACCTGTCAACTGTCAATGTCTGTCTCATCTAAAATTCATTCTTGTCTCTCAGCATTACTTGTTCCTGATGTTCATAGATATCCAAGTCTTTATACATATAATGAGTGTGTGACTGCAGACATGAATGTGAAAAATCAGAATTATTTTTTTAACTATTGCATTCCAAAGATGCATCAAAGAACATCTGACTAAACAATTAATATAATCTTGTTGCTGCTACATATGCGAACAAGGATTCGACTTAACATTTCAAACTATCTCTGTAATGTAATATGTATGGTAAGGAATGTACCAAAACATATTGAATTACTGTCGATTCAGTAACTACAGATGAAAGAGGAACAGGAATGGACTACATGGCCCCTCAAGCCTGTTCTGCCATTCAATAAGATGACAGCTGGTCTTCCCCCTCAACTCCACCTTATTCCCACACCCGTTGACCCTCTTACTGAGTTTCAACGCAAGAATAGAATTTTGGTGACATCAAATTCTAATCTGATGGAAGGTGGTATTCCGGAACAGTTTATGTGGGATTTTACACACATGTATTCAAAGAACTAAAGCTGGAGGCACTTTCCAGTTACAGCTCAAGGTGGGGGATTAGGGAAAATAACCACTTGCATAGGTCATACATATTACCCCCTCCATACATAAGGGCCGGGATTCTCCAAAATCCCGGACAAGTGTTGACGTCAGCATCAAATCCGGCGCAAGCAACGCCAGCGTCAGCGGGCCTCCAGGCCCAGGCATTCACCTCTTCTTCAGGGGCTTGTATGGCGCAGGACTACTGTCCACTCGAAAGCCAGAGCACCATGGCGGGTGGGTCCACGCATGTGCGTGGGTTGCCGTCTCCGTGCCGGCCCCCAGGCAATATGGTGGAGCCCTACAGGGGCTCGGCGTGGAGGAAGATAGGCCCCCTGCCCCAGAATCGGCCCACCCGCCAATCGGTAGGCCCAGATCGTGGGCCTAGCCACCGTGAAGGCCCCCTCCGGGGTCGGATCCCTCCGCCCCCCACCCCACCCCCACCAGGACGGCCCCCGCAGCCAGAACTCTGAGGTCGCGCCAGGTGGGACCATACGTAACCCATGACGGCGGGACTCGGCGGAAATCAGTGGGCACTTGGCCCGTCAAGCGTGGAAAATGGCTGGGGGGGCCGCTTTCAGTGACCAGAGAATTGGCGGCCTGTCGTCGGAGCAGAGTGGCGCGATTCTCACGCCTTCCCTGCGATTCTCTGACCCGGCTCGGGATCGGAGAATCCCGGCCATAATCTACAGTACAGGAACAGGCCATTTGGCCATCTGGTATATAATGGTATTCGAACACGTCTGGAGTCTGCTCCAAATCTAATGCACTTTAAAAACATTATTTTGTGGTACGTGAGCAAAGCCATCAAGGCCAGCATTCGTAGCTCATCCCTAATTACTCTTGAGAAGGTAATAGTTAGCCACCTTCTTGAACTGCTGCAGTCCATCTGGTGTGGGTACACCCACAAAGCTCTTAGGAAGGGAGTCCCACCACCGACATTGAAGGATTGGCGATACAGGTGCAAGTCAGGATGGTTTGTGACTTGGAGGGGAACTTGTAGGTGGTGGTGGTCACAGGTTTGAAAGGTGCAATCATAGAAGCCTTGGTGAGTTGCTGTAGCGCATCTTGTAAATGGGACACTGCGGCCACTGTGCATCAGTGGTGGACAGAGTGAATACTTAAGGTGGCAATGGTTCAAATATTTACAATATGTCTTATTACATGTCTCCTATTGTTTTTGCCTAAAGAAAACTAATGATCTATTAACTTTGAGAGGTTAGGATCACGTAAACAATTTTTGTTGGCTCCCCACCTTCCTCCCACAAGCCCACCGAGAAGCGATAACAGGCCTTATGCACCTGCAAATTGGGCAATGGCCTGAATGCGAGTTTGCAAGTTACAAGGGACTGTGCTGAACGTCGTATTGTACTAACCATTCACCACTGTATTACACTGTATCACGCTGTTGCCCATGTGGGCTCCACCTATGGACCATTGTACGATATTACACAGAATGTATCATGTTGGTGCCCTTGTGGGCTCCGCCCCTGACTCCGCCCCCTTGAGGGGAGGTATAAAGAGCAGCTGACCTGTAGGCGGCTCTCACTAGCAGAGCGGTCTGCAGGCAGGCACTGTTCTAGTCGATTAAAGCCACTGTTCACCTCAACTCTCTGTCTTGCGTGAATTGATGGTCGCATCATGGACGAAACCAGTTTTTATTCTTCGCAGAGTGCTTTAGTCTATCAAACCGATTGCCCTTCAACTGTTTCCACAGCCTTTAAAGCACTTTAAATTTTAAAATGCTCCTTGCCCATCGCAACATTGGATACCAAGAATATTACTGTTCTTCAGGTAAAAACTGTAGGAAACATACTCCAAGTAGTTACATAACATTACTCACCTGCCCAAACTTGTGTTGAAAATTAGATGCCTGAGATTTCTTCCAATGGGACATGCTGAATTCTGCTCATATTACCCCAGGACCCAGGTATTATTAGCATGGAAAATCTTGACTGTTGTGTGGAAGTTCTCAAATTGTGATGGTCCGCTCCATTGGAATGATTAACAGTAATTTCTCTTATGGAGTAGGAGTGCTGGGGAGGTACAGGACAGAGGTCGACAAAAAATGTTAACACAACTAAGTCACAGCAACAGAAGACCATCTTCCCTGCATGCGATTTAGAGCATTATTGGAACTGTTGTAAATAAAATGATTCCACAGTTTCAATGTTAATATGAACAGTGCAAATATTCTGCACTGAGATATTTTCTATTTTATTAATTACGATTTTGTAGCAATTCAACTACATATAATGTTCTTCTTACAGTTCAAAAGTCAAATGCTGAAAAATTAAGCACTGTACACCACATGTCACTCCTGCACTTTTGGTGTATTAAGTGTTTTCATCACTCTTAATTTCTGTATTCATTCATCATTCTCTGACAAAAATGTGCCTCTATTTTTGTACTTCTTTTGTTTATTGCCTCTTATTTTTAAGTCCAGCACATTATTGTATATATTTGGAAATTTGTACTGAAGAACGTCAAAATGGCCCAAGTGGTGACCTTTGACCTGGAAGCAGTAGAGTAAGGACATTTTTTAATGTCTTTAAAATGTCCAGAGTTTGTCATTGTTTTAAGGATGTTTGCAAGTTACTTTTAAAAAGTTTGCATGAATTATAAAAAGATCAATTCCAATATTCCTGCATAATAAGAAATATTGGTCCATGTGACCTGGTGACACTTGACCTGGAAGCATTCCCAACAGGAGGAATTATTGACATATGAATACCAGATGGCTGGCAGACATAAAGAGGAGCTGAAGACAGTAGGCAATCAATATGACAGATTCAGTAGCTCTTGGAGGCACTGTGCAAACTGGCTGAAAAGGCCAAAACCATGGAAGGTTATGTGAATAGCTCAGAAGTGATAAAGAGCTGGTGTTTGCCAAAAGTGGCCAAATTGTGAACTAGAATATTATTCATTGGCTGATTAAAAGGAATTCTGGAAAGCTGTGCCATCAGGGTTGTCATGACCTAAGGGAGAGAGGATGCATAGAGTGGTGCCTTGCTGATGATAATCACACCTGTGAAACTTGGGGGTGAAAGCTATTATCATATAGGACTACTGACCTATCCTGCATGAATAAAGAAAGCACAGTGTGTAACTATGTAGCCATGCAATGCCATACATGCTGAAGGGGAATGTTTGTGGTTGTATAAGAAGTATCTTTGTTGCAATGACAAATTAATAATAATAATCCTTTCATTGTCACGAATAGACTTACATTAACACTGCAATGAAGTTACTGTGAAAAGCCCCTAGTTGCCACATTCCGGTGCCTGTTCGGGTACACAGAGGAAGAATACAGAATTCTCAGCTGGTACAGGAATTGAACCCACGCTGCTGGCCTTGTTCTGCATCACAAACCAGCGGTCTGGCCCACTGAGCTAAACTAAATCATTTTATTTAAAATATAATTTGCTTGTTAATTTATGATGTGGGCATGCCGGTGTTGGACTGGGGTGAGCACAGTAAGAAGTCTTACAACAGCCTCTGATCTCCGGGTAAGCGTTCTCCATGGCGGTCTTCAGGACATGCGACAACGCAGAATTGCCAAGCAAAAACTTATAGCTAAGTTCCGCACGCATGAGTGCGGCCTCAACCGGGATCTTGGATTCATGTCGCATTACATTCACCCCCCACCATCTGGCCTGGACTTGCAAAATCCTACCAACTGTCCTGGCTTGAGACAATTCACACCTCTTTAACCTGGATCACCCCCTATCTCTGGATCTGTAATGATTTGATTACCCGCAAATGCTCGCATTCCAAGCATTGTCTGGCATCTCTGACTTTGTCGATATAAATGTTTCTGGAACATACCTCTCCATTCACCTGAGGAAGGAGCTGTGCTCCAAAAGCTCGTGTTTGATACAAACCTGTTGGACTTTAACCTGGTATTGTAAGACTTCTTACTTGTTAATTTATGCATCATTTGAATCATCCTTACAAGAATCGTACAATATGCAGTGCAGAAGGAGACCATTCGGCTCATCGAGTCTGCACCAGCCCTCGGAAAGAGCACCCCACTTAAGCCCACTCCACCATATCCCCGCAACTCAGCAACCCCACCAGACACCAAGAGGCAATTTAGCATAGCCAATCCACCTAACCTGCACATCTTTGGACCTTGAGAGGAAACTGGAGCACCGAGAGGAAACCCACGCAGACACAGGCAGACTCCGCATAGACAGTGACCTAAGCCGGGAATCGAACCTGGTGCGCTGGAGCTGTGAAGCAAGTGTACTAACCATTGTGCTACTGTGCCGTCCCAATTGATTCTGATTTGTGTTCAGTAAAAGTTGCAAAAATTCAAACCTTGTTGGTAATTTCTTCATTTGGGGTCATTCAGTAAATTTGTGTTTACAGTTCCCTATGGGGATCGGAACACGCATCAAGAAAAAATCCTGAGTGCTAAAGTGAAAATGCTCATTATATAAAATCACTTGAGAGTTCCTTCCAACTCTTGATCCATCTGATGTGGGATTGTTATGATAAGGTAGATAGCGTGACATCAATCCATCTACACTTTCACTTTTGTTCCATCATCCAACAGGAAATTACAGTTGATCTGCAACTATGCTTCTATTCAATTATTGACTACTTAAGTTTCAAGTTTCCTCCTCCAAGAGACCAATATTCAAATATGCTGTGCAACCCAACAATAGACTTCTGTTGCCTATACAGCAGTTCAAACTGCATTTATGCTACAATAAACTATTTATAAGCAGTGCTTTGTGGCGACCTTCTTGACTCTCCCAAGATCTTATTCTACTGCTTTTGGTCATTGATGTGCTTGAGACACTCGGTCAACATATATTTAAGAAGTCAACTAATATGACAGATGACTCTGTTTGGCTTAACTGGGGATGGGGAGGGGAGCAGAGAACATTGGACCTGCAAGGAACACACTTTCAGGACAGAGGATAAAAGAGAACACGGGGCTCGAGGCCTTCACCTTCCTTCATGACCTGCGACCACTGTTCAGTCAGCGCACTGAGTTTGAAAGAAATTCAGAAGTGACGTCACTGGCAAGTGATAAGCTGATGGTGAGCAACTGATATTCTGTCCACGACATCTTTGTCAATCTCCACCTATCACTAGCCCTCCATCCTGCCCCACTTCTCCACCTATCCCCTCACAACAGTATAAATCTGACCCAAATCTCTCCAGCTTTGACAAAGAGTCATCCAGACTCGAAACGTTAGCTCCCTTCCCTCTCCACAGATGCTGTCAGACCGGCTGAGATTGTCCAGTATTTTCTGTTTTTGTTTCAGATTCCAACATCCGCAGTAATTTGCTTTTAACTGATATTGGGGGTCAAAGTCTAAACAGCTGCAGCTAAAAACAACGTATTATTTGTTGGGGAAAGTATTACTTTTAGATTTGTTCTCGTCTAAGGCGTACATTTTTACTTTTAAGACACGTCAGGTGGGGGCAGCCGAATGGAATGTGTGGCCTGTCATATGTGAGGTACCTTGGACCCTACAAGTGTTCTGGATGACCACATATGTAGGAAGTGCTCCCAGCTGCAGAAACTGGAGCTCTGAGTTTCGGATTTTTTGCAGCGGCTGAAGATACTGTTGTGCATCCACAAGGCTAAATGTTATGCGGATAGCATGTTTAGAGAGGTGGTCACACCACAGCTCAAGGGACCAGAGGAAAAAAGGAAATGGGTGATCACCCGACAGTCCAGGAAGAACTGTCAGGTAGTGCAGGAGTCATCTGGGGTCCCATTCACAAATTGGTATTCCATTTGGAAGCTGATGAAGGGGCTGATACCTCAGAGGATTGGAGTCAGAACCAAGCTTCTGGCACTACCAACGGCCTGATTGTACAGGGGGGAGGAAGAAGAAGAAAAGAAGAGCAATCGAAATAGGGGGTTCATTGGTCAGGGGAGCAGACAGGTATTTCTGCAGCCAAAGACGTGACTCCAGGATGGTGTGTTGCCCCCCCTGGTGCCAGGGTCAGGCATGTCACTGAACGACTGTCGGGTATCCTAAAAGTGGAGGATTAAAAGGTCAGAGATCGTCATACATGTTGGTACCAAGGATATAGGTTGAATGCAGGACAAGGCCTTGCATCAAGAATTCAGGGAGCTGGGCCTGTAAGGTTGTAATCTCTGGATTACTCTTAGTGCCACATGCTAGCGAGTATAGAATTAGGAAAATAAGGCAGATGAATGTGTGGCTCAAGAGTTGGTGCGGGAGTAAGGGTTTTAGACTCTTGGATCACTGGGACCGTTTCTGAGGAAGGTAGGACATATACAAGAGGGACGGTCTACACCTGAACCACATTGGGACCAACATCCTTGCCGGTAGGATTGCTCATGTTGTTGGGAGTAGTTTAGGCTAGTTTGGAAGGGGGAGGGGAATACAGAGTATTAGTAAAATAAAGACACATCATGAGATAGTAAAGGAAGCAAGTCAGAGCAAGTTCAGACATGTTGAATATCAAGAGAATAAGACAAGGCTTGGTGGTCTTCACTTTAATGCTAGGTGTGTAATAGACAAGACTGATGAGTTAAGGGTGTGGATTGACACATGGAATTGTGATATTGTTGCCATCACAGAGACATGGTTAAGGGAAGGGCAGAACTGGCAACTTAACATTCGGGGTATAGGATCTTTAGGCAAGACAGAGTACGGTGTCAGTGGTGTTGCACTATTAATAAAAGTATCAATTACTGCAGTAAGGAGAGATGATACAAGAAAATAAGGACTAGGAGCAGGAATTGGCCATCTGGCCCCTCTAGCCTGATCTGCCATTCAATAAGATCATGACTGATCTTTTTGTGGACTCAGCTCCATTTGCTCACCCGCTCGCCATGACCCTTAATTCCTTCACTGTTCAAAAATCGATCTATCTTTGCTTTAAAAACATTCAACCGGGTAGCCTCAACTGCTTCACTGGGCAGGGAATTCCACAGATTTACACCCTTTGGGTGAAGAAGTTTCTCCTCAACTCAGTGCTAAATCTGCTACCCCTTATTTTAAGGCAATGGCCCCTAGTTCTAGTTTCATCCGCCAGTGGAGACAACTTCCCTGCTTCTATCTTAACTATTCCCTTCATAATTTTATATGTTTCTGTCATATATCCCCCCCGACTTCTTGTAAATTCCAATAAGTATAGTTCCAGTCTACTCAGTCTTTCCTCATAAGCCAATCTCAACTCCAGAATCAACCTAGTGAATCTCCTCTGCACCCCCTCCAGTGCCAGTACATCTTTTCTCAAGAAAGGAGACCGAAACTGTGCATAGTACTCCAGGTGTGGCCTCACCAGCATCCTATACAGCTGCAACATAAACTCCCTGTTTTTAAACTCCATCCCACCGACAATGAAGGACAAAACTCCATTTGACTTCTTAATTACCTGCTGCACCTGCAAACCAACTTTTTGTGATTCATGCACAAGGACACCCAGGTCCCTCTGCACAGCAGCATGCTGCAGTGTTTTGCCATTTAAATAATAATCTATTTGCCCACTCACTTAAACTTTTATATCCCTCTACAGACTTTCAGTGTCCTCTGCACACTTTACTCTACCATTCACCTTAGTCATGATGTGGAGATGCCGGTGTTGGACTGGGGTGAGCACAGTAAGAAGTCTTACAACACCAGGTTAAAGTCCAACATGTTTGTTTCAAATCACTAGCTTTCGGAGCACTGCTCCTTCCTCAGGTGAATGAAGAGGTATGTTCCAAAAACATATATATTTACAAAGTCAAAGATGCAAGTCGTTACATTGAATGTGAGCATTTGCAGGTAATTAAGTCTTTACAGAGACAGAGAGAGGGGTAACCCCAGGTCAAAGAGGTATGAATTGTCTCAATCCAGGACAGTTGGTAGGATTTTGCAAGCCCAGGCCAGATGGTGGGGGGTGAATGTAATGCAACATGAATCCAAGGTCCTGGTTGAGACCATACATGCGTACGCCACATCCACCAGTTCCCTGTTATCCACCACACTAGAAAAGTCCTCAAAGAATTCCAATAAATGAATTAAACATGAACTACCTTTCATGAACCCATGCTGCGTCTTCCCAATGGAACAATTTCCATCTGGATGTCTCACTATTGCTTCCTTGATGATAGATTCAAGCATTTCCGCCACTACAGAAGTTAAGCTAACTGGCCTATAGTTACCCGCTTTTTGTCTATTTCCTTTTTAAAACAATAGCATCACATTTACTGTTGTCCAATCTGCCAGAACTGCCCCAGAGTCCCGTGAATTTAGATAAATTACCACGAGTGCATTTGCTATTTCCCCCGCCATCTCTTTTAGTACCCTGAGATGCATTCCATCAGGGCCAGGAAACTTGACTACCTTTCGCCCCATTAACTTGCTCAACGCTACCTCGTTTGTGATAATGATCATTTTTAAACCCTCACCTGCCTTAGCCTCCTTGCTATTAATTATTGGCATGTTACTCGTGTCTTCCACTGTGAAGACTGACACAAAATACCTCTTCAATGCCTCTGCCATTTCCTCATTATTAAACTTCCTTCTCATCCTCTAAAGGACCGATGTTTACCCTAGCCATTCTTTTTCGTTGTATATATTTGGAGAAAAGTTTGCCTTTATATTCTGGTGGTTTGGCACAAAATAATGGCCACGATACCGGTGTGTGGTGTAAAAGTGAACCCATAAGACATGGGAGCAAAATTAGGCCACTCGGCCCATCGAGTCGGCTCCGCCATTCAATCACGACTGATATTTTCTCATCCCCATTCTCCTGCCTTCTCCCCATAACCCCTGATCCCCTTTTTAATCATAAACCTATCTATCACTGTCTTAAAGACACTCAGTGAATTGGCCTCGACAGCCTCCTGCGGCAAAGAGTTCCACAGATTCACCCCCCTCTGGCTGAAGAAATTCCTCCTCATCTCTGTTTTAAAGGATCATCCCTTTAGTCTGAGATAGTGTCCTCTGGTTCTAATTTTTCCTACAAATGGAAACATCCTCTCCATGTCCACTATCCAGGCCTCGCAGGATCCCTTCTTATCCTTCTAAACTCCAATGAGTACAGACCCAGAGTCCTCAAACGTTCCTCATACGACTGGTTCTTCATTCCAGGACCCCACATGACAAGTTTTTTTGGGAAGCTGAAGAGGCAGCCAACACCTGAACTGTTGTCTTTAGCTAAAGCTCAGAGAAGTCCATCAGGAGCTGAAGAGGTTTCAGAAGGATACTAGGTTCATGCAGCTGTGGCTCAGAGGAACCCATGGGGGAGTTGGGGCTCAGGGACGTCCAGCATCAGTAGTTGTTTTGTGCAGCTGGGAGTTGAGACTCAGAGAAGACCAAGGGCAGTGCTGTCCTGCTCAGAGAATCTAGGTAGCTGAGGTAATTCCCATGATTCCTTGCTGTGGTTTGGCCTTCTCAATCGTGTGGGATAAATTTGGGAGAAGAGATTGAACAGGTGGGAGGTGAGCAGTCACTGGGGCAGTCTGAATTAGAGCTTGAAAGAGAGGAATTGAAATCCCTTGTGAGGAAGGCAGATTTTTAAAGAATGTTTTTGTCTCACAGTGATCACTGATGTCTGAGTGGATTGCTGAGAAATTAATATATTGGTGGCATCTGTTATTTAATATGCAGTTTGTGGTGTGTTCAACTATATTTTTCATGTTAATTCATGTTTATCTTATTAATTTTGGAGGAATATATGGTAGATAGTGTTAACTGTTAGCTTTGCTGACTTTTGTACATTTTTTCTGTCCGTTAAAAACTCCATGGCATTATTTTGTGAGGAATTCTGAATTTCAACTATTTTAAGACCCTAAGCAAATCACAACAAAATTGGGGCCTCGTCTGGGATTGTAACACTTCCCATTGAGATTCCTGTTCTAATTGAGGAACCTGGCATTGGGAAAGGGGTTGCCTGTTGAGAGCTACCACTCATTCCTTGCATCTGACCTGCTGCTCCCCTGTCCTTCATCAATAACCCCTTCCCTGTGACCCCTAACTAGCCCACACTCACCTGTCCTCAGGTGTCCAAAGATGACAGTTGATGAAGGCAGAATTACTAACAGCAACTACTGCTCTTGATTGTGTCATCGAAAATATTAATCTACCGACCTATGATTGGCCATCAGCCCTTGGAGGCAGCACTCACACTCTATTGGGGACTTAATTTGGTGGGAGGTCCAGCAGTGCCCCAACTTAAGTGCCTGATTACACTGAAATATCATTGCACACCCCTTGGGGAGGTGACACAGGTTTCTGACCAGTTCTCCCACGTTACCTACACATAATTCCACCTATCCATGGGTTATGCGCCAGGGTTTAGCCATTTCAATGGAGCTTGTTTCTAATATTATGGGCCAGGGTTTAGAAACCTCCAAAGTATATTATGGAATTCACCTGACCTCTGACTGTTTATTGATTTTGGTTATGATGAGCGCAAGAGCTTGCCTTTCAGGTGTTATTCAACAGAGTTCTTGGGTGCTTTTAATCAAAAAACAAGACTAATCTACGAATATAGTTAACATTTGTATAAACACACACAGTAAGAATTTATATCAACAACAAACATAAAGACCCCACACAGCTACAGTAATCTATGTATAACCCTTAATGAATTCCCCCTTAACTGTTCCAATTCAATAACAAAATCCAAGTAAAACCAGAAACCCCTTTTCAAAGGTGAGGCCCAGCACACGGCATTCTTACTGGTATAAGACTTATTATTGATAGTCTTGTTCCCCTTTTCAAACAGCAGGTTTGAATTCCTTCCAGAAAGCAATTATCTCTTTTAAGTTATCAAGCAGTCTGGAAACAGCTTTGAAAATGAACATTGAGAAATACTTCTTTCAACCTGTGTAGTTCAAAACTAGTCCAAACTCAAAGCAAAAGTAAAATCAACTCACAGAGCCACAGCCAGCTACACCCACACAATTACATCACTGAAGCCATGTGATAAGACAAAAACATTCCTTAAAGGGACACTCCCATGACACATGTGTTACAAAAAGTAGACAGTTTTAACTTCTATTGGCTAGATCATCACCTGCAGCAAGATGTAATGATTGGTGTTGAAGCTTTAATATTTTAATTTGCCTCTTCTCAGCAGAGTAACTTACATTAGCACAAACAAACTGTAAAAGTAAGTGATCTTAGCTCACTTACTCTCACTAGTCCAGTTCCCCTTTTAAATATGTTTGTTTCTCTCCTCTTGTGACATGGCATTTGATCCAGTTGTCTACTGTTAAAAATTTAGTCGAGCCGTACACACATACCATCTCAGGTTTGGTGGTAATGGTCATTTCCTTAAGTGGTTTGATCGTCTTTTATGGTAGTTGACTCACATAATGGATAATTCAGGAATGTAACAATCTTATTGTATTTGTGATCTGGGCTGTTATGCATGTATCTCTTCAATCTTTCTGACTGCAATTGGATTGCCACTGGGCAAGATGCTACTTGTTTTCAATCGATATATTTTGTTGTTACATAGAAAAACACACCTAAATATTTCTGATCAGGGTACCGTGATGCAACAGTTATGTTATTGGACAAGGAATCCAGATGTTCAAAAGAAATCTAGAAATAAAAATCTTACATCAGTGGGAGTGATCACAAAGATGCCATATAGTCGTATAAAGCCAAGGGGTTCACTTTACGGAAGGAAGTCTGCAATCCTTACATTGTCTGGTCTATGTGGGACTCCGGTCTCAAACCGACAGAACTGATTCATAACTAGACTCTGATGTGTGCCAGCAATGCACTTGGTTGTATTAAACTGCTCCACCACCTTCTTAGTGCCACTAGGATTGGTCAGACTCAATAGCAATGCCCACACTGAGAATGAGGATAAGAGATCAGACCATTTAGTTCAATCAGTAAAACAGATCTTTGTGTATATATTGACATATAGTGCCTCAATTGGCCTTCAAGGATATTAGGCATGCTCGATGTAGTGCTCAATAATCAGCAAGAACCAATACAACAAAAACTCCTTTTAATCATGTTTTGTACTTCAATATTTTACATGTGTTCTTGTTGCCTTGATTATTAAGTAATAATTATACTTACTTTAGATATTGTAATCCATTGTTGACTGCATCTATTAATTATCATTTTGATCTCATGGTTTTGCTTTGTAATTGTGTGTCACTTTTCTGTTATTCGGAACCAAAGATTTAAAAAGCCATGAATTCTCAGGAATATAGGTGACTATACTCATTTTCAACTGCTCATAATATGATCATTTTCAAAATTTTTACATTAGTAAAACTAGATGTTGCTCACTGCTCACCACTGCCTCCTCCTCTCATTATGTCCAATGATTTATCACATCGAAAAATCAGCAGTGACAGCCCACTTTCTTGGGTGAAAAGCTCAAAAGACACATCGAAGCTCAGGGCTCAATGGAAGGTATTTGATGTCAATAGCATTTGACACATGCAGGTTTGATATGTTCGCTGCTTCTAAGTGATGCCAAAAGAATGCATCTTGTGAGAATAGCATTAAGAAAAGGACAAAGATCTAAACGAGTTCAGATAATTGCTGTTAGCTGTGCAAGGTCACCTTCAAGTCCCACACAGGAAGCACTTCCACCTCGCTACCAAAGCAAGGGAAAGTAGTTCTGTTAATGTTCAGTCAAAACTGTAAAACACAAAATGTTTCAGTCATATTATTTCTCTCTTGTCTCTCTTCATGCTATCTACCAGCTCACCTTTACCATGAGACCGACCTTTGGTCTTGACCCTTTTGCCAAATTGATTTAGCCACCTGAATTTTCTATCTGGCCTCCATGCTCGCTGATTTTGTCACCACTTTCCCCCCTTCAGGTACAGTCCCTTCTCTTTCAATTTGGTTGGCATCACCTCCCTCTTCAAAAAACAAACCCTTCCCCTTTCCAGGTAAGCTACATTCTATTTTACACATCCCTTCTTGAGTGTGTTGTTTCCCAAATCTCTGTTCATCTTTGTTGCAACTGCATGTTTCAACTTATGCAATCAGGTTCCCCTCCCTGCCACCACATTTAGCAAGTCTGTCACACAGGACATCCTCTGTGGTTGTAATCATAGTGCACCATCCCTCTATATTCTGCTCAACCTGTCTGCATTCTTAATACTATTGGCCACACATTTCTCAAAAGCACCTCTACTCCATTGTCCAGCTGAGCAGGTCTGCTTTTGCCTGGTTCCAATGTGACCTATCAAATCATAGGCCTCGATTGTCCACTTTGTGACACCGGCAATGTGTATCGCGATTGGGGGAGAATAGCGAGTAATCAAATAATCGCAGTTTGCAACTGGCGCCGATTCTGACTGTGTACTCCGGTTCCTCGGTGTCGACAATATCAAGGTTTGCGCACCACACCTGCGGATCCATGCAAACCATCATTGGCATGGATTTCAATAACATTAGCTGCTTGGACAAGATATTCTCCACCATTCTGCGATGCTCCAACCCTCTTAGGCGGAAGTCTTGTAGATGTGACGAAGTGGGAACAGGAGGCTAAAAAGCATTCAGAAATCCTCAGAAATTGTAGGACTTGCTGGGGTTTGTTTCCCGGGCCGGGTGCAGTAGCGGGGAGCAATGTGCTGCCAAATCCGTGAAAGGGGTGTCCCCTTTGGGATCAGGGTAGGTTTGCGCAGACCAGCTTTGCTGCAGTATGTTTTTTAAATGCACCACTTTGGTGCTCCTTACTCCCCTGGATGTTCACTCTGCTGAGTGCTGCCTATGCTCGTTGAATGTTCAGAAGGCCTCTGGTCATTGGGGAGCCCACCCAGGCCACCCCTCTGGACATCCCCATACCCCAGCTATTTCATTAAGAAGATGGGTGTGGCCAAGCTCAATCAGGGACCCACCAGTTATTGGCACTCCTCAGAAGCACTGCCCACTGTAGGGGAAGAGCAGAGCTCATCCCAACCAGAGGACACCTACACTGTGGCTTTTGGAATTTTCCCTGGTTCTCACTCTCAGGGCAGAGGCCTCACCAGTGACCCCCACTGGATTACCAGCTGTCTCCTCCTGGTAAGGCTGGCAGTGCTGACTACCTCTGCCACCACCTCCTGGGCGGTGTTCACGAGGGCAGGTTTGAGTCTGTGGCCCACCTTGGGGAAGAGGATGTCCCATCTCTCCTCACTGGCATGGACCTGTCAGTCCACCTCAGACTCCCGACCTCGGGCGGGGGGGGGGGCATCTCTTCCGGGAGCCATCTTGGGTGGTGAGTGGAGCACTTAAAAACAGCTCCAGCTGCCATGCTCTTTAGCGCTAACTGCAGCCCCAGTGGTGAGAATGCCCACTGGGCTGGTAATTGTTCTGAATTCATGCTAGCAGATTGCTGGTCCATTGCATGCCCTGACTCGCTTACCGAATAGCACCCCCAACGGAATTGCAAATCACAGGCTATTCAATCCCAGTGGCAACTTAGTCTCCCGCATGGTGGCACAGTGGTTGGCACTGCTGCCTCACAGTGGTAGGCGTCTGCATTGAATTCCAAGCTCGGGTGACTGTGTGAAGTTGGCACATTCTCCCGTGTCTGCATGGGTTTACTTCTGGGTGCTCCAGTTTCCTCCCATCGTCCAAAGATGTGCAGGTTCGGTGGATTGGCCATGGTAAATTGCCCCTTAGTCTCTAAAGATTAGGTGGGGATAGGACAGGGGATTGAGCCTAGGTGGGGTGCTCTTTTGGAGGGTCAGTTCTGGTTCAATGGCCGAATGGCCTTCTTCTGTACGGTGGCACAGTGGTTAGCACTGCTGCCTCACAACGGCAGCGACCCGGGTTCAATTCTGGCCTTATGTGACTGTGTGAAGTTTGTATATTCTCCCCCTGTCTGTGTCGGTTTTCTCCGGGTGCTCCGGCTTCCTCCCACAGGTTAAAGATGTGCAGGTTAAGTGGATAGGCCTTGCTAAATTTTCCTTTGATGTGCAAGTTAGGTACGGTAACGGGAATAGGGTGGGCAAGTGGACCTGGGTGGAGTGCTCTTTCAGAGAATCGCGGCAGACTCGATGGGTCGAATGGCCTCCTTCTGCACAGTAGGGATTCTATGAACTGGAGAATTCTGACCATAGACAAGAGAATGTCTTCTTCTCATTCTTTCATGCTTCCTTGGCAGACTCCCAGGAATCTATCCTGCTCCCCCTCCTGTTTCACACCGACAACCTGCCACTCTGTGGTAACACCTGATACAGTGATCCCAGAATCCAGAGGATATATGGATCAAAAAGGACAGAGAAAGAGGGAGGCGAAGGAAAGAGAGAAAGACCAGACCTGAGGGGTTGAGGCCAGGAGTGGTAATGGAATATATTGGACTGTGAGCAATGGCAGTTAGTTTCTTTCAGTGGGGTCATGAGGAACGTACCTGCTTCTCCAAGCTCTACACTTTCTTTCTTGGTTAGGCTGAGCAGGTAGTCTCTCGATCAGAATTCCGTGAACCAATCTTGACAATAGGGGCCCCAACAGGCATCTGACCCATTATTTGCATACCTTAAAGGGCCGCAAACCTATTTCAGACATGGGTAAAGGATGCATATTTTTTGGCATATGGCAAGTGGCAAACTTCCGACTCACCATATTGGCACTGTACTGTGCAGAAACCTAGTGCTGCACAGACCAATTTAAGTACATGTTCTCAAATTTGACATGCATGCTGGTGACAGCCCGATCTATCTCACCATCACATTTCTCTAGCCTTTCACTGAACTGATGTTGACAGTCTGCTTGTTTAATATCAGGTCCTGTATGAGGCTCAATTTCTTCCAATTAAATATTAGGAGCACCAAATCCTAAATTCATCGTTTCCACGATCAGTGCCTCATGCTGAACCTGATGCTGAATCAGAAAGTGTTCAAACTCAGGGTGAAGGGACTAAAACCTCAGCCTGTATATTTTTGATACAATAGCTGTCGGGTGGAATTTTATGGCACCTCCTGCTGGTGGGATTTTCTGTTCCCGCCAAAGTTAATGGACCTTTGAACAGCTCGCCGTGTGATGAATAATTGTTTTTCGGACTGGAGGAAGATTTACAGCGGCATTCCCTCCTCCTCTTCCTGATATATATATGAAAATCTCTAGCGGACGGGGTACAGTTTCAAAATTTTTGGATGGCACACTTTGGAAGTATTGTGACCCATGAGGAAGAGAGTGTAGACAATTGGCATTAATTCACAGAAGTGTAAAGTGATTCATTTTGGAAATAGGAATATGGAGAGACAATTGTTACAGGCGAGAGAGGCAAAATGGACATCTTATTCTCTCCCCATCTTTCCACAACCAAAGGTATGTTTGAGTTATTTTTTAAAGTAGGCTGTGGTGTATTTCCTCAAACCCTCAGTTTGCGTTCACAATTTTATGGGTAATATGCAGAAAACTCCCTTTATGATTACCTCAGGTGAAAAAAAAAATAATTACCTCAGGTGGATAATTTATTTCACATTCAAACCCAGGTAGGCACTGGAGTTGTTTGCAACCTCACACACATCTACAGAAAGGGGGGATAGAGAAGAGGCAGTTTTTACTACTAACAACATTAAAAGAATTCACAGAAATGAATATTATTTCATGTAGTTTCCAAAGTCCAGAAAGTCAAAGCCAGTGCATGTTTCCTTTATGGCAATGTTCAATCCAGATGAGTTTCTGTTTGGAGACAGCGTGGGCAGCACGGTAGCATTGTGGATAGCACAATTGCTTCACGGCTCCAGTGTCCCAGGTGCGATTCCGGCTTGGGTCACTGTCTGGCGGAGTCTGTACATCCTCCCCGTGTGTGCGTTGGTTTCCTCCGGGTGCTCTGGTTTCCTCCCACAGTCTAAAGATGTGCAGGTTAGGTGGATTGGCCATGCTAAATTGCCCAGTGCCCAAAATTGCCCTTAGTGTTGGGTGGGGTTATTGGGTTATGGGGATAGGGTGGAGGTGTTGACCTTGGGTAGGCTGCTCTTTCCAGGAGCCGGTGTAGACTTGATGGGCCAAATGGCCTCCTTCTGCACTGTAAATTCTATGTAAAAACACAAAAACTCCTTGAAACAAATGACGGAGCAGCACAAGGCTTCTGTCCTTGTTGGGGGAGCAGGCCTTGTGTTCCTCATCCTCTTCCTGCAGCATGTCCCCCCTCTGCAGCGCAATATTGTGCAGGACACAGCAGACCAGCACAATGTGGGAGACTTTCCGAGGCTATACTGGAGGGCCCCACCAGAGCGGTCCAGGCTTCGGAACCGCATCTTGAGGACGCCGATGCACCACTCAATGGTCTGGTTGCTGCATACCCGGCGTTGTAATGGTTCTCCATGTCAGTCGGGGGCATCCGGACAGGTGTCATTAGCCATGACCACAGCGGATACTCCTTGACACCCGAGAGCCAACCCCTCACCTGAGGGAGGTCCTCAAAGGTGTTGGGCACCGTCGAGTGTGCCAGAAAAAATGCGTTGTGCATGCTGCAAGGGTACTGGCCGCAGACTTGCATGATTTACAGACGGATGGTCACATATCGCCTGCACATTCATGGAGTGGAAGTCCTTCCTATTGATGAAGCACATCCCCTCATATGCTGTTTCCCGTAGGGGGACAGGTACCCACTGATCACCCCGTGAACCTGGGCATGGCAGCGATGGCGACGAATCCTGCTGTCTGGGCAACCTGGTGGGCTCAGTCTTCATTGAAGTTAATGCAGTCTGTTGCCCGGTAATATAGGGCACCTGTGATGACACAGATGCACCAGTGTACAGATGTCTGCAATATCCCAGACAGGTTCCCACTCGGCCCCTGGAAGGACCCCGTGGCAAAGATGTTCAGGATGACAGCCACCTTGATTGCCACTGGGAGTGGGTGTCATCCCCAATACCCCCACTGTTCCAGGTACGTCATCATTAGGCACAGATATCGCACAGTCTCTCTGGCTGGTTGAAGTCTTCGGTGACATGTTCAGTCCAGCGGGTCCTCGAAGGATATGCACCGACTGTATACATGTGGCCTGATGCATTGGCTCCTTTGCACCTACTCCTCGGTCCACTGGATGCCAGCTCTCTAGCCGGTCCATGCTCTTCTAGGGCAGGCTTCTGTTCTGCATGGTCCTCCCCATGCAGCTCCTGTGCTCAGAGCTTCAGTATGTCCAAAAGGACTGCTGTGGCCAGGCAGAAGGCAACCATTGCTGGCTGAATACCAAAGTTCATTCTCTGCAGGGGGTAAAGGGAAGACACATGAGCAAGATGCGTACTCCTGTGTCCATCCAGGCCCATCAAGCTACATGGTGGCCCTGGGTTACGCCGCAGGCCCGGGCTCAGCATGTTCCCCCATCTCAATCCCAATCCCACCCTTGGCTGATCTCCCCTCCCACCCCCCCCTCGCATGCTTTTCTTCCCACACCACACCCCTTGGCTCCATCAGTGCCTGGCACAAGGGAGACTCTGACCCCACCACCCATCCCTGCCGCAGGGAAACCAGTGGTTAGTGCTACCCATGTGAATAATATGCTGTGCAGCCCCTACCCTGCACCTCCATGCAGTCTACTGTGGGTGTCCTCCTTGGGTACGCTGTGTGTGACCCTGCCAGCAATATGGCACTGGGTGATGGGGTGGGGGGGGGGGGGGTCACTGTGTGCCACTGACCACATCCATGCTTGGTGGCATTCGTGCAGGTAGGGCCCATGGATGGGGCTGGACGAGGTGGGTGGGTACCTGTTGGGACTATAGCTGTAGTGTGCTGTGGGTCTTGTGTGCTGCACACAGGTTGTGAAATCCTGACCAGAGTCAGGATGGATGGGAACAGGAGCACAGTAGGCAGACAGGACTTGGAGACAGCTGGTGGTCCTGCAGAGTGGGCCAGCTGATAGTGTTGTTAATGGGGCCTCTGCCCTGAGATAGGCAGTGTACCAGGGAGGGTACCAAAGGCCATGGTGCATGTGCCTGCTGTCTGGGATGCACTCTGCTGGTCCCCTGCTTCCCAGCAGTAGGAAAATGCTTCTTCTGGGTGTGCTGAGGACTGCCAGCAGCTGGTGGGCCAATGGGTGACCATGGCCATGCCCATCCCATTAATGGGTCACCTGGGGTCTGAGAGTTCCCATGGGGATGGCCTGGAGGGGGGGAACCCACACAGCAGGTGGTGCTCTGCACATTTCCAGGCCACAGTGGGCAGTCGGCAGAGTGTGCAGCTAGATGGCTGCCTCGCAGGATGCTGCAATGGGAATCTGTGCGAACACCGAGGGAGAGGGGGGTAGAGGACACCCCAGACCCACGGCCCATCTCTGAGTCACCCCCGCTACTCCCCCCCCCCCCCCCCCCCCCCCCCCCCCCCCCCCCGCCCCCAGCCCTGGCAGATGCTCCCTGCCAGTGACACAACTATAAGCACACTATTGCGAGTTTGGAAAGATTTGTTACCTCCTCACACCCTCCACAGCCACGGCACCCAGTCCCCATTTTTCAATACCACACGTGAACAGCACTGGCGTCACTTCCACCTGGTGGTGGCGGAGTGTCGTGGAGGCCTGGAGACCACCAGGCTAAACCCAATAATGATATGTTAACCTGCAGATGCAGGTTTTGCAGGCCAGCGCTGGGACATGGAGCATGTTGACACAGCCAGCAAGGCACCGTAACATGCCGGTCAGTTCTGCACACCCCGCCTAACTTGAGTTTCGGCTGAAGCCAGATTCTCCACCTGATCACGATTCCAGCAAAGGGGAGAATCCGAGCCATTCCTTCTGTAGGCTACAAAAGCACATTAATCCCCAGGGACTTCCCCAGGCAAACCACAAAGCATTAACCCAGACTGATAAACACATTCCTTGCCAATTTCACCTGCTGTTTCCTGGGAGTAAAATTAAATCCTCTTTAAACCCATGACTACTGCAGAACAGAACTCTTTTTAAACAAACACATTCTAACCCCAGGCTTTTAACCTTTAAATGGCCTGCTTCATTTATAATCCAATTTTCCTAACATCGTCACAGGGTGCAGAAAAGATTGATGAGAATGGTTGCAGTTACACAGACTGGAGAGGTTTGGACTGTTCTCCTTAGAGAAGAGATGGTGGAGAGGAGATTTGAGACAGATATTCAAAATCATGAGAGGATGGGATAGAGCGAATGGGGAAAATCTGCCCATTGTTGGAGATGTCAAGAACCAAGATTTAAGGTAATTGGAAAAAGAAACAATGACAGCATGAGGAAAACCTTTTTTACACAACGAGTGCAATGCCTCTGAGTGTGTCAGATGCAATCTTGGCTTATTAGTTGAAAAGGAGAATTTGCAGGGCTCAAGGGAAAAGGTCGGGGAATAGCATTAGGTGAATTGCTCTATGATTCTATCTCTCACCACCTCCAACTCTTTAACTGTCCCCAATCCTACCCTCCCGAGCATTCCCAAATTCCTTACCCCTACATTAGTGATACTCACTCTTGAATTCTCTCCCTAAATCCTCCACCTTTCCTAGCAAACTTTTTCTCATCTGATCCAATATCTCCCTATGTGACTCGGTGTCAGCTCTTGTCTGATTGCATTCCACTGAAGCCCCGCAAGGTGTGTAATGTTAAAGGCGCTCAGGAAATGGAGTTGTTGTTGATATTGCAACGCCCTAATTTGCATTTTTGTTGCTCCATTGGGAATGAGTTCATCCAGCATGAGCCGTTGCACACTTTCTGGGATGAATTATGGTTTGCGTGTAGGAACAAGGATCACAATTTATCTATCTCAATCAAAATATAATATTACATAAGCTTTATCCCAATAACTTTTCAGTATTTTTAAAAAATGCACTTCTGAACAATTGCACATTTCCAAATACCAGCTATTTGAGATAAAACAACTTTTCACACCATAGAAATTAAAGATTGCTACTTTTGCATCGAAAACATTTAACTGGCAAATGAAAAAATTGTATCTCGCAAATGATTATTGTTAGTTTTTGCAGTTGCCCAATCGTATTCCATAACAAATATTTAATTTTCTTTTTTTTTAAAAAATGAATTGCAACCTTTATAATGTCAGCTTCAGTGATGGCTCTCTTGTCAGAAGGTTGTGGGTTCAAGGACCACGCCAGAGACGTGAATATATAATCTCTCTGATATACCGGAGAAGTACAAAGGGAATCCAACCCGAAAATCGCTTCGTGTCACAAGTAGGCTTCAAATGAAGTTACTGTGAAAAGCCCCTAGTCGCCACATTCTGGCACCTCTTTGGGGAGGCTGGTACGGGAATTGAACCCGCGCTGCTGGCCTTGTTCTGCTTTACAAGCCAGCTGTTTAGACCACTGTGCTAAACCAGCCCCTGAAGTGCTATCTTTCAGGTCAAGGTTTTGACTAAATGTTTTCATGGAATTGTTCGTCGGAGATCTGAGATATTTCATGATACACTGGCCAATACTTATCTCTCAACCGACCTCATAATAATGTATTATCTGGTCATTTTTCTTGTTGCTGTTTGGAGGATCTTGGTGTCGCAATTACCCACAACACAACAGCAACTCTGTTTCACAAGAGCTGCTGCTTTGGAAAAGAAGTATTTTGAGACACCTGTAAAAGAACTGATATAAATGGGTGCTCCTTACTTCTTTATGGAAGATTGCTTTCATTGATACACTTGGGCCAACAATGTTGCTTCAGTGATCCACATGCAATCCTGTACTGCTAACGTAACATTCCAGATATGTAAACATGCCTCTCAATTGAACATTATCTTTATTTTCACGTCCTACGCAAATTGTAATAATCTGACTGTTCAGATTATCTCTTCCACTGCTCCCAACAACAAATTATGAACCAACCATTCATTATGTTTTTTTTCAATCAGAAAATCACAAAATGGTCTCAGGTAAAAATTGTTTTTAATTAGTGTGAACTTTCAAGAAGAAATTAAGTTTCCATTTCCTTTATACTGACTCCCTCAGTGGAAGACTCTTTGTAATTAATTACTTTCGGCTTCAGCATTTTCAATATTCCAAAAGCTGGAGACTGACACAATTTATTTCCTTACACCAGATTTGTTTACCACAGAATTAGTCCCCAAAATCATGCTGTGCAAATATTAACATGGAAACATTTGGTCCATGCATATGAAATTAGAATTTTAAGAAAGGTGTCAACCCAAATATAATTCTGATAAAAGAATAAAGTGTAAAATATACTGTAAATGTAACAGAACAAGCAAGTTTATATTTCACATGTGGAAAATGAGTGAAGACTGTTTCGTCAGCTTTGCATTGAAGTGACATAGAGGATATTGAACTAAAAGTACAGCTGGGTTCTACCAGAGTGTCCCACCATACTTCAGGCATTGCTTTACGATCATTATATGTTATAAATGTTATAATTTTTGTATCTAGATATTCTGAACACAATAATTTATGAAGTTCCGGGATAAGATCATAGTCAGACCAGTTGATGTTACTTAACAATATATTGTGACAAATCTGTCAATCTGAAAATAATCAGTACCTCCTCAAGAGTTAATGGTAATTTTTCAAAAAGGAGCAAGTTTCCGCTGTTGTGCATTGTACTGGCAGGATAAAAGAATGGAAATGCTGAAGCACATGGGTTGAGCGCAATAATCAACACAGGTTAGTTTGATAGTTGTAAGCTGTACGAAGGCATTGACTAGACTGACTCTGAGCACACAAACTAGTCGACGATGTCACGGACTCTCACGTGACTCAGCTCTTACCATGCAACTATCTGAGGCCGTTTAGCACAGGGCTAAATCGCTGGCTTTTAAAGCAGATGAAGGCAGGTCAGCAGCACGGTTCAATTCCCGTACCAGCCTCCCCGAACAGGCGCTGGAATGTGGCGACTAGGGGCTTTTCATAGTAACTTCATTTGAAGCCTACTTGTGACAATAAGCGATTTTCATTACAACAATAACTACCCACATATATAACATCCATCCCCCTTTACTTCTAGGGTCCAACACAACAGCTGACTACAGTATTTTTTGTAACAACACCCTGGGCTAGTGCATGATCAATTCTAGCCCCACTTGGACCTGGAGTCACAACGCCAGTGAAATTAGATTTATTTAAATACCCAAGGTCTTTGGTTGAGTCAAATAAACTACAGTCATCAGGTTTATAACTATAAAACACAAGTAACATTTTATTATGAACAATATCTTTAATTAAACAGACAGAAAATATAACCAAACGAGATAATGCTGGAAAATTTCAGCAGGTCTGGCAGCATCTGTCTGGAGAGAAAAAGGCTAACGTTTCGAGTCCAGGTGACCCTTTGTCAAAGTCTGTGGGGGTCTCTTTATTTACAGGGTCTCTGGGGTTCTTTTTATTTTGGGGGCTTTGGAGGGAGTTGGGTCTCTTTAATTAGGTATCTCCTTACTTAGGGGGTCTGTGTGGGGAGGGATGGGCGGGTTGGGTCACACCCGTCGTTTGGGAAGGGGGGACTCGTAAATCAGGGTGTGGGGGCTGAGTTACAATGCCCGGGGTGGCCTTAGATGACTTCTAACCTCCGGAAGTGTGGCCTTCCTGACTCACGGCAGGGATAACTCCCTATCTTGTTATCTCTTTATTACTTTGTTCATACAAGACTGAGAATAATTAGACTTTTACAATCTGCAATTGCAGGACCTCGTTATTGGGCCACCCGCTCAAATGGTGGCCTGATAGGGTGATTCTTTCGGGATTGCCTTGCAAACCACGCCATACATAAATTTGCAAGGTGAAGGAAAGTGAACCGCTTCCTGGTCTGGAAGCACAAATCAGTTGCAATTCAGCTCCGGCAGTGTGGTGTTCTTTGCATTGCTAAATTCAGGATGGTTGGCGTAGTGTTCACAAAGACCACAAAATAGCTTGAACTTGAACAAAGCTATAAATTCATTAATACTACTAATTTGGATTCGACTCGTACTCCTAAAGAATAACAATAATAATCTTTATTATCACAAGTAGGTATACATTAACACTGCAATGACGTTACTGTGAAAAGCCCCAATCGCCACATTCTGGCGCCTGTTCGGGTACACTGAGGGAGAATTCAGAATATCCAAATGACCTAACAGCACATCTTTTGGGACTTGTGGGAGGAAACCGGAGCACCCGGAGGAAACCCACGCAGACACAGGGAGAACATGCAGACTTCGCACAGACATTTACTCAAGCCGGGAATCGAACCTGGGACCCTGGCGCTGTGAAGCAACAATGCTAACCACTGTGATACCGTGCCACACACACAGCTAATTTTTAACATATAGACCACACTCATCTACAACTAATCTTTGTACTGATATAAACTCTGATCTGCTCTTACTCACACTATCTTTACTTCTGACTGTCTCTAGCTAACACCTGCTCACTCCTCCCCATAAGGTTTAGCATCAATGCCTTATATACTTGTAACTGTAGCCTCCTCTAGTGGCTATTCTAGACATTTCCTGAACCCTTGCAGTTCTTACATTTAGGATAATACCACAAATGGGAGGACATAGTGTCCCAAACGGAGAATTTCACCCATAGACTTGCGCCTAATCTTGTCTGACCTACAAAGGCTGTGTAACCCGTTTATATCTTTTGGTTATAGAAAAACAGGCGGTCTCACACATACATCAATAAATCAGTTACAGAGCTTACATAGATGGCTTCTTACCTCCAAAGTGTGGCCATCCTGTCTCACAGCAGGGATAACTCCCTGTCTGCCTGTTATCTCGTTATTACTTTGTTTGTATAAGACAGAGAACAATTAGACTTTTACAATCTGCAATTGCAAGGTGGGTTCCTACAGCTTACCCATCATGCCTGCAAATTGACTAACTTTCCCATCACGTCTGAAAGGCTTTCATAGCTAACTTTAATTCAAACTATATTCCCCTATTTCCAAAGCTTTAAAATGCACATCTAAATAGGAGTTTGAATTTCAATTGAATTCACCACCCATAGCACCATTCTACATCATCCAGCAGTGTCTTTCTAAGCAGGTGCAACATTACTGCAGCATTTTCAAATAAACTAGATGATATCTGCCAGTGGAAGTTATTTAAAATTGGCAGCCAGTGATCCTTAAAGGCAACAGGTGTTGGCAGAGGAATGCAGGTGTCGTATTTTGTGGCTGCTTTGAAATGATGCTTTGAAGAACAATTTTAATCTCATTACCTGCCCAAATTAGGCAATTGATTCAGGGAGAAACCAAGCCTGAATCTCATTTAATTTCTGAAATATCAGTGTCCATTGGTCCTTGATTCTTGTTAGGGAAAGGTACTTACTTCTTTGTCTCACTGTATTTCTGGTTATGTTGTTATTACCGAGTGCCAGCTGTAGCTCACTGGGTAACACTCTCACCTCTGGGTCACAGGGTTCTTGGTTCAAGTCCCACTCTCGGGGCTTCAGCACAAAAATCAAGACTGTGGAACCTGTTGTTGAAAACTCACCACTATTCTTAGAAGTCCCCCTATACCAAAAAGGGCCGACATTCTAAATGGTGAACAGGGATTCTCACTCCCCGACTCCTATGCAGACTTCGGTGGGTGCTATTCAGGTCAAACTATATTTTCAAGTTATCCCCCGGTATAACCTATATCTTCATAGAAGATTTCATCTACTTACCACTTAGTAGCATCAATCCCTGGGTCCCGCATTGCTAAGTAAGTAAGGTAGACTTTGGAATAACCACTGTTTCAGGTTAAATTAAGTTATTTTATTATTATATTTTCTGTTTTAAAAGCTGCAAACACTTTCTTTTCAGAAAGGTAAAATTATCTTGCTTTTGGATCCTTCTGGTTGGTTGAAGGGACCTTCAGGCCCACCTTGACAATCAATCTTTTTTTAAAAATCTGGTCTTCTTTAGATGTATTCGCTGGTGAGCTAGGTTGCTATGTCTTGTCGATCCCATGTACCGAGCTGTGAGAGCTGACTCTGCTGTCTTTCTCTCAGCTGACTCTGCCTCCTCTTTAAATTCTGGTCTTCCTTAGATGTATTAACTGTTTTAGCTCGGCTACTTGGCTCTGTCCCTTTCCCATGACCGAGCTGACTGTAAGCTGACTCTGCTTGCTTCTCTTGTTCCTCTCTGCATCTTTCTCTCTCTCTCTCCCTCTGGTTCTGGTAGTGCCTCTGCCCCTTTCTCAGGGTTTATATATTTTTCTAACAGTTATTAAGTTTTTAGGACTTTATTGTAAAGTAACTTTTATTTCACTTGGATTATAAAAAGTATCTTTGATCTAAACATTCTAATGCAACTAAGTATTCATTTTGACATGACCTCACCTCTCAGGTCTCTGATTACGTTGTTTCCTTGGTGATGTTCAAAGTTCCTTTGTGATATTCAAAAATGCTTTGGTTTCAATACAGGTGTTTCTTTTAATTCCTGTCATTTCTATAGTTTTATTTTCCAATTGTGTCCTCAGCTCATAATTTTGACTTTGATTTTGGCTCTAAATTATGTTCCTCGTAGACTGATAGTCTCCAGTTTTCTTTAATTTACTTGGTGTTAGCAGAATTTCACACCTAGAATTGTCACCAAATTCAACTGAACCTCATCCATTCCTTTCCAGCTGCTTGCTAAGATAGTTCATTTCAATGAAGGTGTAAAACATTGCTTTTAGCTGTATGCTAAAAATTCATGTGGTTATAACTTGAAAGGTTTACATTTATCACCTAGCTCAACTGAAACCCTCATCCATGCGTTTCTAGATGCTTAAGATAGTTATTTTCAATGAAGGTGAGAACCATTGTTTTTAGCTTCATACAAAAGTCCTGTGTGTTTGCTAAGCCTGCTTGACTAAGGCTATATCTGCATTTTACAATCCTGCTCTTTGCAGCTGCTGTTAACCCTTTTGTGGGATCTTTCCCTACATTCTCTCATGTTTCTTAAATTAGATATTGCCAGACTTCCATGTTTCAAATGACACATCTTTCCATATTATCAATTACAAACTGAGGAAGTGCTGCACTGTCTGAGATGCAGCTTTTTGGATGAGACATTAAAGCCCAGCCCCAACAAGCTGCTTAGATAAATATAAAAGATTACATGGCACCATTTTGAGGAAAAGCAGGAAACTTATCCCCCGTGTCCTGGTTAATATTTACCCCTCGAAATTACAAAACACAGATTATCCAATCATTATCGCATTCCTGTTCCTGGGAGCTTGCTCTGTATAAATTGGCTGTTTCATTTTCTACATTACAGCATTGACAACACTTCAAAAGTATTTCATTGTAAAGTGCTCAAGTTGTCCGGTAATTGTGAAAAGCATGGTGCCAATCAAGTCTTTTTTATTACTATTATGTCCAATGCGAATAACACCATGAATGAGTTAACTGTTCTCTTTTTATTCTTTTTCTTAAATCTGATCTTCGCACGATAGCTTCCTTTAGTAGAGAAATGCAAAAGCTGCTGCTAACTAGATTATATTTAATATTATATATGTCTATGTCAAGTGCTTCAGCTGATTGACGTACAATTCCCTCATGCTTGCAAAGTAATCACACACACGCATGAAGTAATACCCCGACTTAAAATCGATATTATATAATGGCCACTGTTACATCGAATAGAAATCAGCTTGCCTTTTCAGAAATCCATAATGAATCCAAAATTATACTTCTTCAATTCATGTTATGCTTCATATATTTCAGCAGGCTGTGGAGCTCAACAGAAAACAGAGAATGCTGGAAAGCAAAACAGAAAATTAGAGAAATGCATCCTCACAGAAGATGAAAGGTTCATGTTTTGGGGGCGATCTTATATCGGAACAGATGAAGGATTATAGCGGAAACATTAATCTATGTTTTCTTTTCACGTTAACAACCGGTTATGCAAATCCCGTATTCTCCATTTGCTCCTAAATTTAGTTACTTTGAGCAATGTCACAACATGCAAAATAAACCAATGCATTTGAAATTTGGGAAGTGAGAAGTGGGTATGTGCAGGATAATATCTTTTGCCCAGTGGCACGGTGTCAGGCATCATCTGCTGTCATTAGGGCAGCACGGTAGCGCAGTAGTTAGCACTACTGCCTCACATCGCCGAGAAACTGGGTTCGATCCCAGCTCCGGATCACTGTCTCTATGGATTTTGCACATTCTCCCCGTGTCTATGTGGGCCTCACCCCCACAACCCAACGATGTGCCAAGTAGGTGGATTGGCCAAGTTAAATTGCCTGTTAATTGGAAAAAAAATAATTGGGGAATTAAAATTTTTTAAAAATCATCTGCTGTCACTGAAGAAATCCTGCGAAACATAATACTGCAATGTAAATCAGAAAATATTATCAAAACAAAATAAATCGCAAAACTAATTTTGCTAGACTTAAATTTGCAATCTGAACGTTGCTAAATTTATTTGAAACTGAAAATATGGCAGTAGCTTACTCTTATTGTTATAGATAAGAAAAAATGGCTTTCAAAGCACAATATTAGAACAGCATTTTATTTCTGGAATACAGCCTGTTGCTGCACTGCAGTAAATAGCCAAAAACATAGGGCTGGATTTTCCGTTTCTTAGACTAAGGGCTGAATTCGATGCCAAATTTGCGTTCGGCAATCGGCTGGAGAATCCCTTTTTACTCCAAAATCAGGAGCATGCCATTTTTCGGATGCTTCGCCCCCTCAAAAATGGCATTCTCAAGGACATCACCCTGAGGCCCTCCCCCATTTCTCCGCCCCTGATCGGACGACATCCCGACGGCGTGGGACACGTGTTCTCTCAACTTTCGCAAACCTTGCGTGGCGGCTGCGGACTCTGTCCACATCGCCACAGTCGGAGGAGGGAGCCGTTCCGCTGGCAGGCGGGGCTTCAGCGGGGGCTGGGGGGACTGGTGGGGGGTGGTCCGGGGTTGCAAAGGGGGTTACAGGGGGCTAGTTTTTGGCAGGCTGGGTCCACGCGCATATGGCACCATGTTGTACGGCACGGCCACCGCAGGCCGCCATTGTGCTCATGCGCGACCACGGCCCCGGCCATTCTGCGTCAATATCGGCAGGTAAAGCCAGGGGCCTTACGTGAAGCAGCTGCTAGTCCCCCACCTGGTGGAGCATCAGTGCGAAGTGGCGCTGACGTTTTGGTCATAAGACCAGACGTATCCTCCAGACATAGCCGCAGAATCAGAGAACCTAGCCCTAAGTGTTGACGCCAACGCAGAAATTGTGGACATTTACAACAGCAAAACTGCCGCCTTGGCTGGACCAATTCCACTACTGTTAAGGGGCTAGCACCGATGCCACATGGAACACAATGATTCTAATGAAATACGGTGCTGGATTTGTCGATTTTGCGATTGGCACTCAAGAGGCTGACAAGCTACAGCCACATATACACAATTCACTCCCCGCACACACCATCCCAGCCAACAAGATGGCAGCAAGGAGAACAGGTTCTAGCTACACCACCGCCAAGCTGGAGACCCTCCTGGATGGCGTGGAGGAGAGGAGGGTGACCCTGTACCCTGGTCCAGGAAGCGTTTGCCAGCTGCAGCCGTTGGTCGTGGTCGGCAGCCGGGAAGAAAGGGAGGTCGCCGAGGTGGAGCTCGGCCACGGATGAGGAAGTGAGACCCCGCTTAGTTGTGGTTCCCCATGGCACGTGTGTCAAACCCCCACAACACCACCCTCACCTCCACGTCATGCTCACCGTACACCACCCATGCCCTATCCTCACTCCCACACAACCATCATCCTACAGCCCGCTGTCTAATCAGGCATCTTGCCTTGTGTCTTACAGGATCTGCTGGGGATGGAGTGGGTCCACCTGCAGCCCCCCGCCCCCAGCCAGTGCCACAGCCAGAGCCCCCCTATGAGCCCAGCAGTGATGAGGAGAGCAGCTAGGACATATCCCTACGCCCGAGACTCAGGAGACCCCGGATCCCGGGTCAGAAGATGACAGTGATTTTCCGTCACAGCTGTCTCCAGCACCCTCCATCTCCCAGAAACACTCACCTCAGTTGGGCACTTCAGTGAAGAGGCTCCTGGAACACTCTCTGATGCTCACTGCTCAGCTGCTTCGGTACAGCAGGTGGAGATGGGAACTCCCGAGGAGGCAGACGGTCGGAGGGCAAGCCGACCCATGGAACTAGCCGCCGTCCAGACAGGTCTCGAGCTTCTGGAACAGACAATCCCATCTATAACGGAGATGCAGTCGCAGAGCCAAGGACTACATGAGGGGTTATCGACAGTATCCAGTCCCTGCAGGTGCAGTTGGAGGAGTCCAACCGTATGCAGCAGGAGGAGATGGTGCCAACCATTCATGCCACCCAGGCCAACGCCGCACGGGTGGCGACCGCGGTGGAGGCATTGGGGGCAATGGTTTTGGCTGTGGATCAGCATGTCCAAGGCCTGGGGCAGTCTGTGTAGGCGCAGGCCGAGGCCCAGGACAGGATTGCTGCGGGGGACGGCAGGTGGACCCACTCCATCCCCAGCAGATCCTGTAAGACACAAGGCAACTTGCCTGATTAGACAGCGGGCTGTAGGATGATGGTTGTGTGGGAGTGAGGACAGGGGATGGGTGGTGTCACAGCGGGCAATGGCTGGGAATGTTGGTGGCATTGCCCAGGCCCTGGCCAATGTGGCGCAGACTCTGAGGGAGGTGGCCCAGTCCCAGAGGGAGATGGTGCAATCACTGGCTGATGTGACACAGCCCAGAAGATGGTCCACTCCCTGTGCTCCATGGCTGCGAGCCTGCGGACCTTGGTGAAGACTGGATGCGCCTCCAGTATTTGCAACAGGAGGTGGTGGGGCAGCCTCAGTGGATAGCTCCCCTTAACACCCCCATTCCATGGAGTAGCCCGGGGCCATTGGGCACCCCGAGGGAGGAGGAGATGATAGGGCGCGTGTCGGTGACTGTCACAGGGAAGGTGCTGGAACACCGCAGCACCAAGTACACCCCCGTCTTGTCCCTGGTGCATCTGGTGAGCAGCAGGCTGCACAGGGCGGCACCACCCCAACCCGGGGCACCCGAGCAGCAGATGGGCCCATCCAGGGTTGGCCGCCCAAGAAGATACTCGCATGGCAGGAATCACAGGAGGCCGCCTCCACTCCTGCTGTACCATGTGGGAAACCACTTAGACTTAGTGTTCGGGTCCGTAAGGCCAGAATGTTAGATGCCAGTTAAGTTAGCATGGGTGCAGGACACTGTTTAGTTATAGGGTAGGGCACAAATCTGTATATATCCGATCACATTAAACACCTGTTACCACTGTTACAACCTTCCTTGGTGCTCTGTCCGATGGGTGTGAGGGGTGGGCTGGTCTGGGCTGGCCGGGGGACGTGGGGGGAATGGGCGGACCCTGTGGGTGGCCTGAGCTCCACAAACCCTCCCCTGACCATCCCCACTGCTGCCACCCCAGGGGATACGATGAGACCGTGTGATGGAATGGCCAGCTCACATACAGGAATCACCCAGGTGGGCAGTGGAAAGTGCTACCGTGGCAGGAGTCAGACATTGTTAAATGATGCGGAGCAGCAGTGCTCATCACAGAGTGGTTTGTCATCATCCTTCAGCCCATGGACCAGACCCGCTGTTACTGCCAACCTAGGGCCCCCACCCTGCTCCTCGAGGTGCGGTAGGTAAGTATCACAGAGGGAGTTATAGGCAAGGGGTGGTGGAGTGGGGGTGTGGTAGTGGTGGGGTGTGGGGGTGGCGTGTGGTGTCCTTGCCCCTGGCCAGCCCCCCTCCCCTCCACTCCCCCCACCCTAGTCGGTGAACTTGGAGGTGAGCAGAGCATCCCGTTTGCTGGCCCTGGCGCACACATCATGCGGCCTATCGTGCCTGTTTGGGCCCCATGTCCCTCCCATCCTCCCCCTCCCCTGCATCCTCCTCATCAGATGAGGCCTTGTGTTGCACTTCCTCCAGCACATCGTCCCTCTGTTGTGCGATGTTGAGGAGGACACATCAGGCCACCCCAGTGCGACCTTCTCAGCATCATACTGGAGGGCCCCTCCAGAGCTGTCCAGGCCCCTGCACCACATCTTCAGGAGGCCAACGCACCACTCGATCACGGAAGAGGTCGCAGTATGGGCGTCGTTGTAGTGGGATTCCGCATCGGTCTGTGGTGTCACCAGGATAATCCCTGACACCCAAAGGCCAATCAACAGCTGGGGGGGGCATCTCAAACATATCAGGAATCTCCGTGTTTGCCAGGATAAGGGGTCATGCACACTACCCGGGTATCGGGCATGGACCTGCATGATGCGTAGCTGATAATCACATATCAGCTGCACGTTCATCAAGTGAAACCCCTTTCAGTGTATGTTTAGCTCCCTGTTATCTGCAGGTGCGCATAGGGGGACATGCATCCCAACAATCACCCCCTGGACCAGGGCATCCCAACGATGGCAGCGGATCCCGCTGCCCAGGCATCCTGGTGGGCTCGGTCCACATTTAAATGGATGTATTGATCCGCCTGGGCAATAGGGGCTCTGTGACAGCCCGGAATCACATATGCAACGAGGCATGAGATCCAGGTTTGGCCCTAACCCGGAGCCTGGAAGGAACCCGTGGCTTGGACGTTCAGTGCGACTGTCACCTTGATGGCCACCGGGAGCAGTTGTCCTCCCCCATACCCCTGTGGTGCCAGGTGTGCCATCATCTGGCATATGTTGCACTGTCTCTCTGCTCAGGGGGAGCCTTCGACGGCATACCCGGTCCAAGAATAACAAGCGGTGCCAGTACTCACGAGTCCTCATGCAGCACCTCCGTGGCACTTCTTCCTCCTCGTCCTGTTGGGCAGCTCGGTCTCCTTCCTGGGTGGCTGCCTCCGGTCCCTCTGGGGTACGCTCCACTGTTGAATACTCCTCTGCTGCAGCTTCCTCCTCTTCGAGCAGTTCCAGCTTGTACAGCCGAAGGGCATCCTCAGAGCTGTGGTGCCTAGGAGGAAGGCCACCATTGTTGGTTGAATTCCAATATCCATTGTCTACTGGGAGTGACAGGCTGACACGTTAGCATGGTGCTTTTGCCTATGCCCAACCAGGTCCACCGGGCTACATCGTGGCTCCTGCATGGCCCTGCATCCCTAAATCACCGCACCCCTGAACCCGTTGGTGGCCAGCACCACGTGGGCTTCTGGCCCTGACACCCAACCATGATGCCAAGGATACCGTCGGCTGGGGTATGCACCGCGGCCCCCGTAAGAAGTACTGTGGGTGTTGCCCTGGGTGGGCCACCGGCAAATGGCAGCCAGGGGCAATATGTGTGGGAGAGATGCGGGGATGGGGGTGTGGGGGGGTGTGGGGGGGGGGGGGGGGTTAGCGAAAGGTGGGGCGCGGGGCGAGTGGGAATTGGGGGCACCAATATGGCCGGTGTCACTCTGCAGAACTAGGGCTGAGGTGGACGATCAGTGGGGTGGGCAGCAAGGTGGCCGCGGTAATGGCAGTCCATGCCGGGCACTGCCCCAGGTCACCCCGGCCACTCGACCTGTGTCCCCTTCACCCCCACCTTCCCCGGCCCTGCCAGGGCCCCTCCAACCCCAGCCAACCCAGCCAGTTTCCAGCCCACAGTTGCTCCTCTCTGTGTCCCATGTCCCCTCTCTCTCCTTTATCAGCCACCATGCCGGTTTAATGGTTTTTAAAAGCATAAGTGAACTATGCCGTTGGGAACTCCACCCATCGGGGGAGGAGAATCGCAGAGGCCCTGGAGAATACCGAGTCGTTAATGATATGCAAACGGTGTTTACTGTACCTGCGTTCCGGTACTCATTGACGCCGCTGTCGAAATGATGGAAAATCGCAACTTGGCGTCAAATCAGCCCTGCTGCGATTATGGTGCGGAACCTATTCTCCGCCCAATTGCATTTTGCGATTCCAGTGTCAGCAAACAGAAAATCCCGCTCATGTTCTTTTCTTAAAATTGGCTTACCAATATTGTAAACGTTTGGTTGCAGTCTGAGATCTTGACCATATTTAAGTACCTTAAGTAGGGTGCTGTTCAAGGGCCAGTGCAGACTCAATTGGCCAAATGGCCTCCTTCTGCACTGTAAATTCTATGAATCTATGAATATTTAGTAAGAAAGATGATACATTAGAAAACCACCTAAATTAAATAAATGATGACATTGTTCTTGGCATAACATTGGAAAACTATTGGATTCATGATTATGACCCAACAACTGCTTCTTACGATGATCATAATCCCTGAGATTAAAAGAATATATTTAAACTGGTTTCTGGAATGCAGTTAACTCAATAATACCCTTTAGGGCGGCTGATGGCAGAGTGAATAATACTGCTGCCTCACAGTGCCAGGGACCTGAGTTCAATTTGAGCCTCAGTTGACTGTCTGTGTGGAGTTTGTACTTTCTCCCCGTGTCTGCGTGGGTTTCCTCCGGATGCTCTGATTTCCTCCCACAGTCCAAAATGTGCAGGTTAGGTGGATTAGCCATGCTAAATTGCCCCTTAGTGTCCAAATGGTTATGTAGGATTACGGGGATAGGGTGGAGATGGAGATGTAAGAAGAGTACTCTTTCCAAAGACCGGTGCAGACTCAATGGGCTGAATGGCCTCCTTCTGCACTGTCGGGATTCTATAATTCTTTAATTTCCAGGTTTTATACTCTAAACCGTTAAAATTCCACCGCACATAATATTTGTTTCATTCTTGAAATAAATGCTGGGTACTAAGTGTTAGTGGACTGCCATTCAAAGCTTTGCAACAGGGATGAATGCTTTGCGCAAAGTTTAAGGCAGATGAATGTGTTATCCATTGCAGGCGACAATTTTGAGCAATAAGTCAAGGAGGTATATCATGATGGAAAAGTCCAATCAATTAGTGATGGAGGCATGAATGACAACTTTAAATGTCTTTTGAATTGCGAGGTATCAGACCAGAGAAACAGTGAAAGAATGGGAAAACATTTTCAGTTAAAAAAAATAACCATTTTCCCAGTAATATTCTCTATTTGGCAAAACATAAAGTCAGAAACACTTGGAGCTCTGTATTCATTTTTATTCAGTCATGCAGATATAGTGATCCCTGGTAATTGAATCACCATTAAGATTTTCATTCCCTCAATTCAGTAATAATCATAATTAATTCTATTACCAAAATGTAGTGGGATTCACTTTTATTTCTAATGAGAAGTCCTCAATTCTAGTGTTAGCAGATTTGCTGTGCTGCACTCAGTTCCCATGGCGCTGTAAAACTAAATCCTCCACTGTTTTAATTTAAAGCCACAACTTTTTTCAATCACACAAAAGCAATATAAGTCTGGCCCGAGCCTCATGGTTGAGGCTTCAATTAAGCTGGAAATTAATCTGTGATTTACTGCAGGCAAAGGGAGATAAAAACAAAGACTGAAGAAAACTAAGTATAATTGAATTTTACAAAAAGCTCCCGATATAACAAAGCACCAACTTGTCTCTTTATTGGAAACTCCCCAGATGATCTATAGGCAAACACAAGCGCTATTAGCAGCTACTTGATACAACATTACTTGGAGTCACTATTGAAGAATTCTATTGATCACTTGAAAATTATTCTTTTCAAACTAACAGGGAATAGCTTGCACAAAGCAAAATGCACTGATGCCTATCAGCACCGAGTAAATATTTGCTATAAAATTGTATTTGGTTAAGGGTCCAACTCCAATAATGACGATATTAAATGAGTTATGGTTCTTTTAGAAGTCATTGTTGCATGAAATACATTGCAATTGGATTCACTGGCTCACAGTATACATTAATCACAAGGATCTGGAAAGCCTTGCTCTGTTCTACATTATAAGTGATGCTATACCATAAACATTTTCAAAATTAGCTCCTTCATTGCGTGATATTATACCGATCCCTCAAGAACTCAATTTAGCTGCCATAAGGCGGCGGGATAGGAGGTGTGGGCAACATGGTGTTTTCTTGGTACTAGAGACTACATTGGGAACACTGAATGGCTTAATAAAATCAGTAATATTGTTATAATTTCCGAGCCCAAATAAAATCTTTTTGTACAATGGGGTAAATTTTAGGCTCGAAATATACGCATTATTAAACAGAACTGACCAAGGCTATGTTATGGGCCAGGGTTTAGAGAGCCCCAAAGTGTATCATGGAGTTTTTTTTAATAAATGTTTTTTATTGAGTTTTCATATTTTATATATGACAAATTACAAATTATTAGCGAGAAAAAAAAAGAAAACACAAAAATTTAACATGAATATTTACAGGTAAGCATCTTCATAACAACAATTGTGGCCGCCCCCTTTAGCCAGCATACATATTTTACATTCCCCAATATGGCCGAGGCACATGTTTATAGGCATTTATTTATAGTTTGGTTTTGGGCCTTGGCTTGCCAGCAAACCCCCATAACGAGCCCGTAACACCCCCCCCCCCTCCCCCCGGCTACCCTCCCCCGATTCCCGTCCATTTTCCCCTGATTCTTGGCCACCCGACTATTCTTCCTCTTGTACGTTGGCCACAAACAGGTCCCGGAACAGTTGCATGAATGGCTCCCACGTTCTGTGGAAGCCGTCGTCCGACCCTCGGATGGCGAATTTGATTTTCTCCATTTGGAGAGATTCCGAGGTGTATCATGGAGTTAATCTGTCCCCCCACAACTCTGAATAGATTGTGGTTATGGGGAGCACACGGCCCTACTCTGCAGGTGTGATGCAACAGAAATCTACAGTACTTTTAAAGTAAAACACTGTTTATTTATGAAACCACTTAACACTATATAAACCCACAGTAAACATCTTAACAACTATCAACACCAATAAATCCCCCAAAGAATACAGTACTCTCTAAGTAACTCTTAATCTTTCCATGCAACATCCTTAAGCCAAAAAGAACCCTCTTTACAGAAAGACATCAGGTTTAACTTAACTACTGAGAACAGTTATCACTGTAAAATCATCAAATGAACATTCATAAGCTTGCAGAGATTCATACACATCTTGCTGTGATTGCAGCTTTTCCAAATCTAAAATGAAACTAAGCACACCCTGTAGCTGCAAGCCTAAAGTGAAAGTAAAAGCCCTGCTCCACCCACACTCTGACATCACTGATAAGCACTAATTTCTTAAAGGTACATCTACTACAGATGTTTTTCTGAACATCATTTCTTAAAGGTACTTTCACATGACACCTTCCCCCCCCCAAAAAAAAACCCATCAACTTCAAGATGGTTTCATTTTTCACCTTTTCACTTTTCTTTAAGAAATATGGACAATGGATATACATTTTTCTTAACAAAACAAAACAAGCAAACATTTAATAATAACATAGTCCGGGACTTCTGGTGACGGCGGGTGGGAGGCAGCCGCACACTGGAGGGCTCCCGCTCGGGAATAGGAATTCTGGAGTTTTAACGCCCGGTCCTGGGAGCAATGGAGGCTGAAAAGGCTATTAGAAGGCACAAGGAGGAGAAAAGTCCAAGTTGGGGAGAAAAACGTCCGTGAAAAAGGGGGTTAACGGAAGTCCACCGGGGAGTGAATACGTCAGCGCAGGAACTGTGAGGAAAGCGAAGGCTGGAGCACCAGGCGAGGCCATATCGCTCACAGCAGAAGAAATTACCAAGGTGATGGCTGTGGAACTTAAAAATCAGTTCACAAAACACATGGAAGCGATGAAGAAGGAGATGGGGACGGTATTGAACGTGCTGATGGAGGAGTCGATTGCCCCGGTGAGGGCGGCGGTATCAAGCGCAGTGGCGGAGGTGCGGGAGCAAGGTGAGACACTGAAGGAAGTGGAAGAGGCATTATCGCAGCACAGAGATCAACTCCCCTCGATGGGGAAGGAGATGCAGAAGGTGATAGAGACCAGCAAGAGTCTGCAAGCCAAAATGGAAGACCTGGAAAACAGATCCAGGTGACAGAATCTGAGGATTATGGGTCTGACCGAAGAGATGGAAGGCCCGGGGATTGGATGGCGTTGAATATTAGGGAGGGGGTTGGGGCGTGGACTGTATATGTGAATGGTGACCATAGGCGATTCCTGATTCCTTTTGCCTTTTTCCTTTCTTTTCCACCTTGGGAGGGTTTGTTTTGTTTGATGCTTATATTGTCAGGTGGGTCGTTGTTTGTGGGGTGGTGGGAGGATGGGACCTTTGTTGTTGATAAGCGAATTGACATTGTATTTGTTACCGTTTACTTTTTGTTGGTGGGGTGTAAATTCTGAAGAAGATGTGAAAATGGAGAATAAAAATATTTATTAAAAAAACATGGTCCATTTTTGTTCTTCCTCCAACTGCAATCCTTCTCGCTTGACAGTCTATTTGGACAAGAAGGTCTTTGCACGATCCATCCATTTCTCTTCACCTCGGCATTTCTCTTAAAAGTCAGATACTTCAGTTCAATCTGATCACAGAGTCCCTTATAATTATCCAACACAGAAGCATTGGTTATCACAGCTTTCAGGCAGTCAAATGCCTGTTGAAACTCCACTGAAATTTTTGACGTTTCTTCAGCAAGTCCATCAGTGGAGTAACCATGCTGCAAACATTTGGCACAAATGTTCGATCAAAGCCACTCATGCCAAGAAATCGCATTATTTCCCTTCATCTCGGGGGTATCAGAAACTCCTCAATAAGTTTTGTTTTCCCATCCCGTGTGACCATTCTACCCTGCCCAATTGTATGGCCAAGGAAAGTGACTTGGCCTTTTCCAAATTCACTTTTGGCCAGGTTTACCACCAAACCCACCTCCTGAAATCGATCGAATAACTCCATCAGATGCTTTAAATGTTCTTTCCATGTCTGGCTGAAAATTACCAGATCGTCGATGTATATCGCACAATTGGGTAATCCTGAAACGACTTTGTTAGTTAACCATTGAAATGTGGCTCAGGCGTTTTTCATGTCAAATGGCATAACTTTGAATTGGTATATACCATCTGGAGTCACAAAAGCTGAGATCTCCTTCGCCCTTTCAGATAAAGGTACCTGCTAGTAACCTTTAAGTAAATCCAGTTTGGAAATAAAAGCGGATTGTCCCACTTTCTCAGTGGCGATTGGGGGCTTTTCACAGTAACTTCATTTGAAGCCTACTTGTGACAATAAGCGATTTTCATTTTCATTTCAATCTTCCAAACGTGGGATAGGATAAGAGTCCGTTCTTGTAACAGCATTAACCTTTCTATAGTCCACACACAACCATTGGGTACCATTTAGTTTAGGTACCATCACTATGGGTGCGCTCCATTGGCTGCAACCCACTTCAATTATGCCATTTTTAAGCATACTCTCAATTACTCCGTCTATATGGATGTTGTTTGATTGGAACAGCATTTCCTACATCTACATCATGTTCAGCCATTTTAGTGCTTCCCAACGTATGTCAACAAGTTTACCCATGTGATATCAATAACTCTTTCAGGTCAGTCCGTTTTTCCTCTGGAAGGTAACTCAACATTTTATCCCAATTTTTAAGAATATCCTCGTTCTCCAATTTAATTTGAGGTGTGTCAAATTCAAAGTCATCTAGATTTGGTGCGTCACTTTGAGTTAAAATCATTAAAACATTCTCCTTTTCCTCTCCTTTCCTTTCAAAGTACCTTTTAAGCATATTCACATGACACACGTTGTGGGTTTTACTCCTATCTGGCGTTCTTACCACATAATTCACCTCACTTAATTTCCTTTCAACATGACAAGGTCCACAAAACCTTGCTTTTAAAGGTTCAACTACCACTGGTAACAATACTAAAACTTTATCTCCACTGGCATAATTACGAACTTTGGATTTCTTGTCCGCTACCCGTTTCATCACATTTTGTGCAACTTTTAAATGTTGTCCAGCCAATTCCCCTGCTCTATTTAATCTTTCCCTAAAATTTGACACCTAATCCAATAATGCAAGTTTTGATTTCTCACTCACCAATTTTTCCTTAATCAATTTAAGTGGTCCTATTACCTCATGGCCAAACATTAGTTCAATGGACTGAATTTGCTTGACTCATAAGGTGCATCCCTAATTGTAAACAGTACGAATGGAATTCCTTTATCCCAATCCTCTGGATAATCATGACAATAAGCCCTCAACATTGTCTTTAATGTCTGATGCCACCTTTCTAACGCGCCCTGCGATTCTGGATGGTACGCAGTTGATTTAAATTGTTTTTTCCTGAGCTATTCATAACTTCTTTGAATAACCTTGAGGTAAAATTTGATCCTTAATCCGATTGTATTTCTGTGGGTAGTCCATATCAAGTAAAGAATTTAAGTAACTCCTCCACAATCTTTTTCACTGTACTATTACATACTGGAATGGCCTCTGGAAACCTAGTAGACACATCCATTACAGTCAAAAGATATTGATTACCACTTTTTGTTTTAGGAAGCGGTCCTACGCAATCAATTAAGACCCTTGTAAAAGGTTCCTGAAATGCTGGAATGGGTATTAAGGGCGCTGGTTTTATCACTGCTTGAGATTTCCCTATCACTTGACATGTGTGACATGATCAACAAAATTTAAGTACATCTTTATATAGTCCAGGCCAATAAAAATGTTTTCAGATTTTAGCTTGAATTTTCCTTATTCCCAAATGACCTCCCACTGGTACCTCATATGCAACTTGCAACACCTCCTTTCTATACCCTACCGGCAATACACCTTGATGAACGTCTGCCCACTTTTCATTCGCCTGCATATTTAAAGGTCTCCATTTCCTCATCAAGACATAATTTTTACGGTAATAACACTCTGGTATACACTCAGATTCCTCTTCTGTGTATGCTTTCTGATACATCCATTTTATTTCTACATCTTTCTGTTGTAACTCTGTCAATTTTCCTGAACTAAAAATATCTGCCTCATCCTCCACCTGTTCTTGTTCTTTTTCAACCATCTGATCAAAAATTGTTTCTGATAATTGCACTTCAACTTTATCTTCACTCTTTGATTTCTCCTCTTGTGTTAACCTGTGACTTTGTGACCTTGTTACTACACAATCCGGAAAAATCCTAGGATACTCATCCTTCAACACTTCAGTTGTCTGATTTTCCACTGGCTTATCAACCACAGTAGGCATCACTCCCTCCTGCGCTCCAGCTATATCATTACCCAAGATAAACTGCATTCCTGGACAAGATAGTTTATCTATTACTCCTACTACCACTTCACCACTCTTCACTGGACTTTCCAACCTTACCTTATATAATGGAACACTACTCTTCTCACCCTGAATTCCACATATTACCACCTTTTCGGGCAACATTTTTCCCAAACTACGTAACTCCTCATCTCTTACCATTAAAGATTGACTAGCTCCCATATCTCTTAAAATTGTGACTTCTTTACCTGCTCCTTCTGGTACACATGAGTAAACTTTACCCACACAAGTAAATTCTTTAAGGACATCTGGCACCTTCTTATCAATCACCTCTTGATCAGGCTGTGCAACCTTTTGCACCTCCATGCTTCACTTGGGCTTTCCTTTACCACTTTAACAAACCCCACTGTCTTACCACATCAGCCTTTTCCGCACTTTTCTTCAACCACCAACACTGTGACTTTGCATGGCCTAGTTTATTACAGTGAAAACATTTGAAACTTTTCATGTCTCTTCCACACTCTTGGATTTCCTTTTTTGTCTGAGATACACTCTCATTACCTTTACCTTTACCACTTGAGTACTTCTCATGTCCTGAGTTTCTATCCCTCACAGGCTGAAACTGATGTTGGAAACCAAACGTTAATTTATGAACGAATTCATAATCATCATACCATTTCTGCTGCTAATTTCGCAGTTTTAAACCCCTGCTCTTCCACATGAGTTCTCACTATATCAGGAATTGAATTTTTTAACTCCTCCAAAAGCATAATTTCTCTGAGAGCTTCATATGTTTGGTCTATTTTCAAAGCCCTTATCCACCTATCAAAATTACTCTGTTTGAGCCTTTCAAACTCCATGTATGTTTGACCAGGTTATTTCCTTAAATTTCTAAACCTTTGCCTGTAGGCTTCAGGCACTGGTTCATATGCATCTAAGATGAATTTTTTCACCTCCTCATATGACACAGATACCTCCTCTGGTAGTGATGCAAACACGTCACAAGCCCTACCTACCAGCTTTGTTTGAATCAGTAATACCCACATGTCTGGTGGCCATTTCATTTGTTTAGTCACCTTCTCAAATGAAATGAAAAAGGTTTCTACCTCCTTCTCGTCAAATCTTGGCAATGCTTGGACATATTTAAATAGATCCCCACCTTCGACTATGACGCTCTTTCTCACTATCCTCATCACTATCATCCAACTGTACATTTCCCTTTACATCCGCCAATTTTAACTGACTGTCATGTTTCATGGCCATTTTCTGAAGTTCAAACCACTCTCTTTATCTTTTTCCCTGATCTGTATCTCTCTTTCTCTTTCTTATTGTTCTGCTCGGGCTATTCTTTCTGTTTTCCTTTCTTCTCTCTTTTTCCTCTCTATCTCTTTTGTATTCAAGCTACTTTAATTATTTCTCATGTTCTATTTGTTTAATTTGTAACTGAATTTTTGCCATTTCCAATGAGTCAGACTGTATCTCAGTCAATTTTAAATGCTTAGCCACCGCCATAATTATCTTTTCGCATTTTTTCAGGTAATGTTAACTGCAATGTTTTTGCCAACTCTAAAAGCCTGTTTTTAGTCTCTGTCCGTAAGGTACTGCGTGTGACCGTCTCCACTCCCAAACATTTCAGAGCCTCTGAAAGAGCCATTGTCCACAACACACTCCCTCCTTAAACTGAAATACCACAACGGAAAAGCAACCACAATATGCTCACCCCTCACTGTCTTTAAGTTCACAAAGCCAATTAAATAGATAGACTTTTATCCCCCTCGAGCCCCCAATTTGTTATGGGTCAGGGTTTCGAGAGCCCCAAAGTGTAGCATGAAGTTCATCTGACCCACAACTGTGAATAGATTGTGGTTATGGGGAGCACACAGCCCTACTCTGCAGGTGTGATGCAACAGAAATCTACAGTACTTTTAAATTAATACACCGTTTATTTATGAAACCAGTTAACACTTTATAAACCCACCGTAAACATCTTAACAACTATCAACACCAATAAATCCCCCAAAGAGTACAGTACTCTCTAAGTAACTCTTAATCTTTCCTTGCAACATCCTTAAGACAAAAAGACCACTCTTTGCAGAAAGACATCAGGTTTACCTTCACTGCTGAGAACAGTTACCACTTGAAAATCATCAAATGAACGTGCATAAGCTTGCACAGATTTATACACACCGTGCTGTGATTGTAGCTTTTCCAAATCTAAAATGAAACTAAACACACACTGTAGCTGCAAGCCCAAAGTGAAAGTAAAAGCAGACAGACAGCCCAGCTACACCCACACTCTGACATCACTGATAAACAGCCATTTCTTAAAGGTACTCTCACATGACAGATAGGAGTAGAACTCTCCACTCACTGGCCATCAGGACTGGTGCAAGAATTATTGAAAATGACAGGAGCTTAAATTATGATCAATGATGAGAGAGAACTGAATCCCTTGTTGTCTTCCCTCCCTGCCCGTAATCAGTGTGCTTTTTAAAAGGAAGAAGTGAGTCTCTCTTAACTCCTGCATGTGTGGACAATTTGATATCCAGCAGCAAGCTTTTCATGGGTTTAAATAAAGAGGACTATTTAGTCAGATGATCGTCATTGAAAATCAAATGCTATGTCTCACACACACAAACACTTGAGGAAAATACAGCTAAAAAGTGTAGCACACTTTTACAAGTTATAAGAATAGTTTGTAATTCACATGATTAGCTCATCCAGAAAAGCACATGGTGCAGAAATGATGAAGATTTTTTTTATTCCTGGGGTGTAGTCAGCTGAATTTAGTAGCTGAATTCAATATCTGAAGTTGTATACCAGTATTGTCACAGGATTCTCCCAAGGAGCTGGTCACAAAGTTAGGCCTGTGTAGTCTTGTTACCCAGATGCTTTACTGCATTGGTGGACATGGAATGGAACGGATTCAGAGACCTTATCATGTTACTGTCCCCAGTTCTTTGCACATGGATATTGCTGCCTTCTCCACTGCTGCTGTTTCTGAAGTTGTAGTTATTGTGTCTTGCAGATTGAATGGGTGACCTTCACACTGCCTTACCATATTCTTTCTCACAGTCCCCCTTTTCAAATATGGTGATATGCTTCAGTGGATTAGCCACAACCTGGGCTATTGTTTGCAGACATTCACCCTGTAGGTTTAAGACACTCACAGCCTTACTTTCAGAATAGCCCATTTAACTCAGGAATCACCTTTTGGATGGTTTCAGGTGGTGAATAGAGAATGTGTTCTTTTATCCTTTTGATACAATTGTGGCAGGTTGAATCCACAAACCAAGGCGGGTTACTCTGGTAGCCATCTTTTGCAGCACTTTATTGTCCATTTTTAAAAGCAAAGTCAGTTCCAGAGATTTTTCTAAATTGGTTCAGAGCAGCATGGCTATGTCTTCGAATGGAAAAATAATGGTTAGATGTCAATCACATGTTTTTGCATTGTTATTTTGAGTCTTTCTCATTTTCTGTACCACTAAATGAGGGTATCCTGAACCAGGCTGTCAACATTGGTTCAATGATAAGTGCATGTGAGCATGCCAGAAGCAGTACCAATCATGCCTAAAAATGAGGTGTCAGCCTCGTGAAGCGAAACAACAGAGGCAGAATGCAGTAAAAGAGCTAAGTGATCCCATAACCAACAGATCAGATCAAAATTATGTGGTGCTGCTTCATTCATTGTGAATGGTGATGGGCAATTTAAACAACTAATGGAAGGGAGAGGCTCCACAAATATCCCCATCCTCAGGGGAAGCCCATCCCAGCACATCAATGCAAAATACAAGGTTGGAGAATTTCAGCTCAAAGTACCATGACAATGCACCATCTCGCCCTACTCTTGAGGTGCCCAGCATCACAGCCTAGGGCTGTTTAGCACACTCTGGGGCTGTTTAGCACACTCTGGGGCTGTTTAGCACACTGGGCTAAATCGCTGGCTTTGAAAGCAGACCAAGGCAGGCCAGCAGCACGGTTCGATTCCCGTAACAGCCTCCCCAAACAGGCGCCAGAATGTGGCGACTAGGGGCTTTTCACAGTAACTTCATTGAAGCTTACTCGTGACAATAAGCGATTTTCATTTTCATTTCATTTCATTTCACAGACGCCAGTCTTCAGCCAATTCAATTCACTCCACATGCTACCAAGAAATGGTTGAAGGCATTTGATACTGTAAAGGCTGCAGACCTTGACAATATTCCGGCTGCGGTACTGAAGACTTATGCTCCAGAGCTAGGCATGCCCCTTGCCAAGCTGTTCCAATACAGCTGCAACACTGGCATTGATCCAACAATATGGAAAATTGCCCATTTATGCATTCTGACACAAAAAGCAGGGCAAATCCAATCCAGCCAATTACCGCTCCATCAGTCTATTCTCAGCCAGAACGGCGAGGACACGCCACCAAGGAACACACAGCTGGCGGACCAGAAAATCCCACAGCTCATTTTTAGGTATGCCTAATGCTGCTCCTGACATGCTCTCCTACAGTCTTCATTGAACCAGGGTTGGTCACCTGGCTTGATGGGAATGGTAAAGTGGCGATACTCCAGGCCTTGATATTACAGAGTATGATTGTATTTAATTCTGCTGTTACTGATGGCCATAGTATCTCATGGATGCCCAGTTTTGAGTTGCTTGATCTGTTCAAAATCTATCCCATTTAGAAAAGTGGTAGTTTCACACAACAGAATGAAGGGTATCTTCAGTGAAAAGACAGGGCTTTGTCTTGAAAAGGACTGTGCAATAGTTTAGCACATAGGGGCTGGTTTAGCACAGGGCTAAATCGCTGGCTTTGAAAGCAGACCAAGGCAGGCCAGCAGCACGGTTCAATTCCCGTACCAGCCTCCCCGAACAGGCACCGGAATGTGGCGACTAGGGGCTTTTCACAGTAACTTCATTTGAAGCCTACTTGTGACAATAAGTGATTTTAATTTCAATGGTCACATACACCAATAGTCTCATGGATAATGTTGGATTGTAAGATGGTCGACGAGGTAGTGTTAAAACACAACAGAGGTTTATTAACTATATACACAGGACAGCACAACAGCTACACAAGTCTCGTTCCCACGATTCCGGGGCCAACTCTGACCAAAGAACAACAGACATGTTTCCGCGTCTAAACATCTGATAGGTTAATGTTTGTACGCTCCATGCCCATAAGCCAAGAGCCCATCAACTGGCCCATGAAGTACTGCTCCTTAAAGAAAGTTACAGTAATGGAGGTCCACACAAAGTTCATAAGTTAAGTCTATATGTAACTTCCTAACTCTTGCCGAAGCACTCAAATTGGTCACTGGCTCTTCCAAATCAGAAGCATCCGTGTCTACAGCAAAGGCAAGCAAATTGATATAATCCAAAACAGGGGTAGTACTGACTAACTCTTCAACTCCTTCTGTGGCCCCTGAGAAGATGTTGGTACTAACAATGCCACCTCGGCAAGTGGTATACTTTTCAGGGATGACAATTTCTCTCCTCCTCAAATGGTCAACATTTTTTCTAGCCTCATGGCCATGTATGTTTATGTCATAGGATACTGGTCCAGTCCTGTTAACAACTCCTCCAGGTACGATAGCACAGTAGGTAGCACTGTTGCTTCATAGCTCCAGGGTCCCAGGTTTGATTCCCGTCTGTGTGGAGTCTGCACGTTCTCCCCGTGTCTGTGTGGGTTTCCTCCGGGTGCTCTGGTTTCCTCACACAAGTCCCGAAAGACGTGCTGTTAGGTAATTTGGACATTCTCCCTCTGTGTACCCGAACAGGCACTGGAATGTGGCGACTAGGGGCTTTTTACAGTAAGCTCATTGGAGTGTTAATGTAAGCCTACTTGTGACAATAAAGATTATTACAAAAGAGTTAATGATTCTGGTCACCCACTAAATTTCGGCACATTTCTGGCTCTGATCATATTGAATGGTGGAGCAGGCTCGAGGGGCGGAATGACCTACTCTATTCCTATTTATGGTCTCATGGTTCTACACAGATCTTTGCCTTGACTCCTAACTCTCCGGAAGACCTTGTGGTATTTTCGTAAAAGCTCCTGGAAAACCCCATCGGTGATGCTGAATATTTCTAATCAATTAAATTTGATTGTCTTCAGCCATTCCTGCCCCATGAGTCTTGGCCTTTGCCCCTTCACTATGGTTAAAGGAAGTGTATTATTCCTCACGTCTGAATAATAGGAGCTGGTTTAGCTCACTCAGCTAAATCGCTGGCTTTTAAAGCAGACCAAGCAGGCCAGCAGCACGGTTCGATTCCCGTACCAGCCGCGCCAGAATGTGGCGACGAGGGGCTTTTCACAGTAACTTCATTGAAGCCTACTTGTGACAATAAGTGATTTTCATGTCATTTTTTCATAAAGCTCGTAGTCTTACAGTTGAAGTAGATGCTTTATTGTGTGAGTTCGTTCTTTCTCCAGCGTTTATAATATATGTTACATCTGAGCTGTCTGTCTGTGACCTGCTCACCAGCTGCCGTTCCTGTGAAGAGTGCCCCTTGACTTCCTGTTTGTCTATTATGTACATCTCTAGTGGTTACTTAGTTGTAGTGTATTTACATTAACCCCTTGTGTATATACAGTGATGCATATCACTACAGGAAGCAGGGCTGACTGATTTGGTACAATACTAGTATTAATGCCATCCCTAACATCTTCAGTTCCTCTCCTGTATAGGTGGCTAAGGCTGCTGAAGTACTAGACCTAGACCTAGAACAGTACAGCACAGAACAGGCCCTTCGGCCTTCGATGTTGTGCCAAGCAATGATCACCCTACTCAAACCCACGTATCCACCCTATACACGTAACCCAAAAACCCCCCCTTAACCTTACATTTTAGGACACTATGGGCAATTTAGCATGGCCAATCCACCTAACCTGCACATCTTTGGACTGCTGAGATTCACAGGCTGGACTGTGGCAGCTATCCTTATATCAACCTCCATATTAAGTAGATGGCCGTTGACGACAAGGTCAATCTCAATAGGGTGGGGCAGATGGGGGTTACTTAATCTCACATTATTACACTTGCATACTTCTGATTTTTCTCCAGGAAGTCACCGTCGTTTTTTGGGGGAATTAGTAGGAGACTGTCTGACTCTGCATCTGAAGCAACTGAATTCTGTCCAACTGCATCTGTCCTTGGAATGCTTTCTCCCACAATGGCAACAAACCTCCAAGCCTTATGACCACCGGTCACTTTTCTTCATTTTTTGTTCTGCTGTTCCCCCACTTTGGGAACCTCGAGTGGCCTTTGCTTCCCTCCATAACTGGTTCACCCCAATCGACACATTTTGTTATTCAAAAGAGCTTTGTTCAGTGCTTTCAGTCACTTTAGCAAACTCAATCACTTTGCTCAAGGATGTCTTGGTTTCTGCCTGAAACTTCTTCTGGATATTTAAGTTGCTGATCCTGCAGACCAACTGGTCATGCAGCATGTCACTGAGAGAAGTACCAAATTCACAATGCTCTGATATTTTTTGAAGCTTGGCTACAAAAGTAGATACCGCTTCACCCTGACCTCCAATGACTGTAGGAAATTTATAGCGCTGCATAATAATGAAGGGTCAGGGATTGTCATGGTCTCTCACTCATTGCACCAATTAATCGAAGGACTTGGAGTCTGGAGCATCTGGAGACATTAAGCTTCACACGAGGTTATATGTTTGTGGGCCGCAAACTGTAAGTAATATTACTTTCTGTTTTTCTTCAGCTGTGATTTCATTGGCTGTGAGAAAGCATCAAAGCCTTTTGACATATTGACCCCAACTTTTAACCTCCGATCAAAAGGATCAATTTTTTTCTCAAATCGTGGCATTTCTATTCGACTACTGATGATCTTGTACCTTTTTTAGGACTCAGACCGACTGTCCTCCCTCCTCCTTTCAATTTTTGCTGAGTTTCCTTTGACTGGCTTGGTTTATTCTCATCACCAATGTTAAATCGCAAAGTGATTGATAAGGCAGTATTAAAACACAACAGAGCTATATTGAATTAAGAAGAACTATATGCACAGGACAGCATAACAAGTACAGAGATCTTGCTCCCACAACTCAGGCCAACTGGCCCTAGCCCCAACAGCCAGATCTGCGCCAACCACCTGATAGGCTTATGTTTCTACGCTCTGTCCTCATTGGCTCAGGGCCTGTCACATGGCCCGCGCAGTATAACCCCTTATAGGGGCCATGCTACCGCAGATACATTAATCTGTGACAGGTAGGTTGGCAGGAACAAGGTCAAGTAGGTTTTTCCTCTTGTTGCTTCCCTCACTCCCTGCTGCAAACATTCTGGCAGCTACATCTTATAGGACTTGGCCAGCTTGGTCAGTCGACATACTGTAGTGATCCTTCAGCTAAGGGGAGCAGTAGGTGGTAACTAGAAGGACATTTCCTTGGCCATGCTTGACATGATGCCGTGAGACTTCATGAGGTCCACAGTTGATGTTGCGGACTCCCAAGGCAAATCCCTCCCAACTGTATAACCACTGTGCTATCACCTCTGATGGGTCTGGTCAAGGTATGGCCAGGGATGTTGATGGTCGACTACAACTCAGGCCAAATCTGCCCAAGAGTTGTCTGTAAGGTATGATTCCATGAGCATGACTACGATACAGTGCTGCTCGTCTGTGGGACAGCTCTCCCAATCTTGGCACTAACCTCCAGGTATGAGTAAGGAGGACTTTGCAGGTCTGGGTTTGACCTTATTGTTTCTGCTGCCTTGGCCGATGCTAGGTGGTCAGTCTTCTTTTGGACTTTATAGCAGTTTTGACACAACTGGAGTGGCTTACTAGGCCATTTAAAAGTCAACCACATTGCTGTGGGTCTGAAGTCACATGCAGGTCAGACCAGATATGGACAGCAGATTTCCTTTCCCAAGGGATATTAATGAAGCAGATGAGTTTTAATGACAGTCAACAATGGTTTCATGATCACTTGTTCCAGAGATGGCAGGACTGTCTTCTGAAGAGAGATTGAGCAAACTGGGCCCATATTCTCTAGAGTTTTGAAGAATAAGAGGTGATCTCATTGAAACCAACAAAATACTTAAAGTAATAGACAGGGTAGATGCAGGTAAGATGTTTCCTTTGGCTGAGGTGTTTGGAACCAGGGAACATAATTTCAAAGTAAGGGGGAAGGCATGAAGGACCGAGATGAGGGGAAATCTCTTTACACAGAGGGTTATAAATCTTCCAAATTCTCTGTCTCAGAGAGCTGTGGAAGCTCAGTCATTGTGTATGCTTAAAGCAGAGATTGATAGATAATGCAAAAGGCTATGGGGATAGTGTGTGTAAAAGACATTGAAGTGTCCGATCATCCATGATCGTATTGGATGGCAGAGCAGGCTGACAGGCTGAATAGTCAAATCCTATTGTTCTATTGCCAAGACTAGCTTTTGATTCCTAGAGTTTTAAATGTATTAATTGGCATTACCACTACATCACCATTTCCCCCTCAATGAAAAAGGTGCTTTGAATTGGCATGTGATCAAACTCTACCAGGCAGCACGGTAGCACAAGTGGATAGCACTGTGGCTTCACAGCGCCAGGGTCCCAGGTTCGATTCCCCACTGGGTCACTGTCTGTGAGGAGTCTGCACATTCTCCCTGTGTCTACATGGGTTTCCTCCGAGTGCTCCGGTTTCCTCTCACAATCCAAAGACGTGAAGGTTAGGTGAATTTGCCATGATAAATTGCCCTTCGTGACCAAAAAGGTTAGGAGGGTTTATTGGGTTAGGGGAAAGGGTGGAGGTGAGGTCTTGGGTGGGTCAGTGCAGACATGATGGGCCGAATGGTCTCCTGCTGCACTGTATGTTCTACGTCACTTGCTCACGTCCACACAGGTACCAGTTGAAATACTCACAAGCACCCTTTGTGAGATTTTGCTGATACAACTAATTTTTAGGGTTTGCTGTTGGTCTGAGGTAACATTTTATTTTGTTTTCAAGATTCTATTTTTAACCTCTTTTTTTATTAGTTCAGTTTGAATTTGTGCGAATTGGCACAAATTGCCGGATGGCAGTGTTGCTTCAGAGAAACTATACTTCATGGATCTACCGCACTAAGTTACCTGAGGGTCTAGATTCAGCAGCTGTGTGCTGTTTCCATCATATTGTGATCAATTAAGACTCTTTCCAGATATGGCTGAAAGGTACCTCAGCACTGGTGGGGTCGGTCACTAGTTACCTGCTGTGTTTGAAAGTTGCAGCTTGTTCTGTTTCCCAATTCCACTGTACATCCTTTGGAGTGAATTTGCATTGATATTCATACTCTGACAAACAACTGGACAAGAACTTGGCTAAGTAGTTCACAAATTCAACAGATCACTGAACCACATTCATATTTGTCGGTTGCTGCATCTGCCACAGCTTTCACTTTATCAGGATCAGGATGAAGTCCTGTCAAAGTGCATAATAATGTACTTGACTTCAGTTAACAACAACCAGTAATCTTTTCTTGTTCAACTTCAGGCTCATCTAATGAGTTTCCCGATCGCAGTCTCACTGCATTTGCATTATCATTTGTGATGGCTTCTTTCATCATGATGAAGGTGATCGTCCACGATCACTTCCACTCCTGGAAGATCTGTGTCAGTCCCATGCTACCAGGACTTCCTCATACCTTTACAAACCCCTGAACTCTCCTCGGAAGAACATAGAACATAGAACATTAAAGCGCAGTACAGGCCCTTCGGCCCTCGATGTTGCGCCGTCCTGTGAAACCCCTCTAAAGTCCCTCTACACTAATCCCCTATTGTCCATATGCCTATCCAATGACCATTTGAATGCGTTTAGTGTTGGCGAGTCCACTACTGTTGCAGGCAGGGCATTCCACGCCCTTACTACTCTCTGAGTAAAGATGCAGAAATAATCTCACACTCTCACCTACTTCAAGATGATATTCACCAGGATGTCGTCCAAGGCCTGTGAAAGGAACCCTGAAAGCTACAGTGCCAGGACTATTATGACTCGAGGAGAGAGGGTTTGTGCAGGTGTGCCTTGCTGATGAGAATCATACCCGCAAAAATCGAGGGTCGAACCTGTTGTCGGTCGAATAGGTCTCCTGACCTAAGCTGCATATTGTGGAACTGTGTATCTACATAATGTAACATGTCTATAGGGAGTCACATGAATGCTTGTGGTTGTCTAAGATATATCTTTGTTTTGTCAACTATTTAAAGTGAAATTTGCCTTCCTATTTGAAATACCACCTGCCTGTTAATCTATGTGCAATTTATATTGGTTCTGATTCATGTTTAAGTAAAAGTTACAAAAAAGTGAAATTTCTTTGGTAATTTCTTTCATTTGGGGTGGTTTGCTAAAATTTGCAATTTGGTTTACGATTTCCTCATTGGATCCATAACCCTCTATTAGGCCATCATTTAACAGAAACCATATAAAACTGGAGCACAGAAAAGAAAAGGCACCTTTGTCTGTTAGAAGCTTAATCTTTAAGTAATTTCAGTACCTGTTAGATAGGCTCAGTTATTTTCAAGTCATCTCACAATGTCGTATGCATGAAAGCAGGTTTTAAACCATCAGTGGCAGGATTCTCCGTTTCCGTGAGTGAGGGCTGGATTCTCCGATTTTGCAGCAATGTCCCGAGGAAGCGTCTGGTCTTATGACCAAAATGTTGGCGGCGCCCCTGCACCGATGCTTCACCTAGTGGGGGCTAACAGTCCCGCCAAGTAAAGCCTTACCTGCAGTTACGGACGCAGATTAGCCGGGTCCGTGGCCGCGCATGCGCACAGCGGCGGCCTGTGGTGGCTGCGCCGTCCAACATGGTGTCGGCCACAAGCAGACCCGGCCTGCCAGAAAATACCCACCTATAACCACACCCCCCTCCCACCCAGCCCCCGCGGAAGTCCCCCCTGCCAATGGAATGACTGCCCCCCACCTCCCATCCCACCCCCGACTGTGGCAGCACTGGACACAGTCCGCAGCCGTCACATGAGGTCCCCGAAAATTGCGAGGACACGCGACCGACGCCGTCGGGACGTCGACCCATCGGGGGCGGAGCATCAGGGGAGGGCCTCAGGTGACGTCCTGAGGCTATCCCAACGGCGTGCGGCATCCCCGTTTTTGAGGAGGCTGAGTGTCCAAAACGGCACCGCTCCTGATTTCAGGGTAAAAATGGATTCTCCGGCCAATCGCCGAACGCGATTTCAGAGTCGGCAATCAGAGAATGCTGCCCTAAGTGTTGTCACCAGGGCAGTATTTGTGAACTTTCACAACAGCAAAATTTGTGCCGAACTTGGATCAACTTAGCAACTGTGGAGGGGCTAGCACCAGCACCACATGGCACACAATTGATTCCAATGCAAAGTGTACACGATTCGCCAGGTCCGTGATTGACACTCGGGAGGCTGACAAGCGGAAGCTGCATATACACACTTCACTCCCCGCACACACTCATCCCCGCCAACCACTGGAATGTGCCCATACAGCTGATGAGTTGGCTACGGCCAGAGGGAACCTATGCGGGTGGCCTGAGGGAATACCTATACGACCTGTGGCCCTAAGTTCACAGTGGGCTGTTTGCAGATTGCGCAGCTGCATGGCTGCCTTGCCAGCTGCGGCAATGGTGTTCCATGCCCATCCACCCCAACCCCACAGCCCACCCCCAACTACTCCCCCCGGCCCTGGCAGAAGCCCCCTGGCCAACGGCACAACTGTCAGCAAACTATGGCGCTGTTGGACACGTTCTGTACCTCATCTCTCTCCCTCAGCAGCTGGCTTTAAAAGCACAAGTGAACTGTGCCATCAGGAATCAGCTCATCAGAGGCGGAGCATCCTGGAGGCCCCAGAGAATACCGGGTCGCGCCCGCTAATGACATGCAAACGGTGTTTACTGAACATGTGTACCGGACTGCATTGACGCCGCTGTCGAGGTGACGGTGATTTGCAATGTGGTGTCAAATCGGTGCCTACCTCGATTTTAGGGTGGGGGCTTCTAGCAAGGGCTGGGGGACTGGTGACCACTACCATCTAGGACAAGAACAGCAGATACCTGGGAATCCCACCACCTGGAGGTTCCTCTCCAAGCCCAAGTCAGTATTGCTTCTTGGCCTTTTGGCTAAGGTCAAGTGTAGTATCTGCTCAGCATTTTGGCTCCGATCTGGTGTGTCTCTCTTGTGAGGACCATGAATTGGATTCAATTTGTATTTGGGTTGGTTTTTGGAGCAGGCCAGGAGCTGGATTAGGGGTTCGCCCCTATCCACACTCTGAGCTCTGGCTTTGTAACTCAGATAAAGTAATAAAAAAACAACTTCATTGTGGTGTCAATGTAAGCCTACTTGTGGCAATAAAGATTATTATTATAAGTCACTGCCCATCCTGACTTGGAAATATATTGCTGTTCCTTTGCTGTCACTGAGGCAAAATCCTGGAAGTCCCTACCCAACAGCACTGTGGGTGTACGTACACCCCAGAGACTGCAGCGGTTCAAGAAGGCAGCTCACCACCACCTTCTGAAGGACAACTAGGGATGGGAAATAAATGCTGGCCTCACCAGCAACGCCTAAATCTAGGAAACGAATTAAAATAGAAGAACTGAGAAAAACTACCCAAGATAATGCCAGCTCGAAAGAAACACACATAGAATTAAACATTGGTTGTAGGTAATTATCCTCAGTTCATGATCTATAGATTTCTGCCACTTTAACGAAACAGGTCAGCAGGACTATCAGCAGAGGGTGTTACTGAACGCATTCTCGCCATTTCTGATTTTCAGCAGAATCACGCACATGTCCGCAGTTGTGGTATTATTACAACAATGAATTGTGGCGAATATCTCCATTTGTGTGCTATTGGAATTGCAAAATCCAACTCACTGGTGTCTTGCAGAAATAATTGCCAAGCCTCAAGGAAAGCCTACATATTTGCAAGCATATTTTCCATTCATGTAGGGCTGTGAAATGAGTAAAATGTCACGAGATGCTTCACAGGATTGACATTCAAACAAAATTTAGCATTGGAAATACTTAAGCATTGTGAATAACTTAGTAATTTCTAATAAATTTGTTCAACATAAAATCTATGCAGAGCATGGAAAAACCCTAAATTCACAATGGTCACATAGTTAAGAATGTATAAAGCCTGTCCACTGAGTAGCCTATTGTGTGGTGCTGAAAGTTGGATTACATATGGAAATCAGGAATCAATTCATGTGCAATGCTCGAAAAAGATCCCCAACACAAGTACTGCATCTTTCTAACTCAGTAAGGTATTATGGCAATGCCCAAGTGACATTGACTATGATAGCTTGTTCACATCAGTAGATTGGTGATGGTCACTGACCGAAAGATGTACTATTCAGAAAGCTTGATAGTGCTGATATTTCATGTCAGGTTGACTTCAACAGTGGGAACAGTCTGCACGTGATGAAAGTGATTGGCACTCAAATCTCCAGAATAGAGTATGAAGGTTTGAAGAATTATGGGCACGATTCTCTGTCCTGCGATTCCGGAATTGCGAAGCGCAATTACGTGGAGAATGACACGTCAGCGGAAAATCGAGGCCAGCATCGAGCGCCCATCAGAATGTTATGCTCCAGTGCCTCGACAGTAGCGTGAATATGTTCCACGCCGCACGCCGATGTGGGCATGCAAGTAATAATAATCTTTATTAGTGTCACAAGTAAGCTTACATTAACACAGCAATGAAGTTACTGTGAAAATCCCCTAGTTACCACACTACGGCACCTGTTCAGGTAGACAGAAGGAGAATTCAGAATGTTCAATTCACCTAACAGCATATCTTTCGGGACTTGTGGGAGGAAACCAGAGCACCCGGTGGAAACCCAAGCAGACATGGGGAGAACGTGCAGACTCCGCGCAAATAGTGACCCAAGCCGGGAATCGAGCCTGGGGCCCTGGCTAATCACTGTGTTACCGTGCTGACCATATTGTACATTAGACGATGTTGGTATATCATTAAGGGACCCGGCATTCCTCTGCCTCCAACAGGAGGAATTACCAATGGCAAGGTTCACTAATCGTATTAAAAATCAGAAAACAGGCGCTGAGAGGGGTACGAAAAGTGTCCAACATCGCTATAGAGTGCTGACAGTTTATGCCGCTGGCCGGGGGCTTCTGCCTGGGCCGAGGTTCGTAGCGGGAGGTGGCTAGGAGTTGGGTCGTGGGGTCGGGGTTTGACGGGCACGGACCACCATTGCTGCAGCCTGCAAGGCAGCTATGTGGCTGTGCATGCCGCTGACTGCCCATTGTGAACTGAGCACCACTGGTCGTGTGGGTGCCTCCCCCTTAGGTACCTTCTGGCCCCAGCCGACCCATCAATGGGATGGTCGTGCTGCAGAGCAGCCAGTGCCATCTTGGCTGGGATGAGGGTGTGTGAGGAGTGGAGTGCCTATATGCAGCCCCTGCTTGTCAGTCTATCAAGTGACAATGCCGACCTGGCGAATCACATGCCAGCATTCATTGGAATTGCACTAGTTCCCCATGATGCTAGCGCTAGCCCATTAGGACATCCTAGGCCATAGAATTCAGGTGATTCAGCCCCAGCATTAGCACTTAGTCTCTGAAACAGAGAATCCTGGTCTATGCCCTCAGAAGAAAAACACCATCACAGGAAAGAGCATCTACAATGCAGCAGTAGCTCCTGCTCCAGTGAATTTTCTAAAATTAATTCATGAGATGTGGGCATTGCTGGGTAAGCCAGCATTTATTGCCCATTCTGAACTGCCCCTGAACTGAGTTGTGTTTATAATAATAATAATCTTTATTGTCCAAGTAGACTTACATTAACACTGCAATGAAGTTACTGTGAAAATTCCCTAGTCGCCACATTCTGGCGCCTGTTCAGTTACACAGAGGGAGAATTCAGAATGTCCAAATTACCTAACAGCACCTCTTTCGGGATGTGTGGGATGAAACCGGAGCACCCGGAGGAAACCCATGCAGATACAGGGAGAATATGCAGACTCCACATAGACAGTGACCCAAGCCGGAATCGAACGGAGACCCTGGAGCTATGAAGCAACAGTGCTAACCACTGTGCTGCTGTTCAATGGGCATTTAAGTGTCAACCACATTGTTGGGTGATCTGATCTTGAGTCACATGTGGGCAAAACTAAATAAAGGACAATAGATTTCCTCCCTAAAGGACATTAGTGAACCAGATGGATTTTTACAACAATAGTTTCATGGTTATTATTAGACTTTTAATTCCAGGTCGTTTTTTTATTAATTTCAAATTCCACCATCAGCCATCGTGGGATTCAAACACGGGTTCTAGAGCACTACGATGAGTCTCTGGATTACTGGTCCAGTGATGACGTTACTGCGCCATCACATCTCCTAAATGATGACCTACAATGGCCCCATAGCAAGTGATAATGGCTGGGGGTTTCTGGTCCTCCCACGGCAGATTTTCGAATACCTGAAGCAGCTCCCTTTTGACCACCAGCGGGATCTTCTGGTCCCTCTGAAGTCAATGGCCATTTGCATTGTTCCCCAGCTGCACTGCCAGGGAACCTATTGTGGAGGGTGGGGGAGGAGAAGGTTGCCTTCGGCAGGACTCGAAGATCATGCTGGTGGGAAGGGCCAGAAAATCCCACCCAATGACTTGCATGAATAGGCCTGTACTGGAACTTGAAGACTCACAACAAATGAGCAGTGATGTGAATCATTGACGATGAAGCAAAGCCAAAGAAAAAAGCTATACAGCTAGATCCAACATTTCAGGATTCTTCTGAAAAATTGCTAAGGGCTGGCTTCACCAAACTACAAGTTAGTCCTTGCTTTCACCCAACTGGATAAAACTCTAATTGCCAAATACATCATGGATTTAGACACCATTATAATGATTCTTGGCTTTCTACCGAAATGTATATCTTTAGACCTCACAAGTTCCCCTTCAAATTTGATTTAGAAAGAATCAATCATACACAACATAAAGTTAACAAAGGTAACACAACTAAAGGTCTGTAAAGGAAAATAAATTCTGTGCATTCCCCTAACAAAATGGTATGTACATGATTCCATTGATGCTACATGATCTGTTAGTGCATCCAGTATTTTCTAGTTTTATTTTTCAGCCAAATTTTGCTTTTAATTTTTTTTTCACTGGTCTTCTTAAACGTAAAAGCATTCTTTGTGACATCTGGCATGAACAGCCCCATCAGGTTCAACTCACCACTTATAACAACATGTAAGCTTTTAACTACCTACAATTTCAATCATAGAATAATACATTATTGAAGCACACCATTTGGCCCATTATAATTGTGCCAACTCTTTGCTCGAGGTTTCCAATTTGTCCCATTCCGCTGCCCTTTTTCCCATAGCCCACCAAATTATTACAGCAACATTGTCCTTTATAGCAAACAACGTGTCTTTTAGTGTTCATTGGTCTAACCTTGCACCCCACAGACTTGCTCTGTACATTGAGGACTTTATGTGATTTTCATTCAATAGCTTTCAAACTTTTTGAAGCTATTTCAATTGATTCTGTGTAAAACACGTTATGTAAAATTCAAACAATAGTGTCACCAAGAGTTAGATGATAGTTAGATGACACTATTAATGGGAGACCTTGTCGCTGAAGTGTTGGCTAGTGTAGACTTGAGAGATGAACAGAGACTTCCAACACTGATGAAGGTTCAACTCAATTTTATTAACTACTTCTAACTGACTAACACACGATGACTGTGGGTCTAAATGATGCTAACTTAAACTAGAGACCTAAGCCTTGTCCGAACCAATTGATTTTGTCAGCACATGGTGTGAGTCTGTGCTGGGCTGGATGAGTTCTTGTTACACTCAGAGGCAGCACCCAGAATGAGCGGTAACCGTGGTGCCCTCTGCCTTTATAGTGTGTGTATTCTAGCTGGTGATTGGCTGCGGAGTTTGTACATGTTGATTGGTCCCTGTGTGTGTCCATCAGTGTGTGTCTGCACCATGATATACTGGTGTATATTATGACAGTCGTGGGCAGCAATGATCTTTTGTAAGCTGGTGTGATAGTGTTTCAGACAGTTCTGTACTACGAAAGCAACACTGCTTTCAGGTATCACCCAATCTATCAATCACATTTTAAAATTAAGCTGTGAACAAAGTACTGAAAACATTAACGTTATAAAGCTATATGAATGCTTCAATGCATTTCTACATGCAGCTAAACCTTTGGAGTTCCAATTCCAATCATGCAGTCTGGGATTAAATACTCCCTGTAGAAAGATCAAATTAACCCACATTTCTTTCCAATATTCCCCTACGAGTTACAGACCTCTATCTATTTGATCCTTTGGCAGCCCTGGTCTCTAAGCTCCAGTTTCTGATAATTTTTCAAGCTGTCATTATTGCGACAACATTTTATTTCTGAATGTGAAGCTAAGAACGCCATTTTTGTTGCTTAGAACAAATCTCAAAACTGAGCTCATCAGCTGCAGAATTCAGCAAATTTTCCAATTAACAGTTCTCTTAGTCTTGCAATGACCTCTTTTCACATCTGCCTCCTTGATTTCCTACTCCCTCTTTAGCCTTCAAGCACTTAATTAATCTCGGATTACAAAAGTCAGTGGATGGAAGGATAATTTAAACACCTTAATTTTAGGAGTTCAAAGTATAATTAAGAAGGCCAGAGTTGATCCACTGTCTTTAGTTAGTAACTGTTTAAACAATTTTATATTATTTAAGACAAACTGTGTTTAACTTGCTTTTCATATTCACCAGACATTCCAAAAGTACAGTTAGTAGAGACCACACATCTGTGATTTCTATTAGAACCAATTATTCTTATTGCTAGCTATTAACAATAAAGGCTTCTGACATGGATTTATTAAAAGGTGAATAACTGAAATAGGCATCTTTAATACCCTTTGTACTTTAAATTTATGTATTAAAGCCATCAATTATTAAGGCTGTCAACTGAAGTTAATGCATATTAATATAATGGTGCCAAGAATTTTCTGTAATTATATTTTTAATTTGACTACATGTTAACTGTCTATATATTAAACTGTAATATTAGCCCCCCTTGGGCAACCATTAACCAGGCCAACTAAGACGATTTCAAAAGGGAACAATTTTAGCAGATAATTTGATGTTAAGGGCTTTCCTTCACAACATATGTAATGTCTCATAAAATAACGCTTTCTTAGATTGTGGGAAAATATCAGAAACTGGAGAAATTGGAGCAGAGAAGGCTTGCAGGTGATTTGGTAGTGTTAGAAACTGTTTCATGATGAAAAGTCAATAATCTGAGGGAATAAATTTAAGTCAACTGCAACAGAACCCGAGGTGATGAGTGGTTAGGATTTGGGGTGCAACTGCCTGACAGGGTAGATGTTCTATTTCTTTGTGGACAAAGGAATGATGGTTCCCACACTCTAGGGGCAGAATTCTCCGCTCCCCACGCCGGGTGGGAGAATCGCGGGAGGGCCGGGTGACTCACGACACGCCCCCTTGGCGCCCCCGCGATTCTCCCACCCCCCGCTCGGAAGAATCGCCGCTCGCCGTTTTTCACGGCAACTGGCGATTCTCCGGCCCGGATGGCCCGGATGGCCCGGAGAACCACACCTGGTCGCTGCCGTCGTGAACATGGGCGCCAAATGCTAGTTTGAAGCTTGTGGGGAGCGGAGAGAGGAGTGAGCACCACTGCCGTGCTCGGAAGGGGACTGGCCCGCGATCGGTGCCCACCGATCATCGGGCCGGCATCTCAAAGCGACGCACTCTTTCCCCTCCACCGCCCCGCACGATCAAGCCACCATGTCTTGCGGGGCAGCGGAGGGGAAGACAGCAACCGCGCATGCGCGGGTTGGAGCCGTCAGCCATCGTGACGTCAACCGCGCATGCGCGGGTTGGAGCCGTCAGCTGTCGTGATGTCAGCCTCGCATGCGCGGGTTGGAGTCGGCCAACCTGCGCATGCGCGACTGACGTCACATAGGCGCCGCCGTCGCGTCATTCTCAGCGCGCCGCCTTGACGCAAGCGTCAAGGCACGCCGGCCGAGATTTACGGAGCGCCGCACCCCCCAGGTGGGGGTGAATTAGGTGCAAGGAGCGGCCTCCGAGGTCGTCATGAAACTCGGCCAAGTTCACGATGGCCTTCCCGATTTATTGCGGGAGCGGATAATTTCACCCTGGATCCTTGTAAAACACGATGAGAGGTTTATTAAGGCTGTTGCTCAGACAATCAAGATGGCGACCTGCTCAAAGCACACACAAACACTCTGCCGACGTCACTAGACATCACGTGACGCAGAACCAGCAAGAATGTATTCCCAGATACATAACACCTCTCCCTGCTTTACTTTATTGGTGCAAAGACAAGGATGAACATTTATAAAACAGATCTCCTGATGTTATCTCTGTACATATACACAATTTAATAGGACAGTCTCTATGGTGGACGTTTAGTCTTTTTAGGTAGAATTTAGTGTTCTTGAACTCAGCTACTTGCAATTTCAGAAGCATCTTCATTCCTTTCAGTAGCTGGTATTTCTTGAGTAGTTATTTCAGTATCTGTCACAATAGGCATTGAAAAGTCCTCAACATCACACTGGGGCTCATCTACCTTTGTCCAGATGTACATGCTCTGCAGCACCAGGCCCCAGAATTGATAAAGTACAAAAGTTTAAACAACACTGATGCCATTGGTAAGCTACCTGTATTCCGTCCACGTTTGTGTTGATATCATTTACATACATAACAAACAATAAGGGACCCAGCCCTGATCCCTGTGCTATGTCGCTGACACCAGCATCCTGTTACTCAAACAACCTTCTACAACCATCCTTTGTTTCCAATTACTAAGCCAGTTTCAGATCCACCCCAACAAGTTTCCTTGAATTCCATGTTCTTCAACCTTCTCAATCAGTCTCCCATGTGGAATCTTGTCAAAGGTTTTGCTATAATCCAAATAAACTACATCAACTGCAATTCCTTGATTCACACAATCAGTCACTTCATCAAAACAATTCCATCAAATTTGTCAGGCATGACCTCCCTCTGACAAAGCCATGCTGATTACCCCTAATTAACCCATGCCTTTCCAAGTGGAAATTAATACTCTCTTTCAGAATTTTCTCCAATAGTTTTCCTACCACTGTCGTGAGACTCGCTGGTTTGGAATTTCCTGGTTTATTTCTACCACCCTTCTTGAAAGTGGAACAACATTAGCTGTTCTCCAGTCCTCTGGAACTTCCCCCATGGCCAGAGAGGAATTAAAAACTTCCATCAGAGCCCCTTGAATTTCCTGCCTCGCCCCCCACAGCAGCCTGGGATGCAATTCATCCAGGCCTGGGGGGTTTTCTATAAGCCCATACTTCCCGTGTCAAACTGCTTAAGGTCCTCACAGTCCCATTCCTGAATTCTATACCGACATCCTCCTTCTCCTGAGCAAAGACCAATGAGAAGTATTCATTTAACACCCTGCGGGTTCACACACAGATTGCCCCCTTGGTCTCTAATGGACCCTACTCTTTCCCTACTTAACCTCTGCCCCTTAATATATTTATGGATTATCTTTGGGTTCACCCTAATCTTATTTACGAGTCCGTTTTCATGACCCCTTTTTGCTCTTCCAATGGCTTTTTTTAGTTCCCTCTTGCACTTGCTATATTTCTCTAGAGTCGCAGTTGGATTGCTCCTTTTGGACTTGCCAAAAGCCTTTCTCTTCCTCCTTATCTAGCCCTGGATTGTCCTGGACATCCAGGCTTCCTTGACGTTATTAGTCCTACATTTTCCCCTTCAGGGAACATGATGTACTTGTCCTCTTCTCATTTGCTTTTTGAATGCCCTCCACTGCTCCGTTGCAGATTTTTCCGCAAGAAGCTTTTCCCAATGAACTTTGGCCAGATCCTGCCTTATTTTAGTAAAATCTGTCTTGCCCCAATCCAAAACATCTTTTGCAGGTCATCTTTCCCTGTCCATACAAACTTGAATTGTTCCGTGTTGTGGTACCTATCACTAGAATGCTCCCCACTGCCACATTGAGCACTTGTCCAGCTTTAGAACATAGAAGATAGAACATTACAGCGCAGTATGGACCCTTCGGCCCTCGATGTTGCGCCGACCTGTGAAACTATCTGAAGCCTATCTGACCTACACTATTCCATTTTCATCCATATTTCTATCCAGCGACCACTTAAATGCCCTTAAAGTTGGCGAGTCTACTACTCGCAGGGCGTTCCACACCCCTACTACTCTCTGAGTAAAGAAACTGCCTCTGACATCTGTCCTATATCTACTACCCCTCAATTTAAAGCTATGTCCCCTCGTGTTGATCATCACCATCCGAGGAAAGAGACTCTCACTGTCCACCCTATCTAACCCTCTGACTATCTTATATGTCTCTATTAAGTCACCTCTCAGCCTTCTCCTCTCTAACGAAAACAACCTCAAGTCCCTGAGCCTTTCCTCGTAAGACCTTCCCTCCATACTAGGCAACATCCTAGTAAATCTCCTCTGAACCCTTTCCAAAGCTTCCACATCCTTCCTATAATGTGGTGACCAGAACTGCACACAGTACTCCAGGAGCGGCCGCACCAGAGTTATGTACAGCTGCAGCATGACCTTGTGGCTCCGAAACTCAATCCCCCTACTGATAAAGGCTAGCACACCATATGCCTTCTTAACAGCCCTATTAACCTGGGTGGCAACTTTCAGGGATTTATGTACCTGGATGGCGAGATCTCTCTGTTCATCTACACTACCAAGAATCTTGCCATTAGCCCAGTACTCTGCATTCCTGTTACTCCTTCCAAAGTGAACCACCTCACACTTTTCCGCCTTAAACTCCATCTGCCACCTCTCAGCCCAGCTCTGCAGCTTATCTATGTCCCTCTGTATCCTATAACATCCTTCAGCACTATCCACAACTCCACCAACCTTCGTGTCATCTGAAAATTTACTAACCCATCCTTCTACACCCTCTTCCAGGTCATTTATAAAAATGACAAACAGCAGTGGCCCTAAAACAGATCCTTGCAGTACACCACTAGTAACTGAACTCCAGGATGAACATTTGCCATCAACCACCACCCTCTGTCTTCTTTCAACTAGCCAATTACTGATCCAAACCACTAAATCACCTTCAATCCCATACTTCCTTATTTTCTGCAATAGCCTACCGTGTGGAACCTTATCAAACGCCTTACTGAAATCCATATACACCACATCAACCGCTTTACCCTCATCCACCTGTTTGGTCACCTTCTCAAAAAACTCAATAAGGTTTGTGAGGCATGGCCTACCCTTCACAAAACCGTGTTGACTATCGCTAATCAACTTGTTCTTTTCAAGATGATTATAAACCCTATCTCTTATAACCTTTTCCAACATTTTACCCACAACCGAAGTAAGGCTCACAGGTCTATAATTACCAGGGTTGTCTCTACTCCCCTTCTTGAACAAGGGGACAACATTTGCTATCCTCCAGTCTTCCGGCACTATTCCTGTCGACAAAGATGACATAAAGATCAAGGACAAAGGCTCTGCAATCTCCTCCCTGGCTTCCCAGAGAATCCTAGGATAAATCCCCTCTGGCCCAGGGAACTTATCTATTTTTACACTTTCCAAAATTGCTAACTACTCCTCCTTGTGAACCTCAATTCCATCTAGCCTGGTCGACTGAACCTGAGTATTCTTCTCGACAACATTGTCTTTCTCCAGTGTAAACACTGATGAAAAATATCCATTTAACGCTTCCCCTATCTCCTCTGATTCCACACACAACTTTCCACTACTATCCTTGATTGGCCCTAATCTTACTCTAGTTATTCTTTTGTTCCTGATATACCTATAGAAAGCCTTAGGTTTTACTTGATCCTATCCGCCAACGACTTTTCGTGTCCTCTCCTCGCTCTTCTTAACTGTCCCTTTAGGTCCTTCCTGGCTAACTTGTAACTCTCAAGTGCCCTAACTGAGCCTTCATGTCTCATCCTAACATAAGCCTTCTTCTTCCTCTTAACAAGTGCTTCAACTTCCTTAGTAAACCACGGTTCCCTTGCTCGACAACTTACTCCCTGCCTGACAGGTACATACTTATCAAGGACACGCAGTAGCTGTTCCTTGAAAAAGCTCCACATTTTGATTGTACCCATCCCCTGCAGTTTCCTTCCCCATCGTATACATCCTAAATCATGCCGAATAGCATCATAATTGCCTTTCCCCCAGCCATAATTCTTGCCTTGCGGTATATACCTATCCCTGCCCATTGCTAAAGTAAACATAACCAAATTGTGATCACTATCACCAAAGTGCTCACCTACATCTAAATCTAACACCTGGCCGGGTTCATTACCCAGTACCAAATCCAATGTGGCCTCGCCCCTTGTTGGCCTGTCTACATACTATGTCAGAAAACCCTCCTGCACACACTGCACAAAAACTGACCCATCTGTAGTACTCAAACTATAGTATTTCTAGTCAATGTTTGGAAAGTTAAAGTCCCCCATAACAACTACCCTGTTACTCTCGCTCCTGTCAAGAATCAACTTTGTAATCCTTTCCTCTACATCTCTGGAACTATTCGGAGGTCTATAGACAACTCCCAACAGGGTGACCTCTCCTCTCCTGTTCCTAACCTCGGCCCATACTACCTCAGTAGACGAGTCCTCAAACGTCCTTTCTACCGCCGTAATACTTTCCTTGATTAACAATGCCACACCCCCCCCCCCCTCTTTTACCATCTTCTCTGTTCTTACAGAAACATCTAAATCCTGGAACCTGCAACAACCATTCCTGTCCCTGCTCTACCCATGTCTCCGAAATCGCCACAACATCGAGATCCCAGGTACCAACCCATGCTGCAAGCTCACCCACCTTATTCTGGATGCTCCTGGCGTTGAAGTAGACACACTTCAAACCAGCGTCTTGCTTGCCAGTGCCCTCTTTTGAACTTTTAACCCTATCCCTGACCTCACTACTCTCAACATCCTGTATACTGGGACTACAATTTAGGTTCCCCTCCCCCTCCCCCTTTGTTCCCCAGAACCAGATCCAGCACTGCTCCATCTCGTGTTGGGCCTTCTACATATTGATACAAAAAACTCCCCTGAATACATTTCAAGAAATGTTCCCGCTCTAAACCTTTTACTTTATGACTATTTCAATTTATGTTGGGGGAGTTGAAATCCCCTAGTATAATTACGCACATTCTTCTTACACATCTCGATACAGTATCTAAAAATCTGCTCCTCTGTCTCCCCTGATTCTTTATGAGTCCATGATTCACTCCCAGTAATGTGGCTTCCCCCTTTGTATTCCGACCCATGAAGCCTTGTTTGAAGACCCTTCAAGATATCATGACTCCTCAATGCAATAATTGATTCCTTAATTAATAATGCAACCCACCTCCATTTTTACACCTTCCTCTCTCTCGCCTAAAGATCCGATACCCCAGAATGTTAAGTTGCCAGTCCTGCCCTTCCATCGAACCACAGAATTGCTACAGCGCAGAAAGAGACCATTTGGCCCATCAAATCTGCACTGACTCTCTGAAAGAGCACCCTACCTAGGCCTACTGTCCTACCCTATCCCCGTAACTCCACCTAACCTGGACATCCTTGGACACTACAAAGCAATTTAATATGGCCAATCCACCTACCCTGCACATCTTTGGACTGTGGGAGGAAACCAGAGCACCCGGCGGAAATCCACGCAGACATGGGGAGAAAGTGCAAACTCCACACAGAGAGTCAAATTGAACACGATCCCTAGCACTGTAAGGCAGCAGTGCTAACCACTGTGCCGCCATGCGGGTTCTTAACCATGTTGTTCCCTTCTCTGTGATGGCAACAGTGTCACAATTACATGTGTCAATCCTCATCAGTCTTATCATTACACTCCTAGCATTAAAGTGAAGACCATCCAGCTTTGTCTTATTCTCTTGACATTCAGAACACAGAACACAGAACAGTACAGCACAGAACAGGCCCTTCGGCCCTCGATGTTGTGCTGAGCAATGATCACCCTACCCAAACCCACGTATCCACCCTATACCCGTAACCCAACAACCCCCCGCTCCCCTTAACCTTACTTTTTAGGACACTACGGGCAATTTAGCATGGCCAATCCACCTAACCTGCACATCTTTGGACTGTGGGAGGAAACCGGAGCACCCGGAGGAAACCCACGCACACACGGGGAGGACGTGCAGACTCCGCACAGACAGTGACCCAGCCGGGAATCGAACCTGGGACCCTGGAGCTGTAAAGCATTTATGCTAACCACCATGCTACCATGCTGCCCCCCATGCTACCGTGCTGCCATTCAACATGTCTGAACTCGCTCTGACATGGTTCCTTTGCCAGCATGATGTGTCTCTATTTTGCTCGTCATCTGTGTCCCCTCTCCCTGCCAAACTAGTCAAAACTACTCCCAACAGCACTAGCAAACCTACCTGCAAGGATGTTGATCCCAATGTGGTTCAGGTGCAGACCATTCATCTTGTACAAGTCCCACCTCCCCCAGAAATGGTCCCAGTTATCCAGGAATCTAAGACCCTTCCTCCAGCACCAACTCTTGAGCCACACATTCATCTGCCCAATTTTTCTATTTCTATACTCACTAGCACATGGCACCAGGAATAATCTAGAGATTACAACCTTACAGGTCCTGCTTTTTATTTACTGCCCAGCCCCCTGAATTCTTGATGCAAGAGCTCATCCTGCATTCTATGTATGTCCCTGTTACCAACATGTACCACAATCTCTGACTTTTCACCCTCCACTGTTAGGATACCCTGCAGCGGTTCAGTGACATCCCTGACCCTGGCACCAGGCGGGCAACACACCAGCCGCAGAAACGCCTGTCTGCAATCCTTGCCTAATGAATCCCCGGCTTGTGGTGCCAGAAGTTTGGCTCTGGCTGCACTCCTCTGAGGTACCAGCGCCCTCATCAGCTTCCAAAATTGAATACCGATTTGTGAGTAGGACCCCAGGGGACTCCTGCACTATCTGCCTGTCCTTCCTGGACTGCCTGGTGGTCACCCTTTTCCTTTTTTCCTCTTGTTCCTTGGGCTGCGGTGTGACCACTTCTCTAAATGTACTATCCACTCAGCCTCGCAGATGTGCTACAGTATCTCCAGCCACTACTCAAGCTCCGAAACCCAGAGCTCCAGTTTCTGCAGCTGGGAGCACTTCCTACACATGTGATCATCCAGGGCACTAGTAAAATCCAAGACTCCCCACGTGTGACAGGCTACACATTCCACTTGTATGTCTTCACTTGCCATGCGTTAAATGTAAAATTTATGCTTTAGAAAAGAAGTAATTTAGAAATACTTTTTCCAACAAATAATACATATTTTATGGCTTCAGCTATTTAGATAATGTCCCCAATATCAGTTTCTCACCAATGAATCAGCTTACCGCCTTCCTGTAATGTCACTGTTGATTTTATTTTTCAAACTCAGAGCACTATCTGAACATGGTCGCAGGCCCGATGCTCTCTGCTGCCTGAAGGTAGTTGAAGGCCTCGAACCCCGTGCTCTTTTTCATCCTGTCCTGAAAGCATGCCCCTCGCAGGTCCAATGCTCTCCACTGCCATAGCTAGAATACTGGTGCAGCTCTGGTTTCCACAATAGAGGAAAGCTGTGATAGCACTCGAAGGGGCGCTGAGGAGAGTCACCAGGATTTTGTTTGGGCTGGAGGGCTTCAGCTATGAAGAGAGGCTGGTTAGGCTTGGGTTGTTCTCCTTTGAGCAGTGAAGGCTGAGGAGGGACCTGATCGAGGCGTACAAAATTATGAGGGTTATAAATGCGGTAGATGGGAAAAGATCTTTCCCCTTAGCAGAGAGACCAATAATGGGGGGGGGGGGGGGGGGGGGCATAGGTTTAAGGTCAGGGGCTGGAGACTCAGAAGGGATTTGAGGAAAAGGCTTTTCACCCAGAGGGTGGTCGGAATCTGGAACTCACTGCCTGAATAGGGAACCCTCACAACATTTATGAAGTGGAGATGCCGGCATTGGACTGGGGTGAGCACAGTAAGAAGTCTTACAACACCAGGTTAAAGTCCAACAGGTTTGTTTCAAACATGAGCTTTCGGAGCGCAGCTCCTTCCTTAGGTGAATGGAGAGGTATGTTCCAGAAACATTTGACAAAGTCAGAGATGCTGGACAATGCTTAGAATGCGAGCATTTGCAGGTAATCAAATCATTACAGATCCAGAGAGAGGGATAATCACAGGTTAAAGAGGTGTGAATTGTCTCAAGCCAGAACAGTTGGTAGGATTTTGCAAGTCCATTTATGAAACATTTGGATGAACACTTAAATTGCCATAGCACACAAGGCTATTGACCAAGTGTTGGAAAATGGAATTAGAATAGATAGGTGCTTGATGGCTGGCACAGTCATGGTGGCCTGAAGAGTTTATTTCTGTACTGCAAAGCTCGATGACTCCAACGTGACCAGAACTCCAGGCAACAGCCTGTGCTGCCTACCATCAAGCCGGTGGCAGCAGAAAGGACTCTGGGCCTCATTAAACCTGTCAACTGCTGCAATCTTGCAACTTGTGCCTCTGGACTAATGCACTCTACATGCTTCCTCCCATTGTGGAAGTCTCACTCTGGAAAGATGGATCATGCTAGAGTCAGTCAACCTCCCTGTGGAAGGAACATTCCAGTTGACTTATGGTTCTGGACTCTGAACACATGTGCTGTGAGGTAATTTGGACATTCCGAATTCTCCCTCCGTGTACCCGTACAAGTGCTGGAATGTGGCGACGAGGAGCTTTTCACAGTAACTTCATTGCAGTGTTGTAAGCCTACTTATGGCAATAAAGATTATTATTATGTAAATCCCCAATTTGTATTTTACTGTTGTCTTGCCCTGAACCCTCTTCCTTTATCCTTATTTCCCATTTATTGAGGGAGTACAAAATGGGTGGACCCCTCTCGTGTGTGTGCGTGTCTGTGTGTGTGTGTGGGCACACAAATAAAGCACACCTTTTTATTTAATCCTGCCTAAAGCATACCTCTTTATTTAATCCTACCTAGAATTTGCCATGCAATTATTTATAGAGGGTTGGAAGAAATTGAACAATTGTGGAAAATACGCCGCCATTTATAAAAAGGGAAGTCAGAATTAAAAAACAGCTTTCTGTTTATGGATGGGTAGAGAGCAGGGAACAAGGGCTGTTTTAAATTGACCCCATCCCTATCCGTGACAACAGGAATTAAAGGAATGCTGAAAATCTACACTGATCTGTCTGCAGGTCACTCCCCAGCTTTGTGAAGGAGATAGAGACAAATGTTCTATGTGCTTGAATAAAGCCAAATGCTGCGGATGTTGGGGATCCAAAATAGAAACAGAAAGTTCTGGGAAAACTCAGCAGGTCCAGCAGCATCTGTGGATAGAGGAACACAGTGAACGTTTCAAGTCCAATATGATTCTTTTTCAGAATTATGTGTGACATAACCACTGGACATATAACTCCAAGTTGACATACTGAGGAATTTGTTTTGAATAACATAAAAGCAGCTAACCCCTCCAATAGTTTCAAGCTTTGCTGGCAGATCAGCAATGGCATCATTCAAAGACTGTAATGTATGGTAGAGTGCGTTTCATTTTTATGAGAAGTATTTTCCTGCAACCTCTCCCTCAGAGGTTCGCCTTACTGTTTAATATTACTGTAACTCTGGTATGGCTGGTGCATGGATCAGCGGCCGAGAAAGAAAGCACTGTTGGAGAAGGGGAGTTGTCTTGGTGCACGTCAGGGAAAGATGGCGGAGGGCAAGGAGGCTTTATTGCCTGCTCAGTGGTTGACGGAGCAGTTGCTGGAGTTCCTGAATGATTATTTTTGGCAGCAGCGGAAAGAGACACTGGAAGATCTAGCCAAGGTGGTAGAACCGCTAAGATCTGGGATTGAGTGAGTAGAGCAGAGGCTGGAATCCCAGGCCAGTGTCCTAGAATGTGGAGGCGGCAGTGGGGGAGCATGAGGAACAGTTGGCCTTGTTGGTGGCTGAGATGGGAGTGATGCGGGAGAGCCGGAGAAAGCTAAGGGAGAAGGTGGACGATTTGGAGAATCGTTCCAGAAGGCAAAACCTAAGGATTTTTAGGATGCCTGAAGGCATTGAAGGTGTGGCAAAGATATTGGAAACGTTGATGGGGGAGGGGGCCTTTGATCGGCCCCTGGAGGTGGACTGGGTGCACAGGGCACTGAGGAGGATGCTGCAGGCGGACAAGCCACCGAGGGTGATGGTGGTGCAGTTGCACCGCTTTCTGGACAAGGAGAAGATCCTTCAATGGGCGAAGCAGACCAGGAAATGTACCTGGGAAGGGAACGAGCTGTGAGTGTACCAGGACTTAGGTGTGGAGCTGGCGAAGAGGAGGGCCGGGTTTAACCGGCTTAAGGCTGTCCTCTTTAAAAAGGGGGTGAAGTTTGGAGTACTGTATCTGACCAGCCTTTGGGTGACTTTTCAGAAGCAAGAGTATTATTTCAACACGCCAGAGGAGGCAATGGAATTTATGAGGGACAATGAACTGGGAGGAGTGTGGGACATGTGTGAGGACAAATTATGCATCCCTGTCTGGTGCAAGATTGATAGTAATCAACTATTTTCTGTTAGGTAAAAAGGCTATTTTAATGTAAATATTAAAGCCCAGTTTTAATACTCATTTTAAAATAAGGATTTCAGTACTCATAACGTCAGGCCATGAGAAAACACATAACTTCAACAGAAGCACAAAAGCCTGACACAAGCATAAACTAATTGTAGATTAAAACAACATTTCTGCTGACAAAATGAACAAGTTATTGGTCTAATAAACAGATTTTCAAAGTCAGTTTGACATTAAGAAATAAGCTATACCAGTAATCGAGATCAAGATTGAGGTAAGCACCCTAGTAATATGAAGGTACCATTTTCCAGAATATGGATAAAGCAAAATCAGCAGGAAACCAGTAAAAACCAGTCTTGATAATAGCACAAAATCACATTCCATAGCACACACATATATTCAAACATGAAACATTCAGAACTTATGTTGCACATTGAGGATTGACAGTTAACCATCGAATCAAATGTATTTGATTCTCACCCAAACCAATTAGGACAACATAGAGGTGTCGACAGATGGCTTCAGACTGATAAAATTCTCCTTAAACATGATGGTCCGTACAGCCATATACTATGTACCACGTACTCTATACTTTGATCTGACTATTCGCTATCTCTATTTTCACTTTTACATTCTAACTCTTGAATTTCATGCAAGTTGTTTTGCTGTAAGCAAGAAATCATTTTTGTATTATTTTGAAAGTTAAATTGTGTATAAGTTACTTCTCTTTAAGTGCTTTTGCTCGCCGGACTTTATTGAGAATAGATTTAAGTTTCCCTCAATTGTAATCAAGTCGAGGCAATAAAAGATTCTTATTTGCATCCGAGAAGTGTAACTCAAATTTCTACTGAGTTTTAGTGTTGCGAGACTTCACTAGATCCGCATGGTAGATCTCTACAAAGAGTAAGACGAGGAAGGTGGCTCAACCATAGCTAACAAAGGAAACCAGGGAAACAGTTAAAGCCAAAGATTGGCATATAAATTGGCCAGTAAAACCAGCAAGCCTGAGTCTGGGAGAAATTTGAAACTCAGCAGAGGTGGACAATGGGTTTAATTCGGAAGGTGAAAACAGAATACGAGAGTAAGCTTGCAGAAAACATAAAAGCTGACTGCAAAAGCTTCTACAGATATGTGAAGAGAAAAAGACTGGTGAAGACAAATGTAGGTCTCTTACAGTTAGAATCCGGTGAATTGATAATGGACAACAAAGAGATGGCAGACCAGTTGAAGAATTACTTTGAATCTGTCTTCACTAAGGAGGACACAAATAACTTTCCGGAAATACTAGGGGACACAGGGTCTAGCGTGAAGGAGGAACTGAAGGAAATGCGCATCAGTCAGGAAATTGTATTGGGAAATTGATGGGATTAAAACTTAATAAGTCCCCAGGGCCTGATGCTCTGTATCCGAGAGTACTTAAGGAAGTGGCCCTAAGAAATAGTGGATGCATTGGTGATCATTTCCCAATATTCTATAAACTCTAGAAGAGTTCCAATAGATTGGAGTGTAACTAATGTAACCCCACTTTTTAAAAAAGGAGGGAGAAAGAAAAGAGGGAATTATAGATCAGTTAACCTGATATCGGTGGTGGGGAAAATATTGGAGTCAATTATTCAGGATGAAATAACTGAGCATTTAAAAAGTGGGGATAGTCAGCATGGATTCACTAAAGGGAATGCTTTACAAATCTTCTGGAATTTTTTTGAGGATGTGGCCAGTAGAGTGGACAAGGGTGAACCAGTGGATGTTGTGTATCTGGATTTTCAAAAGGCTTTGGACAAGGTCCCATACAAGAGATCAGTGAGTAAAATTAAAACTCATGGTACTGGGGGTAATGAATTGACATGGCTAGGGAACTGGTTGGCAGACAGGAAGCAGAGAGTGGGAATAAATGGGTCATTTTCAGAGTGGCAGGCAGTGACTAGTGGGGTACCAGAAGGTTCAGTGAAGGGACCCTAGCTGTTCACAATATACATTAATGATTTGGATGAAGGAATTGCATGCAATATCTTCAAATTTGCGGAAGATCCTAAGCTGGGTGGCAGTGTGTGATGTGAGGAGGATGCAAAGGGGCTACAGGGTGACCTGACAGGCTGGCTGAGTGGGCAAATACTTGGCAAATACCATATAATGTGGATAAATATGAGGTTATCCACTTTGGTGGCAAAAAATTGGAAGGCAGATTATCATCTGAATGGTGGCAGTTTGGGAAAAGGGGAAGTGCAAGGAAACCTGGGCATGGCCATGGTGGAACAATCACTGAAGGTTGTGGCATGCAGGTATAGCAGGCAGTGAGGAAAGCTTATGGCATGCTGGCCTTCACAGCGAGAATCCTGATGGGACTGGACAGGCTAGATATGGGAAGAATGTTTCCAATGTTGGGGACATCCAGAACTAGTGGTCATAGCTTAAGAGTAAGGGGTAAGCTATTGGTTCCAACTCCAACACATAGGGTAGCATGGTAGCACAGTGGTTAGCACAGTTGCTTCACAGGTCCAGTGTCCCAGGTTCGATTCCCAGCTTGGGTCACTGTCTGTGTGGAGTTTGCACGTTCTCCCTCTGTCTGCGTGGGTTTTCTCCGGGTTCTCCGATTTCCTTCCACAGTCCAAAGATGTGCAGGTTAGGTGGACTGGCGATGATAAATTGCCCTTAGTGTCCAAAAAGGTTGGGTGAGGTGACTAGATTACAGGGTTATGGGTATAGGGTTGGCTTTCCAAATGGCCTCCTGTTGCACTGTAAATTTGATGATTTCTATGATTTCCATCTACAGGTTTGCTGACTACACGACCATAGCGGGTCAGATCACGAACAACGACGAGTCAGAATACAGGAGGGAGATAGAGAACCTAGTGGAGTGGTGCAACGACAATAATCTATCCCTCAATGCCAGCCCCTGGCCCGCGTCACACAATCTTCCAGTCCTGCTTTCGGATGTCCACCGCCTTCAAACCTTTCCCAACTGCGCCACTCCAACCACACACTTGTCAGTAACCCACCCCCTCCCTCCCCACCCTCAAACAAAAAAAACACCCATCTCCCCCCAGACGTACCTCCTAGCAACCCCTCACTTCGCTCCCGTTAACTAGCCCACTCTGCTAGCATGATGGCCCCCGCCGAAGGCTTCCAACCGCCCTTCCTCCTTCCAGTTCCCCTCCCCCACAACCCACCTGACCATCCATCCCTGAAGAGTAACAAAAGGCACACTCACCATCATTGCTCTGCTGTGAAAACCTACCCCCAACAACCCAACACCAAATACTTCAAAGAGCACACAAAAGTCCTCCAGAGTTCAATGTTCTCACACTGTTCGCAGTCCATTGTCCTTCATAAATTCCATAGTCTCCTCCGATATGTCCAAATAATACTCTCACTTCTGAAAGGTCACCCACAGGCGAGTTGGGTACAGTACCCCAAACTTCACCCACTTTTTAAAGAAGGCAGCCTTAATCCGATTAAACACGGCCCTCCTCTTCGCTAGCTCCGCACCTATTTCCTGGTACACTAGCAGCTTGTTCCCTTCCCAGGTACATTTCCTGATTTGCCTCGCCTATTGGATCATCTTCTTCTTGTCCAGAAAGTTGTGCAACCACACCAGCATCGCCCTTGGCAGCTCGCCCGCCTGCGGCACTCTCCTCAGTGCCCTGCGCGCTCGGTCAACTTTCAGGGGCCAGTCAAAGGCTCCTCTCCCATCATCCTCTCCAGCATTCTCGCCACAGACACAGCAGCCTCTGCACCTTCAATGCCTTCAGGCATCTGACAATCCTGAGGTTTTACTTTCTGGAGCGTTTCTCCAAATCCTCCACCTTCTCCCTCAGCGTTTTCTGGCTCTCCCACATCATTCCACCTCAGCCATCAAAAAGGCCAAGGGTTCCTCGTACTCCCTTACCACCTCCTCCACTTTCTGGATCACCAGGCCCTGGGTCTCCAACCTCTGCTCCACTCGCTCAATCCCAGATCCCATCAACCTGGCCAGGTCTTCCAAGGCCTCCGGTGACTACTGGGCAGGCAACGTGCCCCTTGCCTTCCGCCATCTTTTCCGCACATGAAGAATCTCCTGCTCCAGCAGCTCTTTCTTCCAGAAACACTCCTTGCCATGGGTCCATTCACCAGCCACACCAGAGGAGTAAAACCTTCCTCCACCTCTTGCTCTCAAATACTTTGCCCTTCAGGCGGGTAAAAGACAAAACAAACCCGCCTTGAGCGGGAGCCACAAAATGCGACCGTTCACTCCATGGCCGCCACCAAGCGTCTAATTCTGCCTTTTCTCTCTGTCTCCATCCCTCCCTTCCTCCCCTCCCCCTCTCTCTCTACCTCCACCTCCCCCTCTCCCTCCACTTCTCACTGAGATCGAGGAACTGATGCTACAACCTACCACATCTGAATGCGTGTAGCTGGAAAAGGCTCCCCAGCTTGGTTTTTTTTTACACAGTCTACCCTCTTATTTTCTTCCTTTGCTTGTTTTCCAGGATGTTTTCCTAGCCCACTGATTGTTTGAATCGTCCAGTAATATCATCGATGTGCTCGCTGGGATCATTTTTTCTCTTCCAGCCTCCAACACTCCGAGTGCTCCCATGGTCATGGACAAGTTAAAGAAAAACATTAAGAAACCCATCAGGAGTGCTTTCCATCAATCTTAAAATTAATGTACGTCCTTAGCAAAGACTAAAAACCCATTTCCAACGGCCGGATTTACCGCACTTCACTCTGGAATGGTCTCCTGAAAATCAATCCTTAACTCCAGCTCCAGGTCTGAATTGTTTCTTCTGACTATTTTTACTGGAAAACCATCCTCATCGCCAGCTTTGTCTTTACTGTTGTATTGTTAGTTGTTCTACTCTTCCTTACAGGGGGAACACACCACAGGTTACATAAGCAGCTAGTCAGACTAATTAGAGAGGTGTTGCTTGCTTACAGGCTAAGGTGAAAGAGAGCGAAAATCTCCCTGGTGCCGCTGATGATGTCACCACGTAATCGAGTGACACACTACAAAGAAATGCATTGGTTTACAATACACAACAGTTTTCCGATTTCTGCACCCGCTGACATTCTGGAATTTGGGAGTCTGGTGTGGTGCTGTCATATTGCCGATCCAACATCACCCCACCCTAATTTTCAGTCGCACTGGGGGGCGCTGGAGGTGCGGGGATGGCGGCCGGCCTGGTTTGCAGACGTAAATTCCAGCCCATTATTACACACCTGATTTTAGCATCAGCAAAAAAATTCAGTCATTTCAAGTAATTGGGTTCATCTTATGCCATTACAGATGCCCACAAGCAGCAGCATGATTCAGCTGCTGAAACCTTGTGAAGGTCTGAAAGGGATCTAGTCTCAACACGAATTGCAACTTTATAAAACATGAACCTGGTAAATTTCTGAAATGCACACACCTCAAATTGTTTGTTAACATTGCCAAAGATTTGATTAGAATGGCCCTGATACTAATTAAGCCATGGATTAATTCTAATAGACGTTGTTTTCTAATTAGTTCCAATAAATGTTGATTTCTAATTAGCTCTGTTTGATTTCAGTTTAGAACAATTAACAAAGACAAGGTTGTGATTCTGAGAAAAGACTGAAATAATCTCGAGTGGTATGTTGTGCAGTGCGCGGAAGCATTAATGTGCCATGCAATGGAATAATTGGATACCTGTTTGAATCCTTTGTGCAACTGAATTCTGATTTTCAGCCATGACACTGTGTTTCTCAAGAAGAAAACATAAGAGGGAGAGTTTTCCCAAAAGACTTCCCACATTTCTCAGAGTGAATAATACAAAGCAGCAATGGCAGTGCCCCGAAAACAAATGTTTTGTTTCTTAACTGCTGTTACTCCAGAAACACCAACTTTGTAAACCTCTGAATTCACCAGCGCTCACTCTACAATTTGATTAGTCCCATTACCCTGAACTATCCCCATAACCCTGATCTATCCCCATAACCCTGCATCTTGAATCACTGTCTTTCTACAACCACAGTCTGAATCCCGCTGTTGCATTGGGAATATTGGCTATGGCTCTCCTGATAAAGATTTTGGGAGAACATTGTGCAATTCGTTTTGATATATTGCTTTCCACTTATGTTTACTTAAGTACAATATAGAATCTTTCAGCCAGCGGACAAGAAATCTTCAGGTAGGCCTTTGCTAGTATAATTCTGCATGCAGAACAGCGAGAGAACAATTTCTCAGAGGACAATAATTTAATCCAGGCTCACAGGACCCAATGCCGCAGGAGGAATGTACTTTTATCAAAGATCGGGGCGGCATTTTTAAAGGCCATCCCGATACAAAAAGTAAAATTAGACCATGCCCCCCCCCCCCCCCCTCCCCCCCCCCCCCCAGCACTGGCTCCGCATCTTTCATATAGTGAGGCAACCAGAACTGAACACAGTAATCCAGCTGTGGCCTAACCAAAGTCCTGTACAGCTCCAATATAATCTCTCTGCTTTTATAATCTATGCAACTACTGATAAAGGCAAGTGTCCCATATGCCTCCTGAACTACCCTATCAACCTGTCCTGTCGTCTTCTGGGATTTGTGGACAAGCACCCTAAGATATCTCGTCCTCCGAGCTTCCTGGTGTTGGGCCATTCATTGTGTACTCACTTGACTTGTTACTCCTTCCAAATTGAATCACCTTTCACTTTCCAGGATTAAATGCCATCTACCACTGATCTGCCCATCTGACCAACCTGTCTATATCTTCCTGCAACCTAAGACCTACTTCCATACTATTAACCATCCTGTCAATCTTTGTGTCAACCCCAAACTTACTTATCACCCCCCCCCTCCATATTCTTATCTATATTGTTTATATATATCATGAACAATAAGGGACCCCAGCACTGATCCCTGTGGTAAACTGGACACCATCAACCTTTACCACCACCCTCTGTCTCCTACCGCTAAGCCAGTTTTGTATCCAATTTACCAAGTTACCCTGGATCCCATGAGCTTTTTTTTAACCTTCTTTAACAGACTCCTATATGGGACCTTGTCAAAGGCTTTACTGAAATCCATATAAAGTGCATCAACTGCACTACCTACCCTCATCGACACACTCCATCACCTCCTTGGAAAATTCAATAAAATTTGTTAGGCATGACGTCCCTGTGACAAAGCCATGTTGATTATCTCTGATCAAACCTTGCCTCTCCAAGTGGAGATTCATTTACTCCTTCAGAATTTTCTGCAATTGTGTCCTTGCCACTGATATGAGACTTACTGGTCAGTAATTCCCTGGTTTATCTCTACCACCCTTCTTGTATCACCTGGAGTATGATATTTAACAATGATATATAATCCTTCACAGGCTTATCATTTGAAATAACAGTTTAAATTATGGTATTTTTTTCTTGAAGAAGCTGTGGTGGAGAGGTACCTGAATATACTGCATCCTAAAACTTAAAGCAATGCTGCTTTTAATTGGAATATGCTTGGTAAACCTTTTTTGCCATCTTGTATCATGAGGCAACTTGACAAAAGTATCAACTTGCTGATTCTGTAATATAATTGCAAGAAATGTTGCACACATGGATTCTTCCCTCACCTTACAGTCAAAAAGGTAGGTTATATGGATTGACTTAAAGAAGGAAAGCAAGGTAGAGAAGCGGAGAGGCAAGATGTTCCAGAGCTAGGGGCACGAGTAATTCATATTGGTTATGCACAAGAATGCACAAGGGCCAGAATTAGAGGAATACAGAAAACTCGAACAGTAGTAGGGGTGAAGGAGATCCTTATCTAGAAGGATATATAAACATTAGTAACAATAACAAGTGTAAATAGTGGCAGATTTGCACAAAGGCAACTTGCAAAAATGTTGCACTTCTTTCTGACCATTATGACATCCAACAGAAACACGTTAATTAGATTTATTAAAATGTAAAATATTTTATTATTTCAACAGGGAAGGTATTAGAAAGTGATTGTTGACAAACAAGGATAGAAAGGCATTTTGGTTGGTGTAAGAATCCTCCGGTTAATCCCTGTCAGTCCCTTGTTTTATTTTTTTAAGTTCTGTTTTTTACTATTTCAATTTGTGTACCGAGAACATTTGTGGGACCTATGCCTTTAAGATGAACTTCACATTTAATTTAAAAAAAAAGAAACTTTAGCAGGATGTGCTGTTTGGTCTGACATTAGTGACGACACATCTTGATGGACTTGGTTGTCGGCCAATGGACTGTTTCAGATTGCCGGTCTTATCAATGGATCGTGCTGATTGGTCAGGTTTTTCTCTGGAATGTTCTTTCCTCTGTGAGACTGTGGTTCCAGTTTTAGTTTTGTTTTGAACTCAGAACTGAAGGAGGCTTTGATTCCCTGAAAGGATAAACCTTTCTCAAACACCCAGTTGGAAACCCTGTTTTCTCCTCAGTAAAGGTGGAGGGCATTCTAGGGAGACTGGAAACCAAGTAGGATTAAAACTCAGGTTGAGAACTGGATTTGAGGGGAGATAAAGAAAATCTTAAGGAAATCGAGTGAAGCCACAGGCTGAAAGCAGGGTCAGTTGTTTAAAAACCTTTTTAAAAATCTTGCATGGTGAACTCTGTTCTTACCCCGGAAAGGCTGTTGGTCATTCTGGTGGGGTTGGAAACCAGTAAGAATTAAACAGGCGTGAGGTGGATCTCTTGAGTGAAAGCCCAGGTTAGTAAAATTTTAATGCCCCAGAGGAAATTATACAGCCTGGGATTTCTGAATGAATGCTCCTGCCAGAGTGCAACCTGCTACAAAAACAACTTCAACATTCAAAGCAAGGACACTCATCCTCAATTTCATATTGATCCTCTTTTATTTTTACCCACCACCTTTCCCTACATGTGCATGTTTGTGTATGTTTGGGTAGTTAGTAGGATGGTAAGAGGGGGAGTAGTAGGTTAGCTGGCCATTATTCTATTTTATTTATTGCATGTCTTATCTCTATGTTTGTTATAAATAAACAGTTGTTGTGTTTCACTTGCAAATCTGGTGCATGTACGTCATTGGAGCAGTCAAGGGCGAAAGATCTCAGAAACTTTATACAAGTTATTGGTTAATTCACTTGTGCTGGGAATCTGGAGTGTGTGGGGCTGGAATCGACCACGCACGATCGCATGGTGTAGTTGGTAGCAGTTTTACAATCCCCATAGTAGTCGATAACTGTTTACTCCTTTATCAGAGTGACAAAGCCAAAGCTCAGAGTGGTGTTATGGGAGAGGTGTTTTCAGAACCCCAAAATGTCTCATGGAGTTCAACCAACCCCCACCTTTAATGGATTGTTGCTTTTGAAGCACCCGGCTTGTTCCCCAGGTGTAGTATTACAATTATGGACACGTGGTTTTTAAAACAAAACAATGTTTATTCCATGAACTCAAATTAAACATTTAAATAAACATTGGATCTCTTAACACCCCTTACTTCAAAGATAACATCGAAAATAATACACTACCCAATCCTGCAAACTGTTCCTTTACACATCCAAAAGACGTAACGAATCCTTCAAACAGAAGCACATTAGATGTATATTCAACACTGAGACCTTTTTACAATTCCGATTTCACCAAAGGATTAAGAGATAGTCCTTCATGGCAGAGATCACCAGCAATGCAGCTCACAGCCACACCCAAGCTTTCTTCAAAACTGAAACTAAAACTCCCAAAAAGAAGTGAGCTCAGCTCCCCCCCCCCCCCCCCCCCCCCCACTGTGACATCACTTCAGTAATATGATCAACTTCATTTCTTAAAGGTACATTTCTTAAACATCCAGTTCTTAAAGGCACACTCACATGACAGTGGCCAGGGGCAAACCTCTAGTCCATCTCTTGCCGGCTCCAAAAACCAATTCAAATTGAATCCAATTCATGGTCCCCACAAGAGAGATATACCAGATCCAGGCAGACTCCACACAGACAGTGAGCCAAGCTGGGCATTGAACCCGGGTCCTTGGCGCTGTGAAGCAACAGGGCTAACCACTGTGCTACTGTGTTTATACATTTTAGAATGTGCCTGTTGCTCAGGTATCCAGTTTGTCACATGACCACAAACAGTAAGAGACAATGACAGCATTGATGCCTCATTAGAAGACTAGACCAGTCTCCCGCTGGAATAAGCACTTCCTTTCTAAAGTTAAATATGCCCATATTTTGTGACCATGTATCCCATTCACAGCAATTCTCTCTCTGCAACTGTAAATGAGTTCTAGTTTACATACATGAGCATGGTTATGTCTCTTTGTGGATCTAAATTGCTCTGGGTCTTGAGCAGATATGTTTTTAACCCTTTGAACACCTCAATCTTATGCCACCATTATACTAAGTTCCCAGCCCGCTGTGTACCAATAAAGCCTTCCCTATTGCAGTCTAATTACCTAATTACTTTATGTACTTATGTACCCTACATCCTTGTTCTGCAATTTATATTAAAATCACTTTTGATAAAGAAAATGTTATGCATAATGAATGCGTTGATAGGGCCTGGAGTCGATGCATTATTGCTAAGAGTAAATACTTGAATTTGATTTTCCCAGCACCTTTGTCATATCAGCTTTCTCTGTATTCAACGGCACTACGGAATTGCAAGTTCTTTCTTTTAATTTCTACCTTTGGATTGAATTGGTGACATCTTTTAGTCATGTCTTGATTAACGTAGTGTTACAGATCTATATTTTTGACACTTTTCAAAAATTGTTTATTATTTTACCTCAGCTCAGTTTTTTTCAGTCTTTTAACTGGGTTCTTTGAACCGGGAATCAGCCTCGTTATCCAAACTTAACCCACCACCAGAGCTCAAGTATCTCAGCGACCAGAACGGAGTACAAATACTCAGGTATGTTCTAAACAGAGCACAATTTTTACTCCATTTTATAAGATACTAGTCAGCATTCCATTTGCCTTGTTGAGAATTATTGTGTCATTATTGAGGACAAGCAGAGCATCTTTAATGTTACCCACCTCTGACCTTGCCTCACCTGCTGAAACCTCACCCATGACTCATCAGCTGCAGATCTCACTGCTCATTATCTAACTTGGCCAGCCTCCCACTTTCCCACCTCCATAAATTTCAGTTCAGTCAAAATCCCGCTGCCTATATCTCACACCGGGTCTTATGCACGTAACATTGCTGTGCTGGTAGGTGTACAGTAGCTCACCAGTATCCTGAGTTTCAAATTTAAAATCCTCATCCTTGTGTCCAGAAGACCTGCCTCCCCCTACTTCTGCAACATCTAGCAGCTCTACAGCTGGAAAAATTCTGTATTTTTCCAAATCCAGCCTTGCACGTTATTTCACTCTTTGTCCACCATTGGCAGCTGTACCTTCAATCCTCCAGGCCGTGTGTCCAAGAATATCCTTCATTAGCTATTCATCTATGTCTTCCTTCAAGACCCTCAATAAAATCCTTCTCCTTAACCAAACCTTTCGTGACCTCTCTTAACTTTGAATGTTTAATGTCAATATTTTGTCCATTTGTGCTTCTGTGTAGCACCATGAATCTAAGTCATGCTGCAATTCCCAATCTGGGTTGAGGGGCAAAGACCTTGAGTTGAGGGGTGAAAGTACGGTGCTCCAAGGGCAAAGGCCTCTGGGTTGAAGTGGAAACAGACTCCGGGTCAGAAGGGGGAAGCCAGCCAAGTGTTCAAATTATATTCGTGGGCCAGGCCTTCTTAAAGGGCCTTTACACTGCAAGGGAAACCTGGGACAGTGTGGTGGGTGTGTGGCAAGTCATCACAGACTGATGGTTCCACCCAAACGTTGTTGGAGGGTTGGCCTGCGTTCTCATTACTGACAAGGGCAATGGTAAGCCAAATCAGGGATGAACATTCAGATGCACTGGGATCGTTCAGCTACAACTCAGTTAACATGCCTGGAGTCTGACTGCTCACCCAGTAAATCATCACTGCTGAGTGTGAGTGCCACTGATTGGTCCTCAGTAGTTAACCCTTGGTGCGCTGACCTCCAGATTCAGTGACTGCAATAGTCTCCCTGCACCATTGTCCAACAGGGCTTTGACAGTTAGCAAGGCACACCGGCTGAGGAGAGCGCTTCGACCCATAACATGTACTGAGATGCGTTTTGACAGGTGCCCCATGTTGACAAAGTTGCCTTGGAGTGAAGCTTGAGCCAAAGCCTGTGCCTGAGATTAGAGCTCAGGATGCAGTGGAGCAGCCAAGGTTTTGGCCACTCGATCAAGTTGCTTGAGCCAAGGGTGGTGTGTGGTTTTGCCTATTGAAGGAGTGAATGGAGTAGTCATCAATGAGGTGGCCTTTTCAATCAGTAAGAGAATCAAGGGTTATGGGGATAAGGCGGGAAAGTGTTGAGGATTATCATAACAGATCAGCCTTGATCTCATTGAATGGCGGAGCAGACACGGTGGGCCGAGTGGCCTACTTCTGCTCCTACATTTTATGCCTTCCAAGATTCAAATGTCTGCACAAATTTGGTCATGACCAAATTTGATAAAATTACTTTGACCTTCTGAATCTAAGTTGTTCACGTAAATGTGAATGAGAAATGATTAACAGCCATTATGAAAGGCAACACAAAATACTGTTAGAAACACACAGATAGTAAAAGGGTAGTCAAAGGACGGATTGGGCTGATTCGGGAGCAAAATGGAGATATTCTTGGGAAGGTAGAGGGCATGGCTGCGGTGCTAAATGAATATCCGTCCGCCCAAGAACCGAGGATGCTGGTAATGTCGCAGTCAAAACAGAGAGGATTCAATAATTAGTGGACAAATAACAATTTTTGTAAACAGGATTGCAGCCGCACATGGTACGTTGCCTACTTGGTGCTATGATGAAGGACATTTCAAACTAGCTTGAAAGGATATTGGAGAGGGGGCGGGATGCAGTCATTATGGTCCATGTTGGGATCAACAACAAAGGAAAGTGCAGTCAAGAGGTCTCATTTGAATAAAGCCAAGTTGTAGGAGCTAAATTAAAGAGCAGGAACTTAAGGTTATCATTATACCAGCCATGTGCAAATTGAGGTGGGGATAAATAGATTATGGAGGTTAACATTTGGCTGAATGAGTGGTGTGGGAAAGAGGGATTCTATTCCATGGATCATTGGCACCAGCAGTGAAACAGAAAAGAACTGTTGTCATGGGATGGGTTCCACGTGAAATAGGCTGGGTTCAGAATCCCAATAAAGATAAATAAGACGTGCACAAGGGGTGGAATTCTCCATTTCTTTGTCTAAGAAATTGGTGGTTTGGGTGGTGGCTATTACATTGGTCGGAATGGTATGAAGTCACGTCTGATTCTGTGCTTGGATCCTCATTAATGAGGTAGAAGAAAGTATCTCTTCAAATTACTTGCCAGGCCAGGAACTGATCCGTCCATCTACCATCAGATCATGGGTTTGAAGTGCCATATGTAAATGCCAGTCCAGAATACTCATATCACTCTCTCAACTCACCTGTCTTCAGGGGACTGTGCAAGATGTCTGGAAACAAGAGGCAAAATGCTAGCACCCCGATTAAACCACCATGTTCATGAATAATCTCAACTGTTCGACCAGGGTAAGCCCTCTGTCAACTCCCTCCATTATCTAACTCTCAGCATTACATCATGTGTTACTCGCGAGGAGCCTGAAGTTAAACTCACCACTATTCTTAGATTCCCCCTATACCAAAAAAGGGTCGATATTCTAAATGGTGAATAGGGATTCTCACTCCCTGACTCCGATGCAGGCTTCGGTGGGTGCTATTCAGGTCAAACTATATTTTCAAGTTATCCCCCGGTATAACCCATGCCTTCACCGAAGAATTTTACCTACTTACCCCTTAGTAGCATCGATGTCCTGGGCCCTGCATTGCTAAGTAAGTAAAGTTGACTTTAGGAAAAAAACACTTTTTCAGGTTAAGTAAGTTATTTTATTATTATATATATTTTTTTTAAAGCTGCAAACACTTTCTTTACAGAAAGGTAAAAGGATCTTGCTTCTGGATCCTTCCTGTTGGTTGAAGGGAATTTCAGGCCCACCTTGACAATCAATCTTCTTTAAAATCTGGTCTTCTTTAGATATATTCGCTGGTGAACTCGGTTGCTGTGTCCTATCCTTCCCATGTACCGAGCTGTGAGAGCTGGCTCTGCTGGCTGTCCCCTTTCTTCGGGTTTATATTCTCATTTGAAGAACTATTAAGTTTTAACGACTTTATTGTAAATAAGCTTGTTTCACTTTGATAGTTAAAAAGTATCTTTGATGTAAACATTTAATACAACTAATTATTCATTTTGGACATAACGTCTCCTCTCAGATCTGATAAAAAAATGCTTTGGTTTCAGTAGTTACTTTTATTTCTGTGATTTCGAATCGTTTAATTTTCTAATTGTCCCCAGCTCATAACTTTGCCTTTGATTTTGACTTTAAATTATGTCTCTCGTAGACAGGTCGTCTCCAATTTTCTTTTAATTGACTTGATGTTCGTAGAATTTTATTTAGAATTGACACCAAATTTGACTGAGCATCATCCATCCTTTCCAGCTGTTTACTAAGAGAGTTTATTTCAATTAAGGTGTGAAACTTTGCTTTTAGCTGTATGGTAACATTTAACTTGGTTATGACTTGAAAGACCTGCCTGTTTTAAACATTCGTCACTTAATTCAATTGAAACTCTCATCCATGCTTTTCCAGATGCTTCCTGAGATAGTTACATTCCATGAAGGTGTGAGCCATTGTTTTAGCTTACCACATGAAACCTGTGTGTTTGCTAAACCTGCTTGTGAGAAAGAATCTACATTTTATAATCCTGCTCTTTGCAGCTGCTATTAACCTTTTGTGGGATCTTTCCCTGTACCCTCTCAGACCAGATATTGCCAGACTTCCATGTTTCAAATGACACATTTTTCTGTATTTTGAATTACAGGCCTCTCACTTGGCTAGGCAGCTGGTTCTTGATGCAAAGCAAGGCCAGTGGCGGGGGTTCAATTCCTATACCAGCTGAGGTTATTCATGAAGGCCCCGCCTTCGCAATCTTACCCCTTGTCTGAGATGTGGTGATCCTCAGGTTAAATCACCACAAGTCAGCTCTCCCCCTCAAAGGGGAAAGCAGCCTATGGTCATCTGGGACTATGGCCCTTTTACCTTTTCTCGCTACAAGTAAAGGTCTTTGCAGACCTCACGCATTAGCGGGGGAAACCTTCACAGAGACACTTTCACATCACCATCATCCTATCTGTTGTGTTGCTCACACTCTATCCTCTGTCCCCTCTGGGTAGGGATCACCACACACAGGGGAAATGCATTTCCTCCAACCTCTGCTCCATCCCTCAGATCACATGCCTTTTCTTTCTTTCATCTTTATACAGGACCAGCCGGCACACAATAAACGACAGCGAGCCCAGTCAGGGGAGGGATGGCAGAGATCATTGCACTCACGGAATTCGAGGAGGCTGCAACTGACCTTTTAGTAGAGGACAGGGATAACTCCTGTGGCGATGCTGAGTTTGGCCTCTCCCAACAACAGAGTACAGATCTCAGTTCCAACACTTCATCAAGCCCTGACAATCACAGTGAGCCAAATGTACTCTTGACATAGCTTCAGCTCATCCATTTGTTATGGGAGAGGTGATTTCAGAACCCCAAAATGTATCATGGAGTTCAACCAACCCCCACCTTTAATGATTGTTGCTTTTGAAGCACATGGCCTGATCCCCAGGTGTAGTATTACAATCATGCACACGTAGTTTTTAAAACAAAACAATGTTTATGAAATGAAATGAAAATCGCTTATTGTCACGAGTAGGCTTCAAATGAAGTTACTGTGAAAAGCCCCTAGTCGCCACATTCCGGCGCCTGTTCGGGGAGGCTGTTACGGAAATTGAACCGTGCTACTGGCCTGCTTGGTCTGCTTTCAAAGCCAGCAATTTAACTGTGTGCTAAACAGCTAGCCCAAATTAACCTTTTAAATAAGCATTGGATCTCTTAACACCCCTTACTTCAAAGATAACCCCAAAAATAATACAACACTACCCAATCCTGCAAACTGTTCCTTTACACATCCAAAAGATGTAACAAATCCTTCAAACAGAAGCACATTAGATTTATATTCAATACTGAGACCTTTTTACAATTCAGATTTCACCGAAGGATTAAGAGATAGTCCTTCATGGCAGAGATCACCAGCAATGCAGCTCACAGCCACACCCAAGCTTTCTTCAAACTGAAACTAAAACTCCCAAAAAGCAGAAGTGAGCTCAGCTCCCCCTTCCCCGTGACATCACTTCAGTAATATGATCAGCCTCATTTCTTAAAGGTACATTTCTTAAACATCTAATTCTTAAAGGCACTCTCACATGACACCTCCCCAAGAAAAAAAAAATAAACCATCAACTTCAATGATGGTTTCATTTTTCACTATTGCACCATCCACGAAGAAATGTACACAACAAATATACGTTTTTGTTGGAAAAAAAAACACACGCAAACAGGCATAATAATATAGTCCATTTTTCCTGTTCTTCTTCCTCCAACCGAAATCCTTCCATTGATCACATTCGTGACAAAGCATCGGCTATCATCTTTTCCCGTCCAGCCACATGTACTATTTTAAAATGAAATGGCTGTAACAATAAACTCCAGCGAAACAGCCTTGCATTTTTATTCCGGAATCCCTCCAAATACGTCAACGGATTATGATCAGTATATATAATGGTGTCAGATGGATTGCTGGTCCCATAAATGTGAAAATGTTGCTAAGCCAGCACCAAACTCAAAGTCTCCCTCTCAATCGTCAAATACTTTTTCTGTTGAGAATTCAATTTCTTTGAAAAATAACCAACAGGCCGTTCTAGCCCTTCTTCGTCGTCTTGTAGAAGCACCGCACCTACACCCACATCACTCGCATCAACAGTCACTTTGAATGGTTTGGTATAATTTGGGATGACTAACACAGGAGCAGTGGTTAACACAGCCTTCAGTCGTCAAATACCTGTTGACATTCCGCTGTCCACTGGAATTTGTTACTCTTCTTGAGCAAGTCCGTCAGTGGAGCGACCACACTGCTAAAATTTGGGACAAATTTCTGGTAAAATCCACTCACACCAAGAAACCGCATTATTTCCCGTCGTGTCGAGGGTATCGGAAACTCCCCAATGACTTTTGTTTTCAAGAGGGCAGCACGGTGGCGCAATGGGTTAGCACTGCTTCCTCACGGCGCCGAGGTCCCAGGTTCGATCACGGCTCTGGGTCACTGTCCGTGTGGAGTTTGCACATTCTCCCCGTGTTTGCGTGGGTTTCACCCCCACAACCCAAAGATGTGCAGGCTATGTGGATTGGCCACTCTAAATTGCCCCTAAGCACACTGGGCTAAATCGCTGGCTTTTAAAGCAGACCAAGGCAGGCCAGCAGCATGGTTCAATTCCCATACCAGCCTCCCTGAACAGGCGCTGAAATGTGGCAACTAGGGGCTTTTCACAGTAACTTAATTGAAGCCTACTCGTGACAATAAGCGATTTTCATTTCATTTCATTTTCAATTGGAAAAAATTAATTAAGTACTCTAAATTTAAAAAACACTTTCGTTTTAACATCCCGTGGGACCATTCGACCCTGTCCAATTATATGGCCAAGGAAAGTGACTTGGGCCTTTCCAAATTCACTTTTGGCTAGGTGTACCACCAAAGCCGCCTCCCGAAGTCTATCGAATAACTCCCTCAGATGTTTTAAATGTTCTTTCCATGTCTAGCTGAAAACTACCAGATCGTCGATGTGTACCGCACACTTGGGTAATCCTGAAACAACTGTATTAGTTAAATGCTGCTGGGGCGTTTTTCATGCCAAATGGCACAACTTTGAACTGGTATATACCATCTGGAGTCACAAAAGCTGAAATTTCCTTCACCCTTTCAGATAAATACTTTCAATACTGAGACCTTTTTACAATTCTGATTTCACCGAAGGATTAAGAGATAGTCCTTCATGGCAGAGATCACCAGCAATGCAGCTCACAGCCACACCCAAGCTTTCTTCAAACTGAAACTAAAACTCCCAAAAAGCAGAAGTGAGAAGTGAGGATTGTCCCACTTTCTCAATGCAATCCTCCAAACATTGGATAGGATAAGAGTCCATTCTTGTAACTGCATTCACCTTTCGATAGTCCACACACAACCGTTGGGTACCATCTGGTTTAGGTACCATCACTCTGGGTGAGCTCCATTGGCTGCAACCCACTTCAATTATGCCATTTTTAAGCATACTCTCAATCTCTTTGTTAACCTGTGCCAATTTTAAAGGGTTAAGTCTATATGGATGTTGTTTGATCGGAACAGCATTTCCCACATCTACATCATATATCGCCATTTTATTACTTCCCAACTTATCACTACAAACTTGCCCATGCGATATCAATAACTCTTTTCAGGTCAGTTCGTTTTTCCTCTGGAAGGTAACTTAACAATTCATCCCAATTTTTAAGAGCATCCTCATTTTCCAATTTAATTTGAGGAATGTCAAATTCACAGTCATCTGAATTTGGTTCATCACTTTGAGTTAGAATCATTAAAACCTCCTTTTTATCGCCTTCCCTTTAAAGTACCTTTTAAGTCACATGACACACTCGGTGAGTCTTATTTCTATCTGGTGTTTTTACCACATAATGCACCTCACCTAATTTCCTTTCAATCTGATACGGTCCACAAAACCTATCTTTTAAAGGCTCCCCTACCACTGGTAACAACACTAAAACTTTATGTCCACTTGCAAAACTACGAACTGTGGATTTCTTGTCCACTACCCATTTCATCACATTTTGTGCAACTTTCAAATGTTGTCCAGCCAATTCACCTGCTCTATTTAATCATTCCCTAAAATATGACACGTAATCCTACAGTGTAATTTCCGATTTCTCACCCACCAATTTTCTTTGATCAATTTAAGTGGTCCTCTTACCTCATGACCAAAAATTAGTTCAAAAGGACTAAATTTGGTTGACTCATTAGGTGCATCCCTAATTGCAAACAGTACGAATGGAATTCCTTTATCCCAATCCTCTGGATAATCTTGACAATAAGCCCTCAACATTGTTTTTAATGTCTGATGCCACCTTTCTAATGCTCCCTACGATTCTGGATTGTACGCAGTTGATTTAAATTGTTTTATTCCTCAGCTATCCATAACTTCTTTGAATAACTTTGAGGTAAAATTTGATCCTTGATCCGATTGTATTTCTGTGGGTAGTCCATATCTGGTAAAGAAATTAAGTAACTCCTCCACAATCTTTTTAGCTGTAATATTACATACTGGAATGGCCTCTGGCAACCTAGTAGATACTGTAGTCAAAAGATATTGATTCCCACTTTTGGTTTTAGGAAGCGGTCCTACACAATCAATTAGGATCCTCGTAAAAGATTCCTCAAATTCTGGAATGGTATTAAGTGTGCTGGTTTTATCACTGCTTGAGGTTTCCCTATCACTTGACATGTGTGACATGATTGACAAAATGTAACTGCATCTTTATGTAGTCCAGGCCAATAAAAATGTTTCTGGATTTTAGCTTGAGTTGCTTTATTCCCAAATGACCTCCCACTGGTACCTCATGTGCAACTCGCAACACCTCCTTTCTATACCCGACCAGGAATACTACTTGATAAACTTCTGCCCACTTGTTACCTGCCTGCATATGTACAGGTCTCCATTTTCTCATCAAAACATCACTTGTACGGTAATAACACTCTGGTATACTCTCAGATTCCTCTTCCATATATGCTTTCTGATACATCAGTTTTATTTCTACATCTTTCTGTTGTAACTCCACCAATTTTCCTGAACTAAAAATATCCACCTCATCCTCCACCTGTTCTTGTTCTTTTTCAACCATCTGATCAAAAATCGTTTCTGATAATTGCACTTCAACTTCATCTTCACTCTTTGATTTCTCCTCTTGTCTTAACCTATGACTTTGCAACCTTGTTACTACACAATCCGGAAAAATCCCAGGATATTCGTCCTTCAACACTTCAGTTGTCGGATTTTCCACTGGCTTATCAATCACAGTAGGCATTACCCAAGATAAATTGTATTCCTGGACAAGATAGTTTATCTATTACTCCTACTACCACTTCACCACTCTTCACTGGACTTTCCAACCTTACCTTATATAATGGAATGCTACTCCTCTCACCATGAATTCCATATATCACCACCTTTTCTGGCAACATTCTTCCCAAACTACATAATTCCTCATCTCTTACCATTAAAGATTGACTAGCCCCTGTGACTTCTTTACCTGCTCCTCCTGATACACATGAATAAACTTTACCCACACAAGAAAATTCTTTAAAGACATCTGGCACCTTCTTAACAATTGCTTCTTGAACAGGCTGTCCAATCGTTTGCACCTCCTTCGCTTCCCTTGGGCTTTCCTTTACCACTCTAACAAATCCCACAGTTTTATCCTGTTTTACCACATCAGCCTTCCCAGTGCTTTTCTTCAACCACCTACACTGTGACTTTACATGGCCTAGTTTATTACAGTGAAAACATTTGAAACTTTTCATTTCATTTCCACCCTCCTGGATTTATTTTTAAATCTGAGGTACACTCTCTTTATTGTCTCCCATCATCACCTTTACTTGAGTATTTCTCATGTCCCCATTTTCTATCCCTCACCGGCTGAAACTGATGTTGGAAACCAATCTTTGATTTATGAACTAATTCATAATCATCTGTCATTTCTGCTGCTAATCTCGCAGTTTTAACCTTCTGTTCTTCCACATGAGTTCTCACTACATCAGGAATTGAATTTTTAAACTCCTCCAAAAGTATAATTTCTCTGAGAGCTTCATACGTTTGGTCTATTTTCAAAGCCCTTGTCCACCTATCAAAATTACTCTTGTTTGAGCCTTTCAAACTCCCTGTATGTTTGACCAAATTCTTTCCTTAAATTTCTAAATCTTTGTCTGTAAGCTTCAGGCACTAGCTCATATGCACTTAAGATGGATTTCTTCACCTCCTCAAACGTTCCAGATACCTCCTCCGGTAGTGATGCAAACACTTCACAACCTCTACCTACCAGCTTTGTTTGAATCAGTAATACCCACATGTCCTGTGGCCATTGCATTTGTTTAGCTGCCTTCTCAAATGAAATGAAAAAGGCTTCCACTTCCTTCTCATCAAATCTTGGCAATGCTTGGACATATTTAAATAGATCCCCGCCATGCCTTCGACTTTGAAGCTCTTTCTCACTATCCTCATCACTATCATCCAACTGTACGTTTCCCTTTACATCTGCCAATTTTAACTTACTGTCTTGTTTCATGGCCATTTTCTGAAGTTCAAACTCTCTCTCTTTATCTTTTTCCCTGATCTCTATCTCTCTTTCTCTTTCCTTGTGTTCTGCTAGGGCTATTCTTTCTTTTCTCCTTTCTTCTCTCTCCTTTTCTTTTTCCTCTCTCTCTCTTTCTTTTTCCGCTCTCTCTCTTTCGTATTCAAGCCGCTTTAATTGTTTCTCATGTTCCATTTGTTTAATTTGCAACTGAATTTTTGCCATTTCCAATGAGTCAAACTGTATCTCAGGCAACTTTAAATGCTTAGCCACCGCCATAATTACCTCATCTTTTCGCATTTTGTCAGGTAATGTTAACTGCAATGTTTTTGCCAAATCTAACAGTCTGCTTTTAGTCTCTATCCGTAAGGTACTGCGTGTGACAGTCTCCACCCCCAAAAACTTCTGAGCCTCTGAAAGAGCCATTGTCCGCAACACACTTAAACTAAAATACCACACCGGAAAAGCAACAATCCTTCACTGTCTTTAAGTTCATAAAAGCCAATCCAATAGATAGACTTTTATCCCCCTCGAGCCGCCAATTGTTATGGGGACAGTGTTTTCAGAACCCCAAATTGTATTATGGAGTTCAACCAACCCCCACCTTTAATGGATTGTTGCTTTTGAAGCACATGGCTTGTTCCCCAGGTGTAGTATTACAAATATGCACATGTGGTTTTTAAAGCAAAACAATGTTTATTCCATGAACTTAAATTAACCTTTTAAATAAATGTTGGATCTCTTAACACCCCTTACTTCAAAGATAACCCCGAAAATAATACTACCCAATCCTGAAAACTGTTCCTTTAAACATCCAAAAGACTTAACAAATCCTTCAAACAGAAGCACATTAGATTTATGTGCAATACTGAGACCTTTTTACAATTCCGATTTCACCAAAGGATTAAGAGACAGTCCTTCATGGCAGAGATCACCAGCAATGCAGCTCACAGCAACACCCAAGCTTTCTTCAAACTGAAACTAAAACTCCCAAAAACAAGAAGTGAGCTCAGCTCCCCCCCTCCCCCGTGACATCACTTCAGTAAGATGATCAGCCTCATTTCTTAAAGGTACATTTCTTAAACATCTAATTCTTAAAGGCACTCCCACATGACACATTAAAACTGTCATTTATTTCTTGCAGGCCCTAGCTTATCAACATGAAAGTTGTGGGGAAAAGTACAACTATTCTACTTGTGTACTTTACTCTCCCACTTGTGAGAAACCAGACAAAGACTCTTGGAGTTATAAACGGGGCCTTTATTGCAATGGTATAGCACGGGCTAGTGGCATTCCAAGTTGGGATGCCAGAGAGCTCAGATTCAAGGATTCTACACAGTTATACTTCAGTTTCGGTTACAAAAAAATAAGCATACCAATCATTTGTTATCTAAGTCTGATCATGACTATCGATTAAGGTGACATCATGCATAGTATATGAGATCAACTAGCCAATTATCACTGGTGCATGCTGACAATAATTATAATATTCAATCAGTATAAAGACACATACAATGTGGCGATCAATCACCTATCTGGTTTGAGGATAATGTTGTTTCTCAAGGTAAATAACCTGCTGCAATAACAATGTGGATAGTTATGACTCCTTCCAGACAGCTTGACACAGCTGAAAAGATCCTACATTGTTTCCTTGTTATTTTTGATAAAGAGCAGCTGTGGCTTATCTTTTCCTGGGCCCCACCACAATGAGATGTGTCCTTGGGCATGCTTCCTGTAGCTAACAACTTCAGCTAAGAAGCTTGTGTGTTTAATACAGATCGTACAGAAGTGTTTTAACCCCTTCAGCACTTATTGGATAACTAAAGATTTTAAAAATGAATTTCAATATCAGGTCTACAAACTACACCCTTTCAGTGATCCACACAGCTGAGCAGCCCTCGGAGCCACTGGAGCACATCTGAGGTTGCTCAGGAAGAACCTTCACAGCAGTCTCTCCAGTGTGGAGACACACACCTTGGTGGGGCATAGCTGTAGATTACATTCAAGGCCACATTCTAGGGAGCACATAACTGATGCATTCGCCAGCAGTTGGAGGCTGGGGCCCTGGTCTCCGGCACTCGGGGTATGCTGGAGACCAGCCACCCACTCAGTCTCAGTCAAAGGATGAGCCTCTGGAAGCGGCTGCCAGTTCACCGATAGATGCAAAGGGCAGCCAACTGGACATCAGGCAGTAGTTCACAGGGGAGGCAGTGGTACCGTGGTATTGTCACTGGAGTAGTAATCCAGAGACCCAGGGCCGAGATTCGAACTCGGGTCCTCAGCGCCACAGTCCCAGTGCTAACGACTGCGCCACATGCCCCGCTGTGGTTCAACCATAAATGCTCTCGGGGGTGGGCCAGCGATGCTCATATCCAATGAATTAATAAAAAATGTCCCTCAACTGACAACTGACAAGAGTGAACGATGTAGGAATTAATCTATTTTCTACCTTATGTCATGGCTCCAACACGCAAGTACCTTGAAGCCACGTTAGGAAGATTGGCAGGTACCATAGAAACCTTGGTTCCGCATGCTTATGGATTTACACTAAGGTCATGCACTCTATGGCCAGATACCTTGGTGGACACCATCAGGATGGAGGTGACATGGGGACGAAGAACCTTGACCTCTCTTCAATTGTCCCATCTCCTGCAGGAGTCAGGCCGGGGGCCCCCGGCACTCACCAGGATGACGAGTGTCAGCCAGGCACCCTAGGTGCATCCACTCAGGGCACGCCAAGGTTGTGAAGCCGCTCAGAGTCCTCTGTACGGCACGGTCACACAGTGGTTAGCTTTGCTGCCTCACAACTCCAAGGACCCAGGTTCAATTCCGGCCTCGGGTTACTGTCTGTTTGGAGTTTGCAATTTCTCCCCATGTCCATGTGGGTTTTCTCCAGGTGCTGAGGTTTCCTCCCACAGTCCAAACATATGGGCGGATTCTCCGACCCACCGCCGGGTCGGAGAATCGCGGGGGGCGGCGTGAATCCTCCCCGCTGCTCCGACGCTGACTGCCGATTTCTCCGGCGCCGGTTTTCGGGCGGGGCGGGGATCGCGCCGGTCGGGGGCAGTTGGCAGCGGCCGCCCAGCAATTTTCCGGAATCCGATGGGCCGAGCGGCTGCCCATTTTTGGCCAGTCCCGCCGGCGTGAAATGGACATGGTCCATCCCGGCGGGACCTGGCTTGGAGGGCGGTTAGCGGGGTCCTCGGTGGGAGGGGGCGCGAGATGAGATTGGATGAACCGATTTCCTGTCTTTAATCGATCCCCTCTGTTGGAGGCAGCAAAATCTAATCTAAGAAGGATCCCATTCCTCAGATTTTTTTCCCCACCCAAGTTATCTTTTAAAAGGAGCCAATTTAACCAGGCTTTTTTAGTTAAAGAGTGAGTTTATTCATTATTAAATGCAAGAAAATGGTCAAACATGCTTATAAATTCATACAGATTAGAAGGGAGAATTGAGTTCAAAGTAAGTTACAAAAAAAGATATATGGAACCATACTAGATTCATGATTTGAGTGTACATTTCAGCCATTGCAATTCATGAGGCAGCAGGGCTAACCCACTGCGCTACTGTGCTGCCTCCAGGCATAGATAATCATGGCCGATTTGTGTTAGCTGCTACTTTGGATGCGGTCAGATGTAGGTGTTTTGGGAACACCTCAAATTTGACACTGGGAAGCAAGGAAGTTATGGGCCATTAATTTTGTTCCTTGACCTCTGCCTTCTACCTTGCCATCTTTATGGTAGACTGGCATCCTCCAGCTTGCTCAATGGTACTAATACCTCTGTAGGCAAATAATCGGTTTTGTGATTCCAGTGTTCTGTAATTTGATGGAGGAGCCTCCCAGTTATCTTTCCAGCTGTGGTCTTTGATGACTTGATTTCCAGTGTCAAACAGAGAGCGAGATTCCTGAAAAACAACTTTCTGCAGGGGTACTGTGAGGGTGCTTGCTGGCTTTTAGTTCTGTGTCAAAACATCCAGCACTTGTTCTCACAGAGCACAAACAGATCGCCCATTAGGGCAGCTTTTCAGCTATCTTTTAACCCATTCTTTGTATTTTCCATGTGGGAAGGTGAATCCACAAACACTTATCTGGGCAATACAAAGAATATCTCTTGATTAGATGGCCATTATGCCCCATTGTCTCCATTGGAGATGGCAATTCTTTTCTGGATGCACTTAGAAAAATCTGTTATTCTTCAGCCTCCCCCTCTCATACTGGATCCTGTTGTTGTGGACATTCCCACCCTCCCCACCCCTTACGAGGTATCCATACCCCAATCTGGACCTGTAGCCAATCCAACCAGAGGCTGTGCGTACCATTTCCCCCCTCCCCACTTCTCCCCGGATTTCGTCCTCCCTATCTACAGGCTGCAGATGTCCCCGTGACCACCAGTATTCTCTGTACAGCCCAATTCAGAGTCCACCAGGCTCAAGGACATTGACAGAAGGACAGCCTGCACATCAAGCCGTGCAATTTTCCTGTGGAGCACACAGCCCTTGCTCCTGTCTGCAGCTGGGTTACACCATGCTTCCAATGATTATTCCTGTTGCCTACCCGCTGCTCATCTGCAGTCTTCTTTCTCGGACTTCAGACTGTGAGGTCCACAAAGCCCCTGGACTGCCTATCATCTGTGACTCCTCTGCACTTCACAACAATAGTGTCTGCTCCTGTTTGCCAGCCCCTAAACTAAAATGAGAGCATTGACATAATTTCCATTTCCAAAGAGGACTAAAGACAATAGTGACCCTCTTAAATGACTACAGCATTGACTTCTGAGTGCTGAGAGAAGGCAATGGCGTGGTAGTATTATCACTGGACTAGTAGACCGAGGGTAATGCTCTGGGGACCTGGGTTTGAATCCCACCGTGGTCGATGTTGAAATTTGAATTCAATAAATATCTGAAATGAAAAGTCTAATGGTGATCCTGAAATCATTGTTGGTTGCCATTAGAGCCCATCTGGTTCACTAATGTCCATCAGGGAAGGAAATCTACCGTCCTTCCTGGCCTGGCCTAGATGTGACTCCAGATCCACAGAAATGTGGTTGACTTTTAAAATGCCCTCAGAGATGTGCTAGCAAGCCACTCCGTTCAAGGACAATTAGGGATGGGCATAGATGTTGACCTAGTCAGCTATGTCCACATTGCAAGAACTAATAATTAAAAAATGGTTTCAATGGGGGATTTCAACTTGCAAATAAATTGGCACAAACAGGCCAGCACATCAAAGGGTAGCAAATTTCTTGAATGTGTTCAGATAGATTCCTGGTTCAATATGTCCTAGAACCAATAAGACAGCAGGCCATAATTGATTTTGCAATGAGGAATAAGCTATTTAGTTAACAGCCTAAATATGTGCCAACACTTATCTAACAGTGATCATAATACGATTAGTTCAATGTAGTGTTTGAAAGAAGAAGTACAAAATCCAGAGTTAAGTAAGCATGACTTCAATGCATTGAGATAGGGAATGTCACAGAAAATGATGACCTGCTGAGAAGAGGTGAACTTACTTCCCTCTATTCAACCTCCTCGATTGGTCACAACAAAGCAGTTGACCCGGGTTCGATTCCCGGCCATCGCAATAACAAATTAGAAACTTGGGGGCAGCATGGTAGCATGGTGGTTAGCATAAATGCTTCACAGCTCCAGGGTCCTAGGTTCGATTCCCGGCTGGGTCACTGTCTGTGTGGAGTCTACACGTCCTCCCCGTGTGTGCGTGGGTTTCCTCCGGGTGCTCCGGTTTCCTCCCACAGTCCAAAGATGTGCGGGTTAGGTGGATTGGCCATGCTAAATTACCCGTAGTGTCCTAAAAAAGTAAGGTTAAGGGGGGGTTGTTGGGTTACGGGTATAGGGGGGATACGTGGGTTTGAGTAGGGTGATCATTGCTCGGCACAACATTGAGGGTCGAAGGGCCTGTTCTGTGCTGTACTGTTCTATAAAAAAGGTTTAAGTTTCTTTTTCACAACAATACCCCTTTTCCAAATCAAAATTTATTTAACTATTTTTTGAGTCAAAGAAAGAGTACATTTATAAACAATTAATCCCGAGAAAATAAATCAAAATGCAACGCCAAGCATTTGGTCTCATGCAATCATTAGGATCCACATACACACACGAGCATCAGAATTAAGTAGAATTAGAGTCCAATAAAAAAAGGGAAACACAACATATGGTTAAGTGTCTTTTGATGGTCCTTGAGGCATAGATAATCATTTTTTAAAGGAAAATTTAGAGTGCCCAATTCATTTTTTCCAAGGGGCAATTTAGCATGGCCAATCCACCTACCCTGCACATCATTGCATTGTGGGGGCGAAACCCACGCAAACATGGGGAGAATGTGCAAACTCCACACGGACAGTGACCCAGAGCCGGGATTGAACTTGGGACCCTGGCGCCATGAGGCAGCAGGGCTAACCCACTGCGCCACTATGCTGCCCCCAGGCATAGATAATCATGGCCGATTTGTGTTAGCTGCTACTTTGGATGCGGTCAGATGTAGGTGTTTTGGGAACCCCCAAATTTGACACTGGGAAGCAACGAAGTTATGGGCCATTAATTTTGTTCCTTGGTCTCTGCCTTCTACCTTGCCATCTTTATGGTAGACTGACATCCTCCAGCTTGCTCCATGTTACTAATACTTCTGCCCTCCCTATGTAATCTGTATCTCCAGTTTCCTGGTTGATTTCTATATGATCCTTTTCCTACATTCAACTGCTTGAGTGAAATATCATATGTAGTGGCTAAAACAGCAACTTCCCTGATCTTTTTACTTTGCCTTTGTGGTAATCCACCACTGTGTAAATATATGTGTACCTGTATTAGGGGATGTACAGCAGTACCTGTATTACAGGTTTGTCGGTAGCCACTGCCGGCTAGCTCCACCCACAGGGAGCAGTATAAATATTCATGAGTTCTCCTGAGCTGCCATTCTACTAGCTGCAGTCGAAGGATAAACATTTCACGGTAATAAAGCCTCTCTTGTACCGATTCAAGTCTTTATGTGCAATTGATAGCGTATCAGCCTTTAATCTAAATATGTTTTTATAGCTACAGGAATGCTGTTTATAAATTCTTCCAGAATCATTGGGCCGATCTACTCAAATGGGGGCAGAGTCGTATAGCATGAGATTAGCCAGGTGTTTCCTGGTGCTTGGAGTACCGAGAAACATCCAGCAATCTAACACCCATCCAGGTAGACTGGGGAACTCCCCAACAAGGCCATACTTAGCCCATTTTCTGCATTGAGGAGCTCCGCTTGCTGGAATGTCTCAGTACTTGAGAGCACAGAACACCATTTTTAAATGGTGTCCCGATCTCTCGAGCCTCCAACGCAACCCTCAAACCCTCCCCAAGCCCCAACTCACTATAAGGTCTCCCCGAAATCCCCCCACACCCATGCAGGGCACACCCCGGCCCAATCACCAGTCTAGGATTCTGGCAGTGCCCCTCCCACCGAGGCACCTTGGCAATGCCAGGATGGCATCCAGCTGACACTGCCAGGGTTCTCAGGTGTCGCCAGCAGTGCCAGGGTACCACCCTGTCCAGAGGGCATGCACCTGAAGGCTTCCAATCCCCTGGGAGACCCCTACGAGTGCTGTTGAATCTGGTCCCAGTTTGTGGAGACCAGCACTGAACGACGCTCGCCCGAGGTCTCCAAGACGAGGGAGTTGATCTCACAGCTTGGCTAGATCTCATGCCTTGGTTAGACCTCAGGAATGCATATTAGTGAGACTAGCTATCTCACTCTAACATATAGATTTGCCGAAAAGTGATTATGCCCACAATGGGTGGTATTCACATCGTGACATCTTGCGAGAGTGCGTTAGATCTCATGAGCCATGGCGAGCTAGATAATTCCTGAAGTGAGATCTCCCGGCATCTACTGGTTGCGTTGCTCTGCGCTGACCTTTGGAGGCAAAGTGACTGTTAGATCCTGTCTATAATCTCTTACATTTTCAAAAGTCTTGTCTAACATCAATACCTTAAACCAATGATCCCAGAGAATTCATTTTTCTCTTGCAAACTCCACAAAAGTCTGAATAGGTTTCCTTCTTTAAACTCCAGTGAGAAGTTCATAAGTATTTAATATTTTTTTTTACGATCCTGTAATCTGCAGATTGTTCCTCTGACAAGGCTACACACCATTAATTGCTGTACCTGACAAACTGAGTCAGTGAGTGTCTTTAACTCAGAAGCACAAAGGGACTTGTGTGTCCTTGTTCACGATTCTCTTAAGGTTAACATGCAGGTTCAGTCGGCAGTTAAGAAGGCAAATGCAATGTTAGCATTCATGTCAAGAGGGCTAGAATACAAGACCAGGGTGGTACTTCAGAGGCTGTATAAGGTTCTGGTCAGACCCCACTTGGAGTATTGTGAGCAGTTTTGGGCCCCATATCTAAGGAGGGATGTGCTGGCCTTGGAAAAGGTCCAGAGGAGGTTCACAAGAATGATTCCATTCACCTGAGGAAGGAGCAGTGCTCTGAAAGCTAATGTTTGAAACAAATCTGTTGAACTTTAACATGGTGTTGTAAGACTTCTTACTGTACTTATCCCAGTCCAATGCCGGCATCACCACCCTGGAATGACTAACTTGTCATATGAGGAATGGTTGAGGACTCTGGGTCTGTACTTGTTGGAGTTTAGAAGAATGAGTGGGGAATCTTATTGAAACTTACAGGACACTGCGAGGCCTGGATAGAGTGGACGTGGAGAGGACATTTCCACTTGTAGGAGAAACTAGAACCAGAGGACACCAGCTCAGACTAAAGGGGCAATCCTTTAAACAGAGCTGAGGAGGAATTTCTTCAGCCAAAGGGTGGTGAATCTGTGGAATGCTTTGCCGCAGAAGGCTGTGGAGGCCAAATCACCGAGTGTCTTAAAGACAGAGATAGATAGGTTCTTGATTAATAAGATCAGGGATTATGGGGAGAAGGCAGGAGAATGGGGATGAGAAAATATCAGCCATGATTGAATGGCGGAGCAGACTCGATGGGCCGAGTGGCCTAATCCTGCGCCTATGTTTTGTGGTCTTAAAACACTCTGCGACATTATAATCCAGGCATCTCTTGGCCAATACAATTTCAGAGCAATCTTTTCAAATGAGCCAAAATATTTTTAAACACCACCCTTCATAAACTTAGGCACTAACCAAAGCTTCTTAGTTAAATAAGGTTCTTCAAAGAATCAAAGTCATTGTCTGAATCACAATCTCTCCTTCCTTATTTTGTTACGGTATAGCTGAGGGTAAATGCCGAGCTTCCCCAATTCCCAGAAGGATTGGATTGGATTTGTTTATTGTCACGTGTACCGAGGTACAGTGAAAAGTATTTTTCTGCAAGCAGCTCAACAGATCATTCAGTACATGGAAGAAAAGGGAATTAAACAAAATTCAAGAAAATACATGAGAATACATAACAGGGCAACACAAGATATACAATGTAACTACATAAGCATTGGCATCAGTTGAAGCATACAGGGTGTAGTGTTAATGAGGTCAGTCAATAAGAGGGTCATTTAGGAATCTGGTGACAGCGGGGAAGAAGCTGTTTTTGAGTCTGTTCGTGCGTGTTCTCAGACTTCTGTATCTCCTGCCCGATGGAAGAAGTTGGAAAAGTGAGTAAGCCGGGTGGGAGGGATCCTTGATTATGCTGCCCGCTTTCCCCCGGCAGCGGTAGGTATAGATGGAATCCATGGATGGGAGGCAGGTTCGTGTGATGAACTGGGTGGTATTCACGACTCTCTGAAGTTCCTTGCGGTCCTGGGCCGAGCAGTTGCCATACCAGGCTGTGATGCAGCCCGATAGGATGCTTTCTATAGTGCATCTGTAAAAGTTGGTAAGGGTTAATGTGGACATGCCGATTAGTTGAAACAGCAGCCAAAACCTTTTGTTTTGCAATTTGTATAGTATGAGAGGTTCTGAAATCCAGAAATGATGTACCCAAATACTTGTGACGATGTTATAGTAAAGTAAATGTTTGTGCTTCTGATCTAAAGACACTCACTGACTCAGTTTGTCAGGTACAGCAATTAATGTGTGTATAGGCTTGTCAGAGAAACAATCTGCAGATTACAAGGTCATTAAAAAAAAAAATTAAAATAATGTAGAATTACACAAACTTAAAAAAGGCTTCACACAGTAAACAATATATTAAACAGTGCCAAAATACATGAACTTAAACTACCTTCAGAGCTAACCTCCCCCTGTTCTGTTCAACAACTTATATATTTTTAAATCTATAAAATTCCAGTATTTTCTTTTTACCACATTTCGTTTTCTCTTGGGGTGCCCGCTGAGGCGACCAGCAGCTGGGGGGAATGCCTGGAGAAATGGGTCAAGGGTTTGGAGGTCAGCCCGCATTGCGGAAGAAAGTGACAGGCATCATACTAGTTGTGCACAAAGGTTTTTATTGTGTTTTACAATTCCCACCCTCCCGATGATGCTGCCGCCTTCCATGGGCTGGTTTAGCACAGGGCTAAAGAGCTCGCTTTTAAAGCAGACCAAGGCAGGCCAACAGCAAGGTTCAATTCCCGTACCAGCCTCCCCGAACAGGCGCCGGAATGTGGCGACCAGGGACTTTTCACAGTAACTTCATTTGAAGCCTACATGTGACAATAAGCAATTTTCACTTTCACTCCTTACCCCCTACCTCCCCCGGTACCCTCAGTGACCCTCGATGTGCTTGGCCCTCCTAGCTCTACCACTGCGCCGAGGTGTGTCCCCAGGATGCACATCTGAGGTGGAGGCGGCCAGCTGCTTATCACGTCCCGTGGCTTTGATGCCCCTGGTGGGTGTCCTCTGGGGGCTCTGAGGCTGTTGGTCCCCAGTTCACTTGTTGCCGGCAGAATTAACAGCCATGCCGCCCTCTCCCGTGTGCTGGCTGCGCGACACGGTCTCAGAGGAGTGGAACTCGGGGCAGGTGGTGGCCACCATCGTCGCCACTCTATGGGAAGGGTCCGGGTTGCCACCCAGCGCCCATAGGGCCCTGGGGCTCATCCTGGGACTGAAAGGCAGCTGGTTTGAACGCCGGCTCAAACATCTGGCTCTGCCAGTCCCGGCAGTTCCCCATGGTCCGCACCATAGTGTTGATGCCCTCGGTGATGCTCCTCAGTGACTGGGTCATGCTTTGTAGGGCCTCGACAATGCCCACCTGTACTGGGACAGGTTCCGCAGCACCTTGCCCATCTGAGAGTGGGTCACATCCCCCAGCAAGGTGGACATTCTGTCAAGACCCTTAGCCATGGCCGTCTCCGATTGTGCAACACCTTGGATACCTTCACTAATGGTACCGACAGCATGCACCAGGCTCTACACTGCGGTCGGCACCCTAGCAGTGTTAGCCTCGGGGCCACGCATTGCCGGCGCCATCTCCTGTGCCCATAGCCTCTGAGACTTCTGCAAGCGGCTATGGATCTGCTGGAGTGATGCTGACATCTCCCTCTGAATGTCCCGGCTACAGCCTAATCTCTCCATTATTAGACTGGGACTGTACTCGTTGGAATTTAGAAGGATGAGGGGGGATCTTATAGAAATATTTAAAATTATGAAGGGAATAGATAGGATAGATGCGGGCAGGTTGTTTCCACTGGCGGATGAAAGCAGAACTAGGGGACATAGCCTCAAAATAAGGGGAAGTAGATTTAGGACTGAGTTTAGGAGGAACTTCTTCACCCAAAGGGTTGTGAATCTATGGAATTCCTTGCCCAGTGAAGCAGTTGAGGCTCCTTCATTACATGTTTTTAAGGTAAAGATAGATAGTTTTTTGAAGAATAAAGGGATTAAGGGTTATGGTGTTCGGGCCGGAAAGTGGAGCTGAGTCCACAAAAGATCAGCCATGATCTCATTGAATGGCGGAGCAGGCTCGAGGGGCCAGATGGCCTACTCCTGCTCCTAGTTCTTATGTTCTTATTAGCTCCAGGATGACCTCTTCCAGATGCTCAGTATCCGGCTGGGACCCACCCAGGCTCTGAGATCCAGCAGACCTCAGACTGCTGGCTCGCCTGGGGGTTCCTGTCTCCACCTGATGTACATCAGCAGCAGCGTGGTGCTCACCAGATTGTGTCCCAGAGAGCCTGACCACCAACATTTCCCACTGAGTTGTGTGTATCTGTGCCGGTCAAGGGTAGGGATGACAGCTGTGATGCAACTATAATGGTGGCATTCTCAGGGCTCTCCTCCGAGGTGGTCTCATGGTAGACTGGAGAGGAGGCTACCAGAGATGGCCAGCGCCGTTGACTGGAGCACCTGCGGGAGAATGGCCCTGTGGTTAGTGGGAGGGATGGGTGTCAGTCAGTAAGGCAATAACAACTCATGTTTGACAGATCCTCCAGGTGGAGCCGGTGGTTCCTCAACTCTGTGGCATCTGCCAGCCTCTGATGATGGATCAGTCCGGTCATGGTACTCGAAGGTGGTGAGGATTCTAATGTCCAGGACACCACCGCCAGTCTGGGCCCTCTCCCAGCGATTGTGGGAGAGCTTTTCCTGAGGAGACATCATTAGCCACATGCGTGGTTCAATGGTGGGTTGTGGGGTGCAAAGAAAGGGCTGAAGGGGGAGGCCGGTGGAGGGAGGGTTGGGGATCGCATGAAGAGTTGGGAGGTGGATGCTCCCGGGGGGCGGAAAGGTTTTGGGGGAGGAGGTTCGTTTGAAGTGGGCCGGGGGTGAGTGGGGGATCATTGGTGTCTGCTCACTCGTGCTGCTCGGTGCAGATCATTGACCTTTTTCCTGCATTGGAGGCCAGTCCTCTTGGTCACAGACTCGCCGTCACCTTGTCCTAGGCAGCACTGGCTGCCCCAAGGCTGACCCTCCTGGATCCTTGGGGGAAACAAGACATCCCTCCTGGCTTCCAGTGTCTAGCAGCCTCCCCAGGTCAGTGTCTCCAAAATTCTAAGCGTGGCTAAACCGGTGTGAAACTTCCCAGGTCACGATTCTCAGCGTCTCCAAATCTTGGGGTCAGTCTCCTGGCCCCCATTGTTGCGAGCTGGCTGGGGTTGGCTGAGCAAGTACAATGCTGCTCGATCTTGTTAGTGGGGGCTGGCGAGCGTGGTGCTGGCGAACCTTCATTTATGTCGAGAAGCCAGTGAGGCCTAGATAAGTAGACCGATTAAGTTGCCGGCCTCCTTGGGCCGAGCGCCGGGAAGCCCATGGCAATTTCCGCTCGTTACAGCACTTAGAAATCTTTCGGCAGAATAGTGCCCTTAAATCACTTTTTGGGCCCTGGGGAGTTTCACACCGGTTCAGCCCACACTTAGAATTTTTTTTCATCATGTGGGAGCTGAACTCAGAGACTGGGCCACCATTTTGAAAGGGTGCCCTGATCTCTGTGGGTCTCCCACAGCCCTCACTGATGGGCAATGTCACTCACATCCCCCCCCCCCCCCCCAAGTGAGGATACTCCACTTGAGGCTCTCCATGCCCCCCTTCCAGGCCCCCACCAGTCACCCACAACCTCCCAGAGGTCCTTTCTGACCTGTGCTGCACCCCCACCCTTCATAGGCCCCCCACCCTCCTTTCATGCGAATGGCCCTTTGGGCCCTGACCCTTGGCACCCAGACACCCTTGCACTACACCTTGGCAGTGTTCCTGCCAGCTTGGCAGTGTCAGGGTGGCCACAGCAAGATACCAACTGGGCAGTGACAAGGTAGCCACGTTCCAGGGGGAGGGCCAGGGGGCCACCCTGCACTGTTACTGACCACCCAGAGACCTCCGATAGCCAGGGACACCCCATGTGCGCCGTTCTGCCTGGTCCACGTTTGTGTGGATCAGCACTGAAAGATTGAGGATTCCCTGGGGAGGCAGTTAGATGCTGGGAAGCTGGTAAATCTCGGGTGAATAGGGCTTAGTAGATTTAAGGCATACTTAAGTGAGTGCGGCTTGGTCCGGTCCACTGAGAGTGGGATTCTGTTTGCGCCACCTCATGGGACTGGGGTAGGTCCCATGAGGCATAGTGGCTGCTGGGTGGCCTGAAGACATTTCTGGTTTCTGAATGGTTGCTTCAGATTGTGCACACTCTCACAGCTGGTCCCAGGATATCTTTCTCACAGTCAACAAAAAACATATTTCCCCATAAATATCCATTTCTTCTTTTATCTTTAATTGTATTGTCCTCAGCATCTCTTCAAACTCAACTTTTCCAAAACATCTTTCATTTTGTTTACTACTTCTACTTTTTATGAAACTTTTGTAAATTGTAAAAATTCCTTACTCTCCTTTGAAATTTAACAGCTGTAAAATCAAGATCCTATCCATCTCCAAATTCAAATTTAAAAAAAACTAGCTTGTATATTTCTAAATCCACTTCATCATGGCCTCTGAGAAATTATGCATTTAGCACCTTTCCTCTTTTTATCTCCATCAACCTTTCTCCATACTAGGAAATCATTTATACACGCATCCTTCTTTACAGAATAATATCATATACCCCAAAAATATTTTAAAAATAACATCCATCCTTACACTTGCAATCTCTAAGAGCTGGCAGCCTTGCCTTGAAATACTTCACGCATTGGGTATGTTCTGGGTGTGTCTGTCTTTGGCATCCATTGTTTCAATATCCATTTTTTTGCATTATTAATGTCTCTTCTTCGGAGGGTTATGGGTTTTGATGGGTGTCTGGATTATAGGAAGTGCCTCTCTCTTCACACTCCCCTGAGGGTGATTTGCTGGTTTCAAACCTTCACCTTGGAATGTGGCCTTGCATTGTTAAGCAGTTTGTCCGTCTCAGTTCAAATTGCAAAATTTCCAGTCAGTTGAAATCTAACAATCATATTTTAAAAATAAAGGGACTTTGTAATAATTCTTTGTGACACTGCTAATCTGTATTGAGCAAATAGGCAAAGCAACAGAAGATTATTGGGAGGCGATGAAAAAAAGCATTTATGTTACGGAACCAGCTTGCATCCCTGAAAGGCCAAGAGATCTACTTGCCAAAAAGACAGCCATGGAAGACTAAAGAGCTAAGAAGCAACACAGAACTAAAAAAAAAGCATACAAGAATACAGAAAAAACCCACAGATCCTGACAAATGGAGAAGAACAGCCAATGGTGACAAAGCAGAAAGTAAGAATTAGAAAAAGGAAGCAAGAAAGGAAACCAGCAAAGAATATCAAAATCAACAGAAAACGAGGGAGGTGCGGAGCAATGCAGGTGCTTTGAAACTGATAAAAAGGTGATATGGTTAATAAATGTTTACAGGGACATGGGAAGAAAGCAAAACTAGATTCATTGAATAGGTCTTCCAAAAAGCCTGCACAAGGACAATGGATTAAATGGTCACTTTGTGCGGATATCCATGCCAGGCTCTGTTCATCCCCTATTCTGAACCAAATCTGCTAATCTGCTAATCAGCTGGTCAATTTGAACTCATTACAGCTATCCCTACTTCATGTTTAAGTAGTAATCTTTTGGGCGGAATTTTGTCAAGTTCCTTGTGGGTATCAAAGTATGCTGTGTCATCCAGTCTACTATGGGCGGCATGGAAGCACAGTGGTTAGCACTGTTGCTTCACAGCACCAGGGTCCCAGGTTCGATTCCAAGCTTGGGTCATTGTCTGTGCGGAGTCTGCACTTTCTCCCCGTGGCTGCATGGGTTTCCTCCGGGTGCTCCAGTTTCCTGCCACAAGTCCTGAAAGACGTGCTGTTAGATAATTTGGACATTCTGAATTCGCCCTCTGTGTACTCGAACAGGCGCCGGAATGTGGTGACTAAGGGATTTTCACGGTAACTTCATTGCAGTGTTCATTGCAGAGGGGCAGCATGATAGCACAGTGATTAGCACAGTTGCTTCACAGTTCCCGGCTTGGGTCAGTCTGTGTGGAGTCTGCACGTTCTCTTTGTGTCTGCGTGGGTTTCCTCCGGGTGCTCCAGTTTCCTCCCACAGTCCAAAGCTGTGCACATTAGGTGGATGTGCCACAATTAATTGCCCTTAGTGTCCAAAAAAAAGGTTAGGAAGAGTCATCGGACTTGAAACGTTAGCTCTTTTCTCTCCCTACAGATGCTGCCAGACTTGCTGAGATTTTCCAGCATTTTCCCTTTCGTTAGGTAGAGTTACTGGGTTATGGGGATACAGTGGCGATGTGGGATTAAGTGGGGTGCTCTTTCCAAGGGCCGGTACAGACTTGATGGGCCGAATGGCCTCCTTCTGCACTGTAAATTCTATGAAAAAATTATGAAATCAATGTAAGCCTACTTGTGACAATAATAAAGGATATTATTATTATTCAAGTATCAGCATCTTTGATTAAGAAAGGGAGAAAAGAGGAGAATTGCTAAGAGAGAAAAATATCCTGGTAAACCTTTGAAGAGTTGTAAATATTTAAAGATATTCAAATTTGATTACAACAGTTAGCAAATATACAGACGGATCCCTTTTTCCAAATTGATAGGCAAAAAATTCAAGACCTTTTTAACCACTGTACATAATTTGACAATAACAACAAGTAGGTCGAAATATCAGGGAAATTTATGGAAGGAACACTAAGCATTCATTCACATGTCTGAAAGTGCTATTCTTAGGAACAAAAACCAGCTGTCATTTATTTTTCAAACACATCCACATAGTTGAAAATATTTTATTCATATCTGGAAGACACATGATGTTACAGGAATTAGCCACAGGGAGAGATTTGTATGAGATACTCAGATTCACAATTGTTTAAAACACTAAACATGAAATGGGCCACAAAAAGGATGAAGTGACAATATGGCTTTGATAGTCATGAGCTAGCATGATGTAAATCAGTTTGACACAAATAAAAGTAACTGGTGACAATAGAAAAGAACTAATTAAAATCTAAGGTTACTTGTCTACCATAATAACATCAACACTACAACTTATTCACATGCTGAGTTCTGGGCATCTCCAAACTGAGCTGGGTGCAGGTTTACTTCCCTGGTGATGTTGAAGTTTAAGGCTTTTAAGGCAGCAACAATTTGTTTAATATAAGGTCTATTGCTATATAAGCAGTAGTGCTGTTTTAATCAATTTGAGATTAAGGCAAAGGTGAAATTCTTCTAGCAATAACTGAAGATTATAAAGATGTTCAAAAGTCATTTTGTGTCATTAGATTATTGAAATTTCACAGATCTAAAAAACGTTATTTATCACAAAAAAGTCAACATTAATAATTGACATTGATATGCAGGGACCGTCAGAAACAAGCATATAAATCAATACACTTGTCAAAAGTATGCAATATTTACCTTTTTCTATAAATCCATTCCTGAAGTACAATTTGTATAAATGTATTGATAACTCTTTATGTTTTTCAAGTCATTGTGTGAAATATCCACATAAAATTATCATTCTAAAATTAGTTTAAACCCATGATTGAGGAATACAGTATAAAGAAGACCCATTGATTGAAAACTTCCTTCAATAGGCTATTTTGAAGCCATGCTCGCAACTGCCTTCTTAGCTGCATCTTCCAAGTTGCTGGCAGAAGTGATCGGCAGTCCACTCTCATTTAGGATGCGCTTGGCTTCATGAACATTGGTTCCTAGAAACAGAAGAGGAACAGCCAGTGATGAATGGCAGATTAAAATTAACATGCTTTCATCAGTCTGAAACAATAGGCTTTGCAGATTAAAGTAATGTTCCGATGTGAAGCGCATTTTATGCAAGATGAACACAATATATTGATTTGCTAATTTTCTGAATTGCTAAAAGGAACTATTGCACGCTATTTTTAATCATGCTTCAGAAAATGAGATTGTACGCTGATTCACACTGCACTGTGGCAGATATTGTCCCTAGAAGCAAACATTGCCCTTCAGATGTTGGTGGTGAGTTGCCTTCTTGAACCACTGTAGTCCTTGAGGTGTAGGTCCCCTCCGTGCTGTTAGGGAGTGGGTTCCAGGATGTTGCCCCAGCGACAGTGAAGGACTGGCGACATATTTCCAGGGTGATGAGTGACTTGGAGGTAAGCCTCCAAGTGGTGGGGATCTCAGGTATCTGCTACTTTTCTTCTTTGAGCTGGTAGTGGTCGTGGGTTTGGAAGGTGCTGTCTAAGGTAGCTTGGCTAGTTATTGCAGTGCATCTTGTAGATGGTACACATGGCAGCCATTGTCCATCAGTGGTGGAGGGTTTGAATGTTTGTGGAAGGGGAAGTAACCAAGGGGGCTGCTTTGTCCTGGATGGTGTCGAGCTTCTGGAGTATTGTTGGAGCTGCGCTCATCCAGGCAGGTGGAGAGTATTCCATTACACTCCTGACCTGTGCCTTGCAGATGGTAGATTCAGCAATGCTAATGCCATTTAATGTCATGGGGTGGTGGTTAGATCCTTGGAGATGGTCATTGCCTGGCACTTGTGTGGCTCAAATATAACTTGCCACTTCTCAGTCATGCATGGATATTGTCCAAGTCTTGCTGCATTTGGACATGGACAGTTGATGATCTGGCAGCTGCTCTGCCTGGCCCTGGGCCATCCTCTGGCGGTTCCTCCCCAGGGGCATTGCAACTATAAGAAGTGTTGAGTTGACTTGTCACATCATGTCTGCCATGTTATCTGTGAAATAAATTGCAGGGATCGACCAGCTTTCAGAGAGCCTCAAAGTTCTTAATCAGCACAGTGCATCACCACCCCCCTTAACTCCCAACCTGCCATCCATTATCCTACACACTTCCTCTATCATCCTTGTGCTTCCCTCAGTTATTATAGAGAATTAGGATCTCAGGAATACCACTCCTAATATGTCCCTCGCTTTTCTATACAGAGGAGAACACACCATAGCATGGTTCTCATCCAATTGGTTTCTTATCCATATGGCTCATTAGGGTATGCCTCTAGTTGGCAATTGTGCCCACTCCACCCAACCAAAAAGACCCTCCTCCAACTTTGAGTTGTAGTGACTGTGTTTTCCAGTTAAGACAAAAAAAGGTGCGTCCCAGATTCCAAAATGCTCCACCACCTTCCCTCAGTCACCCACCAACAGCCCCCATCATTCTTGACTCACTCAATATAACTTCTTCTCCCTTCTGTTACCATCAATCCCCCCTTATTACCCATGGCCTTATAACCATCACCCTCTATATGTCTTCTCTCCACGAGGAGTCTACTATCCCCATACCTACCCTGACTTTGACCCTCCAAATATCCCACCGACTGTTTTTACCACTTCTCTGACCATTCCTCCCCCCCCCCCCCCCCCCCCCCCCCCCGTGACCAACCGATACCTGACCATTACCCAGGACCTGACAGCTTACTGCGTCCCACTCTCCCCTCTTACTGTCACTGCTCCCTCTGTACCTCAGTTTAACCCCCAACTCCTTAGCGCTCAAAGGTTAGGTGGTGATATTGGGTTACGGGGAGTGGGCCTGGGTAGGGTGCTCTTTCAGAGGGTCGAGCCAGACTCGATGGGCCAAGCGACCTTCTTCTGCACTGTAGGGATTCTATTCTATAAAACAGGTTCCATGCTCTTTGTCACAAACACAGCAGGTACCAGGATCTCTCATTTTCCTGGAATGAATGTGCTTCAAGAACCGGCCGTCATTGAAAAGATAAGTTTTAATTTAGTAAAAATTCCTGTACAGTCAGGAGAAGCACACTCCGAGTGGCTGCGATTGAACCCTTCCCTGTCACTTGGTAAGATTGGTGGCTGGTGGGGTTAGGAGCCTGAAACCCATCTGCTGAAATGAGCGAGCTGCGTATAGATGTGTGATAGGCACCAGCAACTGACGTAAATTATTGACATGTGGTCTGAGACCCAATTTTAGTCTTGGGCTTCCTGGTTAGGGAATGTGCTGTCTGCATAACAGAGTTTCTTGATCCCAAAACAGGCCCAGTCAAATTTCAATCCCAACAAATTCCTTCGTCTCTCTCTCCTCACTCTCTACACATACCACAATTTCCAATTTCTCAATCTTTAGGATTTTTGGAGTACAATAGAATATCAACATGCTTAGAAAAGTCAGGCAAATCAATTTTTGTACTTTCATTATAAACTGGATTTGAGTATACATTTCCACATTTCCACAAAGAAAAGTCACATTTTTGAATAACAGGGTTCGAAAATACTTTTTTTTTTTATAAATCACATATGCAAAGCACTTATAACTGTGCACTTTACAGTGCTATCAACTTATCTTAGGGTAAAAGAACCTTTTGAACAGACTAATGAAATTGATTGATTCTGGTATATTTTCTGCAACTATTATGATTTGTAAATTATTTGTCCCAACCTCAGGTATAAATACATAATTGTACTGCAAAAGAACACCAGTCAGAACATGAAGAGCAAAAATTGAAGAGTTCTGCCAATCATGAAAGACATTCATAAAGAATTTTGTTGTTGTCTAAGTCTCAAGTAGCTCACAAAAGACAAATGCACACTTGGATAAGGTCAATGAAAAAGTCAACTGTCTCGAGGTAAAATGGCCAACAGCCTGAATTTTAGGTCCAATACAGAATTGGACACTTTAAATTAAGAATTGACATTTTAAATTAAACTGCATGTGGAACCACAGAGAGGCCTGACGGGAATTTGAACAGATAGGTTCGAATACACTAGTCAGAGACAGACAGCCAGGGCAAGTTTGGTCCTGGCCTGTAAACAAGACATCAGAAGATAAGCGGTCCCATTCAGATGGATCGATTGTTGTGGCTTACCCAGATGAAGCCAGACTTTCTGGCACCTGGATTTCCTGCCACTACCATATGAGATAAGGTTATTTGTGGACGATAAACCTGAAGATGTGCCCCTGGGGGTGGGTTCCCCTGATCCTGCAGAGTTGCAATCGGCAACTCCATTGAGTGTTGCGACCCCCGCCCCGAGACCTCATTGGCTGAGGGCCAGAGAAGATTCTAAAAGCACGCAAAGAGGGGTACAAGTAAGAGGCATCCAGTGATCCTCCCCAGCGAAGACTCAATGCAGAGGCAGCGGAGAAGACTCCATGGCGGAACACAGAACAGAAGGAAGCAACGTGTAAGGCCCACCTTCGCAGGCGAAGACCCTGAGATGACCGAGACTCAGAACTGGACCCACAGCTCAACCCAGTTCATCGGCACGGGTAGTATTATGAATTTTAAGGCATACTATAGTTGGGGTAATTCAAGGGATAACTGTTTTATTGTATTTTAAATTAAACTTGGGTTAAATGATGAACTTTTGTTTGCACATTGTTCATCTTGCAGATGAGGACACCTGGGTAAAACGTTTGAATAATAATGGTCGAAGTGTCTGAATTTTACAGACAATAGTGGCGTCCCTGGGTGGGCTTCAAAAAGATGTAACCTAACTGCTCCGAATTTAAACCCACCAAACCTGTATTCTCTAACACCCAGCCTGAGCCTGAATTGAGAGGGCGGCAAGCCCCTCGTGATGACCAGGATTCAAGAGCTTGGACGAGAGTGCAGGCATCAACCACAACATTGGGCCATAAACCAGGTATCTGTAACACATGGTGAATAAACCATGAAATTACACCTCGGATAGTCAGGGTGTGGGGTAAACTCTGTGGGAGGGAATACAATGAAAGCTGGGCTCCTACCCCAGTCGATTCCCACACACCTGTGACAAATCCTCAGGAGAGAGAACGAAAATTAGAAATGGCAATCATTACAGATTAGGAAGAAACAATCAGGGGATATTTGAACAGGAAATGGCCCAAATGGGTGGAATGAGATAACATCCCAATATCGAATCTGAGATCTGAAGGAAATATTTTTTGGGATTACGCGCATAAAGAGATGGGCAGATGGTCTTCTAAGTTATGTAAGGCAATTGCAATCAATAGTTGTTTTGGGCAACTCCGTGGGAGAGAGACGGTGAGTTTTAATTTAAACAAGAATAAAGTTACACTAGGTAGCTGAAGGAGAAACTGCAAAGCGAGTTCGAAGGACGAGAGCAGAGGAACCAAGCCAGCCTGCTTCACCTGAGCCAGTTTCAGGCTCAGTGCGAGAAGTCTTACCAGCGTGCGATCCGGGATCAGGATGCGGCGCAACAAGTAATAGAGGAATGAAAAGAGAAATGCAACAACCGGTAGTAAAGGTCCTGCAATCAGCAAGGAAAGAGAATAGAGCCTGCGCCACTGCCCATTCAAAGTGGCTGCACGAGAAAATTAAAATCTCAATTACCCATAAAAAAGGGGATTTTGTGTGCCTTTATAAGAGCATCAGTGGGTAGTGACCGAGGGGCAGAATGGGAAGAGGTAGAGGAGGAAGCCCACGAATACGCAGACTCCGATAATGGGTGTGGTTCTCCTGCCCTCGTGACAGATGACATAACAGACGGCACCCCCAGAAAATCTTCTCGCTCCGATGGATCCACTCACCACTAGCCGGTGAGACGGCCAGAACGCTAATGTTGCATATGTATCTCCATACACCGTATCGCAACTCACCAATATCGCTAAAACAATTGAGGTGTTTGAGCCAATAGGAGATCCAAACGCCTTCTTTGAAAACACAAACCAACAGAGGATTTTACACAGGTTGGATGATGTAGAGGAGGTAAAGCTGATTGCAATGCACTTAAGCCTAGCGATTTGCTCTGCCTTGCCCAATCCCCAAAATATAGACGAGGGGACACTAGAAGAAATGAAGGTGGTAATTGAGACTGCTGTGGGATGTGGTAGAGGGGACCCAGTGAGCAGCCTGAATAAGTGTAGCCAAAAGGTGATATGGCATACACCAGTCGCCTGTGGAAACAATTTAAGGCAGTTAGACTGAGCCTAGTTGAACAACCGTAACCGATCCACGTGGAATCGAATGCTCATCTCGCAGGCCACCTAAGGGAGTTGGAAGGCATACGGGAATTTTGACTGAATGACAATATGCACAACGAGGTATGAGCGAGCTGGAGAATGACCTGCACCTGGGAGAAGGAAGTACAGGAAGTAGTTAAGCCCAAACCCACGAGGGCGGGGAAAATGAACTCTGTCCGAACCAATTCGAACCCCAGCCCAGTGTGGTGGAATAGGGGGGGGGGGGGTGCAATAGGGGAGGTGACTATTGAGGATACCTGCTATATGCTCCTCCCAACCCAAGAAGCAGAGATCAGCCCCGAGGGGACCCCAGGTATTTCACCTCTGCAGGTATTACAATTGCTGCCAGACAGGCCACTATGTTAAGAAGGTTTAGGGCACCCGCTAACAGTTGCAAACACATCAACAATTTCAAGAACAAATGTCCCGACCCATACCACTGGAGACATCCACCTGTGAGGCCACCGTAGCTTTGGTAGAGTATATTGACAACTTATACAGCCTGTACCCCCAGCTAGACACAGAACCGAGCGCTTGACGGTGCAGGGCCTCACCGACTTGGGTGTCTAACACCAAGTGGGATAGTGTAGGTACAAGGCAAGGTAAAAGGCTGCCCTACAGTTCCTGTGGGACACAGAGGGTTGCCGCACTACCCTTAATAAACTCCACGATTTGGGCAACACGTGACGCAGCAGCAAGAAGGTCATGCTAAGTGGCTTTATAGGATACTTACAGGAAAGGTCTGAGACAGACCCATTACAGTTCAGGTTGGAAGACATGTGCTATCACCTAGCCATCTTAGTCAACCTCCACATTGAAGAACACATCTTGAGTTCCGATTTCATGCGGAAATGTAATCTCTCTTTTGACCCGCAAATTGCTGCATATGGTTGATGCTCCAGACAAATGAGGCACTTTCAGAAGTAGCCAAGGGGAACTACATAGATAGGGTTTCCATCATCGGTGTGTTATGGATAAAACTCACCAACATGACGAATAGGGCATTGAACTTGATGATCAGCCATGATCATAATGAATGGCAGAGCAGGCTCGAAGGGCTGAATAGCCTCCTCCTGCTTCTATTTTCTATGTATAAAGCTCATCCGCTGGAAAAGGGAACTAATGCGGCACCTTGATGTGGAAACGTTGAATTGGCGCCATGATGAAGGACTCTCACATCTGCAAGATTTTTATTTTGTTTGTTCGTATTTGGTGTATTGTGTAGTTATTTTCATTGTATTTATCTGCATTTGCAACCATTGTTTTTGTACATCAACAGTTGAATTTTGTATTTTATTTATGATGTCTATGGACTGTATATAGGTTGGGTTAGGAATTAGGATTGTTTGCCTAGGATTCTGATACTTGCCTGTCGGGAACTTGGTTCTGTGATCCAGTTTACTGACACTCGCTAGATTAAGAGGAGGGATTGGGGTGAAATGGCCAACGGCCTGAATTTTAGGCCTGATACAGAATTGAACACTTTAAATTAAGAATTAGACATTTTAAATTAAAATACAGTCATATCTGATGGGAATTCGAGCAGCCAAGTTCAAATACACTGGACAGAGACAGACAGCTGGGGCTAAGTCTGGGCCTGCCCGGTAAACAGGTTATCAGAAGATAATGGGTCCCTTTCAAATAATAATAATCTTTATTGTCACAAGTAGGCTTACATTAACACTGCAATGAAGTTACTGTGAAAAGCCCCGCGTCGCCATATTCCTGCCCCTGTTCAGGTACACAGAGGGAGAATTCAGAATATCCAATTCACCTAACAGCATGTCTTTCGGGACTTGTGGGAGGAAACTGGAGCACCCGGAAGAAACCCATGCAGGCATGGGTCCAATTAATTCCGCACAGACAATGACCCAAGCCAGGAATTGAACCTCGAACCTTGGAACTGTGAAGCAACAGTGCTACGGTGATTGATTGTTGTGGATTGCCCAGATCAAGCCAGACCTTCTGGCATGTAGATGGCCCGCCACTACCACATATAGGATAAGGTTACGTGCGGACAATGCACCTGAAGATGCGCCCCTGGGTGTGGGTTCCTGGTGTCTTAGAGTTGCAATCGGCAACTCCATTGGGTGTTGCAACCCCTGGCTAGAGACCTCACCGGCTGAGGGCCAAAGAAGCTTCTAGAAGGATGCAAAGAGGGTTTAAGGGGCATCCAGAGACACTCCCCAGCAAAGACTCGAACCAGAGGCAGACGACTCCACAGCGGAACAGAGGACAGAAGGAAGCAGCATGTGAGACCGACCTTCACAGATGAAGGCCCTCAGACTCAGAGGATTGAACCCGCAGCACAATCCAGTTCATCGGCAAGGGTGGTATTACAAATCATTAGGCATACTACAGTTGGGGTAATTAAAGGGATAACTGTTTTATTGTGTTTTAACATAAACTTGGGTTGAATTGTGAACTTGTGTTTGTCCTTTGTTCATCTTGCAAATAAGGGAACTTGGGTAAAACGTTTGAATAATAATAAACTGGTTGAAGTGTCTGAATTTTACAGACAACATGTCAATCACAGCTCTGCAGTCTTTCAGCAGAGAAGCAGGCTTATTGAAACAACTCAGATTGAGTATTTTCGCTGGCTGCCTGGCTAACTATATGGAATTGTCACAACTTTGGAATAATTGTTCAAAGTAGTAGGTGTAACAAAGCCAAGTTTTGGGGACTTCAAAGGTTCATTCATGCAGCACAGTGAAGCTTTGAAGAAATTGGCTGCTGGGAAAAGGAGATTATGGTTGAGGAAAGCCAAAGGAAGAGGTAAAAGGGACTTCAAAGTCTAGTAAAAGGACCAAGGCTTTGCAGTTTTAAAACACTGTTCCAGTCATTGTTGGAAACATTTTGGGGAATTTGTTTCTAATTTCAATGTAATGTATTGTGTTTCCATATAACTTCATCAGCAGGAAAAACATTAACATTCAGAGCTGTGATCTAAAGGCTCTTTCCACTTGAAGCACTTTTGCTACTAACCTTTGATCTTCCGTTAGATTTATAAAAAGATTATTTGCACAATGTTGGGCTGGCAGAAAGATCAGCTTCTTTCGGGGAAAATAATCTTCGCATTCAGCACCATTACATAAACTTCATTAACTATGCATTTTTAGGTGTGTCCTTGTAGCTCTCATGTTTAGGGTCTGAGAGTTTCAGCACAGCTTTATGAATAATACATATAAATAAAATCACAACGTTATTGATGAGATCAATTTCTTAAAGGAGATCATATTCTTGCATATGTACGGTACTATAACTATTCAATAAATTAGTTCAGATCAGGGAATGAATCACATTCTGCTGCTCTAGGATATTCATGTGCTTGGGTCATCAACCAGCCAACTTTCATAGCTCCTCACACAACAAGTTGAATATTAATAACATTCAATGTAATGTTTCTTATGGTATCAACTCTGCAACTGGTGATATTGTAGGCAGCTGGATTGCCTGAAAGTCATGATTGGAGTGACAATGGACAGCAGAATATGTCACTCTAAATCTGGAGTCATGCAAAGGAATCAGGGAATTTGATTACTGAAACAACATGAATCTGGATTTGGTGTTAAAAGAAGATTTATATCATATTTCCTCAAGATTAAAATCTCAGAGCACAGTATGAATAAACATATAAAGAGAGGATAACAAAACTCTGGGAGGGCGATCTGCAAACAAGAAAATTGCCGAGTGATATCAGATCACATGAGTAGACCCCAATGGGGGAGGCAGGGGCATAGAGGTATTGTTACTGGACTGGTAATTCAGGGACCTGGGGCAATGCTTTGGGGATCTGGGTTTGAATCCCACCATAATAGATGGCTAAATTTGAATTCAATAAAAATCTGGAATTAAAAGTCTAATGATGACCATGAAACCACTGTTGAATTTTGTAAAAACCCATCTGGTTCACTAAAGTCCTTTCAGGAAGGAAATCTGCCATTCTTATCTGGTCTGGCCTATATGTGACCCAGACTCACATCAATGTGGTTGACTCAAATGCCTTCAGGGATGGGCCAAGAATGCTGGCATAGGCAGTGATACCTACATCCCATGAATGAATAAAAAAAAGAACCAAAAGCATGATGGAAAAATAGAAGATTCAAGGTTGGGGAGCCTGGGGAAAGATTATGTAAATGGTCAGGCCAAGAAAGAAGGCAGAGAATCATGCTTGTAGGGAATGAATTGGTAGAAATTCATTAAACTTTATAATAATTAATTTGGCTATCACAAAGAATTAAAAAAAAATACAGCAATAGTAACTCCCATGACCTCAGGTTGTAAATATTTTACAACCATTGAGCAACGTCTGAAGTGTGGTGACGTTGTTGTAATCCAGGAAATATGGCAGCCAAATTGCAAGTCGCAAAGCCCCACAAACAGCAATCAGATAATGAATGGACTATCTGTTTTAGTGATGGGGTTTGAGGGATAAATATTAGATAAATGTTAGCAGATCCCTGCCCTTTTTCAAGTAGAGTTATGGGATCTTTTACATCCACTTGACAGGGCTTTACCTTTTTGTATCTTCTGAAATTTGGATCATCTGACAGTGCAGCACTCCCTCAGTACTCCCGTGAAATGGTAGACTGGATTATGTGCTCAAGTCCCTGAAATTGTACTTGAACTCACCGGCTTCTGATTTAGAGGGACAAGTGCTATCAGAGTGAATGCTGACACTATAATGATATAAACGCCATAAAAAGGGGATGATAGCAAAAAACGTATAGAAATATAAACATATCTCTGAAACCTTTTATTGGCACTCAATGGGTATGGGTAAAATGCCTTAAAATGCTGCAAACCTAACAATATGTTGATCCAATCACAGTTAACAATGACCTGTTTACAATCGACAAGTAAATACTTTATGCAAATGAAATTATTGATCTGTGCAACCTCACATAGACAGTACTGATGCTAACTGTTCTGTTTATCATGCTCTGCAGACTCAGTTCTCCTGGGTCTTTACTTTGCTAGTTGATAGATTTATGCCTCAATTAGGGCTGCACTAACAGAAGTGGAAAAAGAGACTGAAGATCAAACCTTTCCGAGACTTGTAAGGGACAATTTCAGAGACCTGCCTCCTGTGCTTCAGTGGCTAAAGAGTTTCAATGATCTCTACCCATATTGGAATGTCAGATGCAATCTTTCTATGCACCACTAGTACCAGCGTTACAAGACCTTTTAAGCCACAGTCAAAAACTAAGGCAATCTAAAAAAACACAGCAGTGTGACCACTTTGAAAAGGCATTTCATGTCAGTATGCTGCATAAGTATCAACCTAATTAACTTTGTGGGGCAGCGTGATGGAGAGGTTCCTCATGACCTTGAGGAAGGAAAAAAAAGTCAAGTTTATAAAATAAAATTCTGAAGATCCTGTAGAGGGGATGAGAGATAAACACAAATGGTCAGAGAAAAGCACTGTTTCAGTTTCTGACTTTTATCATTGGTACTGATTATAGGCACTACAGAAGCACATTTGAAGTTGTGCCCAGAAATTGAAGACCTTGTTGTCCAGTGATAATCTGGGCCTTCCTTCAAACCGAGTAAACATAATAGGCTAACCTTGATGTTTCCCATTCTAGGATTAACATTCTAGGATTTAGGATTAGGGGCTGGTTTAGCTCACTCAGCTAAATCGCTGGCTTTTAAAGCAGACCAAGCAGGCCAGCAGCACGGTTCGATTCCCGTACCAGCCTCCCTCGACAGGCACCGGAATGTGGTGATTAGGGGCTTTTCACAGTAACTTCATTGAAGCCTACTCGTGACAATATGCGATTTTCATGTCATTTTTTCATAACAGCACCATCAATGAATATCATAGCAGTAAGCACATGACCATCAAAACTCGCAGAATTTCAATATTTACATCCTTCCCAACAAATGGCACAATTAGACGGTGCTGCTGAGCTGATAATATTTCAGACCAGCATAAAGATGGCCAAAATGTCACAACTAACAATGCTTGCATGAAAAACTTTCATTTACATACATGTCACATCACTCAAAAATATCACATAGCAATATGCTTCACACATATAGGGCTCAATCTAATGAAACAAAAAAGACGGCATAGTGACACAGTGGTTAGCACTGCTGCCTCGCAGCTCCAGGGTCCTGGGATCAATTCTGGTCTCGGATGACTGTGCGGAGTCTGCGTGGGTTTCCTCCGGGTGCTCCGGTTTCCTCTCTCAGTCCAAAGATTGCCAGGTTAGGTGGATTGGCCATGCTAAATTGCCCCTTCGTGAACAAAAGGTTAGGTGCTGTTACGGGGGATGGGGTTGAGGCGCGGGCTTAAGTAGGTTGCCCTTTCCAAGGGCCAGTGCAGGCTCAATGGCCTCCTTCTGCACTGTAAATTCTATGATCCTATAACTCCCATTCTGGGTGGGGTAGTTCCTGGTGCTTGTAGTGGCGGGACGGACCAGGCCATTGAACGGCACTCTGAACGCCCCACCGAGGCCGCCCTCAGTCACATTTCTTGCACTGAGGAGCTCCGCTTGGCAGTGCAGGAAAAGATTGGGATGCCATTTTTAAATGGCACCCCGATCTCTTGACCCACCAATTCAACATCTGGACCCCCTAACCCCACCTGTTGGGGGGTCCTCGAGCCTGCCCGTACCCCACCTCATGCGAGCAGGTCCCATTTCCCGCCACGGGCAAAATTCCACCTGGGCACCTTGGCACTGCCAGGGTGGCACCTAGGGTTCCGTGCTTCCCAGATTTCAACTATCCGGGGCCTCCGATTGCCTAAAATTTCAACCACCTCTCCAAGTGCCGTTCTGCCTGATCCCCGATTGTGGGGGCCAGTGTTAAATGGCGCCCCGCTGGGGTTTCCTTAGTGAGGCCGGTAGATCCCGGGAGCCAGCTAGATTTGGCATAGGCATAGTTAAGTGGGCAGTTAAGCTCACTTAACTATGCAAGTCTGGATCCCACCCATTGTGGGCAGGGTCCACATTGTGACATCTCGAGAGAACTCTTTAGATCTTGTTATGCGTAATGACTGTTGGGAATCGCGGAAGAGGCCTCTCGTGGGATTTGTTGGCTGCGCCCATCCCGATAAGGTGTCGCAGGTAAATTATGCCCATAATGAATTATTCTAAAATGCAGCAACTTTTCTTCTGCAGGTGAAGCAAATTCACACGAATTGCAATGAACTGAAGCGCTAGTTCATCTGTTTTTGTTGGTGTTGGCTAAGGCATGAGCATTGACTTGGACAATAAGAAACTGTTGTTTTTCGATTAGTGTTGACAATATTTCATATCCACTTGTACCACTGATATTGATGTACAACCTCAATAACTCTGAGGGTATCTTGTTATTTTACTCAGATCAATTTAATCATAAATAAACTAACCCCTCTTTCCCGGGGCCCCGGTTCAATTGAGGGACCGTGTGGAGTTTGCACACTCTCCCCATGTCTGCGTGGGTTTCCTCTGGGTGCTCCGGTTTCTTCCCACAGTCCAAAGTAGTGCAGGTCAGTTGGACTGCCCATGCTAAAATTGCCCCTCAGTGTCCAAAAAGGGTTATGGGGATAGGGCAGGGGTGTGGGCCTAGGCTCTTTCAGCGAGTCGGCACAGGCCCGTTGAGCTAAATTGCCTCCTTCTGCACTGTAGGGATTCTATGATTCTTTCTTTGATAAACTCAAGAAAACCTGACAGATTGGTTCTCTTGTGATCACAATACTTAAACAATTATGTTCTCATTCAGTTGGCAAGTGTAACTGTGGTAACTTGAGACCACAAAGTAGGTAGGTAAATGCCTTGTTTGCAAGAAATAAATAACAAAGTTTAACAATAACAGTAACTCAGCAGAACAGTGGTAACAGTAATAACTATGAAAACAGGAGGTCTAGTAAAACAGATCTTGCTTACAGGTCACCTCTTACAGACTGAAAAAGCCCGCCCAAAGCACGCACATGCTCAGAACCCTCAACAGACACCAGCAAAACAATTACATAGGAGAAAAACTTAGAAGAAAATGTTGTACTCAAAATGACACTTTGTAACACTTCTCCCTCCATAAATTTCAATCCCCCATCAGGACAGAAATACAACAAAAGTAATGTCTTAACTATACAAAAGTGTGCCGCCAGCTTTGCGGTTGCATTGCAACCTACGCAATACCATTGGAGAATCTTGCAACACCTGATCTGGAATAGTGGGTGAAGAGGTAGATTGAGAATCTGAACATGAACCACTTCCCCAGCGGAGTCAACTGCCTTACCTGGAACCACTTCCTGGTGCACGCCCAAAGCAGTGCCTTCTGCCATATTATCTGTAACGGTTGTTGACTCAGAAACTTTCCCTGACTCGGAGTCATAACAAACAAATATTGGTTTTGGTATCAGTGAACAACTCTTCCGTGGTTACTCTGGTTACTACCAATGTTCCTAATGTAAACCTGATCATCCGGTTTGAACTGCCTCTCCTCAGTGTGTAAGTCGTGCCCCACCTTTTGCTTCTCTTGTCTCCTGCTCACTTTTGCTCTGAGATCTGGATGAACCAAATCCAGATGAGATTTCATACCATCAACAACCACAACCATCTTCCTTTTTGCAAATGTTTCATGAGTGAATTCTCCCTTCCACGTATATCTAGACGAGCTCATTTCCTGTCAGGAATATCTTCTTTTGATTTAAAAGGGTTGAAAAAGCAACGCAGGCTTAAAGCAAATTATCACAGGTGTTGGAAGTTTTAAATAAACAGGGAAAATGCGAGAAATACTTAGCAGTTTAGCTGGCATCTGTGGGAAGAGAAACATATAACAAAACAGGTCAGGTTCTGAAGAAGGGCCATCAACCTGAAACCTTAATCTCCTCTCTCCATAAATGCTATTTGTCTGACTGAGTATTTCCAGTGTTCTCTGTTTTTATTTATTACTAAAACAGTACTACAGTTCGACAATACCAAATTTATAATCTGCAAATAAGGACTATTTGGTGTAAGTGTAGGGCAAACATGATGAAAACCAGTGTCAAAGCATCCCGAGCACGTACAAGACACTTTAAAAAGCACAAGAGTACTGCTTCAACATCTTATTATCACTTGATTACCTAAGGTAGAGCTGGGTAGTCATGAATATTAATTTTGTTGACAGGCGTTGACTGTACATCAGCAGTTATTTAGTGCAGGATGAAAGGCTACATTAATCTGCTGCTACCTCAGGTTGGCTTAAATCCATGCTTGAATGAAGTACACTCAATAAATGAATGCATGAAGTGTTTTGACGAACCAGGGTTAGTTTTTTGAGTCCACAAAAATCAAAATAGCCAACACTCATTTTTCAAGACATTTTGTTTCAGACTACAATTTTGTGACATGTCAAAACTGAACAAAAGAGACACAATTCAACAAAATCATATCTTTACACAATCAGTTTCTAATCAATAATATTTACATATGTATCTATATATATATGTATAGGGCCCTCCTGAATTTACGTATGAGAATTGCTAACTAAGCAAAACTTACAGGCTGTACTAATGCTAGAGTCGCGCAAAACTCACTCAGGGCTTTTTGTCTCAATCTCTCTAAATAGTTAACCAGGTCCTCTTTACTAAATGGGAACAATAAAATCACACAACTTTCCAAAAAACAAAATCAATTGTCAACCAGGCTCAGAAAGATCTTGAAGCCAGGTTGACAGTGGAGTAAGAAGTACTTTTATGATGTTGCCATTAACCTTCCGGCACTTGGTGGCGGCAAAGAACTGTGAACTGAGTTTCATGCTCAGTCTGAAATGCAAATAGCGAGCACCTTAGCTCTATTTCAAAGTGTCACCTCGCAAAAGCTTGAATTTGTGGATTTTGCCATTATCCAGCTGTCCCTATTGTACAGGTCAACGTTGCTATGTTAATGGAGGTGCGGCATAATTTTTGTAATATTGTGATACTGTCAGCATTCTGACTTTTAGAAGCTGAACATCAAAAACAGCAATTATTTTCTAATCGAACTTTCCCCATCACTTTCCACAGCAGACTGTTATAGCTCTCTTAACACAGACGGGAAGGGGGGGGGGGGGGGGGGGGGGGGGGGGAGAAGGGTGAGGCAACCTCAAGTTGAGGAGTGAGACGAGCTGAAGAAACACTGGCTTTGATTTTCCATGTTCCGTATAGCTGTCCATTTTGTTTATTAAAATTCCAAACATTATTAGTATATTGAAACTTGTAAATTACCTTAGAAAAATGATTTTAGGTTTAGTTTTAGTTTTGAATTCACCCCAAGTCTTTTGGTTTAATCATATTCATTTAGCAGAAGTTATAAATGCTCAAATAATCGAACTGCATTAGTTACAATATTTACATAATTCATCTGACTGGTTTGGCACTAATAATATGCAATTTCAAATTCGTAAAGTTTGCAGAGAAATAGCCTCATACTAAATCACAGCATCAACTGCATAGCTGCAGCCAAACATTGGTAGATTGATCGAAGCTTTCATCAGTGCTATTCAAAATAGCAAACTGCATAATAAACTCACACACTAGGTGGTGTGAGAGGCCAATTCAGGGAAACTTGCTAATTCTCTCGTTGTTTACAAGGGAGAATGGATTGTTCTTCCTGTGATGATAGTGTTGAGGCGATTTGCTGAATGACCTAACGGTACTGTCATAATACAGTAGTCCCCCGTTATACCGCGCTCCGCAATACCGCGGTTCGCGATATACCGCGGGGGGGCTTATGGACCCCAACTGTCAGTTGTGTCAATTTAAGCGGCCGGCTCACTTTGATCCGGAGAGGGAAGCTGCTCTCTCACTGAAACAATCAGCCGGCCGCTGAAATTGACACTGCCCGCTGCTCTCTCCCTCCAATCAGAAACATTAAAACTTAAAAGTTGGATTGGAGGGAGAGAGCAGCGGGCAGTGTCAATTTCAGCGGCCAGCTGATTGTTTCAGTGAGAGAGCAGCTTCCCTCTCCGGATCAAAGTGAGCCGGCCGCTGAAATTGACACTGTTTTAATTAGATCCACAATGGGGGTTTTAAATTTATTTTAAAATCTATGCTAGCGCTTCCCATTGTGAGTCTACGGGGGTCTGACCTCTCCCCCCGCCCCCCGTAGACTCTCAATGGGAAGCGCTAGCATAGATTTTTAATTAAATTTAAAACCCCCATCGTGGATATCCGCGGCTCGGATGCAACGCGGGTGGCTGTCTTGGACCCCAACACCCGCGTTATAAAGGGGGACTACTGTATACACATAAGTATATGATGGTGCAGAGACACACACTGACTGACACACTGCAAAACCAATCAACACACACAACACAGCAGCCAATCACCAGACAGGGCACGGTCACTATAAAGCCAGAGGGCACTAGTTTTCCTGCTCATTCGGGATGCAGCCTCTGAGACAGACGGAGCCCGCAGTCAGTAGCACAAACATCTACCATGTGCTAGCAGTATAGGCTGGTCAGGTTAGGCATAGGTCTTCAGTCAATCTACCATAGTGTCGACCCACAGTGCAAGTATGTTTAACAGCTCATAGTTAAATAAAATAGAGTTGTACTTCTACAAGTGTTGGTAGCCTGTCTATGTTACTGCTCTGGTAAACACAGTCTCCACAGATCCAAAGTACCCAACACATCAGGTACCTGACTCTTTAAATCATCAGTCGGATGTATAATTTATGTTAGTCCTTTCTCAGCCAGGTCACAAAGTGGTACCATGGACAAAATCATAACATGTCTCAGAATAAAGACAGAACATTTTTACCTCTAATCCTACAATAAGCACAATATTTCAGAAGCCAAAGATCACTGCATACATTTGCTCCCCAGTGGAAGGAACTAAAAAGAAATAGTGTAAATTGAGGTTCATGCTTACAAAGGGTTATTAGAGTGCTATCCAATTAGAAAAGAATACTTCTGCCTGAATTAAAAGTATAGATAAGTCTACTTACATTCCTTTTTGTCTTGTTAAAGAGGAACAAATAGGATTGGGAGGGTTTCAGTTTTGGGCACAGCTGCGAATGTTATAAACAGTACAAACAATGGTGTTTCATATTAAACAACTCAATTTCCACACAAGACTAGAAAGCATATTTTTAACCACGCTAAGCTATGCTGTGTTCTGATAGATTAAAAAGTCACAGAGACGCAACTGTCAGTGTGATTGATTAAAGGGCATCCTGGCTACTACCAACCCTGCATACCCTTCAACCCCATTCTCACCTTTGTCAGCAAACTCTGGCGAAGGACACAAACTGCTCCACTTGCTTCCTCGTGCATTTTCTCCTGTGCACTTGCTAACTTTGAACATATTCATACCTACATTCAGTTTTGTACCAAAAAGACTGAATCTCTAAGCCCCTTTGATGAAATGAATGATTGCTTGAAAGAAGCTGGAAAATATATTGCTCATAGATAATCTGAATCAGTGAACACTGGACCTTTGAGCAGTAACCACTCTGACAATAAGGTCGTCTACCAAATGCCTCATAATGGAGTTTATAACAATGTTAACAGTGTCGGTAATAATACTCAACCTTGATGTACACCTTGCCTGAGGAAAGCCAGTGTAAACATGTATCCTCAATCAGTTCACCAAAAATTGACAAAAGTTTCACAATATTCATGGCCAATAACACAAGCAATGAGTATTCGCTGTGAATTGGCATATTAGAAAAGGCTTCAGCTGTAGGTATATTTCACTACTTTGAGGATTAAGATTTTAGTTGTATTAAAGAAATGTGTAGATTCAACATGTCAGAGATTAAGTGGTTAATTATGAGATACTGTACTGAAAGGCTAAATGTTAACAGGCTACAGGTAACTGAATTCTATACATAAAAGCTTGCAATATTATAGAGCTCTTTAAATTATTTGCTCTTTGTATTGGTGAGGTCTGTGCTTAGGGAGTGATGGCCAGAAGACCAGGTTACAGACTGTCATAAGCACAGGAGGTTAACATGGAGATTGGGATGGTGCTGCCTCAACCCCACCTCCAGTAACAATCTCAGATTGCTACTCATGCGAGGTGGTGCACCAACAAATCCGGAAAAAAATACTTTTACCTGCCAAAGAATGACATTTTCAGACGAATGTCACTTCGCAACCATAAATTTTCTTAATACATGCAAGAATAAAATAATTTAACAGTATGGAGAAAACAAGACAGGTCTTTAGAATGTGGTAGTTTCCAACTTCAGAGGTAACACAAACAGGTTCCTGAGACCTTCACACATTCTGCGAAATGTGGCATTATGACAACACTGGTGAGAAAAATGGGCATCCTGCCCAAAGAGAATTCCTGGAATGTATGCCAAACTCACTTAATTATACTCATGCCTTTGACAGTTACTACTGATTGTAAAATCTTTCACCATTCAATCAAACAAACAAAAATAATGAAATGGAGTAAGCTTTTTGGATCATAGAATCGTAGAATCATAGAATTTACAGTGCAGAAAGAGGCCATTTTGCCCATCGGGTCTGCACCGACCCTTGGAAAGAGATTCCATTTCAGCCCACACCTCCAACTATCCCCCATAACCCAGTCACCCCACCTAACCTTTTTTTTTGGAAGTAAGGGCAATTTAGCATGACCAAACTACCTAACCTGCACATCTTTGGATTATGGGAAGAAACCCACGCAGACATTGGGAGAACGTGCAGACTCTGCACAGACAGTGACCCAAGTGGGAATCGAACCTGAGACCCTGGAGCTGTGAGGCTAACCACTGTGCTACTGTGCTGCCCTAGTGCTCTCCTTCAAGTGCTTTCTTTCTGACAAAACCATTGCTAACATGTAATAACTCCTCCTCTTGCTCAGTTTTTCAGTTTTTAATATAATTTTTTCTTCACACGTGTTAGCTCCAGCAGTTTCTGCTTACCTCCAAAGAAGCATAGAATACAAAAGGTCAATTCCACCCACAGTATCTGGGCCAGCTGTTAAGACGAACCTCACTGCCTTGTTTCTCTACCGAAATTCCTTTATTTTCATTTAAGATTTATCTTTGCTTCAAATATTTCTTGTTGCAAAGCACTCCATGTTTCAAGAATTCCTAAACATAAAACAATTCCTCCAATTATTTTTTCTCTTCCTGAAAATCTTAAATTCACAATCCCTCATTACTAGCTTTCCTAAATCAGGGGAAAAAGATTGCATTCACACCATAAATATCCTAATTAAAAAAAGTCCTAATAAATCGCATACCCTTCTCTACTCCTCAAGCCCTTCTCAAACTTTCCTTCATTACTTTGTTTATCTTCATGGTGAATCTGTGCTGTACCTTTATGGCTTTAATAATGTCCTTCTAAATGGGGTCTTCAAACTACACACAGTACTTTAAATGTCACCTTATCATTACTCTGTTAAAATGTTTTATCTCATTATTCAGTATTTTTGAAATCCATGACAGATGGAGGTAGTTTGCATGATAAGGAGTTAAAATTCACATAACTTTACCATATTTTCTGTATCCTTCCCCATCGATAATTCTGTAATGACAGTTTGAAGGTTGTGTGTGTCTTCCATTTTGGAACGGCAGACAACTTCTCTATAATATTCAAATTAGGATCGCACATTACTGTTGGGAGCCTGGTTTAAATTTAACAGTTGCTGGCCCAGTTTCCAAAGTCTTAGAGAAGTTGGCAGTTAAATTGAGGTAGGAGCAGCTGGCCGCAGAAGGAAAGTGTTTTTTGTGCCACTCCACGTGTGCCAGGAGTTGTGCTCCCTCCACCCCTCAAGCAAATCTTCTGCTGATCACAACTTATCTTTCTGACCTGCGACCCCTCTCCTCCCCCAAACAGTCACAAAATGGGGCCCTGCGATCTGTCAACTGGTCCAAACCCGCAATCCTAAACTGATTGCCCTGCAATCTGTCTCTCTGGGTGAACCCATGTTCTCAAAATTCTTTTTTATCTCTCCGATCTACCTTGATCTACCTCCCTGAAATTCTCAATTACAAGCCTCCTGCCATGTAATCTTCCAAGCCGGCCTTCAATTCAATATGGCCCAAACATCTACTTTCCTGCGACGCCGGGCTTCCCCTGCTCCTGAACGCGCGATCCTGGGAATCCTGCCCTTGTTCCAGGCCTCATGCGACTGTTGAATCAGTGATCAGGACCTCCTGCCTGGCAATCCAATCCCTGCCTCAGAGCTCATGCCTCCTACTCTGCCATCTCCTGACTCTGAACCCGCAATGGCGAGCTTCCTGTCCTTCTATTAACTGACCCCTATGAACCTGAGTTTCCTACTCTTCTGCCGACTCACCTCAAACCTGCATCTTTCCCTCCCTTCTTCCTTGCTTGTTCCCAGCTTCCCGACAGTGATCTTTCCTGATTGCCAGGGACAATTCTGCTGGCAACTGGTCAGCCTGTTAATCTGGATAACTGCTCTGTGGAAAGAATATTAAAAAAATTCTGATCCCTACTGCTAAATTAATTTTGGGAATTTTGTTTTTGTTGCATCTTTTAGGTCTCTCCTTTCATTTGCATTCCTTCTGCCAATTTTCAATCAGTGCATTTTCTTCCCAAATGCAAGATTTTAGCTACTCCACATTAAATTGTATCTACACTTCATCTGCATTTCACTAACTATTTGGAGATCTTCTAAGCCACTTCAGTGTTGCCAAACCCCATTTTTGTGTCATCAGTAAATTTCAATGTTGTGCTTCATATGCCCAAGTATTTGACCTCTGAGACACACCATTTCCAGCCTTCTTCAATTGAGCAAGACATTTAGCCCAAGCTTGTGATGTTGATGAAGTGTCGAGAGTAGCCACTAAAGGGAGCTACAGTTACAGCTATATAAGAAGTCTCACAACACCAGGTTAAAGTCCAACAGTTTTGTTTTGAATCACTAGCTTTCGGAGCACAGTGCTTCCTTCCACAGTTTCCTTCCTCAGGTGAATAAAGAGGTGGGTTGCAGAAACACATTTATAGACATAATCAATGATGCAAGACGCACCTCAATACGCCAACATCTTCATGCACAAGTTTGAACAAGACCTCCTCACTGCACAGGACCTTTAACTGACATCAGTACTCAACACCGACAACTGCCAATCTCCAGGTGCAATTTTACAACTCATCCATTTCATCCTGGCTCACAATGTTTTCACTTTCGACAACAAGTTCTTCATCCAGACACACGGAACAGCCATGGGGACCAAATTCGCACCTCAATACGCCAACATCTTCATGCACAAGTTTGAACAAGACCTCCTCACCGCACATGACCTTCAGCCAACACAAAGTATCATCTTGCATCATTGACTTTCTCTGTGTATGTGTTTCTAGAACCCACCTCTTCATTCACCTGAGAAAGGAGCTGTGCTGAGAAAGTTAGTGATTCGAAAGAAACCTGTTGGACTTTAACCTGGTGTTGTAAGACTTCTTACTGTGCCCACCCCAGTCCAACACCGACACACTCACATCATGACAACTATATATGCTAAGCCTTGTGGGAGAATCTGGGAAAGTGTGCAGGAGTTAGCTGTTGAGAGTCAGAAGTACAGATAGTGTAAGTGAGTGAAATCATAGTTTAAACCAGCAGTGAAATTAGCTGTAGATGAGTTTAGTTTAGATGTTATTAATCAACTGTGTAATCATGAGGAGTATGTGTCGAATCCAAGTTAGTGTTAATAAATTTATAGCTTTCTTTAAGTTAAAGCGCTCCACCGGCTGGCATGGATGGCCTTGGCGCCATGCCAGCCGGGGCCGAAGGGACTTCGCCGGCCGGCATAAGTCCGCGCATGTGACAGAGCGTCAGCGGCTGCTGATGTCATCCCCGCGCATGTGCAGGGGAGGGGGTCACTTCCGCCTCTGCCATGGTAAAGACCATGGCGAAGGCGGAAGCAAAAGAGTGCCCCACGCACAGGCCCGCCTGCCGATCGGTGGGCCCTGATCGTGGGCCAGGCCACCGTGGGGGCACCCCCCAGGGCCAGATCACCCCGCGCCCTCCCCAGGTCCCCGGAGCCCGCCCGCGCCACCTACTCCCGCCGGTCAGGTAGGTGGTTTGATTCAAGCCGGCAGGAGAGGCTTGACAGAGGCGGGACTTCGGCCCATAGCGGGCCGGAGAATCGGCGGGGGGGGGGGGGGGTGTGGGCCGCCGAGGCGCGATTCCCGCCCCCGCTGAATCTCTGGTATGGCGGAGAATTCGGGACACGGCAGGGGCGGGACTGATGCCGCCCCATGTGTTGATGCCGGTGTCCAAACCAGCGTAATGATGCCGGCGCCAATAGGCCTCCAGGCCACCCCTTCCTCGGGGGCTAGAACGGCGCCAGAGTGCTGTGCGCTGCTCTGGTGCCGAAAGCTGGCCCGCCATGGGTCTGCACTTCCGCTCCACGGCCATCTCCACGCCGGCTCACGGGCAACATGGCGGATCAACATGGGCCCGGCATGGATGAACATAGGCCCACCCCGGAATGAGCCCACACATCGATCGGTTGCCCCTGATCAAGGGCCTGGCCACCGTGGAGGCCCCCTGAGAATCGAATGCCGGGCGCCGGAGTGGCGTGGCGGGAGAATCTCGGCCCATTTCTATTGCATTCTCTTTACGTTCATAATTACTCTGTAAAAGGAATTCTAAATTTGATGGATTTCCCTTTTTATCTTAAGGATAGATGTACATTGCTGATTTCTCACTCTGCTAACTTTCTGACCTGTTTATTTAGGTGAGCCCTTTTCTATTTCAATGAGTTGTACCGTTTTCATTCAGCAATCTTAATTTAATCCGAAGGAACTATTCGCGCCTACTTCCCCATTTAACTCTATCATGGCTGACCTTGACACCATTTGTCCACACTATCTCCATATCCTTTGATATCTTTAATACCTAAAAAATCCATCAACCTCGATCTTGAATATACTCAATGGCTGAGCCCCTGCAGCCCTCTGGCGAACTGAATTCCAAAGATTCACCACCCTCAGAGTGAAGATATTCCTCCTCATCTCAGTCTTAATGGCCTACCTTTTATTCTGAGGCTGTGTCCCCCCTGGTTCTAGACCTCCCAGAGAAGAGAAACATCTTTATCTTGTCAAGGTATGTGAACTTTATATGCTTCAATGAGATCACCCCCCCACTATTCTGAATTCTATAGTATATAGGCCCACCCTCTCCTCAAAGGACAATCTTTCTGATGAACCTTCATTATGACAAGTATATCCTTCCTTGGATAAGACGACAAAAATTGACGAAAAAGACGACAATACTCCCGATGTGGTCTTTTCAAGACTCTATACAAGACTTCTTTACTCAAACCCTTTTGCAATAAGGGTCAATTTCCAGGTATTTCCATAGAATTTACAGTGCAGAAGGAGGCCATTCGGCTCATCGAGTCTGCACCAGCTCCTGGAAAGAGCACCCTACCCAAGGTTAACACCTCCACCCTATCCCCATAACCCAGTAACTCCACCCAACACTAAGGGCAATTCTGGACACTAAGGGCAATTTATCATGGCCAATCCACCTAACCTGCACATCTTTGAACTGTGGGAGGAAACCGGAGCACCCGGAGGAAACCCACGCACACACGGGGAGGATGTGCAGACTCCACACAGACAGTGACCCAGCCGGGAATCGAACCTGGGACCCTGGAGCTGTGAAGCGATTGTGCTATCCACAATGCTACCGTGCTGCCGTATGGCGTATGGAAAGCCATCAGGGATGCAAAAAGAGAATACCGCATCAAACTAGTCCCATGCCAATGACATTAACCCACGACGATTATGGCAGGGCCTACACAAGATCACAGGCTATAAAGCAAGGCCAGGCAGAATATCTGGGGCTGGAGCATCCCTACACGATGATCTGAACAAATTCAATGCCCGCTTTGAGCAGTCATCCAATGCATTGGTGCCACCCACCCCAACAGCCCTGGACACACACATACCCACTATTCCAGCCTCAGAGGTAAGACCTGCCTTATTGAAAGTGAATCTGCGGAAACCTGAGAGGAGTGTTTGACTGGTGAGGATAGAGGATGTAAAGGAGCAGGTGTTGTACCTTTTGTGATTACAAAGAAAGCTGCCATGGAAAGGGGATGGGGACCTGGGCAAAATGGAAGAGCGTTCCAGGGTGTCACGGAGGGAGCAATCCTTGCTGAATGCTGACAGCAAGGTGAGGGCAAGGTGTTCTTTGTGACAGTATTGTTCTGGAGTTGGTGGAAGTGGCAGAAAGTAGAAATGTCATGGTTTTTATGCTGCCAAAAGGGGGAGGGGGAGAAAGAACAAAAATGAAGGTCTGGAATAGGGTAGGCGGCTGGAGAGATTAAATAAAGAAGATGTAATCGAATAAGAAGCAAGTAGTGGGAGTGAACATTAGACCCGAACAAATCTTATTTTTAAAATAAATTTCGAGTACCCAATTAATTTCTTTTTCCAATTAATAGTCAAATTATCATGGCCAATCCACGTACCCTACACATCTTTGGGTTGTGGGGGTGAGACCCACACAGACACGGAGAACCCGAGCACTCAAAATAAACTTCAAACTGAACTTCTTCCATTCTATTTGTGTAAAACACGTAGGGACGGAGGTTTTTAAAAATGCATTCAAGCGATGCAGGCTTTGCTGCCGAGGCCAGTATTCATTGCCCACCCCTAATTGCCATTGAACCGCTGCAATCCATGTGGTGTAGATACATCCACAGTGCTGTTAAGGAGCGAGTTCCAGGATTTTGACCTAGCGACAGTGAATATATTTCCAAGTCAGAATGGTGAGTGGCTCAGAGGGAAGCTGCAGGTGGTGGTGTCCCATCTATCTGCTGTATCCTTAGCCTTCTAGATGGTGTGGTCGTGGGTGTGGAAGTTAACTTGGGCTGTACCATCCATGGAAATTTGAGATAGAATTTGACATCTTCCTCCAACAAATGAATGCAAAAACTGAAAATTGGAATGAAAGTGATTTTGAACCCCTAGGGCCAACGGGCCAGAGTTCAGCTAACAGCAGAATAACTATGAATTAAATTTTTACCCGAAAAAGGAAGTTAAACCATTTCAGTCCAGCTGACATTGGTTTTATAAATCTGACGCTCAATCTATAAATTCAGTTTCATACAGATAGCTGCACTGCATACAAAATGTTCCAAGTCCTTTAGCTACCGTTCTAAAAAAACAATAGACATGAGTAAAACACTATTACATTATCCCAAAGTCTAACCTCAGTTATCATGTCAGTCTCCTCATGGATTAGAGGAGCTTTCCACCTTGATGAAATATCCAACTCTTTAAAGCTACAATTTTGTAGAGGGGTTCACGTACTAATCAATGGCTGTAGAGACACTATACAGTGAATAATCCGATAGTCAATACTGCTGTGAGTGTTCAGTAACATGTAGAAAAAGAAAGGGTTTTTTTGATTTGGCTTATGCCTTCATAAACGGAACTAACGTAAATTTCTATCCACATGACTCCAGAACTCTTCGTTTTTATTCCTCTGAGCAACTTTGCTCTGAAAGTTTGTATCAGGTTCCAACATAAATTTAAGGTTGTCTAATTAACTTATTTACAAGTGATATGTAATTACTTTATTGTGAAGGGAGTCAAGAGTAAATATCATTTCATAGCTCCAATTCAGAAGATCTCACAGAAGAATGATATGCTGTCTCTTTTATGTAACCGTTCGGATCAACATTAATTTTCATGTTCCGACGTATCTGCATTTCACCAGCCTTGGGAATATGCACGTGCATGTATTTATATCTGAAATCTCTAAAGGCACTTAATTATTTACGAGTCGTGCAGCTCGCCATTTTACTTAAAACAAGCAGGAAGTACTTCAAAACTCGCAGGGATCCATAATGGAGAGACATTAAGCCGCTAGAAGAGGGCAGATGAAAAAACATACAAAAAGGGCAGCATGGTGCGCAGTGGTTAGCACAGCTGCCTCACGGCGCCGAGGTCCCAGGTTCAATCCCGACTCTGGGTCACTGTGTGGAGTTTGCACATTCTCCCCGTTTTTGCGTGGGTTTCGTCCTTGTAACCCAAAATATGTGTAGGCTATGTGGACTGGCCAGGCTAAATTGCCCCTCAATTAGAAAAAATGAATTGGGTACTCTAAATTTATAAAAGAAAACATATAAAAGCACACAAAGTACGCATGTGTGATCGGGAGGGAAAAACAAAATGTGCATAATTCCTTTAATCTTTCTGCTTGTAGCAGCATTTAAAAAAAAAAAGAAGCAACAATGAATAAAACGAAATTAAAAAGAAATGATATACCGTATATACTCGCGTATCATTCGATCTCGCGTATCATGCGACCCCTAAATTTTCGTTCCCAAAACATGATTTTATGGTATACCTCATGTATCATGCGAGTCACTTTTTTGGAAATTAATTTTGGAAACTAAAACTTCCAAATGGTATCATTGTGTGTGGTTTCTGCAGAGTGGATTCTGCTGTGAAAGCTGTTCGCGATTCGAACAGCTTTCCAGCTGGCTTTACTAGCGTCGTTCAGCCACTTGCCGTTTCCATTCATAAAAACATGAATGGAAACATCAAGTGGCTGAACATCTTCCCAGCAGAATGCTGTGGTCAAAATCTGAAGAGTAGTATTCTGATGGGAAGATGTTCAGCCACTTGACGTTTCCATTCATGTTTTTATGAATGGAAATGGCAAGTGGCTGAACGACGCTAGTAAAGCCAGCTGGATGCTATGTGACTTATCTTGGCCAGCATTTCACACCCGCGATTTTTGTACCTCGCGTATCATGCGACCCCCGAAATTTAGGCTTCAAATTAGGTGCTCAAAAGTCGCATGTTACGCGAGTATATACGGTAATTACTCATGGGCATCCTGGTTAGGAACATAAGAACATTCAGCCCACAGTTCCATTCAGCTTGCTCCACATTTCAATGGAATCATGGCTGAATTGGAAGGCGCCATTGTGTTAGTGAATGGAGTGGGAGATAGTAAGGCGGAGAAACAGAAAGAGAAGTAGCAGCAGCTATCTCTTCTGTTCAATGGTTGCAGTTTTGGCTACCCCAACTTGCAGTGGTAACCTCTTAGAGAAGTGGAAGACACTCATTAGTAATGCTTGAACCACTTTTGGCAGATCGCACCATCAACATTGGATCAGATCACTGCTGAAGTACAGTTCTCAGCAAAACAATGGACGGGATTTAACAAAAAAGTTTCTAAGTGTGGTAGTAAGCGTGAACTGCTGCAGGCTTCCCGGCGAGACTGTCACTGGTATCAAATGCTAATTGGTCCACTTAACGAGGCCCCACAGGCTTTATGCTGCAAAAGACCTTCCTGCCGATTGATTCACAGGGACCGCACTAACCAGCCCCCTCGCTAACGAAGGGAAGTAACATTTAAACTAATCCCGCAGAGGTGATCCCACACAGCATGCAGCCATGCCACCAGGGAGACCTGCTGGATGTGGTGGAGTTGCAACGAGATATCCTGTTCCCCGAGAGGCTTGGTGGAGAGCCCGGAGCACGACGTCAGCACCATGAGCGGTAGTGTCGCAGACATTGCCCAGTCAGTGATGACCATGGCGGAGTGCCTCAGCATAATGTCCCAGTCGCTGGGTGACATATCTCTGATGCAGGTGGACCTTTCTTAGGTACTGTGGAGCATGTCCCAGTCTCAGGTTAGCATTGCAGAGGTGCTGCGGAGCATGTCCCAGTCCCTGGGGGACACGTATCCCAGTCTCAAGTGGATCTGGCCAGACCGCCGCGGAGCATGTCCCAGTCTCAGGTGGACATCGCTGAGGTGCTCCAGAGCGTGTCCCGGAAGCTTAGGACCATGTCTCAGATGCAGGTGGACATTGGCGAGGCACTGCAGAGCATGGCCCGGTTATAGAGAGGCATTGCTGAGGGCGTTGACATTGGAGAGCTGCGAGGGCTCAGAGCCAGATGACAGAGAGGCATCTGGAGTCCAGCTGCCCCTCCATCCAGAGATGACCCGGAGCCTCCATACGGGGTGGCGACAGCAGCCACCAGCACCCCTGAGCGCGGCCATGACATCAAAGGCCATAGGATGCGGTAAGCAACAGACTGCCTCCACCGCTGATGTGCATCCTGGGTAAACACCTAGACGTAGTGGCAGAGCACAAAGGGCCAAGCAGATGAAAGATCACTGACAGGGCACTGGGGTGGGGAAGGGAGGGTGGCTCGCTATTGTACAACAATAAAACATGTTGCATCGAGACATTTGAAGCCTCTGGTACATTATGCGGGCTGACCTCCAACCCACTGCTCCAGCCTCTGGCGTACAATGGTCCCGGATCTGCCTCCCCCCCAAGCCTACCCAAGGCATACCTCATGCAGGTGATGGGCATGAGTGCACACTTGGCAGACAGACAGAAGTCTGACTATGGCATAGTGAGGAGCACCAGTGCTCAGCTCAGGTGTGGATCACTTTCTTGCCTTCGACATGGACCCGCTGCCAGTGCTGACACAGGCCCACCACCCTGGAGTGATGTAACACTATCCTGGAAGGATATAACACAGACCCGGGAAGGATGGAACAGGGCTATTTTGGGGGGGGGGGGGGGGGGGGGTGTTGGAAGAGAGAGAAGGTGAGGTGGGCTGGGTGGGGGATGGAGGGGGAACGGGTGTGGCAGGACGGTGGGTGGGAAGGCGAGGGAAGAGGGGATGGGACTTAGCCATGTCCTACGTGAAGCAGATGAGGATGAGGGCCTCCCATGCCAGACACTTGTCACTGCCACCGGTTCTCCATCCTCCAGTTGGTGCTGTTGGTCCTTTCCCGGCACATCCTCCAGCTTCTCCTGGTCTGGTGCCTTCTCGTCACATGTTCCTCCTCCTCCACAAAATCCCCCTGCAGCCATGCCAGGTTGTGAAGGGCACAGCAGTCCACCACAAAGTAGGCGACCCTTAGGGGGGTGTACTGCAGTGCACCACCAGAGCGTTTGAGGCATTGGAACCGCATTTTGAGCAGTCCGATGCACCGCTCAATGACAAGCTCAGGTGGCCTCATTTTATCGGGTTTCCGCATTGGTCACCAACTCTGTATTGACGTCATTAGCTAGGTCCTTATCCCCTATGAGCCATCAGGCCATCCTGCAGCATCCCTCAATGCCGGGGATCTCAGTGTTCCAGGATGTAGCGGTCGTGTACACACCCTGGGAAGCGTGCACACACAGACATGATCTTCACATGGTGGCCGCATCCAAGTTGGACATTTATTATAAATTTAAAGATTAAGAGCTCTACCGGGGTATACAACAATACGGTCCAAGTCAGGGACTAATGAGAGTGCTGGTCCTGGTTCTGGCCGGTGTTAAAGGGCTAAGTAACGAGCCCCAGCTGGGCGGACCTAAGCCCACTAGCAGGGAAGCACGTATTCCATGAGTCCCACGGAGAGATCTATCAGTATATCCAAGTGGACCTTGTGAGGTTATCATTTCCCCCCCTCCAAGTCCGAATATTCCCCCTCAGTGTCCTATTGGTGGAGCCTACTTCACCGCTTTGTGTGCTCGTGTGTCTGGCAGCAGCGTAGCCTGGTCGGGGGTGGGGGGTGATGGTGGTGAGAGGTGTACAGCGAGTCAGGGATCACCTTTTCCACTCAGTGTCAAAGGGCCACTGCTGGGGCTCATTTTCGACCACGCGTCCCCTGTGAGTTCTGTCATCTCAAGCGTCCATATTGGAAGTCGAGTCTTCATTGTCCTGTTGGCTTGGATGTTGGTCCTTGGCAGGTAATGCCTCAGGGCTGCAGGATGGCAAGAAGGATGGAAAGGGTAGCAAATTGCTTGGTTTCCTCTAAGACGGTCGCCTGGCTCCTGGAGTATTCCATGTGCTTTCGTAGAGCATTTTCCTTTGTTTTGACCTTGTATAAGACCGGCCCCTTTTTCTCCACCACAGGCCCTAGGATCCATTGTGAGCCATTCCCAAAATTGCAGACACATACGGTGTCTCCGAGCCTAAAAGCTCGGTCTTGAGTCCGGTCGTCGTGACCTTTCTGTATGTCTTGTTTTGTCTTCACTTTTCCTCTGAGATCCGGTAACGTTAAGCTCAAGTGGGTCTTGAGACATCGATGAGTCAATGAGTAGTTTGGCTGGTTCCACCCCAGTTGCTACATGCGGTATAGCCCTGTAGTTAAACAAGAATTGTGCCAGCTTCATATCGAAGAAGCCTGCGTTCTGCTTCTTCATGCCGCATTAAAATGTCTGGACCACCCGCCTGGCTAAACCGTTCGAGGAGGATGGGGTTATGCAGATGTGTCTTAGCCCATTGGTACAAATGAATACCCGGAACTCCTTGCTGGTAAATGGGGTCCCATTGCCTGTGACGAGGACCTCTGGTATTCCATGGGTACTAAATGACTGATGCAGTTTTTCCACGGTGGCACTTGAGATAGAAGATGCTACCTGGTGCACATCCAACCATTTCGAATGGGACTCTACGAGGATCAGGAACATCAACCCCATGAACGGTCCAGCAAAATCAGCATGTACCCACACCCAGGACTGCTCTGGTGGAGCGAGGCCAATGGCGGGAGCTTCATCTGGAAACCGAGCACTGTTTCACTGTGTGCTTGATGTCTCTGTCGAGTTCAGGCCATCACACATATCTCCTTACGAGCATCTGCATTTTCGAGATGCCAGGATGTCCGTTATGTAGTTCTTATAGTATCATGCATCGAGCACTCATGCTCTCCATAGAAGTTGCTTGAGTTGGCTATTTGCTGCTATTGCTGGGGTGTGCTGTGGGGAAGGGAATGTTGGAAGCTGAGCTGTTGCATCTCTGAACCAGCCTTGGTAAAGATAGCTCAAGGCTGGGAAGATGCCGGTAAACAAGCGCACTGCTCTCCCCATATGATTATTCTGTCCAACTGCCTCCATGTCGGGGTCCAGCAGCCAATTTAAGTCAGCAAGGTTAGAAAGCCTCCTGCTCGATTTCATCCTCGTGGCTGGTGAGATAGTTGATGTATTGGTTTTAATTTTCCAAAGCTCCTCTAGATTTGGAAAAGGTCCCATTAAAATGGAAGGCAGCATATGTCCCACTATTCAAAAAGGGGGGAGATAGAAAATGGGAAACTACAGGCCAACTAGCTTAACATCTGTCATAGGGAAAATGTTAGAAGCAATTATTAAATTAATTATAACAGGGCACTCGGATAAGTTCAAGGTAATCAGGCAGATATACACAGCACTAGTCAGACCATATCTGGAGTGCTGTGCACAGTATTGGGCATCTTATTCAAAGAAGGATGTAAATGCATTGAAAGCAGTTCAAAGGTTTACCAGACAAATACCTTGAATTGGTAGGTTGTCTTATGAGGAAAGGTTGGATAGGCTAGGATTGTATCTGCTGGAGTTTAAAACAGTGAGAGGTAACTTGGTTGAAACATATAAGATCTTGAGAGGTCTTGATAGGGTGGATGTGGAGAGGACGTTTCCTCTTGTGGGGGAATCTAGAACTAGTGGGGGGGGGGGGTTACTGTTTAAAAATAAGGATTTGCCCCTTTTCGTCTAGAGGGTTAAGGATTTGGAACTCTCTTCCTGATAAGGTAGTAGGAAGCAGGGTCTTTCAATATTTTTAAGGCAGAGGTGAATAGAGGTGAATACTATAAGCTCAGTCATGACCATTTAAATGATTGAGAAGGCTCAAGGGGCCGAATAGCCTGGTCTTTCTCCTGTTCATATGTTATACATGGATACACAAAACCTGGATTGGCTGGAGATACAAATGTAATGTTTCTCTTTACATTCTCTTTGAAGCCATTTGTTGTATGGAACATTTTTAAGTTTCCCTTAGAAGCAAATATTTACTTCCCTCAAATGAATTTAATGGGCACACAATGAATTTGCTTGAATTTTGGCTAGGAGGTCCAGTTCATGGTGTGTCTATCCCTGTTGGTTCACCTACCTATTTCCATGTACACTGTGAGTCACCCAGGTCAACAGGGGTGCAGCCAGTAAAGGGGAATAGGGCAGCCATGTGCCAACTTTCTGGAGGCCGAGGTTGCAGAGAAGTTCTGCGGAACATTGATGAGCATTCAGAGAGATAGATGCCTGGTGTCATCCAGATAGCCTTCTATCACTGGCTAGAAGCATCGGGAATCCAGCTTCACTTTGGCATTGGGGGCATTTGCAGATGCTAAAATGTACAACGATGATTAGCTCTGTTTATTTTCCTGTATTATTGATGTTTTGCAGAATGAAGTTGTATGAAGGCTAATGCTATTTGGCCTATTTACAACATTATGGGCCTTGGGGGACTTTGATATGCAGAATCTGAAATGATTTTCAGAGTCCCAAGAATGCACTGCAAGTGAATGGTGGGTCCATATTGCAGGTGGTGAAATTACTTTCAGCTGAAGTGAAGCCCAACTCTGTGGGCCCACACATTCTGTTCTGTTGCAGCTGTGCATGTGTCTACTCCCTTCTTCCTCCCCCTACCCCATTCCACCTCACGACCCACTTGTGGCTTCTGGATCCGAGGAGGTAGAGGTGACCCCTCATAATTGCGAGGCTTGTGGAAGGTGCAGCACACAACCACAAACACGGACACCTATTTGGGTGTACACTGTACAGATCCCACAGTGATATAGGCAGTGAATCTCTGTTTTGCTGATGGCTTGTTGCACAGCTTTACATGTGACTCCATGATGTTGTTGACTACTTTCTGACTTTAAATTGTGGGTTGGCAGAAAGGAGAAACGAGCCACATATGGAAGATGTTTTCGAGAAGCCATCCTTCCGTCTGTCTTAGAAGCCTGAATATGGTGGAAAAAGCAGACTATCGAAGGATGAAAACTTCATGGATGGTTCCATGATAGTGTTCGGATATCGAACCAGACCTCAAACTTTTGTTTGGATACTAGACGAGAACTCCAAACAATTTTTCCATTTGTAAAACTGTAAAGAAAGGATACTTCACCCCAGGAGTGGTGACCAATAGGTATCTTTTATGTCAAAACAAACTTAAATTGAAACACAGAATTGACCACATTAACATCAAAGAAATAGATGAATAATTATCAATTAAACAGTTCTGAAATAAAAGGAAAAAATTGAACTTACTATCTATCCCTGTTCCAATTAAGCAATCAATTTAATTCAAATGCCACTTATAAATAAAGTTAACACAACAGGTTACTTGTTTATCTGTGCAGATATATTTAGAGCGAGACCCTTTCAAGAGCAGACCCAGCACCCTTCTATTTTGTCAGACTCAAATCCTATGGTAAACCGCTGTTCACCGTAAGATCTTGTAACAGACTGCAAAACTACAGACAGACCTGGCCCTTCCCATTAATTACATAATTTGTGTCCCACTAAGTTCCATGATCTGCTCAGGTAGAACTAAATACAATATCTCATAAATTATCTACACTGCAGGGAACTATCCAAAATATAAAGAGTGTTCCATTAGCTCTTTATCTGTAACCAAATAAGCGGTTGGATAGAATGATTATCTCAGTCTTTTACAACACCTTGTTACTACACCCTGGGCTAGTGCTCAATCAAATCCATCACCACTCGACCCGGAGTAACAACACAATTGAATTAACCAATAATTCTCAGAAAAATACCTGCAGTCTGGACCTTGGTTTCTCATAATTACTGTCACAAGTTTGCAAATTTAAACACAATTACTGTTTATTTATAACAAGAACTATAATGAAACACGCAGCAAACACAACTGGTTAACTATTATCTTTCTAATTTCCCGCTTTACTTTGCCCTCCACCCTTTATACATGCATACATATACACACATACACACTCATGGCAGACAAACACAGAGGGGAAGAAAGGGGTAAAAAATCATAAGTAAAATGAAAGAAGAGTCTTTGTTTCAGATGGCAGTTTTTAGCACATTACTCTGCTTCATGCTTTGCTTTCAGTTTGAGGTTTTACTATAGATTCATTCAAGTCTCTGTAGTTTCAGAAATATAGCACTCATTGCCTTTATGAAGAGAGACAGAGATCTGTGCTTCTAGGAATTGAACTGAGCTCCTTGGGACTCTGAAAATCATTCCACTGGGATTGAATCCAATCAGCACCTGTTGCCAGGCACGGTATGGTCTTTTGATCAATTCATTGACCACCAGCCAAACTATCAAACAGAATCCCACCCATCCCGCTCTGGTGGCAAAAGGTTTGAAGCTCCTGTTCAAACGAGCAGAGACGAGCAGGGTGTTCCCACCGGTAACATTTTCTTTCCTGAAAATTTTCATTTATGACAAACGAACATATTAAACACATAATAGATAAATAAAATACATGCTTGAACTAAACATACAAGAAATGTGATTAGAATGTACACTTGTGACAGCCATAGTAACAGTGTGATCAGTTTTCATGGTTGTGACAGATGCGTTAAAAACTATAGCTTAAAAAATACCCTGTTGTAACCCGAGGAGGTCGGCTGGTCCCAGGGTATAGCCCCACAGGATGAGGCAAACTGAAGGTGGTAAAGCCTGGCCTGGAGGCTTTGCCTTCTTTTAGGGCCGAATTTCTATAGTGCTGCTTGTGGGCACCTGCACCCCTGGTGTAGGGCAAATATTTCACTGAGTTGTTTGCTACCTCTTCCCCACTCCTTACTCTCCCCCTCCCTGCTCTCATTTCTCTGGCTATTCCTCCATTCTCCCCTATCCTGCCCCTACTCTTCCCCTCGCTACTCAGCTGCTGATCACGAGCAGGTCTTGAAAGATGTTGGTAAATTGCTTCCATGCGAAGTGGAAGTGTTCCTCCGACCCCCTGATGGCAAATGTAACTTTTTCGTGCCTCAGAAATTTTGGTACGTCGGGCAGCCATTCTGTGACCTTGCGTGGCACTGATGACCTTCATCCGAGCACCAGTCTCCGCTGGGCAATCAGGCTGCGTTAGGTTCAGCCCTGTGCATGAGGTGGAGTTCACCCTATACAGTACTTTGCTCCAGTGTCCTCCCCCTCTCTTAATGGCCAGTTCCTCCTCCCATCTTTCTCTTGTCTCTTCTAGTAGGGCCTTTGCCTCCTCTAACAGACATCCATATGTCTGTGCATTTACCCTAATTCGTCCTGCGCTAACAGTCTGATTAGTAAGGCATGTCTAGGTAGTTGGGGGAACATTGCAGCCTCCTTGCAGAGGAAGACTTGTAATTGCATGTACCGGAGCTCGTTCCCTGTTGGGAGCCGGAGCTTTTTAATTAGTTCCCCCAGGGTTGCTACTCTACCATTCACATACATGCCCCTTACTGTTAACACCCCTTCGTCCCTTCCCCAAGTTTTGTGAATGGAGTCTATTTTTGCCGAATGAACCTATAGTTTCTGCAGATGGGGGCTGCAACAGACATTCTCTCCTGTAACTTCTAACTTCCTCATTTTCTGTACTGCTTGACTTAAAGATACATGTCCATTAATCGCCCATGGATCAAATATGAGAATGGCAAAATAAAAGAAAGAGGACATAAAGGAATAAATAGAAAGGACCCTCACAACCTTATTGACTAATTTGCAGAGGAGCATGCCTGTACGTATTTCAAATCAGGTTTTTAATAACATCAGTGCTACAAATATGAAATATATCAATTTCTTATATTCATCACAATAGCAGATAGTTAATAAGATGAATTTCTTGCTGTGGTTCCACACCAACTGCATACTGAGTTACAGTATCGCTACATGTTGACATGAGGGGCCCGTAGAGTGAAATTATGCGCAGTGGTTAAACCACTTTCCCCGTCATCCTGATCTTTATTCCTCAGGAAGAAGACAATGATGCTCCTCTCTTGCTATAGAGTGTTTCTGTCGCTACCTGGATTCTTCTGTGAATGGTGACACGTAGCTAATATTGCCAGCTCCTTCTTGGAAAAAACTAGTTGTGAAGACTGAAATAGCCATGATGATCTTCACAGCTGCGAGGTGGGCCATCTTGATGTTGGTCTGATATTCCAGGTCTTTGTGGAGGAGGTGATTCCACTCGGTCAGCACCTCTTTGGTAAAGTGAAGCCTTCCGAGGTACGGCGCTGCATCGTCCCAACAGAAGACCGATGCCCCTCCTGAAAGACCCTCTTAGAGTAGGGCCCCCCTCCTCCTTCTTCCTATCATGCGATTCCCATCTCTGCCTTCTCCTCTGCCTGTCCTCATACTGCAGAGCAAGTGGCACTGCAGCTACTAACCCCATCATTAAGCAAGACTTTGTAATTCTCTCAGCCTGTGGTTAGCAGAAAACATCTTACCAAATGCCACTTTTCCTGAGAACAATTAAATCAAAAGCATCTCAGCTGCAATTTGCTGACTGGCCCTTTACACAGCTCTAGGCCACCCACCTTGCAAACACTTGTTGTTTCAGGAATGAATAAGGAAGGTGTACCATGCGCATTCATTGGCCAATTTGAGTATTTGATCATTCAGCCCAGTAATGTCTGTGGCTTTAAAATCTTGCCCTTTGAGCACATGTACAGAATACACTTGCATGCCCATTCATTGCCTTGCACTGTGCATCCAGAGGTGCCTGCCACACTTCTACAATGGAGGTATGTCTGCATTGTGCCTCTAGAAGTGGTGCCCAATGGGTTTATCTGATGAGTAGCTGTGCCAAACAGAACAACCTTCCCAGTTCAACCTTGCATTGTGTCACAGTACAGGCAAGAGGGTATTACAAATTTTAAAGCTATATTTAAAACAAAGTGGACAGAACATCTTATGATGCTTCGACAGAGAGTCATCCAGACTCGAAACTTCAGCTCCCTTCTCCCTCCACAGATGCTGTCAGACCTGCTGCGATTGTCCAGTACTTTCTGTTCTTGTTTCAGATTCCAGCATCCGCAGTAATTTGCTTTTATCTTAAAATGGTTGCAGTTACCATGCTACCTCTTTGGCATTTGACCGGTTGGACAATAGACCCCGTAGACACTATCTGATTATAAAGAACCCAAGTGAAAGAGTCTCACAGCCATCTGTGAGATTTGCACGTCATTGTTCAAGACATGACTAAAACCTACAGACAATGGGGTTTGCGGACAACTCGTCTCTCTTATATCATAGAAACATAGAACAGTACAGCACAGAACAGGCCCTTCGGCCCTCAACGTTGTGCCGAGCCATGATCACCCTACTCAACCCACGTATCCACCCTATACCCGTAACCCAACAACCTCCCCTTAACCTTACTTTTTTTTAGGACACTACGGGCAATTTAGCATGGCCAATCCACCTAACCCGCACATCTTTGGACTGTGGGAGGAAACCGGAGCACCCGGAGGAAACCCACGCACACAGGGGGAGGACGTGCAGACTCCACACAGACAGTGACCCAGCCGGGAATCGAACCTGGGACCCTGGAGCTGTGAAGCATTTATGCTAACCACCATGTTACCCTGCTGCCCTCAGGGACAACACATACATAAAAACTCTATGGGTGGTAGATGAGTATGAAATTAATCCCAACGACCTTTCATGTTATTGTGATGGCTCCACATCCAATTACAAAGAACTCAGATGTCTTAAAACTCTGATTTACAATACCTCCACTCCAGCCAAAGCATTAATTCATGTAAGAAACTACATGCCTGCTACAAAAGAGCCTGAAACAATTATTGCTTGCACAGATTGTCTTTATTTCTTCATCTGTATCTAATCTTTGTCTGAAAGAAACTGCATATAGAACATAGAACAGTACAGCACAGAACAGGCCCTTCGGCCCTCGATGTTGTGCCGAGCAATGATCACCCTACTTAAACCCACGTAACCCGTATACCCGTAACCCAACAATCCCCCCATTAACCTTACACTATGGGCAATTTAGCATGGCCAATCCACCTAACCCGCACATCTTTGGACTGTGGGAGGAAACCGGAGCACCCGGAGGAAACCCACGCACACACGGGGAGGACGTGCAGACTCCACACAGACAGTGACCCAGCCGGGAATCGAACCTGGGACCCTGGAGCTGTGAAGCATTGATGCTAACCACCATGCTACCGTGAGGCCGTGAGGTGTTGCTTTTAAAGCTTTGGGACAAATGTGTGATAATAATGAATCTTCATTTTTGAATTCACAAAAGGTTGCTGCTGGAAATATGTAAATTGGGAAAACACAATAACTTTACCCACAAAGGACTTTGATAATGGACAGTACAGTCATAGAAGTTTACAGCATGAAAACAGGCCCAACTTATCCATGCCGCTCAGTGTTTAACCACTAAATACCAATTTAAAAAACCCACAGACTCTTATCCACAACAACGGAGTCAACTGATCTCTATTGGCATAGTAGAAGTGCTGCAATTGGTTGTGTCGCTCCTGAGTTAGAAAGTGGAAAATCATGCAAGGGGTTATGTTACTATTTAGGCGTTAGCCCAGTGGGAGTACTGTCACCTCTGATGCAGTAGGTTGTGGGGTCACGTCCTAATAAAGATACTTGAGAACATAATCTGAGCTAACTTTGAAGTGCAGTACAGAGGTATCCTGTACTGTCAGAGGTGCTATCTTTCTGATGAGACATTAATGCATGGTTTCCTTGGTTGATATAAAGAATCCCATGCTAATATTTTGAAGAAAAGCAGGGGAATACTCTCTGGTGTCCCAGTAGATATTTCTCCATCAACATCACCAAAAAAAAGATGTGCTCATTACCACACTGTTGCGCGTTTGTGCACAAATCAACTGCAGCATTGCCTACATTACAACAACAATAATCTGTATTTGTATAGCACCTTTAACAGATAAATATTGTTCACAAGACCGTTGCAAAGTAAATCTTGGTACAATGACACATAAAACCTTGATCATGAGGGAGGTTATAGGAGGCTCTTAAAGGAGGAAAGAGAAATAGAGACACAGAAAGTTTAGGAAGGGAATTCCAAAGCATTGGGCCAAGGCAACTGAAGGCATGGCCATCAAAGGTGGAGTGATTTAAGGTCACTCAGATTGAGAGAGGCCTTTGGAATAATCAAGTCCAAAGGTAAAAGTGCCATGTTTGAGGGTTTTAGCAACAGATAAGCTGAGGTGGAGCAGTGATTTACTAGAAATAGGTGGTCTGACTTATGAACTGGATATGTGACTGGAAGCTCAATTTGATATCCACTACGATACTAATGTTACCAATAATCTCCTTCAGTCTCAGACAGTTTCCAGAGAGAGAGAGAGAGAGAGAGATGGAGTCACTGGTAGCTAGAAAACGGAGTTTGTGGCAAAGACTATGATATTTGGAAACTGAGGTTATGTTTATAGATGATGTCTAAGAGGTTGCATATTAACGTGAAAAAAGGAGGTCAAATATGAATCCTTTGGAGAGACCTGAGGTAACCGCATGGGAATAGGAGAAGTCTGCAAGGAGGGTGGAGGTCAAGAGTGTGTTTTTTTGAGAGGACTGTTGATGACACATTTAAAGGAGTCAGGAGCAGTACTTGAAGAGAAAGAACCCCTGACAATATCAGCTAATATGGAAACCAGAGGGGAAAGCACAGTTTTCAGCAGTTTATTCTAACAGTAATTACTCTTCAAAAAGTATTTAATTGACTGTAAAGCGCTTTGGAATGCCCAGCAGCCATGTAGGCACTGTATAAATGAAGTCTTTCTTTTTGCATTACTTACCTTCAAGTCTCACAACCAGTGGTACTTTCAGTTTAAGTTCACGACTTGCCTTTGTTATGCCATGTGCTATTATTGCACAGTTGACTATACCACCAAAAATGTTGACAAGGATTGCTTCAACCTAGTAAAAGAACAAAGAAGTTTAAGAAAACAAATACTTGCAGGTTATCAGGGATAGCATAACAAATTCAAATGAACCAGAAATAGTTGTGTGAAAATTACGCTCCTTAAAATATTAACAAAATCAACAGGGAGGAAAAGGGCGAGATGCCGCAAAGCGGAGGAGATATTCTGGAATCTGGAAAAACAACCTTCAACATCATGGCAAGAGAAACAGATTGCAAGGAAGGCAAACGGACTTAACACAAGGTTTCCAGCAATTTATATTTATTTGTAATAAGGTAAAAATTACTTCAGGTACTGCAAAAATTTTAAGTTACAAACAAAGGATTGAAAGTGGGCAGTTATCTCTGCCCAAGAAAGCGTCACATGTCAGCTTCTGAATACTTAGCAAGCACTTTGCATTGGTGTTTACTCAGGAAAATATGCTGACAAATTATCAGTAGAAGTGGAGATGGTAAAGGGAATGGATGAGGTGAAAATTGATAGGAAGCATGTCCGGAAAGGCTGGCTGTACTTAGAATGGATAAGAACACGAGAAATAGGAGGAGTAGATCAGCCTGTCATTCCAGCTCTGCCATTCAAAACTATCATATTTGATTGGGATTCAACTCCAGATTCCTGCCTGCTCCCAATATCCCTCGATTCCCTGAGACCAAAACACTGTCCATCCCAGCCGAAATGTATTCAATGATGGAGCATCCACAACCCTCTGGGCTAGAGAATTCCAAGAATTAACAATCCTCTGAGTGATGTATTTTCTCCTCATCTCAGTCCTAAATGATCAGCACCATATCCTGAGATTGTGCCCTATGTTTTAGATTCCCCAAACAACAGATACAATCTCTCAGTGACCATCCTATCAAGCCTCTTCAGAACCTTGGATGTTTCAATGAGATCACCTCTAATTCTTGTAAACTCCAGATAATATAGGCCACATTTACTCTGTTCTCATCATTCAACAACAACCTCATCCCATGCACCAATTTAGTTAATCTTCACTGTATCACCTCTGATTGCAAGTATATCTTTTCTTAAATGTGGACAGCAAAACTGTACAAAGCACGCTGGATGTGTTCCCATTAAAATCTTGTACAATTGTGCAAGACTTTTTATTCTTGTATTCCAATCCACTTGCAAAAAGCCAACATGCAATTTGTCTTCCAAATTGCGGGCTGAAATTGCATGCTAACTTTCTGCATTTCTCACATGAGCACACTAAAGACCCTTTGAACATTAACATTTACAAGTTCTCACCTTTTAAAAAATTCTGCTTTTCCATTCTGTTAGGTTATTCATCAAAGTTATACTTCATCAGCCCTCTTGTTGCCCACTCACTCAACCTGTCTATATCTCTTTGCAGCTTTTGCAGGTCACACTCACAGCTTACCTTCCCTAGCTTTGTATCATCAGCAAACTTAGATACATGACTCTGTCTCGTCATCTAAGTCATGAATATTGATTGTAAATAGCTGTATCCCCAGCATTGACCTTGAGCGACACCACTATTCATCGCCTGCCAACTTGAAAATGCTTTATGCCCACTCTTTGCTTTTTATTGATTAACCAATCCTCTATCCGTGCTAGTATATTACTCCCAAATCCACGAGCACCTATCCTGCCCAATAACCTTGTGTGGCAGTTTATTGAATGCCTTTTGGAAATCCAGGTAAACTACATCTATTGGTTCCTCTTTACCTATCCTACCAGCCCTGAAACAAGCACTAATAACTTTGTCAAACAGATTACCCTTCATAAAACCAAACTGATTTGTTCTAATCATACTATGCTTTTCCAAGTGCATTGTTAAAACTTCCTTAATAACAGATTTCAGCATTTCCCCCAGTGATTGACACGAGGTTAACTGGCCTGAAGTTCACTGTTTCGCCTCTCCCTCTTTTCTTGAAAAGTGGTGCAGCATTTGCCAACTTCCAATCTGACTGTTCCTGAATCTAAGGCATTTTGCAAACTCATAGGTAGTGCATCTATTATCTCTGCAGCTATCTCTTTTGGAATCCAAGGGCATGTAGGACATCAGGTCCTGGAGATTTGTTGTATTTTAGTCCCTTACGTTTCTCCAATACTTTTTCTCTGCTGGTATTAATTTATTTCACTGTCAATTTCTGGTATGAAGCTTGTGTCTTCGACTGTATAGAGACGCAAAGTATTTGTTCAACAACTCTACCATTTCCTCATTATCTATGAGAATTCTGCCTGCTTCTGCTTCTATGGGGAGAATGTTTACTTTAACTATTCTCGCCCTTTGGATATACTTTTAAAAGCTCTTACAATGTGTTTTTATATTTCTGGCTAGTTTACTCTCATATTCTATGAGAAGGACTTCCGGTGGCGGGGATCTGTTGAGCCACATCAGGTGGTTCTCCTCCAGAATACAATAAAATAGGCATTTTTAGACGGATTTATTTAGACTTATTCCACCCACAAGCAAGAAAAGGAGAGAAAAAGTGCAGTATGCCAGTGAATGGGAGCTCAAGAGGCTGCAGAGAAGATGGAAGCGGCAGGAAAGGTCAAGAGCAGCAGGTGAGCGAGTCGGCAGATCCATGAGGCGAAGAGTCCCCGGCCACCCAGGAGAGAGGGAGACCGACAACCGGAACAATGCCCCCCCCCCCCCCCCCCCCCCCCCCCATCTGGACATGGATGAAAGATGTTCTTGAAGAAGGAAATGACGGCAATGAGAGAGGCGATTAAAGTGGAGATCCAGGTGGCATTGTCGGAGGCGTTGGTCGGGGAAGAAACCAGAAGCTCAGAGGAAGACAATCCTAGAGCTGGAAAAGTCGTCGATGGACCAGAGCGACAGGATTGTTGCTTCACATGACACGGATGTGAGGTTGGACACGGACCTCTTGGCCGACAAAGTCTTCTGCCGAAAACATCACAGACCATAGGCGAGTATAGCACTAACAACCAGAATGGGGAAGTCTAACCTTCCCCATTTTGGGAGGCACTGAAGGCAGTGATTAGGGGAGAGATTATAGCCTACATGGTTTGAAAGGACAGGAAAGAGAGGATGGTGAGGCAAACAACTTATCAACTCCATCCTGGAGGTCGATAAAAGATACTCCGAGGCCCCAACTGTGGAGCTTCTGGTGGACAGGAAAAAGCTACAAATGGACTATAACCTGCTTAGGAAGGTATTGCACCAACTCCGCCAGATACGGGGGACCTTTTAGGAAGATGGAGCGAAGGCGAGACGCCTGTTTTCTCACCAGCTCAGAAGGCAGGCAGCCATTGAGGGAAATAGCCCAGGTAAAGGACAGCAGAGGCAGACTAGTAGTCAAACCAAAATAGGTCAAACAAGCATCTAAGGCCTTCTATCGGGGATTGTACACCTCCAGGCCCCCCAGGTGGAGACTCGGGGATGAAACAGTTCCTCGATGGACTGGACATGCCAATCATGTAAGGCGATAGATGGAGGGAGCTGGAAGCACCAACAGGACTGAATGAGGTCATGGAGAGTATCAACTCCATGTAGGTGGATAAGGCGCTGGGAACGGATGTGTTCCCGGCGGCTTCTACAAAAAATTCACACCAGCCCTTGCCTCGCACCTATGGGAGATGCTCGCAGATGGGGCATTCTGCCTCCTACGCCAATTCAGGCAACCATACTGTTGATCACTAAAAAAGACAAAGACCCAACGGAATGCAGATCATATAGACCCATTTTGCTGCTGATGTAGATGCAAAAATATTTGCGAATGTCCTGGCCAAGAGATTGGAGAACTGCGCACTAGAAGTGGTCACAGAGAACCAGACCGGCTTTGTCAAGGGTAGACAGCTAACTGCGAACATCAGATGACTGCTGAATGTGATACTGACCCCATCCGGGGAGAGAACACCAGAGGTGGTAGTCTCCCTGGAAGCAGAAAAGGCCTTCAACAGAGTCAAATCCAAGTACCTCATTAAGGTACTGGAGCGGTTTGGGCTGGGCTGGGGTTCACTTTGTGGGTGAAACTTCTGTATGACGTTGCCAAGGCGAGCGTTTGGACCAACACAACCAGCTCTGAATGCTTTCAGTTGCACAGAGACACCAGGCGGCGATGCCCGCTCCTGATCACCTTGGCAGTTGAAACCCAGGCGATTGACCTGCGAGATAAGAGAGGTTGGAAAGGTATCCGAAGAGAAGGCAGAGAGCACTAAGTCTCTCTTTTTATGCAGATGATCTGCTCCCATACATCTCAGACCTGCAGAATGGCTTGAAGAAAATCATGAATCTCTTGGAAGAGTTTGGGGACTTCTCGGGCTACAAACTCAGTTGGCAAAAGTGAGGTATACCTAGTGAACCCGAATGGGGGAGGGACAGAGCTGGAAGGTCTACCATTTAAAATAGCCCAAAACAAATTGGGGAAGCGTGGTTAGCACTGTTGCTTCACAGCGCCAGAGTCCCAGGTTCGATTCCCTGCTGGGTCACTGTCTGTGCGGAGTCTGCACATTCTCCCCGTGTCTGTGTGGGTTTCCTCCGGGTGCTCCGGTTTCCTCCCACAGTCCAAAGATGTGCAGGTTAGGTGGATTGGTTGTGCTAAATTGCCCTTAGTGTCCAAAAAGGTTAGGAAGGGTGATTGGGTTACGGGGGTAGGGTGGAAGTGAAGGCTCATAGTGTGTCGGTGCAGATTCGATGGGCCGAATGGCCTCCTCCTGCACTGTATGTTCTATGTACCTGGGGATCCAGATAACCCACGACTGGACACAAATCCCCAAGTGGAATCTGACCAGTCTGGCGGAGGAAGTTAAAAAGGACCTACAGAGATGGGATGCACTCCCGCTTTCCCTGGCGGTGAGGGTGAGAGACGATCAAGATGAATGTACAGGATTGTACATTCCACAAAGCGTGGAGGCAATTTATCAGCCTGTTCCAAGCCCTGTTTGAAGCCAATAACGGATAGGAAGGGTGGGGGAGGGGGAGGGCGAAAGGACCAATAGAACCCACCAGGGCCACAGAAAGTAGACAGGAAGACGACGAGGGACCCAAGGAAACACCAGGAGGGTACCCAGGGAAAGACCGAAGAGGCGGCCAGAGGCCCCCCCCCCCCCCCCCTCCCCACACACACACACACAAAGCCAAAAGAACAAAAACAAGATGAACAATACATATTAACATCCACAGTGGAGGAAAAGGCCTAAGGCAGAGTCCGAAAAGCAGAAAAAGGGGAGGGGGGAACAAGGTTGTGGGGGGAGGGGGGTGGGGAGACGGCGGGCCAAGATAGGAAAAGCATGTAAATTGCAAATAGTAACCACTTCAATCATCTCCTGTCTAATGTACTATTGTAAAATTCAATAAAAATATTGATTAAAAAAAACGCTTTGCAGGCTCGCATCCCGATGACCTCAATGAAAGCCCCCCCCCCACCACATTGGCCAGGGCCACGTGCTGCGTGTTTCATTGAAAGTACGCCTCTGATTGCGATTTAAAAAACAAAAGTTAACTCCAACTGCCTTGCATCTACTAAAGTGAAACCAGGGCATAAGAGTATAACAAAGAAACTACTCAGTGATCTGGACCAAATCTCCTTGTCTTAAGCAGATGTACTCTTTTGATCTCTTTGAAGACAGTTAACACACAGGTAGATACATCGTTTGGCTCAGTTTCTAAGCTGCTTTATTTCACAGCAGACAAAACACACAATATGCTGATCACAATGTAATCATTTGCCACAGCCATTTTAAATAATAACACATGCAGAGTAGCCCATTTTGATAGGCCTTGTATATGTGGAAACATAAATTCTGGCTAAGCAGAGCAAAGGTTCCACATCTGCAGGCTATTCCTGCCTCACTGACCGATTTCTGGTGTCTGTATTGATACTTAAAAGGCTTCCTTTCAAAGACTCAGAGATCAAAGAAATTTATCACATGAAGGTGCACATTGTATCCTGCATGAACAGGCATAGCTAACAAAAGGATTATTGTATAGGAAGAGTGCAAAGCTGTCCACCCTGCATTTAAATCACTTCTGTCTGCCTATGATAGTCAATCAAGCACCATGCTGACTGGGAAGATGCTTCTTTTCAGGTAAGCTTCTGCCCAAAACACATTTTAAAGTATCTTGTATCCAGATTTAATTTGTGGAAGAAAAGGTTACTGAAATCTCCACTTATGTCTGTTCTCCACGAGGAAATGCTAATGGGGGCGATTCTCCCAAAAAATGACTAAGTGCCATTTCAGGGGGAAAACCGGTGAGAATCCCTCCGGCTGTTCTGGCACGATTCCTATTGCAATTCACCTACACTTAGTTATTTTTAGGAGCTTGGAGAGTTTCACACTGAATTCTCTCACACTGAGAATTACTTTAGAGTGGGGACCTAAAGATACAGGCAACACTTGCTCTACAGACAACTGGGTGCCGTGTTTAAAAGTGCTCCGATCTCAAAATTAAGTTGAAGGTACCCCACACCCTCCACCCATGGACATGGCGACCTCCTGAAGAGATGGGCATCATCCACAATCTTTGACGCCAGAGGTGCAACCTCCTCCCCATGACTGAATTTCCGAGTCACCCCGTCTCCCATACCTTGCAAGCATGAAGGTGACCTTGCAGCATTGACACCCCCGCCCCAAGTGAGCGATACCCTTAAATGGGTCGCCAAGGCCCCCCCTCCATATGTCCCCTTCAGGCCGATCCCCCCCCCCCCCCCCCTTCATGCACCGTCTTCTGCCCTCCCCATACCTCCCTCTTCATGTCAATGACCCGTCTCAGGTGCTGCCCTTTGGCACCCTGGTACTGCCCCCTAGCCCACTGGCAGAGGAAACCTGGCACCCTGGGAGTGCAAAGGTGCCAGGATGCCCCGTGCCCGGCCACCTAGGGGCTCCAATGGCCCCTGAACCTCCCAATGTTGCCAGTACTAATTTGCACCGGCCTCACGCTGCGCTGGCCCGGAGGGGGGTGGGGGGGGGGGGGGGGGGGGGGGGGGGGGGGGGGGAATCCCGCCACCTGGGAGACCTCAGTCTCGAATGAGCTGAGCATATTTACATGAGTCTAAAAACGCACTTAAAGACGCGAGTCTGAAGGGCTGGCGAGAATGGGTGATTTATTCTTGGAGGGTTGATTTGCCAGCATGAGGAGCTGCAGGAGAAATTTGGGCTGTTAGGCTCGGACATGTTTAGGTACCTCCAGGTGAGGCGCTTTGTTAAGAGTTTTTTCCGGATTTCCCGGTGGTGCCGCCATCATCCTTAATGGAGAGGACTCTCTCCTGTTCAGGGTCTGAGGAGGGCAGCACGTCCGGTATGTATGAAGGAACTGTAGGGGAAGAGTCACGTATGGTGGAGAGGGTTAAGGTTAAATTAACGGAGGAGTTGAGGCCAATACTGGAGGAGGAGATATGGGGTTGAGGAGAGTTTGCGGATGGCGAGTGCCACATCGTGTATGAGACCAAGCCTTATTCGGCTAAAGGTAGTGTTTCGAGTGCACCTCACTGAGGCTGGGATTAGTCCCTTTTTTTGAGGTAGTGAAAGATTGGGTTCAAAAGTCAAACTTTAGCTCATATGTACAAAAATTGGACTTGAGCTGCAAAATAGAAAAAACAGCTTATGGCTTCCGATAATATCTACTTTATATTTATTTTAGCTTATTCCAGAAAATAAAAAAGGAATAGAAAACTGTATAAGTAATGGAAGTGGGTGTGTTTTAAACGTGAGGCACTAGAATTTAAAATTTGCAGACAAGCTTCAAAATTGCTCTTGATCATGAACTTGTTTCATGGTACCTTAAACATTCATTTATGCACAAATGGAAATATTGCCTCTACTTAGTGCATTTTCAAACTGTTTGCTGGATAATGGCAATCACTCAACAGGTTTGCTGAAAATTCGATGGTCGGTCATAAATTCTCCTCCGCTAACTCACATGTCTAGTTATATGGGAAAGGAAACAAATATACTCTCTATCTAGGCACACATTTTGTTAAATTGGAACTTCACTTTGATTTTTAAGACAGTCGGTCTTTGTTGGAAGACAAATTTCACACAACAGCATGATAACAATCATTCTCGGATATAATGTTTGCAAACTGCTCCTTAGCTATAAAACTATCAATGTAAATGAAAGAAGTGTGTGTCCTATTAAGAATTTTAAACCATTTCACACGTCTCGTCCATTCTCGCAATATAACAGTACATATATCCTACTCAATGCTCAGCTTCATAGTGGTCATGCAGAGCTTGTGATAATTCTTAATCAAGGGATTCAGGCAAGTGGAGAGAATTTTATCACACATCTGGTTGTGATTGTAGAAGATGGTAAGCATCAGGGAGTTGGTTAGTCGCCACAGAATTCCCAGACTCTGACCCGTTCTTGTAGCTACAGTATTTATGTGGCTGGTCCAGCTAAGTTTCTGGAAACTGCCAGGATGTTGCTGGTGGGAATTCAGCAATGATAATGCCGTTGAACATTAACGAGAGATGATTAGATTCTTTCTTGTTGGAGATAGTCAGTGCCTGTCGCTTGTGTGGTATGAATGTTGCTTGTCATTTATCATCCCCAGTCTAAATGCTGTCCAGATCTTTCTGCATGCGGCATGGATTATTTCAGTATCTGAGAAGATGTAAATGGTTCTGCAAACATCAGAAAACATCTGCAATTCTGACCTAAGGTGGAGTCAAGGCCATTGATAAAGCAGCTGAAGATGTTTGAGCCTAGGGCACTCTGAGGAACTCCTGTAGCGATATCTTGGGGCTGAGATAATGGTGTCCAAAAATTATCTTCATCTTCCTTTATACCAGGTATGACTGTAACGGGTAGAGAATTCTCTCCCCGAGTCTCACTTACCTCAGTTTTGCTAGGGCTCCTTAATGCCACATTTGGTCAAACACTGCTCTGATGTTTAGAGTAAGTCACTTACCTCTGGAATTCATTTCTTTTGTCAATGGTTGGTTCAAGGTGGTAATGAGATTAGAAGGCGAGTGGCCCTGGTGGAACTCAAACTGAGCATTTGTAAGCAGGTTATTGCTGAGTAAGTGCTACTTTCAAGGGCACTATCAAGCATCATGCATCACTTTGCTGAAAAGTGAAAGTAGACTGAAGGGGTGGTAATTGGCTGGATTGAATTGTCTTTCTTTTTGTGGACAGCACATAAAAGGAAACCTTCTTGATGAGACCATTGGAGTGAATTTTAACAAACTGCCCTGAGCGTAAAGCAGGTAAATCGGTCAGCCATTACAGAAACAGCAAATTTTTCATTACTATTAATTTTAGTACTCTCCACTAAGCTAGATGGGTGCAGCTGCCAATGCACTTAAAAAGCTGAGCATCATTATGGACAAAGCAGTCCATGCAATTGGCACCTCATCCACTCCCTCCACCACCAGTAGGTGTGTACCGTCTACAATAGGCTCTGCAGCATCTTCTTTGACAGCAACAGTGTGGTGAATTTGATTCACACCGGATTATAATCTGTATATACATGTGTCTGTATTGTAAGTGCAGTTGCACTACCTGTCCTCCAGGGGGAGTATCTCTGGGAATGCTCGAGTTGTACAGGGCTTCTCCCTTGGCTCTGCCCAGGACTCCTCCCCCGGAAGCTGCTGTATAAAAGATCAGTGCCACATGGTCAGCCGGCCAGTTCACCGAAAGTTCAATGGCCAATAGGCTGGCTCTGTTGTGAGTATATTAAAACCGCTATTCTAATCCTACAAGCACGTGTCCGTAGAATTGTTGGTTCCAACAAACACCCAAACTCGAAAGCTCCACCACTTATAAGAAAAAATACATTAAGTGCAGATAGGAATATCATCTCTCCTTAGTTCCCCAAACCGCATGACATCCTGACTTGTTCCTAGATTGCAATTTATCATTGCTTGGTTAAAATACTGGAACACCCTGTCTAACTGCTTTATGGAGCACAGTAAGAAGTCTTACAACACCAGGTTAAAGTCCAACATGTTTGTTTCAAACACTAGCTTTCAGAGCACTGCTCCTGCCTCAGGTGAATGACGAGGTATGTTCCAGAAACATATAGACAAATTCAAAGATGCCTGACAATGCTTAGAATGCGAGCATTTGCCGGTAATTGAATCTTTACAGATCCAGAGATCGGGGTAACCCCAGGTTAAAGAGGTGTGAAATTAAAGTAAGCAGGTAATTTAACCCTGCTTAGTTGCGGAGTAGATACATTTCCAAAAGCTAGAATTATCTGACGTCGCTGTGGTGAGTTCCTCCTTGGTGGATCTGCAAACCATTCAAACCGGAGTCTGTACGCTCTCCCCGTGTCTGCGTGGGTTTCCTCCGGGTGCTCTGGTTTCCTCCCACAGTCCAATGATGTGCGGGTTAGGTGGATTGGCCATGCTAAATTGCCCTTAGTGTCCAAAAGGTTAAGTGGAGTAACTGGTAGGGCAGCACGGTAGCATTGTGGATAGCACGATTGCTTCACAGCTCCAGGGTCCCAGGTTCGATTCCGGGTTGGGTCACTGTCTGTGCGGAGTCTGCACATCCTCCCCGTGTGTGCGTGGGTTTCCTCCGGGTGCTCCGGTTTCCTCCCACAGTCCAAAGATGTGCACGTTAGGTGGATTGGCCATTATAAATTGCTCTTAGTGTCCAAAATTGCCCTTAGTGTTGGGTGGGGTTACTGGGTTATGGGGGTAGGTTGGAGGTGTTGACCTTGGGTAGGGTGCTCTTCCCAAGAGCCGGTGCAGACTCGATGGGCCGAATGGCCTCCTTCTGCACTGTAAATTCTATGATAATCTATGAAACTGGAAGTGTGGGTTTGGGTAGGGTGCTCTTTCCAGGGGCCGGTGCAGACTTGATGAGCCAAATGGCCTCCTTCTGCACTGTACATTCTATCATTCTATGATTCATTGACTATGGCGGGACTGGAAAATTTCAGCCAAAGTCTTCATAATGATAACCATACCATATTAGTCCTTACAATTTTCTTGCTCTTCAAATTCTAGTTTTACCATAAGTGCGAGTTGCACTTAATTATCAAGATAGTTGGAAAGTGGAACTTCAAAAATGTAGACCTGTTAAAATTAATGTTTTCAGCACCAGATGTATTTCACCTATTTAAATTGTGCTCCTAAAGAAAACTTAATCATTCTGAATGATAAAGGAGAAAGGATTATTATTGCAGTGCAAACCTTTTCCTAGTCCTCTCAACATTGTGTCATGACAATGAGCAGTGCATTCCATTTTCCACTTTAGCGCTAGCAGCCTATTCAAACTGCAGACTGTGGGTGGTTTGTGCAGTGGCTCCATGCTGACTTGGAGCTGGTTGAGACTGCCAAAACTCATTTGACGTACAATCGTTGCAGCCAGCAGAGAAAGAGACTTTCATCTCTACAGTCTGAGCGAGTTTCAAGTTGTGAAGGTTAGACTTCAGCATTCACTCTACTGCCATCTACAAATACAGCTAAAGTGTTGAAGATGGTTTAAGTTCTGTGGAATTCTTAAACTGGAAGACAAATGGCAGAAAATATGGCTTGAGAAAAATATTAAAAGCAGTGTAACCATGAAAACTGATATGTGCATGCAAATTCCAATTCAAAACATCTATTGTAACGTGGCGTAAATTCATTTGAAACAATTCCTGCTTGTGACCTTACTAAACTGAATCTTAACCAGGGAACCTTATCCACACGTGGCAACAGAAGATATAACTGAAAATAATTGATAATAATGGGGGAGGAAAGGACCAACAGAGGTTTGAAGGAACTGTGCCAGATGATCCTAATAAAATATACGGTAAATATGTTTAATTACACTGCTACAGAGCAATTTTTAAACACAAAAGATAACCAAGGTCCAATACGATACGGGGCTTGTTTAGCACAGGGCTAAAGAGCTGGCTTTTAAAGCAGACCAAGGCAGGCCAGCAGCACGGTTCAATTCCCGTACCGTCCTCCCCGAACAGGCGCCAGAATGTGGCGACTAGGGGCTTTTCACAGTAACTTCATTTGAAGCCGACTTGTGACAATAAGCGATTTTCATTTCATTTCTATATTTTTTGGCAGTGCAAATTTCCAGAAAATATTTTATTGAAGCATTTGTAATTTTCAAATTAATTAATTAATTGACACTAATCAATATTTGTCCAGATTTTGTGGCAGTAATCAAAATCCATTCTTCAAAACCTTGGCCAAATTAGTTACATAAGTATATCTTTGTATGCAATATCATGCTATGAATAATGACACATTTTCAGAGGTAACAGGATGCACAAAATATTCAAAATGTATTAAATTCACCTCTGAAATTAACAATCGGTAAGTTTCATGGCAAAAATACTGGGTTATTAAGCCAGGAGGGCAGGATACTTTCATCCTGAAGTATTATTGGTGCAAAGTTAACCTTGTCTAAGGGGATGAAAGTGTTTTCTCTCAGATAGCGAAGTGAGTTCTGCCTGCTCAACCAGTTCAAAGTGTGTACAACACAAAACTCAGTTTGCAATCTCATCCGGTCATCTACTGGAGGTTGAGTGCTAAAAATACAAAGTAGCAAATTTAATGCCCAAAAAAAAAAGTCCCGTTTTGAGCGTGTGTAGCGGGGTCTCTGTTGGCTCCTGCTGCACGAAGAATCTTCCCGCTATCAAATGGGACACTGTCGTTTGTGGTCTCAGCGAGGAATGCCCTGCCAAGGCCGCACTTAACTCACATCCTACACTGATGAGCTCAGCTATCCTATGTGATGAAAACAAACTAGTATAATTACACATTATGTAAAGTATTTATTCCAAAAGTTTCTTTTCAAGCCTAAACTAACTTGTCTTTTTGCAATTCGCTAATTTACCTTAAGATAATTTGAAAAAAGCTTGCATTGATATTTTGGATCATCGGAGGTAAATATCGAGAAGCATTTGGAGCTCAGAATGCACAAACTGGAAACTCATGCAGCTGTTTAAAAACCAATCAATACTATTAACTAAAAGCATGTGAATGTTTTGAAATAACAAACATTTGTTGCAACACTTGTGCCACAGAAGTGCCAGGCAATGACCATTTCTAACAACAGAGGAACTAACCATTGCCCCATGACATTCAACATCATTATCAACGCTGAATCCCTCATTATCAACACCTTGCCGGTTACCATTGATCAGAAACTGAACTGGAGTGGCCATATAAATACTGTAGCTCCAAGAGCTGACAGGGACAGATTTTCAATGAAACGCAACATGTCTAGTACAGGGCCCCGACCAATGGGTGGGGGCTGCCGTCTGTCAGTCTGTTGACTGCCGGACCCGGTACTGCCTCACTCAAGACTCAGCTCAGCTGGAGTACAGATCAACATGGTCACACTATTAGCAAAGCATCCAATCAGAGGCTGATCAGCAGCAAAGGCAGAGCGAGGTCAACGTCCGAATGAGAACCAAAGAACGGGAAGGTAAGTAATGGTTGGCAGTATGAGGCAAGGCGTGGTGGCTGGCCATGAATAGAACAGTGTGGGGAAGCCAAGGTCAGCACTTGCAGCAGAGTGGAACCCCCCCCCCCCCCCACCCTGGGCCAGTAGCAGGCGCATGATGGCATAATGAGGACACAGCGTGGGGAAGCAGAGCGTGGTGCCGATGGCAGAGCGGAGGTGTCTAGGCCAGCAGCAAGTGTGAAATGTCCCGAGGCGAGGGAAGATATAACTGAAAATAATTGGTAATAATGGGGGAGGAAAGGACCAACAGAGGTTGACGAATGGCGAGTACACAGCATAGGTGAGGCAGGTTGTCTCAAGGACCCCAGTGCAGTGAGAATGGCAGTGTGAGGAGATAGGGGGAAGGGAAACACTGAGGGGATGGTGTGTGTTTGGGTCTGTGTGGGGGTGGGGAGGGGGGGAGAAGGAGTGTGTATGAGGGGTAGGGTTGCAGGGAGGAAGAATGTGTGAAGGGATTGCGGGGAGGGAGAGTTTGAAGGAGGATGGTGGGGAGGGAGAGTTTGTGAGGGGGGAATGGGCAGGGGCAGGGGGAGAGTAAAGCGAGTGTTGGATTGAAATCCATGGTCAGAAACACAACTTCAAAGTGAAAACATGAATCCCATTTGCTCAGAGCTAGAACCTGATAAAAAAAATTGGGATTGACTGTGCAAATGCAGCAACATTATCAATCAATCTGGCAGTCAGAAATGCAGAAAAAATGAAGGCGAGGCAAGAGGATAAAACTAAGCAAAAAGACAGTTCAAGAAGGCAGCTTGCTGCCACCTTTCAAGACAATTAAGGATGGGCAATAAATACTGGCCTAGCCAGTGACACCCACATCCAGTAAATTATTCTAAAAATAATCAACATACTACTTCTTTTAAAATTGACTATTTTGATGAACAGAAAAAAATCACTTCCACTACAAAATGTGACATACTCTTCTTTACCATGTCCTTTTTGTGAACTAATGTAGGACATCAGTTCACGCATCAAGAAAAAAAATGTAATCAAGAATTCAAAAGAAAACTGATTGCAGCTAATGCTCATTTCTAGCTTTTCAAAATCTCACTGAATAAATAGGAACATATTTTAGAATTCTGTCAGTATATTGTGACTATTGAACAAAATTACTATCAACTTTCCACAGCTCGAAATGGAAGTGGTGTATTTCAGAAACACCCTCCCCCTATCCCAGACTTCAACAATTTAACTGCCAACAAGTGTATTTGCAAGGTTAAGTGGTCTGCTGCTGGAATATATTTGTCAACTTAAGGTATTTATCAAGCTATTTATATGTGAAGACTGAGTTAGATATCACACTTCCATTAACTAATATCATTTCACATAATCTAAATGGTGCACTAACATTATATCAAACAATAAGCACTAGCCAAGGCTGTCATGAAGTGTATTAAACAACTACCTAGTTTTCATTTTCCAATGAATTCCATTTTATTTGCAGCGGAGTGCCTAAAAGCACATCATAAATCTAATTGTTACAGGAAAGCGTATGCTCTGCAGATCACAACTTCAAACGCATGGTTTCAATGACAGATGAATTCAGAGTGTTCCCTTCCCCCGTTGCTTCTTGCAAGCAGATTTTAAAAAATGTCTTCAACATGTAAACATTATCATTTAGCAATCAGAGAAAAATCCTGCCTTCAATTTCCAGCAGCAATAAACCACAGGCACCTATAATATTTTGACTATGTCCCCAGTTGTGTTGTGCCCAGTTTTCACTCTGATCCGTTTATTTCATAGAGCAGACTGTTCAGCAGATGTCACTAAATGCCATGCAAAGCAAATTATAAACTACGCAAGCAAATAACTCTACAGAGGCTGAGAATGATTGAAACTGGGTATTTTTTCCAACTTAAGATACCAAGTTATTTGGCTTAACACTTACCAACTTCAGCTAGTTTTATAGATTATGTTTGCTTTACTTCTGCTCTGCCTAAGCAGGTTTTGTGAGGTTGCAACATTAAGGTTACAGCCAACCAGGGTTTTAACAATGGGATAAAGTACAAGGAGCTCATTAAAGCTTGGAGGAACAGCAAGACACTCCAACCAACTCTAATATTCCTAATTCAAACACAAATTCTGTATGAGGATCACTATTAAAGACAAACATGTGGGGCAACATTTTCTATTGATAAACATGAACTTGGAGTTATTTTCACCTGCTTATTTTATTTTAATGACTTGTTAATTCAGAATTATTATTTCAATCCAAGAATAACAATGGCTATTAGCCACCAAATCAAAATCATAGTTTATATATAACTGCATATCAATATGCATCAACGTGCTTACAAACACTACACTTTACAAGTACTCCATTGGCAGTCAAGTGCTTCGGGCCATCATGAGGTTGGGGTAGTTACTACATAAATGCAAATCTTTATTTCTATGAATATCTAACAAAATTGGATGATAGCTAAGTTTGGATTTTATTGCACTTATGAAAGAAACAAGTTTAAGAATTGAAACACATGGCTGACAAATTATATTACTTGCCTATATTAATACAAAACAAATATATTCCAAATTGATTTTAAATAATATAAGATCACAAAAATATGCTGAATTCAGTCCAGTAGTTATGGCTATCCACTAGAGGGCAGGACAGTTCACAATCTGTTTGACAGTTACCTTAGCTTACTTTGGTCAAAGCCATGTTCCAAATCTGCATTAGTTTAAACATGGGGAATGCAAATAAAGTCTTGAAGGAATTGAATATTAGATGCTTCTTTTAGCCAATTGTGAAGTTACAAGTATACAAGTTCAATTTGGGGAATCATTAGTAGAATAAAAACAGTTGCTAATCCTAAAACCAAATAGCTTTTCTTTGTAAAGATAGTGGTGAAGATCTCTAGAGGACAGCTAAGGAATGATTAAAGGTAGACATAAACATAACAGACACAAACATAAACTTCCCTTTCCTAAAATCCATGTCAAGTGGAGGAGAGAGAAGAGAGCATGCACAATGAAGAGATAGAGACTGAGAAATCGATAAGATTGAGAATAATACAGACCAGAAGAGGACAAAGGAAAAAAAGTGGAAGTGTAATCCTGAATCTACTCCAGTCTGATTACCTATTCAGTTGTTTGACCAAAATAGTTAAAATTGATGCATGGACAAAGTTAGCATCTTAACTGTTGCTAAAGTTTTGCTGTCAGGTGCTATCTGGTTGAATCTGAAAAGCTTTGCGCACTGTAACTTCGATTTACGACACTAAATAGATTGAATTGCAACAGAAGAGTCCATTTATACTGTTGTCAACAGTAGGCCAAAGTTACTGACAAAATAAATAAGTCGCTATTAGTGTTGTTCGAGATAATGTGCATCGCCAAAAGTAGCAAATGCTAGTCTGTGCCTTTGTCAGCAACCAATGTTTGTTATTAGAGGCCCAGCTGACTGGAAGGGAGAGAGGCTAAAATGCGCAGGTCTTCAAAGAAGCTTTACCTTTGCTGTGCTTCACTGATTTTCTCAAAAAAGGTTTTCCTTTTGTGATATTTAAAAAAGCATTAACAGAGTTTGGACATATGCAGCTGTTTAAACATGGATCAATTGAAGTACATCACTAAATTTCATTGCAAAAGCTACTCCAATATAACCACACATACAAAATTCATAAAATGTCAGAGGTGAGCAACTCACCCATCTGCCACAACAAAATTAGCACTAGAATAGTAAGTAACTTGCAAGAGTTTGTGCACTGGAACCATTTTGTGCAGTTTAAAAAAAGGCTTGCATTAAAATGATGTTTTTCACCACCTGCAAATTGACCAAATTATCTGTTTCATTGACATTGATTGTGGGATAAATATTGGCCAGGACAATAATGTGTTTTAATGCACATATATTATTCCTGATCACACACTTGCAACTGCTTGGCCCAGGACCTCAAGAAACCTCAGAGAGTCGTGAACACAGCCCAGTCCATCACACGAACCTGCCTCTCATCCATTGACTCCATTACACCTCCCGCTGCCTGGGGAAAGCGGGCAGCATAGTCAGAGACCCATCCACCCGGCTTACTCACTCTTCCAACTTCTTCCATCGGGCAGGAGATACAGAAGTCTGAGAACACGCACAAACAGATTCAAAAACAGCTTCTTCCCTGCTATCAGACTCCTAAATGACCCTCTTACGGACTGACCTCATTAACACTACATCCCTGTATGCTTCATCCGATGCTGGTGCTGATTAGTTACATTGTGTACCTTGTGTTGCCCTGTTATGTATTTTCTTTTATTCCCTTTTCTTTCCATGTACTTAATGATCTGTTGAGCTGCTCTCAGAAAAATACTTTTACTATACCTCGGCACACGTGACAACAAACAAATCCAATTCATTCCAACACTTCATGTTGATCTCGGGTTAAAGAAACGAGTAAGATGGACAATATTGGTAAAAGTGGAAAATTAGAGAATCACAGAAAATACAGTGCAGAAGAGACACATCGAATCTGCACTGACACAAAAAACACCTGACCGACCCACCTAATCCCATTTGCCAGCATTTGGCCCATAACCTTGAATGTTATGTGCCAAGTGTTCATCCAGGTACTTTTTAAAGAATGTGAGGCATCCCGCCTCTATACCCTCCCAGGCAGTGCATTCCAGACAGTCACCACCCTCTGGGTAAAAATGATTTTCCTCACACCCCTCCTAAACCGCCTCTTCAACTAAGGGGAACAGCTGCTCCCCATCCAACCTGTCCATGTCCCTCATAATCTGGTATGCCTCGATCAGGTCTCTGCTCCAACGAAAACAAACTAATCCTATCCAATTTCTCCTCATAACTTAAATGTTGCATCCCAGGAAACATCCTGGTGAATCTCCTCTGCACCTCCTCCAGTGCAATCACATCCTTCCTATAATGTGGCGACCAGAATTGCCCACAGTACTCCAGCTGTGGCCTCTCAAAGTTTTATACAACTCCAACATGACCTCCCTGCTTTTGTAATCTATGTCCCAGTTGATAAAGGCAAGTGTCCCAGGTGCCTTTTTCACAAACTATTAACCTTCCCTTTCGCGTTCAGACGATCTATGGACAAACACACCAAGGTCCCTTTGTCCCTCGGAACTTACCAGTGTCATGCCATCCACCGAGTACTTCCTACTCAAATTACTCCTTCCAAAGTGAATTGCCCCTCACTTTTCAGGATTAAATTCCATCTGCCCCTTATCTTCTATTTTGACCATCCTGGCTATATCCCTGTAACCCAAGATACCCAACCTCACTGTTAACCATCCGGCCAATCTTTGTGTCATCCACAAACTTGCTGATTCTACCCCCCCCCCCCCCGCCCCACACACACACACACACACACACACACATACACACACACACACACACACACAGTCATCTGTCGTTTATATAAATGATGGATAATAGGGGACCCAGCACAGATCCCTGTGGTACGCCACTGGACACTGGCTAAAGAGACTAAAGCAATCGTCTGCCATCACCCTCTGTCTGCTACAACTAAACCAATTTTGAATCCACTTTATCAAATTACCATGTATCTCATGTGCATTTGCCTTCTTTATAAGTGTCCCATGTGGGACCTTATCAAAAGCTTTGCTGAAATCCATGGGTTTCAGGAAAAAGAAAGATGCATAGGGAGCCTTATTGTTTAAATTATTTCCCCAAATTCGACTCTCAGTTTGGTATAATCAGAAGTTACAATCTTCTATCATTTCAGAAATGGTGGTATGCTCTGTGGTTAATTCAGGACAATATAGACATGATGGACAGAACAATCTAAGTTTTAATATTAAAAACAAGATAGTTCTATCTGACCTTGTAAATCGATGTATTAAGGTTATCACTGAAATAAGGGAATGTTTCAGAATACTTTTGATTATCAATATTGATTGTGCGAGGAACAAGTAGCTTAAAAGGCACAGTCAGGTAAGGCACCATCTCCCCTTTAGCTATGCAAATATCTTCTTTAATATACATGTAATTTCCTAACCGAGCACGTCATATTAGTCGAGGGTAAAAGGAGACTTTAATAATATTAAGGGATCCTGCACAGATGGTAGGACGAGGCTCAGCATTTTGTAGCATTTAGAAAATTTGACATATTACTACTTAAAGACGGGATAAAATAACAAACATTGAATTTGTTTTTAAAATATTTTAACAGAATAACAATTCATTATCTGATACCAAGATATTTTATCCAGTAAAACTGAATTTAGAAATATCTAGATTAATAGAGATGAATATTTATTGCCCTTACAATAAATTATTTAGAGAGGGTAGAGATTATCATTTCGTATTCATATTTTAAATATTTAGACTAATTATTGGTTAATGGTGTCCATGTCATGTAGGTTACCATTGTTCTAAAATTAACTTTCATTTTTGATTAACAATGCTTCTCCTCTGATTTTTGAAGAAGTTTAGCATTTATTCCAATACAATTTCCTGGCTTGAAATCAGACCACACACAAACTAAATGAAGCATCATTGCAATATAAAATTGTATGTTGGATGCTATCTCTTTGTACTCCTTACAAATACACAAATGGCTAAGAATTATAGCTTTTCATAGAACTAAATCCTCTTTAAATACACTATAAGTCAGGGCCTTTTATCGAGAAGTGACTGGTTCAGTATGATGGGGTTTAAATTTTGAGAATAAATATTAATATAATGCTTCAATGCAATGCTTCAGTGTAAAACCTCTGCAGATGTGTCTGGGCAAAGACAATGTTGGTTATTTCACTTAATGGTTTGCACAGTTTTCTCTTGTAGCCATTTCCCTGCAAAACAGATATACCACTTTGGAGACTGTTGAGAGGAAAGCAGCAACAGCCAACTCCAGGATGGTATGTTGTCTCCCTGGTGCCAGGGTCAAGGATGTCTCAGGCAGTTACAGGACATTGTGGAAGGGGTGGGTGAACAGCCAGTGTCCGTGGTACACATTGGTACAAACGACATTGGCAAAAAAAGGATGAGGTCCTAAAAGCAGAATATAGTGAGTTAAGAAGAAAGTTGAGAAGTCGGACCTCAAAGGTAGCGAGCTCAGGATTATTACCAGTCCCAAGTCTAGTCAGAGTAGAAATAGCAGGATATATCAGATGAATACATGGCTGAAAGGATGGTGTGAGGAGGAGGATTTCAGATTCCTGGGGAATTGGGGGTTCTGGGGGATGTGGGACCAGTACAAACTGGACAGGGTACACCTAGACAGGGCAGGGACTGATGTCCTCGGGGGAATAATTACTAGAGTGGCTGGGGAAGGTTTAAACTAAAATATCAGGGGGATGGGAACCTGTGCAAGGAATCAGACGAGGGGGAGTCAAGGACAAAAACAAAAGACAGAAAGGGGAATAAATAAATAAATAATAAATAAAATAATAAAAGGCTGAGAAACCAAAGGCCAGATTCAAACAGGGCCATAGTGAACAATAGTGGGAACAGGACAGGTAATGTCAAAATGACAAGCCTAAAGGCTTTGTTCCTTAATGCGCGGAGTATTCGCAATAGAGTGGATGAATTAATCATACAAATAGATACAAACAGGTATGATATTGTTGGGATTATGGAGACATGACTGCAGGGTGATCAGGGATGAGAACTAAACATCCAGGGGTATTCAGGTTTTAGGAAGGACAGACAAAAAAGAAAAGGTGGTAGTGTTGCATTGCTGATTAAAGAGGAATTTAATGCAATAATGAGGAAGGATATTAGCTCTGACAATATAGAATCTGTATGGGTAAAGATGAGAAACACCAAGGGACAAAAAACGTTAGTAGGAGTTGTATATAGACCCCCAAAATTGTAGTGGTAATGTTGGGCATGGCATTAAACAGGAAATTAGATGCATGCGATAAAGGGACATCTGTAATTATGGGTGATTTTAAACTGCATACAGATTAGCAAATTAACCACAATACCGTAGAGTTCCTGGAGTATATACGGGATGGTTTTCTGGAACAATACATTGAGGAACCATTTGGAGAACAGGGCATCCTAGACTGGGTATTGTGCAATGAGAAAGGAATCATCGGCATCTAGTTGTGTGAGACCCCTTGGGATGAGCGACCATAACATGATAGATTTCTTTATTAAGATGGAGAGTGACATAGTTGATTGAGACTAGGGTCCTGAATCTTAATAAAGGAAACTACAATGATATGAAGCACAAGTTGACTATGATGGATTTGGAAACGTTACTGAAACGGGTGATGGTGGATAGGCAATGACAAACATTTAAGAAGCGCATGGGTGAACTGCAACCATCTGTTTATTCCTGTCTGGCACAAAAGGAAATGGGAAAGGTGAGAAATTAGATCCAAGGAAGAAGCAAACAAATTGGCCAAGAAAAACAACATACCTAAGAATTGGGAGCAGTTTAGAATTGAGCAAAGGAGGACCAAGGGATTGATTAAGATGGGGACAATGAAATACGAGGACAAGCATTTCGGGAACATAATAACGGACTGTAGAAGTTTCGATACGTATGTGAAGAGAAAATGGTAGGTGAAGACAAATGTAGGTTCATTACAGTCGAAAACAGGGAAATTTCCAATGGGGAACAAAGAAATGGTTGACCAACGAAATACATACTTTGGTTCTGTCTCCACGGAGGACACAAACAAGATGCCAGAAATGTTGGGGAACACAGGGTCTAGTGAGATGGAGGAACTGAAGGTCAGTATTAGTGGAGAAATGGTGTTGGGGAATTGGTGGGATTGAAGATTTATAAATCTCCAGGGCAACCCCAGGATTACGTCTCAATAAAAGGCCCTGACTTATAGTGTACTTAAAAAGGATTTAGTCAATGAAAAGCTATGATTCTTAGCCACTTAAGGTTTTGTATATTTATTAACAGTACAAACAAATATTGTGATAATATCTCATTTAGTTTGTGTGTGGTCTGATTTCAAGCGAGGAAATTGTATTGGAATAAATGCTAAACTTCTTCAAAAATGAAAAGAAAAGCATATAATCTACATCTCAGGGTACTTGATGAAGTGGCTGAGAAATAGTGACTGCATTGGTGGTCATCTTCCATGATTCTATAGGCACTGGAACAGCTCTTACAGATTGGAGGATAGCTAATGTAACCCCACTATTTAAAAAGGGAGGCAGAGAGAAAACAAGGATTTATAGTCCAGTAAGCCTGATCTCGGTCATGGGAAAATTCCAGAATGCATTACCAAAGATTCTACATCGTGGCACTTGGAAAACAGTGACAGGATTGGGCAAGTCAGCATCGATTTATGAAAGGAAAATCATGTTTGACAAATTTACTGGAATTCTTCAAGAATATAATTGGTAGAGTTGATAAGAGGGAGTCAGTGGATGTGGTTTATTTGGACTGGCAGAAGGCTTTTGACAAAGTCCCACATAAGAGATTATTGTGTAAAATTAAAGTGGATGGTATTAGGAGTAGTGTATGTATTGAGATGGATTAAAAAAGGGTTGGCAGACAGGAAACAGAGTATGCATAAACGGGTCTTTTTCCAAATGGCAGGCAGTGACTAGTGGTATTGCAGGGATCAGTGCTGGGACCCCAGCTATTTACTATATATGAATGATTTAGATGAGGGTAACTAAATGTAATATCTCCAAATTTGCAGATAACACAAAGCTGGGTGGGAGGGTGAGCTGTGAGGAGGATGCAGAGATCCTTCAGTGTGATTTGGTCAAGTTGAGCAAGTGGGCAAATGAATGGCAGATGCAGTATAATTTGGATAAATGTGAGGTTATCCATTTTGGTAGCGAAAATGGGAAGAAGATTATCTGAATGGCCATAAGTTAGGATAGGGGAATGTCTCTACACTCGGGGGCTTCGAGTCCCTCCACATTAATAAAATCCGTCTCTGGGCTACTAGGGAGGCAAAGGCCAAGACGTCGGCCTCTTTCGCCCCCTGAACTCCCGGATCTTCTGACACTCCAAAGATCGCTATCTTTGGACTCGGCACGACCCGTGTGTTAAGCACACTGGACATTGCCCTCGCGAACCCTTGCCAGAACACTCTAAGCTCCGGGCATGCCCAAAACATGTGGACACGGTTTGCAGGGCTGCCCTTGCACCTCATACAACTGTCTTTTACCCCAAAAAACTTGCTCATTCTTGCTGCCGTCATGTGTGCTCGGTGGACCATCTTAAATTGAATTAGACTGAGTCTGGCACATGATGAGGAGGAATTAACCCTGCCCAGGACCTCTGCCCACAGACCCGCTTCCAACTCCTCACCTAATTCCTCCTCCCACTTGCCCTTGAGCTCCTCCACCGGGGTTTCCTCCGCCTCCTGTAGTTCCTGGTAGATATCCGACACCCTCCTCTCCCCACCCAGGTGCCGGAGACCACCCTGTCCTGTATCCTCAGTGGCGGCAGCGTCGGAAAGGCCACTACCTGTTTTTTCAGGAAGGCTCGTACTTGCAGATATTTAAAGGCATTTTCTGGTGGCAGATTAAATTTGTCCTCTAGCGCTTTCAAACTGGGAAAGCTTCGGTCTATGAACAGATCTCCCATCCTTCTGATGCCTGCCCTCTGCCAGCTCTGGAACCCACCATCAATCCTACCCGGGACAAACCTGTGGTTATTGCACATCGGGGTCCAGACTGACACTCCCTCCACCTTCTTGTACCTCCTCCATTGTCCCTAGATCCACAGTGTCGCCACCACCACCGGACTTGTGGAGTAACGGGTCGGCGAGAACGGCAAAGGAGCCGTTATCACAGCTCCCAGACTAGTACCTTTACATGACGCCGCCACTAGCTGCTCCAACGCTCCCCCTCTCCCTCCCCTCCCTGCATCGCCCACTTCCTAATCATAGCTATATTGGCCACCCAGTAGTAGTTGCAAAGGTTCAGCAGCGCCAGCCCACCCCACCCCCCCGTTTGTGCTCCAACAGCGATGTCCTTACTCGCGGGATCTTATTCGCCCACACAAAGCCTGTAACGATCCTATTCACCCGCTTAAAAAAGGCCTTAGGGATGAAGATAGGGCGGCACTGAAAGACAAACAAAAAACTGTGGAGGACAGTCATTTTCACGGTCTGCACCCTCCCTGCCAGTGACAGCGGGAGCATGTCCCACCTTTTGAAGTCCCCTTCCATTTGTTCCACCAACTGGGTCTGAGCCTGTTCAGGGCATCCCATTTCCTGGCCACCTGTATACCCAGGTAACAAAAACTTTTCCCTACCATCCTGAGCGGCAGCTCTTTCAGTCTCTCCTCCTGCCCCTTGGCCTGGATCACAAACAACTCGCTCTTTCCCATGTTCAGATTGTACCCTGAAATACTACCAAAATCCCTCAGGATCCGCAGAACCTCCCCCATCCCCTCTACAGGGTCCGAAATGTACAGGAGCAAATCATCCGCGTATAGTGAGACCCGATGTTCCACCCCCACCACCCCCCACCCCGAACCAGTCCCCGCCAGTTCCTCAAGGTTCTCAGCACCATAGGTAGTGGTTCTATAGCTAGGGAAAATAGTAACGGGGAGAGGGCACACCCCTGGCTCGTTCCCCGGTGAAGCTCGAAGTACCTCGATCTCAGCGGGTTTGTACTTACACTTGCTACAGGCCCTGGTACAGCAATTTCACCCAGCCAATAAAGCCCTCACCAAACCCGAATCTCCCCGGCATTTCCCACAGGTACTCCCACTCCACCCAGTCAAAGGCTTTCTCTGCGTCCATCGCTGTTACCACCAACGCCTCCCCTCCCTCTGAGGGCATCATAATAATATTTAAAAGACTCCAGACATTGGTATTGAGTTGTCTGCTTTAACAAACCCAGTCTGGTCTTCCTCCTTTTTAAGATCAGCAAAGCAGCCCCGAAGGAACTCCTGTTGCTCCTGTGCCCTCTGCGCCCATGCATCCTGGTCTGTACCGGCCGCCATGCCGTGCCTCGTCGCCCGCTTCTGTCTGTTGGGACTTAAACGCGTCACCCGGCCACTCCTGGTCCAGCTATCCATACGACAGAGAGGGAATCCTTTTGGCAGTGTTCGCTTCACTAATCTGCCCCAAAAAGTCCATGAAAACTCCTGAAAAAGGCCCGAGAGTCTGTTCCAGACGGGAGCTGCCGAATGCGCAACCTACTGCTCCATGGTCGCCACTGGAAGTCTCGTCACCGCTTTTTCAATGGCCTTGGCAAGATCTTTTCACAGTTGTTCCTTCTGCTGCTGGAATTCAGCTTTAATAAAGGCCCTCAAGTCAGCTTGAAGCCTTTAAGCTTGCCCTTCCCCTGCCTGCATGCTGGAAGAGGCTTGTGTCTTTGCTGCAGCTCCAGCCAAAACTTTCACTCTTTCTGCCGGGTCAGGTAACCAAGAGACATACCATTCCTGGGGGAAAGTGCTCCTCCAACATTCACCTACATCTTTTCATCAAAATTCCACCCTGTCTTGATTAAAAAAGAGCTCTTTTCTGTAACCTTGAGCGGGAGCTGCCTTGTGTGTGACCACTTACTCCATGGTCCACACCGGAGTGGAGGTCCTATGTTTCTATATAGTAGATACACGACTCGGTTAAGAATAATAATGTTTGGATATTGAATACCTTTTGGGAAATCAGTGATAGCATGGACTATGTAAAACTTGGCAGAGTAAAGCTGTCTCTGCTCTGGCCAAGCAATGTACCTTAAGTCCAACCTCAGAAGATTATCCTGACAACATTCATGAGACCTCTGGCACACTAACCATTCCGTTTACTCTCTGAACAAGATTAATTATTTAGAAAACTGAGCCAAAATCAACTCAGAGCAATTTGAGATTATCCAGAAAAGTTAACAAAGAACAGAGCAGAGACTAACAAACTCAGAAATGGAGGAAAAGGGTTAACAGAGTAATTCTGTATTTTATCGCAGATAAAATTGCAGTTCTGAGGCTAATTTTGATGTTTGAACAGCACTGTTAGGATAATGTTTGTGTCAGTAACATTGACATCTATGTACTTCAGTACGATTCAATTCAGTGTCATCATCTACTTTGAAAAATCAAACAGCATTAGCTCTTAATGACAGATTCTCTTGTGCTTCTAGTTAAAAATACCTCCAATTGTTGGCTTGCACCATGCTTCATCCTGGAGTGTAACACTTTCAAACTTAGATGTGCAACATTCAACAAGAGATTGATGGCAAAGCACCACTATCTAACTGATTGCTAGCAGAATGAATCTAACTTGATTAGTAATGAATATTCCCACCTTTAAGCTATCTGAACACCTTTCGAGTTCTACAAGTAATCAACCCAGAATGTAATAATTATGTTTATTAAAGTTCAAATTCACAATCAAAGGCTACTGTAGGTCATACCGCTATTCACATATTAAGGATAAAGTTTGCAAAAATATGGATGTGAGAGGCCAGTCAACCCATCTAACTCAAGCTTCCATGAAAATGCATTGAGCCAATAAGACAATCTTTTTACCAGACAGACAGTCTTACTGCTTTCGAAAGTTTATCCACAGAAAGAAGCATCTCTGAATTTACTGATATGTTACACAAATTGTTGCAACCAAAACTAATGAGAAGATAGCTTGGTTATTGACAACTTATTTTGATGTGCTAATTTTAGATATTCGCAAGTACTTGAGATAGAAATATAATAAAACATTTAATAGAGATAGTTTTGAGGTTTTAAAAAATGTCAATGTTCAGTTATTACTGCAAAGGAATTGAACTCCTACACAGATAACTTTTGACATTTCTTGGGGAGCTTAATAAGATGGAAGAGAATTTGCACCTGAAGAGTATGTGTACTCCTACAGTTTGACACTAGCTGTTAGCAAAAATACACTCTTCTAAATTTATTCCGAATATCTAATTTCCCTACCTGACCTTAATACTTGGGTAACTTTAAGTAAAGCAGGTAAGACATTTTCTTGGTATAATTCCATTCTTACAGAGAGAGTATCACTTAAGTCGTTAAATGTTGCATTACATATATTAATTGAAGCCTACTTGTGACAATAAGCGATTATTATTATTATTATAAAATCTGAACTAAATTTTCCACTTAACTGCATTCTCTCCAAGTCACTCAATCCTTTCATTCCCAAGCAATGTATATAAATGTCTCTTTAAACATTTCCACTACCTGGTTCAATGGCCTTTACGGTAAACTTAAACAAAAATTTCATTATCCTTTGGATGCAGAATATACTGCCTAATTTCCCCCTTTTATTCCCATATGTCTCTTGATATTTCAAGTTTTCCCAAGAAAGAACAGTCTTCCAAAAACATCAAATTTTCCTGAGCTATGGCAGTTGTCAATTATTGCTTTTGCACCTGTAATTGCATGCAAATTGAAATAGTTTCACAATAATAATAATAATTTTATTGTCACAGATAGGCTTACATTAACACTGCAATGAAGTTACTGTGAAAAGCCCATAGTCGCCACATTCCAGCATCTGTTCGGGTACACAGAGGGAGAATTCAGAATTCTCAGCTGTTAGGGGAATTGAAGTGAATTGGGGGAGCTGACAGACATCCCAGCATTATTGCTTTGCCGCTACTTTATTGTGTTTGAAAACTCAATTACATACACTATAATTTTATGAAGCTCAAATGGAAGATCCTATTAATCCATACGTGTAATTGCATTTTCCTAATGCAGATTTTACTGCTCAGTCACATGCAATTGACCTGCAGCGATATAGAAGACTAAATGGTATTTAATACAAGTAACACCTTCAATCAACATTTTCAACAACCATTGGCAGCACGGTGGCACAGTGGTTAGCACTGCAGCCTCACGGCGCCGAGGTCCCAGGTTTGATGCCGGCTCTGGGTCACTGTCCATGTGGAGTTTGCACATTCTCCCCGTGTTTGCGTGGGTTTCACCCACACAACCCAAAGATGTGCAGAGTAGGTGGATTAGCCATGCTAAATTGCCACTTAATTGGAAAAAATGAATTTATAAAAAAAAATGTTTTTAAACAACCTTAGGGCAGCACGGTAACACAAGTGACTAGCATTGTGGCTTCACAGCGCCAGGGTCCCAGGTTCCATTCCCCGCTGGGTCACTGTCTGTGCAGAGTTCCACATTCTCCCCGTGTCTGCGTGGGATTCCTCCGGGTGCTCCTGTTTCCTCCCACAGTCCAAAGATGTGCAGGTTAGGTGGATTGGCCATGATAAATTGCCCATAGTGTCAAAAATGGTTAGGAGGGTTTATTGGGTTTCGGGGATGGGTGGAAGTGAGGGCTTAAGTGGGTCGGTGCAGACTCGATGGGCCGAACGGCCTCCTTCTGCACTGTATGTTCTATGAAATAAAAGAAAGTAGGACTTGAATTTATAGACCTTTCAGGAACTCAGGATGTCCCCAAAGTGCATTACAGCCAACGGAGCACTTTTTTCTTCAAGCGTAGTCATAGTTATAACGCAGGGAGACTCAGTAATCAATTTGTGCATGTGAGCTCCCATGAAAATTAATTAGAATAAGGCATAAACAATGGGTAAGACACAGAGCTAATAACACCCACAAACAAATATAATCAGTACATTTCATAATATCGTAGATTTTGTCATTCATGGAGTGCGAACACATCCAGCAGACTAATACTCTGATAAATTCTGTCACCTTCATCCATTTTTACTCTAAAAAGGCTATATGACAAACATCTTCAGCTGATTTCCTTTAAAATTACCCAAAACTCTCCAAAACAAATCAGTACTCAACTTTCCCTGGAACATTTCTGCAAGGTGCATCTGAAAAAACAATATTTCCAAAAATCAAGAAAAAAAAGAATGGCCAAGCTCCCTAATGTACACCAGCCATTGATTTAAAAAATATATATTCTGTCCTACTGGGGATACTATAGTTCTTGCAGTATTATTTATTTTATGTTACATAGGGGGAGACAGTGAATCACTGTCAACTCTGGTTATGGAAGAAAATGCAGAACTATGTTCTGCTGTTTACTTACACAAGATAATGGGCTGGATTCTCCAATGCCCGATGCTGGCAGCCAGAATTGTGATCAGGAGGAGAATATCGTGTGGAGCAAAAATCGGGATTCTCGCCCGGTGCCGTGTGCGCCCCACGGCAGCAGTGCCATGCAAATACGTAATTTGCATGGATTTGACTGCGATTGACGGGTTGGATACCAGATGCTCCACCACTCCTCAATGCTCCACCTCTCTCAGGTGGGAGCCACATGGGTGTGAATTGTTGCAAGTATTTAGGAGATGGACTGGGCGCTTTGGTGTTGAGGGGGAGGAAGAAGGTAAGAAAACTCTCAAACCTTTCTGGTCATTCTGGGGAGTGTCTACATAGGCCGTAGGGAGAAGTGGGGAAATACTTGGTGCGAAGTCTGTGCACTAGGGGTGTGCCCCTCAGTATCAGGGTAGCCTGACAGCCATTGCTGCAATGTGTCAGTAAAACCCACCCCTTTTCTGAAACGTTCAGGTTCCTGGCTGTTCACACTCCTGGTTGCTCACTGTATTCTGCATATGCTCAGAGAGCTTCTGGTCATGGGGGATCACACCCAACCTAGCCCTTTAGAAACCCTCAGCAGTATCAACGGGATGGTGTGGCCATGCTCAATTGACAGCCGACAAGATGTTGGCACCCCTCCATGCACTCCTTAGAAGCACAGCCCCTTAGCACAGGAAACAGGGAATAGCTGAGCTCACCCCCAACAAAGGACTCCTGCACCATGCCCACTGGAACCCTCTCTGGCACGCAGCCCCTCTCAGAGTAGAAGCCTCACCAGTGACACCATCATCTAGTCCACCCCTCAGGATCATGAGATAGCTCTAAGCACTGCATGTCCACCGCACTCCTGATTCCATCCATCCAAGCAGAGAACCGTTATAATGACTCCCATATAGTATCCAGGATCATTATTGAGCAGCGCATATGCTTGCTCTAGATGCGCTTTTGATGCCTGGAGCACTCTGGTTGGGTGCTCATGTATAGCCCGGAGAGTTTCTCAAGCGTCATGGTGGCCTGCTGCGTCCTGCACAACATTGCGCAGCAGAGTAGTGACATGCTGGAAGAGGAGGCAGGCCTCATCTGACGAGGAGGCTGAGGAGGGTGTCTATGAAGACCCGGACATGGAGCCGGAGGTGTCACGGTAGGCTGCCCAATGTGTGATCCAGTACCGTTGCATGTGACAAAACCTCATCAACTCCTGATTTCCATACAGAATTCCCCCATCCCCGGAACCTCCCATCGCTTCCCTGTTCCTCAGTTCTTCACTCAACCTTCCCCATCCTTTCACTCCTTCCCACTACCATTGCACCCTCCCCCACCCCCTTCCTAGGGTCCAATCAGCATCACCACAGGGTGTAGGCCCTGGGTTGGCAGTATCAGCGGGTCTTGCCCACAGGACGGAGGAATCTTTGAACCTTAGTTTATGCTCCTGTATTGTGGTGATTCTCTGATTACTTTTGTTTTTCATCAATCACCGTGATTGCACTGGCTAGTACTTTGTGAGCTAGAAACCTGATCATAGGTTTGGTAAACATTTTTCATTCAGTATCATGCCTGCAATCTGTAAGACTCTCAGGATTGCTCTGTCTCTGCGATCACACTTTTCTCTTGTGGATCTATGCATATGTATGCCATCCAAATGACCCATTTACTCCTTCCATGCGCTGGATTATCATAGAATTTACAGTGTAGAAGGAGGCCATTCGGCCCATCGAGTCTGCATCGGCTCTTGGAAAGAGCACCCTACCCAAGGTCCGCACCTCTACCCTATCCCCATAACCCAGTAACCCCACCCAACACGAAGGGCAATTTTGGACACTAAGGGCAATTTAGCATGGCCAATCCACCTAACCTGCACATCTTTGGACTGTGGGAGGAAACCGGAGCACCCGGAGGAAACCCACGCACACACGGGGAGAATGTGCAGACTCCGCAGGGACAGTCACCCAAGCCGGGAATCGAACCTGGGACCCTGGAGCTGTGAAGCAATTGTGCTATCCACAATGCTACGATGCTGCCCAAAGTGTGGAGTGTGAGACACTGTTTTCTGGAATATTTCTGGAGTGGGCTTCTAAAGGCAATCAAGTGAAATAATAACAACCGAATGGTGTTATAAATGTGCTCAGAAATTTGGATTCTTTGTCCAGAGGCAACTACCAAAATCCACTGTCTCTTCCAATTTGCTAAATCAAGTACTCTTGGTTAGTTTGGCAAGGTCCTCGTCTACAGGGCGGATTGATTTGTTAGGTTGAGTTAAATCTACACAGACATTTATAGAGCCATTTGGCTTGGGGAACAGCAGCATTCCAAACACCATTGTTACTTGGAGATCAATGAGATAGCCCTTCCCTCGACTTTGTTAAAGGCAGATTGATTTAGCATCATCTCAGAGATCTTTAACATTGCTAGCTCTGTAAATGACTTTTGAAATTTATGAGGTGGCATTTCACATTTAAAGTTGGTCCACCAGGCTCTTGTAATTTAATAGATGAGGGTTGCAATGTAACATTTTGGATCTATTTGACTTAATCCGATAAAGCAGAAACCCTCGCTCCTGTGACTAGGTTAAACTTATGGCGTGTCCTTTCACTTTGAATTTAATACGTCAATGCTGGTTTTCAGTATTATTTATCTCCCCAGGGGGGCAGCACGGTGGCACAGTGGTTAGCATTGCTGCCGACAGCACTGAGGACCCAGGTTTGAATCCCGGCCCTGGGTCACTGTCCGTGTGAAGTTTGCACATTCTCCCCGTGTTTGCGTGGGTTTCACCCCCACAACCCAAAAAGATGTGCAGGATAGGTGGATTGGCCATGTTAAATTGCCCCTTAATTAGAAAAAATTGGGCACTCTAAATTTGTAAAAAAAATAAATAAATTTATCTCCCCCAGGAAGGCTAGTTCCTTTGTTTGCGGTTCTTCCACTTCTTGTATGCGGCTCCGTTGAAAATGTTCTCCTCTTTTTGCACCAGACATTTCAAAATGGCGGTTGGCAGGCCGTTTCCCATTTTGGCAGACCTAGGTTTTGATGAGCGCTTTTTATGGGCCTACAACTGAGTAGTCTCATTTGATCTTCTCTTTCGCTATGAATGAATACTCAACTCTATTTCCCGAGTTCCATTTGCCTCGCAATTGAACCACTTTAATTAGTGCAATCCTCTCTTGTCTGTAACAGATCTAATAATGCTTTGTCTAGGGCCCTGTCTATGATTCTGTCACAAATCAGTTCATCATTCAAGGTTCCATAAATCGCAGTTCCGTGCAAGCCCGTCCAGATTGTTGATGAGCGAATCCATGTTTTCACCTGGGTCTTCTTTTTTTATAAAGTTAGCCCTCTCTATTATTGGATTTGTTTAGTGTCACGTGCATCGAGGTGCAGGGAAAAGATTTTTTCTGCGGCAGCTCAAACAGATCATTTAGTACAGAAAAGAAAATATGTAATAGGGTTTACACAAGGTACAAAGTTAAATACATAGACATCAGCATCGGGCGAAGCATACAGAAGTGTAGTATCAATCAAGTCAGTCCATAAGAGGATCGTTTAAGAGTCTGGTAACAGCGGAGAAGAAGCTGTTTTTGAATCTGTTCGTTCGTGCTCTCTGACTTTTGTATCTCCTGCCCGATGGAAGAAGTTGGAAGAATGATTAAGCGAGGTGGGAGGGGTCTTTGATTATGCTGCCCGCTTTGCTAAGGCAGCGGGAGGTGTAGATAGAGTCAATGGATGGGGTTCGTGTGATGGATTGGCAGTGTTCACGACTCTCTGAAATTACTTGCGGTCTTGGGCCGAGCAGTTGCCATACCAGGCTGTGAAGCAGTCAGATAGGAAGCTTTCTGTGGTGCATGTGTAAAAGTTGTAAGAGTCAGTGTGGACATGCCGAATTTCCTTAGTTTTTCTGAAGAAGTATAGGTACTGTTGTGCTTTCGTGTTGTAGCATTGACGTGGGTGGACCAGGACAGATTTTCTGGTGATGTGCATACCTCGGATATTATTATAGTCCGACCAACATTGAAGAGTTGAAAGCTTTAATAATAATCTTTATTACTGTCACAAGTGCTTGGCAGCTTTGGAATAATGGAAAGGCCCCTGTTGTAATGTCGAGTCTCTTCCTCTTCGCTTTTAAAAATGTCAGACTTCGCTCAAGCTTGATACCCTTAGACTTTCAATTACTCAAACTGGTTGGATCTCAACCTTGAGTAAAGACAGCTTTGGAAATGCCCCCCTACTTCCCACTCTTAATTGACCACTTAAATAGGGGGGGAGGGGAAGGGGGGAGGGAGGGGAGGGGGAGGGGGAGGGGAGAGGGGGGGGGGAGGAGGAGGGGGAGGGGAGGGGAGTAGGGGGAGGGGAGTAGGGGAGGGGAGGAGGAGGGGGGAGGGGGGGGGGAGGGGAGGGGAGGGGGGAGGGGAGGGGGGGAGGGGAGGGGGGGGGAGGGGGGGGGGGGAGGGGGGGGGGGGGGAGGGGGGGGGGAGGGGAGGGGGGGAGGGGGGGAGGGGAGGGGGGGGGGGAGGGGGAGGGGGGGAGGGGGGAGGGGAGGGGGGAGGGGGAGGGGAGGGGGAGGGAGGGGAGGGGGGGGAGGGGGGGGGGGGGGGGGGGGAGGGGGAGGGGGGGGGGGGAGGGGGGAGGGGGGAGGGGGGGGGGGGGAGGGGGAGGGGGGGGAGGGGGGGAGGGAGGGGAGGGGGGGGGGAGGGAGGGGGGGGGGGGGGGGAGGGAGGGGGGGGGGAGGGGGGGGGGGGAGGGAGGGGAGGGAGGGGGGGAGGGGGGAGGGAGAGGGGGAGGGAGGGGGGAGGGAGGGGAGGGGGAGGGGGAGGGAGGGGAGGGGGGAGGGGGGAGGGGGGGGAGGGGGAGGGGGAGGGAGGGGGAGGGGAGGGGGGGGAGGGGAGGGGGAGGGGGGGAGGGGGAGGGGAGGGGGGGGAGGGGAGGGGGGAGGGGAGGAGGGGGAGGGGAGGGGAGGAGGGGAGGGGTGGGGAGGAGGGGAGGGGAGGAGGGGAGGGGAGGGGAGAGGGGAGGGGAGGGGGGAGGGGAGGGGGGGAGGGGAGGGGAGGGAGGGGGAGGGGAGGAGGGGGGGGGGAGGGGGGAGGGAGGAGGGGGAGGGAGGGGGAGGGGAGGGGGGAGGGGAGGGGGAGGGGAGGGGAGGGGAGGGGGGAGGGGAGGGGGGAGGGGGAGGGGGAGGGGGGAGGGGGGAGGGGGGGGGAGGGGGAGGGGGAGGGGAGGGGGAGAGGGGGGGGAGGGGGAGGGAGGGAGGGGAGGGAAGGGAGGGGGGGGAGGGAGGGGAGGGGGAGAGGGAGGGAGGGGAGGGGAGGGGGGGGGAGGGGAGGGGGGGGAGGGGAGGGGGGGGAGGGGAGGGGAGGGGGGGGAGGGGAGGGGGGGGAGGGGGGGGGGGGAGGGGAGGGGGGAGGGGGCGGAGGGGGGGGAGGGGAGGGGGGAGGGGAGGGGAGGAGGGAGGGAGGGAGGGGAGGGGAGGAGGGGAGGGGGAGGGGTGGAGGGGAGGGGGAGGGAGTGGAGGGGAGGGGAGGGAGTGGAGGGGAGGGGGAGGGAGTGGAGGGGAGGGGGAGGGAGTGGAGGGGAGGGGGAGGGAGTGGAGGGGAGGGGAGGGAGGGGAGGGGGGGAGGGGAGGGAGGGGGGGAGGGAGGGGAGGGGGAGGGGGAGGGAGGGGGGAGGGAGGTGGAGGGGGAGGGGAGGGAGGGGAGGGGGAGGGGGAGGGGGAGGGGAGGGGGAGGGGGAGGGGGAGGGAGGGGAGGGGGAGGGGAGGGAGGGGAGGGGGAGGGAGGGAGGGAGGGGAGGGGAGGGAGGGGAGGGGAGGGGAGGGAGGGAGGGGAGGGAGGGGAGGGAGGGAGGGGAGGGGAGGGAGGGAGGGGGAGGGAGGGGAGGGGGAGGGAGGGGAGGGGGAGGGGGAGGAGGGGGAGGGGGGGGGAGAGCACCTTTCAAAACTAGTGCAACCTGTATCTTTGGCACTAATCCAGGTAATTGGCTCGATTATCTGCAAGGGACTATCGCAATACCTTTGGAGAATGAGCCACTGCAGAATCAATATACCAATATGTCAGAGACCAGCCAGGGAGCACAAACTGTAGTCTTCAAACCAATATTGGTGATGCATTTGACAAACAACCAAGAACTTTGGAAAGAGCACCCACGTAATCCACCTTCTCCCTCTGTTTTCCTAATTTGTTACGATCCCGTCAGGGACAATTAACATTTAAAGAAATCAGAACATCCAGCAATTAAGCACTTTCTTAACAAAAATGTTACTGTGTATAAAATAAATTAATCAAAGCACCACTAACCTAACACAATAGCTTATAAAGATTTATGTTAAAAACACAGTTCTACTTTTCATTACCCCCAAGAGTTCCCTTTTATTACAAAATCTTGAAGGTGCATTCACTTTTCCTGGGACCAACCCAAATGGTATGCCCTGGAATTGACTTTAATTCTCTATAGCATTCCAGTTTCAAGGCATAAATTGAACAGGGATTCTTCCTTTAGCTTTTAGCTCGGCAACCCTCTAATTTTTAAAGGCTTAATGACAGTGGCTTCTCCCGCTCCTAGTCTTAAATTTCGGCATACATAGACTCTTTTTCCCTAGTTTTCTTCAAGAGTTGATGTACAGCTCTTTCCAAGCTAACTATTCAAGCAGACTGCTTCCTGCTACATGACTCCATGAGCACCACTGTAGATTTCTTCCTCAAGCTACAAACTAGAGCAAATCTTCCAGCTGCGTTTCCATCATCCTCCAAATTGAACCACTTACTTCTGTCAGTAAATACACATTGATACATTAAACAAATAATCCTTCTAATCAAGGCTCCACCCTGAATCACGCACTCTGTGGTAACATGACACATGAAAAATTAACTGAAAATCGCTTGTTGTCACAAGTAGGCTTCAATGAAGTTACTGTGAAAAGCCCCTAGTCGCCACATTCTGCCGCCTGTTCGGGGAGGCCAGTACGGGAATTGAATCGTGCTGCTGGCCTGCCCTGGTCTGCTTTAAAAGCCAGCGATTTAGCCCACTGTGCTAAACCAGCCCCACATAGTTTGTTCCCAGGTACTAATGCATGTTTTACCTTTTAATTCCCAAATTTTCCCTAATTTTTGGAAAACATTTGAATAACTAATATTTGTACCGCTAATGTAGTTTTAAAGACCGTGGGCTAGATCCACCGATTCTGAGGCTTGTCCCCACCCCGGCGCTTTTCACGCCAGAAAAAATACCGCAAAATGGCCACCGATTCCCCGTTTTGCTGGGGGCTAGCAGGATGGTAGCGTAGAGCACCTGGCTCTAGCTGCCGACACACCCCGGAGAATTGCCGGATCCATGGCTGCACGTACGCATGACAGCGGCCTGTGGCGGCCTGCAGCGGCCACGCGGTGTAACATGACGGCGGCTGGTCGCGGACCCGGCCCGCAAAATAGTCCCCCCCTTCGGCCGGCTCGCGCGCTCTAGACCACATCCCCACAGTGCCCCTAATCTCGAATAATGTCCTCCCCCTGCCCGCGGATCGGCCGGTCGGGGGTGGAGCATCGGGGAGCGGACCTCCGGGAACGCCCTGAGGCTGTTGCTACGTGGCTTACTCGGATGAGGACGCCTCTTTGGAGGGGCGGAGCTAGTGAAAGCGGCACCGCCCCCGATATGGTCGGAATCGGGTATACTCCAGCCAATCGTTGAAAGCGATTTTGGCGTCGGTGACCAGGGAATCCTGCCCAACCCTTCCAGGACTGCTTCACCCATGGAGATAAAGTTAGATACCCTGATAACTATCAACATTGCAATATCAATAAAAACATTAAAGCATGTACGAAACCTACAGTTCTTCAATAGATCATGCCTTGAGAATTCACATTTTTCTGACAACTTATTCATTCATATGTGAAACATTAAAGTATTATACAAGAATAAGTATACACAACAATAATTCATATTCGTAACCATATTAATTCATGAAAACGTATTCTACAATAGCAAGACATTAAATTAACAAGAATTGGAGAGATAAAGCTCCGAGTAAAATTGAATGTTAAAAATACCAGTTGCAAATAGGTCAAATGGCCTCCTCTCTGCCACAACAACTCAACTAGATATCGATTTAGATAAATATGTGCTACCATATTTTTTAGCCTTGCTCCCATCTTCTACAGGTAACTTAGTAAAGAACTTTTGAGACAAATTTGTTGCCATTTATTTCCAAGAATGTTTAAGTCAAGGTGTGGAGCATTTAAACATATTAATAAAACGAGTTCGCATGAAGTTATTAAAAAGGCCAAAACTATTAAAAGACTAGAACGCAGTAATATACCCAACTGCTGTTCACCAGGAACAATAAAGGTAAATTGGTTTTATTTCTTAAATGACTGAATACTTGAAAGGCGCATACATATATTGGAACATAACTTCCACAAGTGAAATTATATTATCCATTGGGGAACATATTAGGTTCCTGACATTATTCAAGACAGCAGGAACGATTCTCCGGCTTTGTGACCCTCTCGCTCAAGCGGAACGAGGACGGTGAATAGCGGGAGAGGCAGAAAACTAGAACCGCACCAGGTGCCAAACAGTTTGCGATGCAACCGGCTCACTCCCATAAGCAAAATCGGGATCTCGCTGTAGAGAGGCGAGAAAACAATTATCACCACTTAAGCCACATTTCCATACATAGAACATAGAACATAGAACAGTACAGCACAGAACAGGCCCTTCGGCCCTCGATGTTGTGCCGAGCAATGATCACCCTACTTAACCCACGTAACCGGTATACCCGTAACCCAACAATCCCCCCATTAACCTTACACTACGGGCAATTTAGCATGGCCAATCCACCTAACCCGCACATCTTTGGACTGTGGGAGGAAACCGGAGCACCCGGAGGAAACCCACGCACACACGGGGAGGACGTGCAGACTCCGCACAGACAGTGACCCAGCCGGGAATCGAACCTGGGACCCTGGAGCTGTGAAGCATTGATGCTAACCACCATGCTACCGTGTTAACGTGAGCACTTCACACAACCCAAGTGGATTCCCGTGGGTGGGTGGGCCATGTAGCATGTGGGAGTCATTGCCTAGTAACCCAATCAGACTGTGATGCCTGGATACTGTGCCTCAACACTGCGGGAGAAACACCACACACGCAACACTCAGGGAATGGGACACAGCTCCGGAGACATGTCTATGGCCGGAGGGTGCCCGAGTGCCACGGGGAGGGGGACCATCACCTGGTCCAGGTGACATTAAAAGCTTGTGTCCGGGGTACAGGGTATGGAGTCCGGTGAGGGGGGCCCGTTGCAGCCGGGTGTGCGGTGGCAGGGCGTTCCGGGTGGGTGGAGGGAGGATCAATGGGAGAATGGAGGGTCCCGGAATGGGAGCCACCACTGTTTGTCAGTCTAACGCCCTCTCCCAATTCCTTACAGATATTGAACTCTACAGCAGGAATATTGGACAAAGAGTTTTCCCGAGTGGTGCCGGACCCCACTCCACACCCTGAGGACCCGGCAGCCCATCAGGCCAGGGTGTACAGGTGTTGATGGTCATTCGAACAAACGCATACTGCAGGAGGCTCCGCCTCAGCAAGGAGATGGTGTGTCATCGGTGTCATGTCCTTGCAGACTTGGCACCTGGTATTTCACAGGCCACAGGTCACGGATGCCGTGTATGCCCAGGTGGAAAACTACATCATCTTTGACATGGACCAAGCCCAACAAGATGCCCGGGCAACAGGTTTCTCCGCCATCGCCGGGATTCCCCAGGTCCACGCATGTTGCCCTGCGCCCACCGGGCCATCTGGGGTGCTCCATGTTAACAGAAAGGGGTTCCACTCCCTCAACATACAGCTTGTGTGCGACCACCACATGAAGATTATTCACATAGAACATAGAACAGTACAGCACAGAACAGGCCCTTCGGCCCTCGATGTTGTGCCGAGCAATGATCACCCTACTCAAACCCACGTATCCACCCTATACCCGTAACCCAACAACCCCACCCCCCTTAACCTATGTGCATGCTTCCCGGAGATTGTGTACAACTACATCCTGGGGCAGTTGTTCATACTCAGTCTCTTTGAGGACCACATCAGGATGGGTGGCTGGCTCGTGGGGGCTAAGGGGTACCCACTGAGGACCTGGCTAATGATGTTTGTATGGAGGCCAGTGACCAAAGTGGTGACCCGGTACAACGAGGCCCATGTGGCCACCCAAGCTGTGATTGAGCGGTACATCAGACTCCTGGAGAAGTGGTTCCAAGGTCTCGACCAGTCCGGTGGTGTCCTCCAGTATACCGCCAGGAGGGTTGCCCGCTTTGTGGTGGTCTGCTGTGCCCCCCACAACCTCGTACAGCAGCGAGGCGACATGCTGGAGGTTGGTGATGAGGAACATGTGGCCACTTGAAGAGGAAGAGGAGGACAAGGACGATGCAGGGGCTGGAGGACGAGGGCGGCGAAGAACCCGAGAACCAGCTGGAGGCTGCAGGACAGGCGGCAACAGTGAGGGTCCGGGAAAACTGGAGGGCCAGGGAGGCTCCCATACTTGCCCGATTCACTTACGACGTGACCTGGTCCGTAGCCCCCCACCCCCATTTCCCTCCCTCCCAGGGTCTGTGTCACATCACTCCAGGGTGCTGGGACTGTGACGGTACCATCAGCGGATCACTGTCGAGAGCAGGGGGGTGATGATAACCCGCAGAGAGCTCAGCGTCAGTGCTCCTCAATCCATGCCAGTCTGAACCCTGACTGTCTGCCGAGTGCTCGCTAACACCCATAGCCTGCATGCGGTGTGTCCAGGGATGGGGAGATGCCTGGAGAGATGAGCCAAGGGTTCGTAGGTCAGCCTGCATTGTGGAACAATGTGGCAAAGTTATCATACTGGTTGTGCACAAGAGTGTTTAATGTGTAATGCAATTCCCCACTCTCCTGATGGTGCCACCTCCCCCATTTCCTGAACACACAACCTAACCACCCTCCCCCACCCTGTCCCCTCTCCCCCAGTGTCCTCAGTGATCCTCGATGTGCTTGGCCTTCATAGCTCTATCACTACGTCTAAGTGTCTCCCCAGGATGCACATCAGAGGTGAAGGCAGCCAGCTGCTTACCATGTCCTGTGGCCTCCTGTGGTCCCTGGCGGGCGTCCTCTGGGGCCGGACGGCCCCCTCACACTTGTTGATAGCGCAATCACAGCCGTGCCTCCCAGTCCCCTGTGTTGGCTGTGAGATGCGGCCTCATCAGAGGGGTGGAACTTGGGGGAGCTGATGGCCACTATCCCCATCTCCATGGGGCGGGTCTGGGTTGCCACCCAGCGCCCCCTCCTCCTGCTCGGTGTCCATAGGGCCCCAGTGTCCACGTTGGAACAGAGGGGCAGCTGGTTCAAGCCTCGGCTGCCCCTGCACCATCACACTCTGCCAGCCCTGACCGTTCCCCATGGTTCGCACCATTGTGTCAATGCCCTGGGCGATGCTCCTCAGTGACTCGGACATGCTCTGCAATGCCTTGGCAATGCCCACCTGCGACTGGGACAAGCTCCACAGTGCCTAGGTCATTCCCATCTGAGAGCAGGACATTTCCCGCAGAACCTAATCAAAGTCAGCCTGTTACTGGGTGACATCCCCCAGCGAGGCAGACATTCTGTCGAGACCCTCAGCCTTGGCCATCACTGACTGCACGATGCCTTGGACACCTTCACTAATGGATCCCCCCTGGACCCTCGGGGGAACAGGACACCCCTCCTGGCCTTCAGAGCGTCTAGCAGCCTTCCCAGCTCAGAGTTCCCCAATCTTGGGGCTGGTCTTTTCGTGCCATTGTTGCTGTGAGCTGATTGGCATTGGCTGAGCAAGTGCAGCTTAAGTGATGCTCGCCCTTGTTAGCGGGGGGCTGGCGAGAGCTGTGCCAGCGAATCGGCTAGCGATCCTTCATTTGTGCCGAGTAGTCCGTGAGGCCTCGTTACGTGGACCAATTAATGTTGAATAGTGTTGCCGGCCTCACTGGGTCCAGTGCCAGGAAACCCGTGGCAAGTCCCACTCGCTACAAACGCCTTTCCGGAGACTCTCACCCAGTATTTTAGTCATAACAAAAATAAGCTTTACAAAAGAAAGACATCCTTTTCTCAGACCTTTCAGGATAAAATAGTTCAGATATCATATATATCCAACACATAAAGCAAAATTCAAAGCAAGAGTGGTTCTTCATCTATCTTCAGTCACCAGTTACAGATTCCTTATTTGTAAGCAATTATATTGATGCAAAACATGCTTATTCACATACTGAAAAGGAAAAGATCATGATAATTAATCATTATGTAATAAAATCAAAATAATTGTGATAAAACCTGCCACTTGTAAGCTCTTCAATCTGAAGTAGTCAGCTACATGCATTTGTTAAACAATCTAAATTATCGGCTCAAGGCACATGAGCAGTTCTATTCAGTTGAAACAATACCATACTGCTAAAGCATGTCTCAGATGTATCAATTAAAATTCATTTTATGCTTCTCCATTGTTAAAGCTAATAAAATCTCATAACACATAAAACATTCTCCACAGTGGCGTATAAATATCATTATTAAAAATTATCTATTAAATGCAGGCAGCCATAATTACATTCTGCACCCACAATGCCAACCAAAATATTTACAATGAAGAGCTTGTTATGAGATGACAATTCAAGGTCAGGGGTTAAATTATTTTTTTCTGAGCAAGTGTTGGTCTAAGAATGCCAACAATGATATACGAGAATGGGAAGTAAAGGGCTGCCACAAATAGGGTTTTATGTAAGTGTCTTATAATTATCTTTAAATTATGTTGACATGGTGTGTAATATTTAGCTAGTTATCCCAGAATTCCGAGGCATATATCTTATTTTTATATGGATTATTGTTATAACTATGGCTCTCAGAATTTTGCAGCATCTCATGACACTCTCCAATGCATTCAAAGCAAATTCTGTTGAAAGAAAATTTAGTTTTTGCTGTAGAACTGTTCAGTTAGGGGATGTCTGACATTCATTGTAAATGAGGGAATATTAAGTACCGTAGTTTCCGGACTATAAGCCGCTACTTCTTTCACACGTTTTGAACCTCGCGGCTTATACAACGACGCGGCTTATTTATGGATTTTTCCCGCTTTCACTAAACCAATGAAATTGCGTAACGGGTCAAGGTAAAACAATGTAACTTTTTAGTTTACGGTTTAGATTAAATCGAGCACGCTCAAACATCCAATCATTCTGATTACGGTAGTCATTTTGTCACCCTCATCATGGCAAAGACACGGAGAAATGCATATGATGCAGCTTTCAAGTTGAAGGCGATCGATCTGGCTGTTGGAAAAGGAAATAGAGCTGCTGCACTAGAGCTTGGTCTTAATGAGTCGATGATAAGACGTTGGAAACAGCAGCGTGAGGAATTGACTCAGTGCAAAAAGACAACTAAAGCTTTCAGAGGGAAGAAAAGCAGATGGCCCGAACTAGAAAATGAGCTCGAAGACTGGGTCAACATGCAGAGAGCAGACGGCCGAGGTGTTTCAACTGTACAGATCCGACTGAAAGCCAAAACAATCGCCACCGCAATGAAGTTTGAGAATTTTAGAGGTGGACCATCGTGGTGTCTCAGATTTATGAGACGTAAAGGCCTGTCCATCAGGGTACGGACGAGTTTGTGTCAGCAGCTTCCTCCCGACTACGAGGAAAAAATTTCAAACTTCCGCAAATTCTTGGGCCCAATATTGGAGACTCGCCCCCAAGACTTGCTCTAATAGCTGAAACATCAGTTGATTTTGCCAAATATTTTCCTCAAATAGTAGAGTGGAAAGACAACTGTCTACAAATAAGGAAAGGTTTCTAACCTCATCCCAAAATGCTGAAAACAGCTCCATTTGAACTGAGTTATTCATTTTGAATCGTCTGCCTCAACCAATGTAGGTTAACCCCATCCCAACTGTGTTTTAAGTACTGTGGATGATATTTCAGCCTGATGATACTATGAGAAATGCACATTTTGTTCCAGGTATCATGGTCATTGAAGTGGTGGTGCTCACGTCTAATCTGAAAGAAAGCAGTTCACAAATAGAAGGAGCCGTGCTCCGAAAGCTCGTGTTTGAAACAAACCTGCTTGGACTTTAACCTGGTGTGTAAGACTTCTTACTGTGCTCACCCCAGTCCAACGCCGGCATCTCCACATCACAAATATCTAGCCATCTCTGTGACATGGACTTCCCTCCTCCCAATGTCAGTTTGAATTCAAGTCAAGCAAATCCACAGACTTACAGCAACAGTAATGTCATCAAGCAGAACAACCAATCACACACAGGTATCCTCACAGATAGCAAAGTGGGTAGTAAAATGCACCAATTTTTAAAACGGAGTGAAATAACTGATTGATTAGGTTACACCACTGGATTATGGTGGAAGCTGAAATATCACAAACTTTCAAAAAATATTTTTAAAATTTGAATCTTTAAAAATATCACAATGGAAAATTTAAATTCCACAAATAGAAAATTTGTTTTTCATGGCCAGTCAGGCTGTTTAGCAGAGATTATGAACTTAGTACACCTCGTTACACCTCATTCACAAGGTACAACTCTTTCTCGGGTTTTTACAGCAAGACCGATAGCTTAAAAAGACAAATTCCTGCCAGTTCAGTGATATTTATTTGATTACAGTCTGGGGGAACCTCCACAGGACACCCCACGACAAGGGTAGAATCAATAACGACAACTTCTGGATTTCTATGTTTAACAGTACATATGTGGAGTCCAGAAGATGGCGGTTTCAGAGAAGTAATAAGGGTGATATCGACACAATTCCTGACATTACCACTGCAAAGTCTGGACCGCTGATTTCCTTTGTTCAAGATCAAACATCAAAGGGTATTGTGAGACATTTTGGGAAGCATGTACTTGGGTTCAGTGCAGAGTTAGTTCTTTTTGAGGAGGAATAAATTTATTTATTTCTTGCTTTTTATCTATCATTCATAAAACCATCTGGTATTTTTTGGTCAAAGCTAGAATTCTGATAAAATGCTTCTTCCACCAGTTTCCCAAACCAAGGTAGGTCATGGGAGGGTTTGTAATATTATCCAGTATGCCAAAAATAGTGACAGGAATGTCTTTATAGACCTAATCCTCCTCAAATAACATCCCATAGGGTTTAAACTATAGACAAACTCAAGTACTAGTTACCACACCAGGCATTTGTATCTTTTAGGTTTGCTTCTGATTTAGGCTAGAACTGTTTTTTCAAAGACTTCAGATACAGGGGGCGGGATTCTCTCAGCCCTGGGCTGGGCCGGAGAATCCCCGCAACTGGGCCACGCTGCCCCGACACCGGCACGGCGCCATTGGCGCACCGCCGGTCGTGGGCCGCTCTACGCGATTCTCGGGTCTTCATGTAATTTTGGCATAAATCGTCAACCCAGATAAATTTGACAGTAAATTATGTGTCATCTTGTTTAGGCCTGTAATCTAGCTCATCGTTTTGACACTGGCTTATATTCTAGAAAAATGTAAACATTTACATCATTATGTTTTAAAATATTAAAAGACCAATTTCAATGGAAAACTGCAGATATTTACATTTTTTTACTTCAGTGACATTGGCTTATTGGAAAAACAGCACCAAGTTACCATTTCACAACATCCAATTAAGAAAATCTACACGTATCAGTAACATGTAAATTATGTAAACTAATTATTACCAAGTTATTTCTAATATAGTTTTCGTGCATCAGGCCACATATCACATTACGACAGAATTCTATAAATGGAGTAGACTGACTGGATTAGAGGATCTTGTCCAGTCCACCATTGTTGGAATATTTGTCTGGCTATAATTATTTTCCCAGCAGATCCAAATATAACATTTTTGTATCATTCCTGGAAAATGAACTCAGCTGACCATGAAAATTGGGGCTGGTTTAGCTCACTCAGCTAAATCGCTGGCTTTTAAAGCAGACCAAGCAGGCCAGCAGCACGGTTTGATTCCCGTACCAGCCTCCCCGGACAGGCGCTGGAATGTGGCGACTAGGGACTTTTCACAGTAGCTTCATTGAAGCCTACTCGTGACAATAAGCGATTTGCATTTTCATTTTTCAAATTAATGAAGTAATTAAGTTGGCATTAAGGAATATAAAGATGGTGGCCCAAACTTTCCAGTATTTGGATTGTCAAAGTGTGGGCCTTGAGTTGGGAGCTTCACACCAGAATACACACATGCTGAAATTGCCTGTGAAGTTAAACATTTGATGGGTTAATTTCCGCTGCACGAAATCCTCTGCGAAGCTCTCCAACGCAGTTCAGTGCCAGAGACTTGGACCAAATATGTGGGACCTACCTAGATACTTACCCAGGAACTGTTAAGCTGGTCATTACTGGTCTAACTCAATGATTAGCCAGCATAACTGACTAAGCACCACAATTCTCTTGACCTGCATTCCTGGAAACCAAGGCGACTCCTGGATCTTGCCCCCAGCCCCTCCTTCGACACTACTAGCAGCTAGGTTAGCTGATATTATGCTGGTCCAGAGTTGGTGAGCTTTAGTGAAATGCTGGTATAGGGCTAATGGCATATTAATTAAGCCATACTGTCAAATGGACAAGGCTATCCTGGAGGGATTGAATGACTGGCCCATGCACTCCAGCAGCCAACCCCAATAGTTAAATTGGCTCAGCTCCTCTGATCACCTTAGTTCCATAACTGCTATTTGGAGTTTTATAAAGATCTTCTGCTGTCAAAGTTTTCTTGTAAGTAAGAAGTATTTATAGAGAGCATTAGTAGCAAATCAAGTGATAAATCTTCTTGATGTGCACTATAAATTAGCTTCCACTTTAATTTTAAAGTTTTTCAGTGTCAGTTTCCAACTAATATTGTCCTTAAGCTCTAATAAAATATCTTAATTGGTTTACTGTTGGTACACAAGGGAACATTTGGATGTAAGTATTGCAAGAACACTGCAAATTAGATTCAAGAAATGCTGTTATTGCCACAAACAATTGCAACAGCATAAATAGGGATACACATTTTGGCAAACGCTAAATCAAATGTTGACTGAGAACGTTAGCAAATGTTAGCACAAACTATTTAAAATGTTTTTTCTGATGTTTTAAAAAATGCTATCCACAGATGGGGTTGTGCTCCTCAAATTTATATTGAGCTTCATTGGAACAATGGAAGAGGCCCATGACAGAGGTCAGAGTGGGAGGGAGGCAGAGGATTAAAATGATGGGAAGCTCGGGGTCATATTTCCAAGCTGAATGGAGAAGCTCCACAAAAGGGTCACCCAATCTGCACTTTGTCTCCCCATTGTAGAGGAGACTGCATCATCAGCAGTGGTTATAAGGCACGGAAATGAAAGATGTACAAGTGAATCACTATTTCCCCTGGATGGAGCATTTGGGCCTTCAGAATTTGGAAGGAGGTAAAAACAGGGGTTACATCTGTGCTTGAATGGGAAAGTTTTGTGGAATGGGATGGTGATGAATGAGAAGTCCACCAAGGTACTATAAAGGGAATAGTCCCCTTGTAATGCTGAAACAGGATGGGAGGGGAAGATGGTGGCATCACAGTGAAGGTGGTGAAAATGGCAGAGGATGGTCCAATGAATGTGGAGAGAGGTGGGGTTACAGATGAGGACTAGGGTAATGCTACCATGATTCTGAGGGGCAGGGGAAGGGGTGAGGCAAGAAGTGCAGAAAACCTAATCGACACATTCAATGATGGGAAGAAATCCTCAGGTGAGGAAAAAGGAACACATACCTAATGCACTGGTATGGAATCTGGAATTATCAGAAGAGATGTGATGGGAAAACTGAGAGATTGGAATAGAGACCTTAGAGGGAGTGGGATTGGGGGGGCGGGGGGGGGGGGGGGGGGGGGGAGGCATGTAGTCAAGGTAGCTGTGGGTTTATTATAGATATTGATTGATATCCAATTCCCAGAAATGGAGGCAAAGAAGTCAAGGAACAGCAGAGAGCCAGAGACAGACCAACTGAGACAAGAGAGGGAGTGAAATTGGAAGCAATTTAAGGGAATTTCCTAGCTCCGGACAAAAGCGATAAATGGCACTGATTTAGTCACCAATACACCAAAATGGAGTCGGGGGAATACAGGCGCGGATGGCAGATGGGGATTTGGGTTTAAGGAGTGGTTGTAAAGGAAACAAAGGGGACTGGGAGCTGAGAGATTAGAGCCAAAGTGGCAGGTAGAGGGGGTGAACCGTGATGGAGGTCGTTGGAGGAAACACCACCATTCTCTTCAGAGCCATACATAGTAGTAACAACAACATGGATCGGGAGTAGCAAGGAGTGAGAAGCAGTCAATAAAGAGGAATAATCAGAAAGTGAAGGAAAGTGCAACATTCTTAAAGTGATCGATTTAAAAATAGGGAAACCTTCAAATAAAGGATACATCATGCAATACTTTAAAAAATTCCTAATTTGTATGTTAAGTTGCATTGTTAATTGAGCTGAAGTTGCTGCAGAAAAATGTTGACAGGATGCCTGCAGCAACAAATGGTGGAAGAGTGGACGGCATGGAATGCCGAGAGTAATCGTCAGATGCGTTGAATATCATAAAGGTAACAATGATCCTGAGTGATGGAAGTTTCAGCTTTAATCCATGTGGAATGACAGGAGCGAGAGACATGTGTTTAGAAATTTGATATGGTTGTAAAACTAAGCCTTTGTAAATAAACAATAAGTAAGGCTAAATGTATACAATGTGTATATATCTTTAAGAAATCAATTCAACACTCTGCAAACTTCTTCAACCAGCATTGTTTTACCAATAGGGTGGGTTTCCTGTTATTTTCCCACTAAAGGGTATCGTTAGGACTTTGGAATTAAATGAAAGTAAATAATTGGATGAAAATGAAACTGATAGGGATTTTGCTGTACTGAGGACTTATGAGATGCAGATTAGCCTAGTAGCAGGGTGAAACAGATATTTTGTTAAGCAAAGGGGAAGCAAGCAGTCTAAAGATCTATAATAAACATAGCCGTTGCAAAGCAGAGCTTTCTCAGAGAATGTTGTGCAGAAAGAAAAATGCAGAAGTCTGTCTGTGTTAGACCCCCATAAGTTCTAATCTAGAAGAAAGGTTCCCAATAGAAAGCTACAAATCCTGCATGGTTATTTTTTCTGGATTCGACTCATAGTGTTAAAACCTATGGGATGTTGTTTTAAGGAAGGTGTATTCTCAGAATTTAGGAAAGTAGATAGATTTGGATTTGGGGTAATTATATTGTCCAGGAAACCATTTTTGTAGTTAATTGTAAATGCTGGTCTTTACTGCCTTTCTTGTTGTGTGATTTAAAGTTTAATGAACATTTTGTCGTTTGAATATTTACAACAAGGCTCCTTAGCGGGTTTCATCCATTTTCTCATTTTCTTCCTCATCGCAAAAATAAATAGTTAAGAACATTAGGCATTCAAAATTTCCCTTCTGGAATTTCAGATGACCTTGCATTGAACATCAGCGGGGTTGTTAGGTTCAGAGTGATATGTGCTCCTGTTAAATATGTATTTAAGTGATGCAGTAACAAGCAGAAATATCACTTGGGACATTGCTGTACATAAACAGTTTTGATATAAAAATATCAGTCATTTACTTTTGCTTTTATTGCTGCACTAATTCATATCTGTCATAAATGAGCTTTCCAAGACAAATTAACACAAATGAATTTATCACAAACTGTTGAACAAAAGTTGATGAAACCCTCCAATTGTAATCGAAGTAAGTACTGAGATTGACTTCCGGTTGCGGCTATGACCAGCTAAGTCGCACGTTTGGCTGCTCCTGTTAGGAAGGTGTTTTCGGGCCGATTGGAGGGCCCCTAACGGCGCTGGAACGGTAATTCCCGGTGGGGGAAGGTTCCCAGAGGAGAACCCCGTCAAATTTATGGTCGTCACCCGAAGTGGGGCAGGAAAAAAAGCGGCAGCAGCTCCCCGAAAAAAGCGGGGGAAGAAATCCAAAATGGCGGCCGGCGGCGCACCCGAGGACTGGAGGACATGGGCGGCGGAGCAGCAGGCCGCTCTCCTGCGCTTCTTCACGGAGCTGAAAGTGGAGCTGCTGGAGTCGATGAACGCGACGACCACCAGGCTGATGGGGGCACAGGCGACCCAAGAGGCGTCAATTCGGGAGCTGCAGCAGGAGATGACTGTGAGGGAGGAGGAGGCCACGGTCCTCGTGGGAAAGATGGAGGCGCACGAGGCACTCCACCTGAGATGGCAAAACCGATTGGAGGAGATGGATACCCGCATGAGGCGGAAAAACCTGAGGATCCTGGGCCTGGCAGAAGGGCTGGAGGGGTCGGACCTTCAGGGGTATGTGGCAGAAATGCTGGGCTCACTGATGGGGGCAGGGGCCGTCCCTTCGCCCCTGGAGTTGGAGGAGGCCTACAGAGTAATGGCCAGGAAGCCAAGAGCAAACGAACCCCCGAGGGCGGTGCTGGTTCGGTTCCAGCGATTCTGTGACCGGGAGAGGGTGCTGAGGTGGGCCAAGAGAGAGAGGAGCAGCAAATGGGAGAACTCGACGGTGAGGATCTTTCAGGACTGGAGTGCGGAGGTGGCAAAGCGGCGGGCCCGGTTCAACCGGACGAAGGCGGTGCTGCATGCCAAGAGAATTAGATTCGGGATGCTGCAGCCAGCGCGCTTGTGGGTGACCTACAAGGACCAGCACCACTATTTTGAGTCCCCGGAGGAGGCGTGGGCCTTTGTCCAGGAAGAAAAGCTGGACTCGAACTAGAACCAGGGGATACTTGGCGGTCGTTGCCGCTCTGGTACTCTAAGCTGGACACGTGGCTTTCTGTTGGCTGGATTTTCACTTGGCCGTATTTTTGGACCCTTTTTGTTCTCTATACCAGTTTTTTCTCTCTTTTTCCTGTTATTTATAATGTTATGGTGGGAGGGCGGGGTGGGGGGGGGAGTGCCGGGGGTATGTGTTTCTTGTGGGGCTTTTGGTTGTTTTGTATTTATCGGTGGGAGATCGGGGACGGGGGTGGAACTGAAGATGGAGGGGCGGGGAGGGGCAGGGCGAAAGCGCGGGCTTTCCTCTGGTTTCCCGCGCACGGTGCAGAGGAGGGAGGGGGGTGGGAGTAAGGGGCGTGGTCAGCAATGGCTCCCTTTCCCGCGCTGGAGCGGGGTCAAGGAGGGGTGGTAAGGGGGGGGACGTCCCCCCATGCCGGGAGGAGCCGGAGTGTGGCAGGGGCAGCCGGGTCAGCGTAAACCAGCTGACTCACGGAAGTACTATGGAGGGTGCGTCGCGGCTAGGAAGGGTCCTAGCCTGGGGGGGGAGGGGGTTGGGGGGGAGTGGGGTGGGGGGGGGGGGGGGGGAGGGGGGTAGGGGGGGGGCCACCGGGTTGCTGCTGAAAAGGCCAGGGAGGAGAAGTTGAGGACTGGAGGGGTGGGGTGGGGGGGGGGGGGGGGGGGGCGCCATCGCCATGGGGAGCGGGTCAGAAAGGGAGGGCTGACTCGGGGCGAGCAGGGGACAGGATATGGCTAGTCGGCGGGGGAAAGGGGCGGGCTGCCCTTCGACCCGGCTGATAACTTGGAATGTGAGGGGGCTGAATGGGCCGGTCAAGAGACGAGAGTAATCTCGCATTTGAAGGGGCTGAAGGCGGATGTAGCAATGCTACAAGAGACCCATTTGAAGGTGGCGGACCAGGTCCGCCTGAGAAGGGGGTGGGTGGGACAAGTGTTCCACTCAGGACTGGACGTAAAGAACCGAGGGGTGGCGATCCTGGTAGGGAAGAGGGTGTCGTTCGTGGCGGCGGAGGTGGTGGCGGATAAAGAGGGTAGATATGTCATGGTGAAGGGTAGGCTGCAGGGGGAGAAAGTGGTGATGGTTAACGTGTATGCCCCGAACTGGGACGACGCTGGCTTCATGAGGCGCCTGCTGGGCCTCATTCCGGACCTGGAGGCAGGGGGCCTGATCATGGGGGGGGACTTCAACACGGTGCTGGACCCCGTGCTGGACAGATCGAGTTCAAGGACGAGCAGGAGGCCGGCAGCGGCAGAAGTGTTAAAGGGGTTTATGGAGCAGATGGGAGGGGTGGACCCCTGGAGGTTTGGGAGGCCGAGGGCGAGGGAGTATTCCTTTTTCTCCCATGTCCACAGAGTCTATTCTAGGATTGACTTTTTTGTATTAAGCAGGGGACTGATCCCGAAAGTACGGGAGGTGGAGTACTCGGCCATAGCGGTCTCAGACCACGCGCCACACTGGGTAGATTTGGAAATGGGAGAGGTGCGAGACCAACGTCCGCTGTGGCGTCTGGATGTGGGGTTGCTGGCGGATAAGGAGGTGTATAAGAGGGTCCGGAAGAGCATTGAGAGATATCTGGACATTAATGACACGGGGGAGGTGCAGGTGGGGATGGTATGGGAGGCCCTGAAGGCGGTGATCCGGGGGGAGCTGATCTCCATACGGGCACATAGGGAAAGGAGGGAGAGACAGGAGAGGGAGAGGCTGGTGGGGGAGCTTCTGGACGTGGATAGGAAATATGCGGAGGCACCAGAGGAGGGGCTGCTGGGGGAACGGCGTAGTTTGCAGGCTAAGTTTGACCTGTTGACCACCAGAAAGGCGGAGACACAGTGGAGAAGGGCGCAGGGCGCGATTTATGAGTATGGGGAGAAGGCGAGTAGGATGCTGGCGCATCAGCTCCGCAAGCGGGATGCGGCTAGAGAAATTGGGGGAGTGAGGGAGAGGGGTGGGAACATAGTGCAGAAGGGGCCAGAAGTAAATGGGGTTTTCAGAGACTTCTACAAGGAGCTGTATCGGTCAGAGCCGCCGACGAGGGGAGGGGGGATGGAGGGCTTCTTGAACAAACTGAGGTTCCCCAAGGTCCAAGAGGAGCTGGTAGAGGGGCTGGGGGCGCAGATAGGGTTAGAGGAGCTAGTCAAGGGGATTGGGCATATGCAGTCGGGGAAGGCGCCGGGACCAGACGGGTTCCCGGTGGAATTTTACAAAAAATATGTGGATCTGGTGGGCCCTGTGCTGGTGCGAGCCTTCAACGAGGCATGGGAGGGGGGGGCTCTGCCCCCGACAATGTCGCAGGCACTGATCTCTCTGATCTTGAAGCGGGACAAGGACCCCGTGCAGTGTGGGTCATATAGGCCTATCTCACTCCTGAATGTGGACGCCAAGCTGCTGGCAAAGATCCTGGCTACCAGGATAGAGGATTGTGTGCCAGGGGTGATACACGAGGACCAGACGGGTTTTGTGAAAGGGCGGCAGCTTAATACGAACGTGCGGAGACTGCTAAACGTCATCATGATGCCGGCAGTGGAGGGGGAGGCGGAGATAGTGGTGGCATTGGACGCGGAGAAAGCATTTGATAGGGTGGAGTGGAAGTACCTGTGGGAGACGCTGGAACGGTTTGGATTTGGGGAGGGATTTATTAAATGGGTGAAGCTGCTCTATTCGGCCCCGACGGCAAGTGTAGTGACGAATGGTAGGAGATCGGAGTATTTTGGGCTCCACCGGGGGACCAGACAGGGGTGCCCCTTGTCCCCCCTGCTCTTCGCACTGGCAATTGAGCCGTTGGCGATGGCACTGAGGGGCTCAGAGGGGTGGAGAGGGCTGACAAGGGGCGGGGAGGAGCACCGGGTATCGCTATACGCGGACGACCTGCTGCTATATGTGGCAGACCCAGAAGGGGGAATGCCGGAGGGGATGGAACTGCTAGCAGAATTTGGGGACTTTTCGGGGTACAAGCTAAACTTGGGTAAGAGTGAGGTATTTGTGATACACCCAGGGGACCAGGAAGAGGGAATCGGGAGACTCCCGTTGAAGAGAGCAGGAAAGAGTTTTAGATATTTAGGGGTGCAGGTGGCTAGGAACTGGGGGACTCTCCACAAGTTGAACTTCACTAGGCTGGTGGAACAGATGGAGGAGGAATTTAAAAGGTGGGACATGGTGCCGCTGTCGCTGGCGGGTAGAGTGCAGTCCGTTAAAATGACGGTCCTCCCAAGGTTTTTGTTTTTATTTCAGTGCTTGCCCATCTTCCTCCCTAGGGCCTTCTTCAAAAAGGTGACGAGCAGCATCATGAGCTACGTGTGGGCGCATGGCACCCCAAGGGTGAGGAGGGTCTTCTTGGAGCGGAGTAGCTAGAGTGGGGGGCTGGCATTACCCAACCTTTCGGGGTATTACTGGGCGGCTAATGTGTCGATGGTGCGCAAGTGGATGATGGAAGGGGAGGGGGCAGCTTGGAAACGAATGGAGAGGGCGTCCTGTGGCAACATAAGCCTGGGGGCCCTAGTAACGGCGCCATGGCCGCTCCCTCCCACGAGGTACACCACGAGCCCGGTGGTGGCGGCCACCCTCAAGATCTGGGGGCAGTGGAGGCGACACAGGGGGGAAGTGGGAGGTCTGATGGAGGCACCGTTAAGAGGGAACCATAGATTCATCCCGGGGAACATGGACGGGGGATTTCAGAGCTGGCACAGGGTGGGCATCAGGCAGCTGAAGGATCTGTTTGTGGATGGGAGGTTTGCGAGCCTGAGAGAGCTAGAGGAGAAATTCGGGCTCCCCCCGGGAAACGTGTTTCGACATTTGCAGGTGAAGGCATTTGCTAGCCGCCAGGTGGAAGGGTTCCCCTTGCTCCCCAGCAGGGGGGCGAGCGATAGGGTGCTATCGGGGGTCTGGGTCGGAGGGGGGAGGATATCGGACATATACAAAGTAATGCAGGAGGCTGAGGAGGCATCAGTAGAGGAGCTGAAAGACAAGTGGGAGGGGGAGCTGGGAGAGCAGATAGAGGATGGGACATGGGCTGATGCCCTGGAGAGGGTTAATTCTTCCTCCTCGTGTGCGAGGCTTAGCCTCATTCAATTTAAGGTGCTACATAGAGCCCATATGACGGGGACAAGGATGAGTCGGTTCTTTGGGGGTGAGGACAGATGCGTCAGGTGTTCGGGAAGTCCAGCGAACCATGTCCATATGTTTTGGGCGTGTCCGGCACTGGAGGAGTTCTGGAAGGGGGTGGCAAGGACGGTGTCGAGGGTGGTGGGATCCAGGGTCAAACCAGGATGGGGGCTAGCGATCTTTGGGGTTGGGGTGGAGCCGGGGGTACAGGAGGCGAGAGAGGCCGGAATACTGGCCTTTGCGTCCCTAGTTGCGCGAAGAAGGATACTGTTACAGTGGAAGGACGCGAGGCCTCCAAGCGTGGAAACTTGGATTAATGACATGGCAAGCTTTATCCAGTTGGAAAGGGTCAAATTCGCCCTGAGAGGGTCGGTACAAGGGTTCTTCAGGCGGTGGCAGCCCTTCCTCGACTTTTTGGCTCAAAGATAGGGTGCAGAGGTCGCAGCAGCAGCAACCCGGGGGGGGGGGGGGGGGGGGGGGGGGGGCGGGGGGGGAAGGGGGTGGCAACAACGGGGGTGGTGGGTTATTTAAGGTTGCAATGCGGACAAATTTGTTCGCAGTTCAGGTTTGATGTTAATTGTTGCTTTGTTTGTTTTTTGGGGGGGGGAGGGACAGCGCGCGCGGGGGGTCGGGCGGGGGGGGGGGATGTCTGTTAAGAGGGAATATTGTGTAATAGTCTATGGTTAGGGGGGGTAAGTATTCTCATGTAAAAAATCTCTTCAATAAAAATTATTTTAAAAAAAAAGAAGTAAGTACTGAGATTTATAAAACATCAAAGGGAATTAGCATTTGAACTGGTTTGCATTTGTGTAACCTCAACAATGTGTTGCTGGCACAGAAAAACCCGAGACTGTCCTTAAGGAAGTTTTTTACTTGGACAATATTTAATGAACTATAGAGGTTAACACCAATGCATTTAAAACATAGCCTAAATAGAGCTCACAAGACACCAGTCTGCCATGAACATAACACATAAAAACAAGATATTAACAAGTCAAAGACAACTTAATGAAAATAATTGTGGAAACAGAAGACTGCAATCAGACTTGGCAAGAAACTGAGTTATACAGAAAAGTAACAAAATGCTGCAGGTTCAAATATAAGAGAGTCTTCATAAATTATGTGTGACTTGTTGTTTAACAAATATAATACATGATAACCTATCCAGTATGGAATGCTTGGAGCCAAGTCATTTGGTCATTTGTGGTTAACAGAATTTTCTGGATTATAGAATAATAGTGTTAAGTGTGGCCAAAGGCAAAAAGATTAGATTTTTGTTTCAGTGACACACAACCATATAATTATAGCACTGTTTATGACCTGCAGCGAAATGCAGATGCATCTTGGCAAAATTTCCTATGTATTTGCCAAACATCAAATTGGCAGCGGCGATGGGGGTGGGGGGGGCAGAGGTTAATACCTAGGCAGGACATTTTCAACATCTAATTGCTCCAGAGCACAGGGGTGTTGAAGGAACCAAATGACTTTGTAACTTCGCACTGCGTTTCCTGCACTAGTCACCGTGTCACCAACACCTGCTATTTCCTATCCTTAGTCTGAAGGTCAGCTGGGTCTGTGTATCCCCGATTAGTTTCAGTGACCGAACAGTTCAGTCACAAGTCTGTGGGTCTGTTTTAAAAAAGACTGGACAGCTGGTGTTTCTGCACTTCAGGTTTCTGGGCAGAAGATTATATTGTACGGATGAATATGCACATTAAAATATCAAGCATACCCAGGTATTACTCCTGCTGAAAGTTCTCGAATAGGCATTGTTTCATAGGTTGAATCATATGTCCACTAAGCAATAGCAGGTGTGCCATCATGAGAAATGGCTTGAAATAACAGCCAAGACTTTCAGTTCTGGGTGCAGTAATTCCGATTGTCATTCTGGGCTCCCGGCTGGAGGAGCTGTGGTCTACTGCCTCCCAGAACAACTGCAGGGGCTGCTGGGTGCAGAGACGGGCTGAGCAGGAGGCCTGTCTTTGTGCCCTGGTACTTTGTTCACTTGAATTAAAAAATTAAAACAAAAAATACTCAACCCCCATACACTCCCGATGCGCCATCCATGCCTACCTAGTCCCCACACCCACCACTCCCTATGGCTCCTCACACCACATATGCACCTCACATCCCCATTGTCCTTTGTAGCTCAGGCCAATTTAGTTCCTATTCATGCCACACACTGCCCTCATCAGCCCCATGCCAGCTCACCTAGTACCCACCATGGGCAAACTTCAGAAACCATGCTGACATAAATAGCTTGTGGCTATTGATGAAACCACTATTTTAAAAACTCATTGCTCAAAAAAATATTTAATACATAGAAATTCCTTCAACTAATCTCTTATGCAAACACACATTTATAATCAATAACCACTTGGAACTGTCAATCAAACTGCTCACTCAAAACGCACCCCGCTGTGAAAATGCTAGTTTGTAAAATCAGTCATTGTTATACAAATACTACCCTGAGACTTCTGTCAACAGACAGAATGAAATATCAGCACTTTTATTTTGGAATTCCTGACTGTTTTTTATATTTAATGCGTAGCAGAGTTAAATCCATTGCCAGCTCTTCTTGTTCCAATAGGTTTTGACAGTTCTTAAAGGGTTAAAAGCATACAAACTTAAAAATCATCCAAGCTGCGAGCTGCTAAGTTCTCAGATCAGACAACCACTCATTTGTGAGACCAGCAGCCTGGACCCAGACCGTCCACAGATAACAAGTCGAGGACCAGGTCATAGAGAATGCCTTATTTACACAATTCACATTCAAGGCTTCAATTAATAAAAATAATCTTTATTAGTGTCACAAGTAGGTTTACTTTAACACTGCAATTGAATACTGTGCAGCTGTACTTCATGTGTATCCACTAGAACAAGGGTTAATGGGGAAAGGAATTGATACATTATTGGTCAAAATATATTCTTATCATCCCTATGTCTGGGCGTTAGTAGATAAACAGAGAAAAATATGTGCTTGGTGATACTATAATTAAGTAGATGTACCTAAATTGCAATTGGATAACTGTACTTATACGTTATACATCATGCAATCCTAATTATTAGTTGTGAATGGTCACAGATAATTTTGAAACAATAATACTCTTTTGATTGGTATTATTGGTAAAATAAGCTAAAAGGTATAACTGTCACCTGTATTTCTTTGTTCTGTGAATTGGCAGACCACATGGTGGATGACCAGATCACATGCCATAGCTTGAAATGATGGCCATTTTTAAAACTCCAAGAATCTCTGTCTCGACACTCGTGAGTGAATGGGTGAGGTACACTATAACCGAATAGAGGTATTCCCTCCCACAATAGCTTTGACAGCTCTTTGGCTGTTCTAATGGTGTTTAATAGTTCTTTGACAGCTTTGACAATTCTTTATCAGTTCTTTGACAGATTTTTGGCACTTCCAATGATGTTACATTCTTTTTACATACAATCATGTTTACTTTTAACAATCCCAAAGGGCGCCTTACCTCGTCCAAAGGATGCCTTATATCTCTCAAAGGTCTCATTTGGACATGTCAGGTTTCACATTGCTGGTCTAACAAACTCCCACTTCACTGGAGGCAGCTGGTGATTTAAATGGCCAGCTCCCTCTCTAAAACATACATGTGTAAACTCTGGCCTAACTAGATCCCCAACCCTGCAAACAAATAGCAAGGAAGACTCTCCGCCATGGCAAATACCTGGGCCAACAAATTAATATTTTATAATTTGATTAAAAATTCACAAATTGCACCATGACAAACTAATTTTTCTGAAAACACAGATCACTTTGGAAATTCTCTATTATGTAGCAAATGAATAAAAAAACTGTGGATACAATATCAAGGATATACGCTCAATCTGCTGGGTGGACACAGTAAACCTAGTGGGATTCATTGATAAGATCCGGTTTTAACTGTTCCAGATCAAAATTTTCATCATCCACGCCTTAAAAAAAACCTTGACCCCTATGTCCTTGTAAACTGCTGCTCCTTCTTCGAATACCCTTTCCTCCACAAGTCCTTGAACGTGCCACCTCCCAATTCCATGCCCAGCTTTACCAGAAATCCATGACCGAAATCCGTTCCCATCTTTGCCACAGTACCAAAATGGTCCCCAGCAAGATAACAAGTGAGGTGCTAAGTGACTGTGACAGAGGTACAATATGCCTTCTCATCCTTCATAACCTGTCTGTTGCCTTTGATCCAGTTGAGAACTCTATCCTCCTCCAACGCTGTTCTACCATTGCCTGCCTAGATGAGACTGCATACACTTGGCTACATTCATATCAGTCCAGTTGCAGCCAAAGAATAATTTTAACGGTTTCTCTTTCTCCTCCATTACCTCTGGCATCTCCCAACAATCAACCCTCTCTATTTCTCATTTACATGCTGCCCCTTGGCAACATAAATGAAAAAAATGCATTAGCTTTCACAAGTAAGCTGATGACATCCAGCTTCAACTCACCACCATCTCTCCTGAGTCCTCTATTATCTCTAAAGTATCAGAACACTTGACTGCCACCAGTATAAGAGCAGAATGTTCTTCCGACTAAATAAGATGACCAAAGTTCTTGTCTCGTATACCTGCCATAGGTTCTGTGCCCTAGCCAGCAATTAAATTTTTCTTCCTGACATCTATCTGATACTGATTCAGACTGTTTGCAACCTTGATATTATATTTGATGAACTTCAAATTACAAATCAGTGCCATCACTAAAACTGCCTATTTCCTTCTTCATAACATTACCCAACTGTCCCACTGCCTCAGTCCATCAGCTGCTGAAATCCTCATCCATGCCTTTGTTACTTTTAGACTGGACTATTCCACCAGAATCCTGACTCACATACCATTTTCTGCCTCCCACAAACTTGACGTCATTGATCAAAACACTCCTACCTGTGCCCTAACTCTGATCAAGTCCTATTTATCCATCACCCCTGTGCTCGCTGACCTACATTGGCTCATGGTTATACAGGGCCTCGATTTTAAAATGATGGTCTTTGTTTTCAAATCGCTCCATGATTTTGACCGATCTCTGGAATTTCCTCCAGCTCTACAAACCTATGAGATATTTGTACTCCTCGAATTCTGGCATTCTGAGCATGCCCAAATTTTAATCATGTCACCATTGATGCCCATGCCTTCAACTGCCAAGGCCTGAAGCTCTGGAATTCCTCCTAAACCTGTCCACCTTTCTTTTCTCCTTTAAGGTGCTCCTTAAATATTTGGCCCTTCAACTAATCTTATGGTCATGTGCCCCAATATCTGCAGTGGATCAGTCAGGTTTTCTTTGATAAGGCTTCTGTGAAAAGCCCTGATATTTTACTACTTTAAAATAGTGCTATAGAAATACAAGTTGTTGTTGCTCTTGTATAAACTATAGCGGCAACAATTGTGCGAAACGTAAAATATTAAACAATTGTTTCATTAATTATTTCAAGATGTTTTCAAAATATTTATCATACCTTCAAATAGAGGAGTGCACTCTCATCTTTCAATAGGAACTTATTGCACACCTGAGGAAAAGACCTGACTTTTTCATAATGCATTGTCACTAGAAATGCTCTGTTGATGGCTCCAATGGGGCTTCAGTAATATAATCTCCCATACTTGTCATATGCTTGATAAAAAAAAGGATATAATTCCACTAATCTGCCATGTATCATACGAAAAGTAGAACTCTGGAGCCAAAGTAATACCAGCTTCTGTATGCATTTTCCTAAAATACATATTAGCTCAGGCAATACTAGCAGAAGTTACTCAAGATGGGAGTGCTGTAAGGTAGCAAAAATTCTCACACTTTGTACATATGATGTCATTGTGTGGCTGAGAGTAGATGAGCCGTTAATAAAAAGGCCACCATTAATGCAACTATGAACTGTTCAAAAAGAGGAAATTAGATATTTAATGAAGTTTCCCCCTCCAATGATTCTTTCATTTACGAAAGCACATGATATCTCATAATTCTAACAATATCATCAATTGTTTAATTTTCATAACATCACAATTTATAATTATGTTTTCAAAATTAGCGTGGTTATTTTGAGGGCATATCTGTGTCATTGAACACTCATTCTCACTCAGACTTTCTTTACAAGTCTTTAATCTGCATTGCCAATGGTTCATGTGGGAGAGAACAACTGACTTGTCACGAATGACTACTTACTAGTTGTCATCCAGCTCATTAATAAAAACCCTTTTATTAATTTGTTTATTCGTTATAAAAAGGGCGCAAAACTACTCCTACCAGGATTCAAGGGATTTTAAAAAATCATACAAAAGAGATGGAAGTAGGAAGACCCTGCTGTTCACTGTACAACTTGTAGTTCCGACCTCTTTTAGGTCAAATAGCATTTCCTAGAAATATCACTCTCGGAAAATCTGGCTTTTGCCTGTGCCCTAATAATCAGTACAACAGAATTTAGATTAGTAATTTTAACCTAGTTGTTGAGCAGAAATGTGATGCATTTAAGAGATACATCAAATTCATCTTAATTGACGAACAATTTAAGATCGTCAGTCTGACTTGCAATGTGGTGCATGTGTGTGTATTGGAAGCTACATATATTAATAGATTGGCCCTGGTCTTTGCAGACAGAAAGAGCATGTACACACACACATTGTGCCTGAGTCCACTTGCCAACCAATCAGCACTCTCTTCTCAAAGAGCATAAATTTGGAGATTTTTCTTACATGGTATTCTTGTGAATGTCCTGATGAGCACAGGACGGAAAGCTTCAACAAAAATGCCTCTTTTTTTCAGCAAAGTTCAAACTAGAAAACAATAGTTTGCATATTACCTTTAAAATATAAAGCTAGTTTTGTGAAATCTAATGAAACAGCGAGCTAATGCTACCCTGGGCAGCAGGGTAGCATGGTTGGGCAGCAGGGTAGCATGGTTGGGCAGCAGGGTAGCATGGTTGGGCAGCAGGGTAGCATGGTTGGGCAGCAGGGTAGCATGGTTGGGCAGCAGGGTAGCATGGTTGGGCAGCAGGGTAGCATGGTGGTTAGCATAAATGCTTCACAGCTCCAGGGTCCCAGGTTCGATTCCCGGCTGGGTCACTGTCTGTGTGGAGTCTGCACGTCCTCCCCCTGTGTGCGTGGGTTTCCTCCGGGTGCTCCGGTTTCCTCCCACAGTCCAAAGATGTGCAGGTTAGGTGGATTGGCCATGCTAAATTGCCTGTAGTGTCCTACAAAAAGTAAGGTTAAGGGGGGGTTGTTAGGTTACGGGTATAGGGTGGATACGTGGGTTTGAGTAGGGTGATCATGGCTCGGCACAACATTGATGGCCGAAGGGCCTGTTCTGTGCTGTTCTATGTTCTAATATAATCTACACCTAGCAGAGGATGTGGGCCTGCAAATCATGATGCTAGGCAAAAAAAAACTTAAATACAAATACTAATTCCTGTGCCTGCTGCAACTCCTGTAATAAACATTGTAACATTGTAAAGCTGCCAATTAAATCTTTCAAAAATACTAATTAATACAAAAATTGGAAGTGTTGCATCTGCTTCAGACCACTGACTGATGGATAATTTCTACTTTATACCAGAACAGAAAGGAAAAAAACAATAAAATATTATTGATTCCTCACCAACCACTTCGCAAAAGGATTAATCAAAAAACTTGTATGAAATGAACAAATTAGGTAAATTAAATGAACAGATATCTATGCAGTTCCAGAACAGTCGATTTACAGAATTACAGTTTTTCAGCACTCAGTGAATATGTACTAAGCATATAAAATATGAGCATGTGGGCTTGCCTATGGAAGACAGGACAGGAAACACTTCTTTCCTAGATCATTTCAGGGTACTAGTATTAGATCATTTGTTGCATCCATTAGTAAACAGAATCCATGTAGTTCACGCTAACAATTCGATGCATATTTCATACTTTAAAGAACATTGATGTCATCAACTAGCTAATCAGACAATATTTTATGACCTCTGCATTAATTAGTAAATTCACACTCAAATAATCTGTTTGTTACCCCTGGACTGGACTAACTAAAGGTGTGCCAAGATCTTAAACATTTACTACTTTTTAAATTGCTTCCTAGTGGCACAGATTTAGAACCAATAACTGTAATTTATACTAAAATAAATGCACTAACAATGTATGATATTGTAAGCGAAAACCTGATGGTAAAGCAAGCCTACTTTGCAGTTAATGTGCTAGATTTTTGCTGAAAAATTAACAGATTTGACAGATACACATAGTTATTAATGTCTCAATTGGCCAACAATTTGAAGTGAGGAAGAGATGTCCCATGAACTGTGAACTATCAGAAGTTGCTGATTGATTTACTCCACTCCGTTGTTAGCTTTCCAAAAACATCATTTCACGCTCCAACCACAACCTGACCCACAACAATGATTTTCAGAAAGTTGATGCTTTTGCACTTTAATTGACCATTAAACTCATCACAAGAAATGAAGACTGGTAAATTAATAGATAATTGTTAATGGTTGCCAATCAACCTCTCTTTCCAAATAATGAAGAAACAGTCGTTTGGTAGTACAGAACTTGCTCTTTGCTGAAAAAAAAGAGACATGCCAAAGCTTTCCATCTTGCAATAATTAAAGATCTGAAATGAAAATAACAATTTATACCGTGAGAAGAGTGCTGATTGGTTGACAGGTGGACTCTAACTGGTAGATGTGTTGACATGGAGAATGCACCAGTTGATGGTGACTGACAGTTAACTGCCAAACATTAATTGAAATTTAAACAAGGCAGCTTGACACGGATTGGTCAAGGCATTGCCTTGAGGAATGAGTCAGCAAATTGCTGTCACTTATTTTGTTTAGTGCATGCTTATTAGTGTGATAATGGCTACCCTGATCAGATCATTTTGTTCTCTATATCACGCACACACACGAACGGGCCTGAGGTCATCACCTTCGGTACAGAAAGAGTGCCCAGTCTGCCTTAGATTACCCTGGAAGGACAAGCTATCTCAAAAATTGGGGCAACAGGTGAAGCTAGCTATTTTGTGCTGCTACTATGCTGCAGCCGCACCAGTTGTATTGGCTGCTGCTAAGCCAAAAATAAGTTTTGCTCATCTCACAAATGAGTAATACAGTATATGAATTTCAGTATCAGCATGATGCCAAGTACCTAGGCCATACGTTCCAAAAGCTGGTGGATTGTAGTATGTCCATTTGCAACAGGCAAGGTACAGGCCGTACCCAACCAACCCGTGCTGGCAAAACTCAAAACACAAGTGTCCAACATTGGATATGATTCAGCAAATAGACATTTTCTAAATAATCCTCAGCGTGCTAAGAATTACGCTGACAACCAATTTAAGATAGTCAGTCGGGCTCGAAGTGTGGTGCATTTGCATGCACTAGAAGCGACATATTTTAGTAGATAGGGCCCTGCTCTTTGTAGTGCAAAGGAACATTTAAATACACATTGTGCCTGTTTCAGCTAAACAAAATAAGTGGCAAACATTCGCTGACTCATTCCTCAGGGTAATATTTTGACCAATCAGGGTCAAGCTGCCTGTTTTAAATTTCAAACAATATTTGGCAGTTAACTGTCAGTCACCAATTACTGGGTATCCTCCATGACAACGCCTCCACCAATAAGAGTACACTCGCTAACTAATCAGCACTCTACTTTCATACAGTATAAATTGTTGTTTTCCCCTGATATTGGTATTCATGTGAATTGTCCGGCTGAGTGTAAAATGAAAAACTTCAACATGTCTCTTCTTTCAAAGAATTTTATGTGTGGAATTGCATTTCTTCAGGTTGCAAATTGTTTTTTTTATATACATTCAGAGTACCCAATTATTTTTTGTTCCAATTAAGGGGCAATTTAGCGTGGCCAATCCATCTAACCTGCACATCTTTGGGTTGCGGGGGTGAAACCTAGCAGACACAGGCCGGGATTCGAACCCGGGTCCTCAGCGCCGCAGTCCCAGAACTAACCACTGCGCCACCTGCCGCCCTGTGAATTGTTTTTAAGAGATTTGAAAAGGAGACATATATCATGTCTCATAAGGTCTTAGATATCTTGTTATAATGGTGCACCATTATAAGCACGCAGCAACTTTGTGGGCAAAGGACAAGTTTAACTAATTGGGCATGCTGCGTAATGCCCAACTCCAGCAAATCTAATTCAATGTTTCTTGAGGGCCTTGGCACAATCACTTCAATGAGTATTGCACCAGGTTCTTAGATGATTTCATTTTAGTAGCTTCACCGTTTTTTTGTTGCCCACTAATGCTTATTTTTATATTTAGTAATCTGCAATGTACAAGCACAAACAAATAAATATTCATGTTTCTGAACAAGCATCATATGCAACAGTAAAAATGTTCCTCTCTTTAGCAATTAAGCAAATCCTTCATCATCATGTTCTCGATCAGCAGTTGTGGATGAGAACCTCCAGGGAAGCAGCAAAGATAACATTCTAATAAGGTTTCCCTGACTTTGTAGCAAAAGGCCATTTGTTCTTTTATATCTCCTCCAACAAAGAACCATGCACTGCAGTCCCATACTTTTTGACAAAAAGATGTTCAGGGCGTTCATCACGAGGCCTTACAAAAACAGCTAAGTGTGGCCTTGGCGGGGCGTTCCTCGCCACCCTGATATCTCAACCCCCGACTGCAGCCTCTGGACCGTCCCAATGCCCCAACTTATTTGTTGGGGGATTCTCTAGCCACCGACCCCCCCCCCCCCAAATTTCCGAAGGGCAGGGCACCCCAGGGCTCGATCCCTGGCACAGGCAACCTGGCACTACCCCAGTCAGCCCCGCTGTGCCACCCAGGCAGCTTGGCAGTGCTGGAGTGGCACTCCCAGGGTGCTCTAGTGACAGTACTAAGGTGCCCAGGTGGCAGGGGAGTGCCAGGTTACCACCCTGTCCAGAACCTGACCACCCGGTAGCCTTCGATGGAAGACCAGTGCTAAACAGCGCCATGGCAAGGTCTCCCAGGTGCAGGTGTTAGTTCCCGGACCTTGGAAGAGTCCTGCGTATACACATTTAAGTGAGCCTAATCACACTCACCGAAATATGCAAATCTGGATCCTGCCCACCGAGAGTGAGATCCAGATTGTGATGTCTCATGAGATCTTGTTAGATCTTGCGAGGACTTCTGAGATTTTCAAATCTCGCAGGAGGCCTCTCACGAGATTTAATGGCCCCATCGCTTTACCGGGTTGGGCGCAATGAGGCGTTCAATTGCACTTGCTAACTTTTAAGAACTGTTAATATCAAGTTAAAAAAAATCAAAAGTAAGTTTTTATCTTGAAACAGTTCTTGCTGTATTATCATTTGCACACAAATCCAAATACTGATAGCACTTATAAAGCTCAGGCCATTTTTTTGTATACATTTCTAAAGTGATTTATTGGAAAGTTATAATGCCAACTACCACAAAATAGAACAAAGTGCAAAAGCAAATACTCAAATCATGGAATTTTTACAATAAACCTGTTGGCTCAGATTTTGCAGTGAAACTGTTAACAGTATTTCTGAAACTAGCAGCAACTTTCTGGAGTCCACATACGTACAGTTAAATGAAGAAATCATAGAATGGCTACATTGCAGGTGTAGCCCATTCGGCCCATCAAGTCTACGCTGACCCTCTGAAATAGCACCCATAGGCTTACTCCCATGCCGTATCCCTGTAACCCCACCTAACTTTTGGACACTAAGGGGCAATTTAAAATGGCCAATCCACCTAACTTGCATATCTTTGGACTGCGGAAGGTAACCGGAGCTGCCGGAGGAAACCCACCCAGATATGGGAAGAACGTGGAATGTACCAACTCCACACAGACAGTGATCCAAGGCTGGAATTGAACCGGGTCCCTGGCGCAGTGAGGCAGCAGTGCTAACCATGTGCCACCGTGCTGCCTAGATGTTGTTGTCAGTGATTCCATGCCTCGTCAGTGCTGATGAAATCCTCCCAGGTTGCAAATAATTTAAAATTACTGAACGGATGAAAACTTCCACTTTTAATCTATTACTTGCTGTAGAAACCCTTGAAAAAGCTACGCCTTTTTGATAAGATGCAACAGGATTGATGTGCTCTGAATGTAAGAGAAGGTTTGAAAGTTCAAAGGATCTGCTGCACCAACTGGAGACAGGCTATTTAAACGTTCTCTGAATGGGAAGACATTTCATTCCTCTTTTATTTTAATAATTGCAATGCGGTAGCATTTATCTTCAAATCAAACTTGGGAATATGGAAACAAATCTTCTGTAAAGCCAACTCTACAATTTGTGCACAACTGGGCTGTTGCAAGCCTTTGGCGCCTCCAAGTATAGGCTCGACTGCAGCCTTCATTGCAAAAGCCAGGCAATTTTATAAAGTGGAACAAAATTTCATTTGGCTGATCGGAAGGTTTTAGCTAATTCCACCTGCCCACAAAACTTTAATATGAGACTTCCTGCATATATAAAACGTATTTGGGGAATGAGCCATTAACAAAATGTAATGTTAGCAGAAATGTTAGTTCCTACACCTCAAAGATGAAATGGTGTGCTGCCCTTAAAGGGACAATGGCTGTCCCTTTTAAGGGAAATACAGAAGAGCAAGGGTTTTCCGGCCTGCCTTGCCCTTAAAGGAACAATCACCACATGCAGTTTATATATAGGGCGAGATTCTCCGGTCTCTGACGCTGAAATCGCGTTCGGCCGGAGAATCCATGCTTCCAACAAAATCAGGGCGGTGGCGCTTTTGCAGTGCTCCGCCCACTCCAAAACGGCATACTCTAGGAGTACGCTGCATGCCATATGGATGGCCTCAGAATGTTATCTGAGGCCCTCCCCCCGATGCTCCATCCCCGACACCTGGGTCTCTCATGCTCTTTTCTGTTGGCAACTCGGTGTGGTGGCTGCGGATTGAGTCCAGCCCGCCACAGTCAGGGGAGAGCCGATCCGTGGGCAGGGGGGGCTTTGGCAGGGGGCACTGGTAGGGGGTGGTGAGCCTGACCAAATGGGGGGACGCCATGTTTCCAAATGCGACTGCTTCAGGCCACCGCCGTGCGCATGCATGGACATGGCGCCGGCAATTCTCTGGCTGTATCAGCAGCTAGAGCCGGGTGCTCTACGCTGCATACCTGCTAGCCCCCCACCAGATGGGGAAAATCAGTGGCCGATTTTTCGGTCATAAAAGGCCGCCGTTCTACGCCGGCGTCAGCACTTCGTCTCAGAACCGGAGAATTCAGCGCGTAGTTTTTACAACAGACCATAAATATGACACTTATTTATTGTTTCTGATTACTGGAGCTTTGGTAAGAAGTTATTTTAATACCTGGTTATTTTATACACTTTTCATTAATCATTTAAAGCAATTCAATTGCCTCCTGCTCTCCACTGTCAAGTACTGACTAGATCTACAACCATACATAAAGCTAATTGTAAGTATCATATTCTGCTCACCTAACTAATTGTAGTCAGATTATTACTTGTAGGGACTTCACTTTTTGCTTCTGCACTGTTACCTCTGGTGTCCCCCAATAATCTTTTCCTCTCCCCCTCCCACTTCTCATCTACATGCTGCCCTTTGGTGACATCGTCCAAATGGATAGCATTAGTTTCCATATGTACAGTGATGACAACCAGATCTACCTCATCACTACATCTCTTGGCTCCTCCATCGTTGCCAAATTATCTGACTGCTTATCTAACATTCAGCATTGGTTGAGCAGACATTTCCTCCATATAATACTTGGAAGACAAATCAATGTTTGGGTTCCTGCTCTAGATCTTGCTACCCAGATACCGACTGTATCCCTTTCCCTGACAACTATCGGAGAGTAAACCACTCTGTTTATAACCTTGGCATCACATTTGACGCGAGATGAACTACTCTTCTCATATTCATAGTCTCGCCTACTTCCACCTCTGTAACATTGTCTGACCTGGTCCCTGTCTGAGCTCATCTGCTGTTGAAACCCACATTCTTGAATATTCCAACACACTGTTGAAACCCTCTACGCTCGAATATTCCAACACAATGTTGACTGGTCTCACACATTTCAGCCTTCATAAACTTGAGATCTTCCAAACTTCTGCAGATCATGTCTCAACTTGCACCAAATTCCATTCACCTGTTAAATGTGTGCTCATTGACTTTGACCGTCTCCAGTCCCACAACGCTTCGAGATATCTCTGCTCCTCTAATTCTGGCTTCCACTCTCGATTTTAACTTCGCCACTATGTGTGGTCATGCTTTCAATGAGGCCCTAATCTCTGGAATAAGCCCTCACACCTCTCCCCCTCACTTTCCTCTTTTAAATTTAAAGATTTGAAGTAATTGGCAAAAGAAATAAAGGGAACCTGAGGAAAATATTTTCATGCAGCAAGTGGTTAAGGTCTGGAATGCACTCCTGAGTGTGGCAGATGGAGATTCAACTGAAGTGTTCAAAAGGGGATTAGATTGCGACTTGAAAAGGAAGAACATGCAGTGTTAAGGGTAGCTGGCGAGGGAATAGTTCCAGGCGAATTGCTCATTTGGAGAGGTGATGCAGATATCATACTGAATGGTTTCCTGTGCTGTAATAATTCTGTGATAATTCATTCCTTAAAATCTACCTCTTTGACCAAGATTTTTTGTCATCTGATCTCCTTGTGACTCTGTTATACTTTATTTTATAATAAGGACCTTGGAAATGCTTTACTACATTGAATGTGCTACATAAATTGAGGTTGCTGTAATTTAAAAAGAGATTTTCTTCATGAGAGGAATGAAGCTGATGTGAACAAAATTTATTTTCATAGTATTTATATTTTCATTTGAAATACCAAATGTTCATTTTAAGCAGAAAGATGCACGCATTATTACGGTACGTCTAGAATGCATTATACAGAGTTCAGTTTAAGATATGCTGAAATTATCCATCTCCCTCCACATTTAGATCACAAACAAAAACTTTCTATTAACCTGCTAAATGAACCAACAAAAAGTTTTAAATTATGCATGCTTCTGCTGGAGAACAAAAACTTTCTGCAGTGCTCTTCACATTATCTTAGAAAAAGCTAAACGCACCTTACAGGGTTATCATGCAGGGCAGAAAGAGGGTGGTGGCAAAAAAGGTTGAGGAGCATAGTATTTAAAAACCTTTTGAAATTAGTGAGGGAATTGACAAGATGGAAATAGCAAGAGAATGTCAATCAGCATTGACCTCAGCATTCTGAAGTTGAGCTTCTGTATGTCACTGTTCATAAATTCTAGTACTTTACCCGCCAGCTGGCCCACCAACTGAGAAAGCAGACAGCCACGAGGGAAATAGCCCAGGTTAGGGAGAGCTGTGGTAGGCTAGTCGCCACACCAAAAAGAGTCAACAGAGTCAACCAGGCTTTTGTGACCTTTTACGGGGGGGGGGGGGGGGGGGGGTGCTCTATATGTCCGAACCCCCTGAGGGGGAGGAATGGATGAAACAGTTCCTCGATAGACTGAACATGCCAGTTGTAGGGAAAGAGAAGAGACGAGGTCTAGAAGTGTTTTGTTATGCTCTTGATGTAGCATAAGCTGCTTCCTTGATATGCACTCTGACAAAGGAAGGTTCAGACTTGGAGATAGCTTTAACACACTTATTAAACTGTTAACGATTCTCCTACTTGGATTCGACTATCCTGTTAATCCTGTTATAGCTACGCAGACTGACGAACCAGTCTGCTACAATCCACGTGGTGGGTGTGATGTGTTCAATCAACCCTGTGTACACACTGAGTGTCTCCACTGGAAAGAGGAAGATCATGTGTGCTGTGTCCTTTTATATGGGTTGGTGTAATGCCCCCCCCCCTGTGGTAGTGTCACCTCTGTGTGTATCGTGAATGCCCATTGGTCGTGTCCTATCTTACTGGCCTATTGGTTGAATGTGTGTCATGTCTCTGGTGCTCCCGTCTAGCTAGTCTACGTGTATTTACATCAACCCCTTGTGTATTTACAGTGATGCATGTCACCACAAGAAGCACCATTAGAACTCATGGAGTGTAGCAAATCCATGCGGGGGGCAAGGCACCAGGGCGGCCACATGAATTCTACAAACAATTTATGGCAGCACTGACCCTATACCTGTAGGAGATGTTTGCAGACTCGCTAGTTAGGGGCACCCTGCCACCGTCACTGGCACAAGTCTCAATATCACTGATACGCAAAAGGACAAAGCCTTGACTGAATGCGGGTCCGCAGACACATCTGACTGCTCAATGTAGCCGCAAATATCCTGGCAAAGGCTATGGCAAAGCAGCTGTGTGCCACAGGGAGTCGCAGAATACCAGACGGGTTTTGTCGAGGGCAGGCAGCTAACAGCGAACATCAGGCACTTGCAGAACGTGATAATGACCCCACCTGGGGAGAGAACACCAGATGGTGATCATCTCCCTGGATGCAGAAAAGGTCTTTGATAGAGTCTAGTGGAAGTATCACATAGAGGTACTGAAACGGTTTGGATTCGGACCAGGGTTCACCTCCTGGATTAAACTATTGTATAGCACTCCCATAGTGAGCATAGGACAAACACCACCAGCTCTGAATACTTTCAGCTGCACAGAGGATCAAGGGAGAGATGCCCACTGTCCCTGCTTTTGTTTGCCTGGCAATCGAGCCACTGGTGATCACCCTCAGAACAGCAAAGGAGTGGAGAGGTAGCCAAAGGGGGGGAAACTGAGCATAGAGTCTGACTCTACACGGATAATCTGTTTCTCTACATCTCGAACCCCCAGGTCAGCATGTAAGGAATAATGAAACACGTAAAGCAGTTCGAAGCCTTCTTGGGTTACAAATGTAACCTGGGCAAAAGTGAGATCTTCCCTGTCAACCTGCGGCGGGAAGGGGGCTGGAGGGACTGCCATTCACACAAACCCAGACCAAATTCCACTACCCAGGCATCCAAATAGCCCACAACTGGACACAGATCCCACAAGTAGAACCTAACGAGAAAGGTTCCTCTTTCTGTTTAGATTCTTCCCGATCGCCATCCCCAAGGCCTTTTTCAACACAGTAGACAAACTAATCATGGCGTTTGTGTGGGTAGTAGACAGAAAGAAGCAGAGGAACTAAAAGAAGGACCTACAAAGGAAAAGAAACATGGGAAGTCTGGCCCTCTCAAAACTACAGTTCCACCACTGGGCGACACAACAGATAGAGTGAGGGGATGGGCGAAGGAACCAGGAGCAGAATGGGTGAAGTTGGAGGAGAGTTCCTGCATAGGGACGTCTCTCAGATCCCTCATCACAACCCCTTCCTCTCCCTCCCCAAGATACAAGGACATTCATTACTCCCTGATACCAGGAACGTTCATTACTCGAAGAACTGCTGGACGGGGGCAACCTAGGGAAGGTAAACTGTGGAGACCTGTATTGGTGACTGTTGGAGGAGGTCCGCTCCCCCCTGGACAAGACAAGAGAAACATGGCAGGAGGAATTAGACATAGAAATAGGGTGAGGACTCTGGATTGAAGCACTGTACAGGTCAAACTTCACATCCACAGGTGCAGGGCTTAGCCTAACGCAGCTCAAGGTTGGGCACAAAGTGCACCTAACCAAAACCCAAATGAGTAGGTTCTTTTCATAAGTGGAGGACTTCCAAAAAGAACCTGCAGGGAGGCCGGGCCAACCAGACGTACATGTTCTTGGCCTGCCCCAGACTTGCTGGGTACTGGGCCATCTTTTTTGAGACAGTTTCCAGAATTGTGGGAATGAGGGTGAAGCCACGCCTAAAAGTGGGGGTCTTCGGAATTTCACACTAGCCAGAACTCTTCATGGGGAGGGGGGGGGGGGGGGGGGGGGGGGTGGTGACACCCTAGCCTTTGCCTCCCTGATCGCCCACGGGAGAATCCTGCTTGGCTGGCAATCGGCAGCACCACCAAGTCTGCAGACTGACTGTCCGACCTGGTGGAATTTCTCAAACTGGGGAAAATAAAATTTGCCATCTGAGGGTCCACAGGATGTGGGAGTCGTTCACCAACTTGTTCCAAGATCTGTTCGTAGCCAGCAACCAATAGAGCATTGTGGGGGGAGATACAAGCAAATCACGGGATAAAGATGCAAAGCAAGGAGGGTGAAGGGTGGAAGAGGGAACGTGTTGGGGGGGGGGGTGGTGTGAAGGCCATGCAAGGAAAATGAGAGGGACAAGGGATCAAAACTGTAGATGGACATCTGTAAATAAGTGTCCAGGTCAAACTTGGAATTGCGTGAAAGGTATGCTATTTTATGTAAATATTTGACTACAGTGTGTCTTTTATCTCCTTTTATTTTGTGCTTGTTTTTTTTTTTCTTCCTCTTTAAAAAAAAATCTTTTTATTGGCATTTCTCATATTTATAAACAATTGTATATATACATCACATTTTCTTATCCTCTTTTATGCAGTTATATAAAATGTAACATATCAGTTGTGAAATACAAACTGTGAAAACTCAATAAAAACACTTGTAAAAAAAAATTCTAGTTTGCCCAATAGTTTCAAGAATGGACCCAAAAAGAAAAAAGCAACGCCATCCAGATCCTATGACAGGTTTCAAGTTTGCTGTTGACATCATTAAACACTAATCTGAAAACTGAACTATAAGCAAAGGCAAGAATAGATAAGATCATAAGCAATTAAATGTAATCCTTCCACTATTCACTGATAATTGAGGAACCCAGAGGTTAACAGGTTTAGTGGGCTGCTTGATGATACTGTAACCTGCCATGAATAGAATCTGTGAAATAAGTAGGCTTTCTTCAACAATCAATCTACAACAATTTGAGGCCCAGCATGTAGTTGTGGTATACTACCTGACATCTGTCACATCTCAATGGACGCCACAGATGAATACTCGGTTGGCATGGTTTGCACTGCTGTCTCACAGCGCCAGGAACCCGGGTTCAATTCCAGCCTTGGATCACTGTCTGTGTGGAATTTGTACGTTCCTCTCATATCTGTGTGGCTTTCCTCTGGGTGCTCCAGTTTCCTCCCACAATCCAAAAATGTGCAGATTAGGTGAATTGGCCATGCTAAACTACCCCTTTGTGTCCAAGGATGTGCAGGTTAGGTGGGATTATGGGGATTGGGCGGGGGAGTGGGCCTAAGTAGGCAGTTGTTTCAGAAGGTCCGTGCAGACTTGATGGGCCGAGTGGCCCCCTTCTGCATTGTTCTATGACTTAAGATTTTTATTATGTAGATTGGTGGTTGCCGAAAATCTAGAACGAGATAAATACAATATCTAGAATGTTAATTAAAAGAGCAATGTTTGTCATTTTTCTTAAGCTTGTCAAGGAATTGATAACTTGAATATGTGAGAGGTAGCATCGCAGTGAGACACAAATCCAATCATCCTTTTATTTTTCACTTCCAACTTTTCCCTACAGCTTGAATTCTTACTCTGTCTACTGTGTTTGTCATTGCTTTGGCTCTTATCTCTGGTGTAATTCACAAAGCTTGAACAGTTCACTAATACAGACCCACATAACTATTAAATGTATTGTTATATCTGAGACTGCTATTTTGCTATTTTAGGCTACCTCCCAATATAGCTGAAACCAGTAGATGCCATTTGGATTGTAACCAGGCAGGACTCTGCGAACATTGGCTGGCTCCTGTTTGGCCAAAGCTCCATTCACTTTAGTACCTGCATGAATTGATTCCCAGAAGTCAGACATTTTAATGTTCAGACAATGAGAAGAAGATCGCATCTCTCAAAATATCTAAATTATCAGGTAGATTTAAAAAATATCAAGAAACTGCAGCAGACAAGTTTTATACCTATCTGACCATACACCTCCAGGGAGTTCCACTTCTTCACTCCAAAGATCAGGTTGGACTTTGCCTCAGCAATTACACTGCCAGTTCAGCATTGGTACAATGCTATTGTTATTTTACACCAACATTATACTTGCCATGTAAATTTACCTTTAAATAAATTTAAAACCTTTTTCGAAAAAAGGTTATAAATAGCTGAGAATAACCAAAATGTCATCTTGGTAGACAAATTTTCATATTAATTTTCAAACAACAGACAAGAATTTGAAACCACCGGTTTTGTGTTACATGGACAGATAAGATAATTTAGTTTAGTTAATAGTGCTTTCAAAAATGAGGGGCGATTCTGCAATGACCAGCTCACAGTAAATGATCTTCATGATCAAAAAAATTGTCCTAAGTACCAACCATAAGTTCCAAGTCAAGTTATATGAAAACATGAATTGATTTTCAATTATACAACTAAATGCAGAGTTAATGAAGCTCACCTAATTTAATTCGTAGCCATTAATGTCAGTATAATAGAAAAATCCTGAATTGATTATAAAGTATTTAGTCCTTCCTTATTAAGATTAACAGCTTGAATCTGACAGTACATCAGGTTTTATATGATTTTGTGCTGTTTTACCTTGATGAGTTTAATTAAAATAAGTTAAAAATTTAATCTCATCCTAATGGGAAATAATTGGTACCTTTTTTTTTCTTGCAGTAATGTTCTGTTATCCAAAATGGTGCATATATCATAGTGACGTACTGCTACAAACTTGAATTGTAGTTTTTATGCAAACTTTTGCAACCTATTTGTCCAATGTCATGTTATGAATAAACTGCCATTCCCTCCAGAAAAAAAATGAGGAAATCCAAAGCTACTGTCAGTCCCTACCATAGCCGCCCATCCATGATATTACCTCAAGACGAAAGTTGACGTTTGAAACCTCATCCTATTCAACAGGGGGCCAGTTTCGCTCATGAGGTTATTCATGAAGGCCCCGCATTCTCAACTTGCCCCTTGCCTAGAGGTGTGACCCTCAGCTTGAATCACCACCAGTCAGCTCTCCCCACTTCAAAGAAGCAAGCAGCCTGTGGTCATCTGGGACTATGTCAACATTACTTACCCATTCAACCCGGAGGTGAGGTTCCATGCTTAATGTGGCCATCTAAAATGGCCGCCCGCAAAGGATAAAGGGAATTGTGGTCAAGTTGAGACACAAGATAGTGCACAGCCTGTGTGTATTGTGCAAAGGAAAACGAGAACGAACTGAAACCTACAACTGCTAAAGGTCAATCACTGATTTCTCCAGAATAATCGACTCAAATTCAGGAATAGCAACAGTAACAGACTCCCCGGCGCTACCTCCCCTTATTTGGAAAGGCCTACGTACTTGGGGCAATGGTGACTAGGAACCGCCCAGCCATTGAGGTACCCGCCCCTAATTGGCCAGTATCGATTACGGTGATCAAGACCCTATCGATCCATTGGATCCTTAGTTAACCCCGCCCAAAAAGGCACGAAAGAGGAGAAGGATAAGAAGCCCTGCGCACTAAGGATCGATCTCTTTTGGGACCGGCCTGTGCCCACACCAATCGCAGCATAACGACCAGCCAAGTTCAAGGTTCATACTGGTTGAGTGGTCATTTGGTCTATACAAGAAACATATTCGCGGCTTGTGGTTTGGATGTAGCAACACTACATCCTCTCCATCATAAGAATCATCTACTTATGTAACATTGCTTACCTGTGCAACTACCTCAACGCATCTGCTGCTGACTCCCTCATCTATACCGTTGTCTACATGACCCCTCAGTCAACATCCTTTCCTTCCTCCACCCTTTGCAGCTCAACCAAAACTCTTGCTACCCATATCCACCTATCATCTGTCTGCTGGCTGGGCAGCACAGTGGCGCAGTGAGTAGCACTGCAGTCTCACGGCACTGAGGTCCCAGGTTCGATCCCGGCTCTGGGTCACTATCTGTGTGGAGTTTTCACTTTCTCCCTGTGTTTGCGTGGGTTTCGTAGTGATCTGTACATACATCTGCACATACACCAGGGTCTACAGACAGACGTAACAGCCACAGCATCATTAGAGGGCCGCATCAGAGACGGATCCAGCCCAAGGGAGGATCCGCCTCTTTCAGAACCACAGGGCTAGTGAGCAGCAGCAGACAGGGACAGCTCAGCACAGGCAGTTTACCTTAGCTTCACTGGTCATACCTCTTGACTGTATTATATCTAGTTAAGCTCTAGAAACAGAACTAACCCATTGAATAAAGTATTTGTGTTAACTGGAAGTCAACAATCTTTATTCAGACTTAGAGAATAACATAGCCCCCACAACCCAAAAATGTGCAAGCCAGGTGGATTGGCCACGCTAAATTGCCCCTTAATTGGAAAAAATGAATTGGGTACTCTAAATTTAAAAAAAAAACTGTGTGCTAACATCCATTGATGATCGTTTATGTTAAAATCTTACTCTCTATTTAATTATCGTTATGGCATGGCCTTTTCCATATCTGAAGCCTCATCCAGCCCAATAACCCCTCTCCAAACCGCCCCTGACCATGATTTTTTGTGCGACCCTCAACCCACCCTCTCCTGATCACCATTGCTGACGTTCCTTCACCTGTCCAATTATTATTCAAGATGAAGATATAGAGACTTTTATCAAAGCTACTTGATTTCTGCAGGTCACATGAAATGTCAATTATTGAAATATTAAATCGAATGCAACCATAGTATACTAATAAAACGTTTCTCATTTATGCTGCTTTGGAAATAAAAGTAATTATTTACCAGTTAATGTAAATTTTCAACTCATGATATATTGAAAATGATTTCTGAGGAATTTAAGATTAAAACACATTTTTAAAATCCTAAAGCTTATAACGTCAAGTTCTACTGGCAAAATTACATTCTTCCCTCCACCCAAGTGAATTTTTACCCGTATCACTGATGTTCAATGTAAGATTGATAAATATTACATTGAAGGGGAAAATATCAGGGGTTTGATTTGAAATACAAAGTAAGTTATTTCTTTCCCTCTTGAGGTAGATTACATTTCACATTATCCAGCTATGACATATTTGCTAAGTTATTCTATTGAGGTTTCTGACATTGACAATTTTGAGCCAATCAAACATAGATACAAAAGACAATCTGAGAACATTTACTTTCATTTTCACATTTGTGTGGGAATACATTTGATTGTTATTTGATGCATATTGTGCAAATTAGTTAAGAGAAAGTGTTGTAGAATAATAAAGTACTTTGCTTTTATCAGAGAAGGGAGAGTGGCATGTATAGCACAATTGCCATAAAATAGTTGACGTACCTCTATTTAATAGAAGGAAAAAAATTTAAATATTATAGAAGTGTAGATATCAACTGGTTTTAGAGTGTATTAAAATTATGACAATAAATCACTTCGGACAAAATTATTATTTTTAAAAGTAAATTTAGAGAACCCAATTATTCTTTTTCTATCTGCACTGCACATCTTTTGGGTTGTGGGGTGAAACTCACGCAAACACGGGAGAATTTGCAAACTCCACACAGAGACAGTGACCCGGGGCCGGGATCGAACCCTGGTCCTCGGTGCCGAGAAGCAGCAGTGATAACCACTGCACCATCGTGCCACCCACAATATCAAATAATTATGTTAAAATCTGTTCACAAACCAATTAATGTTTTGCGTTAGTATCACTAGAAGTTAATAAAATTACAGACTTGGAATTTCTCATGAAATTAAATGAAGGGTCATTTCTGAATTATCTTTGACATAAGTTACATTGAGGTGAAATCGAAACGTCTGGTACATAGATCAGTTAAATATGTCCACATCTTTTCCTAGGCTGCATGGTAGCAGACTTTCAGAACAAAACAATGTGACGCATAACCAAAGAAAACAGAACCAAAGAGAACATGTAACCAACAGATTCCAGCATCCGCGGTAATTTCCTTTTCTCCAATGTGACGTATAACGTGCGCAATAAAATAAATGAGCTAAAATCAGGTAAAATAATTCCATTATTTCAGATAGAAGATAATTGCTTTGAGACAGAATTATTAAAGTGCCTTTTCTCCCTTTAAAATAAATGGTTTAATCGTCTGACATCTGGTAGCTGAGTGACAGAAGTTACATGCCCAGTTTATATTTTTCTTTACATCAGTGTCTCTCAAAAAATTTTCAACATTGATAAAATTAATTTGCAAGTTACAGTTGAGCCAAGCAAGACAGAAGCCCTTCAAGGAGAGTGGATTCATCCCCAACTCACCACCTCCAGAGAGATAGTGAAAAGCTTGAGAAAATCTTCCTATGCTCCATACACAACTGAAAAGGACAGAGGTAATGGAGTATGTAAAAGGTGCAGTACGCTTGAAATGGGACATCAGTTCTGAGTAATGACTACAGAAAACACATGCTTTGAAAGACAAAGGTGATAAAAGTTTCAAGCAGACGTATACTGTACATTAGCCTTTCAGCAATTAGTATGACATTCTGAAACTACTATCTGAATTGTACAATCACTACTTAATTTGTCTTTAATATGTGTTAGGACTTACCAGTCTCCTACACAATGAAACTTTTTCCAAAAGTTTCCAAAGTACATTTAGGACACCAGTTATAACTTGTTTTGACGATCTGATGTTTTATACAAAGGCTGAAAGGCGACGTTGCTAATACTATTGAAAACTATAACCTGCACAATAACTAACAATACTTATTTTGCAGGGGTATATTGAAAAGTTAATTCTTTAAAATCAACCAGTTTTGAAAGGAGTTGTACCAGTCCAAAACAGAATATAGGTGAAATTAACTTTATTACTTAAACAAAGAGACTGCCTTCCGTTAACATTCATTAGTGATGTGGCATTGTTATCAAAAATAACTAATGCAATATTCGCAAGTCCAGGAATTTAACATGCTGAAATTATGGGTACTATACCATGGGAATATTTATATAATATTAAACAGTACAAAGAGGAAAGTGAAAAAACAGAATCTAACTGCAAAAGAAGGGCAGCACGGTAGCATAATGGTTCGCACTATGGCTTCACGGTGCCAGGGTCCCAGGTTCAATTCCCGCTTGGAACACTCTATGGAGTCTGCACGTTCTCCCCGTGTCTGTGTGGTTTCCCCCAGGTGCTCCTGTTTCCTCCCGCAGTCCAAAGATGTGCAGGTTAGGTAGATTGGCCATGATAAATTGCCCTTGGGTTAGATGGGATTGCAGGGTTACGGGGATAGGGTGGAGGTGCGGGCTAAGTAGAGTGCTCTTTCGAAGAACCGGTGCAGACTCGATGGGCCGAATGGCTTCCTTCTGCACTGTAAATTGTATGATTCTATGTAATTTTTAACATGTAGAATGTCCACTAGGAACCCACGGCAGATCAGCAGACCTGCTTAGAAGCACATTGCTGCAAGAACTAATAATTTACTTGAGTATTACTGAAAAAAGGAACAGGCTGTCAAAGCTATTTGTCTTGCACTCAGCAAGACAGATTCACAAGAATACCAAATGTAAAAGAACAAAACATTTATATTGCACAAGAGGAGAGTTCTGGTGAGTTAGTGAATGGACTGATTGGTGGAGACATTGCCATGGATGGTTAACCTTAATCTTAGGATATTGTATCAGAGAGAACATGAGATGCCCACCACATTCTACTACTTACTCCAAAAGATGCTAAATACTGCACGTCATACTATGGCAATAGATCTAGTTTTACGATAGTAAAAAGAAAACTGTCATATTACATGGAAGCAGAAAAGTACAAGTTAATAGGTGGCAAATGTTTAGAGAAAATTTAGTATCAATCCACAAAGAATTAGAATTTTCTTTTCTAGAATGAACTGCTGACACAATAGGATTTTGGGGTGGCAGTCTTTTTGCACAATTTTAACAATTCAATGCTATACGTGAGCAACCTAATTAATGTGTTAATTCAAAATCTTACTGTATATTTGGAACTCTATAAACCTCAAGTAATCTCAATATTTTGAATTGCTGTCAAACCTGGAAGAATCTTCGAGAACCGGTCACACAGAGGGACATGGAAATGTTTATTGTCCAGTTTCTCTTGCAACTCTATATTCTATCTCTTTCCCAACATAACTTTGCTGATTTGGTTCTTATCAATACTGCTGTGGTCATGGTTCTATAGCAATCTCTCTTACTTCTTTTAAGCTTCAGATAAGCTCCCCAACATGATCTGCATCTAAATGTTCAACACAGAATCAAAGTATGATGCAGCACAGACAGGGGTAATTTAACCTATCATGCCCATATCAGCTCTTAAAGAGCTCTCCAATTAACTCCACTCCTTTGCTTTTTCCATATAACACTGTAAAATTTTGCTTCAAATATTTATCCGATTACTTTTTGTAAGTTATGACTGGATTTTCTTCCGACTCTCAGGCAGTGCATTCCAGATGAGAAGAACTCGCTGTGTAACCAAACATTTTCAAGCCACCTCTTTTACCATCTACCTCAAATCCTCTGGTTATTGACATACCTGCCCTGGAATCAGTTTTGCCTTATTTACCCTCTTAAAACATCTCCACTTACTCTTCTTGGCACTAATAAGGTCAACACCAGTCTCTCAATCCTGGTACCATTCTAGCAAGTCACATCTGCAGTCTCTGTAAGGTCTAAACAATATTTCAAAGGTGTGGTACTACAACTGACCACATCAGTTGGGGCCTAATCAGTGTTCCATAAATGTTTAACTGGATTTTATCAGACCTTTTCTCATCGCCATGAGATATTACACATGAAAGAGATAGCTGAAGAGATTGTGGAAACATTGGTGGTGATCTTTCAGGAACCTGCTGGAGGCAAGGATGGTGCAGGAGGATTGGAAAATGGTGAGTAACACCCCTGTTTAACAAGGGGGGGGGGGGGCGGAGGCGGAAATTATAGGCCGGTTAGCCTGACTTTGGCCATCAGTAAGAATTTGAAGTCCATTATTAAGGATGAGAATGCGGAGTACTTGGAAGTGCAGTGTAAAATAAGACCGAGTCTGCCTGGCTTCATCTGACGAATCTGTTGCAATTCTTTGAGGAGGTAACGAGGAAGTTAGACAAAGGACATCCAGTGGATTTCCAAAAGGCCTTTGACAAGGTGCCGTATAGGAGGCTGCTAAATAAGATAAGACCCCATGGTGTTAGAGGAAAGGTACTGGCATGGATGGAGGATTGGTTGATTGCCAGAAGGCAGAGAGTAGAATAAAGGGATATTTTCCAGGTGGCAGCCGGTGCCTAGTGGTGTTCCACAGGGATCAGTGTTGGGACAATTATTCACGATATGCATTAACGACCTGAAAGCAGGAAAGATTGCATTGTTGCTACGTTTGTAGATGATACAAAAGATATGTAGAGGGACAGGTTGTGTTGAGGAAGCATGGAGGCTGCAGAAGGACGTGCACAGGCTAGGAGAGTGGGCAAGGAAGTGGCAGATAATAATAATAACAATCTTTATTGTCACAAGTAGGCTTACATTAACACTGCAATGAAGTTACTCTGAAAAGACCCTAGTCGCCACATTCCGGCGCCTGTTCAGGTCCATAGAGGGAGAATTCAGAATGTCCAATTCACTTAACAAGCACGTCTCTCGAGACCTGTGGGAGGAAACCGGAGCGCCCTTAGGAAATCCACGCAGACACGGGGAGAACGTGCAGACTCCGCACAGATTGTGACCCAAGCTGGGAATCGAACCTGGCATTGTGAAGCAACAGTGCTAACCACTGTGGTACCGTGCCGCCCTGGAATTCTCATAATGTTAACATGCAGGTTCAGAAGGCAGTTAGGAAGGCAAATGCAATGTTAGCATTCATGTCTAGAAGAGAGCTAGAATAAAAGAGCAGGGAAAGAAGGTTGAGGCTGTATAAGACTCTCGTCAGACCCCATTTGAAATATTGTGAGCTGTTTGGGCCCCAGTATCTAAGGAAGGATGTGCTGGCCTTGGACAGGGTCCAGAGGAGGTTCACAAGAATGGTCCCTGGAATGAAGGACTAATATGAAGAGCAGTTGAGGACTCTGGGTCTGTACTCGGAGTTTAGAAGGATGAGGGAGGATCAAATTGAAACTTACAGAATACTGAAAGGCCTAGATAGACTGGATGTGGAGAGGTTGTTTCCACAAGTAGGACAAACAAGAACCCGATGGCACAGCCTCAGACGGAAGGGACGATCCTTTAAAACAGAGATGAGGATGAATTTCTTCAACCAGTGTGGTGAATCTGTGGAACTCATTGACGTAGATGGCTGTGGAGGCCAAGTCATTGAGTGTCCTTAAGACAGAGATAGATAGGTTCTTGATTAATAAGGGGATCAGGGGTTATGTGGGGAAGGCAGGAGAATGGGGATGAGAAACATATCATGATTGAATGGCAGAGCAGACTCGATGAGCCAAATGGCCTAATTCTGCTCCAATTTCATATAGTCTGCAGGAACCTTTGCAACAGTGAAATGAAATGAAATGAAAATCACTTATTGTCACAAGTAGGCTTCAAATGAAGTTACTGTGAAAAGCCCCTAGTCGCCACATTCCAGCACCTGTTCGGGGAGGCTAGCACAGGAATTGAACCATGCTGCTGGCCTGCCTTGGTCTGCTTTAAAAGCCAGCTCTTTAGCCCTCTGCTAAACCAGCCCCGAACCACTGCCTCCAACCACTCTGCCAATTAGAGACAGCCTCGCACCGATACCAGAAATATCCCGGCATCGTAGGTGCTGTCATCAAATGGAGACACCAGAAGGGACCCTGGCACAATACCTACCCTTGTAGCGATGCACCACCGTTAGAAGTCGCACCCTTCCTGACCACCAGGATCTGCCTACATGGGCCTGGTACGATAAGAATAAAGTTGACCTTGTCTTTGATGATTCCTGAACATGAAAGCATCCTCTCCTTATCCTTGCGGTCTCAGCAGCGGCTACCTTAACGGTGGCATAGCCGAGTCTGCTGAATGCCGGCTCTCTACTTGGGAAGATAGTTCTGGAAGGCAGGTGCCGTCCTTAAATGTAGAGTGGTCCCAGTGGTGGCCTTCTAATGGACTTTCACTCGTATAATGCAGCCAAAGGTCCTGCCGCCCACTTGCATGTATGGGGTCTCACTTTCACTTTCAGAAGAGCTTACTATTATCATAATATGCCTTTAAGGTATATCAGCAGAAGATCACGTGAAGGAAAATGTGTCATGAATTTCAGTCTTGTTTCATTCTTGGTTTCATTCTGAGTATGAGGCTGAGCACGCATATACTGTGATACCTTCAAACTTCCCACATTTAGATATGTCATGTGTACCGAGGTACAGTGAAAAGTACTGTTCTGCGTACAATCCAGGCAGATTGTTCCAAACATAGACATCGGGTGAAGTACACGGAGTGTAGTGCTGCACAGTAGCGAAGATGCATGGACAAGTCAACTCAGCCCGTAAGGAGTCTGATAACTGCAGCGAAGAAGCTATTTTTGAATCTGTTAGTGCATGTTCTCAGACTTTTGTATCTTCTGCCCAATGGAAGAGGTTGGAAGAGAGAATAACCCGGGTGGGAGGGATCTTTGATTATGCTGCCCGCTTTCCCAAGGCAGTGGTGAGTCAATGGATGGGAGGTGGTTTCACGTGATGAACAGGGCTGTGTTCACGACTCTGTAATTTCTTATGGTCTTGGGTCAGGCAGTTGCCATACCAAGCTGTGATGCAGTCTTTCAGGTTGCTTTCTGTAAAAATTGCTAAGAGTCAATGTGGACATGCCAAATTTCCTTAGTTTCCTAAGAAAGTATAGGCATTGTTATGCTTTCTTGGTCGTAGTCCTGACGTTGGTGGACCACGACAGAATGTTGGTGATGTGTACCCCTAGGTATCTGAAGCTGTCAACCATCTCCACCTCGGCATCACTGATGCAGACAGGGGTGTGTATGACACTTCACTTCCTGAAGTCAATGACCAGCTCCTTAGTTGTGCTGACATTGGGGGAGAGATTGTTGTCATTGCACCATGCCACTAAGTTCTCTATCTCCCTCCTGTATTGTGACTCATCATTGTTTGAGACTGACCCATTACGGTTGTGTCAGTAGCAAACCTTTGGATGGAGTTGGAGCCGAATTTCGTCACACAGTCATGTGTGTATAGGGAGCATAATAGGGTTATCATGGAGGAGGTATTAATGTTTATCCTTAATGATTGTGGTCTATGGGTCAGGAAGTCATGGATCCAATTGCAGAGGGAGGAGCCAAGTCCTAAGTTTTGGAGTTTGGATTTGAGCTTGGTTGGGATCATATTGTTGAAGGCAGAGCTATAGTCAATGAATAGGAGTCTGACGTAGGAGTCCTTGTTGTCTAGATGCTCCAGGGATGTGATGAGTGTAGGGCTAGCGAATGCTGTGGACTGGTTGCGGCGGTGTGAATTGCAGGTGATCAAGGCATTCTGGGAGCATGGAGTCGTTGTGTCTTATGACCAATCTCTTGAAGCACTTCATATTGCTAGGTGTCAAGGCCACCAGACGGTAGTCGTTGAGGCATGTTGCCTGGTTCTTCTTTGGCACTGGCTGATGGTGGTCTTCTTGATGGTGGGAACCTCGGTACGGAGTAGGGAGAGTTGAAGATGTCCACGAACACACCCGCCTGTTGGTCCGTGGAAGATCTGAATCTATGACCAGGGATTCCGTAAGGACCCATTCCTTTCCATGGGTTCACTTTCAAGAAGGCCGATCTTACTTTGGAGCCTGTGATGGTGGGTATGGGTGTGTCCAAGGCCGCTGGGACAGTTGACACGCTTTGTTGGTTTCCTGCTCGAAACGAGCATAGAATGCATTGAGTGCATCGGGGACGGGGCTCTGTTTCCAGAGATTCTACTTGGTTTTGCTTTGTAGCCCGTGATGTTGTTTAAACCTCGTCTTAACAAATGTACCTAGCCTTAACAAATAAACTCTCAACATGTATATATCCAATCCCTTATGATTGGTGCCTTGCGTCTTGTACAGTAAATAAGTTGAAAATATTATATATTTCTAATAACAAAACACGGTGATCTGCAGTGGTAAGGCAGATGGCAGCAAGATTAAATACAGGTATGACGTGCTACATGACATGAGAACACCCGCAACATTTTGGTCAGACCCAAACAAAGTTGCGGCGTCGGAGAGTGTTGAAAATCCAGCGCCATGACTGTGATGAAAATCTTTGGAGACATGACACCAAGATAGTGCTCAAATGAAGATCTGGTAAACAGACAGATCCCTCACGGTGAGATTGCAGTGCATACCCAGTCAGCTCCTGTCTGCGGCAACGTATTGAAAGGACCAGCACTGGATTAGCTCAGTTGGGAAAGGGGAGTGACCGGACTTTGGGCTGGAATGATAGTAAGCAAGGGAGAGTCAAGCAAAAAACAAAAATCCCTCCACAAAACCCATCATAAAAATTGGCCCAGAGAAGGTTGTGATTATAACCAGTGGCTCTGGGAGTAACTGAACAGATAAATTACTTGGTTGCACGGTGTACCGAAAACAACCTCTCTCTAAATGTTGGAAAGACCAAGGAACTGATCATCGACTTCAGGAAGCGTAGCACGACACACACTCCCATCTGCATCAATGGCTCCGAAGTTGAGATGGTTGATAGCTTTAAGTTCCTGGGGGTCACCATCACCAACAGTCTGTCCTGGTCCAACCACGTTGATGCAACAGTCAAGAAAGCTCAACAACATCTCTACTTCCTACGGAAGCTAAAGAAATTTGGCATGTCTCCATCAACTCTCATAAACTGATGTGCGATAGAGAGCATCCTATCCAGCTGCATCACAGCTTGGTATGGCAACTGCTCGGTCCAAGATTGCAAGAAACTGCAGAGTCATGAACTCAGCCCAACGCATCACACAAGCTTGCTACCCCCAACATTGATTCTGTATACACCTCCCGCTGCCTCAGGAAGGCAGACAGCATTATCAGAGACCCCTCCCATCCAGGCATTGCCTTCTTCCAAACCCTTCCATCAGGCAGAGGGTACAGAAGTCTGAAAACCCGCACATCCAGACATAGGAACACCTTCTTCCCCACAGCTACAATAAGCTTCAACGACTCTCCCTCGGACTGATCTGTTCCCTGTAAGAACACTATTCACGACACCCTATGCTGCTCTTGCTCATTTGCTTTCTTTGGCCCCTTGTTCTGCACTGTTTGTCGATGTACCATTTGTCAAAGTTCTGTTGATTATTCTTTTCTCTACTATGTACGTAATGTGTGCATTCCCTCGGCCGCAGAAAAATACTTTTCACTGTACTTCGGTACATGTGACAATAAAATCAAATCAATCAATCAATCAGTAAACTGAATAAAAAGTAAAGACAGCATTACTCCAAAGTATGTTCTTGCCAAAACACGTCTCCGTGGGCAGAGCGTAGGAAAGTGTGCAAGAGCAGCTACAGCGACACTTATCCCAGGTACTGCAGCGGAAGGAAGGTCAAAGGGATATTGTCAAAATGGCTACAACATCCCCCAGTTTGAACTTGGATGCAGTCCCCAAATTTACAATATTTGAACAGGGTATAAAGTTATGGTTTCTTGATTCAGGTGTGTCTGAGCCAGGGAAGCAAATCATCAAAATCTGCCTAGCAATTCGGAAGATCTACACAGGATGAAACCATTGAGATTAACAGAAGACGAGCCAAAGGATCCCCAAATATTAGGGATTGGATTGAAAGATCAGTCCAGAATCAGGTTCATCTGTATTCACCAGCATGAGTTCATGTCATTTCAACAGCCGACAGGATCCATTGGCCACTTTGACAGCAGACAGAGAAAGGGTAAGTCCTGGATTTTTCAATGGCAGAGCAAGCAGAATTGTTGAATTGCTGATCGCATCCATTCCCATGAAAGCATTCCGGAAAGATCTGCTAGACAAGCCCAAAATGTACAGGATCGAAAAGCTACTCAAGGATAGATGCAAGTACAAAGCAATCTGCGCGAGTCATCAAAACATACAGGTTGCTAAGCACAAACCCAATTGTTGAACTCACGAGAACACCCAAACCTAGCAAGACATGTGGAAAGTGTGATCTTCTGCATACACCAAGCAAATGTCCAGCTTTCCATCAGTTCTGAAAGTCATGTGGCAGAAAGGGCCATTGGCAGCAGCAGTGCACAAGAGAAAAGACTTATGCAGCTACTGATCCAAACCTACAGTAGGCAATGGGCACCTTCAAGCAAAAAGAATGACCATCCAGAATCCTGTCTGAAATGCAACATCAATGATGTTCCACGAGGATCAGTGTTGGGACCAATGCCGTCGACCATTTAAATGAACAATGTGGGCTCAGAATTGAAAGTCGAATTTCAAAATTTGCAGACAACACCAATTGGGGAATATAGTTCATACAGAGGACTATAAAAAATGCAGCAAGACATCAATAAAATTGCAGAATGGGCATATAACTGGCAAATCAACTGCAATATGTGAAGTGGTATATTTTGATAGGAATGAGGACCACATATGCTCTTTAGAAACTAATTGCCTAAATGTAGTGGATAAGCAGCGGGATCTGGAGGTACAGATACACAAGTTAAGGAGGCTATTAATAAAGCAAAAAAGCACTTTGCTTATTTTTAGAGGAATAGAATTGAAAAGCTGAGAAGTTGTATAGATCCTTGGTTAGACCCTACTTTGAGATCTATGAACAATTCTGGACTCTATACAATGTTCATAGAGCTTGTATCTACTATCATGGGCATTCAAAGTGGTGCTATCTCACATAGACATATCCATTAGCAAAGGTCAAGACAGATATCCCTTCTTACTGGCTTCCTCGGCTCCTGCCAGTGTGATCTTCCTCATTAAGAAGAATGAACAGAAAGGTCAACATTCCTTCCTTTTGTTACCAGTTACTGTGTTATTGCTAATACATACAAAACAAATGCATATTTGATGCCTTACCACCACCCGTACTCTAAACATCAACTCCATTACATAATTATTTTTGAAAACACTTTACGTTAATCACCATAATTCTTCAATTTTTAAGCAAAAGTATGTTGCAGTTGACTGAATATTAAAACTAATTTAAAAGCTTTGGCTGAAATATTTCCCTGGACTATAATATTCCGGGGATGGTATTTATAGGCAGTTGCTGTTTCTGCAGGGATTTCAAGTCATGTAATGCATCTGGTTTAATGAAAATCATTTAAGTTTACTGCTGAGTTCAGTAAAAAAAAAAATATTTTTTTAGCTCAATTTAACTTACTAGCTAAATTACAAGCAGGACAAACAAAAGTAACTGAAAACCTTTATGACCAAAGAATTAGCGAACAGAGAAAAAAGATAGAAAACTAGGAGTAGTTGATGTTAAAGATGATTCCTGCCACATGAATATTAAAGGAGGTATCAGCTATATTGCAACAGTCAATTTTGGTATAACACAGATAAACGATGTGAGTTCACATTTACATTTGATTTCCCCTGTTAATATTAAGCAAAATCTCTGCCGATAGTTATCTCTTGCCCAATTTGCAAATAAGCAATATGTGAAGATAAAAATCTACAGGAAAACATTTTTTTTTGACTAGGGTACCATGACATATAGAAAACTGTAGATCATTGGTGCTCAGAAGAATGCTCACACATTAATCATTAAACAACCTAGTGTTTGTATTCAGTGTATAACTAAAATAATTTCATTTAGATTCTAATTATTTATAAAACCTGAAAGATAACAAAGAGCTATCAGTATAAAAGTATTACATTCCACTACCCTTATAAGGTGTTGCAAAATTTTGAGGTACAAATATGTTGTCTTACCCTAGGATCTGTAGTAAGCAGCTTAAATGCCTGGTACACCTGATTCTCTTGCACACCACCACCCAGATCAAGGAAGTTTGCTGGCTTTCCTCCATGAAGATCAATGATATCGCACGTGGCCATAGCAAGGCCAGCTCCATTAACTGTTTTTAAGGGAAACATCATCTTTTACAATATTATAAGGAATTATCTTACAACACACCAGGCATAACAATACAAAAAGCCTTGTGACAATACTGACTATAGAAGGAGCCTTGCATGAAACATGAAACTGACTGATTGGATTCATCTTTTAAATTAAAAAAAAAAACAGTACCCAATTCATTTTTTCCAATTAAGGGCCAATTTAGCATGGCCAATCCACCTAGCTTGCACATTTTTGGGTTGCGGTGGCGAAACCCGCATAAACACGGGGAGAATGTGCAAACTCCACATGGACAGTGACCCAGAGCCAGCGCCGTGAGGTCGCAGTGCTAACCGACTGCACCACCGTGCTTCCCTAACTGACTGGATTCATGCTTTTACAGTTAAAAACACCCTGGAACTCCCTACCTAACAGCACTGTGGCTGCACCTACATCACATGAACTGCAGCAGTTCAAGAAAACAGCTCATCACCACTTTCTCGAGGGCAATTAGGATAAGCAGCAATAAATGTCAGTGCCATCCCTTGCTTTAAAAAATACATACTTAGCCTTGATCAACACTTCAATAATATGCTTCTTTTCTTCGATCCTGATGAATGAAAAATATTGAAGAGCATTTTCAAAATGAAAACTTAAAGAAATATAGCAAGATGAATAGCTGTGAATGAATATAGTTTGCTTGTAAACAAAGATTTGACCACACAAAAAAATGTTTCTTTAGTTCCATTGATTTATACAATTACAGATACCAGTGCTGCTAGGTAGGGAGAATTGATTTATACAATTCTATTGTAAACAACAGTCCATAAGGATGATCAGTACCCATTCTCAGGCCTCCTAGCTATAAATATGACAGACAGGACGTGTACCCTCATTGCAAATACTCCATATTAGCGTAGGTAACTCTAATAATATCAAGACTGCACAGTGGAATTGTGTTTACGTCTGACGATCTTACTTAAATTAGTGCCCTGCAGTTCTAGGAGTGTTTGCGATTTTGTGGTGCCCCAGTGCATAATTTAATACATGCTGAATTTGGGCATCAACATGTGCCACTGCAGAAGGAAGCATCCCCCACAACTGCTATTTCAAGGATATCGTAGCAAATGCCCTCATCCAGCAGGTCAGATGTTTGATGGAATACTCTCCGTTTGCATAAAGGACTGCAGCTCCAACACCACCTTCCAGGACAAAACCATCCACCTAGCTGGCACCCCATCCGCCACCTTAAACATCACCATAGCATGCACTATCTACAGGATGCACTGCAGCAACTTACCAATGTTTCTTTTACAGACAGCACCTCCAACAAGTAACATTGACTATCGAGAAAGACAAGGGCAACATGGGGACATCACCAGCTTGAAGTTCTCCTCCTCATATCACCAATTCCTTTACAGTCATTGGATCAAAATCTTGAAAATCCCTTTCAATAGCATCATGGGTGTTCCTTCACCACACAAACTGCAGCAGGTCCAAAGGGCAGCTCATCACCCACTTTTCAAGTTATGGGCAATAAATCTTAGCCTTGGCAGTAATGTGCGTATTCTGCTTATGAATTAAAACACTTTTGCTGGATTTTTGCTGGTTTGTCATTTCAAGTTGCTAGTTGGTTTATTAATGTTTCTCGATGTGTTTCAACACACTAGAAATTTCATACAACAAGAAGTTCCTGACTTTGCCTTATAGATGGCGAACAGGCGTTGGGGGTTAGGAGGCGAGTTACTTACGATAGGATTCCTAGCCGTTGACCTGCTCTGGTAGCCACAGTATTAATGTAGCTAGTCCAGTTCAGTTTCTGATCAACGGTAACCCCCAGGATGTTGATTGCAGAGGATTCAGCGATGTTAATGCAAGGGGTGACAAGGAGCGATGGTTAGATCCTCTCTTGTGGCAGATGGTCAATGCCTCACACTTGTGTGGCGCGAATGTAACTTGCCACCTGGCAGCCCAAGTCTGAATATTGTCCAGGTCTTGCTGCATTTGGACAGGTACTGCTTCATTATCTGAGGAATGATGCTGAATATTGTAGTCATCTGCGAACATCTCCATTTCGACCTTATGCTGGAAGAGAGGTCATTGATGAAGCAGCTGGTTGGGTCAGGACACTACCCTGAGGAACTCCTGCAGTGATGTCCTGGAGCTGAGATGAATGACCTCCAACCACCACAACAAGCTTCCTTTGTACCAGTTATGACTCCAACCAGTGAAGAGTTTTCCCCCTGATTCACATTGACTCCAGTTTTATTAGGGCTCCTTGATGCCATACTTGGTCAACTGCTGCCTGATGTCAAGGGCAGTCACACCTCACCTCTGGCATTCAGTTCTTTTCTCTATGTTTGAACCAAGACTATAATGAGGTCAGGAGCTGAGTGACCCTGGCGGAACACAAACTGAGTGTCTGAGAGCAGATTATGGCTGAGTAATTGCCGCTTAATAGCACTGTTGATAACTCCTCCCGTCAATCTACTGATGATGGAGAGTAGTCACATAGGGCGGTAATTGGCTAGGTTGGATTTGTCCTGTTTCTTATGTACAGTACACACCTGGGACATTTTCCACATTGCCGATTAGATACCAGTAGCTGTACTGGAACAGCTTGGCTAGGAGTGTGGCAAATACTGGACCACAAATTTTCAGTATTATTCCAGAATATTGTCGGGGCGCATAGCCTTGATCCAATTTAGAAAACATTCAACCCACGCAAGAACATGGAAATACAAACAAGAACATGGAAATGCAAAAAAGAACAAGGAACCCCAACAATTCCCCATATCCACCCACACACAGCCCTTGTATTTTTACAAAAGAATCTACCTCCTCCGACGCATCAAAGAAAAAGTCTTTCCCATCAAAAATCATTCTTAACTACAGTGGGTACATCACCCCAAATCGGACTTCACTTTTATACAGGGCGGCTTTGGACTTGTTGAACGCTGCCCGCTTCTTTGCCAGCTCCGCGTCCAAATCCTGCTAAAACCTGATGCCGTGGCCTTCCCATTTCAATAATCTTTATTAGTAATAATCTTTGTGTGTCACAAGTAGGCTTCCTTTAACACTGCAATGGAGTTACTGTGAAAATCCCCTAGTCACCACGCTCTTGGGTACACTGTGGGAGAATTCAGAATGTTCAATTCACCTGACAAGCACGTCCTTCGGGACTTGTGGGAGGAAACCGGAGCACCCGGAGGAAACCCACGCAGACACGGGGAAAAGGTTCCGACCCCGCACAGACAGTGACCCAAGCCGGGAATCGAGCCCGGATCTCTGGCGCAGTGAAGCAACAGTGCTAACCACTGTTCTACAGTGCCACCCCATTTCTAATCATAATGCTCTTTTACGCATCTCAGTACCTGCTCTTTTTCCCGAAAATTGTGAAATTTCACAATAGCTGCTTGCGGTGGGTCATTAGGATAGAGCTTCTGTCAGAGTGTCCATAAGCACAATCCAGCTCAGGAGGGGACGCGAGTCCACCTTCCCTCACCATCTTTGCAAAGTACTCTGTGAGAGTTGGGTCTTCCATCCTCTCTGGCAACGCCACAACACAGATATTTTGCCTCATGGAAAGATTCTCCACATCATTAAATTTGGCATTCAGCATTTATTAGCCTCAGCCATCAGTGACATCTCTGCTTCCAGAGAGGCAATCTGGTCACTGTGCCTCGAAAAGACCACTTCCATGCCTTGTATTGCAGCGCCATGCGTTTTGTTGGCCTCATGACATTATCCGCTCATTATTCTAACCATTGCCGGTAAGCATCTCGGCTGTTAATGGAGTGGCTGGAGTCATAGAAGCTGCCTCCACCATTTTCTCCCTGAGCCCTGAGAAGACTACGATTCGGTCAATGGATTATCGTTATCAGGCTTCTTCTCCCCACTAGTCTTCCTGAGCAGATCCCCGATGTAGGACCTTATTTCCTTAAACAAATGGGTTTTTGACCAGAAATACTCCCAGACACTGGGTAAAAAGGGCTAAAAAAAAAGCACCGTAGCTGGAGCCACCTCGCGCGCATCTTCCACCGACATACCGTCACCGGAAGTCCTGGTTTTCCCTCATGTTGACATTACTTCTTTTGCCATTCACCTTATTTCATGTTGGGAGGTTCTCGAACATTATGCCTAGGGAAACTATTTTCTCTCTATCTCTATCTCCTCTGTCCACATGTACAATTTTGCTAGCTTCTATCAAATTTCTTCTCAACCTTTGCTTCTCTAAGGAGAACAACAATATTACTGAAGTGCATTGTCCCTGAAGCCATTTGCACAAATATTTGCTGCATCCTCTCCAAAGCCTTCACATCCTTCTGAAAGTCGAACATTAAGAAATTACTGCTATTTACTCCTTTTTTGTGCTGAGTGCACAAAGATGGCATTTCAATCTGCATATTGTAACAAATGTCATCCCCAGATTAAGTATATACCGGTGCCTATCTTTGAAAATTAAGCACTCTTGATGTTAGTTTATGTCAGAAATTGTTTGCGACCATTAAAACAAAATTAATGTTGCAATATTTCTTTTGAAGTTTGAACCGTTATAAGTCAACTTATTTATTTTCTTTAATTGTATGGAAGCGTACATTGCATGTATTGTCTTTCAGAACAACAAAATATCCAAATGATATTTGGACTTTTGAAAGCTGGGAAAACACAAAATTGGGAAGGGAAGTATCAAGGCAAAGGGACAGATAGGGAATTCCGAAGGTAGGACAAGGTCGGCTGAAATTTCAGGTAGCAAGTGATAAGCAAGGGGAGAGGAGATAGAAGACTTCCAAAACTGCTGGTGATGAACTGAGTTTGCAGGTGTAGACGGCAGTAAGACCATTAATTAATTTTTAAATGTGAATTTTGCATTTGATTCGGTATGAGTCAGTTGAGTTCATCGAGGCTAAAACACAAGAATATCAGAAATAAAGGCTGGAATTATCTAGCTGTTGGGATTATCTTTTCCCGCTGGCAAACCCACCGGCATGGGGTGGCTTCAATGGGAAATCCAATTGACAAGTGGCAAGAGTAGAGAATCCCGTTGCTAGTGAACAGCGCACCGCCAGGAAACACATGACTAGGGACCAAAGAATGCAGCCCGAGAGCTGGAATAAGCATTTGGCCCTTTGAAACTGCTCCACGATTCAAAAAAATTCAAAACTGACCTTCAATGTAAAAATTATAAATTGAATGACAGTTTTTACTCATTTGCAACTTCAATCCTTCTATTTCCCAAACAATGATAATTAATTCTCATTTGTTCCATATACTGGAGGAAGTTCATTCACCAATAAACTTGGGCATTGAAACAAGACACTAACCTGAGTATCTTAATCCTTTGCAATTCAAGTGTTTCACCATTTAATAATCTTTCAATCATTATTTCCTAAAATATATTACATATAGGTTATAAGAACAGAAGAACTAGGAGCAGGAGAAGGCCACCTGGCCCTTCGAGCCTGCTCCGCCATTCAATGAGATCATGGTTGATCTTTAGTGGACTCAGCTCCACTTTCCCGCCCGAATACATTACCATTTATTCCTTTATTCTTCAAAAAACTATCTATCCTTATCTTGAAAACATTTAATGAAGGAGCGATAGGCAGCATCTGATCCCGCTGTATCACAGCCTGGTATGGCAGCTGCTTGGTCCAAGATCGCAAGAAACTGCAGAGTGTGGTGAACTCAGCCCAACGCATCACACAAGCTTGCCACCCCCACATTGATTCTGTATACACCTCCCCTTCCTCAGGAAGGCAGACAGCATTATCAGAGACCCCTCCGACCAGGCATTGCCTTCTTCCAGACCCTTCCATCAGGCACAAGGTACAGAAGTCTGAAGACCCGCACACCAAGATACAGGAACAGCCTCTTCGCGAAAGAGAAAATGCTGGAAAATCCCAGCAAGTCTGGCACCATCTGTAGGGAGAGAAAAGAGCTAACGTTTCGACTCTGATGACTCTTTGTCAAAGCAAACTTAACTTATAGCTTCTTCGCCACAGCTATAAGATTCCTCAACGACTCCCCCTCAGACTGATTTGTTCTTTGTAAGAATACTATTCATGATGCCTTATGCTGCTCTTGCTCATGTATTTGCTTTGTTTGGCCCCTTGTTCCGTACTGTAACAAATCACGTTTGTCGATGTATCATTTGTCAATGTACTCTGTTGATTATTCTTTCTGTCTACTATGTATGTACTGTGTATGTTCTCTCGACCGCGGAAAAATACTTTTCACTGTACGTTGGCACATGTGACAATAAATCAAATCAAATCAAAATATAGTCTCAACTGCTTCGCTGGGCAGAGAATTTCATAGATTCACAACCCATTGGGTGAAGAAGTTCCTGCTGAACTCAGTCCTAAATCTACTTCCCCTTATTTTGAGGCTATGCCCCTAGTTCTTCTTTCACCCGCCAGTGGAAACAACCTGCCCACATCTATCCTATCTATTCCCTTCATAATTTTATATGTTTCTATAAGATCTCTAAATTCCAACGAGTACAGTCCCAATTTACTCAACCTCTCCTCGTAATCCAACCCCTTCAGCTCTGGGATTAACCTAGTGAATCTCCTCTGCACACCCTCCAGCACCAGTACGTCCTTTCTCAGGTAAGGAGACCAAAACTGAACACAATACTCCAGGTGTGGCCTTACTAACACCTTATACAATTGCAGCATAACCTCCCTGGTATTAAACTCCATCCCTCTAGCAACGAATGACAAAACTGCATTTGCCTTCTTAATTGCCTGTTGCGCCTGTAGACAGGAATCATGCCATGTGGCAATGTGGCGCGGTGGCACAGTGGTAAGCACTGCTGACTCACAGCACCAGAGACCCAGGTTTGATTATGACCTCGGGTGACTATCTGTGTGGAGTTTGCTTATTCTTCCCGTGTCTGTGTGGGTTTCCTCCGGGTGCTCCGGTTTCCTCCCACATTAAAAAGATGTGCAGGTAAGGTGGACTGGCTTTGTTAAATTGCCCCTACATGGGATTTTGGGGATAGGGCAGGGGATTGGGCCTGTGTGGGGTGCTCTTTCCGAGGGTTGGTGCAGACTCGATGGGCCGAAAGGCCTCCTTCTGCACTGTAGGGATTCTATAACAATCAATTGAATACACATCATGGGAAGATCCAATGCAAAATACCACCACTCGGGCATGAATCTCCGAGCTCATTTGTCTCAAGAAGTACTCAAGTTATTTGTTTGTGCACTATTCGCTTTCATAACTGTACCTCATATACATCATGTATTTATTCACAATTCCTGCCTGGATAAATGATATCTAGTATAATAGTCATTTCAAATAATATATATCCTGTGGTGCTGTTCATAAACCTTTCAGTACTAAATCCCCCAAAACTCAATTGAGTATAGGAGTAATAGAGGAGTTAGATTTCACCTGGCAGGTTTGATGATGGGGGATTCATCGGGTGGCCCAGGAGTTGGTTTTAGGCCGACGTGAATTTACAATGAGATCTTCTATCCATTATGGCAGATCAGGAAACCTGCGGCAGGCCGACACCGGCATAAACCTCATATACATCCAGCTAACGGGATGGATATGAAGGTCCGACCACCCATTCCTGATTCTCCACTAACCAACGGAAAGCACGCCAGTGCAAAACACATTTTGAACAGCGTGGCGTGCAGAAGTCGGGACTCACCTGACCAATGCCTGGGGCTGCCTCCAGTATTCAGGATGGAGGCCGCTGGCAAACCTGGAACTGGGAATACCACAGCAATGAGTGGGGGTAGTGCCCACAGATAAAAGTTCCAGATTCGGCATCCTGCAGGAGGTCCATCTTCTAGCCGCAATGTTCCTGAAGATCCATCTTGATTTTCAGGAGTTCCACTTTCTTTCTTAGATAGTGGGTCAGTGATGTAGGGTGCTTGTTCAATATGATGATCAGATAGGACGGCGGATCATGCGCCATCCAATCCTGCCCTGCCAAAGAATATGACGCAGAACACCCAGTTACATAATTAATAAGGTTTGAGATTTGTGGTGTTTTCCCACCAGCCTCCATAGCAGTCTTGGACGGATAATGCCCAGTCCAACTCATCATCCACCCTAGGTTTTAAGGTGTACGGGACAGGTCGGGTGCATATGCAGCGCGGTCGAGCCATGGGGTCCACACTTATTCGGGCCATGGTTCCTTTTATGGTCCCAATCCATCTTGGAATACCGATGGAAATCTCTCGCAGAGCTCCTTCAGGACCAAATGGGTGCATGAGGCACATCTGCTGTCAATCAATCCACCCAGGTTGCGTGGCCAGTCATGCCTCAGCAAGCTTGGACCCCTCCCATGGACCACCACCAGAGGAAGGTTTGCAGACTGTTGACCATGCTTGACCGGAACCGTTGAAGTGCCCGCTATTGCTAGTGGTTCCCCCATAAAGCTGGTCAGACTCGTGTTTGTGTCCGACAGGGTCAGTGATAGAACGCCAGACCGCATGCGGTCGAACGTACACCGCCGACTGACTACTAACACTGCTGTCCCAGTGTCGAGGTCATGCAGATTCGGTGTCCGTTAATCCGTAGGGAGATTCGGATGGATGCATTTCTTGGCGCAGCTAAGTGTAATTGCTGGTAGTTGCTGTCCACATCTTCCACATAGTAAGCCCTGTCACGTGGGGGGCTTTCGTGCCTAGTGGGCACCTGTCTCTCCTGTCTCTCTGATTTCTGTGGCCTATTGCGGCCCATGCTGGCTGGTGAGATGAGCAGGAAGTTATTTACTGACTTGGCTTGGGCCTGAGAAGCCGTGTGGAACTGGAAGCGGCGTACGATGAGCGGTGGTTTTGGGTGAAATGCTCTTCCACCAGGGTGGCAAGTGACCGGGGATCTGGTGCGACTGTGTGAGTCAAGCTCTTTATCACACTGTAGGTGGGCCCTCCGCAAGCCGCCAATAATATAACAGTTTTTTGTGCATCGCCAGTAATCGCATTTGTTCGAAAAAAATAGTCTATGCGTTCTACATATTGGCTCCAATCGTCTGTCCATGCTTCAAAAGGTTGCAACTTTCCGATGAGTGGCATTTCCATGGTTAGTAATGGGACCTGCTGAAGCCTAGACGAGGTGGAAGGGTGTGTAGCAGCCGGTGTTGAAGACTGCTCCACTGAATCCTCGACACCAACCTTGAAACCACAGTAGACAGAACGCACAGATCAAAGTAGAAATTACAGAACAAGGTTTATTTCGATACAATTACAATACTCCTCCACTCCCCAAAGGGTCTCCATGCCCGACTTACAGCTCGGCCGGGGTTTTTATACCACTGGCGCTCTTCTTATAAAGGAGAAACCACGCCCCCTTATAGGAGAAGGCCTGCCTGTCTTAAGGGAAGTTCCTGTTCTGGGGAAGAGATGAGAAATCGTATAGTTCTGATCCTGGGACCTCCATTAGAGTTATAACAATCATCCAAGGTCGGAATCGAACCCTGGTCCCTGGCGCTGTGAGGTAGCAGTGCTAAGCACTGTGTCACCATAGGCCACCTCAATTAATCTCCCTGTGCGTCTCATGGAACACAAGCTCCCTTGCTGGTGGGTGGAGGCTGGGTCTCGTAAATCCACCTCCTAAAAGCCGGCCCGGACGGGGACCAACGTGATCGGTAGTTCCAGTTGGGACCTTAGAACTGGAAGCCGCGTTGTGGCCTTCACTTTGCGTTGGTTTAGTAAATAACTTGACTGTTTAACTTACCTTCTCAGGCCTTCTGAGCTCTTATAATTATGAATTTGAGAGGTTTTTGTGCAGCATCATTACAGAAGATGTCTTAACGCAAGAAAAGTAGGTATTAAGGTTTCAACGATGAAGGAAGTAAGATGGGACAAGGCAAGCAATGTTGCAGGTGTCCGGTGGATGTACCTTTAAGAAATGGGGGTTTATCAAATAGCTGCAGTGATGTCAGAGTGTGGGTGGAGCTGGGCTGTCTGTCTATCTTTTACTTTTGTTTTTGAGCTGGCAGCTGCAGTATGTTTTTGGTTTTGTTTTCAGAAGTGAAGAGGTGCAAGAAGATGTTATGATCTCTCTCTCTGCAATCTAAAGATCATTTATAATTTCAAAGTAATACCTGTTTCCGTAGAGAATGTAAACCTGCTGTCTTTATTTTAAAAATGATTTAACTTATGGATGTCGTTTGGAAAGTTGTTAAGGGTTACCAATACAATATTGCATTTGGCAAAGTATCAGTGTTTGTAGTTGATAAGATGCTTATTGTGTGTTTATAAAATGTTAACTAGATTCATAGAATAAACATTGTTTTGTTTTAAACATACTTTAGCTCCTGTTGCACCACACCTGTAATGTGGGCCCTTGTGCTCCCTATGACCAAAATTTATTTCAAATTGTGTGTCAGGTGAACTCCATGATATACTTTAGGGTTCTCTAAACCTTGGCCCATAATGCAGGAGCATGACTTTTTAGTGATCGAGTTTGAACAGTGCATAGCAATTGTCTGGGATGGGGATAAAGGGAGCAAGGGTATGTATTTTTTTGCAATATCCAAATAAGATTCCTTTGGTCCTCAGAATGTTTCACTGAGGACATTATGACACTAACTCAACAATTTCAAAAATCCTACTCATTAAAAATAAAATTCAACTGACAAACAAAACTTCATATTAATGAGCAAAATTATTTAGGTAGTTCCTTTCAATCAAACTATTCTACAATTGTTTCTAGGTACATCAACAGAGGATCTGTCTCTTTAATACAGCAAACAAATATGGCATTTCCCATAGAATTGAAAATTGTTTATAATAGCTTAACTTAAAAACTTACGACACTCACCGAAACAAGCAATATTTCCATCCATACCAATGTACTTGAGGTCATACTTTGCTGCTTCACTTTCCAAGGGATCACTTTCTGATATATCATCCTGAGAAAAGATTTCCTTCTGTCTGAATTCTGCATTATCGTCGAAGTTGATTTTGGCATCAAAGCAAACAACTGAAAGGTTGAGATAGGAATGAATTTAAAAATTACATTTATTAAATATTTGACACGACATTTTAAAATTTGAATGTATCAGTTCTACGCAAACTAAGTTCTTCTTCAAGGTGGCAGGATGTTTCTACCTTCGATAAAACAGAAATTAAAACAAAAATCATTTCAGAAACGTTGCTTAAAGTCAAAAGGTCTGCTCAATCCACTTGAAAAGTTACTTGATAATGTCCTTGGCCATAATATAGAAATTTTAAAATTTCAATAGCTAACGCAATGAGAAATCTTGATGCATTTACATCAATAATGTAATAATGTACCAACTGGCAACTGGTATTGGTATTTTTATGGCTTTCGGACAATATTGAAATACAGCAAGTGAATTCTTTGTTTCCAAGGATTGCAAGAATGAAAGCTTATTTTAATCTACAAGTTATACCACTAAAAGCTCCAAAAACTCGACTGTTATTATGTGAGTGGAGCTTCTAGGAGTTTTATACATTAGAAAGATAAAATAATAGATCCAATATTTTCTAATATAGGATCATAAAATAGTCGCAGCAGAGGCAGCTGCCATTTCACCCATGATGTCCATGCCTGTTTACTGCAACAGTAACACATCTGGTCCCACTGCTCCACCTTATCCTCATCGTCTTGCTCCACCTTATCCTCATTGTTCTGAAAATGTGTTTTCTTCAGGTGCTTATCCTCACTGTCCTTATCCACTTTATCCTCACTGTCCTGAAAATGTGTTTTCTTCAGGTGCTTATCCCATTTTCTTTTGAAAGCCACAATTGTATATGCTGCCACCACACTCTCAGACAGTGCATTCCAGATCCCAACCACTCACCGTGTAAAATAGGTTTTTCTCACTTTGCTATTCGTTCTTTTCTCAATCACCTTAAATTGGTGTCCTCTGATTCTCGATCCTTCCACAAATGAGAAAAGTTACTCTCTATCTACTCTCTCTTGATCGATCATGACTTTGAACACTTCTAGAAAATCTTCTTTCAACCTTCTCTTGTCTAAACATAATAATATGGATGTAGTTTAAACACACATCGTTAAAAGACAGGCTGAGATTAACACATCTGCTTTCTTCATCTCATTTTTCAAAGTTAGTTTTTTTTTGCATTGTTCCAAATGCAGTCATGTGATGGGACATTCCAGTGTTCAACACTATCTTTGACGACATTGAATGAAGCATGAACTAGTTTTGATGAGGAAAGTTGTCTCTACCATTCCACAGATACAGCCCTACAGGTGAGTATTGCCATTTGACTGTAAAGAGATGTAAACAGGTTGGAGACTACAGTTTCAAGGAGAATCCTAAAGGAGAAGAAAGTAAGGAGGGGCGCTAGTCAACCAGCAGAGTGGTTGTGTAATGAAGAAGAAAATAAATAAACAAGCAATCAGGATTATGATCAGTGGGACTGCCGGTTCGGTGGAAACTTGACCCCTCAGCGATTTGGCTGTCTCTTCAAGTGATCTGAAGAGTATTTGGTCTAGATTCCTGTTCAATATATTCACTGAAAATTGCAGATAAATATACATGAGAAATACTTGTGCCCATATCACATTATCAAATTGCATAATTTGTTACATGCACTAAATTATATGATTCTCAGCTAAGGAAAATTAGATCATCAACAAAATGTAATAATGCATATAAGATCCTAGGCACTTATAAGGAAAATGATACAGGACAGCAAGTCATCCAATGCTTCCAAGGACAGCAAAAAAAAGAGAACACATTTTGTGCATCGTAGCAGCAATATTTCACCATCAAATCCATTCACATAGCTACTTGGGATGCATGTCATCTAATTTGAGCATTCGTTCAAAATTTGCGTTAACCCCAGCAAAATAACCCTCAAAGACACCAAAATGTGGACATTCATGAGAGAAACTACTATAATTGAACAAAATAGTATTTAGTACCACAGTGAAACCAGTGATTCAGTCACCTCAGGGACTGGTGGAAGCTCTTTTTAGCTACAGATGTTCTTATATTTAAAATGGTCATCATATGATCTGGAAAATGGAGAGTTTTTTAACCAACATCCATAGTAGCTGAGACATTGTTTCATCTCTGGGATAGAGCCATGTGAGCATTCAATCCTGGACATAGTGGTTTTTCTGGCATTATGGATGCTGTCTTGCACATACACTGACTGCACTAGAAATGTGGACAGTAAGGAAGCAAGTTGCAAGTGGAACTGATTAGTGATGCTGAGTCAGTGAAAAGTTCCAATTGCAGCAGCTTTGCAACAGGATACCTTTTGCGTTTTAATTTGTAAATAAATTTGCTGTATTGAAGGTTGTCTGGAGTTCATATTTCAGTTGGGAACTATGAGGAGCCAGTGACTGTAGCATTATAAGGTTTGGATTAGCTATGGAAAAAGGTGTGCAGCAATCCAGGGCGAAAATAATTAATTGGGGCAGGGTCAACTAAATGGAGTGAAAATTGATCTGCCCCAGATAAATATAATATAATCTTTATTAGTGTCATAAGTTGGCTTACATTAAGATTGCAATTAAGTTACTGTTATAATGGGCCAGGGTTTAGAGAACACCAAAGTATATCATGGAGTTCACCTGACCCACAACTTTTAATAGATTTTGGTTATGGGGAGCACAAGGGCCCACTTTCCAGGTGTTATGCAGCAGAGACCTTACGCATTTTTAAAACAAAACAATGTTTATTCTATGAATCTAGTTAATGAATCTATGAATTTTATAAACACACAGTAAACAGTTTATCACCTACCAACACAAATAATCCCCTCAGATACAATACTCTAGAGATAACCCTTAATAACTTTTCTAACAACATCAATAAGCCATAGACCCTTTTAAACAAAGACAGTAGGTTTAAATTCTCTACAGATAAAGCAGGTATCACTTTTAAATTATCAAGTGGTCTGGAGACATTCTATCGCTTGCAGAGAGAGAAATCAAAATACACCTTCTAGCTTGAATGCAGCTCCCCAACTGAAAATGAAACCAAGACACAAAGCAGCTTTAAGCTCACAACGAAAGTAAAAGACAGAATCACATTCCAGCTCCACCCATACAATGACATCACTGCAGCCATTTGATAAAACACACTTTTCTTAAAGGGACCCACACATAACACTGTGAAAATCTCCTAGTTTAAAAAAATATATATTTTTTTATTGTCACAAGTAGGCTTACATTAACACTGCAATGAAGTTATTGTGTAAAGCGCCTAGTCGCCACACTACAGCACCTATTTGGGTATACAGAAGGAGAATTCAGATTGTCCAAATCAACTAACAGCACATGTTTCGGGGCTTTTTCGGGAAACTGGAATCAAAGGTTGGCAGACAAAACTTTAACTAAACAATGGGCTACCTTTAAAGAGACTTTTAAAGTTTGGCAATGGTCAAAATACATTCCCATGAGGGAGAATGGGAGGGCAAATAAATCTTGAACTCCCTGGATGACAAAATGGGATAGTGACTAAGATGAAAAATGTCAAGATGCTAATACTGTAGAGAACCAGGATGAATATAGAAGGTTCAGAGGGCAAATAAAGGAAAAAAATCACAGAAGAAGCAGAGGGAGAGCATGAGAAGACTTTGGTAGCTAAAATAAAAGGTAATTCCAAAGTCATTAATAGGCACAAAAATGGCAAAAAGGTGAGAAAAGGAGTGAGGCCGATTAGAGAACTAAAAGGGTTTTAAGCATGGAAACAGGGAACAAGGCTGAGGTACTAATTGCATAGTTTGCATCTATCTTTACGAAGGATGACGATGCTGCCCAAGTCATTGTGGAAGAAGAGGTAACTGAGGCACTCAATGGGCTACATGTTGACAAGGTGGAGGCGTTAGGATGGCTGATTAACGTAAAGTTTAAAAGTCACCAGGACTGGCTTTGATCATAGAATCACAGAATCCCTACAGTGCAGGAGGATCTACTGATTCTACACCGACCTTCCGAAAGAGCACCCGACCTAGGTCCACTCTACCGCCCTATCCATCAAACCCCATGTTTTTGATACTGGAAGAAGGGTGAAAATTGCAAAGACTCGGGCCATAATTCTCCAATCCTCACCAAGTATGGAAATGGTGTCAGAGGACTAGAGAATTGCAAATTTAACATTCTTATTCAGAAAAAGGATGCAAGGATCAGCTGAGCAACCACAGGCCAATGATATAGAAGCTTTAAGAAACCATGATTCAGAACAAAATTAAGGCTCACTTGGGTAAATGTGGGTTAAGTAAAGAAAGCCAACATGGATTTGTAATGGGCAAATTGGGTTCAACTAACTTGCTTATTTGATGAGGTAACAGAGCAGGTTTAGAAGGTAATGTGGTTGATGTGGTCGACATGAACTTCCAAAAAATCATGAGATAAAGTGCAGAACAACAGGGTTGTTGAAAAAAGTTAGAGCTCATGGAATAAAGGAACAAAAGCAACAAGGATATGAAATTAACCGAGTGAAAGGAAACACTATAGTGGTGAAAGGTTGTTTTTTGATTGGAAGAAGGATTATCGTGAGATTGCCCCAGGGGTTGGTGTTCGGAGATGATAGAGACATTCGAATTCTAGGCAAAGTAAATGGCCAAGTTTCCCATTGGTGTAAAGGTTGAGAACCAGAGAGCATTGATTTAAGGTGATTGATAAAAGAAGCAATACAGTACAAGAAACCTTTTATGCATTGAATAGTTAATGTCTGGAATGCACTGCCTGAGTGTTCAGTGGAGACAGATTCAATTACGGCTTTCTAAAGAGAATTGGATCATTAGCTGAAGAGGAAAGATTTGCAGGGCTGCAGGGAAAAGATGATGAGTGACACTAAGTGACTTGCTCATGCAGAGAGCCTGCACAGATATGGCTGGCTGAATGGCCTCCTCTGTGCTGCAACCATTTCAGGTTTCCCATTCTATGATTCAGTACACATTTTCCACCTTGGGGGAGTGCAAACTGCAAAAGCTACACACTGTAACTTTTTGGTTTAGCTCACTGGGCTAAATCGCTGGCTTTTAAAGCAGACCAAGCAGGCCAGCAGCACGGTTCGATTCCCGTACCAGCCTCCCTGGGCAGGCGCCGGAATGTGGCAACTAGGGGCTTTTCACAGTAACTTCATTGAAGCCTACTCGTGACAATAAGCGATTTTCATTTCATTTTCATTTCATTTCACTTGTTCAAAAAAGGATTCAAGGATAAAACACAGCAACTACAAGCCAGCCAGTTTAGACTCAGTGTTAGGAAGGTTTGTAGAAATGATAATTCTGGACAACATTTAAAAAAAAATTAGAGTATCAATTCTTTAACATTCTTCCAAGCAATTTAGCTTGGCCAATCCACCTAGCCTGCACATCTTTGGGTTGTGGGGGGGGAGACCCATGCAAACACAACGAGATTGTGCAAACTCTACATGGACAGTGACCTGGGGCCGGGATGGAACCTGGGTCCTCAGCACCATGAGGCAGCAGAACTAACCACTGCGCCTCTGTGCCACCCCTAATTCTGGACAACATTAACAGTCACACAAAGTGAATTATGGAATGACTACATGTATTTGCTAATGGTAAATCATGTTCAACTAACTTGCTTGAGTTTTTTTTGAGGTTATAGAGAGGTTGATGAAGGCAATGTGGTTAATGAGGGGTACATTGATTTCCAAACGACATTTGATAAAGTGCCACATAACAGGCTAATAAGCAAAGTTAAAACCTATGGAAAAAAGAATTGCAGCAGCATGATACAAAATTGGATACGTCATAGGAAACAGTGTTGTGAATGGCTGTTTTTTGAACCAGAGGAAGCTATCTAGTAGAGTTGCCCAGGGGAGAGAATTAGTATCCCTGCTTTTGGATTGGATTGGATTGGATTTGTTTATTGTCACGTGTACCGAGGTACAGTGAAAAGTATTTTTCTGCAAGCAGCTCAACAGATCATTCAGTACATTGGAAGAAAGGGAATTGAACAGAATTCAAGAAAGTACATGAGAATACATAATAGGGCTACACAATATATACAATGTAACTACATAAGCATTGGCTTAAGCTAGATTTGGGTGTACAGGGCACAATTTCAAAATCTCCGGCTGACACAAAACTCGGAAGCATTGTGAAATGTGAAGAGAAAAGTGATAAATATAGGCAGGATGATGGAATGGGTGGATATGTGGCAGGTAAAATTTAAAGTAGAAAGATGTGAAATTCTTAATTTTGGTAGAAAAAAAAGTGGGATAAAGCAACATCAAATAAAGGGTATAATTCTAGAGGGGGTGAGAGAGCAGAGGGACCTAGAGTGGAATGAAAGAGATCGGGTACGTTTAGAAAGCAATTAAGAAAACATATGGGATCCTCGACATTGTAAATAGAGGTATAGATAATAAAAGCAAGAGAATTATGATAAACCTGTGTCAAACACTGGTTTCACCTCAACTGGAGTCTTGTGTCCAGTTCTGGGCACCACACTTTAAGAAGTATGCAAAGGCATTTGAGAGGGTGCAGAGAAGATTTACAAAAAATGGTTCCATGGTTGAGGAACTTCAGTTTTCTGGATAGTTTGGAGAAGCTAAAGCTCTTCTCGCTGGAGAAGATTGGATAGAGGTGTTCAAAATGAGGGCAGATTAATAAAGAAATTTGGCTGGAATGCTAAATTTGCTGATCTTGCTCGTCAGAGGTCCCACCATGGATAAGACCGGAGAATCATGCAGAATATGTAGAGCAAAAGAAGCTACGGCGACATAATGAAGAACATTTTTATGCAGTGAGTGTTTGTGATCTGGAAGATGCTGCCTCAGAGTTTGGTGGAGGCAGATTCACCTGAAGTCTTCAAAAGGGAATTAGTTAATTTTCTGAAGAGAAAACATTTGCAGGGTTACGGGGCAGTGAGCTTGCAGACTACTGGCACATGATGACCGACTGGGCTCCTTCTGCACGTTAACCATTCTATGATTTGAGAATGTCTGTGCTTTCTGATTGTGCCTTATATATTTTACCAGGTAAATTATTTGGGTGTCTCAATAAGTCTCCATTTTACGCCAGTGCCCATTGTGGGAGTGCCTATATTCATTGTAGTAATAGCAACATGCTTACTGCACAATTTAGCAAATTCAATTGGAAAAAAAGTTAAATTCGGCAGCTGCCATCTTGAACTTCAGCCAACTCTGCAAGTGTGAAAGAAAGTTCATGAAAGCATGTGTTACATTCCAAAGTGAAACATTCAACACAATACAAAGCTTTCTCAACTAGGTTAAATTTTTTTGCTCAGGGACTTCTTACACAAGTTAAATTCAAATTTGCGACACAATCCTCAGAAGAATCAGCATCATCAAATGTTGTCCCTCTCTAAATCAGCTCTCCCTAAATGTTGGAAAGACCAAGCAACTGATCATCGACTTCAGGAAGCGTAGCACGAGACACACTCCCGTCTGCCTCAATGGTTCCGAAGTGGAGATGGTCGATAGCTTTAAGTTCCTCGGGGTCACCATCACCAACAGTCTGTCCTGGTCCACTCACGTTGGTGCAACAGTCAAGAAAGCCCAACTACGGAAGCTAAAGAAATTTAGCATGCCTGCATCGGCTCCCACAAACTTCTACAGATGTGCGATAGAGAGCATTATATACGGCTGCAATACAGCCTGGTATGGCAACTGCTCGGTCCAAGATTGCAAGAAACTGCAGAGTGTGGTGCACTCAGCCCAATGCATGACACAAGCTTGCGACCCCCACATTGATTCTGCATACACCTCCCGCTGCCTCAGGAAGGCAGACAGCATTATCAGAGACCCCTCCCACTCAGGCATTGCCTTCTTCCAGACCTTTCCATCAGGCAGAAGGTTCAGAAGTCTGAAGGCTCGCACATCCAGACATAGGAACAGCTTCTTCTCCACAGCTGCAAGACTCCTCAAAGACTCTCCCTCGGACTGATCTGTTCCTTGTAAGAACACTATTCACGACGCCCTATGCTGTTCTTGCTTATGTATTTGCTTTGTTTGGCCCAATGTTCCACACTGTAACCAATCACTGTTTGTCGATGTACCATTTGTCAATGTTCTCTGTTGATTATTCTTTTGTCTACTATGTACGTACTGTGTTCATTCCCTCGGCCATAGAAAAATACTTTTCACTGTACTTCTGTACATGTGACAATAAATCAAATCAATCAATCAATCACTACAGCACCCACATCATCCTGCTGGTTCAATGCAGCTGGATACTAATTTACCTGGAGTCAAGTGTAAGCAAACTCTATATCTACAGGACACTTACTGATCTCTTTCACCCTATCAATGCCAACTGCCATGCTTCATAATACATAATTCTCAGTATGCTTCTGAATCTCCTGGTAAAGAAAATAATAATCTATTCTCATGAAGAATAGTCACAGGTCAAAATATAGTGCACATTTTCACCATTTGATATATTACAAAGAAGGTCAAGCTTGATATATGCTTGTGCTGAAAATCATTTTGTATTGTAGGTGTGAAGCTTTTGCAAGAATCTTTACTTTTAAATCACAATAAAGACAATTATCTTGAACTTAAAATTCAATGATCCCATTGTAAAACAGCAGGTAATTTATACTCTGCAAGAAATACTTTTCATCTTTCTGTGCAAAACAAAACTACTATATTTCCTATGCAAACAGCGCAAAATGCAGCTAACAGATGATGTAATGTGGCACGCTGATCATTGTCATAATTATAAATTGCATACCTGTTTTTACTAATTTCCAACTTCAATATTTCCATTATCTAAACAGTAACATTCAATTCCAATTTGTCGCCTATTCCAGGGCTGCCCGTACCTGAAGGAAGTTTATTCTGTTATAATCCCCGCTGATGTTAAATGTATCCCGAAACCCAGAGGGTAACTTGGAACACTGGTTCTTTGTGGTGTATATTTTCAATTTGGTATGTGAGGAAAGATACACAAGCCAGGAAGGAATAGTCTAGTAGTTTTGTGATCAATTCATAAAAAATATTTATTAACTTGAAGGAAAACACTTGACAAGAAGGACCATAATACACTATAACAGTGCACTCAATTACACTGATGGCTACACACACATGGTGTTACGTGAAGTTGCCCCTTTGTTTCCAACGACCTATGTTTCTTGAAATGAGACGTCACTTGTTCCCAAACAACATCCAATATTATACAATTCTGAGCTAAATCCAGCAGAAAATTACTGTGCACAGGTCATTTATCCACTTTTGAGAAAACGTCTTCAGTTTTAGCGAAGGTGTAATCTTCTCGGTTCGAGTTTTTGATTTTAATCGGCTGCCCTTTTTTGCAATAATTTGTTTTCAGGGGAGACTGTTTTCTGTAGTGTGGTTGTGATGGTAGCTGCCTCTACGGCGTAATTGTTCTCCAGTTATATTGCTATGGATATATTAATCTTTCCCTTTGATGTTACCACCCTGTGAACCAGGCTTTTAGCATACAGATTCCAAATATCTTGGGCAGGATTCACCGAGTCTCTGTGCCGAAATCGCGCTCAGCGCGGGTGGCAGAGAATGGGTGTTGCCGCCGAAATTCAGTGCGACGCCACTCCCGCGATTCTCCAGTCACTGGAGAATCGGCACCAATCGTGCGCAGGTGCAGTCGATGCGGCGCCGATCGGGGGCCATTGAAAGATGCCCCGGCGGCGATTCTCTGCTCGCAACTGGCCGAGTACCCGCTGGCGTGGTTCCATCTGGCGGGTACTCAGAATGGTGGCTGCAGGCTGAGTCCACGGCTGCCCTGGTGGGGGATGGGGGAATCTTTCACCGGGGATGGCCTCCAGGACGGCCAGGCCCGCGGTCGAGGGCACGGTGGCCATGTGCAATCTCGGGGGGGGGGGGGGGGGGGGGTCCCCTGTGTGGGTCCACCATGTTGCGCGGACCTCCGGCCTAAAGTGCACGGCCTCGTATCGGCAGCCGGAGCTGTGTGGAGCACTCCGGCACTCTGCCGGCCCCTTTCAGGTAAGTGAATCGATGGGCCAAGGAGCCCGTTGCTGCTGGCATGAAACACTCTGGTGTTTACGCCAGCATCAACACATAGCAGCCCTTATCTTTCCACTTTAAAGTTATATCTACACCCCATTGGTTTCCCCTAGTCACATAGGTATATACTTGCTTTCTCACTGGTGATGCTAATTCACATATCAAAACCTCCTTCAGACAGCTACCCTCATCAATTCCCTATTTTATTTTATCTCAATGTCATTTGTTAATTGTATTTTTTCCCAATTCACTAGCATCCAACGTAGCCCTCAGGAATTGAATACCAATTTGTGCTTTCATACTTTCTCATTCAAATGTTCCTCCATTTAACAATCTTTCAGTTATTCCCTCCTAAAAATTTATCATCTACAAGTTGTGACATGATTTTATATTTCTTACCTCGGCCACCATCCAAAACCTAATAATAAATCTTGGTAATGTCTTAATGCAAGAAAAAAATCAACAACAAATCAGATCTGCTGCTGGCTAGCTCTCTCTTAAAATATAAACTTTAGACCTCTGGTTTGATTCCCTTTAAATGATAACTAAAACTTTCATGCTAGCAGTCTCATGCTGTTGCTTACTGCAGGATTTACCAGGACCCATATTCTTGCTTTTAAAAGATATTGCCTCAATGAGACTTACTGCTGAAAAATAAATTTAGCAACAGACCTAGTCAGGCTCTCTGTTTTCCTAGGTATTAATGGATATCCAAATCTGGACCCAATTGGACCTTTGCCCTTCACCTCTGAGCTTTCAACAGGAAAAGGTATTTCTGCTCACCATTTAGATGAGTGTTTGAAACTTATAGGAGTCCTGAACCCAAAAGAACCACATTTATAAAACAACCCCAAATACAAATGTTATCGAACAAGATCTCACGTTTTCTAAGCTTGGACTTTACCATGAATCAGAATTTATATAAATCGAACATGAATTAATAAGCAAATCACGGTAGCCACAAACTGCATATTACACATGTAACAGCAGATACCACAAAAGTTATCTCACGGCCCTAACGGGCAAGCCAAAGCCTTCTCTCTGCTGCTCTCCCCTTTGCTCTCTTGTTAGTGTGCCACATAGCTTCCATATTTTTACTCGATTCCTGTTGTTACTCCTTCCAGGTCATGTGGACCAGTACGATTTTTGTTCCAAAAACATTTATTGATCCCTTTACAATTGATACTCAAAGTCCTTGTTAAAAGTGGATTAAAAACAATTAAAAATTAACTTCAAATGTTAAAGTAAAACAAAATGTCCTTACGGTTACTGCTTCTGGGTCAAATCCCACCACCATGAGCATGGAAATTTAAGGTAGTGGGGCAAACTAATAGCATGTCCAAAATTTACAGAAAGCATTTTGTTCTGAGAAATGATGGTCGAGAGCCATGGCTTGATAAGATTGTGTATTTACAGGACAGTGACTTATTTATTTTCATTGTTTTGTACGGGGATGTGGGCTTCGCTGGCTAATCCAGCATTTGCTGCCCAACCCGAATTGACCTTAAGAAGGTGTTTGTATCGCCTTCTTGAACTTGCTGCAGGCCAGGTGGTGTAGATAAACCAACTATGCTATCAGGGAAAAAGTTTCAGGATTTTGACCCAGCAACAATGAAGGGATCGCAATATATTTCCAAGTCAGGGTGGTGAGTGACGTGGAAGGGAACTTCCTGGTGGTGGTGTTCCCATGTATCTACTTGCCCTTGTCCTTCTAGATGTGAGTGGATGCGGGTATGGAAGGTGCTGCCTAAGGAGCCTTGGTGAGTTCCTGCAGTGCATCTTGTTGATGGTACACACTGCTGCTACTGTGCGTCGGTGGTGGAGGGAGTGAATGATTGTGGGAGGGGTTCCAATCAAGCGGGTGTAGATCCACATTTGTCCTGAATGGTGTTGAGCTTCTTGAGTGTTGTTGGAGCTGCACTCATCCAGGCAAGTGGAGAGTATTCGATCACACTCCTGGCTTGTGCCATGTCAGTGGTGGGTAGGCTTTGGGGAGTCAGGAGGCGAGTTACTTGCCGCAGGATTCCTAGCCTCTGACATGCTTTTGCAGTCACAGTATTTATATGGCTAGTGCAGTTCAGTTTGTGGTCAATGGTAACCCCCAGGATGTTGATGTTGGGGGATTCAGTGATGGTAATGCCATTGAATGTCAAGGGCCATTGTAGATTCCCTCTTATTGGAGATGGACAATGCCTGGTACTTGCGTGGTGCAAATGTCACTTGCCACTTATGAGCCCAAGACTGGATAGTGTCCAGGTCTTGCTGCATTTGCATGTGGACTTTTTCAGTGCCTGAGGAATTGGGGGGAATACAGGGAGGGGGAGGAGGAGGGGAATGCAGGGGGAGGAGGGGAATGCAGGGGGAGGAGGGGATTGGGGAGGGAGGATGAGAATGGAGGAGGAGGAGGGGAATGGGAAGGAGGGAGGAGGGAAATGGGATGGGAGCTGACAGACAAAATCACATTCGCTGAGAAGCGGGCGTGGATGAGGACCTCCCTGGTCCTCTTTGCATGCTGGACCATTGCCGCCTCCTCTTCTCCAAGTCTGGTTCCTCTCTGGGCTGTCCACCATCCCCTGCTGATCAGTCTCCTCCTCCTCCTCAGACGAGACCGCATGCACCTCCTCTTCCAGCATGTTGCTTTACTGCTTTGCCAGGTTGTAGAGGACACAGCAGACCACCACAAAGCAGGAGACTCTCTGGGGAGTGCACCACCAGAGAGATTCAGACATCAACCGCATTTCAATCAGTCCGATGCACCGTTCAATGACTGCGCGGGCGGCAAAATGGGCCTTGATATACGGGTCTCCGACTTGGTCTCCGGTCTCCACACTGGCATTATTAGCCAGGGCCTCAGCGAGTATCTCTTACCCCCAAGAGACAGAAAGTCATCTTGGGATGGTCCTCAAAGATGCCGGGGATCTCGGAGTGTCCCCGGATGTAGCTGTCATGCGCGCTTCCTGGGAAGCATGCACACACGTGCATGATCTGGGCTGGTGGTCGCACACGAGTTGAACATGCAGGGAGTGAAACCCCTTCACGTTAATGAAGGGCACTCCCTAAAACCTCGGTGCACGCAAGGCAACATGCTTGCCATCAATCGAGGTCTGAACATGTGGCACCCCGGCAATGGTGGAGAATCCTGCTGACTGGGCACCTTGCTGGGCTTAATGTCACTATAGTCTGCTGCCCCAGGCATAGAGGGCATCCGTGACCTCTCAGATGCACTTGAAGGCTGTAGTTTGTGAAATGCCGCACAAGTCCTCCCTCGAGCCCTGGAATGAATAGGTTGGATTGAAGTTCAGCGCTACGGCGACCTTCATGCCCACAGGAAGTGGGTGTCCTCCTCCTCCACGGGATGGTAAATCCACGAGAACATGTCACAGGTACCACACTGTCACTTTGTTGAGACGGAGTCTCTTTTGGCACATACTATCCGTCATCTCCTTGAAAAACCAATGACGCCTAAGCACCTTGGGTTGTCGCTGGCAACCCCTTCTGGGTTCCTCTTCAGCCTGATGAGCGGCCATGTTTTCAGGGTGTGGTGCCAACTCCAACCTGCGTCGATCCTGCTGCCTTCTTCACCATCTGGCTGCCTAGGCTGCCACCAGCAAAGCAAGGGCATCCTCTGAGGGACCAACACCATCATCTATTTTGGTATCTGTAAGAAATTGGAGAAGGAGATAGGCACACAATCATGTAGGGGTCTATCCCAGGACCTTAAAATACCCAAAGCCTTCCCCATTCTTACGTGCCCCACCTTGTTCTTTCAGAGTGCAATCCAGCAAGCAGATTTTGCTGGAGAATCTCGCTCTGCACACTCACCCTGGCCACTGCAGGAGCCCCATGACCCCAGACCACTGCCGGGAACATTAGGGCAACCGTACTCAAGTACCCACCTCTGATCCACAGACACACCCTTTGGCCGTGAAGAAATCCCCAGTGCTGAAGCCAACTCGAGTGTTTGATTGTTGGCTGATACCTCTGATGCTTCTAGAGGTCAGGCAAACTGTTTACGTTTCAAAGTTTGATTGAAATGTGATACAATAAGAATCATCCGAACTATGGCACGTGTACCCACGAGAAGCCCCTTTAGCTTTTTTGAAGCCTATCCAATTAAATGAGAATAAACAAATTCAGGGACAAGTCAAAAGAGGCCGTTCCTGAAATGGATGCTTCCCAGACTAAAACGAAGATCAACTGAAACACTTACAAAACCCAAATCAAAACATGATTAGAAACCACTTGAGTAATATTTTATTTGCAAAAACGGTCAACATTAACAAACATTTACAAATCAACTACGTAACATTCCACATATTAATTAACCATTAATCAGCAAGGAAACATCACCGTTCCATATTGGCACCAATACAAAGCTATATCAGCCCATTTTCACAAAAAAAACATGGCATCACCCCTCGCAGGTTCTTCAACAGAAACGGAGGATAAGCCTGAGAATGTGTTATCATGACCAAAACTTTGTCAGAGAAATAATCTGTTCTTCAATGCATTATTTGTTGATTGTTCACATATCAGTGCCATTCTCCGTCCATGAGCCGCAGCTTGCAGGCCCTTCTACATGGCCCAATTTCGCCGGAACCAAATCCTGACATCCACATATTCCACTGTCGCTCAAGGTGCAGTTGAACATCCTTCATTCCAGCGCATTTAACCTGCGGTGACCTGACAGTTACATGCAGCACTCACCACACCAGGGACAAAAACATCAGCAATCGGCAAAAGCATTTCTTCAACTGCGTCAGCAGGTGACCCATTTAGATCAATGCCGCGCACCAAGACCCACGGCATCTTCTTGCTTCAAACTGGATTATCTTCTGGACTCAAACATCCCTGAATCCACTGTTCCAGGACCAGGTATCTTACAAAAAATTGCCCTTATTTCCGGCTACAGAAAAGGAAGGAAACAGCAACTGCATCCTCCAGTAGGAGCAAGCAGCAAACACAACCTGCAGCTGTGTAATGCTCTCACAACTAACAAGGTAAATTCCTTGTTAGTAGAAGCCGTCAGCTGTGAAGCTTGAGGCTACTCAGTCACAGGGAGTTCCTTTTGCATATAACCAAAAACAGGGCTCTGCCTGGAGGTTTTGCAGGACAGACAGGCAGCAGCTATAATTGACCCTGTTATGGGTAGTCACAGTATTTAAAGATGGTTTGAAGGCCTCAGAGATGAAAAGTCCCTCACCGTCCTCCCCCCTTTTTAAAATGGAATACTAAACCACATCCACGTGATTTCTTGCTGGGGAGCTGGTCAATTCCCATGATTCTGTTACGTTCGACTTCAATCTCACTAATCATAGAATTTACAGTGCAGAAAGAGGCCATTCGGACATTTTAAATAAGATGGAAATGAATACAAATTTGGGTTAATGATATGCTCGCCATATTTGGGCTTGCAGGAACTCTCCATCGGAAGCGGGCCGGTTAGATGGCAGATTGATTTGAGCCTATTTAACCAGCGTGAGCCGGGTGCAACATGGTAGCTAAATCGTGCCCAATATTGCCAATTTGGTACTTAAAGTTGAGAATAGATTTCACATTTACACCACTCAAACACTGAAGCAGCATTTTATCAAAGATGTAACACTAAAAGAATTGAAGATTAATACACTTTACCTCAATATGATTGGAAGAGGAGGAGCATAACCTGTTCCCCTCAAAAAATGTCACAATCCTATAGCAGATAAAAACACTTGCATAGTATAACCAACCTTGCAAACGAAGGAAAAGGAGGGTATTGTTATAGCTGAAAAAAATCTACTTTGATGGTGAAAACCATAAATTGTTAATTCATCCCATCGCAAAAAAAGGAAGCAGTTGAGAATGGTATACAGAGGAGCAATGATTGAATGAATTGCTATAAACTGCTGCTTCTTAAATATGAGTGTCTGAAGCACAATATAACAATTCCACAGCAAGGTCTTATTCTCTCTACACCTAAATAATTGGCTAGCTTAAGATGAAGCATTCTCTAGAGAGCTGAAAGATGAAGGTTCTCTGGAAGCCTGGATTACAAAGAAGAAAAAACTGTAAAAGCCTAAAATAAAGTGAACGGTTGTGTTCAAAGAATCTTAAATTACTAACCTACCATATAAACAGATCCAAGTGTCAACATGATGAAGGTCAAACCTCTACTTTTTTTCCTTTAAATGGCTATAACATAATTTGTACAGAGAAACGCTAAAAACTACAATCTTCTTAAAGCACGTCTGACGTCTCCAAATCTGACAATTTAAAACAGATTGAAGCTAGTACAACACAAAAGCAACATGCAGCAAATGCTGGAAATCATAAATAAGAACATAATGTTTCAGGTCGATGACCTTTCATCACTGACCTCTGATGTTTACTTAGTTTTCTCTCCACAGATGCTGGTGACCTGCTGAGATTATCTACCATTCTCTGTTCTTAAATCAAGAACAACACTTGGTCCACTCAGCCACTTCATTGACGGGCCGTATTTACTAAAAATTCAACAAGGTATTTGCAAATAAGGTTATCAATCTTGGCAAAATGGAGAAAAGGATATGGAAAAGCACCTCACAACAGGAGATGGGGGAGCTTAAATAAACCAATCCCAATCAGAGAACAACAAGTCTTCTCTCAGTTTAATCATGGGTGAGTGTTAGGTATCTGTGTAACCCGCCCTGGTGATACACATCAGAAATGATTTATTTATTTTAAAATAAATTTTGAGTACCTAATTATTTTTTTATTCCAATTAAGGAGCAATTTAGCGTGGCCAATCCACCTACCCTGCACATCTTTGCGTTGTGGGGATGAGACATGGGGAGAATGTGCAAACTCCACACGGGCAGTGACCCGAGGCCATAATCGAACCTGGGTCCTCAGCGCCATGTGGCAGCAGCGATAACCACTGAGCCACCCTACACATCAAAAATTATAATATTTAAATAAGGCTCCAGCCATAAGATCTTGGGAACCATTTGAATTTAACAGTTATAGGTTGAGATTCCCAAGACTGGTGGCAGCAGGAAGGACTTAAAGCCACAGTCAGTTCAGCTCTGATCTTATTGAATGGTGAAGCATGCTCTAGGGATGTAATAGCCTACTCCTGTTCCTATTTCTTACAATCTTATGATGGGTGTAGGAGCTATCAGACCCAATTGTTGACTGATTTTAAAACACTGTTTATAGGCCAAAAGAAACCCTAGTGGTTCTCCCCAGTCTCTCAGGCAAATCTGCAGCCTTGACCAGCCAACACGCACCCCCATTACCATTTCTTCCTCTCACCACATTTCACAGGGTCCCCACACCATACCCTTATACCTCTAAAATGCTGGCCCCCATCCCCAGTGCTTATGGAATCGTGCCGCACTGCAAATTTGAATACGTAATTTAGCATGATATTTCAGTAGCTGAGAGAGTGCTGCTTTGCTGAAGATGGTGCCTTAAAGGGGAACAATTAAACAAATGTTCCATTTGCTTCTTCCGTAAATGTAAAAGATCCCAAGGCACTAATCAAAGAACAAGGAAGCAGCCTTAGAGTTTTGGCCAACAGTCATCACTCATGGGGCCCCAACAAAAACTGAATGGAACCCAAGGGCTGCCAGCAATGGCTAATAAGTTTCTAATAAATCTCTGCAAACATTGAATGAATTCTGTTGTGATTGGTTCTTGGGTGATTAATGTTATCCTTAGATGAATAATTACAATAGCTGACAGTAAATACAGATTGGATGTTGTATGTCTGTATCTTTGGAAGAGTGCATTCAAGAAATGGTTAGTTTAGTGGAATTTATTTTACTTTTCAAGCCAATAAATTCAGGCAGTAATATGGCAGACTGTTGGAAAGAAAATGATGTGGGTGCAAGATGACAGGACCTGCAACCATAATTTTCTAAATATGGTCAGCGTCCTTTCTAATTGTAAACATTTCTAGAAATCACCTTGGAACACATACATAAGAGATACTGTCTGAAAGTCTTTTATGTAGATACAATTGAAATGAATTACTTTGTGTCAAAATCATTTCCTTCCCAATGTAGATTGTTAATGCATATAGCTTCATTGGGATTGATTTTCTCTGAACACAACTGTTTCCAGTAGCAAATGTTGTCCCTTTTTGTGTAAACCCAAAGAAATTGTCTTAAACTTGAAAAAGAAAAAGCTTACAATCATTAATCATATCAATGGAGTATGCAAAATATGATTTAATTTTTTTTGCATCGAACATTGAGCAATGAGGCAGGATTAATAGGCAATATCAAAGTAAAAGATCCACTGAGAAACAGTGATCATAATATAAATGAATTTTATGTTAAGTTTGGAAGTGACATGCTGAAATCACAAACAAGAATTTTAAACTTGAACAAAGTTTATTATATAGGTATGAGGAGAGAACTGGCTAAGGTTGATTGGGTACATAACTAAAAGACATGGAGGTAAGGAGGTAAATGAACAGTGGGATATATTTAAAGAAACAACTCAAAATCTTTAACAAAAATACATTCCATTTAAAAAGAAAAACTCAGCAAAGAGTACACATCTGTGCTCACTCAGATAATTAAGGATATTATACGATTAAAAGTAGAGGCTTATAATATTGCAAAGAATAGTAGCAGATCTGAAGAATGGGAATGTTTTAGAAACCTACAAAGGGCCATCAAAACGGTGATAAAAGGGGAAAAAAAAGGAGAATAAACTAGTCAACAACATAAAAATGAATTGCAAGAGCTTTTACAATCATATAAAGTAAATGTTAGTTACTTAGAAGCAGTAACAGGGGACAATCATGGGCAATGATGGAAAGGCAGAAATATTGAACAAATACGTTGTGCATTTCACAGTGGAAGACACAATTTGCATACCAGAAATAGAAGGTAACTTGGGGCAAAAGAGTGAAGAAATTACGGTAATTAATATTAGCAAAGAAAAAGTATAGGAGAAGCTTAAGGAACTAATATACATAAAAGTCCTGGAAACTGATGACCTACATTGTTAGTTTCTAAAATAAATAATGACAGAGATAGTCAGTGTGCCAGTTATGATTTTCCAACATTCCTTAGATTGGGAAATGGTGCCATCAGGTTAGAAATTGGCAAACGTAACAGCTTTTCAAGAAAGGAAGGAGAGAAAATAAAGGAAACACCAGTTAGCCTGACAACCGTAGTTGGAAAAATGATGGAATCTATCATTAAGGAAGCCTTAACAATGCACTTGTATAAAATATTGTATGATTAGAACACATCAATATGGTTCTACATGGGGGAATCCTGTTTGACAAATTTATTAAGAGTTTTTTAAGGATGTAACTAGTAGGAACCAGTAGATGTAATATACCAGAATTTCCAAAAGCTATTTGATAAGATACCACACAAAAGCTTAATAGGCATGATTAATGCTCATGGAGTTGGGGATACTATATTAGGATAGATGGGCAACTAGTAAATGAATAGGAAGTAAACAGTAGACAAATGGTATTTTCAGGTTGGCAGGTGTGATTCATACCACAAGGATCAATGCTGGGGTCAGAGTTATTTTCAATCTATATTAATGACTTAGGTGAAGAGACAGTGACGTATCCACATTTGCTGATGTTACCAATTAGGATGAGGACAGGGAGGCTTTGAAGACATAAAGACAAGTTAAGCAGGTGTTAAGAAATTAGGAAGATAAATGGCATGATGGTCTTATTGCAAGGATACTGGACTACAGAAATAAACAAATCTTGCTACTATTGCACAGGGCTTTGGTGAGGCCACATCTTGAATACTGGGTATAGTTCAGTTTCCATATTTATGAAGGATACACTTGCATTGGAAAGTTCATTAGATTGGGACGAGGGGGTTGTCCCATGATCAGAGACTCAATAAATTATCCCATTTTCTCTGGACTTTAGAAGAATGCAAGGTGGTCTCATTGAAACATTCAATATACTGAAGGGGTTTAATAAGATAGGTGCTGGTCAGGAAATCTAAAACAGGTGAGCACAGTTTCATGATAAGGGATAAACGATTTAGAACTGAGATTAAGAGAAATTGCTTCACTCAAAGGGTTGTCAATCTTTGGAATTCTCTATCCCAGAAGGTTGTGGATGCTCCTTTGTTTAATATATTTAAAATTGGGATAGACTGATTTTTGGTGCCTCAGGTTTTCAAAGGATAATATCCCATATAGATGAGAAAGTGACATTGAAGCCCAAGATCAGCCATGATAGTTTCAAATGGCAGAGCAGGCTTAATGGGGCATTATGGTCTATCCCTATTCCTCATATTACTTAAATTCTTACTGTATTTCTATAATATTTATAGTACATAGAAGAAAATATGTCATCTACCTGAAAATTATTTTGTTTCTGAAGCACAGAACAGAGAATTAAAATAAAATAAGACGAGTTGATAATCTTGCACAAAACGTCACTATTTTCTTCTAATCTAAATTTGCACTTCTGTTCATATTTCTCTATCTTTGCTAAATAAGACCACATTCTGATAAGTACAGTTATATTTGCATAAATATTCATGAGGCAATTACCTGACCAACAAAAGCAACATTGTACTGCTATTTAACAGCCTGTAGAATTTACAAGTACTTATTGGGAAAATCAAAGAAAGCAAACCATATCCATAGAGATTTTCCAACAACTCCTGGTCTGAAAATCTGAACCACTAATTCAACACTTTTGAGCAGTGCATCCTGACAGCTCCAATCCTTTGATCTAAGAGCTTTCACAGAACGTGTCAGTATTATCGGAAGGTACACAAAACAAGAGGTCTAGTTAGAGGGACACCAAATTTAGGAGGTGGGAGTCACAATTTTCTTTCCAGGAAATTGTAAAATGATTTTGCATCACAAATGTTAAAAAGAAAATAAAGATCTACTTTTGGAGTTGTGTGTGGCATGCAATGAGAAGCAGTGTGCTACCAAATTACTTCACGCCAAATAAATTTAGAGCCCAACGTAATGATTCCCAGCTGCAGTTCACTTACCATCAATCATTGGAAACAAATTCTAATATTTTCATTGGAAATATTTTTAGCTTTGCATTCAGTTGGAGCACACACAATTATGCCTGATGAGCTTAGTATGCTTGTTAGGTGGTCAGCTGAAGTACTTGTGAGCTGTGGAGCCTTAATCTGAAGTGTACAACAGATTGAAAACAGCATGAACTCTGCACCAGTTGCTAACATTAATAAGTACAGAAATTTAACTAGAATATACAGCACAGCAAAAAGTCTATTTTGACTAAAATGGTCTTTTGGCAATGATGTACTTCACAAGAGTCTTTCATCCTCTCAGCAATTTCTATTCCTTTTCTCCTCATATTTGTCTAGCATCCTGTTAAATATGTGAACGCTATTCACCGAAACAATTCCTTGAGTTAGCAAGTTCCATATTACCCGGAAAAGAAAGTTTCTCCTGATTCGATTTATGAGTGACTCTATTTTATATTTGGGAGATAGAGAAGAGGCAGTCATATGAAAAGAGGAGGGAAGAGTCACATAAGTAAGGAGAAAATGCAGGGAAAGCAGTCTAACTGTGGGGGAATTTTGAATTAAGATGCATGCAGGAAACACAAAAAAACTAATTCAGAGAGATCTAGAATAGACCAAAAATAAAATGAATGGTAATAATAGCTAGAGAGGCACTGAAATCAGTGGGAAATTATCGATCCAAAATGACAGGAATCCTATTGACATAATAACAATCTCAGCTACAATGGGAATCAGTCTATTTCCAGTAAAAATGATTGTAACTGTATTATATAGGTCAATTAAACATGGTTTAATTGTTTTCAGTGGTAATGATGAGAATGGTAATAAATGAGTCGATTAAGTAAGTTTGCCATCAAAAAGTTAATATTAAATTTAGCATATTCCCGATTGAAAATTCATCACTGAAGCCAATTTCAGTAATTGGTTAGGAGTATTAACCATATAAATTAGATTTGTGATTCTTGAAAATAGCCCAATATTAGCAACATAACATGCAAAATGGCAATATCATTTCACAGGGAGCCAAGATCTATGGCTCAGAACATAGGCTACATTATTACAAAAGGGTAGCAAAAGTTTTTGTGGCGAGCTCGATAAACGCTGTTGTGTGATTTCCATTTGAGGACAATAGGGCTAAATTCAATAGACTCTGGAAACAGATAGGGACATTTTTAATTATATTCTTCCATGGGATGCAAGTACCTCTGGCAAGGCCAGCATTTGTTGCCCATCCCTAATTGCCCTTGCAAAAGTGGTTGTGAGCCAGCGGTGAACCACTGCGGTCCACCTGATGTAGTACATCCAGTGTTGTTTGAAAGGGAGATCCAAAATCTGGAACCAGTGAAGGAACAGCAATGTAGGTGCAAGTCAGGATAGTGTGTACTTGGAGGGGAATGTGCAGGTGGTAGTGTTCCCATGCGATGCGCAATTAACTTTGTCAACTTTGTTCTGCCAACTGGCTCAAATTATTTCATGGTCCTGTCAATGAGAACTGCCCTGTAGACTTTTGCACATGAAAGAATTAAATAAACCACCAAACATTTGTAGAATCAAAGCATCAGCCAGAAGAATTTGGCTAACAAGAAGCCTGCAATTAATTGATGGTGTTCGGATGGTTCTTCCTGATGCTTAATATATACTCAGCTATGCCAGCTTAAGGGAGGGAGTTCCAAAATGTTAGGTTGGTGTCAAATCAGCACTGTACACTTATTGGGCGAGATCCAGAGTCCGTTCTGGGCAGGTTAGCGGGGTGATTTGTAGTGCTAGGAACTACCTCGCTATCTATCGACACTTTTTTTTGGTGTCCTGGTAGGGACCGTTCCCTCCTCCCATCACCACCCCCAAGGCCGTACTTAGCGTCACTATTGCACTGAGGAACTCCCCTCGTCAGTGCAGGAAGAGACATTTTTAAATGGCATCCCAATCTCCCCTCCCACCCCACTCAACATCCCAACATAGATAAATGTGGATCTAGAGCTGAGATGAGGAGGAACTAATTCTCGCAGAGGGTGGTGAATTTGTGGAACTCGCTGCTCCATAGTGCAGTGGAGTTGGAGTCATTAAATGGTTTCAAGAAGGAGAAACATATATTTTGGATTGTAAAAATAGGTTAAAGAGATACGGGGAACAGGTAGGGAGATGGACTTGAGACCAAAAAGAGATCAGCCATGATCTGAATGAATGACAAAGCTGGCTCGAGGGCTGAAATGACTACTTCTGCTCCTAATTCCTCTTAACCCGCCTATAAAGTCCTCGGGAGCGGGGTGGGGGGGGGGGGGGGGGGGGGGGGGCAGGGCACCCCCGACCCGATTCCTGGCATGGGCAGAATGCAGGCCTGGTACCTTGACACAGTGAGCCTGGCACCGTGGTAGTGCCTCTGTGATCCAGCAGTACCAGCTAGGCATCATGGCAGTGCCAGGCTGGCACCTGGGCAGCACTGCCAGTGTCCAGGTGGCACTCCCAGCCGGAGACCTCCAATCGCCCTGGGGAAGCCCAGGTTCCTTTCCACCTGGTCCCCGTTTGTAGCGCCCAGTGCTGAACGATGGTCAGCTGGGTTTTCCTTGACAAGGCCAGGAGATGCTGGGTGGCCTTTCGATCCGGCGGCAGCATGGCTAAGTGGGTTCTTAAACTCACTTAGCCATGCGGAACTGGGTCCTATCCACAGGTCACAACATGTCGCAAGAGATCTCACGATGTGTAACAGCCTTCGGGAATCCCGGGGAAGGCCTCTCCCGGGATCTATCAGCCGCGTCTTGCAAGTTCAGGTGGGACCCGGTCGGTAGATCACGTGCATTGATGCCATTGTATTCTGCTCTCCACACTTCCAGCACCTGTTTATTGCCCATTTTCAAGTGCCTTCACTGGTATGGCATCCAATATGACTTTACAAAAGATATACACATGTGCCACCAATACCAGTTGTTCAAACCGCAACTTTAGCTCCTAAACAACCGGCACAGCTGATCCCAATTCTGTGGTCCCGGCAAACACTGAATGAATGGAACGATTTTCTATGGAGGCAGTGAAAAAGAACCAGAAATATACATATAAAGAACAGTCTGCCAGACACAATTCTCAGGTTTTTGCACTTACACATTTTTTTTAAAATGTGATCAGTACCTCTTTTCTGTTCAGGTGAAATTCCTGTTTTCCCACATGTTCAGTAAAAAAAGATACAAGAACACAACACGATTGGATTGGCCTCGTGCAGGCTGACAGCATGGAAGGCAGGTGTTACAAATCCCCATGGGCAAGTGTATAGTCTCTCAGCTTCAATATTACTTATTACTTTCATAAGCAAATCATGCTGTTAAGTGAATTGGACATTCTGAATTCTCCCTCAGTGTACCCGAATGGGCGCCGGTGTGCGGCGACTAGAGGATTTTCACAGTAACTTCATCGCAGCGTTAATGTAAGCCTTCTTGTGACAATAATAAAGATGATTATTGTGTCCCTATGTTTAGAACTTTCACTGCCTAATATCTAGCTAAGTCGTTGCATGACCTCAGCTTGAGTAACTGAATAATTTCAAATATCAGAAGATTTTGAGAAGTATCAAAGGATTTTTATCACTTGTATGGACTTGTATTATTTATTTGAATACAATTATTATTGCATTGGGCAGCAGCACAGTGGTCATCACTGCTGCCTCACTATGCCAAAAACCCCGGTTTGATAACAACCTCGGATAATGGTCTGTGTGGAGTCTGCACATTGTCCCCTTGTATGCATGGGTTTCCTCCGGGTGCTCCGGTTCCCTCCCACAGTCCAAAGATGTGCAGGTTAGGTGGATTGGCCATGCTAAATTGCCTCACGGGTGGGGTCCCTGGAATAGGTCAGGGGATTGGAACAAGGTAGGGTGGTCCTTCAAAGGGTCAGTGCAGATTCGATGGGCTGAATGACCTGCTTCTGCACTGTAGGGATTCTAAAATTCTATTTGTGATCTACATTATGCATTGGAACACCGGCTCAGAAAACTTGTATATTCTACATGGTCCACGGAGATGCACAGAGCATTAATGGCGCTGTAGTAATACGACAATCACAAAAAATACATTTGCTTTCAATTAATGCCTGAAGGCACTGAGTCATAATAATTTCAATATGAATTATTAAAGTGAATGATAAATGTGAGGGCATGATGCATAAAGATAGCTGTTAAAACTTAAAAATGGCCATGCAAGTTTGTGGCCAACTCAAAATATTGCAGAATTAAAATGAAACTTATAAATCATGTACTTTTGATGAATGCAGGCAGTAACAATGGTGATATCACACTTAATCAGAAGTATACAAAACATTGGCAGCTACTCTTAAAACAAAAGTCAGTTCCAATAAAAACTCTGGAATACTGACTGACAGAATCACTTGTCCAAGCCTCAGCCAGCTGTGATAAGAAGGGATCTTGTATGTGAAAATGTCCCAATGCAAAATGTATATTACAATGCAAACCATGTAAAGTTAGTCTCGAGTCACATTCCTCGAGGCGATAGTTATAGTTTTAATTTGCTGTTTTTGTTTTTCCATGTTTCTCCCTTCATGATTATTAGGGTTAGTTGCTGAACCTTTTAAATGAGAAAGTTTTTGCTTTCTGAACAGCCAGAAGGCATGCTCCTTCTTACAAGAACAATTTTTCAGATGAAATCGGTCCAGCATTAGCACTCCAAATTCGTTACGTTTTACTATTCTATTTGAAAACATCATATTTGAACAGTTAGTCAGAAAGCCCAGCAGCATATCAATCATGCAGATGTTTCAAATTACACACGAATAAATGATCAAATCCAACTTATGCAAAAAAGCCAAGATTTGCATATATTTCAGAATTTTCTTCAATGCAATGTAGGAATGCAATCACATTAGATATTATTTGGTAACTATCTCAGAGGCTCATAGGCTCTCACAAAATTCAAATGTCGAATTGGACTTTGGAACTCATCAAAGTGCAGGGATGTAGCTCCAATGCTTCTTCAGCATGCTTGAGAAGGAATAGGAATAGAAGCTATTTTAAGTAATGGAGCATAGTGTGGCAACTTGATCACAGAAAGGTAGTCAAACGTGTTGTGAAAGTTAATCTTCGTTAATATATAATCTTTAATATATAAAAATAATAAAACTTAAAATACAGTATGAACTCAAAAACTGGAGGAGCTAGCGAAATATCAAAATAACCATAACTGGAAAGAATCAGTACTTGCGGCAGTTCAATACAATTGTACACAGGTAACAACAAGAACAACTAATGACGTTACAACACATTTTTAGATTTAAAAAATGTAGTGTTCAACAGCTCATGCAAATTCTGATCTATTGCTTCACAGCTAAGATTGTTCAACAGTTTACTACTTTTGGTATGATGAAGAGAGTAACCATTAGCCAAATCCCCATGAAAGAAAGTCAAAATTCCTGTTTTTCTAAAACAATTTAATTACAAATTTAATGGCTGTAAAAGTAATGGAACAATAGTAAAATCAACATCTTCAATGATGCTACACAAAATGGTGGTGATTTACTGGTGCCAAAGTACACAACAAAATAATCCACAGAATTTTTTGGAATTAAATTAAATGACAGGTAAAAATTAAATGACAGACAAATTAGAAATAGAATACAGCACTATGCCAGTCGTGAAAATTGGCAAGTAACAAAACATCAACATGGTAGAATAAATATTAACTGGCACGTAATTTGGTCAGCACAAGCAGTTGCAAAGCACAACAGATCACTTAAGGCGGTGTTGCTTTTCCCCAAACTGCCTGTGTTCCAAACGTCATTCTGAATAATAAAATCCCACGTCCTCAACTTGGCAGAGAGACATATTTAAATTGCCTTATCATTGCAGAACATTGCAGGAGAGCCAACACATTTAAAAAGATCACAACAGAGACAGAAAAGCAGAAACTAAAACAAACACGAGAGTTAAAATGACTATGCAGCTATGTAGTCAGATCAGGAGGAGGAGCAGTATGTAGAGTCCAAGGAAATTGAAGCAATTGTAGACCAATCCATCAACAATCAAATAAGTTAATAAATATTCAGGTCAATCAATTAATTTGATATCATGGGGAGGCAATGGCGTAGTGGTATTGTCACTGGACCATTAATGCAGGGACCCAGAGTCATGCTCTGGGGTCCTGGGTTCGAATCCCACCATGGCAGATGGTGAAATTTGAATTCAATTAAAAAAATCTGGAATTAAAAGTCGAAAGATAACCATGACCATTGCCAACTGTCGTAAAAACCCGCCTGATTCACTAATGTCCTTTAGGGAAGGAAATATGTTGTATTTCCCTGGTCTGGCCAACAAGTGACTCCAGATCCACAACAACGTTGTGGGAAGGGATGAACAATAAGTGCTGACCCAGCCAGCGACACCCACATCCCACGGATGAATTAAAAAAAAATAATTATGCAGATAATCCAACTAAATATAGGACAGAATTCAACCAAAACATTTTTAAGTGTCATTTTGGGGGTGTTTGGCAGGGTATTTCCCATTGGACTTTTGGGTGAGACCCACACCAGTATTCAACCACCCGTAGTCATTTGTTTGGACGTTGGGGAGTTTCTCTCCAGTCCAGTCCACACATGGAAATTATTTCAGCAGTGGGGAGTTGAACTCATCGGTGAGGCTGCCTCCTCTGACTCGGTCACCGTTTTGAAAGCCCCGATCTCGAAGTGAGATTGAGGGTCTCTCACATACCCCATCCATGGTCAATGTCATCCCCTGCACACATGGTCATTACCCAACATTCCCTAATTGAAGACATCCCGCTGTTGGGTCGCTGAGGGACCCCCCTTTTTTCAGTCCTACCCACTCGTCTTTCAGGCCATCTCCACTTTCAGGACACTCACCCTTCGCACCATTCCCCCCCCCCCCACAAAATTTATGAGGCCACTTCATAAAGGGGACTCAACATCCCCCACCCTTCATCCCCCCTCTCTCATGGGCATAGCACCCACCTCAGGCCTTTGTGTGGACCAGTAGTAAATGTCCGGTCCAGGTCTCTCTGGCGAGGCCGTTACCTCCTGGGCGCCGGGAGAATCCGGCTCAGACATGCTTAAATGAGCCAAAAATGGCTCATTCAAATCTGCTGATCTGAATTGCGCCCACTGAGGGCGTCGCATCAAAGGTTGGGCGCGCCTAGGCCGGCAAAATGAGCCCGTAATCTAGACTTCAATCCAGCAAAAGTATGTGAATGTGTTTACAATTGCAAATGATGGAACCTTGTATAGAACATAGAACAAAGAACAAAGAAAATTACAGCACAGGAACAGGCCCTTCGGCCCTCCCAGCCTGCGCCGATCCAGATCCTTTATCTAAACCTGTCTCCTATTTTCCAAGGTCATATATGAACAAACAAATTAGTATTATTGATTCTGTGGCCGATCTGATTGTGGCCTCAACTCTACTTTCTTGTCTACTACCCAGGCATCTTTCGACTCCATTGTCAATCAAGATTCTAGCTAAATCAATCTTTAAAAATTTTCAATACATATACAATACATTTACTCGATATATTCTAGATATTACCGTTAAGTCATAAGCAAATAAATACATTTAGAATTGCAACAGGTGTGCAGGCTGTTATGATACCCGAGGCTACTTTGCAATCGATTCCAGCCCTACTTGTTCCAGAGTCGCAAAACACTTGAAATTAACTCTTAACTTTAAACATAGCCGAAGTCTTTGGTCTTTGACTGCCCAGTCACCAGGTTTGCAAATTTAAACACAATTAACTTATATTAACGATAATTAAATAGGCAGGAAATACAACTGGTTAATTATCTAATTCCTCGCTCCCTTCTTTAACTCGCCCCACCCTCTACGTACACATAAGACAGACAAACACAGAGGGGTACGAAGGGTGTAAAAACATACTAAAAGATGGAAACTTCCAATTAGATCTTTCTTCAGTCGAGGCCTCCAGTTTCAATTTACAATCGTTTTCACTGTAGATTCATGAAGGTCAGGAGCGAGCGAGGGAGAAAGTGAGATAGAGCGAGATACAGAGCGCGAGAGAGAGAGTCTCTCAGCATCTAGCAGCTTTCTCCTGGGTTCTCTGAAAAAGCCCACCTGGGAGGACCCAGTCATTGTCCGTTGCCACGCAGGATACTGTCCTTGGCCAATCCATGGTCTACCAGCCAACCAATCAAATTGAATCCCTCCGATCTCTTGGGTGCCATAAATTTCGAGTCCTTACGTTAAAATCTAAATCTTCAGTGTACAGTGGATTATTTTGAAACTTTTTAGTTCCTCACTTCCTCTGCTCAACTTAAATTTATCTCCATTAAAGATTCATGGATCAAAAATGATAACAAAATAAAAGAAAAAGGAAAGGACAATATCAACAGCTAGGGCCTTTGCAAGGCAATGTGCAAAAGCTGCAGTGTTATCAAAGTTTGTGGACAAAGAGACCATTCCAGATTGTCACAGATTATAGGAAACATCTCTGCCTTGTGACATCCAACTCAGCATTCTTGAACTAAATTGACAAGATTTCTGTGAATTACCTTAAGTTCATTAGTAAGTGATATTTGAAACACGGTTTAGGCAGAATTATTACAGTCTTCTGTCATCCTTTGCAGTCGTTCATACAGACCAAGTTCTGTGCTAACATTTATTCTGGCACAGGGGTCCAGGCTAGGTTGATTTTTTTAAAATTGTAACTTGCCAATGTTCACAGTAGTGTCAGGCTTTATCACATTGCTCATTTGTTTCTGTTGTTTATTTTTTTTTCCTATTTGGGAAAGCCCTGCGGATTACTCTATTATTTACAAAGGAAGATGATTGGGGTAGTTGGAGGCCAATCATCTCAGCCCCAGAGCATCACTTCACAAACCCCTCAGTGTCCTAGGCTGAACCATCTTCAGCTGCTTCATCAATGAAATGGGGATGTTCACTGATGACTTCTCTATGTTCAAGACCATTCATGATTCCTCAAGATACTGAAGTAGCCCTTGTCCAAGTACAGAAAGACCTAGGTAATACCCTGGCTGGGTTTACAAATAGCAAATGACATTCACGCAACACAACTGCAAGGCAATGCCCATCTCCAACAAGAGAGGATCTATCCATCGCTCATTGACGTTCAATGACATTACCATTGCTGAATTCCCTGCTATCAACATCCTGGGGGGTTACCATTGACCAGAAACTGAAATGGACTAGCTATATAAAAACTGTGGCTACAAGAGCAGGTTAAAGGCTTGGAATCCTGCAGTGAGTAACACATCTCTTGATTCCCCAAAATCTGTCTCCCATCTACAAAGTGCAAGTCAGGAATTTGATGGAATACTCCCCTCTTGCCTGGATGTGTGCAGCTCCAGCAATACTCAAGAGGCTCGGCACCATCCAGGACAAAGCAGCTGGCTTGATTGGCACCCCTTCCACAACATTCAATCCCACCACCACCAATGGGAAATGCAGGCAGTGTGTACTATCGACACGATGCACTGCAGAAACTCACCAAGGTTCCTTAGACAGCAACTTCCAAAAATACAACCGCGCCATCTAGAGGAACCATCTGGAGGTTCCCCAAGTCATTCACCAACCTGACTTGGAAATATATCACCGTTCCTTCACTGCCTCTTGGCCAAAATCCTGGAATTCCCTCCTTACCAGCACTGTAGGTGTAGTTACACTTCAGGGACTGCAGTGGTTCAAGGTAACTAGGGATAGGCGGTCAATGCTGGCCTAGCTAATGACGGCAACATCACATAAAAACATCCCGTCAATTAAAACGCTGCTTAGACCACAGCTAGAATACTGCTTGTAGTTCTGGTCACACAATATAGGAAGCGATTACTGGAGAGGGTGCAGAGGAGATTTACCAGGATGCTGCTTGGGCTGGAGGGTCTGACCTATGAGAAAATATTGGATAGGACGGGGCTGAAATCATTGCAGCAGTGAAGGTTGAAAGCGGATCTGATAGACGGGAGTGGAAGATTATGATGGGTATCGATAAGGTGGATATGAAGACATCTTTTCCATGAGTATAGGGGCCATAGATTTAAGATAAGTGGGAAAAGCTAAGACGAGAGTCAAGAAGAAACCTTTTCACCCAGAGGGTGGTGAGAATCTGGAACCCACTGCCTGAAAAAGTGGAGTCAGAAACCCTCGAACATTAAAGAAGTATTTATTTGTTCACTTGCACCGCCATAACATCCAGGGCTATGGGCCAAGCACTGGAAAATTGAATTGGCATGGTCAGATCGTTGCTAATGGGCATGGACATGATGGGCTGAATGGCCTCTTTCTGTGCTGTAAACATCTATGAATCTATTTGAGACTTTATCTTTTGGTTGAAATTGTACCAGTGGAACTCAGGATGGAGTAAAACGGCTGTGGAATGAAACTTGGTGGCTAAAGCTTTGAAAGGAACTGGCACTCTACCTGTGTCAATACATTTTGAAAGGCTTTGTGGCTGAGATTGCTGCTGTAAATAGTTTTTGGACTACCTGAGAAATCAGCGAGATCCATCCCTGCTGAATCTCCTAAAGTGTAATTTATGGTTTATATTGACTACCATGTGTATGCTTGTTCATGTTTAATTACGTCAATTCTGCTTTGATTGAGGCCGTTTAGTAAATTTTTTTAAAACAAATTTGTTGGTCTCCTCAGGGATCATAACAAAGTTAAAAAAGGGAAAAGGCCAGTTGTCATAATCCATGCCAGACCAATGACATAGGGAAGAACAAGGAGGAAGACCTGCTGAGGATGCATCAGGAGTTGGGTGGTAAATTAAAAGGCAGAGTCTCAAGGGTAATAATGCTGAGGCTACTACCCGAGTCACAATCAAATTTACCTGATACAAATTAGAACAAAGAACAAAGAAAAGTACAGCACAGGAACAGGCCCTTCGGCACTCCAAGCTAGTGCCATGCTGCCCGACTAAACTACAATCTTCTAAACTTCCTGGGTCCGTATTCCTCTATTTCCATCCTATTCATGTATTTGTCAAGATGCCCCTTAAATGTCACTATCGTCCCTGTTCCACCACCTCCTCCGGCAGCGAGTTCCAGGCACCCACTACCCTCTGTGTAAAAAAAACTTGCCTCGTACATCTCCTCTAAACCTTGCCCCTCGCACCTTAAACCTATGCCCCCTAGTAATTGACCCCTCTACCCTGGGGAAAAGCCTCTGATGATCCACTCTGTCTATGCCCCTCATAATTTTGTAGACCTCAATCAGGTCGCCCCTCAACCTCCTTCGTTCCAGTGAGAACAAACCAGGTTTATTCAACCGCTCCTCATAGCTAATGCCCTCCATACCAGGCAACATCCTGGTAAATCTCTTCTGCACCCTCTCTAAATCCTCCACATCCTTCTGGTAGTGTGGTGACCAGAATTGAACACTATACTTCAAGTATGGCCTAACTAAGGTTCTATACAGCTGCAACATGACTTTCCAATTCATATACTCAAAATTAGGAAAGTAATCCAATAGATTGGTGTTGGAAAAAGTGTTCCTCTTCATAAGACATTGGCACAAGTACTGGAACTCAAAGGACTTTATTACTGCGAAGGACCTCATCTGAGTCGGCCTCAAAGAATAAATAGTGATGGGAGAATATAAGACTGCAATATGAGATAGAGTAGGGTATTCAGACCTTCACATCTCCTCACCATTCAATACATTCATGGCTGGTATTTCAGCTCAATTCCACCTTCCTGCACTTGTTACGACACACTGGGCTATCACACAGTCAATACCAGCACCCTTTAACCACAACATAAGTGAATTAACCAATAATTCTTATGGACCTTTTGTCCTCGACTGCATCAATGACTTACAGGCACCAGATTTGTAAGCAAAAAAATAATAACTGTTTATAACAAGAAAAAAGTCAAAACACGCGATAATTGAACAAAAGTAATGGCCTGCTAATCTATTACTTTCCCCATTGGCCGACCCATCCTTTACCCAAACACACACAAGACAGGCACACACACACACAAGACAGACAGACACACACACACCCACACAGAGGAAGGCACACAGAGGAAGGGAAAGGGGTAAAATGATAGTGATTAAAATGGCAGACAGAAGGGCAGCACGGTGGCACAGTGGTAGCACTGCAGACTCACGGTGCCGAGGTCCCAGGTTCAATCCCGGCTCTGGGTCACTGTCCGTGTGGAGTTTGCACGTTCTCCCCGTGCTTACGTGGGATTCACCCCCACAAGCCAAAGATGTGCAAGGTAGGTGGATTGAACACACTAAATTGCCCCTTAATTGGAAAAAATGAATTGGGTACTCTAATTTTATGAACGACTAAATAAATAAATAAATAAAAATGGCAGACAGAAAGATATTTCTTGTTGCTGATGTTGAAGCCTTTGTAGTCGGCTATCTTCCCATGACAGGGATTGTTGAAAACCGCCAGTTGATTGAATCTTCTGGCATGTGCATTCAGTCAGAACTCACAATTATCTGCTTTGGAGAGTTTTCCAATTGTCAGATTTTAAAAGGAGGTTTTCAAATAACTCAGCCTGACTGGAGCTGGGGCTGGTCTGGATCTTCCTGCAGGTTTAGCTGGTTGTGGAGAGAGAGAGAAAGATATTTTCTTTAGGACTTTACAGAGTTCATCAAGAGAGAAAATTGAGAATGGCGGCTCACCAAGCATCTTAATCAAAGGTCAGGGGCAGCATGGTGGCACAGTGGTTAGCATTGTTGCCTCATGGTGCCGAGGTCCCACTCAATTACATATTCCCTTATGATGGGATAGATGGATTTTTGTGTGCCAAACGAGTTATAGGAAATGTGTAAGGATTCTCCTATTTAAACTTGATTTCCCTTACATATTCCTTTTGTTATTTTGGCCGTTATATTTTTTGTATCTGGACAATTACTGAAATCCCCCACCCCCATCCTCCTCCGGCAGATGTACTGTTTGGTTTGACCTCTGGAGACCCCCGGTACTCGTGCTGTTTGGACTGGCCCAGTACTGATATATTTTGATGGACTTGGTTGGCAGCCAATCGGCTACTTTGATTTCCCAGACTTTACGGGCTATCGATGATGATTGGGGCAGGTGTTCCAGAATGTTCTGCCAAACCCAGACAGGCTCCATTTTGTAGAGTGAAGCTGACTTTTGATTACGATTTTGTTTTTTTTAGTGTAAATTTATCTCCATCTTGAATACAGTAAACCTGAAATGAAGATCCACAATTATTAGGAGCAGAGAAGTTTAACGACCCATTAGCTATTGAGTGAATAAATTCCTAATCTGTGTCCTAAATTGCCAACCCCTTATTCTGAGACTGTGATCCCTAGTTCTGGACTCTGTAGCCAGGGGAAACATCCTTTCCCCATCAAGCTCTTGAAAAAAATTTATATATTTTAATGAAATCACCACTCATTCTTCTAAATTCCAGGGAATACAGTCCAATTCCAATCAATCTCATCATCCCAGCAATCAGTCCAGTCAACCTTCACTGCACTTCTTCCAAGGCAATTATATACTTTCTTAGGTAAGGAGACAAAACTTTCAGTACGTTAGGTGTGGTCTCACGAAGGCCCAAAACAATTGAACTGAAACTTCTTCCCTTTTATACTCCAGTCCCTCTGTATGAAAAGCTACCATACTATTTATTTCCAAATTTCTTGCTGTACCTTCCTGTTAACTTTCTATGATTCATGTATAAGAATAGCCAGGTCCCTCTGAATACCAACAATAGCAGAACGACAAAAGAAATGGGAGCAAAGTCCAAATCATAAAAAGTGTTCAAGAGAATATAAATATTTCAGGTTCAGAAGCAAGATAACTAACATAGGACATAATAAACTAATTGATAAATATACAGCAGAAGAGATTAAAAACAAGAAGTGTTGCGAATCAAAATATGAAAGATCAACAGCATTGGGTAACGGTCACGTTAGGGTCTGCTGTCCAAAGAAAAGTTCTATACACTGATGCGTATAGCATCAGAAATAAAACAAAAGAGTGAGAAGCCCAAATTTAGCTTACAGAGTATGGCATGGTGGCCATCAGTGAAGCCTGGCTACAATCTGATCGCTGAGAGACAAAAATACTGGTTAAAAGATCCTTAGAAAGGAATGGGAAATCAGAAAATGAGGATGGATGAATAGCAATATTACTAAAGGACACTATTACAAAATTAGGAAATGGAGATATCACTATGGGTGAAAAGGCAATAAAAATGATATGGGTAGAACTGAGGAATAGAAAAGAATGCAAAACGATATTAAATTATTTCTAAATCTTCAGATACCAGTAATAAAGCAGTGAGATACATCAATGCGGAGATCAGAGAAGTTTCTGCAAATGAGAATAATTAAAATACAAGACTTCAATTTTCAGATAGGTTCAAGAAAGTAGAACAGCTAGAGTTCCAAATGTTCAAATTTATTCTCAACACAGATTTCTAAAATAACGTGTCCTTGAATCAACAAGAGAACAGGCAATTTTAGTTTCAGTATTGAGTTCTGAGCATGAATTAGGTCAATAACTTACAATGACCATAACGTAACTGAATTCAATATTAGGGAAAAAGGAAGACATACGATGGTGGCCCTGACTTAAGCAGCCACACAGAGGACAGCTCCAATTCGGGAACAGTGATTTTGGCAATTTAAACCCCAATAATGGGTTGTCTCTGATGAAACAAAGGTCATAAAAGTGGTAGAACCGTGCATTCTCAGAGACTGGTAACTTATCGGACCCAGCAGAAATGACTCAAAACCTTGGGCCAAAAAGTAGAGGAAACTCGAGGCATGGCAAGATCAGACAAAATGGCGGCAGAGAATGAAGGTGCTGACCAAGGTGTTGGCAGGAAGGATGTGTACCAGAGTTGGTAGCAGAAGACCAAACAGGTTTTGTAAAAGGCAGACAGCTCTCCAGTAACATTAGGAGGCTTTTTAAACTTGACAATGACTCCATCGAGGGAGCAGGTCCAGAGGTTGTTGGCTCCACGGATGCAGAGAAGGCCTTCGACCCGGTGGAGTGGAGATGCTTAATTGAAACTTTAGACAGCTTTGGGTTTGGACCGAAGTTAATGGCAGGGGTGCGCTTGTTATATACAGCCCCAGAGGGATGAGTTGCCACGGAATTTTGAGCTATATAGAGGTACGAAATAGGGATGTCCACTCTTGACGTTGCTATTTGCGTTGGCAATTGAACCCTTGGCAATGGCCCTTAAGGGATCTATGAAGTGCGGGGCATTGTGAGGGGAAGTGGAGAACATTGGGTATTGCTACACGTGGACGACCTGTTGTTGTTTGTGTCAGACCTGCTCGAGAGCATGGGCAGGATCATGGGAATACTGGAGAGATTTGGGGCCTTCTCAGGATACAGATTAAATGTAGGGAAGAACAAGATATTTCCAGTGAACGAGGTGGGGCTGAAGGCCATCCTAATTGCTGCCATTTAAAGCGGCTAGGGAAAGATTTTGATATCTAGTGATACGGGTGACAAGGGAATAGGCCACGATGCAAATGACAACACTGGTGGAAGAGGTTAAGGGGGATCTTAAGATATGGGATACATTGCATTTGATGTTTGCAGGAGTGCAGGTCATAAAAATGAATGTGTTACCAAGGTTTTTATTTGTCTTCTAGACCCTCCCAATCTTTCTCCTGAAGTCTTTCTTTCAGAAATTAGAGGCAGTAATCTCAGAGTTTGAATGAGTGGGAAAGGTGACGAGGATAAAGAAGGCCCTACAGAGATGGAGACAGAAAGTTGGCACTCCCGAACCTGTTACACTATTACTGGGCAGTTAATGTGGAGAAGGTAAGGCGGTGGTGGGGAGAGGAAGATACAGAGGGGGTTAGGATGGAAGAGGAGTCCTGCAGGGAATCCAGCCTGAGAGCCTTGGTAACAGCCCTTCTGCCATTTGCCCCAGGGAGGTACTCGGAGAGCCCGGTGGTGCAATCAACAGTTCAGATATGGAATCAACTAAGGAGAAACTTCAATTCGGAGGACATAACATGTTGATATTGACACCACTGTGTGGGAACTACAAGTTTAAGCTGCATGGGATGGGATGTATAGACGACCGCGAGAGGTGGGACTGGAGAAGGTGAGGAACCTGTACCTGGAAGGGCAATTCACAAGTTTTGATGAGCTATGGGAAAGGTTTGAGTTGCCAAGGGGGAGTTAGTTTAGGTACCTGCACGTAAAGGACTTTGTAAAAAATGAGTGGAGGGTGTTTCCCATGCTGCCTGGATATACTCTGCTGGAGCAATTGATAATCCCAGACATGCCTGGAAAGGGCAAGATTAGGGACATATTATGGGTTGCTCAGGGAGGTGAAAGTGGCAAACATTAAATGTAAGTGGAGGAGGAAATAGATTGGGGTCTGTGGTGCTAAGCTATGCGTAGGGTGAACGCCACTTCTTCTTGTGCGTGGATGAGCTTGATCCAGTTTAAGATTGTCCACAGGGTGCACATGACTCGTGCACAACTGAGCAGGTTCATTTGTGAGGTGATTGAAGTGTGAAAAATGTAGACAGCGCAGGTGAACCTTGTGCACATGTTCTGGGGGTGAGAGAAGCTGGCAAGGAATTGGGAAACGGTGTTTGGGACATTGTCTAAGACTATAGGGGTAGAGGTCAGGCTGGACCCATTGGTGGGGATTTTTGGGGTCTCAGAGGTGCCGGAGCTGATGGAAGGGAAAAGGGCTGATTTTGCTTCCCTAATTGCCTGGCGGAGGATTTTGTTAAACTGGAAGGCAGACACACCACCAGGAGTGGTAGCCTGGTTGGGGGACCTGTATCTTTTCTATTTTTGGAAAAGATCAAATTTGAGTTAAGGGTGTTGGGGTCGAAGATAATAATAATAATCTTTATTGTCACAATTAGGCTTACATTAACACTGCAATTAAGTTACTGTGAAAAGTGGAGTGTGTTCATGACTCCTTTTGAAAATCTGTTTGTCGCGGGGAGGGAGGGCAAGGGTAAAAGGAGATAAAATTGTGCACTGTATCTTGTTGATTTTTTTGTTGGAGTTATTAATTGTTTATACATGTCAGGAATAAAATACGTTAAAAAAGAGAGGCAGAAAGGAGCATTATGAACCAAGATTTTATATTTAGGTAAGGATGACTCCTAGAGGCAAGGCAGAAATTGACTAGGCAGACAAACAGAGCTATTAACAGATTAGACTACAAATTAACCACGCAAGGTATACAATGGATTGTTTAATTTGGTAGAATGAAAGTCTTGTACATGCCCCTAAAGGTCTACCTTTGTATATGAACAATCTTGGTCGATAAGTAAAGAGCGAAGCACTGTAAAAAGAAAGGACTTTGACAAATACATAGAACAGTAGATGTTCCTCAGACTGGAAGATACAATAAGTAGCAAAGGAATATCAAACAAAAATTGAGATGCAAAAAGGATAAACGAGGATAAACTTGAGAGAAATATCAGGACAACACTGAAGGTTTTTGTAAGTATATTCAAATAAAGGGGCAGCTAAGAGTGAGGCAGAGGCAGGTGGCATTGTCAGGATAATGGGTCAACCATTTAGAACTGAAGAGGAGGAGAATCCTTTCACTCAGTTGTGAATCTTTGCAACATAATCCAGAGGACTGTGGATTTTTTTTTTATTCGTTTGTGGGATGTGGGCATTGCTGTCTGGGCCAGCATTTGTTGCCCACCCCTAATTGCCCTTGAACTGAGTGGTTTGCTGAGCCGTCTCAGGGAGGGGCCAGCTAAGAGTCAGTCACATTGTTGGGTGGGGCTAGAGTCACATGCAGGCCAGACTGGGTAAGGGTGGCAGATTTCCTTCCCTGAAGGACATTAGTGAACTAAATGAGTTTTTATGACAATCGACAATGGTTTGATCGTCACCATTATACTTTTTAATTCTAGATTTTAGTTCAATTCAAATTTCACCATCTGTCATGGTGGGATTCGAACGCGGGACCCCAGAGCATTACCCTGGGTCTCTGCATTGTCAGTCCAGTGACAATACCACTACGCGACTGCCTCCCTGGCAATGTTTAAGGCTGGGATCAATTAATTTTTGGGAACCAAGAGAATTAAGGTTTATTAAGATAGGGTAGAAAAGTGGAGATAATGTAGGTATTCAGCCATGATTTTATTACAATGTAGGGCAGAATGGAGGCACCATATGGTGATTGAGAATTTACCGTGTGAAAAAAAAAACTCAGAATCCTATTAGTTTGTGTTAACAAACCAAAACCCACAAAAAGAGAGTCAAATATTACAACTTCTTGAAACTGTTATTTGTTTTCTGACGAATGGAACACTTACTATACTGAAATGAATCAGCATTTGAAACTCAGCCAAGCATTAATAATGACCACAGCTGTTCATACAATATACTTGATAAAGCACGAATAGCAGGTACACAATTAAAGCTTAAAGCATTGACTGTCAATCAATGTAAGTGAGTAAGTGGTTAAGAGATTTATTTTCCAGTGTCAAAAGCAGTCTTTTTAAAAAATCAGTCAGAGCAATTTAAATCACAATAGAAAAGATGACAGCACAAACTATACTAACAGGATATTTTGTAACAATTATCGCTGCATTATGGTACATTCTCCCCATTGAAAAAATCTGTAATGCAGATGAGCAAATACACCAGGTTGGCCATGTAAATGTCAACTTACCTTTAAAAGATAAATCCCTATGAAGAATCACCACAGTAAAGCATATATACATTACAATACAGTATTGAATAATGACATTTAAGGATGTGCAAATACTTTACACTTACCTTTCAGTATATTCCAGACTCTGCAGCAAGCATTCCACTTTCTCACTAATCTCAAACTTGGCCTGTTTTTAATGCGCCGGCCCGACGCAACATGGCACGGGAGTTCAGGGGCTGGGGCGGAGGAAAATAGGCCCAGGGAGCGAGAGGCCAGCCGGCGGACCAGGCCCCATCGGAGGCCCCCCGGAGTCGGAGCCCCCGCCCACAGGCCTTCCCCCGACCCTGGGCGCAGAGTTCCCGCTGGCTGCGACCAGGTGTGGACGGCGCTGGTGGAACTCTGCCTTTTTAGAGTGGCACTCGGCCCATCCAGGCCGGAGAATCGGGGGCCCGGCCGCGGACAGCAGCCCACGACTGGTGCCACGCTCTGCGGAGAATCGCATGCCGGCGTCAGGGCGACATGGCCCGGTTGCAAGGATTCTCCGGCCCGGCCCCGTGCTGGGAGAATCCCACTCCTTGTGTGCGGGAGGAAATCTGATTTTCATGCCCGATTTGAGACCAACGGGGCTGGTGTGTTTTGCACACTTGGCATTCACAATTCGCAAAAGGCCAACGGGAAATGGCATTGGATTTGGAACGCATAGGAAAATCAGACTCTCTCCTCCCCCGCCAAAAAAAAACTGTGGCCATTTGCGCACCGTAACTTGCCTCTGTACAAGATGAAAGTTCGGCCCAATGTCAAACACACAAGGAGAATTTGAACGCACTACAAACAAAGCTTTCAGCACCCTTTTATAAGTTGCCTAATTGTGCGAAGATTTACCTTTCAAACAGGATTACACATACACATTAGCTCAAAGAGCTTCACTAACATAATCAATAATTTAATTATTTTTGAGGCCTGCTGAACAGCAGCACATAGAAGTGTGTGGTGGTGGGGATTACGTCTTGTCACAATGAGAAGTCATGCAGAATTATCTTGCAACAATTTAAAATATATAGTTCCTCAATAGAAAACTAAGTAAAAATAAACAGACTCATGAGTCAACTCCTTCCCCTCAATCCTATGTGAAATGCGTCAGGTATGTAGGAATTTTGGGCATGTTCTCCAAACCACCATACCTTTTTTTTCTAAATTTAGAGGACCCAATTATTTTTTTTCCAATTAAGGGGCAATTTAGCATGGCCAATCCGCCTACTCTGCACATTTTTGGGTTGTGGGGGTGAAACCCACGCAGACATGGGGAGAAAGTGCAAACTCCACACAGACATTGACCCGGGGCCAGGATCGAACCTGGGTCCTCAGCGCTGTAGGCAGCAGTGCTAACCACTGAACTACCATGCTGCCCTCAAACCACCATACCTTTAGTTTAAAATTAATTTGATACACAAACAGTTAGTGCCATTGCAATATAACATTTCAGTTAAAGACCAGAGTTATCCAAAGATTTTGCGTGAGGAACTATATTTCAATTTGTTTCACTCTAAGGAAGCCAATATGGAAAAGATGCAGTTTGGCGCAATATCAAATGCGACATTCAATAAACTTCTGAGGTATAAAGAAAGAAAACGAGTTGAATCAGCCGCCACTAGCAGCCAATGCCTTCCTCTCCGACCGGCAGCCCCTGCGCCCATGCCCGGTGACCACTTTGACTCTTCCCCACCCCCCAAAAAAACTTCCCACGCTCCTCAACAAACTTTTCACTAAAGAAAGCTGCTTCTCCAACCAGAGACTTGGTTCCCTCTTTGCTGCTGATTGGCTCTCTAGTCTTCCTAACAATAGCAAACACAGGAGAGAAATGGCCAGTCGTTAGAGGAGCAATTCTAGAAGAATATTCTAATTCACTTATCGACATTTAAAACACCGGATCTGTGAGCCAGATAGGGAGACCTGGTGGGCCAGGTAGTGGCCTGCTGATTGCATGTTGGGCAAGCCTGATCTGGACTCTCAACACTGACATTTTTTCGACCAACACAAATTTTGTCAATATTATAAATCAATGTTGTTTCAGCATTATATAAAATTCACATATAACTTAAGATATTTAAGTCTTAGCACTTTTCAAAACCAGTACATATGCCTAAAAGGCAAATCTGCCATTTGCATAGTTGAGCTATCACAGTAAACAAATGAAGGGCAGAAGAACAAGACTAAATGCAAAAAGGTAATGCGCAAAGCAAATGGGACTGAGCAAGCAAAAGAGAGCAAGGGCCCATCAAAAACAGATGAAAGCAAAAAAGGATAAGAAAATGACAAGACTTATTAATCTGTACTTTGTATTCATGGAAAAAAAATTACAAAATAGCAAAGTACAATGAACCTGCAATTATGGCATGGGGAGGAACTTTGTGGATTAATAGAAGTAAAAAGAATTGACAATGGAGAAAATAATAGCACTTAACACAGACCAGGCTTGGTGTTTTCCACTGCAGGGAATTAAAAGAATAGGGGATGAAATAGAGATGGTAACTTTTGAAAAATGTAACAAATACAATCAGATTTAGACACTACTATCCAGTGGAAAGTTGCAAATGTCACTCCATTATTTAATTGAGGGAAAGAGGGAGAGAAACCAGAAAGCTACAGTTTAATGTCAGTTGTGAGGAAATTACTAGAAAGTAACCTTGGACAAAACAGCTGAACACATGGCAAGTATGCGCTGATCAAAGAAAACCAGCATGAACTTTGGAAGGTAGGTTATGTCTGACTATGTCTGAATGTTGTGAAGTACTGACATGTAAGTTGTCTCGGTGGAAATTGAGAAGGCACGTGATAGGATTTGGCACAAGAGATTATCGAAAATTAAGGTACATAAAATTGGAGGTAACCTTGTAGCATTGATTGGTGATTGGTGGTAGGAGACAAAGAATAATGAAAAAGGAAGCATCTCCGAGTGGCGAGATGTGATGACTGGTGATCACTACTGATCAGCAGAGGAGCCACGGCTATTAAAAAAAATATATAGATGTCAAGGATACAAAGGAATAAGGGGTTGCATATTCAAGTTTTCAAATGACACTAAGTTTGCATGCACAGTAAATTGTGCAAAATGGGGGAGAAATTTACAAAAGGATCCAAACAGTTTTAAATGAGTGGGAAATACTATGACATATGGAGCTCAATATGGGAAAATCCATTTTGGATCCAAGAGCGATAGAATGGAATATTTTCTCAACATAGAGAGATGAGGAACTGTCAGTGGTGGCACAAATTAATACAAGGTGTCCACATCCATGAATTACGATGAGCTCGGGAACTAGCACAAAGAAACAATCAAGAAGGCTATTAGAATGTTGGCCTTAATCTCACAGTGGTAACAATACAAACTGAAGGACCTTTTGCTAAAATCAGGAAATCTTATGCCCTCTATGTGCCACAAAGAGTAAAGGTATGGAGGTGCCACACACCTGGGTTTGTTACAAAACAGTTTATTAGGAGACGTTCCTCATACAATCCAAGATGGAGAACTGAAAGTCTGCACAACACCCTGTTGAAGTCACTACAGATCATGTGCCGTTCCACTAACAGGAATGTATTCTTTAATCCATAACAGACAGCATGTGAAGGAACTGACTCCAAAATAAAATATCTTTGGGCCAAAACCAGAATGCTTGTGACGTGCATTTGCGAGAGGCAGCACAGTTTTGAGAAGGGGAGTTCGTGTCTCACTAACTTGACAGAGTTTTTCGAGGAGGTCACAAAAATGATTGATGCAGGTAGGGCAGTGGATGTTGTCTATATGGACTTCAGTAAAGCCTTTGACAAGGTCCCTCATGGAAGACTGACACAAAAGGTGAAGTCACACGGGATCAGAGGTGAGCTGGAAGATGGATACAGAGCTGGAAGATAGATACAGAGCTGGCTAGGTCATAGAAGGCAGAGAGTAGCAATGGAAGGGTGCTTTTCTGATTGCAGGGCTGTGACTAGTGGTGTTCCACAGGGATCAGTGCTGGGACCCTTGCCGTTCGTTGTATATGCAAATGATTTGAAGGAAAATGTAACTGGTCTGATTAGTAAGATTGCGGACGACACAAAGGCTGGTGGAATTGCGGATAGCGATGAGGCCTGTCAGAGGATACAGCAGGATTTAGATTGTCTGGAGACTTGGGAGGAGAGATGGCAGATGGAGTTTAATCTGGACAAATGTGAAGTAATGCATTTTGGAAGGTCTAATACAGGTAGGGAATATACAGTGAATGGTAGAACCCTCAAAAGTATTGACCATCAGAGAGATCTAGGTATACAGGTCACTGAAAGGGGCAACTCAGGTGGAGAAGGTAGTCAAGAAGGCATACGGCATGCTTGCCTTAATTCGCCGGGGCATAGAGTATAAAAATTGGCAAGTCATGTTGCAGCTGTGTAGAACCTTAGTTAGGCCACACTTGGAGTAAAGTGTTCAATTCTGGTCGCCACACTACCAGAAGGATATGGAGGCTTTAGAGAGGGTGCAGAAGAGATTTACCAGGATGTTGCCTGGTATGGAGGGCATTAGCTATGAGGAGAGGTTGAATAAACTCGGTTTGTTCCCACTGGAACGACGGAGGTTGAGGGGAGACCTGGTAGAGGGGCATAGACAGGATGGATAGTCAGAAACTTTTTCCCAGGGTAGAAGGGTCAATTACTAGGGGGTGTAGGTTTAAGGTGCGAGGAGAAAGGTTTAGAGGAGATGTACGAGGCAAGTTTTTTTACACAGAGGCTAGTGGGTGCCTGGAACTCACTGCCGGAGGAGGTGGTGGAAGCAGGGATGATAGTGACATTTAAGGGGCATCTTGACAAATACATGAATAGGATGGGAATAGAGGGATACGGACCCAGGAAGTTTAGAAGATTGTAGTTTAGTCGGGCAGCATGGTCGGCACGGGCTTGGAGGGCCTGTACTGTATTTTTCTTTGTTCTTTGTTCAAAATCCTGCTAAAACTATAAAAGGCACTAGTTCGACCACACCTGGAATACTGTGAACAGTTTTGGTGCCCTTATCTAAGGAAAGATATATCGGCATTGGAGACAACCCAGAGAAGGGTCACTCGGTTGATTCCAGGTATGGGGGGATTTTCTTATGAGGAGAGGTTGGGGCTCTACTCACTGGTGTTTGGAAGATTGAGAGACGACCCTATTGAGACATATAGGATTCTTAGGCAGTTTGATGGGGTAAATGCTGAGAAGATGTTTCCTCTTGTGGGAGATTCTAGGATCAGAGGGCATAACCTCAGAGTAAGGCGTCAACCATTTAAGACAGAGATGAGGAAAAAATTATTTTCTCAGAGGATATTGAATCTGTGGAGTTCTTTACTGCAGTGAGGTGTACAGGCTCGGTCATTAAGTATCCTCAAGTTGAGTTTGACAAATTTTCCATCAGTAACGGAATCGAGGGTTATGGGGATAAGGTGGGAAAGAGGAGTTGAGGATTATATCAGATCAGTCATGATCTCATTGAATGGCACAGTGGACCCGATAAGTCAAATGACCTTCATCTGCTCCTACGTCTTCTGGTCTTATCATCCACTCAGGCATTCAAATATTTATGGAAAATGTGAGGGGAAGAAACAGCTCCATATCTCTCCAAATTTTACCTAATTATTTGGCATATTGATTTACCCCTCTAGATGGTTTCTATTTTGTAGAAACAAAGAACATCACTGGATAAACATTTTGAATCAATAGCCTTCACAGGATTTGCTCAGAAAATAGCTGCATCTAAACCAGCTTGTATAGTTCCCAGTGGTTATTTCTCCTTTCAGTGCTGTAGAGAAAGAGAACCTCATTGACAGAAGCGCTGCTTTATTTCTTTATCAGAACAAGACTGGTAAATCAGGTTTTGCTCCATTGTGACCATTAGAGAATTCAACATTCTTGACTGAAGGTAGTGTGGTCTTATCTCACAATTACAAAGTCAGAAGAGAGTTAGCGCATAGATTTAGCTACTCAGGCTATTTGTTCACAGCTAATGCAAGTTTCATTATTCAACGCTGAAACTATATTGAGCACAAATGAATCATTGTTAGCAAGTATATGTTTGTTAATTATTTCTTTTGGTGACTACACAAATAAACATACATTTCTTTCGACCCTTACCTTGTCCATCTGGTGTTTCACCAAAGGGATTCACTTCTACCTGAGTAGCATCAACTTTCAAAAATAGACTATACAGTTTCTGAATCTCTTCTGCAGCCTGTTTGAGAAACCAAAATTCAATTAGAAAATTAAAAATGAGAAAAGGTGAATAGAGAAAATTTTTTTCCGATAAAATGATTCAAATCAACACATTAGTGATTCTAGCTCTTCTTGACATGTGAGAGATCGGTCAGTTCAGTTGTTTGGATGGCTAGGTCGTGGTGCAGAGCAACGCCAATAGTGCGGGTTCAATTACCATGCCAGCTTAAGTTACCATGAAGGCCCAACTTTCTCACTCTTGCCTCTCATCTGAAGTATGGTGACCCTCAGGTTAAATCACCACCAGTCAGCTCTCTCTCTTTCTCTCAAAGGGGAGAGCTGCCTACGGTCCTCGAGGGCAATGGCGACTTTCATTTGAAATGTAGTAACACATTTATCTTCACTTAACTTAAATGCCCCTGCTTAGGTTAACATTACTTATCATTACACAGAGATAAATATATTTGACATAATGAGGATGATTATTTCCAATTATTTCTCATTCATCTATGAGAAAGAAAATCAGGACACTAAGAAAGTAAAGGGCTACCAGTTCTAAAGTTATCAGCTTTACAGGACAGAATACAAGTTTCAATACCAATATAATGCCATCAGAATTGAGGAATATGATATCCAAGATCAGAATATTAAAAATATCAACAGACAGAGCTTCCACTTTGGGAAAAATCAGAAAAATGCACCCAAAATGTGCTTCAACTCGCACTGGCTAGTCTTCCATGTACCAATACAACTGGGCAATGTACAGGCAGTTAAAATGAACGTGTTGCTGCGATTTCTGTTTATTTTTCAATGCCTGCCGATTTTCCTGCCAAAGGCTTTTTTCAGAGATACTGAGGGAAGGATTACTTTGTTCATATGGGGAGGGAAGGTGGCCAGAGTGAGAAAGGTGCTGCTACAGAGGGGAAGACAGGCAAGGGGTTTGGGTCTTCCAAACCTGACGTATTACTACTGGGCGGCGAATGTGGAGAAGGTGCGGAGCTGGGTCAGAGGGCTTGATTCTCAGTGGGTCTGAATGGAGGAGAGTTTGTGCAGGGGGGCGGGATGGAAAGCACTAGCAACAACGCCGTTCCCGATAGCCCCGGGTAAATACTCAGTGAGTCCGGTAATAATAGCTTCATTGAGAATTTGGAGGCAGTTTTGCCCAATTTTGGGTTGGGGGCAGGGTCAAGGGAAACGCCGATTCGGGGTAACCACAGATTTGAGCCAGGGAGGTGGGATGGTAATTTTCGGAAATGGGAGGAGAAGCGGATTAAGACACTGAAAGATTTGTTTCTTAGGGGTCGGTTTGCAGGTCTGAAGGAGCTGGAAGCGAAGTATGGGCTGGAGCAGGGGGAAATATTTAGATACAAACAGGTTCGGGTTTTGCCAGAAAGGAGATACAGAGCTTCCTGGTGGAGCCGGCCTCCTCATTGCTGAAGGGGGTGCTGACGACAGGGGTACTGGAGGAGGGGGTAGTGTCAGCGGTTTACGGAGCTATTTTGGAAGAGGAGAAGGCACCACTGGAAGGGATCAAAGCAAAGTGGGAGGAAGAGTTGGGAGAGGATGGAGGGGTTCTACAATTCATGGGCATTATTCATTATGCACTTTTAAGAACTGGATAGCATCGAACATTAGTTGGGGCGTGTGGGTGGGATAGTTGGGGGGAGGGGGACTGTTTGTGTTAATAGCGAATATGGGTGATCCCTAATTACTTTTTGTCATTTGTTTGTGTGAACATGCAGGTTAATGTTTGGGGTTTGGTGGGAGGATGGGATTGTTGTTATTGATATGGGGATTGACATATTTGTTACAGATTATTGTTTATTGTTGGTGGGTGTACATTTGGGAGAAAATGTGAAAAAGGAGGAGAATAAAAATATATTTTTTTAAACTGGGCAATGTAATTTTCTTTCCATTAAAAGTATTCCTTGATGCACTTAAGAGTGGTAATCTGGTGCACTTTTATTAGTATAACCACAAATGGGTTTATCAGCAAAAGAAAAATCAGTGTGTTCAGTCTTCCTTCCACCTGTCAGTAACTGGTTTTAAAATAATTGAAAATGGCAAAAAAAATTAAACTATTTAATAGTTTTTTTTAATAGCTTATCTTTTTAAATATGTTTTCAAAGATTCCCAACTACCAACTCTGTCCCTTTCCCCAGCAACAGTCTATGATTAAGTCAAAATAAAAGCAAAATACTGCAGATGATGGAAATCTGAAATAAAATCTGAAAATGCTGGAAGAGACATCTGGCAGCATCTGTGGAGAGAGAAACAGAGTTAATGTTTCGAGTCCATATGACTCTTCTTCCGCGCTAAAGGAGGGAGAAATATGATGGATTATATACAATATAGGAGGGGATGGAGTAGTTGGAACAAAGTAAAAGGGCAGTGATAGTTGGGAGCTATGAGAAATTGCAACGAAGAGTTGTACATCATGAGACATTGGGCCTCATGCTCTACAAATTTTTGTTGCAATCTCTCCCAATTTCCACCTATAATTGACCTTTTACTCTGAATCAGCTGCTCCCCTTCCCCTTATATAATCCATTTCCCCCTCTCTATCACTGAAGAGTCATACGGACGGGAAACGGTAACTTTGTTTCGCTCTCCATAGATGCTGCTAGACCTGCTGTGTTTTTCTAGCACTTTGTTTTACCTATGATTAAGCCAGTCTGTTCGGAATCTTGGTGTCACATGATAGCCAATCTCACATTTGTGCTACCACCAAAACCGCCTATTTCCATCCACCTAACATTACCTAACTTTGCTTCTGCCTCAGTTCATCTGCAACTGAAACCCTAATTCGTGCCTTCGTTACCCCTAGACTTGATGATTCCAATGCAATTCTGGCTGGTCTCATACATTCTGCCTTCCGTAAACTTGAGGTCATTGAAAACTCAGCTGCACATCACTTAACTCGCAAAAAGTCAGTCTCATCCATCACTCTTGTGCTCGCTGAATTACAATGATTCCCTGTCAAGCAATGTCTTAATTTTAAAATTCCTATTTGTTTTTATACCACTCCATGGCCTTGCTCCTCCCTATCGGTAATGTCCTCTGGCCACACAACCCTCCAAGTTATTAGTGCTCCACTAATTTTCATCTTTAGTTCATTACAACTGCTCCACCATTGGTGACCATGCCTTGGTTACCCAGACCCCAAGCTCAAATTTCCTCACTGCACCTTTCCCACCCATTTATCTTGCTTTCCTCCTTTAGGGTGCTTGTTACAGCCTCCTTCTTTGACCAACATTTTGGTCATCTCATCTGATATCTCTTTATGTGGCTCAGTGTCATACTCTGTTTTAGAATGCTCCAAAGAAACACCCAAGGGTATTGCTTTATATTGAATATAAGTTGGTCAAATAACTTTAAAAATGTGCCTACTAGCACTTGTGCACCTAAGAAAATTAGTGTAATTTGGAAAGTCTTCCCTCACAGCACAATGAGCAGAATCTCCCAATTTCGACCTTAAGGCATGGTCAGATTTGTTGGAGAGGCCTTATCTGGTGGATTAAATCTTGAACTAGCAAAAAAGATTGAGTTGGATTCTGATTCAATACTGGTGAATTGTAGGATGGCATTGTGGCGTAGTGTTTAGCACTGCTGCATCACGGCGCCAAGGACCCGAGTTCGATCCCGGCCCTGGTTCACTGCCCATGTGGAGTTTGCACATTCTCCCCATGTCTGCGTGGATCTCACCCTCATAATCCAAAGATGGGCAGGGTAGGTTGCTTGGCCACGCTAAATTGCCCCTTAATTGGAAAAAGCTTTTTAAAAAATTAGTGGAATCTCGCCCTTCACGGCTAAAAACATAACTTCCATTTCTATTATTTTAAAGCACTGAAGCAAATGGTGCACATTGTGAATGAAGAAATTAACAACAGGAAGTAACATTTATAAACAGGAAGATCAAGCAAATGCGAAGTTTTGTTGTAAATATGTATCAAAGCATAAAGCAGTATAATAGAGCTAAGTCACTTTCTTTATTAAACTTCAAAGGAATTTTTTTTTGTAAATGTATTCTACTTGCGAGAAATATTCCACATCTCATAGTACACATTAGTTAGAGACACTGATTTATTTCTATTAGATTCAGCAAGTGCCTGTCATAAAAATAGTAGTCTTCCTGTTTCCCTCCAGAGCTTGATTTCCAACCTGGGAGCAACATAATTGACAATATAATAAATCATTTCTTTAATTAAAGAGAGACACATGTAAACAATTGTTGCTCTTTTACCTGTTGCTGCAGTGGACCTTTGAATCCTAGATTGGCAGCCATTCGAAGTGCTTGATCACCTCTAACCCCTTCAAAGATGTCAATGACTTCCTAAGAAATAAGGCCAACAAGGATAAGTTTAAAAAAGTAGACATCCATTTCAAAATCCTGAATATGAAGAACATATGCCTCACACATTAAAATGCGGGAAGCTGTTGGTCAATTTATGTTCTTTGTCTTTAAAACAATTTTAACACAATTTATGTAAAGATTTGCAAATTTTAGATCTTTTTGTATGCTGACAAGACAAAATAATTAAATCATATAAATGACAAAAAACGAATATCAGCACTGTTAAAGATTTTTATAAATTCTTAGGCGAAATTCCACAACAACAATTCAATTTCTCCTATTAGGTAACATATGGTTTAGTTTCCACGATCACTTCTGCTTCACAACATACCTTAAATATCAACTCGGGTTTGGTGGCTGCTACTTCCTCAATGTCCATTCCTCCCTGGGGGCTGCCAACTATAACAGGTCCATTGCAGGCTCTGTCCATCAGAATAGCTAAATAGGTTTCTCTGGCAATATCCAAGGCCTCTGCCACCATCACCTTCATATTCACATCAATTAGAAACATGTTATTACCTGTATAGTGCTGTAATTCAACTATTGATCTTAAATTATTCTTTTGCTTTTGGGACTTTTGACTCCATGCAATAATAAATTTTATTGAGTCGTCATGGAATTTTTGTATTACGAGCAATACATTCAACTACTAAATTTAATTCCTTCAAAATTGAAATTCTCAATACATTTAATTTGCTCTGCACAAATAACATTTTTATAACATCAATTCATTCATTTAACTTTTGTTCCTGCCCCTTACCTTGTTAACTTTGACGCCTTCCTTTGCAGTCTGCTTTGTAATGAGGTTGTACCCAAGCATTTGCTTTGCCAGCTGCCCAACTTCATCAGGGCTGCAAATATATTTTAAAAATGTGAATCTTTTTTCTTATTTTAGTTTGATTGCATTTTCATAATGCCTGCAAACCTAACATTCAACACGTACTGCTAGCGCTATAAGCAGTGTCCAACTTGACAAATCTTGTAATAAAAAAGCTGAAGAAATATACTTGAGCACACTGGCCCACAGCCCAAATCTGCCTAAATTTTCAATTCCTGACAAAATATATATTACTCCAGTCATCTCTATATTATTGTAGCACAGGTTGCTGCCACTAGAAGTCACAAGTGAGCTATGCAAGTATTAGCGCTCACTCTATAGGCTACAGTCTGGCACTGCAACAGCTAATTTAGTCCACTGCTCATTTCCCAAAAGACTATTTTCTGCCGATCTTAAATCTTGGTTATACAAGGTTTTGCTAACAGAGTTAGAAAAGTTCTGCTCAACACTTGTTTTTGAAGAAAGTAGATTATCTTTCAATTTATTCAGAAAACAATTTTAATGAAGTGTAATTACATAAATTGGCCTCCAATGGTGACGTAAATTGAAATTAAAAATATATAAAAATGACCCAAACAGCACACAATGGGTTTAAATTAGCATCTTACTTCAATGTTTAATATTTGTAAATATTGAATTAATTGTTGTAATATTGGAAAAACCTACAGCTCCAAGTCAAAAGAAACTAAGAAATTAGCTTCCATTACTTATTGTTTTTAATCATTTTGAATGACCTGAACTATGAAATCTTCAATTAAAGCTGCATTATTTGAACAAAGCTTTCAGACAGCCCATTTGTGGCAGGATGAGGAGCAGATCGGATGTACATAGAACATAGAACGGTACAGCACAGAACAGGCCCTCCGGCCCTCGATGTTGTGCCGAGCAATGATCACCCTACTCAAACCCATGTATCCACCCTTTACCCGTAACCCCCCCTTTAACCTTACTTTTTTTAGGACACTACGGGCAATTTAGCATGGCCAATCCACCTAACCCGCACATCTTTGGACTGTGGGAGGAAACCGGAGCACCCGGAGGAAACCCACGCACACACGGGGAGGATGTGCAGACTCCGCACAGACAGTGACCCAGCCGGGAACCGGATGTGTTGGATTCCGTTCTCTGTTAGTTAATTTGTGATATCTTGCGAAATAAACTGTGGGCCATTGTCACTAACAGGATAACCAACTGTTGCAAAAATCTCACCCAGTCTTTCTATTGTTCTCTCTGAAGACATAGTCTTCATAATGGCGACTTCAGGCCACTTTGAATGCACATTTACCACAACAAAAAACATTCATCCATCGAATGATCTGACATAATCTATATGCAATCCTTGTCATGGCCCTTCTGGCCATTCCCATGGATATAAGGCAATAGTGGAGACAGGTTCCGAACCTTTGCACAAGCTGAGCACATGCTCACCTTCTCATGGACTTTGCTATCGAACCTGGCCACTAAAAATAGCTTCTGGCTATCTCCTTCAACCTTACAATCCCACAAATACTTCCATGAAGTTGGTTTAGGACACACTCCCTTAACAATGGTGAAATTATCACCCATATTTCCCAGGAGACAAGCAGCCTGCTCAGATAGATCAAGTCTTCGGGTAACATATTGGCTACAACTCTGGGTTTGCTCCTGCGGCCTTGCCATGAAATACCATATCCATAACCTCTGACAGGAGTCGATTATTTCTGGTATACTTCTTAAATTGTCCTGCAGTTGCAAGAGTATTATCAAGTTCTTCTAAATAGAAAATATTATCACTCAAACTATTCAATGACAGCTCATTAGATAAAGGTAAACCAGAGAGTCCATCATCGTTCCCATGGACATTTGATTTATGAAAATTTATTGTATATGCACATGCTGTCAACAACAATGCCCATCTCTGCTTCTGGCTCGCTGCTAGAAATGGATTACTGGTTACAGCCCCAGTATCGCTGTCAGTGGTCGATGATCTGTTAACAAAGTAAATTTCCGTCCATATAGGTACGGGTAAACACCGTTTGATTCGGAAGATAATGCCTAGAGCTTCCTTCTCTATGTGTTTTGAGTTATTTCTGCTTTGTTTTAGGATCTTGTTGCAAATGTTATTGGCTTCTCTTCCCCATTGGGCAATAAACAACTGCTTCCACCCCAGAAGGTGATGTATCGCAACCGGTTTGGATTGAAGTGTGTCAGGACTTCTGACTTTACTCGTGCCTCCTTAGCTTATACGAGGGACTTCTCGCACTCATCCACCCATTTCCTGTTTCAACACAGTGTGTTGTATAAAGGCTTGATAATAGTTACTAGATTAGGGACAATCCTTCTATAACTAAGCCCCAAAACAAATTAAGTTGATATACATTTTGAGGTGCAGGTACCTCCCAGATCACCATTAAAGATATGGCATGTTTGTTTACAATATTTGGTAGACCTGCTTCAGACATGAGATTCACCTCGGCCCAGTTCAGCTTAATTCTCTCCAGCCAGTTCGCCCCATTAAGACTGATAGCACATTTACATCGATACGGACCCTCGTCGGAGCCACTTCCACAGTATAGGTTTTTCAGTACCATCTTTTCTTTTTAATTTAGAGTACCCAATTTTCCAATTTTTTCCAATTAAGGGCCAGTTTAGCGTGGCCAATCCACCTAACGTGCACATCTTTGGGTTGTGGGGGCAAAACCCACACAAACACGGGGAGAATGTGCAAACTCCGCACGGAGAGTGACCCAGAGCCGGGATCAAACCTGGGTCCTCGGTGCCATGAGGCAGCAATGCTAACCACTGCACCACCGTGCTGCCCTCTTTTCACTGCAACGGACCATCTTTGAGGGTTCAAAGCAATAATTATAGTTTCTCTTGGTTAACAGTTTATGGAACCAACAAAACGGCTGCCCCAGTGTCCACCTCCATTTTCCCCGGTTGCCCGTCCAGTAAAGCAGTGACCTAGTAATAGTTTGTTCCACCTGCGATGGCCAATGCATTAAACGACAGTTCATCATCTGACTGTGACTCTGGTTTCTTTTTGCACCTTTTTTGTAACACATGGATCTTTTTCCCTCTATTCGGTTTTCCATTTGATACACATGATTCTTGCTTTTTATAGTTCAGGTCTGGAACATGTTATTTCTTTCTCTACGAAGCATGTTCGATGAAACCCTTGTTACCTCAATTCTTGCATTTTGCATCTTCACACCAGAAATCAGTTGCAGTGTGCCCAGTTTATGCCTACCAATGGCAATTTCAAACCTGTGTCTGTGCTCAGGTCTCAGCTGACATTTCATGGATGTTAGTGCTTGAGCTTAAATGTTGTACTGCCTTAGGTGCTAGTTCCATAGACATCATCATTCTAAAGTCTTATTTAGGTCTATGTTGTTCGCTGTTCACAGTCTTTTCTGGCGAGCTTCGTTTCTCAACTCATACACAAGTTGGTCTCTAATGGTGTCGTTCAAGACATCTCCAAATTCATAGAATTCAGCAAATTTGTTTAATGCAGCTGCGAGTTGTGAGATTGATTCACCCTCTTGCTGGCTACGTTTATGCAACCTGAACCTCTTGGCAATGACCAAGCATTTAGGTGAGAAGTGGCCCTGCAATATCTCCACTATCTCACCATACGTTTTGAGCCTGGTTTTTCTGGTTGCACCAGACTCCACAAGAGGTTGAAAGTCCTCCCACCCCATATCATGCTCAGGAATGTAGGACAACTATGTCCGTTGCAATTTTGTTCGCCTGGACAAAATATTTGAATCTTTCAGTGTATGAGGTCAAGGGCTCGGTCTCATGTTGCCTTATACCCCTGCCATTTTACATGGGAAGGCTTGTGTAAGCACAAATATACCACAAGGCTATTGGCACTACTTTGCTTTTTTTTTCCCTTTCAAACAAGGTAACCCTGAGTTCAGCCTGTTCCTTTCCGGGTTTTGCAAGGGATATTGCAAAACTACTTGCAATTAATTGTTGCAGGGTATTTGTTACTTTACATGCTATTCACAGTGAGGGAGCACTGTTCCAGAACGTTCTGGACAGAGCACATGGCAAGCTTCTTTCGATGCTGGTTTCTCCGAAAAAGTTAAAATTTTGGTTCATTCGATGGTTGGTGTCATTATTCGGCACCCCTCCATGGCCATCCGATGGTTGGTGTCATTATTCGGCACCCCTCCATGGCCATTCGATGGTTGGTGTTATTATTCGGCACCCCTCCATGGTCATTTTTTTTTTTTACATAGAATTTACAGTGCAGGAGGCCATTCGGCCCATCAAGTCTGCACCGGCTCTTGGAAAGAGCACCCTACCCCCTATCCAAGGTCAACACCTCCACCCTATCCCCACAACTCAGTAACCCCACCCAACACTAAGGGCAATTTTGGACACTAAGGGCAATTTATCATGGCCAATCCACCTAACCCGCACATCTTTGGGCTGTGGGAGGAAACCGGAGCACCCGGAGGAAACCCACGCACACACGGGGAGGATGTGCAGACTCCGCACAGACAGTGACCAAGCTGGAATCGAACCTGGGACCCTGGAGCTGTGAAGCGATTGTGCTATCCACAATGCTATCGTGCTGCCCCAATGGTTGATGTTTTAATGGTTGGTGTCATTATTCGGCACCCCTCCATGGCCATTCGATGGTTGGTGTTATTATTCGGCACCACTCCATGGTCATTTAATGGTTGGTGTCATTATTCGGCACCCCTCCATGGCCATTCGATGGTTGGTGTTATTATTCGGCACCCCTCCATGGTCATTTGATGGTTGGTGTCATTATTCGGCACCCCTCCATGGTCATTTGATGGTTGGTGTTATTATTCGGCCCCCCTCCATGGCCATTCGATGATTGGTGTCATTATTCGGCACCCCTCCATGGCCATTCAATGGTTTGTGTTATTATTCGGCCCCCCTCCATGGCCATTCAATGGTTTGTGTTATTATTCGGCCCCCCTCCATGGTCATTTGATGGTTGGTGTTATTATTCAGCACCCCTCCATGGCCAGCTTTGGTGCAGCAAAATTTTTATCATCTTAATCCTTTTTGGATGGCTGCAGCATGGATTGACAATTTTTCTTACTCCGGCGGATTTCTGATGATCTTTTTCGGAATCAACCACCCAGTAGCCAGTTTCTTCGTGATATTTTAAAGGATAGGTTTTTTTAAATTAATTTTTACGGGATGTGAGCTTCGCTGGTTGGGTTAGCATTTGTTGCCCGCTCTAATTGCCCTTGGAAAAGTAGTGGTGAGCTGCATTCCTGAACCGCTGTAGTCCATGTAGTATAGGCACACCCACAGTGCTTTTAGGGAGGGAGCACCAGGAGTTTGACCCAGCAACAGTAAAGAATTCGTGATATATTTACAAGTCAACACGGGGACTGTTTGGAGAGGAACTTGCAGCACGTGGCGTTCCCATTTATCTGATGCCCTTGTCCTTTTAAATAATAGTGGTCTTGAGTTTAGAAGTTGCTGCCTAAGGAGGTTTAGTGGGCATCTTGCAGATGGTACACACTGCTGCTACTGTGGGTCAGTGGTGGAGGAGGTGAATGTTTGCGGTAGGGGCGACAAGCAAGCAGGTAAGACTGTCCTGGATGGTGTCGTGCTTCACGAGTGATGGGGAGTATTCCATCACATTTCTGACTTGTGCCTTGTAGGTGGTGGATAGGCTTTGATGAGTCAGGAGATGTGGTACTCGCCACAGGGTTTCTAGCCTCTGACCTGTTCTTGTAGCTACAGCATTTGTATATACAGAAGAAAAAGGCCATTTAGCCCTTTGAGCATTTGGCCCTTTCAGCTTGTTCTGCTATTCATTATGATCATGGCTGATCATCAAGTTCGATACTTCAATCCCACCTTCCCCTCATATCCCCAGATCCCATTAGCCCCAAGAGCTATATCTAATTCCTTCTTGAAATTACACAACATTTTGCCCTCAGCTATTTTCTGTGGTGGTGAATTGCACAGATTCACCACTCTTTGGTGAAGAAATTTCTCCTCACCTCAGTCCTAAAAGGTTTATCACTTATCCTAAAACTATGATCCCTAGTTCATAGAATTTACAGTGCAGAAGGAGACCATTCGGCCCATCGAGTCTGCACTGGCTCTTGGAAAGAGCACCCTACCCAAGGCCCCACCCAACACTAAGGGCAATTTTGGACACTTAGCATGGCCAATCCACCTAACCTGCACATCTTTGGACTGTGGGAGGAAACCGGAGCACCCGGAGGAAACCCACGCAGACACGGGAGGATGTGCAGACAGTGACCCAAGCCGGAATCGAACCTGGGACCCTGGAGCTGTGAAGCAATTGTGCTATCCACAATGCTACCATGCTGCCCTCTAGTTCTGGGCTCCCTCATCATCAGGAACATTCTTTCTGAATCTACCCGGTCTAATCCTGATAAAATTTGTAAGTTTCAATGAGATCCCCTCTCATTCTTCTAAACTTCAATGAATATAACCCTAACCGATTTAGTCTCTCCTCGTATGACAATCCCGCCATTCCAAGAATCAGCCTGGTAAACCTTTGCCGCACACCCTCCATAGCAAGAACATCCTTCCACAGATAAGGACATCAAAACTGCACACAATACTCCAGGTGTGGTCTCACCTATGCCCTATACAATTGTAGTAAAACATCGCTATTACTATACTCAAATCCTCTCGCTATGAAGGCCAATATACTATTTGCCTTCTTTACTGTCTGCTGTACTTGCACTTTTACTTTCAGCGACAGATGCAGGCGGAATCTCGGGCTGTGGATTGATAACCGTTGCGCCGTTCATCACGGAAGTGCCGGTCTCCATCTCGTTACACGCCGCCCGATCCAGCGCCTCGTGCAAATGGGGTCTGGCCTGCGGCAAAACGAGTCTGACGCCCTCCTTCGCCAGGGTCTTCGGTGGATTCCTTGGACTTTGGGGGGGGGGGGGGGGGGGGATGTTATAACCTGCCTGCTTAACATTGGCTGTGGACTAATGACAATCGCACAATCCTGTGGGAGTATGAACTTCCCCAATGAGGGGGCGGAGAAATCATTAGCAGACTCCCTGCATAAATAGAGCTGGCCAGTTTGGAACCAGCAGAGAGAGAGAGAGAGGAGTGAGCTGCAAGGGAAGTTCCTGCTGTTGTATATATATGTTATTGTAAATAAATGTTATTTCTTTGTATCCTGAAGACTCGTGCTGGATTCTTCGTGGCCCTCACAAAAATTAGCTACCCTCCAATCTGTAGGAACCATTCCAGAATTCAAAGCATTTTGCAAAATGACCGCCAATGGATCTATTTCTAGGGCTATTTCCTTAAGTACTCTGGGATGAAGATTATCAGGCTCTGGAGTTTTATCTGTCTTCAATTCCATTAATTTCCCTAAAACTATTTCTCTGCTAATACTAATTTCCTTCAGCACTTCATTAAATCTCGTGTTTCCCAGAACTTCCAGTACATTATTCATGTCTTCCTTTGTGAAGACAGAAGCAAAGTACAATTTAGTTTCTCAGTCATTTCCTTGTTCTTTGTTGTGAATTTCCCTGTTTCTCACTGTAAGGGGCCTACATTCGTTTTATCAATCTTTTTCTCTTTACATACTTATAGAAACTTTTACAGTCAGTTTTATGTGCCCTGCTAGCTTACTTTCATATTGTACTTTTCCCTTCTTCACCAATCCCTTGGTCTGCCTTGCTGAATTTTAAACTGTTCCCAATCCTCAGGTGGCAGACAAGGTGGCCATTTGCTGGAGAAGGCAGCAGCGATACCGCAAGCTGGAGGTGGTACCCCATGTACAGGGGGCCGCCCCACATCCTGAAGACCTGGCCACCCATCAGGCTGCGGAGGGACTCAAAAGGGTAGGCCAGTGACAGTCTAAGGCGCACAGGCTTAGTTGGTCATTCAATAAGATGACGGACAGCATGTGCTGCATAAGACTACGTCTCAGTAGAATCACAGTGCAGTATCGGTGCCACTTCCTCACAGACATGGCACCCCGTGGAGGAGGACACCAGCACCCCGTGGAGGATGAGGACACCCACTCCCAGTGGCCATTAAGGTTACTGTTGCCGTCAAATGTTATGCCACCGGGTCATTCCAGGGTTCGATATTTCACAATCTACAGCCCACAGTTGCATCCGGGAGGTCACAGATGTCATGTCTGCGCTGGTGAAAGGTGAGGTTGATAGCTCTGAGGCCTCATGTAGATCCTGTGAGACAATCGGCATGTGGTCAGTGAAGATCGTTTTGTCTGATATGAACAACTCGTTGGAGACAGGTCATCTGGGTGAAGAGGCAGTGGATTCTCACCTCTGCGGAGCAGGCCAACCTCCCCCCCCCCCCCCCCCCCCCCCCCCCCCCCCCCCCCCCTCTGTGGGGACAAAGAGCTGGCATTATGATCTGCACTCTTGATGGGTCAGGGCCATGTGTGGCACCACACTTGGACATGAAGGGGTTGTGCTAGTGCGTGCCAGGGACTTCTGAGGAACAGGTGTGAAGCACCTCAAGTCCCCAGAAGTGACGTGCTGGAGTTGAAGCATATATGGGGTTCAGAAAATTTGTCACTACTATGGAGATGGAAGCAGGAGGTTAACAGAGCTGCAATGCAAGGGCAGGGGTGAATCCAGGAGGTGAAATGTGGGGTTTGGTCCACAAGTGGATCCCATAGATCTTTCAACAGGAGGTGAGGGAGAAGGATGCAGAGACAGCACGGAAAACAGATCTGTAAGGCTAATACCACTCACTTAGCTGCATGGTGTACCGAAAACAACCTCTCTCTAAATGTTGTAAAGACCAAGGAACTGATCATCGACTTCAGGAAGCATGGCGCGACATGCACACCCGTCTGCATCAATGGCTCCGAAGTGGAGATGGTCAATAGCTTTAAGTTCCTGGGGGTCACCATCACCAACAGTCTGTCCTGGTCCACTCACGATGCAACAGTCAAGAAAGCCCAACAATGTCTCTACTTCCTATGGAAGCTAAAGAAATTTGGCATGTCTGCATCGACTCTCAAAAATTTCTACAGACGTGCAATAGAGAGCATCCTACCCGGCTGCATCACAGCCTGGTATGGGAACTGCTCGTTCCAAGATCGCAAGAAACTGCAGAGTGCGGTGAACTCAGCCCAACGCATCACACAAACATGCCACCCCCACAAGAGACCTTTCCCACCCAGGCATTGCCTTCTTCGAGACCCTTCAGGCAGAGGGTACAGAAGTCTGAAGATCCACACATTCAAACATAGGAACAGCTTACTCCTCAACAACTCCTTCGGACTGATTGGTTCCCTGTAAGAACACTATTCACGATGCCCTATGCTACTCTTGCTTATGTATTTGCTGTGTTTGGCCCCTTGTTCCGCACTGTAATCAATTACTGTTTGTCGATGTACCAGTTGTCAATGTTCTCTGTTGATTATTCTTTTTTCTACTATGTACGTAATGTGTACGTTCCCTCGGCCGCAGAAAAATACTTTTCACTGTACTTCGGTATATGTGACAATAAATCAAATCAAATCCAAAAAAAACTTGTACATTTCAAAGAGATTGTTGCAAACACGGAATTATTTCATGTTTTATTCCTCAACAGCCGCTAATAAATCGCTGGTTTTAAACTTATAAATATGCAATTTTCCACTCTGCAGGTTTTTATTTCAGGTCTTTCAAAATCAAAACTAAATGCATGGCTGTTTTAATAACAGCACTGTTACTTTCGTCTGAGAGCAGAGATTTGGTTGCTAGGATTTGGCAGGATGGGATGAGATAGCATTCAATGTTCTTTGTGAATGCTCTTCATGGGCGACACGGTGGCACAGTAGTTGGCACTGCTGCTTGACAATGGCAGAGACCAATTCCGGCCTTGGGTGACTGTGTCTGTGTGGAGTTTGCACTTTCGTCCTGTGTCTGCGAGGGTTTCCTCCAGGTGCTCCTCTTTCCTTCCACAGTTCAAAAGAAGTGCAGGTTAGGTGGATTGGCCATGCTAAATTGCACCTCAGTGTCCAAAGATGTAGAGATTAGGTGGGGTTATGTGGTTGCGGGGATAGGGTGGGGGAGTGGGCCTAGGTAGGCTGCTCTTTCAGAGAGTTGGCGCAGACTCGATGGGCAAAATGGCCTCCTTCTTCACTGTCATGGTGCTGTGATTCGATGGAATGGCAGATTTTTCACATCTGCCATACGCACAAAAATCCAGAGGTGACAGGTTGCAGAAGTATCATCAGAGGTAGGCAATAACATAGAACAGGTACTTTCATGAAGACTTAGTGTGTTCCAGGTCACAGTAAAAGCGAAAATTGTCAATGAAGAAAAAAACTTTGATATCCCAAATTTTTAACTGGAGGAAATGGAGGTTCATCCAAAACATTAATCAGTAAAGAGAAGCAGTTCGGAGATTAAAAATGAGAGTAGAAAAGTAGAGCATGATGTCATCAATGTGCATGTGGAACCTGGCATTTATCATAGTTATCATAGAATTTACAGTGCAGAAAGAGGCCATTCGGCCCATCGAGTCTGCACCGGCTCTTGGAAAGAACACCCTACCCAAGGTCAACACCTCCACCCTATCCCAGTAACCCCACCCAACACTAAGGGCAATTTTGGACACTAAGGGCAATTTATCAGGGCCAATCCACCTAACCTGCACATCTTTGGATTGTGGGAGGAAACCGGAGCACCCGGAGGAAACCCACGCACACACGGGGAGGATGTGCAGACTCCGCACAGACAGTGACCCAAGCCGGGAATTGAACCTGGGTCCCTGGAGCTGTGAAGCAATTGTGCTATCCACAATGCTACCGTACCGTCACCAAAGTGGATGAGAAAGGGATGGGGTCAAGAGTAGATCCTTGGGGTACTTCAGAGATAATTGTGTGAGTAGGAAGAGACATCATTACCAGAGTTGCTTTGGCTACAATTACAAAGGTAAGAGTGGAAACCAAATGAAGGCAGATCCACTAAGGAGAAGTACTGGAGGAAAAGAAGTCAAAGATTAGAGTAGTGAGATGGATGAGAAGGGATAGCGTACCAGTCATAGAGGTCGCATGTGAATTTGTTTAGTTTTGATTGCACAATTGAAACCTAGCAGATGAGATTCAAACGTGGAGTTGGGCAAAGATGGGCACTGATTTCGAAGGAAGCAGCATGTTCATGGGCTTGAGAAGGGGGGCTATTTACTTTCACTTTTCCATCTGGAAGCTTAACCCTCATAGATCTCTCGTGTGAATAAGAATTTGAAAACTACCTTTTAACTAGTTGAAACCCATGCCCCCCCCCCCCCCCCCCCCCATCAGTTCTTTCAGTTTAATTTATGTGCTTACAGATTAAATCTACAATCTTTTATGAAACTACTACTAACTGTGTGGCTCTTCACTGCATTGTCTCCAACATTTGAAAGCCTCTTTTGGCAACAAGACTGGATGTAGTTTCCAAGCTATCGTCTGTGCAGAGCTCAGAAATGCCATTTCCTTTCAAATATATTAATGTTTTGGTTACATACTTCAGCATCCTCCTGGTTTTATTGACTGCTTCTCAGCATTCTTTGGACATGTTCAATGTCAAGTCTAGCAAAATTCTTTTAGTTTCTTTTGCTACTTCAAAATCATTTACGGATAGATATACGTTGTCTATTTTTTCTTCCAATGCTACACAATTTACACTTGTCTGGATATTGATTCTGTTGCCACTTGCACATCATGTCCATTCATTCTGAAATTTCAGAACAGCTCTTCCAGTTCAAAAGCTCCCCAAAGTACTGTATTATTTGAAAATTTGGCTACTTAACATACTACTTTCTGAAGCACTTCTTTCTGAAGCACTGTAAACTAAGTTCCTCAACAAAATTTAAAACTTACTTTTTAGTTAAATGAACACCTCCCTTCAGACCACTGGTAAAGCTGCCCTTTCCTCTGCCACCAGCCAGGATTTGAGCTTTCAAAACGATTTCTTTTGCCTCTGTTTGGAGAGAAACACAGTAAAACACTTAATTATATTTGTCTCCAATGCAACAGTCTATCGTGGTTTTCAGGACAAAATTTGCAGGCAAAATATTAGCTTACAAAGTATCACAGGCAATACGAGTGGATTCACACATTCAGTTGCTAAATTTCACTTTTCTCTCCCTCACCACAATCATCAACCTGCCTGTCATAAAGAAAATCATGCTACAATAGTGGAGAGAAACATCAGACAAATATGTTAAGCGTTAATCTAATTGCCAGTAATTGTAATTTCTAGGATATGTAATTAATAACCTGTCACGCAATATTGCAACTTTCTTCCGTTAGTCAGAGGACTGTAGCAGAGTGGTGTAAAAAATAGAAACCTTTAAGAAATGATGTTTTTTAGAATTGCACAGAACACTCATGGAACTACTTGGCACAGCATTGAATTTGCTCTCTCTGAAAAAACAAACAATTTCAAGGAATCAGTGACCAAGGCACGATAGAGATAAATATTGCAAAGATTGCACTCCCACATTGAGGTCTCTCAAACCTGAACGGAAAGCAGAAAGCCTGCTGGTGCCTGTTACGGATGCCTGGGTAGCTCTCAACAGAGGTTAGGAGGCTGGACCAGCTGCCATAACTTTAAAAATTTTAAATGTAGAGCGGAAAGATCAATTTGTTCCAGGATTGATAATATAAGAAATAGGGCTTGGTCATTTTAGAAACAAAGTTTATTAAAACAAAAGAAAAGAAAACAATATTTAAATCTTTACTTCAATTCGAACCTCAACAGATTACATGCATTTCTTAACCTTAACACATTTGTTTCCATTAAACACATCCAATAAACAAACAGTCCTCATTCCACCTACATAGACACGTAATTATGATACTTGTATTTATGAAGCAATTATCTGCTGTAGGTACAGCTAATGATGATACTTGTATTTATGAAGCAATTCTCTGCTGTAGGTCAAGTTCCTTTAGACCCCTTTTGAAAGCCTGTATCTGCAGCAGCTTCCTTCATGACCTTTCGGGGTAGCCTCCACAGTCTTCTGCCGTAACTGTTCAAAAAAGCATTTATTTCCCTCTCTCTAGGTTCCACCACCCTCTCAAACAAAGCTTCTCCCATGATGTGTAGACTTGAATCCCTTATTGTTATCTTGGCTGATTGCCCACTCCCATTTATACAAAAAAACAGAGCTATGCCATTCATATGCAACTAACCTTCCATTGATGGACAAAGAGATCATTAGACTGTATGATGGGCTGATGGCTGGTCAAACAAGGTTGTCCTGAATTACCAAGGCTATTGAATGTATCATCCTGGCTGAACCGGGGTATTCTGTGTATTTCCATTAACGAGGTTAAGTCTCAATGGGATAAGGTAACTCTGGCTGTGGGTGCTTCCTCTACCTCTGCTGCTAACAGTCATTTTAACGCCTAAATTGCCTGCTACATCCTGGACGCCTTTTCTGGACCAAGTTCCTAATATCTCTCCATCATGACATGCCCTATATACCCCAGAATTGCATAGAATCCTCATGGAACTACCTTGCACAGCTTTAATTTGCTCTCTCTGAAGAAAAAACAATTCTAAGGACCAAGGCAAGATAGAGATAAAGATCAGAGATATTGCGCTCCCACCTCGAGGTCTACCTCAAGCCAGATGATGACGAACGGTGTGTATGCCCTTGTGTGTGTGTGTGTATGTATGTGTGTGTGTATGCGTATATGTGCGTATGTGCATGTATGTGTTGTTTTGGGGGGGGGGGGGGGTGTATGTGTGCATGTAGGTCACCATCCTACATCTTGGATACCTATCCTGTGGCAAACTAAAGCAAGTTCACGGCAGCTATGGAAGCTTTATCTCAATTCATAAATCTGGAATAAAAAAGCTAGTCTCCTAACTCTTTTGTAAAAACCCATCTGGTTCTCTAATGTCCACCAAGGGAGAAATCTGCCAACCTTACCTGATCTGACCATGAGCAATGCAATTCATTCTTAACTGCAAGAACAGCAAAACATTCAGTTGTATCAAACCACGACAGAAAAATCAATTAGAACAAAACCAGATGAACTACTTGGCAATGACCTTGGCACCAGAAATGGCAAATGCACTTTGCCCCCACACAATTCTCCTTGATAACATCTGAGAACCTGTGCAAAGGTTGGAAGAGCTGTTCACAACGCTAGTCAAGTAACAGACTGAAAACACGTCACCAAGTCATACCTTACACTATTGTTACAGACTCCCCCATCGCCATCTCAGAGAAAATCCTGTCCCACCAACAGGACTGATCCACCAGAGGTGGCAGCAGTGAGGTATGCAGGGTATACAGTCGGCAACGGCATGTCATAGGAATGCTCAACATTCACTCAGGATCCCATGAAGTCGCATGGTATCAGGCCAAATATGGGCAAGTTAATCTGCCATCATCACCCTTTTCCACAAAAGAAAAACCCTCTTGCAAACCACCATCCCATCTCCAATCTCTCTTTGCAAGTCTTTGAATGTATTATCTCCTCCCACACCCATGCCAACCTTTCCTCGAAGTCCATGTCTGAATCCCTCTAATCCCACAATCAAGTGCCTGTCACAATACAGGAACAGCTCTCATCAAAGCCATAAATTACATACTGTGTGACCATGACAAAGGTAAACTTGCTTTGTTCTTCTCAAGCTGTTTGCGGTCTTTGGACAGTTGATCACACCATCTCCGCTTTTATCCAGCGTATATGTGGGCCCTGTTTCTCGAGGGATTTTTTGAGGCATGAGATACAGACAAGCCGTGGTCTAACGCCCACACCACTCAAATGTGATTAAGACAAATCCCACAGTTATCTCAGCAATGCACCCAGGCATCAGCAATCACTGGAGGTCAACCAATCTCATTGAAACTCTGTCTCGTTCATTTGGGATTCCAGTCCTCACTTTCGAAGGACCAGCCTTTAGAATTCTCTTCAAAGGTTGCTCTGCCTCAGACTACACTAAAATATCCCTCACTTTTCCACTGGAGTGTCGGAGACCATGGTAAGAGCAGCACCAGAGGTACGTGAAAATAAGGTGCCAATACAATGAAGCTTCAACATAGGCCGACATGTATGCTAAACTGTGACAGAAGCATGTTACAGTCAGTGCCATGTGATCCCACAATCAAAGAAGCAGATCAAAACTCTGCAGTTCAGCCACATTCAGTTGTAAATGGCAGTGGACATTCGAACAACTGATGGGAGAAGGCTCCTGTAACAACAATTCCTGTTGATGTTTATACGACAAAGGGTTGATGCCCTCGTGCAAACGGGATATGGCGCTCGACTCATCGATCGACAGTTCCAACGCGCCACAACAAAAAACCGCACCGACCTCCTTAGAAGACAAACACGGGACACAACCGACGGAGTATCCTTCATCGCCAGTACTTACCAAGAGCGGAGAAACTATGACATCTTCTTCGCAGCCTTCAACATGTCATCGATGGAGACGAATATCTTGCCAAGGTCATTCCCTCACCCCCACTACTTGCCTTCTAACAAGCGCGCAACCTCAAACAAACCATTGTTTGCAGCAAACTACCCAGCCTTCAGAACAGCAACCACAACACCACACAACATTGCCATGGAAATCTCTGCAAGATGTGCCAGATCATCGACATGGGTACCACCATTACACGTGAGAACACCACCCACCAGTTACGTGGTACATACTTGTGCGACTCAGCCAACGTTGTCTACCTCATACACTGCAGGAAAGGATGTCCCGAAGCGTGGTACATTGGCGAGACCATGCAGACGCTGCGAAAATGGATGAACGGACATCACGTGATAATCGCCAGACAGGAATGTCCCCTTCCAGTCGGGTAACACTTCAGCAGTCAAGGGCATTCAGCCTCTGATCTTTGGGTAAGCATTCACCATGGCAGCCTTCAGGACACGCGACAACGCAGAATCGCCAAGCAGAAACTTATAGCCACGTTTCGCACACGAGTACAGCCTCAACCTGGACCTTGGATTCATGTCGCATTATATTCACCCCCCAACATCTGGCCTGGGCTTACAAAATCCTACCAACTGTCCTGGCTTGAGACAATTCACACATCTTTAACCTGTGATTATCCCTCTCTCCAGTTGCTCCGTCTGGACCTGTAGACTTAATTACCTGCAAAGATTTGCATTCAAAGTATCATCTTGCATCTTTGACTTTGTCGATATATATGTTTCTGGAACCCACCTCTAAATTCACCTGAGGAAGGAGCAGTACTCCGAAAGCAAGTGATCTGAAACAAACCTGTTGGACTTTAACCTGGTGTTGTAAGACTTCTTATTGAATCCTTCTGAACAATACCTTTGTCTCTGTTCTCTTAAGCCCCTAGCCAAGCTGTTTGAGTAACAATTAAAAAACTGTCATCTGCCTAAACATATGGAAAATTGCCCACGTACATCTTATCCACAAAGTACAGGGCAAGTCCAATCCAGCCAATTACTACCCCACCAGCCGACTATCAATCAACAGCAAGTGATGGAAGATGCCATGGACAGTGCTACCAAAGACACTTATTCAGCAACAACCTGTTCGGTTATACTCATTTGGGTTCCTTCAGGGCTATGTGGCTTTCATCCTCATTACACCTTGGTCCAAACATGGCAAAACAGAGCTGAATTTTAGAGGAGGAGGAGATAATTATAGCCCTTGACATCACGACTCATTTGGCCAAGAGTGGCATCAAGGAACCCGAGCAAACTCTCCACTGGTTGGGAGTCATACCAGACACAAAGGAAGGTGGCCGTGGTTGCTGGAGGCCAATTATTTCTGTTCCAGCACTTCACAGTAGGAGTTCATCACAGTAACGAACTAGACCCAACTATCTTCAGCTGCATCAATTACCTTCCCTTTATCATAAGTTCAGAAGTGGGATCATTTGCCGATGATTGGGCAGTGCTCAGTGGCATTTGCAACTCCTCAGATTTGAAGCAGTCCATGCCTACAGACTGTTAGAACTGGACAACATTCAGGTTTGAGCTGATAAGTGACAAGTAATGTTCATGCCACACAAGTGCCAGGCAATGACCAACTCCAACAAGAGACAATCTAACCATTTTGCCTTGATGTTCAAGGGCATTATCATGGCTGAAGCCCCCAACATCAACATTCTTGGGCTTACCATTGACCAAAAAACAAACTTAACAACCACTTAAGTAAAGTTGCCATAGTCCCAGATGACCTTTGAGGGGGAGAACTGACTGATGGTGATTTAACTTGAGGATTATCACACCTCAGGCGAGGGGCAAGGGTTAGAAGGTGGGCCATTTAAATACAGTGGCTACAAGAGCAGATCAGGGACTGGGAATTCTGTGGAGTACTTCATCTCCTGACTTCACAAAGCAAGTCCACCACTGAGACACAAGTCAGAAATGTGGTGCAGCACTCGCCATTTGCCTGAATGAGTTCAACCCCAACAATACTCAAAAAGCTTGACACCACCCAGGTTAAAGCAGTCCACTTGATTGCCACTTCACGTACCAACTTAAACATTTACCTCCTCCACCACTGGTACAAAGTGGCAACATCAATACCATCGATGAAGTGAACTGCAGCAACTCACCAAGGTTGTTTTGGCAGCACCACCATAACCCAGGACTTCAGTGCCTAGAAGTACAAGGGCAGCAGTTGCATGGGAACACAACTTCCTGCGACTTTCCTCCAAGTCATCCACTATGCTGGCTTGGAAATATATTGCCGTTCCTTCATTGTCACTAGATCAAAATGCTTAAATTCTTTTCCCAACACATTTTGGGTGCACCAACACCATGGGTAATAACTGCTGGTCTTGCCAGCGAAATTCACATCCAATAAAGTAAAAGAAATCCCGCGCATTCTTGTCCACTTTCATCATATTCCAGCTTTGTATTCCTTCTCTTGCTCTTCAATCCACCTTTAATAAGCTCCCTTCACCCTACACAACTTAATGGCCATATTCATATATTAGTAACATTTAAGTGAAAACAATCGTCCCTGATTTCCTTCCTTAATTTTAACTCCCTAATTCGTAGCTGATGTTCCTTCCTACATGACGCATACATCAAGATAAAATGTTGTTCGGATTATTTGTGTCTCTGTTTTAAGATAACTAGTACTTGATAGAATTGGGTCCACCACAACCATCTACAATTGCATATTTTAGGGTGGGTCAGTCCAATGCTTTTTCACAAAAATACTATAAATCTTTTTAACCATATTCTTAACCACTGCTAATGCAGGCTAGCAATGTATCTGCCATTTACACTTGCAGTAGGCGCTATGTTGACACTACGTTGACAGTACTTAGTGATTACTTTTCTAATCAAAACAGTAGCCCTGTTCTGTGACAATTACATCAATTTCTGCATACAGCAACAGTTGTAACTTTACACATGTAATGAAAAATGAAAAAAAAAATGTATATTCATTCCATTTAAAATTGATCTGAGAATATGCATCAGCAAAACTGTAATCTCACCCATATATTTTTATTGAATCATGCACATTTCCCAATCCAGGGTTGAACTTTATTTAAATCTATGGAACATATGTATTAAATTCTCAATTACCTTTTTATAGTCACTGTTTTTGGTTAAATTGTTAACTTTTGAAATACTCTACCTGACCCAAGCAATCCTGCTTTAGGTCCCTATAGAATGCTCAAGAGTTCAATGCACTCAGCAAATCTAATTCTCACTTCAATTCAGATGAATGCTATTCTGAGTATTCCAATCCTCCACCACTCAGTCTCAACGTCACTTTAGATGAGACTTGGACACAGAGTTTCTTGCTATCACACAAAAACAAACAACACAATTTTATTGATCCAATCATGCTACTGTGCACCCAGAGTGTTGTGGCGGGTCCTATGCCTAGTGTTCTGAAAAAGTTATCTCAAATCAGATGCCAAGTTTTTTGTTGAAAATAGAAAAACAAGTAGTTGTGAAAAGGTTTACAACCTGAAATGTCCATGTGGTTTGGCTGATCGAGTGTAATTTGGCTAAAATCATTGTAACCTGATCAAAAATATTTCTGAATTACAAGCACCGAGTTTCTGCAATCTTTTGCACTCATTTTTTAAAAACGCAGCAGCAGCCAACTTCAGTCATGAAACTGGCCATGACCCCCAGATTCACCACTGGGGGTTTCCATTAATTGAACTTATGTCCTACCCCCTTTGAGGGGCTCTTAATAGTTCAGTTCAATTCAATAAAATAAATGTACACTTGTAGTTTAGATGCAAGGACACTAATATTGACACATTTTACAAGTTATTCAATGTATATTTTTAATTTACTAAAAATATAAAAAGACTTCACCCCAATCAGGACAAAGAACAATACAGCACAGGAACAGGCCCATCGGCCCTCCAAGTCTGTACCGGTCATGATACCAACCTCTGCCAAAACCCTCAGCACTTCCTTGTGCCATATCCCTCTGTACCCATCCTATTCACGTGTTTGCCAAAATGCCTTATGAATGCCGTTAATGTATCTGCTTCCACAACCTCCCCTGGCAACACGATCCAGGCACTCACCACCGTCTGCGTAAAATATCTGCCTTGCACATCTCCTCTAAACTTTGCCCACTGACCTTAAACCTATGCCCCCTGGTGTCTGACCCCTCCACCCTGGAAAAAAGTGCCTGCCCATCCACTAATCCATGCCCCTCATAATCTTGTAGGCCTCTATCAGGTCACCCCTCAACCTCCGTCTTTTTAATGAAAACAGTCTAGTCTACTCAGCCTCTCTACAGAGCTAATACCCTCCAGATCAGGCAACCTCCTGGTAAACCTCCTCTGCACCCTCTCCAAAGCCTCCACATCCTTCTGGTAGTGTGGCGACCAGAATTGTGCGCAATATTCCAAGTGCGGCCTTACCAAGATTCTATACAACTGTATATGAGTTTTACCATTTACGGTATATTTCCTCTCTGTTAGACCTACCAAAATACATTACCTCATATTTACACTCCATTTGCAATTTCTCTCCCCAAGTCTCCAACCTAACTATGTCCCGCAGTTTCTTCCGACAATCCTCAACACCATCTGCCACTCCACCAACCTTGGTGTCATCCGCGAACTTACTAATCAGACCTGCTACATTTTACTTCAAATTGTTTATGTACATCACAAACAACAGAGGCCTAAGCACCGATCCCTGTGTAACACCACTAGTCACAATCTTCCATTCTGAAAAACACCCTTCTCCTGCTACGTTTTGTAAATGGAAAATGGTTTTGTATAATTTAAATTATCATTGCCAGCATTTAAAATCTGGTTATTCACAGCTATAGGAATGACACTGTGATTAAAATATTGTTGTTGTGATGAACCCATTTTCAACACGTTAATCAGACTACCCAGTTATCACTCAAACATATCAAGGCAGATTTTTTAAAATGTATATTTTTAATAAAGTTAATAAAGCACTTGTTGAAGGCACATTTTGCATTTCGCAATGTGCAAATACATTTGAGTGGCAACTCAAAGAACACTTCTCACAACGGACCTTACATCTTTTTCGTTCCTGATAAAACTTGTTGTGAGCTTCATATGACTCACTGTTGTAAGTGCCCTGTGCACTTCAGCTCTTTATCGCACTAAGAACAACTGTCAGATGACAACGCACATTTCTGTAGTAAAAGCAACAGGCAGTATTTGCCTTGCTGTACAAGCACAGCAACTGCCGAAGCAATCAAACAACTTTACTGATAACATCTACAGAGTTATCCTTGGCTCTACATAAAAAGACCAACTTTGGGAAAACTTGAAGCATAAAACTACATTTAACACAATAAAGTTAAGAATCAGTCATTTTAACTGCTTTGCTTTAATCAAGATGTGGAGATGTCGGCGTTGGTCTGGGGTGAGCACAGTAAGAAGTCTTACAACACCAGGTTAAAGTCCAACATGTTTGTTTCAAACACTAGCTTTCAGAGCACTGCTCCTTCCACAGGTGAATCTGTAAAACTGAGTGCTTTAATCATGGATGGGTAAATTTGGTTTAACCATCAAATGTTCGGAAGTGCAATGGAAGAGTTGAAATGTTATGCCATAAATGCACTGTAAAACTGAGTGATTCTGTGCATAATGCCCCCAGTCGCTATCCCATACCAGATGATGCAAACATATTAAAGTGAACAATGTTAAACTCATACTTTATTCAGTGTTGGTGCAAAATGCTGAGGACTGCCAAGGAGCCATCAACATGACTTTTCCATATTTGATTGCTACAGACTTGCTTGGCCCCAATTTAAATGACTTTTGCTAACTTTGTTCTTTTCCCTTCAACAAAATGGTAGGTTTCTTGCACAAAGAATGTTCTTAGGTTGTTAACAATATTGCTCTGCATAAGGTACACCTGATTTTCTCCTTGCCATCAGATCTGTCATTTGCAGAACCAAGGACAGAGCTCCTTTTCAAAAAGAATATTTCTGCACTGACTCACATGGATCACAGGTTTGATTTTGCAAATACCCGAAACCATCGAGCTTCTGAACTCAAATTCAAAAAGCGAACTCCCATCCTAATGAACACAATATATCTACCCAGCAATTTATTTTCAATGTGCACAAGTCTTATAAAATGATAATTTAACAAGAGTCACTGCATATTTTGAAAGCTTGCCATAGGAAATGTGGTGCTATGGCAGAATAGAGTTCATAAACTTGTGAACATCTGTCATATGAGTCAATACAGCTAAAGTCTACCCTGGGAGTTATGATTACTCAGACTCTGCAGTGCCTACAGCAAAATGAACAAACAGTTTCTGCTCCGTCACCCTGTTTATTACTTAACTACTGCATCAGTCACAGCACTAAAACTTGGGGAAAACGACAAACACATTAACGGCAACACCACCTGTCAGTGACTACAAAAGGACTTAACATTAATGACATTATATTCAAAGGTACTACACACAAATTCTCAGAATTACAATGTGCAGGCCTTTATTAAACCAATTTTAGCATGATCTTCCTTGTTCTTTGACTGAAATTTAACATCTTCATGCATTTCAGGATAGACTGTCATTCCTTCTGAAAATAAGGCAATCACCTGGAGCGTTGCACTATGAGTAATCACTTGATCATCTGCTGTTCCACTCCATAATAGCCCCCAACGTCAGATTTCTGTCCAAAAGAGGCAGCACCGAAATAAAACATTTCAGGAAGAATCTCAGTGCAGCATCAGAAAATGGCCAGAAGGGAGATACGTATGTAGATGCTAAACTTCAATTGAAAAATATTCTACAAAACCAGATAGTGAAACATTATTCCTCATTTTCAACCTCCAGATATTATTGCATTGTAAGGTTTGAGAAGGAGGAGATTTCCAAAGAATATGATCTTCAGGGTAGCTTGAGGGTCTGCCAAATCAAAATTCTTACTATCTGTTAAATGAAGATAATAATACCGAATGAAAGTACAAACGGGATATAAAAAGATGATTTCAAAAACATGACCAGTAAGTATAGTTAATATCAACAGGAAGCTGTAACCATATGCAACACATTTTAGATTATAGATATATCATAAGAACAAAGCAGATGAACACATCAGCTTTCCATGTTTCACTGGTTCACATAGTACTGATGCAAGTAGCGAATTCTCCAATAGTCTTCCTCATTATTGATCCTGAAATCATTTGTAGCGCACCGTTAAACAAGATACTGCTCCTATTAATTAGCTAACTACAGCCAAAGAAAACAAAGTTCAAATAGTCTTCAAATTTTTACAAATAAAAACAGTGGTAATTTAAGGGCAATTTGGTCACAAATACAATGAGCTTCCTCAAATCTTGTGGTCATACTATACAATAGGTTTGCGCCAAGATCCATAAATAAATAATTAATTTAATGGCTATCAACTTGGCTACTTAATCCAACAGAATTCCAACATATTAAACAAATTCCATGGCAATCATCTCAAACATTTGATATATAATCTTCTAAAATTATTTGAATAAACTCAGCGGGAATTGGGTTGGTCTTTCAATCAAATGCTCTATCCACATTTCATTACCGAAACAAAAGTAATGGGTTTGTATCCGATCAACCAATAAATGCAATCAAGAATAGGTTTGAATGGAGTTCTGGAAGGGGGTGGCGAGGGCGGTGTCGAGGGCGGTGGGATCCAGGGTCCAGCCAGGATGGGGACTCGCGATTTTTGGGGTTGGGGTGGAGCCGGGAGTGCAGGAGGCGAAAGAGGCCGGTGTGCTGGCCTTTGCGTCCCTAGTAGCCCGGCGAAGGATCTTGCTACAATGGAAGGATGCGAGGCCCCCAAGCTTGGAGACCTGGATCAATGACATGACGGGTTTCATTAAGCTCGAGAAGGTCAAATTCGCCCTGAGAGGGTCGGTACAAGGGTTCTTTAGGCGGTGGCAACCTTTTCTCGACTTTCTGGCTCAACGATAGGGTACAGGGACAGTAGCAGCAGCAACCCGGGGGGGAGGGGGGGAAGGGGGAGGGAAAAGGGGGGGGGGGGGGAAGGGGGAGGGAAAAGGGGGGGGGGGGCGGACAATGACTATGTTTGTTTATTTAATTTAAATTTATTTTTAAGTTCTTTTGTTGTTCATTGGGGTTGGGGGGTGGGGGGAGGGGATACATATGGTCTGGGGGTGTTACAGTTATTATGGGTTATTTTGTTGCATTTCATTTTTTGTCGTTATGGTTTATATTTTCTGTAAAAAATTCCATTAAAAATTATATTTAAAAAAAAAAAAAGAATAGGTTTGAATTAAAACAGGTAGAAACAAAGTGCTTCCCTGGAGTAGGCCATGCTTTTCCCAGACACACAATACAGGGTAAAAACAGAAAAGACAATCCGGAAAAGGCCATGCCTCTCGCAATTAATGAACTAAATAAAATAGGGCAAAGGCATGAAATGCATTGCGAACGGGCCTCATGCTATTGAACATAAATAAATGAAAAGGGGCCCGCAGTAAATTGTGCCCCCAGGAGCAGGGAATGGTTTCTGCAAATCAATTAAATAAGACGGGTTGAAAGCAAAAAATGGCCATCGGAAATGTGACACATTTTATGTGAATTTATTCAAGAGAAGTTACCAGAAATATAAAATGCTGTTGGGAGAACCCAAAGTTAATGAAATAAAAAGAACTAAAAGTAAAAATACTGTCAGGTGTACGCCACATTTTCTGAAAAGTTGAATTAACCAGTAAAAGTTGGCAGATGCCTTCTTTTCATTTACTATGACTTAGGATGAGGAGCAAATAAAATTAAAAAGATGATAAGGAAAATGAACAGGAACTAATTATTGAAAGACGTGATAGATTGCATGAGAAAATGAAATTGCGAATAGGTAGGAGTGCATTACTTAAATTACTCCAGTAATAACATTTATAATTTGGAATCTATTTTCAGAAGTCCTCAATGCCTTCTGGTAGCTGTCTAGCCATTTCTTCACTTTTGATTTGTATGTTTGCTGTCTCACTTGTTATTGAAAATATGGAAAGATGTGTCATTTGAAACATGGAAGTCTGGAAAAATCTGGTCTGATTTAAGAAACATGAGAGGATACAGGGAAAGATCCCACAAAGGGTTAATAGCAGCTGCAAAGAGCAGGATTATAAAATGCAGATTCCTTCTCCCAAACAAAGCTAAAACAAAGTATGAAGCTAAAAACAATGGCTCACACCTTCATTGAAAGTAACTATCTTAGTATGCATCTGGAAAAGCAGGTATGAGAGTTTCAGTTGAGCTAAGTGATAAATGTAAACCTTTCAAGTTATAATCAAGTGGATTTTTAGCATACAACTACCTTCACTGAAATTAACAATCTTAGTAAACAGCTGGAAAGGAAAGGATGAGGTTCAGTTGAAATTGGTGACAATACTAGGTGTGAAAGTTCTGCCGATATCAGGTAAATTAAAGAAAACTGGACACTATCAGTCTACGAGAAACATAATTTAAAGCCAAAATCAAAGTCAAAATTATGAGCTGGAGACACAATTGGAAAATAAAACTATAGAAATGACAGGAATTAAAAGAAACACCTGTATTGAAACCAAAACATTTCTGAATATCACAAAGGAACTTTGAACATCACAAAGGAAACAACATAATCAGAGGCGTGAGAGGTGAGGCCATGTCAAAATGAATACTTAGTCGTATTAGAATGTTTAGATCAAAGATACTTTTTACAATCAAAATTAAATAAAGTTACTTTACAATATAGTCATAAAAACTTAATAACTGTTAGAAAGAGAATATAAACCCAGAGACCAGAGCAGGAACTACCAGAACTCAGAGAGAAGGAGAGAAGGAACAAGAGAAGCAAGCAGAGTCAGCTTACAGTCAGCTCGGTCATGGGAAAGATAAGACGTAGCAGCCGAGCTAAAAAGCTAATACATCTAAGGAAGACTAGAATTTAAAGAGGAGGCAGAGTCAGCTCAGAGATAGCCAGCTCTCACAGCTCGGTACATGGGAAAGATAGGACATAGCAACCGAGCTCACCAGCGAATACATCTAAAGAAAACCAGACTTTAAAGAAGATTGATTGTCAAGTTGGCCCTGAAGGTCCCTTCAACCAACCAGAAGGGTCCAGAAGCAAGATCTTTTTACCTTTCTGTAAAGAAAGTGATTGCTGCTTTTAGAAGAAAAAATATAATAATAAAAGAACTTAATTTGAGCTGAAACAGTGGTTATTCCAAAGTCTAGTTTACTTACGTAGCACTGCGGGACCCAGAATCGATGCGACTAAGTGGTAAGTAGATGAAATCTTCGGTAAAGATATGGGTTGTACCGTGAGATAACTTGAATATATAGTTTGACCTGAATAGCACCCACCGAAGCCTGCATCGGAGTCAGGGAGTGAGAATCCCTGTTCACCATTTAGAATGTCGGCCCTTTTTGGTACAGTGGTGAATTTTCAACACACTGTGCTGGCTTGCTGTTGTTTTGTTTTGAGCTAATCAACAAAGTTTAAGCCAAACTATGACAGCACAGTGCAGCATTACAGAAATGGGAGTGTATGGCAGGACTTTTAGTCTATAACTGATGGATCTCCCATGATACTACACACAGGAAGTCAGATTCAAGGCCGGTATTAATGTCAAGAAGGGAAGGCAGAGAGATTTATAGATGGAGAATGAGGTAAAAGAGCAGAGTGAGGTAAGAAAAAAGAAAACCTTCAGCACAAAAATGTAGGTAGGGGCAAGAAGGGGAGTGGGACGGCAGGTGAGGGAGAAGTGGGATGGCGGGTGGGCGAGAGAAGGAAAAAGTGGGTAGCAGTGAAAGTGAGTGGGAGAGCAGGAAGGGGAAACAAGGGAATCGGACAGCATAATAAGGAGAAAGAGCAGGATGGTGGAAAGGAGAGAGAGGTAGTGGGTTAGCGGGTATGTAAGAGAGGGAGTGGGATGGCAGGAATGGCGAGGTCGCTGGCCAGTGGGAGCGGGAGGAAGGCAGCAGGGAGGTGGGATAGGGAGGAAGTGAGGGAGCGGGCCAGTGAGGGGGCTGTAGGGGCAACCGTGTGAATGGGGGTGAAGGAGGGCAATGCAAGGGAGAATAACAGCAGCATGGGAGCTACAGAATGGCAGGGTGAGGAGGGAGAGACACAAGGATGCGAGGGGAGAAAAGATAGCAGGATGGGGGGGTGAAGGTACAGGAGGGTGAGGGGGATACACAGCAGGGCGAGGGGGGAGACAGCAGGACGAGGGGGGAGACAGCAGGGTGAGGGGGAGAGACAGCAGGGTGAGGGGGAGAGACAGCAGGGTGAGGGGGGAGACAGCAGGGTGAGGAGGGAGACAGCAGGGTGAGGAGGGAGACAGCAGGGTGAGGAGGGAGAACAGCAGGGTGAGGGGGAGAGACAGCAGGGTGAGGGGCAGATACAGTAGGGTGAGGGGGGTAGACAGCAGGGTGAGGGGGAGAGACAGCAGGGTGGGTGGGGAGAGACAGCAGGGTGAGGGGAAAGAGACAGTAGGGTGAGGGGTAGAGTCAGCAGGGTGGGTGGGGGGAGACAGCAGGGTGGGAGGGGGGAGACAGCAGGGTGAGGGGGAGAGACAGCAGGGTGAGGGGGAGACAGCAGGGTGAGGGGAAAGAGACAGTAGGGTGAGGGGGAGAGACAGCAGGGTGGGTGGGGGGAGACAGCAGGGTGAGGGGTAGAGACAGCAGGGTGAGGGGAAAGAGATAGCAGGGTGAGGGGGAGAGACAGCAGGGTGAGGGGATAGACAGCAGGGTGAGGGGGAGAGAGAAAGTAGAGTGAGGGGGAGAGACAGCAGGGTGAGGGGGAGAGACAGCAGGGTGAGGGGGAGAGACAGCAGGGTGAGGGGGAGAGACAGCAGGGTGAGGGGGAGAGACAGCAGGGTGGGTGGGGGAGAGACAGCAGGGTGAGGGGGAGAGACAGCGGGGTGAGGGGGAGAGACAGCAGAGTGAGGGGGAGAGACAGCAGAGTGAGGGGGAGAGACAGCAGGGTGAGGGGGAGAGATAGCAGGATGAGGGGGGGGAAACAGCAGGGTGAGGGGGAGAGACAGCAGGTTGAGGGGGAGAGACAGCAGGGTGAGGGGGAGAGACAGCAGGGTGAGGGGGGAGACAGCAGGGTGAGGGGGAGAGACAGCAGGGTGAGGGGGGGAGACAGCCGGGTGAGGGGGGGAGACAGCAGGGTTGGGTGGGAGAGAGAGAGCTGGGGGGTGGGGGAGTGAGAGCAGGGTGAGGGTGGAGACAGCAGGGTGAGGGGGAGAGACAGCAGGGTGAGGGGGGAGACAGCAGAGTGAGGGGGAGACAGCAGGGTGAGGATGAGAGACAGCAGGGTGGGTGAGGAGAGACAGCAGGGTGAGGGGGAGAGACAGCAGGGTGAGGATGAGAGACAGCACAGTGGGTGAGGAGAGACAGCAGGGTGAGGGGGAGAGACAGGAGGGTGAGGGGGAGACAGCAGGGTGAGGGGGGGATACAGCAGGGTGAGGGGGGGAGACAGCAGGGTGAGGGGGAGGAGAAAGCAGGGTGAGGGGGTGAGACAGCAGGGTGAGGGGGTGAGACAGCAGGGTGAGGGGGTGGAGACAGCAGGGTGAGGGGGTGGAGACAGCAGGGTGAGGGGGGGAGACAGCAGGGTGAGGGGGGGAGACAGCAGGGTGAGGGGGGAGAGACAGCAGGGTGAGGGGGGGGAGAGACAGCAGGGTGAGGGGGGAGAGACAGCAGGGTGAGCGGGGGGGGGGGACAGCAGGGTGAGGGGGAGAGACAGCAGGGTGAGGGGGAGAGACAGCAGGGTGAGGGGGAGAGACAGCAGGGTGAGGGGGATAGACAGCAGGGTGAGGGGGGGAGACAGCAGGGTGAGGGTGGGAGACAGCAGGGTGAGGGGGGGAGACAGCAGGGTGAGGGGGGGAGACAGCAGGGTGAGGGGGGGGAGACAGCAGGGTGAGGGGGGAGACAGCAGGGTGAGGGGGGGAGACAGCAGGGTGAGGGGGGGAGACAGCAGGGTGAGGGGGGGGAGACAGCAGGGTGAGGGGGGGAGACAGCAGGGTGAGGGGGGGAGACAGCAGGGTGAGGGGGGGGGGACAGCAGGGTGGGGGGGGGAGAGACAGCAGGGTGGGTGGGGGGAGAGACAGCAGGGTGAGGGGGAGAGACAGCAGGGTGGGGGGGGGGACAGCAGGGTGAGGGGGGGGGGGGGAGACAGCAGGGTGGGTGAGGGGGGAGAGCCAGCAGGGTGAGGGGGAGAGACAGCAGGGTGAGGGGGAGAGACAGCAGGGTGAGGGGGGAGACAGTAGGGTGAGGGGGAGAGACAGTAGGGTGAGGGGGAGAGACAGTAGGGTGAGGGGGAAAAGACAGCAGGGCGAGGGGGAGAGACAGCAGGGCGAGGGGGAGAGACAGCAGGGCGAGGGGGAGAGACAGCAGGGCGAGGGGGAGAGACAGCAGGGCGAGGGGGAGAGACAGCAGGGCGAGGGGGAGAGACAGCAGGGTGAGGGGGAGAGACAGCAGGGTAAGGGGGAGACAGCAGGGTGAGGGGGGAAGATAGCAGGGTAGGTGAGGGGGGAAGATAGCGGGGTGGGTGGGGTGGAAGATAGCAGGGTGGGTGGGGGGGAAGATAGCAGGGTGGGTGGGGGGGAAGATAGCAGGGTGGGTGGGGGGGGAGACAGCAGGGTGAGGGGGGAGAGACAGCAGGGTGAGGGGGAGAGACAGCAGGGTGAGGGGGAGAGACAGCAGGGTAAGGGGGAGACAGCAGGGTGAGGGGGGGAAGATAGCAGGGTGGGTGAGGGGGGAAGATAGCAGGGTGGGTGAGGGGGAAGATAGCAGGGTGGGTGGGGGGGAAGATTGCAGGGTGGGTGGGGGGGAAGATTGCAGGGGGGGTGGGGGGGAAGATTGCAGGGTGGGTGGGGGGGAAGATTGCAGGGTGGGTGGGGGGGAAGATTGCAGGGTGGGTGGGGGGGAAGATAGCAGGGTGGGTGGGGGGGAAGATAGCAGGGTGGGTGGGGGGGAAGATAGCAGGGTGGGTGGGGGGGAAGATAGCAGGGTGGGTGGGGGGGAAGATAGCAGGGTGGGTGGGGGGGAAGATAGCAGGGTGGGTGGGGGGGAGACAGCAGGGTGAGGGGGAGAGACAGCAGGGTGAGGGGGAGAGGACAGCAGGGTGAGGGGGAGAGACAGCAGGGTGAGGGGGGAGACAGCAGGGTGGGTGGGGGGAGACAGCAGGGTGAGGGGGGAGAGACAGCAGGGTGAGGGGGAGAGACAGCAGGGTGAGGGGGAGAGACAGCAGGGTGGGTGGGGGTGGGGAGACAGCAGGGTGAGGTGGAGAGACAGCAGGGTGAGAGGGAGACAGCATGGTGAGGGGGAGAGACAGCAGGGTGAGGGGGAGAGACAGCAGGGTGGGTGGGGGGAGAGACAGCAGGGTGGGTGGGGGGAGAGACAGCAGGGTGGGTGGGGGGAGAGACAGCAGGGTGGGTGGGGGGGAGAGACAGCAGGGTGGGTGGGGGGAGAGACAGCAGGGTGAGGGGGAGAGACAGCAGGGTGAGGGGGGGAGACAGCAGGGTGAGGGGGGGAGACAGCAGGGTGGGTGGGGGGGAGAGACAGCAGGGTGGGTGGGGGGGGAGAGACAGCAGGGTGGGTGGGGGGGAGCGACAGCAGGGTGGGTGGGGGGGAGAGACAGCAGGACGAGGGGGAGAGACGGCAGGGCGAGGGGGAGAGACGGCAGGGCGAGGGGGAGAGACGGCAGGGCGAGGGGGAGAGACGGCAGGGGCGAGGGGGGAGACGGCAGGGCGAGGGGGGAGAGACGGCAGGGCGAGGGGGAGAGACGGCAGGGCGAGGGGGAGAGACGGCAGGGCGAGGGGGAGAGACGGCAGGGCGAGGGGGAGAGAGACGGCAGGGCGAGGGGGAGAGACGGCAGGGCGAGGGGGAGAGACGGCAGGGCGAGGGGGAGAGACGGCAGGGCGAGGGGGAGAGACGGCAGGGCGAGGGGGAGAGCCGGCAGGGCGAGGGGGAGAGACGGCAGGGCGAGGGGGAGAGACGGCAGGGCGAGGGGGGAGAGACGGCAGGGCGAGGGGGAGAGACGGCAGGGCGAGGGGGAGAGACGGCAGGGCGAGGGGGAGAGACGGCAGGGCGAGGGGGAGAGACGGCAGGGCGAGGGGGAGAGACGGCAGGGCGAGGGGGAGAGACGGCAGGGCGAGGGGGAGAGACGGCAGGGCGAGGGGGGAGACGGCAGGGCGAGGGGGGAGAGACGGCAGGGCGAGGGGGAGAGACGGCAGGGCGGGGGGGAGAGACGGCAGGGCGAGGGGGAGAGACGGCAGGGCGAGGGGGGAGAGACGGCAGGACGAGGGGGAGAGACGGCAGGGCGAAGGGGAGAGAGACGGCAGGACGAGGGGGAGAGACGGCAGGGCGAGGGGGAGAGACGGCAGGGCGAGGGGGAGAGACGGCAGGGCGAGGGGGAGAGACGGCAGGGCGAGAGGGAGAGACGGCAGGGCCGAGGGGGAGAGACGGCAGGTGTGAGGGGGAGAGACGCAGGGTGGGTGGGGTGGGGGGGAGAGACAGCAGGGTGGGTGGGGTGGGGGGGAGAGACAGCAGGGTGGGTGGGGGGAGAGACAGCAGGGTGGGTGGGGTGGGGGGGAGAGACAGCAGGGTGGGTGGGGGGGGGGAGACAGCAGGGTGAGGGGAGAGACAGCAGGGTGAGGGGGGAGAGACAGCAGGGGTGAGGGGGAGAGACAGCAGGGTGAGGGGGAGAGACAGCAGGGTAAGGGGGAGACAGCAGGGTGAGGGGGGAAGATAGCAGGGTGGGTGAGGGGGGGAAGATAGCAGGGTGGGTGAGGGGGAAGATAGCAGGGTGGGTGGGGGGGAAGATTGCAGGGTGGGTGGGGGGGAAGATTGCAGGGTGGGTGGGGGGGAAGATAGCAGGGTGGGTGGGGGGGAAGATTGCAGGGTGGGTGGGGGGGAAGATTGCAGGGTGGGTGGGGGGGAAGATTGCAGGGTGGGTGGGGGGGAAGATAGCAGGGTGGGTGGGGGGGAAGATAGCAGGGTGGGTGGGGGGGAAGATAGCAGGGTGGGTGGGGGGAGACAGCAGGGTGAGGGGGAGAGACAGCAGGGTGAGGGGGAGAGACAGCAGGGTGAGGGGGGGAGACAGCAGGGTGGGTGGGGGGAGACAGCAGGGTGAGGGGGAGAGACAGCAGGGTGAGGGGGAGAGACAGCAGGGTGAGGGGGAGAGACAGCAGGGTGGGTGGGGGGTGGGGAGACAGCAGGGTGAGGTGGAGAGACAGCAGGGTGAGAGGGAGACAGCATGGTGAGGGGGAGAGACAGCAGGGTGAGGGGGGAGAGACAGCAGGGTGGGTGGGGGGAGAGACAGCAGGGTGGGGGGGGGGAGAGACAGCAGGGTGGGTGGGGGGGAGAGACAGCAGTGTGGGTGGGGGGAGAGACAGCAGGGTGAGGGGAGAGACAGCAGGGTGGGGGGGGGGACAGCAGGGTGAGGGGGGGACAGCAGGGGAGGGGGGAGACAGCAGGGTGAGGGGGGGAGGAAGGGGGGTGGGGGGGAGAGACAGCAGGGTGGGTGGGGGGAGAGACAGAGACAGCAGGGTGGGGGGGGGAGAGACAGCAGGGTGGGGGGGGGAAGACAGCAGGCGAGGGGAGAGACGCAGGGCGAGGGGGAGAGCGGCAGGGCGAGGGGGAGAGCGGCAGGGCGAGGGGGGAGAGACGGCAGGGCGAGGGGGAGAGACGGCAGGGAGGGGGAGAGGACGCAGGGCGAGGGGGAGAGACGGCAGGGCGGGGGAGAGACGGCGGCAGGGGCGAGTGGAGAGACGCAGGCCGGAGGGGGAGAGACGGCAGGGCGAGGGGGAGAGACGGCAGGGGGAGGGGGAGAGACGGCAGGGCGAGGGGGAGAGACGCAGGGGCGGAGGGGGAGAGACGGCAGGGCGAGGGGGAGAGACGGCAGGGCGGGTGGGGGAGAGACGGCAGGGCGAGGGGGAGAGACGGCAGGGCGATGGGGGAGAGACGGCAGGGCGAGGGGGAGAGACGGCAGGGCGAGGGGGAGAGACGGCAGGGCGAAGGGGGAGAGACGGCGAGGGGGAGAGACGGCGAGGGGGAGAGACGGCAGGGCGAGGGGGGAGAGACGGCAGGGCGAGAGGGGGAGAGAGACGGCAGGCGAGGGGGAGAGACGGCAGGGCGAGGGGGAGAGACGGCCAGGGCGAGGGGGAGAGACGGCAGGGCGAGGGGGAGAGACGGCAGGGGAGAGGGGAGAGAGACGGCAGGGCGAGGGGGGAGAGACGGCAGGGCGAGGGGGAGAAGGGACGGCAGGGCGAGGGGGAGAGACGGCAGGGCGAGGGGGAGAGCTGCAGGGCTGAAGGGGGAGAGGACGGCAGGGCGAGGGGGAGAGACGGGCTAGGGCGCGGGGGGAGAGACGGCCAGGGCGAGGGGGAGAGAGGACGGCAGGGCGAGGGGAGAGACGGCAGGGCGAGGGGAGAGACGGCAGGGCTGAGGGGAGAGACGGGCGAGGGCAGAGACGGCAGGACGAGGGAGAGACGGCAGGGTGAGGGGGAGAGAGACAGCAGGGCGAGGGGGGAGACGGCAGCGACGAGGGGAGCGGAGAGGCGACGGCAGGGCGAGGGGGAGAGAGAGACGGCCAGGCGAGGGGGAGAGACGGCAGGGCGAGGGGGAGAGACGGCAGGGCGAAGGGGGAGAGACGGCAGGCGCGAGGGGGAGAGACGGCAGGGCGAGGGGGAGAGACGGCAGGGCGAGGGGGAGAGACGGCAGGACGAGGGGGAGAGACGGCAGGGCGAGGGGGAGAGACGGCAGGGCGAGGGGGAGAGACGGCAGGGCGAGGGGGAGAGACGGCAGGGGTGGGGGGGGAGAGACAGCAGGGTGGGTGGGGTGGGGGGGAGAGACAGCAGGGTGGGTGGGGTGGGGGGGAGAGACAGCAGGGTGGGTGGGGGGGAGACAGCAGGGTGAGGGGGAGAGACAGCAGGGTGAGGGGGAGAGACAGCAGGGTGAGGGGGAGATACAGCAGGGTGGGGGGGGAGATACAGCAGGGTGGGGGGGGAGATACAGCAGGGTGGGGGGGGAGATACAGCAGGGTGGGGGGGAGACAGCAGGGTGAGGGGGGGACAGCAGGGTGGGTGGGGGGGAGAGACAGCAGGGTGAGGGGGAGAGACAGCAGGGTGAGGGGGAGACAGTAGGGTGGGGGGGGGAGACAGCATGGTGAGGGGGAAGAGACAGCAGGGTGGGTGGGGGGGAGAGACAGTAGGGTGAGGGGGAGAGACAGCAGGGTGAGTGGGAGAGAGGAGACAGCAGGGTGAACCATCAGCCATACGTACAACATACGAGCGGGGTGCAGCCTGTCAAACAACGACAGCTGGAGCAGACCAGCAACCATCCAGTATCTTGATCCTGACAGTGTCAGGTAACACGGGCAAATCGGTGGCATGAGCATCATAGCCCTGGTTTTGCTGGCTTCGGAGCTGCTGCATCTTCTGTACCACCGGGAGGTGATCCAGGTTAGGCAAGTGTATGGCAGGAAGTGTCGTCTGCAGGTCCCTGTTCATCAGGAGTCGAGCAGGCGACATGTCGCCCTGTACGCAAGCAGCGCAAGGTAGATATAAGAAGCAGAATTTGCGGCCTTGCATATGAGCTGTTTCACAATGTGCACCCCTTTTACAACCATCCCATTTGACTGCGGATACTGTGGGCTGGAAGTGACATGTTTGAAATGGTATGATTTGGCAAACATAGACCGCTCGTGGCTGTTGAAGCACTCATGACAGTGAGTGGGATACCATGCCAGGAGAACGTCTCCTTACAGGCCTTGATGACGGTCCGAGATATGAGGTCTGAGAGCTTCATGACTTCAGGGTAATTGGAGAAATAGTCAATAATCAACAAGTTGTCATGAAACTTCGCACGAAAGAGGTCGATGCCAACCTTGGACCATGGGGAGGTCTCGATTTCATGCTGCTGGAGCGTCTCCTTGCTCTGCGCTGGCTGGAGGTGTTGACAGGTTGCAGTTAAGGACCACGTTCAAGATTTCCTGGCTAATACGGGGCCAGTAGACAGCCTGCCTGGCTCTGCGTCTGCACTTCTCGACGCCAGGTATCCCTCATGGATTTGGCGGAGCACCAAGCTCTGGAGACTGAGTGGAATGACAATCCGATCCAGCTTGAGGAGGATACCATCAATCACCATCAGGTCGTCCTTTACATTGTAAAATTGAGGGCACTGCCCTTTCTGCCAGCCATTGGCGAGGTGGTGCATGACACGCTGCAAGAGGGGGTCTTTGGCTGTCTCCTCGCGGATACAAACCACCTTCTCATCAGATGCCGGAAGGATGCAAGCGCACAGCTGCATCTGTGATTCAATCTGCCAGATGATTTCCAGCGGTTCACTAGGCAATGTGATGGAGCGGGACAATGCTTCAGCGATGATGAGCTCCTTGCCAGGCGTGTACACTAAGTCAAAGTCGTACCTTCTGAGTTTGAGGAGGATGCGCTGTAACCAAGGCGTCATGCCGTTCAGGTCCTGTGGATAATGTGGACCAGAGGCCTATGATCCGGCTCGACAACGAATGTCGGCAGGCCATAGACATAGTCGTGAAACTGGAGAATGCCAGTAAGAAAACCCAGGCATTCCTTCTCTATTTGTGCATACCTTGTTTCAGTGGGCATCATGGCCCTCGATGCGTAGGCTTCCTGTGCCCAGGATGAAGTGTAATCGCGTTGAAGCAGCAGTGCACCGATGCCATCCTAGCTCGCATTGGTCAAGATCTTCGTCTCCCTGTCTGTGTCGAAAAATGTCAAGATGGGTGCAGTGGTCAGCTTGGCTTTCAGCTCCAACCACTCTGCCTGATGTGCTGCCTTCCACTCAAAGGCAAAGACTTTTTCACCAGGTTTCATAGGGAGGTGATGTGTGAGGCCAGGTTTGGGATGAACTTGCCCAGAAAATTGGCCATGCCCAGGAAGTGCAACACTGCCTTCTTGTCTTCGGGGACCTTCATGGCTTTGATGGTCTTGATCTTGTCTGTGTCCACGCACACACCCTGCTGAGATATTTAGTCACCTAGGAACATGAGTGTCGACATGCCAAAGCAACATTTGGACCTGTTCAGCTTCAGGCCATTAGCATGGACACGGCGGAATACCTGCTGGAGACGGGAAACATGCTCTTCAGGGGTCGTGGACCATATAATGATGTCGCCCACGTACACAGGAAACCCTTCAATGCCCTCCATCATCTGCTCCATGATGCGATGGAAGACCTCCGATGCCGAGGCAATGCCAAATGGCATGCGATTATAGCAGTATCTGCCAATCGATGTGTTGAAGGTGCAGAGCTTTCTGCTGGACTCATCCAGCTGGATTTGCCAAAATCCATGTGATGCATCGAATTCGGTGAAAAAACGAGCGTGTGATATCTCACTGGTGAGTTCCTCCCACCTTGGGACGGGTAGTGTTCACGCATTATATTCTTATTGAGATCCTTGGGATCAAGGCAGATGCGCAGGTCTCCCTAAGGTTTTCTAACACAGACCATCGAGCTGACCCAGTCAGTCGGTTCAGTTACCTTGGAAATGATGCCCTGTTGCTGAAGATCCTCAGCGGAGCCGGGATCTGGCATGGTGCATGGACCACTGGCTTGGCATCAGGTCGTGGCAGAACCTTGTATCGATATGGCAGCGTGCCCCCCTATTGAACACATCTGGATATTGAGCAAGGATGTCGTCAATGCCGGCCTGAAGGTCCACAGAGGAAGATGTCATTGTGTAAACCTGCTGCACGAGGTTCAGCTGCTTGCAGGCTTGCGGGGCAAGGAGGGATGCCTGTCTGGCTTGACTATTTCAAAACGTAACCGCATATGGTTGCTCCGGTTGGAGACGAGTAGATGGCAGGATCCCAGTGCCGTGATGGCATTTCCGTTGTAGTCCAGGAGTCTGCAAGCTGCTGGAAGGACCTTGGGCGGCTTCTTGATGCGTTTGAAATCTGCCTGTGAGAGGAGGTTGGCAGAAGCACCTGTGCCCAGCTTTAAACTGGATGGAGCAGTGGTTGGCCTGCATCACCGCACGCCATTCGTCCACCGAATCCACAGCAAGGATGGCTTGAATTTGTGATGAGTTGGATGTGGCATATTCACATTTGGTAATGATGCCCACACAGAAGGCGGAGTCCAGACAGTCTTCCTCTTCCGTTGTGCTGCCAGGATCAGAATCCTGTAATCGTTGTTGCACACTCTCAACGTGCCGGCGTCGGAATTGGGAGCGCTGGCCCGACTGGTGATGTAGACCTGCGCAAGGCTGCATCGTGTCCAGGCTTTACTCTTGCAGGGCAATGTTTCTTTAAGTGGGTGTGGCCGCAGTCGAGCACATCATGACATCGGTGTCCTGACGCTCCGCGCGTCATTGCACATGCGCAGTGCGGGTTTCGGCGGCGTCGTTATCCCGTTCGCATCGCGCATGCGTGGGGCCCGGGAAAAGCACGCAAAATGGCCACTTTCATCAAAGCTGAGGCGCTGTATCCGGGAGATGGCCTGCACACTCTCTGCCGCGTGGGAGGCACGTTTCTCATTTTCAGCCGACTTGTACTGGGCACAGTGATTTTTGGCGTGCTCATGCACTGTGCATGTTTCAATCACGACTGGCAGGGTCATGTGCTTGATTTTCAGTAGCTGCTCTCTCAGAGGATCAGAGTGAACTCCAAAAACGATTTGGTCTTTGATTATGGAATCAGCAATATCACCAAAGTTGCAGGACAGCGCTAGCAGGCGGAGTTAAGAAGGAGTTGAACGATTCATCTTTACCTTGTAGAGGGAAGGATCGATCACAATATGGTGGAATATAAAATATAGATGGAGGGTGAGAAGGTAAAATCAAACACTAGCGTTTTGTGTTTAAACAAAGGGGATTACAATGGGATGAGAGAAGAGCTAGCTAAGGTAGACTGGGAGCAAAGACTTTACGGTGAAACAGTTGGGAAACAGTGGAGAACCTTCCAAGCAATTTTTCACAGTGCTCAACAAAGGTTTATGCCAACAAAAAGGAAGGACGGTAGAAAGAGGGATATCTAAGGAAATAAGGGAGAGTATCAAATTGAAGGAAAAGGCATACAAAGTGGCAAAGATTAGTGGGAGACTAGAGGACTGGAAAATCTATAGGGGGCAACAGAAAGCTACTAAAAAAGCTATAAAGAAGAGAAAGATAGATTATGAGAGTGAACTTGCTCAGAATATAAAAACAGATAGTAAAGGTTTCTACAAATATATAAAACAAAAAAGAGTGACTAACGTAAATATTGGACCTTTAGAGGATGAGAAGGGAGATTTAATAATGGGAGATGAGGAAATGCCTGAGGAACGGAACAGGTTTTTTGGGTCGGTCTTCACAGTGGAAGACACAAATAACATGCCAATGACTGATGGAAATGAGGCAATGACAGGTGAGGACCTTGAGATGATTGTTATCACTAAGGAGGTAGTGATGGGCAAGCTGATGGAGCTAAAGGTAGACAAGTCTCCTGGCCCTGACGGAGTACTAAAAGAGATGGCTATGGAAATTGCAAATGGTGATAATTTACCAAAATTCACTGGACCCTGGGGTGGTCCCGGCGGATTGGAAATTAGCAAACGTGACACTACTGTTTAAAAACGGGAGATAGAGAAATACAGCACAGAACAGGCCCTTCGGCCCACAATGTTGCGCCGAACTTTTGTCCTAGGTTAATCATAGAATTTTGGACAATTTTTATGGCCAATCCACCCAACCTGCACATCTTTGCACTGTGGGAGGAAACCGGAGTACCCGGAGGAAACCCACGCAGTCACGGGGAGGATGTGCAGATTCCACACAGACAGCGACCCAAGTCGAAATCGAACTTGGGACCCTGGAGCTGTGAAGCAATTGTGCTATCCACAATGCTACCGTGCTAGCCTTAAGAAGTTAACCTACACTCCATTATTCTACCCTAATCCATGTACCTATCCAATAGCCGCTTGAAGGTCCCTAACTTTTCCGACTCAACTACTTCCACAGGCAATGCATTCCATGCCCCCACTACTCTCTGGGTAAAGAACGTACCTCTGACATCCCCTCTATATCTTCCACCATTTATCTTAAATTTATGTCCCCTTGTAATGGTATGTCCCACCCGGGGAAAAAATCTCTGACTGTCTACTCTATCTATTCCCCTAATGATCTTATAAACCTCTATCAAGTCGCCCCTCATCCTTCTCCGTTCTAATGAGAAAAGGCCTAGCACCCTCAACCTTTCCTCGTATGACCTACTCTCCATTCCAGGCAACATCCTGGTAAATCTCCTTTGCACCTTTTCCAAAGCTTCCACATCCTTCCTAAAATGAGGTGACCAGAACTGCACACAGTACTCCAAATGTGGCCTGACCAAGGTTTTGTACATCTGCATCATCACCTCACGGCTCTTAAATTCAATCCCTCTGCTAATGAACGCTAGCACACCATAGGCCGCCTTCACAGCTCTATCCACATGAGTGGCAACTTTCAAAGATCTATGAACATAGACCCCAAGATCTCTCTGCTCCTCCACATTGCCAAGAACCCTACCATTAACCCTGTATTCCGCATTCAAATTTGTCCTTCCAAAATGGACAACCTCACACTTGTCAGGGTTAAACTCCATCTGCCACTTCTCAGCCCAGCTCTGCATTCTATCTATGTCTCTTTGAAGCCGACAACAGCCCTCCTCACTATTCACAACTCCACCAATCTTCGTATCATCTGCAAATTTACTGACCCACCCTTCCAACTCCCTCATCCAAGTCGTTAATGAAAATCACAAACAGCAGAGGACCCAGAACTGATCCCTGCGGTACACCACTGATAACTGGGCTCCAGGCTGAATATTTGCCATCCACCACCACACTCTGTCTTCTATCGGTTAGCCAGTTTGTTATCCAACTGGCCAAATTTCCCACTATCCCATGCCTCCTTACTTTCTGCATAAGTCTACCATGGGGAACCTTATCAAATGCCTTACTAAAATCCATGTACACTACATCCACTGCGTTACCTTCATCCACATGCTTGATCACCTCCTCAAAGAAGTCAATAAGACTTGTAAGGCAAGACCTACCCCTCACAAATCCATGCTGACTATCCCTAATCAAGCAATGCCTTTCCAGATGTTCAGAAATCCTATCCCTCAGTACCCTTTCCATTACTTTGCCTACCACCGAAGTAAGACTAACTGGCCTGTAATTCCCAGGGTTATCCCTATTCCCTTTTTTGAACAGGGGCACGACATTCGCCACTCTCCAATCCTCTGGTACCACCCCTGTTGACAGCGAGGACGAAAAGATCATTGCCAACAGCTCTGCAATTTCATTTCTTGCTTCCCATAGAATCCTTGGATATATCCCGTCAGGCCCAGGGGACTTGTCTATCCTCAAGTTTTTCAAAACGCGCAACACATCTTCCTTCCTGACAAGTATCTCCTCAAGCTTATCAGTCTGCTTCACGCTGTCCTCTCCAACAATATGGCCCATCTCGTTTGTAAATACCGAAGAAAAATACTTGTTCAAGACCTCTCCTATCTCTACAGACTCTATACACAATCTCCCGCTACTGTCCTTAATCGGACCTACCCTCGCTCTAGTCATTCTCATATTTCTCACATATGTGTAAAAGGCCTTGGGGTTTTCCTTGATCCTACCCGCCAAAGATTTTTCATGCCCTCTCTTAGCTCTCCTAATCCCTTTCTTCAGTTCCCTCCTGGCTATCTTGTATCCCTCCAGCGCCCTGTCTGAACCTTGTTTCTTCAGCCTTACATAAGTCTCCTTCTTCCTCTTAACAAGACATTCAACCTCTCTAGTCAACCATGGTTCCCTCACTCGACCATCTCTTCCCTGCCTGACAGGGACATACATATCAAAGACACGCAGTACCTGTTTCTTGAACAAGTTCCACATTTCACTTGTGTCCTTCCCTGACAGCCTATGTTCCCAACTTCTGCACTTCAATTCTTGTCTGACAGCATTGTATTTACCCTTCCCCCAATTATAAACCTTGCCCTGTTGCACGCACCTATCCCTCTCCATAACTAAAGTGAAAGTCACAGAATTGTGGTCACTACCTCCAAAATGCTCCCCCACTAACAAATCTATCACCTGCCCTGGTTCATTACCAAGTACTAAATCCAATATGGCCTCCCCTCTGGTCGAACAATCTACATACTGTGTTAGAAAAACTTCCTGGACACACTGCACAAACACTACCCCATCCAAACTATTTGATCTAAAGAGTTTCCACTCAATGTTTGGGAAGTTGAAGTCACCCATGACTACTACCCTGTGACTTCTGCACCTTTCCAAAATCTGTTTCCCAATCTGTTCCTCCACATCTCTGCTGCTATTGGGGGGCCTATAGAAAACTCCCAACAAGGTGACTGCTCCTTTCCTATTTCTGACTTCAACCCATATTACCGCAGGAGGCAGATCCTCCTCGAACTGCCTGTCTGCAGCTGTTATACCATCTCTAATTAACAATGCCACCCCCCCCCCCCCCCCCACCTCTTTTACCATCCTCCCTAATCTTGTTGAAACATCTATAACCAGGGACCTCCAACAACCATTTCTGCCCCTCTTCTATCCAAGTTTCTGTGATGGCCACCACATCGTAGTCCCAAGTACCGATCCATGCCTTAAGTTCACCCACCTTATTCCTGATGCTTCTTGAATTAAAGTATACACACTTCAACCCATCTCCTTGCCTGCAAGTACTCTCCTTTGTCATTGTTACCTTCCCCACTGCATCACTACATGCTTTGGCGTCCTGACTATCGTCTTCCTTAGTTGCTGGACGACAGATCCGGTTCCCATTCCCCTGCCAAATTAGTTTAAACCCTCCCGAAGAGTACTAGAAAACCTCCCCCCCAGGATATTGGTGCCCCTCTGGTTCAGATGCAACCCGTCCTGCTTGTACAGGTCCCACCTTCCCCAGAATGCGCTCCAATTATCCAAATACCTGAAGCCCTCCCTCCTACACCATTCCTGCAACCACGTGTTCAACTGCACTTTCTCCCTATTCCTAGCCTCGCAATTACGTGGAGGTAGGCAGAAAGCGGATAATTATAGGCTAGTTAGCTTAACTTCGGTTGTAGGGAAGATGCTGGAATCTATCATCAAGGAAGAAGTAGCGAGGCAATTGCATGGAAATTGTCCCATTGGGCAGACGCAGCATGGGTTCATAAAGGCAAGGTCATGCCTAACTAATTTAGTGGAATTTTTTGAGGACATTACCAGTTTGGTAGATCACGGGGAGCCAATGGATGTGGTACATCCGGATTTCTAGAAAGCCTTTGACAAGATGCCGCACAAAAGGTTGCTGCATAAGATAAAGATGCATGGCAAGGGTAAAGTAGTAGCATGGCTAGAGGATTGTTTAATTAATAGAAAGCAAAGAGTGGGGATTAATAGATGTTTCTCTGGTTGGCAATCAGTAGCTAGTGGTGTCCCTCAGGGATCAGTGTTGGGCCCACAATTGTTCACAATTTTCATAGATGATTTGGAGTTGGGGACCAAAGGCAGCGTGTCCAAGTTTGCAGATGACACTAAGATGAGTGGTAAAGCAAAATGTGCAGAGGATCCCGGAAGTCTGCAGAGGGATTTGGATAGGTCAGATGAATGGGCTAGAGTCTGGCAGATGGAATACAAATGTGAGGTTATCCATTTTGGTAGGAATAACAGCAAAAGGGATTATTATTTAAATGATAAAATACTAAAACATGCTGCTGTGCAGAGAGACCTGGATGTGCTAGTCATGAGTCGTAAAAAGTTGGGTTACAGGTGTAACAGGTGATTAAGAAGGCGAATGGAAGTTAGTTCAATCTGATTTATTGAACCAGTAGCACAGTTCTCTATTAGTTCGACTCTCTGCTAACCTGAGTGTGGTTACTCTGTCTGACTGAACCAGACTAGCTCTTAGCCACGTGCTGGAGGTGTGATACTGTACATACACCCCGACTCGCTCTGTAGATGTTCATCAGTGTAAAGAGGCGGAGTGTGAGTGCCTCATGCCTTTTATAGTGAGATACCACCCCCGAGTGTCCTGCCTGCTCATTGGTTATGTCCTGTTCTCTGTGTTCATTAGCTGTCTGTCTGTGCCTATCTGTATATCATTATCTGCATGTCTGCATATCATGACAAGGGGGAAGTACGACAAAGTGAGAGGTGGGTACAGGGCATGAGGGGTGGGTACAGGGCATGAGGGGAGCAGGGGAGCAGGATATCAGTGTGTCAAGGGAAGCTGGTGGGTCGATGGACACAGATGTTCGAGGGACACCTGTCTTTCGGTGTCAGGACATGCAGGATAAAGGTGGAAACGAAAATGCTCTGGCATTAACGCCTGCCAAAACCTATTTTTCCAAAGACTTCTTTCATTCACTGTCACTGAGCTTTTCTCAAACAATTTAAAATCACAATTTAGCAGCACAAAAGGTAATAGCGAATTTAGTTAATAATTCAGCAAATAGATCTTGGGGTCTATGTTCATAGTTCTTTGAAAGTTGCCACTCAAGTGGATAGAGCTGTGAAGAAGGCCTATGGTGTGCTAGCGTTCATTAGCAGAGGGATTGAATTTAAGAGCCGTGAGGTGATGATGCAGCTGTACAAAACCTTGGTCAGGCCACATTTGGAGTACTGTGTGCAGTTCTGGTCACCTCATTTTAGGAAGGATGTGGAAGCTTTGGAAAAGGTGCAAAGGAGATTTACCAGGATGTTGCCTGGAATGGAGAGTAGGTCATACGAGGAAAGGTTGAGGGTGCTAGGCCTTTTCTCATTAGAACGGAGAAGGATGAGGGGCGACTTGATAGAGGTTTATAAGATGATCAGGGGAATAGATAGAGTAGACAGTCAGAGACTTTTTCCCCGGGTGGAACACACCATTACAAGGGGACATAAATTTAAGATAAATGGTGGAAGATATAGAGGGGATGTCAGAGGTAGGTTCTTTACCCAGAGAGTAGTGGGGGCATGGAATGCACTGCCTGTGGTAGTAGTTGAGTCGGAAAAGTTAGGGACCTTCAAGCGGCTATTGGATAGGTACTTGGATTAGGGTAGAATAATGGAGTGTAGGTTAACTTCTTAAGGGCAGCACGGTAGCATTGTGGATAGCACAATTGCTTCACAGCTCCAGGGTCCCAAGTTCGATTTCGACTTGGGTCACTGTCTGTGTGGAGTCTGCACATCCTCCCCGTGACTGCGTGGGTTTCCTCCGGGTACTCCGGTTTCCTCCCACAGTCCAAAGATGTGCAGGTTGGGTGGATTGGCCATGAAAAATTGTCCAAAATTCTATGATTAACCTAGGACAAAAGTTCGGCGCAACATCGTGGGCCGAAGGGCCTGTTCCGTGCTGTATTTCTCTATATCTATATCTGTTGCCAATCCAAATGTCATGATTTACACGGCTGGATCTACAGAAACACCAATTCCTATTGGCAATGCCAAAAGCAAAGATTTTTATGCAAAACATTTGAGTGCATACATTAAAAATATTCTGCGAGTGCATACATTAAAAATATTCTGCAAGTGCAAACATGCAGGCAACAACTTGCACATGCAACACATCTGAAAGAGCTGTTATTTTTGCTGAAATCTTCTTCCAAGATTAGTGTCAAAGCAGCCTGCGCAGGCACAAGGGCACAATTAGTGAAGTGGAAGCAAGATGCCTTTGCCCATCAGATTGGTGACAACAATGATCTTTTGAACTGTGCTTTTATTTCCTCCAGATAAAGTCAGACAATGTATACCAAAGGTTTTATCAGCAAGAAAATTAAAACCTCCAGCAGTTTCTGAATGCTTCTCTCCAATGGATAGGAGGTATTTCATGTTACTTCTAGTCACCCATGAACTGTAGAATTCTGCTGTATTTTTCTCTGCAAACATCTTTATAAACTGGCTTCATTACCAGCTGAGAATGGGATTTGATTAGCAAGTCATTGAACTTTGTGTAAGGAATTTTTCAGCTTGATATTCCCTTTGATTTTGGTTTTCAGAATTGTATATAAATCTAGCTGGAGGTTACGGATGAGCTTATGCCGTCCGTTATTTAATTAAGCGATAAACCATTCGTGCAAGGGAGTATACAAAGAAATCAGCCTCAAGCAACTATGGCGAAAAAAAAATCTGCCCGTTTTCAGGGACTTTATTTTCTCAATGTCATGATTCACTAGCTCAAAACAAAAACAGACAAAATTGTATGAATCACAGAACTTGAAAAAAAAAGTCAATTCAACTACCTTAACAACTTTAACAGGATCACAAATTCCCATAACGAAACAGCAAGCACAAACATGACCTGGAGTAACATTCAGTCAGGGCAATGATGTTTGCTGTATTGTACATATCTGACAATTCCAGATTATCTGAAATAAGATGGAAAAAGTGTGATTTTACGAATTATTTCGCACTGGTTATTTTTTTTTAAATGAAGCACCTTACCATTGTTACTTTGTTAATTGTCTACATGCCCAGATGCAACCAGGGATCAAACAGCTTTAAATAACCTAAGCTCCAAAAAGGTTATATCGTTTTTTGAACAGTGGGTGTATTTTGTTTTCCTGACTTTTCACTTTTTTTGTTCATTTCTAAATCACACAAAAAATTAGAGGCAACAATAAACATTCCCAAGTCCCTCTATTTGGTATTATCTTCAACCCATTGAAGGAATAAAAACACAAAGTTGTCACACATAGTTAAGCAAGTGCTGCTTATGCTGTAGCCAGCAACAAAATAACTTGGGAGGACGGGTACCAGTAAGTGCCTCAGGGGTTAACGTGACACGACTGTCAAAAAAGTACATGTTGATATAATTACTGCAAGGCTGGGAAATGGGTACATATTCTGTCAATTACAACGATACAGTATCAAAATTTACACCTCGCTGTCTTCATCCTAGCATATTATCATAATTAAAAATCTGTGCCATTGGAATATTTAAACCAGTTTATGGTTATTAAAATTTACCTAGCTTGAGAAATATAAAAATGATATCATTTGTTCTTTGCCACACTGCAAAAGCAAACATTTGAAATAATTCTATCATAACAGATATTGATAAAGGTGTGGAAATCTTTAAAATTGTAAACAGTTGAAAGATTCCCAAGTTCATAAGGTATAGGAGCAGAATTAGGCCATTCGGCCCATCGGGTCTGCTCCACTATTCTATCATGGCTGATATGTTCCTCAACGCCTACCTACACTGTTACACACTGTCACAATATACACACAGTTATATGATGGTGCACAGACAGGCAGATTGACACACAGGATGACCAGTGAACACACAGAACACAGCAGCCAATCACCAGACAGGACATGACCACTATAAAGCCAGAGGGCACTAGTTTTCCCGCTCTCTTGGGATCCAGCCTCTGAGACAGTCAGAGCCCGTGAGCAACAACTAGAACATACACCATGTGGTAGTAAGATAGTTTAGTCAGGTTAGCCTCAGGTCTCCAGTCAAGTCAGCATTGTGTCAACCCACAGTTAAAGTATGTATGATAGCTAAGAGTTCAATAAAATCGAGTTGCATTTCTTCAAGTGTTGGAAGCCTGTCTCGCTCACTGCTACAGTAAACGCAGTCCTCGCAGACCCAGCTTACCCAACACACCACAGACCAAGAGCTGGATTGCAAAATCAGCCAGAGCATCTCCTTCCTAGAATACATGACCTAGGAGCGGGAGTAGGCAATTCAGCCTCCCAAGCCTAACAGCTTCAATGCGATCATGGCTGATCCGACCCTGGCCTCAATTCCACCATCCTATCTGTTCTCCATAACCCTTCACCCCATTACCAATTCAAAATTGGTCTATGAGCCGATTCTTTGAAGGAGTAGAAGATGTGTGTGAGCGTTGCCGGGGGGGGGGGGGGGGCTAATGACATTCATATGTTTTGGTCCTGTCCAAAGCTAGAAGAGTACTGGGAGGAGGTTTTTAGGGTAATTTCCAAGGTGGTGCACGTGAAACTGGACCCGGGTCCCCAGAAGGCCACATTCGGGGTGTCGGACCAGCCAGGGTTGGAAACGGGTGCGGAGGCAGATATCGTAGCCTTCGCCTCATTGATCGCCCGAAGGCGGATCCTGCTGGGATGGAGAGCAGCCTCTCCATCCTGTGCCCTGACGTGGCGGGGGGACCTGTTGGAATACTTGACCCTTGAGAAGGTTATGTTTGAACTGAGGGGAAGGACGGAGGGGTTCTAAAAGTCATGGACATTATTCATTATGCCCTTTCAAGAACTGGATAACTTCGAACATTAGTTGGGGGGGTGGGGGGGGGGGGGGGGGGGGGGGGGAAGAGGGTGGGAGGGAGGAGGGCTGTGTGTATTAAGGGTGACAATGGGTAATCCCTGATTCCTTTTTGTCATTTGTTTATGTAAACATGCGGGCTGAAGTTTGGGGATTGGTGGGAGGATGGGATCGTTGTTATTGTTATGGGGATTGACATATTTGTTGTCAAAAAAATATATATTTTTAAGTTGGTCTAACTCCTCCTTGAATTTACTCACTGTCCCAGCATCCACTGCACACTGGGCAGCAAATTCCACAGATTCACAACCCTTTGGGAGAAGTAATTTTTCCTCAAATCTGTTTTAAATTTGCTACCTATTCTAAAATTATGACATCTCATTTTAGAATGCCCCACAAGTAAAACATCAGTTCCACGTCTCTTTTACCCATACCCTTTAGCATCTTGTATACCTCAATTAGATCTTGCCTCCTCCTAAACTGGTCAATCTCTCATGAGATAAACACCTCATCTCTGGAATCAATGTAGTGAACCTCCTCTGAACTCCAATGCCAGTACATCTTTCCTCAAAGTTATACAAATTAAATTAATTTTAAAACATTCAACCCTTATTTACAAAAATACAGCAGAATTTATTAGGAGCTGGTGGCAGCCACTTGGCCCCTCAAGCCTGCTCCACCATTCAACAAATCATGGCTGATCCGATTGAATCCTTAACCTCCCATTCCTGCCTACCACAGATGATCATTCACTCCCTTGTTCATAAAGAATCTATCCAGCTTTGCCTCAAAAACATTCAAAGATTCTGTTTAAGGCATGAGCAGTTTGGCCATGTTAATGGCACAAGTGCTTTTGATATGTTGAGGAGCCTAGCAACACTGCAAACAGATGTTTACTGAAAGCAAGCAGGTAACAATGGGGAATAAGAAAAAGGATTTGAATAAGGAGACAAGGTGTGAACTTTGCATTTACATTCTAAAAGGTAGACTCACCAAATGAAATAAATTAATTTGGACTTCTGAAGAGGTTAGTTCAGATGAGGAAAGATCAAAAGGTAAAAACTGTATATCAGAAGCATACGACTGCACTGGTAGCTGTTTGAGACCTCAGCCAACAGCAGGAATAGCTGTGTTTCAACTCCCAGAAAGCTGTGTTGCCTTGAAAAAAAGTTATTTTGTTCTACCTCAGAAGTAACCTCAGAGATATAAATGCCTGACATGGTAACTGTTACTGGAATTTGTTTATAGTTTTATCAACCTATAAGAAGTTGTGGAAGTTTGGGAAAAATTAGCTCTGAAGGTAGAGAAATATAAGTGTTTGAATTTGGGTAAAGTTGGGATGCTGTGTTTAGCCATTGTTTTAGTTAAGTCTACTTCTAGTAACCATCACAAAAGGTCTGGGGCATCATTCTCAGGTTTCCGAATCTTTCCTTGCTGCATATCAAATTTTAAAATATGGTTGAGGGCAGTTGTTTCTCATTTCCCATTTGGGATTTGAGATGTGTACTATTAGTCATGTTAACATTTTTTTAAAAATGTGTCAAACCGATAGAAATCATTTTTCACTTTGAATTCTAACTTGTGAGATCATTGGCTCGATCTTTGTCAATGGTGATGTTACAGCTAAAAATTCAACATGATTGTAAAACCACTACTGATATACCACCACTGAGAAATAGGTACATTTTTACTGATATAATTTCATTCACATTTCAGGGCTGGTTTCCTGCTTTATTAGTATGGCCAGTATGGAATTCACCAAACCGGAGAGAGGACAATGTGACATTGGAGCACTGCTGAAAGGACCAAGGCAGCCATTTTGTACCTATTATAAAGTGGTTTCCTGTCTGAGCTTAATGTTTCTACGGGGCATTGAACCCACAAATTAAAAGTAATTCAGTTAAGATATTTCAGAAAAAATGATCCAACCTGTTTGCCTCAAGGGAAGGCAGCTGTCAAAGAGCATGACAGAGAAAGAAGTGACTTTTGATGTGTTGGGTGCTCTGGATCCGTGGAACACAAACAGGCCACCAACACTTAAAATAGTACAACACTATTTCATTAAACTATAAACTGTCGAACATACTCTTACTGTGGGTTAACACGATGTTAGATTAACTAAAGACCTGTGCCTATCCTAACCAGTCTAATCACTCAGCACATGGTGAGGATCTGTGCTGTAAACTGTAAGCTCTTGTACTTCTGAAAGGCTGCATCCCGAATGAGCGGGAAAACTGATGCCCTCTATCTTTACAGTGAGTGTGCTCTAACTGGTGATTGGCTGCAGAGTTATGCATGTTGATTGGTCTTACTGTATGTCCATCGGTGTGTGTGTCTGCACCATGATATACTGGTGTATATTATGACAACTTTGACAGTAACTATTATTCCAGCAACCTCCACATATTAACTGAACGTCAAAAAATGTCTACTAACCTTTGCAGGTAACCAAGGTGATTTTTGGCAGTCACAGCAATGCACTGGAATAAGCATCTTTTTTCAGTTCCAGTCACTGATTTTGCAGTGCACACTGCAACTTGAAGAAAAGATCAGGAATGGGTGATTCAGCCCTTGAGCCTCCACCACAATACCCTTCACACCAAATTTCTTCCGAAAGTCTCCCATTACTCAGCCAAATAAATAGGGTCACATTAAAAGGCTTGAAAGTTATTTCATTGCCAATAACTGTTCATTTGTGCTGGAGCCTGGATTGCTTTCATGTGATGGCGCACAGGATGCCTTAAATCTCAAATTTATTTTTTATAGGACTATGCTCCATAACCAAAGATGAGAAAACATAATCTCAGTGGCCCAAAGTTCCTACTACAAATCCAACTTCCAACCATCATAGAATTTCCCACAATTATAGAAAAATTAGGAAACTAATTAAAGCCACAAAACAATTGTCAAAAGGGTTGGCATGCAGCTCTAAAGAAGAAGGAACAATGTCAAATGTATTTCCAATTAAATGTTTCTGTCACTGACAACTACAAGCAAAATGATTTGGATTAGGTGTGTAGAAAAGCAAAACGATTCCCACAGGGGTGCCTTAATGGTTGTAAAGTTTCTCGATTGAGGTTTGTTGCTAATTCCTACAGTGATTCTCATGTATGGGAAATGTTAATACGCCTGTTGGGTAAACACAGGCATAATTAACATGGCTTAGTAGTTGAGCTGACAGAAACATATCAATAGGTTAAGCTCATAACTTCAAAACATAATCTTTATCTTTGATATCTGGGTGTTGCACATATTCACAACCACCACTCTGGTGTAACCCTGAAGTATACTTAAACATATTTTTATTCAGTCTGATGAATATCCTTCATATTCGACATATTGCCAGTGTGGTGATAATTAGAAGCAGGTTGAAATAAGTCAATAATTTCAGCGAAATAGCAAGGACATTCAAGGATCCTTCTGAAAAGCAACCAATACTAAGCCAGGTGGACTAAGGTTGAAGACATTTACACATAGCTAGAGGTGTGGATAAATGAGATTCTACAAAAATGTTCCTGCTTTATTTGGTAGAGCATAGTTGGCAACGGTTAAACTCAACTGGGGAGCAGTAAATCAACTAGTGGATTCAAGGAACAATCTGCAACAATTTTGGGAAAAGTAAGAAAAGGTGTTTGAAGATTCACTCGGCTCAATAATTGGAGTTGAACTGCAACTGAAGATCATCAAAATGCCTCAAAGCTAGAATCGTATCATACGTCATCAGGCCAAAAGTCACAGAAGAACTAGAAAACCGAGTCCAAACAGGAGTCACTGAACCAGTTGCTCACTGTCATTGGACAACTGTAGTTCCTGTATTGAAATGTGATGGCTCAGCGAGATGGCTCAGCAAGAATATGTGGAGATTTTAAAAATCTATTAACGGTATGTGGAGCGCAGATCACTATCCACTCTCACTGATCCAAGATTTGTTTTCTGGACTCCCCGAAGGATAGAAATTCAGTATAATTGACCTTTCACAGGCATTTTTAAAAATGAATAGGGCTGCAAGATCATAGCCACTACTCACTATTGCAATGCGTGAAGGCCCATTTCATTATAAACGACTTGTTTTAGGAATAACATCTGCTCCTGCTCTTTTTCAGCAGTCCATAGACCAAATTCTGAATGGGATAAATGGGGTGCACAGTTATTGAGATGACTCTCTCATTCAAGTGAACATGAGCATTTGAAGAACTTGGAAGCTATTCTAAAATGTCTACAAAACCATAATCGCAGAATTAAAAATGAAAGTGCGACTTTTTAAAGTCATCCATAAATTACCTGGGGTCATGTTATCGATAAAGATAGCTTGCATAAGGAGTTGAAGAAGGTGACAGCAATCTCAGCACCATGGCCTCAAAATATGACACAACTTAGGTTGCTTTTAGGATTGACCAATTATTTTGGCAAATTTGTGCCGAATTTAGCAGCATGATCGAAGAACTTTATACACATCATCTGCCAAACAGGTATGGTATAGGTCAGAAGAATACAGAATGCAAACAAGGTAAAAGATGCCTCAAAGAAGTTAGAAGTGTCGGTTCACTGCCTTCCCAAGCTAAAGTTATAATTTGCTTGCAATGCATCGCCCTCTGGGTTGGTGCAGTTGTCTTGCCTATAATGTCTTATGGATCACCAAGCCTTGACAACAACCTTTGGGCCTTTTAAAGGTTTTCCTTCCTTAGCAGCTAGTAGGTTACAAAGGTTGTCATTGATATTATCGGCAAACATGTACGATATACAATAGTCCAAGTCAGAACAACATGCAAATGTTGCCATTACAAATGAAGAATATTTCATCAACATATTTCTCACTTGTGGATAATGTACCTGTGACTTCATCTCAAGTACAGAGATACACAAGAACCGATCCAAACATGTGGAAAGTTATGGACATGGTCCAAAAAGGAATAATGTCAGATGTTCATCATAAAAATTCATCGTTCAAGCCCTACATCACACAAAAACTTGAGTTGACTGTCCAGAATGGAGTTTTATTATGGGGACTGCAAGTGATTATTCCTTGTGCAATAAAATCCTCGACCAACTGCATGAGGGACATCCTGGTGTGATGAGGATGAAGGAAGTGGCCCGCAATTATTTTTACTGGCCAGGATTAGATGCTCAAATTAAAGAGGAAGTGGCGAAATGTCAGTTCTATAAAACAATCCACCACGGCAACTATGACACCAGTGGGAATGGCCGACACAGCCATGGCACAGAATACACATCGACTACTCTAGTCCAGTGGGGGGGTCACATATTCCTAGTGGTTGTGGATGCACACCCTAAATGGCCACAAGTCATGATCATGAAATCTACAATGACAGACCAAACCACTGAGAAGCTAGATGAAATATTTGCAAGATTTGCAACACCGGAGCACGTCATAAGTGACAATGGCACTCAGTTCACTTGTAATGAGTTTGAAGACTACCCGAAGGGAAACGGTATACAGCACAAAGTCATCTCCATACCATTCTGCATCAAATGGATTGAACGAACATTTCAATCACTGAAACATTCCATAAAGGCAGCAATGGGTCACACAAAAGGTTGCTGCATAAGATAAAGATGCATGGCATTAAGGGTAAAGTAGTAGCATGGCTAGAGGATTGGTTAATTAATAGAAAGCAAAGAGTGGGGATTAATGGGTGTTTCTCTCGTTGGCAATCAGTAGCTAGTGGTGTCCCTCAGGGATCAGTGTTGGGCCCACAATTGTTTACAATTTACTTAGATGATTTGGAGTTGGGGACCAAAGGCAAAGTGCCCCAGTTTGCAGATGACACTAAGATGAATGGTAAAGCAAAAAGTGTACAGGATACTGGAAGTCTGCAGAGGGATTTGGATAGGTTAAGTGAATGGGCTAGGGTCTGGCAGATGAAATACAATATTGACAAATGTGAGGTTATCCATTTTGGTAGGAATAACAGCAATAGGGATTATTAGTTAAATGATAAAATATTAAAACATGCTGCTGTGCAGAGAGACGTGGGTGTGCTCGTGCATGAGTCGCAGAAAGTTGGTTTATAGGTGCAACAGGTGATGAAGAAGGCAAATGGAATTTTGTCCTTCATTGCTAGAGGGATGGAGTTTAAGACTAGGGAGGTTATTCTGCAATTGTACAAGTTGTTAGTGAGGCCACACCTGGTGCATTGTGTTCAGTTTTGGTCTCCTTATCTGAGAAAGGACATACTGGCGCTGGAGGGTGTGCAGAGGAGATTCACTAGGTTAATCCCAGAGCTGAAGGGGATGGATTACGAGGAGAGGTTGAGTAGACTGGGACTGTACTCGTTGGAATTTAGAAGCATGAGGTGGGATCTTATAGAAACATGTAAAATTATGAAGGGAATAGATAGGATAGATGTGGGCAGGTTGTTTCCACTGGCGGGTGAAAGCAGAACTCATGGGCATAGCCTCAAAATAAGGGGAAGTAGATTTAGGACTGAGTTTAGGAGGAACTTCTTCACCCAAAGGCTTGTGAATCTATGGAATTTCTTGCCCAGTGAAGCAGTTGAGGCTCCTTCATTAAATGGTTTTAAGATAAAGATAGATAGTTTTTTGAAGAATAAAGGGATTAAGGGTTATGGGGTTCGGGCCGGAAAGAGGAGCTGAGTCCACAAAAGATCAGCCATGATCTCATGGAATGGTGGAGCAGGCTCGAGGGGCCAGATTGCCAACTCCTGCTCCTAGTTCTTACGTTCTTATGCTCTAAAGGACCAATGTTAACCCTAACCATTCTTTTCCATTTTATATATTTGTAGAAACTTTGCTATCTGTTTTTATATTTTGAGCTGGTTTACTCTCATAATATATCCTACTTTACTTTTTTGCTTTTCTCCGTGGCTTTCTGTTGTTTTAAATGTTATAATTCTCCTCCTTTTCCACATTTTCATCAAATTTACACCCATCAACAAATAATCAACAATAACAAATACAATGGCAATCCCCTGGCCAACAATACCTTTACCCCACCCCCCCCCCAACATTTGAAATACAAAACACAAAAGAAAAAGAATCAGGAATCGACCCATCAACCCATACATAATCACCAATAACCTATGCATACCAACCACCCCCCACCCCACCCCCACCCCCACAATGTTCAATGTCATTCAATTCTTGAAAATGCATGATGAACAATACCCATGAGTTGTAGAACACTTCCATCCTTTCCCTTGTCTCGGGCCTCACTGTCCCGAGCGGTAAGAATTCCAGCAAGTCATCCCGCCACACTAAGGCACAGGACGGAGAAGCTGACCTCCACCCCAACAGTACCCACCTTCGGACGTTCAGCAAGATGAAGGCTAAGACATCTGCCTCCACACTCGCTTCCAACCCGGCTGTTCGCACACGCCAAATATAGCTTTTAGGAAACCCAGTTCAAGTCTCACGTGCACCACCTTCGAGATTACCCCGAAGACCTCCCTCCAATAACACTCCAGTTTTGGACAGGACCAAAACATATAAACGTGACTTGCGCCCCCCCCCCCCCCCTCCCCCAACAATGTTCACAAACATCCTCCACCCCCTCATCCTTGTGAGGTCCACCTATACACCACCTTCAACTGTATCAGCCCCAACCTTGCGCACAAAGTTGAGGTATTTCACCTTCCGGGAGCACCTCACACCACAAGCTCTCCTCCATACCCTCCCCCAACGCCTTATTCTCCCCCAGAATCACCCCATAAATCACCGACACCACCCCCTTCTCCATTCCCCCTGTCGTCAGTACCTCTTCCAACAGTTTGAGGGCCGGCGCCACCGGAAAGTTCTGCACCTGCTTCCAAGCAATATCTCGGACCTGTATATAACTAAGCATCTCCCCCTACCCCAACCCATATTTCTCCCCAGCTCCTCCAGCCTGGCAAACCAGCCCCCCAGAAACAAAGCCTTTAATACCCTAACTCCCATCTCCGAAACTCCTATCCCATTTCCCTGGCTCGGATCTCGGCATTGCCCTTGACCCCACCCAGAGGCTAAGATGATCAATTCCCAATGCTGAATCCTGACCGATGCAATCAGTGGAATAGCCTTGTCCTCCTTGAAAAGACCCAACAGTCTTGTTGTGGTCCGTTACAAAAGTAAAATGCCTTCCACAGAAATACTGCCGGAATTTTCTCACTCATACACCGTACACAACAGATAATCCTTCTCCTTCTATCAACAAATAAACTTTCTCAGCTTCTGAAAGGGTTCTTGACACGTATGCAATAAGCCCCTCAGACCCATCATCCATTCTGTGAGATATAACTGCCCCAATGCTTTATGGGGAGGCACCACATGTTAGCACCAACTTGACAGATCAAAATGTACCAGTAGGCAACATGAATGTAATAGTTGCTTATTAAATGCTTCTCTCTGTGGGATTTTCCAGAACCATCTTTGGTGTTTCTTCAGTGACACATGGAAAGGAGCCAATAGTGTTGTCAGATTTGGAAGGAAACACCCATAATAATTAACCATTCCCAGGAATGATTTAAGCTCCAAGGTAGGAGCCAGACTGGATGCAGATCTTGTAGTCAGTGCACACAGTAGCCACTGTACGTTGCTGTTGGAGTTGGTAATGTTTTAAGTTGGTGGCTGGGTAATAATCAAGTGGCTGCTTTGTCCTGGATGGTGTAGAGCTTCTTCAGTGTTGTTGAAGCTGCACGCATCTGGTTAAGTGGGGAGTACTCCATCACACTTGGCCTTGAAGAGTCTTTGGAGGCTTTGGAGAGTCAAGAGGTTAATTACACACCACAGAATTCCCAACCTGCTCTTGCAGCTACGGTATTTATATGGCTAGTCCATTTGAGTTTCGGGCCAATGGTAACCCAAGCATACCACAATACAGAAATTGCAAGTAGCATTTAAGGTGTTCAAGGCACTTTATGGAAGTAAAATAAAAATAGTGATAGATGCCAAGGCAGGGTGCAAGAATTAGGATAGATTGCTGAAATCTTTATCAAAAAGGAAGGTTTAAAGAAGATTTTGGAAAGGTGAAGAACATGTAGGAGATTAGGAAGAGAGTTCAATAAGGTAAATTTGATGCACGTGGAGGCTCTGCCACCAATGATAATAGTAATTGTTGTACAGTGGGCACGAGTCAGAGGATCGAGCGGGTGGTGGTGAAGGGAACGCTTGGAATAGGGCAGGGAACAGTGATGGAGGGATACTAACAGGCCAGAAAGCTAGCCAAAGAAAGATGGATAGAAGGTTAGAAAATAGGAGCAGTAGCCGATTCAGCCCTTCTATCGTGCCTGATTCTCTATCTCAACACCATACTTCCACCCTCTTCCTCTACTCCCTGACACCTTTTAGAGTCTAGAAATCGATTTTTTTCCTTCTTAAATATATCCAGTGACTTGACCTCCACCACCTTCTGTGGTAGAGAATTCCACCGTTCACCACCCTCTGAATGGAGGCATTTCTCCTCATCTCAGTCTTAAATGGCCTACCCCATATCATGAGGCTGTGACCTCTTGTTCTAGAAACTGCAGTCAGAGGAAACAACATCACTGCATCCAGTCTGTCCAGCCCTGTCAAGTTTTTATATGTTTCTATCAGATTCCTTCTCATTCTTCCAAATTCCAGTGAATACAGGCCCAGTCGGCCCAATATCTCCTCATACGCCAACCCTGCCAGCCAAGAAATCAGTCTGATGAACATTTTTTGCAGCTCTCTATGGCAAGTATATTCTTTCTTAGATAAGGAGACCAAAATGCCACACAATACTCCATGTGTGGTCTCAACAAGGCCCTGTACAGGTGCAGTAAGACACCCTAGCTCCTGTATTGAAATCCTCTTGCAATGAAGGCCAGCGTGCAATTTGCTTTCCCAGTTGCTTGCTGTACCTGCTCTCAATGACTGGTGTACAAGGTCACCAAGGTACCCTTTGTACATCAACGTTTCTCAATCTATTACCATTTAAATAAACTCTGCTATTCTGTTTCTTTGTCCAAAGTGGAAAGCTTCACATTTATCCACATTATGCATGATCTGCCATCAATTTTATCACTCATTCAACATGTCTGAATCACCTTGAAGTCTCTTAACATCCTCCTCATTACTCAAATTCCCATCACGTTTTGTGTCAGCAACTTGGAAATATTACTTTTGGTTTCCTCATCCACATCATTGATGTATATTGTGAACACCTGAAGCCCAAGCACTGATCCTCGATGAGTGAGCAGGATTTAACGAAGAATAAGATGTGAGTACTTTAATTTTGAATGAGTTGGAGTTTAAGAAGGAGGGGGTGGGAAGCTAGCAAGGAGAACGTTAGGGAAACCAGCTGGGATAGAATCAGAGTGGGATATTGGCAGGAAAGTGTTTCGACCCACTGACTTCAGTCTAGGACACAATTTTTTTGAATAAGGTTCATTTAATTATCTTTGGCAGGTTGCCGTCAGAGCCAAGTCTTTGCCATGGAATCTACTTTGCATGGCTCTGCCAGCCTCAGATGACTCAGTGGATTAAATAGGTGGGAAGTAAGCATTGTTTGACCACTACAATAAACCAGGACATTATATTTTCTGATGCTCAGTTGAAGAATTTTTTGATTCGTTTCCAAATCAAGCAGCCCCAATTGCAATTAACGTCAATGGAGAAGTGGGGGAAAACTCTCCACTGATTGGAGTCACAGCTAGCACAAAGGATAATTGTTGCCATTGTTGGGAAATCAAGCATTTTAGTTGCGGGACATCACTGAAGGTGTAACTCAGGGTTGTGTCCTCGGCCCAACCATTTTCAGCTGGTTCATTATGACCTTAATTTCAGAAGTGGGAATGTTCGCTGACGATGTAAATGCTCAGCACTATTTGCGATTCCTCAGATACTGAGCAGTCCATGTCCAAATGCAGCAAGACCTGGACAATATTCAGGCTTGGGATGACAAGTAATATTTGTGCCCCCCACTACCAGGCAATGACCATCTCCAACAAGAGAATGTGTCCATGGGCAGGCGGTGGAGGGATCACCATTGGCCAGAACCAGAACCTGAATTAGACTAGCCATATAAGTACAGTGGCTACAAGAGCAGGTCAGAGGTTAGGAATCCTGCAGCGAGTAATTCACCTCCTGACTCCCCAAAGCCTGTCTACAATCTCAGGAATGTGATGGAATACTCTCCACCTGCTTGATGAGCATAGCTCCAACAACATTCAAGAATATCCAGGATAAAGCAGCCCACTTTATTGGCACCCGATCCGCAAAGATTCATTTGCTCCACCATCAACGCACAGTGGCAGCAATGTGTACCATCTACAAAATGCACTGCATCAATTCACCAAGGATGCTAAGGTACACCTTCCAAACCCACAACCTCCACCATCCAGGAGGACAAGGGCAGCAGATATATGGGAACACCACCAGCTGTAAGTTTCCCCTCAGGCCACTCACCATCCTGACTTGGAAATATATCGTCATGCCTTCACTGTCGCTGGGTCAAAATCATGAAACTCCCTCCCCAGCAGTGTGTGGGTGTACCTACACCATATGGACTGCTGTGGTTCAAGAAGACAGCTCACTACTATCTTCTCAAGGGCAATTAGTGATGGGCAATAAAAGTGGGCCTAGCCAGGGAAGCCTATAACCTACAAATGCATTTTAAAAAAAGCACTGCATGGGAACACTGCCGCCTGCAAGTTCTCCTTCCAAGTCACCACCACCTTCCCATGGGCAGTTAGAAATGGACAATAAATGCTGGGCCTTGCCAGCATTGCAAACATCCCATAAAAAATGAAAAAAGCAGAGGTGCTCATTCGCCTGAGAGAGCTAACAAAGGAGGAATGCACATTTATAGAAGCTGTCCATTGCCCGTGGCTTATGTCACCAATGAGTAAATTGTTGTGAGATAGGAGTCTGCACGTCCTCCCCGTGTGCGCGTGGGTTTCCTCCGGGTGCTCCGGTTTCCTCCCACAGTCCAAAGATGTGCGGGTTAGGTGGATTGGCCATGCTAAATTGCCCGTAGTGTAAGGTTAAGGGGGGGATTGTTGGGTTACGGGTATACGGGTTACGTGGGTTTAAGTGGGGTGATCATTGTTCGGCACAACATTGAGGGCCGAAGGGCCTGTTCTGTGCTGTACTGTTCTATGTTCTATGTTCTATAGGGACAAGGCTATATACTGAATATTCATCTATCATTAAGCCACTATTCACAGCACAGACCCTGGAAGAATTGTCAGAACCATAGTACTATTTCTCCATAAGCAGTTGTGAATATTGCAAAAAGGTGAACAACACTTAATTGATTTTTGTCTTGTTGGTTAATCATTTTCAGGAATTGGATTTTATTTTACATATAATTGCACCTTTCAGTAAAGAATCAGAACCACAATTTCATAACCTGACAGCCAAAAAAAATGTAACAAGTTCACACAACATTTTAAGGACACTTAAAGCCTCATTACACCTGAGGAGAGTGATGATGCTTACTAAAAATGTCTTAACTACTCTTTAAAAAATGCTTCTTTGAGTGGACATTTCTTAGTTTCTCTAATTTCTCACTTACATTTCCTTTAGCCCTGATCACACCAGAATCAGAACTCATTTGCTGCAAACACCAGAATCCAATCTCCAATTCTGGTTCCTTCACTGGTTTTCAATATTTCAACTTAGCCCTGACTGCATCACACAGTTAACCACATTTAGTTTGACTGGTTATGCTATGTAAATTCAAATATATCGGGATCACTCAAACGTGGAAACATTCTCTTAGAACAAGAAAGATTAATCTGCGGTGAAGTATGCCTAAAATAGCCACATAAATTTCTCAGTTACCACAGAAATTCAAACTGCTTTCATGTAGGGTGTCCTGTCAACTCAAGACAATCCTGGGTGAGATGGGTCATGCTCGGTCCATGGTACATAGGCAAAGATTGGCTAATTTGGAATGCGCCTCTTTAGCATTCACCTTATTCTGGCAAGTCTTGAAAAATCATCGCTCATGGAGTGTGCCTCTGGTCACAGATTCAGTCACATAACCAATTCACAGCATACTTTTAACATTACAAATCTAACTGTTAGTCCCTTAACAAATTTCATCTGTTCCAGTGAAGCATTCCCATAAATTAAACCTCACACAGAAAAGTTGGTTCACTGGGATGTCCTGGGGCCCAGAGAACCTCAAAATGGTTTCTTTAAAGCTGTCTGCCCATTGGTCATATGTGAAAGGGGAAGTGGGGTGAGGAGAATATTTTGTTTATTTAACAGTCAGCAGTAACAAAGATTTGAAAATCAACAACGTAACATTCCACATATCACACTAATGGCAGCACGGTAGTACAGTGGTTAGCATTGTCATTTCGCAGCTCAAGAGTTCCAGCCTCGATTCCCGGCTTGGATCACTGTCTGTGTGGAGTCTGCACGTTCTCCCCATGTCTGTGTGGGTTTCCTCCGGGTACTCCGGTTTCCTCCAATAAGTCCTGAAAGACGTGCTGTTAGGTGGATTGGCCATGCTAAATTTCCTTTAGTGTCCAAAAAGGTTAGGAGGGGTTACTGGGTTACAGGGATACAGTGGAGGTGTGGGCTTGGGTAGTGTGCTCTTTCCAAGGGCCAGTGCGGACCCGATGGGCTGAATGGCCTCCTTCTGCACTGCAAATTCTATGATTCTACCCATTAAACAAGAAACATCACCATTCCATATTGGTAGCAATTCATAGCCAAATCAGCTCATTTTCACCAAAACAAACAAGCACACTGTATCACCCCTCGCACGTTCCTCAGTGAGGATAAGCCTGAGAATGTGTTATCATGTCCAGAAGTATGTCGTAGAAGTGATCTATCCATCAATGTGTTATACGTCTCAGTGCCATTCTCCATCCAGGAGCCGCACCTGTGCAGACGCTCCCACACGGCCCAATCTCACTGGAACCAAATCCTGGCATTCACATATTCCACTGCGCTCAAGGTGCAATTTAACATCCTTGATATCCAGCGTGTTTAATTGTCACGGTGACGTGCCAATTACATGCAGCGCTCACCACACCTGCAACAAAAACATCAGCTACCTGCAAAAGCATTTCTTCAACGGCAACATCAGGTGGCCCATTTGGGTAAATGTCTCACATGAGATCCTGCAACATCTTCTTGTTTTAAACCGGATTGCCTTCTGGACCCATACAACCCCCGCCCCAAGTCGTGTGCCAGGACATAGATATCTTAAAACAAATTGTCCTTCTTTCCAGGAACAGAAAAGGAAGAAATCAGCAACAGCAACCTCCAGGCACCTGCAGCCACCAGCAGGAGCAAGCAGCAAATACAACCTGCAGCTATAAAGTGCTCTCACAAAGGGGGCAAATGGTGGATTCTGCTTCTAGCATGAATTGGTTTTGCTAGATATCCCTCCATTTTGGAGAGTTTTACGTTCCAATACTTTGCTTCATTATTTTCATTCATTACTCAGGGCTGAAATCATTTCGTACAAAATATATGTAACCTAAATTTAAATTATGGTTCATATGAACTCATGCATGAGTTTCAATCAAATATAAGAGTTAAAGGTGGGCAGCATGATGGCGCAGTAGTTAGCACTGCTGCCTCATTGCGCTGAGGCCCCAGGTTCGATCCCGACTCTGGGTCACTGTCCATGTAGAGTTTGCACTTTCTCCCTTATTTGCATGGTTATCGCCCCACAACCCAACGATGTGCAGGGTAGGTGATTTGGCCAAACTAAATTCATAGAATTTGCAGTGCAGAAGGAGGCCATTCGGCCCATCGAGTCTGCACCGGCTCTTGGAAAGAGCACCCTACCCAAGGTCAACACCTCCACCTTATCCCCATAACCCAGTAACCCCACCCAACACTAAGGGCAATTTTGGACACTAAGGGCAATTTATCATGGCCAATCCACCTAACCTGTACATCTTTGGACTGTGGGAGGAAACCGGAGCACCCGGAGGAAACCCACGCACACACGGGGAGGATGTGCAAACTCCACACAGACAGTGACCCAAGCTGGAATCGAACCTGGGACCCTGGAGCTGTGAAGCAATTGTGCTATCCACAAGGCTACCGTGCTTGCCCCTTAACTGGAAAAAATCAATTGGGTACTCTAAATTTATTTTAAAAAAGAGTACGAGAAGTTCCCAGATTTTGTTACTAAAGTTGGCTTCAGTTTTTACCTGTTTTTTCCAGCTCCCCCAGGAGTTTGCCTAGTTCCATGCAGGCAGGGTCTGGATTATGATACCCAGCTATAAGAATTATACAGACTAGGCTAGATGGATTTAACTCTATGCACGGCATTCTTACATAGAAAATAGGAGGAGGCTTTTTGGCCTTAGGAGCCTGCTCGGCTAGTCAATAGGGTCATGGCCAATTCTCTATTACAACACCACACTCATGTTCTTGTTTTGGCTTCTTTTGACATCATGCTACCGATGTGAGAATGGTTATTTGAGGGGTCCAAACATTTTTAAAAATAAATTTAGAGTACCTAATTCATTTTTCCCAATTAAGTGGCAATTTAGTGTGGCCAATCCACCTACTCTGCATATCTTTTGGTTGTGAGGCGAAGCCCACACAGACACGGCGGGAATGTGCAAACTTCACATGGATACTGACCCAAGCCGCGATCAAACCAGAGACCCCGGCGCTGTGAGGCAGCAGTGTTAACCACTGCACTACCGTGTCCCCGAGGGTTCCAAACATGTTGCTGAATTGAGATAAGGAAAGGAGCTTTTTGTGGAAAATAAAGGTGCCACAGCTTTGAAGAGTTTTGGCCACATCTGCTGCTCTCTCAGGTTTAGGTCTAACAAGAGACAGCAATCTTAGTTAGCTGCCTCTCCAATAAAGGACACCAAAGATTTGCTTCTTTTGCTGCAAGGTGACCTGCAGGTATCTTGTGGATCAAGGAAAGTTCTTCCTATACAAGTGAACTTTATCATTATGTTACAAGCACAGCCGATGTTAAACACAAAGGTATTCCAAATTCCAGAACGGAGACTTTGAATTCCTATTCTTAACTGTAGTTTGAAATTTAGCATAATGTAAGGAAAGCTGTGAAGACCAGTGAAGTACGTGCCAGTCGTTTTGTGATGATTTTAAATAAAATAATTGCTTATTAAACAATAAAACACAATAAGAAAGTCAACTAGAAATACAGCAAATTACCTTAATGGCTGTACACAGTATGTTTAAATGTATCCAGTTCCAAATTCCTCTAGCTGCCTAACTTCAATGCTAACCCTCCCCAAACAATACCCCATAGTTTTTTGAACTGTAGGCAAATCTAGCAATAGTTACCACACCAGGCACCTGTATATTGCAGGGATTGTTTCCAATTTAGGATAGAACAATTGGTTTCTCAAACAGGCTTTTCTCCACGCACAGCTTGTTGGGAGTTGACACGGCTTCACCGTGGCACAGTGCTTATCACCGCTGCCTCACATCACTAAGGACCCGGGTTCAATTCCAGTCTGTGCAGGTGACTGTGGAGTTTTTATATTATTCCCGTGTCTGCGTGGGTTTCCTCTGGGTGCTCCCACTGTCAAAATATGTGCAGGATAGGTAGATAGGCCATGCTAAATTGCCCCTTAAAAGGTTAGGTGGAGTTACTGGGTTATTGTGAAAGGGTGGGGGTGTGGGCCTAGGAAGGCCGTTCTTTCAGAGAGTTGGTGCAGGTTCGATGAGATGAATGGCCTCCTCCTGCATTGTAGAAATTCTATGATATGATAGAGGTTCTATGAAGCTTGCACCTGTGGGATGAGTTCTCAAAAGCAGCTAGCTCATACAGGGTGAACTTGCCCCTGAAACAGTTTTTCTCTTTTGAGCTTCCCTTTTCTGAACTAACCTTCTCAGAGGTCACTCTTAACTACCTTCATTTTGCGAGTTCACCTTTTAGAATTAAATTCACATCTCATTACTTCCTTTGAACTTCTGGTGTCTTTATTTAAACCATTGACATTCATTCCTCCATTCTTATTAACTTGCCTTAGGTAAACATCTGTTTACAGTGCAGTTAGGCTGATCAAAATATCGAAATACTAGATCCACTCAGCCAACCGGTCTCTCCTACAGTTTCATTTTAAATTGTTGTTTTTAAACATACAACCATCAGAACAACCATCAGAACAGATTCCCAATTTCTGAATTTCCCTTGCAGGTCCTTTCAGTATGATTTCCGAACAAAATAAAGCTTCCATGCCAATAACAGCTTCCAAGGCAGCCCAGGTATCTTCTGCATCGGGGCAACTGAGAATCCCGCCGCTTATATCTGGACTTTCGGAAGGCATTTGATAAGGTGCGACACAGAAGGTTAATACACAAGATTAGATCACATGAGGTTAGGGGTAATTTATTAGCTTGGATAGAAGATTGGCTGATGGGCAGAAGACAAAGTTGTGATAAATAGGTCTTTTTCTCGATAGTGGGGTGCCACAGGATCCGGTCCTTGGGGCCGGAACTATTTACAATCTAGATTAACAAGTTTGCAGATGACATTAAAATAAAACAGTTAAGCTGCAATGAGCAAATAAGAACCTTACAAATGGCTATAAATAGGTAGGTGAGTGGGCAAAATGTGGCAGATGGAGTTTAATGTGGGTAAGTGCAAGGTCAACAATTTTGAATGGAAAAATGGAAAGGCAAATATTATCTAAATGGGGAGACACTTCGGGTGCTCCAGTGCAGAGAGATCTTGCTGTCACCATGCATGAGTCTCAGAAAATTAGCATGTAGATACAGCAGGTAATAAAGAAAGCAAATGGAATGTTGCCATTTATAGCTAAAGGCAAAGAGTATACCAGTAAGGAAGTGTTGTCACAATTGTAAAAGGGTGAGACTACACCCGGAGCTTTGCGCACAGTTTTGGTCCCCTTATTTGAGGAAAGATGTAGAGGCATTGGAGGCAGTTCAGAGGAGGTTCACTAGATTGATTCCAGAGATGAGGGGTATGTCTAAGAAGTTAGATTGTGCAGTTTAGGCCTATACATTCTAGAGTTTAGAAGAGTGAGGGGAGATCAAATTGAGGTGTACAAGATGGTAAACAGTATGGATAAAGTAGACGTGAAGGAGACGCTTCCTCTTGTGGGGTTTTCTAGAATGAGAGGTCATAGTCTCAGGATAAGGGGTAGCAAATTTAAAACAGATGAGGAGAAACTACTTCTCCCACACGGTCGGAAATCTGTGGAATTCGCTATCCCAGAATGGACTCTGGGAAAGTGAATAAATTTGAAGAATTAGACATATTTTTATTTAATCATGGCTTCAAGGGTTAAGGAGAAAGGGTTAATAGTAGAGATGAGGCCATGATGAGATCAGCCATGTGGAGCAGGCTTGAGAGACCAAGTTGTCTACTTCTAGTTCTTATGTTCTAAGAAAGAACTATTCTGCCTAGCTCCAACTTCCAGCTCATGGTCTGTAGCCTTGTAGGTAACAGCATCTCAAGCACAAATTTGGCGCTCTTGGTTAATAAGGGGATCAGGGTTATGGGGAAAAGACAGGAGAATGGGGATGAGAAACATATCAGCCATGATCGAATGGTGGAGCAGACCTGATGGGTCAAATAGTCTAATTCTGCTCCTATGTCATATGGTCTTATACTATAGGATCACATACTATTCATGTGGGCAGGAGAGCTCTTCATATCAACATTACATCACACTTCTTCAGTTCCAGCCAAATATGAGGGTGACAGCTATGTTTCAGTTGGCAAATTCTCTCCCATAAAGTATGCATTTAAGCCTTTAATCTAGGTTTAAGTCCCACACTTGACCAGCTTCTATGTACATCACCTGCAGCAGAGTCAACTCTATAAGCATGAAAGGACTTGCCAACATATCTCACTCTGCCTTTGCGAATTTGCTCTTGAACCACCAAATGCTTTCTCTTAATGAAAGGCTGCAGCCATACAAAAGCTGACAAAACTTTGCATTTTGCAGCCGAATGTGTGACAACTAACCTATCTTGGCAAAAATGTCTTTCCTCCATTCAAATCACATGCAAGAATTTCCATGGCAAAATTTGATGGAGCTGGCACCCGTATGCTGGCGCAGGTAAGCCTGCACGATGTGCATCAAACCTGAATTGCAAGAGTGGAACCATGACACAATGATTAAATATGAGAGGTTAAGGATGCTGTAGCGTAGCAGATCAGGCAGATAAAATGTGAGATTCAAAGATGTCAGGCATCATTTGAGCTTGACAACCAGGGGCAGATGACTGGAAGGAAATAGAAACAGCTACATTGACTTTCTATTTAGCACTCACAATTGACTCTGGAGAATTGTTATATTGCAGTGAACAGGATTAGCATTAATTACAAACTTTGACTTAATTCTGGAACTTTACAATTACATTTTATAAAGGATCTTCTATACAACTAGTACTGTATAGTGAAGATCAGATGCTTGTCAAGTAAAGATTTTGATTATATTTCTCTTTTCAAAAGTATCAATCGGAATAGCTTGTGTAGCCTGTAGAATAAATGGCAAAATCTCTCAACTTCTGATATGCAGAAGACATAGAACAATGTTATGTTCAGCAAGAAGTCTTACAACACCTGCCATTCACCTGAAGAAGGAGCTGTGCTCCGAAAGCTAGCGATTCGAAACAAACCTGTTGGACTTTAACCTGGTGTTGTAAGACTTCTTACTGTGCTCACCCCAGTCCAACGGCGGCATCTCCACGTCAATGTTATGTTGGGCAAGTATGTGGGGCGCGATTCTCCGAAATGGAGATTAAGTGTTTGCGCCTTCGTGAACGCCGTCGCGTTTCACGATGGCCCGAAACTGGCACGGGGACAACCAATTCTGGCCCCCACAGCACTGGAGCGGTTCACGCCACTCCAGCCTCCATTCCCGGCACCAAATGGCACTGCGCCAATCCGCGCATGCGGAGCTGGGCCGCGCATGCACTGGGGACTTATTCAGCGTGCTGTGGGGGTTCAGGAGCCAGGGGGAGGGGGCGGCCCGCCGATCGGTGGGTCCTGATCGCGGACCAGACCGCATCGGAGGCCCCCCCGGAGACGGAGTCCACCTCCTCACACCGCAGCCCCCCCCCCCCTCCACACCCCACACAGGCTGCCCCCCGACCCTTCGCGCAGAGTTCCCGTCGGCAGCTACCAGGGATGAACGGCGTCGGCGGGACTCTGCCATTTCTGTGCGACTGCTCGGCTCATCTGGGCCGGAGAATCGGCTGCCCGGTAACGGACAGCGGCCCGCACCGCGCCAAACACGCCGGCGCAAATGGCACTGATTCTCTGCACCTTGGTGAATCGCGCGCCGTCGTCGGGGCGGCGTGGCGCGGTTGCGCGGATTCTCTGGCCCGGCGCAGGGCTGGGTGAATCGTGCCCCTGCTTTTTTTGGGAGAGGGAAAAAAAAGAGTTAAGGATTCAGATTTGCGACTTTCCATCAAAAGAGAACTGAAATGCTAACTTCTTTCTCTCTCCATTTATGTTGCCAGACCAGCAGAGTACTTCCAGACTAATTTTTGTTTTTATTTCAGATTTCAAGCATCCACAGTATTTTGCTTTTACATTGTTTTCTTTCATAAGTGTACAACTTTTTTAAAAGAATAAATATCCAGTTTACATACTACATTGCAAAGTGCCTACTGATAAATAAAAGCTACAATTGCTATAAAAGCTAATGAAAGCTATAATTGCTATTAACTAATATTTTGAAATTAATCAAATTTCCCTCTCTTGCGAAAAAGGTGATGGATTCCATGAGCAGCTGCAACATATGGCAAAGTACACTTGCTTCAATTAAAACCATACTTCCAGAACTTGAGAATGTTTTTGCAGTAGGTGGGAGCACAGCAGTTGGTAAGAACAGCCTGAAGCCTGTTTGTGGCTGCACACAAACAACATGAAAAAGAGCACTGTACTACATAGATTTGAATCAAGAAGCTCATATCTATTACGATGCCAACAGATATTTTTTCAAATTAAAAAAAGCATACGTGTTAATTGATTGCCCTCATGTGATTCTATTATATAAGGCACCCAAACTGAGGAAATGTGTTTTTTCAATGCTGCTGTCAAACAAACATCGTCCATCTCTGGGAAAAAACACTAATGCCCAGAGTATCAGATCACAAGAGGATTCTGTATCTTTTGCCTTTAAGCTGTCAATCTTTTTTAAACTTCTTTTCCAACTTTGTACTTCTAAGTTGAATCCACCGAATAAATATTCAAGGATTCTTCATATCAAAAGCCTCCACTTTCCTCATTGTTTACTTAAAGACTCTGTTTCCATTGGTGTGCCGAAATAGTAAAAAATAAACCTAATTTGCAGTTTTCCAAAAGTGCAACCACAGAGCCCAATAGTTGGATTTGAGAATGAAATAAATGTAAAATTACAATATAATGTATTTTTAACTTTATTTACTGCATATCTGATTGGTGCAAACATGTCTGAACAGATATTACAATAACTACAACCCAAAGGCTCTCCACCATGGCGAAAATCCAGATTTAAGAGTTTGATTGCTACTAGTTTAGCAGAGAGTTATAATCTAAAATGACCGATTAGAAACAATACCCTAATGGAAATATTTTGTTGCAATTGAATGATTGTGAAGAGATATGAGCTGTAGTGAAAGGTACATCTCTGGCTCATCTTGTTAACTATCACACAGAAGCATGGTAATAAACAAGCTTTCAGTCACACTGCATGACAGCCAAGGACAGGTCTCTCTATGGAATGGCCTTTCTGCCATTAACTATAACACAGCTGTGAAATAGTATGAAGGTGAAACCTGAAGCTGCCAAATTCAGAGTTAATCTTACCTGAACAGCAAGTCCATAGTTCAGACAGAGTTAACAGTCTAATTTCTGTTGTGTCAAAATCATTGTAGGGTCCGCAACATATGTATGCCAAGTACACTTTGGCATTGTTATCCGAGTATGTATATTCAGCTTGGCCTGCTGTCTCAAGGTTTATAGAACAGCCCCAGTTCTCCTCCTTTTACTGGGTTACTATATATTCAATAGGGAAGAATGAGGAACAGTGCCAGTGAGTTAGTGTCAAACTCAATGGCACCGTTCCAACATTCTTCCCTATTGAACAAAACAATATGCATGACCTTTATGCAGTAATATTTTCACTGAACACTTGCAGTGCTTCACGTAGATTTCAAGTAATCCTTTCTCAATGTTGGGTTCTTGTTGCTCTACTAACCAGTGTAACAAGGTGCTGTAAATGTAACCGGTGTCTTATATATTAGATTTTTTTTTTGTTGGGAGTACAGAGCATCTCAGAGTTTACACTATGATACCAGAGAAAATAGGGAAGGCAGTGGTGTAGTGGTATTGTCACTGAACTAGCAATCAGAGACCTAGGATAATGCTCTGGAGACCCAAGTTCAAAGCCCACCATGGCAGGTGGTGAAATCTGAATCGAAAAAAAAAATCTGAAAATGTAATGATGACCATGAAATCATTGTCAATTGTATTAAAAACCATCTGGTTCACTAATGTCCTATAGGGAAGGAGATCTGCCAGCCTTACCTGGTCTGACCTACATATGACTCAGACCCACAGCAATGTGGTTGACTCTTAAATGCCCCTCAAGGGCAAAAAGAGATGGATAATAAATGGTGGCCCAGCCAGAGACACCCACACGCCATGAAGGAGAATTCTAAAAAAATACAGAGGTCCCATTGCCTCTGAAATAATATATTTTTAAACTTATGGATATCTCTACATTTAGACTTCAGCATCAAAGGCACTAATGATACAAACATTCAAAATAGGAGTCGAAGTAGGCTATTCCGCCCTTTGAGCCTTCTCCGCAATTCAATAAGATCATGGCTGGTCTATTTGTGTTTTGAATTCCATATTCCATCCAGAGCTGATAATTCTTGATTCCTAATAAGAATGTATCTACCGCCACCTTAAAAACATTCACTGACAGCCAGCCCCCCCCCCCCCCCCCACCCAACCCTCCTCCACTGCCTTCTGGAGCAGAAAGAGTACCAAAATTGCAAAACCTTCTGAGGGAAAAGGTTTCTCCTCATCTGTGTGCTGAAACAGTGCCCCTAAGTTCTGGACTCACCTACGAGAGAAAACATCCTTTCCACATCCACCTTGTTCAGTCCATTCGGGATTTGGTATACTTCAATCAAGTTACCCCTGACTCGTCTAGGCCCATGCAAAAACAAGCCCAGTGTATCCAACCTTTCCTCATAAGACAGCTCATTCCAGGTATCTAGTAAACCTCTTTTAAACTGCATTTACATGCTTCCTGAGGAGATCAAAACTGTACACAGTATTTGAGATGTGGTCTCAAATATGCTCTGCATGACTAGGGCATAACATATTTATCCTTGTGTTCAATTTTTCTTGCAATAAAGGATAGCATTCCATTAGCCTTCTTAATTGTTTGCTGTCTCTACATATCAACATTTTATGACTCATTCACTCGAACATCTAGATCCATCTGCACCTCGGGATTCTGCAGCTGCTCTCTGTTAAGTACTGTTCTGTTTTTATTCTTCCTGCCAAAATGAACAATTTCACATTTTCCCACATTATACTCCAGCCGCCAGATTTTTTATCCACTTTCTCAATCTATCTATATCCGTCTTCAAACCCCTTATATGTCCTCTTCAGAGCACACTTTCCTCCTATTTTGCCATCTGCAAACTTAGCTACCATACCTTTTCTCCCCTCGCCTATGTTTTTAATATAAATTGTAAAACGTTGAGCCCTGAGCACAGACTCGTGTGGGACTCCTCCAGTCATGTCCAGCTAATTAGAAAAAGATCCATTTATGCATACTGTTTTCTGCCAGCCATCCAATCTTCTATCCATGCTAATAGGTTATTACCCACACCCAGAGCTGTTATTTTCCACAATAATATCAGAAAGGAAGTTCCCAAGAAATAAATAGTAGATTGAGTTTTATCACTCACATTCTTTGCCCCATATTGTGTTCAAATAGTCATTTGGCAGTACAGAACGTGAGTACTGCTGAAAAAAAGAGATATGCTTGTCATAATATACACACTAGTATATCATGGTGCAGACACACACTGATTGACACACAGCAAGACCAATCAACACACACAACACCGTAGCAAATCACCAGTTAGAGCACACTCACTATAAAGACAGAGGGCATCAGTTTTCCCGCTCATTCGGGATGCAGCCTCTTAGAAGGACAGAGCTCACACCTTGCAGCACAGATCTTCATCAGGTGCTGAGTGCATAGACTGGTTAGGATAGACATAAGTCTTTAGTTTAATCTAACATAGTGTCGACCCACAGTGAAAGTATGTTCAACAGTTTCTAGCTTCATAAAATAGTGTTGTACTATTTCAAGTGTTGGTAGCCTGTATGTGTTACTGCTGAGGTAAACACAGTCTCCACGGATCCAGAGTACCCAACACATCAATTCTGTCAAGGTTTTTTGTCTTGCATCCGGCACATTCACAAGAATACAACAGTAAAGGTGGCAAGTGAACGTTGGTTGGTTGCAAGTGCAGTTTGATTTATAGAGGCATTGTCATGGAGAATGTACCTTGGAAACAGTTAACTGCCAAACGTTGTTCAAATTCAAAAGACTTTCTGCCTATCACACAAATGAGTAACGTATATGAATTTCAGTGTTGGTCGAATGCTGGATATGTAGACCAAATGCCCCAACGACTAGTTGATTATACCAAAACAGCACGACCCTTCAGCTGTTCACAAGAGGCAACGTACTGCACCTGGGCAGGACTGGAACCAATGTCCTAGGGGGAGTGTTTGTTTGTGTTTTGGGGAGGGTTTAAACTAATGTGGGAACTGATGCAAGAAGTTGGAGGAAATAAAGTGGACAGAAACAAAAGACAGTAAGGGGAAAAGTGAAAGGTGGAGAAACCAAAGTCAAAAATCAAAAAAGGCCAGAGTACAGAGACTGTGGAGAACTCAGTAAATGGGTCCAGTCAGGCTAAGAAAACTAAATCACAGGGAGAGTGTACAAACATGACTGGACAGATGGTTTGAGAAAGCAGGGTAGAGAGCAAGGGAAGTCTAGATTAGAATCATAGACTTTACAGTGCAGAAGGAGGCCATTCGGCCCTTCGAGTCTGCAGTGGCACTTGGAAGGAGCACCCTACTCATGCCCACACCTCCACTCTATCCCATAACCCAGCAACCCCACCTAACCCAAGGGCAATTTAGTGTGGCCAATCCACCTAAACTGCACATCTTTGGGCTGTGGGAGGAAACCGGAACACCCGGAGGAAACCCGCATAGACATGGGGAGAACGTGCAGACTCCGCACAGACAGTGACCCAAGCCGGAAATCGAACTAAGGACCCTGGAGATGTGAAGCAACTGTGCTAACCACTGTGCTACCGTACCAGCCAGATTAAACTGCATTTATTTCAATGCAAGAGGCCTGACGGGCAAAACAAATGAACTCAAGACTTGGATGGGTACATGGGACTGAGGCATTACAGCTTTTACTGAAACACGGCTAAGGGAGGAGCAGAACTGGCAGCTGAATGTTCCAGGGTATAGAAATTATAGGAAAGATAGAGCACGAGGTAAGAGAGGAGGGAGAGTTGAGTTTGTGGTTAGAGACAGCATCACGGCAGAAGAGAGAGGATATATCCGAGGGTTCGCCACCGAGTCCAAATGGGTAGAACTGAAAAATAAGAAGCGGGTGATCGTTTTGATAGGATTGTACTACAGGCCCCCAAATAGTCAGCCAGGTGCAAATTGAGGTGCAAATATGTAAGGAGATTACAGATAGCTGCAAGAAAAGTAGGGTGGTAATAGTTGGGGACTTGAACTTCCCCAAGTTAAATGCAACAGCCAGAACATTAGGGGCTTGGATGGAGAGAAATCTTTTGTGTATTCAGGAGGAAATTCTCATTCAGTATGTGGATGGCCCGACTAGAGCAACTGTAAAACTTGACCTCCTCTTGGGAAATAAGGAAGGGCAGGTGACAGAAGTGTTCGTGAGGGATCACTTTGGGGTCAGTGACCATAATTCCATTAGTTTTAAGATAGTAGTGGAGAATGATAGGTTTGGCCCAAAAGTTAAAATTCTACATTGGAGCTCGGCCAATCTTGATGGCTTTATTAGACAAGAACTTTCAAAAATTGATTGGGGAAATCTGTTGGCAGGCAAATAAAAGGCTGGTAATTGGGAGGCTTTCTAAAGTGTGTTTACCAGGGTTCAGGGTAAGCATATTCCTTTTAGAGTGAAGGGCAAGGCTGGTAGAAGTGGGGAACCTTGGATGACTCAGGATTTTGAGCCCCTGGTCAAAAGAAGAAGGTGGCATATGTCATGCATAGGCATCTGGGATCAAGTGGATTCCTTGAATAGCATAGAGGATGTCGAAGAAGAGTTGAAAAAAAACTCAGGAGGGCAAAAAGGAGACATGAGATTGCATTGGCAGATAAGCCAAAGGAGAATCTGTAAAAGAGCTTTTACAAATACATAAAGGGCGAAACAGTAACTAGGGAGAAGGTAAGGCCTCTTAAAGGCCTACAAGGTCATCTATGTGCGGAGTCACAAGAGATGAGTGAGATCCTAAATGAGTATTTCTCATCGGTAGAGAAAGGCATGGATGTTAGGGAACTTGGCGAAATAAATAGTGATGTCTTGAGGAGTGTAGATATTACAGAGAAGGAGGTGCTAGAAGTCTTAAAGTGCATCAAGGTAGATAAATACCCGGGACCTGATGAAATGTATCCCAGGATGTTGTGGGAGGCTAGGGAAGAAATTGCGGGTCCCCTTGCAGCGATGTTTGAATCGTCAACTTCCACAGGATAGCTGGCTGAAGATTGGAGGGTAGTGAATGTTTGTTTAAGAAGGGTCGCAGGGAAAAGCCTGGGAACTACAGACAAGTGAGCCCAACATCTATGGTGGGTAAGGTGTTGGAAGATATTCTGAGAGACAGGATCTACACGTATTTAGAGAGGCAAGGACTGATAAGGGACAGTCAGCATGGCTTTGAGAGTGGAAAATCATGTCTCACAAATTTGATTGAGTTTCTTAGAAGAGGTAACCAAGAAGGTATATGAGGGAAGTGCAGTCAACTTTGTCTACATGGACAAGGTACCACATGGTAGGTTGTTGCAAAAGTTTAAATCTCACGGGATCCAGGGTGAGGTAGCCAATTGGATACAAAATTTGCTTGGTGACAGAAGACAAAGGGTGGTTGTAGTGGGTTGTTTTTCAAACTGGAGGTCTGTGAACAGTGGTGTGCTTCAGGGATCAGTGCTGGATCTACTGATATTTATTATTTATATCAATGATTTGGCTGAGAATTTCGGAGGCATGGTTAGTAAGTTTGCAGATGACACAAAGATTGGTGGCATAGCGAACAGTGAAGAAGGTTATCTAGGATTGCAACGGGATCTTGACCAATTGGGCCAGTGCGCCAACGAATGGCAGATGGGAGTTTAATGTAGATAAATCTGAGGTGATGCATTTTGGTAGATCGAATCAGGCAAGACCTACTCAGTTAATGGTAGGGTGGTGGAGAGAGTAACAGAACATAGAGATTTAGGAATACAGGTTCATAGCTCCTTGAAAGTGGAGTCACAGGTGGACAGGGTGGTGAAGAAGGCTTAGTTTCATTGGTCAGAGCATTGAATACAGGAGTTGGGGCATCTTGTTGAAGGTATACAAGACCATTAATAAGGCCACACGGAATACTGTGTACAGTTCTGGTCACCCTATTATACAAAGGATATTATTAAACTAGAAAAAGTGCAGAAAAGATTACTAGGATGCTACTGTAACTTGATGGTTTGAGTTATAAGGAGAGGCTGGATAGACTGGGACTTTTTTCCCCTGGAGCGCAGGAGGCTTAGGGGTGATCTTATGGAAGTCTGTAAAATAATGAGAGGTTTAGATAAGGTCAACATCTTTCCCAAAAGGTAGGGGAGTCTAAAACTAAAAGGTGCAGGTTTTAGATGAGGGGGAGAGATACAAAAGGGTCAGAAGGCAATTTCTTCACACAGAGGGGGGTGAGTGTCTGGATGGAGCTGCCAGAGGTATTAGTAGAGGCAGGTTCCATTTTGTCTTTTAGAAAGCATTTAGACAGTTATGTGGGTAAGATCGGTACATAGAGATATGGTCAAATGCGGGTAGTTGGGATTAACTTAATGGTAAAAAAATGGGCAGCATGGACAAGTTGGGCAGAAGATCCTAATTCCATGCTGCAAACCTCTGAATCTACGGACTGTACCCAACAAGCCAAATACTTCCAAAAACTCACAACAGGGTGTCGAACATTAGAGGTGATCCAACAGGTAGAGAACAATTGTACAATCCTGATTGTGCTAAGGATAATGCTGAAAACTAATTTAAGATGATCAGTCAGGCTCGCAGTGCAGCTAACTTATGCATGCTAGAAGCTACATATATTCACACACAGGGCAGGCCCTGTCCTTTGCAGACAGAAGGCGGATAACCATTCTTTGCCCCTTTTTCATTCTCCATGACAATGCCTTGGACAATCAGTGTTGATCTGCCTGGTTTGAACTTGAAAAGAAGCTTGGCAGTTAACTGTTCCCTTATGCATTCTCCATGGAAATGCCTCTACCCATCAGAGTCCACTTGCCAACAAATCAGCACTCTCTTCTGATGCAGTATAAATTGTTCCCTTTACTACTGCTATTTTTTAAAACTGTCTGATGCGGGCAAGATGGAAAACTTCAACACCATGGATGGTATTTCCCAACCAACCTGCCGTGTGTTTTTTGGCAGGGGAGGCAGCCCACCAACAGGATCTACCGGTCCCGCCATTTTCAACGGGATTTCTAGTCAACTGCACCCCCGTCGCTGGGAAACACCTGCATTGATGTGGGACTGGAATTTCCCGCCGGCACGAACAGCCGGTAAATCCCACACGTATCTCTTTTATCAGCAATATTGGGCTTGATCCAACAGAATGGGAACAAAGTCCCATAACAAGCACGTTTAGCCAGGTGTTTCCTGGCACTTGCACCGCCTAGAAACACCACTCTATTGACCGGCACTCTGATTCTATTCGGGGCCTGAACGGGGAACTCCCTGCCAAGGCTGCACTTAGTCCAATATCCTGAACTGAGGAGCTCCGCTTGCCGGATCTCTCGACCACCCCAAGACGACCCATGAACCCCGAAAACCCCAACTCAGGGCCCCTACGCACCCTCGGAAGGCACCTCTGGGCCTGATTCGCAGTGCGGGACAAATGCCACCATGGCACTGCCAGCATGGCATTCTGCTAGTGCCCCTGCCAGCTGGCAGTGCCATCTGGGCATCTTGGCAGTGCCTGGCTGGCACATAATTGGTACTGCCAATTCCAAGGTACCCAGATGACACCAGCTGTGCCAGGGTGCCACCCTGCCCAGAAGACAAGCACCTGGGGGTCTCAATCCCCTGGAATAACCCTACAAGTGGCGTTCTGTTTGGTCCCCATTTGTGCAGACCAACACTGAACTGCACTCTCCCAAGGTCTCTGAGGCGAAAGGGTGAGATCCCTATGCTCGAGAAGATCATATTATAGTGAGACTACCTGTCTCACTCCAATGTGCAGATTTGCAAAATAGTGATCCCGCCACAATGGGCGCGACATTTTGTGTGATTGCGTCAGATCTCTGGAGGCGTGGCAAGCAGGGAATCTCACAGCATCTACCAGCCATGCTGCCTTTCGGGAACAATGCAACCAGCAGATCGTGCCCATTGTATTCAATTAAGCCCTCTACACACACACACACACATTTTGAAAAGGAACACAAAGTTTGGAATAACCTCTGTTCTCTACTTTTTCTCATGATGCAAAGATACTTTCATAACCCTCCCTATCAGTATTTTTTTGAAGCAAGGGGCCAGATTCAATTGCCCGATGGAGGTGGCAATTTTAAAAATTCATTTATGTGATTTTTGCGTCACTGGCAAGGCCAACATTTATTCCCCATCCCTAGTTGCTCTGGAGAAGGTGGTGGTGAGTTGCATTCTTGAACCATTGCAGTTCAGGTGGTGTAGGTACAGATACAGTGCTGTTATGGAAGGTGTTCCAGGATTTAGACCCAGCAACAGTTAAGCAGTGGCAATTTAATTTAGTGGCTTGGAGGGGAACCCAGAGGGTGGTGTTTCCATGTGTCTGCTGTCCTCGTCATTCTAGATGGTAGTGGTCATGATTTTAGAAGGTGCTTGTTGAGGAGCCTTGGAAAGTTCCTGCAGTGCACCTTGTAGACAGTATACTCTGCTGCCACTTTGTTTGGTATGGAGCAAAGGAATGTTGTGAATCAGGTGTCAATCAAGTGGAAATCTTTTATCCAGTATGGTGTTAAACTTCAGTGCTGTTGGAGTTGCACTCATCCACGCAAGTAGAGAGTATTCGATCATAGTCCTAACCTGTGCTGTGTAGATGGTGACCAGGCTTTGGGGAATCAGGAGGCGAGTTAGTCACAACAAGATTCCTAGTCTCTGGCCTGCAGCTGTAGCCACAGTATTTATATAGCTAGTCCAGTTCAGTTTCTAATCAATAGTAACCACCAGGATGTTGAATGACATAGGGCAATGGTTATATTCTCCCTTTCTAGAGTTGGTCATTGCCTGGTACTCATATGGCATAAATGTTACTTGTCACTTGTTAGCCCAAACCTGGAAATTTTATCCAGGCCTTGCTGCAATTGGACAAGGATTGCTTCAATACATGAGGAGTTGCAAATGGTGCTGAACTTGTGCAATCATCAGCGAAGAACCCCACTTCTGACTTTATGTTGGAAGGAAGGACAGTCATTGATGAAGCAGCTAAAGATAGTTAGACTTAGAACACTCCCCTGAGGACCTCCTGCAGTGATGCTCTGAAGCTGAGATGATTTTTTTTTTAAAATACTTTTATTGAAGAAATTTTTCAGAGTACAAACATTTTAACCCCCCCTACATTTGAATTATATCAAAACAAAGTCAAACCCCCCTACTTAACAAAAATCCCCCCCACCCCCTACCCGCGCGCCCCCCCCCCCCCGCCTACGAACCGGCCGCCAGACCACCTTGTCGTTTCTGGCAGTGTCCTCGGGCAGGCCTTGCCCGTGACACCACCGATACCGTGTTTCCTTCGTTGTTATCCCCCCTCCCCCCCCCCCCCCCCTCCCCTCCCCCCCCTCCCTCCCGCCCTCCCCTCCCCTCCCCTCCCGGGTTGCTGCTGTCACGACCTCAGTTTCTATCTCTGATCTAAGAGGTCCAGGAAGGGTTGCCATCGCCTGAAAAACCCCTGCACCGACCCTCTCAGGGCGAATTTGATTCTTTCCAATTGGATGAAGTTTGCCATGTCGTTTAACCATGTGTTAACACTTGGAGGCCTTACGTCCCTCCACTGAATCAAGATCCTCCTCCGAGCCACCAAGGACGCAAAGGCTAATATTCCAGCCTCCCTCGCCTCCTGTACCCCCGGCTCCACCCCAACCCCGAAGATCGCAAGTCCCCATCCTGGCTTGACCCTGGACCCCACCACTCTCGACACCGTCCCTGCCACCCCCTTCCAGAACTCCTCCAGTGCCGGACATGCCCAAAACATGTGTGCATGATTCGCAGGGCTTCCCGAACATCTGACACACCTGTCTTCACCCCCGAAAAAACCGACTCATCCTTGTCCCCGTCATGTGGGCTCTATGCAGTACCTTAAATTGAATGAGACTCAGTCTCGCACATGACGACGACGAGTTGACCCTCTCTAGGGCGTCTGCCCATGTCCCATCCTCTATCTGTTCCCCCAGCTCTACCTCCCACTTGTCTTTCAACTCCACTACTGGTACCTCCTCCACCTCCTGCATAATCTTATAAATGTCCGAGATCTTCCCCTCCCCGACCCAGACCCCTGATAGCACCCTATCACTCGCCCCCCTGTCGGGAAGCACGGGAAACCCCTCTACCTGTCGTCTGGCAAATGCCTTCACTTGGAGGTACCTGAACGTGTTCCCCGGGGGGAGCCCGAATTTCTCCTCCAGCTCTCCCAAGCTCGCAAATCTCCCCTCTATAAACAAGTCCTTCAGTTGCCTAATGCCCACCCTCTGCCAGCTCAGAAATCCCCCTCCTGTATTTCCCGGTGCAAATCTGTGGTTCCCTCTTAGTGGTGCCCTTATCAAACCCCCCACTTCCCCCCTGTGTCGCCTCCACTGCCCCCAGATCTTGAGGGTGGCCGCCACCACCGGGCTCGTGGTATACCTCGTGGGAGGGAGCGGCCATGGTGCCGTTACCAGTGCCCCTAAGCTTATGTTGCCACAGGACGCCCTCTCCATACGCTTCCAAGCTGCCCCCTCCCCTTCCATCATCCACTTTCGTACCATCGATGCATTTGCCGCCCAGTAATATCCTGAAAGATTGGGTAACGCCAGCCCTCCACTATCCCTTCTCCGCTCCAAAAAGACCCTTCTAACTCTAGGGGTGCCATGTGCCCACACGTACCCCATGATACTACTCGTTACCTTCTTGAAAAAGGCCCTAGGGAGGAAGATGGGCAGGCACTGGAACAAAAACAAGAACCTCGAGAGGACCGTCATTTTAACTGACTGCACCCTCCCTGCCAGCGACAGCGGCACCATGTCCCACCTCTTAAACTCCTCCTCCATCTGTTCCACCAGCCTAGAAAAGTTCAGCTTGTGGAGGGTCCCCCAGTTCTTTGCCACCTGCACCCCCAAGTACCTGAAACTTTTTACTGCTCTTTTGAAGGGGAGCCTCCCAATTCCCTCCCCCTGGTCTCCCGAGTGTATTACAAAGACCTCACTTTTCCCCAGATTTAATTTATATCCTGAAAAGTCCCCGAACTCCGCTAGTATTTCCATAACCTCCGGCATTCCCCCCTCCGGGTCTGCCACATACAGCAACAGGTCATCCGCATAGAGCGAGACCCGATGCTCCTCCCCTCCCCTTGTCAGTCCCCTCCACCCCCCTGAACCCCTCAGTGCCATCGCTAACGGTTCAATCGCTAATGCAAAGAGTAAGGGGGATAGGGGACATCCCTGCCTAGTACCTCGATGGAGCCCAAAATATTCTGACCTCCTCCCGTTTGTTACCACACTCGCCATCGGGGCCGAATAGAGCAGCTTTACCCACTTGATAAATCCCTCCCCAAACCTTTCCAACGTCTCCCACAAGTATTCCCACTCCACCCTATCGAATGCCTTCTCCGCGTCTAGCGCTACCACTATCTCCGCCTCCCCCTCCACTGCCGGCATCATGATCACGTTTAACAATCTCCGGACATTTGTGTTAAGTTGGCGTCCCTTCACGAACCCCGTCTGGTCTTCATGGATTACCCCTGGCACACAATCCTCTATCCTGGTTGCCAGGACCTTTGCTAACAGCTTGGCATCTACATTTAAGAGGGAGATAGGCCTGTAGGACCCGCACTGGACCGGGTCCTTGTCCCGCTTCAAAATCAAGGAGATCAGGGCCTGTGACATTGTTGGGGGCAGAACCCCCCCCTTGCGCGCCTCATTAAAGGCTCTCACCAGCACTGGGCCCACCAAGTCCACAAATTTCCTGTAAAACTCCACCGGGAACCCATCCGGCCCCGGCGCCTTCCCCGCCTGCATCTGGCCTATCCCTTTAATTAGCTCCTGCAGCTCTATCGGCGCCCCCAACCCTTCTACCAGCTCCTCCTGTACCTTTGGGAACCTCAATTTGTCGAGAAAGTTCTCCATTCCCCCTCTCCTCTTCGGCGGTTCAGACCTACACAATTCCCTGTAGAAGTCCCTGAAGACCCTATTCACCTCTTGCCCCTTCTGCACTACGTCCCCACCCCTCTCTCTCACTCCCCCAATCTCTCTGGCTGCATCTCGCTTACGAAGCTGGTGTGCCAGCATCCTGCTCGCCTTTTCCCCGTACTCATACGCCGCACCCTGCGCCCTTCTCCACTGCGTCTCCGCCTTCCTAGTGGTCAGTAGGTTGAACCTGGCCTGTAAACTGCGCCGCTCCCTCAATAGCCCCTCCTCTGGTGCCGCCGCATATTTCCTATCAACTTCTAGGAGCTCCCCCACCAGCCTCTCCCTTTCCTGCCTCTCCTTCCTCTCTCTGTGTGCCCTTATGGAGATCAGCTCTCCTCTAATCACTGCTTTCAGGGCCTCCCAGACCGTCCCCACCTGCACCTCACCCGTGTCGTTCGTACCCAGATAGTTCTCAATGCCCGTTCTAACCCTTCTGCACACCTCTTCGTCCGCCAACAGCCCCACATCCAGGCGCCACAACGGGCGCTGATCCCGCGCCTCCCCCAATTCCACGTCCACCCAATGTGGTGCATGGTCCGATATCGCAATGGCCGAGTACTCCGTGTCCTGCACTCTCGGTATCAGCCCCCTGTTCAATACGAAAAAGTCTATCCTGGAGTACACTCTGTGGACGTGGGAGAAAAAAGAATACTCCCTCGCCCTAGGCCTACCAAATCTCCATGGGTCTACCCCTCCCATCTGCTCCATAAACCCCCTTAACACCTCTGCCGCTGCCGGCCTCCTATTCGTCCTGGAACTCGATCTATCCAGCCCAGGGTCCAACACCGTATTAAAGTCCCCTCCCATGATCAGGCCCCCTGCCTCCAGTCCCGGGATGAGGCCCAGCAGGCGCCTCATAAAGCCCGCGTCGTCCCAATTCGGGGCATACACATTCACCAGCACCACATTCTCTCCCTGCAACCTACCCCTCACCATCACATACCTGCCCTCCTTGTCTGCCACCACTTCTGCCGCCACGAACGACACCCTCTTTCCCACCAGAATCGCCACCCCCCGGTTCTTGACATCCAAGCCTGAGTGGAACACCTGTCCCACCCACCCCCTTCTCAGGCGGACCTGATCTGCTACCCTCAAGTGAGTCTCCTGCAACATCGCTACATCAGCCTTCAGTCCCTTCAGGTGCGAGAAGACCCTTGATCTTTTAACCGGCCCATTCAGCCCCCTTACATTCCACGTAATCAATCGGATCGCTGGGCGACCCGTCCCTGCTCCCTGTCGATTAGCCATGTTCTGTCCCTTGCTCGCCCCGGGTCATCCCTCCCTTTCTGACCCGTTTCCCATAGCGATGCCCCCCCCCCCCCCCCCAGCTCTCCCCTTCTCGTCCCTGGTCTTTCCAGCAGCAACCCGGTATCTCCCCCTAACCCTCCCTTCCCCCCCCCCCCCCCCTCCCCCCCCCCCCCCCCCCCCCCCCCCCCCTGGCTAGGGCCCCTCCTAGCCGCAATGTGCCCAACATCGTACTCCCGAGAGTCAGCTGATCTCCGCTGACCCGGCTGCTCCTGCCACACTCCGACTCCTCCCGGTTCGAGGGGGGGGAGGGGCCTCCCCCCCCTGCCATTCCACTCTGACCCCGCTCCAGCGCGGGAAAGGCCGCCATTACTGGCCACGCCCCACTCTTCTCCCCTCCCCCCTCCTCTCTCCTCCATCCCGCGCGCGGGAAAAACAGAGGAAAGCCCGCGCTTTCGCCCGGCCACACCCCGCCCCGCCATCTTCCACTCCCCCCCCATCCCCATCCACGCCCGTGAAGGATCCCCTTAAAACCCCAGAGATAAACCCGCATGATCAACCCACTCCCCCCCCGTCCCGTCTTCCCAACTTAACAATATAAATACCCAATGGCAAATAAATACATAAATACTTAACTACATACTTAAATAACAAAATAATTAAATAGCTATCAACTAACAATGTGCTTAACCATCACCCTCCATCAAACAGTATAAATAACCACAGATAACCATAACCAGAGAAGGAAGAAAAAACAAAAAAAGACCCAACACCCGAAGAAAAAGGGGTAAAAAGGGTAAATGACTAAGGGAAGTTGGAAACGGGAAGAAACACACCATAAGAAGAAAACGACCCGCAATAGAAATTTCAACAGTTCAAATATACAGAAACACCAAACAACTCGAAACCTTCAAGATATTCAAAAAGTCAAACGTTCAAGAAAAGCCAAACAATCCAAGAAACTGTTACCCAGCTCCGACCTGGCCTGAAAAGATAAGGGCCACTTGCTCAATCAAGAGTACCCAGGCGGCTACGACCGCCGGTGCTCCCAGGTTTTAGTTCATGTCCAGCTTTTCTTCTTGTACAAAGGTCCAGGCCTCCTCTGGGGACTCAAAATAATGATGCTGGTCCTTGTAGGTGACCCACAAGCGCGCCGGCTGCAGCATTCCAAATTTGATCCTCTTCGCGTGTAGCACCGCCTTCGTCCGGTTGAACCGGGCCCGCCGCTTTGCCACCTCCGCACCCCAGTCCTGGTACACCCTTACCGTCGAGTTCTGCCACTTACTGCTTTTCTCCCTTTTTGCCCACCTCAGGACTTTCTCCCGATCACATAGCCGCTGGAACCGCACCAGCACCGCCCTCGGGGGCTCGTTTGCCCTAGGCCTCCTGGCCATGACCCGGTATGCCTCTTCCAGCTCCAGGGGCGCAGGACCGGCCCCTTCCCCCATCAGGGAGCTCAGCATCTCCGCAACATATCTCGGGAGATCCGACCCCTCCAGGCCTTCTTCTAGGCCCAGGATCCTCAAATTTTTCCTCCTCATCCGAGTGTCCAGCTCCTCGAAACGGCTCTGCCACTTCAGGTGGAGTGCCTCGTGCACCTCCACCTTTGCCCCGAGGACCGTGGCCTCCTCCTCCCTCGCGGTCATCTCCTGCTGCAGCTCTCTGACCGACGCCTCTTGGGTCGCCTGGGCTCCCACCAACCTGGTGGTCGTCGCGTTCATGGACTCTAAGAGCTCCACTTTCAGCTCCGTGAAAAAACGGAGGAGAGCGGCCTGCTGCTCCTCCGCCCATTTCCTCCATTCCTCCGGTGCGCCGCCGGCCGCCATTTTGATTTTCTTCCCCCGCTTTTTTTGGGGAGCTGCTGCCACTTTTCTTGCCGCTCCACTCCGAGTACCGACCATAAAATCGGTCTAGTTCTCCTCAGGGGACCTTCCCCCACCGGGATTCGTCTTTTCAGCACCGTTGGGCCCTCCAATTGGCCCGAAAACACCTTTGTCGCAGGAGCTTCCAAATGTGCGGCTTAGCTAGTCATAGCCGCAACCGGAAGTTCCTGAAGCTGAGATGATTGACCTCTAACCACCATGATCTCCCTTTGTGGTAGGTATGACTCAAACCAATGAAGAGTTTTCCCCACTGATTCCCATTTACTCCAGATCTTCTCAGGCTCCATGATGCCACACTGAGTCAAATACTGCCTTGATATTGAGGACATCCAGAGGACTCACCACTTTAGTTGAGCTCTTTTTCCCCTTTTGGAACCAAGGCTGTAATGAGGAGCTGAGTAATCCTGAGCATCAGTAAACAGGTTATTGTTCAGCACGTGACACTGATAGCATTGTTGATGACCCCTTCCATCACCTTACCGACGATCAAGAGAAGACCGATGAGGTGGTAATTGGCTAGGTTGGTTATGTATTCCTTCTTGTGTACATGATGTGCCTGGGTGATTTCTCACATTGACAGATAGATGCCAATGTTGTAACTGCACTGGAACAACTTGAGTAGGGGCGCAGCAAGTTCTGGAACACAATCTTCAATACAATAGAATTGGGCCAGTAAAAGACTTTGGATCTTTGGCTGTAAATGTCAATTTGTACTGCCTTCCTGACCCCATGTTATTTTTGTATGGCCTTTCTATGAGTAAGTGAAACATAAACAATTTAGCATGGCCAATCCACCTAACCTGCACATCTTCAGACTGTGGGAGGAAACCGGAGCACCCGGAGGAAACTCACGCAGACACGGGAGAACGTTCAGACTCCGCACAGACAGTGACCCAAGCTGGGAATCGAACCTGGGATCCTGGAGTTGTGAAGCAACAGTACTCACCACTGTGCAACCGTGCTGTCCGAGGTTCATGAGGCTCAAGTGTGATCCCAAAGCACCTTTTCCAAGATAAGGTTCGCCATTGCCAGGACTATTTGGAATTTGAATTTTTTCATGCTTTGGAATGGGTTGTGGAAGCCATAAAAACATCTAATTTCTGAGTTCATGACTTCTAAGAAGTCTGGAATATTCTGACAGAGAAATGTGAAATATTTTAATACCATCAAATGTGACAATTAGATGCTGTATTGCAATGTAGAGATGTTTTTAATGCAGCAATTGATCATAAGATTCTATCCTGCAAAGGTAAGTTGACCTTTACATTGACCACCAATGCCTAAGTGCTGACATGCATTGCAATATTTTTCCCAATACCATATTGCATTAAAAACTGGAGAAACATATACTGGCAAACTATCCTGTCATGTTTAGGACTGTAAGTTAAATGTTTAGAGATCTTTAGCTTTGCAACAAATGGCCCTACTGTTGAACATTAAAATAAAATCTTAGCGCCTGGCCCACTCCTATGATTGAGAGGCAATCTGCTTTGAAATGGAAATGAAATACCAATTGCAACTTTTTTTAAAATAGGCAATCTGTGTTTTCAGTTTCAACGGACTCCATTGTTTCTATTTTCCAGAGTTTGCTTTGATAGCTTGGGCTATTATGAATGCTTGGCTGTGTTGCAAGTAGTCCAGAACCACTCGTCTCAGCAGGCTGCTGTGTTCACATTTTGATTAACAGTTTTAAAATCATCAAAGGATTATGGGAGGAATTCTCTGTTCCTGAAGCTAAGTGCTGGTGCGTCCCAATTACACCAGTTTGGAGGGGACGGAGCATCGCGGACCAGCGTCAAACCGGCGCCTGCCCCAATTCCGGCATTGGAAGCCATTCTCCATCCGATCGCCGATCCCGATTTCGGCATTGGGCTACGGAGTAAACAGCCCCATGTCTTTGATGTGTTACTGGAATGAGTTTTTGTTTGCCTTTTACACAAAAGTGAGAAGTTATTGTTTTGGAATAGCATTTTTGAAGGAGTGGTTAGGCATTAGATTGCTAAAAGTTTATATTTTTACATCCACTTTAAAGATACCTTGAAATCTATCTGTAGTGGATGCTGAATCAGTGACTATAGATACATGGTGGGCACAGGTGTTAAATGGTGACATTGGGGGGTATGAGTTGGTATGGAGGGGTATGGGGCATATGAGAAGCAGGGGCGTATGGAGGCATGAGAGAGCAGGGGTTGTTATTTGGGGTGAATGCAGGACACATCATTCATTAAAGTTTGTTTTTTTAAATTCCCAATTAAGGAGCAATTTAGCATGGCCAACCCACCTACCCTGCACATCTTTGGGTTGTGGGGATTAGACCCATGCAAACAAGGGGAGAATGTGCAAATTCCACATAGATAGTGACCCGGGGCCGGAATCAAACCTGGGTCCTCGGCACCATGATGCAGCAGTGCTAACCACAGCACCACCTGGCCATCCCCGTTCATTATAGTTTGTTTGAGAATTGGATCATTCTCAGCAATGGGAAGGAAATGGTATTAACACAGTTTACCACTGGTTGTCCCTGCCGATGATCAGGAGAAATCCCACAGATTTTAAGACCTTGGTGTTTAGGTGTATGTTATCAGTGGTTCACAGCAACCTGCAAAAATAATTTGAGGAGTTTGATCGGCTGGTTGTTAATTGTTAATTTTGCTGTTTGATAGTTTCCCTGTTTAGATATTTTTGAGTCAACAGGCATTAGGTTTCACAGGATAAAAATACCAGAATTCCAGGATTTCACCAGCAACACGACAGTGCAACAATGGTATTTATGAATAAATCCAATATATTTTTAATTTAGTGACTGGAGACCTCTCTCTTCAACCTACTCTCTATTCACACCATTCCATTTTTGCATGCAACCCTGTGAGAGCTAACAGTGGGAGGCATGGTGGCACAGTGGCTAACACTGCTGCCTCACACCGCCAGGATCCGGATTCAATTCCGGCATCGGGTAACTGTCTGTATGGCCTTTGCACTTTCTCCCCATGTCTGCGTGGGTTTTCTCTGGCTGCTCTGGTTTCCTACCACAGTCCAAAGATGTGGTGAGGTGGATTGGCCGTGCTAAATTGCCCCTTAATATCCAAAAGGTTAGATGGGGTTAAGAAGATACGGTTGGGGCATAGGCCGAGGCAAGGTGCAGTCTCGATGAGCCAAGTGGCCTCCTTCTGAACTGTAGAGATTGTATGCTCCTTAAGCTTCAATAAAGTCTGCTCGCAGTTTCAAAGATAAAGTACACGTGTGCTGCTGTGTTTTGATGCTTACACAAAATTAGCTTAAGATACCATTTGTCCCCATTGCAAACATACTATGTGTGAGTACAACACTTGATGCTATTAAAGCTGCAATCTTTTTCCGTTGAGACATCGCAGACTTGGCAAAACAAACAATGCTCTGCTGGAAAGAGCAGACTCACCCTTCATTCCAAGTATCTTCCTAAAGGGCTCTGCATGTTGTATTTTAAAAATGTCACTCTACAAAAGCTAAATCTGACTCATCAGGTACTGCAATCAAAAATATTATCTTCCCCTTTCCTCAATGACAGGCTCAAGTTCCGCAGAGAGCCAATGTTGATCAGCTCAACATTGTTGACACAATAGGCAATCACCTCGACAGAAACAAAATATTGCAGATCACAGAAACATGCAATGTTAGAACAGAAGGAGGCCATTCTGCCCATCATTTCAGCACCAGCTACTAGAAATCTGAAATAAAAACTGCAAACAGTTAGAAACGCAACAGGTTAAAATAAGTACACATAGGAAAGGGGGAGGAGGGGAAGAAAGAACAATGGAACCTCTGATTGGGTGGGGAGATTAAATGGCAAAAGAAATGGTGCAAGGCAAAAGAAGATAATAATAGGACACAAACAAAATAGTCTAGAAGAGCTAATAGGATTATGCAGAATTATTACCAATAGCTGTCATCCAAACACAAACAAAAAATGGGAGCAGAAGTTAGGATTTGAAATTGTCGAACTGTGTTGAGTGCACAAGGCTATAAAGTGCCTTAACAAAATATGAAGTGCTGTTCCTTGTGTTTATACTGAGCTTCAGAGTAGGAACAGTATAGGATACTAAGGACACAGGGATCAGAATAGGAATGAGCGGAGAATTAGAAAGACAGGTGACAGGAAGCACAGGGTCACACTTGCGAACTAAAAGAAGGAAAGAAGGTACTCACAAAATGGTCACCCAATCTATATTTAGTTTACCCAATGTAGAGGGGACCACACTGTGAGCAATGAATACAGTATACCAAGTCGAAAGAAGTACAGGTAAATTGTTGTTTCTCCGGGAGATGTGTTTGAGGCTTTGGACAGAAGAAGGGAGGAGGTAAAAGCGTATGTGCAGCATCTCCTGCACTTTCAGGGGAAGGTGTCATGGGAAGTAAAGGGGATGTTGAAGGATTTGAAGGAGTAATCTACGGTTTTACAGAGGGAATGGTCCCTTCATAATGCTGAAAGAAGATAAAACAATGTGTTTGGTGAAGACATTAGGTTGGAGGTGGGGGAAGTTCAGTTACGAGTGGCGTACCACAAGGATCTGTTCTGGGGCCGTTGCTGTTTGTCATTTTTATAAATGACCTAGAGGAGGGCGCAGAAGGATGGGTGAGTAAATTTGCAGACGACACTAAAGTCGGTGGAGTTGTAGACAGTGCGGAAGGATGTTGCAGGTTACAGAGGGACATAGATAAGCTGCAGAGCTGGGCTGAGAGGTGGCAAATGGAGTTTAATGTGGAGAAGTGTGAGGTGATTCACTTTGGAAAGAATAACAGAAATGTGGAATATTTGGCTAATGGTAAAATTCTTGGCAGTGTGGATGAGCAGAGGGATCTCGGTGTCCATGTACATAGATCCCTGAAAGTTGCCACCCAGGTTGATAGGGTTGTGAAGAAGGCCTATGGTGTGTTGGCCTTTATTGGTAGAGGGATTGAGTTCCGGAGCCATGAGGTCATGTTGCAGTTGTACAAAACTCTCGTACGGCCGCATTTGGAGTATTGCGTACAGTTCTGGTCGCCTCATTATAGGAAGGACGTGGAAGCTTTGGAACGGGTGCAGAGGAGATTTACCAGGATGTTGCCTGGTATGGAGGGAAAATCTTATGAGGAAAGGCTGATGGACTTGAGGTTGTTTTCGTTAGAGAGAAGAAGGTTAAGAGGTGACTTAATAGAGGCATACAAAATGATCAGAGGGTTAGATAGGGTGGACAGCGAGAGCCTTCTCCCGCGGATGGAGGTGGCTAGCACGAGGGGACATAGCCTTAAATTGAGGGGTAATAGATATAGGACAGAGGTCAGAGGTGGGTTTTTTACGCAAAGAGTGGTGAGGCCGTGGAATGCCCTACCTGCAACAGTAGTGAACTCGCCAACATTGAGGGCATTTAAAAATTTATTGGATAAGCATATGGATGATAAGGGCATAGTGTAGGTTAGATGGCCTTTAGATTTTTTTTCCATGTCGGTGCAACATCGAGGGCCGAAGGGCCTGTACTGCGCTGTATCGTTCTATGTTCTATGTTCTATGTTCTAAGTTATGGAAGGGGATCTATGATGGGTGCAAGGCGCAGACAAGGGGAAACCTACTGTGGTTCTGGAAAGGGAAGAAACATACTTACTTCTATATAGCTCTTTTTACACCAACCGGATGTCTCAAAGCACCTTCACAGCCATTGAAATACTCAAGTATTGTCAATGCTGTAATGTAGGTATTGAGGCAGTTAATTTGCAATCAGGAAACTCTCACAAACAGCAATGTGATAATGACCGAACAATCTGTTGATTCAGGGCACTGGGAATAACTCTCTTGCCCTTCTTCGAGATAGTGCCATGGGATCTTTCACATCTACCTGAGCAGAGAGGTGGCATCTTGCTTTAATGTCTCACCTGAAAGACAGTGACAGTGCAGCACTCCCTTGGTCCTGACTGGAATGTCAGCTTTGATTTTGGTGATCAAGGACTTGCGTGATTCTTGAACCCAAAACCTTATGATTCAGCGCTGAGTGTGCTACCAACTGAGCAAAGGTGGACAGTGTCAAGGGGGAAGGGCACAATAAGTGCGGGTACTACATGGACATGGTTGAAGACTCTGTCAATCATGGTAGTGAGGAGATCCTTGGTTGAGGAAAAATAAATATAATCATATCTTCACAGCATGAGCAGTCTTTTTATTCTAAAAGCAAAGATATTCCCAGGTAACCAGCTAAAGAAATGTACCATCACTCAAAGGATCTTGCCAACTTAACTGAATGTGCCACTCCAGCATAGATAAGAAGACAGATAGAAAGATAGTAGGAGGCAAGTTAAATTAAAAAGGAGCCATGAAAGCTCAAAATTGAGGCAACGATAATATTTAAGCCAATTCCTTTCCAAAATCAGAATAGTTGAATTCTGTCATCAAGGTAGGGATCAATAATTGCAAACCTTTTTTATTGCTGGACACATCATGTTTCTAATTGCTCAATTGGAACATTTCATATTGGGATTAAAATTAAAATAACAAGCTTTTGTTATCATATCAGTTACAAATTCAAAAAATTGCTTTAACAATCAATAGCTTAGAAACACCTACTTGCTGAAAGGAATGAACGAAGAAAGCACCATATCTGATGCAAAGACGAAAGCAGAAAACCATTATTCAACACTCAAATAGAAAGCCTTTTATGACACCGGAAATAAAAACAGGACCACAATTTTGCTTAACCCTTGCATTAATTCTAATGTGGGGTGCGATTTAACGGGGGGGGGGAAGAGAGAGAGAGAGAGAAAGAGTCATGTTATGGTTGGGTTTAATGAGGTGTTTCTCGGCACCTGCACGCTGAGAACGACCCCGTTGTCAAACGGGACTCTTTTCTTTTGGCGTCGGCTAGGAATGCCCTGCTGAGGCCGCACTTACCTTCATTTCAGGGGCCTCCCGCGAGATTTAACGGCATCATCGTGCCACCAGGTCAGGCGTGATGAGGCTGTTCAATTGCACCCATAATGTCTTTCACGGTCATACAAAGCTTATTCATGCAGTTGTGATACATTTTGTAGAAAATCTTTAGCATCAGTGCGAAATGGTATGTTGTCATTGGTGCATAGGATATTAATTTCCTCCGGTATTGTACAAGTTAACCTATATTTATGACATTATTTCAATAGAAATGGGTGAGTTAAAATACACTGGGGTTCTAAAATAGCAGCGACTTTAATATAACCTGGGTCCATTTTAGACCCCCAAATTTTCATTTAAATTTATCCTTTGAGAACATATTTCAAGTCTTTTTCACAATGTGTCAAAATGTAAGTATAAATGCTCCACATAGGTGAAGGATTGTGAAAGAATGTGAAGGAACTCAGCCATAACAAGGAGTTATACATTTAAAAGAGCAATATCCTTATGAAGTAGGAATCAGAAAATTAAAAGGGTTCATATGCCTGCAAGAGAAAAAACAGTTAATAAATATGCCTAAGTATACTTGCATGGGCATCAATGCCCTGTGACATACTGTTCTCATCCCCTAACACAAGGTAGTTTCTGAAAAACAGGAATTAGCCGCTGAAAATTATGGATACATCACTTCAGTAAAGCACTGATAATACAGATTTTAAAAATAAGTCATTGTAAGTTATCACAATCTAATAATTGATCCCTTGTTTTCTACCTATGGCCGTAAATCATCTGTCACGTGAATCCAGGAAACAGAGTGTGGCTAAGAAGTCACCACTTTTTTGCATCTCTCAACATCCTGCCAGATCCAAGGATATTGACAAGCACATGTGCTCACAGCTTCCTGCCATGCCGGCCTTTTCTGATGAATTGAATTATTTGGATTTTAACCAGAAATTGACAGTTTTACAGTCTTAATTTGGGAAGTAGAAGGAGAGATCAGTTCTTCAGACCTATTCAAGTGGCGGTGAGGCTTCTCTTTCGCAACTTTAAGTGAGAGAGATAATTTGAGGATCTAGAATAATCCCAAAAATGGGCTCGAATTATAATCCATTTCAACAAACCTCCACCAGATAATATTCAATCACCACCCAACAAGCAATTCACTAAAATTAAACTTTTTAATTTCAGGTTGCACTTTAATGGAAATATAAATTTTAATATGATATTTAATATTCACAAAATTTTGTTCTTTATTAACTGTGGAATTATCTATTGTGATTGCATTGCTATATTAGCAATACATTTTTGGACAATAGGATACCTGTGGTTCAAGTTAGAACTAACCTATGATGTGGCAGGTGACAGCCACATGACTAATTAAGGGGCTTAGCCAAAGAAGTTTTCTCATGGTAATTGAACTTTGTCTTTCTCTGGATAAATACAGATCAATTCGTGATAGAGCTATCTGTCCTTGTACTGATCGCTATATAACGATCAACACAAGATCATTCTACTTAATCACAAAATAGAACATCTTATACTCAGCCGAGAAGCTGACAATCATCAACAAGGTCAAGGAAGGTGCTACGCAAGCAACTGTTTAAGGAAGAATGTGAATCATTGAATCAATGCTTTGATGATGGCTTGAAGATAAATTTAAGATGGGTTCTAATCAAGATGGATGAAGTAGCCAAGCCTGAAATGCCAGCAACATGCATCTTGACAAAACAGTATAGACACATGGTTCACCCAGCAGAGAGCTGGAGGTGTATCTCTATCTGATCAGTTATTCAAGCTCTCGGGAAAATATTTTGTCAGCAGAATGAATGAAAATATCACTGTCCCAGTACAATTTGAAGCCAGCAAAGGATCGTTAGCAAGATTCAAGAACTGGCACAGCATTTCACAAGTTACTATGAGAGAGAATGTCCATGGGTAATCGAGCCGCAATCTCATTCCCCACTGAATTAAGTAACGTTTTAAATGTTAAAGCGCAAACTGACCATCTGTGAATTTAAATAGCCCAATTGTACATGTATATCTTATTTTTGGTTACCCGAAGAAATAAAAGTTAAGTTATTTGATTTTACGGAGCTCATTTTGTCACTGGAAGTCACCTTGTTTACACCACATCATTTGGTTTATCTGTCTATGAGATCGTTTTAATCAATTTATCTGTAGCTCTGCATTAACCTGGCTATCGCCTTAAGTGCTGTTGAAAGGACCGTCTAATATTGCTGACTCAAGATATGGTACCTGTGAATTGAGTTTATAGTTTGGCCCCAGTATGTTGTGGAAGAAATTTATGTAAAGAGAGTAACAATTATGAGCAGAGGAAATTAAACCTACTATCTATCCCAGTGTCCAATTTCTAAAGCATCTTTGCTATACAGTTCTATGTTCGAAAGGGCCGCATAAGATCCCATCCCAGTTATATTGATTTTTGAACAATTTAGTGTTGTGCCTTTAAAAGGTCTGATTTAGTTTATCAGAATCACAGAATACTGCAAAGTACATGCCATTAATAAAATAAACGTCTCACATACTGGTCCAATCAATTTAAACATATTTTGTGGGTAATAAAGAACAAGAATAGTGTTTGTAAACTGAAGCGATTCCTCAAGTGGGTATCCACTGAAAGCAGGAACAAGGCCAGTCAAGTTAATGAAGCGAGTGTTTTACATTTTGAGGGCACATATATATAGATGTTAAAAACATCCTTTAAGGAATGATAATACAATGAAATTAACAATTACTTGGTGCCTCAATGTTTGCAAAGTCTGCTATGTGGCGACTAGGGGCTTTTCACAGTAACTTCATTGCAGTGTTAATGTAAGCCCAATTGTGACAATAAAGATTATTATTATTATACTGCATGCATCAAAATCAGTACCGTTATTTTTGTTTTAAATTCACTCTTTAGCCAGTGCTTATTACTCATTTAAATCTATCAATTAGGAGTTAGTTCACAAGCTCACTCTCTAATATTTCAGCACAGATTAAGGGACCTGGGGTCTGATACTTTGAAGTGTTAAAGTAGTAATTATGTGGAGTACATTACCATTTCAACATTTTTCATGCCATGTTACGAAGCTGGTGCTTAAAACCTACTCAAGCGCTGTCGTTGTCAAGTAAGGAGACATTGGTTAGTACTACCAAAATAGTTAGAATTGACTAGCGGAGATTCCATTCAGGACAATCACGTTGAATTTTATTTTGAAAATGCAGCAGATGTGCCAGATGAGAGAAATTAAGTGGATGCAGTGAATATGGACTTTAGACAAGCTTTCTGCAGGTACCACATGGGAGGTTATGCAAGAAGGTTAATGGATATGGAATTAAGGGAATGATAAACCATATTAAAAATTAGTTTAAAAAATGAAGAGTAAGATTTAAGCAGAATCTTTCAGAGTGTCTGCAAGTGAGTGGTCGTATCCCTTTGGTTCTGGAGCCACTGCGGTTCTCTGTATATATTAATGATTTTGTGTAGGCATAGAAGAAATGGTAGCGGAATTTACAAACAATACCAAAATAAGAGGTATAATTAATTCTTTAGGAGTGCAAACAGAATTGTAATGGGATGCAGATAAAATTGAAGAATGGGTGACTGAGTGGCAAATGGAATTCACAAACAGTACAAATATAAGACATGGGCGTGTAACTTTCTAGCTTGTCAACTGTCAGATTTGGGGAGCACCCCAAAGACGAGCTGGAGAATCCCTCTCGAAAATTACAGGTTTAGTGTTTACGCACAATTCTCCAGAAGCCCAACTTCCCCTGGACAATTGCGCTGCGCTGGGACCTACCCGACAAAGCAATTTAAATCACTCACTTTGGATGGCTCAGCCAGTGTTACGGCAACAGTTACTCTGAAAGAGTTAGAAGAAAGAAACGTACTTTCAACTTCACCAACATTAATTTAAATAAGCAATAAATTTTGAATTGGAGCAACTCCACACTGTGGAAGAGTAGAGGGACTGAGTTGCCGGTTCAGAGAAGATTAAAGGCAGCACCTCAGGACACTAAGACTGTTAAAACGGAATTACAGATTTTATCTCAAAGAGGTATAGAATATACAACTAAAAAGGTAATGATGAGCGTAAACAAAGCTGTAATGCTGCCTTCTCTATGAGCAAATAGAAAATTGAAGAAAGATTTTTTTTAAATTGAGACTTTTATTTAATTAGTGTTCAGATTGTGGGACGTTATTACATATCATTTCAATTTACAGCATAGAAACAGATATTCAATTCAACAGGTCACTGCCAAAGTTAATGTCCCACACAAATCTCCTCTTACCTCTCCAACTAACGCTATCAGCATAACCTGCTATCTCTTTCTTCATCGTATGTTTATCTAGCTTTCCTTTAAATGGATCTATGCTATCCATCTGAAGGCTACTTGGGTAGCCCATTCCACACTCTAACCACGCTCTGAGTAAAGAGGTTTCACTGGAATTTTCTATTGCATTTATTGGTGCTATCTTATACTTCTGGCCCCAATTTTGGTCTCTTCCACAAGGGGGAATATTTTCTACATCTATCCTATCTTAAAAGTTTTGATCATATCACCTTAAGTCTCCTCTTTGGTAGAGAAAGGAGCCCTCACCTGTTCAGTCTTTCCTGATAGGTATAACCTCTTAATTCTGGTATCGTCCTTTGGAAATCTTTTAACAGTTCTCCAATGCCTCTATATCCACTTTACAATATGGAGACCAGAACTGTGCACTGTACTCTCAACTGTGGTTTGACCAAGGTGCTGTATAAGTTCAGCATAACAAAAGTGTTTAAATTTAAGAATCCATGCAAGAAATTTAGAACAAATGCAATAAGAAATCTCTTCACCCAAAGAGCTGAGTCTGTGGAATTAACTTCCGGAGATAATATTTGAGGCAGAAATTATATCATCCCCCCCCCCCAACTTTGTCACCGGCGTCGATCTCCCTAATTTTAAAACGGGATAAGGATCCAGAAAATTGTGGGTTGTATAGGCCAATCTCCTTGTTACACGAGGATGCCAAATTGTTGGTGGAGATCCTGGCCACAAGGATTGAGGACTCTGTCCCAGGGGTAATTGGGGAGGACCAGATGGGGATCGTTAAGGGGAGGAACTTGGCAACCAACATTAGGAGGTTACTGAATATAATCATGATGCCTCCAGAGGCTGGGGTGGTGGTCGGCATGGACGCAGAGAAGATCTTTGATCGGGTGAAGTGGGAATACTTATGGGAGGACTTGGGGCGGTTTAGGTTTGGGCAGGGATTTGTGGATTGGGTTTGGTTGCTATACCAGGCACTGGTGGCGAGTGTGCAGACAAATGGGGTGAGATTGGACTACTTCAGGTTCTACCGGGGGACAAGTCAGGATGTCCACTTTCCCCACTATTGTTTGCCTTGGCTATAGAGCTGTTGGCATTGGCATTGAGAGTGTTGAGGGTCTGGCAGGGAAAGTACGGAGGGGTAGGGTGGAACACAGGGTCTCGTACTACGCGGACGATCTGCTGCTGTACATATCGGGCCAGCTGGGGGGAATTGGAGGGATTATGGGGATATTAGAGGAATTCGGCCGATTTTCGGGATACAAATTGAATATGGATAAGAGTAATCCAGGCGCGGGGGCAGGAAAAGAGATTGAGATGCTGTTCAAGGTGGTGGGAGGGAGCTTTCGATATTTGGGTATCCAGGTGGCACGGGAGTGGGAGCAGCTGCATAAACTGAATTTAGGGCAACTGGTAGGGGACTTTCAGAGGTGGGATGCGCTCCCATTATCATTGGCGGGCCGGGTACAGACAGTTAAAATGATGCTCCTCCCGAGGTTATTGTTTGTTTTCCAGAGTCTCCCAATTTTTATTCCCAAGGCGTTCTTTAAAAAGGTGAATGCAGAGATCTCGGGATTTGTTTGAGCGGGTAAAGCCCCGCGGGTGTAGAAGGTGCTGCTGGAGCGAAGTCATGGAGCGAAAAGGGGGTGTCTGGACCTCCCAAATTTTATTAACTACTACTGGGCGGCGAACATTACGATGGTCAGGAAGTGGGTAGTGGGGGAGGGGTCGGTATGGGAGCGGCCTCATGTAAGGACACAAGTTGGGGGCATTGTTAATGACATCTCTGCCGTTCTCGCTGGCTCAGTACTCTACAGGGCGGGTAGCAGTGGCAGCCCTGAGGAGGTGTGGACAGTGGAGGCAGCATATGGGTTCGAAGGGGTGTCGATGTGGGCGGCAATATGTGATAACCACCGGTTCGCTCTGGGGGGTGCTGGAGGGGGGATTTCGGAGGTGGCTGCGGGCAGGGATCGAGAGATTTTGGGATCTCTTTATTGATGAGGGTTTCCCGAGCCTGGAAGAGCTGGAGGAGGAGTTTGAATTGCCGGGGGGGGGGGGGGGGGGGGGGGAATGGTTTCCGGTATCTGCAGGTGAGGGATTTTGTGCGGAGGTAGGTTTCGACCTTTCCAGACCTGCCGTCCCAGGGGCTACAGGACAAGGTGGTGTCGAGAAGAGGAGTGGGCGAGGGGAAGGTCTCAGAGATCTATAAGGAGCTGATGGAGTGGGAGAGAGCACAGATAGGGGAGGTGAAGAGAAAGTGGGAAGAGCTGGGTGGGGAGTTGGAGGCCAGGATATGGAAGGAGGCCCTGAGGAGAGTTAATGCATCCTCGTCATGCACCAGGCTCAGCCTGATACAGTTTAAGTTGGCCCATAGGGCACATATGACTGTGGGCCCGGATGAGCAGGATCTTTGAGGGGGTGGAGGATAGGTGTGGGCGCTGTGCGGGGGAGGGGGGGGGGGGGGGGGCTGCTAACCATGTCCATATGTTGTGGGCCAGTCCGAGGCTGAGGGGTTTCCTGGCAGGGGTTTTCTGAGTCATGTCAGAGGTCTTACAAGTGAGGGTGGTTCCGAGTCTACAGGTGGCGATCTTAGTGTGTCGGAAGACCCGGGAGCCCACGGGGTGAGAGAAGCTGACGTCCTGGCCTTTTGCCTCCCTGGTGGCCAAGAGACAGATCTTATTAGCTTGGAGGGACTTGGAGCCACTGAAGGCGGGGGTGTGGATTAACAACATTGCGGGGTTTCTCCGACTCAAAAAAATTAAATTCGTCTTGAGGGGTTCGTTGCAGGGGTTTGCTCGGAGGTGGCAGCGTTCATCGACTTCTTTGAGGAAAAATTAAGCTGTCAACAGAGGGTGGGAGGGGAGGGGGAGGGGGAGGCATGGGAGAGATGGGAACGGATAGGAGAACCAACGGAGGGGTGGTTGGGGAAGGTGGCATTGTTTGTGTAAGCCATGTTGCCTGGGGTTTGTGCCCGGGGGGTTTGTTATTACGTTTTTGTTGAAATTTTATGTTTAAAACTGTTAAAATTAGAAATGCCTCAATAAAATAGTTTCCAAAAAAAATAATCATGGTTGATCGGAATGTAACCTCAACTCCGTATTCCCATCTGATAACTTTTCACCCACCTTGCTTATCAAGAACCTATCTACCTTTGCCTTAAAATTGTCAAAGACTTCCACTATCTTTTGCGAAAGAGAGGTCCAAGGTGCACAACCCTCAGAAAAAAATCTCATCCTTGTCCAAAATGGGTGACCCTTATTTCTGAACAATGGCCCCTAGTACCAGATTCTCCCACAAGAGGAAGCATCCTCTCTACATTCACCCTGTCAAGACCCCTCAGTATCTTACATGGTTCAATGAAATCACTTCCTACTCTTCTAAACTCCACCACATACTGGCCTAGCTTGCCCAATCTTTCCTCATAAAGCCAATCTCAGTATAAACCTTCTCAGAATTGAGTCCATTGTATTGTTATGGGTCAGGGGTTAGAAACTCCAATTATGAAGTTCACCTGACCTACAACATTTATGTTGAATTTGGCTAGGATGAGCACAAAAGCCTTCACTTTTTCCTGAAATTCTGATCCAGTTCCAAACAGCAGATTCAAACTCCTTCTGGAAAGCAACTGTATTTTTAAGGTTGCCAAGGCAGTTAGCCACAACCAGTGGGCTTTTTACTGGAACTGCTTTTAAAATGAAAACAGAGAAAACATTTCCTTCTCCTTCTGCAGTCCAAAGCAGTCAACCTGAAACTGAAACCCCCTCTCACCTCATAGCCACAGCCCAATGTGCACCAGTCACATGATAAGAGACAAAACCTTTCTTAAAGGGACACTCAGATGACAGTATTTACAACCGTCCTTAAATAAAGAGACCAATGCTGTACATAATATTCCAGATGTGGTCTCAGCAATGCCCTGTATGACTGAAGCATAACCTCCCTATTTTTTTATTCAATTCCCCTGACAATAAATTATAACATTCTATTAGCTTTTCCAACTACTTGCTGTTCCTGTATACTGGCCTTTTGTAATTCGTGCACTGGGGCCTCCAGAGCTCTGCAATCTATCACCATTTAGATAATCTGCTTCTTTTTCATATTCCTGCCAAATGGGCAATTTCACACTTTCCTACATTATTCTCCATTTGACAGGTCTTTGCCCATTCACTTAACCAATGCATATACCCTTGTAGCCTGTTCACATATTACTGTCCAATCCATCTTTATGTCATCAGCAAAAAGTAGCAACCATACCTTCAGCCCCTTCATCCAAGTCATTTAAAGAAACCGTAAAAAGTTACAGCCACAGTACTGATTCATGTGGGACATCGTGTTAATTATAAAAACTCATTTATTCCTACCTTATATTGCCTTTTAGCTAGGCAGGCTTCTATCCATGCCAATATGCCACCCTCGTCAACAAAAGCTTTCCTTTTTCACAACCTTTGGTATGGCACCTTATCAAAAGCCTTCGGCAAATCTAAATAAAGTACATCCACCCCTTTACCACAGCATATGTTACTTCTTCACAGCATATGTTACTTTTTCAAAAGAACACCAATCAATTGGTTAAACAGGATTCCCCTTTCACAAAATCATGTTGACTCTGCCTGATTATCCTGAATTTTGTCTAAGTGCCCTGCTATAACATCTTTAGTAATAGCTTCTAACATTTTCCCTATGACAGATGTTAAGATAACTGGCTTGTAGTTTCCTACTTTCTGTCTCCCTCCCTTTTTGAAAAAAAGAAGTTACATTCACTATTTGCCAATCTAGGGAATTTTGGAAATCTTAAACCAAAGCATAAACTATCTCGCCTCTTCTTGTAAGAATCGGGGGTGAATCAATCAGGACCCGGGAACAATCTTCTCAGTGCCACTTCCCTGGTGATTGTAATCTCTCCTCCTCCACCCCTTTACTCCCCACACCCACCCCTCACCCACCAATCCATTTCATGATTTACCCCTTTCTTGGGATACAGTGGAAGACCAGTGCAAAAAATAACTTAAATTAATTTGCCGGATCCTTATTCTCCATTATTAATTCCCCATATTCACTTTCTATAGGACCAATGCTCACTTTATTAACTTGTATTTTTAAAATATCAATAGAAAGTCCTACTATCTTTATTTCCATTTCTAGCTAGCTTTCTCAGGTACACTCACTTTTCCTTTCGCATCAATCATTTGGTTATTCATTGCTGGTTTTTATATTGGGTCCAATCTTCTGACCTGCCACCCATCTTTGTTCAATTATATGCTTTTTTTCTTTTAAGTTTGACACTATCTGTGTTTTAGTTAACCACAGATGATGGGTCCTGCCCTTTCTCATATTTCTTTCTCATTGGAATATATGAAAGGAGTGAAAAAAAGGCTCGCTTCATTACAGTTATGACAACTGAGATACTAAATAATCTGAGTTGTAATTTATTATTTAGGGCAAAGAAAACCAAACTTCAATCCATTTACATTTTATTTTCTGCAAACTGAAATGCAGTGCTTTCTTTTCCACAAATCAACAGAATCATCATTGGAGTTTTAGCCATTGTGCTTGGATTTTATCTAACATACAACAGAGTAAGTGGCTAGAACATTAATGTCAGACTTCTGAAATGAGATTTTGATTTGTTAGGCTCCTGGCAATTACTTGCAGTTATATGCATCCATTTACAAAAGCCCAATGTAAGTTGGCTCACCAGCATGTGTTACACTGATCAGCTGCAGCATGAAGCTGTCACAGAAAATAGACTATATTGTATTATAAAAAGTGAAAAATCCCTTTGGTTCAACAACTGACCATTCAATTTTATATGTCACCCCTCAGAAGAACGGGCACTGAATGATAAGTGACCTGCAACATAGCTCTTTCTCTAAAATGTGCAGAATTCAAGAGTCTCAGACAAAATAACGGCAAACACATTTATAGTAACAAGACATGGTCATATCTAGGTAATGGTTATTGAAAACTTAAAGCTACTGTAAAACACTATTGTCTACATTTTTATTGCCATTGAATCTTTTTTCTACATTCATAGAAACTGCAGCAAACACAAAAATTACAGATCCATGAAGCCCTTTGCTCACCAAAGTGAATTCACACTAACCTAAGAAAAGGAATGTGCATAAATATATATGTATATGTTGTATATACACAAACACACACTTGTGCTTCCAATGCATTTTTGCTTCATTGTTTATGTGGATAATAATGGAAAAGGGTTAGAACAAGCATTACATTGCATCTATATTTTGGTTTTGTAAGAGTGATGATTTTTACACATCATTTGCTTTGCAACAAATGGCATCAGCCATGCAGAAAATTCAAGTGTTAGTTTTCATTTTATACTTGAAAGCTGCAGTGGAATGAATCAAAATATAGAATTCAGAGTGAAACATTTTCAGAACCAAACTCAATGTACATCAACACCTCAACATATGGGCATTAGCTACCACCATCTTGGTAAACTGGCATTAGAACACAAAAGTACAACAGAATATGAAAATAGAAGAGCAAAAGACAAACAAAGTGAACAATAATATCAATATTTGGGGAAAGTTAACCAGAAAAAGAAATTCCAGAATTTTCTAATATAAACCACACACTAAAAATCACAGCTAAATTAATCTGATAAAGATCTGGAAAAAGGTACATGGAAACAGGACATGTGACCACATGAATTGAGCCCGAGAGCAGAAAGCAAAATTCTGAAAAGAATTGCTGTGTGATTGGAGCTACTCTGATCTGGATTTAGGATTTGAATGAACATCATTGAAATATGATGATGAAACCAAATTGGGCAGTATTGCAAATTACAACAAAGTCTATGAAAGACTTTAAAGATTGATAATGCAGTTGGCAGCTGAGCGGGACAAGCAGTTCAATGCATAGAAGTGTGAAACAATATATTTTGGAAATAAGAATAGGGAAATAAAACACATCTGACATGCAGAGAAATTAGGCTTGTTTCAAAGAGCAAGGAGTGTTCACAGGCTGACCTGCTTGAAGTATACAAGACTGTGAAGGGTTATCGAAAAGTGGATAGTGTCGAGTTGCTTCTACTATCTTTTCACAGTAACTTCTTTGCAGATTATTACTACTGCCTGATGAGCAATTTATAAAGAGGGTGCAAATTTAAGACTTCAATTACAAACATAACTAACTGAGAAGTTTGAAAAAACACTGTGCTCTGATTAGAATGTAGAGTTCTAGGCCACAAATGGTCATTGAAGTGCCCATAACATCTTTTAAAAGGGAAAATAGTAGTTTCTTGAAAGGGAAAGCACATTAAGAGGTATTTTGAAGCAAACACAAAGGGCTGGATTCTCCGCCCCACCTCGCCACATTTCTATTTCAGTTGGCTTCTCCTGAACCACATCAAACTCCCTGATAGGTGTGGCGGTGAAGCGACGGTTGTTTTCCCGTGTAGTCTGACAGACACAACTGCAGGCAAAACTTGAAGTTCTCAGATATAGATCTGATATCAGCACTCCTCCAATTCTGGGTGCAAACAATGGGCGCGATTCTCCGAACCCCACGGCGTGTGGGAGAATCGCGGGAGGGCCGGGCGAATCACTCAACGCCACCCTGGCACCCCCCGCGATTCTCGCAACCCCCCCCCCCCCCCAAAATGGCGTGTCACGTTTTGCGACAGGCCGCTAGGAGAATGGCCGCTCAAAGTTTCTCACGGTGACCGACGATTCTCCGGCCCGGATGGGCCGAGCGGCCTCCCGAACCCGACCCGTTCACGCCGGCGCCAACCACACCTGCCGGCGTGAACATCGCGCGACTGGGGCCTGTGGGGGGCGGAGGGAGGATCGAGCACCACGGGCGTGCACAGGTGGTGCCTGGCCCGCGATCGGTGCGCACCGATCTTCGGGCCGTCGTCTCTAAAAGACGCATTCTTTTCCCTCCGCCACCCCGCAAGATCAAGTCGCCATGTCTTGCGGGGCAACGGAGGGGAAGGCTGCAACCGCGCATGCGCAGGTTGGCGCCGGCCAACCTGCGCATGCGTGGCTGATGTTACTTAGGCGCCGCCGGCCACGTCATTCCGGGCGCGCTTTGACACAAGCGTCAAGGCCCGGCGCGCAAAATTCACGCGCCACCGCTCCTAGCCCCCTGGGGGGGCAGAGAGAGAGAATAGGGGGCTAGGAGCGGCCTCCGACGCCGGAGTGAAACACTCCGGGTTTCACTTCGGCGTCGGCGGTTTGTCTCCCTTTGGGAGAATTGCGCCCAATGTGTGATGTTCCTGGCCCATTCCAGCTGACATGATCTTGTTCACGCCCACATTACGCCAGCCAGTCAATGGGGTTTCCCATTGTGGGGCAGCCCCATACCGTCGGGAAACCCCTGGCAGGCTGCCGGCAAAATGGAGCATCCTGCCGGCGGAGAATCCAGCCCAAAGACTTTACATCCACGGAGAGTGCAATGTGTGGCAAGTATGAAAGGGGAATGTTCCTTTCTGTGGTTCAAAGTACAAGTTGCTTACAAAAGGAAAATAGAGTGGTGTCAATGGTGTTTTTGATCATTTGTTAAGTAAAAGTTTTAAGACATGACATTTTATCATGTCATCTTTTCAGCTAATAATTGGAATTTCAAATTTCATTTTGAGCTTACTGGGGCGGCATTCTCCCCTACCCGGCGTGACGGAGGGTCCCGGAGTAGGGGAGTGGCGCCAATCACTCAGGTGTCGCGCCTCCCCAAAGGTGGGGAGAATTCCCCCCACCTTTGGGGGCCAGCCCCACGCCGGAGCGGTTGCCACCAGAAGACCGGCGCAAAAAACCGGCGCCCCCGGCAGCAGGGCTGGCCGCAAGGCTTTCGCCGGTCCGCGCATGCGCCGGCAGTGACGTCAGCGGCAGCTGGCCTCTGACGTCACTGTCGGCGCATGCGCGATGTGGGGTTCTCTTCCGCTTCCGCCATGGCGGAGGCCGTGGCGGACGCGGAAGAAAATAGTGCAGCCAGGGCACTGGCCCGGAGTCAGAGCGGGGGGCCCCGATCGCGGGCCAGGCCACCGTGGGGGCACCCCCCGGGGTTCGATCGCCCCCCCCCCCCAGGTCCCCGGGGCCCGCTCGCGCCGCTGATCCCGCCGTTCCAGAGGTCGTTTAAACCTCGGCGGCGGGAGAGGCCTCCCAGCGGCGGGACTTCGGCCCATCCGGACCGGAGAATCACCGCAGGGGCCTCTCCGATCGGAGTGGCGAGATTCCTGCCGCCGCCACTTCCCGGGTGGCGGTGAATCTCTGCCACGGCGGGGGCGGGATTTCCGGCGGCCCCAGGCGATTCTCCGACCCTGCTGGGGGTCGGAGAATTTCGCCCCTGGTCTCTACAATTATTGTAACAGCATTAATCAAAGCTATATTAATTCTGAATTTAATTTTTATTTACCATAATCCAGGTGCTCCTGCACAAAACTGAAACTATCATTAGTAAATCCTACTTGAAATTTTGAACTCAAGAATGAATTTGCTGAAAACACAGCAAATTGCATAGAATTTCATAGAATTTACAGTGCAGAAGGAGGCCATTCGGCCCATCGAGTCCGCACCGGCCCTTACAAAGAGTAACCCACTCAAGCCCACGTATCTACCCTATCCCCGCAACCGTCACTTAGCCTTTTTGGACACTAAGGGCAATTTATCATGGGCAATCCACCAAACCCGCACATCTTTGGACTGTGGGAGGAAACCGGAGCTCCCGGAGAAAACCCATGCACACACTGGGAGAACATGCAGACTCCGCACAGACAGTGACCCAGCCGGGAATTGAACCCGAGACCTGGACCCTGGAGCTGTGAAGCAATTGTGCTAATCACTATGCTACTGTGCTGCCCCATATAGCCTAATGTCGGAAAATATTCCAAAATATTTGATAAATTTTACTTAGACAATCATTGCTGCTAACCGAGAGAAGGGACAAGGAAGCGAGGTCGGAGGGTTTAAAGAGGGAATTCAAGCAGACATGGTTGAATGCATGCTGCGGTGAAGCGGAGGGGGAGGATACTTAAGTCACAATTAAAGAATTTCCTGACATTTTGTAGGACTGGAAAGGGTTACATTTGGAGGGAATAGGCCATGAAGGAATTTAAACATGAAAGTGAGAATTTAAATTTGAGGTGCTGGTGCTCCCAGGAGTCAGTGTAGCAAGCACAGGGGATAATGAGTGGGTGTAACTTGGTGTGGGTTAGGATACAGGCAGCAGTGTTTTGGATTAGCTCAGGTTTATGGAGAATAGATGATGGGAAGCTAGCTGGGGGAGCACTGCATCACAGTGTCTGGAGGTAACAGAAGCATGGATGAGTGTTTCAGCAGCAGATGGTTCATCCACTCGATCTCCACCTTGTTCTGCAGTGAAAATAGGTGTTGGAGATGATGAGATCAGAAGCTCAGCTCAGGGTCAAATGGACCACTGGTCCAGCCTAAGCCACAAAAAAAAATTTCACTTCAGATTCAACACATTTTTGAGACTGTGTTGCAAGTTGTAATATGTTGTGCTATTGCTTTGATCAGTTTAATTTTCAGAATAGCTGGTTAACTGGTTTTTTCCAATTGGGAAAGTCACTTCATGTATCACTTTGTCACAATCCAACAACCAAAACCGCAATATACATTTTTCCCACAGGTTTCAACATTAGTACATTTGTGGTCTCATTGGGATTAGTAGCAACAGGGATAAATCATACTGGTCAATCAATATGCTTTAATGTAATATGCTGCTGTAAATTCACTGCCTCAAAGTATTTACCACGAATAGTGGTGGACTTATTTTCACTCAGTTCAAAATCTTGTCTTCAGCATATCACAAATTTGAGACGACAAAATTGTACCTTCAAATATGTCTCCAGTTCGTGTAAAACTTACTTCTGCTATTTGTCGAGTTAGCAAATATGTGGTATAAGTCGAAGACCATCAGCAAAGAACAAGGATATTTCTTTGGTATTTTTACACAAAATGTGAGAGCATGCGATATCCTACCAGAAACAGTGGTGAAAAAAGAATCCATAGAAAGGGAAGTGAATAAACATCTGGAAAACATCTGTGAATGGATACTGGGAAGAGACTAAACTCTTGTCAAGAGTGAACACAATATGACCACATGCTGTGTTGTAGAAGTCTATGTAATTTTGAGATCAGGGTGCCATTTTTCTGAAGATGGGCTTGCTTGCGTGTTTAGGCCTCGTTCCCCCACCAAAGAAATGTCTAAGTATGGTGGATTGCCACCTAATTGTGTTGATCTGCTTGGCCATGTGGACGTGAACAAGATCACGTCAGATGGAATGGGCCCGGAACATCAATTGGAGGAGTGCCGATATCAGATCTATATCTGAGAACTTCAAATTTTGCCTGCAGTTGTGTCTGTCACTACAGGGGAAAACAACCGTTGCTTCACCGCCACACCAATCAGGGAGCTGGGATCTGGTTCAGGAGAAGCCAAGAAAGGTAATATTTGCTCTTCCTTCTGGGCCAGGAGAAGCAGGAATGCTTGTTCACGTCCCACAACGAAAGGTTGGGCCTCACAGAAAGTGGGCATTACTATTTTAAAACTCATTGTCAGAACACACGTTATGTTAACAGACCAATTCAAATTAATTTCACGTGCATTTTGTTTAAATATATACTCGATTACAGTTATATTTGCATTCAAGGAATGCCTAACTTGAATTTCCTTTGTCCCAGTAAAGCATTGAAAGTATCTCAGCCTGTCCTGTTCCAAATGAGAACCTGATCTGATGCAAGCAAAGAGACCTAGCTAGGCCAAGAAAGCTCTGTGGAAGGTCAGGAAAGAACCTTCATATCAGATTTATTCAAAGACAGCCTTTGTGCCAGTCCAGTTCACACTGAAATTTAGCATAACAGATGCAAGTGCTTCTATATTTTGGCAATAAGGTTAGAGAATGATGACTGACAGCAAATTCTTCAAGTCTGCACTAAGTCAGCTGTACCCCCATCTTTTGACTGCTCAGCAGATCTATTTGGCTGTTCATAAATCACAGTTTAATACCACATTCTAAGTTGAAGTTGATCATGTGAGGTCATATGAAATAACAGTAAGCCAAAAATAGTCATCAGAGATATCTGTTCATCAGAACAAATGTGCTACAAAAAGGAGGTAAAGCACACCCTGGTTAGAAGAGTGTAGGCTAACTTACTGGAGTAGTGAGGTACCAACTCAATTCTCAATAACGACGGAGTCCAGCACTTGAGTAGAAAAGTCAAGCTTGAAGCATCTGCAGCCATCTTCAGCCAGAAGTACTAACTAGAAGCTCCATCTCGGCCGCCTCCGAAGATCCCCAACCTTACAGAATACACTCTTCAGCCAAGGATATGTGCCCTGATGACATCTGGCTGTAGTGCTGAAAACTGATGCTCCAGAATTGACCTCATTTTGTTATGATCCTAGTTGATCTTATAACTGGATGGGAAGTCCCAGAATGGAACCCTAGCTCAAAAGACCATAACTTTTATTTATTTTTAATAAAACATGCAGGAACAGAGTCACAGGATGACTAATTAGATTTAACAAGAAAAAAAATTAAACATAAAAAGTTGGATTATTGTGGCGGCTCAGTAGCACAGTGGTTAGCGCTGCTTCACAGCAGCAGGGTCCCAGGTACAATTCCCGGCTTTGGTCACTGTCCGTGCAAAGTCTGCACGTTTTCCGTGTCTGCGTGGGTTTTCTCCAGGTGCTCTGGTTTCCTCCCACTAGTCCCGAAAGACGTGCTGTTAGGTAATTTGGACATTCTGAATTCTCCCTCCGTGTATCCGAACAGGTGCCGGAATGTGGCCACTTGGGACTTTTCACAGTAACTGCATTGCAGTGTTAATGTAAGCCTACTGTGACAATAAAGACTCTCATCTCTCACACAGATCCTCTTCTTAAATCTCCTATAACTGTACTAATCTCTTGAAACCTCATTTCAACACTAACACAACCTTTCTCTTTTATGGTCTCTTGCAGGTTTGTGGACTGGACACTCTTGTATGCTTCACCCGATGCCTGTGTCTATGTATTTACATTGTATATTTTATGTATTTTCTGTGCATTTTCTTTTCATGTATGGAATTGTAGTAACCTAGCAAGGCCTAGATTTAGGCCCGATTGAAATTGGATATTATAAATTTAAACATTTGCCCGATTAAATTGGATATCCTAAATTAATGAATTGGGCATTTTTAAATCATACTGCAGTCAAACCTCAGGCAGGTTGTTGGAATTCAGACTTGACCAAAGTCAAATACACAACCAACACACAAACTGCCAGAACATGTTTGGGCCTGCCCGTCAATCACCCATCAGGAGATCATTGCACCTTATTGGTATGCTCAGATCTCGTCAGTAGCCCAGATCGAGCCACACTTTCTGTCACCCAGAGTTTCTACTGTTATCTTATATGGGAACAGGTTATGTGCAGCCCACACCACCAGAAATGGGACACCTGGGGCGGGCTCAGGTGGCCTGTCAAGTGGTCATCAACTGGACCGTTGGTTGCTGAGACCCCCTCCTGAGCCATCATTGGCAGAAAGCCAGAGGAAATGGCAAAAAGGTGTGAAGGAAGAGAGATAAAAACAGGCACCTAGACCCCTTGGAAGCAAAGACTCGGTATGCGAGGTGGACCTTGACCAGATCGGAGAAGTGAAGATCAGATCAGACCAGAAGAAAGGAAGGAAGCAAGGAAAGGAAGGGACTGCCAGAAGAGGAATTCCAGCGATCAGATCCATAGCCTACCAAGCCATCCTTACGGGTAGTATACACTGATCTTGGGTACCTCTGGTATTTTGTGGGTAATATAAGGGTTAATTGCATTAATAAATATTGTTGAATTTTGAACTTGTGTTTGTGGTTTGTTTTTCTCATAAATGAAGACACCCTAGGTAAAACCTTCGAATAAGTAAACTGGTCGAAGGTACCTGAGGTTTTACAATACAACAGAATGATCTATCTGAACTGTACGCAGAGCAATACTTTTCACTGTACCTCGGTACACGTGGCAATAAATAAATCCAATCCCTCCCCCTTAGCTTAACAAATACACAAATTTTGAGATGCACTGATTACAGAGTACATTTCAAGCTACAATGGTCTCATTAACACAAAAAGTCCCTTTTAAGCACAAAAGATGACTGTGGTCAAATACAAACGCGGCTCTGAACTCAAGTTAGTGTCTATATATTTCTCCTCAGAATACTCCGACGATTGTCACACGAGTTTACAAACACCACGCCCAAGGACACACTTCAAAATCTTCTCTCAATGTATGCATTCCCTATGCGGTTTTCATTCCAAAATCCAGACCCAAGTTTTCCAAATTACACCTTCAAACAATATTTCCGTTATACTTTTCACCTCTTTAGATGAGGACAAATTTCTTCACCCAGAGGGTGGTCGGCCTGGGGAATTTGATACCATAGAAAGCAGTTGAGACCAAAACATTGTATGTCTGAAGAGATCAAAGAATATGGGGTGGAAGCAAGAACTGGTTACTGAGTTGGACGAACATCCATGATCATAATGAATGATGTAGCAGGCTCAAAGTTCCGAATGGCCTGCTCCCACTCCTATTTTCTATATTTTAATGGTGAAATCAGTCCAGGATTTTACGGTTTCTTTCGTCTTAACTGAATTTACACAAACTCTGAGATCCAATCACCAATTTTCATAGTTATTTCAATTCATATAGGGTCAGACGATGTGGAGTCTGTGTGGGTAGAGTTGAGGAACCACAAAGGCAAAAAAACCATAATGGGAGTTATGTACAGGCCTCCTGACAGTGGTCAGGACCAGGGGCACAAAATGCACCACGAAATAGAAAGGGCATGTCAGAAAGGCAAGGTCACAGTGATCATGGGGGACTTCAATATGCAGGTGGACTGGGTAAATAATGTTGCCAGTGGACCCAAAGAAAGGGAATTCATTGAATGTTTACAGGATGGCTTTTTGGAACAGCTTGTGATGGAGCCCACGAGGGAACAGGCTATTCTGGACTTAGTGTTATGTAATGAGCCAGAATTGATAAAAGATCTTAAAGTAAGGGAACACTTAGGAAGCAGTGATCATAATATGGTAGAATTCAGTCTGCAATTTGAAAGAAGGAAGGTAGAATCAGATGTAAAGGTTTTACAGTTAAATAAAGGTAATTACAGGCGCATGAAGGAGGAACTGACGAAAATCGACTGGAAGCAGAGCCTAGTGGGAAAGACAGTAGAACAGCAATGGCAGGTGTTTCTGGGAGTAATTGAGGACACAGTGCAGAGGTTCATCCCAAAGAAAAGAAAGGTTATCAGAGGGAGGATTAGGCAGCCATGGCTGACGAAGGAAGTCAGGGAATGCATCAAGGCAAAAGAGAGAGCCTATAATGTGGCAAAGAGTAGTGGGAAGTCAGAAGATTGGGAAGGCTACAAAAACAAACAGAGGATAACAAAGAGAGAAATAAGGAAGGAGAGGATCAAATATGAAGGTAGGCTAGCCAGTAACATTAGGAATGATAGTAAAAGTTTCTTTAAATACATTAAAAACAAACGGGAGGCAAAAGTAGACATTGGGCCGCTCCAAAATGACGCTGGTAATCTAGTGATGGGAGACAAGGAAATAGCTGAGGAACTTAATAAGTACTTTGCGTCAGTCTTCACAGTAGAAGACATGAGTAATATCCCAACAATTCAGGAAAGTCAGGGGGCAGAGTTGAATATGGTTGCCATCACAAAGGAGAAGGTGCTAGAGAAACTAAAAGGTCTGAAAATTGATAAATCTCCGGGCCCAGATGGGCTACATCCTAGAGTTCTAAAGGAGATAGCTGAAGAAATAGTGGAGGCGTTAATTATGATCTTTCAAAATTCACTGGAATCAGGCAAAGTCCCAGAGGATTGGAAAATCGCTGTTGTAACCCCCCTGTTCAAGAAGGGAACAAGAAAAAAGATGGAAAATTATAGGCCAATTAGCCTAACCTCGGTTGTTGGCAAAATTCTAGAATCCATCGTTAAGGATGAGATTTCTAAATTCTTGGAAGTGCAGGGTCGGATTAGGACAAGTCAGCATGGATTTAGTAAGGGGAGGTCGTGCCTGACAAACCTGTTAGAGTTCTTTGAAGAGATAACAAATAGGTTAGACCAAGGAGAGCCAATGGATGTTATCTATCTTGACTTCCAAAAGGCCTTTGATAAGGTGCCTCACGGGAGACTGCTGAGTAAAATAAGGGCCCATGGTATTCGAGGCAAGGTACTAACATGGATTGACGATTGGCTGTCAGACAGAAGGCAGAGAGTTGGGATAAAAGGTTCTTTTTCGGAATGGCAACCGGTGACAAGTGGTGTCCCGCAGGGTTCAGTGTTGGGGCCACAGCTGTTCTCTTTATATATTAACGATCTAGATGACGGTACTGGGGGCATTCTGGCCAAGTTTGCCGATGATACAAAGATAGGTGGAGGGGCAGGTAGTATTGAGGAGGTGGGGAGGCTGCAGAAAGATTTAGACAGTTTAGGAGAATGGTCCAAGAAGTAGCTGATGAAATTCAACGTGGGCAAGTGCGAGGTCTTGCACTTTGGAAAAAAGAATAGAGGCATGGACTATTTTCTAAACGGTGACAAAATTCATAATGCTAAAGTGCAAAGGGACTTGGGAGTCCTAGTCCAGGATTCTCTAAAGGTAAACTTGCAGGTTGAGTCCGTAATTAAGAAAGCAAATGTAATGTTGTCATTTATCTCAAGAGGCTTGGAATATAAAAGCAGGGATGTACTTCTGAGGCTTTATAAAGCACTAGTTAGGCCCCATTTAGAATACTGTGAGCAATTTTGGGCCCCACACCTCAGGAAGGACATACTGGCACTGGAGCGGGTCCAGCGGAGATTCACACGGATGATCCCAGGAATGGTAGGCCTAACATACGATGAACGTCTGAGGATCGTGGGATTATATTCATTGGAGTTTAGGAGGTTGAGGGGAGATCTAATAGAAACTTACAAGATAATGAATGGCTTGGATAGGATGGACGTAGGGAAGTTGTTTCCATTAGCAGGGGAGACTAGGACGCGGGGGCACAGCCTTAGAATAAAAGGGAGTCACTTTAGAACAGAGATGAGGAGAAATTTCTTCAGCCAGAGAGTGGTAGGTCTGTGGAATTCATTGCCACAGAGGGCGGTGGAGGCCGGGACATTGAGTGTCTTTAAGACAGAAATTGATAAATTCTTGATTTCTCGAGGAATTAAGGGCTATGGGGAGAGAGCGGGTAAATGGAGTTGAAATCAACCATGATTGAATGGTGGAGTGGACTCGATGGGCCGAATGGCCTTACTTCCGCTCCTATGTCTTATGGTCTTATGGTCTTATGGTCATATTCCATGTGCTGCAGTAATATCTCATAAACCTGAAAATGACTTCATTTATCTTTCTGGCGTCTCAGCCTTCTTAGCTCGGTCTGTCTTTATTTAAAAATGCTCTATTCTATTACTTTTAACCTCAGACTTCTTGGAAACCTCCCTTTATTTCTCTAGTTTCCTTAACTAGCTGTTCTTCAGATCTCTGCTCTTTGATTTCTTAACCCTTCCTCCAGGGTATGACTTTTCTTCTAGAAAAACTGAGACAGGTGTTTCCTCTCTAGAATACTAAGCCAACTGCTTCTACCAGAGGTGGGAACGCTGCCTCCCCTCTCACTATCTATGTTCAAATTGCAATAAAATTAGCTAAACTAAAACTAAAAACAGCTTCTCGACCTTACACGGCAGCAGTTGCTAATCAGCCATTGCAAGCTTGTTTAATCTTCAAGCCATGGCCCTCGCTACACACAGTAGAAACACAGTTGGAACTTAACCAACACCTACACATACCAACACCTTTGTCCAGCATGAATCTCACTATAGGTCTTACCCTTCCAGGTACAGAAACATTAAATTAAACCCACCCAAAACTATACCTTATTTCTAATTGTCAAAGGATACAGCAGGATATAAACTGGTTGGAGTCTTGGACGGAGAAATGGCAGATGGAGTTTAATCCTGACAAGTGTGAGGTAGTGCACTTTGGAAGGTCCAATGCATGTAGGAATTACACAATAAATTGTAGAACTCTTGTGAGTACTGACAGGCAGAGAGATCTGGGCGTGCACATCCACGATCACTGAAAGTGGCAACGCATGTGGATAAGGTAGTCAAGAAGACATATGGCATGCTGGCCTTCATTGGTCGGGGGATTGAGTATAAGAATTGGCAAGTCATGTTGCAGCTGTGCAGGACCTCGGTTAGGCCTCATTTGAAATATGGTGTACAATTCTGGTCGCCACACTACCAGAAGGATGTGGATGCTTTGGAGAGGGTACAGAAGCAGTTTAGTAGGATGTTGCCTGGTATGGAGGGCACTAACTATAAGGAGAGGTTAGATAAACTCGGTCTGCTCTTACTGGAACGATGGAGGTTGAGAGGCTACCTGATAGAGGTCTACAAGGTAAAAGCTCTTTCGAGGTAGGAGAGTCAAGTACTAGGGGACATAGGTTTAAAGTGTGTGGGGAAAAGTTTAGAACAGATGTGCAAGGCAATTTTTTTTAAACACAGAGGGTGGTAAATACATGGAACGTGCTGCCTGGAGATGTGGTGGGAGCAGGTATGATAGCAGCATTTAAGGGGCATCTAGACAAATATATGAATAGGGTGGGAATGGAAGGAAATGGACTCCGTAAGTGCATTCGGTTTTTAGTTTAGGCAGGTACCATGGATGGTGCAGGCTTGAAGGGCTAGAAGGGCATGTTCCTGTGCTGTATTGTTCTTTGTTATAATGTTTACCAATACAACTATAAATGCCTTAAACTACCTTTATTTTCCTAACAATTTGGAAATGTGGAGAATTGCCTAGGTGATGTTCTGTCCTCAAAAAGGAAGACAAATCAATTCTGTATAATAATCGGCACATCAGTCTACTCTCAATTATTAGCAAAGTGATGGAAAACGTTGTCGCCAGTGCCAATAAGAAGCACTTACTCACCAACACTCAGTTTTGGTTTTGCCAGAATCATTTGACACTATCTATCCTGTGCTGCATCTATCCAGGGAATAAATGATGAGGACAGCATAGAGGCAGATTTTCTCTGTATTGGACCATGTACCCCAGAAGTGTTCAATAAGAGAGTGCAGAGAGAGATTTACACTTTCTAACGCCCAAGATCATTAGACATAGGAGCAGATTTAGGCTTTTTGGCCCATCGAGTCTGTTCCACCATTCGATCATGGAATATTTCACATCTGTCTTCACCCAATAGAATGAGGAGGTAATTTTGGAACTCAGCGAGAGAAATTGTGAGGTTCTTGAGCAAATTGTCATAGGGAGTGACAATGTATTGGAGATATTGGTGGGCTTAAAAGTGGACAAATCTCCAGGTCCAAATTAATTGTATCCCAGGTTGCTGTGGGAGGCGAGTGAGGAGATTTACGGTGCTCTGACCAAATGTTTAATTCCCCTCTGGCCACAGGGAAGGTGCCAGAGGACTGGAAAACAGCTAATATGGCCCCACTATCTAAGAAAGGTTGCAGAGACAAGCTAGGGAAGTACAGACCAGTGAGTCTCATGGCAGTGGTTGGGAAACTACTGGAGAAGATTCTGAAGGAGAGAATCTATCTCCACTTGGAGAGGCAAGGTTTGATCAGGGATAGTCAACATGACTGTCAGAGGGAGTTTGTGCCTAACAAATATGATATAATTTTTTAAGCATGTAACCAAGTGTATAGATGAGAGTAGTGCAGTTGATGTGGTTTACATGGATGTCACCAAATCGTTGACAAGGTCCCATGTGGGAGATTTATCAAGAAGGCAAATGCACATGGGATACAAAGTGATTTGATAAAGTGGATTCATAACTGGTATAGCTGTAGGAGACAGGTATGATGATAGACGGCTGATTTGCTGTCTGGAAGACAGTGACCAATGGTGTCCCACAGGGATCTGGCTTTGCCCCAATTGTTTGTCATTTATATAAATGGCATAGATGACTATGGGTGGGGGGGGGGGGGGGGAGAGAGAGAGAGAGAGAGAGAGAGAGAGAGAGAGAGAGAGAGAGAGAGAGAGAGAGAGAGAGAGAGAGAGAGAGAGAGAGGCACGGGGGGTAGGTTCAGTAAGTTTGCGAGTGACACAAAGATTGGCCTGGTGCTTATCAGTGACGTTTAGCGTCTTTTGGATAAGCTTGGGTTGTTTTCTCTGGAGCAAAGAAGACTGAGGGGTGACCTGATTGAGGTGTACAAGATTATGAGGAGCATGGACAGGGTGGATAGGAAGCAGTTGTTCCCCTTAGTTGAAGGGTCAGTTACGAGGAGACACAAGTTCAATGTGAGGGCTGGAAGGTTTAGGGGGGGAATTGAGGAAAAACGGTTTTACACAGAGTGATGACTGTCTGGAATGCACTGCCTGGGAGAGTGGTAGAGGGGGGATGCCTCATATACTTTAAAAAGAACCTGGATGAGTACTTGGCAGACCACAACATTCAAGGCTATGGGCCAAGTGCTGGCAAGTGGGATTAGGTGGGCAGGTCAGGGTCTTTCATGCGTTGGTACAGACTTGATGGGCCAAAGAGCCGCTTGTGCACGGTAGTATTCTGTGATTATTTTCACAGAAAAATCTGGACCATTAACTCACTCATTTTTTCTGTGTCGGTCAAGGTTACTGATGCTATAAAATGTTAAGCAGAAAGGTTTTCTGTGATCAACCATTTATTTTAGAGCAGTTCTTCTTTCAAATCGCTGCGGATACTACTCAACTTACTCAGTTCTTGAGCAGCCTTCAGGGCGTCTTGTGAATTGTCAGCAACAAAGAATCTCTGAACTGTGACCCCATGATCCGCCATGATTTTTTTGCTCTGATACTCTTGAAGGTTCAACCATCTCACAGGAATTATCTGAACCATCTGTGTTTTTGTGGAGAGAAAAAGAAAAAATATAAGTATAATCATCCGTGCAGCTAGTGCATGTAATTACAAACTCGTGTTATTTCAATGTTATTGAATACTGTAAATAGAAAATGATGGCTATCATAATAACTGGTCATTCTCTGTGGTTCACTGAGCATTTTCACACCTCAGGCTGTAGGTATCTATCGTATTTTCTGGTCGTCCCAATAGTTCAGCACTGTTGCCATTCCTTCTCCACTGCCTGATTTAATTACTCTGATTTTAGTGCCATGGGAGTTTCTATCCCTAAAAGCTTGTTCCAAGATGCTCAGACAAGATGCTAATGTAACAACTTGGAGAAAAGGGAAAAGATTGACCTGCCTCAACAGCTGTCAATAAAGATTGCCATTTCATGCTCCTGCATTTGGCTGCTTGCCAATAATACCATGATATTGTAATTGCTATTATTCTACCCTTGAATTAGAAGGCAGCCTTTTTATTTACGTATGTATAAACTACATTTACTGTATCAACGCAAATAAAGGGACAAGTTATTGATGAATATTCACATTGCATTCATGGGGTGATCATTTGTAAATGGTGCAACAACTATAGGCAAAGGTTTTATACACAAAGGGGGGTACAGCATTATAATAATTAGGCACAATAGTCACTCAGAATTATCAGTGAATCTTGCAAGAACACAGTTATAATATAAATTGTATTGAATGCATCATTACATCACTGAAAGATTATATTGTCAGTAAAATTGCATTGTAAGGACAAATAAACAGAATTGCCAAACCCTAGTAATAAAAAGTAACAAGGATACGCCAATTGACCAAAGCAGCGCAAGCATCTAATTTTATAGCATGATCCTATGCTTTCCCTACGCAAATCCATCTGACATTATTGTCTGCTGCATCAATATTCAATCCAATTGTTATAGAATTCATCAATTAAAATAGTCTTAAATTAAACTAGGTGCCATTCTATTTATAACACTGTCTGGAAAATTACTTGTTAAATTAAGTATAGCTCATAATAATGGTCTCAGTTTTTAAATCCTGTTTTAATAATAATAATCATTAATAGTGTCACAAGTAGGATTACATTAATACTACAATTACGTTACTGTGAAAATCCCCTAGTTGCCACAGCACACCGCCTGTTCGGGTACACTGAGGGAGAATGTCCATTTCACCTAACAAGCATGTCTTTCGGGACTTGTGGGAGTAAACCGGAGCACCCAGAGGAAACCCACGCAGACATGGGGAAAATGTGCAGACTCCCCATAGACAGTGAGCCAAACCGGGAATCGAACCCGCGTCCCTGACGCTGTGAAGCAACAGTCCTAACCATTGTTACCTTGGACAATTTTCTTTCTTATTTTAAAAGTGTGTATTTGTGAAATTTTCATGGTTCTACCTGGCCTATAGCTTAAACTATGTATTTCAACAATCTACTTTTCGTCATAATCACAACTCAACATTTTGAAATGCCCGCCGGGGGTGGGGGGGCAGTTAAGAGTCAACCACATCGCTGTGTGGGTCTGGAGTCACATGTAGGCCAGACCGGGAAAGGATGCAGATTTCCTTCCCCGAGGGACATTAGTGATCCAGCTGTGTTTTTATGATAATTGGCAATGGGTTCATGGTCAGCATTGGACTTTTGTATTCCAGATATTTATTGGATTCAATTTAAACCATCTGCCATGGTGAGGTTTGAACCCAGGACCACAGAGCAATACCCTAGGTCTCTGACTTACCAGTCCAGTGGCAATACCACCTTGCCACCACCCCCCAAATAATGTCATTATTTGCCCAGCTGCAAATCTTCAATGAAATTAATGAATTGAGATTATGATTTTTGGTTTGAGCCATTCCTGGAGATTTGATCATGTGATATGTGACCATATGGCATTCAATCAATTGATGCTGCTTATGTGATGCTCAATCACTTCAGGTCATATGGCATTTAACAACTATGTATTTATCCGAATTGGTGTCTTACGAACACCCAACGCAGTCAAAATATTTAATCTTTTCTTTAGTAGTGAGATAAATAACTTAATTATGAATCAAAGAAAGAATAGAAACATTCAAGGATAAGTCAGGTTAAAAAGATAGTGGGCTTGATTCAACTCATTAAGAACAAAGTCCCACAGCAAGCGTGTTTAGCCACGCGCTTTCTGGCACTCGCAGTGCTGAAAAAAACACTGCCGTTGTATAAGGGGCCTCAGTGGGGAACGGCGGCCGAGGCTGCACATAATCCGTTTTCTAAACTGGAGAACTCCACTCACCGGAAATCCCCAGTGGAGTGAGGATTTGGGATGCCATGGCGTCCAAATCTCCAAGGTCCCCAAAGCGACCCCCGACACCCCCTCACCCCAGCTCGAAGGTCCCCGCACCCTCCCCCATAACACCTGTGCAGGGCACCCCCGGCCCGATTGCGCAAAAATGCCAGTTTGGCACCTTGGCAGTGCTACCTGGGCACTCTGGGAGTGCGCGGCTGGCACCCAGGTTGTCTCGCTGTCTTGCTCTAATATGGAGATTTGCCAAAAAGTGATCGTGCCCGCCATGGGCGGGATTTACATCACAACGTATTGTGAGATCGCGTTGGATCTCGCGAGGCATTGCGAGCCGGATAGATCCTGGGAGCAAGATCTCCCGGCTTTTATCAGCCGCACTGTGCCATGACGAGCAGTTTTTCAGAGCCAAGAAAGAGTTGGCCACGTTGAAATTCATGGATAAGTTACCAGCCACAGCGGCCCAAATACGTGAGTGGTCACAAACAAATCCTTCATTGTACAAGTCTGCTATATTGTTATGCTATACGGTAGTCAACATCGCAGCTGCCCAATCAGTTAAAGGCTTTTTTCATGAAAATATTGAATTCAGCGAGGAAGATAGTATTCTTTCATGTGACATGGGGTCATGGTCCCACATAAGGGTCAGAATTTTATATTGTGAGATCTGCATAGCAGCACCAGGCATATCCAAATGAAAATGCTCACCTGAAGCTACGTCTGGTGGCCAGGCCTGGATGCAGAGATAGAGCGGCTGTGTGGCATTTTCCAGAAGCAGAAGCTCCTGACCGCCGCGCCCCTTCACCCATGGGAAAGGCCAGACTGGCCTTTGGAGCGACTTGATGGCGGCTTTGCCGGTCCTTTCCAGAGCTCCATGCTTTTCGTTGTTGTGGATGCCCATCCAAGGTGGTTGGGGGTCATAAAGTCATAGAGCCCATCAAGTCTGCACTGGTCAAAAACAACCATCTAACTATTCTAATCCCATTTCTCAGCACTTGGCCTAAAGCCTTGTATGCCCCAGGATCGCAAGTGCACATCTAAATACTTTTAAATAGTCTATAAATAATCTAAATACAATCTAAATAGGGGCTGGTTTAGCACAGTGGGCTAAACAGCTGGCTTGTAATGCAGAACAATGCCAGCAGCACGTATTCAATAGCCGTACCGAACTCCCTGAACAGGTGCCGGAATGTGGCGACAAGGGGCTTTTCACAGTAACTTCATTTGGAGCCTACTTGTGACAATAAGCGATTATTATTATTATTATTATTATTATTAAATGCTTCTTAAATTATATGAGGATCTGCCTGCACCACCCTTTCAGGCAGTGAATTCTACACTCTGGGTACAAAGACCTTTCCTCACTCTAAACCTCCTGCTCCTTAATTATGTCCCCTGGCTATTGATCCATCCATCATGGGGAAAAGTTTTTTCCGGTCTGCCCGATCAATGCCCGTCTCAATCACGTCCCCCCTCAGTCTCCTCTGCACCAAGGAAAACAACCCCAGTCTATCCAATCTCTCTTCATAATTAAAACTCTCCAGCCCAGGCAACATCCTGGTAAATCTCCTCTGCACCCTTTCCAGTGCTATCACATTCCTCCTATAATGTGGATTCCAGAACTCCCACACAATACTCTAGCTGTGACCTAACAAACGTTTTATACAGTTCCAGCATAACCTCCTGCGTTCAAACACTATGCCTCGGCTAATAAAGGCAAGTATACCATATGATGCCTTAACTACTGCATCCAACTGCTCTGCTACCTTAAGGAATGGGTGTACATGCACACAGAGGTCCCTCTGATCCTCGGTGCTTCTTCGGATCCGGACAGTTATCATGTATTCCCTCACCTTGTTAGTACCACCCAATTAACGGATTGAATCCTGTCCACAGGATGTTTTACAATATTTCGAAGGCGACGATAGAAAAACCGTGACTCTTGCTCAGTACACAGAGTACCTTAGAGGTGTTGGTCACCGACAACAGCATGCCTTTTACTAGTTCAGGGGTTTCATGAAGGCAAACGGAGTGCAGCAGGGCCTCGTACCAGTGCCACCCAGTATTGAATGGGCTGGCCAAAAGGGCAGTACAAACTTTTAAGAGGCTTCAAGAAGCAGATCTTGGGATCTCTTGACATATGACTGGCCAGATTTTTATTTTGTTACTATACCACCCCACATAACACGACCGGTGAGCTTTTAATGGGCCCAAGACTCCAGACCTGCCTCAGCCTCACATTCCCAGATATTGCCGGGACAAATACCATAGTCAGGAGCTGCAGGGGTGTTGCCCAACAGACAGATTTATCCCAGACAGTTCGGACCAGGTGACGCAGTTAACATTAGAAACTTCCGGGACGGCACCAAATGGGCCCCTGGAACAGCAGTTCATCAGACCGGGCCAGTTTCATACCAGGTTCGAGCTCAGGACAAAGTGTTGAAGAAACATGCACGGTAGCACAGTGGTTAGCATTGTTGCATCACAGCTACAGGTTTCCAGGTTCGAATCTCGTTGGGTCACTGTCTGTGTGGTGTCTGCACGTTCTCCCAGTGTTTGCATGGGTTTCCTCGAGGTGCTCCGGTTTCCCCCCACAAGTCCCAAAAGACAGACTGTTAGTTAATTTAGACAGTCTGAAATCTCCCTCTGTGTACACGAACAGGTGCCGGAATGTGGCGACTAGGGGCTTTTCATAGTAACTTCATTGTATTGTTAATGCATGCCTACTTGTGACAATAAAGGTTACAAAGGTTACTATTGTTACATGTAGACCACCTCAAACACAGGAGGCCGACTCAACGTGAAGCTTCTCTGGAGGTACCAGTTTCAAGCCAAATAGCCACGGCACCAATAAATCCAATGGCATTGCTCCCTAGAGGGGATGGGCCAATGCAGAGACGCGGGAGGTCGAGGACTCGGACTCTGATATTGAGATCCAGGCATCAGATGTTTGTGAGGGTGAACGAGCCAGAGAACAGCCACTCGTGGCCGCCTCCAACCCCCATGGCTATCGGCAAGGAGGCAGTGCTCGGCATCCAGATATATGCTTCCTAATCCAGCCTTGCAAGCACAAGAGGCACAGCCACGGGGAAAAAAGAGAAGCTGCCCTCCTACTCGACCTTCCTCCAATGGTCCTTCAGACTTTCGGAGGGAGGAATGTTATAACCCGCACCCGACCTACGGGGCTGGACAAATTAGCCTCCCCATGAGCCTCACAGGATACCAGCTTCCCGCTGAGGGGCAAGGGGCCGTCAGTGGAGTAAATGGACTCTGGAATAAAAGCCGGCTCATATGAGAGCCAAGCAAAGATAGTCCTGGCTGGGACCTGAAATGTGCTGTGTATATAGTTTACTTCGCAATAAAAGAGCTTTCTTGACGCCTCTCGTTTGGACTCAACTAAATGTAATGATGGCAAAACTGACAGCATTCAATATGACTCAATTGAAATCAACAGTAACTTCAGGCGTCCGCACAACCACAACGTAGTGCAGAAAACCTGAAGTTGTCGTCTCCAGAGGGAGTACTGTTGAGGTTTCCCTAGACTTCAATCCCTGAATAGTAAATTGATAAAAACTTCAACTTGTATGTTTCGTGTCACTGTAAAACCCCTCGATAATGTTACACCCTGTTATCCAAGGTGCAAGCGGGGTTTTAACAGTGTGCTAAGCTGCTAATCATAGTTTAACATACTTCCTGGCCCTGAAAATTTAACTTTATATTTGTGGAATGTCAGGTTTCTCCCTTGCAATAACACATTGTTAAAATAATCTTTCATGCTTCTTTATATTGCAATTATTTATGTTATTAATTGAAAATTTAAATTGAAAAAAATGAAGGTTAATCAGTGCTTTTAACTGTCTGGGTTGAAGTGTGTGAATACTTCATTGTGACAGGCTGCTATCCAGCTTGCTGTCATCACTGCTGCTGGATGCCGAGAGACCCCCTAGACATGGCATCGATTTAAATGGTTATTGTGTACGGGGGTATCACACTCCAAGGATTGCTAGCTTTCTTCAAAGCCAGTGACAAGCACTGTAGTTTCATAAAATTCAGCCTGTTTAACAATAGCTCACATCACAGGCCAACATAACTCCCCCAACCCCATTCCGTGCTTCAAGGTACATTCACTCTCCCCATCTTAGTTTATGTTTCTCCCTCAGTGTGTTTCTTTCTCCCACAATCAGTTGCTTTCTCAGAGTTGCCAGTTGATATTCATTGGCCCAAATGACTCCATCCTCACAACCACTGAAGAAACAATAGTGCCAAATTGCTGAGAGACAGCAGGGCTCAGACAACACCGTTTGGTTGCAAATCATGCAGACAGAGAACTGCACCTGTGCAATGGCGCATGCAAGAACCATTAAGCAACGCTTTTGAGGCCCTTTGCTAGTTTCTGTTGACTTACTTCCAAAGCAGAAAGAGTAGGCAACTCCACTTTGAACCTCATCCCTTTCCCCTACTGCAAAGAGTTAGCTGAAAAGAGTCTTAGGGACTGAAGCTGAACCAAAAAGAAAATATAAACTAAATGTTTAAAAAATTAATTATATAAAAGGGGACATCACATGAATTATGAAAGACCAAGTTACTCTGCGTCTTTAAAACAGTTTTAAAAAAAACTCCTTACATACAATAAAATGTAAACATTTGTCCAATCCTCTCATACACCTATACATTTTAAAGGAATGGAAATCATCTCCACAAATTCATAAAATATGAAAAAAACATATAAATCTCATTGTAACAGAAAAGCCAATAGAGTAAAAGCATCAAGATTGAAATCTTTCTCATTTAAAGTCTTATAACAAGAACAGACTAATTTTTAAAATTTAGGAGACACAATTATGAAAAGCTGTTAAAATTTTACCAAGAATGTCCATGATATAGAGTGAATGGAAATAAACTATTCTGCAAAGGCTGCATGTTACCTGTTTTACTAACCTGTCAACAGCCTATACCACTAATACCTCCAGCGATAGTCTGATATGTTCCCCAAACATCAAGTTAAGAGCAGAGTTGAACTTGATTCTAATGAGTTTTGCCTGCAGGTCTGGTTGAGCTATGCGGCACAACTCAATCATGGTAAACTCTTGTACATTTAAGCTTCCAAAAGCACTGCTCCGTGATAAATGAATGCATGTGCGTCTCTGCTCTTAATAGGAATTCTAATAAAAGATTATTGACCTGAAATATTAACTCGGTTTCTAAGCCCACAGTTGGCTGCCAGACTTGCTGAGCGTTTCCAACATTTTCTACTTTAGAATTCAGATTTGCAACACCGACACCATTTCATTTTTGTAACTTATCCTGGGCATCTGTAGTTCCTACTTGACACACATGTGCATAATGCCTGTAACATTGTAACTATCATAATGTCGCTAAAAGGAGGCAAGTGAAGAGACAAAGCAGAAGAAGAGATGTTACAAGAAATCACAAAGAGTGAAAATCCTTCTGAGAGGAGAGGGCATCTCAGAGAAGTTACAAGTCAAAGATATCACAGGACAAGAGTTATTGAGAGTGTGGCTAAGTCTGTACCATTACATTTTACCAAGAATTGATAACAGATTATAAAACTTCCAAGTGCTCAAACCATATAATTTGCAGCAGATGAAAAGACACAGAATATCTACGGATGAGGAATTATATATAGACAGTACAGAATTAATAGTTAGCTAAGACCACTTCAAAATTCATTAGATATCATACATCCAATTTCAAAATTCAATCATTAAGGCAGTGATTCATGGAAGCAACTATGTCGTCCGAGCTTTACTGCTCAAATGTACTTTCTGCAAAGGTGAATTAACCAGAGGGAAGAGAGATAATATGGAAGAAAGACAAAGGGCCAGGTAAATTAAACTTTGTCATTGTTATGGGCCAGGATTTAGAATCTCCAAAGTATATTATGAAGTCCACCTGACCTACAACCTTTATGTTGAATTTGGCTAGGATGGGCACAAGAGCGTTCACTTCAGGTGTAATTCATCAGTCTTCCCAGACACTTAAATCAAAACAAGCTTTATTTTAAGAACTTAGTTACGATATATATATATATATAAACACACAGCAATAATTTGTATCAATCACAAACATAAATACACCAATTACCTACAGTAATCTATGTATAACACTTAATGAATTCCACCTTAACTGTTCCAAGACGAAAACAAAATCCACAAAACCAAAAACCCCTTTTCAAGGGCATGGCCCAGTGCTCTGCATTCTCACTGGAATGAGACTGGTCTTGGTCCCGGTGATCTGATCTGTTTTCAACCAGCTGGTTCAGCCACCACCAAGGTGATTTTTACTGGAAAAGATATTTAAAAATGAAAAGAGAAAGAGGGAGGCCAAAACAGTTATTTCTCCTTGTCTGTCGTCCACAGCAGTCAAAGACTGCAAGTGAAACCAAAAACCTCACAGCCACAGCCCAGCTCCACCCAAAAAATGACATCACTGAAGCCATGTGATAAGACAAAAACCTTTCTTTTTTTTTTTTTTTTTTTTTTTTTTTTTTTTTTTTAATTTTTTTATTTGAATTTTTTGCAGAAAATATAACAAAAAGTATAGCAAAAAGCAGTAATATGCAACTAAACAAAAACCTTTCTTAAAGGGACACTCACATGACAGTCATTCCATGTGCAATAAAAAAGGGGAGTCAATTTGTCCTAGAGTACAAACAAACAGGCTTCATATATTCTTAAATCGCTGTTGTGTATTAAAGTAGTAAATCTCTGTTGATGAAACATCATGTGATCTGTGGTTACCTCTTTTCCATCTGAGGATTGTACAAAGCAACATGTCCAGAATAAAACTTGCATTGCGTTTTTATGAAAACCCAAGTGTGTAGCACCTCCATACTTTTTCTCTTTGCAGGGATTAAAAAAAGAGAAGAAAAAACGCAGAACGACTGACGACGAGGAATAAGACAAGAAAACTGTCGACGAGAAAAATGAAAATTGGCCGACGGGGGCGAGCGAGAAGATTTTCGGGACCGGACACAATCATTAATCGAGGGAAAAGCCGCCGATACAGAAAGGTTTGAACAAAAACGAAGTACAACGGTGAGTAAATCAGAACAATGGTTTTGTTAAAAACTTGCTTACCGTTAGAAGTGGGTAGACTTTAAGCTGCAGGGACCGCACACACAGCAAAGTGAAATGGGCTCCCAGAATGGGGATTTAAAAGTCTGCCCGATTCTACTACTCAAATAAAACAAATGATAGTCCAGGCAAAAAATATATTACATTGAAGATTGCTTCAGACATATAAAAAAAACGGAAGGGAGGAAGGCTGAAGAAAGTATAGGCCCTGAAAGACAATACGCTGATCTTCTGCCTCTGATCTTCGGGTAAGCGTTCTCCAAGACAGCCTGCAGGATGCATGACAATGTAGAATCGTCGAGCAGAAACTTATAGCCAAGTTCCGCATACATGAGTACAGCCTCAACCGGGACCTTGGATTCATGTCGCATTACATTCACCACCCAACATCTGGCCTGGGCTTGCAAAATCCTACTACCTGTCCTGGCTTGAGACAATTCACACCTCTTTAACCTGTGATTACCCTTCTCTCTGGATCTGTGAAGACTTAATTACCTGCAAAGAATCACATTCAAAGTATTGTCTTGCATTTTTGACTTTGTCTATATATATATATATTTCTGGAACCTACCTCTTCATTCACCTGTGGAAGGAGCAGTGCTCCAAAAGCTAGTGATTTGAAAAAACCTGTTGGACTTTAACCTGGTGTTGTAAGACTTCTCACTGTGCTCACCCCAGTCCAACGCCGGCATCTCCACATCATAGAGAAAACAAGTGCAAGGACTCTGGACATGGTAAACTTCACCAATGCCGAAGATGTGCAAGATAAAGAAAGCATCTAAGCCCATGGTCGAATCTACAAGATGACAAAAATTCAAGACTCTTAGAAGAGTACGACGAGCAACTTCAAGAACTGTAACTTGGCGTCTTGTCAGTATGGGGCGATCCACAACATTTCTGGGTATTTCGAAAACTTAATGGTAACAAAGTCAAAACGGAAGTTGATATGGGAGAGGCTGCACCATTGATACCGGAGATAACCTATCACCAGAAGTTAAAGCATCTGCCATTGTAACCATCAAATATTATCCTAAGAATGTACACAGAAGTGCCATACCACTAAAAGAATGCATTGCAATAAAAGTGGTAGTAGATGGACAGACAGCAGAGTTGCCTTTCCACGTTGTCTGTGGGAAATTCCCCGTTTTATTCGCGAGAGCATGTTTGGGAAAAATTAAACTCAATTGGGGAGCAGTGAATCGACTGGTTAATGGGGAAAAGGACCTACAGCAACTTCTGGAAAAGTATAAAAAAGGTGTTTGAAAACTCACTGGGCTCAATGACAGCAGTTGAAGTCCAGCTTAAAAGTAAGCCAAAGAGTACGCCAAAATGTCTCAAAGCCAGAACCGTACCATATACCATTAAACTAAAAGTCGAAGAACTAGAAGGACTAGTCCAAACAGCACTCATTGAACGAGTGGCTACAAGTGATTGGGCTACCCCAATAATTCCTGGACTAAAACCAGGTGGCTCAGGACCAACGTGGAGATTTTAAGACAACAATAAACCCGGTACTGTGTGCAGATCACTATCCACTGGTGTGGATAGAAGACATATTTGTTGGACTTTCTGGATATCAATAGATCAATCATAGGCGTATTCACAAATGAATCAGGCTGTAATTTGGTTACTCACTATCATGATGCACAGAGACCTATTCCGATACAGGAAACTTCCATTTTGGATAACATCTACACTTGTTCTACTTCAGAAGTGTATGGATCAAATTCTGAATGGGTTAAATGGTGTACAATGTTACCTGGATGATATCTTCATTACCAGATCAAGTAAACAAGAGCACTTGAAGAATTTGGAAGCTGCACTGGAATGTCTACAAAATACTTCATTTTTTCATTTTCAAAGCAGATTCTTTGAGTAAAAAATGTAGTGTGACTTTTTCCAAGACATCCAGGAGCTACTTTGTCACATTGCTGATAAAGGTGATCTTAAAAAATCTCAGAAACACCACGTCCTCAAAACGTGATGCAACCAAGGTTGTTTCTGGGATTAAACGATTATGGAAATTTGGCAATGCTATTGAATCCATTGCACTTTACGTGCCAAACGTATGGCACTAGATAAAAGAATACGAAAGTGTGCAAGAAGAGGTAAAAGAAGCCTTAAAAAAGTCAGAGCTATTGGCTCAATACAATCCCAACCTGAAGGTACAACTTATTTGCGATGCATCATGCTATGCAGTTAGCGCAGTTGTCTTGCACATAATACACTCAGGAGAGGAACATCCGATAGCATTCGATTCACAACCACTTACTAGCAGAGAAACAAATTAAGCTCAGCTGGATAGAAGTGGCTTTAAGTATTGTATTCAGAGTAAGAAGGTTTCATCACTATTTTTATGGATGTCATTTTACACTCTTGACTGATCACCAACCCTTGATGACAATCTTCGGGCCATATAACGGCATTCCTTCTTTAGCAGCTAGTAGGTTACAGAGACGGTCTTTGATACAATTGGCGCACACCTATAATATTTAACCTCGTAAATAAGAGCAACATGCAAATGCTGATGCTTTGTCAAGGTTGCCATTATAAATCAAGCAAGAACCTGAAGGCAATATCATCAACATCCTATATTTCTCAACCGATCCAGTGATGGGGAAGGAGCAATGACAAACGTACATTGTGAAAATTCAGATCTCAAGTCCTGCATCACAAGAACACTTGAGTTGACAGTCCAAAGTGGAGTTTTATTATGGGGAATCCGGGTGTAGTGGGGATGAAAGAACTGGCACGCAGTTATTTTTGATGGCCAAGACTAGGTGCCCAAATCAAAGAGAAAGTGGGCAATGTCAGCCCTGTGCAAAACTAAGAAATACTCCACTCCGCTGCAACACTTACATCCATGGGAATTAAGAAACAGCATCGCAGACAGTACACATAGTTTACACTAGTCCAATTACGGGACACATCCTCCCAGTAATTGTAGGTGCACATTCTACATGGCCGGAAGTAGCGACTATAAAATCCATGATAGCAGTACAAACTATTGGGAAGGTGGATGAAAAATTTGAGAGATTTGGTAGACCAGAGAAAGTTGTAAGTGACAAATGAACACGATTCACTTCCAAGGAGATTGAAGGCTACTTAAAAGGAAATGGTATGTAGCACATCAAGTCAGCACCGTATCATCCTTCCACAAATGGATTGACCGAGCGATTTTTAGTAATTTAAACATTCAATCAAGGCATCAAAGGATCAAGGTACATTATCACATACCTAAACACCACACACATGCAACAACAGAGTTCACCAGCAATGTTGCTTTTCAAAAGAAAGCCAAGAACAAAGTTTGACCTTTTGATACCACCTGATACTCAGAGATGGTCAAAGGACAACAACAAGCACAGATTGCTAGGAGGGAACAAAACTTTGAAAACTTGAAAGTATTCACTCAAGGAGTGAGAGTGCGAGCAAGAAATGAGAAATGGGTACCTGTAGTGATCCTAACAAAAACAGGTTTAATATCATTCACCGCGGAGGCAGATGATAAGAGAGGTTAGAGATGCTATACTGACGAACTACTAGCTTCACTAAGTGAATTCACTGGAACTTCCGAGGAACTATTTCCATCGGAGAATCTAAGCAGTAATACTTCCGAACCAAGATCAAACACAGGGAGAAATTCAAATTCTGTTTCTGAAGAATCTTCAGCACCAATGGAGACAGACACTGAAGTTACTTCACAGGAACTATTACCAACGGAAGAAAAAGAAGACACTTCAAAGTTCTTGAGGAGCTAGGTTCCAGAACATCAGAGTACGACTTAAAAGAAGTAGACAGCCACTTGGGAAACTGTCTTATTAATTGTAGATCTGGGAAATTGAAGCCATCGAAGTTGACCATTCCCTGAATACAAAATGGAGGAACGCAAAGCATACAGGATAAAATGGACAATGTTTGCAGCCCCAGTGGGCTGCCCTTAGTAGGTGTGGATTCTGTCTGCTAAGAAAGCAGACAGCACCGAAACGAACATTCCGCATACTAATGAGGCAATCACTGGGATAATTAACATGTTAATGGAATGATTCCAAAGACAATGGACACAATTGGGGAAGCAACTGCAATATTGTAAAGGATACCAGACACTCAGACACCAGCAAGGTTCGAAAACAAAGAGCCTGAAGGCCCACCCAGTAGCTAAGGAACAGCCTCAGTATTGGGGGGGTTTCAAACATATCGATTGGGAAGAGACCCAATCGATTCCAAGCAGGTAAGGGAGTCCGCCCAAAGGGGCGCGGATCCCTGGGACCTATAAAAGACAGGTCCCACACATGGTTCAGTCTTCATTTCCAGCCCTCCTCTGCTTCTCCTCCAGCCCTCCTCTCTCTTTGACTAGCACTCCTCCGTGGACCAGCACCTCGACCAGCTTTTGCCAAGACGACCTTGAACGAGAGAGAGGAGGGGGTTCGGACAGCAGTCGCCAGCAAGTAAGTGCCTCACAACGATCGCTACCAGAGATAGACACTCCTGACCCCTTTTAACTTATACCAACCTGAAGTCTGCAGACCAGAGCAGAGCAAGAGGCCTTGTTCCCTGACCCGGCAGTTCCTTCGAGATAAATATTAGTTTATTTAGCGGTAGGAATAAGTTTAATGCTTTTAGCGTGTGCATGGGTAGTTATTATAATTGTATTATAATAAACTCAGTTGTTTGGACTTACTAATTGGTGTATGGTTTTATTGCTTTGAACTTCACCTTGAAGCTTGTGGCGGTGTCTTAACGATACCTGGCGACTCCAGAGCTAAGTAAAGAAACAGAGCCAAATTGAGTGTTAAGCACACTCACCCAAGAAGTAGCAACAAAATAATGATGCAAAGTAATGTGCCTAATGTTAATTGGATCTGTTGTTTAAATGTTAGAATAGTCGTCGTTTGGGACTAAATAAGTAAATGGGGAGGGATGTTATGCATTTCGTACATCTGTTGGTGGAACGTCATGAGGCACTTGTTAAAAATGCTTATTTTTGTGCTGAACCAATTTGTGGTTCAATTAATAAAACTGATGACCACTCAAATACATCAAGAAATATGCTTAATACGAAAAATAATGATGTTCTATTACACTGCTGTATGCTGCTGGTTCACAGAAAATGTTACTTTACATCATTACGGAAACGCAGATGAGGGAAAACTTGAACCATACCTTCACTTCAGAAAATCAGCACAGCATCAAGCACACTTTGCACCCAGATTGCTAATTGTGTCCAAAGTGGAAACTCTACTCCAGTCACTATAAATAGTAATAAAGTGGAAATATTATACCTACAATCAGCCGAACATGTAATTGTGCAGAGCAGAAAATGGAGAAACTGAAGATCCTAATATTTACAGATAAAGCCCAAAATTTCCAGCAGTGATCTGAGCAAGTGGAAGAGAATACAACCACATGTAAATGAGATAACACAGCATTGATCTGCAAGGGCTTGGATTTGGATGTGTACCGTAGCAGCCCAAACAGGTCATTAAATACAGGGAAAGAAAATATATATTTTTTAAAATACATAATACAGCAACACAAGGTAGACAATGTAAATACAGAGACACCCGCATTGGGTGAAGCATACAGGGGTGTAGTGTTAATGAGGTCAGTCCAGATGAGGATTGTTTAGGAGTCTGGTAACAGTGGGGAAGAAGCTGTTGTTGAATCTGTTCGAGCATGTTCTCAGATTTTTGTATCTCCTGCCCGATGGATGAAGTTGGAAGAATGAGTAAGCCGTGTGGGAGGGGTCTTTGATTATGTTGCCCACTTTCCCCATGCAGCGGGAGGTGTAGATAGAGTCAATGGATGTGAGGCAGGTTTGTGTAACGGACTGGGCTGTGTTGGCGACATCCTGAAGTTTCTTGCAGTTTTGGACCGAGTAGTTGCCAGACCAGGCTGTGATACAGCTAGATAGGATGCTTTCTGTGGTGCATCTGTAAAAGTTGGTAAGGGTTAATTTGGACATGCTGAATTTCCTTAGTTTCCTGAGGAAGTATAGGCGCTGTTGTTTTTTCTTGGTGGTAGCGTCGACGTGGGAGGACCAGGACAGATTTTTAGTGATGTGCACCCCTAGGAATTTGAAGTTGTTAACCAACTCCACTTCAGTCCCGTTGATGCTGACAGGGGTGTGTACAGTACTTTACTTCCTGAAGTCAACGACCAGCTCTTTAGTTTTGCTGGCATTGAGGGATAGATTGTTGTCATTGCACCACTCCACTAGGTTCTCTATCTCCTTCCTATATTCTGACTTGTCGTTATTCGAGGCCCGGCCCACGATGGTCATGTCGTCAGCAAACTTGCAGATGGAGTTGTAACCAAATTTTGCCACGCAGTCATGTGTGTACAAGGAGTATAGTAGGGGGCTAAGTACGCAACCTTGTAGAGCCCAGGTATTGAGAACTATTGTGGAGGAGGTGTTGTTGTTTATTCTTACTGACTGGTCTGTGCGTCAGAAAGGCGAGTTGCAGAGTGAGGAGCCAAGTCCTAGGTTTTGGAGCTTTGATATGAGCTTGGCTGGGATTGTGGTGTTGAAGAAGGAGCAGTAGTCAATAAATAGGAATCTGATATAGGAGTCCTTGTTGTCAAGATGCTCTGGGGATGAGTGTAGGGCCAGAGAGGTGGAACCTGCTGTGGACCGGTTGCAGCGGTATGCGAATTGCAGTGGATCAAGGCTTTCTGCAGTTTGAGAAGGAGAAACTGGAATCAGATGTAACGGTATTACAATTAAATAAGGGTAACTACAAAGACATGAGGGAGGAGCTGGCCAGAGTTGACTGGAAAAGAAGCCTAGCATGGAACAGCAATGGCATGAGTTTTTGGGGGTTATTCGGGAGGATCAGCAAAAATTCATCCCATGGAGGAGGAAACATGCTAAGGGCAAGACAAGGCATCCATAGTTGACGAGGAAAGTCAAGGACAGCATAAAAGCTAAAGAAAAAGCATACAAAGTGGCAAGGATTAGTGGGAAGGCAGAGGATTGGGAATCATTTAAAAGTGAGCAGAGAACGAAAAAAGCAATAAGGGGAGAGAAGATGAAATAGGAGTGCAAGTTAGCTAGTAATATAAAAGAAGATAGGAAGAGTTTCTTTCAATATATAAAAGATAAGAGAGGAAAAATACACATTGGACCACTGGAAAACGTGGCTGGAAAAGTAATGATAGGAAACAAAGAAATGGCAGACGAACTGAAAAGCTATTTTGCATCAGGCTTCACAGTGGAAAACACCAGCGGGATGCCAGAGCCCCAGGAGAATCAGGGGGCAGAGGTGAGTGCAGTGACCATCACTAAGTAGAAGGTTCTGGGGAAACCGAAAGGTCTGAAGGTGGATATGTGACCCAGACCAGATGGTCTAAACCCCAGGGTCCTAAAAGAGATAGCTGAAGAAATTGTGGAGGCATTGGTGGTGATCTTTCAGGATTCACTGGAGGTAGGAAGGGTCCCAGAGAACTGGAAAGTGGCTAATGTTTAAGAAGGGAGGGAGGCAGACAACGGGAAATTATAGGCTGGTTAGCCTGACTTTGGTTATTGGTAAGACTTTAGATTCTGTTATTAAAGATGAGATTGCAAAGTACTTGGAAGCATATGATAAAATAGGACTGAATCAGCACGGCTTTGTCAAAGGGAGGTCATGTCTGAGAAATCTGTTCAAATTCTTTGACGAGGTAACAAGGAAGTTAAACAAAGGAGAACCAGTGGACGCGATTTATTTAGATTTCCAGAAGGTCTTTGACAAAGTGCCGCATAGGAGATTGTTAAATAATTTAAGAGCCAATGGTGTTAAGAGTAAGATCCTGGCACGGATAGAGGATTGGCTGCCTGGCAGAAGGCAGAGAGTGGAGATAAAGGGGTCTTTTTCAGGATGGCAGCCAGTGACTAGTGGTGTGCCTCAGGGGTCTGTACTGGGACCACAACTTTTCACAATATATATTAATGATATGGAAGAAGGAACTGAAGGCGCTGTTGCTATGTTTGCAGATGACACAAAGATCTGTAGAGGGAGAGGTAGTATTGAAGAAGCAAGGGGGCTGCAGAAGGAGGGTGGGCAATGAAGTAGCATAAAATACAATGTGGAAAAGTGTGAGGTTATGCACGTTGGGAGGAGGAATTTAGGCATAGGCTATTTTCTAAATGGGGAAATGCTTAGGAAATCAGAAGCACAAAGGGACTTGGGAATCCTCGTTCCCGATTTTCTTAAGGTTATCGTGCAGGTCCAGTCAGCAGTTAAGAAGGCAAATGTAATGTTAGCATTCATGTCAAGAGGGCTAGAATACAAGATCAGGGATGTATTTCTGAGGCTGTAAAAATCTCGGGTCAGACCCCATTTGGAGTATTGTGAGCAGTTTTGGGCCCCGTATCTAAGGAAGGATGTGTTGGCCTTGGAAAGGGTCCAGAGGATGTTCACAAGAATAATCCCTGCAATGAAGTACTTGTCGTATGCGGAATGATTGAGGATTCTCGGACTGTACTCATTGGAGTTTAGAAGGATGAGGGAGGAACTCATTGAAACTTACAGGATACTGCGAGGCCTGGATAGAGTGGAGGTGGAAAGGATGTTTCCACTTGTAGAAAAAACTAGAAGCAGCGGACACCATCTCAGACTAAAGGGACGATCCTTTAAAACAGAGATGACGAGGAATTTCTTCAGCCAGAGGGTGGTGAATCTGTGGAACTCTTTGCCGCAGGAAGCTGTGGGGGCCAAACCACTGAGAGCCTTTAGACAGAGATAGCTAGGTTCTTGATTAATAAGGGGAATCAGGGGTTATGGGGAGCAGGCAGGAGAATGGGGATGAAAAAAATATCAGCCATGATTGAATGGAGGAGCAGACCCGATGGGCCAATTGGCCTAATTCTTCTCCGATGTATTATGGTCTTTCTAGGAGTGTGGCGTTGATGGGCTGCATGACCAACCTCTCTAAGCACAACTGATGTCAGGGCCACTGGACAGTAGTCATTGAGGCACGTTGCCTTGTTCTTCTTGGCACGATATGATCTTCTTGAAGCAGGTGGGGACCTCGGAGTGGAGTAGGGGCAAATTAAAGATGTCTGAGAACACATCTGCCAACTGGTGAGCGCAGGCTCGAGTGAACAACCAGGAATCCCATCTGGACCCTTCGCCTTCTGAGGGTTCACTTTCAGGAATGCTGATCCGACTTTGGAAGTTGTGACGGTGGGTATGGGTGTGTTATGGGCTGCTGTTATACAGCTAAAGAACCCATTCTCTAATAGTTATCAACTGTATTGATACTTAAATTCCATACTGATGATACGGACTTGTGTATCATGAGGTTATGTGCAAAATTCTTTAAAAACAGATTTATTCATGCTCTGTTGCTGTGGCAACATCACTGAGAATTTTCAGTTTTATTTTTAATTAAGACTTATTTTACTATTTTTGGCCCAAGTCCTTTAACTTTGTCGTAAAAGTTGGCACCTGTGTAATTGCATTCTTCATAGTGAGCATTTCAGAGTGACATATGATTACAAAAGCAAAGATGTTCTCATAGTCCAAACTGATCAATGCGTGGATCCCGAGTAGAAGATCATGGGATATAAATTCAAGTGTGTATATGAATTAAAATAGTCAGTTCTCAATTAGACAAATCGTCACTATAATGACTTTGACTGGGAATGAGCGCGAAACAAAGGGAAGTGCAATAGCGGGAGGTATCACTGAGGCTTCTTGTATAGCAAAGAGATTTATTGGAAACAACACCGAGGTTCAACTATATTCAGGCACAGAGGTATATACAGATCCTTGATCCACGACTCCTGGTTCTACATTGCCTGGACCTGTGCTCCCAGGCCTCCGTACTACTGCCCAATTAGTCAGGGTTAACATGCTCTTGCGCAAAAGGTCCCAAACGGGTCACGTGGCCAGAGAAAGATTGCCCCTTAAAAGAGCCAGGAGCCACATACCTCCCCCCTCAGGTCCCTCGACATATATACAGCACAGGTTATTAACAGTTAACTATGTAGAATGAAGGCAGAAACACCAAGGGAGGTACAAAACAGTCCTTTCCAAACTTAATCTACCAGGGGACTACTTAGGTCTTGTAGAATGCCTCAGTACCCTGACCGGTTCCTCCACTAGTGAAGCAGGGTCTTAGTCAAAAGCAAGATGTTTCTTCACGGTCTCGACAGGTGCACCCCTCACTGGTCCCCTTGGGAGAAGTGCGCGGGGCTTCTTCTGAACCCCCCAGTTCCCTTGCTTCAAACGCCACCGAAGAGGTGTTGGTAGTGCCCACCGGAACCACCTGTTCAGTCTTTGGAGCTACAGGTCCTTGGCGCCATATGTGGTCTATGTGCTCCCACACTTGCCTCCCAAGAACTACGTTACTGGTTTTAAATGATCTGTTGCCCTTCAATGAATCGTAATAATCCTTTCAGGAGGATTACCTCACCTCCACCCTCCCCACCAAATTCGGGAACAGCAGGTCTAACCGAGTATGAAGGCAATAACCTATTAAAAGCTCTGCTGGTGTGGCGCCCCCCGTAGTAAAGTGAGGAGTGGTATTAGCCAATTTGAGGTGTAACGACCTGTCTGGTTGTTTTTCATCGCAGATTTAAAAGTTTGCCAGCTCATTTGAGGCCAGATGATAAGGGGCCGTTCAGCTGTGGTGGCTGCTATTAGTCTGCATGTTGGAACTCCTCGCCCATGAAAGCCATGACATTATCGGAAGCCAATACCTCTGGCAGGCCATGAATAGTGACAATGCACCTCAGAGCTTCAATGGTGGCTGCTAGGTTGTTGATCCATTTCCTGGACGTCCAGCTGGAGTGGGCATCCACCAGTGTCAAAAACATTCTTCCTAGGAAGGGGCCAGGAAAACCATTGCGTAACCTTGTCCACGGATGGCCAAGTCACTCCCATAGATGCAGGTGAGTTGCAGACAACAAAATCTGCCATGACTAACAGAAATCACACTGACAAATCAGACACTTAATAGCTTATCTTAAACCAGCCACCATATGTAGCTCCTAGCCAACATTTACATCTTAGTCTGGCCAGGGTGTGCACTGTGCAACTCATGCAGTAGTGGCTCTCTTGCTAGGAGTGGTAACATCACCCGGGAAGCTCAGAGTAATACTCTGTCTTCACAACGGAGCTCATCCTTCCTCAATTGGTAGGACTTGAGCTGATCTAACTTGTCATGGTGCCAGCCACTTCGAACCATTTCTTTGGCCTTCAAAAGGACCGCATGCTGGTGGGTCCAGTTCCTGTCGCTGATCAAGGAGACTGGCAGGGTATCGAGAAAATTTAGTTCCTGGGAAATCTCTTGTGGCATAGGTGGCAGTGCCAGACTTTGGGGGAGCGGAAGCCAACTCAAGGTATCAGCATTGGAGATCTGAGCCCCCAGTCAATGTTGGAAATCGTAGCTATAAGCTGGCAAAAGTGAGGCCCCCTTTGTACCCTGGCTGAAGTAATCGGTGGAATTGGTTTATCCCCATGGAATATTCCTAGTTGTGGCTTGTATTCAGTTGTAATGATAAATCGGCAGCCATACACATCGACTTAACACTACATATCACAGCTAGGCCCTCTTTTTTAATTTGCGCATCGGTGAGTGTTCGGGAGGCAATGCCGATGGACCTGTCAATGCCGTCTTCCATCTTGTGGGACAGGACCGCCTTTATCCCATACGGTGAAGTGTCGCAGATCAAAAAGAATGGATTGCCTGGGTCGAAAAGGACCAACACGCCAAACAACCATCGGGCCTGTTTGACTTGATGGAAAGCTTGCTTTTATGGGTCTTTCCAATAAGGCACAGGGAGTCCAAAATAAGCAAAAGTAAACAACATTTATTTTACAACAATTATATAAATGAGTACTGGTTGAACCTGACCAGGTATTCACTCTCTCAATGGTCGATTCCAGACTGGCTGACCTTTTATACAAGTACAGGTAAGTTACCCCACTGCGAGCTGGGTAGCTCGTACTCCTCAAGGAGAAATCAATCATCCCCACACCACATGTCACGTGCTGGTTTTTACATTGTTGGTGCTTTTTTCAAAAGGTGGTGTGGCAGCAATAATATAGTTGCCAAATTAGGGATTAACCGGCCATAGTAACTTACCATGCCCAGAAACGTTTTCAATTCGACAACATTCTTGTGATATCTGAAATCTTTAAGATTTCCCCTGTGTACGCTGCCAACTTTGTGGTAACACCGCTTAGACTGAGGGGTTGGACCTCGCCTCAAAATATACTTGTAGGTTTGTTCATTCAGCCACCACTGTGGCCGATGCCCGTGTTGACCTCTATGCTCAATGGTCATCCACTGACTATAAGGACTATTTCTATGGGAGCTATCCTGCTTAATTTAAACCATAATTTAACCTGAAAATCTCTGGTAGTGGAGTCAGTCATTTTCTTTTTAACCGGGTGTGCCCTGACTGGTGGGGTAATGTGCCTGAATGTGGCCATTAGTGTTGCACATGAAGCACACAAAATCTCTGCAATGGCACATTTCTTGCGGTTTCACCAGCATCTGTAACACTTAGCAAAATCCCTGAGCTGGCAACCCACTTCTCTTCCTTGTCTCAGACCACCATCCTGCTTCTGGGATCTCTGTTCAGCCTACCCTGTGCCTGTTGATCAGGGTGCTCGCCTAACAGTCATTCCACTCCAAAACTGATATTCCCCACCTTCCTTCATACACTGAAACTCAGGAGCGTCCTTTGCGGCATATTCAGTGGTTTCAGCTATTTCTAATGCTTTGATCAAGGGTAATTCTCATTTCAGTTAACAATTGCCTTTGTGCATTGATATTGTTGATGCCGTATACCAGACGGCTGTGTAGCACGGCATTTAACGCCGAGCCAAATTCAGAATGTTCAGCCATTTGACCAGGTCTGGCAACAAAATTGTCTCCTCTGGGTACCTGATGGCTGAATTATGTTGAAGAGCTGCAAAAGAATGGACATGATGTGGAGATGCCACCACGACTACTTGCCTTCAAAACAACCACGCAACCTCAAAAAGACAATTATTTGCAGGAAAACTATCCAGCCTTCAGGAAAACAATGACCATGACACCACACAACCCTGCCATGGCAACCTCTGCAAGATGTGGCAGATCATCGACATGGGTACCACCATTACACGTGAGAATACCACTCATCAGGTACGTGGTACATACTCGGTCGACTTGGCCAATATTATCTACCTCATACTCTGCAGGAAAGGATGTCCCAAAGCGTGGTATATTGGCGATACCATGCAGACGTTACGACAATGGATGAACAGACATCACGAGCCAATTGTCAGGCAGGAATATTTTCTTCCAGTCGGGGAGCATTTCAGCAGTCAAGGGCATTCAGCCTCTGATATTCAGGTAAACATTCTCCAAGGCGGCCTTCAGGATGCGCCACAACGCTGAATCACCGAGCAAAAACTGATAGCCAAGTTCCGCATATATGAGTACGGCCTCAACCGGGACCTTGGATCGATGTTGCATTACATCCACGCCCCACCATCTGGCCTGGCTTGCGAAACCCTATCAACTGTCCTGGCTAGAGACAATTCACACCTCTTTAATCTGTGATTATCCCTCTTTCAAAAGACTCACATTCTAAGTATCGTCTTGCATCATTGACTTTGTCTATATAGGTGTTTCTGGAACCCACTTCTTCATTCACCTAATGAAGGAGCTGCGCTCCAAAAGTTCCTGATTCTTTACAATTCTGTTGGACTTTAACCTGGCGTTATAACCCTTCTTACTGAAGAATAGATAGTCAAGGGTTGAAGTACTCATTAACAAGTGTCACTAGCTGGTCAAACTAGCTGCTTTGGGACCTCTGAAAACATTAAATTCCTAATAGTGTTGTAGGTCTGGGGTCCACAAACTATTAACAAAATTACCTTTTGGTTATCTTCCCCCGTGATCTTATTGACAGTAAAAAAAAAAGCACCAGATATATTGGCTCCAGTCTTTAGCCCGCTGGTCAAGCGGATCGAGTTTCCCCATCAGAGGTATCGTTTCTCATTCATTGTTTTTCTGCCGACCTCTTCTTTCCTGCTTCTTGGAGGTTCTTCTCCCACAAGTTTCAAGACTTGCGATCATTGTCCGATTTACTCCAGTCTCCAATGTAATACGCGGGGTATCACTGAGGAGGCTTCTTATATAACAGAGGTTTATTGGAAATTACATTGAGGTTTAACTATATACAGACTCAGAGGTCTATCATACAGGTCTTTACTCCACGACCTCTGGGTCCACACTGCCCAAGCCCCTGCTCCCAAGGCCCCACACGTTTCCCTCCACTGGTTGGGGTTCACTCGCTCCTGCATGATAGGGCCTGGGTGGGCCATGTGGCCTGCGAACAATCACTCCATAAAGGGGCCATACTACAACAGGAAGAAAAAGATTAAGCGGTGATATGATATAAAATTAGTGATCATGGTGTACTCGGACTAAACAAGAAAATAGCTTATTTTTGACTCTGAAACCATACCATGGTTTATAAACGGGGCTTCTTACACAAATAAAAACAAAGCACTTGGGTGTGTCACAAATGACCTTGTGGAATTTCCAGCTTATTTAAATATCAGGATCATTGGCCCTCATTTAAATATTTGCACAGTAATTACTGTATCATTTCAAACATGGATTCTCTTACACATTAATTACCATTTCAATGTTGTAATCCATTTACTGAAGAGTCTTGCACTACATGGAAAATGACTGCACTACATTTAAATTAAAGTACTGTAAATAAATAGGGAAGTTAAGGGTCATTCACTGCAAATTCAGTAAAGGACGACTTGAAGCTTCGCTGCTTTCATTTTCCCAAAGACTAATTTTTACACTCAAGTACAAAAAGTTCAAAATTAAAACATTCTTGTTCACATCCCAGTAGCCAGACATTAAACTGAAAAGTCAAATGCATTAGAATTCAACCAAAAATAAATGTTGTGCGGCTTTCTATATATAATTGATTAATACTCACTGCAGCATTCCTGTTATCACAACATTGCTGTTCACTGAATTTTCACTAGTTTTCTTAATTTTAACAAAAACTTTGCACAAATACAAGGAAAAGTATATTATTTCCCATAATTAATCTTCAACATTTCAGAAAGTAAAGGTCACTTGGTCTTATAATCAGTACTTTTGTAACCCATAGCTCCCTGGATATTGCCTTTAAGATTGGCAAAAGGATAATATTCACGAATTAGTCAAAAAATGGTTGACAAGTAGACATGGCAACTAAATTTCAACTTTGTCAATCTCCCAGAAAAATAGTAAACTTTTGTTTGAAAAATGATAATATAATGCTAACTACTCCACCTCCGAAAGACAGGTGGTTGTTTGCTGATTTCAGGGTTCAGATTTGGACAATCTGAATCGTGTACTATTGTTATTTCATAAATGGAGACCAATACCATCACAAAATACAAACCTAAAGCAAATTGGCAAAACCATGCACTTTAAATTGAAACTAGCATAACAAACTAGCATTAACAAATGACACCCTAGACCAGTGGTTCCAAACTGTGGTTCACGAATCGCAATATGCTTCAGGGAATGTGCGGGAAAAATTCTATCATGGCGGAAGCAAGAAGCAAAAGTGCTTACTCGCTAAAATTCCAAATTTACGGGAGAATGACAATTGGTACCTTTTTCACAGCGTATGAAGGAATTGACGAGCATTACAGAGAGAATTAATTTGACATGCGTATAAATAATTAATTAACACAATTACAGAAACAAAAGCTTAATAAAAGCAACACAGGTGCAATTACACTACTTGGTTTTTATTCAATTTATTCAGAAACAGCTGTCGATTTGGCGTCCACCAAATGAGTGAATACACTCAATAACAGACAACTATTTTGGTACCTTGAGGACTGGAACCAAGGTCATTTGTAGGCAATGTAGCAGCAGTGCAGCCCTTCAGTCACTCTCGGTAGTGTGCTGGTTTGCTGCAGTGAGATCTGAGTGAATGTTCTCATTTACTAGTTTGTTCGTTCGTTAGCGTTCTCGGTGTTATTTTTTATTTTAACTGTTTTACGCCCCATAAGTGATGCAAGTTACAAAATTTAAATCTTGGGAAGCGCTGTTGCGTTCATAATATAATAAAATTAACAATGTGACAGTGAATAATGTAATAATGTGTGTAATAAAAATGTCTTAAGAAAACAAGGCAGCAGGGTAGCATGGTGGTTAGCATAAATGCTTCACAGCTCCAGGGTCCCAGGTTCGATTCCCGGCTGGGTCACTGTCTGTGTGGAGTCTGCACGTCCTCCCCCTGTGTGCGTGGGTTTCCTCCGGGTGCTCCGGTTTCCTCCCACAGTCCAAAGATGTGCGGGTTAGGTGGAGAATGGCCGCTAACGTTGGAATCCGGCGCAACACCACTCCTGCAATTCTCCGGTCCTCGGAGGATCCACGTTAATCGCGCACGCTGGTCTACGCGGTAGGGGGCCATTGACAGAGGCTCCCGCTGCGATTCTCCAACTGCAGACTCGGTCCGCGGCCGCCCTGGTGGTGGGCTGGGGGATCCTTCACGGTGGGGCGAGTAGGGGCTTCACGGACGGCCGGGGCAGCGATCGGGCGGCACGAATCGTGGGTGCACACGATCACACAATACGTTACTGGTGCTGCTCCGCGCTGTGTGTCCGCCATGTCTCACGGGGCGGCCGCCGCAGGACGCCGTCGAGCTCATGCACGGACACCCGACCGGAAGTGCAGGGCCCCGTATCCGCAGCTCTGAAGCATCCCTGGGCCCTGCTAGCCCCCTGCAAATTGGAGAATAACTCTTAAGGAAAGTCCAGAGTGAAACGCCCACGTTTTGACGCTGGCGAGGGACATAGTCTCATTATTGCAGAATCCAGCCCAAGGTTTCTCAGATCTTTCTGAAATTGTACTGAAAAATACTTCATAAATTTTGCCAATTATAAATTGTTACACTGTTTTGTTTCACAGACAGCAAATAATGGATATACAGAGTAACAGAAGATTCTAATTGATTAAATATCACTTACAGATAGTGAAAAATTAGGAATAGTAACAAATCACACATTCTGCCCTTTTCTGGGCTTACTTGTTTTTTTCTCATTACCTTTATTGCTACACTGCTTCAAAATGTAAAAACTGATGACCTTTACTTTATCTTCCAGATCCAAGTTGGCACCTCTTGATTAAAACTTGACTGTCCTTACATCCCATTGTCCCAGCCTTCCTTAGAAGAGAAAAAGCTGCTCCACAGATCTCCTTCACATTAATGATTTGCCAACAGACAAGCCAATAAAAACATTATCTAGCCAGTGGTTATAATTACTACCTGATGGCACAACAGAGGTAAAATGTATAGATGTCTATAAGGAAAAGCAAGTACATGACAGTGAAATAAATCGATGGGATTAGATGAAGTACAGTAAGTGAAGTAGATTAATTAAATGGCGGAGAATCGTGTGAAACTGAAACACTAGCACAGAGCAGGTGGGCCGAATGACCTGTAAATTCTATGTAATACAGTACCACATAAACATAACTTAATCACAAAATTCTTTCCATGAAGAAAATTAATCTGAAAACCCCCGTAATCATTGCAGTGCCATCTAAAGAATATTTTCACAGGTCAGAATCACACAATTACCTCAAAGGATTTGACGACCAAGGGCCTGTTCAAGTCTCCTCGGTTTGTTTAATTTTCCAAATACCAAAAAAACTTCTGTGCAACACCTTGATGCGCAGATGCTGGACGTCACAGGACCCAGTTACTAAGCAACCACTACTGGCTTATTCACTCTTCATGCCATAGCCCTCTCTGAAGCGCAATATAATCTGAGTTGGAATTTAAACCAACCTGTGCACATGCAAACACCTTTGTCCGGTATGTGGGCATACGGGCAGCACGGTAGCATGGTGGTTAGCATAAATGATTCACAGCTCCAGGGTCCCAGGTTCGATTCCCGGCTGGGTCACTGTCTGTGTGTAGTCTGCACGTCCTCCCCGTGTGTGCGTGGGTTTCCTCCGGGTGCTCCGGTTTCCTCCCACAGTCCAAAGATGTGCGGGTTAGGTGAATTGGCCATGCTAAATTGCCCGTAGTGTCCTAAAAAGTAAGGTTAATGGGGGGGTTGTTTGGTTACGGATATCGGGTGGATACGTGGGTTTGAATAGGGTGATCATTGCTCGGCACAACATCGAGGGCCGGAGGGCCTGTTCTGTGCTGTACTGTTCTATGTTCTATGTTCTATAGGTTTTACCCTTAAAGGTAAATAAATATTAAATTAAATCCACTTAAAACTATACCTTATTTCCAATATTTACGAATACAAATATAAATCCCTTAAAACTACCTTTGTTTTCTTAACAATGGTTTTATGTCTTTACATGCCCTTTGACCAAAATAACCTTTATTTTAGTTTTCACTAGTATTACGATCCCAGACCAGACCCCAACAGTGGCTAGGATACTGGACAGAAACACCAATGTTTTATTTTACCTTTGTATGTGTAGTAATCCACGGGAGGCAGGAGTTCCGTCAACACACCAATATTTATTTACAATAACGATATTACAGGAGCAGCTACAAACAGTGCTGCTAGCAGTCCAGTCAACTTAAGACTGCTCACAAAGCCTACACAGGTGATTATAAGGGCCCCCTCAATGAGCTATCATTGAGGGAGCTCATACTCCAATTGGCCAACCAATAAAGCCAATTGGTGTTCATTACACTCCTCTCCCCCAAGGTCCGAGGAATTCCTGCCAGCTGGCATTCCTCTGAGCTTCTTCCTGCTCCTCATGTCTGGGTCTATCACCTCTGTGTCGTCCGCCGGGTCATTCTCCGAAGTGGGCGGGGTGTACCTTATAGGTGCCCGTCTTTTCCTTGATGACCTCCTTGGAAGTTGTTCTTCCTCCTCCTTGGGGAGAGGTGTCGCGGCGGCCTCGTCGAGTGTGTCCATCTCCGAATCTGATGACTGGATCTGGAGAAATTGCTTGGGGCTGGGGTGTGGTTATCCTTTCTGTCTGGGCTATCCCAGCTTGAGGCGGTCCTGCTTCGCCTGCCTCCAGGTGTGGTTCCGCTGCCCTTATTTGGTCTAGGTGTTTCTTCGGCGCCTTACCTCGTATTGAAACCTCATAGGATATGGGCCCTGTTTGGGACTCTACCGTGCCTTTGACCCACGTTGGTCCATTCCCATAATTCTTGACCCAAACCGGTGCCCCCACCTGGAAATGTCTCTGCTGCCGACTATTATCATGCCCCCTGCGTTGGGCCTCCTGTTGTTTCTCCACTTTCCCCGTTAAATTTGGGAAAAGGAGACTCAGCCTCGTTCGCAGCCGCCTTCCCATTAAGAGTTCAGCTGGCGGTATGCCCGTTGTGGAATGCGGTGTGGTCCTGTAATCAAACAGCCAGTGGGTGAGCTTTGTGTCTATTGACGCTGCCGGCTGCTTCTTGAGTCCCGCTTTAAGTGTCTGGACCGCTCTCTCTGCCAGGCTGTTGGTCGCTGGATGGTAAGGGGCCGTTTTGATGTGACGGACTCCGTTTTCCTTCAGGAATTTTGTAAATTCCCCACTTGTGAATGCCGTTCCGTTGTCCGACACCAATACCTCCGGCAGTCCATGTGTTGCAAACGAGGCCCTGAGCTTTTCAATTGTCGATGCTGTGCGTGCCGTGTTTACCCGGTGGACGTCCAACCATTTGGAGTGGGCGTCCACTATTACCAAAAACATTGAGCCCATGAAAGGGCCGGCATGGTCAATATGCAGGCGGGTCCACGGTCTGCCTGGCCATTCCCACGGGTGCAATGGCGCCGCTGGTGGCACTCTTTGCCCCTGTTGGCACTCCTGGCACCGACGTACCAAAGCTGCTATGTCTGTGTCCGAGCTAGCATCTTCATTTTAGACACCCCTGGGTGTCCGTGATGTAACTCAGTTAAGATTGCCTGACGGCCCTGAGCTGGGACGATTACCCGGGCTCCCCATAGTAGGATACCGTCTTCTACGGTTATTTGGTCCCTTCTGCTCCAGTATGGGTACATCTGGGGCTCCACTGGTCTTTCCAGTTCCCCTGTTAGCAATAAATGCTTCATCTTGGCTAAAACTGGGTCTTTTTGCGTCCACAACCGAATATGTTGTGCGTCTCCTGGTAGAGTGTCCAAAAAATTTAGAGTCATTACTGTCTCCTCTACTTTTGGTATTTGCTGCGAAGTGTCCGGGAGAGGAAGTCTGCTCAAAACATCTGCATGTGCTACTCGCGTTCCCGGTCTGTGCTCCAGAACGTATCTATATGCCGCCAGTAGCAACGCCCAGCGTTGGATTCTAGCTGATGCAATCGGGGGTATTGACTTGTCTTCTTTTAATAACCCTAATAACGGCTTATGGTCTGTCACTATGGTGAATTTACGCCCGTACAGAAATGGTGAATGTTTTTTACTGCGAATATCACCGCCAGTCCTTCCTTCTCGATTTGGGCATACTTCCTCTCAGCCATCGCCAAGGTCCTCGAAGCATAGGCTATTGGCCGTTCTTCCCCATTCCTTCCTCTATGGGCTAAGACGGCTCCTACCCCGTAGGGGGATGCATCACAAGTGACCACCAACTCCTTCCTTGGGTCATAATGCTCTAGGACATTTTCGGATGACAGCTGCTCCTTAATGTCCCTAAATGCTCGGTTTTGGCGGGTGGACCATTTCCATTCTTGCCCCTTTTTTAGTAGCTGGTGGAGGGGTTCGAGGATGGACGCCCTATTTTCTATAAATTTTCCATAATAGGTTACCAACCCTAGAAATGATCGTAACTCCTGGACCGTGGTGGGTGCTGGGGCTTCTTTTATTGCCCTTACTCTGTCTTCTATTGGATGTAAGCCTGACTCGTCTACTTTATATCCCAGGTACGTCACTTGTGGGGCCAGAAAAACACATTTTTCCCTTTTCAGCCGTACGCCTGCTTTGCGAAACGCCTGAGCACTTCCTCCAGGTTCCTTAAGTGTTCCTTGTTTGTCCTACCCGTGATTAAGACATCATCCAAATAAATCGCCACCTGCGGTAGTCCCTGCAGAATATTTTCCATTGTACGCTGGAATATAGCGCAGGCTGATGACACTCCAAAAGGTAGCCTAGTATAACGAAAAAGACCCTTCAGGGTGCTGATCATAGCGAACTTCTGGGAGCCCTGGTCCAGTTTTAACTGCAAGTAGGTGTGGCTCATGTCCAGTTTCGTGAACAAAAGCCCACCTGCCAATTTGGCATATAGGTCGTCTATTTTCGGGATTGGGTATTTGTCCAGCAGTGCGTATTTGTTTACTGTCTGTTTGAAATCTCCACAGAGATGTATTGAGCCGTCTGGCTTCAAAATTGGTACCACCGGCGCTGCCCATTCCGAGAACTGTACTGGTCTGATAATGCCGTCGCACCGTAACCTTTCTATTTCGTCATCTACTTTCTTCCTTAATGCAAAAGGTACCGGCCTGGCCTTACAAAATTTCGGAAGGGCTTCTGGGTCCACGTGCAAAGTTGCTTTGGCGCCTATGATTTCCCCCAAACCTATCTGGAAGACCTCCGGGTATTTTTGGAGTACTCCACTCAACAGCCCGCTTCCACTCTGGAAAATTTTCATCCAATCTAATTTTAGGTCTTTCAGCCAGTTCCGTCCAATTAAGCTCAGTCCGGAGCCCTCTACTATCGTCAACGGTAATCTGAGCAATTGTTTCTCATATTCCACAGGTACACGAGTCGTGCCTAGAACTTCCAGGGGTTCCCCCGTGTAGGTTTTAAGTTTCGTCGATGTTTTTGTTAGGGTTAGTGGCTGGAGTCCATCTTTGATTTTTCTAAATGCTGCCACTCCCATTACTGATACGGCCGCACCTGTGTCTATTTCCATTATTGTCGGCCGCCCGTTCACCCGTGGGGTAATCCTAATGGGTTCTGCTTTCTTCGTTGTAATATTATATAATTGTTCCCCTTCGGAGGAGGATGGGGCGTCTAGGTTGTGTACTTCCCTGCGTCCCCACCTGCTAGTCCTCTTTTGCCACCTCCTTCTAGGGTTTCTGTCGTTGTTACCCCACTCTGTCTGGTGCCAGAAACGGTCCTTCTCTCTTGGGGGTGCCTCAGCCGGTACTTCCCTCTGTCTCCAGTTAGTCCTGGCAGACTTGGGGGCAGTTCTGGGGTTTTCCTTTTTCCCTCTATTCCTCAGGTTTTTCCTGAGAGCGGCTATCTGGTAGCAGGACCCGTTGTGGTAGTCCCTCTCACAGGTATCTACCTCCATTGGCGTGCCCTGTAGTTCCTGCGCCCCACTTGCTGCCTTTTCTAGGGACAGTGCGAGCTGTAACGCCTGCCTGCAGTCTAGCTCTGTTTCCGCCAACAGGCATTTCTGTATTGTGAGGTCGTTTATACCACACACTAACTGGTCCCGAAGCATTTCATTTAGCGTCGGGCCAAACTCACATTTTTCCGCCAGCCTTCTCAGGCGGGTCAAGAAATTCGTGACTGACTCCCTGTCTTCCCGCTTCGCTGTGTAGAATCTGTACCTACGCAAAATGAGGGGTGGTTTTGGGTCGTGGTGCTCTTTCACCAATTCCGTTACTTCTTGGAAAGTTTTTGTGTCTGGCGCATCGGGATAAGTCAGACTACGTATAATGGCGAAAGCGGAGGGTCCGCATGCCGACAGCAGGATAAGCCGTCTCTTTTCATCCGTCAGTATATCATTTGCCCGGAAGAAGTAACACATTCTCTCCACATACTGGGACCAGTCCTTAATAGCCGGGTCGAATGACTCTCACCTCCCAAAAAACGGCATTTTTAAAATGGCAAGGCTTACCCTCCGAGTGGGTTAGCTGGTCTCCGCAAAATTCGTAGTTTACCTCGTCGCCACTGTAGTAATCCACGGGAGGCAGGAGTTCCGTCACCACACCAATATTTATATACAATAACGATATTACAGGAGCAGCTACAAACAGTGCTGCTAGCAGTCCAGTCAACTTAAGACTGCTCACAAAGCCTACACAGGTGATTATATGGGCCCCCTCAATGAGCTATCATTGAGGAAGCTCATACTGTCATACTGTAATGAACTCCAATTGGCTTTATTGGTTGGCCAATTGGAGTTCATTACAGTATGACAGTGAGGAAAGGATACATTGCTCCAGAAGTGATTTCAGGCAAAATAGAGATATGGTATATTAAAACAAACTTTATTACTAACATTGTATTAAAATAGCTTTAACATCATATTAGAGGGGTGGTACGGTGCTGCAGTGGTTAGTATTACGGAATGGGTTAAGAAACATTCCAATTAGAGTCTCATTGATCCAATAATTGGAACTGATGTGTGAAGAGGCTACAGTTGGCCTTGGCAGCATCCGATATGATGATAGAGTTCGGTACTGTGTGTTCAAAGAAAAATAAAGGTGTTTGGGAAAAGGAGCAGAACTCTTGACTTTTTATTCAACAGCAGCCTGAGGCTAACAGTTAGCACTGCTGCCTGACGGCACTGAGAACCCGGATTCGATCTTGGCCCCGGGTCAGGGTCCGTGTGGAGTTTGCACATTCTCCCAGTGTCTGCATGCGTCTCACCCCCACAACCCAAAGATGTGCAGGGTGGGTGGATTGGCCACGCTAAATTGCCCTTTATTGAAAAAAAAATTAGCTCCTTTAAATTTATTTTAAAAATCACACAAGAAAATAGCTTACAATTATCCCTTAAACAATGCTACCAATACAGTGGCACAATGACCCATAACTGCCAACTTTACTTCCACTCAAATAACAGAACCATCTCAGGTTACAATCCACTTTTAAATACAGTTAGCAGACTCCAGACTACTTGCTGTAAACAGAAGTCTTTTGAGATTGTTTGAAAAGATAAACCTGAACCCAATCAGAAGGATGCAGATTCTCTGGCTGCATTTCTTCAGAAATTGCTTCTCAGCTTACTTTCCACCCAGAGACTAACTCTGAACCTCAACACCCAACTGCTTCAGCCCCTGGTTCCACCCATTTACTACATCATCTTTAAACAAAATGGGCAGGACTCAGCGAACTGTATTGAAAGACCGCTAAATGGCGGATTTAGCAGGGTGTTTCTCAGCGCCAACAACGCATACAGCAAGAGCCCACAAACAGCATGTCATTTATAGAACTAAAGTTGCTGCACATCAATATTCCAGAGGAATGGGTTATTGCAGGCAAATGAAAGCCTGGTTTTCCAACAAAATTTTGGAAATTATCCTCCCAATCTTCCAGCACCTGCTGTAGCAGAAACGAACAAGATATTAGGAAAAAAATGGAAGATCTCTAGATATTAGTTGTACTTTGCAAATCATCTTTGCTGACTGTTAATTCTTTCATGCTGGAAAAAGCTGATCTGAAAGAGCGTGTAACCCAAACAAGTAATGACCTATACAGCAAAACATTTAACTTTGGTGGAGACCAATGGGCAATAGTGGTTCCTCCACAGACCCAGGCAACCTCGTTTTCATGAACCAGTTTAAATCGACAAAGAATCAGTGAGGAATTTTCAAGATTTTTCCCCCTAACTGGTCAGAGTTTTTATCTGCCTTTTCTGATGTGCTGTATCAAAGAGTAGAAACCAGGTAAGAGAGGAAAATAGCAATCTGGGTAATAAGCGCCAGAGAATGGCAGAAAGGGACAGAGAGAAAAAGACCTAAGAATGCACCAAGAATCAAGACTAGATGTTAGAAAGATAACAAAAGACGAACTAATGCACGTAGCAATCGTGCCAAAGGGGTAGAGTTGGCTTGAGGAAGAATGTTTTACCGAGAGGGTAGTGGGTGCCTGGAATTTGCTGACCGAGTTGGCGGTGGAGGCAGAGACCCTAAACTCTTTAAAGAGTACCTAAAAGATAGCCTGCAGACTTAATGTACTTGGATTTCCAGAAGGTATTTAATAAAATGCCACATCAACATTTATTGCGGAAAATAAAACCTCAAATTATACGGGTAAAATATTTGCCTGAATAGAAGATTGGCTGGTTGGCAGAAAAAAGGGAGCAATCATAAATGGTCTTTGTCTGATTGGCAGGATGTGACTCGAAGTCTCCTGCAGAGGTCTATTCTGTGGCTGCAACTTTTTAGTTTGCATCAATGACTTCGATGAGGGGAACAAAGGCATGATAGCTAAATTTGCAGATTACTCACAGATAGGTAGGAAAGTATGTTGCGAAGAGCACATAGGAGTTTGCAGATGGATATAGATAGATTGAATGAATGTGTAAAAATCTGGTAGATGGAGTATAATGTAAGAAAACGTGAATTTGTTCATTTTGGCAGGAAGAATCACAAACTTTACTTAAATGGAGAACAACTACAAAATTCTAGGGTGCAAAGGATCTAGGTGCTCTCATAATTGAGTGACAAAAAGTTAATTTGCAGGTACAGCATGCAATCAAGGGCTAATGGAACGCCATCCTTTATTATGAAAGGAATCAAACATAAAAGGATGTTATGCTTCAGTTATACAAGGCATTGGTGAGACTACATCTTGACTATTTTGTGCAGTGTTGAACTCCTTATTTAGGGAACAATGTCAATGTGTTGGAGGCAGTTCAGAGCAGGTTTACTAGGTTGGTACCTAGAATGAGCAGGTTGTCTTATGAGGATAGGCTGGACAGACTAGGCCTGTTTTCCTGGAATTTAGAAGGATTAGGTGTGACTTCATTGAAGTATACAAAATCCTGAAAGGTCTGGACGAGGTGGACATGGAAAAGATGTTTCCTTTTGTGGGTGACTTCAAAACTGGGATGAACAGTTTTAAAATTAAAGGTTGCCCTTATTGGACAAAGGTGATTAGAAATGTTCTAGAGAGGTTGTGCGACCTTGGAACTCTCTACCTCAGAAGGCAGTGGAAGTGAGGTCACTGAATATTTTTAAGGCAGGGGTAGATAGATTCTTATTAGGCAAGGTATAGATAGGAATGTAGATCTTAAGGGTGATTGGCGCTCCCGAACATGTTGCATTATTATTGGGCTGTGAACATGGAGAAGGTGAATGGAGGGGTGGACTGGGTCAGGTTAAGGGAGGAGTCTTGTAAGGGTACAAGCTAGAGGACTCTGATGACGGACCCGATGCCGCTGGCTCAGAGGAAGTATATGGGGAGTCCGGTGGTGGAGTAGTATAAAATCCATAAAATCTGGAACCAGCTGAGGAGGTACTTTCAACTAGATCACATGTCATGTTGACACCATTGTGTGGGAACCATAAGTTTATGCCTGGAAGACAGACGGATGGGATGCATAACTGGTGGAGGAAGATGGGGTTGGAGTGGGTTAGGGCATGTTTTCGGAGGGGAAGTTGCTTGGGCTAGTGGTGCGGGGGAAAGGTTTGAGTTACCAATGGGGAGTGTGTTTAGGTATTGGCAGGTGCGGGACTTTGTGTTCAACCTGCCTTTGTTCGCTCCAGTACCGGTGTGTACACTTCTGGAGAAAATGCTGCTCCCGGATGAGATGAGGAGGTGGCAGGATTTGAGAGAGCAGGGTAAGACATTAATGAAAAGGATCAAGTGGAGGTAGAAGGATGAGTTGGGGATGGAGATATGATGGGGATTTTGGTGTGAAGTAATGTGGCGAGTGAACTCAACCCCCTCCTACGCAAGACTGAGTTTGATACAATTTAGGGTGGTGTACAGGGTCCACATGACTCTGGCGCGGATTAATTTTTTTTCCGGTGATAGCTGATGGATGTGGGACGCAGCCAATTAATCTTGCTCATATGTTCTGCGGGTGCAAGAGTTGAAGAACTTTTGGGAGGCAGTGTATGGGACCCAGTGTATGGGACGAGGATTGTAGGGGTTGAGGTGAAGCCGGACCCAATGGTGGGGATCTTGGGGGTCTCAGAGGTGCTGGAAAGGAGCAATGTTGTGGCCTTCACCTCGGGGATTGCCTGGCGACAGATACTTTAGAATTGAAGTGGAGGTCGGTTCAGCCCCCCCCCCCCCCCCGGGGGTCGTGGCATGACTGGGGGATCTGTACAAATTTCTCAAGTTGCAAAATAAATCAAATTTGCCTTATGGGGGCCAGAGGAAGACTTCGAGGGACAGTGAAGGCTGTTCATGGCTATATTTGAGGAGCTGTTTGTCGTGGGGAGGGGGATCAAAAGGGGAAAAATGTACAAAAGGTATACTTTGATTGGATGTTAAGCTAGTGTCATTTTATGGGCAGCACGGTGGCGCAGTGGATTAGCCCTTCTGCCTCATGGCGCGAGGTCCCAGGTTCGATCCCAGCTCTGGATTACTGTCAGTGTGGAGTTTGCAAATTCTCCCCGTGTTTGCGTGGGTTTCGCCCCCACAACCCAAAGATGTGCAGAGTTGGTGGATTGACCACACTAAATTGCCCCTTAATTGGAAAAATGAATTGGGTACTCTAAATTTTTTTTAAAAAGCGAGTGTCATTTTGTTGATTGTGTTTGGAATAAAATAACCTTTAAAAAAAGATTCTAGACCTTGAAACACAAACAGATTAGCTGTCATCTTATTGAAAGGCATAGCCGGCTGAAGGGACTAAAAGGTCTACTTATGCTCCTATTTTATATGCTTGTATGTTCATAACACTCCCCAAAAAATACATGGCTTTCAGGTGCAATGGGGTGGCGAGTACATATATTGTGTTGCACAAGGCATCGGAGCTGTGTGGAACCACTGGACAGACCAACAATCTTTTAATGTTAAGCATTTTTTAGATCCACAAAATGCTTTTTTTGACTGAGACTTGTGCTATATGTTACTATCAGTAAGTACATCGGACAACCTGTGCATTCGGCAATAAATCTTAGAAGGTTGAAAATAAAGTTGTATATTCAATTTGTAACATGGAATAACATTCCTCAACCAGACAGCTGTATGTTTGTCTCAGCTCTACAACTTTCAATGCCTCTATACTGTTATTTTATTTACAGGACAAGATGGCCTTCATTCTACTGCTAAGTTTGCAGATGATACAAAGATCTGTAGAGTGACAGGTAGTATTGAGGAAGCAAGGGAGCTGCAGAAGGATTTGGACAAGCTAGGAGAGTGGGCAATGAAGTGGCAAATGAAATACAATGTGGAAAAGTATGAGGTTATGCACTTTGGAAGGAGGAATTTAGGCACAGAATATTTTCTAAATGGGGAAATGCTTAGGAATCAGAAGCACAAAGGGACTTGGCAGTCCTTGTTAATGGTTCTCTTAAGGTTAATGTGCAGGTTCAGTCAGCAGTTAAGAAGGAAAATGCAATGTTAGCATTCATGTCAAGAGGGCTGGAATACAAGACCTGGGATGTACTACTGAGGCCGTATAAGGCTCTGGTCAGACCCCATTTGGAGTATTGTGAGCAGTTTTGGGCTCCGTATCCAAGGAAGGATGTGCTGGCCTTGGAAAGGGTCCAGAGGAGGTTCACAAGAATGATCCCTGGAATGAAGAGATTGTCATGAGGAATGGTTGAGGACTCTGGGTCTTTACTCGCTGAAGTTTAGAAGGATGAGGGAGGATCATATTGAAACTTACAGAATACTGCGAGGCCTGGATAGACTGGACGTGGCGGGGTTGCTTCCACTTGTCGGAAAAACTAGAACCAGAGGTCACCATCTCAGACTAAAAGGGACGATCCTTTAAAACAGAGATGATGAGGAATTTCTTCAGCCAGAGGGTGGTGAATCTGTAGAACACTTTGCCGCAGAAAGCAGACTCGATGGGCCGATTGGCCTTACTCTGCTCATTTGTCTTATGGTCTCACAGCAGCAGCCTGAACCAATATGCCAAATAATAGACCACAGAACCTGGAGACTACAGGATTAAGAAGTCAAAGATTTTTCATAGTTCACGTAATGATCAACTAAATAACTGATATGCCACACAGAAATATTGTTGAATATAATCTATTGAACAGGAATACTGGGATATAATTATACTCATATTTTGTGCTCTTTTGCTTCAACAAGAATGAGAGAGACCAGCGACAGCAAGAGCCTATGTGCTCAAGCAAGTTCATACCAACTCCAACACACACCCTGCCCTACTTCCACCTCTCCATATCATTATAACCTCCCAATCAGCACTGCTGTGTGCAATCAAGATGAAGTAAGGTTGAAGAGAAAACCAGAAACAGTGCATGTGAGAAGGAACAAGTCAAGTTGTCTGCTCCAAGCCTGGCCCCTGCTGCATGAAGGCAGAACACAGTTCCGAACTTTGATGCAATACTTAGAGATTCAGACGTAACAAGACCTGTGTAAAAATGAAGATTGCTGTCTGAGCAAGATTGTCTGCAAGTCACTTGTGTTCATGTAATATATACCGCACTACCTGTGGAGAATCTATTACAGTTGCTTTCATGCAAAAATATGCAATAAGATCTCCAGCAGACTATGGATCCACAAAGTTAAACAGGAATGGTTGTCAGTTCTGGAACACTTGATAACATGAATTAATTTGCAGCACAATCTTCTGTGGTACAATTCAGTCAATGTGAGAGAATCTCTCTTCACTGTGTTGCTCTGGAGGTATTGAGTTCAGTATTGCTCTGTTGGCTATTTCAAATCTGCTGGGAAATTTTTGAGAGACCTCTTAACTGTTCAAAGTTATGTTCTCAAATGAATCATAGCAATGCTGAGGTACTGTCCAGTAATAGCAACATGGCAGTTCTGGTCATGGATGTCACAGCTGGCTCTCAAGGTCATATAATAACTGGGTCAGCAAGCATTCCTGTAAATGTGACAGTACAGGTACCTGAAAGCAAGCAAGGCCAGACAGCTGCTTTAAGACCCCAGCAATATATTTGATGATCGTTCTAGTTACAGCAAGAGCTTAGTTATATCGAGCACACTTCTGTTCATGATTAACGCTGGTGTTATGACCCATTGCTCTATAGGGTAGCCTTTGTCTCCTAGGAGCCATACTTCAATGACTCATTCCTCATCTCAGTGGCACAGAATACAGAATTAAAATGAATAGTTGACAATATCCAGAGAAACAATATACAGCTACATTATTCTGCATTGGTGATCACATCCCTAATAAGCACTTAGAGAAAATGAAAATCATGTTGATTCACGCAGAGCATAAAATGGGACACAGTGGCCCAAATGACAACATATGTACAGTCCACAACCTTTGGATACCATCCAGTATTTGGAGTACAGTTACCCTATTGAATAATACATGTTACCTCCCTGGTACATCCGAATACAGCAAACTGACTAAACTAATAGTATTCCCAGTGCTAGCTTGGATGGTCACAAACACAGAACATCACAGTGGCTTTGGGAGTGACTAGGAGTGCCATACAGATGGTAGCTCTTGTCTGCAGTATTCCTGGAGGAGATCCGTCCGTCACTCTTTGCAAAATGTTCAAGTCCTGTGTTTACTTCTCACATTCTAAGGTTATGTGGTGTTATGCACTGGCATAACCTTCAAACATGACAGACAGAAAAAGACAAGTTGGGTAAGCCATGGTGCAACTGAGCACAATAAATTATTGAAGATACTAAATAGTACTTAATTATGATATTTTAATCAGTGCTTAGTGAGGATAGAAAAAGCAGTAGAGGGCAGTAAAAAGGGTCATCAAAACGTGCGCCAAAAAGAAAGTTGAATTCCAGAGGTGAGATGAGAGTGACTGCCCTCAAAACCACAACAGCATTTGACTAAGTGAGCCACCAAAAATGTTACTAAAACTGAAGTCAATAGGACTCCTGGTTGGAATCATGCCTTGCACAAGAAATGATGATTCTAATTGTTGGAGGCCAAACTACTTATCCTTAGGACATTACTTCAGGAGTTTGCAGGGAAGTGTCCGAAGCCAACCGTCTTTAGCTTTTTCATCAAGTACCATCCCTCTACCATAATATGACACGGATGATTGCACAATGTTCAGTTCCATTTGCAAATCCTCAGGTGCAGAAGTGGTCAGTGCTCACGAGTAAAATCTCAACAACGTTCAGGCTTGATATATGTGGTAAGAAATATTTTTGCCATACAAGGGACAGGCAATGCCCATCGCCAACAAAAGATAAATAATCACCGTCCCTTGGAATTCAATGGCACTCACAAACCCCCCCATCATTATCATCCTGAAGGTTATCCATGGAGTAGAAACTAAATTCGACCGGCCACATAAGTACTGTGGTTGCAAGAGCCGGTGAGAGGCTCGGACTCACCTCTGACTCCCGAAAGCTTATTCATCAATTACACGGCACAAGTCAGAAGTGTGATTGAATACTCTCCATTTGCCTGGATGAGTGCAGCTCATACAATTCTTAGGAAGGTTTACACCATGCAGGACAAGGCGACCCCATTGACTGGCATCCCATTCAGCACTTTCGATATTCACCCTATTTAACCTTTGTGGTTGTACCATCTATAGCATGCACTGCAGCAAATCACCAAGGCTTCTTCAACACAAAGGAACACCTTCACCTCCGAGTTACACATCAACCTGACTTGAACTTCTAATCGTCATTCTTTCATCAATGCAATTAAAATCTTGAAACTCCCTCAACAACAGCACTTGGAGAATATCTTTACCAAAGGGATTTCAGTGGTTCAAAAAGGCTGTTCATCATCAAGGGCAATTAGGGATCGCAATGAATGCTGGTGTTGCCAGCAATGCTCATATCCCGTGAATGAATCAGAATAGAAGTACAGACCATGATCATTCTGTTCTGATCGTTGGAGTGTGACATACAAAACATGGTTAAATGATGAGTTAAAGGATTAGAAGGAAAGGAGGAAACAGCAGGTTTCTTTTTAAAAAAACATTATTAACGAACTAGAAATTAAAGGCAGTTCCAAATCTTAGGAGGCAAAAGAAGAAACAGAACACATTTTGTAATTCTGACACATTATATGCTTCCTTTCTTCACAGCACCCAACACTATGGGAACATAAATATTAGTCAGTTGACTGATGTGCTAGCATGGTTGTGTTGAACGGGATTACCATACTAATTAAAGCCCTGACATATTTTCTCCAATGCTCCCAGGATGTTCAATTGTCCTCTAATCTCACCATTTAGCTCCAGATGTCTTTTGCCAGACCCTTCAAAATGATTCCAAATGCTCAATGAAGGTATAGACACCACTGGCCTGATTCCAATAGCTAGTTATTTCCATCGTTAGTAAGCCATTGATCCTCCTGGCCTGGTTCCAAATGATCCTACACTCTCCTGTCCTGCTCTGGCGGGGAAATATGAGGATACATATTTAGGATAGAAAAACACAGAAATAATTTTCAGAGGGAACCAGATAAGAAAAGAGAAACAGCAAGAGCACCCAAAATATAAAAGTAAATTGAAAAGAAAAACACTCAAAATGAGGGATTTAGAGATGGCTGAAAGTTCTGCCAGAAAAAAATTAATGCAAATTCTGAAAGAGAGAAAAACAAAATTCAGAAATTTAAATCAAAGGCAAAGGATATCATTGTATGAAATAGTTGGGACACTGTTGAAAGAAACAGTCCAAAATTAGTCAAGGGTTCCTTTCATTCTCCTGCTGCATATCATAATTCAGCTTCAATTCAGGCGAAGCAGGTCCCATATTGTCACTGAAATGGCCAGGCTGTTTGAATAAGTGCAACATATGGCTTTCAATCCAAAACCTTTTTTTTTGTTCTCTAACCAGGTTATTGCAACACATATGTATTAATTAACCTTGGATCACAGGGAAAGAGTTTATCTGGCATTCCCATCTCATCTCTTGCCAAATTAAAAGACAGAGAGAAAACACCACTTCAAGTCACATGAAAATAACCCAATGTAATGAATTAGAAAAGCAAAAATATAGGCAAATATTCTGCAGCACAACCATATAAAACATAGCATCCTTCTTCCATATTAACACCGCACCAACGCATCCCTCCCATCCACCTACTGCAGACCTATTGATCTAAGAGGCCGTAACAGCAGCCTCAATTGTATGGGTATCCCTTTATTGTATTGAATTTGGAACAGTCTTTATCTTGAAAAGGTTCTTTTACTTAGTTTTTTGCCATGGAAGCTTTTGCAGAGAAAAAACTGACACAAGCATAACGGTAGCATGGTGGTTAGCATCAATGCTTCACAGCTCCAGTGGTCCCAGGTTCGATTCCCGGCTGGGTCACTGTCTGTGTGGAGTCTGCACTTCCTCCCCGTGTGTGCGTGGGTTTCCTCCGGGTGCTCCGGTTTCCTCCCACAGTCCAAAGATGTGCAGGTTAGGTGGATTGGCCATGCTAAATTGCCCGTAGTGTAAGGTTAATGGGGGGATTGTTGGGTTACGGGTATACGTGGGTTTAAGTAGGGTGATCATTGCTCGGCACAACATTGAGGGCCGAAGGGCCTGTTCTGTGCTGTAATGTTCTATGTTCTAGAAGTGAGACAGGAAGTAAGACTTGGTAGCCAAGAAATGCACACAAATAAAAGTTTACATTTATTTAGACATATAACCTGCTTCATTCATTCAAATTGCATTCATCGCTTCTCAAATGAGAAATTGCTGCTTGCTGCACTGAAATAGAAATAAAATATATTCAAAAAATGATTTGAAATAAAGAAAAATGCAATGTTTCAAAGGATGAGATCAAACATAGAATAAAACAGAATGATTACAGTGGTCATTCAACCTATTGAATTTGATAAGATCAATTCACTGGTCTCAATCTCTCACCCTTTCTCTGTAACCCTGTAAACTTTTATCTACAGGCGCAAACAATTTCCTTTTAAAAGCCGCAATTGAATCACCCTCCACCACCTTCTCAGGTGGTGCATTCCAGGTCTAGACCATTTGCTGTGCTGCATAGAAAAATAGTCCCTAATGTCACCTTTGTTCTTTTTTGCTAAGTACCTAGGTACTTCACAATAGTTTTAGGCAAATGAAACAAAGATAGTCACTAAATTGCACAGATAGGTTTATTCATATAATGCTCATCTGATACATAATTTTACCTGATAAATACAGCACTGTACTAATACGTTCGCGCCGACTAATGTGTTACTAAATTATTTTTTAACCATACAGAATATACTTTATATTAATTATTCAAGAATTATTAAATGAGAGTAATTAATTGATACTTGGACGCCAAAGGCTTTTAATTGCATGTAGCAATCAATAGCATCAAATTCAGCTGCACCAATGAATTCCAGTGCTTGTGCGAGGTAACTAACTGAATTCGGAGTATCACTGAAAAGATTTCTTGGAATGTGGGAATTTCTACCGATATGGGGTCATGTGTTGCTCCTCTTCTACATCAACACCGGTGGCTTTGTTACAGATTGCGGCATGTAGGAGAGCATCAGCATCATTGAAATATTGCTACTTGGAGTCAGTCTGGCATTATTTACGAGGGGTTATTTGTCTGTTGTTTTTTTTTGGTGGGGGGGGAAATGAGGGAGAAAAGCAGGGTAGAGCACACCGATACGGCAGCTCCTTAACGTCAAGCTATTGTTGAGGCAGGACTTGGTGACAACGGACAGCCTGACATTCTAAACATTGCAGGGGCAATCCTGCAGCAGGAATTGAGCTCTTAAACTTAGTGATTAATTTCCCTGCCGGACAACGTTCCCTGTAAGCTGCACAGCCGTGCAGCAAGCCACAAGACCTGTGATGGGTCACCAATGTCCTACACTCCAGTTAATGTGTAGGTGCTTGGCTACGCAAAAGAATTTCAATGGGGCCACGCACTTAAAATAAATCAACCACGTACTCCATAGAAAAGTTATAAGGAACATTGGGGGGAATTCTCCAGTCTGCCAGCTGCATGTTTCTTGGCCCATGCCATTCGCTGGTGGTAAATTCTCTCTTCCCACTAATTGCCAATGAGATTTCCCATTGTAACCACCCTGCCACAAAACTGGACCGCTGGCAGGAAAATAGAGTCGCTATGACCGGGTAATTCTGGCCATTGTTGGCAGGTGATAAGGCTTGGAGATGAATGTAGATTGTGACTCAATCTTGTTCAGCATACTCTTTTGGTGGTAGATTTTGATTATGCTGAAGGTTTGAAGAACAAAGATCGTCTTACATGGAAAGACTAGCTCAATATCGAAAAGGTAGTAAATAGCAGGTCGAGAGGGGATCAACCATGATTGAATGGTGGAGTGGACTCGATGGGCCGAATGGCCTTACTTCCACTCCTATGTCTTATGGTCTTATATTGCACATACAGAATGATCTTACATTTTTGGCAGTGCATTTAGCTATTCAAACTCTTAACCTGGGGAGGTGAAGACTGCAATAGTCACCCGGGCATTCCTTTTATACTCCCAGATGACTGGAAGGGTGGATAAATTCCAGGTTACCAAAACACTGAGGTTGAGCAGCACAGCCATTGATCAGAGATTTGTTAAGCATCCCAACAACATTGGAGTGGAGGATAGATATGATGTGATTCCCTGGGCACTTTGTCTCCTTTACACTGTCCACCAGAGCTGGTGAGGGTCTCATTGGGCAAGGTCCAAAAATCATGCTATTCTTATCCATATTGGAATGCATGTTATATAAATACTTATCCATGGACATGAGATGTTGCTTCCAGTCACTGACAAAATCTGGACTGTTGCATGCACTCTCACCCAAGTTCACTTGAAATCTGATAAAGTAATGGCAGTGAATGACACCAACCGCTCCCCCATCCCCCCATTGAATGGTATTATATATATGGAAGGTGCTGGTTAATGTGCTTAATTGTTTGATCTGATAACTAATTTCTGCAATTATTCCTGCAAAATATTTAACAACCAATCTTGAAAAACCAACTGATATTATGATCAGCACCTAATCAGCTGCAATATTGTGTAGGACACTAGTTTGCAGGCAATAGAAACTTCTGAGGCTGTGCCTGTTTCCACACCAATTCCAACAACTGTTGTTGTACTGGAGTTGATTTGATTTTTATATTTTGTGTGTGTGTGCAGGCACCAATCACATATCTTTAGCGGTCTACATGTAGTTGGATGTGTGGATCACCTGCAGAGCATGAACAAAAGGGACCACAATCTCCATACTCTCATTTAGATCAGATAGCTTGAACATTTTAAATAGCTATATCAGACTGCGTCCCTGTGTTTGAAACTCTAGACGGACTAGGTACGAAGGTTATTCCTAATTTAATTGTGTCCATGGTTTCAATGCGCAGCTTGTATCTATTGTCATGAGAATGTCACTTCAAGAATTGGTAGTCTGCTAATGTTACTGCAGTGATGTCAGAGTGTGAGTGGAGCTCAGCTCTGGCTCTGCTTTTTAGTTTCACTTTGAGAAAACCTTGGGTGTGTTTGTGTTTTTCTGGTTTTGTTTCAGTGTTGGAGCTGCAGTCAGCCACAGAAGGTGTAATGTTGTTCCCTCTGCCATGTAAAGACTATGGGCGGTATTCTCTCCCTTCCCCCCCCCGCCGGGTGGGAGAACCGCCGGGGTGCCGCGCGAGTCGCGCCACGCCGACACCCGCACGCGATTCTCCCACCCCCCCCCCCAAAACCAGCGCTGCGGAAATCGCGCCGGGCCTCTCAGAGAATTGCTGCTCGCCGTTTGCGGCGATTCTCCGGCACGGATGGGCCGAGCGGCCGTTACGACATGACAGGTTCCCGCCGGCGGCGTCCACACCTGGTCGCTGCCGGCAGGAACTGTGCGGGAACGCGGGGGTGGGCTGGGGGCGGCCTGTTTGGGGGGGGGGGTCCTTCCCCCGGTGGGGGGCCTCCGATGGGGTCTGACCCGCGATCGGGGTCCACCGATCGGCGGGCCGGCGTCTCTAAAGGCGTCTCTTTTCCTCCACCGCCCCGCAAGATCCATCCGCCATCTTCTTGCGGGGCGGCCTCGGGGAGGACAGCAACCGCGCATGCGCCAAGGCCCAGCGCGCATAAAAGACGCAAACCCGCTCCTAGCCCCCCGGTGGTGGGAGAATAGGGGACTGGGAGCGGGCTCTGACGCCGGAGTGAAACTCCAGCATCGGGACTTTGTCTCCCTTTGGGAGAATCGCGCCCTATCTTTTGATCATTTGGTGAATTCAGAGTGACATGCTTCTGTTAAAAGGGTTTTTCAAATCTTATGGATGTTAAAAGGAAAGCAAGGCCTACTCAGTGAATTTGATGGGGGTTGTGTTTGAATTGATGGTTGCTAAGATGTTCACTGTATGTTTTAAAAAGGTTAACTTGAGTTCATAGAATAAACATTGCTTTGCTTCAAAAAAATACTTTGCCATTTCTGCTGTACCACATCTGTAGAGTGGGCCGTGTGTTTGTCATACCACAATCTCGTAAAAGTTGTGGAACAGGTGAACTCCATGATACAATTTGGGGTTCTCTAAACCCTGGCCCATAACACTATAACAAAATGGATTACTTTGGACTGTCAATGAGTTTCCATTTTTTGGGTGTCCATTTGAACAGGTTCAACAAACTGTCTTTACTCCTGCACTCCATAATTTGAGTGATTTTCATTTGAGGTTCTTGTACTTTGGGAAAGTAACTCAGCATCTGCTCGGACTCACTCTAAATGCCCCAACATTTTCGTATGTCAGCTTACAGTTCTCAAAGCAGTCTCAATGCCACAATGTATGTCAGTTTAACAGAGTCAATTGTGAGGAATCAGGGATAATAGTCACCTACACAGAAAGAGTATGCTGAAAGCAAAAATAACCTAAACCTTCAGTTGTCAGATAAACTTCGAAAATAAGGCTTCTAGTGGCTTATTAAATCATTCAATCACACCATCTGTTCTGGAGTCCACAATAGAATGCAGACTTGAAAGTATATTGCACACCATTAGACATGCACTCATAAATGTGCTAAAGGATACCTAAATCCCAAATGTCTTTTCAAATCGTTTGATCTGATGAAAGTTTGTTGCAAAAAGCTAATAAATTTGTTTTCACTGGTTTTTATCTTTTCGGCATCTTAACTGCTATGTTGTTGACACTACAATTGCAATTCTGAAGCATTTTAGCAGGAGGTGGTGGTATTGTCCCTGGACTAATAAACCAGAGTAATGCTCTGGGGACCCAGATTCAAATCCCACCACTGCAGATGGTGAAATTTGAATTCAATTTAAAGAATCTGGAATTTTACATCTGGAATTTTAAAAAGTCAAATGATGGCCATGAAACCATTGTCGAAAAAATCCATTCTTGGTTTTACTAATGTCCTTCAGGGAAGAAAATCTGCCATCCTTGCCTGGTCTGACCTACATGTGACTCCGGACCCACAGCAATGTGGTAGACTCTCGATTAGAGATGGGCAATAAATGCTGGCCCAGCCAGCGTCGCCCACGTCCCATGAACAAATAAAAAGATATACTAGAAAGTTAAACAACTCGGTTTTTTGCTCTGATACTAATTCAAAATTCCTTTTCACTAGACAACAGTAGTGTTGGTACTTTCCTCAGGAATAGTTTTACATAATTAAAAATAAAAATTTGGAGCATGGTAATGTTTAATAACATATTATTCAATGAAATTACTGTATGAAGTAAGAAATCTGGAGGTTTTATTTTTATTTTGAATGCTCAACATTGCCCATCACAAGTTGGATGGGATCCATGATTGCAAAAGCTATAGGAAAGCTCAATCACAAGTCTTATGGTATTCTTTTCAAGAACATTAGAAAGCCAAAGAACCAATGTTTAGTATGATATAAAGGAAGTCCTGCTGCCACTAATGTGACAATGCATCTGCATGCTGTCACCATGTCACCTTCACGAGGTAATTTTCTCCTAGCCAGGTATCTAATGATTGGTACAGCTTATGGATTTGTGGCTAGCTGCTAGTGTCAACTGCTACTCCAGTTACTGAGAGTATTGATTTGACATTTTCATGCTCCAATACTGATGAATAATTTTAGATTGTATTGAAACTAATTTTCTGGCCTGCATGTTGGTGTCAAAAAAATCTGTACTGTGCCCCAAATATAACGATTAATTTGAGGTGGTTAACTTGGGTTATTTCTAATTCTGTACAAATTAAATGTGTCAAAGCTTGCATTCTTCAGATTCAAGCACTATCGAGAGCCAAGATTATATTGTGCATCAAAAATCTGAAACTTTGAAATTCAAAAAACTCAGCAGGTTCTTTTGGTCTAGTCATAATCTAATGGGCTCTCAGAACTGGGAGTGGCAACAATACTGAAATGATTATAAAGATTATTAAGGGTCTATTTTATCCTTATGAACACTACATACTACAGGGGCTGGTTTAGCTCACTCAGCTAAATCGCTGGCTTTTAAAGCAGACCAAGCAGGCTAGCAGCACGGTTCAATTCCCGCACCAGCCTCCCCGGACAGGCGCCGGAATGTGGCGACTAGGGGCTTTTCACAGTAACTTCATTGAAGCCTACTCGTGACAATAAGCGATTTTCATTTCATTTCATTTGTTGATACATTCGGCCAAACTGAAGTGACAAGAGATACACAGTGGAGACAGTCTCTGGTATGTAAATTAACCAATATAAATGGTTGCTGTACTTGTAATTAGTTCCCAATATGAACTATTTGCTAAAGTTTGGTTTAAAAATTACATTTACATTTTGTACGGGGTTACTCTTTGCCGAGCAAATTTCTGACCATTATAGAATATTGATTTTTATGGCCAAGGGCAAATTAAGTGAGCCATGTCTTTCCAAGTGCAGAAAGAAGCTGACGCTATCAGTATAGCTCATCTGGCAAGACATTATACAAAACGCTGTGACTGAGGACAAATTGAATTGGACATGCTGTTTCAATAAAGCATTCATGTCGAACCCCATGAACGTTCCGTGAAATAAAAAGTCTTGAACTCGTAACCGTTAATTTCCCAGTCCCGCAAAATGTACTCTACCAACGTAAATTATAGTATTCGATCATTAGGGGCTGGTTTAGCACAGGACTAAATCGCTGGCTTGGAAAACAGACCAAGGCAGGCCAGCAGCACGGTTCAATTCCCGTACCAGCCTCACCGAACAGGTGCCGGGATGTGACGACTAGGGGCTTTTCACAGTAACTTCATTTGAAGCCTACTTGTGACGATAAGTGATTTTCATTTCATTTCATTCATTCATCAACCAGCCAGCCAAAATATTTCCCTGCAAAGGCCATGAAATTAAATTAGTTTTCATTTAGATTTTCATTAACTTGAATGCCGATGTTAGACCTTGTCCTGTGCTTGACAATGAATATCACATTTAGATCCAACAAAAATAATCCAAAATGTTCATCAATCTAATAAAGCAGAATGATTGATGCAATATGCACGCCCTGGTGCTAGATGTCATTAGCATATTTAGTGCCTATAAATATTGGGTTGTATTTATAAAACATGCATGACAGACCATTACTTTCTTTGTAAATTTATTTGCTCAAGTTCAATGGATGACATGAAGTATCAAACTCAATGCCTAGTTTCAGAAAGTTGAATAAATATCTTGTGTACACAATGTTACAATCTTATAAAACTGAGTAAAGAAATTAGCCAAATTCCGTTCTTGATTCTATTTCCAATTATCTAAGGTACATGCAGCATCTTTTAGATGGTTTCATTTCCATGACTGAATCAGCAGCAGGGCTCTTTGATGTCAAAGGTTATTTGAATGTCTTCAAAGTCACAAATGACATCCTATGTAAGTGGGACTGTGGTAAATTATCACTTTTTATCCTGCTTGACCTGTTTGCAATGGTTGACCTCATCACCGCCCACTCTTCTCCTCCATTGCCCAGCTGGTCAGGACTACCCTTACTTGATGCCCAACTTCCCTGAATATCAGAGAGAGAGAGAGAACCACCACAGCAAGAGAGTTCCTGTTCCTGCTCCCTGACTTTCACATCTTCATCAGTGGCAGCCATGCTTTCGGCTGCCTTGTCCCCAAGATCTGGAAGTCCTTCCCTAAACGGCTCCAGATTTCCTTTCCCTCTCCTTTCGGATGCTTCCAAAAACCTGAATCTTTGGCCAATTTTCTGGCAGTGTTCCAAAATCTCTTTTTGTGCTCGGTTTTAAATATGTTTAATAAAACTCCTCTGAAGCAACTTGAGACTGATTTTAAGGTTATGCCCTCTTGTCCTAAAATTCACCCCACAAGCAAAACAAGTTTTTATGAATTAATTTCTATTAATTCCTTTCGATCCCTCCTCATAACGTAACCCTTAAACCCTAATATTATTCAAGTGAATGTGTGCTGTACTCTTTCCAAATTCTAGAAATGCATTCTAAGGAGCAGTACCCAGAACTGCCCAGTGATGAGATCTAACCTGGACTCTTATTAGCTGTTACAAAATCTCCTTTTCTTTACATTATAGCTATCTAGTTATAACAGCCGACATTCCATTAACATTTTAAATTATTTTTGTACCTGGCCACTGTATTTAATGGTTTGTGTTCTTGAACCCCTAAATCTATTGGGGGTTCCACTGCTCCTAGCTTTCCACAATTTTTAAAAAATGGTCCAAAGTGGATTATCACATATTTAACTGCATTAAAATTAATCTGCCACAGTTTTGCCCATTCACTTTATTTATCAATGTCTTTAAAAATTAATGCTTCTGTCTACACTTCTTGCTACACCGCACTATATGGTTAATCAATGGGAATCATTTTAGATACCATCTTGGCAGCGTTAACCACTACACACCAGATTTACCATGCTGACATTTAAAATATTATCCAGACCAAAAGGAGGTGACCTTGTGGATTTTTTTCAGCCTAAGGAAAGTGATATAATTGGCTTATCGTCCCAGAGTAAAGAAAATATCTCAGTAGGAGAAAACAAATTAGTTACATAGCTTTTTCCCCCCAAACAAAACCATCAAACTGTAGTTTTCACCCCTTATTTTCAGACAAACCCACTTAAGGACAACAGTTTCAATACAGGGAAATAACTGGGACCACAACTCAAGTGTGTGTAAGTACTTCAATTTAGTTCCTTATCGCACAGACGAATTGGGAAAAGAAATGGGTAGAGAAATAAGAAAGGAACTCCTATCTCAGTCAAATTATGCAAGTTTCCATGTGGTCAATTTGAACTGAATACATTCAGTTATCATACTGAAATGTAACACAAGTTTTTTTCTTAAATACCCAACTACCTAACCGCATAGTTGATGCCAAAAGACAAACTGCATAACTAACTGAAATAAAGATAAACTCAATTAATGTATCTGTACTGTAAACATGCTGGTGTCTGTTATAAAAGGTCACTCACACATTACAGAGAGTACTGCATTATTTTTAACACTATACATTTTTATTCTCAACATAACTGTTCATTTAATTGCTGACATAATACTATGTAAAGGTGACAGAACAAGGAGTATGTGCAACTTAATTGATACTCAAGTCATCTACTTTTCACAAAAATCATCAAATCTCACTGAAGAACGATACTATCCACAATAACAATTCTTCGCTTATTCTTCATGACTTCAAGCTCATCTTTGCAAATGATGCTTTGAGCAAATTCCTAATTACAAATAAGCTGTGTTACTTTCCTTAACAGTCTATTAGAGTTCTTCAATTTATATTGGGCATTTTTCAAATTAACTAAATTAAATAGCTGCACTGCTATTCATTTCTGTCTCATAAAGTAAGTAAGTTAAAGTACGAAGAACAAAGAAAAGTACAGCACAGGAACAGGCCCTTTGTCCCTTCAAACCTACGCCAACCATGCTGCCCTTCTAACGAAAACCTTCTACACTTCCGGGGTCCGTACCCCTCTATTCATGTATTTGTCAAGAAGCCTCTAAACATCATTATCATACATGTTTCCACCACATCCTCCAGCAGTGAGTTCCAGGAATCCACTACCCTCTGTGTAAAATACTTCCCTCACACATCTCCTCTAAACTTTGCCTCGTGCATCTTAAACCTATGTCCCCTCGTAATTAACTCTTCCACCCTGGGAAAAGGCTTCTGGCCATCTGCTCTGTCCATGCCCCTCATAATTTTGTAGACTTCTATCAGGTCGTCCTCAACCTCAGTCGTTCCAGTGAGAACAAAGCGAGTTTATCCAACCTCTCCTCATTGCTTATGCCCTCCATACCTGGCAACATCCTGGTAAACCTCTTCTGTACCCTCTCCAAAGCCTCCACATCCTTCTGGTAGTATAGCGACCAGAATTGAACACACTATTCCAAGTGTTGCCTAACTAAGATTCTATATAACTGCAACATGACTTGCCAATTTTTATACTCAATGCCCCGGCCAATGAAGGCAAGCATTTCGTATGCCTTCTTGACTATCTTCTCCACCTGCGTTGCAACGTTCAGTTACCTGTAGACCTGTACACTCAGATCCCTCTGTCTGTCAATACTCTTAAGGGTTCTGCCATTTACTGTTTATTTTCCAACTGAATTAGATCTTCCAAAATGCACATCCTCACATTTGTCCAGATTAAACTCCATTTGTCATCTCTCCGCCCATGGTATATGGAAAACTTAAGCGAGAACTAGAAGTTATACATTATAGGCAACCTTTGTCTAACATTTATTTTAGCCACCCACAAATTCAGATCAATAATCTTCAACCTTCGGTAAATGTTTCATACAGTAAACTTATTCTGAAAACAGAAAAGGTTTCCTGCATTCAAATTCTATTCCTGAAATGTAGCCACTAGTTTCTTTTATACTTCTTCATATTCCAAAAAATTGTTCCATTGAGCCATGTCTGTATTTTGACGAATTCACAAAAATTAATAGATTTACTATAAGGGTTACTTTACCAACCCGGTTTCTTGAAGAGATACAAGCTTCTGGAAAAGAACCACTCAGGCACCAGATCCACCCTATCCAAGTGTAATGCAATCTACAAGCATCATCAATCCGAACACCCCTTCCCCCAGATATGCAATCTTCTGCAAGAGACTAAAAAAGAATACTGCAGAATACTTTAGGAACTATGGAAATGTTTTGCTGGCCCCCATAGGCAAGCAGGAAATCTCCTGAAGATTGCAGTAATTGATAATGCAAATTACAGCTACACCTCTCCAACTTTTTATATTCTTTCATGGGATGCAGGCATCGCTGGCAAGACCAGCATTTATTGCACATCCATATTTGCCCTTGAAAAGGTGATGGTGAGCTGCCTCCTTAAAAATTCTACAACTTGAGATATCCTCAATTCTCAAACTTGGTCAGCTCATTTCCGAAAGATTCATACTTAATATATGTTTGATAATTTATTGCAGAGGTTGATGGTTCTCTGCAAAAAGTAAACACTGCATGGCGTCAACCTTACGTTTTGGTATTTGATACTTGTTTTTCTATTTCTGTCTATCTCAAATTCCCTTCATCTACTGAAAACCCTTTATCATATCATTTTAAAGTCCATGAAAATAATTTCCACTCATTGAGCTTATCTTGATAGTTAAGATTGTCATATATGAGTGAACTATAACATGGAATAAATTTCATTAGGATTTAAAATAATGAATTACAGAGGTGAGCAAGATCAGTTGACATTTTGACATGATTTGATACAAAAGCAATAAATGTTATGGTCGAAAACTGTATGCTAAAACTGGCTTTGGTTATGCAGGGCCAAGATTTTCCAACAATGTTGTGCCACTGAGCAATAGAATACAGATTATTCCCCAATCTATCTTTCCGTTCCCAAATAAGACCTTATAAGGAAACATGCGGCCTGCTGCAATGGGAGGCGGGGGGGGGGGAAGAAGAGAGAGAGAGAGAGAGATAGGGGAAAGAGAGAAGGAGAGAGAGATTCCATCTCATCCAACAGTATGGCCAGGTTGGCATCTCTGAAATGTGGAGCTGCTCTGCCGGGTGGCGTGGCTGCGTGCTGTCTGGAGTTTGCTCTGCGTGATTGATTTCCTAATTGCCATTAGAAGCCATGGCGGTCTCCCTGGGTCAGCCGTCGACAAGCGCCGGGCAATTATCACTCGCTATCACACTTAGAAACTTTTCTGTTACGTCACGCCCTTGGTCTACTGTATTCGCTGCTCCCCATGTGGTTTCCTCTACATTTGGGAGCACCTTCGCTCAGTCCACAAGCATGATCGCAACTTTCCTGTTGCTTGCCATTTCAACTCAACATCTTTCTCTCATGCCCACATGTTTGTCAATGGCTTGTTGCAATGTTCCATTGTAGCCCTGCACAACTGGACAAACAGCACCTCGTCTTCTGATTAGGCACATTACAGCTTTCTGGACTCAATGTCGAGTTCAACAACTTTAGACTTTGAACTTTCTCCTCCACCTTGACGTCCTTTTTTTGTTTGTCCCAATGCTCACAAACCTATTGGTGACATTACTGATTACTAGTTATGTAATATTTATCAAGGATTTTCTGTTTTTATTTCGCATTGTACTTCAATTGCTCATGTGTTTTCTGATGTAGGACTTGAGGAACAGAATGGGGTTAATCAAGAAGGATGGTGATAATGTCAATGATCATGACACACACATAATAAAGTTATCATATCCACAGGCTAGTTGTGCAGAGTGGGTACTTGGCTAACACATATTAGAGGATGATTGTGAATGGAACATTGTGACAATTGAAAGATATTTAGGGAAAGCTACCATTAAGCTTAAATACTGGTTCCATTTTCAGGATGGTGGCCAAAAGGTGAGTTTCATTGACCAACAGAACGTGGTGAAAGAGCAAAGAGAAAGAAAGTATAGTGCAAATACTAATAGTGCATCCAGGAGTAAATTTCACATCAAAAATAATAATGTTCAAGACAAAGAGCTTGCCCTGTTGCAAGAGAGACATCTTGCAGTAGTAGTCCCAGCAGACAGAAAGGTGGAAGTAGAAGCCACAGCTTGAATAGATTACACAATGTAACAGTTTTATAACAAAACAGAAGCAGAATTTCTTACAACCATTTTACATTAAAAATGACAAAGGAATTGCAACGCTTGGCTAGACTAGACCAGTTTCCATGTATTGGAGTTAAGAAGCACAACAAAACACCCTTGAGTAAAGAATGTTTTAAGTGAAAATAAAACATTTTTTTTAAAACTTTGATTACCAAGCAGCTAAAATTCCTATCCACAGGTGACCTAACTTCATGAAGTTAGTCATTTTAGCTATACTTACATGCTAATCTACCTGATGGGTATCCTAATACAGCTGATTCATTCATAGTTCTGATCGATGAAAATGGGGAAATATTGTCCATTAGTTTGAGGAGCTAAGAAAAAAGAAAGGGTTGCCAAATGTTCTTTGGCTGTCGGAACATTGTCTCTTGTAGAGGCAATGGAAATGAACATTTATTTGTTAAAATATTTTAAGGAAGGTTTCTGCTACAATGGCCATACTGAAGATAATATGGCCATTGAATATTATTAAGATGTTATGGAACAATTAACTTTCTATGAAAAGTGTGAGTAAGGAACATTTCTGGACTAACCCTGTAGGCTTAAAATAAATGATGGAGAGAAAGGACATCTCTATGATAAAATAGGTGATGCAAGTCATCAACTCTCAAGAATATATTTTTAGTAAAACAAAGAAACTGCCTGGGGTCCAAGAAGAGGGGTGACTCACAATGAAATGCTTTGTACAGAATATGGCGATCTTTGACTTCATTTATTTTGAAACTCTGGTTGTATATGTAAACGCTTTAAAAAGGGAATGAATCATACATTAATTGTATTTAATGTTATGCAAGTAAGGGCATTAATGAGGTATGGATATTCATTCACTTGTGCGCCTACAGAATGGAACAGTCTAAAATTGTGGCTTTGGGGCGTGGAGGTGCAAGTTTGTAATGTATACTTCTGTAAATAAATGTTTATAAACCTGTGTAAAGATTGGCTCGAATTCTATTCTTCACCATCTGGCTTTCTGGGCTAAAACTGCCACTGGACAGCTATTAGGTAAATTGTTGTATGGTAATTGATGTACTTATCTCCCTAGTCAAGGTGGGCCAATGTCACCAGTAGTATAGTGACTGCTTCCGACCAGCTCCTGCAACATATATCGAGGTTCAAGCCCAGGAACATCTAACCTGAAAGGCACGAGCAAGTGCGGTTACAAACTAAGGCACTCAGCTGACCACTACTTTATGAGAGGAAGGAATTTTCTTCCGACATTTAAGAAAATGTAACACAAGTTTTAATTAGGCTTATACCTTAAATACTTTCTTAATCTGTTATTTAGTTTTTAGTTTTTACCAATCCATATTTTAGAAATTATTAAATATTCACTGCTGGTTTTCTGTGCAGCAAAATAAACTGGCTTGTTCCATATTAGAAACATTAAAGGAAGATTAATTGACATATCTCACTGACTAGACTAGGAGTTATTTGGGCCGTTCCCAATTCCTTTCTCATCCTCCTGCTTATCTCCATATTTGTTTTTCTCTTGGCAAAAGGGGAGGTGGAGCAAGCTTTCTGAATATCAGCAGAAGCACAATTTCAGCAGAGACATGCTTGCCAGACAAATAAGACATTCAATGTTAATACCTCTGTACTTGCAGTGCGCAATCATTTCATTCCCCTACTTCAAATTTAAAATAGAACCATAGAACCAAATATTATCTGGGTTTTCAACTCATTTAACTACAAGCTGACAAACCTTGATACGGCATTGATTCTACAAATAAGGCTGGCCTAAATATATGCAATTGCTTTATTACCAAACAGCTTCAATAAAAAAAATGCCAAATGGTTGAAAATAGGTTGTTACCTTAAGTATTATTGCACAGAGTTGGCAACAATTCCCCCTTTTGATGATTTCTTAGTTCCTACCCAGAGATATTGGGACAAGAAAATAAAAAGGCAATGTAGTTTTAAGACCATCATGTAGCGTGACAATGTTATATAGTAATGTATCCTTGTAACATATCCACTGGGTGCAATTTCCCATTGATATGAGTCAGGAGCTGCAATACAGCTGACAGCTACTTAATTTTCCATTTTCTAGTTGTGAAAAGTGGCATACTACTATTTCTTGATCTCCCCAACTCCGAGAAACTATTGTGATAATTCAAGAAATGGGGACAATAGGCAGAATTATATGTCACAGAACCATTTCCCATTTTTTGTTTTAGTTTGTACAAACACTGGCTAAGAAAAGGCAGGCAGAATTACATTTAATCTACAACATTAAAAGATGGATTTCTTTGCCAAGATTTCCTCTTTTCAGTGATACCAACTCCCATGTTATGAATTCCAATTGTGAGGACGGCACGCTGGTGCAGTGGTTAGCACTACTGCCTCACGGCGCTGAGGACTCGGGTTCAATCCCGGCCCCAGGTCATTGTCCGTGTGGAGTTTGCAAATTCTCTGTGTCTGTGAGGGTCTCACCCCCACAACCTAAAGATGTGCAGGGTAAGTGGATTGGCCATGCTAAATTGCCCCTTAATTGGGAAACAAAATGTAATTGAAAATAAAAATGAATTCCAATTGTGCATTGCCCAGAACAATATTATGTTACCCTCATGAATGACCAAATAAATTAGTCACCACAGCATGCACACCATTTCCTGAATAGTAATATATTTAGTGTTCCTACGCATGGATAAATTAATTTTTGTCTGTATTAGGCACTGTTATCTACTATCATTCTCAAAAAGGAAATATTGCAAAGCAGGAAGTAGCAGGGCTGACTTCGTTTTGGATTATGCACGAGAATGTATAACTTAGAATTGATGACAAGAGACTTTGGCTGAAAAAAAACCTTTTCTACAAAAATTACTTACTTTCTTAATATGAAAACAGTGCACTGCTTGTTTTAAAATTATTTTGAAGAAAATCCACCACCTGAGATTGATTGATTTTTATTGTCACATGTAATGAAGTACAGTGAAAAGAATTTTTCTGCGGCCAAGGGAACGTACACAGTACATACATAGTAGACAAAAGAATAATCGATAGAGTACATTGAAAGTGGTGCATCAACAAATAGTGATTGGTTACAGTGCAGAACAAGGCCAAACAACAGCATCATAGGGCATTGTGAATAGTGTTCTGACAGGGATCAGTCCAAGGAAGAGTCATTGAGGAGTCTAGTAGCTGTGGGGCAGGAGCTGTTCCTATTTCTGGATGTGTGAGTTTCAGACTTCTGTATCTTCTGCCTGATGGAAGTGTCTGGAAGAGGGGAAAGCCTGGGTGTGAGGAGTCTCTGGCAATACTGTCTGCCTTTCTGAGGCAGCGGGAGGTATATACAGAATCAATGGGAGGATGGTAAGCTTGTGTGATGTGTTGGGCTGAGTTCACCACACTGTAGTTTCTTGCAATCTTGGGCCGAGCAGTTGGCATACCAAGCTGTAATGCAGCTGGATAAGATGCTCTCTATGGCACATCTGTAGAGGTTTGAGAGAGTCGATGCAGACATGCAGAATTTCTTTAGCTTCCGTAGGAAGTAGAGACGCTGTTGAGCTTTCTTGACTGTTACATCAACGTGAGTGGACCAGGACAGGCTTTTGGTGATGGTGACCCCCCAGGAACTTAAAGCTATTGACCATCTCTACGTCGAAGCGGGGGTGTCTTGCTACACTTCCTGAAGTGAGGTTGTTTTCGGTACACCATGCAATCAAGTGATCTATCTCCCTTCTGTAGCCTGATTCATCGTTGTTTGAGATACAACCCGCCACAGTCGTATCATCTGCAAACTTATAGATTGAATTGGAAATGAATCGCGCTACACAGTCGTGTGTGTATAGGAAATATAGTAGAGAAATTAGCACACATCCTTGCGAGGCCCCAGTGTTGAGGACTGTTGTGGAGGAGGTGTTGTTACCTACCCTGACAGATTGCTGTCTGTAGCTGAGGAAGTCAAGGATCCAGCTGCACAGGGACGGGTCAAGTCCAAGGTAGCAGAGTTTGGTTATTAGGCTTGTTGGGAAAATGGTATTGAAGGCGGCGCTGTAGTTTATGAACAGCAGTCTGACATAGGTGTCCTTGTTGTCGAGATGTTCGAGAGTTGATTGTAGAACCAGAGAGATAGCATCTGCTGTGGATCGGTTGCGACGGTACGTGAACTGCAATTGATCGCGACCATCTGGGAGTCTGGCATTGATCCACCTCATGACTAGCCGCTCGAAGCATTTCATGATAACAGAAGTCAGGGCCACCGGTTGGTAGTCGTTGAGGCATGGTACCTTCTTCGTCTTCTTTGGTACTGGTATTATGGTGGTCTTCTTGAAGCAGGTAGGGGCCTCAGAACGGAGAAGTGAGGTGTTGAAGATATCTGCACATACACTCACTAGCTGGTCAGATTACATAACAACCCAGAAATAAGTATTGGCAACAAACACGTCCCATATCCATTTGGCTCGTATTTAAGCAGAAAACGTATTTAAATGGTGCTTTTAATGTGATAAAATGTCTGGCACATCACAGGTGAGTTATAGAGTAAAAATTGACATTAAGCTGTGCAAGGAAATATTAGAGCAGATGAACAAAGTTTTGACCAAAGAGGTAGATTTTAAGGAGCATCTTATATATGAGTAATGCAAGTTGGGGAGATTTCATTAGGGAATTCAAGAGCTTAGGCTCATGATAACTGAAGACACAGCCACCGATGACGATGGAGCGATTACAATCAATAATGGTCAAGCAGCCAGAATTAGAGTGAGATATCTCAGAGGGTTATAGAGATACAGGCGAGACCATGGCAGGATTTGTAAATAAGTACAAGAATTTTTAAATCAAGGTATTGCTTAACCAGGAGCTAATATTTAGTCCGTCTTTAGTACAGGTGTGGTGGATAAACACGGAGCAGGAAAGTTAGCACACAGGCAGCAAAATTGTTGGATGATCTCAGATTAATGGAATCTGGAATAAGGTATGTGGAAGACCAGCCAGCAGTGCAATAGAAATATAAACATAAATTGGTAAATGAATTTGTTTAACACCAGGAGAGAGAAATATTATTCAAACACATTAACTTGTAAAAAATAACAATAATTTCTAGCCTAATATATTTCCTCAAGCCGTATCAATGCAACAGTCAGTACTCAACCACCAGCAAAGCAGGAGAGTATACAATGTGTTAATTTTAATCAATATTCTTTATTTTACACCAGAAACTAAAGGTCACAAAAAAAATAGTTGTCCAGCAAGGGAAATGACGTTCACCAAGAAGCTTCTAAAAGGAGCCCTAACTGATAACATTTCTAAAGGAAGTGGAGGAACCTTCTGGGCAAAACCAACATAAGCGTCATTCAGTTTAGTTACTCTGCATGAAGTACAATAAAGAGTTTACTCTGACATATGAACCAGGATCTGCAGATACCCAGGTAGTTGTTTAAAAAGAGTCCATCCACAGGAGGTTTTTGTATCTGCCAAGTTGATGACTACAGTCTGATCTTTATCACTCCCCATGCCATTTTTATCTCGAGAGAATTCTACATTTAGCAATGACAAGTTTACAAAAAGTCACAACAGCTCACCTGCACACAATACACAATGCAGTTCAGTGTAAAATGGAAATGAATAAAGTCTCCAAAGACAGTGGACTAAGGAAACCAGTTCAGAAAATAAAACAAGTCATTCAAAGGTTTCTGAAATTAGGAAGAAATGAATTTCAGTGAGATGAGACTTACTGAGCTTTTGAAATCCCATCGCAATTTTTTGAGTAAACTTCAGCTAGGATCAGCAAAGGTGTACCAATTGTAATAACTGAGATTGTTCTATTAAGAAATAGGGACTTAAGAATATATTTGTACTGAAAAGATTTTTTTTAATCATAGAATTTACAGTGCAGAAGGAGGCCATTCGGCCCATCGATTAATGTTTCAAAGCTACTCGCTCAGGTCGAACCAAATGACGCAAAACTTTGACCAGTTGTTTGAAGGCCAGATGAGGATCAAATTGCACATTATATCCACCAAGGCCGCTTACCTCCATCCCCCACAATATTTCTTGCCACTGTTGCTTCCCCATCCTTATTGCTGCTGAAATACATATTTATGCTTTGATCATCTCTAGACTCCATAGTCGCTCTCTCCGCCATGCTGAAAGGGAAGAAGGCCAAGGGGAAGAAGGTGGCCCCGGCCCCTTCCGTTGTCAGGATGCATGAGGTGAAAAAGGTGGTCAACCCTCTGTTTGAGAAGAGACCGAAAAACTTTGGGATCGGTCAGGATATCCAGCCCAAGAGGGACCTGACTCGATTTGTGAAATGGCCACGGTATGTCAGGCTTCAACGTCAGAGGACCATCTTGTACAAGAGTCTGAAAGTGCCTCCAGCAATTAACTAGTTCACCCAGGCCTTGGACAGGCAGACTGTGACCCAGCTCTTCAAACTGGCCCACAAGTACATACCCGAGACCAAATTGGAAAAGGCAGAGGCTTCTTGTCTGGGCCCAGCAAAAGGCAGCTGGGAAGGCTGATGCTCCGACAAAGAGGCCAGCAGTTCTCAGAGCAGGTGTGAACACTGTCACCACATTGGTGGAGATTAAGAAAGCTCAGCTGGTGAATGTCGCACATGATGTTGACCACATTGAGCTGGTCGTGTTCCTGCCTGCGCTCTGCCGGAAGATGGGAGTTCCTTATTGCATTGTCAAAGGCAAGGCCACGCTTGGGCGACTGGTGCACAGAAAGACTGCCACCTGCCTTGCCCTGGCCCAGATCAACCCTGAGGATAAGGGAGCGATGGGCCAAGTTGATTGAAGCTGTGCGACTAACTACAACGGGCGGTTTGATGAGATCCGTCGACATTGGGGCAGTGGAATTCTGGGCCCCATGTCTGTGGCTCAGATTGCCGAGCTGGAGAAGGCCAAAGCGAAGTTGCTGGCTACCAAACTGGGATAACTTCTTCCCCATCTGCTTGTTGTATATAAAAATAAGTAAAACTAGGCTCCCATAGTCAGGATTTGCATCTCATGAGAGTCAGGAAACTGGAAACCCACCAGCAAGGTCTCATTCGTCGATTACCCACCCCGATTGGTGACATAAAGAGGTTCCCGACCGTTCATTTAAACAAATGATGTAATTTATGTTCTTCGCCGCAGTATCATGTCCCCCGCATTGGGATCTCCCCATCATGTAATTGAGGTTCAAAACGGTTTTTAAAAACGTGAACCAGTGGAGGACATCCGCAAGGGCACACGGATAAGTATAGCCCCCCCAGGGGGAGGAGTATGCCTCGTCAGTGCCTCTGGGAAACTTCACTGTTGGGGTGGGGCCACGTTGCGTGTGTTCATGGGGGGGGGGCCTTCTTGTTTTTCTTTTAAATCTGAGATCGGCGTGCCCTGTAAAAAGGGCAAAAATCTCAGGATTCCCAACATTGCTGGCTTTTTCCAGGGTTTTTCCTGCCCCGTCAACCCAACAGCATGAGTTCTGCCTCCTTTTTGTTTTTCAGAGGGTGTTGCACAATGTGATGAGAAAAAACAGCTATGCAGCCAGCGAGCTGCATGCTGGTGTTCTTGCCTCAGCAAAAAGAGAACATTCTGCCCCATTTCTTCAAAGACCATAATACCAGCCTACCTTTCTCCACCTCTATTTTAAAAAAATATATTTTTATTAAGGCATTTATATTATAATTTTAACAATTTTAAAACATAACAAAATTAACACACACCCAATCAACAACGAAACCCAGCCAACGTGGCTCACATCAACGACTCCCTAATCCCAATTCCCCACTAACCTTCCCCCACCTTACCCAACCCTCCGCCATACCGTCCTTTTTTAAACCCCCCCTCCCCCCCCCCCTACTGCTGACAGCTTAATTTTTCCCAAAGAAGTCGATAAACGGCTGCCACGTCCAGGCAAACCCTAGCATCGGTCCCCTCAGGAGGATCTTAATCTTCTCCAGCCGGAAAAACCCAGCCATGTCAGTGACCCACACCCCGACTTTGGGGACTCCGAGTCCCTCCATGTCAATAAAATCTGTCTCCGGGCTCCCAGGGAGGCAAAGGCCAAGACATTGGCCTCTCTCGCCCCTAGACTCCGGGTCTTGTGACACACCAAAAATAGCTACCTCTGGACTCGGAACCATTCTTACCTTCAGTACCTCCAACATGGCGTCAGCAAATCCCTGCCAGAATCCCCTTAGCTTTGGACAAGCCCAACCCACACACCTGTCCTCCATCCCTTCAAAGGACCTGCTCATCAGGACAGTCATGTGTGCCCTGTGTACCACCTTAAATTGTATCAGGCTAAGCCTGGTACATGACGAGGACGCATTGATTCATCTCAGGGCATTCTTCCGTAGCCCAGCCTCCAGCTCCCCACCCAGCTCTTCCTCCCATTTCCGATTCACCTCCCGTATCGGGGTTCCCTCCCATTCATCAGCTCCTTATCTCCTCCACCTCTATTTTAATTTGTTTAATAGCCAGCTGTCCATATCATATCCTATCTGCCCAACCTCATTACCCAAATTGGTTTGCTATCCCCTGGTACTATTGGCTTGCTAAATTGAAAACCTCAACCTTTGGGAGAGTGCTCTGACCTTGCAGGTATATTTAACTGCTCCCTACAAGCCAGGATTCTTAAACTATCCAACCAGACAAGGATAAAATCACATTAACATAGTGCTGTTTGGCTCGCATGTGAAATTAGTTACCAATCTTTTCTCCAGTGTCTCCAAGCAAACTTCTAAATGCAATTTATCAGCAACAGAGTAACCAACAGAACTGTGTACATCTTCATAGTGGACAAGGACTGACAAAAAGGCAAACATTTAAAAAAAATCTATTTTAACAACTTAACAATGAACTCAAATGCCACAAGCAGGAAAGGATTACATGGATGTTAAAAATGAGAAACATAATTAGCAGTGGAATGGCACACAGCAAGTGTGTGTTTTCAAAACTGGAAGTCTTTTGAGAGAAAAAAAAACAAATTCAGATGCAACAAATGCTCTATTTACTTCCTCAAAAGTGCAAAGTGATTATGTTCCTCATGGATTGAAATCTCAGCAATGTTATGGTTTTATCTTAATTAATGTCAAAATAGACTTTATTTTGTTTGCGCTCCAGCACTACTATGTACCTGGAATACTTTAGTGACAGTTAGTTTCACATTACTTTCCATACAGTCAATTGACAAACATTAGAACAAGAGGAAAGCAAAAACCAAACAGCATGCCTAAAATTATGCTCCCATTGAAATTTAAAATTGCTAATGCTCAGTTTAAAATAATTAAGCTAATCGATACAGAAAACCTATATAAAGTTCAAATATTCTGCCTAATGCTCCTCATTAAATTACTTCCAAGATAAAAAAATAGTGACGAACTTCCTGCATCAGTGATGACCACTAACTGCTGTCATAGTGAGCTCAATTAGGAACTAAAAGAATGAACATTTAAAAATTGATACTCGTCATTGAGTGCTATAAAGGCTCACTACAAATTCTATCACTCATTATTTAGTCACCCCTTATGGGAATTTTGAACTATGTCTAATGCCAGTAATGAAGACATCTTCAGCAAACTAAACATCAAAAGGGATAGTTGAGACTGCAAGAATCTTTAGCTCCTTTTCGGATTTTGCAGGGAGTTGCCTTTGCAAAATCATACATTTGTCTTAACTTATTCTCGGATACCGCTTATCTGCAAAGTTATATTTAGAATGATCCGTCCTTTTAGTTTATTAAAGAAATAGGTAAGTCATCTTGTTTCTCCATGTTGTGTTGTAACCACTCTTTTAAACATTGTTAAGTCTAACAAATGACACCGAGTGGTTGCCATATTTCATTCTTCGTAACTAGTTTTTCCCTGGTGAAATGTCTGGATTGAATCCTCATTATATTGCATTTTTCGAAAAAGGTTCCATTTTATGTTTCCGCTTAAGTATGGCTCACACACAAAGCATATCAGAGTGTGTGGCCAATTGCTGAATTCAACTATTTTGTGTGAAAACCAAATAAACAAAGTTGAAAGAACTGAGGGACAAAGTAAAAAGGAAACCCCTTAAATGGATGCAGCCTGAAACAAAAGCAAATCCCGAACTAAACTTACAACATCAAACTAAAATGTGATTAAAAGGGCAAGTAAGGCGCCACAATCCCTGCGGTGCCCAGAGGGCATGGAAGGCCTTGACGGTGCCAACGGATACCACATACTCCTTCTCCAGGGAAACCTGGCTGCCAATGTAGCCGGGGTAGAGGGACAAACGGGTCGGATGACCCATTCTGTCAGCCGCTGCCTGGACCTGTAGATGGTGAGTGGAATTCGTCAAACACCATCACCTGAAGAGAATCTGTTTATAATTCACATCATCAACGAAAGCAGGATATAATTCTACCTCATACCCACTCCCTGAGAGCGGTTCACTTTACCAACACATCCATTGCTGAATTTAACGCTCAAGGACTGTATCACAGATCTAAAAGCTCGTTATGACGGAGGATTGAATGTTGTCACAATTAGCCACTAAGATCAAATGAAAGGCATATGAGAACTGAATACTGGTAGAACTCAATAAATCATTAGAAGAGTAAATTGAGGTCTAATTCAATCGAGCTAATTGTCTCAACAATCTACTTTCCAGCAGTAGCAGCAAAGTGCAGTGTCTGTGCGGAGTCTGCACATCCTCCCCGTGTGTGCGTGGGTTTCCTCCGGGTGCTCCGGTTTCCTCCCACAGTCCAAAGATGTGCGGGTTAGGTGGATTGGCCATGCTAAATTGCCCGTAGTGTCCTAAAAAGTAAGGTAATTGGGGGGAGGGTTGTTGGGTTACGGGTATAGGGTGGATACGTGGGTTTGAGTAGGGTGATCATGGCTCGGCACAACATCGAGGGCCGAAGGGCCTGTTCTGTTCTATGTTCTATGTTCTATGATGGAAATCACAACAGTGCTATTAAGCAGCACCTGCACAGCAATAACTTGCTCACTGCTTCTCAACTTGAGTTTTACAAGTCTGCTCTGCTCCCGACTTAATTACAGTCTTGATCCAAACACGAACACAAGAGCTAAACTTAAGAGTTATGGGAAAGTGACTTGCCTTAACATCAAGGCAGCATTTGACCAAGTATGGCATCAAGAGCCCTAGTAAAATCGACCTCAATAGGAATCAGGAGGAAAACACCCCGTTAAATGGAGCACAAAGAAAGATGGTTACGGTTGTTGGAGGTCAATCGTCTCAGTCCCAGGACATAGTTGCAGGAATTCCTCACAGGTATTGTTCAAGGCCGAGCCATCTTCAGCTAATTCACCATTGGCCTTCCTTTCCACATAAGGTCAGAAGTAAGGATGCTGATGATTGCGGTGTTCAATGCCATTCACAATTTTTCAGATACTGAAGCAGTTTTCATGTTTATATATCATAGAATCCCTACAGTAGGAGGCAATCCAGCCCATCAAGTCTGCACTGGCCCTTGGAAAGAGCACCCTGCTGAAGCCCACACTTCCAGCCTATCCATGCATGCAGCCAGACCTGGACAGCGTTTCAGCTTGGGTTGACAAATGGCAGGAAACATTCACACCAGCAAGTGCCAGGCAATGACCATTTCCATAAAGGAGAATCTAACCATCTTCCTTTGGTGTTCACTAGCACTGCCATTGCTAAGTCCCCCACTATCAACATCCTGGGGATTAACATTGACCAGGAACTTAACGAGCCTAGTCATATAAATACTGTGACTACACAAGCAGGTCAGAGACCTAGAAATCTGTACCAAACAAGTCGCCTTCTGAATCCCTGAACCCTGCCCATCAAATACAATGCACAAGCCAGGTGTATGATGGAATAGCTGCCACTTGCCTGCACGGGTACAGCACCAACAACACTCGAGAAGCTTCACACAATCCGGGACAAAATAGTCTGCTTCATCACCCCATCCATCACCTTAAACATTTGCTCCCTCAATGTTACAAAGCTATGCCCTTCATTCAACTGACTATAATTTTGCAAGTTGAAATGAGACAGAACTACTCAAAAATGCAAGACCACGTTCCAATGAAAGGTGAAAACAAAAAATCATCCACACAAGTGTGTGAATAGAGAGACATTTTCTATAATCCAGGGACCCATCAAAGCTCTACACTCTGAGGAAGAGACATTAAAATGCAATGTTCTGAATATTGAAATAATGCCTGACACAGATAGACGCACGCAAAACCCCTTGGAAATAAACAATGGGTGAAGTATTTCAGGCTGAGACTGCCAGCCACTGCAGAGAAATTGCAAGTACATTTTCAGCAGAAGAAACAGACAGAAAAGCATAGCTCTCTCCCTCTCTCTCTTTCCAAGCAAGCATATTATTCTGTACCAAAGCCAACGTTACTAGATATCAACTAGTAACCCAAGATCTCATAATAATTGCAACATCTTCTACTTCTGACCGAAACTAGCTAATCCAAATCAGCCACCAGATTTAAAAATCTATGCCACAAGATCAAAGGACACTTCACTGTATGTTCTTTTAACTTTTTTTCGGACTCTAACCTCCCTTAGTTCTGATACCTGTATGTGAAGCATCAGGCTTTCATATTTGTTCCCTCAGGTTTAGTGGTCAACATATTTGCTCTTTCTTTGACTCAATACAAGTGTTAGATTGGCTCCTTCTTGGCTCACAGCTCAAATAGTTAAATACATTTAGATTTGGAAAAGACATATTCTCATGAAAAGGAAATTTAAACCTTTGTTGTGACGAACCAAGGAGGTGGAATAGAGGGGAGCCAGTTCGCCCCTTCTCACCTAGTTAGAACACTCCACAACTGGTGAACAGTGGAAGTGTGCACCATATACAAGATGCACAGCAGCCATCAGCCAAATCTCCTTCCATAACATCTTTCAAACCTGCGACCTCTACTATTTAGAAGGATAAGAAACGCATGGAACACCACCACCTGCAAGTTCCCCTCCAAGCCACACAAGATGGTAACTTGCAACTATAATGCCAGCCCTTTATTGTCTTTGGGTCAAAATCCTGAAACTGTCTTACTAACAGCACTGTAGGTGGACCTACGCGAGGTGGACTGCAAAATTCAACGGGGCTCACCACCATCGTCTCCAAGGACAATTAGGAATGAGCAACAAATGTTGCTCCTGCCAGTGATGCTCACGTCCCATGAAAGAATAAAGTTACACATAAATCAGGTTGGTTTCATTCGGTCACCACCAATCCTGGATTTGTCCCATTTTTGTTTCTGCAAAACAAAAAGGGGGATAGTACCACAGTGTGTAGCACTGTTGCTTCACAGTGACAGGGACTCAAGTTCGATTCCCAGCTTGGGTCACTGTCTGTGCAGAGTCTGCACATTCTCCCAGTGTCTGCATGGGTTCCCTCCGGGTGCTCCGGTTTCCTCCGAAAACGTCCCTAAAGACGTGTTGTTAGATTACATTCTGAATTCTCCCTCGCCGAAGTGTGGCGACTAGGGGATTTTCACAGTACCTTCATTAAAGTGTTAATGTAGGCCTGCTTGTGACTCTAATCAAGACTATTAAATGGCTTTCTGGTTTCAGAGAATAAGTTACTGGTGATTTTATGTGTTTGCATGATTTAGAACCAAATAATTTATATATAATAAATAAGCTGTGAGAGAACAGCTTTTACATTTTTTTAATTACCTCTTTCTGGAGCATGCCTTATGTGAATCTTTACTTTCCTCAAGAGTGGCTGCAGCTGCTTATTTGAGATAGAATCAGAGATAAGGAATACGTTCTTGGTACAAATCCATTACTCACTTTATTTGATCATTCCTGTCATTGCACGTGCAGGATTGTCAGGTGTTCAGAAATAAAACGAGTAGTGTGTTTGAAATATGGCTCCAAACACTCCCACTCCGTACAGGAGTCTACCGGAATGAACAATTGGTCTACTGCTACTGACAACTTGGGAGAAACAGACCTTGCATGGCTGTCAGTGCTTGGTATGTCATGGCTTGCAACCAAACCTCACTTTTTGAGCACTGTCCCCATTCCCCTCTCTTCAGAATACAGACTTCATTGTTGGTTGGGAGAATTAATACATTAGCACCTGGAAACTGAGTGCAAAGGGGAGGGGGGACACAGAGAAATTGGCAGTATGAGAGAGAAAAATGCAAACTGGGAAAGGGAAAAAGACAGAGGGAAAGAGAAACACAAATTGGAGGAAAGTAGACATGCTGGCCTGTGATGTGTACAGTTGCATTTGCCATGAGTCAGGTGGGTAGCTTTTGTGTTTATCTCTACAGACTCAATCTCATTTCCTTGAAGCTGATGTTTTTGTTGAATCAGTCTATTAACTTATTGTATCTTACGGAGTCAATACTGTAGAAACATCCAACCTTCGCAGTGGTGATCACAGTGGGCGCTCTGGTTTCCTCCCACAAGTCCCAAAAACATGCTGTTAGGTAATTTGGACATTCTGAATTCTCCCTCAGTGTACCCGAACAGACGCCAGAATGTGGCGATGAGGGGATTTTGACAGTAACTTCATTGCAGTGTTAATGTAAGCCTACTTGTGACAGTAATGAAGATTATTGTTATTTAAACATTACTCGTTAAATCATTTCATTCTTCTGTATTCTTTGATTAATCATAGAATATGATTAATAAAATAGGAGGTCATTCGGCCCATCGAGACTGCACCAACTCTCTGGAAGTGTACTCCGCCCAAGCTCAGTCCCCTGCCCTATCCCACTAATCCCTTAACCTAAACTAGACATCTTTTTTGGACACTAAGGGACAATTGATCATGGATTATTTTTGATCCCACTAGAAAGCGAAAAGTACAAGATGTTACACAAAATTAGGCCACTCAGCTAAGGCTAATCCAATAACATTTGCCAATAGTGGGCACATAGCATGTGGACAAATGCCATATGATCAATATCAGATGATCAAATATCCAGAAATACCTGAAATTTAGTTCAGATTTTAAAAATTATACTGTTATGATCCACAGTCTGTGCAGAGTCTGCACATTCTCCCCCTGTCTGCGAGGGTTTCCTCCAGTTTCCTCCCACAAATCCCGAAAATCGTGCTTGTTAGGGGAATTGGACATTCTGAATTCTCCCTCAGTGTACTCGGACAGGTGCTGGGGTGTGGCAACGCGGGGATTTTCACAGTAACTTCATTGCAGTGTTAATGTAAGCCTACTTGTGACACTAATAAAGATGATTATGATAAAAGTATAAGTCTTTTTGAAACTTATTTTAATTAATTTAATAAATTCTGTGAAACTTGTGACAATACACTTGTATCCAGTTATTTATAGGTCATCAGAACCCTTTTAGATCAGCTCTCCCAACTCAATCTCACAGTTAGGTTAAAGATCTTACAAAGACATCTTCATATAACCCCTGTCCATTAGAAAACAAACCTCATGCTTTTCTCTGCTTTTGGATATTGCAATGTTATCAAAATCATCAATAAATAAATTATGCCCTGCCCTTGTCCCATTGTGCTTTCAATATAATTGTCTACGACCTATAATCAGATTATTTGGGGGCTATGTCTGCTTTTTCACCGAAAGATGTTGCCCAACTTTATAGTCTTTGGGAGGCCAAGTAAGAAAAAAATCAGAAAGCTGTGGTTTGCTGATCCAGGCTCTCTTCCTGGGCCCGGAGTTTTGGTTTGGTTTAAATGAGTACGGTGACCATCTCTTAGAATTTAAGATTGCACCTAAAAAAACTGCAATTCAAGTTTCAGCCACAGTCAACTGTCTACATTGTTTGGTTTCTGTCTAGCTGTCACTCCAGCCCAAGCACCCAAGAGACAGTTGTGCTTATTATATCCAGAGCTCTCTTCCAACAGTTAGAAGATTATATTAGTAAGCAGAAATGGGAGAATCATCATTCCAATCACAGAAATTAAGATCAAGCAAGTTTAAAGGTACCCAAGGGTCTATCTCCGGAACATTTTATAAATCAAGCTTGACACCACACACTCAATATGATGACAAATCCAATCAGCGAGAAAGACTTGCCTCCAGGGAGTCTCACTTCAGTGTCAGGTGGGTCCTGACTTCAAATTTATATTACATTTAACATCTGTGTCAAACAGGCAAAAATGCTGAACTTAGAAAATAAGCACGAGAAGGTCCAATTTATAATGGGCATGGATCATAACACAGAACCGGATTGTTAGGAAACCATCAAGGGATTTATATTTGTATTGGTAAACATTAGAAATAAGGTATAGTTTTAAGTGAGATGTATTTAATGTTTCTGTGGAAGGAAAGGTAAAACCTAAGGTCAGATTCATGCTGGGCAAAAGTTTGCATGTATGGGGGGTTTGCTCAATTCAAACTGTACTCCTATTGTGCTTCGAGAGTTAGAGCATGAAAAGAAAATATGAGGTTGGAGAAGCATGGAGTCATTGCTTAGCAACCAGGCAACCTTTGACAGTAGAAAAGCTTTTTATTCATAGTTTAACTGTAAGCCAGGACAGTTGACAGTGCAACAAGGAGTGAGCACCTCGCAACTCTGCCAGGGGAAGAATGATGGGACAGGACAAGGGAGCTGCAGAGAGGCAGACTTCCCAAAGAGCCAGACGCCATCCAGATAACCAGGATATTGGGAGAGAGAGAGAATACCTTAGGAAGACTGAACTTAAGAGAACAGAGACCAAGGTATTGTTCAGGAAAATTTAAAGCAAAGGTAAAAGAAAGTGTTCTGTGTTAGAGAGACAGTTGCAGTAACCAGAATTAAAGTGGGAAAGCAGGCTTAAGAGGCTTACGGTTTTATGCCATCTAAATTGAGTCTGGGAATTTATAGGTAAAGTAATTGTGAACAGTTTGTACAACAGTCAAGACAAATAAATCCTCACGGGAAATGTAAAACAGGGGATGCTTAATTCTTTGTTAAAAGTGGAATCTTTGTTTAAAAGAGTTAATTGTAAAGCATGGACTGGAATTTTGGAAAGAAAACCACCGATAGAAAGAATTGTTGAAAAATAAGATTTTCATTAGTTTTTTTCATGGGGGGGGGGGGGGGGGGGGGGGAAGAGTGGAGTTTGGAAACTCTCATGTGACGCTCATCTGAGGGCACATCAACAGACATTCACTTGAGTTCAAATTGGAGAGTATATCTGACCACAGACAGTCTGTGCACCTAAAGGGACTGTGTAACTGAGACTCATAACATTAGAGATATTTTGTAATGCGTGTTGACCTTAAAATCTATGTGTATTTGTGAAGCTAAAGGAGGAGTAAAGAGGTATATCATAATGCATGTTTAGTAATTTTCTTTTCTGTTGTTGAAACTACTTAGTGGTCCTGTGACTCCATGTTTTCTTTCAAAATAAGTTACAGTCTATAGAGCCAGGGTTCCATTTTGGGATCTTCCCATCCAGTTATATCAACTGGCATCATAACAACAGTTTATCACCAAATTAGCAGTCTCGTCTGGATGTGCCATAATGGTGATGTGTGGAAAGTGTTCCCATGAGACCAGAATATACTGTAAATACAACGCGTCAAATGATGCTCCCTGTTATTTATGTGCACATTAAACGGAAACATTAGGTGACACATATGTAAAAAGAAATGGAAATTGCTACACTCGATGTGCCATTCCTGTAAACTGCACACAAATGGTACTCTCTGGATCCCCATTCAAATGCATTGAAGAGTGTGAAGTTACTGAACTGGAATGGTAGATTATGGACTAAATTCACTACAGAAAGTAGGGTTTATCCATTTCAATGTATGCACCCTTTGTAATCGTCTGAAAAGTATTTAATACTGTCAAAGTCCAGTCCTGAACAAATACCAGTCCAAAGATGTGCGGGTTAGGTGGATTGGCCATGCTAAATTGCCCGTAGTGTCCTTATAAAAGTAAGGTTAAGGGAGGGGTTGTTGGGTTACGGGTATAGGGTGGATACGTGGGTTTGAGTAGGGTGATCATGGCTCGGCACAACATTGAGGGCCGAAGGGCCTGTTCTGTGCTGTACTGTTCTATGTTCTATGTTCTATGTTCTAAACAACCTCCCTGGCACCAAAACATTTTTTTTTAACAAGCCACATTCCTCCAGTTTTTAATTGGTGTTGGAAGATTCTTTCTGCGTTATTAAACAATTTATTTATAACTCTTTTTTCTCAGTCTCTTTCTCTCTCTATTTCCTTTCTGGAACCCTTCAGCCCGCCAAACAATCTGGTCTGGAAGAAGGCAATGATTGTCCAGTCTTTTCTGTTTTTTTAAATTTGCTTTACATTATTATAATTGTTAGCCAATGTCAGGCAAAATATTAAAAATTGTATTGTCACATCATTCATAATTATTGGTATTCTTGAAATAATACAACGTCTATCTTATTGTCAGAGACGGGTATTATTGCTGGTTACAGATATAAAAATGTATCTCGCTTTTCTTTGTTTACAGAATGTGAACATCACTGGTTTAACCAGCATTTACTGCCCATCCCAAAGTGCCTTGAACGGAGTAGCTCGCTAGGCCACTTCAGAGGGCAATTAGGAGTCAATATTGCTGTGGGTCTGGAGTAATACAAGTTCATAAAATATAGGAGCAGAATTAGGCCATTTGACCCATCGGGTCTGCTCCGCCATTCGATCATGAGCTCATCTTGGCCTTAATTCCACCGTCCTGCCTGCTCTCCATAACCCTGGAACCCATTACCAATAAAAAGTGTAGGCCAGACCAGGTAAGAATGGCAGATTTAATTCCTAAAGGACATTAGGTAAACCAGTGCAACAATTGACAATGGTTCCACGGTCATAATTAGACTTTTAATTCCAGACCAACATTCTTTCTCTTTTGGGACCGGCCTCTGCCCCTACCAACTGCAGCACATCAACCAGCGAAGTTCAAGGACCCGCGATCGCTACGTACCCGACGACTTCCAGCCGCCACACGTGGGAATTCAGACAAAGGTCTTGTCTAACCTACACAGAGCCGGTCACTTGAAAGTTAAGTAAAGGTCATTAAAGCTGTTAGGTATAGTTTATAGTGTAGCCGCGTCTTGATTATTACGCATAGAACCAAGCCTGTGTTTAATAATAAACAATAATTGAACTAATATTCAAAGAAGAGAAAATAATTTTCCCAGAGTCTCAGTCAATATTCATCCTGAATTATGCCATCAAAAACAGAAGTAACAACTTATCTACTTTGATGCCTTTGGGAATTTGCATGACAGCAATGCAAGTTCTTTCTTCCTACCCAACCAAAGTGTCACTTGATCATAAAATGGAATGTGGCCATCTAAAATGGCCCCCCGTAAAGGATATTGGGAATTGTGGTCAGGTTGGGACACAGACGATACACAGCCCCTGTGTATTGTGCAGAGGAAACCAGACCTACACCGAAACTTGCACCGGCTAAAGGTCAATCACCGATTTCCCCAGGACAATGGGATACAAATTGAAACACAGCAGCAGTAACAGACTCGGGGGTGCCTATTTACCTTATTTTGGAGTGCCTACATGCCTTGGACAATAACAACTAGGGCCCGCCCAGCTATCAAGGGTACCCACCCCTAATAGGCCAGAGTTGATGACGACTTCCAGCCGCCACATGTGGGAATTCAGACAAATGTCTAACCTGCACAGAGCCGGTCACTTGAAAGTTAAGTAAAGGTAATTAAAGCTGTTAGGTATAGTTTATAGTGTAGCCGCGTGTAGATTATTATGCATAGAACCACGCCTGTGTTTAATAATAAACAATAATTGAACTAATATACTGGTTGTGTGGTCATTTGTCCAATACAAGGAACATACGTGCGTCTTGTGGTTATTATTAATAAAGATAAAAGAGCAACAAAGTATACAGTGTTCGTATTCGATAGAGCCGGTATGGGGTCATTAATTGAATATTAGACAAGAAATACTTCAATTTTAAATGGCTTCAGTACCTCAACGTAAAAAAATTATAAAACAAAATGTGTAAAACGTATTTTGTGAAAATAAGAATCACAATCACAGACAAAGAGCAGTTCCATTACACACAGCAGTCTTGCCCCTTTCATACAATAAGATACAATATACAACCAAAAACAATTTCTCAGAGCAACGAGCTGTATGAATAATTTAAGGATAACTTTCACAATAAATAATTTACATGGCTTATTTCATAGAATTTTCTCAAAGAAAAACCAGTTTACAGAAAGCTACTGATAATGCCAGGGAAGTACAAAAGGAAAAGATGAAACATTTGAAACAGAATCAAATGTGTTATTCAAATTAGATTTGTTCACACAGGCTGGAGTGCAAAACCTCCTACCAAACTCACCAGTTATGTTTGCAGTGAATATTAATATCTCTACACTACAGCAATGAACACAAGAGATTGCAGAGGATTGCTAATTCAGAATAAAGTACACAAAGTGTACAATTCTGAAATGTGTTCTCAACCTTGTTACAGCGTTTAGCATATCAAGAACTCTAGCTTCATAGTAATTTGCAAATGCTGGTACTTGGCACAGATATAGTTACATTTACACAAATTACAACTCACTCATGACCAAATCACTTGCTTTTGTTTCAGTTCACTCATTGCTGACTATTATATCTATAGGAACGCCAAGTACAAAACAACTGCTTGGGAAGTCTCAAAACATTTCACAATCAATTTATTTATTTGAAACTCTTGTTCTGTAGGCAAACGCATCAGGCAATTTGTGCACAGCAAGTTCCCACAAACAAATTTAACCAATGACCAGTTATTCTGCTTTTTGTAATGTTGGTTGAGTTGGGAAAGAAGAAGGTTATACAGAAGACCATAAAAACATCTTGATATATCCACCTTTTAAAATAATTAATTACTATAATGAAGTGAAAATCGCTTGTCACAAGTAGGCTTCAAAATGAAGTTACTGTGAAAAGCGCTTAGTCACCACATTCCGGCGCCTGTTTGGGGAGGCTGGTACAGGAATTGAACCCGCGCTGCTGGCCTTGTTCTGCTTTACAAGCCAGCTGTTTAGCCCATTGTGCTAGACCAGCCCCTCTAAGTTATTAATATAGATTGTAGTAGCTAAGGCCTTCACTCATTTTAGCAGCATGCCACGTCACCACAGGCATATACATAGCAAAAGGGTGGTAAGGTAGGAGTGGAGCCATTTACGGACTTAAAAGAGAATTTATGCATGGAGACAGGGCATGCCTGAGATACTAAATTAATATTTTGCATCTGTTCTTACCACAAAGATTCTGCCCAAGTCATGGTGAAACGGGAGGCGGACACACTTGATGAGCTAAAGAAAATTGACAACAGGGAGGTTTTGGAAAATCTGGCAACACTAAGTTGATAATTCATCAAGACCAGATGAGATGCATCCAAGTAGATTAACGGGAAGTAAGAGTAGCACTGGCCATAATTTTCTTTGCTACACAAAAAGTTAATATGGAAGATAAAGGCTCATGCAGTCAAGGTAATGTGCTTTCCATTTGCATGGAGAGAGGATTGATTAAGGGAGAAAAAACAGCTAGCACAGATAAACAGGACATTTTCAAGTTGGCAGGGTGTGGTGACTCGTGGCATGCTGTAAAAATGAGAAGGCCTCAGCTACTACAATCTATATTAATAACTTAGATAGATTACTCTCGGTCTCTTCTTCAAAGTTTGCTCATAGTACAGAGTGAAGTGGGAATACAAACTGTGAGGGAGGCACAGAGACTGGAAAGGGAGATGTTGAATGGTGCTGGCAGGAGCACCAAACCGCTGTCTTCAACAAACTTAAGCAGGCACTCTGAACCCCACCTGTCCAGAGTACCCATACTCCCATCAGGGCAACACGGTAGCATGGTGGTTAGCATAAATGCTTCACAGCTCCAGGGTCCCAGGTTCGATTCCCGGCTGGGTCAATGTCTGTGCGGAGTCTGCACGTCCTCCCCGTGTGTGCATAGGTTTCCTCCGGGTGCTCCGGTTTCCTCCCACAGTCCAAAGATGTGCGGGTTAGGTGGATTGGCCATGCTAAATTGCCCGTAGTGTCCTAGAAAAAGGTAAGGTTAAGGGGGGGTTGTTGGGTTACGGGTATAGGGTGGATACGTGGGTTTGATTAGGGTGATCATGGCTCGGCACAACATCGAGGACCGAAGGGCCTGTTCTGTGCTGTACTGTTCTATGTTCTAGACACCTCCCAGCATGGACACGGCGCAGTCTGTAACTAGAATGGCAGGACAATAGCCTTTGCTTCAAGTACCCTCACTGATACGGAGACATATTATGACCAGAGGAGAAGGAACGCCTCAACCTACTTTTTGCCTGTCAGAAATTTAATGACTTTATATATGGTTGCCCTGTAAGTGTTGAAACTGATAGTGGGCCACTCATTCATTATTCTAAAAAATGCCTCTCCATGCTGTGTCTGCATGGCTGCAGTGCATGATGTTAAAGCTACAACCTTAGTTTAGTCTACACGTGTTAAGGAGCTATATATCTAGCTGATGCCCTTTCCAGAGCCTTCCCACCCTCTACAGGCCAGGCAGCTCGTGAGGAGAATATCGACACCTCACTGGGCTTGGCCTTCATTGGACTCCTGTGCTGAACTGGACTCTTGTGCTGTGGTACAGTGTTTTTCACATTTGTTAGACTGTACTCTTGTGCTGCTGTACAGTGTATTTCACGTTTGTTAGACTGTTCTCTTGTGCTGCTGTACAGTGTTTTTCACGTTTGTTAGACTGTTTTAAAGTTTTTTTCGCCTTTTGACAATTTGTATGACCCACTACGGGCCAGTGGGCAGCGACCTGACATCCCCGTGCACCTCACACTCTAGTCATACCACCGATGACCTGCATGGCCAAGGATTCATCATCCCCAACTCTCTGCAGATGTATACCCAAACTTCACCAAGGGCGCTCAGGGTTGGAAGCAACGAGATACAGGGCAAAGGAAAATCACTGTATTGGCCCTCCCTGTAAGCCAGGGGTGGGCAAACTTTTCCGTGCAAGGGCCACATTCAGAAATTCACAATTTTAAAGGGCCGCATAGTATATTAAGTAAAATAATTAATATTTTAAATAGCCAAAATAAAAGGTCTTTAAAGAAAAAAAAGCACATTTATTTGAAAAACAAAGTAACTCAGTAAGTAACAGAACAATGTCAATGAGAATGATGCATCCGATTTGAGTCATTTACCAGTTTGTTGAAATCAGGTGTCAAGTTGCTTGTGCTGATCCTTAACACTGACAGAAGCACAGCCTAGCCGAGTCAACGATAAAAACGCGCGTAGTGGGGTGGATGAGTGGGGCTGCCTTATTGGTCGGTTTAGTTGGGTGTGCGACCAATAGGAGTCCAGGTTACAAACAATAATAAGGCTTATTGTTTGTAACCTGGACTCCTATTGGTCGCACACCCAACTAAACCGACCAATGAGACAGCCCCACTCATCCACCCCACTACACGCGTTTTTATGCGGCCCGCCAATGAGGTGCCCGGAATCATAACCGGCATTTTTGAAAAGCCGCCGGGGAAAAGCCGCTGAAGTAAATGTGCTTATTGAATAAACGCATTTACTTCAGCGGCTTTTCAAAACTGCCGGTTATGATTCCGGGCACCTCATTGGCAGGCCGCATAAAAACCTTTGTCGGGCCGCATGCGGCCCGCGGGCCGTAGTTTGCCCACCCCTGCTGTAAGCGGACATGGAGAGAGAAGTATGGAGAGAGAGAGAGAGAGTGTGCACCATGCAATGCATTCAAGCTATATCAAACCAAAGAGCCATTGCACTACATGAGCTCCCCAACTTCCCATGGTCACTTACAGTGGCTGACACTTTCCAATCGAATGATAAACAGCACTTAGTCCTAATCAATCTTATTCCTGGTGGTTTCACCTTAACCACCTGCCAGAATATGAATAATCCAGCTCAAGAGGCACTTTGCCATGCATTGCATCCCTCAGAGGATAATGAGGGACTACGCTCGCCAGCTCATCTCCAGCGAGTTTAGGAACTTGCACACACATGGGATTCTGAGCACATCACAAGAAGCCCCCTATATCCACTGTCCAACAGTCTGGGGGGGAGAGGCGGTACACTCAGCCAAACACCTAATTGAAAACTTTGCAGTCAAATATTGAAACCAATGTGAAAGGCGCCCCCTCATGGAGCGCTGACCATGGGAAAGATACTCTGATCGAAATAGTTACAGACGCTGTTCTTTAACAACTGGTTAAACAGTCAAGACCCGGACCATACGTGGCCATGACAAACTGGCACAGGCACACAGCTATGCCCTGCCGCCAAACAACTACATGGTAGCCTCAGATGATGCCCATTACATAGGAAACTGGAATCACTACTCTAGGTATCGGAACCAGCACCAGCAACTACCACAGTACGTCAGTCATCTAGCCCACAATATAGGCCCTCTACACCAGTGGAAATGTAGCATCCTCCAGAGGACTATGCAGCAAGTCCTGCAGCCACTGGGTACACTGAAAGGATGCCTGATCCTGTCCACAGTGAAGACACCTACCCAAGATTCATCTCCAACTGGCAGAATCACATGCTCAGGGCATATGGCTAAACCAAATACATGGCTGCAGGATTACGTCACTGACTGGTCTACAATTGGCCTGTTTTTGGGGGGCAAAGCTGGGGTGGTGGGAGGAGACATGATGGGCTATGCACCAGCTGCAGAGTTGCTGATGGGCCGAAGTCTCCGGACCCTCCTAACTTTGATGTTCCCGAACCTTGGCAAGGTGGAAAAGAAGCAGGACTTCTGGAAGAGCAATCACGATCATCAAGCACATGACAGAGGCTTTACACCTGCGGAAGCAGTCCACGTTCAAAATTTTGGGGAAATGCTCAGTGGATTGCAGGGCACGTAGTGGAGAGTAATCTCTTACATGGTCACGACTGGTGATTGAAATGAATACATGTGGACCAACTCAAAAAATAGGGAGCCAGCTCCAGAGAGAACCACGCCAGATGAATCAGTCCCTCGCTCCCCTGTCTGCCGTCCTTGAACCTGGGTGTGCTGCCCACCGGGGACCTGTGCCCAGGTTAGCAGAATGTGGATGACTCAGCATCTGATATGGAAACAGAATCCTCAGTACTCTTGGGGGACACTGCGGTCAGAGTCAGGCCCCTACCGGGGCCCTTTTGGTGCAAAAAAAGGCGCTTCCCAACACTATACACAACCCAGTCCCACAGTTGTAAGAAGCACAGCCACTGGCAAAACAGCCAAGGAGACCCCCTCTGCAACTGGCTTACCTTCAGACCTGGGGCGGGAGGGGGTGAGAAGATGTAATAACCCTCACAAGACCCACGGGGACACTCCAATTGATCTCCCCATGGGACTTGTGGAATACAAGGCCAATCAGCTGGGGCACATAAAATTCACCTCATAAAAGCCCGCCCAGAATGGGACCAGCGAGGACATTAGTCCCAACTGGGACTTTGGGACTGTAAACCGCACTGTTGCCTTTTCTTTTGTTGCTAAATGAAATGTCTTTTTGATTTGCCTTCTTCGGCCTCCTGAGCTTTTACACATCTCATATTAAGAATGCTACCCCACCATCTTTACATTCCTTCAAACATCTCCGAATATTAAGTTCCAGTTTTGATCCCCTTGTAACCATGTTTCCGGAATGGCTATGAGATCAATGGCTACTGGTCCCACCTCTGTCAGAACCCAATGTCCCAGGAGTCTGGGAACTCTCCCCCTTGCACCATCTTTCCAGCCACATATTCATCCGCTATATCTTGATATTTCTACTCTGACTAGCACGTGGCACCGGTAGTGTACCGAGATCACAACCTTAAAGGCTCTACTTTTCAACTTACTGACTAACTCCTTATAATTGGCTTTTACGACCTAATAACTTTTTTTTAACCTAGGTCATTAATACCAATGTGTACCATGACCACTGGCTGTTCACCCTCTCCTCCAGAATGTCATGTGGCCACTCTAAGACATCCTTGACCCTAGCAACAGGGTGGTAGCATACTATCCTGGAGTATCGTTTGCGGCCACAGAAACATTCATCTATTCCCCTTACAATTTAAATCCCTCCAACTATTGCACTCACTCACGTTTTACTCCTCCCCTATACAGCAGAGCCAACCATGGTGCAACAAATTGTCTGTCACTGCTTTGCCCTGAGAGACCAGCCCCTCAACAGTATCCAAAGTGGTATTTCTGCTCTGCAGAGGAATAGCCACAGGAGATTCATGCACTGCCTACCTAGTTCTCTGCTTTGTCTGTGGACTCTTATTGGTGTAATCACCTCTCTATACGGGCTATCCACGATACTCCCTGCCTTGCGGATGCTCCATTGTGTCTCCAGTTGCCACTCCATCTCCAAAACCTGGGCTTCCAGGAACTGCAGCTGGAAACGCAATGCACACATGCTGGCCCCGGGTACCATTAATGTGCCCAGCTTCCCACTTAGAACAGGAGGAGCAGACCAAGGCTTTGAGCTCTCCTGCCATGACTTGCCACTTTGCATTAAACCTTTTATCGGACTCTTAAAACCAAATAATTTTTAGGGTCCTTCCCCTTGATCTTGTTAATATAGAATATAGCCCTTACAACCTATTAGCCACAAAATAAAGGCTTTACATACTATAAGCAAGAATATAGGGTAGCACAGTGGTTAGCATTTCTGCCTCACAGCACCGAGGTCCCAGGTTCGATCCCGGTTCTGGGTCACTGCCTGTGTCTGCGTGGGTTTCGCCCCCACAACACAAAGATGCGCAGGGTAGATGGTTTGGGCACGCTAAATTGCCCCTTAATTGGAAACATATATAATTGGGTACTCTAAATTTAAAAAAAGAATAGTAGTATAAATACTCTCAGTGTACTCATCCAATCAGTGCTTCCACTTGCCCTGTGTTACTTTTGACGTCACCACAGCTCTGCCTCTGGATTGATTGAAGGTACGCTGGGCTGCTCATCTGGATTGAGTGAAAGCACACTGGGATGCTCCTTTTAAAAGTTTCTCCACTGTTCTGCTCAGCTGCTGCTCACCAGACTCGCTCTTTCTCTGATGTCCGGTGCTCTGTACTTTAAGAGTCCCTCTTTCCCCTTATGCTCCAAATTCCCTAAGGCCTTACTTCTATTTTAAAGAGAAGTATTCATCAATCTAATCGCCAACCAGAGAAAAGGGACTGATCACCTCCTCCCTCTTTCCCCTAACTCCTGTTTCAAACTTCAGCTGCAGTTCTAATGCAACAATGCAGCACTCCAATGCAAAACCATTGTTCCTGTGAAGCAACTTGGGGTGTTTTATCAATTTCTATTTGTTGTTATCAACACTTCAACAGTTGGAAGTTCCAACTTTTGGATCAGATATCAAGAAATCTCAACTGCCCTCTTAAAACATCATTAAATTAATTTCTGGTTCTTCACCTCATTGTTTTTTGGGGACCCTTGCGGTACTCAAATTGACTGCCACTGTTCCTTACACCAGTGACTAAACTTCAGAAGTACTTCACTGGCAGTGAGGAGCTTTGGGACCTCATGAAGTTGTGAAAGATGCTATATTAAAACGGTTGTTTATGTTCTTGGCTAAAAATGCCATCCCCTACATGCAATCCCTAACTGAATGGCACCACAGAACCACTAATATCATTCACTGAAGTCTTAGTCATGTACAAGCACATTGCAAAACTTTGGCTCCGGCAAACTGGGAATCAATAACTTGCCATGTGAATGCTCAGTTTATTGGTTTGGAATGAAAGTTCTCCAAAACGAACCATGATTTTATAATGTTTAATATTTTTCCACTGATCAATATCCCAGTCCACCATTCAAGTCCATAAATATCAAGTACCAAACAATTTCAATAGACACCCTGCCTAAAGATAGATTAGTGATTCATTCCCAGAGACATGTTTTTTGGATTTTCAAGATATACGCGACTGATCTTCACAGGATAAGTGGAAATGTGAAAATGCTTTCCACCCAAGATCGTGAAATTACTTTCTACAAATATATTAGCATATGCGTACACAGCTGAATGTTGTTCTTTTGAAAATTGTTTTAATGGAAACATCAAACATTAATTTCAAACTTGCAACTGGGACTTGTGATGACATTTGCACCAATTCCACCTAAGGCTCCCGAGTATTTTGCCCGTAGCAAATAACTGTTGACCTTTAAACAGCTGGTATGGCCCATGGAGAGCACCTATTTCACAGCTTGCCTCTTTCAATCAATGCTGACTCATCATTCATTGGTACAGTATAGTAACTGAGGCAAATTTTCAGGCCTTAACTGCTGTTTAAGTGTCTGATACTACCTCAACAGCTAGTTAGGATGACTCCTAGCAGCAACACAAAAATTGACTGTAGGAAAATGCATGACCGCTAATAGAACATATGATACTGAAAAGATGACATGCAAAAAAAGTGAACAAAAGGTCGGGATTGGAGTTGCAGTAAATTCTATTAACATTCAGGTCAGCACATTTTTCAAAGCCAAGAGGGATTTATAGGCCATGATGTAAACAATACAGATATGAGAACAATAAGGGAATAAGGACTGTGATAATTGTCTCCACAGACACAATTTTAAGGCAACAAGAGCAGGAAAATATTAAAAACAACGTAAGAGAGGAAGGAAAAAACATTGCACACTCTAATTTTGTAGACTTGCAAGATTTGGAGTGGAGTCCGATTTCTTCATTGGTTATTCAGAATTTTGAGAGAAATTAGTAACAAAATCTATCAAGATCAATATTACATGGATGAAGAAGAGAGGAGTACAATTATCCTACTGATTAATCATCACAGTGGAGCAAAACCCATTGCACACATTGCAGGAATGAAGGTGTTGTGGCAGATGTCAGCTGTGGCTCAATGAGTGGCACTCACTTCTGAATCAGAAGGTTGTTGCTTCAAGTTCCACTCCCAATCCAGAGATTTTATCACAATATCTAGAGGCTGAAATTGTAGTACTGATGGAGTGCCGCAATGTTGGAGCTATTGGACAAGAGAGCACAACGCTGCCGGAGAATCCCAGGAGAGCCTCTCCGCCTCCCAGAATTTACCCAAGTCGAGTCGGATCTCTGTCCAAAAGGAAAGGGACCAAATGACGCTCGTCAAAGTAGGTCTTAAACCTACTTAAGACCTACCTGTGCAATAGCCACCGGCCTCCCTCGATTCTCTGGCCTCTCCAGGGAGGCTGCAGCCAGGTGCCATTCAGCACTGGTCCACACAAACATGGACCAGGAAGAACGACAGCTGGGGAGTCTCTCGGACATTCGGAGGCCCCTAGGTGGTCTGGGTCAGTGCAGGGTGACTCCCTGGCCCTCCCCTGGAATGGAGTCACCTTGGCACTGCCAAGCTGACAGCAGCACTGTCTGGGTGCCCAGGGTGCCCGAATTCCAGGGTGGCACCACCAAGGGGCAGGGGCCAAGGAAGGGCCATGCCCATGAAATGAGGGTGGGGCTTGTCGTAGGGTGGGAGTGTGCAAGGCAGGTAAATAGGGGCCTCTGGGAGATGGGGGGGGTGTGATGATTGAGAGTACTGGAAGGGAGGGGGTGCTGTAAGGAGGCTTGGGGAGACTAAAGAAGAGGGACCCCCATAGAGGGGTGTCCTCACTTGGGGGGTGGGGGGTAGTTCCCATGTGTGTGGGGGTGACATTGCCCATGGGTGGTGGGGGGGATCCACAAGCGCACATAGATTGGGGCACCTTTCAAAAAGTGCTTAAATTGGCTGAAATGTGCTTTGTGATGTCCTGTGGCCATAGAAGGTTCTATGTAGCATTACGCAAATGAGATCCTTTCTTTTATGCAGTCGGTGAAGATGTCATGCAACCAACTGTGGATACAGGCACCAACCAACAAGAGTACTTCATTCTGGTGTAAAATTCAAACCAGATTACGGACAAGCAGGATTTGAAAAAATATACTGCATCTTATTCATGCCAGTAATCATAAATTGAAATTCAATTCTGTGAGTGAACTGTTTACATTATGTCAGAATGTCATCTAAGTTATTTTATAACCAAACATTTGCTGATATCTTTCAAAATTCCTATTCTATTCAAATGTGTGTTCACAATATTGGTTTAAGAATTTACAACTGAATCCAGTGAAGTCTCAGAAGCAGCCAATTAATGTTCAATCTTATGATATCATGAGAAAAATTCTCCAATTTTCAAACTAAGGGCTGTGGTGGGGGCAGGAACATGCAGTGTTTCTCGCTGCGGTGGCCAGCAGGAAAACATGTCAAATCTTCCAGGCCTGTCCTCAATTATGCACCTGGGTGTCTTATGCTGTATTCAATGGCAGGGCGGGCCTGGATGGTGCAGAGTCAGGGCCATATTGAAAAGGCAGCCAAATCACTGACCCACTATTGAAGGAAGAAGGTGGACTGCCTGAAAATGTGGATCGATCCCCGGGAGCACTGGAGGCTGGAAAAAGGACCGGCTCCGGGTCATCTAATCTGCAAGATACATCTGCAGATTCACCTGCTGCGGTGATCCAGGGTTGATGGTGGCCTCCATCCTGCACTCTGAAGGCAGTTCCAGGCATTCGTCAGTTGAGCCCTGGCATCTACACGCTACATTGTTCCGATCGTCCTCATGTTTTCCTGCCGTCAGGTGGGGGCCGGCGGACCTCCTGCCATATTCCACCCCCCACCAAACCTGCCATCGAACATGCCAATGGGGGCTTGGGAGAATTCCCCATATCTCCCTTTAAATGTCAGACCAATTGCAGGTCCTTTTGATGCATATCTTCAAAAATAAGTGTACGGTTAAAATCACCGTAGTCCCAGATGATCACAGGCTGCTTTCCCCTTTGAGGGGGAGAGCTGACTGTTGGTGAGGATCACCACATCTCAAGTGAGGGACAAGTTTGCGAAGGCGAGTCTTTATGAAGAACCTCAAAAGTGGAACATTAGTCACAGAAATGGTTTATTTTTTTGCAACCTTCTAAAAGCACCCTAAACCTGGAATGGCAAGTCTTGGCAGGACTGACAACAGGGTCCCTACGTAAAAGTATTTCAATAAATACATTTTGATCTGCAAGAGATGTTTACACAGGGGTGAATTTGGCCTCAACATTAACCCATTTTTCCAAGGTGATGTGTTCAAGGAGGAAAACTAAGTGCAAGAATGCAGTGCTAGTGAGAGATTCGATTGCCACTTGTGTAACTGAAGCACAACCCGCCAATCCTCTCCTGTCAAATTCTGTCACGGCAGAGAAAAACAACAATGTAAGATTAGGATTCAGTACTTGTAAATGGAGTTCCTATTTAAATTTATTGGAAATATTTTGGATTGAGCTTAGCTAAAACTGGTTACCATTCTGGGAACATAACACACACCACTGAGTGGAAAATAAAGTCAAGATGAAATTTGCAAGGAAATTTGTATTAACACGTTATAATTGTAGGAAGTCTCAAATGAAAAGGAGACTGGGTATTGACACCGAACAAATAAGTAACCTAAAACTACAGGAATGAAAAATAACTCCGATTAAGAGCACGAAAGAAAGGATGGGGGATATGTTCATAGAGGGGAGTATGAGGGCGTTGAAGGAAAAGTTTGGGTTGGCGAGGAGAAACAAATTCAGTTATCTGCAGGTGCGGGAGCTCCTTCGTAAACAGGCGTCAACCTTCCCGCTCCTACCGCGAAGGGGGATTCAGGACAGGGTAGTGTCCAGAGGGTAGATAGGAGAAGGGAGCGTCTCGGACATTTAAAAGGAGCTTATGGGGTCGGAGGAGACGCAGAACGAGGAGCTGAAGCGCAAATGGGAGGAGGAGCTGGGAGGTGAGATAGAGGATGGTCTATGGGCAGACGCGTTGAGTAGAGTCAACGCATCTGCAACATGTGCCAGGCTGTTCACCGGGCCCGGATGAGCAGATTCTTTGGGGTGGAGGACAGGTGTGTAAAATGTGCGGGAAGACCGACGAACTATGTCCGCATGTTTTGGACATGTCCAAAGCTTATGGGACTTTGGCAGAGGTTTGCGGATGTCATGTCCACGGTGTTAAAAACGAGGGTGGCACTGAGTCCAGAGGTGGCGATTTTCAGGGTGTCAGAAGACCCAGGAATTCAGGAGGAGAAAGAGGCAGACGCCTTTGTTTCCCTGGTAGCCCGGAGACGGATACTATTAACATGGAGGACTCAAAGCCCCCGAAGTCAGAGATCTGGCTATCGGACATGGCTAGCTTTCTCTGTTTGGAGAAAATCAAGTTTGGTTACCATTAGGGTTTACCCGGAGGTGGCAACCGTTCGTCAACCTTTTTGCGGGAAATTATCGTCAGCAAACGGGAGGAGGTGGGGGTGGGGGGAGTAGTTTAGATTACAGTAGTGGGTCAATAAGGGTGGGACCTGTATGAGAGGTAAATGGCTTTTGCACTATGTTTATGTTTTCATGTATATTGTTTATTTTGTTGTTGCCACTCTACCAAAAATACCTCAATAAAATGTTTATTCAAAAAAAGAGCACGAAAGAAACAACAAAAAAAGAGTCAAGAGCAAAGATGCTTGACTGAAAACAAAAAGCATAAGAATTTTTTAAAAATAGACCTTGTCCAGATTAAATGGTAGGAAACGTTGGCCACATTAAACTTAAATATAAAGAAACATTACAAAAGAGAAAATCAGAAAGGCTAAGAGAAAATATATAAGCATAAACATGAAAGATAATCAAAAATCTCCCAAGAGACACTTTAATAACAAACGGATAGTGATGTAATGGTAGGGCTAGTAAAAGGTGAAGGTGTTAAAGTTGGAGTTCAATATGAGGAAATTGACAAAATACTAAATAAGCACTTTTATTTCAGAGCAGGGGGAAGGTGGGGAATATTGAAATTATTTGTCTTGGACAGTTAACGTAGTTGCCTGGAACTTATGGGAAAAAATAAGATGTTTTCATCGACAGATAAGAAGAAATTGACAGGCTTTTTCCATAATTCTTTAGGAAAAAAAAATGCTCCAGTGAACTGCTAAATGTAGCATATTTGATCATAAAAGTGATGGATATAAACCAATAAAATATAAGCCAGTTAGCGGCAAATTACTAGAATCAATAATGGACAGCAAATAGTTAATTAAAGTAAATTAGCATGGATTTATGGAAGCCAGAACATGCATGATCATCCGTATATGTTTCTTGGAAGGAATAACCAAGGTAAAGGAAGACAAGGCAGATTTTGCATAGTTTTTGAAAAAGCATTTCCGAAAATGTTAAGCAGAAGATTTGTGATAAAGATACTGGCCACATGGATAGATTTTTCACTAGCAGAAAGCATAAAGGAAGTTTTTCACACTGGAAAGCTGTGGTAAGTATCGGTCCAACAGTATGACCAGCAATTGGATGTTATTTCACAAATTATGAGAATATATGTCTTCTTTCGAGGATGAGTACTTCTATATAACATCCCAACATAATAAGAAACATGGAACCATAAAGCAAGTATTTTAATATATCTATTCAGTACAAGCAAAGTGGGGTAGTGCTTCTGCTTCGGGCATAACCGGTGATTCTTTCACAAATCACACCAATTATTTTTGTTCTCCATTTCCGCTTAATGTTATTTACATATCAATATCATTAGGGGAGACATGGTAATGTCGCTGGACTGATAACCCAGAGACTTAGGCTAATGTTTTGAGAAAACAGGTTCAATAGAATCCCTATAGTGCAGAAGGAAGACATTTGGCCCATCAAATCTGCACAGACCGCTCAGAAAGAACACTCCACCAAGGTCCACTCCCCCGACCTATACCCGTAACCCGGCGGATTGATCATGGCCAATCCACCTAACCTACACATCTTTGGACTGTGGAAGGAAACTGGAGGAAACCCATGCAGACATGAAAATGCAAACTCCACACAGATAGTCATGGAATCGAGCCTGGGCCTGAGGTGCTGAGAGACAGCAGTGCTAACCACTGTGCTGCCTGTTCAATTCCCACCACTGCAGCTGGCAGAATTTGAAATCTAGAATTGAAAGCTAGTCTCAGTAATGGTGACCGTGTAACCATCATTGTCGTAAAAAAAAAATCCGTTTCACGAATATCCTTTAGGAAAGGAAATCTGCCATCCTCACTTGGCCAGGCCTACATGACTCTAGGCCCACAGCAATGTGCTTGCCTCTTAACTGCCCTCTGAAATGGTAGTCACTCAGTTCAAGGGCAATTAGAGATAATAATAATCTAATAATCTTTATTGGTGTCACAAGTAGACTTACAGTAACACTGCAATGAAGTTACTGTAAAAAAACCCGAGCAGCCGCACTACATCGCCTGTTCGGGTGCACTGAGAGAAAATTCAAAATATCCAATTCACCTAACGAGCACGTCTTTCAGGACTTGTGGGAGGAAACCAGAGCACCCGGAGGAAACCAGAGCACCCGGAGGAAACCAACGCAGACACGCGGAGAACGTGCAAACTCCGCACAGACAGTGATCCAAGCCAGGAATCGAACTGTGAAGCAAGTGTGCTAACCACTGTGCTACCGTGCTGCCAGTGACACACACATACCCATGAAATAATTTTTCAAAACACAAAATCTGCCACAAATTAATGCTATCAGCATTATTATTTTTTTATTGTTCAAAGAAAATTCTTTGATTATTTAGGAGTGGTAACTTGGTAAACTGTGGCTCTCACATCTTGAAAATGGATTAATCACAAAAAAAGATCATTTTGAATCATTTTGTCAATCCCCACCTATGAACAAGCTGATAAGTTACTCAAAATAACTTTAAGCATCTACAAAATAATTTTGTGGTTAAATTGAAGTACATTAGTCAGTTCTTTACTAGATTTAAGAGAAAACTCCACTCACTACCTTTCAGAACATACCACAAGTGTCCTTGTGTCCAAAAGATCCAACTTAATTTTTGCAGCTTCTTCAAAGCCACACTTGTGCAATTATTGAAAATGACCAGCTATGATTAATTCATCCCAGGGATGGGTCAGTTCAATGGGCCAGACCGACTTCCAGCACAAATAGTTTTTAGCTTGTCCATAAGATCATGGAAGCTCTAGTTGCACTGAATGCAATTTGCACTTGCTTTAACATTTTCAAAATCCCAATTGTCGACTGAAAGAATTAAGCTGCAAGATCCCAAGATATAAATCAAAAGAATTTTCTATACAAGACTGAAACAATGCAAATACTATTTTAGATAATCACCTATATCGTAAAACCCAGAAACGAGATAGCAATTCACGTTGAGCATGAATTAATGGACAACTTGAAGTCAATTACAAACTATAAATTGCACATTAAATAGCAGATGTAATTAAGACAGATCATACGAATTGGTTCCACAGTGCATCCAGCATTTTTGTCACACAATCGAATCTAGTCCCACAGGCAAAGTCTTCACAAAAATGTTGGAGGGAGTATATTGGTATGAATAGAGAATTGGTTAATGGGCAGGAAACTGCAATTGGGATAGGGATTTTTTTTTCAGGTTGGCGATCTGTAACCAGTGGAGTTCCACAGGGATCAGTGCTGGAACCACAACTGTTTACAAATTTGCAGACAACACAAAAATAGGTGGAGGAAAGTTGCAAGAGAGATGCAAATAGTTTGTAAAGAGGTATTGACAGGTTAAGTAAGTGAACAAAAAATTGACAAATCTGAGTATAACGTGGGAAAATGTGAAGTTTGGAGAACAGAAGAACGAGTATTATTTAAATGGAGGAAAACTACAAAAGAATTGCAACACTCAGGGACGTGGAGTGCAGCAGGTAATCAGGAAGGCTCATGGAATGCTGGCCCTTATTTCAAGGGGGTTGGAGTAAAAGAGCAGGGAAGTCTTATTGCAACTGTACAAAGGTATTGGTGAGACCGCATCTGGAGTACTGTGAGCAATTTTGGTGCCCTTATTTAAGGAAATATATTATTTAATTGGAGGCAGTTCAGTGACGGTTCAGTAGGATGATCCACGGTGTGGATCAACAAAGGTTGATCCAATTGACCCAATTACACTTAGTTATTTTTTGGGGGCCCTGGGGAGTTTCTCAGTGGTTTAGCCCACACTTAGAACATTTTTACCACTGGGGAGCTGAACTCAGAGATCAGGCCGCCACTTTTATTTTAAATACATCTACAGGGTGTTGGCTCTGCTGGTTAGGCCAGCATTTATTGTCCAACCCTAGTTGCCCTTCAGAAGGTGGTGATGAGTCGCCACCTTGATGAGTTGCAGTCCTCGAGGTGTAGGTACACCCACTGTGCAGTTACGGAGGGAGTTCCAGGATGGTTCCCCAGCAACAGTGAAGGAGTGACGATATATTTCCAAGTCAGGGCGGTGAGTGACTTGGAGGGGAGCCTACAGGTGGTGCGGTTCCCAAGTAGCTGCTACTCTTGTACTTCTAGTTGGTAGTGTTTGGATTTGGAAGGTGCTGGCTAAGGAACCTTGGTGAGTTACTGCAGTGCACCTTGTAAATGGTACACGCAGCTGCCACTGTTTCAGTGGTGGAGGGTTTGAATGTTTGTGGAAGATGGAGCAATCAAGCAGGCTGCTTTATCCTGGATAATGTTGAGCTTCTTGAGTGGTGTTGGAACTGCACTCATCCAGGCAAGGTGGAGAGTATTCCATTACACTCCTGACTTGTGCTTTGTAGATGGTGGACAGGCTTTGTGTGGGGGGGGGGGGTCAGGAGGTAAGTTTCTCACCGTAAGATTCCTAGATTTTCACCTGCCCTGATAGCCACAGTGCTAATATAGGGTGAAATTCTCCGACCCCCAGCAGGGTTGGAGAATCGCCTGGGGCTGCCGAAAATCCCGCCACTGCCGTGGCAGAGATTCTCCGCCACCCGGGAAGTGGCGGTGGCGGGAATCTCGCCACTCCGATCGGCGAGGCCTCTGTGGTGATTCTCCGGCCTTGTGTATATCTACAGCTGAGGTAGATAGATTCTGGATCACTGAAGAATCAAGGGCTGTGGGGAAAGAGCAGGACAGTGAATGTGAGGAATGTCAAATGAGCTATCACCCTATTGAGCAGGCTCGAAAGGCCCGAACGGCTTCCTCCTGGTCCTATTTCTTATGGTCTTAAAACATTGTGTCTATGGAATATTGCCCCCGAAGAAAAGTAAAATACATTTTACAATAAAAACAGATTTGTCTTCAACAAAATACTTACAGTCTTATCGGCTATTTCGAAACTGAACAAAGGATTCGTAATGTGCTTCATATACAGTTAATCATTTTGAAATGTAATTGCTGTTGTGCATGTAAATATAATGCTTACTTTATACCAGCAGCATCTCACAAACCAGGTCAATTACTAGATCGTTGAGGGAGAACACATTGAATTGTGCTAAGAAATATTCAACTTTTATCCAAACTGACAAATGGGATTCCAATTTGCTATTCTGTCTGAAATTCTGGAAAAACTCAGCAGGTCTGGTAGGCCTGCTGACATTTGTAGTCCAGCTGTTTATATTCAGCAGTAAGACCTGGCTTTACTAATTATTCACAAACTCCCGCAACACAAGGGGAAGGTGAGAAAAAGGACTCTAATATTACAATTTTTCAAAAGTAAGAGTTATTTCTAGTTAAAGGAAATAAATACGTTGAATATCTAAAAATAATGACTAGCTAAGAGTCACATTCAACTTGAAACTTTGCAGGAATAAAACCTCACTGCACATTTTTATGATATATGAATGTATCTTCAAGCTAATTCTAAACGGAACAAAGATCCATTTTCCAGCAGGCCTGGGTTGGAAGTTCGGATGAGCAACATGAGCTCCAGCCCAAGGTAAGAAAATAATGGTGCATGGCAATCTAATGGAGATTGCCATTTCATGGAAGATTTGGCCCAATATTTCAACTCAAGTTTTTTACCACAAGCACTAATTCCACTGTAGAAGATGGTGGCACAGTGGTTAGCACTCCTGCCTCACCGTGCCAGGGAACGTCATTGAATTCCAGCCTTGGGTGACTGTCTGTGTGGAGTATGCGCATTCTCCCCGTGTCTGCATGGGTTTCCTCTGGATGCTCTGGTTTCCTCCCACAGTCCAAAGATGTGCAAGTTAGGTGAATTGGCTCTGCTAAATTGCCAGTTAGTGTCCAAAAAGATGTGTAGGTTAGATTAAGGGGTTAATGGGATAGGACGGGGGAATGAGCATGTATGACATACTCTTTCAGGGGTTGGTGCAGACTCAGTGAACCGAATGGCTTCCTTCTGCACTTTAGGGATTCTATGATTCCATGGTAATCACCATCACCAGGCAAACAGACCGATGATTTGAGATGCTATAGTTTAATATCACTTCCAAGAATCAGCCAATAAACTTCTGGAACATAATCACCCTCCTAATAATCAGCCTTCTGGTTGAGTGAGGGGTCACAAAAGAAAATGCAGGATTTCAGCCTAATTGTAGTTTGACTGTCACAATCCAGAAGAAATCAAAGACCAATGCAGCTTTTGATGACCTTTCAGTAGCCTATAACATGGTCTGATTTAAAGGACTGGTGCTGAAGACGCAAGGATTGCAAAACGCTATGCTCGCTATCGACCAAGCTGAGGAATGGGCAGCCATGTTCATTTTTTTTTTAAATAAATTTTATTCAACATTTTTCACATATTTTCAACAACAAACAAACCCCCCTCACAAAAATGAGAAACAACAAAAAACACATAAATAAACAGATTATAGCTATATCACACATTCCCCCAGACTACATGCCCCCCATTAAACGATAAACAATAATAAATACAATAGTAAACACAAAGTACCCCCCCCACCCCCCCCCCCCCCCCCGGGTTGCTGCTACTACTGACCATTTCCTGACGCTCCGCTAGAAAGTCTAAGAACGGTTGCCACCACCTGAAGAACCCATGCATGGATCCCCTTAAGGCAAACTTCGCCTTCTCCAATTTAATAAACCCTGCCATGTCGCTGATCCAGGCTTCCACACTTGGGGGCCTCGCATCCTTCCACTGCAACAGAATCCTCCGCCGGGCTACCAGGGACGCAAAGGCCAGAATACCGGCCTCTTTCGCCTCCTGCACTCCCGGCTCGTTCGATACCCCAAATATTGCGAGCCCCCAGCCCGGCTGAACCCGGGTGTTCACCACCTTCGACATCGTCCTCGCTAAGCCCCTCCAGAACTCATCCAGCGCTGGGCACGCCCAGAACATGTGGGCGTGGTTTGCTGGGCTCCCCGAACACCTCACACACCTGTCCTCTACCCCAAAAAACCGACTCAGCCTTGCTCCAGTCATGTGCGCCCTGTACAGAACCTTAAATTGTATCAGGCTAAGCCTGGCGCAAGAGGAGGAAGAATTTACCCAGGGCGTCCGCCCACGTACCCTCGTCTATCTCCTCTCCAAGCTCCTCCTCCCATTTACCTTTTAGCTCCTCCATCGAGGCCTCCTCCTCCTGCATCTCCTGGTAGATCGCCGAGACCTTTTCCTCTCCAACCCACGCCCCCGAGAGCACCCTATCCTGGATCCTGCATGATGGCAACAGCGGGAATGCCCTCACCTGCCATCTTACGAACGCCCTTACCTGCATGTACCTGAAGGCATTTCCAGGGGGGAGCCAGCCAGATGTTCATTTGAGCAACAGTCAGTTTGCCTGCTGTCCCTCTTCAATCGCTACATTAGTAGCATACTGCTAATAGTAGATTTACAAATGTGCATATGCGGATGATCTTGCCCTGGAAATGCATGCAACCAACTTCAAATAAACAAAATCCTAACTGAATATGGACCTTAACACCAAAAGAGGATTATTTCCAGAAATGGAAGGCTAAACCAAACCTCAACAAAGCAACAGGCACTACATTCTCGGACTACAAAGGCCACACTGAAATGACCTTCTGGGGAAATATGATGTGATATGACCCAATTCCAACTTATCTCAGAGTGAACACACAAACCTTCTCTAACCACCTGAAAATAACAGCCAAGATGAAAAGGGTCAATCTGGTTCATAAACTGGCAAGCACATGCGACAGAGCATCAGCATCCGGATATCAGTGTCAGGAATATGGGGAAACAAGATTACCAGTGAACAGGAGATGAAAATAAATTGACAGAAAAGGAACAAAACTAGCAGGCACCTAGAGGAATAATAAAATGTGATTTCCCCCGTAACAAGATTAGCAGGTGTCTCGAGACATTGAACAAATATCCACATCACAAACATTGATTACCAGAGATGCTATACAAATGGTAACTTCTAACGGTAGATAATTTCAGCAAAGTAGACAGTAGAATCCAGAGAGGAGAATATCAAAGAGATTGAACAGTATAATTGCCAGCATCCACTGGGGAGGGAGACTAGTTTTACAACCAACAGCCAGGGATACAGTTCCATCTGTGATCTGAGCCATGGAGACCTGTTCCAGGTAGCATTTAGAGCCACAGCAGATTACAGATATTCTCCTCTGAAAGACACAGTTTTGTGCCTTCGCTGAACCAGGAAGAAACATTTTCCAGGTCCTGTTCACTAAGTAGTATTGTGTGGTAACTATTAACTCGATTTGATCTATAGGGTTATTAAAATTGAATGTTACTTGGGAAAATGGGTGTCTTAAGTGAGTTCACGGAACATGGATATATTTGGGAACAAGGGGTAACTTCAGATAAAACGGTGTTTAGTTATTCATATACTTAAGTGTCATAGTGTACATTAGTCTTTTCTTTTACTTTAATTAATATTCGCTATTAATTGCTTACACAACGAGTGGATTGGTTCGTCACTGTCTTATACATGGTTCCTCACATAGTGGTGTATTCTCATTTGGATCAAAGAACTAGTGTTTCAAGTTATCCTTTGAGGTTCTGAGACATTCTCGCAGGTAACATCAGCAGGGTTCATAACATAAGTGATGGCCCTTCTGTATCCTGCAGCAGAGTAACACGCACCAGTGTGGATCAGAAGTCGCCCTAATCAACTTGTTGATATCTAACTGAACACTGGAAGCGGGTGTATCACTCAAACCCTCAAATCAACCCCCAACAGTCCTTCAGTTCCTATTCATTCTATTTGATACTGCAACCCTCCAGGGTTCCAGAAAACCAAGGAAAACCAATGCCTCCCAGTCACCAGGACAACATACTGCAATGCCACCTGGAGTCATGCAAACCTTTTAGGTGCTTAAATTTCAACAGTGTGATTTCAACTCAGATGCAGCTTGGAAACGCAAATAAAGTTCCCATGAAGTCATAAACACCTCATGAAAGAACCGATTCAGCAGATTCCAGCTTCTGTGAATCTCATAGGCAATCACAAACCACATCTGCGCAAACGATAACTGACACAGATACTTGATGCACAAAAGGAAAATTAAAAACTCTCCAGTGTGTAATTGTGGACACCCAGAACAGACCAGACCAAGGAACATAGAGTGATTCAATATCTAATTCACAAATACCAAGCAGGCAGGGTGGTAATACATTGCACTAATCCTAATGCAATTATCCCATTTAACAACCAGAATGTAGGATTAGAGTTTTTGCTCTACAGTCACCATAGGAGGAAAGAGATTGCACTGTAGATAGATTGACGCTCCAGTTTGTACACACATTTACCCTTTGGTGAGGTTTTCTTCTTGTTGATATGAAAAATAACCACAAAGAAAAATGTGAAATTGCAATACTAATGATCTGATACATAAAGGAGGAATGGATTATATGCATGAACACAGGCATTGTTGTTATTTACCCCTGGTAAGTTACAATTATTTCACAATAACAAATTTATTTATACTGGTATTAAAAGAAAGAAGAAATAGTTGCATCACACTGCATAGACTTGCAATTCTGCATCTAACTAAAACATGATGTGGAGATGCCGGCGTTGGACTGGGGTGAGCACAGTAAGAAGTCTTACAACACCAGGTTAAAGTCCAACAGGTTTGTTTCAAACACGAGCTTTCGGAGCACGGCTCCTTCTTCAGGTGAATGGAAAGGCTTGTTCCAGAAATGTTTATATAGACACAGTCAGAGATGCCCCGGAATGCGAGCACCTGCAGGCAATCAAATCATCAAAGATGCAGAGAGAGAGGTAACTCCAGGTTAAAGAGGTGTGAATTGTCCCAAGCCAGTTCAGTCGGTAGGCCTCTGCAAGTCCAGGCTTGTTGGTGGGGGCCGAATGTAATGCGACATGAATCCCAGATCCCGGTTGAGTCCGCATTCATGCGTGCGGAACTTAGCTATAAGTTTTTGCTCAGCAATTTTGCGTTGTCGCGTCTCCTGAAGGCCTCCTTGTAGAATGCTGACCCGGAGGGATCTAAGGTCTTGATCAGTCTGCTGAGTTGGCGGATGTGTTCCTTGGTTGGATCTGCGGGTAACTGCCTGTACTGTTCCTGGTTGTCGAGTTGTCGGTATACTTCTTTGCAGTAGTCTGTTCTGTTCAGTATGACGGTGGCCCCTCCTTTGTCTGCTGGTTTGATGACGATGTTGCGGTTGGTCTTGAGAGTGCGGATGGCGTTGCGTTGTGCTTGGGTGACGTTTGAGGCTGCCTTGTGATTGCGAGTGATGAATCTGGCATTGACACGACTTCTGACGGCTTGAGCATACATGTCGAGTCTGCATTCTACAAGGAGGCCTTCAGGAGACGCGACAACGCAAAATTGCTGAGCAAAAACTTATAGCTAAGTTCCGCACGCATGAATGCGGACTCAACCGGGATCTGGGATTCATGTCGCATTACATTCGGCCCCCACCAACAAGCCTGGACTTGCAGAGGCCTACCGACTGAACTGGCTTGGGACAATTCACACCTCTTTAACCTGGAGTTACCTCTCTCTCTGCATCTTTGATGATTTGATTGCCTGCAGGTGCTCGCATTCCGGGGCATCTCTGACTGTGTCTATATAAACATTTCTGGAACAAGCCTTTCCATTCACCTGAAGAAGGAGCCGTGCTCCGAAAGCTCGTGTTTGAAACAAACCTGTTGGACTTTAACCTGGTGTTGTAAGACTTCTTACTGTAACTAAAACATGACACACTTGTTCAGTAGCACAGAAGATGTGACAGGGTACTCATCAAACAAATTGGTTCAGTTTATTGGTGCAAGAAAGTTCCAGTTAACCCATTCAACTTATTCCAACTATTTTACTGCTCTAGTTAGTTAATAAATCAAGTACATAGAGACGAACAATTATCCTGTGCAGACCAACAAGCTAAATCCCAAGACACCAACATACAAGAATTAAAGCAGAACAATAGAGGTGTGAAAGAGGAATGAAAAGACGACTCTTAAGCATGATTTTTAAGGTAAAATAAGCAAAATGTCCCAAATATTTTAAAACTTTCATTGCACGTATATTTGATAAATCATTAATTTTCTGTGAATAACAACTGCTTGCTTAACTATATTCAGAGCTGTGCACTCCCAGTGCCTGAATAAAAAGTACAGCTTCTGCCTGTAAACTCTCAAACCAGGAGAGAAAAATGTCACCCCTGAGCCATTACGTCATAACCCTGATTCTCAAGTGCAAAATTGAGAATTGCCAAGTATACAATTCATCTATGCAATACTGCCTCAAATTACTTCCATTGTGGTAGCATATTGAAGCTATAAATGTGCGCTCTTTTCTCGGTATTGAATTGATGTATTTGTGTTTGTGCATTTCTACCACTAATCTTTACTGTAGAATTATGTTTAACAGAATTGATTAGAGCATGCAAAACCATTTGCACTCTTGATTAAATGCGATTTCAACAACCTCGATACCTTTGCAAATCAACATAAACAACAAATAAACAAATTGGGCTTTTTAACACCATTCGTTTAGTGAAGTGTCTCAAGGTTCCAGGCAGAGAGGCTGTTCCCTTTGACGGGCGAATTGAGAACACCAGGGCACGGTTTCAGGTTAAGAACATCTTGGACTGAGATGAGGAGAAATTTCTTCACTCAGGGTGTTGTGATTCTATGGAATTTTTTACCTTAGAAGCCTGTGGATGCACTGAATATATTTAAAGCTGAGATAGACAGGTTTTTGATCCCTTGGGGAATCAAGGGATGCAGGAAAGTGAAGTTAAGGTAGATGATCAGCCATGATTGCATGGACTAGGCTTGAGAGTCCATATTGCCAGTCTGTCTCCTATTTGTTAGCAGAGAAGTTATGTGGAGGTATGAAGCAAGAGATATGATTTCAGAAGACTTTTGAAAATGAAGAGATGTAAGCAGGGCTTATATTACTAATTGCATTGTCCAAGAAATTACCTCTAGTACTGCAGAGTTCTGATACACAACAAATTTCAAATCAAGTTTCATTCCACCTCTCCAAAGGCAATCTGTAGATTGCAGGAATTATTTGCATCCTTCCCTATCTTGTCTCCTTACTGAGCTATTCACCTCAGTCCAGTCAGGAGGACAGTCCAATCCACCAGCATCTCTGGTAGTTTAATCCCTCGATGGCATTCCTACAATTCTAAAACCAGTTGCATGCAACATGTCTAACAACAACACTCAATTTTGTTTATGGAAATGGTTAACTCTGAAGCAGCTTAATAAAAATAAGGTGGTTGCATTTTCTGAATTTGCATGGTATAGGAAAATCTGTCAGGAATCAACACCGCATTACCTCAGCCATAGAACATTGAAATTTAAAGAAAAATAGTCTTCTCTCAAATTTCAGTGTCATGCCAAATAGATAAATAGTAATATTGACATTACTCTACCAACATAAAAAATACCTTGGCATCTCTTTGACCATGGCACTAACCACATAATGCTGCACCACCTGAGTTTTACAAAACTTTCCGTTTCACTACCCTCACTTCTACAAGGCCTGAATATTTTAAGGAAATTTGTGTTTTGGAGGTGTGATACAGTGCGTTATCTCTTACATGGCTGTTCATCTCTCTCTGTTACCCGCACTAGGACTTATATTAATGTATTCACTGGAAGTGCCATCATAACAGTTTCATTAGAGCAAATAAGAATTAATGCAAATACTTAACAGGAACCAGCCTTATTAACCAATTCAGAGTAGCTATATATGATAAAAACGAAAGGTGGTACAAATCACAACCAAATATGTACAGCAGCAATACAAACATCAACTGATCCATGTTTTCAAATGACATTGAAATAGTTAATGAAATCTTCAAAGCTCAATTTCTCTGGCATCTTATACAAACTGAAATTTACAACTTTTTATTCCCATCTCCAATCACATTTTAGAAAATTACTCCCTTAGTTGTTTTGCATCCGGTATATTTTCTCTTAATATTTTATTTTGTCTCTATGATACTGCATCCAAGTAGCCACATTCATCTCCGAAATTAGACTGAGCAAACCATAAAGCTTATGCTGTCTCATAATTCCATTCTGCAAATACTAAAAGCATATTTGTTAATGAAAGTTATTTCACCCACCCTTCAAAGTAGAAAAATGTAGACGCCCGTCAAAAAATTCAAAACAACTGAAATCGGGAGACTTGTATTAAACAACACCTTCAATGTCTGGATTGCAAACCTGACTATCCATTATTATCCTATATGCCCACTTTTAAAGGTAGGAAGTTGTTTGCAAGAGAATGTTAAAAAGTGTATGTGATTGGATCTGCTTAACCAAACAAAGAACCACAGGAATGACTCTGAAGTGTCGGCTTTCCTGTTTTATTCTGCTGCAGCATTACTTTCCTGCACTGTAAATTAAATGATGAATATCATCAAGCAAATTACATTTCTGCAGTCTCTACATCTTATTATAGTAGCATTAATGTTAATAAAACATGAAGTAGATGAACTTCGTGTTATTCCCAAAGGTCATTTTATTCCTCTAGAGATGCTCCATACGACTGCACGCAATGCAATTGCCATTAATATATACTGCAACCACTGTTAGAGATTGTGTTGCTTATTGCAGATTTTTTGAAAAATTCAATGCTGCACAAAATAACTCAATCCTCTATTTTCAGGAACCACGATAACTATGTTAGGTATTTAAGAATTCAGAACTTCCTGGAATTTTACTCCAGCAATATATTCTTTATTATACAGTAAAACACACAAATAATAATTGTATTATTTTAAAATAGCTCAGCGAGTACCACTCACTATTTAGCTTAAGAGTGTGTCAGTAAAGATTCATTCTAATTTTGAATTTCAAGAACGAAAACAGGTTATGCAACTGCAGCTAATTTTTAAAAAATATAACAATTCAATGCAACAGATAAGTCATACAAATTCAGAACTGAAGAGTTAATTTGGATATTTTCAACTGTGCCCCATCTTTGCTGAATCATGTGGGCACAATTAGGAAATGTGAAATTGGTCAGGCGCCTTCATGATCTTTAAACATTCTGTCAGCATTACTGGCACTATTGATTTTGCAACTCAGCTAATAGGGAGGAAGGGGAGAATAGCTGGCACCCTGACACTATTTAAAAGCAGCCAGCACCATTTAAAGAGAAGAAGCATTTTGCCTGCAGGCAAGGTTATTTTTATTTATTTGTTCATTCATGGGATGTGGGTGCCGCTGGCAACAGCAGAATTTATTGCCCATTGTTAACTGCCGTGAGATGATGCTAGTGAACCTTCTTGAACTGTAACAGTCCATATGGTGTTGGTACAGCCATAGTGTTTTTAGGTAGGGGTATCCGGGGCTTTGACCCGACAACAGTGGCACATTTCCAAGTTAGGATGCTGTGCGACTTGGAGGAGATGGTGCTTCTAGATGGTTGAGGTTATATGTTTATAAGATTTTGTTGAAGAACCCTTGCTAAATTTGAACTGGGCAGGCCATGGACAAGCTTCAAAAGATTATCCACTTCACGAATACAGCACTGGAGGTCTTTGTTGAGGAAATATACAGGAGATGGGTATTTTCTTCTAACCAGCTGGCAGGAAGGTTATCCAAGAAACCAATCAACATGATCGGCAGAGCAGGTAAGTGTGAGAAGTATCACTCCCAAGGTGCAGAAAAACGTTTCATGATCTGATCAAGCTTGATCTGGTAGATTCATAGAATCCTTAACAGTGCAGGAGGCTATTTGGCTCATCGAGTCTCCACCGATCCTCCAAAAGAGCATCCTACCTAAGCCCGCTACCACGCGCCCTATACCCGTAACCCTGTATCCCCACTTAATCTTTGGACACTAAGAGGCAATTTAGCATGCCCAATCCACCTAACCTGCACATCTTTGGATTGTGGGAGGAAAACGGAGAATCCAGAGGAAACCCATGCAGACACGTCAGTCACCCAAGGCCAGAATTGAACCCAGGTCCCTGGCGCTGTGAGGCAATAGTGCTAACCACTGTGCCACCATGCTGCCTCCTACTACTAATGCTCCTCCAACCTCCCACTCCAAAAACAACAGCAATTACTTTCATTTATATAGTGTGTTTAACAAGAGTAAAATATCCCAAGGTACTTCACAAGAGCATTATCAAACATAAGTTGTCAGGACAATGACCAAAACCTTGGTCAGCAAGATAGGTTCTAAGGACATATGAACAAAGAACAGAGTAGGCCATTCAGTCCCTCAAACCTGCTCCATTTAATAAGATCATGGCTGATCTGATACTAGCCTCAAAGCTGTATCCTGCCTACCCCTGATAATCTTGCTTCCCAAGAATCTTTCGACCTCTGCCTTCAAATATTCTAAGACTCTGCGTCCACTGCCTTTTTAGGAAGAGAGTCCCATCGACTCACAATCCTGAGGGAAAACATTTCACCTCATCTGTCCTAAATGGGTGACCCCTTAATTTTTAAACAGTGACCCTTTAGTTCAAGATTCTCCCACATCATGAAACATCCTCTCCACATCCACTCCGTCAAGGCCTCTCAGGATCTTACATGTTTCAATCAAGTGGCCTCTTAACTTTTCTAAACTCCAGCAAAAATAACCCTAGCTTGTTCAACCTTTCCTCATAAGGCAACCCGCCCATTCCAGATATCAGTCTGGTAAACCTTCTATGAACTGCTTCATTTCCATTTTATTCCTTCCTTAAATAAGGTAACTAATACTGTACACAGTACTCCAGGTGTGGTCTCACAAATGCCCAACTCAAGGATAACCTTCCCTTGCAATAAATGATGACATTCTATTAGCTTTACTAATTATTTGCTATCCCTGCATACTCGCCTTTTGTGATTCATGCACTCAGACACCCAAATGCCATTGCATCTGTGCTCTGTAATCTCTCTTTAGATGATTTGCTTCTCTTTCATTCTTCCTGCCAAAATGGACAATTTCATATTTTCCCACATTATATCCATTTGTCGATCTTTCTTCTTCTCCTTCGGCGATTACTCACTAACAAGTATGATTGCCCTCCCAAGAAATTGATTTACTGGTCATGGGTTCCATGGGGTCTTGCATGGCCGATCTTGGAACCACATCTTTGACTGCACCCTTGGCTGGTGTTTCCGGGAGATGGGATCGGTCCTTATATTCCTTTCTCAGACTCCTTTTTCAGGCCTCCTCTTGCTCCCAAGAGTATTGTCCCGTCAATCAGGAGGTTTCTTGACGTTGATATTGCATTTCTTGAGCTAAGCCTTTAGGGTGTCTTTGAACTGCTTCCTCTGTGTTCCTCTTGACGACGGCATGTCGCCCATGACAACGGCATTGCTGCAACAGCCTCAGTACTCAACACCGACAACTGCCAATCTCCAGACGCAATTCTGCAACTCATCCACTTCATTCTGGATCACATCATCTTCACCTTCGACAACAAGTTCTTCATCCAGACGCACGGAACAGCCATGGGGACCAAATTCGCACCTCAATATGCCAACATCTTCATGCACAAGTTTGAACAAGACTTCCTCACTGCACAGGACCTTCAACCGACGTTATACACCAGATACATCAATTACATATTTTTCCTTTGGACCCACGGCGAAAAATCACTGAAACGACTACACAACGACATCAATAAGTTCCATCCCACCATCAGACTCACCATGGACTACTCTCCAAAATCAGTTGCATTCTTGGACACACTCATCTCAATCAAGGACGGTCACCTCAGCACTTCGCTTTACCGCAAGCCCACGGATAATCTCACGATGCTCCACTTCTCCAGTTTCCACCCTAAACACATTAAAGAAGTCATCCCCTATGGACAAGCCCTCCGTATACACAGGATCTGCTCAGACGAGGAGGAGCATAACAGACATCTACAGACGCTGAAAGATGCCCTCGTACGAACGGGATATGGCGCTCGACTCATCGATCGACAGTTCCAACACGCCACAGCAAAAAACCGCACCAACCTCCTCAGAAGACAAACACGGGACACAACCGACAGAGCACCCTTCGTCGTCCAGTACTTTCCCGGAGCGGAGAAACTACGACATCTTCTTCGCAGCCTTCAACACGTCATCGATGAAGATGAACATCTAGCCAATGTCATCCCCTCACCCCTACTACATGCCTTCAAACAACCGCGCAACCTCAAACAAACCATTGTTTGCAGTAAACTACCCAACCTTCAGAACAGCGACCACGACGCCACACAACCCTGCCATGGCAATCTCTGCAAGACGTGCCAGATCATCGACATGGATACCACCATTACATGAGAGAACACCACCCACCAGGTACGCGGTACATACTTGTGCGACTCGGCCAATGTTGTCTACCTCATACGCTGCAGGAAAGGATGTCCCGAAGCGTGGAACATTGGCAAGACCATGCAGACACTGCGACAATGAATGAACGGACATCGCGCGACAATCACCAGGCAGGAATGTTCCCTTCCAGTCAGGAAACACCTCAGCAGTCAAGGGCATTCAGCCTCTGATCTCCGGGTAAGCGTTCTCCAAGGCGGCCTTCAGGACGCGCGACAACGCAGAATCGCCAAGCAGAAACTTATAGCCAAGTTCCGCACACGAGAGCAGCCTCAACCGGGACCTGGGATTCATGTCGCATTACATTCATCCCCCACCATCTGCCTGGGCTTGCGAAATCCTACCAACTGTCCTGGCTTGAGACAATTCACACCTCTTTAACCTGGGGTTACCCCTATCTCTGGATCTGTAAAGATTCAATTACCTGCAAATGCTCACATTCTAAGCATTGTCTGGCATCTTTGAATTTGTCTATTTATATGTTTCTGGAACAGACCTCTTCATTCACCTGAGGAAGGAGCAGTGCTCCGAAAGCTAGTGTTTGAAACAAACCTGTTGGACTTCTTACTGTGCTCACCCCAGTCCAACGCCGGCATCGATTGATAAAGGAAAGAGTCCCATATGTCTTCTTCACCACCCTATAAACCTGCACGTCTGCCTTCAGAGATCTATGGACAAACACGCCACGGTCCCTTTGTTCCTTGGAACTTCCCAGTGTTATGCCATTCATTGATTACTTCTTTGTCACATTACTCCTTCCAAAGTGTATAACCTCACACTTCTGGGTTACAATTCCATCTGCCACCTATCTGCCTATATGACCATCCCATCTATATCTTCCTGTAACCAAGACACTCAACCTCACTGTTAACCACCAAGCCAATTTTTGTGTCATCCGCAAACTTACCATTCCTTACACCCCCCCCCCCCCCCCCCCCCCGCATAGTCATCTATGTCATTTATACAAATGACAAACATTAGGGGACCAGCACAGGCCCCTGTGGTACACCATTAGACATTGGCTTCCTGTCACTAAAACAGCTGTCAGTCATTATCCTGTTTCATAATATCCACTCATGTATATAATGCGATGCAGACAGACAGTGATTGACATACAGGATGACCAATGAACACACAACACAGAACAACCAATCACCAGACAGGACACCGCCACTATAAAGCCCACAGGGCATTAAGACTCCCGCTCTTTCGGGACCCAGACACTGAGACAGTCAGAGTGCACGAGTTAATGAGCACTATTGCCATGTGGCAGCTGGTAAGTCTGGTCGAGCCAGTAAGAGGTCATCAGTAGGATTAGTAGAGTGTCAACCCACAGCTGAACATGTACAGCAGTCCATAGTTAAATAAAACAGTGTTGGATCATCTCCGGTGTCAGACGTTTGTTTCTAGCTTCCCTGCATCCAGTTGCAGTCAACGTCGAACCAACCTGCCTAACACATCACTCTGCTCTCTACAGCTAAGCCAATTTTGAATACACCTTGTCAAGTTACTCTGTATCCCAATGTGAAATTGCTGAAGTCCATATGAACTACATCAACTGCACGACCCTCATCTACATACCTGGTCGCATGCTAAAAAAATTAAATAAAAGGTGTTAGGAATGACCACCCTCTGACAAAGCCATGCTGACTATTCCTGATCAAACTTTGCCTCTCCAAGTGGAAATAGATTCTCTCCTTCAGAATTTTCTCCAATAGTTTCCCTACCACTGACGAGAGACTCACTGGTCTGTAGTTTCTTGGCTTATGTCTATAACCTTTCTTAAACAAGGAGATCACTTTAGCAGTAGTAATTACTTATTGTAGCCTTTAAAGAGCCTGGTGCATTGGTGTTGAGTGCAACAGTAACCTTTACAGTCACAATCATTCCTGTGTGCACTAGTAGTTGCCTCCAATTCTTGCAATGAGTGACAGGCAGCACACTGCTCCTCTGTCCTCCTGAGGCAAGGCATGCTGTCACAAGGCCTTGTTTGCCCTCCTGTTACTTTTACCAACTTCTCTGAGCCTGGCATCAATTTTGCAAAAGGGTCCTGATAGATCTTTATGCCCACAACATTTTGTGTGGAATTTCAATGCAAGCCATCCCACCGTGAAATTGGTCAAACACCAATTTTGCATCCAAAAATTGAGAAAACGTGACAAATCTCTACTCCCTTTCGTGAATGAGGAGGCATGGTCCATTACCATTGAAACATGCTGTTTTGATGCCTGCTCTTCAGTGCTAAACATTCATAAAGAAAAAGTAAAGCTGTAGTTTGCTGCTTCTAAAATCCAAACCAGATTTTAATCTATGATGTAAAAAGTGAAGTTTTCAATTGTATATTACTTTGGTCAGGCAAAGATAAAAATCTCAAAACATTTGAATTGTAATTACTGGCCCAGCAATGTAAAAACAATATGTACAATATTTAAACAATTATAAAAGAAAATTTAGAAGGAAACTACCAGAGCCGTATTTCAAAGGTTCTAAATACTTGACCTTGCTAACCCACAGGACCTTGTACCAATTGTACAATACAATGATCATGTTTACTCTAGCTGAGTATTCTAATGGGTTCTATAGGTTATAATCTTTCATGCTTTTTGAACACAAATCCAATTTTATGGTAAGTGAGCAACATTTAATAATTGGAAATCTCAAAGCATGAAGGACTTCAAGCCTTAATTTACCGATAAATAATGGACACTGGGCCAATGTCAATCAAAAAGATTAGCATATTTGTTAGTTATTAATATCAGCTTAATTCTTTCTGCAATTAACTATTTTTTCAAAATGGTAGAAAAAGTACCACTTTGTAATCTATTTCGTCTTTGTTTTGCTTATTATGTCATGAATGTGAGTTTTACATTTTGTTCCCCATTATACCACTTCATACATCACTTATGAAGTAGCACAGCAGCAGTCCCGACCCTAATTATGTATTGCCACAATGAGCTACACCAGCTGAAAAACATACTAATGCTTTCTTTTATTTCTTCAAATGGCCAAATGACTCTCAAAGGAAAATATGTCAAATAAGAGACCAAATAAAAGCTTTATATAGCTGTATGCAAGGGCAAACAGGAGCTGTTTTTCGTTCTGCACCAGTCCACAATCAGGACATATTAGCTCTACTCTAGAACAAGCATTGTCAAAGTCAGGGGCCGAGGGTGGGTCACGGGCGGGTGTCGGGAGGGTCGCGGAGCCATCTGTCACAGCGCTCCCGATCGCCCAAATCCGCGCGCAACAGCTGCAGCAGCCGGCTTTTAATAATGCCGGCTGCAAGCGGCCTTCAAAATGGCCACGAACATATGAAAGAAATGCGGTTGCACTGCGCATGCATGCTCATGAGCGGCACCACATGCGCAGTGCGGCTCAATTTTTAAAAATCTGGTCGCAGCCTTTTTGAAGGCCGTTCGCAGCATGCATCGTTAATAGCCGGCTGCACAAAGTTCAGGGAGAATGATGTGATTGGTTGTTTTCTGAACTTTGATGCTGAAGAAGTGGAAGTCTCTCGCTCCAAGAATGGTGAGTGATCCAACAATGGTTTCACCGCAGCTGTAACTTCAACCAAGAGATGTCAACTTTTTAAATCTTGATTTTTAAAACTTCCAAAATAAAGTGCCTGCAGTTCGTATTTTGAAGCTTTATCAATTCATTGATTTTTAAGTGTCTTTTTTTTTACATTTTTTATTGTACTGTTTAGGTGAAATGTGATGAACCTCCAATTTCTAGAGGATGAAAACATTTTATTCCTGTTAAACGTTATCAAATAAAACCCCCCCTGAACTTGTATTAAAAAAAAAAGCCAGCTGCTGCGGCTGTTCCCCACGAATTAGTGCAATCGGAGACGCAGAATATTTTTTAAAAGATTCTATGTAATCTTCCTGACTGAAGGGAGGCAGAGAGCAGGTCACACCCCCGCCCCAACGCACAATTGTGATTCCTCCATTTTGTCAGTAGCAAACAAGGTTAGAGGAAATTATGGGTTGCGAAAAGCGTGGGCCGCGGAGGTCGGTCGGCGTGGGCCGCGGAGGTCGGCCGGCGTGGGCCGCGGAAGTCGGCCGGCGTGGGGCGCAAAGGCAGGGTGTGGGCCACGAATGCAGGCCGGTGTGGGCCGCGAAGATCAGCCGGCGTGGGTGACGAAGATCGGCCGGGCTGGGCTCCGAAGGTTGGCCTATTGGTAAAAATGGGTCCGCGGGAAAAAAATTTGAAAAACACTGCTCTAGAACCTTCACCTTCATCTCCCAATTGGGCTAAAAGACAGGTCAGGTCACCTGGGATGAAACAAAGAACAGGGCTAACACATAACAATTTTTTTTAATAATGTACATAGTATACCACTTTTATGAGTATTTATTACATGCATAGTTTAATACACCACAATATAAGTAAAAACAGCAACGCTCATGAAAATATTCAAACACTATCTGCACTACAGCTTAAAAAGGTAGTACATAATAAGAATTTGGCTGCAGTGTCAGTAAACTAGTTCAAGAAGACATGTGATGCATTATCCTTACTTCATCAGGATTGTATCCACTACTCTATTTGGTCGAGCATTCAAAATGTTCTTGACTCAAAATCAAGAAGAACGTCCTGATTAGTGCCACATTTGGTAATAGTTTCAACCCGTGCCTCCTTGAACAACTTCCCCAATTGACTTTCTTTCATTTTAGAGATCACCTATCATCCATAACTACTCAGACATGGAAGAGCAATTATTGTGGGTAAAAGACAGAAAATGTTGAAAACACTCAGCATATCTGGCAGCATTTGCACAGAGAGAAAAAAGTTTGCATTTAAGTCAATCGCCACAGTTGATCGCCACAGATAAGTATTTCCAGCATTTTTTGTTTTAACTCAGATATGGTATCTTTTATGTCGTATACCATCTCGAGGTGCTTCACAGGAGCATAATCGGACAAATATTAACACTAAAACATACAGTCAGGAGACTAGAAACTTGATTAATAAGGGAGGTTTTCATGTAACTTATATACAAGAGAGATAATAATGGAGAGGCAAAGAGGTGTTCAAGAGCTTGGATTTTGAACGTTGAAAGTAAAGTTCATAGAGAGTTGTAGGCTTGGAAGAGGTCACAGATTTAAGGAAGGTTCAGGTCACGGAGGGAACTGAACATGAGGATTTTTTTTAAATCAAGGCATTGTTGGATTGAGAGTCAGTGGAGGTGGATACATGCATTTTTTTAATATAAATTTAGAGTACCCAACTCATTTTTTCAAATTAAGGGGCAATTTAGCATGGCCAATCCACCTACCTTGCACATCTTTGGGTTGTGGGGACAAAACCCACGCAAACACGGGGACAACGTGCAAACTCCACACGGACAGTGACCCAGAGCCCGGATCGAACCTGGGACCTCGGCACCATGAGGCAGCAATGCTAACCACTGCGCCACCGTGCTGCCCTGAGGTGGATACATGCATGATGAATGAGGCTTGGTGGAAAGTTAGGGATAGCCAGCAGACCTAGAGATGGGTTTATGATAGTGGGGCAAACAGAGGAGGTAAGATGGAAACCACATCATGTGAGAATCAGAGAAATAAAGATGGGGAAGAGCAGGTTGTTTGGCTGTAATTTGGTTACAGAGATGGACAGGAATGAGATCATGAAGGGATTTAAATGCAAGAATGATAATTTAAAATTTTTATTTTTCTGTTTCCAGTTTCATTAATAATATACACTAAAATATTAAACTGTAATTTTCCTTAATAGATAGTCACAGGGCTATGTATTTTCTGTAGTATTTTTTGCCTTAATTCCAGATTTCTAGGTTTTTTTTCTTTATGTGCACTTTGCCACATAATTTATAGTTGTAATTTGAGCAAAAAAGCTCTGCACCAAACAATTATTTACAAAAAAGCGAAGATTTCTATCTAATTCCAGTTTCCTATTACAAGGTATGTTCGGAACATGTGCCGTTATTACATCTCCTTAGGTGTGACAGAGGGGTAAATTGCATTATTACATCTACCATGAAGAAACCATCACCCAGAGCCATTTCCATTAGCTCAGTATTAGTCTTATAATTAAACATTAATAACCACAAAAGGCATATTTACTGCACACTGAAATACACTACCACAGACATCACCAAATGCCATCATCTGCTGTCACAATCATAATACCATAACTTTTCCTATTAATTATTTGGGCTATGTAATGGTTAGCGCTTGCACCTCCGAAAGCCAGAATATCCTTTCTCCAAACTGACAAAAAGATCCTCAACATTGTTTTTTTTTTAAAACATAAAACTGGTTAATAGCTTCCTGATTTTATTAAATTCATTGGTAAGGGCCTTCAGTTTAATTTGTTTTTTTAAGTACAAGACTTCATCAAATAACTGAAATGAAACTTCTCCCCTATGAATTAAAAATGTGCCTTTAAGGGATAAAACCCTCAACCTATTATTATTTTAGCCCAAGCCCACTATGCTTGGCAGTTTTATTAATAAATAGTACTTTCTTCATGTCTCCAATTGTAAAGTTATGAAATTATTCACTTTTGGTTACAGTGCCCACAATGAGCGATAGATTTTTAAATTCTTAGAACTCAGAAAATATCTACGCAGTTTTTGTATGCTGCAGGTTCAAACTCTAAATGGAAACATAACATCAGCTACTTCTCTGGTTAAACCAGTCAACTCTAAATCTATATCCAAGTACCATGGTGCGGGATTCTACGTCCCGCCGCGCCCATTTTCTGGTACGGCGCGCCTCCATCGTCAGCGATATTCTCTGTCCCAGCAGCCGGCCAATGGGATTTCCCATTGTGGGCACCCCACACTGTCAGGAAATCTGCAGGCATGAGTTCGCTGCCAGTGAAACGGAGGATTCTGCAAAAGGAGAATCCAGGTGCTTTTGTGTCATTAAATTCAAAGGAAACAAAGGAATGAAAAAGAAACTTGGAGATTAGTGAAAATAAGGGAGTCACTGCCCATTTATATTCTTCATTTAAGCTCCAGAACTATTATAACCTTATCATTTTTACAACCAAACCAGTGATTTACTTCACTTCCTTGCAAATATTGCGCAAGAGTTACCCATCTTTAATTTAGCCACTCGGTTACCAAACACTATAAAGAGATGATACATTGTTTTTACCTGTCCTTTGCAAAGTTAGCAACAAATGCCTCTGCGAAAAACCCCTTGGTCTTGAAATCAACAAACATTTCGTTAGACTGTGTGGTCAGTGTTAAAATTATGCTGCTCACAACTACATACGGTGGTTCCTCCAATAAAATACCTTCAAGCGTGCATATTCCAAAGATATACACACTTAAATAAAGTGAGCTATACGCTTTAATTATTCTGTAAAAATTACGTACCATGCAAGTTAACACGCATGACCTAACATTTCAATTTATACAAAACCACAGTATCTGGGCATTTTTTTTCTGACCTGAAATAAATTAATTTCTCCACAAAACCTCAAACACAACTGAAGCTACCAAGGTCTGGCAAGTTGCTTTGTTGATTGGGGGAAGAGAATGGAGTAGAGGAAAATCAGGCTATGTTAACAACACCTATCATTTGAAGGATGAAGAACCACCTACAAGATCAGTAATCCGTTATTTATTCTGGTTTACTTCCTGCACTATAGGAGCCAAACCAACATTTAAAACTTTAAGCCGACAGTTTGCGGTGTCGATGGTAGCCATGATGTGAAGATGCCAACGTTGGACTGGGTGGGCACAGTAACGAGTCTCACAACAGTAGGTTAAAGTCCAACAGGTTTGTTTCAAATCACTAGCCTTTGGAGCGTCCTTAGTGTCCAAAAAGGTTACGTGTGGTTACTCTGTTACATGGATAGGATGGAGGTGTGGGCTTAAATGGGGTGCTCTGTCCAAGGGCCGGCGCAGGCACGATGGGCCAAATGGCCTCCTCCTGCACTGTAGATTCTATGATTCTATAATTCATCCAATTGCAGATTGTCCAATTCGCCTTACAGCACATCTTCCAGGAATTGTGGGAGGAAACCGGAGCACCTGGAGGAAACCCACGCAGACACGGGGAACGTGCAGACTCCGCACAGTGACCCAAACCAGCAATCGAATCTGGGGCCCTGGCGCTATGAAGCAACAGTGCTCACCACTGTGCTACCATTCCGCCCACTCTGAACCTTTTATGATATGGACTTAAGACTTTGCTGATAATGAGACTGACCTGAAACATAATCATTAACTCACACTATTTGAACAATGGTTGTTTATGTGTAATAATTTCTAATAAAATAAAAAAAACAAGATCCAGCAAATGCTGGAACTGGAACTAAAAACAGGAAATTCTAAGCAGTCATTTTCAAAGTCAGGATCATAACCCACAGGGTGGGACGCAGAGCCATGCACCGCGGTGTTCCCAATCGCGGGAAGTAGTGCCCAAGAGCCACGGCCAGCTTTGAAAAATGCTGGCTGCAACCGGCTCTTAAAGATGATGGCCACGACCGGCTTTCAGAATGTCGGCTGTGCCACGCATGCGTGTCGCTCATCAGTGCAAAGGCCCGGAGCCCAGCAGGAAAGTCTGTCGCCTCCAGGCATCAGCACGCTGACCCAGGAGAAGATTTTTTTAAATCTATGCAGTCTTCCTCCCTGAAACGTTAACAAAGAGCAGGTCACTTGCTCTGGGCGGGATTGCAATTTCTCCATATTGTTAGCAGCAAGCAAGCAACAGACTGAAGAATTTAAAATGGATCATTTCGTAAGAAGGAAGAAAGGGCCAGTCACATAAACAGGCCAGAGTCTCAGATCTAAACCTGCTGGAGAGTGGCTCAGCAGAATCCACAGCAGGACAAAGCAGTGATGGTGTGAGCTGTTCAGAAGAGTCCAAAGCAGGACAAAGCAATGTTGTGACTTCCAGGCCTCTGGTGAACAGCCCATTAAGAAGCTGAAATCAGGCACAAAGCAGTATATAAAGATGATTTTGTATGGTTATGGCTCTATCAATTGTGCCAATGCAAATCAGGATGCGAAGCCCTGTTATATGCAGGGAAGCACTAGCAAAAGAAAGTTTAAAACCCTCAAAACTTCAAAAGCATTTGAAGATTAAGCATGGTGAGTTTGAGAACAAATCTCTTGATTTTTTTCAAAGGTTGCAGCGAGAACTTAAATCGTCGGCTGAAGTCCTCAGAAGAAATGTAAAATTGAATGACAAAGTACAATTAGCCTCTTACATGGTAGCTTACCATGTAGCAAAAACAAAACGGCCCACACTGTAGCAGAGAGGTTAATTCTCCCTGCAGCAATAGACATAGTTCGCACAGTCCTAAATGAGAGTTTATCTGAAAAAGTGAAATGCATCCCAGTTAGTGATAACACCGTGATTCGCTGAGAATTTAAATGCCCAGCTTATTCCTCATTTGAAATCAGCACAAGAGTTCTCAATACAAATGGATGAAAGTACAGACATTTCAGATTATGCAGCCTTGCTAGTTTACTTGAGGTATATTTGGCGCAATGCATTTGTTGAGAATTTGCTGTGCTGTCTGACTCTTGGCGCTGATATTTTTGAAACATTGAACAGTTGCATGGTTGGAAAGCGTATTGCAGAGGAATCACAAGCGATGGAGCAGCCAACATGATTGGGAAAAACAGCAGAGTTATTATAAGGATTAAAGAGGCAGCTGACCAGGACATTGTTTGGAATCATTGTTTTATTTACCATGGGGCATTGGCATCGAAAGGAATTCCATCCAATCTTGAAGCGCTGTTGAAAGGAATTCTGAAAGTTGTGAATTTCATTAAACACAGCGCACTCAATACTAGGCTTTGAGACTTTGTGTTCTTTTTTAAATAAATTTTGAGTGCTCAATTCATTTTTTCCCAATTAAGGGGCAACTTAGCATGGTCAATCCACCTACCCTGCACATATTTGGTTGTGGGGGTGAAACCCATGCAAACACGGGGAGAATGTGAAAACTCCACATGGACAGTGACCCCGGGCCAGGATCGGACTTGGGACCTTGGCGCCATGATGCAGCAGTGCTAATCACTGTGCCACCGTGCTGCCCCCAGAGACTTTGTGTTCTGATGTGGGGGCCAAGCAACACACTTATTGTTCCACACATAAGTATGTTGGCTGTCAAGTGGTTGAGTGGGAGTTTACGAACTGAGGTATAAAATCAGTTTTTGTCACTACTTTCCAGAATTTGAGAGAGAAGAGGTGGGTGAAAAATTCCTTTGGGTTTGAGACCCCAGAATCAATTATTCATTTTGCAGCTGACTCCGAATGAAGAAACTGAACTTATGCGCCTAAGCTGTAACAGCACATTAAAAACACGGCACAAGTCAATGAGGCTGTCAGCACTCTCGAGTAATGTCTCGAGTAGTATCCAGAACAGAGTAAAACAAGCATTTCTGTCGCTTTCGCCCTTCACGACAAACTACTGTATGAGGTTGGATTTTCCATCCTCACAAAGATGAAGACAGCACAAAGGAACTGGCTAAATTCTGCACCTATTATGCGCACAGCCCTCTCCTCCTGTGAACCTGATTGGAGTGAGATCATGAGGACCAAACAAGCCCACCTGTCGCATTACGTGAAAGAGAAAATGAATGGCGAAGGTCAGTCGGCCTGGGTCACGAAGGATGGCCGCTTCGTAAAAATGGGTCCCGGGCATAAAAAGTTTGAAAAACACTGGGCGGGATTCTCCAATCCCACGGCAGAGTGTCCATGCATTTTACGACAGCGTGAATGTGCCGCCTCCATGTTTAATTCTGGCCCCTACAGGGGGCCAGCACGGCACTGGAACGGTTCATGTCGCTCCAGCTGCAGATCCCGGCGCGAACTGGGTGCCGTGGGATTCATGCATGCGCAGTTGCGCCGGCGCCAATGAGGACATGCGCAGTGGTGCCGGCGCCAACGTGTGCATGTGCAGTGGCCTCCTTCAAGGTGTCGGGTCGGAGGTCCTGCCGGCCCAGAGCAGGTTAGAATGGCACCGGCGGGACTTGGCTATTTTCCTATGGGTGCTCGGCCCATGTGGGCCGGAGAATCGGCAGGCCGGCCACGTAGAGCAGCCCGTAACCGGCGCCATGCCAACCACGCCAATGCCAATGGCGCCGAATCGCGTACCAGCGTCGGGGCGGCGTGGCCCATCCGCGGGGATTCTCCGGCCCGGCATAGGGCTGGGAGAATCCCGCCCACAGTTCTAGAGAACACTCAGCAATGCAGGAAGCATTAAAGTAATAAATAATTAAACGGCAAAAGGAATGATGGTGCAAGGCAAATCGGAATGATTATGGGACAAGTAAAGAAACAATAGGGGGGTCCAGGAAGAGGTGTAAATGGTTACTGAAGGCTAAGTGAAGAGGAAGGAAACACACGCAGTCAGGCAAATAGGAGAAAGTTCCCATGGCCAGGGAACATAGTGCAGAAAAATTGGTGGATCCTAGCAGTGAGGGTCACCCTACCAACGGTGTACCAATAGGGGATCCCCACCCCAAGAACCAGTCCATAATTCTTTAATCCTAGAGGCTCTGGTGCAGCCATTCACCATTACCAGAACCAGCTGTCAGAGAACATGGGAGTGGTAATGCACGTAATCAGAAAGGAAAATACAACTAATTTAGAAAAGTAACCAAGTCAGCTCAAGAGAAGATAGGAAATATATTTGAATCTTCATAAAAGATTTGACAACAAAACATCCAGAGAATGAGAATATAAGAAAAAAAAAAGTCAACACAAATTTCTAAAAGGAAGATCAAGTTTAACGGAGCTTATTGAATTTTTTGAAGAATTAACAGGAAGAGTAGGTAAGCAATGCCGTGGGTATGGGACTGTTGTGTGAACATAAATTCAGAAGTGTTGTATTGATGCTTACTAATATTTTGTGGGGGGTTTTATTTCCTCCTTTTCCAATGGCACTAACTGCAGGTTGAGAGATATCATCGGATATCAGTTGCCCTCTGTTATCTTGCCCAAATCACCATTATTTATTTTGCTACTTGACGGTTAACAACATGCTCATAAACCCATGCTTATACAGAAGGCTTAACTCTCAGATTGTTGAATACCAGGTGAAAATAGGATCAGGGTTTGTTGCAGTATACAACTGATGTCATGGTTCACACATAGATCCTGTTACACACCAAATCCTGTTATAAATCAGAGTTACTGAGCTGGTTCATTTTCACACGAAAATTCTGTTCTACATGTTCTGAAGGACAGTGTAAGCAATCTAAAAATGTTTTACAAGTATACACTTCTTCGATAACAAAAGGTATCAAGGTGACCAAATATTACAAAAACAGCGTTGGACTGGATTTACACTGATAGCAAATAGAATCCAAGCCGATTCCTAAGATGTTTACAGTGTAAGCACAAGAAAGCTGTTTCGGAACCTCCAAATGTATGTTTATATTGTACACAGGATCAGTCAACAACCAATGTACAACAAATTAATGCTGCACTTGCAGAATTTAAGTTATTCAGAGAATGATTTGTATCAACCAAAATATTTTGGACCGTCATTTCCAAGCTCCCAAAGATGCGGAATCCCAGTCATAGAATCACTACGGGCCATTCAGTCCATCGAGTCTGCACCGACCCTCTGAAAGAACACCCTACCTAGCCCATGACTCCACCCTATCCCCATTACCTTTTGGACACAAAGAAGCAATTTAGCATGGCCAATCCACCAAAGCTGCACACCTTTGGATTGTTGGAACTTCACAGGTAAGTGTTTGCACGGTAATTGCCCACTGGTAACCATCCGAAAATGTGATTCAAAATGCAAAGTTTGAATGGTTCTGCCAGAGTTACACCAATAGTTATCCCGAAAATGTTGGAACAATTAAACCTCCTCTAATTTTCGTAATGATTGTAAAAACCTCGACTGACCCCAACCCCACCACATCCCTGACATCCAGAGGACTCCTCACACACTCCAACCCCCCCGGATCCTACGCATCAACTAACCCCACCTACTGACCCCTGGGATTTCCCCTCCACACAGGACTTTCCATTCCCCTAACTGCATGCCCCACCCTGCCCACATCCGGACCAACAAGACCGGACTCTCACTGAACCCATCTCGACCCAACCATGACCCCTGCTCTCCCCGCCCTTTCCCCAGGCCCAACTTGAACCCATCATGCCACAGGCCAAAACACTCAACACCACCCAACTGGGCCCCCCACCACTACCACCCACTCCCCCAAACTGGCAGGTACAACTTGGACCACCCCCCTGCCCCCCAGATCAAACCAAATACCCCGTGACCTCAGACCACCACACACACCCTTACTAGAGGTCTGATCCCCTCACCAAGGTCCAACCTGCCCGCCCGCCAAGACCCCCCCCCCCTCAATCCCATCCGCTATCTTAGGTACTTTCATTCGCTCTGACTCTCAATTTGAATCGAGCCTTTAAACTTACCTAGTTTACAGAAGCTAGTGCCGTCAAGAGATGTGATCTCTTGTCTGCCAAAATCAAACTTATTTCACCATACTAATTTCAACAGGCGCTGCTGCCCCAACATGACAAAATCTCAAAGGTTCAAAGCCAGAAATCAGTAGTATGATTCCTGTTGTAGCTAATCTACCACTGCCTGGCACAAAGTACCAAAATAGAATCTGTAGAAATAATATATTTTTATTGTCTTTAATCATCTACAAATGCAAGTGAAAATAGTGTTAAGTTTTGCTTTCCAAAAATGGAACGTTATCTTCCATTACAATAGCTTCATGCCTCCACCATTGTAAACGAAAGACCCATGTGCATTCCCATTTCTTGACTTTTACTTCACCAAGTTAATGGCATCCCTGCTAATTTCTCAATATTAAATTGGCCTGAAATTTGTGCTTAGCAGGTCACCACTCATTATTCTCACCCTTCCCAACAGGGCTTTCACAACATTATATGCAATTATCCAACAATCAAAACAGTGCAGTGCCCTCTGCAGGAACCTGAGACATGTGTGAACAGGACAAGCAAAAATGCTCCTCCATAACATTCAGATTCAAGAATCCTTACTGAGGCACACAATGGACAGCACGGTAGCACAGTGGTTAACACTGTTGCCTCACAGGGCCAGGGTCCCAGGTTTGATTCCTGGCTTGACCCACTGTCTGTGCGGAGTCTGCATGTTCTCCCCGAGTCTGCGTGGGTTTCCTCCCACAAGTCCTGAAAAACGTGCAGTTAGGGCGAATTGGACAAACAGGCGCCAGAATGTGGTAACTCGGGGCTTTTCACAGTAACTTCATTGCAGTGCTAATGTAAGCCTCCTTGTGACATTAAAGATTATTATTACAATTAATATTACAAAGCCTAAAGCAGGAAATGCAAGTTAGAACTGTGAATTCAATACCAAATCATTTACAGAAAGTAAAATAATGAAAGAGGAATCAAAATGGATTAAGATAGAGTGTGATGTATAAGAGAGAGGAAGAAAAATCACTTTTAAAAATCTCCACTAATCATTAATATTTGAAGGAATGAGACTCTACGGGCTAGATTCTCCAATTCTCAGGCTATGTCCTGACGCCGGCATGGGAACGCTGGCCTTTTACGACCAAAAATTTGGTGCAAAACGGCCACCCATCCTTTTTGACTGGGGGCTAGCATGCAGGCAGTGTAGAGTACCCGGCTCTAGCTGCCGATATGGCCGGAGAATTGCTGGGTCCGTAGCCGGGCATGCGCACAGCGGCAGCCTGCAGCGACTGTGCTGTGCAATATGGCCCAGGCTGCGCACGGACCGAGCCTGTCAAATAGTGTCCCCTTTGCCTGGCTCACAACCCCACAACCACCCCCCAACACTGCACCAAGCCTCTGCCAAAGTCTCGTCTGCCCGCGGATTGGCTCTCCCCCTACTGTGGCAGCGCTGGACTGAGTCCGCAGCCGCCACGCCGTGTTCCCGACAAGCAATACCATGAGACCGATGCTGTCGGGAACTTGGCCAGTCGGGGGCAGAGCAATGGGGAGGGCCTCAGGACGCCGATACAGCATACGCTGCTTTGGAGGGAGCGGAGCATCGCAAAAGCGGTGGAACATCGCTAAAGCGGTGCCGTCCGTGATTTTGGCACAATTTCAGTGATCGGCCAGAGAATCCCGCCCAACATTTATAGATTTACTTTTCAGTACCAAATAGGTTGTTTTTGCAATAATTAAAACTCAACATGCACTAAAAACTCTCTTGCACTCGAAGAGACAGCCCTAATATTTTCCAAAATAAAAACAATACTGGATATAGCAGTTTAGACAGCATCTATGAAGGGAGAAACAGGTTATGTCCTTTTGTCAGAACTGTAACAAGTTTGCAATGCAGCAGTTTTCAAGTAAATATAGAGGCAGGGATAGAGAGAACGGAAAGAGCAACAGGGTGGGTGGCAGAAAAGATTAAATGACAAAAGGATGACGGAGCAAAACAAAAGGTGGTGGCAATGGGATAGATAAAGAAACAAAAGATGGTTCTACAGGTGGTGTGAATCACAACCAGAATCATCATCAATAGCTGCCATTCTAAATAAATTAAAAATGGAGATAGAAGTTGTGAACTGGAATCACTGAACTTTGAGTACGGAAGGAATCTAAGTGTCCAATCAACAGATGGGGTGATGTTCCTCGAGCTACCATTGAGCTTTACTGAAGAAATGTAATAGGAGTCACGGTCAGAGTAGAAATGAGGCGGAGAATTAAAGTGCCTGGCATACCTCCTAAAGCTTGCAGGCTGAATGGAGGTGTTCCACAAACTGATTACCCATCCAGACGTAGTCTCCTGAATGTGACAGAGATCACATTGTGAGCAGGAAATACAGTAGATTAAATTGAAAGAAGCAAATCAATTTTTTACTTGGAAGTAGTTTTAGGGACCTTGGATGGTTTAGTGGGTTTCTGAAAGTAAGTACATAACCTCATAGCCAAGTTTCTTTACGCGATATCATTATAACAAAGCTTGTGGAGGAGCAAGACAAACCAGACTGCAACAGCCTGATTTCCGTATTTAAGTCTGCATGTCTAGATGTCAAAGGTTGTTTTCCAATTTACTTCCTGATAACCTACGGTTAGTCTTACTGTAACATGTTGCCACAGTCCCCCTTTTCTGAGAGACAGCAGACTGGTGGTGATTTGACCGGAGGGTTACCACACTTCAGGCAAGGGGCAAGGTTAAGAAGGCAGGCTTTCATGAATAACCTCAGCCAGTACAGGAATTGAAACCACGCTGTTGGCGTCACTCCACATCATGAACCAGCCATCTAGCCAACTGAGCTAACTGATTCCCCAATTCTTACTGGAAAATCCGCAACCTCAAAGCCCAACATACCGCAATAATTCGAAACTTCATCAATTGTAGGATCCTCCTGGAATAAAACTATCCAACAATAACTTGTATTTATATTGCAACTTTAACATAGTAAAACATCGAGGTGAGGCTGTGGGGTGGATCAGGTTGGAGGAGGAGTCCTGTAGGGGGTCACGTTTGAGGGCTTTGAGGACGGCCCCGTTGCTGCTGGCTCCAAGGAAGTATATGAGGAATCCGGTGGTGGAGTTGACTATTAAAATCTGAAATCAGTTGAGGAGGCACTTTAAATTGGCTCACGTCGGTGCTGACACCACTGTATGGGAACCACAAGTGAAGCCGGGAGGGGATGGATAGGTGGTGGAAGAAGGAGTGGTTGCTGCGGGTCAGGAATATGTTCTTGGAGGGGAAGTTCCCTGGTTTGGATTGATGCTGCGGGAGAGGTTTGAGTTACCAAGGGGGAGTGAGTTACCAAGGGGGAGTGAGTTACCAAGAGTTTAGGTACTGGCAGGTGCGGGACTTTGCGTGCAAGGAGCTGCCAACAATTCCCCAAGTACCAGAGTACACGCTGCTGGAAAAACTGCTGCTCCCAGATGAGGTGAGGGAGGGAAGTATCAGGGAGCAGGGTAAGGTGCTGGTGGAAAGGATTAAACGGAAGTGGGAGGGGGAGTTGTTGAGGGACATCAGATAGGGGCTATGGCGTGAAACAATGTGGCGAGTGAACTCAACTTCCTCCTGTGCTAGAATGAGCTTCAATCAGTTTAAAGTGGTCACAGGGTACACGTGACTCAGGCTCAGATGAGTGGATTCTTCCCAGAAATAGCAGATGGATGTGAAAAGTGCAGGCAGGGGCCAGCGAATCACGCTCATATGTTTTGAAGTTGGGAGTGATTCTGGGAAGCAGTGTTTAGGACCTTATCAAGGATAGTGGGAGCCGAGGTGAGGCCAGACTCCATGGTGGCGACCTTTGGGTTTTGGACGTGCTGGAGCTGCTGGGGGGGAAGGGGCCGATGTTGAGGCCTTCGCATCTTTGATATCCGGCGGCGGATTCTTTTGAATTGGAGGTCAGATACGCCACTGGGGTTTGTGGCTTGGCTGGGAGACCTGTAAAAATTTATCCGGTTGGAAAATATTAAATTTGCCGTAAAGGGGTCTGAAGAGAGCTTTGAGGTATGGTGGAGACTGTTCATGATGATCTTAGGGGAGCTGTTGATCGTGGGGCATGGGGAGGGAGGGGATTAAAAGGGGAAACATGTACAAACTGTTAACTTAATTAAGTTGGAATGTGTTGTTATTGTTTATGTTTGGAATAAGTATCTTTAAAAAAAACATGGTAAAACATCCCTAGGTGCTTCACAGGATCATTGCAGAACTTACAGTGCAGAAGGAAGCCATTCGGCCCATTGAGTCTGCATCGGCCCTTGGAAAGAGCACCCCACTTAAGCCCACATCTCCACCCTAACCCCGTAAGCCCACCGAACCGTTTTTGTGACGCCAAGGGCACTCTAGCATAGCCAATCCACCTAACCTGCACATCTTTGGTCTGTGGGAGGAAACCGGAGCATCCAGAGGAAACGCACGCAGACACAGGGAGAACGTGCAGACTCTGAACAGACAGTGGCCCAAGTCGGGAATCGAACCTGGGACCCACTGTGCTACCATGCCGTGTGAAAAACAACTTTACTTAACCGCGTAAGAATAAGGACAGATGACCCAAAGCTTGGCCAATGAGCTAAGCTAAGCTAAAAAAGCTGGACTTGCCTATATTTGGCATTTTTCATGATGTTTCAGCATCTCAAAGTGCTTGACCAGCCACTACAGTACTTTAGAAGTGTAGTCACTGAAATTTAGGAACAAGAGATGGAGAGGTTTAGTGATTAAATTCCTTAGCTTCAACGCTTGGCACCTGAAGGCATCATCACCAATCATGGAGTCACTAAAAGGAGCCAGACTGGAAGGAGTGCAAATAATATGGAGGGTTTGAAGTGCAATTTCAAGGTTACGAGGCCATAGAGGGATTTGAAAATAAGAATGGCAATTTTAGAATTCAGATTGTGCTATCAGAAGTCAACATAGGTCAGCGAGTACACAGAGTTGATGGGTGAGTGAGACTTGGTGCTTCTTTGTTCTTTGAAGCGTAGAGATTTTAGTTTAGACGGGCACCATGGTCGGCACAGGCTTGGAGCCGAAGGGCCTGTTCCTGTGCTGTACTTTTCTTTGTTCTAAGCACACTGCAAGACAATTTTGGATGTCTTCAGCTTTAAGAAGATTGGAATATGAGAGTAGCCAGAAATTCAACGATGATTAATGGTAAGAATTATAATTTAATCATTTATTATGTAGATTATGCCAGAATCCAAAATGAGATAGGGAGTGGGTGAGGAGGGCTGTAGGAGAACTCAATGAACATTTGCTTGGATATCTTCATATATTGCGATCCACGTGTTCTCTGCTCAGAAAACAGTTATTCCAAATCAGAAGAAAACGTCATGATGATGATAGTGACCTATGAAGGGCAGGTACTGTTGGATCACTGTTGGATTATGCTGTTAGCTTGTAGTCTGATTAAACAGAACGTAAAGCTGAAGGTCGCAAGTGATCAAAGTCACCGCAGCACTTTCGGAATTACTGTGTAATTTTGAGACAAGCATGGTGAAAATAATATTTTACCAAACCAACAAAAGTGTAGTGTAACAAAATAGTAATGTTTTAGCCTCTGGATTCCCAGCGTAAATGCACAATGACATAGGGACTAATATAATGCCCAACTTCTTAGCCAGAAGTAAAGACACGCTGGGTCAGAATAAGCCGTCATGAGACAGTGTAAAGGCATTGAAGCAAATTGATGGATACAACTAATTGTGAAAAGACTCATTTACTGGTGAGCATCAACCAAGATGTCAACTAATATAGCCTGTTTCCCTGTTAAATGGTACGTAAATAAGCAACTCATTCTGAAAACCACATCCCATCTCTGTGCACTGGCTGCAATGATCCGAATGTGTAATTTGAGGAATCAACCCTCAAAAGTTGGTACAAACTCAAATATTCAAAATCCACAAATGTGATGAAACACATTAAAAACACTTGGGAAAGCGCGGCCCAGCGGCGCAATGGTTAGCACTGTTCTGGCCCCGGGTCACTGCCCATGTGGAGTTTGCACATTCTCCCATGTCTGTGTGGGTCTCACCCCCACAATTTAGAGATGTGTGGGGTAGGTGGAATAGCCACGCTAAATTGCCCGTTTATTGGGGGAAAAAATGAAGTGAGTACTTAAAATTTATTGGGAAGAGATTTTGAAATTGTTCTGCATCAGGCCCCATATAAGTTATGTAGTTCCTTAAATCAAAGGTAATTACAATTACTGCATTCTTCACATCAAAACGCAAAATAGTCATGCTGGGATAGGAATCAGGGTAGCTCCAGGGGCAGATTTACAATTAAACATACCATGCCCGAGCACAGAGCCTTAATGGAAGGAAGATCCAAAATGCAGGTTCTCGGATTCATGTCACTCACAGCCAATAAGGTACAGATGTATATTGAAAACCTGTCCACAGTTGGAAAGTCAATCACTATTCCCAACTAAGCATAATTGAGGAGGTGGGACTTCTGATACATTGCAACTCTCAGTTCTGCACAGGCGTTATGGAGACATTCACAAGTCCAGAACTATATTACCCATGCTGCATGTGGCCAAGCATCTGCACAGTGAGGGGTGTCAGTATGACATCAAGGGGAGACCCATCCATGATGCCTAATGGGAGCACAGCAGGAATTGGCACCCAGCATTTAGGAGTTAGAATCAGCGTCAACAGCTGTCACGTGGGTGGGAGGTGCACACCTGTAAATCCCAGCTCACAGCAACAAAAACCAGAATAGCTGCATTTAACCCCCTCCATCCCATCGCCTCTCAGTCACTCCCCACCCCCCTCCCTCACACCCTGCCCACCCTCCTTTACCATCCCATTCTCCCTCTCAATTCCTGCCCACTCTCCTTCACCACCCCATTCTCCCTCTCCTCACTCCCTGCCCAACCTCCTTCATCACACTATTGCCGCTCCTTCACCCCATCAATCCCTTTCACCCACCCATGCCTCCCTCCTCACACCTTCTCCTACCCATGCCCCCCTCTTCCCAACCCCATTCCCCCTCCCTCACCCCATCTTGCATCACTCCCTCATTTACCCTCCATTTCCCTCATAAGGACACCCTCATTCACCACTCCATTTCCCTTCCTTTATCCAATCCATCTTTCACTCATCCATGCCCACTTTCTTCACACCTCACTCACCTTCACTTACCCATGCCCTCCTCCTTCCCAACCCCATTCTTCCTCCTTCACCCCATCCAGCCTTTTCACCCACCCATGTCCCCTCATTTATCCCCCCTTCACCTACCCCCACCTTCCCAACCCCACCCTTCACCGATCCATGCCCCACCTCCTTCATCCACTCATGCTCCCTTCCTTCACCTCATTTCCATGCCCCCTCTCTCACTTATCTACCCATGCCCCCCTCCTGCCGAAGACAACTTGCTGAAAGAACATGTTCACTTTTCAAGCATAAAGAAACGTTTCAAAAATAGAGATGGGGTGTGCTAGTTGATGAAAATAAGTTATAGAGAAGAAAAATAAAGTTCTTTGCCTAAATAGTCAGAACGTAGCCTCAAAATTAAATATTTTATAACCTAGATAGGCCACGGTTTGCCCACCACTGCTCTAAGTCTTTTATTTTTTTCTATTTTCATTCTTACCATTGAACAGAATCAGAGTACAGAAGAAAATAATTCATCAAGGAACCCAAACAAAACTGGAGTCAATGGGAATCAGGGGAAAACTCTCCACTGATTGGTGTCATACTCAGCAGAAAGGGAGATGTTTGTGGTTGTTGGAGGTCAATCATCTTTGCAGGAGTTCCTCAAGAATGCGTCCCAGGCCCAATAATTTTCAATTGCTTCATCATAACCTTCCCTCCATCGTCAGTTCAGAAGTGACTATACTGATGATTGCACAATATTCCCTCACCATTCACATCTCCTCAGATACTGAAGCAGTCTGTGTCCATATGCAACAAGACATGGACAACATTCAGGTGTGAGCTGATAAGTGATGTCAGAGTCATTCCTGTTTATTTTCTTATTCCAATTTTCTTTTATCCTATTTGGTTTTTTTTGGTCCGACAACCCATAATCAGAATGTGCCTTTAAGCAGAGGACTCAAGCTGATGCAGCCTGCTTGTCAGGACATTGTTCCAGGTTTTATATTTTGGAGAGGAGAAACCAGACGTGTTGGCACCGAGTGGATCTTAGGAATCAGCACAGGAAGAATTTGGTTTGATTGGTTGGCTGGCAGCAGGTGGGTTGGCCAGGGACAGTGTTCTGCCTGACAACAGTCAATGATTGGTTTCTGCGTGATGCTTTCTGAGAGAACTTGATAGAAGTGTTTAGTGACAAGGACAGTTTCGCTCTCTCTCACTGCTGAAGTAAAGAACTGCTTTATTGTTCTAAAACCAGTGAATGCCTGGCACATCTTTTCTGTAAACTTCAACTAATCCTGAAACTACAAAAACGATCTCAAGCCTAGAAGTAGGTACCAAAACGAAAGCCCGAACTCCAGAAAGACATTACACATTCCAGTGCATCCAATATCCTTTTATTTTTATTAACATTTTATTTACCTATCAATCATCCTTTCCCCTCTGTACTATTTGTCTGTGTGTGTGTCTCGAGATAGTGAAGGTAATTACTTGGAAAGGCACTTCAGATAGTCAGTTACATTTTTCTGCTAGTGTAATTATAATACTATACATAATAAAAGGTTATTTGTGTTAAAGATACAAACTTGGTGTCTGCAGTTCACTGGGTTCAGCCAAGAACGTCACGTATTTTAAAATAGCATCTAATCTCATTTGTGTTGCAACTCCCAGTCAAGTGAGGCAGGATTTGACTGCGCACCGTCCAGGGCGTTGTGACATGACAAGTAACATTCATGCCTCACAAGTGCCAGGCAATGACCATCCACCCTATTGGCACCCCATCCACCACCTTCAACATTTAGTCTCTCTGCTGCTACTGTGCATTGATAATGGTGTGTACCATCTCAAAGATGCACTGAGGCAACTCACCCAAGGCTCCTTCACCAGCACCTTCCAAATCCCAGACCTCTACCGTATGGAAGGACAAGGGCAGTAGTTGCATGGGATCACCACCTGCAAGTCCCATCCAAGTCACACATCACTATGACTTGGAACTATATCGCAGTTCCTTCAATGTTACTGGATCAAAATCCTTCCATTCCTTTTCTAATAGCACTGTGGGTGTATCTACACCAAATGGACTTCAGTAATTCAAGGTGGCAGCTTAGGACAATGAGCAGGACAATAAATAATGGCTTCGTCAGTAAATACTACATTCCATGAAATAATCTTTTTAAAAGCCCATTTTGCTGTGCCAAGTCTTTGAAAGAGCTAACCTGTCAGTCCCACCCCCCTGCTCTTTCCCCATAGCTCTGCACTTTTCCTTTTCAAGTACATATCCAATCTCTTTTGAAAGTTACTACTGAATCTGCTTTCACGTGTTCCAGATCACAATAAGTACTGCGCAGTATTTTTTCTCATCTGCCCTCTTCTTTCAAGAGATAGTAAGATTATTTTAAAACGTTAAATCAATCTTTCAATTTTCCTCCCAATGTACTAATTTACATCTTCTGAAGACTAATTTTTAATGCAAGAGCGAAGTGGTGAAAATGTCACATCTTTGTAATAGCACAGCTCATTAATGGGGACAGTGGACAGAAATAGCCATGGCCGCCTAACATGTTTTATTGAAAGAACTGTGTCATACAAAGCTATATCCTTTCCCTGTTACCAGTTTTATTCCCACTGGAAAAATCATATTTTGTTTCCATCTGCATACCGAAGGATGACTGTGGCTCATTATAGTGGCCAGAAACCACCTTCTATAAGTACTCAATGAATACAAATTGTGTAGATATCTATTGTTTAACAAACAATATTAAATTAACACATCCGCCAGGATTTTCCGCTCCCATTCACGCCCGTGGACAGGTGAAGAAAATATTGCAAGACGTCCAAAATCACGTTTTCCGACAATGTGAAAGCTTGCTGCGTTCATCCCCTTCCCACATCAGTGGTGGGACATGTTTCTCACCGTTTAAATCAGGAATTTCATTATAATACATGTGGAACTCATTCTCGGGCCCATACGCCACAGTCATACCCCTCCTGTCAAAAACTCCAGCCTCGGAGACACGATGTCAGAACGGCACAAATAATGACTGGCTTCAAAAGGCATGTACCAGTTAAGCACATCTCTGTGGTAAGCTTGGAGATGACCGCAGGCACTCGCAGAGCAACTCTGCATATTCAGGGGGTGCCATGGGTAGCACTCTAGGGAGGCTGGAGCAGCACTGGAAGGTTACCGGGAGACTTGGAGGAGACTGGTGGCAAGGGGAAAGCAGGTGGAAAAAGCAACCACAAGGTGCCAGTGGTTGTCTGTCAAGTGTGAAAAGCACCATTTCGAAGATGCCTTCTGCATTGCTAATGAGAAGGCATATTGGTGATGAGTACTCCATTGCAGCTGAGACTGTCCAGCTATAGGGCAGCACGGTGGCACAGTGCGTTAGCACTGCGGCCTCACGGCGCCGAGGTCCCAGGTTCGATTCCGGCTCTGGGTCACTGTCCGTGTGGAGTTTGCACATTCTCCCCATGTTTACGTGGGTTTCGTCCCAACAACCCAAAAGATGTGCAGGGTAGTTGGATTGGTCACGCTAAATTGCCCCTTAGTAGGAAAAAAAAATGAATTGGGTACTCTTTAAAAAAAAAAAATTTAATAAGAGACTGTCGTCAATTGACATGTCTGGCACCAAATTAGTCACGCAATTATGCCCAATCAAGCACCACTTTTGTACGTGAATGCCACTGATTACTCCTCAGCATTTTACCCTTGGCACGAACTTTGAAAATCCCTGACAACCAGGGTGTGCCTATACTGTTGGCTCATTGGCAAGCAACTATATACCATTTTGAGAGTTTGCAATGGCACACTGCCCAAGGAGTGTATTCCTAATCGCTGGCTGTGTGCTGAGGTGCGTACTGACAAGTGTTTCCCATAGATCAGGTTGAGTGCAAGGCCTTCGAAATAAAACTTTGGACAGTGCCTGGGACTGTGATGAGAACTCAGGATGCAGTAAAGCTGTGGCCACTCCGTCATGAGAGGTGGGGGAAGGGAGTTGTGGGACGTTGCCAAAGCAGAATGCAAAGAAAGAACTGGGCATCAATTTGGTGGCCAGGACAGGAGTCGGTGGACTTTCAGAGGCAGCACCAGACGATGAATGGACATGGAATGATCTTTGGAAGACAAATGTTAACCGTCAAATCTTTCTCTTTGATTCTGCAGTGAGGAAAATGGACGGAACATGGAACCTGATGATCTCACCGTCATTCTTCACACCTATTGGCAAGAGAGAAGACAATGTCTATGAAGGTGCCTGGCTGGCCAAAGGCAGAAGCAGAACTGTGAAGAGAAAGGGGTGGCAGAGCCTGCTCCGCAGAGGATGAACCCCAGAAAGCAGTCACTTGGATGTGCCTCACCAGACTCAGGATCTAACATACCTGCAGATGTCCGGGAACCAGTGTCGCCGAAGACTACACATGTCCAGGGAACTGGTTGGTCACATCTGCCTTCTTCAGCAGGATTTGGCACCACTCTGGGGACATCCACTACCAGTGTCACTGAAGGTTACAGCGACACTCAATTTTACACCAGTGACCCTTCCAGGGCTCCACAGATGACCTCTACAGGATTTCATAAGCTTCCGCACACAAATGCACCCCACTATCTTCGCAAGGGCACACAACTTTGTCCATTTCGATCTGGATCGAGCAAGTCAGGATGCAAGAGCGATTGGTTTTGCACAAAATCTCAGTTATCCAAAGGTGAGGGTGCCATCGACTACACTCATGTGACACTCAAGATTTCTGGGGCATCAAGCAGTGAATGCTTGAACCGCAAGGATCTACTCGCCGATGTTCAGCTGATCTGTGACCACACAAATCAGATATGCAGGTATGTTCTCGAGTCCCAGGAAGTGTGCATGATTCCTATATTTTGAGCCACTCTCAGATCCTTGACATGTTTCAGGGTCCAATAGGATGCAGGGTTAGCTACTCGAGGATAAGGGCGATCCTGTTGCCTGATGAAGCCTGAGCAAAGGCCAGAGTGAAGCTGAATCAAAATACAATAAGGTTCATGCTGCAACTCGCCCTTCGTGGCACAGATTATGGGGATGTTGAACATGAGGTTCCAGTGCCTGGACCAGTCTGGGGGAGCCCTGCAGTATAGCCCACAGAGTGTGCCATGCAGTATTGTCACCTGCTGTGCCCTGCACAATCTCAGACTGCAACATGGGGGAGGTAGGAACTGTCTGAGGAGGAGATGGAACAGCAGCACGTTTCTGCCATGGACTTTGAAGGGTCTGAGGCCGAGGAGGTCACTGCCACTAGATTTGTGGAGGGTGAGGGGATGATGAGGATATCTCGTGAGGACCTCCCATTATCTTCACACTGTTTCCGTGAGCATTGCTTTCCAGTCTGACTGAGGGGCCAACTTCACTTCAAAAGGTGCAGAGAGCACAATAACTGGAATGAGTGATGCTAGCCCTGTACGTTGTGGGAGACATCTAATTCCCCACGGGATACAGGCATGGCTGATGTGTTCAGTCACTCTGAAGGGATACCGCCAATGTGCTGGGAACCTTGCACAAAGCACATAAGAGGAAGCCCTGGACTGAGCCCTGACTGTGCAGGAATCAAGTTTTCAGGTCGGAATTACTGGATCACAACTCATCAGACCAAAGAGTCACAGAAAGGGTGCAATCAGTGGGAATTTATTTGCAACGGTGAATGTTAAGTACGTGTTTAACACCCGTGGCCATACTGTGCAACTAGAGCTTCTTAACCTTTCTAGCCCTGCAGCTACATCTTGGTGCATCCCCAACATCCCTATGTCTGGAGGTGGAGGCAGCCTGCTCTCTGCCACGCCCTGTTGTCTGTGATGACCTTGGCGAGCATCCTCCGACGGATCAACATCTGGGGAGTCCCACCTTTCAGAGTCCTGCTGTGTGGCAGTGTGATCCTCCTTCTTTTGTGGAGCTGAAGCAGTCAGAGGAAGAGGGGAATTGGATGGACGGGACACTCCCAGAGTTACCTGGTTTGATGGCCCCGGGATGTGCGCTAGCTGATCCTCCTCCTTATGGGTACTCAAAGGCCCCTTACGTCTCGCTTGATATAGAGGAGCAGCTGGAGTGACCTCAGGAAGCTCTGCCATCCTCTAGTATTGGCACTGATGAATCCTAGCAAGCGCCTGCACCATGGAATGGATGTCTTGCAGCAGTACAGCACCGAGGTCTTGCACCAAGCTCTCCAAGGCGGCTGCCACTATAGCGATGTTGACCTTATTGCATTGCAGTGTCAATACAATCGCATCAGACATAAGGTGGACAGACTCCTCCATGCAGTCTTTCAATCTGATGCGTGTATCAGACGTCCCTTCCCGACTTTCCCAGTTTGCCTTTGGAGCTTCAGCAACTGATTCCAGAGGCTCATCAGCTGATGGTAACTCAGCAGATTCCTGGCCTTCAGCATTCCGCCAAGTGCACCCTGGGGACGGCACTGTGGCTTCACAGTGCCAAGGTCCTGGGTTCTATTCCTGGCTTGGGTCACTGTCTATAAAGAGTCTGCACGTTCTCCCTGTGTCTGCGTTGGTTTCCCTTCGGGTGCTCCGGTTTCCTCCCATAAGTCCCGAAAGACGTGTTGTTAGGTAGTTTGGGCATTCTGAATTCTCCCTCTGTGTACCTGAACTGGCGCCAGATTATAGCGACCAGGGGCTTTTCACAGTAACTTCATTGCAGTGTTAATGTAAGCCTACTTGTGACAATAACGATTATTATTATGTCCCTGCCATGGATCTGAAAGTGTGCAGTGCTCACCAGATTGTGACCCTAAGGCTGGAACTAGGTTCCACTGAGATGTGTCTCTGCCTGCACTGGTGGAGTATGTGGGTGAGCGCCATGACGGTTCTTCTATTTCAGGTTCTGTAAATCCCTCCTCTATGCTGCTTTGGGGGCTGGAGTAGAGGACCTGGCTGGTGGACTCCTTTGGCTACATCCAAGATGTGCCTGCGAAAGAAAGGAGTTCATCAGTGCATGGCAAAGGTATTTGCATGGCAGCTTTGACAAAGGGTCATTTGAACTCAAAACGTTAGCTCTTTTCTCTCCCTACAGATGGTGCCAGAACTGCTGAGATTTTCCAGCATTTCTCTTTGGTTTCAGATTCCAGCATCCACAGTAATTTGCTTTTACCCAGTGCATGGCCGGCGCCTGAAAAACAGGAAACATGACTGACAGCATTGTAGCTTGATGGATGTTGCTGCGCTGGATCCTCACTTGGTTTATTGCCTTCAACTCATCATCGGCACAGCAGTTGTCGACGTTCTCCCCAGTCACCTGGGTGGCTCTGTCCTTGAAGTCCATGAGTATCTTCAGCTCTGGCATCCCTCCGCCAGTCTGTGGTCTGACCCTCTTGTTGTGGGTCAATATTTCCTACACGGAGACAGATAGAGTGTTTAAGCAGGATGTGTGCCAGGACAGATAAGGATGCCTGGCATGTGTGGATGGTGAGTGGGACAAGCAAAATGATGAGGACAGGGGAGTTGAAAATGTGTGTGGGAAAGCAAGTGGAGGTATCCATTGAGGCTGGCAGTGAGTGAGATCCCTGTGGATGTATGATAGGTGTGTGACTGTGAGAATGATGAGTGACTTACCTTGGCAGAATGGAAATCATTCATCCTCTCCCCGCACTGGATGGCTGTCCTCTTCTGCAGGGTACTGGGTCTGACCACTGCTGCTACCGCCTCTCATGCTGGCTTTGTCACCTTGCTGCGAGGTTTCCATACTGAGCGTGGGCAGATGGTATAGCGGCAGGCCTCAATAGCATCAAGGAGTCTCTCTCGGGAGGCGGAGAACTTCAGGGCAGATTCCTGGCAGAGGTCACTTCCCAGTGACCTGCAAAGGCTGGCAGCTGTGTGCTGGGGGAGACTTTAAATATGATGCTCTGATGATTGCAGTGCTGAGGTGATAGTGAGGCGGGTGAATTAGAGACCTCCCAGCCAGCAATATTGTGTGGAACCTGTGGATAAAACATTTTGGCACGAGGTGCTGCACTGTATGGCAAGTGAAGCCACCATTGCAGCTGGTGGGCTCAAAGCCACTTTTCACACTAGCCATCTGCCTTTGCTGATTTCTGAGAAAATCTTGCCCATTGAAAAATCTAATCTGTTATCTGAATGGATCTCACCCCCCACAACCCAAAGATGTGGAGGATAGGTGGATTAGCCACGCTAAATTGCCACTTAATTGAAAAACTTTTTTAAAAATGAAAAAGCGAATAGCATCCTTTCCACTATTCCAAAGTGTTCACAGATCATTGTTATTCCACTTGCATAGAATGAACCCAGCCTGTCAAATATGAATCATAAAATGGCATGGTGTAATGAACAAGTTAAACTTTTAACCACATTATTCAAATTGTCAATAATGAAAAGTACAGAATACAGACGACACTGATAGAGCAATTAAAGAGAAGACCAGTGTTTGTGCTCAACCATTTCAAATCGAATGTGAAACAATTTTGAAGTAGAAAAAAGTTCATCCCTCACTGTAATAAGAAAACAGCAGCTCTGTCCACAAGCAAATAAGCAATTTCACTGAGACCTATGCCTTGCCATCTAAAGTGCTTTAAACTTATACTTCAAAATAAGTTACAAAATAAAAGTGATTATAAAATCTGTATTTAAAACACAGGGCCAATTTAAGCAGATTAAAGCACTGTGTCATCCAAACAATTAATTTACAGGGCACTTCACTTAGCAATGTGATATAATCAGAATTTATTAGAGGAATGCCAGAGGGAAAATAATTTCTGCCACTACACCACCATGACCCAATAACAATTTTATTTGTCATAGAGCCATTGCATTTTGAACAACACCCAAAACACACATTAAATTTATAAGAGAAAAGTGTACAAAGCTGTATTCATTTTTTGTTATTTAATAAGCTGTTTGTGACCTTTTCATTAATTGAGTGTCAACTGAAATGTATTGGACCATTACATTTTTTAGATTAACCATTCTATTGTACCATATATGATTTTAGCCTTCAACAAGAGATTCCAACAATACCATCAACCTAATTCACTCATTCCATTAAAAAAGAAAATGCTTTATTGATTTGTTGTAAAAGAGGGATTATATTTTCAATTAGATATGCAAATAAATTCAACATTTTTGCTTATAAAGAGCATAGGCCCAATCCTACAAATTTCCAATTAGGATCTTCCTTGCATACATGCAGTGCCTCAAATTTTCTAGCACACCACATGATATACAACACAAGCCTGAATAACTGCTCCCACATTTATTCAGATTATTCTGACATTAAAATATAGTTGCAAGCATCTTTTGCCTCCATTCATTACATACCAAATGTGTGAAAAATTGAGAAACAGTTCTGGCTAAATGAGGACCACTTGAACAACGATGAATAAAAGTAGCTTCCAAGTTAACTCCTGAATTAATAAAATGGCTCAACGTTGGATAAACCCGGCTGTTCGCATTATGCTATCATGGAGTGAGAAGGATAAACCCGGCTGTTCGCATTATGCTATCATGGAGTGAGAAGATGCAATCTCACACTCAAGATCCAAGGGTTGGTGCCCAGCATTTCATACTGAGAGAAAGTCAGGATGACAGTCACCTCAGGGGAATGTCATACACCTTCTTGCAGCCAGGTTTAGAATAGCATCGGCAAGAGGCTGGCTATAATTAATATGCCATAGTATGTTTCTCTGTGACGTAGCTAGAAATTAGAGAGAGAAAAGAAACTGGTGTTGCTTTACAGGAAACATTATATATATATTATATTTATGGTATTAAATAAATTGTCCAGAAATTGTTGAAAGGCAGCTGTGTGTAAGAATTAGTCACATCACCTTGTTCATCTGTTTACTATTGATTGTACTTCACACAATAAATCAGCTAAAAAAAAGACAATAATATTCCACAATACGACAGGTTAACCTGGTTTGTGCAGAAGTTTTTACTTTATTAACAATTTTTAAAAGTCAAACATTTGTTTGGAATATGTCTCCCAAGGCTAAAATATTAATGTGCTAATCACAACTTGCAATTATATAGTTCCATTAAGGTAGAAAAACATTGAAAGGCACTTTACAGAGGTTTAATCAAAGAGGAATTGATACAGAAAGAGATATTGAGATGGGTGACCAAAAGCTTCAACATAGTAGGTTTTAAGGAGGGGGCGTTAAAAGGCGACAGAGTAAATTAGGGTGGGTATACTGCCTAAACTGCTAAAGGCATGCTCACCAATGGTGTGGCGAAGAGAGTGGGGGATGCACAAAGGCCAAAAGAAAGAAGCATTCCGGGGAGGTTCTAGAGATGGAGGAGGTTATGGGGTTGTAGGTGTCAGGGGTCAAGGCAATGAATGGATTTAAACACGAGGATATGAACTTTACATTGGAGGCATTAGAGGACAGAGACTCTATGTAGGTCAGCAAGGACAGTATTGACACACAAGCAAGATTTTGTATGGGATACGAGTGCAAAGGTGAGCTTTGAATAAGCTGAAGTTTCCAGAGCATTCAGATTGGAGATCAGCCAAGGAAGCACTGAAACAGTCAAGCCTAGAAGTGGCAGAAGCATGGTCGAGGGTTTCAGCAACAGATATGCTGAAGTGGGAGATGGTTGACTAAGCACTGTGGGTTTATCTGCATCGGTTCAAAAAAGCGACTCAGCAATGCTTTCTCAAGGTCAATTAGGGAGGGCAATAAATGTGAGTCGTGCCAGTGATGCTCACATTCCATGAAATAAAAATGGCCTCATTATGTTCTATTCCTCAGAAATAAACTTCAATACTTTATCTGCAATAATAATGATCTTTTTAGTAATTAATGTATCAGTATTCCCATATCTCAATGTTATTTTACCCTATGCACTTCTTTGTCTTCTATGAAATAAGTAGCCTTTTTATCCCTCCAAATCTTAAATGAACCATCTCACAATTCATTATATTGAATTTTATTTGTCATTTCTCCATCCACTCTGCAAGCTTCTTTATGTTCTCTTATATTTGAGTGCAGTCTTCGTATTATTAGCTACGCATCCAATTTGGCATTATCTGCAAATTCCAGTACTGTACCTTTAGTTTCTGAAACATATAATTTATTTATAGGATAAACACTAGTGATCCCAGCAAAGATCGCAATTCAACCTTTTAGCACTCAAAGGAACTTCCCATAACTTCTATCTTTTTATAGCTGTTTCTCAATTCATGTAATCCCTGCAGTGCAGAAGGAGGCTATTCGGCCCATCAATTCTGAAAGAACGCCCTGCCTAGGCCCATTCCCCCACCCTATCCAGTCACCCCATCTAAACTGCACATCTTTCGATTGTGGGAGGAAACCAGAACACCCAGAGGAAACCCACGCAGACATGGGGAGAACGTGCAAACTACAGGCAGACAGTCACCCAAGGCGGGAATTGAACACGGATCCCTGGTGCTGTGAGGTAGCAGTACTAACCAGTGTACCATCATGTCTCCCATTCTATCTTGTCCTCACTCCACACATCTTGACCGTTGTCATGAGTCAAAGCCTTCTGAAAATTCATATATAGTACATTAATTGCACTGCCCGAAAGGAAAACATGCAGTAAATAAATACTCAGCAATCTGTCTGCATCGGTTTTCTATCTCCAGACCTGCTAAGCACTTCCAGCACTTTGTTTTTAATTTCAGGTTTCAAGCATTCACAGTGTTCTGCTTTTCCATTCCATTACCATTTCTACTGTTATTTCTTCAAAGAATTCAGCAACTTTGGTTAAATGTGATCATTTAGGAAGCCAGGCTGACCATTTTATTTCACTTTCCATCCCTGATGTTTTGTTACCTGATTTTTTTTGGCAAAGATTCCAGCATGTTCTTCACTATTGACATTAGGCTAAATTAGTTCCTTGCATTAGTTATATTCCTTGATGAAGAAAGGGATTACATTTGCTGTTGCCAGCCCCAATGACTCAGTTCCATTCTGTCCCCCTCCATTATTCCTCACAGTACAAGCTGCAACCACTCCATACTCACCTACTTTCTCTCACTCCTAATAAGTGATCCTTAGTTTGAGCTCAAGCTCAGATTATGAAACACGCGTCCCCAAATCTGACTTACTCGCCACCGCAAAATAAATATCTCCAGAGTGCTAAATGAGAATGAGTGATGCAGAATCTCTTAACAGACTATCAAATGTTGTCCCAAACTTCACTAACTGTAAAATATGCTGCAACAATAAATGCCATGAAGACAGTATTATTAATATAGTATAATTATAGAACTCACATAGTAACAAAGAACTTTAAAAATTCTGACAACGGTTATGGTCCGAAAAAATAATCTACCGTTAATTTGTCATATTTGTTCAAAAGGAACATAATAAATTGAGATGTTCTAATGCAATTCATAATTCAGCAACGTCTGTCTAAAAAAAACATAAAAAATAACACGGACACCCTATATTGGTGAATAAAAAACTGTGCAGGTGCGATTCTCAAAACACTTTGAAGATTAACAGTATTACAAAAGTGCATGTCTATGGTTTTTATCCTAGTCCTAAATGTACAACATAAAAGGTGAGACCAGAGAGCGGACATCAAGCACAAGTGAGAAAGGTGAGGAAAGTGTGTTCAGGATAGACAGCATAGTCAAACAGGCTTCTGAAAGTTAAACGGTGAATGGCAGAGGTATTAAGGGGCTCCCAGAAAGGGGTGCCCAGTGGCAAAACAGAGAATGAGGAATTGAAAGGGTCAAAGGTAAATGAGATGCGTATAGTTGCAGCAGTTGCAAGGCAGGATGAGGTAATATCATGAGAAGATTTAAGGCAAGAATGAGAAACCAAATAAATTCATTGGGTTACAAGAGTCTATGGATCTTAACAAGGGCAAGAACAAATGGGGACTAGATTTCTATTTTGCAAGAGGGGACAGCAGCATTAGCATTCTTAATGGGTCTATGAGTTTGTGGAAAGTTTTTTTTAATTTATTCTTTCACAGGATGTGAGCATCGATGGCTGGATGATCATTTGTTGCCCTTCCCCATTGCCTCTTGAGAAGGTGGTGCTGAGCCACTTTCTTGAACTGCTGAAGTTCATGAACAGGGCATATTCCTGCACTTTTTTTACATTGCCTGGTAGACGCCAGTGTTGTCACAGGCTAGCGACACAGCTAGTTCAAGAGCACAAGTCTTCAGTACGATTGCTGGAATATTAATAGGGCCCAGAGTCTTTGCAGCATCAAATGTCTTCAGTAATTTCTTGATATCACATGGAGTGAGTCAGATTGGTTGAAGACTGGCTTCTGTAATGCTGGGGCCAGGGAAGGAGATCGAGATGGACCATTCACTTGACACTTCTGGCTGAAGTTGTTTGCAAACGCTTCAGCCTTTTTCTTTTCCATAAATGGGGGTATTTTTGGTTATTGTTAGTCAGTTGTTTAATTAGCCACCACCATTCACGTCCAGATACAGCAGAACTGCAGAGCATAGGTCTGATCTATTGGTTATTGGATCATTTGTCTATCTATCAAGTGGTACTTCCAATGTCGGGCATGCATACAAGCACTGTGTTGTGGCTTCACCAGGTTGGTACCTCATTTTTGGCTATGCCTGGTGCTGCTCCTGGTATGCCCCCTGCATTCTTCTTTGAATCATGGAGGCTAGTAAAGGTGTTAAATAAATTTAACTCCAAACATAGAAAGCGTGAATTAATTCGTATTGCAGCAGAAATCTAGAGACACACTATATTCTGCAGACAAAGGACAGCATTAATCATGAATTAGAAACAATATCAACGAAGCAAGCAGGTCTCAAAGTCCACCTGTACAGCAAAATGTATAACTGTGGGATTTAGCTTCAGACGGCAGTCTGGAGTCAACAAAAGGGACCCATATGCATTTGTGGGAGCTGAGGATAATGGCTTTGATTTTGTCCATAGTAAATGAAGATGCTTCAAATAACTCCAGCTATGTCAGGCAGGGAACTGTTGAGTGCAGCAATAATCTTCGAGTCAAATTAATGTAATTTAGTTCCTTTCCAAAGTAAAATTGAACTGCTGCATTTCTGAGTAACATTCAGCAATAAGTAGTGTCTTACTTTCTTTAAATTATTTATTGAAAACTGTTCAAATATTATTTACCCAGAGTACATTTGTGTCTCTTTTCTACCCTCAGTGTGACTTCCAACTGGTGTTCAACATGGACGGGTACTGATTCATCAACTGAGGAAGGGTTGTAAGTGGTAAACAGCAGATTTCCTTGGGAACAATTGATCCAATGCCATCAGATATGTTGGGATCCCTCAGTCAATTTGAGGACTTCCAGGGCCACTCTATCCTAACTGTATTACACTGTGCCAACACCTCTGATGGTCCTGCCGTTCTATTGGGCAGGATATATGTAAGATGATGATTGAGCAGTTGGGATGTTGGCTAAAAGATAAGAACTTGTGATAATGTCAATGTCAGGCTGCTGTCTAACCAGTCTGTGAGATAGCTTTCCCAATTCCAGCATAAGTCCCCAGATGTTAGATTGGAGGATTTTGCAAGGTTGACTAGCCCGGCTGTGCCTTTAACAAGTCCACATCTACGTCACTGCCAGATGGTCCATTCAGTTTCATTCTTATTATGGTTTCTTGTTTCTGTTTGGTGCAATTAAATGGCTTCTACGTCCACATTTTTGACACTCTACTTTCTGATAACCAAAAATTCAACTTCAGTGAAAATTACAAACCGCTAATTATTAATATTTTAGAATAAATGACAAAGGATCTCTTTGCCAGATAAACACTCTAAATATCATTACAGAAAAGCATGTTACTGGCAAATGAAAATCTGATTTACATGAAGAATCGCTGAAGCGTTATGATCCTCAAAAAAAAAGCCTGGACCGAGAACCAGCACAACTGTCAAAATATTTTCACATCAGTAACATGCAAAACATAGCTAATACAAGGTCAATTCTGGAGTTAAAAGTTAAATATAAAATATCCCGTTGTCACCACTTCTTTGTAAAAATAAACTGCTGGCATTAAAATATTCAGGCAAAGAGCAGAGATTGAGACATAATGGCCGAGGTGTGCAATGGGCCACGACAATGCTACCATTTAACAGACCTTAGATTTTATTTTCCACTATGAAAATGTGATCGTATTTCCAATTATTTTTTCATTTATTAATAGGAAACAGTAGAGAGGGCAGTAACAAAGGAGAGCAGCCTTTAGAAATCACAGCTCTCTGATTAAGTCCCATACCTACATAAACACACTGTTGTGGACAGGAGAGTTTAATTTAAAACAGCCCAGATTTCTCCCCTCACCACCCAACCACAAACAGAAAGGTGTTTTGATTTTTCATTTCTTCCTTAGAAGTGGTGGTGTATTTTCCCCAACCTTGTAGTTTTAGAGTGATCCAATTATCTATTAATAACCCCACAGCAAACTCAAGATAGGGTCAAATCAGAGGGTTAGTTTATTTTAAACACAATAAAAATGGGGAGGGGTGTCGCTACGGAGCCCCAATCACACAATAAAATAGGGATAAGCGAAAGAAAGAGATGCTGGGCAACGGCGACAAAAAAAAAAAAGAGTCCAGCATCCTACTTCCAACCGTGTATTCCTTCAGAGAGGTTAGCATGTTGAAGCTGTCCACTTTTCCAGCAGCGATGACTTCCATGATATGAGAAGCACACAAAGAGCTACAGTTATGCTGCTGTTTTGTTGATGGAAGATCAACGGCAATATCACAGGTTCTAGCAGCTTTTTATTTATTGGGTGGGGAGGCTCTTGTGACATAACCTCCACTTCTTCCCCTTGGTTTGGATGAAGGATGTATATTCCTGGTCTGGATTTTGGAGATGGTTAAACATTAACCAAGGTTTCAAAGTCCCATAATGGATGGGACCCAGTCTCACATGGATAAGTGAATTAAGAACCCACTTAGCCATGCTGACACTGGATCAATCAGCCACCCAGCATCTATCGGCCTCGCCAAAGAAACCCCAGCCAAGCACTGTTCAGAACTGGTCCCCACCAACGGGGACCAGGCGGAATGGTACCTGGGGGAGTCTCCCAGGTGATCGGAGGCCTCCAGAGTGGTCAGCCTCCAGGCAGGGTAATACCCTGGCACTGCTGGTGCCACCTGGGCATCTTGCCACTGCCAACCTGTCACCGTGACTGTGCCAGGTGGACACCTTGGCAGTGCCACCCAGGTGCCAGTCTGGCACTGCCAAGGTGTCCCAAGTGGCACTGCCAGGCTGGCAAGATCAATGTCAGGCTCCAGGCTGGCAGTGCTAAGTTGCCAAGCTGATATTGAGCCCATGCCAGGGATCAGGCCCGTGAGTGCTCTGCCAGTATGTGATGGAGGAGCTCGAGGACTCCCCAACAGGTGGGTTGGGGCGTTGAGAGGATCCAGGGGTTGAGAGATCGAGGCGCTATGTAAAAATGGCATCCTGATCTCCTGCGACAGGAAATGTCGCAAAGTGCAGCCTCAGAGAGCGTTCTCCACCGGGGCACAAAGACAAGGCAAAGTGCTGTTAGATAGCAGGGTCGTTCCCGGCGCTACCATCGTCGGGAATGGCCCCACTAGTCCCACCCAGAATGCGCTTTGTTTTATTTTGGTTAGATTGCATCCTTTAAGTCTATCACATGGGCTTTGTATGTCATTTGTGATGCAATAGATATTAGGGATGGCCAGCATTCAAAAATATAATAATCTGCATTAATCTTGTGATTAAAAGTTGCAATTTAACTTTTTCCAGTTACTCCTTCATTTACTAATACTGTAGTTAGAAATAATACCGCATGAATTAAAAAAAATTCTGTTCCAACTTTTTATATGTATAAAACAAACTTGAAAAAGATGGTTGCAGTAATTATATCCATTAAATGTGTAATTAAAATCATGATTAACAAATTACAATTTTTAATCACGAGATTAATGCTGATTAATTTTTTTTCAAATCACTTGACAGCCCTAATATTCATTACATCACAAATGGCATTTGTCAAGACCCATGTGATATATATATATTGGTATTATTATATTGATGCCAGCACTTGGCGAGTTATGACCTCCAAAGACTTCTCTCCCTTATTATTGTCCTTTCTACCATTGATTCGGTTGCCTGTCCAACTGGAAAAGGTCCAAGCATCCATAACTCCAATAGGATCCATAAATAGTCAGATCCTGACCCTTGGAGCATAGAGTTTGCCTCTCTTACGTTACAATGTGGCACACAGGTCAGAAATACATGATGAACAAAGAAGTTAAATGCGAGTAGGCCTGACTGCTCAACACGTCTGTACAAAGTTTGCTTCCATATATAAATATGCATACTTATATAAATATTCTAGAGGTGCTTGGGCAAGGTACACAAGGATGGAATCTCTACAGTGCCTGTTCCACACCAATGTTCTTCAACCATGAGTTAAAGAGGGTCAGCAGATCAGTGAACCATGATTTGCATCACAAACAAGTACATCGTTTGATGGGCTCACATACAATTTACTGCATGCATGCTACAATTTAGTGCATGCATGCTGTAAAGCAATCGTTTGATGGGAAGCTGGCATATTATTTTCTTCTTTCGTACAGGAGAAGACACCAAATTATACCATTTTCATCACAGTCCAATTTAGACCGGCTAACTCAGTAGAAGACAGAAATTAGACCAATAACTTCCTGCCCTGACCATGCTAACCTGGACAGTGATTTACCACACTATGCGACAAAGAGGGTTTGCAAAGATTTTCTAACATGCAGTTTTTGTTATTTTTCAAGCTTTAAGGCACATCTTTAAAAATATTAAGTTTGACTATTTGATGAATGGTGTACAGTTTGGGTTTAATAGGCTATTTTCCCACAAGATTGAATGCTGAAGAGTAACCAGGAGTAATGGGATTCACAGTAACCTTTGTAACTGTTACAAATAGTCCTAACAAAATGTAGCGCTATACATACTTCAGTCATACTAATTGTACAAATGCTTTCCTGTTCTAAGCAAGTAAAACAGGCATTAGTAATGATATTCAACAGTCACATTTATCATTACACAATCTCTCATGATCTCACATTCATTTGTACGTTCTCGACAATAATGCTTGCACTTGTATAGCTCCTGAAACATAGAAAAACTTCTCAAAATGTTCCAGAGATGCAAAATCAGTCCGAAACTGAGTCTGAACACAAGATGGGTGATTGAAAGTTCTTGTCAAACTAGATTTTAAGAGGAGCCTTAAAAGAGCAGAGGGAGGTGGAGAGAGATTAGGAAGGAAAATCTAGAGCTGAGGGCCTAGACAGCTGAAAGCACAATCAAAAGATCCAAGCTGGCCATGCCCTATTTTATCAATTAACCAACCTAACCTAACAGCAGCTCAAAGACACACAAGGGTTTTGCACCTTGTCAAAAACACACAACAGGAGTTGTACTGCTAGTGACATAAAATTAACCAAGGTTATACCTCCTGTTTCTCAGTGTATTCACTGCAAAATTGAAACAATTGAGATTCCCAACAGTAGCTTTCTGATGAATTGTATTTTCTTGCAACAAATTTGCAAAATTCCTGTATAAAATGCCAGTCGATTTCGCAAGTAAATCTGCAACAGCAGCACATCATCCACCAGCTCATATGCCTCTAACTCTGTCCCATCCAACCTTACTTTAGGGCCTACTTTACATGTAGTGTATGATTCTAAATACTATTTCCAAAAAGTACTTTAAAATTCTAAAATAAAAAGATCAAGGTATGTATAAAAACATACACTCTAACAAAGACTTTTCTGTTGCCTTGTAAATCAGAGAAAAATGTATTGGATTGACCTAAACAGAGAATAAAGGTGATACCCTGTTTTTTTTTATACCCTGACACTGGCACACTACTTCAGTGTAATTGGGATAAAATCACCAACGGGAGTTAGTGCTTCAAATATAGCTCTAAGCAGGAAGAGCATGTTAGGTCAGAATTTCCTGTGGCAGCATACTTATGCTTTGGATGTAACTTTTCTTGGCAGGTTTAATGTGCAATTAGTGGACAAATACATCAAATTCCTGAATGAAAGTTGGGGAAAGTTGGGGGAGCACTTAGACAGCAACCTTTGGATATTTGCATTTAAGCGCACATATGCTCCTCGCCTCCAGTTGCTGTACTATTTACATATGCAGAGACTGTTGTCACTCTTACCAATATTCTGTCCCCAAATTGTAATTTACCACCTGTGTTCATCAGTCAAGATAATTTTCTGCATCTAATACTGGAATAACGTGGCTAAATAAATTTTGCATTTAGCTCTTAATTTTGTACATAATTTATTGCAGAAATCAGATTTAACATATTGGCATCAGACTTGACAATATTTTATATTTACTAGCTAGTTAACTTTATAACCAATAGAAATAAAACTATGAATTCCAATGACCTTGGGATCAGGCATAAGGAAAGTCTATTAGTTCAGAACTCCACCTGTCCAAGTCCTGATTTAAGTATCCTCAAAAGGGTCTCAGGTTTTTAAGGATGAATAGCATTCAGGGTGAGTGGGTGATTGATGGTCAAGTTGCTCTGGATCAACTACAGGGGAATGCTGGGCATCTCACTGTGTGGATGCCAGGCCCTTGGATGATGACCTTCAGCTTCTCTTGTTCAGCTTCGCTCCTGCCTGTCCACTTTAGTAGCCTGTGGATTCAGCTGTTCAAACCCAGGGTCAGTAGTGAGGATGATTGGCAGGGGATTGGGGTGTCTGGCCTATTTAGGGGACTTCGGTTCGGTGTCCAGCTCAGGTGCAAGCACACCCAAGGGTGTTCCAACTTCTGTTTCTAGGTACTCTTGATTGGCACGGCAACAGGCAGGCATTTAGCTCCTGAACTTGGACCAGCCTTTCTGAGCCCAGATGATAGGAAGATAGTCTTCTGGAAGGACTTTCTCCTGCATCCATCCTGGGCAGGGCTCCAGTGCTGTAGCCTGGTGGGTTGTTATGGATCATTTAACATACGGTGAGTATCTGGTCAGCTTGCTATTCTGCATTAAAGTGGTTGAGCATGAAATCCAACCTGTTTGGGGTCACTCTGCTGGCCAGTTGCATGGTGCACTCTCTATCTTTTGGGACATTACAGCCCTCAGCTAGATGGTCAACTTTTAATGTACTTCCTGATGGCTTTTCAACTAAATGAGGCACTTGCTGGGCATTTTGGGAATTTTTCTGGTCTCCATTTAAATTTGCGATGAAGCTTCTGCCCAGGCCAATTAATAGCTTTCTAACTGGGAGCTTCTTGCTCCTAACTTGTTCCATGTGCCTGGAACACTTCTGTACTCAATTGGAGGTGCGGCTCCAGCCACAGTCCCTCGTGGATTTTCAACTGGGTGAGGCATCTTACTCCCTATTTGCATGCTGGATTGAGGACTCCCTTTGGCCCCCAATGATGTTGGAACAAACGCTTTTGCTAGCTATACTTCCGGCAACACCTTAACCTTTTTCCTTTCCTTGTTTAAAAGCTTGTTTTCCTTCAGGCTCTTCAATTACATGGGACAGCTCCCTCACTATCTCTTTCCCTGCTCTGGGAAGTCTCCGGTCCCTATTTAGTTCTGAGATACTCTGGGAAACTATTTTATATTCTGGACCTCTAACTTTACTGGCCTGGCTTCATTCCATCAGCCCTCGCTCAACGTTTACAGGTACTGCTTCACCATTTTGGATTTCTTTTCTTTTGCTGGCTAATACCTTACTGCCAGCCAAATTGCTCCCGAGGAGGAGAGTTTTTCCTGCTAATGATAGTTTAGAGACAATTCCTACTTGTGAAAAAAGGTCACTCTTTAGGTGGGTGGCAAACACAGATCCTCTTCCGACTGCACTGATCAGTGCTTTTAAGGATTAAATGGCCTTTATCCTGGAACACTGCAATGGACTTGCTCACATTTTGGGACGGGCACAGAGACACTGGCCAGGATTCTCCGCTACCCAGCGGGGTGGGCCGTACCGGCGCCAAGGAGTGGCGTGAACCCCTCTGGCGTTGGGCCGCCCAGAAGGCGAGGAATCCTCCGCACCTTCAGGGGCTAGGGCAGTGGCGGCAGGGTTGGCCCCGTGCCAGCTGGCGCCAAAGGACTTGGCGCCATGCCAACCGGCAATGAAGGGCCTCCGCCAGCCGGAGCGAGTTGGCGCATGCACGGGAGCCCAGTATGTACTGGCGTCATCTCAGCACATGTGCAGGGGGGTTCTTCTCTGCGCCGGCCATGGCTGACTGTTACACCGGCCGGCGCGGAGGGATAGAGTGCCCCCCCGAAAACGGACAGCCACTCGGCGCATCGCGGGGCAGAGAATCGCTGGAGGGCCACTGCCAACGGCCCCCACCGGTGCAATTCCCGCCCCCACCAAGAAACCGGCAGCCGGTGTCGGGGCGGGATTCACGCCGCCCCCCCCCCCCCCCCCCCCCAGCGATTCTCCGGGCCGGCGGGGGTCTGAGAATCCCGCCCACTGTTCCTGACAAGGCAAAATTCAGGAATATCCCAGGGAATTTGTGCTGCTTGGAGACATCCAGTGCCATGCCCTCCAAATGGTAGGTTTTTGTAGCGAGAGTCTCTGCCTGCTCTGCTTCACTACCCTTGGCGGATTCTTCAAGGGGCTACTCCTATGGAGCCCTCTTAGACCTACAGGTTCCCTTTCAATCTCTGTGTCTCAGATCTGGAATGGCCTATTTTATTGCAATGAAAACACATCAGCTCCAGGAGGTTCTCCTTTTGGGCTGCAAGAGGCCTTCTTGTATCCTCCTTTGCATTTTGTTTTCTGGTTGTGGGGAAACCCTCTCCTATCTTTTACACCTCCCTTTTCAAATGCTCAAGTGAATCGTTTGGACAGGGTCTACCCGAGTTGCTAGGTGTTTTGATAAGTTCATAGTTGGTTGATAGATGGTTGTATTCCTGGCTGTGAAAATTCACTGCTCCTCCAGGTTTATTTGCAGTTTGGAGGCAAGCAATTTTTGAATTTCTCCAAAAATATCAACTCACAAAACCATTCATAGGTGCAAAGGATCTCATCCATGGGTCAAACCCGATTTGGTTCTGCCATTCAATCGCAATGTCGGCTGGGTTCACATTCTGGAATTGCTCGCACCATGCCTCCAGGACTAACTGTAGCCTCCAGTGCATTCATACAATGAAAGAGGAATAGAGGAATGAAACGTTACAGGACAACGGCCACAGAGCAAAGACTTATTGTTTCACATGAGTTTGGAGTCACTCAGAGAGATTCTTTCAGAGATTGGCTGGCTGAAGACTGATGTTGAGTAATTCACTTTTGTAGTAGAGATGACTTCCACAATGGAATAAGCAGGTAGTGATGAATTGTAGTCTTGTAGGTAATGGTACAAAAGGACCAGGCTTAATGGGGGCCTGGCATTCACCTTGACCAAGCCCTTGTCCCGAGTTGCTGCTGCTAGGCGGAAGATGGCAGACTGACTGGTAGTATAGTACTAGATCCTCCAGCTAAGGAGTCAAATCATATGACTTCCACTTGTCCACTTTGGCTTCAACAATGGATGTATATTTCTTTTCTGGATATTTGAGATTTTTAATGTTTCAACCATTAAGGATTTAAAATAAATTTCAGGGGTCCTTTGTCCCAGTAGACGAGTATTCTCTGTTGGTCAATTGAGCCTCACAGGGTCATTAACGTAGCTTCTGTGATATCGAGGTGTCGGATTATCTAACTGGCAGGAAGTTTACTTTGTTTAAAAGTCACAGCCAGTCATTTTAATGTCTTTGTCTGTTTTTTCAGCTTTTAATTAGCCACAATGATAGATATATATTTCATTAAAATATAGTGTGAGGTCTTGGGTCTGTTTGAATAGACTAGATGCCTGACACAGTATTTCCAATGTAAATGAATGGGAAAGCTACATAGCATCAAAGGCTCAGAACCAACATCTAAAAGGTACTGTCATGGTGATAGCTGATTGTTTTTGCGGATTTGAGCATTAGATACTGTACAGTACTTGGACAAGTTGCTATAAGATACACCGTGCTACATATGGGGGTCATCCGACCTGAGGAGAATTGAAGAAAATCATATACTCAATGAGTTAGGGAAATAATGATTTGTTAAGTTTGTTTGCATTACTGCAGCATGCTTAGTAAAGGGTGGGAGTCTTAACTTTCATACACTAAGCAGAAAAATCATGGGTACGTTTTGGTTTAATAAGGGAGGGCTGTCATGGTAATAGCTGATTGTGTGTGTGGACTTGAGTATTAGATACAGTTCCTTATCCAAGTATCTTATACTAAGACACTCTGTACCATGTAAGGGGTCACCTGATCTGCAGGGATGATGGAGGGTTAGACAGCACACGTTTGGAAGTTAGCCAGCACAGCAGAATAAATTAGATCATTCGTGCAGTTAAATCTGTGACTTTTCTTCATTCGCATGACATGTGACAGATACTGTTAGAATTTAACTGAGTGAAATCACAAATAAACATTGCTAATAAGCTTTCTGCTCCTTATTTTACTAAGGCAACTCTGCCAAATCCAGTGCCATAATGCAAGGGTATTTTGAGCCAAGAAAGATGAATTCCAATTTCCAGTGACAGGTCTACCCCTCCAGGTCGGATCGATGAACCAGATTGATGGGTCAATTATGTACAATATCCTGGAGGACTTTAAAATGTCTGAGTCAGTTGTTGGATTAGTGAGTTCACCACAGATAATTGACTTGGTTTGAATATCCCAACAACAACTTGCATTTATATGGCTCCTTTTACCAGAGGAAAAAACTGCCCCTAGGCCCTGGCAGCACGCAGGAAAGTGGAGTTAAAGCCACAATCAGATCAGCTGTGATCTTGTTGAATGACAAAGCGAGGTGTAGGGGTTGAATGGTATACTCTTGCATCTATTTCTCACGATATTATGATTAAGGAGAGTTAATAAACCTTCTCCCCAGAAGCCAGTGTCAGTAAATCTGGTGGATTTACTGTGGATTGCTATTGGCATGTATGACACGCTTCAATAACCTGTTGCTCGATCACCCCCATTAAGCAAAACACGGAAGCAGTTTTCATCTTTTAAATACCCTTTCACTATCCAAGATGATTGTTATTATGTACCAATTTTTAAAAATCTTTCCTTTTCTTAAGAATTAACATGCTTTTAAATCTAGTTATTTTGCATAACCGCAAGTAAAGTTCATTGTTTTGACACGGGATTGTCATTCTACCCTGTCCTCTTCATTTCATCCAGTCCTATTTTCTAGTTTCTGGAGCTAATGACGACTAATTTTACACCCACAACACAAGACTATCTTTTCCCTTTGTTTTGAAAAAATGAAAAATCGCTTATTGTCACGAGTAGGCTTCAATGAAGTTACTATGAAAAGCCCCTAGTCGCCACATTCCGGCGCCTGTCCAGGGAGGCTGGTATAGGAATCGAACCGTGCTGCTGGCCTGCCTTGGTCTGCTTTAAAAGCCAGCAATTTAGCCCAGTGAGCTAAACCAGCCCCATAGAAACATACATAGAAAATAAATCATTCAGCCCTTGGAGCCTACTCAACTATTCATTATCATGGCAGATCATCAAATTCAACACCCTGATCCCATCTTCCCCCATATCCCTAGATCCCTTTAGCCCAAGAGCTATATCTAATTCCTTGAAATTACACAACTTTTTTTAAAAATGTATTTTATTCCAAACATATTCAAACGGTTGCAAAACCTAAACAGTCAGGGGAACATGTTCCCCAACACACAGTTATACAGTTTGTACAAATTTTTCCCTATTTTCACCCCCTCCTCCCCCACCAACCCCCCCCCCCCCCCCCAAACCACCCCCACTCCAGCGTGACAAACAACTCCTCAAACATGACAACGAACATCCCCTACCTTGCCTCAAAGCCCTCCGCTGAAACCCTCAATTCGTATTTGATCTTTTCCAGATGGAGAAAGTCATTTAAGTCTCCCAGCCAGGCTGCCACCTCCGGCAGCATTGCCGACCACCATTCCAGTAAGATCCTTCACCGGGCAACCAGAGAGACGAAGGCCACGACATCGGCTTTCCTCCCCTCCATCAGCTCCGGTTTCTCCGATATCCTGAATATCGCCACCAATGGGTCTGGCCCAACCACCCCCCTCACAAGCCTCGTTCGTGCTGGAACCACTCCCACCCAGAATCTCTCTAGCTTCCACAGCCCCAGAATATATGTGTGGGGTTTGCTGGTCCCTGCCCGCACTTCTTGCCCTCATCTGCCACTCCCTGGAAGAACCCACTTACCCGAGACATATGCATCCTATGTACCACCTTGAATTGTGTCAGGTTCATCCTCGCGCACGAGGAAGTCGCGTTTAACCTGCATAGTGCCTCACCCCACACTCCCCAGTTTATCTCCCCTCCAATTTCTCCTTAACCTTCACCACCTGCCCACCTCTCTTCTCTCCCAGCCATCCATATGTCTCCGATCCTGCCCTCCCCTTCCACGTCTGGAAGCAGCAGTCACTCCAGCAGGGCACACTTTGGTAGCTTGGGGAACGCTTTCCAAACCTTTCACGCAAAGTCCCTTACATACAAGTATCTAAACTCACTTCCTCTTGGGAGCTCTCCTTCAGTTCCTCTATATTGGCAAGCCACTCCTCCAGGTACAGATCACTCACTTTAACCAGTCCCACTTCTCTCCACTTCTTGTACATATTATCTATCCACCCTGGCTCGAATTTGTGGTTTTCGTACAGCGGTGTTAACACCGACATCCCCTCTATTCTAAAGTGCCTCCTCAACTGGTTCCAGACCTTTCACTGTGGATTTCACCACTGGGCTCTCCGTGTATTTCCTTGGCGCCAGTGGCAATGCCACTGTCTTCATAGCTCACAAGCTGGAAGCCTTACGGAATTCTTCCTCCATCCTAATCCATCACCCTCTCTCCCGTCACCTGAATGCTTAGATATCTAAACCTACCTCTGGCTACTCCCACGATTCCTGAAAGATGTGCTTGTTCGGTGAATTGGACATTCTGAATTCTCCCTCAGCATACCCGAACAAGCGCCGGAATGTGGCGACTAGGGGATTTTCACAGTAACTTCATTGTGGTTTTAATATAAGTCTACTTGTGCCATTGATAAAGATTATTATTACTTTAACCCCCCTAGGTTGGCTCTCCAACCCAGCTCGTTCACCAGGAACAGGGAGGTGTCAGCGGCCACATTTTGGGCAGCACTGAAGGCGGTGGACCGAGAGGAGATTATCTTGTTCAAGCCACATGAGGATCGGAAAAGGAGGGAGGACTATGGGCACTCAATGAACGAGATGGTCGAAGTAGATAGGGAGTATTCAAGGTCGCCCACCTCGATGGGATTGGTGAGTTGGAAAAAGTTGCTGGGGCAATTTGATAGATTGACGACGGGGATAGCAGTGGGGCAGCTGTGGAGGGCAAAGGGGTGATGTACAAGTAGGGCAAGGAGGCAAGTCAAAGCTAGCACACCAACTGCGAAGGCTGACCACGTCCAGGGAAATATTGAGGATACGGACAGAGACAGGGGAGGTTGTGTCGGAGCCAGGGAGGATAAATGAGATGTTTAAGGAACACTATGAAGAGCTGTACAAGGGGTGGAGTGACGAAGGGGACATGGGGTGGTTCTTGGATGTGCTGGAGTTCTGAAGTTGGAGGAAGAGAAGAGGCAGGCACTAAAGGAGCCTTTGCAGCTGAGGAAGGTATTTGACAGTATAAAGTGTATGAATCCTCCCATCTCCTTTGCCATTTGTATCTTTCCCATTGACCTGGGGCTCGACCTATCCACCTCTAGAACACAACTGAAATCTCCTCCTATCATCAACTGGTGCGTAGCCAAGTCCGAGATCATTGTCAGCACCCCCTCAAACCCCACATCGTCCCAATTCTGTAAATATACATCCACCAACACCACCAGCGTCTCCACCTAAACCCCACTCACCATCACATATCTCCCACCCAGGTCTTCCTTTGCACTCACAAACCCAGTCTTCTTGCTCATCAAGATGGCCACCCCGTGGCTTCGTGTCAAAACCCAATCCTACCACATCACATTTCGCCCCCCGCCCCCATCTCCAGCCACTCTCCCCCTACCTCACTTCCGTTGACCAGCATTACCTGGCAGCGAGGCAACTCCTGCCCAAAGGCTCCTCCGACTGACCTGTTCCACCCTTCCCCCACCCTCACCTCCTTGTTTTGTGCAGAAGGACATCACCCTCCCCCATGCAAACAAAGACACATCTCAAACCACAGGTAGCCTCCCCCAAAGACAAACAAAATAGAAAAACACCACCACAGGCAGCAGGAGTTTGGGGTGGGGTGGGGAGAGGGTGGGGGGGGGGGGGGGGGGGGGGGGATATTCCTTACAAACCTTTCACCCCTGCTATCCATTGTAAACCCAACAAAAACAGGTAACACCCTCCCTCTGGGAGGAGAAGAAATAAAACTCCCTCCAACCCCCACTCTACCCCTATCTTCCATTACTCCAGAGAGCTGGTACCTCCAGCTCTGCCAGCATCCTGGAGGAGATTAACCTCTTGCCTTTCATTCCTTCAGTCAGGCCAATATTATGCAGGCTCTGCCTTCTCACCCTGTTCCCTTGCTCTTGCACCTTTGCTTTCAGCGTCTTTCATCGGTCTCCTAAGAGCCCCACCTCCGCCTCCAATGGGACCACCCGATCGCTGTGGTCTGACATCATGCGCTCCATCTCTTGGATCTGCAACCCTGTGCCTCCAAACACTTTTTTTACCCTTTCCATCGAGCACTTCAGGGGTGCTTTGATGACCTTCGATCTGTCCTCCTGCATCTCTTTCCTTTGCTGACGAAACTCTTCCCTGATGAAAGCCATCAACTGTTCCATCTGTGGCCTTCCAACTTGCACTGATTCTTCCTCACCGCCATCTTTCCAATAGCTACTGTGCCACAGGTCTCTTCCAACTCCTTGGCCAGGTCTTCCACCTTCTTCTGCCGGGTTTGGTGACCAGCAGACATGCCACACCTGTAGCGAAACATCTCCTCCAACCTTCAGCTACACTTTTCCGATGAAGTTACTCCAGTTTTCGGGAGCGAATTCCACAGATTCACCACTCTGGGTGAAGAAATTTCTCAATTATTTCAGATTCAGAAAAAAACAATGCTAGCAAAGAAACATTCCTGTAGTGTTGCTTATTCAACTTCCAGGGCCCGCCCTTCCTGCAAACAGTTCCCTTTTCGTCCCCTCACATCTCTCCCTCAAGTGGATGAAAGATGTCATTGCATTCCTAAAAACTCAATCATGATGGAGAATGTTTAGACATTCCCCAAATATGCCACAGGTTTATCCAGTTTAATCAGTGTGGAGAGAAATGTAAAAGACAAATTTTCAATTTGGTCCTGAAGAATTTAGGTAAACAGCTCTTCCAATATGTTCTTCTCACCCTCCTCTAAAACTGTGCAAAGCACATACTACACCTCGCATCATATCTACATCCTGCTGTGAAAATGTGTTTTAAGAGCGACTAATATCAAGAAAATTCCTTTGGGAGATTGAGTTCTCACTACGATTTGCACCTAATGCACAGAAATGAATCACAGAATGTCAAACAAGTCCCATTTCTCTTGCCCCCCAATCAACAAAATAGCTTCAAAATAAGTCAAAATATTTTTGGCAGCAAGATCATTATAATTTCCTCAACCACATCCCCAAATGAAAATTGTAATGAGTTCAGCATTAAAGGTTAATCTTCTGATTTGTGGATGTAACACCAAAGAGCCAAATTGCCTGGGTGTTCCCTGTATCAATGCTGAGACTAATCCTACACAATAATGCAGGATCAGCTCAGTAAAGTCCATAAGTCCCAACCCCAACTTCTAAAGAATGAATTACTTAATCTGCATTGATATTGTGCTTATTATATCAGGAAATACCAAAGTGCTTTGCAGCTAATGGATGACTTTTGAACTGTCATATAAATAAGCAAATACAAAAGACAGTTTGCACAAACAACATAGATACAAGACCAACTGATAACCTATTTTTGTCAATATTAAATGAAGGAAGAATGTTGGCCAGGACCCGAGGAAAACATTCCACCCTTCTTCAGATAATGGAGTGAGATATTTTATATTCATCAAGTTGGGAAGGCAGCAAGGGGATCATGCACGAATGTCAAGTGTCAGCGGCCGGCCAGCTAAACAATGTCATAATGTTTCAATATTTATTGGAGGGATTCAAACCCCTTTTTCAAAAGTATTGAATGTCAAAGAAAAAAAGGGGTGGCATTAGGAGGGTCATCTCGCATCAAAAGTGAAAATGTTATTTGCAGACCATCCCTTCACTTCTGTCACATTATGGAGAGCCTTCCAAACTTGAAGGGGAGTTAGATCCTTGATTAATTTTGCACATAGCTTGAAAGCAGGCTCCATTCTTTAAACTGACCAGCTGGTCGGACTAACTGCTTAAAGGCTTCAGACTTTGACATCAAACGCCACACAGTCCAACCCAGAAGTAACATTCACCTCTCCACCTTTGCTTCTAAATCAGGCCATGGGGGTCGCTTAGCTCATTTGGTTGGACAGCTGGTTCATGATGCGGAGTGATGCCAACAGCGTGGGTTCAATTCCCATACCAGCTGAGGTGATCCATGAAGGCCCCCCATTCCTAACCTTGCCCCTCACCGGAGGTGTGGTGATCCTCAGGTTAACTCACCACTAGTCAGCTCTCTCAAAAAAGGAGAGCACAGCTCATGGTCCTCTGTAACTATGGTGATTTTCATTTCAATCCAGGCCAAGTTGATAGGAGGCAAATTTCCTCCGATATACTAGTTTTCAAAACCTTACATTAGAATTATAGAATTTACAGTGCAGGAGGAGGCTATTTGGCCCATCGAGTCCACACCGGCCCTTGGAAAGAGCACCCTACCTAAGCCCATACCTCCACCCTATCCCCACACCTCCACCCCTAACCTCACCTAATCTTTTTTGGACACCAAGGGAAATTTAGCACAGCCAATCCACCTAACCTGCACATCTTTGGAATGTGGGAGGAAACCAGAGCACCCGGAGGAAACCCACGCAAATGCGGGCGGGAATGTGCAGACTCCACACAGATAGTGACCCAAGCCGGGAATAAAACCTGAGGCCCTGGAGCTGTGAAGCAACTGTGCTACCATGCTGCCCTGTAGATAATGCGACTAATTGTGAATTCATACCACAAAACATGAAGTGGAATAATTTGCAAGTGCAGTAAAAAGAAATGCTCTTTTGAGGCAGGGTACTGTACAAAGAAGTTTTTACTCAGCATTGACATTCTCACTTTAACCCGAAGGAAAAAAAAATCAGGTCAAAGGTTTGATCTTCTGTGGGTTTTTTAGTAGTTATTTAACCAAAGGAGAAATTCTTAAATGGTGTTTCAATACAATGCATCTAACAGAACTGAGGCGAACAAAGGAGCAGGGTCGACGATTCAATACGATTATGACAGCTGATCATCCATTTCAATGTCTTTATTTCCATGCTCTGAGTAAAAAGGTTTTCCCTCATCTCGGTCCTAAGTGACTTCCCCCTTATTTTGAAATCATACCTCCTGATTCTAGGCTCCCCATTCAGGGGAAACATCTTACATCTTACCCTATCTATCTCTTTTAACATTTTGTAGGCTTCAATTAGAAGGCTTCAAACCTCTCATTCTTCAAAACTAGAGAAAAGAGGCCCAGTTTCTCCAATAGTTCTTCATATTCAGGAACAAGCCCTGTGAACATTCATTGCACTCCCACTTGAAAGCAATATACTTCCTTTCTTTTGGTGAGGGACCAAACAAAACTACACACAGTATTTCAAGTGCTGTCTCACCAAAGTTAAGGAAGCAAGAGTTTGCTTATTCCTGTATTCAATTGCTCTTGCGATAAAAACATACCATTAATGTTCTGAACTGCTTGCTGCACCTCCATGTTAGCGAAGAAATAAGAGAAGATAATGCAATAATCATGAGGATTTAACCTTCTTTTAGACTGGGCAAACAGAATGAGAGTATACTAGCAAAAAATATAAAATCCAACAGAAGAGCTTCCACAGGCATGAAAAAACAATGTAGAGAAAGTAAACATGGGGTTACTGAAAAGTTAAGACTTGAAAAGTTGCTTCCGGTAGCGGCAATGACCAGCTGAGCCGCACGTTCGGAGGCTCCCGAAAAAAACGGACTTCGGGGCTTTTTTAAAGGCCCCCGACGGAGCTTAAGAGGCAAATCCCAACGGGGGAAGAGGCCAGGAGTCGCCCCAGAGGTCCCATGGTGCAGACAAGGAGCAGAGCAGGGAGAGAATCGGGAGGAAAAACTCTTGAAAAAAATCGGGACCCGAAGGACAAAATGGCGGCCGGCGAAAGTTTTGAAGAACTGAAGAAGTGGGTCCAGGAGCAGCAGACGACTCTGCTGCGCTGCTTCCAGGATCTGAAAGTGGAGCTGCTGGAGTCCATCAAGGTAACCAACAGGGAACTGATGGAGACCCAGACGGCCCAGGGGGCTGCGATCCGGGAGCTGCAGCAGCAGGCCGCCGAGAGGGAGGACGAGGTCGTGGCCGTGGTGGGGAAGGTGGAGGTGCACGAGGCGCTCCATAAAAGATGGCAGGAGCGGTTCGAGGAGTTGGACAACCGGTCGAGGAGGAAGAATTTACGGATCCTGAGCCTCACGGAGGGGCTGGAGGGGTCGGACCTAGCGGCCTATGTGGTAATGATGCTGAACACGCTGATGGGGGCTGGGTCCTTCCAGGGGCCCCTGCAGTTGGAGGAGGCCCACAGAACTCTGGCCAGGAGGCGCAAGCCAAAGGCGGTGTTGGTGAGGTTCCACCGGTTTGTCGATCGTGAGTGTGTGCTCCGGTGGGCCAAGAAGGAGCGGAGCAGCAAATGGGAGAACACGGAGGTGCGGATCTTCCAGGACTGGAGTGCGGAGGTGGCGAGGCGGAGGGCCGGGTTTAACCGGACGAAGGCGGTGCTTCTGTGGGTCACCTACAAGGATCGGCACCACTATGTTGAGTCCCCGGAGGAGGCGTGGGCCTTCGTGCAAGCCGAGAAACTGGACACAAACTGAGGGTCCCCCGGATGGGGGATGCTGTAGAATACTGTATTTATTTATACTGTATGTGTATTTGCGGGGTTTAGGGTATGATGTGGGGCGGCCGTAGGGTGGGTGGGGTGGTGCCGTACGGGTGTTTTCTTTATGGGTTTTCTAGCAGGATTTGGGTGGACGGGTTTGGACTGAGGGGTAAACGGAGTGTTTGGGGAGCTGGTGGGGGGGACTGGAGGTACCTGGAGGAGGCGGGGCCCGCAGGGCGAAAGCGCGGGCTTTCTGCGGGGTCCCCGCGCTGGGAGAGGGAGGGGTTTTCTTTTCCCGCGCAGGAGCGGGGGAGGGTGAACTGGTTGATGGGCACTATGGAGGAGGAGCCGCCGGGGTCAGCAGAAGATAGCTGGCTCACGGGAGTGCTGTAGAGGGGGGGGCGCGGCTAGGGGGGGTCCTAGCCTGGGGGGGGGTTACCGGGTTGCTGCTGAAACGGTCAGGAAGGAGCTGGAGGACGCAGGGGGTGCTGGAGGGGGGGGGGAGGTGCCGCCGTGGGAAACTGGCCGGGGGTGGGCAAGGGATGGGGTATGGCTAATCGGCAGGGGAAGGGGGTAGGGAGCCCTCGGATCCGGCTGATAACCTGGAACGTGAGGGGACTGAGTGGGCCGGTCAAAAGGGCCCGAGTAGTTGCGCACCTGAAGGGACTGAAGGCGGATGTGGTCATGCTCCAGGAGACACACCTGAGAGTGGTGGACCAGGTCCGGCTGAGAAAGGGGTGGGTGGGCCAGGTATTCCACTCAGGGCTGGACGAGAAGAGTAAGGGGGTGGCGATCCTGGTGGGGAAGGAGGTGTCGTTTGAGGCGTTGAAGGTGGTGGCTGACAGTAGCGGGAGGTACGTGATGGTGAGTGGCAAGCTGCAGGGGGAGCGGGTAGTGTTGGTGAATGTTTATGCCCCAAATTGGGACGATGCGGGGTTCATGCGGCGTATGCTGGGCCGCATTCTGGACCTGGAGGTGGGGGGCCTGATCATGGGGGGAGACTTTAACACTGTGCTGGATCCCCCATTGGATCGATCCAAGCCCCGGACGGGTAGGAGGTCGGCGGCAGCTAAGGTGCTGAGGGGATTTATGGACCAGATGGGGGGGGGGGGGGGGGGGGGGGGGTGGACCCTTGGAGGTTTGCGAGGCCAAGGGCCAGGGAATACTCGTTTTTCTCCCATGTACATAAGGCCTACTCGAGGATTGACTTTTTTGTCCTGAGCAGGGGGCTGGTGTCGAGGGTGGAGGAAGTGGAATACTCCGCCATTGCCATTTCGGATCATGCCCCGCACTGGATGGACCTCGGGCTGGGGAAGAGAGGGACCAACGTCCGCTCTGGCGCATGGAGGTGGGGCTGCTGGCAGAGGAGGAGGTGGCCGGGAGGGTCCGGGGGTGTATTGAGAGATACCTCGAGGCCAATGATAACGGGGAGGTTCGGGTGGGGACGGTCTGGGAGGCATTGAAGGCGGTGATGAGGGGGGAATTGATCTCCATCCGAACCCATAGGGAGAGGGGGGAGCAGAGGGAGAGGAAGAGACTGATAGGGGAGATTGTGTTGGTGGATAGGAGATATGCGGAGGCCCCAGAGGAGGGATTGCTGGGGGAGAGGCGTAGCCTTCAGGCCAGATTTGACCTACTGACGACCAGAAAGGCGGAAGCCCAGTGGAGGAAAGCACAGGGGGCGGTGTATGAACACGGGGAGAAGGCGAGCAGGATGCTGGCGCACCAGCTCCGGAAGCGAGACGCGGCCAGGGAGATTGGGGGAGTGAGGGATAGCGCCGGGAAGGTGGTGCGGAGGGGGGTAGAGGTCAATGGGGTCTTCAGGGACTTTTATGGGGAACTGTACCGGTCTGAGCCCCCGGTGGAGGAGGGTGGAATGGGGCGCTTCCTGGACAGGTTGCGTTTCCCGAGGGTGGAAGAGGAGCGGGTGGAGGGACTAGGGGCGCCGATCGAGTTGGAGGAGGTTGTCAAAGGGATAGGGAGCATGCAGTCGGGGAAGGCGCCGGGGCCGGACGGATTTCCGACGGAATTCTATAAAAAGTATTTGGACCTGTTGGGCCCCCTGTTGGTCCGGACCTTTAACGAGGCATGGGAGGGGGGGGCTTTGCCCCCAACTATGTCGCGGGCGCTGATTTCCTTGATCCTGAAGCGGGACAAGGACCCTCTGCAGTGTGGATCATATAGGCCGATTTCATTGCTGAACGCCGATGCTAAGCTGCTGGCAAAGATCCTGGCCACTAGAATAGAGGATTGTGTGCCGGGGGTCATACATGAGGACCAGACGGGGTTTGTGAAGGGAAGGCAGCTGAACACAAATGTGCGAAGACTCCTCAATGTCATTATGATGCCGGCGGTGGAAGGGGAGGCGGAGATAGTGGTGGCGTTGGACGCGGAGAAGGCCTTCGATAGGGTGGAGTGGGAGTACTTGTGGGAGGTGTTGGAGAGGTTTGGGTTTGGGGAGGGGTTTATTCGGTGGGTGAGGCTGCTCTACGAGGCCCCGATGGCAAGTGTAGCCACGAATAGGAGGAGGTCGGAGTACTTTTGGCTGCATCGGGGGACGAGACAGGGGTGTCCCCTGTCCCCCTTGCTCTTCGCGTTGGCAATTGAGCCCCTGGCCATGGCATTGAGGGAGTCAGGGAACTGGAGGGGCATGGTGCGGGGGGGGGGGGGGGGGGGGGGGGGGGAGCATCGAGTGTCACTGTACGCGGACGACCTGCTGCTGTATGTGGCGGACCCGGTGGGGGGGATGCCGGAGGTGATGAGGATCCTTGAGGAATTCGGGGGTTTCTCGGGGTATAAGCTGAACCTGGGCAAGAGCGAGGTGTTTGTGGTGCATCCGGGGGATCAAGAGGAGGGGATTGGTAGGCTCCCACTGAAGCAGGCAGGGAAGAGCTTCAGGTACCTAGGGGTCCAGGTGGCTGGGAGTTGGGGGGCCCTGCACAAGCTCAACCTCACAAGGTTGGTGGAGCAGATGGAGGAGGAGTTTAAGAGGTGGAATATGTTACCGCTGTCACTGGCGGGGAGGGTGCAGTCCGTCAAGATGACGGTGCTCCCGAGGTTTTTGTTCTTGTTCCAGTGCCTCCCCATCTTTATCCCAAAGGCCTTTTTCATGAGGGTCAACAGCAGTATCACGGGATTTGTGTGGGTGCATAGGACTCCAAGGGTTCGAAGAGTGTTCCTGGAACGAGGCAGGGATAGGGGGGGGGGGGCTGGCGTTGCCCAACCTCTGTGGGTACTACTGGGCGGCCAACGCAGCGATGGTGCGTAAGAGGGTAATGGGCGAGGAGGGGGCAGCGTGGAAGAGGATGGAGGCGGCGTCTTGTGTGGGCACGAGCCTGGAAGCGCTAGTAACGACGCCATTGCCGCTCCCTCCAACGAGGTATACCACGAGCCCGGTGGTGGCGGCTACCTTCAAAATTTGGGGGCAATGGAGACGGCACAGAGGAGAAATGGGGGGCTCGATGGAGGCCCCGATACGGGGGAACCATCGGTTCGTCCCAGGGAGCATTGATGGCAGATTCCGGGGCTGACACAGAGCAGGGGTTAGGAGGTTGAGGGACCTGTTTGTGGAGGGGAGGTTCGCGAGCTTGGGGGAGTTAGAGGGGAAGTTGGGCTCCCCCCGGGGAACATGTTTAGGTACATCCAGGTGATGGCATTTGCCAGGCAGCAGGTGGAGGGGTTCCCCTTGCTGCCTCCACGGGGGGTGCGGGATAGGGTGCTCTCGGGGGTGTGGGTCGGAGGAGGGAGGATCTCGGACATATACCGGGTGATGCAGGAGGTAGACGAGGCCTCGGTGGAGGAACTGAAAGGTAAATGGGAAGAGGAGCTGGGTGAGGAGATTGAGGAGGGGACATGGGCGGATTCCCTGGAGAGAGTGAATTCCTCCTCTTCCTGTGCGAGGCTTAGCCTCATACAGTTCAAGGTGCTGCATAGGGCCCACATGACTGGGATAAGGATGAGTAGGTTTTTCGGGGGCGAGGACAGGTGTGCTAGGTGCTCGGGGAGCCCAGCGAACCACGCCCATGTGTTTTGGGCGTGCCCAGCGTTGGGGGAGTTTTGGAAGGGGGTAGCAAAGACGGTGTCGAGGGTGGTAGGATCCAGGGTCGAGCCAGGCTGGGGACTCGCAATTTTTGGGGTGTCAGTGGAGCCGGGAGTGCAGGAGGCGATAGAGGCCGGGTCCTGGCCTTTGCGTCCCTAGTAGCCCGGCGGAGGATCTTGCTCCAGTGGAAGGATGCGAGGCCCCCCAAGCGTGGAGGCCTGGATCTCGGATATGGCAGGGTTCATTAAATTGGAGAGGGTGAAATTTGCCCTGAGGGGATCAGTACAAGAGTTTTTCAGGCGGTGGCAGCCCTTTCTGGACTTCCTGGCGGAACGGTAGGGAAATAGGCCGACAGCAGCAGCAACCCGGGGGGGGGGGGGGGAGGAGAGAGAGAAGAACTGTACACACGGGTTTCTGGAGGGTGCTATCTCTCTCCCTTGTTTTTTTTTCTCTTTTTTCTGTCTTTTGGTTTCTGTTTTGTTTTTTGGTTTTTTTTCCTTTTGTTTGAAGTTGCTCTTGCAGCTGGGGGGCATTGTTTACGGGGTGTTACCGGGGGTGTACGTTAATAGAGTTATGATGTTTATATTTTGTGTTTTGTTAAAACTTCAATAAAAATTATTTATTAAAAAAAAGACTTGAAAAGTTATCATGGCATGTTCAACAAATAATTTTAAGTAGTTGCTTGCTGAAAATGAGACATGTTGTCGAAGCTTTTGTCTTGTGCTTATCACGACAGAAGCAAGAATGGCAAATGTCAAAGGGAGCAACAATTTAGACTGCATGGGGAATGGTTGCTGATTGGTTGGCAACTTGATTAAGGTGTTGTACCACAGAACTATTGTTTCCAAAACATTTGTTGAATTCGAAAAGGTGCAATGCTTGGATACATTGTCCTAAATTTGAATATATGTAGCTTCTAGCAAGTGCAAGTGAGCCAAATTGCAAGGCCAACTAATAACCTAAAATGTTTGTAATTCTTAGTACACTCAGAATTGCAGAATCATATCTAATGTTAGACATTGTGTTCTGAATTTTGCAAACATGGACTGGTTGGTGCCCTGCCAACTGCAACAGCCGAAGGGATGTGCTGCAGATTTTTTATCACAAAGAGATAAAACAGTGTATCAGAAATAGTGGGAAACCAAAGCTCCATTGAGTAAGGAACTGAAAGAAATTATTAATAAAGACATACTTGAGGAATTAAAGGATCAAAAAGCTGAGAAATCCATGAACCTGATGGCCTATAACCGAGAGTTCTGAAAGAGACAGCTGCAGACATAGTGGATGCATTGCTTGTGATCTTTCAAAATTCCCTAGATTCTTGAATGGTCCCAATAAATTGGAAAATGTTAACACTATTTTTCAAGAAAGGAGGGAGAGAGAGAAAACAGGAAACTGCAGACTTGTTAGCCTGACATCAATTATTTGGAAAATGCTACAATCTATTATTAAGGAAGTGGTAACAGGGCACTTAGAAAATCATAATATAATTAGGTGGCGTCAACACTGCTCCGTGAAAGGAAAATTATATTTGTCAAATATATTGAAAGATTTTTTGAGGATGTGGCTAGTAGGATAGTTTAAGCGGGACCAGCTAGTGTACGGAAATCCACATTTAATTAGTTTCAATTCAGTTATGCACAATTAAGGAATCAAAGTATATTAATCAATGAAACAATTAACTCAATATGTAAGACACTTGTGTCATACCACGTGAACATTTTCCTATTCATTTTTGACAAGTGAAATGTGCCTTACCCCATAGCAAGGTTACATTTTATGGTTTTACTCCAGGATAAATGTCAGAGGAAACTCACTGTTACATTTGAGGTCACTTGTAGTTTAATTGTCAAAGCAAAGGCTGCCAGTATTAGGCTCTGGCAAGTGGTTTGACACTTGTGCTGTATTCTTCAAAAGCCTATTGTGTAAAAGAAAATAGTTCTAGGTCTCAAACTACAGTTTTGTCTTAAATTGTCTTAGCTTTTAATTTCTAGAGTTTTCTATCATTTTAAAGTATGTAACAGCCCTATGCATTACTGTGTTTTTTTGTAACTTTGGAACCAGTTTCTGTAATCAGTGTTAACTTCAGTGACTTTTATTTCTTATTGATCGGGTATTAATTGAATGTTATTCTGTAATGTGTATATTGCTACCTCAGTCTTAACACAATCATCTCTATGCACTGAATCTATCTGCATCATAGCGCTGGTTTCTTCCACCCTGCCCGGCGCAAGATCCCCTCCGGCGGGAATTTTCTGTCTATTACTAATTACTGTATTAGTTTAAGATTGTATATCTCTTGGACGTTTTTTTTCAAGAAACTTGCTTCAGGTATCAGCAATCACTAGGAAGTTACATTATGGCGTTTGAACTTTCCTAAGCACCCAAGATGTATCAATGAGGTATTTGGGGACTAATAGCCCAGGACATCAATTATTAGGAAATGACACCACACATCCTCTTATCGCAAATAAACAGACACAAAATACCTTGTTGTCTCAGTAGAAAGCTATAAACGTAATAAAATAACATGGAAAAACTATAATGGGGATAGTCCCACAAATGTCAAGCATTTTGGGGAACTAGTCAAGAGTAATAGGTAGTGACGTTAGTAATGTGCCTTAAGAGATCAATCAGACATTGATCACACACCACTCAACCAATCAGGATTGTTCATTTGCTGCCTGAACCAATCAGAACTAAGGGATACAACTGGCCATGGATAAAGGTAGTGACAAGCGAGGGTCAATGAGCAAAAACTTTCAATAGCGAGGCACGCAACATGGAAGAAAGATGATAGAATTCAGCCAAAAAAAACAAGAGACAGTGCCACAGTCAACAGAGATCCTGAGCTGGTGCTTCAGAGTATTGCAATTAACTTAATAAATTCTGTGAAACGTGCGACAATGTACCTGTATCCAGAGTGGTCTGTAGCCAAGTCAGGATTGCAGGTTCCTTTACAAACAACAATTAAGAGTGAACCCTGGACCCTACACCAGTGGATGTGGTACATTTGAATTTTAAAAAGGTGTTCGATAAGGTGCGACATAAAAGGCTGTCACACAAAATACGCGCTAGTGGGCAGGGGACAACATATTAGCCTGGATAGAGGATTGGTTAAAGAAAAGAGCAGGAAATAAACAGGCCATTTTCAAATTGGCAGGCTGTTAGTAGTGGTTACTACAAGGATCAGTGTTGGGGCCAATTTGCAACAAATCACAATATATATCAATGACTTAGAATTGAAGATAATACAAAGCTCGGTGGAAAACTAAGCTATGGGAGGGGACACAAGGAGTCTTTAAAGGACTCCAGACAGATTAAGTGAGTGAGCAACGTGGCAGAGCATAATGTTGAGAAATGTGAGAGAGAGCTGATAGGTGGCGGCTCTGAGGGTGTGGAGACAGTTGCGGCAGCATATGGGGCTGGAGGGGGCGTTGTTGTGGGCACCGATATGTGGCAACCACTGGTTTGCTCTGGCGGGTGCTGGACGGGGGGGTTTCGGAAGTGGCAGCAGGCAGGGAGTCGAGCGGTTTGGGGATCTGTTTATAGATGGGGACGTTCCGTGTTTGGAAGAGTTGGAGGAGGAGTTTGAGCTGCCTGATGGGAATGGATTTCGCAACTTGCATATGAGGGACTTTGTGCGGGGGCAGGTATCAATTTTCCCACACCTACCACCCCAGGGGCTACAGGATAAGGTAGGAGTAGGGGAAAGCGGGAGTGGGGGAAGGGAAGGTATCATAAATCCATAGAGAGTTGATGGAGTGAGAAGGAGTCCTGATAGGGGTGGTGAAGCGGAAGCGAGAGAAAGTGTTGGGTGGGGAGTCGGAGGCTGGGTTATGAGAGGATCTCCTGAGGCGAGTCAATGCATCCTCGTCATGTGCCAGGCTTAGCCCGATACAATCCACAAGGCCATATGACCATGGCCCGGATGAGCAGATTCTTTGAAGGGGTGGAGGCTAGGTGTGCCTGCAAATCATGTCCATATGTTTTGAGGATATCCGAAGCTCGGGGGATTCTGGCAGGGGTTTGCTAACATCATGCCGGCGGTACTGAAGGCAAGGGTGGTTCCGAGTCCAGAGGTGGAGGTTTTTGGTGTGTTAAAAGACCAGAGAAGCCGATGTCCTGGCCTTTGCATCCCTGGTAACCCGGAGGCGGATGTTGTTGACATGAAGGGACTCGGAACCCCCGAAGCCGGGGATATGGGTTGGTGACATTGCTGGGTTTCTCAGGCTTGAGAAGGTCAAGTTCGCTCTGAGGGGATCAATGCCAGGGTCTGCCCGGAGGTGGCAGCCGTTCATCGACTTCTTTGAGAAATTTAAGCTGTCAGCGGTGGGTTGGGGCGGAATGGAGTGGGGTGGGGCGGAATGGAGTGGGGTGGGGCGGAGTGGAGTGGAGTGGGGTGGGGCGGCTGTTAAAAAGGAGAGGCATGGGGAGTGGAGTACGGTGGGGAAAGGGTGGTGGGGAATTGGGATTGGGGAATTGGGATTGGGGAATTGTTTATGTAAGCCATGTCAGCTGGGTTTTGTTGTTTTTTTGGTGTGTGGTTGGTTATTCTGTTAAAATTTATAATATAAATGTCTCAATAAAATATTTTTCAAAAACAAAAAGAGCTGGGTCAACAAAGGCGAACTAGATTGATCCCTGGGATGAAAGGATGAGTATAACGAGCCTATATCCCCTGGAGTTTGGAAGAATGACAGCCTATGTCATTAAAATGTGATTCTGATTGGGCTTCATAGAGTGGACGTTGAGAGGTTGTTTCCTCTGGTTGGAGAGTCCAAGTACAGTCTCAAGATCAGAGTGTTGAGCAATCAAGACGGAGATCAGAAAAAAAAATCTTCAGAAGGTTGATAGCCTTTGGAAAGCTCTCGCCCACAGAGTTGTGGATGATCGGTTGAGTATATTCTCGATCTTAAGGCTTTAAGAGAATCAAGGGAGAAGATGATCAGGCTGGAATGTGAAGCTGAGGTCAAAAGATCAGCCATGACCATACTGAATGGTGGAGCAGGTTCCGCGTTAGCTATGATCCTAACATCCTTATGCAACCTGTAAATTTCCAGATTGTCAAAGATTTTGCAAAGGTCTGGCCCTTTGCCACTGCATTAAAAGTTGTATCTAAATTCTGGCTAAAGGTCACAACTTCTGAAATCCAACTCCGCAATCTCTGAAAGTTTCATGATGGCTACCGGTTAGAAGCCAGTTACTGACCTTCACCCACCACCATCTGTGCTGGAGAGTTACGGGGGGGGGGGCAAAGCTGAAGGAAAAGGTCAGACAAAGGTTTCAAATTAAGCAACAAGCACCATGAAAATTGTAAAAGTCTGAAACCACTCTGCACAAACCAAATATTCTGTTGGAGCTTGGGAAACGAGAAGCGAAATGTGTCACACAAATAAAACTCAATATGCTGATACTATTCATCTCAACAAACTAAAACACTTTCCGAAAGTGGCGTCTCTTAAAATATTAAACAAGTTCCGAGAAGGCACGACCACACTTTACTCTCTTTGGATAGGTCTTTTGAAACAATGGCACGGATTACAGGAGTCAGGATCTCTGGGGTCGCAGGAAGCTGCTCTTTGAGGTGATTAATCTTTACAACAGACAAGTGGCTGGAATCAGTAACCCAGGGTCAAGAATGACCACAATCTGTGTGACAGCCCGGCACCCACACACCGGGCCCAGAAACAAACCCCCCTCTCCCTCCCCGTGCCACTGAACCCACCTGGCGGGGGCACAGAGCCGGACGCCCGGCCCCTTTCCTCAACGCTCTCGCTGCCTTCAGTGTCACGGAGGCCGCCATGTTGCCGGGTGACTAGTCAGATTGGAGGTGACGAGGGGGAGGAGGAGCATGGCGGAGAGGGGGAGGGGCGAGGCGGAGAAAGGGATGGGGCGCAGAGGGGGAGTGGGAGGGGCGAATAGAGGAGGCGAGTGGGAGGGGCGGAGAGAGGAGGAGAGTGGGAGGGGCGGAGAGAGGAGGAGAGTGGGAGGGGCGGAGAGAGGAGGAGAGAGGGAGGGGCGGAGAGGGAGGGACATGGCAAGGCCGGGGGAAGGGGCAGAGGAGGAGCAGCATGGAGGAGAGGGCTGGGGCGGAGGGCAGGAGAGGGGCGAGGGTGAAATGTGGAGGGGCACAGGGACAAGGAGGGGCTTGGGCAGAGGCGAAGGGCCATGGGGGAGGGGCAGAGTGTCAGTGTGGGGCAGAGGCCAAGGTGAAATGGCCATTGGGGAGAAGGGGGCCGAGAGGGTGGGGGAGAAGGGGGCCGAGAGGGTGGGGCAGGGGAGACGAGAGGGTGGGGTGGGGTAGGGGAGCCGAGAGGGTGGGGCAGGGGAGCCGAGAGGGATAGGGGAGACGGAAGGGGAAGGTTGGATTGATGGGAAGGAAGAAGGAGGAGGGGAGAGGTGAGATGAGGGGGTAGGAGGAGGGAGGAGAAAAAGGGGGTGGAAGGAAGGTGAGGTAGGAGGAGGAGGGAGGTTGTAGTAGGCAGGTGGGATAAGGAAGCAGGAGGATAACGAGGTGCAAGAGGAGAGGGATGATGGGAGTGATGAGGAGGGGTAGAGATTGGAGGGGAGGTAGAGAAGTGGATGAATACAAGGACAGGGATAGTGAGGAGGAGAAATGAAGGGTTGGGGCAGGGGAAGTGTTGGAACCAACAATTCTATGGACATGTGCTTGTAGGATTAGAATAGCGGTTTTAATATACTTACAACAGAGCCAGCCTGTTAGCCGGTGAACTGGCCGGCTGACCCTGTGGCACTGATCTTTATACAGCAGCTCCCGGGGAGGAGTCCTGGGCGGAGCCAAGGGAGAAGCCCAGTACAACTCTCGAGCATTCCCAGAGCTACTCCCCCTGGTAGTCAGGTAGTGCAACTGCACTTACAATATAGACACATGTATATACAGATTATAATCTGGTGTGAATCACATTCACCACAGGAAGAAACAGGGGAGGATGAGTAGGGGAGGAAGGATGTGGGAGGAGGGTGGAGGAATCCTGAAGTTGCAGCCTGTCGTCCACTGCTCTACCAGGGCTGAACATGTTAGAAATGCTCAAACATCTGAAAAATCCACAGGAAGCATGGTAACACTCAACGATCAACTACAGAAACTCAACTTCAGAATATACCATCTGGATTTCATGTCTTGCAGGCAACAACCAACAGAGACCGTTGATCAGTTCATAAGTAGATGCTGTGACAAGGGACTTTGTGGCAGCAGAGATACCCCAGAATAATTGAATGTGTGATAACACCTACACCAATGGAAGCGCGCAAAAAAATTTCTTGGGCCAACCCAAAGGTTACCCCACAGAAGCAGGACTACAAATAGGTCACAAGTACAAAGCCATACCACTGGGTGTAGCCACCGGAGTTGGCCATTCCCTGAATACAAAATGGAGGAACGCAAAGCATACAGGTGAAAATGGAGAATGTTTACAGCACGAGCAGGCTGCACCTAGCAAATGTGGATTCTGTCTGCTAAGAAAGCAGACAGCACCGAAACGAACATTCCGCATACTAATGAGGCAATCTCCAGGATAGTTAGCATATTAATGGAACGATTCCAGAGACAATGGACACAAATGGGGAAGGAACTGCAACAGTGTATGGGAAACCAGACACCCCCGGCACCAGCGGGGTTCGAAAACAAAGAACCTGAAAGCCCGCCCAGTAGCCAAGGAACAGCCTCAGTATTATGGGGATTCAAACATATCGATTGGGAAGGGACCCAATCGATTCTGAGCAGGTAAAAGGGTCCGCCCAAAGGGGCTCGAATCCCTGGGGCCTATAAAAGACAGGTCCCACACGTAGTTCGTTCTTCTTGTCCAGCCCTCCTCTCTCCTTGACCAGCCCTCCTCTGTGGACCAGCACCTCGACCATCTTTTGCCAAGAAGACCTTGAACGAGAGAGAGGAGAGGTTTGGGACAGCAGCCGCCAGCAAGTAAGTGTCTCACAACGATCGCTACCACAGATAGACACTCCTGACCCCTTTTAACCTACACCAACCTGAAGTCTGCAGACCAGAGCAGAGCAAGAGGCCTTGTTCCCTGATCCGGCAGTTCCTTCGAGATAAGTATTAGTTTATTTAGCGATAGGAATAGTTTAATCCTTTTAGCGTGTGCATGGGTAGTTTTATAATTGTATTATAATAAACTCAGTTGTTTGAACTTACTAATTGGTGTATGGTTTTATTGCTTTGAACTTCACCTTGAAACTTGTGGCGGTATCTTAATGATACCTGGCGACTCCAGAGCTAAGTAAAGAAACAGAGCCAAATTGAGTGTTAAGCACACTCACCAGAACAAGCAACATGGGTAGATAGAGTCTATATGCTGATGTGTTTTGAGTGATTGGAGATAGAGAAGGTGTCAGCTAGAAGTTAAAGTGTTTCCTTTTGTTTTATTGTTGAGCATTGTTTAACTGGTAATTGTAAGCTATATTTATGTGATGTTACGGTAGTTTATAACTCTTAATAATAAAGTTTGTTCAGGCGACAGGGGGCGCAGTGGTTAGCACTGCTGCCTCAAGGCACCAAGCACCAGCCCCGTGTCATTGTCCATTTGAAGTTTGTACATTCTGCCCGCGTCTGCGTGGTTCTTACCCTCACAACTCAAACATGAGAAGGGTAAGTGGAATTGCCAGGTTAAATTGCCCCTGAATTGGAAAAAAAATAATTGGGTACTCTAAATTTATTTTTAAAAATAATAAAGTTTGTTTTAATACATCATATTCCTATTTGTGCATGGAATTACTCTTGGAGCAAATTATCCTTCCCTCACAGTTACACAAATGTAAAAATAAATTGTCCGGTATCCTAGCTAATGTTGGGATCTGGTCCAGGACTGTAATAGTGAGCATTGGCCAGTGTGGGGGAGTGAGAACGGTCCATAGTTCCATTCAAGCAGGTGGGTTTCAGGAAGTCTCAGAACACACATCTGCCCGTGCATCTCAAGGTCTGAGGGCCAAAAGAGGTGAACATTCTCTAGCCTTTCAAGGGTGAATGAATTTGGAGACATCACGGAATTACACCGATGGACAAGAGTTGAGTACCAATGGAGCAATGCACATACTTGTGGGAGAAACAACCAGGAGAGAGGAGTCAATGGTGGTGAGGTGTCTAACCTGGCAATCTTCACCAGCCATGGTACAATTACAAGTACAAGGGTGGAGGGATGTCACCAGGTCTCTGAGAGGTTGGCGTCTCAGAGGAAGACAAGAGCCCAGTGGACTGAATCGTAACAGGATGAGGGTGAAAATGATGTATGCAAGTCTCATCCCTCAAAATAACTTCAGTGATGCGTCAGTCACTGAGGCACTTCAATGCTACTGAGACCAATCACACTGGACAGCATTTCTTGAAAATTGACTCTGTGTGATATAAGTAATACTTCAGTCCACTAGTTTTCATCCCATGCTGGAGCCAGACAAGAGGCTGACTACCCTCCCTTGATGTCGGAGCAGGATATCTCACAAGTTGTGCCTGGGACATGTAAAATTCTGCCCTACGGACCCAATGATCACAGGATTGCATGCATGCAAGGACCTGTTCTTGGCCACAATTCATGATATTGTCAAGACAATGATGACGATCACAAGGAGCATCTTTGGAAGTACCGTGCTTACACTGGGAGACAATCACCTAACTGTGCATCACAGATGATCAGCCAACAAGCTGAACCGAATATGTATGCCATTCCAAACGTGCCCATTCTTTGTACTGAGGAACCACAGCAGACATGTGCAGACAAACCTCCCCAGCCATCACTCATCGACACTCCTAGGAATACATGATACAAACAAAATGGGAAGATGAAAGATGCACATGAAAATGAAAATCGCTTATTGTCACGAGTAGGCTTCAATGAAGTTACTGTGAAAAGCCCCTAGTCGCCACATTACGCCGCCTGTCCGGGGAGGCTGGTACGGGAATCGAACCGTGCTGCTGGCCTGCGTGGTCTGCTTTAAAAAACAGCGATTTAGCTGAGTGAGCTAAACTCACTGACTGGCATGTAGGGAATGAATTACCCAACCTGAGCATTGGACAGAAAGTTTGAGTATAACACCCACCCGATGACACCTGGAACTAAGCAGAAATTGTCAGCATATGCCCAGAGCCAAGTATGAATACCAAATGACATGACTGTGCAACAAAACAGAAGTCGAAACAGAACCATACAACCAGACACATCGAGTAGTGCTACTGCAAACAGAACGTAGTCTAAGTCACAATGCCAACACATCTCCTCTTACCAGCATTCTGAAAATGTACAGCAGCCTCCAGCAAAGACCACCAAAAGTTTGGAAGGGTAGGCAAACTACAGATATGTTTCAGAGACTCGTAAATATGTTGCTTTGTAGAATGGTCTATTCAGGCATAATGTTATTTTCTTTTGCTGTCATGTAAATAGTTTGATTCTCTCAGAGTAAACTTCCAGAGAAAAGGAGGCTTTATGAGGAAAATGTATCCTTAAACTGTTGTCAATCACTGCCACCTCAACAAAATGTGATGTCAAAGTCCCACAATTTATACTCAGTCCACAAGTGTAGGAGTCAGATGTACCACATACAGTCTCCTCATTAACACCATCTATATATAGTCCTATCTTCAAATAAAGAACACACATTATTGTTTAGGTAATCTTTATCCTGTGATTGGTACATTTGCACAAAAAAACAAGAATGTAACAGATTCCATTCAGGAGTTAAAAGCACCCTTCCACTGGTCAGGGACAGCACTGCAGTTAGCTATCGCATCACTGACCTGGATATGAACAGGACATCCTTGTACTGGAACCAGAAATATATGGAGCAGACCATTATGATTACTAGCACTAAAGCGAGACCTCTCTAAGGGCTTTACTCCAAAGGGAGAGGCAGTCACTGGAGAGGGGTGGGCATTACCCTATTTTATGTATTATTACTGGGCGGCAAACATAGAACATAGAACAGTACAGCACAGAACAGGCCCTTCGGCCCTCGATGTTGTGCCGAGCAATGATCACCCTACTCAAACCCACGTATCCACCCTATACCCGTAACCCAACAACCCCCCCTTAACCTTACTTTTTAGGATACTACGGTCAATTTAGCATGGCCAATCCACCTAACCCGCACATCTTTGGACTGTGGGAGGAAACCGGAGCACCCGGAGGAAACCCACGCACACACGGGGAGGACGTGCAGACTCCACACAGACAGTGACCCAGCCGGGAATCGAACCTGGGATCCTGGAGCTGTGAAGCATTTATGCTAACCACCATGCTACCGTGCTGCCCGCCCGCATGAAAATGAAAATCGCCTTATTGTCTTCAATGAAGTTACTGTGAAAAGCCCCTAGTCGCCACATTCCGGCGCCTGTCCGGGGAGGCTGGTACGGGAATCAAACTGTGCTGCTGGCCTGCTTGGTCTGCTTTAAAAGCCAGCGATGTAGCCCAGTGAGCTAAACCAGCCCCTGATTGAGAAAGTGTGAGGATGGATTAAGGATCTGGGGTCAGTTTGGGGATGGAGAGGGAGTTTCTTGTATCGGTTTGAGTTTGAGGATTGTTACTGCTCCTCTTCCGTTCTCTCTGGCCAGGTTCTCTTCAAGTCCAGTGGTAATAGCCTCTCTGGGAATATGGAATCAATTAAGACAGCACTTTAAATTACAGTCTATTTCGCGACTGGCGCTGATCTGTGGGAACCAGTTTTTTTTTGGCTGGGATGGATTGCCGAGAGGTTTAGAGATTTGTTCATGGAGAATAGGTTTGCTGGAATGGAGGAGTTGGGGGAGAAGTTCCAACCCCCAGGAGGGAATATTTTTAGGTATTTTCAGGGAGGAACTTTGTGTGAAAGGAATTCTCTTTGTTTCCTTGGTTGCCGGTGCCTTCACCTATGGATAGGGTGCTGTCTTTAGACGAGATAGGGGAAGGGAAGATATATATATATATGGGCAGATGATGGCGATGGAGAAGGCTTTGTTGGGAGAAGTAAAGGGGAAATGGGAAGAAAAGTTGGGTATGGCTTTGGAGGGGGGCAGTGGTATGGATTGTGGTTCTGCATAGGGTCAATTTTACCTCCTCACGTGCAAGGCTGTTTGATTCTGTTTAAAGAGATACCTAGGGCGGACTTGATCAGGGCATGGATGAGTGGGTTCTTTACGGGTGCAGAGGACAGATGTGAGAGTTGTTCAAGAGGGGCGGCTAACCACTCGCATATGTTTTGGTTTTGCCCTAAGTTCGTTAAGTTCTGGGCTTCCTTCTTCAAAACAATGTCAGAGATTTTGGGAGTGAAGCCGTGCCCAATGGTGGCAATCTTTGGAGTGTCAGACAAGCTGGGGTTCTAGGAGGGGAAGAAGGCTGCTGTCTTGGCCTTCGCCTCTCTAATAGCCTGAGGTGGGTATTGCTTGGATGGAGGGCATCGGTGCCCCCTAAGGCTTCGGAACGGTTGGGAGATTTGTCAGAATTCCTGCATTTTGAAAAGATAAAGTATGCCGTAAGGGGATTGGAGAAGGGGTTTACTGTAGGTGGCTGCCATTCATCACATTCTTAAGGAGCTGGTTGTCATAAGCAACTTGGGGATGGTGGTTATGATGGGGGAGGAGGGATCTGGGGTAAATAAGGGATAGGGGCTGGGTTGTGGGATATTTTTATGAAAATTGTGCAAATTTGTTTGACCATTTTGTATGTTATTGAAAGTTTATGAATAAAAAGATATTTTCTTAAAGCGAGACCTCAGTCACTGCTGCAACAGACATCAGGACACAGATAATTTCTGCAGTCTTCACTTCTGTGTTACATGTAGCACTAAGGGTTAACAGATGTTAATATATGCTGCAGATAATAATGTACCATTGACATCAGTCAGCCATGTGTTAGACTCTGAACCAAGATGTTGGAATTTTTTTTTAATAAGTATTTTTATTGAATTTTACATTTGTACACTGTACAGGAAATGATTGAAACGGTTATTATTTACAATTTACAAACTGTTCTTTTTTTTGGCACCCACTCTCCCCCTCCCCCCACTTTGTTCCCTCCCTCCTCCTCCGCCTTCCCCTTTCCTGCTATTTTCGGGCCCTGTCTTAGGCTTTTCCCTCCACCGGAGATGGATTATGTATCGCTTAATTTTCCCTTATTATTAATCGCTCATTTTGCTCTTATGGCTTTGTGAAGGGGGCCTTCTGGTCCCCACGTCGGTTTCTCCCTGGGTACCTTCCTGGCGTTTCTTTGGGTCTCTCCCCCATTTCCCCCGCCCTTATTCCTGTCTGCTTTATGTGGCCCTGGTGGTTGCCATACATCCCCCCGCCCCTCCCTTTCTATCCCTTATTGGCTTCAAATAGGTCTTGGAACAGACTGATGAATTGCTCCCATGCTTTGTAGGAGCCATCGGTCGGATGATGTATTTGATCTTCTCCGGATGGAGAAATTCCAACAGGTCTGCCAGCCGGTCTGCAGCTGTGGATGGTGCTGCTGATCGCCAGTTGAGCAGGATTCTCCAATGGGCGGTAAGGAAGCAAACTCAAGGGCGTCAGCCCTCTTCCCCATATGAAGTTCTGGCTGGTCTGATACCCCGAAGACTGCCATTCTCGGGCATGGTTCCACCATCACCTCCACAGCCTTGGACCTCACCTCGAAGAAGGCTGTTCAGAACCCAACAAGCCTGGGGAATACCCAGAATAGTGGGCTTGGTTGGCCGAACAGCCCTGCACCGTTCACACTTGTCCTCCACTTCCGAAAATAACCTGCTCATTCGGATTCTGGTCAGGTGTGCTCTGTGCATCACTTTAAACTGCATGAGGCTTAGCCTTGTGCAGGAAGAGGTGGAGTTGGCCCTACTTAGTGCTTCGTTCTAGAGTCCCCACCCTACTTCCTTCTCTAGTTCATCCACCATCTAGTGGTGCTCTCGCCCTTTCTAAAAGTCGTCTGTATATGTCCCCACAGTTTCCTTTTTCCATACAGTTCGAGTCCAGTAGCTCGTCCAACATTGCGTCTCTGGGGCTCTAGGGTACCTTGTCATCTCCTTGCGGAGAAGGTTTTTGACTTGTAAATGTCGGATTTCCTGTCTCTCAGCAGTTCCAGTCTCTCCGCCAACTCTTCTAAGGTCGCAACTCTGTCCCCTGTGTAGAAGTCCCCAATTGCTAGCGTCCCCTTATCCTATCTTCACCTCTTAAAGGTGGTGTCTATCATGGTTGGTGATAACCTGTGTTGCAGCAGATGGGGGACACCTCAATTAAGCCGAAGTGTTGTCTCATCTGGTTCCAGGTTCACAGCGTTGCTACCCCACTAGGCTGGATGGGAGCGCTGTCGTGGTATGGGCATGGAGGGTCGTTCCCGTGAAGGAGGGCTCCTCCAAACTTACCTATTCCATATTTGGTTCCTGTACGCATTCCCTCACCCTCTCAGCTGTGGCTGCCCAGTGATAGTATTGCAAGTTCGGGAGGGCCAGGCCGTCCATATTTCTTCTTGTTCTCCTCTGCAGTGTTGTCTTAGGGATTCTTGGATTCCCCCCTCCCCCCTACCAAATCACCATGGTCATTTCATCTATTCTTTGGAAAAAGGTCTTGGGGATGAAGATTGGTATGCATCAAAACAGGAAGAGGAACAGTGGTAGGACGTTCATCTTGATTGTTTGCACCCTCCCTGTCAGAGAAAGCGGGAGTGCATCCCATCTCTGTAGGTCCTTTTTAACTTCCTTCGCCAGACTGGTCAGAATCCACTTGTGGATTTGTGCCCAGTCATGGGCTATCTGGATCCCCAGGTAGCGGAATTTGTTTTGGGCTATTTTAAATCGGAGACCTTCTAGCTCTGTTCCTCCCCCATTCGGGTTCAGCGGAAAAATCTCACTTTTGTCCAAGTTGAGTTTGTAGCCCTTTTCCTGGGCTATTTTCCTTGTGGCTGCCTGCCTTCTCAGCTGGTGAGCCAACAGGTAACTAGCCTTCGCTCCGTGTTCATAAAAGGTCCCCAGTGTCTGGCGGAGTTGGTGCACTGCCTTTGTGGTGGATAGCAGGTTAAAGTCCATTTGTAGTGTTTTCCTCTCCACCAGAAGCTCTACGTCGGGGCCTCAGAGTATCTTCTGTCGAACTCCAGGATGGAGTCGATCAAATGCTGCCTGGTCACCTGTCTTTACGTGCCTTGTTGGCTATAATCTGTCCCCTAATCACAGCCTTCAATGCCTCCCAGAATGTGGAAGCTGAGACTTTCCCGTTCTGGTTGTTAGTAATGTACTCACCTGTGGCCTGTGATGTTTTCTGGCAGAAGACCTTGTCAGCTAAGAGATCCGTGTCCAACCTCCATGTGGGACATTGGGCATGGCCCGTCTCCAACCTCACATCCATGTAATGAGGCAGTGTCGGAGATGACTTATCGCAGAATATTCCGCTCTGACTATTTCTGGAAGCACCGATTTCCCCACTACAAAGAAGTCAATATGGGTAGATACCTTGTGTACTGGTGAGAAGAATGAGAATTCCTACTCACCTGGGTGCAAGATCTACTGCCCCCATCTGTTCCATAAACATTCCCAGTTCCCTAGCCATGCCTGTCTTTTTCCCCGTTCTGGGGTTTGATCGGTCCACCAGTGGGCCCTGCTCGCAGTTAAGATCTCCACCCCCCCCACCCCCCCACCCCCCCACCCCTGCCATGATCAGTTGTTGCATGTCAATGTTGGAGTGTTCTGACATGGTCTTCTTTATTGGGCACACATGTTTTCCAGAACTGCCGGTGCCCATCCACCGCTGACCATGATGTGCTGTCCGCCTTGGTCCGTAACCGTCTTTGCCGCCATAAACAACGTCTTCTTGCTCATCAAAATAGCTACATCCCCTAGCCCTCGTCCCGTTGCAGGAATGGTAGGTCTGTCACACCCAGCCCTACCTTACTTGTAGTCAGCTCTTCTCCCTCAGGTGCGTCTCTTGGAGGAAGACTATGTCGGCTTTCAAACCTTTCACCTGGGTGAAGACTCTGGTTCTTTTCACTGGGCCGTTAAGTCCCCTGACATTCCAGGTGATAACCTGGTGGGGGACTTTTGTCCCCCCTTCCTGCAGGATTCGTCATACTTAATTGGTAGACGCGCCCCTGCACTCCGGGGTTTCCCTTTCTTAGGAGGCCGACTAAAATGGCCATGGTCACTGTTCTCACCATGAGGCCGGGCCCCTGCACTCTGGGGTTTCATTTTGTCCAGGGGGCACTCAACATGGCCGCCAATTGTGTGTACGCCACGTTGGTTCGCCCCTGCACTCCGGGGTTTCCCTTTGTTTATGGACCATCCAAAGTGGCTGCTTATGGTGCCATCTTGTTCCCTTAACCTGAACCTTAACTGCTGAAGCCAATCTGAAACCCTTTCCTTCCTTATGGTGTTCCCCGTGTGGTTCCCCTTCCCCCCTCTGTTCCCTTTTCTACCCCCCTCCTTGCCATGTCCCCCCCTCCCTATATCCCCCCTTACCTTCCCCATCCCTGCCCCAGTGGTTTCCCCCTCCTCCCCTGCTGGACTCTTCCTCCCTGTCAGGAGGTGCGCCATGGCTCCCCATGTTTCCTAGCTCTAGTTTTCCCCGCTGGTGTGGTGACTTCCTCCTGGGGCTGATCTTATCCCTTTTCTATGCCCGATCAATAGCTGGTCCTTCTGTCCCTTCAACTTCTCCTGCACTCTGCTGCCCTCGCCCTTTACTGTTATCTGGTGTTTTTGCTCAAAGCGAGGCACTACTGTCCTGTGCAAACATTGTTCAAATCCATTATTATAGTTTCTCCTTTCTTTTTCTGCTTCATCCACAACGCTGCCTTGTTTGCCCCTTGTCCAGGCCACTTGCCCGCACAAACTAGTCTCCATCTGCCGGGCTGTTAAAATAGTGTTCCTTGTTTTGGAATGTAACCCAGAGCCTGGCTGGGAATAGAATTACAAATTTTACTCCACTTTTGTACAGGGCTGATTTTGTTTGGTTGAACTTGGCCCTGCGCTTTGCCTGGTCTGCCCCAATGTCCTGGAACACTCGTATTTTATGCCCTTCCCAACTGCTCGCCTTTGTATGTCTTGCCCAGGATCTTCTCTCGATATTGGTATCTGTAGTTTGTTGAGTGCAGTGCTTTGCACTGTTGCTTCACAGCGCCAGGTTCAAATTCGGTTTGGGTCACTGCCTTTGCGAAGTCTGCACGTTCTCCATGCCTGCGTGGGTTTCCTCCGGGTGCTCCGGTTTCCTCCCACAAGTCCGAAAGACGTGCTATTAGGTAATTTGGACATTCTGATTTCTCCCTCTGTGTACTCGAACAGGCACCGGGATATGGCAACTAGGGCCTTTTCACAGTAACTTCATTACAGTGTTAATGTAAGCCTACTTGTGACAATAAAGATTTTTATTATTATTACCGCCCTTGGCTGCTCACCGTCCTTGGACTTCGGTCGGAGTGATCTGTGTGCCCTGTCGATCTCCGGCGGCTTGAGGAATATGTCGCTCCCAATTAAGTTGCCCAGCATCTGGGTCACATCGTCTGTCGGATCCCTGCCTTCCATCCCAGGCCTACGATCCGGATATTTTGACGCTGAGACCGATTCTCCTGATCCTCAACTTTCTCCTTCAGGCTCCCCTGGGTCGCCACCTACCTTTTTATTTCAGCCTCCAGAGCAACAAACCTGTCCCTCCGGTCCAGTTGATGTCTTTTCAAGCTCTGGGATTGTCTTGCCCTGAGCTTCAAGTTTCTTCCCCATTCCGTTGATTGCCACCTGCATGGCGACCAACACCTTCCGTCAATGCCACCTTGACCGCTTTGGAGGCAGTCAAACGGGTGTGGAAAAGGTTTCAAAAGTGTCTTCAGTTTGTGGTTTCTTTGATAAACCAATGGGTGGGATTTTCCAGCCAGTTCCACCAACATGGGATCTCTAATTTAATCGCCTTTCTCATCAGCACCAATTCCTTTGTCAGGAATATCTTCCATCTATCTCCAGGCCAGGGGGAAGGGTTGGGGTTGTGAGGCCATTGTTCGGTTTGTCCGTCTCCCTCAATTTGGGATGGCTGGATCTGCCAATTCGCTCACCCGCTGCTCTTGACTTTTTTCGTCCGCTTCTACCTTCTCTCTGGACTCTTGAGCTCCCATTCATTGGCATACTGCATCTTTCCACTCCCTTTCCTGTTTGTGGGTAAAATAAGTCAGAATGTTCTGGCTAAGTTCATTCAAAAGTGCCTATTTGATTGTGCTCTGGGAGAGAGCCACCTGATGTGCGACTGCTCAGCACATCCCCGTCACCGGAAGTGTTGGAATCATTTCTGAGAACTATATGCTTACTCTGTAACCTTTTTAGAAGGAGTACTAATAAAGAAGTGTGAAATAAATGCCTGATTATATATATATATATATACAGTATGTCTAAGAAACAATTACTGTGCCAGGAGTCCAAGACAGAAGGACCCAATCTCAGAAAATGGTGGCAGCAATGGATACATCGATGTAATAGACATTGGGTGGGATTTTCCGCACCCCCACCGGAGTGTGTTTTGCAGTGGCGGAGGTGGCCCACCATTGGCCAGCAGTGGGATCTTCCAGTCCTGCCACTGTCAATGGGATTTCCCATTGTTTGCACCCTCCGCCGCCCGGGGAACCTGTGATGGTGAGTTGATGTTGGTGGGACTGGCTGGAAAATCCCACCCATTGGTTTATCGAAGAAACCACAAACTGAAGACATTTTTGAAACCTTTTCCACACCTGTTTGTCTGCCTCCAAATCCTGCAAAGAGAGTTATGGAAGGTTATTTTCTCTGGTATCAGATGGCCTCAGATCTTTACCAAAAAGAGTCAAAGCTTCAATTTAGTTCCTTTCTATCTGTAGTAGGTGCAGTAACCGATGTAACAGATGGCTTCTACAGGTGTTTTCCTCAGGCAGTGTGTGCAAGATTCCACTACAGATTTTTATTCCATTATTGAAGCCTTTGACATCTATTTTAACCTCAACCAAAATTTATAATTGAATGAACATGTATTAATCAGCAATCACCATGCTCTGGGGAATCGATTGAACTATTTCTAACTGATCCATTTTGTCTAGATAGTTGATGGATGTCTGTGTCTATTCGGAACCCTGGATATCCATTATCCCTTCTTAGTTCCCAAATAACAGAGGTCAAGTCTGTGCTTTTTGGCAAAGTTCAGTTGAACTTTATTTGTCAGCTTGTGCCACTGGTAAACTTTATTTGTCAACACAAGATTAGGTCAGATTGATTGTCTTTAGCGAAGACAGTAGTTGAGTTTTCATTCAATTACAAATCATAGTCATTCTTCAAATCATAATACACAGTATAAAATGACTGAGTGATTCAAACAAATGAAAGATAGCGATTTAGAAAAAGCAAGCAAAGAAAATAGGTTTCAGAAAGAGATAGATTGATTCTGGAATGGATTTTTCCATCCCGACAAGTGATTCTTAAGGAGATTATTATCTTGAGGTCTCGCCTTCTTTATAGCTCTGATTGGCTTTAACTAATTTATAATTCACTCAATTCGGCCAAACTGCCTGTCTGTCAATTTAAGAGAGATATGTATTTAAATATATTGGTGTGATATTAGTGTGAATTTCCCATTCCATCGCTTGAGAAAAACACATTCTTCGCGAGGACTTATCACCCTAGACTGGTTACCATAGAAATGGAACTGCCCGTTCTTTCACACAATGGGGCCTTTCAACCAGCTAACGTCACTCTTCTTATAATCTTAAGCAAGTCTCAAGCAACTTGCAAAATGTTCCCAGCTATTTGGCTTCCCTTACTCTCATGGTTAATATGATTATGGTTAATTATTCTTAATGAGTTCTCATTTAAACCTTTTACCTATAACATCTATAGCTAACTAGAAAACCAATTTCTATCAGTCCCCCCTTTGATTCTTCTAAAGATTAATAAGGCGAATCAAAATAACGAATAGAAATTAAGGAAGTAAGCGTGGAGAGGAACTCATTCACATTGTCTTTAATGGTTGAGAACAGCTTTTAACAATGGAGTGGGAAAAAGCTTTGCAACCGTAACAAGCATTCTGGAAGAATTTTATTCAAAAAGGTGATTATATAGTACAATAACAAATCAGAATTAATTGAAGATGATTATATGACTCAGTAATAATTGGTTAATAATGCAATAATAATGCAGTAATAACAATTCAATAGTAGGGGCCTTGTTCAATGTCATGGGCTGGTGGTGCAGTTGGACCACGATGAACCACTTTGATTGGTGGGGCATTATGGGTCGCCATACACTGGCCAATGCATTTGATCAGCAAGATCACTACGTAAATGACAAGCCCAAATATGACAAATAAGAGAAGTCCCTGAATGATGGAAATTCCTGTGCCATCCAACCATCCAGAGAGCCACCCCCAAAGAGTGTTGTTAAAGGGTTGGTAAAGTGTCCTAACTTCTTCTTGAATATGTGCTGACAAACTGCTGATTTCTTCTGAATTATCTGGGATGTAGGTGCAACACTCTGCCCCAATCAGGTGCCACCTTTTTTGGCTTGCAAATAGTCAAGTGCCATCCATTTCTGTAAAGCCACAGTTCGAATGGCTAGCACCTCAGCTGAAATGCTACTTCGGGCTCGGGCAGTGCCATTGGCTATTTTCTCTAAGGCTGCGGCCAATTTAATGTATTCTCTGCTCAATATGATGGCGCCATAGGCAGGGATGAGAGCAGAAAATAATTTTTCAACCTCTGTGATCTTACGTTTAGACCTTTTGATGATATTGGTAGGTTGATATCTGTCAAACTGTGGGATGAGATGTCCATATTTTGAGTTTGCGTTTATAACATCGGCTAGGGAAAGGGAAGGAGAATGGTGGATGAAGGGGACAATAAATCCTAAATAGCACCCTCCTCTCCACCCCATTGGGAGACAAGGATATGCAGTATTACCGCAGATGTAATAGGTTCCATTGCAGGTAGAATATTGGGCAAGCACTTGTGGGTACCACCGTTCTGTAAAAGTTGTCCATTGGTGTAATTAGGTAGCCCTGCAAAGTCGGTGGGATTCCCTTCATGTCCTTGGACCAAAACCTTTTTTGTGTCATGAATGCACCTCTTAATGGCACTCACATCCAAACAATATTTACATTTACTGTACTGTGCATTCCATCCTCTATGACTATAGTTGATTAAACATATGGACCCAGTATGGTTATGACCAGTTGGGAGAATGGCTTGAGGTGGTGTCAGTCTCCGATCATAGCTATATTGATACCATCCCTTGAAAGTGTTTAATCGGTGGCCTGCAGATCGCCATCTCTTAACCTCATCATTTATCATTTGTTGGTTCTGGTGTCTCCACATTGGGGAAAGGTATGGTCGTGATTTTGGAAAGTGTACCATTCTGCCATTTGGGAAAAGGTAAAAGGAACAGGTTGTAGTTTGATACCTGTTTGGGAATCGGTAGGGATAGAAGAACACACCCAGCACTTAGAGACGTTAAAGTCTCTGGCATTGGAATAGGACATGTAACGGCAAGTGTTATCATTGAGATTCTGGGTAAATGAGTTCTCATTTAAACCTTTTACCTATATCATCTATAGCTAACTAGAAAGCCAATTTCTATCAAAGGTTCTTGCTGATATGGGGTGCTGAAGGACGAGCTAATCCATGATCGAATAATTATGGGTATGCGGGATGAGAAATACTCTGAAATTCTAAAGACCAAAGGTAATCTTACTTTGGGTCAGGCAGTCCAGTATGTGAGACAGGCCGAGCTGAGTGCATTTAACTGGGTTATAACTGATGGCAACACCACATAGATTGGATAGGCCCATGGGGCAAGCATAGCTTGAGCAGGTCCATGGGCAACAGCGCCACCCATAAGAAAGCCCTCCAAACAGACTGAAAGCACAGGAAACGCCACATTGGCAGCCATTTTGAGATGCTTGCATTGTACCAGGAAAATGCAGGATCAACACCAAGACTGCCCAGCTGAATGCTTCCAATGGGGCAAAGTTGGACATTTCAAGCATTTCTGCAAATTCAACAGTTTTAGTTGAAGTTGTGTTTATTTAAAGCAAATATTTATGAATCACATTCCTTCCGAGAAAGGCAAAATCCAGAAAACAACAACCAACCCTGTAGAGTTCCCAGGAGAAGTAGATAGTATAAATGCAGATTGCTGGTCAGTTACAGTTCAAGTTCAAGACTTTGATACTACTTTTAAAATTATTACTGGAGCAGCTGTTACCGTATTAACAGATAACCTTGACAGGTTTCAGCCAAGGGAATGGGACAACTCATCGCCACCGACTCATCGCCGCTGACTCATCGCCAGCCCAACTCATCACCAGCCAACTCATCGCCAGCCCAACTCATCGCCAGCCCAACTAAAAATTGTAATTCATGGTAATTCATGGTAAAAGCTGTCGGCGGCGGGTAACTTTTGAACGGCCCGCACCAAGCATTTGATAGATAGACCGGCCGGCGAACCAAGTTATATTACAGTTCAGACCGGTGGTTTTTCAAATTTAATTCATGGTAAAAGCTGTCGGCGGTGGGTAACTTTTGAACGGCCCGCACCAAGCATTTGATAGATAGACCGGCCGGCGAACTTCCATTAATTTTTATTAAATTTGAAATACCACCGGTCTGAACTGTGATATAACTTGGTTCGCCGGCCGGTCTATCTATCAAATGCTTGGTATCAAAAGTCCAATTTTTGAATACACCTCATTTAGTCTCTGTTGTCTTTTTAGAAGGATCAACTGTGACTGAGCAGCATTTAGAACTTAGTGCAATTGAATCTGTTGATGTATTATCTACTCTACCTCCTGTTATCCATGGAGTATCTTCCACAGAGAATACTTTGCCTAAATCCAGGTCAGAGTCCATAGAGGATCACCTTGTCAGAGAGTTGTGACTTTCCCAGGTGACGGTCAATTGGCCCCCACGCTTCAGTACCAGCTGAAAGTCAGCACAGAAGCTGCAGCAGAATCTTTTACAATTCTGAAACTGCAGAATCCTGTACAGCAATCTTGTCCCAGAGTTGACTGTCAACAAGAAATTCTTCTCCATATAGAAGATCAGGTTATTCTTCTCCATATTCTGAGCAGCTATTTCCAATAACCATAGTGGAGCAACTTTCATACAGACAGAAGTGTGTACCACTCTTACCATTGCCTACAGAAAGTAAATGATCTTCTCAGAAAATCATTATAAAATCATCTCTTTTCTTTCTTGACAGTCTTCCAAGAAGTTGATTGCTTCTTCCTGCATTGTCTCAATCTCAAAGTTGCAATGCCTAGTTATCTCAGGATTATTACCAGTACCACATGCTAGTCAGAGTGGAAATAGTAGCATGTATTGGATGAATACGTGGCTGAAGAGATGGTGCAATGGGAGGGTTTCAGATTCCTGGGACATAGGGACTGGTAAAAACTGGATGGGTTACTCCTGGGCAGGACTGGGATTGATGTCCTTGATGGGGGGAAGGGGGGGGGGGGGGGGGGGGGGGGGGGGGGGTACTTGCTAGAATGGTTGGGGAGGGTTTAAACTAATATGGCAAGGGGATGGGAACCGATGTAAGGATTCAGAACAGAGGGAATAGAGAACAAGGGGAAAAGACAGAAAGAGAATAGGAAATGTGATAGGCAGAGAAATTAAGGGCCTGTATCAGATAATAACACAGTAAAGAATAGTAGGGACAGGACAAGGCACGTGGGAGGTGGCTCCAAGGTTCAGCTTTTAGATAGGACCGACAGAAAGGAAAAGGTGGTGGAGTTGCATTGTCGATTAAAGATGAGGTGGAATCTGTCTGGGTTGAGTTAAGAAACATCAAGGAGCAAACAATATAAGACCATAAGACGTAGGAGCAGAATTAGAACACTCGGCCCATCGAGTCTGCTCCGCCATTCAATCATGGCTCATATTTTCTCATTACCATTCTCCTGCCTTCTCCCCATAACCTCTGATTCCCTTATTAATCATGAACCTATCTATCTCTGTCTTAAAGACACTCGGTGATTTAGCCTCCACAGCCTTCTACGGCAAAGAGTTCCACAGATTCACCTCCCTCTGGCTGAAGAAATTCCTCATCATCTCCGTTTTAAAGGATTGTCCCTTTAGTCTGAGATGGTGTCCTCTGGTTCTAGGTTTTCCTCCAAGTGGAAACATCCTCTCGACGTCCACTCTATCCAGGCCTCGCAGTATCCTGTAAGTTTCAATAAGAACCCCCCCATATCCTTCTACCTCCAACGAGTACAGACACAGAGTCCTTAACCGTTCCTCATACGACAAGTTCTTCATTGCAGTGATCATTCTTGTGAACCTCCTCTGGACCCTTCCCAAGGCCAGTACATCCCTCCTTAGATACGGGGCCCAAAACTGCTCACAATACTCCAAATGGGGTCTGACACGAGCATTATACAGCCTCAGAAGTACATCCCTGGTCTTTAAGTATATCCCTGGTCAACCAAACTGTTGGAAATAGCATTAGACACAAAATCAGAGATGCATGTGATAAAGGAACATCTATGATTATGGGTGACTTTAATCTCTATATAGATAGGGTGACTCAAATTAGTCACAGTACAATAGAGGAGGAATTTCTGGCGTGTATGTGGGATGGTTTTCTGGACTAATATGTTCAGGAACCAACAAGGGAACAGGCCATCTTGGAATGGGTGTTGTGCAATGAGAAAGGATTAGTTGGAAATCGAGTTGTGAGAAAACCTTGGGGATGAGTGACCATATTATGGCAGAATTCTTTTTCAAGGTGAATCATGAGGTAGTTGATTCTGAAACAAAGGTCCTGAAATCAGTAAAGGTAACTATAATGGTATGAGGCATGAGCTGGTTATGATGGGCTGGAAAACATTACTGAAAGGAATGACAGCGGACAGGCAATGGCAGACATTCAAGGAATAAATAGGTGAACTCCAAAGTTGTTTATTTTTATTGACCCAAGAGTAGAAAGGGTACTGTTGCCAAACCATGGCTTACAAGGGAAATTAGAGATAGTATTAGATTCAAAGAAGAGGAATACAAATGAGCAAGAGAAAGCAATAGACCTGAGGATTGGGAACAGTTTAAAATTCAGAAAAAGCAGACCAAGAGATTGATTAAGGAGGGGAAACAATTTGAAAGTAAACTAGCGGGGAGCATTAAAAACTGACTGTAAAAGTGTCTACAGGTATGTGAAGAGAAAAAGATGAATAAAAACTAATGTCGGCCCCTAACAGTCAGAAACGGGGGAATTCACAACATGAAATAAAGAAATGGCTGAGGAACTAAAATTCATACTTTACTTTTTTCACAAAGGAAGACATGAATAATGTACTGAAAGTTGTGAGAAGTTTTATTGAGGAGCTGAAGGAAATTAGTATTAGTAAAGAAATGGTTTTGGGGAAATAAATAGGATTGAAGGCAGACAAATCTCCAGGGCCTGATAATTTTATCCCAGGCTACTTAAGGAAGTGGCTCTAGAAATAGCAGATCCATTGGTAGTCATTTTCCAAAATTCTTTGGACTCTGGAATGGTTCCTGCAGATTGGAGGGTAGCAAATGTAACCCTGCTTTTCAAAACGAGAGGTAGAGAGAAAACAGGGTTCGATAGACCAGTGAGCTGAACGTCGGTAGTAGGGCAGTTGCTGGAGTCTATTACCAAGAATTTCATAGCACATTTGGAAAGCTGTGGTATAATCAGACAAAGTCAGCATGGGTTTATGAAAGGAAAATAATGCTCGTGTTCACCAGAGAACCGGTGTGGTTTATTTCGACTTTATCAAGGCTTTCAACAAGGTCTCACATAGCAGATTAATATGTAAAGTTAAACCGCATGGGATTAGAGGTAATGTCTTGAGATGGATAGAAAGCTGGTTAGCACACTGGAAGCAAAAAGTTGGAATAAATGGGTCTTTTTCTGATTGGCAGGCAGTGACTAGTGGAGTGTTACAGGGATCTGTGCAGGGACCCCAACTGTTCACATTATATATTAGTGATTTATCAAGGGAACTAAATGTATTATCTCCAAATTTGTAGATGATACAAAGTTGATGGGAAGATGAGCTGTGAGGAGGATGCAGAGATGCTTCAGCGGGATTTGAACAGGCTGTGCGGGCACATGTAATGCAGATGCAGAGTAAGCAAAAATAGGAAGGCAGATTATTATATTGTTTGACTGGGTGTAAATTGAGAGAGGTGGATACTCAGAGAGACCTTGATGTCCTCATCCACCAGTCGCCGAAAGTAAGCGCGCAGGTAGAGCAGGCAGTAAAGGAGGCAACTTTTATGTTGGCCTTCATAGCGAGAGAATTTAAGTATAGGAATAGAGATGTTTTACTGCAATTGTATCGGGCATTGGTGAGGCCACACCTGGAGTATTGTGTGCAATTTTGGTGTCCTTGGGCGGGATTCTCCGACCCCCCGCCGGGTCGGAGAATCGCCGGGGCCGGCGTAAATTCCGCCCTGCCAGCTGCCGAATTCTCCGGCGCCAGGAATTTGGCGGGGGCGGGAATCGCGCCGCGCCGGTCGGGGGCCATTGGCAGCGGCCCGCAATGGGCTGAGTGGCCGCCCATTTTCGGCTGGTCCCGCTGGTGTAAATTACAACAGGTACTTACCGGCAGGACCTGGCTCTGAGGGCGGCCTCCGGGGTCCTCGGGGGAGGGCGGGGGGATCTGGCCCCGGGGAGGTGCCCCCATGGTGGCCAGGCCCGCGATCGGGGCCCACCGATCCGTGGGCGGGCCTGTGCCGTGGGGGCACTCTACTCCTCCGCGCCAGCCGCTGTATCAGTCCTCAATGGCTGGCGTGGAGATGAACCCCCCTGGCGTTGCGCTGGGATGACGCCAGCACATGCTGGCGCTCCCGCACATGCGCCAACTCGCGCCAGCCGGTGGAGGCCCTTCGGCGCCAGTTGGCATGGCACCAAGCCCCTTCCGCGCCGGCCGGCACTGCGCAAACCACTCCAGCGCCGGCCTAGCCCCTGAAGGTGCAGAGGATTCCACACGTTCGGGGCGGCCCGATGCCGGAGTGGTTCACACCACTCCTCGGCGCCGGAGTGGCCCATCCCATCGATTCGCGGAGAATCCCGCCCCTTATCTGAGGAAGGATATTCTTGCCATGGAGGGAGTGAAGCAAAGGTTTACCAGGCTGATTCCTGGGATGGCAAGACTGTCATATGAGGAAAGACTAAATCGGTTAGGATTATACTCATTGGAGTTCAGAATAGTGAGAGGGAATCTGATAGAAACTTACAAAATTCTAACAGATGTAGATAGGGTAGATTCAGAATTTTCCCGATGGTGGGGGTGTTCAGAACTAGGGATCATAGTTTGAGGAAAAGGGACTGAGGTGAGGAGACATTCCTTCACCCAGAGAGTGATGAATCTGTGGAATTTGCTAGAACAGAAAGTAGTTGAGGCCGAAAAGTTGTGTAATTTCAAGAAGGGGCTAAAGGGATCAAGGGATATGGCGGGCAGGTGGGATCAGGGTATTGAACTTGATGATCAGCTATGATCATAATGAATAGTGGAGCAGGCTCGAAGGGACGAATGGCTTCTTCCTTCTATTTTCTAAGTTTCTACGTTTACAGTCTTTGATACAGCAGTTTTTTTTTTTAATAAATTTAGATTACCCAATTATTTTTTCTATTAAGGGGCAATTTAGAGTGGCCAATCCACCTACTCTGCACATTTTTGGGTTGTGGGGGCGAAACCCACGCAGACACGGGGAGAATGTGCAAACTCCACACAGACAGTGACCCAGAGCCGGGATCGAACCTGGGACCTCAGCGCCGTGAGGCGGTTGTGCTAACCACTAGGCCACCGTGCTGCCGATACAGCAGTTTTTGATTCAGCTGTGACTGTCTTCCCAAGATTTGAAAATCATTTCTCTTATGAAGCTTCTTCCCAAAGCCCTTCAGGGAAGCAACAGTGTCCTGAGTTCTTCTCTTCTCGTTCCACTGGGTCCAAAGCTTGATCACTCCAGCTTCTCTTTTGGATCAGTGTTTCATGGAAAAGTCATCGTTGTTCTTGCAGTTTAGCCATTCTGATACCGATGCTCAGATTCCCAGAAATGCTGATAAAGTTTCCAAATGCAGATGGAAACTGTCATGTCTCCATGCAATCTTCCCTGAAGGCCTGAATAATGCGGGAGATTGAACCCCCAGCACTGTGATTTGGGGAGGGGAAGGGTAGGAATTGGATTTGAGTAGGATGTAGTTGTAAAATATGAGTTACAGAAATGTTAAAGCAAATAGTTAAAGACATAGTTTCATGTTGTTGTTAAAAAGTAGGATAACATACTTGGGGGAGATGTAATATAAAGGGTTAACAAATGGGATATGCTAATGCATGACATAGATGATGATGCCACTGATACTAGTCATGAGTTAGACCTTCAAGAGAAAGGTTGGAATCATGCCTAGGAACGGCATGTCTACTTTGTAACCTGTTTAGAAGTTGTACTAATAAACATGTATTAAGCAAATACCAGAATATGTCTACAGCCAAACACCCATTCTAAAGTTTAAAAGTGGCTTCTGACAGCCAGGATGAACAGGGAAGTGAAGATAGAAATACCTATTATGTTATCTTGCCTTCATGTTGAGTATGGGGAACTGTGCATATCCACTGCCTAATGCTGGAATCTAATATAGTGCACAGCATTGAGTAGCTGGTGGACATGGCACAAATTATATATTGGCTGGAAAAGGAGGGAATGTCAAAAAAAACCCAGCAAGTTTTTGCTGAGCAAGAAACTTAGTTCAGCGAAGATGTATTTGAAGACTGGACTAATTCATAATAACAATTTTGCAGGGTTGCTATTTGCATGTGGAGGGCAGAGTTCAATAGACCTTTGGTACACACTGACCTTCAATTACCAGTACAAGCAAGGTATTAGCATCATATTTACTTTGATCTTTCAGGTAATCCACTTAATCTCTTTTGTTTCCTTTTCATCTTGTGTGATTTAGAATTTGTCAGTCTATCGGTTGCGACAGTTCGCTCAACCATTACTGAACACATAAAAGTCTGTAACAAGCAGTTCAATATTGATGATTGCCACAAAACAGTGCTTCTTGGTAGAACACACTTCTCTGGGGGTGATTTTAACTCTAAATGTCTTGTGGGAATTGAACAGGTAGCCAGTCAAAATAAACCAGATGACTCACTTGTTTACATCATGCACCTATCCCGTTGTCTTATATTTCTTTTTTTTTTCTTTTTTAAAATAAATTTAGAGTACCCAATTCATTTTTCCAGTTATGGGGCAATTTAGTGTGGCCAATCCACCTACCCTGCACATCGTTTTGGGTTTTGGGGGTGAAACCCACGCAAACACGGGGAGAATGTGCAAACCCCACACGGACAGTGACCCAGAGCCAAGATCGAACCTGGGACCTCACCGTCTTGAGACTGTAGTGCTACTCACTGCGCCACCGTGCTGCCCTGTCTCATCTTTCAACCTGCACTTCTGAGCCAGATGACAAGAAACTGGCAGACTGACTATAAGATTGGGACCTGATGATGTAATTATGCCCTGACTGCAACTTTAACACAGGGAAGGCTTTCCAACCAGTGATGACTATGGGAAGGAAATTCGGGATCAGAAAAGACTAACTGAAGACATTTTCTTATCTCTTCTTGTGGGGTAGGAGGTAATTCATGAAGGCCTCGCCTTCTCAACCTTTCCCCTCACCTGAGGTGTGGTGATCCTCAGGTTAAATCACCACCAGTCAGCTCTCCCCCTCAAAGGGGAAAGCAGCCTATGGTCCTCTGTAACTATGGCCAGTTTACCTTATCTTACCATAAAGAACGTTTTCACCTCTCCTGTCTTCAGCTACTCACGTTGTCTCCCACAGTGATTCTCTCAATACCTTACCACTGCAGTTTACATTATTGCAGGTGACCATTCCTTTGGCCTTCTCCCAGCTGCAAGTTCCCTGCCCATTTCGGGTGGGCAGGTAGCCAGATATATGAAGAATGGGCCCCAAGAGTTAAAATTGCTGGACCACACATTGACACGGTCAGGAAGATTTTGCGCTCATGTCACTCCACTCATTCTCTGCCACTCACCAGTCACCCACTTGATTCCCGCTCCCAATTTGAACTATTTGAATTCTAATGAAATATACTCTTTTTATTTACCTCTATCTCCTTCTAATATATTTCTTGGTTTCTCTTCCTTCTGAAATTATTTTCTGTCTTCTACTTACTTATCCTGAATATATACAACAACTGGATGATAAACATTTGAAAAGACAACAGAACCCAATTCTAGCTGTTCCAAAATGGAAGGTAAAATAAGGCATTACGACAGAAATATTCTTAATGGGCAAGAATAGAGACACTTTTTTAAAAAATATTTTTATTCTCCTTTTTCACATTTTCTCCCAAATTTACACCCAACAAAAAACAATAATCAGTAACAAATGCAATGTCAATCCCCACATCAATAACAACGATCCCATCCTCCCACCAAACCCCAAACATTAGCCTGCATGTTAACATAACAAAATGACAAAAAGGAATCAGGAATCACCCATAGTCCCCATTAACATATACCTCCCCCCTTCCCCCAACCCTCCCAGCCCTCCCCCTCTAATGTTCGATGTGATCCAATTCTCGAAAGTGCATAATGAATAACGCCCATGAATTGTAGAACCCCTCCATCCTTCCCCTCAGTTAAAATTTGACCTTTTCAAGAGTCAAGAGTTCCAGCAGGTCCTCCCGCCACGCCAGGGCACAGGTTGGAGAGGTTGATCTCCACCCTAACAGGATCCGCCTTCAGGCAATCAACGACGTGTGAAGGCTACAACATCTGCCTCTGCACCCATTCCCAACCCCGGCTGGTCCGACACCCCAAATATGGCCTCCCGAGGGCCCGGGTCCAGTTTCACGTGCACCACTTTAGAGATTACTCGAAAAACCTACTTCCAGTAATCCTCCAGCTTTGGACAGGACCAAAGCATATGAATGTGATTCACGCCCCCCCCCCCCCCCCCGCAACGTTCACACACATCTTCTACCGCCTCAAAGAGCCGGCTTATCCTCGACCTTGTGCTCTATACCACCTTCAGCTGTATCAGCCCAAACCTCACACACGAGGTGCACCCTCCGGAGCACCTCACACCAGAACCCCTCCTCCATACCCTCTCCCAACTCTTCCTCCCACATTGCCTTGATCACTTCCACAGGCGCCATCTCCTCTTCTAAAATAGCCCCGTAAATCGCCGATACTACCCCCTACTCCAGTCCCTCTGTCATCAGCACCTCCTCCAGCAATGTGGAAGCCGGCTCTACCGGGATGCTCTGTATCTCCTATCTGGCAAAGTCTTGAACTTGCATGTATCCAAATATTTCCCCTTGCTCCAGCCCATACTTCGCTCCTAGATCCTTCAATCTTGCAAACCGACCCCCAAGTAACAAATATTTTAGTGTCCTAATTCCTTTCTCCTTCCAGCTCCCAAAATTTCCATCCCACTTCCCTGGCTCAAATCTATGGTTCCCCCGAATCGGCATTTCCCTTGACCCTGCCCCCAACCCGAAGTGCTGGCGAAACTGCCTCCAAATTCTCAATGAAGCTATTACTACTGGACTCCCTGAGTATCTTCCCGGGGCCATTGGGAGCGCCGTTGTTGCTAGCACCTTCAATCTCGACCTCCTACACTCTCCTCCATTCTGACCTGTTGGGAGTCCACCCCTCTGACCCAGCTCCATACCTTCTCCACATTTGCCGCCCAGTAATAATACATCAGGTTCGGAAGACCCAAACACCCTGCCTGCCTTCCTCTCTGTAGTAGCACCTTTCTATTTCTGGCCACCTTCCCTCCCCATATGAATGAGGTGATGCGACCATCAATTCATTCAGAGACACGAGTTGAAGTAAACTGTGGCTTTAATCGGCTTACAACTGAGCCTGCCTGCGACTATGCTGAACTGAGGGCAGACTCGGAGGACCGCAGCACTTATACTTCCTGCTAGGGGCGGAGCCCTGTACATGCTCCTCATGTCCCCCTGTGGGCAGAGCCGCGCAACGGCTCACAGATGGAGCTCACAAGCTCACAAGCGGGGGTGACGGGTCTACAAGTTCAATCGGTCCGGCGCCCGAATCGTGCGTTGAGACCGACGAAGCACTGGTGTTACAGCCGTTTCGGATAGCTGTGGAAGGATGTTCAGTGCAAGTCTGAGGGTGGACTTCGGGGGTGGTTCTTCCAGAGCTTCGTTCCTGCGGACCGGTGTGATGGGTGGAAGGGTCATGGGAAGCAAATAGGTGCAGGGGCGCAGGGCGTGGGAGGTCGGGTGGGGTGTAGTGTGGGAGGTACGTCGGCGGTAATGGTAGTGGTAGTAGATCCTGCGGGTGCCAGGTCCCGGAGGGAAACGGTGTCCTGTCGGCCATCGGGGTGTTCGACAAACGCTACCAGGGGGTCGGTCTTATGTGTCCGAACGTGTTTTCGGAGGAGGACAGGGCCTGGTGTCCTCAACCAGTATGGAAGCGAGACCCCCGTAGTAGTTCCCCTAAGGAAGGCGAATAGGCGATCATGAGGAGTCTGATTCGTGGCCGTGCAAAGGAGGGACCTAATAGCATGGAGCGCATCAGGGAGGACCTCCTGCCAGTGGGAGGTCGGGAGATTCCTGGACCGTAGGGTCAGTAGGACAGTCTTCTAGACCGTCGCGTTCTCCCTCTCCACCTGCCCGTTCCCCCTGGGGTTATAGCTGGTAGTCCTGCTCAAGGCAATGCCCTTACTGAGCAGGTACTGACGCAGTTAGTCGCTCATGAAGGACGAACCCTGTCGCTGTGGACATAGTTAGGGAAACCGAACAGGGTGAAGACACTGTGCAGGGCTGAGATAACTGTATGGGAGGTCATATCAGAGCATGGGATGGCAAACAGGAAACGGGAGAATTCGTCTATAACGTTGAGGAAATAAACATTGCGATTAGTTGAAGGGAGGGGCCCTTTGAAATCAATGCTCAGGCGTTCAAAGGGCCGGGATGCCGTTACCAGGTATGCCTTGTCTGGTCTATAGAAGTGCGGTTTACACTCCGCGCAGATCAAGCAATTCCGGGTGACGGCTTTAACCTCTTCCGTGGAGAAGGGCAGATTGCGGGCCTTGATGTAGTGGGCGAGCCGGGTGACCCCCGAATGGCAGAGGTCATTGTGGATAGACTGTAGTCGGTCGTCTTGCGCGCTGGGGGCTCATTGAGCTTCCCAGGACGATATACAATATCATAATTATAGGTGGAGAGTTCAATCCTCCACCACAAGATTTTATCATTCTTGATTTTGCCCCGCTGCGAGTTGTCAAACATAAAGGCAACAGATCTCTGGTCGGTGATGAGGGTAAACCTCCTACCAGCAAGGTAGTGCCTCCAGTGCCGTACGGCTTCCACAATGGCGTGAGCTTCCTTTTCGACTGAGGAGTGTCGAAGTTCCGAAGCAGAGAGATTTCGGGAAAAGGACGCTACTGGCCAACCTGCCTGTTTCAGAGTGGCAGCCAGAGCGACCTCTGAGGCGTCGCTCTCCACCTGGAATGGGACGGATTCATCTACTGCCCGCATGGCGGCTTTGGCGATGTCCGCCTTAATGCAGTTGAAGGCCTGACTGACAGTGGGAAGAGTGTGGCCTTAAATAGTGGGCGGGCTTTGTCCGCATACTGGGGGACCCACTGGGCGTAGTATGAAAAACGTTCGAGGCACCTCTTGAGGGCCTTGGAACAGTGAGGGAGAGGGATACGGTCAGGGTCGGGTCCTAGGACCCCGTTTTCCACGACGTAGCCGAGGATGGCTAGTCTGGTTGTGCGGAAAACGCATTTCTCCTTATTATATGTGAGATTGAGTTTTTGGGCGGTTTGGAGAAATCAGTGGAGGTTGGCGTTGTGGTCCAGCTGGTCATGGCCGCAGATGGTGACGTTATCCAGGTACGGAAACGTGGCCCGCAGCCCGTACTGGTCCACCGTTCGGTCCATTGCTTGTTGGAACACTGAAACCCCGTTCGTGACGCCAAAGGGAACCCAGAAGAAATGGAAAAGACGGCCGTCTGCCTCGACCGCCATGTAGTGGTGGTCCTCCGGGCGGATTGGGAGCTGTTGGTATGCAGACTTCAGATCCACCGTGGAGAATATGCGGTACTGGGCGATCTGATTTATCATGTCTGCAATCCGGGGTAATCATCCCTTCAACCTCTCTAAAAAATGCCTTTGGCAGGAAAATCGGCAGGCATTGGAAAATAAACAGGAATCGTGGCAGCATATTAATTTTAACCGCCTGTACCTTACCTGCCAGCGACAGAGGGAGACCATCCCACCTTGCCAGATCAGCTTTCACCGTCCCCACCAAAATAGAAATGTTATACCGATGGAGGCCCCCCCAGTCCCGAGCAACTGCACCCCCAGGTATCTAAAGTGAGTCCCTGCCCTACGGAATGTCAACCCCCCAAGCCTGCTCCCACTCCTGTAGCCATATAAAATGTCCACCTGCAAAGGACTATGGGAATTATGATCAATTTGGGACACAGACGGATACACAGCCTCTGTGTATTGTGCAAAGAAATCAGACCTGGTAAGAAACTCCCAGTTCACTAAAGATCGATCACCATTTTCCCCAAGACAATAGCATTTGCATTAAGGACCATCAACGATAGCAGACTAACTGGCGCCACCCCCCCCCCCCTTATTTGGAAAGGCAGACGTGCCTGGGACAATGATAGCTAGGATCTGTCCAGCCATCGAGGCATCTGCCCCCTAATTGGCTCAGATCAATGAGGGTGATCGAAACCCTATCGATCCATTGGACCTGGAGTAGGGATCGCCCATAAGGGCGCAAAAGAGACGAAGAATAAAAAGCCCTGCGCACGAGAGATCGGTCTCTTTTGGGACTAGCCTGTGCGCGACCAACTGTAGAAGAACAACCAAGTTCAAGGACCCGCGACCATTCCTGAAGGACGAGCCCAGCTGAGACAAACCGAAGAACTTCCAAACCGACCACGTGGACCCAGATAAAAGCCTTATCTCGCACAGTGCCGGTCACTCAAAGTAAAGGTCATCTTAGTTGTTAGGCGTAGTTTAGTACGGAGCCGCGTGTATCATTGCACAGAGATACAAATCCTGTGTTATTAATAAACTGTGTTTTGAGCTAACATACTGGTTGTGTGGTCATTTGGTCAATATAAGAAACAGCTTGTGGTTCACATAGAAATGTAAAATGGCAACACCCCCGGCTGAGACACCCCAAAATATTCACTCTTGTCCAGATTTAATTTGTACCCCGAACACCCGAAGCAGCTTCAGTATTCCCCCTATTGACACACTCGGTTCCGACACGAGCTTATAGAGATACTTACTGTTCAGAGATCAGAATCTTTTGAATCAATTTTAACACATCTGTGGTGAATATAACTTAGTAATTCACACTGTATTTACCAATACCATTGTAAGCGCAGTAGTCCCCCGTTATAACGCGGGTGTTGGGGTCCAAGACAGCCACCCGCGTTGCATCCGAGCCGCGGATATCCACGATGGGGGTTTTAAATTTATTTTAAAATCTATGCATGCGCTTCCCATTTTGAGTCTACGGGGGGCGGGGGGAGAGGTCAGACCCCCGTAGACTCACAATGGGAAGCGCATGCATAGATTTTTAAATAAATTTAAAACCCCCATCGTGGATCTAATTAAAACAAGCTCTCTGATTGCCACAGAATGAGGCTGGGAGTTATTCCAGAGGGAAACCCACAGAAACTTACAAGGAACTCTGGTGGGTTTCACCAAACTGGAGGAAAGGATTGCCTTTCAAAAATATGTTCTGACCGCCACCGGTTTAAAGAACCTGTCTGCTGTGCAGGGTTGAGGCAGCTGTAGCTCTGCACTATCCACTTCCGGACGCTGTGTGAGCTGCTCCTCTCTCACTGAATCTCCCTCCAATCAGCCGGCAGTGTCAACTTCAGCGGCCAGCTCACTTTGATCCGGAGAGGGAAGCTGACAGTTGGGGCCCATAAGCCCCCCCGTCGTATATCGTGAACCGCGGTATTGCGGAGCGCGGTATAACGGGGGACTACTGTATAAATACCCTTGTCCAGAGCCAGCCTGCAGTTCATCGAGAGTTCAACGGGTAACAGGCTGGCTCTGTAGTAAGTAGATTAAAACCACTGTTCATATCTCAAAGCACGTGTCTAGTGAATTGATGGTTCCATCAACATCCTGTCTAGATAATCTTTTGTGATTTGCCAAGAAATGTTCAAAGTGCTGCACATGATCAGGATATCAGAAATAGTTCGAGGAAAATAGGAACTGGAAGTGCCTAAAAATGTAATATTGTAGGTTTAAAAACAAATTACTGCGGATGCTGGAATCTGAAACAAAACAGAAAATACTGGTCAATCTCAGCAGGTCTGACCGCTTCTGTGGAGAGAGAAGGGAGCTAGAATTTTGAGTCTGGAGGACTCTGCCAAAGTGTAGGTTTGTTGTCTCACCAAAATGTTCTTACATATTTCCTCTCATTGATGGTGAAATGTCAGGTTAGATTCTGCCTCCTTGTTTTCAATCCATACGATAGAAGAATGAGATGTAATAGTGTCAGTCTGGGAAAAGCAAAAGACCAGTGAAATTTCCAGCTGTGAAATTTAAAGATGAAATCTGAAGATCTAATACACCATCTCATTGACAGTTGTTTTGTTAATAGATATTTAGCTGATGTTTGAGATGTCAAAATAATGTCACTCATTCAAATGAGGGCTCAAGTATCAACATTGAATGTGATGGTGAGTTGATAGCTAATGTACTGAACTGAATTGTAATAGCCATCATAAGTTACAGTGACCACAGCTGGTTGGTAGACCGGTTGACGGCCTGGGAAACACAAGCTGAGAAGTAAATAAAGGGGCTTTATTGGCTTATCAGCGCGACGACAGGAGAGAGCTGACGAGGATGAAAATCGATCATGATTGTTTAATGTCATAATTATATATGATATAGATGCTTTGAAATAAATCACAGAATTTACAGTGCTGAAGGAGGCCATTCGGCCCATTGAGTCTGCACCAGCCCTTGGAAAGAGCACCCTACCCAAGCCCTCACCTCCACCCTCCGTGTAACCCAGTAACCTCACACTATCTTTTTGAACACTAAGGGCAATTTATCACAGCCAATCCACCTAATCTGCACATCTTTGGACTGTGGGAGGAAATCGGAGCACCAAGAGGAAACCCACGCAGACACGGGGAGAATGTGCAGACTCCGCACAAACAGTGACCCAAGCAGGGAATCGAATCTGGGACCATGGAGTAACTGTGCTAACCACTATGCCACCTTGCTGCCCCTAAAGTAACAGTGTTATCTCAGATATGAATTAACAGTTTGACGGTCTGTCTGTTTACACACAAAACATATATTTGTGGTGAATAACCAATGTATAATGGAGGGTTATGCTGCAACTACATCAACTCAATCAGATTGGCTGATAATCTGTGCCAGATGAATAAAGTCTGATTCATGCACTTAATTATCTCATGTTTACTTCTTAAAATAAATTTAGAGTGCCCAATTCATTTTTCCAATTAAGGGACAATTCAGTGTGGCCAATCCACATACCCTGCACATCTTTGAGTTGTGGGGGCAAAACCCACGCAGACACGGGGAGAATGTGCAAAAAAATGGTGCACCTCTTGTTAGCAGTGAATAGCTGAGTCCCAAGTCGGATGAATCAGATGGCTGATGACTCTGGCTTGGTGTGATTCAGTGAGGGTGAATTGGGACCAAGATCATGTCCATCCATAAAGGTCAAGAAGTTTCTTACACTCTCATGTCTAATCAGAACTGGTACTTTTGCAGTTGGATTTTCGATGATTCCAGGAGAAAATATTGCAAAGAAGCAGCTGGCCATGATAAGATTTGTCTCGATTCCACATCAGTGAATGGAACTTCCTGTCTGGGAAACAATTCCTCTCCTCCAGGTGAACAAGCCTGAGCACAAAATTGTGACAATCCTGCCAAAATGCGCATGGATCTCACACTATGCACTGTCCAGCTACTATGGGCCTGATTCTCCCAAGAAAATGACTGTCATTTTGAGTGGGAAGCATGGGGTGATTCCTGTCGGGTGGATGGGTGGGATCCAGATCACAGTTCAACAGGGACAGTTGTGCAAAAACTGAACCCCACACGAATCATGTCGAACCAGAACCCCGACGCACCTGATTCGCCCAACCCGGGGCTCAACCGTTCTCTGCTAGCAAGGGGGAAGCAGCATTTAAATGGCCCCTGAACATTCACCCAGGCAAGCCATAGGATGGCACTGTGGAGACCTGTTCCTCACTTTTGGATGCAGACCTGACCAGGCTTCTAGATGCTGTGGAGTAGAGGTGGGGTGCCCTGTACCCCCAAGGGGGCAGGAGACCCCAGGGCACTGTGACAAATGCCACCTGGGAAACAGAGGCAATTGTAGTAGTGCCACCAGCATAAAAAGGAGGACCGGCTTCCAATGTAGGAAGCAGATTAATCACCTCCTATGAGCTGCAAAGTAAGTTGCCACCTCCCTCCTCCTGGCATCAGTCCTGTCGGGCTATCCAGAGTCGCTCCCCTCGCACCACCCGATACCACCTCGTAGGAGAGCTCTGAGGAGAACACTGACATTGTGTCACAGCTATTGAGACACATACCTCGGTGGGTGAGATTAGCAGACATGCTTTTGGGTCACTATCTGGTGAGCACCACACAGCTGCTAATGCACATCAAATGGTGGCAGGAACTTCCAAGGGAAACAGCAGTCAGAGGTTTGCTGGATCCCAGGACTCAGCTAGCCGCAGCCAGGTGCCAATCCTCTGGACAAGGTTCTCCCTGAGCTGCTAGAGATGATAAGCCAGAGCCGTGAGATTCAGGAGGGAGTATCAGTGACATTCCTACAACTGCAAGACCGATTGGAGGAGTCCCAAAGACTTCAGAAGCAGGAGATGGTGTTGGCATTCTGTGCCACCCAGGTCAACACCGTAAGTGTTGCAACCGTAGTGGAAGTCTGGGAGACGACATCCGAGCCATGAATAGTCGAGTCCAAAGCACGCTCAGTCTCTGAAGACCATGGCTGAAGGTCTCCACATTCACTGAGGGACATGTGCCAAACACAGGTGGACATTGCCGAGGCATTCCAGAGCTTGGCCCTGTCACAGAATACCATTGCTGAGGACCTCATCACCATAGTGCAGACAATTGTAGGCCTCCAGGACTGGCAGTACCAGATGATTCAGGTGCTTCTGGAGATCACTCCGGCTCCCCTCCATCCCATGGAGTCACTCCGGGGCCCACAGACACCCTGAGGAAGGAGGAAATGCTGGAGCCCATCCTGGGGCTTTCCACAAGGAGACTCAGGCAGTATCCAGTTCTTCTGACTCCTCCACTCCTGATACTGGCACATCTCAAGGGTAGCAGCCGGAACAGGATGGTACAGAGACACCTGTGACACCGGTAAGTTGGCAAGAGCCTTCTGGTTCCAGGCACTCCAAAGGGCAACAACCAAGGCCATCAAAGGCCACAGGGCACAGAAGGCAGCAGATTGCCTCCACTTCTGATGTGCATCCTGGGGAGACACCTAGATGTAGCACTAGTCCACAAAGGATTAAGAAGTTGTAGGACCACTGGTGAGGTCAGTAATTTGAAGTTAGGGAATGGATAATTGTCATATCTAATGTTTACCATTAAAATATTTTACACCTAATAGGTGTAAAATAATCCAGATAGTTAACCTCTGACCGCGAGAAGGTCTTCATTGGTGAAACCCTGCTCTTCAATGTTTGAGTGTGGCCAGCTGCCTCTACAGTGCAAATGCACCTAGAGTGCAAGCTCTTCAGGCCTCAAAGGTTGCAGGACAACCAGTCTAGAAACTATTCTTTCAGATACAGCACCTGACCTTTCAAGAGGCACTTCAGAGTTTGTGGAATATCAAGAGCTTTCACAACTAACAGGGCTAAACTCTCCTTTGAGATAGCCTTCAGCTGTCAAGCTAAAGGCTTGCTACTGTCAACAGGATGTGAAATGGAATGTAAGCAACCAGGCACAAAGGGATAAAAGAAACCATAGATCGTATTGAAACTTTGGGGAGGCTGGAATGGACTTTATGTAAGCCAGAACAAAGAGGAAACTTCAAGGAGGATAACATAGACTTTCAAGAGGCAGCTGTAGCCTGACTGTCCTGTGAGAAGTTTGGAAGGGAGACAGGCTTGCCTTTGTGGTTTGCCTTCACGCAAACAAAGCCGGGGCGGGGGGGGGGGGGGGGGGGGCGAAGACTCCCGTGCTGCGGCTGCGTTCTACTTTAACCTTGTGAATGAGATTAAAAGGAATGAAAATGAAGAGTGACCATGTTCTCACCCTTTCTGGGCGAGATCCTGATCACGCCAGCTGGAATGTACCTGGAGAATGGCAAACTGTTTGGCACCCGGCACGAATCCCGTTTTAGGGGCTCACACACTATTCACATTATTCTCCCGACAAAGCGGGATTTCGGCTCAGAGCAATGCGACCAGAGAACCACCCCCTATCACTTTCCTCTAAGAAATTGTCAGCAGAGATATTTTTAATGACTGGGGGCGCGATGCTCCCAAAACGGGAGAAATCGTAAGCCTGGCGTCAAACCCGGGCGGGTTTGACGCCAGCGCGCCCCTTCCCGACCGGGAACCGATTCTGGTCCCCGGTCGGGGCTAGCAGCCCGACGCCGCAAGCTCCGGCATCACGGGCTTAACGAATTTCGTTAAGCCCGCTTGCCGGAGTTAGCGCCGGCTGACGCGTCATATGACGTCAGCCGCGCACGCGCGGATTGGAAGACTCCAACCCGCGCATGCGCAGATGACGTCATCGCGTATTTGCGCGAAACCCACGCATGCGCGGGCAGGGATGCCCCTCAGCCGCCCCGCGAATGGATATTGCGGGGCGGCGGAAGGACAAATAGTGCGCGGGCATCGGGCCCGCTGCCCGCGATCGGTGCCCACCGATCGCGGGCCCATGGCACCCTTGGCACGGCCGTGGTACTGCCGTGCCAATCGGTGCCATGGTTATAAAAAGCGAGTTGTTCCCGCCGTTTTTACGAACGGCCAGACCAGGTCTGTTTGCCGTTCGTAAAAACAGCGTAAAGGGCTGGGACTTTGGCCCATCGAACAGCTGTGAATCGCTGCCGGCCGTAAAAAAACGGCGGCAGCGATTCGTGTCGGGAGTTGGGCGGGGGGGGGGGGGGAGAATAGCGGGAGGGCAGGAAAAATGTCAGGAAGGCCCTCCCGCTATTCTCCGACCCGTCGTGGGGGTCGGAGAATTTCGCCCTGGGTAACTCAGATTTGCACCCTGTTACCACTTATCTGTGATTACCTTATATTTATTAATATCAAGTGTCACTTGTCATTAACCTGCCCATGTATTTTATCTCTGAAAATTCATTTTTGATGGTTGACAGTTCTTGCTTTCTTGCTTTCCCATATAGTTTGCTTTGTGCTCAGTTTGTCCTTGCATTATCCTTGTCAAAATCAATAATAAGTATTAAGGATAGCAGAGATCAGAGTAGCAATCCCTGTGATATTAGACCGTACATTATTTCCCATCTTGAATAGGGCATTGATCTCTATCTTCAAGCCAATTGTTACCTAATTTGACTCTTCACCCCTGATTTCCATGGGTCATCTTCATCGCTCCAAGTCTTAGTCTGGAACAGTGGCAGCTGGGTGCTTATATCAACCTGCCTTCATCCCAGAAGGAAGTTATAGCTCAAAAAAATGACTAAAACTTTGTTATGAGTTTCTTTATGATAATGACATGAACTTCTAACTTCTATATTGTTGCCTGATTTTGAATTGCTCATTTTAATTTCCACTTTTGTCATGGTTGCATTTCTTAATGAGGAAACGTTAAGGGAAAGGCTTTACTTCAGCAGCACATTCTTTTCCTGATTAATACAGGTATACTTATTCAAATACAAATATACCAGAACCTTATCTGAAATGGACATGTAACAAGCCTTAATCATGATTGGAACCACTGTACCTTTTCCTTGCAATGCATACTGTTTCCCAGAATTTTCAGCAATATTAACAATGAAGCTATCAGCCTTCACCTTTATTGCAATGTAAATCAGATAGCAACTTTGATGCGGCAAATGCATTTAAATGTGAAAAATCAGGGAGTCGTTGTCAAAGTTGCCCTTTCCCGACAGAAACTACGCTATACTCATATCTTGCATGGATCAAAACATTTGGATTGGTTTAAAATTATGGTACTTACATAATCCAAATCATTAGAATAGCCAAAAAATTAGTACTTGCCCATTCCAGTGTGAATACATTTTTAATGGTATATAAGATTTTAGTTACAGCCAGAAAATTTTATGGCACTGAAGATTAACTGATGTAAGCATGGAGTCTTCTTCCTTCAGATTTTAATTATTGTTGGAGACTCAGATGAATAATAATCTATTTTCTTAAAATGTTCCATGTTTTGATCTCTCTTTTTTTTTTACATAGAATTTACAGTGCAGAAGGAGGCCATTCAGCCCATCGAGTCTGCACCAGCTCCTGGAAAGAGCACCCTACCCAAGGTTAACATCTCCACCCTTTCCCCATAACCCAGTAACCCCACCCAACACTAAGGGCAATTTTGGACACTAAGGGCAATTTATCGCGGCCAATCCACCTAACCTGCACATCTTTGGACTGTAGGAGGAAACCGGAGCACCCGGAGGAAACCCACGCACACACGGGGAGGATGTGCAGGCTCCGCACAGACAGTGACCCAAGCCGGAATCGAACCTGGGACCCTGGAGCTGTGAAGCGATTGTGCTATCCACAATGCTACCATGCTGCCCACTTAATGCTATCTTTCTTTCTCTCTGTTTATTTTGCATTCTCTTCCCAATTTGTCATTGAATATTCTTACACATTTAGATTCAAACTCTGTGTGGATCATTAAAAATAATTAAATCTGAATGCTTAAAGAGAATGTTGTTTGCCGAGCTTACATAAGTTCCAGCTCCTTTGCAGAGGGGCTGAATTCTCCTTTGGCGGGATCCTCCGTTTCGCCTGCAGCGCACTCACGCTCGCGGATATCCCGATGGCATGGGGGATCCCACAACAGGAAACCCCATTGGTCGGCTGTCGGGACCGAGGATCCCACTGCTGGCAGGGGCATGCCACACCAGAAAACGGGAAAGATTAGAAATCAGCCACCCACTTGGAGTCCAATTGAGCCATTTAAGTTGCCAATTCAGCGCCACTTCCCACATCTGCAAGCATTTTGGCTGCATTAAGGGGATTCCCACTGCCACCAGGCGGAAGCTGCTGGTGTTAGAATGGGGCATTTAAAACAAAATAACCTGTGATTCATGGAGGGCCCCCTGGCAGCAGTGGCCACCCATTGGCAATGGTGCTCAATTTTGCCTCACAAACCTCCCATCGATTGCAAGGCTGATCCCCAGCTTTCAAGGGACCCAGTCATTTAGGAGACCTTCATTTTGCAGCTGGAGCCTCAACATTGGCCACCGGTAGTAATGGAACTGCTGAAGTTGCGAAATTGTTGGCTCTTGATTTTGCTCATAGGAACAGGCCACCATTCTAAATTGTGACAGTGGGCTCAGCAGCGCCCATTTAATAGGCCAAGGATGGGAATATGCCTCCCTGGGTCCTGCTGTCAGCTGATGTGGGGTCACCCTCTGCTTTCGGCCTCTTTGGCAGGATTCCGGTAGTCGTGAGAAAATTCAGCCAGTAATCTCAGTAACTTAAAGGGGAATTTGAAGATGAGAAGGTAATTACATCTGTCAAACAGGCTATTCACTCTGATTTTACACACTGACTCACATTTTCTGACGGGTGCACGAGAACTATGGGTCTTCAGAACCTTGCCAACTACATTGAACCGGAAGCTCAGTGGAAGATCCATCCTAGCTGCAGTTAACAGCCATTGCGAGTGGTAGTATGGCTTGGTAGAATGACTTATACCAGATGCACAGTAGTAGTCACAGTTTGGCCCCTAGCCATAACACTGGCACAGTGAAAACATTCATGTTGAGTTTCCTCACTGATTTGGCACTTGAATGTGCAAAGTAAATGTGGACGAGATAGCCCTGAACCCTGAGTTCAGTTATTTGTTCTGGTCCTCATTCAGTCAGGCTTCAAAGCCTCCAACTAGGAGGTACGTCACAGAGCAAGAGAAATGTAGCCACCGGGAGAAAGCCTTCAACACTCAGAGGGTGCGCAGGATCATGACCCTGAAAGGGGCACAGAGGAGGGGCAAGAGTGGCCAGCCTATTGTGCAGACCCACCAGAGAGGGTCTATCACAGAGACGTACCTTCCTGCAAATGTCAGAGCAGCAGTATCTCACCTTTAGCCACATATAATGCTGTTAACTTAACATTGTGTGCTACACTCACCTTGCCAGAGATCATCAGGTCACTGATTATTTAATGGCACTGTAGTAATGTGTGAGGGAGGACCCTTTAGCTGTTGACCTCCTTAATGATCTTCATCCAGACTTGGTCCCGAGGGACAGGGGTCCCTCTGAACCCAAGCAGCCCGAGGGAGAGCTTGCAGGGGCAAGCTTGGGGCTACCCATCATCTATCTTCTGCCATCACTGGATGTGTTTTGTGGGCAGCACGGTAGCATAGTGGTTAGCACAATTGCTTCACAGCTCCAGGGTCCCTGGTTCGATTCCTGGCTTGGGTCACTGTCTGTGCGGAGTCTGCACATTCTCCCGTGTGTGCGTGTGTTTCCTCCGTGTGCTCCGGTTTCCTCCCACACTACAAAGATGTGCAGGTTAGGTGGATTGGCCATGCTAAATTGCCCTTAGTGTCCAAAATTGTCCTTAGCGTTGGGTGGGGTTACTGGGGGATGGGGATAGGTTGGGGGTGTGGGCTTGGGTAGGGTGCTCTTTCCAAGAGCCGGTGCAGACTCGATGGGCCGAATGGCCTCCTTCTGCACTGTAAATTGTATGAAATTCTATGGCTGCCTCCCTACTCTCTCCAGGACTGCTGCCTTCCACAGCTACAACTGGCTTCTGTTTAACTATGGTGCCAGCTTTGATTAAGCTGGGTCTTCTCTCTGCCCCATGATGCCTTTGTGGATGGCCACCTCATCAGACAGACATTAATGGGGCAACTCTGACAAGATTCATAATCCAACTCCGCCCCCCAACCCACGTGGCAATCCCACGTGCTACAACTCCTAACACCAGGACTTTGGGATATCTGACAAAAGTCTGTGGGTGAAGGTCAGTGTGGTGAACGATTATCACAGCTTATTTGCCACTGATTGCTAAATCCAATGATTAATATATATCATTGATATTAATAAAATATCACAATTTTATGCCTGTTTAGCATAATTCACATTTCTTAAAACAGTAAAACAAAGGCCAGGAATGCCCTTGGGGCTTTTGCTATTCTGTCATAATAGCTACAGCAAAAGTTCAACAAAACGCAGTTTACCAATGTCAATTATTCAAGCCGGGCTATGAGTTCAGATTAGCAAGCGTCACATGAGAACAGAATGATACTTTTCCCAAACTGGTGACTATGTGGGAACAGTCTCTACGCAAAGACAGTCGATTAACGCCTTCATAATGGATACTTGTTTGTGAATGGAATTGGGGGCTATGGGATAAATAAAAGCTAAGATGATTAATTATTCCATAGGATAGAAAAATCATTGAAATCCGTGGAGCACTTAAACCACCTGGAGCTAGGAAAAGTTGTGATGTTGTTTGAAGTTAAACCGGCCAGGTTGAACAACGGAGATGTGGGCTGCATAAATATTCTGGAGTTTTTCCCGGGTACCTTTTTGGGATCAGGAATATGTAAACATTGTCCAAAATTCAATAAGTAGAATAGTAAAGGTTTGGGATAAAGCTAATAATATGTTGGATTTTACAATCCATGAATTGTGATGGAACAAAAGGCCCTTTCTCATTCAATTTTTTACAGTTTATAATATTCTTATTTTTGTTTTCGACCATAAGATTAAGAGTTAGCACTGCTGCCTCATAGTGCCAGGAAACCAGGTTCAATTCGACCTTGGGTGTGTGGCGTTTATACGTTCTCCTGTGTCTTGCGTGGGTTTCCTCTGGGTGCCCTGGTTTCCTCCCACAGTCCAAAGATGTGCAGGTTAGGTGGATTGGCCATGCCAAGTTGCCCCTTTGTGTCCAAAGGTTAGGTGGTTACGGGTATAGGGCAGGGGAGTGGGCCTATGTCGGGTGCTCTTTCAGAGGATTGGTGCAGATTCGATTGGTCGAATGGTCTCCTTCTGAACTGCTGGGATTCTATGATTAGAAATATGTTTTGCACGTTATTAAGGTAATTTTATAAGAACACGAACACAGAAGCAAAATACTAAGGCTGCCAGAAATTTGAAATAAAACAGGAAACGCTGCCATTTCTTAACACATCCAGCAGCATCTGAGAAGTGAAACAGAATTTGCATTTCCAGTTGATTATCCCAAAATTGACAATGGTCATTGACCTAAAATGTGAAATCTGTTTCGCTCTCCTCACATGCTGCCTGACCTGAGGATTTATAGCCAGAAGAGAGTGTTGCCAAGATTTATTGGAGATTCCTGAAAAGCCTCAATGCACCTGAAGACGATATTTAATAATATAATCTTTGCACAGAAGACACAATCCCAATTAAATATAACTGTGCCGGGAAACCAAACCAGGCACAAATAATGGCCATACACTTTCCTGCAGGAAGTAGCTGATGACCATTACTATGAAAATAATTAATTTATGGGCATAAATTTCATTTGCCCGAATTGCTTTTTCAAGGCTCATCTCTTCACTTTCGTTATTGCGGAACATCGGCTGCCTCATCCATTTGCCACAATGCCTCTGTTTTCACTGAGGATTGTTTCCATCTTTCTTTTGTCCTGTCCATCTCTAACCACTCAAGGCGGATGTGTTTCTCTTATCTGAACTGGTGATGCTTTGGATTTTTCCTGAAGTATATTTGTCTCTCATTAAAAAAAGAGGTTGTAAAGGTTAACTACGTAGCATTTGGATAATCAAGGCACTCAGGGCAATTACTCTTGATATTCTCTGAAGCAACCTTGTCTTCTTTTGTGGCCACATATAGATCAATACTCCACAGCACTAATTTTGTCAGCCTGGAAAAATCAGATCTGCTGTCACCAGTGGCAACATCAGGGAGGGTTGAGTTTGCCAAAATTAGCATGACATGCCTAGAGCCTCAATTTTCACACAGCCCCCATACATAGATGAGGCAGTGCTTTTTGTACAGTTAATTGGGAGACACAAAATTGGATGAGACATTTTTCAAAGAACTACTACTTTCAGGGGAAGAAGCTGTTTTTCTTTTCAATTAATGTTGCCACATAAGGACAGCCGCATCATGAGGCGATTTGAATAAAAGTTGCTTTCAAAATATGCTCAGTGACAGTAGTGGAAAAGCTTCCTTCTCCCAGGTGAATCATTAAAATCGTTCTGAAGTGGGCGCAGCAATGGAAGTGGAGCGACAGGCCACCCTTTAGTTAAATTACTGACACAAGTTGCATGAATGAATGTTGTAGCTAATTTTAAAGCAGTTGGACCTCAAAGCAAAGAATTTTAGTTGCATCAGCGGTGGCAAGTTGAATTACCCAACTTTGTACACATGCTTTCTATTTAACCAAAGAAGATTAGGTGCAAATCTAAATATTGAGCTGCTGCACACTTAGAAGATAACATCCAAAGCCTGGGGTTAATCTTTGTTCCTTTCTCCACACACTTGCATTGCATAAGAGCTGCAGGGTACAATTAAAGCGGACAACACATATATTTTGTATATCACAGTTCAGAGTTCAGATCAAAATGTGTGCTGTCACCACAAGCATGCATATTACTTTGCAACGTTGTGACAAGAGCAAGGAGGTCGATTGGTACAAGGTGGTGTTTGAACCTTTTAAATAATTTCCATCCTCATAAATTTTGTATGCTTCCAGGCAGCACAGAAGCACAAAGTATAGGCAGAGCCTTTTTTGACCTGAACTCCATTTGCCCTAAATGTTTCTTTAATTGGTCTCATTTTTTAACCCCCTTCACAAGCTGTCAAATATGAGGGCTGGGATACAAATGACGATGCGGACACAAAATCTTGCAAGAGGCAAGATATGTGAATCTCGCTGATGAGATCTTGTAACACGATACTAAGTTAACCAGGCCCACTCGCAGAAGTCCTCCCAAGCAAGGGAAAATTAGGTCCAGACAGACTGCAGCCTTTCACCCGGCAAAATATTGTAGTTGTTGCCAGAGATCGGAGCCAGAAAGGAGAAATAGAAGCCCAAAACCAAAATCTTGGAGAAGGTCACATAGGCCGGAGTACAGGACAATGCATACGCTAGAAGCCTCAGCTACCTCCAACGAGGAACAATTAAATTGTGTAACGATGGTGAAATCAAAACCCGTTAAATTATCCATAAGGTTGAATGGACGTCGCACACTGATGGAAGTCGACACTAGAGCAGCTGGATCAGTGAAACTGGAAACAGTATTCAATAAAATTTGCACTGGACTCCAACCCTTATTCCTAACCAGGACCTCAGCAAAACAGAGGACAGACACAGGGGAACAACTGAGAGTGTTGGGCACAACGTATGTAACTGTGGCTTGTGGAGAGCAACTGGTTAGGCTGCCTTTAATAGTAGTAAAAGGTGTGGGGCCAAGCTTATTGGGATGAAACTGGCTAAAAGAGATCCAGCTGGATTGGGTAAACAGTTTCCAGCTGGAAAATGGCCGCCTGAGCGAACTCCTGTGCAAATACCCAAAGGTTTTCCGAGAAGGGCTTGGAACAATAAAGGAAGCAAAGGCAACATTGCATGTAGATCAGAGGCAGTCCCAAAATTCTACAAGGCCCAACCAGTATCCTTTACATGAAAGCAGAAAGTCGATATGGAAATAAAACATTTAGAGCGTGAGGGAATAATAAAACCGGTCCAGTTTGCAGAGTGGGCGGTACCCCTGGTGCCTATCCTTAAGCCAGATGGCTCGGTCTGCTTTTGTGGAAATTTCAGACAAACGATTAATTGCTATTCACAATTGGACAAATACCCAATTCCCTGGATTGAGGATTTGTATGCAAAGCTGGCTGGAGGACTCTTATTCTCAAAGCTGGATATGAGCCATGCATGTCTACAGCTGAAGCTGGACGAAGAGTCCCAAAAATTCTCAACGATAACCACCCTGACGGGCCTTTTTCAGTATACAAGATTACCCTTCGGGGTATCGTCAGCTTGTGCAATATTCCAAAGGACAATGGAGAATATATTGCGTGGGCTACCACAAGTCGCCATTTACCTGCACAACGTCCTCATTACAGGAAAAATAAAGGCAGAACATCTGCAAAACCTGGAGGAAGTCCTTAGGAGGTTTTCAGCAGCAGGCGTGCGCCTAAAGAGAGAGAAATGTGTTTTCCTGGCACCTCGAGTAACCTATCTAGGGTACAAGGTTGACAAATCAGTGCTACACTCTTTGGAGGATCGGTTGAGGGCAATTAAAGATGCCCTGGCCCTCACCACAATCCAGGAGTTGAGGTCTTTTTCAGGACTGGTGACGTTTTATGGAAAGTTCATAAAGAACAGAGCTTCCATCTTGGACCCCCTACACCAATTACTAAAAAGGAGCAAGCCTGGGAGTGGTCCACCCACCAAGACAGGCTTTCAAGAAGATAAAAGAACAGCTTTCCTCAGAGAACACCTTGGCACACTAATGACCCCAGGAAATAGTTGATTCTCACGTGCGACGCGTCTCCAAATGGAGTTGGCGAAGTTTTGGCACACAGAGAGCAAAACGGACAAGAACACCAAATCGAAAAGGAAGGAGTAGCTAGCTGTGATCTTCGCGGTGAAGAAATTTCACCAGTACTTGTATGGGTAGAAATTCACTATAATTACAGACCACAAGCCATTGCTGGGTTTGTTGAAAGAAGACAAAGTAATACCACCAATAGCTTCAGCCCGGATTCAACACTGGTCCCTATCACTGGCGGCGTACCAGTATCAACTGGAGCATTGGCCAGGAACCCGGGTGGCAAACGGTGATGCACTAAGCAGGCTGCCATTACCGGATGCCCCGTCATTAGTACCCAAAATAGAGGAAACAGTAATGATGTTACATTTCCTGGACACCCTCCAAGTGGCTGCACAAAACATTTGTTTATGAACCCAAAGGGATCCATTTTTATCAAAAATAAAACACCTGGTGCTAACTGGGGAGATGGAAAGACCGGTCCAGGTGGAATTCCACTCTTACTGGAGCAGAAGAGAGCAGATCACCGTGGAAGATGGGATCCTGCTATCGGGGGCTCGAGTAATTGTTCCAAGTCAAGGCCGTCAAGCCATCCTGGCTGAACTACATCATGGGAACCCTGGAGTCTCAAAAATGAAGATGCTGGCCAGAAGCTGTGGCTGGACCTGGACACGGACATAGTGGCATTGGTCGGTCGGTGCCAAGAATGCCAACAAGGGCAGAAGGTGCCACCGGCAGCCTCGCTGCACCCACCAGCATGGCCAGGTAGACCATGGTCGAGACTTCATGTTGATTTTGCAGGCCCGTTTATGGATCAAATGTTTTTTATAATAGCAGACGCCCATTCCAAATGGCTGGGCGTCTACAAAATGAACTCTGTAAATTCAACAACTACCTTTGGAAAAACTCTGCAGCTCGTTCACAACTCATGGTATACCAGAGGTCTTAGTTTCGGCTAATGACTCTGTTGTCACCAGCCAGGACTTCACAAAATTTATGAAGTCGAATGGCATTCGGCACATCAGGACGGCACCATGCCACCCGGCATCGAATGGTTTGTGGGAGAGAGCCGTCCAGACCTTAAGTCGGGTTGAAGAAACAATCAGCAGCATCATTGGACACCAAACTGTCGCACTGGCTATTTGACTACAGAACAACTCCCCCACGCCACAACGGGAATAGCACCGGTGAAGCTACTCATGGGCAGACAACTCTGAACCCGGCTGAGTCTACTATTCCCGAATTTAGGTGACAGAATAGAGCAACGCCAAGAGGCCCAATGCAGGGGCCACAACAACACTCGCCGCGAAAGGCAGTTCAACACGGGTGAAAATGTATGGGTCAGAAATTATGCGAATGGCCCCACATGGGTAGCAGCAACAGTCAAGGCCAGAACAGGACGTGTGTCGTATGAGATGCGTGTGGGGGAAAACATGTAACAAAGAAACACCTGGACCAGGTGTGGGCCTCAAATTTGTTTCCTCCTCCGGAGCTGACTCAGACCAGCTTACCAAGGACTGTGGAGAGTCCTCCCAAGACAAACTATTGACGCCCCTCCGACACCACTGGTGAGGACATTGGATTTGGATATGGACACCGTGGATGATGCCGCAGCTGTACCCCTGCCGCCGGAGGAAAGAGGCGCTCACATCGGAAAAGATGGGCGCCTAGCCGTTATACCCCCCCTACGTCGGAGGCCGGAGTGGAGGAGCTGGACCCAGCGCAGAAACGAAGCAGGAGACCCATGAGTCACGAGGACCAATGGAGGCTCCTCGGACTTTGGGCGGTTGGGCTGTAATGACTTAGGCCAGGCCTTTGAGATTGGTCAATTAGAATACAAGTTTTCTGATTAGTGGCCCAATCAGGGAACCCCTTTCTGTGTATATAACGGAGTGTCAGATCCTGTGCACTCCCGGTGTAGACAGCAGACTGGTCATGGTGGTTCAGCTGTAAATAAAAGGAATTCTGGTGACTGGACTTCTGTCTCCATGGACTCATTACACCTAGGTGCTGGGCTGGGAAGCCTGGGCAGTGTGGGTGGGTGTCCAGAATGAAAGGCCTGTAGGACCCCCAATGTTGGGGGTATGGAGACTGCCAGTGATTTAATAACTGATCATTTAAGTTTTAATATAAAGCCATGGGAGCATATGAGCTCACCCTTGCCTGTCAGATCAAAAACCCAATAGTCAATTAACATTCCTTAGCTTTGACAGATGAGCCAACTAGTCCATTTACTCATTTCTGATATTGATTGCTTCCTCCCAGTTAACACTTTGCACGATGAGCTCTTCATTCAGTTAATTCCAAGGCTTGTTTTCAGCATTCGCTGAGGTGGGCAAGCAGATGTACTTCACCACAGAAAAGGGCGAAAGGTTTCGGGGCACACTTGGCCAACCAGCTCCAACATGTGTGGTGCAGCGGCATCTTCACAGGACGCTCCTCCTCCTCCCACCCTGAGAGGTTTGCACACAGGATGATGATGCCTATGTGAAGGCCACAGAGTGCGGCAAAGACCTGTTATAATGAGGCTCAGGCTGCTACTTGGTTGAGCAGACGATAGGGATGCTTATTGTATTGTTCCAGTGCCTGGACCGGGCAGGTGGAGCCCTTCAATATAGCCCCCAGAGACTGTCGCACATCATTGTTGTGTACTGTAAAACCTGGCATTGCAACGGGGCGAGAAGATGGCAGAGGAGGATCTGTACGCGTGGAATATATCCTCTGAGGAGGGCATCAATGAGGGCACCAAGAGGGAACATCTGGAGGAGGGAGAAGAAGTCCGTCTGGCAATGACAAAGCCCAGATTGAGGAAGGGAGCTTGGGGTGCCCTAGTAGTGTCCCTCTTCATGGATGATCAGGACTAGGCAGGGCAACAAATTCCCACGATGGGGCTGGTCCTTCTTCTTTGATTGGTGGCAGCGCTATCCTAACCCTGCAATTGCTCCCGCCATGAGATTGGTGGCAGCGCTATCCTAACCCTGCAATTGCTCCCGCCATGAGAAAGATGTGGTTACCCTTTGTCCATACAATGCAGGAGAATGATCATGACTTAGTGAGGACAGTGCATTGGTCCTCCAAGATCTACTGTAAATATTTGACTACTTTGTGGCTAAAGGCAGCTGGCAGACTCTGTGACCAGGGTTATATCAGGGCGGTGATGTGTGGTCAGACTCATCTCTCCTCATCCAGGCTCCTCTTTAGTTAGGGGTATGGATGAGGATCTGTGTGGGTTGTTGGTGCCAGAGAAATGGCTCTCCAGTATGTAGCTGCTGGGTTACCTGCTGAGATTAGACTGGGTTGAGTGGTGGGCTTGACCTCTGAGGGTGGAGGGACTTTCTCATTACCAGCATGACACAATCATGACTGTATCCTGTCAGTGTGAGGTAACGCCAACCAGTGAGCGGACCTCCTTGCAGACAGGTGATGGAGGCAGTGTCATTTATCAGCATCTAAAGGTGAGATTTAATGCATTACAGAGGTGTTCGGAAACTTAAATGTTTGCTATGTACAAGTGGCTAACAGCATTAGTGCCCACCCTGTGCAACTTGTCATGGGAATGTCACTTTAAGAAATGTTTGGCTGCTCAAGTGGCTGAGCTCTGGCTCTGCTTTTAAGTTTCGCTTTGAGAAAAAACTTGTGTGTCTATTTTTTAGTTTTGTTTTAGTGTTGGAGCTACAGCCAGCCAAAGAAGGTGTGATTTTGTTCTCTCTGGCATCTAAAGACTATCTCTTGATCATTTGGTGAATTCAGAGTGATAACTGCTTTCAGTAGAGAATTTAAACCTGCTGTACTTCTGTTGGAAGGTTTTTTTGTCTCATGGATGTTAAAAAGAAACTTTAAGGACTACTTTGAGTGTTGGATTCTTTGGGGGTTATATTTCAATTAATGATTGCTAAGATGTTCACTCTATGTTTTAAAAAGGTTAACTGAGTTCATGGAATAAACATTGTTTTGCTTTAAAGAATACTTAGATTTCTGCTGTACCACACCAGTAGTTCCCACACCACAATCTAGTAAAAGTTGTGGGTCAGGTGATCTCCATGATACGTTTTGGTGTTCTCTAAACCCTGGCCCATAACAAACTGCTTCCTCATCATGCTGCTACACCTTGGTGTATCCGCAGGATCCACAGCTGAGGCCTGCCATGACCTACTGTGGTGATGTTGGTAGGCTTCCTCTGGAGGGCTGAAACCTGGAGGACTCTGGCCTGCTTGCAGGCTGCATAGGTCTGGTGGTGCCACCCTCTTCAGTCTGTGGAGCCAGAGCTGTGTTGCTCACAGGTAGAGGATAATCAAATGGGCTGAACACCACCAAGGTCTCCTGGGTGGAAGATCTCGGGCAATGCAACAATTGATCCTCATCCGTATGGATGCTCAAGGGACTCTGGGATCCTCCTTGGAATAGAGGAGCAGTTGGAGTGAGATCCAGAGCTCCTGCCGTCCTCTGGAAGTGACAGTCAGGGATACCCACAAATGCATGCATGCCTGGACTTGATGCCCTGAGCCATGGAGTTCATGCCCTGTACCATGGAGTGAGCATCCCCCATCATAGAGTGAAAGTCCTACACCAAGGTCTCCACTACAGATGCCATCCTCTCAGTGTTGGCTTGATTGTTTGGGATGCCCCTGGCCTGTGTATCATCAAAAGTTAGGCAGAAGCCTGTCTACTAATAATTCCCACCAAGGTGTGCATCTGCAATGGTGGAAGGTGCAAGTGACAGCTGTGACACGTCTTCCATGAGAATGTCCAACAACTCATCAAAGCAGCTCTCTTGACTCCTGTTCAATGTCGTACTTGTTGATGGACTGGGCTGCTCTATTGTTTTTCCTACAAGGAAAGGAAAATGGCATTAGTGCATGGTAAGGGTATAAGAACTGGAGAGAGAGAAAATGTGAGGTTGGCGAGAGGATGATTGTGTTGTGGGCCCTGAGTTTTTCTACTTGTGCCCACCTTGCCCTCAGTGCAGGAGTGGTTCTCTTCCTTCCTAGCAAGCTGGAGGGCTATTTCCTCGAACGGCAAGAGTATCTTTAGTTTAGTTTAGGCATTTCTCAACCTGCCTGTGCTCTTTTTTTTTATTGTGAGCCAGCTCGTCCTGCAAAACGACAGATGAGGATAGTGTAAACAGGCTGTGTGCTGGGTCAAAAGATGAGGATTCATGACATTTGTGGTAGGTGAGTAGGAGAAGAGCCATGGGGGAGATGAGGAAGTGTGTGGGAGGGCAAGTGGTTGGGCCCCATGAGGTGCCAGTGGATGTATGATGGGTGTGTGAGTGGTAAAAACTGAGAAGCTGACTTACCCTGGCTGCACAGAGGAGGTCATTCACCTTCCTGTGGCAAAGAGGACTTGGAATCTCAGACTAAAGTCAAGATTGTATAAGATGCTAAAGTTGCGAATTATCTGGTTGAGCATGCAAGAATGGCCAGGGTATTGGGTGAGATCAATGGCACGTGAATATGGTGGTTTCACTCTTAATGTTGACTTAAAGGTTATTCATCCAAGATTTGGGGCAAGGAGGACATTAATGTTGGAAATTCCATGTAATTGCTGAGACATTTTGGAATATTGACTTTCACTGATGACTTTGTCCTAATTTTGGCATCGTTTTTCAAATAATAAAAATAGGAAAAAAATGGTGTTAAATAGGTTTTTAAAGTTAATGACCTTCCATGGATTGCCACCCATGATGATGAGGTCAGAGGGAAGGAACCAGACAAAGTGCAATCCGAAACAAGTCCACAACGACGGATCAGGTGGAAGATACTCACATGGTATCAACGGCTGCGACGGCGGATGGACGCTGCAGCAGGAAGGAGACACCCAGTTTTCGAGGTTCCATTGACACAAAACTGGACCCCCCCCCCCCCACCCCCACCCTGTCAAGGACCACGTGTCTGCTGATGTGCAACGTCATATCCATATTAAAAGATGTCCCGGAAAACAACTAGAAGAAACCAATACATTCCCCACCCCACACATTCAAGACTAGTGGTGAAAGGCGCGAGGTGATGCGGACAGGACTGAGACTTGAAAGTCCCTAGCTGTGGACCGACAGGTGGGCGGTGGAGTTTGTTTCAGTCATTTTGCTCTTGGAACAGGAGAGTGTTTTGGAAGATTTGTCATGACTGGGCAACCTTCTTCAGGATCCAATCTGCTCATCCCCGCATGGGGAAAGAGCTAAATAATCTGCTCTGTCTACAACTGGCTGGAAAGCCACATCCATCAGGCTCACCTACCTGTTGTTAAGCAATGGGTTAAGAGACATTCCAATTAGTTGTCTCATTTATGTTCAGTATCCAATAATTGACACTGATATGTAAAGGGACTTCAGGTGGCCTTTGTGTCAGGTGATGTGATTTTAGAGTTTTGTGCAAAGTCTGTTGAAGTAAATTAAAGGTGTTTGTGGAAAAGGAGCAGAACTTTAGCTGCTGTTGTATAAAGAGTCAAATGTCTAACACCTGTGGTCAGAAAATCAAAGTTAAACTCCATTTCAGGAACTCGAATGTAAGAACCCTCATGGATAATGAGCAAAACAATTGACCAGATCAGAGAACTGCACTCGTTGCCCTTGAACTCGGGCACTTCAGCATTGACGTCGCTGCCCTGTAAGACTCCTAAAGGGCAGCTGAGGAGAGAAGGCTGTGGTTACATCATCTTGAAGAGAGAAAAAACCCTGAGGATCAGTCCAGAATGTATGGAATTGGGTTCACCATCGAGAACATCATCAAGGCTTTTGACTCAGTCAATCGGGAAGTGCTACGGAAGGCCCAGTCGAAGGCCAGCTGCCCAGAGAAATTCATCAGCATCCTCTGACCCCATCATGACAAAATGGCAGCATCAATCCTCAAGAAGGGATATATCATCCTCCCACCCTTTTCTCCATCTTAATTGCCACCATCTTTCAGCTTGCCAAGAACAAGGGTCTGGATTCTCCGTTTGGGAGACTAAGACCACATGCCATTGTGAAAACGGTGGTCTTTTACGCTAGGTAAACTGGCGTCAAACGGGCACCGAATTTTTTTTTTTCTTTTTTCTCTCTCCCCATTTTGGTAGCTGGGAGGCAGAATTGAGGTCGCAGCTCGAGCTGCTGATATGGCCCCCAGCACTTCTGCTTCCGGCTGCGCCGTGCTCTATGGCAGACTCAGCCCACGGATCTGGACCGCCAAAGTTGTGCCCTCCTTCGGCCGCTCGCGCACTCTGGACTCCTCCCCCACAGTGCCCTCAGCCCTGAAAGAAGCCCCTTTTCCCCCTGCCCACCGATTGGCCCTCCCCCAAATGTGGCCTCAGCCACCTCGCGAGGTTCCTGAACAGCTGGGACCATGAGAGTCCCACACTGTCGGGAACTCGGCCAGTCGGGGATGGAGCATCGCAGGGCGGGCCTCGGGCAATGGCCTGAGGCGGTGAATAATCGAGAATTGAGAAAGTGGTGCCGCTCCCGATTTTGCCGCCAAAACTGATTCTCTTTTCCGGACCGTCGCCAAACACGATTTTTGGCGTCAGAGTGGCAGAGAATCCATCCCACTGGAGTGGACATTATCTAAATAATAATAATATTATTTATTATTATCACAAGTAGACTTACATTAACACTGCAATGAAGTTCCTGTGAAAATCCCTGAGTCAACACACTATGCCTCCTGTTCAGATAAACAGAGGGAGAATTCAGAATGTCCAATTCACCTAACAAGCATGTCTTTTGGGACTTGTGGGAAGAAACCCATGCAGACATGGGAAGAACATGCAGACTCCGCACAGACAGTGACCCAAGCCGGGAACCAAACTTGGGTCCCTGGGGCTGTGAAGCAACAGTGCTAATCATTGTGCTATCGTGCCGGTAAAGGATGGACAGAAACTTTTCAATATCAATCAGTTGAAATCCAAGAAGAAAAAACATTGACATTGTTCGTGGAACTTCAGTGTGTAGATGAAAAGGCCATCACAGCTTTCTCCAGTAAAGAATCTCCAAGCCATGCCTGATTTCTTCATGAAAGCATACCGAAGAATCAGTCTCCGCCTCAAACTTAACCTCAAGACGACCCAAATCTTTTACCAACCCATCCCCAGGGCAAGGTCCCATCTTTCCATCCATCAAGATCAATGGCGAAACCCTCCCAAACATGGAATATTTCCCTAACTAGGGGACCCACCTCTCATCTAAGGCTGACATCGATGCGGAGATCTAACATGGCAGTTGATCTGTGAACACCTCCTTTTGGGCACCTAAGGCTGAGGGTCTTTGACATCCGTGACATCTTGTTGATACCAAGATCCTTGTGTACAAGACAGTTGTTCTTCCAACTCTTCTGTATGGCTCAGAAACTTGTACAATGTATAGATGCCATCTCGGAATCCTGTTGAGGTACAATCAATGCTGTCTGATGAAGTCACCACATCAGCTGAGAGGACAAGCAAACTAACATCAGTGTCCTTGAAGGAGCTACGAGCATCAGTATCAAGGCCACAATAATCTGAAACCAACTCTGCTGGGCCGGCAACCTGCTAAGGATGCTAGAGTCATGACTGCCAAAGCAACTCTTCTTCGCCCAGCTCAAGGAAGGCTTCCAAACAAGAGGAGGACAAAAGAAGCACTTCCAAGACAACCTGAAGGTTTACGTCAAGAAATGCAAGATGTCAATGCCTGGGAGACCCTTGCTCAGAAGAGACCAACTTGGGGGAACTTTCTGATTGAAAGGACACAATCCTTTGTGAGCACCCCATGATGACGAGCGGAAGTCTGCAAAAGGAGCCTGAGAAAGGAATACCTGCGATCTTGAAACCAAGGACCAATTCCACTTCCAGAAAGACCTGCCAAGTGCATGATCAGAGATGTGGCTCTAGGATCGGGCTCATCAGCTACGCAAGGACCATTTGAACCCATGACCAGTGACAGAGTTTCCGAGGTGGTCAATCCTATTCTTTCGCGATTGATCCCTGAAAAAAGGAATGTTAATGTGAAACATTGTGGGAGTGGAGTTGAAAAAGGCCTTGGGGATGTAGATCAGTATGGATCAGAACATGAAGGGGGGTGCGGTACTTGTCACAGTGGTTAGCACTGATGCCTATGGCGCTGAGGACCCGGGATCGAATCCCGGCCCTGGGTCACTGTCTATGTGGAGTTTGCATATTCTCCCCGGTGTGAGCCAAGGGGTAACTCCTTGAGTGAGGGCCCCCCCCCCCCCCCACCCCCCTCACAATGCAAGACATGCCCACCACTTTTCTACCAGAACCCCCCACTTGCCTCCCCTAAGACCTCTTTAATAGGGAGACCCCCCAGGGACCTCCTTAATGAGGAGACTCCCCCAGGACCTTCTTAAAACAAAGACCGCCCCCCCCCCCCACCCCCCAGAACCCTTAACTAGAGGGACTCCCACAGGGACCCCCTAACTAGAGGGACACCCCACCAGGGATGTGTGTTCAATTCAGACCTTGGCTGAATGCGTGGTGTTTGCAGATTTTCCCAATGTCTGCATGGTTTTTCTACAACCATGGAATAGAACCATAAAATTCCTACAGTGCAGAACGAGGTCATTCGGCCCATGAAATCTGCACTGACCCTCTGAAAGAGCATCCTACCTGAGTCCAGTCTCCCTCCCTATTTCCAAATCCGAACCTGTACATTCCTGGACAATAGAGGGGAACTTAAAAAGGCCAATCCACCTAACCCGCACATCTTGGTTTGTGAGGAAACCAGAGCAGCGGGGAAAACCCACGCAGACACGGGGAGAACATACAAAGTCCACACAGAATGTTACGCAAGGCAGGAATTGAACTCGGGGTTTCTGGTGCTGTGAGGCAGCAGTGCTAACCAATGGGCCACTGTGCCGCCGCCGGTTCCACCGGGTGCTATGGTTTCCTCCCACAGTCCAAAGATGTTCAGGTTAGGTGGATTAGCCTTGTGACAGCAAAATGCCTGAGGGCGTATTTAAAATCGACACGGTAACACCAGCTTGATTCGATTCCCAGCTTGGTCACTATCTGTAAGGAGTCTGCATGGGTTTCCTCCGGGTGCTCCGGTTTCCTCCCACAAGTCCCGAAAGACGTGCTGTTCAGTAATTTGGACATTCTGAATTATCTCTCCGTGTATCCGAACAGGCGCCGGAATGTGGCCACTTGGGGATTTTAATGTAAGCCTACTTGTGACAATAAAGATTTTAAATCTTATGATCAGAAACTAAATTAAAACATACAAACATTTTTAAGCATGCCACACGGAAAGTTATGTAATAATATGGTGCAGATATAAGTAGTTTCACAGATTTAAGACAAATAACCAAACCTATGTTCACTTATAAATAATCACTTTAATCATAAAAAAATAAATTTAAAATTTCTTCAAAAGAATCAACAACAATAGCATTGCCTGTCAATAAGAAAGAGCAACACAAAATGTTAAAAGGTCTACAAACCTTTTTTAACACTTGGTAAAAAAGTTAAGTGTTGTTTTCTAACTACATCTATTGTTTAAGTGCTTTCCCTCAATGGCCGTCCCCAAGCTGGTTGCATCATGGGCAGTGCGGCTGCACTCCTCCTGCGCTGTGCTGGAGCCTGCACAGACCGGGGTGCTGGAGACCCCAGGCTGCCGAAGGGAAAGGAAGCATCATCAGAGCGCAGCTAATTGCACACGTTTGTCTTTTTAAATCGACGGCCCGTGGCTTCCCGTCACAAGTAGGAAGTTACGGGCCATTGGAAATTAGTTTACTCTTGATAATATCCCCTGGTCCTTCGATGCTTTGCTAGAATGCTTTTATTAATTGGTTGAACATTTTGCACAATCTATTTGTTGCTGGATTATGTGGGGTGCGATTCCACTAAATGGGAACAAAATCCCATAGTGGGCGCATTTAGCCACGTGTTTCCTGTGCTTGCAGCACTGAGAAACACATGGCTATACGGGTATAGGGTGGATATGTGGGTTTGAGTAGGGTGATCATGGCTCGGCACAACATTGAGGGCCGAAGGGCCTGTTCTGTGCTGTACTGTTCTATGTTCTATGTTCTATACAATGCCACTCGCGTTAAATAAGGGGCCTCAGCGGGGAATGCTCGGTTGGGGCCGCACAAAGCCTTCTACACTTCGGAGCTCCAACTGCGGGAACACCTCAATTTAGCGAGAGGCCCCTGACGCGACCACTGACCCCCCCCCCCTCCCCCCGCAAGCACTATGGGAGGGTCCCCAGCCCCTCTCGCACTTCCCCAAAACCCGCAGGATACCCCCAGCCTGATCGGCAGGGCACAGGGAGGCAAAGGCCAAGACATCGGCCTCTCGTGCCCCTGGACTCCCGGGTCTTCTGACACACCAAAAATCAGCACCTCTGGACTCGGGACCACCTTCACCTTCAGAACCCCTGACATAATGTCGGCAAACTCCTGCCAGAAACCCCCAAGCTTTGGACATTCCCAGAACATGTGGACATGGTTTGCGGGCCCATCCACCCACCGCTCACACCTATCCTCCACCCCTTCAAAAAACCTGCGCATCCTGGCCACAGTCATATGTGCCCTGTGGACCACCTTAAACTGTACAAGGCTGAGCCTAGCGCACAACGAGGATGCATTAACTCTCCTCAGGGTATCTGCCCACAGCCCAGCTTCCAACTCCCTACTCTTCCTCCCACTTACGCTTCACTTACCCTATCAGGGCTCCCTCCCAGTCCATGAGTTCCTTAGAAATTTCCAACACCTTTCCCTGCCCTCTCCCCGTTGTTGACACCACCTTATCCTGTAATCCCCGGAGCGACAGGTGTGGAAAGGTCGATATCTGCCTCCAAACAAAGTCCCTCACCTGAAAATACTGAAATCCATTCCCAACGGGCAGCTCAAACTCTTCCAAGCACGGAAAGCCACCGTCGATGAACAAATCCCCAAACCTCTTGATCACCGCCCACTGCCACCCCCAAGACCCCTCATCCAGCCCCCCGGAACAAACCTGTGATTGCCACATATCGGTGCCCAAACCGAAGCCCCTTGCAGCCCCAGGTGCTGCCGCCACTGTCCCCACGCCCTCATGGGCTGCCACCACGACCTGGCCGGCGAGAACGGGAGAGGTGCCGTTAACAATGCTCCCAAACTTGTGTCCTTGCATGATGCCACCTCCATCCGCTCCTATACCGACACCTCTCCCACTACCCATTTCTTGACCCCAATCCAGCAGCACCTTCTTCACCTGCAGGGTCCCCCACCCTGCACAGAAACCATGAAATCACCGTGTTCACCCTCCTAAAAAACGGCGTAAGAATAAAAATCGGGCGGCTCTGAAACACAAACAAGAACCTTAGGAGGGCCTTTTGAACCCTTCCCGTCAATGACAATGGGAGCGCATCCCACCTCTGAAAGCCCCACTTCATCTGCTCCAACAACCAAGCCAAATTCAACTTGTGCAACTTGTGCAGCTGCTCCTAGCCCCGCGCCACCTGAATGCCCTAGTACCAAAGGCCCCCCCCACCACCTTAAACAGCATCTCCCCCAATCTCTTCTCCTGCCCCCTCACCTGGACCGGAAAGACCGCGCTCTTCCCCATGTTAAAGTTATACCCCAAGAACTGGCCGAATCCTCTGAGATCCCCATAATCCTGCCAATACCTTCCAACGGGTCTGAAATGTACAGCAGCAAGTCGTCCACATAAAGCGAGACTCTGTGCTTCATTTTACCCCCCCCCCAACCCTGCACTATCCCCTGCCAGTCCCTCGACGCTCTCAACGCCATTGCCAGTGGCTCTATAGCCAAGGCAAAAAGCAATGGGGAGAGTGGACATTCCTGCCTTGTCCCTTGATACAGCCTGAAATAATACAAGCTCACCCGGTTTATCCACACACTCGCTACCGGTGCCTGGTACAGTAACCGGACCCAATCCATAAATCTCTGTCCAAACCCAAATTGCCCCAGCACCTCCCACAGATAGTCCAACTCCACACGATCGAAGGCTTTCTCTGCGTCTATGGCGACCACCACATCCCGTCCCTCAGCGGGCATCATTATTACATTCAATAATCTCCTAATGTTGGTCGACAGATGCCTCTCCTTCACAAACCCTGTTTGGTCCTCCCCTATCTCCCCTGGCACACAGTCATCAATCCTTGAGCCACGATCGTGGCCAATAACTCGGCGTCCACATTTAATAGCGAGGTCTGCCTATTGGGCCCACATTTCCCCAGTTCCTTGTCCCTTTTTAAAATCAAGGAGATTGGGGCCAGCGATAACATCGGGGGGGGGGGGGGGGGGCTGTGAGTGAACCCCCCCCCCCCCCGCCTTTTTAAACGTCCTCACCAGCAGAGGCCCCAGGACCCCCAAAAACCTTCTGTAAAACTCTACTGGGAACCCGTCCACGTCCGGGGCCTTGCCCATCTGCATCACCTCAAGCCCCTCAACCACCTCTATCAACCTCCACCAGGTCCTCGGAAACTACAACCCCCCCAACAATTGCCTCATTCCCTTCACCCCAGCCGGATTTCCGACTCATACAGCCTCTTGTAGAAATCCCCATTCACCCCCACCGGCTCCAAGACCGTGTTCCTCCCCCTGTCCTTCACTTTCCCAATCTCCCTCGCTGCCACCTGTTTCCTCAATTGATGCGTCAGCATCCTGCTTGCCTTCTCCCCATATTCGTAGACCACCCCCTTCGCCCTCCTCGACTGCCCTACCTCCTTCCTTGTGGATAAAAATCCAAACTCCATCTGCAGTTTCTGCCGCTTGCTCAACAGCCCTGCCTCAGAAGCCTCCGAATATCTCCTGTCCACCTACAAGATCTCCTCCACTAGCCTCTCCACCTCGGCCCACTCCGCTTTCTCCCAGTGTGCCCGTATTGAGATAAACTCCCCCCTCACTACTGCCTTCAGTGTCTCCCACAATGTGGTGGCTGAAACCTCCCCTGTGTCATTCAGCTCCACATATCACCCACTCACAATCCTCCTCAGCTGCCAACAGCTCCACATCCAACCTCCACTGTGGGCGCTGACCCCCTCTTCTATTTACTCGCAGGTCCACCCAGTGCGGCGCATGATCCAACAATACAATTGCCAAGTACTCCAAACCGACCACCCCTGCCAACACTATCCTGTCCTATACATAAAAGTCGATTCAGGAGTACACCCTGTGCACATGGGAGAAAAATGAAAATTTCTTCGCCTTTGGCTTGTCATACTCCAAGGATACCCCCCCCCCCCCCCCCCCCCCTCTCCCCATGTGCTCCATCAACTCCTTCGCTACCGTCGACACCCCCTGACCCTGGACTCGACTGATCCAACCTTGGATCCAGAACTGCAATAAAGTCCCTCCCCGATTATCAACCGATGCGAGTGCTGTCCGGCATCTTCCCCAACATCCGTCTCATGAACTCCACATTGTACCAGTTCGGAGCATAAATATTCACCAATACCACCGGCATCTCTTCCAATTTCCCACTCACCATAACATACCTCGCCCCAACATCTGCCGACTTCCCACTTCAAAAGCTACCCGTTTATTAATCAATATTGCTACCCTCGTTGTCTTTAAGTCGAACACAGAATGAAATACCTGCCCAACCCACCCTTTCCTAAGCCTAGTTTGATCCCTAATCTTCAAGTGTGTTTCTTGCAAAAAAGCCACGTCCTCCTTTAAACTCCTCAGATGTGCGAATATGCGGGCCCTCTTGACTGGCCCATTCAACCCTCTCTCATTCCATGTGATCAGCCTGGTCCCACCCACTGTGCTTCTGAACTAACCCGCTCAGCTAACCTGGTAGCCCCTGCCCATGGTGCCTTGCATCCTGTCCCCCGATGATTCCCCCCCCTTGCTCAAACACTATCCCGGTGCAAAGAACAACCCCCACAGAAAAAGACAAGGCGATGGCCGCTGAAGAAAACAAAAACAATCCCAAATGGTCTGAATACGAACATCTCATATGTTCAATATCCTCCTTCTCCTGCCAGTCCATTGTCTCTGACAAAATTCGTCGCCTCCTCCGGCATCCCAAAATAAAGTTCATGACCATTATAATCACCATAGGCGCACTAGGTACAGCATTCCGAATTTCACCCCTTCTTAAAGAGGGCTGCCTTCACCTTATTGAACCCTGCTCTACTCTTGGCCAGCTCTGCACCTAGGTCCTGGTGCACCCGCAACTTGTTTTCCTCCCAGGTGCATCGCCTCGTCTGCCTGGCCCACTTCAGGATCCGCTCCTTATCCAGGAACCGTGCAACTGCGCTGCCATCACCCTCGGCGGCTCACTCCCTTGCGGCTTCTTCATCAGCGCCATGTGTGCCCTGTCCACCTGCAAGGGTCGTTCAAAAGCCCCCTCTCCCAGCAACTTCTTAAACATCCGAGCCATGTAAGAGCCAGTGTCCGCTCTCTCACTGCCCTCCGGCAGCCCCACGATCCTTGGGCTCTGTCTCCGGGACCGGTTCTCCAAGGCTTCAACCTTCTGCAGCTGCCTCTGAGTATCCTGCATCACCCCCAACTTGGCCACCATCAAGGTAAGGTGCTCCTCGTGATCCCCCATCGTCTCCTCGACCTTCTGGATCGCCTGGCTCTGGGCCACGAAACTCGTTTCCAGGCGGTCGACCCCCACCTTAATCGGATCCAACACCCTCGCCAGGTCCTCCAAAGTCTCTTTCCTTTGCTGAGTGAACTTCTCATTCAAGAAGCCCACCAACTGCATTGTCGACCATTGAGATGGTAGGGCCAGTCCCTGACCCTTCGCCATCTTCCCCTGTGTCGCAGGTACAGCTTCTCACTCCAACTGCTCCTTTCTTTTAAGACCACTCCTGGTCCACGACTCCATCCACCGGTGGGACTCCCTCTCCCTTCACCCCTCCTGTACCATTTTTGCTCAACACATCCACCCTATAACCGGGGAAAAGGTCCAAAAATCCCACCACGAGCGGGAGCCACCAATTGTGCGACCACTCACTCCATGGCTGCCATTGGAAATCATAATGCATCCTTTTAATGGCATAACCTCTTCAGTGTACGTCCTTCTGACCATATTTGATGGTTTTAAAGGTAAATATTTCAGCTTTGATAAATTATCTCAGGTGTTAGCCATTCTGTTGTGCCCGTATCCACTTCAATTTTAATTTCATGACCTTTAAATTTTGGATATGCCCAAAAATGTTGGTGATTGCCCTGCATTGACAAGACATCTAGCTTAAGCTCTTGCAGTAGCTCGGTTTTGCTGTCTTTTGAGTGATCTTGAACTTCATCCACTAATTTGTCGACACAACTAGATTATTTACTTGTGTTGTTCTTCTTGCATCTTCTTGGTGAAGGGAAAATTTTCTGAGCCCATTATACAGTACTGGCAATATGGCCCTTTGTTCTTCGATGTATTTGATTTACTCCAGCATTCCCCACTGAGCGTAAACATGTAAAGCTTCCCTCGTTAAAAGCTCCATCGATGTGGTAACTTCCACGGCAGCTTTTAGAGTTAGAGGGGCAGCATGGTAGCACAGTGGTTAGTACAGTTGTTCACAGCTCCAGGATTCCTGTCTTGGGTCACTGTCTGTGCGGAGTCTGCAGGTTCTCCCCTTGTCTGCGTGGGTTTTCGCCGGGTTTCCTCCCACAGTCCAAAGATGTGCGGGTTAGGTGGATTGGCCATGCTAAATGTCCTTTGTGTCCAAAAAAGGTTAGGTGGGGTTACTGGGTTACGGGGATAGGGTGGTGATGTGGGTGAGATTTCCATGGGCCGGTGCAGACTTGATGGGCTGAATGGCCTCCTCCTGCACTGTAAATTCTGTAAATCATTTACGTAAGTAGCTTCCTCTGAATAGCTTCACTGCATAATCCACAAACCAGCCCGTCTTGAAGGCTATCATGAAGTGTTGTACCAAATTGACAATATCTAAATCATCTTCTTAAAGATGCAGCAAACTGTAAAATATTTTCACCTTCTTCCTGACTACGGCAGTGGAACAAAAATCTTTTCGCAATCGATGGCAGATTAGGAGAGAAATATCCCTCTGAGATATTCATCAATTCACGGTAGGACTTATCTCCTTGTTTTGCTGGACTGGATTCTGTAGCAGCATCTACTTTTTATGGCCAACTGCGCTGAGAAATACTGTGATCCTTGAGGTCCTAGGGTGTCTGATTTGCTATTAAAAACAATTGGAATCTTTCTTCGTACCCATTCCATCTTTCATAATCCCCTCATTAAACGCATCCATGCTGCCCATTTTGTTACCATTTTTGGATCCTGGCTCTTTGGGGCTAAAGCTTCCTCCTTCCGATTTTGTGTTGGTAAATATGCTACGAACAATCCTTTGATCAAGCAACTTGGAAATCTCTCCCTCATATGCCTGAAGTTTTTGACTTTTCACTTGAGTTGTGGCCTGTGCAGGGTCAGCAGACTTGAAAATGCTCGTACCCCGCAGCCTGTATAGCTCCACTATGTGCACAGTGTCTGCATCCCAGACCCCACTCACTTCAACGCAAGCTAGTTTTCCCCAACTATTGGTCTCTTTACTCACAGTTGGTCTTGAAAACGTTTATTAAACCTTCATATCAGTGGCAGTGCTTCACCTGACGTCTCTGTGTGTGTGAGTCCGATCCCGAGAATCTTCTGTTACTCCCAATGCCGTCCCGCAATTTGGCGACAAAAATCTCCTTTACAGTGATTTTTCTGCCTCAATCCTCATTGCTAGATTTGTCTCCTGTTATGTATCTTTGTTGCTGCAAAGAGAAAATGTATGGAGTTGCCCACACTCTGGATTCTGGTAAAACATGATGAAAGGGTTATTAAGGGTATTACTCATACAATCAAGATGGTGATCTGCCCAAAACCCACGCAAACACTCTGCCGGCATCACTATACATCACATGATGTAGAACCAGAAAGAATGTAATCCCATAAACATAACCATTAATCTGCAGGTGCAGCAAGTGAATAGAAAACCAAATGGAATGTGCCATTTATTGCAAGGGGCAAATTTATGGAAGTATTGTTGTGACTGCACAGGGCGTTAGTTGGACCTCATCAGGAGTATGTGTACAGTTTTAGACTGAAGGGTTTTAATTACATTAGAAGCAGTTCAGGGAGGGTAGCACAGTGGTTAGCACTGCTGCCTCATAGCGCCGAGGACCCGGGTTCAATTCTGGCCCCGGGTCACTGTCCGTGTGGAGTTTGCACATTCTCCATTCTCCTCATGTCTGCGTGGGTCTCACCCCCACAACCCAAAGATGTGCAGGGTAGGTGGATTGACCGCGCTAAGTTGCCCTTTAATTGGAACATTTTTTACAAAGCAATTCAGGGAGGGTTCACTCGATTGATTCCTGGCATGAATCACAGAATAATACAGCACAACATAGGAGGGATTATCTACTGAGGAATAGATGAGCAGGTTTGGTCAATACCCATTGGAGTTTAGAAGAATGGGTGGTTATCTTATTGAAACATACAACATTCTGAGGGGGCTTGACACGGTGGAAGCTGGGAGGACTTTTCCCCTTGCAGAAGAGTTCTAGGACCAGGAGATTTTTTCCCCTTGTAGGAGAGTCCGGAATCAGGACAATTAGGGGTCCCCTATTTAAAACCGAGATGAGAAGGATTTTCTTTTCCTCTTGGAGGGTTGTTTGTCTGTGGAAATCTTTTCCCTAGAGAGGTCATTGAATATATTCATGATTGAGTTAGATAGATGTTTAATCAACAAGAAAGTCAAGGGTTATGGGAGGCAGAGAGGGAAGTGGCGTTGAGACCATAATCAGATCAGCCATGATCTTATCAAATGATGGAGCAGGGTCAAGCAGCTGAACAGTCTTCTTCTGCTCATAATTCTTGTTTCTAATTTCAGCAGAACATAAATGAAACAAATACTCAACTTTCTATCTGGAAATCTTCCCCCAATCTCCACTTCTCCATGGCCCTGAGTAAATATGCGGGCTACTGTGTCTATTAGTTCTCTATAACAGAACAATCAAAGCCATAATATGAATTTACCTTCTTATTTATTTGAACGTTCCGAAGATTACTCTCAAATAACCTTGGCAGGTTGTGTCAGAAGGTTGGAAAGGCTCTTTCCTTAGCACTAATGGGTAAAGATTGCTTATTCAATATAAAAGATGAGTTAGGAATATCAAAACCAAGCCATGAATGTTTGCTTGGGGAATAAATTCTATTTGGTCAGGAGTATTCCCTTAATAATTTAACAATCGATGTATTGTTCTGCAAGATTTCAAGTTTTGCATAAGCACAATTGGAAAGAAAAACAACTTATCATGAGAATCACTTGGATGACATCCACAGTGTTATTACTTAATTTAACCTTTGAATACTATAAACTGAAAGCATATTGAATCAGTGAATGAATCCATTGAGCTATTCTGACAGTTGGATAAAGGCTAATTCTTTTCTGTCAATGACAGGGATTTAACAAAATCTACAAAAACATATCCAGCAGTGAGCAGTCTTGTGATTCAAATGTTAACCATTCCCATGACAGGTAGGAGGTTGCTCCTGGTTGCCCTGCACCTTTGAATGTTTAAACCCCCATTTTGACCATTGCCTTTTACTGCTGCTTCCTCAGTTCATTTTTCTTAATGAACTTGTTGGCCTCCTCCGGGAAGGCAAAGTAGTCCTCCCTGCCCTGGTATGTGATCCATAGTTTGACGGGGTAGAACATGCCAAACTGCTGCTTGTTCTTGAACAGTGTGGATTTGACACCATTAAATTCTGCCCGGTGTTTAGACAGCTCTGCTCCAATGTTCTGATACAAGTGGATGGAATGTCCTTCCTACTTGCTCATCCATATGTTTTTCGCCCAACTCAGGATCTGTTCTCTGTCCTGGTACCTGTGGAGCATCAAAATAATCACTCCCGGTGGTTCCCCTGTTGAGGGCCGCTGGCGGAGTCACCTGTGTATGCGGTCAACCTCCAGGGGCTTGGCGAAGCCATCCTCACCGATCAGCTTCCCGCGCATCGCTGCTATATACTCAGTGGGGTTCCTTCCCTGCATGCCCTCCAGGGGCTCCATGATCCGCAGGTTTTGCTGGCGTGATCTGTTCTCCTGGTCATCGACCTTTTCTCTCAGCCCTTTCTGAGTCTTGACCGGACTCGTCACCTTGGCTTTCAGTGCCACAATCCGGTCACCTTCGCCCATGGTTTCTTTTTCGAGGTCTCATGTTATTGCCTCTTGGGCCTCAAGCCTCTGCTCAATTTTGCCCATAGCCTCCTTCCTGGGGGCCATCGTGACCTCAAATGCTGCCCCCATGGCCCCATGAGTTTCTCCTTAATTTCTTCCTTGTGTTTCTGGACCTTAGAGGTGATGAAACCGATCATTTTTCCATCACACCTGGGTCTGGGCTGGACGTTCTGTGGGTTCGCCTTTTGGTGGCTCCGTGCCATCGAGTGGGCTTCCCTGCTCCGAGGCTGTGATTTGCCACTCCTCATATATGTTGCTCTTTCGGCTAGGTTGCATGTTCCTCGGCATTCTGCCTGGGGGGCTGGTTTGAGGGATTTTCTGTCCTTTTGGTTGGGATTAAAGGGCCTTAACCAAAGTTCCTAGTCGAGAGCCATCTTGTGTGTCCGATCAGCTCCTGGCCACCATCGGACATTCTCCTGGTTAGAATTTTATACGTTTCAATCAGACCTCCTCTCATCCTTCTAAATTCCAGTGAATACAGGCCGCGTCAAACCAATCTCTCCTCATTTGACAGTCCCACCAACCCCAATATCAGCCTAGTGAACCTCCACTGCGTTCCCTCTATGGCAAGTATATCCTTTCTTAGGAGAGAGGCCAAAACTGTGTGCAATACTCCAGGTGTGGTCTCACCAGGATCCTGTATAACTGCAGTAATATATCCCTACTTCTGATCTCAAATCCTCTTGAAACAAAGGCCAACATACCATTTGCCTTCCTAAAAGCTTGCCGCACCTGCCTCTCTACTTTCACTGATTGTTGCATAAGGATACTCAGGTCTCTTTGTACATCCACACTCCCCAATATATTAGCACTTAAATAATACTCTTCCTTTCTGTTTTTCACACCGAAGTGTATAACTTCATATTTAGCCACATTGTACTGCATCTGCCATATGTTTGCCCACTCACTCAATGTGGTGAATGTAACTTGGTAATTCACACTGTATCTTTATAAGCGCAATAGCGTTATCCGACCACTAGGGGTAGTAGCTCTGGGAATGCTCAGGTGTTTGTACAGGGCTCCACCCTTGGCTCCGCCCACGACTCCTCCCCCTTGTGCTGCTGTATAAATACCCTTGTCCAGAGTCAGCCTGCAGTTCACCGAGAGTTCATCAACGGGTAACAGGCTGGCTCTGTAGTAAGTAGATTAAAACCACTGTTCATATCAGAAAGCACGTGTCTGGTGAATTGATGGTTCCATCACTCAACTTGTCTAAATCACTTTGAAGCCTCCTTGCATCCTCCTCACAACGCACAATTCCACCCAGTTTTGTGTCATCGGCAAACTTGGAAATGTTACATTTTGTTTCCTTATCCAGGTCATTTATATTTATCGTGAATATCTGGGGCCCAAGTACTGATTCCTGTTGTACCCCACTGGTTACTGCATGCCACTCTCTGTTTTCCTGTTTGTCAACCAATTATTGATCCATGCCAATACATTACCCCCTATCCCATGTGCTTTAATTTTGCCCATTAACCTCTTATGAAGGACCTTATCAAAAGCCTTCAGATTGGCCCTGTCACTACACCCTAACATTTCTGGGAGATTATTTGTGCTCTCTTTTATGAAGACAGAACCAATGCATGTGTTCAATTCATCTATAATTTCTTTGTTCCTCATTATAATTTCCCCAGCTTCTGACAATTGTCTTTGCCAATCTTTTTCTCTTCACATATTTATAGAAGCTTTTACCCCCAGTTTCTGTTTCACTGCAAATTTACCCTCGTGCTCTATTTTCCCCCTCTTGATCAAATTTTTCGTCCTCTTTTGCTGAATTCTAAAATGCTCCCAATCCTCAGTCTTGCTGTATTTATAGCAATTTTATATGTCTCCTCTGCAGATTTAGTATTGTCCCTAATTTATTTTGTAAGCCATGGTTGAGCTACCTTTCCTCTTTTAGTTTTGCACCAGATAAATAATTGTTGTAATTCATGCACATGTTCTTTAAAGATGAACCTGTCCACCGTCACCTCTAGTAAGGTTCCTCATTGTATTCTTGCCAATTTGTGCCTCATTCGCTCTGAATTCCCATTATTTAGATTCAGGTCCTTAGTTACAGATTCTACGCTTCACTCTCCACGTTAATGAAGAATTCCATCATACTGTGGTCACTTTTCCCAACCTGACCCATTGTCCTTTATACACCCACTTACCTTACACTCTTACCTTCTCGCTGCAGTTTGTTAAAGTGACATTTAAATTGACCTGTATACCCAGATGAGTCTAAGGAAGGGTTGGGTGAGCAAGATGTTCCATTCAGCTACGACAGTAGGGCCCAGGGGTTGGCGATTCTGATAGGTAAATGGGTGATGTTCCATATGGAGAAGGTGGTGGCTGATCAAGGGGGGGAAGGTACGTGATAGTGATGGGTGAGTTTGAAAGGAGGTTAGTGGTGTTGGTTAGCGTATATGCCCCAAACTGGGATGACGCTGGGTTTGTGAGGAAGATGTTAGCGGCCATACCTGTCCTGGATACTCACCAATTGATCTGGAGGGTGGGATTGGAATATGGTGTTGGACCGAAGGTGGGCAGGTCCTGGCTGCTTGTCCCTTTCGGGAGGGTGGGGTGGGGCAGCGAGCGTGTTAGCTGGGTTCATGAAGGAGATGGGGGGGACATGGAGATTTCTGCACCCATGGGTAGGGAATATTTGTTCTTTTCGCTGATGCATAAGGTGTATTTGAGGATCAAATGTTTTGTGGTAGGGAAGGTGCTACTGGCTGGGGTGAAGGATGCAGAGTATTCAGCAATCGTGATGTTGGACCAGGCTCCGCAGTGAGTGGATGTAGTTTTGCAGAAGGGTCCCGCCCAGAGGCCGCGTGGAGGCTAGATGTGAGCTTGTTGGCAGACCCGAATTTTTGCATCATGGTGGGGAACGTGATTGAGGAGAATGTGGAGTTTAATCGAAACGGAGAGGTCTTGGTGGCACAGTGGTTAGCACTGCTGTCTCACGACGCCGAGGTCCCAGGTTCGATCCCCGCCCTGGGTCACTGTCCGTGTGGAGTTTGCACATTCTCCCTGTGTTTGCATGGGTTTCGCTCCTACAACCCAAAGGTGTGTGGGCTAGGTGGATTGGCCACGTTAAATTGCCCCTTAAATTAAAAAAAAATGAATTGGGTCCTCTAAATTTATTTAAAAAAAAGAAATGGGGAGGTCTCGTCTTTGGTGGTTTGGGAGGAGTTGAAGGCGGTAGTGAGGGGTGAGGTAATCTCATTCAATGTGGATAGTGAGGCACAGGAGGAGCAGCAGCAGCTGATGGAGAAGATTTTGAAGGTTGATGGGAGATAAGCGGAGGATCCGGAGCCGGGGCCTTGGTGAGGAGGAAGGTGTTGCAGGCGATGTTTGATCTCCTCTCCAGGGGGAGGGAGGTTCAGCAGCTGAGGCGAGTAGGGGGGGCGTTGTGTATGAGAAAGCCAGTCGATTGCTGGTGGGCCAGCTTCATCGGTAGACAGCTGCGAGGGAGATTGTGCGGATTAGGACTGGAATGGGTGGGGTGCGGATTAGCGCTGGAATGGGTGGGGTGCGGATTAGGACTGGAATGGGTGGGGTGGTGGTGGCGCCAGAGCAGGTGAATAAATTGTTTGAGGACTTTTACAGGGGATTATGTAAGTCGGAACTGCCAGAGGACGGATCCGAGATGAAGGAGTTTCTAGAGCGACTGTAGTGGCTGAAGGTGGGAGAGAAGGAGAGGGTTGGGTTAGAGGAGCCATTGGGAGTGGAGGAAGTGCAGGCAACGATAGGGAAGATGCAGTTGGGCAAAGCACCAGGGCCGGATTGTTCCTGGTGGAGTTTTATAAGACATTTAAGGATAAATTGGCGTCGCTGATGGTGGAAATCGCAGGCGGATTCTCATCGAATTTACAGTGCCGAAGGAGGCCAATCGGCCCATCGAGTCTGCACCTGCCCTTGTAAAGAGCACCCAACTTAAGCCCACACCTCCACCCGATCCTCATAACCCAGTAACCCCACCCAACCTTTTGTATTGGACACTAAGGGAAATTTAGCATGGCCAATCCACCTAACCTGCACATCTTTGGACTGTGGGAGAAACCCGTGCACCCGGAGGAAACCCACGCACACACGGGGAGAACGTGCAGACTCCGCACAGACAGTGATCCAAGCTGGGAATCGAACCTGGGACTCTGGAGCTGTGAAGCAACAGTGCAAACCATTGTGCTACCATGCCACCCATGTTGGGGTGGAGGTCAGTTTCGTCCCGCCGGTACCCCAGCATGGCTGGGTTACCTAATGGAGTTCCTGTATTTGGAGAAGGTGAAACCCACTCTGAAAGGGGCAGATGAGGGGTTCCACCAAAGATGAGGCTTATTTGTTTTACATTTTGGTGACTTAGTTGCTGGTAAGAGGGGTGGGGGAAGGGGGAGGGGTGGGGGGAGGGGGGGGGGGGGAGGGGGGTGGTGATGGTAGTGGGGGGGGGGGGGGGGGGATCGGGGGTGGTTGTGTGTTGTAAAAATGTTGAAAATTTTGAATAAAAAATTTTTTTGTGAAAAAAACTTACCGGAATGTAGCAGCTAATGCTGTAAAAAAAGTGGGTAGGGCTTGTTTCTCCAAAATACCCACTCTTCAAGGGAAGGATTCCAGGAGTAGGTACATTCTGCATTTCCCAAGTTCAGAACTCCGGATGTAAGATGAAGCAAGAAAATCTCATTCCATTTATTAACCCCGCCTGAACTAATTGTGGTGTGTGCTATCTTTATTTCACCTTGAAAGAACTGCAAAACTTACCGACTTCTGATGGCAAATCAACCAAATGTTGGTTCTCAATGTTTCGTTCTCTACAATTGGTGTTGCAAAGGGATCACCATGTAGAAACTTTTAACAGAGACTGAAATCATCACAAATTCATCTCTTTCATCTTTTGCTAATGGAGGTCCTACCTGAGCATATAGATTTCATGTGGTTAATAAGGGGATCAGAGATTATGGGGAAAAGGCAGGAAAATGGGGTGAGAAAAATATCAGCCATGATTGAATGGTGGAGCAGACTGCATAGGCCGAATGGCCTAATTCTGCTCCTGTGTTTTATGGTCTTTTGGGGCATCTGGACATCTCAAACTGTATAGAATGGACCAGTAGGTCCTTTCCTGCCAGTCATTTTTTGTATATTCATAAATATAACAGTAGAAAAGTTCAATATGATCCTTTCCCATTTAAAAAAACTTTTGATAATTTCCCATCCCCCAAATTCCAATCTTTAAACAATATATTGTGAAGAAATTATAGAAAATATTAACACAGTTTGTTCCACTGAGGGTAAAAAAAATGATTATGCCACAAGTATGCAAAGGCAGTTTCTGTGGACCTGGGAATTAATGAGGGGAAGAACTAACAGGAAGTATATGTAAGCATAAGGTTTACTTTTATTGGAACAAATCATGAGACGATCAAGAACTGGTGCTAATCTCAACTGAGCGGTAATGTGTTAATATCACTTGTGCAGTCTGTGTTGCACCTGTCTGGTAAACCGCACAGCTCTGTAACTGATTCTGCTACCTCTCTCAAATATCTGCTCTGTTGCAGTCTAATAACCTCCAACCTATTACTGTATAATTCAGTTCGGCCCTTCAAATAAATACATCTTCCCCCTCCAACAGTCCCAGGTATTTCTCATTCTTTTTAAGTAATTTAATTAATCTCCAATCAACTGCTTAGATTTTTTTCTTTCTTAATAGAATCATAACTCCATCACACAATCAGTTATGGTCCTCCTGCACAATCACTGTTAAAGATATTGGGCGGGATTCTTCAGAAACCGGCGGGGCGGGCAACTCCGTTGTGAAGGAGTGGCGTGAACCATTCCGGCGTCGGGCTGCTATGAAGGTGCGGACTCCTCCGCACCTTCAGGAGCTAGGCCGGCGCCAGGGTGGTTTGTGACGCGCCGGCTGGCGGGGAAGGGCTTCCGCCGGCCGGTGCGAGTTGGCGCATGCTTGGGAGCGCCAACGTGTACTGTCGTCATCCCAGCGCATGCGCAGGGGGGGTTCATCTCCGCGCTGTCCATCACGGATCGGTACACCAGCCGGCGCGGAGGAATAGAGTGCCCCCACAGCACAGGCCCGCCCGCGGATTGGTAGGCTCCGATCGCGGACCAGGCCACCATGGAGGCACCCCCCGGGCCCAAATCCCCCCGCGCCCCCCCGAGGACTCCGGCGCCAGGACCAGCCGGCAAATACCTGTCGTAACATAGGCTGGCGGGATCCGCCAAAAATGGGTGGCCACACAGACCATCGTGGGCTGGTGAATCGCCAGGGGGCCGCTGCTAGCGGCCGCCGACCCGGCGCAGCGTGATTCCCTCCCCCTCCAAATTCCCGGCGCCGGAGAATTGGGCAGCCGGCGGGGGTGGGATTCACGCCACCCCTCCAGCGATTCTCCGACCCGGACCTGGGGTGAGGTGGGAGTGTAAACAGGTAATGCTCTACAGATGGGAAAAAAGTGTTCATGGCAGCTGCCTATCTCTGAGGCTGGAAGTAGAGTTCAAGATCAAAAAGAAACCAAGGGTTAAAATTGAGGAAGCAGCCAGGAAGATTTATAGACCAAGTGCTAACGGTGTTGGCATGAATTGAAGAGGATAGTTCTACTTTTGCTGTAGTTTTGATTGATTTAGGAATTGGTGTTGGACTGGCAGGTGACAGCACAGCAAGATCATTAGAATCAACTAAGAAGCTTGAAGATAGTGCATAGGCAGAGCTTGCCACCTTTGGGTGAACCCCAGTACAGATCCCCTCAAGGCGAACTTAATTTTTTACATACCCAGAAAACTTGACATGTCCGAATGCCATAGCTCGGTCTTCGGGGATTTTGAGTCCGTCCATGCCAGCAGTATTCGTCGCCGGGCTATCAGTGAAGCAAAGGCCAGAACATCGGCCTCTTTCTCGCCCTGGACTCCTGGGTCTTCTGAAACCCCAAAAATTGCGACCCCTGGACTCATCACCACTCTTGTTTTTAGCACCCGGGACATGATCCCCGCAAATCTCTCCCAGTACCCCTAAGCTTAGGACATGCCCAAAACATGTGAACGTGGTTTGCTGGTCCTCCCCCGCATCTAGCACACTTATCCTCTACCCCAAAGAATTTGTTCATCCGAGCTACCGTCATGTCGGCCCGGTGAACTACCTTAAATTGAATCAGGCCGAGCCTGGCACATGTTGCGGTTGAGTTTACCCTATTCAGGGCTTCTGCCCACAGCCCGCACTCCATCTCCCCGCCAAGCTCCTCCTCCCATTTGAGTTTCAGTACCTCCATCTGGGACTCTTCCCCCTTCATGAGCACCTTATAAATATCTGAGACTCTACCCTCTCCTCCTTCTCCTCTAGAGACTATTCTGTCTTGGATCCCTATTGGCGGGAAGCGTGGGAAGGATGGGACCTGTCTGCGGACAAAGTCCCGCATCTGTAAGTACCTAAAGTCATTTCCCCTTACCAGACCAAATTTCTCCTCCAAGCCCCTCAAACTCGCAAAGCTCCCCTCCAGGAACATATCGCCCACCCTCCTCACCCCCGCCCGCCGCCATGTTCGAAACCCCCGATCCATGTTCCCGGGGGCAAATCGATGGTTATCACATATTGGAGCCCAGACAGACGCACCCACCTCCCCTACATGCCTCCTCCACTGGCCCCATATCCGCAGGGCTGCCCCCACTACCGGGCTGGTGGAGTACCTGGCCGGCGACAGCGGTAGGGGAGCCGTGACCAGGGCTGCCAAACTGGTGCCCCTGCACGAAGCCGCCTCCACCCGCTCCCAGATAGACCCCGTATCCACCATCCACTTACTTATCATGGCTATGTTAGCCGCCCAGTAGTAGTTGATCAGACTCGGCAATGCCAGCCCTCCCTCGCTGCGGCTCCTCTCAAGCATCGCCTTCTTCACCCGCGGGGATTTTCCTGCCCAGACAAAGCTCATGATGATTTTGCCAGTCCTTTTGAAGAAGGACTGTGGGATAAAGATCGGGAGGCACTGGAAGATGAGCAGGAATTTAGGAAGGATTGTCATCTTTACAGTCTGCACCCTCCCCGCCAGTGACAGCAGGAGTGCATCCCATCTCCGAAACTCCCTCTTCATTTGTTCCACCACCCTGTTCAAATTTAACTTGTGCAACCTGCCTCAGTCTCGTGCCACCTGTATCCCCAAGTACTTTCCTCAACCAGCCTAAATGGCAGCTCCTTCAGTCTATTCTCCTGGCCCCTTGCCTGCACCACAAACATCTCACTCTTGGCCATATTTAATTTGTACCCTGAAAACTGGCCGAACTTCCTCAGTGTTTCCAGTATATTTTCCATCCCGGCCAGTGGGTCCGACACGTACAGGAGCAGGTCGTCCGCATAGAGAGAGACCCTATGTTCCACCCCGCCCCTGGTCATTCCCTTCCGTCCCTTCGCAGCTCTCAACGCAATCGCCAACGGCTCTATGGCCAGCGTGAACAGCAACGGGGAGAGTGGGCATCCATGTCTGGTCCTGCGATGTAGTCTGAAATAATCTGACACTACCCTGTTCATCCTAACGCTAGCTTTTGGGGGCTGGTACAGTAGTCTGACCCAATTCACCAGTCCCTCCCCGAATCCAAACCGTCCAAGCACCTCCCACAGATAGCCCCACTCCACCCGATCGAAGGCCTTCTCAGCGTCCACTGTCACCACTACCTCCACCTCCTTGACTGTCAGGGGCATCATGATCACATTAAGCAATCTACTCAAGTTATCTGTCAGCTGCCTGCCTTTCACGAACCCTGTTTGATCGTCCCCAATCACCTCCGTTTCGCAGTCCTCTAATCGCCAGGACCTTTGCCAGGAGCTTGGCATCCACATTGATCAGGGAGATTGGCCTGTATGACCCGCAGGATTCCGGGTCCTTGTCCCGCTTCAGCATCAGCGAGATGGTGGCTTGCGACATCGTCGGCGGCAGGGTCCCTCTGTCCCTTGCCTCATTAAAAACCCTCGTCAAGACCGGTCCCACTAACTCCGAGAACTTCTTGTAAAACTCTACTGGGTATCCATCCGGCCCCGGGGCTTTCCCCGACTGCATGGCCTTTAGGCCCCCCAATACCTCCTCCACTCTAATCGGGGCCCCCAGCCTGTCCCAAGGAATAAATCTTAAGACACCACAGGTGATCATATGGGCACAGGAGAACACAACCACTTAAAGTGATGCATTGGCTGTGTTATGACAGATAGGAATGAGACTACAAGAAGAATGTTGGTGAAAAAAAGTAGTGATTTAGAAGGACAGTGCCCTGTGGTTGCATTTACACAAAATATCTCTGATGGATTTTGACAGAGCCATTACCTGCTTTATTTTTAAACCACACCATTGAGAACCTAAACAACTTCCGTAATGTCTTCCAGGATGTTAATCACAGATTAAACAACAGTTTGGGAGACAGAGTTGAAAGCTAATATCCAATTAATTATTTGGTTAATGATCCATGTTGTTCCATACAAAATTTCTCAAGAAGAGGAAGGGGAAACTACTACATGAAAAGGAATAAAGGAATGGAGCGTTTCCACCACCCCAATAAGCATTGGCATCATATATTCTTTTTTGTTAGAAATAGCTCTAATATTTTGACAGCAGTCAAATTTCTGTCCGTCCATTAAGAGACTATTAAGCGCTGTAATGAGAAACACAGGGCGCGATTCTCCCAAAACGGGAGAAATCGTAAGGCTGGCGTCAAACCCGGGCTGGTTTGACGCCAGCGCGCCCCTTCCCGACCGGGAACCGATTCTGGTCCCTGGTCGGTGCTAGCAGCCCGACGCCGTAAGCTCCGGCATCACGGGCTTAACGAAATTCGTTAAGCCCGCTTGCCGGAGTTAGCGCCGGCTGACGCGTCATATGACGTCAGCCGCGCATGCGCGGATTGGAAGACTCCAACCCGCGCATGCGCGGATGACGTCATCGTGTATTTGCGCAAAACCCGCGCATGCGCGGGTCGGGATGCCCCTCAGCCGCCCCGCGAATGGATACTGCGGGGCGGCGGAAGGAGAAATAGTGCGCGGGCATCGGGCCCGCTGCCCGTGATCGGTGCCCACCGATCGCGGGCCCATGGCACCCTTAGCACGGCCGTGGTACTGCCGTGCCAATCGGTGCCATGGTTATAAAAAGCGAGTTGTTCCCGCCGTTTTTACGAACGGCCAGACCAGGTGTGTTTGCCGTTCGTAAAAACAGCGTAAAGGGCTGGGACTTCGGCCCATCTATCAGCTGTGAATAGCTGCCGGCCGTAAAAAAACGGCGGCAGCGATTCGTGTCGGGAGTTGGGCGGGGGGGGGGGAGGGGAGAATAGCGGGAGGGCGAGAAAAATGTCGGGAAGGCCCTCCCGCTATTCTCCGACCCGTCGTGGGGGGCGGAGAATCGCGCCCACAGGGTTTGCATTCTAGTAAGATGAGATCAAATGGGTTGAAGGATCTTTTCATCTGAACCCATCATGTGATCTTGTGAAAACCAATCAAACAAACTCTAAGATATTTAGTGTTAAACCAAAGGAGAAAATGGCTTCTATTGCAATTGAATTGCAAGACGTTTTAAATACAATACTAGATGAATACTTAACATGCTTTTTACAAATTAGACAAAAACAATGAAGCAATGATTTTCTGATTAACAAACTGAGCTCCATAGAACTGGAGCTGATAACCCATGACACTTAAAGAGATCTGGATAGGTATTACGATAGCAAGCCAATACTAAAGCTGATGAGATTTGTGTACATAAGCTCTGCTGCTCAACATGATTGTAATGACAAACTACAACTGTAACACATGTGATCCAGGATATTCAATGGAGTTCTGTCAATAAAATATATTTTAAAAACAATGCAACAACAGCACAGCATACTCTCCGACCATTCATCTTTAAAAATAATTTCTATATGTCACTTACTTCCCTCTTACAGTTTTCTTATGTGATTTCCAGTCAAGGAAGCAGAATTTGATTTTTTTTTTTCAGATTCTGTCTATAATACTCAAAGACTTGGGCGGGAATCTCCGAGGCTCCGTGCCGAAATTGTAATCGGCGCGGGGATCGAAAATGGGCATTGACACCGAAATCCGGCACGACACCGCTCCCACGATTCTCCGGTCCCTGGAGAATTGCCACGAATCACGCGCCGTTTATGCAGCAGAGATAAGGGGCCATTGATAGCGGCCCCCCGGGCGATTCTCCAAAGACAACTGGCCGAGTTCCTGGCGGCGTGGTTCTAACCACGTTTTGACCGTCGGGAACGGTCGGTGGCTGCTGCGAACTCAGTCCGCGGCCACCCTGGTGGGGGGGGGGGGAATCCTTCACTGGGGGGGGCCTCACAGACGGCCTGGCAAGCGATCGGGCACCAATCCGCGGGCGCGCGCGATCTCGGGGGGGGACCTACATTCCTGGTGCCGCTCCGCGGTCTCAGTCCGCCATGGCGCAGGCTTTCTTAAGGAAAATCCAGAGTGAAACGCCTGCGTTTTGACGCTGGCGTGGGACATAGCCCCATTATTGGAGATAATTATCCCGCCGATTGTTCCAGTTCCAAAACAACAGCCAAGAATTAAAGTGAAAATCTAAAGCTTGTACTTATAGTAGTCAGCAAGGCGCAGATACAATCTGTTAAAACCACATGGGGCCATAACTTCCTCCCCAGCCAGCGACTTTAGTCACTGGTGCGTCGACATGCTGAGTGTGACGACCCGGAGTTGTGGGTGTAAGGGCATGAGCGCTGGAAATACTTGCCGTTTAATGTCCCGGCCGAACTTGAAGCCCTGCGCTGGAGCTGCTGAATGGAAAATGCAGCGATAGCACTAATTTAGACCACTTACTCAGATTTTAGGTGAGGTTCTACCCCTTTTATCTACACTGAAATATTTCAGTCTAGCACAGGCAGGAGACATCGAGAGACATATTTTTGGTTGGTTAATGTTTTATATTATTAATGTTTATAAATATGTTGAAAATGCAAATAAAATGAAAGGATGATATATATATATTTTACATTTTTGTTTGTCACAAGGCTGTTAATTCCATTAAAAGGATACGTTACTCTTTCAAGTAAGTTTGAAGTCACAAGGTAAAATAATTGCTTTTTTTAAACTTCGGTTTGTCATGAGGATGTTGATTTCATTAAACGAACTATAATGGATAGAATGTGGTGATCACTCAGCAATGGGTACGATTGTTCACTAACGAAACTCAGTGGGCGGAATTTTCTGAGAATGGGGCTATATCCCCATGCCCACGAGAAAATGGGCGTGAGTCACTCTGGACTTTTCTGGAGAAAGTCCAGGGTGATCCTCCGTTTTGAAGGGGGCTTGCAGGACCCGGAGTACTCCATGCAACGTCCAGCCGCTGGTCCGCGCACGCGCGGCTGGTGGCGATTCTCCTTCCCCCTCTTGTTCGAGATCCTTCCTTGAGCTGGGCAAAGAAGATTTGCTTCAGCAGTCAGAACTCTGACATCCTATGCATATGAGCGGCCCAGCGGAGTTGGTTTTAGATAATTATGGCCTCAACACTACTGTTATTGACTACTTCAAGGACACTAATGTTAGCACACTTGTCCTCCCAGCTGATTCCGAGCTAAAGTACATTTGGATTTTGCAATTTATTTTAAGCTGAGTTGTTTACGACTTTCCCTGATGTAATGTTCATCCTTAAAAGCATCAGTGATGACTTCAAATACTTTAATAAAGTTTATTTCCTTAGTTGATATATGCAAGCCTACTGTAAGCTAATGTGAACTATCTCTCTGACAGGTATCGCAGCGAATCAATCACTCACCACTAAGCATGTACTACTAAAGGACATCCCGAAATGATGTCAGAGGAGATGTGTGCAAGGACACTGCACATCAGCAGCTACATTTTTCAGACGTTGAGCTTGTCAATTAATATTTGATATATCAAAACCCTCCGCTTCCCCCTCTTCTCTCCCTCCCTCCTCTCTTCCATCCCCTACCCTCCTCTTCCCACCCTCCCTTCCCATTCTTTCCTCCCTTCCCTTCCACTATTTCTCCCTCCCCCTTCCCTCCCTCCGCTTTACAAATAGATGGAACTGTTGTGTTTAAGTGAGAAAATATATTTGATTGCAAAAATTTGGAAATGTTGAGATAGTTTTATGTCATTTTTCAGCTGATCAAGTTAAATGGTAAGTTAAATTTTACACGTTTCAAACTTTTGTACTTTAAAAATTATTTTTGTGAATAAATGTTTTACATTAAACCTTACAAGCTCCTACAAATGTCTTACTGAAACATGAAAACACAACATTTAGTTGAGATAATTATAAATTAATAAGATAATTGAAGTAAATAAAGCAGAAACATATTTAACACGGGTAACATGGTGATACACTGGTTAGCACTGCTGCCCCATAACACCAGGGAACTGTGTTCAATTCAGACCTTGGGTGACTGTGTGGTGTTAGTACATTCTCCCATGTCTGCATGGGTTTCTTAGAACCATGGAATAGAACCATAGAATTCCTATGGTGCAGGAGGCCCACCAAGGCTGCACCGACCCTCTGAAAGAGTACCCCACCTGGGTCCACTTCCCCACTCTATCTATAACCCCATATCCCCGTAACCAACCTCTACATCCCTGGACACTAAAGGGTAACTTCGTATGGCCAATCCACTTAACCACCAAATATTTGAACTGTGTGTGGGACCAGAGAACCAGAGGAAACCCACGCAGACATGGGGACAAAGTACAAAGTCCACACAGTCACCCAAGGCCGGCATTAAACTCACGTCCTTGGCACTGTCAGGCAGCAGTGCTAACCACTGTGCCACTGCCGTTTCCTCCGGGTGCTTCGGTTTTCTCCCACAGTCCAAAGATGCGTAGGTTAGGTGGATTAGCCTTGCTAAATGACCTCATAGTGTGCAAAGGTTAGGTAGGGCTATGGGGATTGGGCGGGGGCGTGGGCCTGGGTAGTGTACTCTTTTGGAGTGTCCGTGCATACTTGATGGACCAACTGGCTTTCTTCTGCACTGCACTGATTCTATAAACACGAATTTAAAAAAAATTAGAAAGTTACAAGGACAGCGACAACAAAAAGCCCTGGGGCATTTTAAAATCTTATGAGCATAATCTAAATTAAAACATACCTACATTTGCAAGCAGGTCACATGTAAAATTATCCGATGGTATGGTGCAGATTGAAATAGTTTCATAAATTTAAAACAAATACCTAAACCTTTGTTCACTTATAAATAATCACCTTTAATCAGAGAAAAATAAAAATTACTTTAAAAGAATCAAAACAACATCCTGTTTAAAAGAAAGGGCAAAATACTATGTTTTGAAAAAGGGAAGGGGGGGGCAGCACGGTAGCATAGTGGTTAGCACTGTTGCTTCACAGCGCCAGGTCCCAGGTTTGATTCCCGCAAGGGTCACTGACTGTGCGGAGTCTGCATGTTCACCCCGTGTCTGCATGGGTTTCGGCGGGTGCTCCGGTTTCCTCCCACAGTCCAAAGATTAGGTGGATTGGTTAGGTGGATTGGCCATGCTAAATTACCCTAAGGTTAGATAGGGTTGCTGGGTTACGGGGATAGGGTGGAGGTGTGGGCTTAAGTAGGGTGATCTTTCCTAAAGCCGGTGCAGACTCAATGGGCTGAATGGCCTCCTTCTGCACTGTAATATCTATGAAATAATCTACGAAATACCTTTAAAACACTTGTAAAAAAAGCCAACTGTTGTTTTCTATCTAAATCTATTGTTAAATGCCTCCCCTCAATGGACAATTCCCAAGCTGACCGTCTCATTAAGGGGCGGACTGCACTCCTCCTACACCAGGACGCTGGAGGCCGGAGGCTGCCGAAGGGAAAGGAGGTTCATCACATCATCAGAACGCAGTTAAGTGGACAGATTTCTCTTTAAATTCGGTGGCCCGCTGCTGGCTGGAAGTTGCAGGCCATTGTTCAGATTCAAGTAGCCTTGTTACTTAAGCATGTCCAGTTCTTTCGAACAATGATCTAAATAAATTAGACTTTACATCTTCCTGAAATGCATTAAAATTGACATCTTTGTCAGGATTCTCTGTTTCTGAGTGTTGCCGCCGATGCAGAATTCATGCAGTTCCATGACCGCAAAACTGCCACTGCACCTGGAACGATTCTACAACTGTTAAGGGGATAACACCACCAACCCCACCAACCTTTTTTGGAACACAATCCATTCCAATAAGAAACGGTGCTGGATTTGCCTGTTTCGCGATTGACATGGCTGACAAGCTGCAGATGCACATAAACACTTCACTCCCCACACACCATCCCAGCCATCAAGATGCACGGCTCCAAGATTCACCGATGTTGAGCTAGAAACCCACCTGGACGTAATGGAGTAGAGGAGGATGAACCTGTACCCCGGCCCGGAAAGGAGGCTTCCAGCCGTCGCCATTCACCACACCAGGGCACAGGTGGCAGAGGTGGCTAGTGCCACCAGCAACACTGTCCGGACCAGCTGTGCAGTCAAAATCAACTGCATGACCTCCTCAGGGCGGCCAGGGTGAGTAGGCAGCACTGTGCCCCTGGCACTAACCCTCATTCCACACACCGTAAACTGACCACCCCTACCCGGAGGGCGGCAGAACCCCCACCCTACACCACATGTTGGCACACGTACCGGCCACCATGGCCGGATGCCCTGGCTACTGAGGCCGCCAGCTACCCATCCGCTGGGATGCATGGTGTCAGACTATCTCACACTGTGGTTTTCTGTTCCCCTCGCCCCCTCAGGTGAAGGCCACCCACAACTACCGGGAGGGGGAGAAAATAGGAGTGGGACCTCTGGACCTGCGGCCCCTAGCGTGGCAGATCAAAGAGCGCTGGATGTGGTCAGTGGACTGGAGGAAAGGGAGGTCGCCGAGGTGGAGTTCGGCTGTGGGCAAGGAAGTGGGACCCCGCTTAGTTGCTTTCCCCATGACACGTATGTCAACCCCCCCAACACCACCCCCACACCATCCTACACGTCCCACACCCTCACCAGCCCCCACCATCACCCACACACTCATGCCACCACCCCCGGCCCGCAGTTTAATCTTCTTGTCTTGTGTCTTGCAGAAGCTGCTGGAGATAGTGCGGGTCCATTTGGCATCCCCGCCACCAATGGGTGATGTGGCGCAGTCCCAGACAGAAATGGACCACTCTTTGTGCACCATGGATATGAAAGTGCGGACCCTGGCTGAGACCAGAGCGGGCCTCCACGACTGGCAGTGGCAGGGAAGCCTCCGGACTAGCTTCGCTTGTACCCCCGTCCCATGGAGTAGGCTGGAGGTCATCGGGCACCTTGAGGGAGGAGGAGGTGACGAGGCCTGTATCGGTGACTCCTGCAGGGGTGGTGTCAGACCACCGCAGCACCTCAGACTCTAGTGGGCAGCGGGCACCTCCACGCCTGCTTTACCCTCCTCGGACCCACAAAGACGTCGCGCTAGCGCCCATATGGCCAGAAAGTTGGCCTTTTTGAATCGGGTCTCCGATTTGGTCTCCAGCCTTCGTTCTGCCATCATTAGCCAGGTCCTCAGCGGGCACCCCTTATTCTCCAAGGGCCATCCTGGGGTGGTCTTCGAAGAGGCTGGGATGTCTCCCTGCCCCAGGATGTAGCTGTTGTGCACATGCCCTGGGAAGGGGGCACAAACGTGCATTATCTTCATGTGGAGGTCACACACAAGCTGAATGTTCAGGAATTGGAACTCCTTCTTGTTAATGTAGGGCACTCCCAGCTGGCCTGGTATGTGCAAGGGGCATGTGTGCACTCTATCAGCCCTTGGTCTTCGGCATCCCGGCGATGACAGAGAATCCTGTTGGCCAGGCACTTCATCGGTTTGGCCCATGTCAAAGTTTATATAGTTTTCCGCCTGGTCAAACAGGGCATCCGTGGACTGTTGGATGCACCTGTGGGTGTTTTCTGTGAGGTGTCACACAGGTCTCCACTCAAGCCCAGCAATGATCCCGAGGCATAAAGGTTCAGGGTTGCAGTGACCTTGACGGCCACAGAGACAAGAGCGGGCCTCCACGGACTAGCTTTGCTCGGATCTCCGTCCCATGGAGTAGACCGGGGGTCATCGGGCACCTCGAGGAAGGAGGAGGTGATGAGGCCCGTTCCGGTGACTCCTGCAGGGGAGGTGTCAGACCACCGCAGCACCTCGGTCTCTAGTGGGCAACGGGCACCTCCACTCCTGCTTTACCCTCCTGGGACCCACAAAGACGTCGCGCTAGCGCCCATATGGCCAGTAGGTTAGACACCAGATATGGGGTGGCTCCCATTAATTTTATGGAAATAGTACTTAAGTGGTGATAATTGGCTTCTTGCCACGCCATGGTGCTATGGCGGCCCACTGCAGCCGGTTGTGTATGGATCCCGATTTCTCCTACGGCTGCGGACCACTTGTATCGCAAACAGTTTGCCGCCCAGCATGGTTCTCATTATTGGCCTCTCCTGCTATTCACCAGCCTCTCACTGGAGCGAAACGAGGCCGAAGAATTGCGCCCACCTCCTCTTCCCAATGATCTAGAATCATAGAATTTACAGTGCAGAAGGAGGCCATTTGGCCCATCGAGTCCGCACCGGCTCTTGGAAAGAGCACCCTACCCAAGGTCCATACCTCCACCCTATCTCCATAACCCAGTAACCCCACCCAACACTAAGGGCAATTTTGGACACTAAGGGCAATTTAGTTGATCAATCCACCTAATCTGCACATCTTTGGACTGTGGGAGGAAACCGCAGCATCTGGAGGAAACCCACGCACACACGGGGAGAATGTGCAAACTCCACACAGTCACCCAAGCCGGGAAATCGAACCTGGGACCCTAGAGCTGTGAAGCAATTGTGCTAACCACTATGCTACCGTGCTGCCCACGGTGTCTGACCGATAATGAGAACTCACCACTTGAGAATTATGGGAGTGACAGTTTATGAAGGAATATATTTATTAGCCCAACTATGAGTTATTGAAGGCCCTTCTTAATGCGATCCGTTAACCACTCTAACCCACTAGATTTGTATCTGGTTGCTTCATCAAATGAGGTGAACTAATTGCATGCATAAAGAATGCAGATGATGAGAATCATTACAAACGAAGCAATTTATTGGATAATGCATTGTAATTAATGGAATTAACAATAAAACCAAATGAAGAATGTGAACCTAGGGTTCCCGGGTTTGAGATACTTATGTCAAAAGCACCTGTATTTAAAGAGTTCCTTGAATCTAGTGCAAAAAAGCTGGTGAACATCATCATTTTGCAAAGAATTTCACAGAAATTCAGTTATATGTTGTTAATGAGCAAATCTATTCAAGTTACAAAAGCATCCACTGCATGACCAAAATCTGCAGCAACTGGAATAATTAACCATCTTGAGTACAGAGATCTTACTGGAAATAATGGAACTCCCAGTGACCTTCAGTCAGGTTGGAACTGAATATACTATATTTGAAAATAGCCGAGATAATAAGCGAGAAAAGGAAGAGGAAACATTAAAGCCAATGGGAAGAAAATCAATTGGGGTGGAGAACAGACAGATTTCTTGCTGCAAGCAGTTTTCAACTCGACCAGAAGGGAAAAGAAGCCCTACGAGGGTCAGAAGCTCCAGATCCTCCAGCAAGTAACTCACCTCCTGACTTCCCAAAACCTTTCCACCATCTGCATGGCACAAGTCAGGCCTGCGATGAAATACTTTTCACTTTCCTTGATGAGTGCAGCTCCTAAGTCACACCAGGAGCTCGACACCTTCGAGAACAAAGCAGCTGGTTTGGTTGGAACCCCATCCACCACATTAAATATTTACACCCCCCTTCACTGCTGCACAGTAGCAGCCATGTTAACCATCGACAAGATGCATTGCAAAAACTTGCCTCGGCTTCTTCGACAGCACAGTCCAAAGCCATTAATACAAAAAGCAAAACATGGTGGGTGCTGGAAATCCGGAAAAAAATAAATAAATACTGGAAATACTCAGCAGGTCAGTAGCACCTGTGGAAAGGAAAGAAAAGAGTTAATGTTTCAGGTCTGTGAACTCTCATCAGAAAAATATGTCAATCCTGGACCAGATGGTTGCGAAGATACTGGACAGAAACCCCAAATGTTTAATTTTAATTTTGTATGACCGAAGAAAGAGACCCACCGATCAGCCGTGCACTCGAGCCTCAACCCCCACACATTAAATCCCCGGATGCCTATAAGGCCCCCCTGGTCTCCAATCCGCCAGCCCCCGTCCAGGGCTGCCGCAGACTGAGTCCACAGCCGCCACATGAGCAGCCCGACCGGCAATAGATTATTAGTTCTACACAATTGGGAACTCGGCCGGAGGGGAGCAGAGGTTTGCTTAAGGGCCTCTGGCAATGGCCCACCGGCGGTGCGCATACTCCATGGTAACGCTGATTTTCAGTGCCCGGAGAATCGCCGAACCAGCTTCGGCGTCTATCGCCCACTATCACCGGCCCCGATTACGGCGTCAAACTGAATCCAGCCCAACGTCCAGCTCAACTCCCCAGGGAACCCTCTTAATATAAATAAAAGTCCATTATCCAAAACTTTTACAATGCTTTAATTGCATCTCTGGCTCCAAAAAGCCTAGTCGTCTTTCAAACCTGGATTTTTAAAAATACAGCTGCAGTAGTCACATACTATCCCAGGCTTCTAATCCGTTTCGCATCAAATACATATGATACAATGGGCGCGATTCTCGGATGCCGCGCCGCATCGGGAAAGCCGTCGTGAACTCGGTCGAGTTCAACGACGGCGTGAAATGGCCCCGATCGTGACCTATTCTGGCCCCGGGAATGGGCTAGCATCGGGGCCGTGTGGAACACGGGGGTGGGGTGACGTTGAAAGCGCATCGTAAGCGCGCGACGCCCGAATGACGCCGCTCCGCGTCGTAAAAGGGCGCGATCTACGAAAACAAAGAAGGGGGAAATGTCGGAGCCATGGAGGGCCGCCCCAAGGTTCCGTGATACGGACCTAGAGACCCTCCTCAACGAGGTGGAGCAGCGCAGGGGCATCCTCTGCCCAAGACGAGGGCATCGCCACCCTTCCAGCATTGTGCGACGGGGCTGGCATGAGGTGGGCCTGGCAGTCAGTGCTGTGGGGCAGACCCCTCGGTCTGGGGAGCAGTGCCGCAAGAAGCTCCACGATTTCACCAGGGCTGCCAGGGTAAGTGCCACAAGGGTGCCCCGGGGTCACAACCATCCCCCACTCCCATGTCCCCCATCACCCCCCCCCCCTCCCGGGCACGAGGGGGAGGGGGGGGGCGAGAGTGAGTGGAGGGTGGTTAACAAAGTTGTCACAGACCCACATGAGCGCTGCGAACCCCTGGAGAGATGCCATGGTGTAGCTGTAACTTTCCCCCCAACCTGTGCCATATCTGAACGCCCTGATGATACCTGCCTAATTGTGATGCTCTATCTATGCCCCCCCCCCCAACAGGACAAGACTGCTCACAACAGCCGGGAGCGCAACAGAACCGGAGGGGGTTCACCCGTTATGCACCCCCTGACAGTGTTCGAGCAGAGGGCACTGGACCTTGCTGGGGGATCTGCCACCCGGGAGGTCGCGCAATCTGAGGTTCCCCCCCCCCCCCCCCCCCCAGCCCATCCTCTGTACCCTCACACTCTACCCACTCGGCCCACCATCCTCTGTCCTCTCACACTCTGCCCACTGGACTCCCCCATCCTCTGTCCCCTGTCTCAAATGAGTTATTAGTAGTCCAGACCCTTGACTTTGCCATAAACTAAAACCATGTCCCTTGTCTTGCAGGAACATCAATTAAAGAGCCTGGTCTGTCAACCAGCCATCTCCCACAGCCCACCTTTGACAGCACTTCAGTGGAGATCTTGGAGGAGGAAACTGATGAAGTATCATAGCTGTCCCCTGTACCATCCATGATCGCAGAGATGCACCTCGGTGGGAGGCCTTCGCAGGCAGACTTCTGCGTCACTATCTGGTGAGCACCACACTGCTTCTGATGCACATCAGGTGGAAGCAGGGACATCCCAGGGATCAGACGGTCAGTGGTCGACTGGATCCCAGGACACAGCTTTGCCACAATCAGGTGCCCTTTCTCTGGAGAGGATTGTCTCTCAGCTGCTTGAGATGCAAAGGCAGTAGTAATCCATGTCCATGTGATATCACGTCTAGTTGGTGGGAAGATTCAATAAAGTCTGAAGCTTTGACCTTAATCTTGCTTCGTACATGATGCATTCAAATTGATGCAAATCAGGTTTGCACCCGTGGCTAATGGGCCCGCTAAATCCCGCCCGTGGAATTGAAAGATATAAAAGATATTTCCAAGAGGAAAATTAAATGGTGAGTTGAGCAGGTCTATCCCCAAGGGGGTAAATTTGCCTGACAGTAAAATTCCTGCTTCAAATTAGCTCTTTCATACAGGGATATCCGTGGGCAGGCATACCGATGCACTACGGCTAAGGCCCAAGACATAAACAGAGTATTTTGTCCATGGTTTATTTTTCTTTCTCTGCTTCATGGTATTTCTCAGTTCAAATTAGGTTCCTTTAAAAATACCATCCGTAAATGGAAGCCAGTCATTTATTTAAATGAATCCATATTGGGGTGAAAATACAAACACAAGCATTATATAGCACCTTGAATCAATTATTATTACTTACCATTGCGTTCGAGAAATTTCATGTAAGATGTTGTTGGGAGATTTAAATGTTAAATAGAAAGTTACAAATTTGAATATCAGTTGAAATCCTTCCCTCTGGATGGCATTCTCCATTGCAGGCCCACCTCGCTCTGCTTCCAGCGAGGATGGAGAATTTGGTGCTCAGCCGACTCTCCAATCACTGCAGCGGGAATGGAGAATACCACCGGCGTGAAAGAACAGAGAATCAAAGTTGCTGTCTCCAGTGTCATGCAAAAGTCTTTCGCTTTTTTGAAAGAAAGATGCTGATTAACTGGTCAAATGTTACCAAGCCCGGAGAAACATCAGCATGGAAGCATACAGCAGTAAAAATGTAATACTTAATGCTGTTGCTAACTGAATTTGGCCTGGCGTGCTGATTGATATCATTAATTCAAATTCATTGATGAAAGGATGGGTTTAATCTGTGGCCATAATATGAGAGTTCCATTCATGAATTACAGAGAGTGTGAGCATCGAGTGATGTGGCAATGCATTTCCAAATGGCAGATATGTGAGTAGGCAGATCTTTGATGCTGGAATTTCAAGAAGGTGCAGCGGATAAGCTAAAATGCCTCAGATGAGCTCACCTTTGTTAAATTATCTGAGAGAGCAGAGTGGATCATATATGGAATCTCTTCCACTTTGCATACATAAAATACCAGCAGAAAATAATTGAGAATAAGTAATTATATTGATAACTGGCTCTGACAGCTGTAGGTGCATTAATTGTACCTGTGTAATGGCAGAAACATGGGTGAGAAAATCTGTCCTTGAGATTCAGACAGCGTAGAGTTGGTTTTCTGGCACTATTTATCACAGATCCTCCTTAGATGCAGGAGTGGTTCCAGAGAATTGCAAACTTTGCAAAAAAGATGCAAGGATAAACACAGCAAATACAGGTCAGTCAGTTTAGCCTCAGTGGTAGAAGAGCTTTCAGAAATAATAATCCAGGGCTAGATCAAATTTGTTACCTTTTTTCTTGTGTTGTGCAACATATAAATAGATTTCTTGTAAGGAAACAATTTAAGCTTACTCTTACTTTGAGAGGCCAGTGATTTTCTGTCCTTTAATTAGGTGGTTAACACATTAACATTCCGTGTAATGATTTGAAGAATTAGACTCGCTAACAAGTCTGAGTAATTTGTGCAATAACAATTGGCAACATGCAGCAGTCATTAATTGCATGACCAGAGGATAAAGAAAGAACCTCAGCATTACTGAGGCGAAATGGGCACTAGCATCAGTGAAATGATTTGGTGTCAAGCCAACGAAATGCAAATCAAGACAACTCCAGAAGATAAAGGATGCGTGATGGGCAGAGAAAACCGGAGAGAATCCAACAACATGTTGACCATCTTGTCATACGAAGCTTTATTGAAGCTATCGGGACCATCAATAGACCAAAGTCACATGGACAAAATTCCCTATGTCCATTGGATGGCTTTCCTCCTCTTAAGGGGATAACAATGTCATCTGCCAACGCTGGAAAGAACATTTTGAACAACTCCTGAACTATGGCTCAACAGTGGCAGTAGATAATCTCCAGAATACACCCCCCTCTTCCCCCCATACCATGTGGTGGAATTCATAAGTGAACCATCATCAATAGGAGAGCTGCAACAAAAAGTCAGATAAGTGAACAACAACAATGCTTGTGGCCCTGATGGGATTCCAGTTGAGGTCGGTGGGCTTTTCCCTCACATCAAGGCTTCTGGCACTCACCCTAAGGATTCAGGAGGAAAAATAACTCTTCATTGAGTTCAGGAATGCAATAATTCTAACTATATTCAAGAAGGGAGATAAATCATGCTGTGGAAATCATCAAGGTGTTTCCCTCTTGTCCGTGGCAGGGAAAATCCTGATATGCATCCTCTTGAATCACGTCTTCCTGTGCCTGAGTAAATCCTCCCAGAGGCACAGTGTGACTTTTGATCTTTCAGAGGAACCTCTGACATGGTTTTTCTTGTCAGATACATCGAAGAAAAAATTTGCGAACAACACCAAGACACCAGGAAGGACATTGGGAAGACCAAGAGAACAGATTTGGGACATTGTCTCTGAACAGGGTCCTCCAACTGCATAATCCATTTGTGCTGTCCTGCAGGGATTTGAGACTTGGCGGCCAGAGGACAAAGCCAAGGGAGTGGCAATGGAAATGTCCACATGCAAACATCACCTCTTTACTCCGATGACTGCTTGTGGCCCTCCTGTAGGCAGTCAGTGATTGACAGGAGATACTGCTGCCAGATGATGGTAAGGAGAAGCCTCCACATCTCACCAAGACAGCCTGGACAGAGGTGGTGGTGAAAATGAGCAGCCATGGGCCTGTGCATAGTACTTGAGTACAGTGTCAGAAGAGGGTGAATGAGCTTTTCTGCTCTGCAAGGAGAAGGAGGCCTAGTTGCATCTTGAATGAATGTATATGTGTCGGCATGCATTCGGTGGAACTGAAATGTGTTACATGACCACCTCCAAATACAGCAGAGGCCTGTGCCCACCAAAGCTGTTTAGTACCAGATAGGATGGTAGGCATGCCTGGAAGGGAGAAGTCCTGCAATGTGTTGGGCACATGGACCAGCGATGTTGGGGAGGAGCATGTCCAACTCAGACATAGCCGGAACTCGTGAATTTGCGTCAGTCTTCACAGGAGAAGAGGAAGCACAATGATCTGGATCTCAACTATGAAGCTAGTGGAGTCCCAAATCTAGCAGTGCTGGCGCCAATTGAAGAGCATATTTTAGAGTTGGCATGTGAGCAAGTGGCATGATCTGCTGGTCGAGTGGAGACAGGACTTTGAGAAGGGTGAGAGTAAAGGGGTTACTCTTTTGATGGGGGGAGCCTCAGAAAAGGATGGCTCAGGGGTAAGGAGTGCTAGGTTATCTTCTCCTCTGTGATCCTGCATCAGTCCATGTTAGAATCTCACCATGCCCTGGGTGGAATGCGCAGCAGCTACTCACCCTGCTTCTTTAATACCCATGTATACTCACTGCTGCTTTTCACCCATCAGATGGATCATTGTCCAGAGCAATAGAGGATTCAGATAGTACCATTAATATCAGAGGAGGAGGAACTCTCAGATTCTGCTGATGATGTCCAGCGGGAGGTACATGGAGACCTGGTCGAGTTTGCAGCTTGGGTGCCCTGGTCCACAAAATGGAGGAGATCATGCAGGGCATGTGCGCTGCGGTCACCCTCTGCTCTGATCAGAGGACATACTCCAACAAGAGGTTGGTGACTCTCACGGAGAGCCAGCCTCATCAGCTCAATCTAGGGTTTCTGGGGTTTTGTTCAGACCTGTAAACCCACACACTAGCAGTGACCACTGCAGTGACCTCTGTAGTGACTTCAGCAGAGTACTGACAGTGTGAGAGATCGGTGAGACACATGGGGCGGGATTCTCCAACTTCGCGCCGGGTAGGTGAATCGCCGGGGGGGGGGGGGGGGGGGGGGGGGGGGGGGGGGGGGGGGGAGCGTGATTCACGTGACAACTCTCCGATGCCGGTCAACCGATTCTCCGGTTGTCGGAGAATCGGCACCATAGGCGCCGGCACAGTCGGCGCAGCGCCGGATGGGGGCCGCGTTGAGCGATTCTCCCCGTGTGATGGGCTGAGTGCCCGCCGAGTTAGGCAGAGTCCCGCCGCCGGCGTTCTCGTATGGTCTTACCCGGCGGAACCTCGGTGTTCATGTTGCGGGGGACGGCCTGGTGGCGGGGAGTGGGGATCCGACCCCGGTGGGGACCTCCACGGTGACCTGGCCCGCGATCGGTGCCGACCGATCAGCGGGCAGGCTTATCCTTGTGGGGGCCTATGTTTCTCTGCGCCGGGCCCCTGTAGCTCTCCACCATGTTGCGTTGGGGCCAGCGCGGAGAAGGCAAACCACACAAATGCACGAACTTGCGCCGGCCGTAGCACGCATACATGAACTCGCGCCAGCCGTTCTGACACACGTATCAACAGCTGGAGCAGCGTAAGACTCTCAGTGCTGTGCTGGACCCCTGTGCGGCGCAGGATCGCTGCTCCCAGGGGCCTGTTGACACCGTCGTTAAAAAGTCCAGCCGTTTACGATAGCGTCAACACTTAGCCCCAGGATCAGAATATCCCACCCCTGGTGTCTCTGCTAGCTTCTCGTCCATCTATAGCGAACAGGGAACTCCAAGCAAATCTGATTTGAGGCTGAGCAGCAGCTATCAGTATCTGGGAGCTCATCTCAGGGCAATCCTGGTGGTGACAGCAGCTCCTCCGTCCTTCTGCCAGTGATAGTCTTGTCTCAAGAATCTGTAATGGATGAGGCGAATCCTGCCACTTTGCCGGACTCTCCTGCCCAGTTGGGGCCCTCAGAGCCTGCAGCAACCAGAGGACGACTACCAAAGCCATCCATGCCAATGGAGCATCTGAGTCAGCAGCCTGCCTCCAATGCAACTGCGTGTGAGGGGGAAGCAGTCTGGGTCTGGGTCTGGGTCACTGTCTGTGTGGAGTCTGCACGTCCTCCCCGTGTGTGCGTGGGTTTCCTCCGGGTGCTCCGGTTTCCTTCCACAGTCCAAAGATGTGCGGGTTAGGTGGATTGGCCATGCTAAATTGCCCGTAGTGTCCTTAAAAGTAAGGTTAAGGGGGGGGGGGGTTGTTGGGTTACGGGTATAGGGTGGATACGTGGGGTTGAGTAGGGTGATCATTGCTCGGCACAACATCGAGGGCCGAAGGACCTGTTCTGTGCTGTACTGTTCTATGTTCTATGAAGCACTTATAAATGGTTTTAGAAATCACAGTAAACAGGAAAGGGCAATCATGGGTAAAACCTTTAGCTGTGTGACTTTCGTATTCTTGTTCCACATCACTTTATTAAATTTATATTTTATTTCACATGTCCTTCCCCTATTAGTCCCATTAGGATTGGAGGCCTGAAACTCAATCCCTAAAATTAATTGAGCATGATTGTTCTTTTCTGGAGGAGGCACAAAAGAGAGTGTCAGAAGGTGCTCATGAGGTCTGAATGATTATGGAACTGCAGCTTTTCAAAGATCTGGAATTAGGACTTCGGAATCCTACTGAAGCTCCTTTGAATGAGAGTTCTCTGGTCACCCTCGCTTTCAAAAGCTGCTGCCCTCTGGCTTCTCAACATGGCCCTGTGACTGCGCAGGTTCATTCTCAGAGTCTATGGTCGAGCATCCGCAAACAGTTGTGACTGTATAATCCCGGTCTACTTCCTATGCCTGATCTTCCCAAGAGAGAGTCTGATTGTGCCGGGCGCAGTGCAATGAGGGACATGCCATCTGGTGCATACTGAAGAGATACTCCAGATCAATCCAGGCATCCAAACTTAATTTCTAGCAGGCCGATCATCCTCTCGATTGTGAACCTCGTGGGGGCATAGTTTCGCTTCAGTGGGGGATCAAGGATGTCCTGCAGCTGTCATCTGCCATCATTTCAGAGGATATCCTTCATCCCCCCCATCAGCCAACCAGTACTGGTGGTGAAACGCCTGTGATCCTGCTGAAAAATATAAATCATGGAAACCCCCACCCTTGCACAAACCTGGAGGATTTGCTGATGATGATCACATATTAGCTGGACGCTGAACAAGTGGTTGTTTTTACGATTCACAAAGGTCCCCCCCCCCCCCCCCCCCCCCCCCAAAGCTCTCTAGCAGGTGTTTATTCACCACCCCGGAACAAATGTCATCTTTCAAGAGACGATATGACCAGAGCAGGTTTTGCAATTTCGCTGGTCATGGATTTCACCCTGAATCAATGGGAAGCCTGCAAGAGCAGCAAATCTCCTTGCACACTCTGGTTTTGTTCAAATGGTTTTGAAATGTATAAAGGTATTCACTCTCCTGAAATGTGTATATGTGACAAGCTCAATGCAGTTGTGTGCTGCAGATCGTAATGCACCACAGAGATCCCCAACAGGACCCTCAAAGGATCCTGAAGCAACCATCAATCACAATGCTGGACGCATAGGATGCCCCCGCCCAGCACAGCTGGGTGTGAGCTCAGAGCCAATTATTTCACAGGTGGAAGTCATTGGGCGGGATTCTCCATCGGCTGACGCTGAAATCGCGAAATGTGATTGGGTTGAGAATTGTTTCCGATGCCGAAATATTTGGCGGGCGCTGATTTCACGCCAAATCGCAATTCTCCATCGGCTTGACAGCAGCGCCAATGTGTTCCAGAACACCCCTACAGTAAACACCATTTGCATATCATTAGCGGGCCTGACCCAGTATTCTCAGGGCCCTCTGCGATTCTCTGCCTTGAATGTGCCGAATTCCCGATGGCAAGATTCGCTTGTGCTTTTAAAAATTGTGAAACCGCCATTGTGGCTGCTAAAGGAGATAGAGGAAGTAGGACATGGAGATGCGCGACCGTGGGCTGCCATCCTGACACTGGTGGACTGGGTGGGGTGAGCGGTGTTAAGCAATGGGTTAAGAGACATTCCAATTAGTTGTCTCATTTATGTTAAGTATCCAATAATTGACACTGATATGTAAAGGGGCTTCAGTAGCCCTTGTGTCAGGGGATGTGATGTTAAACGTTTTGTGCAAAGTCTGTTGAAGGAATTAAAGGTGTTCTATGGAAAAGCAGCAGAACCTTTGACTCTTTATACAACAGCAGCTAAACGTCTAACAAATGGTAGCAGAGGACGGTTGCTGTGCAAGTGTGAAAGGTTGAAAGATACAGCTTTTCCAGACCAAACCAAGGAGTGAGTGAGAAAAAAAAACAAAGATGGCTGAACCGAGGTTAAAGATGGCTGGATATGACTACCCCCCCCCCCCCCTTATTTTCTGAAAGGGGATTGTGCGATCAATGGAGAAGTGCAGTAGTTATGTGGACTAAGGTAACTGCCTTGGGAAAGAGAAAACAAGGTATGACATTGGCTCTTTCTTTACCCTATGACAGTCAAATCCGAAGCAAAGTGTTTCCTGAGCTGGTATTGGAAGAGTTAGACACAGAAGAAGGTCTGGAGACTCTATTACATTACATGGATAAGATTTCTCAAAAGGATGACTTGTTAAGTGCATATGAAGCATGGTCGGATTTTGATAGGTTTCTGGAAAATAGAGGAATTCTCCATGGAAGATTATATAATGGAATTTGGCAGACTATATAAAAGGCTGCAGAAACACAACCTGGAATGTCCACAGTCTGTGTTGGCCTTTAAATTACTTGACTGTGCTAGAGTGAGCAACATGGTTGGCTCCTGGTTTTGACAGGAGTTCAGTTTGCGGATAAGGATACCTTATTCGATCAGATGACAGAAGCTTCAAAAAAGTTTCTGGGGAAACATTCGGTTCCGATGGCTCTGATGACCCAAATAGGTCAGCCTGCAATAAAGCAGAATATGAAAGATACACTACTAACAGGATGGCGAAAGCGCACGGCTACAAACAGGTTCCAAGACTATAGATGGAGATCGGCACCCGGAAAGTATGAAGACAGAAACCCAGTTAGAACCTACAATAGGAGGATGAACCTCAGAAATGCACGGGCATGATAAATCTATGTTTTCGATGTGACTCTCAATACCATTATGCTTTCAACTGCCCAACACATTATAATAGAGTGTTTGAAGCGACACATGACACAGAAGAGTCAGAAGAGGAAAAAGATAGTGACCAGAAAGAAGGCATTGTCCTATTAACCAGCAGTTTTACACTGATAATGAGGGTGTTGGTTGCAGAATCATTCAATTGTGCTGTATTGGAAGTGGCTGCACATCTACTGTGTGTGGGATTGACTGGTTAAAATGTTACCTGGATTCCTTGAGTGCTGAAAATCGTAACAAGGTTAAGGAATTTGAAAGTTCCACAAGTTTCCGGTTTGGGGATGATAATACTCTGTAGTCGCTGAAAAGAGTGGTGACCCCTTGCAATATTGCCAGAGTGAATCATTTCATTAGCACGGATGTTGTACCAAGTGCGATACCTTTGCTTCTGAGCAGACCGTCGATGAAGAAAGCACACATGAAGCTGGATATGGAACAGGATAAGGCAACAGTTTTTGGAAAGACGGTGGACTTACAATTTACACAGTCAGGACACTATTGTATTCCATTACTGACAAATACTATTTCAAATACAGTTGTTAAGGATGTGTTCATGGCAGTTGAAAATGAAACTTTAGCTGATAAAAAGCTTGTTGTATTAAAACTGCATAAGCAATTTGCACATCCGTCTCCTCGGAGGCTGAAAAATGTATTAAAGGATGCTGGGGTAAGGGATGAAGACTATACTAAACTGATAGAACAGGTTAGTGATCGCTATGAAGTTTGTAGGAAGTACAGAAGGACACCAGCACGACCGATAGTAACCTTGCCTTTGGCCAAGGGTTTTAATGACATTGTGGCCATGGACCTTAAGATCTGGGATAAAGCCAATAATATATTTATTTTGCATTTTGTCGATCTAGCAACCAGATTTAGTCAATCAACGATTGTACAAAGTAAAGATGGTTGGAAAAATGGATAGGGACAGGAATGGGCCCACCGGAAAAATTCCTTACGGACAATGGGGGAGAATTTGCTAATGATGAGTTTAGGAATATGTGTGAAAACGTGAATATCACAGTTATGAATAGGGCTGCGGAAAGCCGATTTAGTAATGGTGTGTGTGAAAGAAACAACGCAGTAATAGATGAAATGCTCCGGAAAATTTTGGCGGATAGACCAAACTGCAAGTTAAATTCAGCTTTAACATGGGTGGTGCATGCAAAGAATTCATTGCAGATGGTTTGGGGCTATAGTCCCTATCAATTAGTGTTTGGTAGAAACCCTAAAATTCCGTCCATCTTAGATGACCAGCCTTCAGGGAAGGGACTACAATTAGCTCTACTTTTGCTGAGCATTTAAATGCATTACATAGCAATAGAAAAGCCTTTTTGGAAGCAGAAGTCTCTGAAAGAATTCCAGAGGTTTATGACATAATGTACAGCCATCAGATGCCGTTTTTCAGCAAGGAGACATGGTATACTATAAGAGAGACAATGCTAATGAATGGAAACGCCCAGGGAAGATCATAGGCATAGATTGCAAAACAATTATTTTGCAACTTGGTAATCAAACTGTTAGGGTATGTTCATCAAGCATAATGGGCACAGATTACAAATTTTCAAATTTAGACAGAGCAGACAGACATGACGAGGAACCAGAGTCATCTGGTACGCACGTGCTACAGAACTATGAGGACCAGTTAACTAATATAGACAGTGTTTCTGCAGAGGAACACAACACTTCTGATGAATTAGCAAAGGCCATTTTTCCAAAAGGGCAGATGCCAAAAGTTGGTATAAAAGTGACATACTTGCCTGAAGGGCCTAGTCAATGGAAGGATGCAACTGTTATTAGTAGAGCAGGGAAGGCCACTGGAAAGTATAAACATTGGTTGAATGTCCAGCATTCAGGGCGGGAGTCAAGACAATGGATTGGGAAAATTTAGTTCAAAAATGGAGGGCACAGAAATGCAGTGCCAGTTCTGATAGTACAACGGATAGTGAACAGGTCCACAGGAAAAGGTCGAGAACTATTGAAAGGACATCCCACAGCAGAAGGGAACGATCAAGCAGTAGCAGTACAGAACGAGATACCAGGCGGGAGAGGGGATGTAGTTTATCAAGGTCTCGGAACAGGAGTAAGACTAAAAATACTAATAGGAATAGAAGCCCACATACACGTAAGATGCCAAACAGCAAGAACTGCATAGTTGGAGTGAATTTGGGGTATACATGGAAGTACCGGATAGGGGACAAAGAGCTCTCTCCAACAGATGGATTTGTACGGAAAAGGTTCTTCCGGATGGATCTTATAAGGCAAAGGCCAGGCTTGTGGCAAGGGGATTTGAAGAAAACTTAGAAGATCAGGATTTAAGGGTAGGTTCACCTACGGCAGAAAAGGTATTTTAAAGATCTTCTTGGCTCTATTAGCCACAAAGGCATGGGAATGCAAATCTATAGATACAAAAGGTGCCTTTTTGCAGAGGCATCAGCTCCAGAGAGACATTTTTCTCCATCTTCTGAAAGAGGCCGCTAACACAGAAGGGGTACTCTGGAAGTTGAACAAATGTCCACACTGTCCGGTTATCACAGCTCATGGTATCAGCTGCGCGTTCATCGAGTGGAAACCCTTTTGGTTTGTATAGACCAGCCTGTCTTCTGCAGGTGCCAATAAGGCGACATGTATTCTGTCGATGACTCCCTGGACCGGGGCATACCATCGATGGTGGCGAACCACGCTGCCCTGGCAACTTGGTGGACTCAGTCTACTTTAAAGTAAATGTATTGTGGCAACTGGACAAATAGGGCTTCCAAGACGGCACAGATGTACCTGTGCATTGAGACCTCGGTGCCTAGAAGGACCCCATGACATTAATGTTCAAGGCGACTGTCACCTTGACGGCTACCAGAAGCAGGTGTCCTCCCCCCATTCCCCCGCAGTGCCAAGTGCGTCATGATCTGTCAGATATGTTGCACTGGTCCCCTGCTCAGCCGGAGTCTTCGGTGGCAAGCCGGGGCCAGCAAGTCCTCGAATGACAGACAGTAGCGGTACACACAAGGTCTCATGTGGTGCCTCCTGAGCATCTCCTTTACCTCAACCTGTTGGGCAGCCGGCTCTCCATCCTGTGCGGCTGCCTCCTGTTCCTCTCAGGCACGCTCTGCTAGTGCAGCTTCCTCCACCTCGAGCAGCTCCAGCTCGTACAGCCAAAGGCACCCCACAGGGCTGCAATGACTAGGAGGGGACATGAGAAGTCTTTGGCAGGTAGGATTAAGGATAACCCTAAAGCTTTCTATAGTTATGTCAGGAATAAAAGAATGACTAGGCTAAGAGTAGGGCCAGTCAAGGACAGCAGTGGGAAGTTGTGCATGGAGTCCGAGGAGATAGGAGAGGTGCTAAATGAATATTTTTCGTCAGTATTCAGACAGGAAAAAGACAACGTTGTCGAGGAGAATACTGAGATACAGGCTACTAGACTAGAAGGGCTTGAGGTTCATAAGGAGGGGGTGTTATCCATTCTGGAAAGTGTGAAAATAGATAAGTCCCTTGGGCCGGATGGGATTTATCCTAGGATTCTTTGGGAAGCTAGGGAGGAGATTGCTGAGCCTTTGGGAACCTTTGAGAAGGTGACCAAGCAGGTGGACGAGGGTAAAGCAGTTGATGTGGTGTATATGGATTTCAGTAAAGCGTTTGATTAAAGTTCCCCACGGTAGGCTATTGCAGAAAATACGGAGGCATGGGATTCAGGGTGATTTAGCAGTTTGGATCAGAAATTGTCTAGCTGTAAGAAGACAGAGGGTGGTGGTTGATGGGAAATGCTCAGCCTGGAGTTCAGTTACTAGTGGTGTACTAAGGATCTGTTTTGGGGCCACTGCTGTTTGTCATTTTTATAAATGACCTGGAGGAGGGCGTAGAAGGATGGGTGAGTAAATTTGCAGATGACACTAAAGTTGGTGGAGTTGTGGACAGTGCGGAAGGATGTTGCAGGTTACAGAGGGACATAGATAAGTTGCAGAGCTGGGCTGACAGGTGGCAAATGGAGTTTAATGCAGAAAAGTGTGAGGTGATTCATTTTGGAAGGAGTAACAGGAATACAGGAGTAACAAGTTAATGGTAAGATTCTTGGTAGTATGGATGAGCAGAGAGATCTCGGTGTCCATGTACATAGATCCCTGAAAGTTGCCACCCAGGTTGATAGGGTTGTTAAGAAGGCGTACGGTGTGTTAGCTTTTATTGGTAGAGGGATTGAGTTTCGGAGCCATGAGGTCATGTTGCAGCTGTACAAAACTCTGGTGCGGCCGCATTTGGAGTATTGCGTGAAGTTCTGGTCGCTGCATTTTAGAAAGGATGTCGAAGCATTGGAAAGGGTGCAGAGGAGATTTACCGGGAAGTTGCCTGGTATGGAGGGAAGATCTTATGAGGAAAGGCTGAGGGACTTAAGGCTGTTTTCGTTAGAGAGAAGAAGGTTAAGAGGTGACTTAATTGAGGCATACAAGATGATCAGAGGATTAAATAGGGTAGACAGTGAGAGCCTTTTTCCTCAGATGGTGATGGCTAGCACGAGGAGACATAGCTTTAAATTGAGGGGAGATAGATATAGGATAGATGTCAGAGATAGGTTCTTTACTTAGACAGTAGTCAGGGCATGGAATGCCTTGCCTGCAACAGTAGTGGACTCGCCAACATTAAGGGCATTTAAATGGTGATTGGATAAACATATCAAGGATCCCTCCCACCCGTCTTACTCACTTTTCCAACTTCTTCCATCGGGCAGGAGATTCAGAAGTCTGAGAACACACACGAACAGACTCAAAAACAGCTTCTTCCCCACTGTCACCAGACTCCTAAATGACCCTCTTATTGACTGACCTCATTAACACTGCATCCTGTATGCTTCAACCGATGCCAATGCTTATGTAGTTACATTGTATATCTTGTGTTGCCCTATTATGTATTCTCATGTATTTTCTTGAATTGTTTAATTCCCTTTTCTTCCATGTACTGAATGATCTGTTGAGCTGCTTGCAGAAAAATACTTTTCACTGTACCTCGGTACACGTGACAATAAACAAATCCAATCCAATCCAATATGGACGATAAGGGAATAGTGTAGATGGGCTTTAGAGTGATTTCACTGGTCGGCGCAACATTGAGGGCCGAAGGGCCTGCATTGCGCTTTAATGTTCCATGTCTATGTTCTATGCAGACATAACTAGTGTCTAACTTTCTTATGGGCCCTAATGCTATGTCTAGGTGGGTCCCCAGATGGTACAGCAGAAGTGGAGGTGGCCTGCTGTGATTCCCGCCCTGTGACCTGGTGGACCAGTTTATCTAGCTGTCAAATAATTTAGCTGTCAAATAAAACCAAAAAGCACGTTAAAGGTAAATTCCTGAAAAGGAGGAAGTGCCGGAAAATTCAATGGGAAACTCTAATCTTGAGCTGTGATAAGCAACACACGTGCCGATTACTCCTTTTGATAGGAAGATGAAAATGTGCATCCTGGAGTTTGATGGCTGCCAACCAGTCTTCTTGTTCAACAGTCTTTGTTACGATGCCTACACGAGTCATCTTGAATTTGTCAGATTAAAATGATTATGCGAATTTTAAAAGGCCTCTAGCTGAGTTTGACCAAATACGCTGCTGCATGGGAAGTGACAGCAGCTGCTGTAAACGACCTGAGCAGACTGATGCCCTGAAGCACAGGACAGGGTTCCAACTGAAAGGTGCATCTCGCATGTATGAAAGATTGAGGCTTTGGAATGTTATTATGTTACAAGTTGAGGAAATACCTGGCCGGTTGTTTGAATAATTTAATTTTATTTTCATGGATTTATCTATATAAAATACTCAAAATTATGAAATCTTTCTCATTTGAAAGTATGTCTCACCTTACAGTTGAGACATTACAGTTGAGACATTGCAGATGGTTAAGTTTATAAAAGTAGCTCCACAGAGCCTTGACAAAGGGTCATCTGGACTCGAAACATTAGCTCTTTTCTCTCCCTACATATGCTACCAGACCTACTGAGATTTTCCAGCATTTTCTCTTTGGTTTCAGATTCCAGCAGTAATTTGCTTTTATTCACAGAGCCTTGTTGCTTCACATCATCGAATACCTATAGTGCAGAACGAGGCCATCCGGCCCATCCAGTCTGCACCGACTCTCTGAAAGAGCACCCTACCAAGGCCTGCTCCCCCACACACCCAGCCCTATCCCATAATTCCGCAATCTTACTTGCATATGCCTGGGCACTAAGGGGCAACTTAGCACGGGTCAATCCACCTAACCTGCACATCTTGGACTGAGGGAGAAAACCAGAGCATCCGGAGGAAACCCACACAGACAAGGGGGAAGGTGCAGTCACCCAAGGCCGGAATTGAACCCGAGTCCCTGGCGTTGTGAGGCAGCAGGGCTAACCACTCTGCCACGTGTCGCCTTATCACAGCTGACTAAATCCTGCAACAATTTGAAAGTAGAATCTCTCCTCAACTAGAAAGGAGTTATTCTCCTCCTGGCAAACTTTAGCAACTGGAATATAAATTGTATGCTGCACTTTATAAGGAGGAAGACAGAGGTAAGATAGAAGAAAGCAAAAAATCTTTTCTGTTATATTTCTGCCTACAATCTTTGCAAAATGACACCATTTCCTATTCCTGTACTTAAGAAATAAAGCAGTTCAGGATCACACTGAAAATATACCCTCTCTGAAAGGAGATTGGCATTGGACTGGTGAAAGCAAATCCATATCTAGTCTCTGCATAAGGTTTAGAATCCCAGCGATAAGAGAATGAATTGAAAAATTGAATTTCAATCCTCCTGGTCATAGTTATTCAATTAGAGCTGATACTATTGGTAACTACATATTATTTTCTACAATTTAAATAATTCATTATCCAATTAATAATTTTTACCTTAATCCTATGAGCTTTTATTTTAAACATAAATTACTTATGATGAACCTTATCAAATACTTTTTCAAAAGCAACTTTTATCGTGTCAACTATATGACCTACAATCATCCACTGAATCTATTACATTCCCAAAGAACTCTAATTAATTTTTGTATCATTTGTCTTGTGCCATGTGCGCTCCATATCAAGACCCTGAAGTATACTTGAGCAGGGAGATCTCCACTTGCTGAAGGTGCAGCTGGTGTGAATCATCAGGCAAAGTGTATCATGCAGGCCTATACCTGATTTTCAGGAACTAATCACAAAATAGCAGATGTCAGATGCAAGGCCTCCCTTCCCATTTCCATTCACCACTTCCCATTGAATTGTGCTTTGCAAACGGCCATGATTTAATTGCTGACATGAATTTTGGCATCAATACCATTGGTACCTTCTATAGACAGAAAAAACTTACAATCATCCATTGACAGTGAACTATATCATGGGCAATTTATTAGCATATAAAATAATGGCTACTCGTTTATGATTCCATGAATCAATGGTCAGAGCCATGCTACTCAAAGCATTGAAATAAATTGCGGAATACTATATAATAAATATGAAATACAATTTAATCAGTCACTGCATATTGATTGCTCTGGTGTTAAATCTGTCATGGTATAAACACTCCAATTGTTAAAACAAAGTATTTGTTAGAATTGAATGATATGGCCGTCTCTTGGTGAAAGACAGTCTTTGAATAGCTAAGATTATTTCCCATCTAAGGATAAGGCCCATCTATTAGCAACTGCATCAATATTAACGTTTGTTCTAAAGTGACGAGCAAAGAAAGCCAATAAAAAGGTGTCTATTTTGAAATGTCTCTTTTATCCTTTACAGTTTATGATTTCAGACTGGGCCATAGGAGTCAATGGGGTTCCACTTTGATCTTGTTTATTCCTTGACTTGAAATAGGAAGAGGAGGAGGAGAAGAATTAGAATCCATCCTTTTGATGCCAAACTGAAAAGAATTGTTAAGTGACTTCTGACACCTGCTCCCGGGTTCCTATGCCTCCCAGTCTACAGCTGCTCAAGGTGCCTCACCTTGACCTTTCCTGCCATGAGCTACTTCACCAAGACATTCAGTTAAGATTCACAGCCACTGCCAAATTAGTCCAGCCATGGCAATCTCTTTTGACAACATATTCAGTTCAATCGCTAATTGACAAGTGGTTGTCTTCCATATTTTTCAAGGCCACTCTCTGGAGATCATTCTGATACTCCTTTATGCAAACTTGGCAGGATATGGGATCCAAGAGGTAATATTAGAGAGGCAAGCCAAGGTGCACAGGGAGAGACAATGTACTAGTGTAGAGAATAGTGAGGTATTAGGTGGGGTCAGAGTATGGGGGAATGTAATAACTCTAAATTAGGGTTTCACCATGTGAATGTGAGTGTGTGGAGTGCGATAAATAATATTGGTGAGATACAGGCACTGATCGCCACATGGAATTCTGATGTTGTTACAATAACAGAGACCTGGTTCAAAGAAGGACTGGGTAGCAAATGTTCCTGAATGCAAGGTGTTCGGGGAACATATGTAAGGAATGAAAGAAGAAGGGTTGGCAGTATTGATTCAGGAGACCATTCCAGTGATGGAGAGAGAGGATGTCCCAGAGATGTAAAGGCAGAATTTCTTTCGGCTAGAGCTCAGAAACAATAAAGATGTAACTACATTGCTTGGTGTGGTCTATAGGTCACCAACTAGTGGGAAAGACATAAAGGAACAAGTTAGCAAGGAAATGACAGAGAATTACAAGAATTATAGAATAGTTATAATGGGAGACTTTAATTATCCGAATATAAACTGGCATGGGAGCAATGTAAAGGGCAGAGATGGGAAACAGTTAAGGGAAACTTTCTACAGGAGTGTGTTTCCAATCCAACGAGAAATTAGGTGTTGCTGGACCTGGTTCTGCGAAATAAGATTGGCCAAACAAATGAAATGGAAGTAGGAGATAATTTAGGGAACTATGATCATTGTAACACAGAATTTCGGTTGGTTATGTAAAAGGACAAGGAAAAATCCAAACTAAGAATAATTAACTAGGGGAGGACAAACTTCAATGGGTGAGAATGGATCTGACACAGATAAATTGGGATTATAGACGGGCAAGCAAAATTGTAATTGAATAATTGGCTGCCTTTAAAGAGGAGGTAGTTCAGACAAGTTACATTCCCACAAGGGGGAAAGGTAGGTGGAACAAATTCAGAGCTCCCTAGATGAGAAATATGTTTGGCCTATATCCATTAGTGTTTAGAAGAATGAGAGGTGATCTTGTCGAAACATAAATGACCCTCATGGGACACCACAGATTGAATGTGGAGAGGATGTTTCCCCTTGTTAGGAATCTAGAACTAGGTGGCACATTTTAATAATTAGGGGTCTGCCATTTAAGACTGAGATAATGAGAATATCTTTCTCTCAGAGGGGGTCTTTAGTTTGTGGAATTCTCTTTCCCACAGAGCAGAGAAGGCTGGGTCATTAAATATATTCAAGGCTGGATTAGATTGATAAAGAAAGTAAAGGATGTAAAGAGAGGGCATGAGAAGAGACTGACATAAAACTTAAAAGGGAATCTGAAAATCTTCTAGCGGGATTCAAATAGTAAAAATAGTAAAAAGAAGGTGAGGCTGATTTAAAAGGGGATTTATGGCTGAAGTATAAAATTAATACTTTGCATCTGTGTTTATCAAGAAAAAAGATAATGCCTAAGACTTGGCAAAAGCAAAAGTACTTGAGACACTTGATGGGGGCGGGATTGTCCGACCACTCCCCCCCCCCCCCCCCCCCCCCTCCGAATCAGGGCACACCGATCTGTGGGTGGGCCTGTGCCGTGAGGGCACTCTATTCCTCCACGCCGGCCGTGTAAGGCTCTGTGATGGCCGGCGTGAACATGAACACCGCCCCCCCCCCCCCACGCATGCGCGGGGATGACGTCAGCTCCCGCACATGCGTGGACCCACGCCGGCCGGCGGAGTCCCTTCGACCCCGGCTGGCACGGCGCCAAAAGCCTTCCACACTGGCCAGCGGGGCGCAAACCACTCCAGCGCCGGCCTAGCCCCTGAAGGTGCGGAGGATTCCGCACCTTTGGGGCGGCCCGACGCCAGAGTGGTTTCCGCCACTCCACTGCGCCGTTTCTGCCCGCCCCACCGATTCCCAGAAAATCCCACCCGATGTGTTTGAAATTGATAAGGAGAAGGTGTTAGAAAGGCTGGCAGTCCTTAAAATTGGTAAGTCACCAGGACTAGATGAGATGCATCCAATGATACCAAGGGAAGTAAAGGTGGAAATTGGGAAGACAGTGGCCATAATCTTCAATACTTCCTTAGATACAGGAGAAGTGCCAGAGGACGGAGGAATTGAAAATGTTACACACTTGTTCAAAAAAGGGTTTAAAGTGAGCCGAGCAGCTTGTTTAACCTCAGTGGTGTAGCAGCTTTTCAAAATGATAATTTGGGACAACATTTGGGCAAATGGGGAATAATTAAAGAAAGCCAGGATGGATCTGTTAAGAGCAAATCATGTTTAATTAACTTTCCTGAGGGAGGTAACATAATAATAATAGCTATTGTCACAAGTAGGCTTCAATGAAGTTACAGTGAAAAGCCCCTAGTCGCTATATTCCAGCATCTGTTGGGGAGGCGTTGGTCTGCATTACAAGCCAGCTATTTAGCCCACTGTGCTAAACTAGCCCAAGTCAGAGAGGGTTGAGTAATGGGGGTATGAGGTAAAACCTTTTTAGTAAAGAAAGTGTTTTTTATCTGGAATGCACTGCTTGAAATCTGGTGGAGAGGTCATGGCTTTCAGAACTGAATTGGACCATTATCTGAAGAAGAAAACATTGCAGGGGTACAGGGAAAAGATGGATGAGTGGCATTAAGTGTATTGCTCAGGCAGAGAGCCTGCACATTCATGACTGGATGAATGAACTCCTTTGGTGCCTTAATACTGTAACCATTCTATGATCCTATTTCAAGATTCTACAGACAGGGGAGCACGTTGTTCGCATTCCACCACACCATGTACACTGCCCCTCCCCCCAATTCCCCTTCCCCCCCTCCCCACTTTGCAAAAGTCATCTGCCAGGTGATTAATTTAAAAAAGCCTCTCCGTTATTGCACTGCCAATGGCTTAAACAATCTGATAGGCTAGCCATTCTAGCAGTCCCAGCAGCACCAGAACTGAGCAGTGGGCACTACTGGAACTGCAAGTAGGCCCCAGGATGAAGGCAGCTATGTCATCCAGTCCCAGGTAATTCTGGCATTTTGACTGAGGAGGGATAAGGAAGCCTAGGGAGAGGAACAAAGGGGCGGGCGAATGGGTTTTGAAGGCCATGCGGGGAAGACCAAATAGCGAGTAACATTTTCATTGTGCCCCTCCCCCTCCCATGTGTACAGGGGCTCTCCAAAATGAAGCGACTCCACCTTCCTGCCCGCTTTCTCCCCAAAATTTCTCCCCTACTCACCTACCCATGCCAAGCGCACTATGGTGTGGACAGTTTAATCGTGTCTTGGTAGCAAATTCAATTGCCTAGGAATTATTTATGTAAAAATGGTGGGCAGGCTGCAAATTTCAGAACCCGCTCACTTACCATTTTAGAGGAACCTAGTTGGGGGGTGGGCTGGAAGGCACAGAGCTACCCACCAGTCATTTTTAACAACCCCCAGCTAAAAATATGCCCGGTGGGTGGGCGGCTGCCATAATTTCTAGCCTTATGATTCTCTGCACATTCTCCCACTTTGACACAAATTAGGTTTCATTTACACAAAATATCACATTAATGGTGTCTGACTCCCCTTACCACCTACTATAATGAGCCTTGCAATTTTAGCCACATTGTGACAGAAGATTCAACGGTGTTTGACTTATTAGTTGTAGCAGCAGACTTGGACACTGAGGTAAAAGCTCTTTGTCTTTGGCTGTTGGTAATTTTCCTTTTAAGAAGATAGTGTGATGCCATCATTTGGAAGTCAACTCAGTTTTCAGAAGGCAATGCAAAATATGAGTGAGATGGCACTCCAGCAAGGCCACCACCTTCTCTACATCATATTTTCATGGAGATTGTTATAATCCTCGGGTGGAGGGTGGTCACGGGGTGTGGACTATCAGGTTCCCTGTGACCTTGGCAGAATATGGACTTCCCCGGTAAGGGGGCTTTCCCTTAACAAGAGAAGCCTGGCGCATGTGGGTTGGGGCGGGAGAACCCTTCAGGGAGTGGAGTTTGTATAATGTGTGGGAAATAAACCTGTCAATGAGGATAAAGTGGAGCTGCAGACGGCGCCAACTTCTTTGAACCCGGCCCACTTTTCAAAGACTTCAGAGGCCGCTTTACCGATGGCAGACATGCCACAAATAAGGAATCTAGAAACCTTTGATGCAGTTACAGATGACTGGTCCTATAATGTGGAATGAATGCAGTATTCTATTCGTACTAATGGCATTATCGGGGATGAGCGCCAGGCGGCCATCTTCCTCGTGGCTTGTGGGGTTGCTACATGCAGTGTAATCAAGAGCCTCATATACCGGCGCACCTGATACACGATCCTTTGCTGACTTGATCACGCTGCTGGGTGAGCATTTCAAAATAGCCATAGCCCCCGAGAGCGTGGAACAAGGGGTGCAGGAGCTTCATGGCATTGAGTCCTCAGCCTGGGACGCGTGACCACCCGCTGTACACCGCCTTCTAGCCGGACCGACGTCAGCAGGGTCAGGAGCCCCAACAACTATTTTCCCCCTAACCGGAAGACCCAGATCATGGGGCCAGTATGGATATGGCTGCTGGGAGTGGGCTGAACGACACCTGAGAAAGGCTCCATCTTCCCGCAGTCCGGCCAGGCATGACCTCCCCCTCCCCCTCCCCCTCCCCCAACCCCACCAGGAGAAGACATATTTTTTGGATGATAATGTTGATGACTACCAGGAACTAAATTGCATTGCTGCACCAAAGGTGACGCCAATATGCATCACGCTTTGCATTAAGGGACACCCGATCCGGATGGAATTAGATACTGGGGCTGCTGTCTCTGTTATTAGCCCGTGCACTTTCGACCGCATCAATTCCGGGATTCAAGCTTTGGAGCTACAGGACATGGACACTGAATTGGCCACATATATGGCAGATCTGTTAGCAATTGCCAGTACCTCGGTAGTTCCCATCGAATATGGGCAGCAATCCACTTGTTTACCACTGGTTCTGTTATGTGAAGGTGGCCCTAGTTTGCTGGGGTGAGACTGGTTGAAGTGCTCCATCTTGACTGGCAGTGGATTTGTCAAATGTACCCTGAAGGGACAGGTGGCGTATTGACAAAATTCCCGGAGAACTTCCAGAAAGGTTTGGGCACTATCGGGGGGCTACAGCCAAGATCTACGTCGACCCATCAGAACAGCCATGTTATTACCATGGACGATCCAATACGCTTGTGACCGAAAGTAGATGCTGAGCTTGACCATTTGGAGAATTTGGACATCATCTAACCTGTGCAATTCGTCGAGTGGGTAGCGCCAGTCATGCCCGTGCTGAAACCTGATGGCACCGTATGCCTTTGCCGGGGCTATTACGCCCAGATAAAAAAGGAGGGTTTGGCCGTAGTATTTACAGTAAAGAAATTCCAGCAATACATCAATGGCCACGTTTTTATGGTGATGATGTATCACAAACTCTTGCTGGGATTGTTGGAAGAGGACAGGGCAGATGCAGTATTGCATGCTGTGTCGACGCAGATGCAGCATTGGGATGTGTTATTGGTGGCCTATGAGTACATATTAGTGCGCTGCTTGGAACGAAGGTCCCTTATGCAGACGAATTGAGTCGCCTTCCACTCCCAACCAGACTACTGTCGCCTGCTTGCGCCAGCGAAATAATCGTCACTTTGCATTTTATGCCCACATTGCCTTTCACAACATCCCAAATCCGGACCTGGATCCAGACTGATCCCCAGTTAGCCCATGTCCGGCACATAGTCTGATAGGGACTCAGCACTGTGTTTTGCCGGATGATTGATGGCCTTCACAACGAAGATAGCAGAGCTCTGCGTGGAGGATGGAGTCATCCACTAGAGGCTGCATGTCGTGGTCTCAGCAAAAGGTCGCAGCCCCTATTTTGAAAAATCTCCATAACCGCCATCCAGGGGTCTTGAAAATGGAAAATGCTGGCCCGCACCTACGTATGGTGGCCTGGCATCGACACCTCCATCATCGCTTCCTGTGGTCACTCTATCTTTTTTTTTAAAAATTTAGATTACCCAATTATTTTTTCCAATTAAGGGGCAATTTAGAGTGGCCAATCCACCTACTCTGCACATTTTTGGGTTGTGGGGGCGAAACCCACGCAGACACAGGGAGAATGTGCAAACTCCACACGGACAGTGACCCAGAGCCGGGATCGAACCTGGGACCTCAGCGCCGTGAGGCGGTTGTGCTAACCACTAGGCCACCGTGCTGCCCCCACTCTATCTTTACGGATAGTAAGAAATCAACTGAAGATTCTTTACAATTGTGGGCTTGGGCCCCCGAAGAAGCACCAGCTTTAGACATTGCATTACGCCAAATAGTTATAATCCCAAAATGGTTGCCTCAGCTCATTCAGCTGGAACATTGGATTTTCCTTTCTTCTCTCTCAGAGACAAGCCATTTATAGTAGGCACTAAGAGAAGAAAGAACTGGCATTCATCCAATAATCATATCCTCAGGAAATACAAACGCATTTTAAATCCAATTAATTAGTTACGTGCACAGTAAGATTCCACAGGTAATGATGTCATAAATAACCAGGTAATGCTTTTCGATTTTGGCTCTGTGTTAAATATTTTCATGTTGGCCAGGAGAGCTCCCTTGCTTTGAATAGTGTCAGTGATCCTTAACATCCACTTGCGAGAGCAGTTGAGACTTTGGTTTAACATTTGATCTGAAAGATTGAACTTCCAACAGAGCAGCGTGCCACTAGTGCTGCACTCAAGTATCAGCCCTGATTATGTGCTAAAGCCCCTGAGTGGGAGCTTGAACTCACAATCTTCCAACTCAGAAGCAAAAATGCTACCACTGAGCCAAGGCTGACACATAAATAGCACTTGGGGCCTGCCAAGAATATCTAATGAAGGTTCACCAAGGAAAATTGAATAATGTTGACAGGTTTAAGACTATTTCTAGTGCACACGCCACAATAAATCCCCCAATGAAGGAAATCCAGGCAGCATCTGTGTTTGGGCTATTGCATATCCACAGTGTATATCTTGAAATAAAACTGGTATTAACCTCTTGTGTACCTTGACAGAAAAGAAAGAGACAATAGCATAACAGACTTGATGTAGCATATTCAGCATCCACAAGAATGCTTTATGTTTGCCTAATTTTGCTTGTGGAAGCTGCCTTTTCACCAGGGATACAAGATAGAAGAGGTGGAAAAAGTCTGATCTGGAACAGTTGGTGCATGAATGATTTATTCCATTTGCATAATTTGCTATCACAATTATTTCCGACACTGTAGATTGACTGACAGACACTCCATAATTTCCTGTGCTTACTGATAACTTTGAATAGAGTAACAGACAATATTGCCCAGCAAAATTATTTGAGTATTTAATGAAGCACAAGGATAAGCTGATTGATAGATGATGCATTTACCCATCTGTAAATATATGTATGTGCTGCACAAATAGCATCTATAGTGGATCAATGAGCTAAAATTATCATTCAAATTTTCTTGTCAGTAATCCTTGTCCATAACATTGACCATTTGGAACTATAAATGGCTCTTGACAATATCAGTGAGCAAATGTTTTAAATGCTTAAATATATTCCTCTGACCTCTATTTTGTTTTAAACTAGTTAAAAAAAATAGATTGTCTCCTTAGTTAAAACAATGAGTAGGAAAATGTTATATGAACAATTGAAACACTCAACACACTAATATTGTAATTTCTGGGACACCATCTTTCTACTCATTAAAGATTTGTTCATACACAGTGGGCTGAATTCTGTGAGGCCCGTAATAGTGGGCTTGGTGGTGGTGGGGCCAAGGAAATAGAGGAAGCCATGTCAGGTTCAATTGTTATAAATGGATCCTGCAGTTAGCAGCGCGTAAAGTATTTTCCTTTTCCCTGGCAGTGAGGTTGGAGCCGCAGCAGCTAAGTGATTCAGGCAGCAGGTCCAATCCCTGGCTAGCTAGGGTGAGTGGGTGACCATGGTGGCAACCATGCCAATTAACATTTGATGCTGTTGAATTTTCAGTTTAAATTGTTCCAGGTGCATTCAGCACACCAAACTTCTTCCATCGAGCAGGAGATACAAAAGTCTGAGAACACGCAGGCTCAAAGACAGCTTCTTCCCCAGTGTTACCAGACTCCTAAATAACCCTCTTGTGGACTGATTTGATTAATACTGCCCCCTGTCTGCTTCACCCGATGCCGGTGTTGTGGTAGTTACATTGTGTACCTTGTGTTGCCCTATTATATTTTTTATTTTATTTCCTTTTCTTTTCATGTATTTAGTGATCTGTTGAGCAGCTCGCAGGAAAATACTTTTCACTGTACCTCAGTACACGTGATAATAAACAAGTCCAATTCAATCCAAAGCACCAAATGGATGAAAACCAGGCTCACTTCAGGAAGGTCAGGAGAACTCAATAAAGACAAGTTGCTGACAAGCAACAACTCCTTCCTGTACACATGATCGAATAATGAAAACTTCACCTTATTAGAAAGCAGTGGAATATTGCACTGAATTGTACCAAGTTGTGCCATGGGACCAGACATCTTGAGCATAAAATATACTTGAATAATATTACTTATAATTTGAACATCTGTGGAGAAAGGCAAACTCATTCCATTTAAAATCTTGCTGAGGGTGTAGTGAGGAAACATTAGCGGAGCGTAAAATGTTAATATTCTATAGAAATATGTTAATCTCCATTCAGTCCTTTTAGGAAAGAACAATTTTGAGATAGGACACACTCAGAATTAAAAGACTGCCGCTGTGTGCTGTTTTGATTGAGTCTGGGAATAATTGCTGCTGAAGTCCAACTGATTACATCTGGAGGCTTCTCATGGACCTCAAAACAGAATGGATAGATGTTTCCTCCTGATTTATATGGTTGAGCCAACGAAATATTTATTTTTCTTTTTTTAAACGTTGCTGTTTGCCGAGGTTCTATGGATGCCAGCACTATACCTTGTTTTTGTGACCATCTCCACATGCAATTGACATATTTAAATGGAGAGAGCTTGCAGAACTCTGAGGGACAGAAGGATCTGGGTGTCCTGGTGCACGAATCACAAAATGTAAGTGTGCAGATACAGCAAGTGATCAGGAAGGCAAGTGGAGTGTTTTACATAGAATGTACAATGCAGAAGGAGGCCATTCGGCCCATCGAGTCTGCACCGGCTCCTGGAAAGAGCACCCTACCCAAGGTTTTTAAAAAAATGTTTTTTATTGAGTTTTCATATTTTATATCCAACAAATTACAAATTATTCGAAAAGAAAACACACAAAAATTAACATGTATATTTACAGGTAAGCATCTTCATAATAACAACTGTGGTCGCCCCCTTTAGCCGGCATACATATTTTACATTCCCCAATATGGCTGAGGCACATGTTTATAGGCATTTATTTACAGTTTGGTTTTGGGCCTTAGCTTGCCATCAAACCCCCATAACGAACCCGTAGCCCCCCCCCCCCCCCCCCCCGGCTACCTTCCCCCAATTCCCGTCAATTTTCCCCTGATTCTTGGCCACCCGACTATTCTTCCTCTTGTTCATTGGCCACAAACAGGTCCCGGAACAATTGCATGAATGGCTCCCACGTTCTGTGGAAGCCGTCGTCTGACACTCGGATGGCGAATTTGATTTTCTCCATTTGGAGAGATTCCGAGAGGTCGGACAGCCAGTCTGCAGCTCTGGGCAGTGCTGCTGACCGCCAGCCAAACAGGATTCTACGGCGGGCGATCAGGGAGGCAAAGGCAAGGCGTCCGCCCTCCTCCCCAGGAATAGATCTGACTGGTCTGAAACCCCGAAGACCGCCACTATCGGGCATGGCTCCACCCTCACCCCCACCACTTTGGACATAGCCTCGAAGAAGGCTGTCCAGCACTCCACAAGTCTGGGGCAAGACCAGAACATGTGGGCGTGGTTGGCCGGGCCTCTTTGGCACCGTTCACATCTGTCGATCCACCTCCGGGAAGAACCTACTCATACGGTTTCTTGTTAAGTGGGCTCCATGTACCACTTTTAGTTGCGTCAGGCTGAGCCTTGCGCACGTGGAGGTGGAGTTGACCCAATGCAGTGCTTCACTCCAGAGTCCCCACCCTATCTCAATCCCCAGGTCGTCCTCCCATTTCATTCTTGTTGCGTCCAGTACGGTGTCGTCCCTTTCTACCAGTCGATCATACATGTCGCTACAGTTCCCTTTCTCTAGGATACTTGCGTCCAGTAGGTCTTCCAGTAGTGTCTGTCGTGGCGGTTGTGGGTACGTCCTTGTCTCCTTTCGTAAGAAGTTTTTGAGCTGCAGGTACCATAGCTCGTTCCCCTCAGCGAGCCAAAATTTCTCTGTCAGTTCGTCCGGTGTTGCGATCCTGTCGTCCGTGTATAGGTCCCTGACTGTCAGTGTCCCCCTGTCCTGCCTCCACCTTTTGAAGGTGGCGTCAGTCAGTGCTGGTGTGAACCTATGGTTGTTGCAGATGGGAGCCTTGTCCGACATTTTGGTCAGGCCAAATTGCTGCCGCAGTTGGTTCCAGGATTGGAGGGTGGCTGTCACCACTGGGCTGCTGGAGTGTTTTTTGGGTGGGGATGGGAGTGCTGCCGTGGCGAGGGCCCGGAGGGAGGTCCCCATGCAGGAGGCCTCCTCCGCACGCACCCACTCGGCTTCTAGCTCCTGGATCCATCCCCTTACTCGCTCGGCTGTTGCCCCCCAGTGGTAGAATTGTAGATTCGGGAGGGCTAGCCCCCCCCCCCCCCCCCGGGCTAGCCCCCCCCCCCCTCCCCCCTCCGGATTTTGTTTTTTGTAGGACCTTCTTTGGGATCCTAGCATTTTTACCCCCCCCCCCACCCCCATACGAACGCCATGATAAGTTTGTCCAGCACTTTGAAAAAGGCCTTGGGGATGTAGATCGGAATGGATCTAAACAGGAAGAGGAACCTGGGCAGTACGTTCATTTTGATCATCTGGACTCCCCCCGCGAGGGAGAGTGGGAGTGTGTTCCATCTTTGCAGGTCCTTTTTTACTTCCTCCGTCAGGCTGGTGAGGTTCCATTTGTGGATCCCTTTCCAGTCATGGGCTATTTGGATCCCCAGGTAGCGGAATTTGTGTCGGGCTTGTTTGAATGGCAGCCCCTTTAGTGCTGCGCCCCCCCCCCCCCCCCCCCCCCCTTGCGGGTGTACTGGGAAGATCTCACTTTTGCTCATGTTGAGTTTGTAGCCCGAGAAGGCTCCAAACTCTTTCAGGAGCGCGATGATTCCGACCATGCTGCTTTGTGGGTCCGAGATGTAGAGGAGCAGATCATCCGCATAGAGTGGGACTCTGTGCTCTCTGCCTCCCCTTCGGATCCCCCTCCAATTTTTTGCTGCCCTGAGCGCGATTGCTAGCGGTTCGATTGCTAGTGCGAACAGCAGCGGGGATAGTGGGCATCCTTGTCTGGTGCCCCTGTGCAGCTGGAAGTATTGGGAGTTGGTATTGGTGGTCCGTAAGCTCGCCGTGGGAGCGTTGTATAGGAGCTTTACCCAAGCGGTGAACCCTGTTCCAAGCCCGAACCGCTCCAGTACCTCTATGAGGTATTTCCATTCGACTCTGTCGAAGGCCTTTTCTGCGTCCAGGGAGACGATCACCTCTTGTGTTCTCTCCCCGGAGGGGGTCATTATCACGTTCAGCAGGCGCCTGATGTTCGAGGTAAGCTGTCTATCTTTGACGAAGCCCGTCTGGTCCTCTGTGACCACCTCAGGTACACAGTCTTCTAGCCTTTTGGCTAGGACTTTGGCCAGTATTTTGGCGTCTGCGTTCAGCAGAGATATGGGTCTGTATGACCCACATTCCGTTGGGTCTTTGTATTTCTTAGGTATCAGCGAGATTGAGGCCTGTGCTAACGTGGGTGGCAGTGTGCCCCTAGCTAGCGAGTCTGTGAACATCTCCCGCAGGTGCGGGGCCAGTAAATTTTTTGTAGAAGTCCGCCGGGAATCCGTCCGGTCCTGGCGCCTTCCCCGTCTGCATGGAGCTAATGCTGTCCATGACCTCTCCCAGTGCTAGTGGTGCTTCCAGGTCCCGTTTTCTGCTCTCTCCCATGACTGGTATGTCCAGTCCATCAAGGAACCGGTTCATCCCAGCTTTCCCCTTTGGGGGCTCTGAGGTGTATAGCTCTTGGTAGAAGGCCTTGAAGGTTTCGTTAATCCTCTCTGGTTCTGTTTGCAATGTGCCTCTGGTACCCCTGATTTGCGCAATTTCTCTGGTGGCTGCCTGCTTTCTCAGCTGGTGTGCCAACAGGCGGCTGGCTTTGTCTCCGTGTTCGTACAGGGCCCCGCGTGCCTGACGGAGTTTGTGCACTGCTTTCCTGGTGGAGAGCAAGTCAAAGTTCCTTTGTAGTTCTTTTCTCTCCGCCAGGAGCTCTACGGTCGGGGCCTCAGAGTATTTACGGTCTACCTCCAGTATGGAGTCGACCAGCTTCTGCCAAACACCCTTTCCTCCCTATCTCTTTGCGCTTTGAAGGCAATGATTTCCCCTCTTAGTACGGCCTTCAGCACTTCCCAGGACGTGGAGGATGAGACCTCCCCGTTTTGGTTGTTCTCCATGTACTCTGCTATGCGCGCTATCCTTTCGCTGAAGGCCTTGTCAGCTAGTAAGGCGCCGTCCAACCTCCATGTGGGGCACTGGGCCCTTCCCGTCTCTAGCCGCACGTCCATGTAGTGTAGAGCGTGGTCTGATATCACAATTGCGGAGTATTCCACTTTGTCTACCCCTGGAAGCACCGTTTTCCCCACCACAAAGAAGTCAATTCTGGTGTGCATGTTGTGTACTGGGGAGAAGAAGGAGAATTCTTTCTCCCCCGGGTGGGCGAACCTCCAGGGGTCCACTGCTCCCATCTGCTCCATAAAGTGACTGAGTTCCCTTGCCATGCTTGAGGTTTTCCCCGTCCTGGGGTTTGATCTGTCCGTCTTTGGATCCTGTACACAGTTGAAGTCCCCCCCCCCCATGATTAGTCGATGCGTCGCTATGTCCGGGATTTCGGCCATGGTCTTTTTGATGAAACTCATGTCATCCCAGTTGGGTGCGTACACGTTGACTAGAACTACCGGTGCCCCATCCAGGGCCCCGCTGACCATGACATACCGCCCCCCTGGGTCTGTAACCGTCTTTGTCGCCCTAAACATTGTCCTCTTGCCGATCAGGATCGCCACCCCCCTGGCCCTTGTCCCATTGCAGGAATGGTCGGTTTGTCCCACCCAGCCCTTTCTTACCCGCAGTTGGTCCTGCTCCCTCAGGTGCGTCTCTTGGAGGAAGACTATGTCGGCCCTCATGTTTCTGAGGTGGGTGAGGACTCTAGATCTCTTCACTGGGCCGTTAAGTCCCCTTACGTTCCAGGTGATTATCCTGGTGGGGGGCTTCTGCCCCCTCGTTCCTGTGGGATTAACTATATTTATCTGGTGGACGCGCCCCTGCCCTCCGGGGTTTCCCTTTGTTAGGGGGCCGTCCAGGATGGCCACTATCACTGCTCTCCCCATGCGGTTGGGTCTCTGCGCTCCGGGGTTTCCCCTTGTCCCGGGGGCACCCGCCATGGCCGTCCACTGTGTGTCCGCCAAGCGGGTAGTCCCCTGCACTCCGGGGGGCCCCCTTCGCCCCCAGACCGTACTGGGTGGGTGCGTGCAGCGGTTCCTTATTTCGAGCCCTTGGTTGTGGCACTTTTTGGCCCTGTTCCTTTTCTGGCCTCTTTTGTCCCTTTGTCCCTGCATTTCCCCTCCCCGGTCTCTCGCTCCCTGCGTGCCCCCCCCCCCCCACCCCCACCCCCCCTGGTCTCTCCCTTTTCCCTCCTCCCCCGTATACCCCTCCTTTGCCCCTCTATCCCCTATTCCTGTCCCCGTTTGCTCTCCCGACTTTGATGGGTGATCCCCCCCCTCCCCTGCCTGGCGCCTTCCCCCCTGTTGGGGGTGCGCTGCGGCCCTGCTTTGTTGCGTGCCCCCGGCACTAGCTTTCCTGCTAGTATGGTGCCCCCCCTCTCGGGAATTACTGTCTCGCTTCTCCTCTGCCTGGCCTCTACGGTTTTCTGCCCGCTCTTCCCCCATCCTACCCTGCACCCCTCTCGCCTGCTCTCCCTCCTCCATTACTCTCGTTCCCTCGTGCTGGGGCCTGGCCTCCCACCTGGAGCGGTCCCTTGGGCAGTGGGTTGTTTTTTGTTCTGGGTGTTCCTGCCGGGGGGGGGGGGGGGGCTGGCATTTCCTCGCCCCTCCCCACCTCCCCGTCGGCGTGTCGTTGCCCCTTGCCAGGGGTCCCTCGTCCCTACCCCCCCTGGTGTTTTTCCAGCCCTGCTCCTCGACGAACCTATTCGCCTCAGCAGGGGCTGTAAAGAAATATTCCTTGTTTCGGTATGTGACCCGGAGTTTCGCTGGGTACATCATACCAAAACGCACTCTGCTCCTGTAGAGAGCTGCTTTCGCTCTGTTGAACTCAGCCCGTCTCTTAGTTATGTCTGCTCCAAGATCCACATAGATTCAGATGGCGTGCCCTTCCCATTTGCAGGCTCTATTTTCCTTGGCCCAGCGCAGGATTGTCTCCCTATCCCGGTATCAGTGCAGTTTGGCTATGACTGCTCTCGGTTGTTCCCCTGCCTTGGGCTTCGGGCGCAGCGACCGATGTGCTCTGTCCATTTCCGGTGGGGTGGGGAAAGCTTTCCTCCCCACTAAGTTGCCCAGCATCTCAGCCACGTATGATGTGGGGTTTCTACCCTCGGTCCCCTCTGGCAGGCCCACTATCCTAACATTTTGCCTTCTTGAGCTGTTTTCCTGGTCATCTACCCTGCCCTTCAGGCTCCCCTGTGTTACGCCCAGTCTCGCCACTTCCCTCTCCAGGGCCGTGACCCGGTCGCTCATGTCGGTCGCTGCTTTCTCCAGCTCCTTAATGGTTGCCTCCTGGGCTTCCAGTTTCTCCCCTTGGGCTTCCAGTTTCTCCCCTTGGGCTTCCAGTTTCTCCCCTTGGGCATCCACTTTCTCCTCCAATCTGGTCAGAGCCTGCTGCACCCCTGACATGACCCTGGCCACTGCTGCCTGCGCTGTGGCTTCTGCGTCTGCTTTCACCTTTGCCTTGATTGCCTGCAGCTGCTCCCTCAGCACCTCGGCAAAGGCTGCCTTCCAATTCCAGCGCCCCTCTAGCCCCAGGGGAGAGGGCACCTGTCTGTCCAACTCTTTTTGATGCGGCGATACATCCGTCCTGCCGCTTCGTGTGCTGATTCGCTCGCCTGAGCTGGCTTGCCCTTTGCCCAGTCTGCTTCTGGTGCCCCTTTTCCCTTGGCTCCCTTCTGGCGTTTTTTTCTCCCCCTTCCCTTTCATCTTTTCTTCTCCCCTTGTTTTTCTTTTCCCCCTTTTCCGCACCCTATTTTTATTTTTTTTAAATTTTTTTTTTACTTTTTATTTTATTTTTTTGTCTCTTCCTTTTTTCCCCCCTCCCTTCCGCTGCTCGGTCCCCGCTGCTCCGTTCAGGCTGCCGCACTTCGCACCCCGCGTCCTCCCGGTGGAGGTGGTTAGGTTGCTGGTCGCTGCCGCTGGCTGGGTCCCGCTTCGGTCCTGGCCGCTGCCGCACCGCTCCTGGCCTGTGTTGGGGGGGGTGGACCTGCCGCCGCCGCCGCCGAACCGCTCCTGCTGCCGCCGAACCGCTCCTACTGCCTCCGCCGCCGAGCCGCTCCTGCTGCCGCCGAGCCGCTCCTGCTGCCGCCGAACCGCTCCTCCTGCCTCCGCCGCCGAGCCGCTCCTGCTGCTGCCGCCGAGGATCCTCCGCTGACAGGTTTTTTTTGGGGGGGGGGGGCGTCCCTTCCCTTCCCTTCCCTTCCCTTCCCTTCCCTGTTCTTTGCCGCTGCGGAGAGAAAGGCCCCAACTTCGTTACCTTGCGGGAGCCTTCCACCCTATCCCCATAACCCAGTAACCCCACCCAACACTAAGGGCAATTTTGGACACTAAGGGCAATTTATCATGGCCAATCCACCTAACCTGCACATCTTTGGACTGTGGGAGGAAACCGGAGTACCCGGAGGAAACCCATGCACCCATGGGGAGGATGTGCAGACTCCACACAGACAGTGACCCAAGCCGGAATCGAACCTGGGACCCTGGAGCTGTGAAGCGATTGTGCTATCCACAATGCTACCGTGCTGCCCCTCCGGTGAAGGAGCAGTGCTCCGAAAGCTAGTGTTTGAAACAAACATGTTGGACTTTAACCTGGTGCTGTGAGACTTATTACTGTGCTCACCCCAGTCCAATGCCGGCATCTCCACATCACCAATATTTTAAGGCAGAGGTAGATTGATTCCCTTGTTAGTCAAGAATCTAAGAGTATTGGGGGTAGGCAGAATAGTGGCATTGAGGACATAATCAGATCAGTCATGACCTTATTGAATGGTGGAGCCGGCTCAAGGGCTGATGGCCTACCCCTGTTCCTAATTCATATGTTCAATTGTTCTTGTGTGTGTCTCTCAACTGCTCACTGTGTGCTTTGTGCTCTTAGCCATCCCTGTGGGTGTAGTTGGAAAAACGGTAATCCCGCTGGAAGCATGAGGCCGCAGACATTTTGAAGCATTTTAATAAAAGCTCTTGTGCACGCATAGAAACTGGTGAGCATCATTTTTGCATATGTCTAAGACACAAAACACAATCCTCCCTGAAACATTTCTGCCATTGGGGAAGCTTCTTCTGGGCAGGCGGGTCTGATTTTGCAGGCACACCAGCACTTTTGTGCCAGCAGAGTGGCCTCCACCTGCTTGCAGAGGATGGCATCCCGATGGAGGCAGGTTTTGCTGTGGCCAAATGGGTGGGATGGGTCATTGGAGCCCCCCCCCCCCCCCGCCCCACCGCCAGCAGCAAAGATTGCACCCTCAGCCCAAGTTCTACACCTGAACAGGTTTCCTCTCAACCTCAAGCAGACTAACACCTTTCTTTGAAAAAATTGAAGCTAAATTGCATGCCTCCATTTTGAGCTGCTGTTGTGGTTCGCAGCCTGCCTCTGCAGCACCTACCTCTCTGGAGGAGCTATTGAGACTCCAAAGTTGCTGACCCTCTGAATTCTGCCAGTCGCATTGAGAGCCTCCACACTGTCCTTAATCAGATGGCAAGTTTGGAATCGGCCAATGCGGAGGTTTCTGGGTGTGTTGCCAGTAACTGCAGGCTCCGTCAGACCATTATTTCGTCCCTATGTCAGAGTCCCAAAGCCTGTGGGAAAATACAGCTCTCCTCCACGGTGCATCTTGACCACCCAAATATATTAATTTAGCTCAAAACATTGAGAAACCAGTTTGCGCACAGTTCCATGTGTCTGTAATTTCAGAGGCAACCAAGTCAGTTTTATGGGCAATCCGAGCAATAAAATATAATTTGTCATCATTAGTAAAATCAACTGTGCATGTAAACAAGGCTTAACCTTTACATCTACTTTCTTCCATCATTACAATAAAGCATTGGCGCTTTTTCTTGCAACGACACATTACCTGAGCAACTAACTGATAGATCAATATAGATTTGTACCAGTAGTAAAAATAAACTGCTGATATTTATTTAATTTAATTTTGTAGCTTGTCAGGCAGAGAACATGATTTATCATAAAGTTCACAGTTAGTGACCAGCAATTTACACATTTTGCTCCACACATGGCAGATAAACCTTATAATTGAAATAGTCAATTTTACTCAAGCATAAATCTGATCAGACAGTTATTGAACTAATTCTTACTTGTCATCAACGTCATTCTTGTCAATTGCGACTGTACAGTGAGAATGTCCACTTTCATTTGTCGAGGTGTAAAATTCAGGTAATCAATCTAAACATTGACATGGCTGTTTGAGATTATAGCATTCCCACCAACCTACATTTTTTCTTAACAATTTTAGAGATATTTTAATATCTGAGGTACTGCAGAAGAAAATTGAAACCAGCAAAGGGGAGAGGGTTTGACTGTAACCTAAAGATAAGAAAAAGAAATGTGAGCAGAGGTCAGAGAACCAAAAGAGATAAAGATGACAAAGACTCAATCAAGGTTATAGGAACTAACAATAAAATCCCTGATAAAAATAAAGCATGAGTGATGTAAAGATAAGAATGCATTAAATTGCCTGTCCAACAATGTGCAGGTCATCAAGAACAAAATGAGAAAATTGGAGGAAATACTTAGATGTGAGGAAACAGAAGTTGGAAAGTAATCCTTGTTATCGTCTTGGCCATCATTGCATTTAAAGGAACAACTGCTACAGGTGAATAGAGATCATGGGCGAGGTCTTCGGCTGTTGATGCTGATGGGACCTTCCTTTCCCACCAACAGCACACCCCACCATGGTTTCCCGGCAGTGCAGGATGGATTCAATGGGAAATCCCATTGACAGCAGCAGGACCAGAAGACCCTACCACCAACCAACAGCGAGCCGCCTCCCACTGCCGGGGAATAGGCCTCAAATCTCGCCCCTGGTGTTTTAAGCCCTATTGTATGTGTCTAATTGACTACGAGGGGTATAGAATCAGAAGTAGGTCTTTTGCCTCTTAAGCTCATTTCACCATTCAGTAAGCTGGTCTGCAATCACACCATTGGTTAACAAAAATGAATCAATCACAGATTTAAAATGTATAATTAATCTGTCATCAATTGCTGCTTGCGGAGTTCCAAACTTTCATCTGAATGTAGAACTGTTTCTTAATTTGACACCTGAAAGGTCTGCCTCAAATTTTTAGACTATGTTGGTCTTGTACTTTTTGTGTTCTAGTCTTCTAAATATATAGGCCAGCATTCCATTAGCTCTCTTGATTATTTTCTGTGCCTATTTAGGACATTTTAATGATCTATGCATTTGGACGCTCATGTTTCTTTAAACCTGAACTGTTTCTAACTTTTTTACTATTTGCCAAGTGACTGAGAGAGAGTTTCCCTGAGAGTCCTCAATATTGACTTCAGACTCCACTCTCATCGCAACAGGGGCAAGGAAATCTCCTGCTGATTATTATCTATCTCTGACCATTTTTTCAAAGTGTCGGTTCTGATGAGAAAACTGGCAAGAATCCCACTGACGGCAGGAAACCTCCTGATTATTGAGCCACTCTTATAACAGTTTTTTCCCTGGTGATTCACGCCACATTTATGGCAGCTTACCTTTCATTTGCTTGCCCCAGGAAAACTTAATCTCTTCAAACAGTGGGGCGTTCCTTTTAAATACCTCCCCAGCACTCCGCTGCACTTGTCCTAAGTCCATTCGGGGAATTGCTGGAGGAAGACAGCCCTTACCAAACCTCTGCAGTGTCAAGCATCGGTTGGATGTCCATCAAGCAAGGTCACCAATCACGCCTGGGAGCCAGTTGCCAACATAGTGAGTCTCTTTAGAGCAGCAGTGCCGGAAGAAGATGTATGACCTTCTTCGCACAGCCACCATAAGTCTGCCTCCTGATGTGTACCGCTGCATCTCATCACACACCCTTTGCACCTCCATGGTAATCTCTCACCCAGCGACCTTATGGATTCCCAACACTTTGTATGATGCTCTCGCCCTTACCGCCCACTCCCCATGTTCCCCTCAGTAGATAATCTGCTCCTCACATCCCCAATCTCACTCCCCTCCCTCATATGCTAGACTTCATCATAATCTGACCTGGCAGGGCACCCACCTACACTCTCCCCATCTGTCTCATTGCAGGACAAGCTCAAGCACAACTGGACACAGCTTGTTGGAGTCTTGCCTGAACCAAAACCCTAACGTCTTGTGAGGAGAGAACACTTGAGCTGGGCGGCGAGGAGTAGGATGCATCTGTCTAGAGGGCAAAGTGGGGGCAAGAGCCAAAAGTGAGAACCTGCAAGATATGCAGCCATGTTGTAAGCATCACCTGAGTAAATTCTCCCATCATTTACCCCATGATGAACGAATGCTATCTCGCTTCCCTTGCGGGTCAATCAGTCACCCAGACTGCACAATACCCGTGCCTTTTGGAGACTACAGACCCGAGCAGCTCTGAGGAGGACATCTTGGAGAGAAGCATCGAGGCAGTGTCACAGCTTTCACCCTCACCATGAAACCCGACCCAAGAGATCCCGACCCAACTCGACTCGGGGAGGTCCGCCCAGTGACCCAACACGGAGAGGCCCGCCCAGCAACCCGACCTACCTGGAGATGGAGGAAAGAAAAATCCACGTGGAGGCCCGACCGGGCCTACTCCAAGACCCAACCCCAGGAGCACCCAAGGAGGGAACAGAACACGGGACCCAGCCCAACCTGCCTCAGTAAGCCGCTGCCCAAGGACCCCCAAAACAGTGGAGACCCCATGCGAGGACCCGAACACGCTGCAAGGTATTCCCGTGCTCTCAGAATGCCGGGACCCATCCGGATCGCAAACATGCCCCCCTCCCCCCGCCCCCAGCAACCCCACTACCTCAACAAGCATCCGGGAACCTGCCAGACACAACCCTGGAAACGTAACCAGTGCCCTGGTGCCCACCAGCGCCCCGTCCCATGCCAGACGCAATCACCTACCTTCCACAAGGTCAGACTTCTCCCATCGGATCCGGGGACCATCCAGCCGCAGCCGCAAACCGGGGAAGCGAGGGAAACATGGAAGTCTGCAGGTGAGACTGAAGCAACGCATTTTCAAGACTCCACTCCCCAGCATACACCTGGCAAACGTCCAAGCGATCGAAAACAAGCTGAAAACAACCCTAGACTTAACTCTCAGAGGAAAGTAAGAGACTGCTGTCGTGCTCTGTTTCAGAGAGACATGGCTCACCCCCACCTCACCAGACTGTGCCATACAACCTGAAGGCTTTTCAATTCATCAGGTGGATCGCACCGCATCATCAGGCAAAGCGAAGGGTGGAGGGGTTTTTCACCTCATCAACTCCTCCTGGTGCTTGGATGTGGCGATCCTGGCACCCTACTGCTCTCCGGACCTGGAATACCTGACCGTCAAGTGTTGCCCATACTATCTTACACGTGAGTTCACTTCAGCCATTATCACGCAGTCTACATCCCACCCCAGGCAGAAGTGAAGAAGGCACTGGACGAACTGTAAACAGTTATAAACAACTACGAAACAGAACACCCGGAGGCCTTGATCATCATGGCCGGGAACTTCAACAAGGCCAACCTCAAGAGTGTACTGCCAAAATTCCACCAGCACATCTCCTGTCCCACCAGGGGGGGACAACACTCTTGACCACTGCTACTCAAAAACCAAGGATGCCTACTGTTCCATCCCCGACCGCACTTTGGGAAATCAGACCATAAGATGGTGCTCCTTCTCTCAGCCTACAAGCAGAAACTCAAGCGGGAAAATCCAGCTGAGGAAGTCATGCAATGCTGGTCCGAGGAAACAGAAGAACTCCTTTGTGGCTGCTTAGAGACAATGGACTGGTCCATATTTAAGAACTCAGCGACCAACTTAAATGAGCATGCCATCACTGTCACAGACTTCATCAGCAAATGCATGCCAAAGAAAGCAGTACATATGCTCCCCAACTGGAAACCATGGCTCAATTGCGAGATTGACTCCCTAATGAAGGACAGGTCTGAGGCGTCCAAGTAAGGCGACCCTGACCTATACAAGAAATCCAGGTCCGACCTCCACAAAGCCATCCGAGATGCCACGGGAGAATATCAAACCAAGCTAGAGTCACAGACTAGCGTTGCAGACTCTCGGCAGTTGTGGCAAAGCCTAAACAACATAACGGGCTGCAAAGCGAAGCCAAGCAGTATCTCCAGCAGCAGCGCACCCCTCCCCGATGAACTCCATGCATTCTATACTTGGTTCGAGCAGGAAAGCAATGGCCTGCTGTTGAGTGCCTCCGCAGCTCATAACACACCCATACCCACCATCACAGCTTCCGAAGTCAGATTGGCTTTCTTGGAAGTGAACCCTTGGAAAGCAATGAGTCCGGACGGGATCCCTGGTTGTGCACTTAGAGCCTGCACGGACCAGCTGGCAGATGTGTTTGTGGACATGATTAACCTGCCCCTCCTCCGCTCCGAGGTCCCCATTTGCTTCAAGATGACCACCATCATACTGGTGCCAAAGAAGAACCAGGCAAAGTGCCTCAACATGCCATGGGGCTGGTTTAGCACAGGGCTAAATCGCTGGCTTTGAAAGCAGACCAAGGCAGGCCAGCAGCACAGTTCAATTCCCGTACCAGCCTCCCCGAACAGGTGCTGGAATGTGGCGACTAGGGGCTTTTCACAGTAACTTTATTTGAAGCCTACTTGTGACAATAAGCAATTTTCATTTCATTTTCATTTTCATTTCAATGACTACTGTCCGGTGGCCCTGACCTCAGTCGTAGCGAAGTGCTTTAAGAGTTTGGTCATAGAACATGCAGTGCAGAAGGAAGCCATTCGGCCCATCGAGTCTGCACCGACCCACTTAAGCCCTCATTTCCACCCTATCCCCATAACCCAATAACCCCTCCTAACCTTTTTGGTCACTAAGGGCAATTTTATCATGGCCACTCTACATAACCTGCGTATCTTTTGACTGTGGGAGGAAACCGGAGTACCTGGAGGAAACCCACGCAGACACGGGGAGAACGTGCAGACTCCGCACAGACAGTGACCCAGCGGGGAATCGAACCTAAGGCCCTGGCGCTGTGAAGCCACTTGTGCTACCGTGCTACCGTCATGAAGCGCATCACCTCCATACTCCCAGAAAGTCTTGATCCACTGCAATTTGCATACCGCCGCAACCGGTCCACAGCAGACGCCATCCCTCTGGCCCTACACTCATCCTTAGAGCATCTCGACAACAAGAACTCCTACATCAGACTCCTATTTATTGACTCCAGGTCCGCCTTCAACACCATAATCCCAGCCAAGCTCAAATCAAAGCTCCAAAATCTATGACTTGGCTCCTCACTCTGCAACTGTATCTTCGACTTTCTGACCCACAGACCACAATCAGTAAGAATAAACAACAACACCTCCTTCACAATAGTCCTCATACTGGGGCCCCGGAAGGCTGCGTACATACCCCTCTACTCTACTCCCTGTACACACACGACTGCGTGGCAAAACATTTGGTTCCAACTCCATCTACAAGTTTGCTGATGATACGACCACAATGGGCCGGATCTCGAATAACGACGAGTCAGAATATAGGAGGGAGATAGAGAACCTAGTGGAGTGGTGCAGCGACAACAATCTATCCCTCAATGCCAGCAAAACTAAAGAGCTGGTCATTGACTTCAGGAAGCAAAGTACTGTACACACCCCTGTCAGCATCAATGGGGCTGAGGTGGAGATGGTTAGCAGTTTCAAATTCCTGGGAGTACACATCTCCAAAAATCTGTCCTGGTCCACCCACATCGACGCTACCACAAGAAAGCACAACAGCGCCTATACATCCTCAGGAAACTAAGGAAATTTGGCATGCCCACATTAACTCTTGCCAACTTTTACAGATGTACCACAGAAAGTATCCTATCTGGCTGCATCACAGCCTGGTATGGCAACTGCTCGGCCCAAGACCGCAATTTTCTCAGTATCCTTTTCCTGGTGATTGAAATTCATTTTAAGTTTCTCCTTTCCTTTCACCTCCTGATCCATAATTATTTCTGGGATGTTATTTATATCCTCCACGGTGAAGACAGATGAAAAATTCCTGTCCAATTTGTCTGCCATTTCTTTATTTTCCATTATTAATTCCCCAGACACTCTCTGGAACAAATTCTCACTTTACTTACTCTTTGCCTTTTTATATACCTTCGGAACTCTTGTTATTTGTTTTTATATTTCTAGCTCGATCCCTCTCATACTCTAATTTCTCTTCCTTATTAATAATTTAGTCATTCTTTGCTGTTTTTATTTCTGTTCAATATTCTGACCTGCCACAAACCTTTGCAGAATTATACACTTTTTATTTCAATTTGATACTATCTTTCACTTCCTCAGCTAGCCACAAATGATGTGTCTTTCCCTCAGAGTCTAGGGCAGTATTCTCCCACAATTGGCGGGATGGCCCGACGCTGGCGCCAAGAACGGCGCGAATCACTCCAGCGTCAGGCCAACCGGAAGTTGTGGGGGGTCGGAGAATCCCGCCCAACCTTCTCTCTCACTGGAATGTACTTTTTCTGGGTATTCTGAAATATCTCATTAAATATCTGCATCTCTACTGACCTATCCCATAACCTAATTTGCCAGTTCACGTTAGTCAGCTCTGTCTTCATGCCCTCATAATTGCCCTCATTGAAGTTTAAAAACTGACCTTAGGCCCACTCACACCGTCTCCCTCACACTGAATGTGACATTCAATCATATTATAATCTTTGCTGCCTCGGAGCATCTTTGCTATCATTCATTAATCCTGTCCCTTTGCACATTACCAAATATGGTGTAGCCAGCTCTCTGGTTGGTGTAAGAACCTACTGCTGCAAGAAATTATCCCTAAAATATTGTATGAACTCATCATCTAGGCTATCTTTGCCAATCTGATTCGTTCAATCTATATGTTGATTAAAATCACCCATGATTATCACCATGCCTTTCTCACAGGCCCCCGTTATTTCTTCCTGTATGCCCAGCCCTGCAGTGCAATTACTAATAGGAGCCATTTAAACCACTTCCACAAATACCTTCTTACCTTTACTATTTTTCACCTCTACCTCAACTGAATCTACATCTTGAGGCCCAGAACTAAGTGAATCTCTTTCTATTGTACCAATGTCACCTTTAATTGTCCCCTCCACCTTTTCCTAGCTTCCTGTATTTCATAAAGGTCATGCACCCTTGAATATTCAGGTTCTAGTCTTTGTCATCCTGCATGCATGTCTCTGTAATGGCTATCAGATCAGACATATTGATTTCTAGTTACACTGTCAATTCATCAGTTTTGTTCTGGATGCTATGTGCTGGTTCTGTCTTTTTTAAATTTTTGTAACTTCTGGCCTTATCTGATGGTACAGTCTGAGGTTTATCCCCTATCTCCCTTCCTGCCACATTCTGATCACTATGCCCTTTATTCCTACCTTGCTGATTTGCAAATGGAATGGTGGCACTTATTGCAAGGAGAATGGAACATAAAAGTGGGGACGTTTTATTGCAGCTGTGCAGGATGTTGATGAGAGCACATCTGGAATACTGTGTACATTTTTGTCTCCTTATTTGAAAAACAATCTAATTTTGTTAGAAGCAGTTGAGAGACGATTCACTTGACTCATTCCCGGAATGAGGAGTTTATCTTATGAAGAAAGATTGAACAGGTTGTGTCTACACCCATTAGAGTTTAGGTGATCATTTTGAAATGTATACAATCCTGAGGGGGCTTAATAGGATGTTTCCTATTGGAGGGTGTTTCTACTTGTGGAAGACACTAGTTTAAGAATAAGAGGTCTCCCATTTAAAATGGAGATGAGAATTATTTTTCTCTGAGGGTTGCAGAAGATTTTTTAACCCGGAGGGTGGTGATGGTCTGGAATGCATTGCCTGGTAGGGTGGTAGAGGCGGGCAAGTCTCTCATCATTTAAAAAGTACCTGGATGAGCACTTGGCTCATCATAACATTCAACGCTATGGACCAAGTGTTGGTAGATAGGATTAGGTAGGTAGGACAGGTGTTTTTCGCATGTCAGTGCCGACTCGATGGGTTGAAGGGCTTCTTCTGCGCTGTGTGATTCAGTGAGTGTGTGTGTTTTTGTGATTCTGTGGTTGTTAGTGTATAGAATTCTCTTCCCCAGAAGGCAGTGGAGATTGCGCCATTGAATTTGCAAAAGGCAGAGTTAGACAGACTTTTGATAGAATCAGGGGTTCTAATAATAATCTTCATTAGTGTCACAAGTAGGCTTACATTAACACTGCAATAAAGTTACTGTGAAAATCCCCTAGTCGCCACACTACGGCGCCTGTTCAGTTACACACAGGGAGTATTCAGAATGTCCAATTCACCTAACAAGCACATCTTTCGGGACTTTTTTGTGGGAAGAAACCAGAGCATCCAGAGGAAACCCAAGCAAACATGGCGAGAATGTGCAGATTCTGCACAATGACCCAAGCCGGGAATCGAACCTGGATCTCTGGCACTGTGAAGCAACAGTGCTAACAGTGTGCTACCATGCCGCCCATATGGGGGGCAGGGGGTGGGCGGGGGTGCAGGCAGGAATGTGGAGTTGAGGCTACAATCAGGGCTGAATGGCCTAACTCTGCTCCTACGTCTTATTTTCCTATGTTCCAACCAGCTTCTGTTAATTGGCCTTAAATGGACATTTATCTTCCTCATTTGCGGGTAGGTAGCCCTTCTGCCCCTGATTCCATCACCAGGAAAGTGGCCTGGAGGCAGGACAGTGCCAACAAATTAGCCTACTGGCTAGCAGCACAAATCTGTGTGTGTGCCTGCTTCTGTAGTCAGGCCCATCTGAGGGTGAAAACTCAACCCATGGTGTCAGAAGTAGAATTTTGACACTTTGAGAAAGGCCAAAATCCATCAACATGGAGGTCATGCTGTGAACATTCATGCAAAACACACTGGCACAACAGGAGCAGAATAATAAGATTCTGGAAGGCCAACAAGAAAATAATTGGATCATGATGACAGGAGCAGAATGAATCGAGGCCAGAATCCAGAATTTAACGCAGTGACTGACCTGCAGCCTATCTGGCCTTGCTTGGTACTGCAAAAGATTATAATGTGGAGGCAAGTCTTTGAACGATATGCCAAGTGAAAAAAGTGGTGAAAAGAACAGCAGGACAGGAATTGTGACTTTTCTTTTGTAGGAGATGCCCAAAAGGCACACCTTGATTTGGAACTGATGGATATAGCTGATTAACACACAGTGAAGAAGGAAATCCTGGCCCATACTGGAGTAACCCCATGATGAGAGCTTGACAGTTTCAAGCCTGTGGAAATCTCCATGGTCACAGATGTCTGACCTGATACAGCCAACGTGGAGATGAATGCAGCCCAGCACATCTCCCCTGGCAAAGATTGTTGAATTGGCTGGCATGGATCAATTCATCCAAGCCTTACCCCTGAGTAACTGGAGATGGGTCAGACAAAGAGAGTTGGCAGACACCTAGGAACTGGTGGCCATAGCAAAGGCATTGGAGAAACTGGGTCAAGTATGAGGAGGCATTTGCAACAGGACCTAATGGCATCCTGCTAGCTTGAAGAAAGATGGTGATCTTGATATAATTGCATGGGGGAAGATGGGATGTGAGCCGGGTGGGAAAGAGATGGTGCTGAAATACGGCAAGATGTCATGAATGGACACTCTATACTCTTTAATGCAAATGTTAAATATTTTACGGTGTTAACATTGTGGTGGGTGAGGGCATATTGCAAGATGATAGACCAGCATTATGGACCCATGGACTGGAGTCTGGGAAACCAGAACCCAGCCTCTTGGGAGGATTATTTGGTTGGTGTTGTGCAACCATGAGCCAAGTGAGGACCACATTTTGTTTTTTAAAGCTCACAAAGTTAAACAGTAAATGGAGAGAGAATCCTGTGCTATGACATTGCCACTATCTGGTCCATAGACATTTGTTGAGCAGATATTTCTGGATTGAAAACACCCAAGAAATCAAGCATGTTTTAATCACGAAGAATATTTAGCGATCGAATTGGCGATAGGGGGAGCAGGGAGGAAATTCCAGCTGATGTTCCACCTTGAGTAGACACAAGCAAATAAGGGAAATTACACTCAGCATGTTTTTCAGTGGTGGAAGCGGCTATTCCGATCCTGCTAATGGCTACATGATGTTGGGTTGCTCACCTGCTCCACTGCTCGGGGACCCAGGTGGGGGGGGGGGGTCACCTTCGTCAGGACCGGAAGATCCCATTGGCAGGAAGGGCGGGAAAATCCTGCCTGTTGGTTTTTGTTCTTCCAACCACATATTTGTCAGTTCTGTGGCACTTTGCTTTTTTTTTGGCCTTGAGAAGATTCTCTCTGCAGAGGCTGCACTTAGATTGCCTGCAGGTGAGCTTTAGAGCCATTTTGAAAGGTTGCCCCGATCACCTCCCCGCATTCAGGCCCCCTGCACCCCCACCCTGTTTTTGACCCTGCCCAACGTATGGGAGACCCTGAGAACCCTCCCCATAACCCCAACCTCCCTGTACCTGCTGAGGCCCCCCTGGCATGGCATTGTTGGGGTGCCCAGGTGGCACTGCCAGGGTGTCAGGCTGGCAGTGCCAATGTGACTGGGTGCCACTCTGCCTTGTCCCTGACTACCCGAGTGTCTCCAATGGCCTGGGAGACCCACCAGGTGCCGTTACATCTGGTCCACATTTGTGCGGATCAGTACTAAACGGCGCCCTGGCAAGGTCTCCCAGGCCCAGCTGTTCAGTCTCAGGGGCCGTGTGAATCTGGCGAACATATTTTTGGCTCATTTAAATGTGCAGATTTGGATTACGCCCAGGTAGGATGGGATCCAGATCGCAGCATCTCGGGAGATTCCGTTGAATCTTGTGAGACATTTTGAATGTCGAGAATCTCACGAGAGGCCTCTTGCGAGATTCAATGGCCTTGCCCCGACACCAAGTCTGGCTCGACGAGGTCACTGAATCATGCCCTCTGTTGCTCCCTCCACAGATTCTTCCAGAACTGCTGACTTTTTCCAGTACTTTCGGTTTTATTTCAGATCTCTAGCATCTGCAGTATTTTGATTTTACCTATTATTCGAGTTCAGCATAGAACGAGGTCAGCATGGTAGAATTAGATGCCCCCTAAAAATGGCGCACCTAACCACAGCGATTGATTGGGCACCTGATTCTTTGCTGGTGAGAGGACATGTGACCAAATTAGAGAATGATGACATGTGAGCCATGGGCTCTTCAGAGCTTTGTACCTGTGATTGGGATACAACTTTAAGGAAGCAAACAAAATGTCAGAATGACTAAAGCAAGACAGTGCAGCTGTAAGAAATTGTGACTCTTAGTTGCCTTTAATCAGAAATGAATCTCAATCTCGGAGAGAAAAGCCAGGTAAATAATTCAGTTGTGTCCTGGCGAGGGCAAGGAAGTGAAGCTGTGCATCAAGCCCATACAGAAAACTCTTCTCTGCAGTGCGAAAGGGCAAAGAGGGCATTTTCACGAGGTGGCTCAGGCTCGGCAGGGGGGTGTTTGGGGCTTGGGGCCAATGTGAAATTCTGCCTGAGCAGGGATACGCTCACTGACAGTGTCACCACCTCCCAACCCCTTTCCAGCAACTAGTAGGAACAGGTCCTCTCTCAGTGGTGATTTGGGCATAAGCCCAGTAAGGAGGACACAGGAAGCACTGCCCGCATGCGAGCCGCCAGACCCCTGAAAGAATGTTGCGCCCCAAAATGAATGGAAGGTAAGGCCTGCTGGTGACCCCTCCCCCTCTGATTGATTGACTGAACCCTAGCCCTGGCCCTGAGTTGAACTTATCTGTTTCCCCCACATCCTTTCCGATGCACCCTGAGCATTGAAGGCTGTGGAGCATCATAGCTACGTGAGCGCTCACCTCCTATATTCCCTTCGGAGGTGATGCTTCCAGGTTCATGTTGATGTAAACATGTTGTAAATGACGCCAAAGTGACGTCATAGTGTTTTTTGATTCTCTCCAGATTTTGAGCCTGTGCCTCTTTTCTCACGGATTGAGATTGTGGGCTCAACATTGCCTCCAAAGTAAGCACCACATTGGTTAGTTCAGTGGAGCTATGATCTGAATGCTTCTCAGTCACATAATGCGCAGCTGATTCTTCTAAAAAGACAACAGAGTCTTGATAATGTCTGTCCATCAATGGGAAAGATTAATTATTCTGTAGGACCTCAATTTCCAAAAGATCCCTGCAGGACTCTACTTGTAATATCTTGCCAATCAGACAAAGATCCACTTATGCACACTCTCTGTTTTCTGCCAGCCAGCCAATCTTCTATCCGGGCTAATATGTTACCCCCTACACCGTGAACTTTTATTTTCCGCAAAACTTTTGATGGGGCACCTTATCAATTGCTTTCTCAAAATCCAAGTGCAGCACATCTACAGGCTCTCCTTTATCCACGGTGCATGTTACTCCTTCAAAGATCTCCAATATATTGGTTAAGCGTGATTTGCCTTTAGTGCCCAGCTATAACCTCTTTAATGATCGATTTTAACACCATGGCAGTCATCAATCTAACTGGCCTATGATTTCCTGTTTTCCACCTCCTTCCCTTCTTGAATGAAGGGGTTATATTTTCTACTTTCCAGCCTGATGGAACCTTTCCAGAATCGAGTGAATTTTGGAAAATTGACACCAACACATCTACTTCTTCATTTTTCACTTCTTTTAAGCCCCTAGGATAAAATTCATTTGGATCTGGAGACTTGTCATCCTGCAGTTTCATCAGTTTGCTCAGTACCGCTTTCTCAGTGCTTGTAATTTCACTAAGTTCCTCTCGCCCTTCCACTTCCTGATTTACAGTTATCACTGGAAAGGTTTTTGTATCCTCTACCATTTCCTTGTTATCTATTACTAACCCTACTATCTCACTCTTTAGTGGGCAACACATGCTTTACTTATTCATTTCCTATTTAATTACCGATACAAACTCTTGCTATTTTTATATTTCTATCTAAAATCCTCTCAAACTCTAATTTCTTTCTCTTGATTAACCTTTTGTCATTCTCTGCCATTCTTTATATTCTGTTCAGTCACCTAACCTGCCACTCATCTTTGCACAGTTTATACTTTTTCCTTAAGTTTGATGCTTTCCTCAACTACTTTAGTGAACCTCCCAGTGAATTTCTACTGCTTCTCAATAAAAGGCTGAAGATTGTTGCATGAGAGAAAATGAGTTGTTAAAATGATAAGGATCATCTAGTTTTTCAGATTCCTGAAAGTGAGTCAGCATTACCACTCAATAAAGATGTATGTTGATTTTGAAGAATATAGAGGGAATAAACAATCTGTCACCCCTTGTAGCTGAGAGGAGCAATAATCATGGGCGGAATTCTCTAACCCCGGGCCTGGTCGGAGAATCGGTAGGGGGGGGGGGGGGGGCGCAATTCACGTGTCGCTGCCCCGACGCCGGACCGCCGATTCTCCGGTCACCGGAGAATCGTCGCCATTGGCACCGGTGCGGTCGGGGGCCGTATAGAGCGCCCACCCTCCCCCAGCAATTCTCCGCGCGGGATGGGCCGTGTGGCCGCCGAGATAGGCCGAGTCCCACCAGCGCCATTCACATGTGGTCCTACCCGGCGGGACCTCAGCGCCCATCCTGCGGGGCGCGGCCTGGTGGGGGGAAGGGGGGTCTACGCCGGTGGCAGCCTCCACCGTGGCCTGGCCCACGATCGGGGCCTACCAATCAGCAGACCAGCCTCTCCTGGTGGGGACCTCTTTTACTCCGCGCCAGGCCCCTTTACCTCTATGCCATGTTGCATCGGGGCCGGCGCGGAGAAGGAAATTAGCGCGCATGCGTGAGTTCGCGCCCGTCGTAGCACGCATGCGCATACCCGCTGCACCCGTTTGACGCCGGTATCGGCAGTTGGAGCTGCATGAGTCACTCCAGTGCCGTGCTGGCCCCCTGTAGGGTGCTGGATCACTGATCGTGGGGGCCTGGTGATGCCGTCGTAAAACATGACAGAGCTTACGACGGCATCAACACTTAGCTTAGGATCAGAGAATCCCACCCTATGGGCGCGATTCTCCCAGACAGGGAGAAATCGTAAGGCTGGCGTCAAAACCGAGCGGGTTTGATGCCAGCCTCCCCCTCCCCGACCGGGAACCGATTCTGGTCCCCGGTCGGGGCTAGTATGCCGCGGCCGTGAACTCCGGCATCGCGGGCTTAACGAATTTCGTTAAGCCCGCTTGCCAGAGTCTGCGGCGGCTGACGCGTCACATGACGTCAGCCGCGCATGCGCAGATTGGAAGACTACAACCCGCGCATGCGCGGATGACGTCATCGCGCATTTGCGCGAAACCCGCGCATGCGCGGGCCGGAATGCCCCTCAGGCGCCCCGCGAATTGATACAGTGGGGCGGCGGAAGGACAAAGAGTGCGCGGGAATCGGACCCGCTGCCCACGATCGGTGCCCACCGATCGCGGGCCCATGGCACCCTTGGCACGGCCGTGGTACTGCCGTGCAAATCGGTGCCAAGATCGGGACTTTACGGCCGTTTTTACGAACGGCCAGACCAGGTGTGTTTGCCGTTCGTAAAAACGGCCGTAAAGGGCTTGGAATTCGGCCCATCGGCCAGCTGAGAATCGCTGCTGGCCGTAAAAAAACGGCGGCAGCGATTCGTGTCAGGAGTTGGGCGTGGGGGGGGGGGGGGGGAGAATAGCGGGAGGGCGTCGGACTAGCGTGGCCGTAAAAATGTACGACCCCCGCTATTCTCCGCACCGTCGTGAGTGCGGAGAATTGCGCCCTATGTCTTTTGTTGGAAGACCTGTGTTGCCTGGACATTGTAATTTGATGTCTAATGCTAATCAAGGGGCAAGGGGCTGGTTTAGCACACTGGGCTAAATTGCTGGCTTTTAAAGCAGACCAAGGCAGGCCAGCAGCATGGCTCAATTCCCGTACCAGCCTCCCCGAACAGGCGGCGGAATATGGCGACTAGGGGCTTTTCACAGTAACTTCATTGAAGCCTATTCGTGACAATAAGCGATTTTCATTTTTTCAAGATCATCGGCTCATATGTCAACAGCCTCTCCTGTATTAATTTTGAAGTAGATTGAAGCTTTAGACTTGAACAGTAACTGACCTGTTGTCTGGACAAAGACCATCGACTCCCCTTTGCAATTCTGTAATTTTGTCTTATTCTTGGCTATCAATTTCTTATAAGGAATGTGTTTCGTACATTCTTCCTGGTCTTCGATTTCACTTAAAATGACTGGATTTGCAGAAGTGCTTGAAATGTCCAGTTTTTCCACACTGGATCCATTCTGCTGGGCAATCTTGGCATCTATGCTGCATTTCGCAGTACAATGTAAGCATCTCAAAATGGATGTCAGAATGGAGTTTCCCACCCTGTTGGTCTTCCTGTGGTTGAAGGCCACTGCCTGTGGACATGGAGTCATGTAAAGCTTCAGGGCGCCTTCGCAAATTGGAAGACAGTGAAGAGCAGTGTCAAGTGATGGCTCTATCTTCTGGTGAAGAGCATGGAGGAATGTCCTGCCCAAATAATGCTGTGGCTATATGCCATATATGGGATTGGTTATACCGATAGACCTGCTGAGTAGCCCGAGTTCTCACCATGTCCTTCTTGTGTTTCCCACAGGACCTGTAGCAGACGGAGAGCAGAATGGTCTAGTTCTATTGCATCCTACCTCTATACCATCCACCAGGTCAAACACAGTCACATCAGTTGGAACTAAATCAAGATTAGAACAGGGTGCCCTGAGTGAGCAGCACATCACCAGTGATCAAAAACAGAGTGAGACACAGTCAGCTGTGGGCAGTCCTTTTTGGAGGATCGAGGACAGTCGCAGTCTATGTTTCACAGGATGAAGATGTTGGGCCTCAGATGTCATGCAAGGAGGATTTATCTGGAGCATCAGAGGCACATGAATTCCAAACCATCAGACAACCCTAGAGCATTGCAGTGCCAGAGAGATGGAACCATAGACAATGGAAGAATCCATAGATAGTGCACGTGCACTATTATGACTCAGGGTTTTGAGCACATGAGTTGCTCCATTGAGAGAATGGGGATCTTCCTTGTGAGCCAAATGGAGCACAACTCTGAGTGGGTACAAGAGTAGCACGCTGATAGGCCCAAAAAGCACAAGAGTTTCTGTAGCATTGATCTCTCATTCTTGCTGAAGGTACAAAATGCTTGGAGCAGATGCTAACTCATGCATAGCAAGACCACCAGATTCATCCTGAAACCAGGAGAGCCACCAAACTATAGCCTGTTATACTGTATTCCTTTTACTTTTTATGAACTCTAATTTGACCAAACCATCCCTCCCCACTCGGTAATCTTTTTTGTGTGTACATGAGAAAGTCAGAACACATTTTATTACTTTACTTAGATCAGGTTAAGCATAATAAAGCTAGCCTATTTCTTTGTGAAACTCAAGAAAACCTGTCCAATTGGTTCTGTTATAATCATAGCATGCAAACAGTTAAGTACTCACTAAATTAGCAAGTACATTATTGTCAAACAAAAAAGTCTGTTGAGATCAAATGAGCACAGTAAGAAGTCTTACAACACCAGGTTAAAGTCCAACAGGTTTGTTTCAAATCACTAGCTTTCAGAGCACCGCTCCTTCCTCAGTGCTCCGAAAGCTAGTGATTTGAAACAAACCTGTTGGACTTTAACCTGGTGTTGTAAGACTTCTTACTGTGCCCACCCCAGTCCAACGCCAACATTTCCACATCAAGGTCAAATGAGGCAGGGGAGAACCATTTGAACCCTTTTTACCTGATCCCAACAATGTATATTATACCTATTAATTAAAATAGCTTTTGTGAAGGCGACAAAGATTCCAGCACGAGTCTGTGGAGTCAAACAGAAAGTAACTTTATTTACAACAATATGTCCACAGTACCAACAGTTTACTTCTAATTCCCTCGCTAGCGGCACTGGCTAGCTCTATTTACACCACTGCACTGTCAATGATTGCCCCTCCACCCCCACCTCATTGGGGGAGCTCATATTCCTCAAGCAAAATGGGGTAACCAATTGTCCCCAGGATCCAGGTGGGTTATAACAATAGCAAAGGTGGTTGACAAGCATTTGACTTACACCGTTTTTTGCAGGTAACCTTTTTCGAGAAATATTGGATGCGTGGATTGCTAATTACAATCAGTGGGCAGCACGGTAGCATAGTGGTTAGCACAAATGCTTCACAGCTCCAGGGTCCCAGGTTCGAATCCCGGCTTGGGTCACTGTCTGTGTGGAGTCTGCACGTTCTCCCCGTGTGTGCGTGGGTTTCCTCCGGGTGCTCCGGTTTCCTCCCACAGTCCAAAGATGTGCGGGTTAGGTGGATTGGCCAGGCTAAATTGCCCTCAGGGTCCAAATTTCCCTCAGTGTTAGGTGGGTTACTGGGTTGTGGGGATAGGGTGGAGGTATGGGCTTGGGTAGGGTGCTCTTTCCAAGAGCCAGTGCAGACTCGATGGGCCGAATGGCCTCCTTCTGCACTGTAAATTCTATAAAATTGATATGTTGAATAAAAGTGTGATTCGAATTGATTAAACCCACCGCTTCCAAGAGATCATGTACAATTTACCATTGGGAAAAGAATTCGAACACATTATCCAATTAACGTTATTTTAAAATTTGGTGTCATTTAGATTCAAAAGATATAATTAACTTAGTCTATACAGTATTAGCAAATGTGTAAAGCATCTGCATCTGTTTTTTTCCACTACCCTATTACTTTCTTTCAGGATTCTAGATTTTAGTTGAGATAAAAATAGTGATTGTTTAACATGAATGCGGAGTTCAAGCACCATTAAAGAGTATTTTGTTTTTTTGTTCGTACTTAATTTTGACCCTCACTTGTCGGTCCTGGCTCCCAATATTCTTGGGAGTGTTTATCCCAGCCTTGAGATATAGGTAGGTTTGTCTATTAATGTACCAGAAATAACAAACAGCATGTGCTTCTGGTAATTGAATACTGAGATTTATCCGACCCAAAGGATCTCTGTAGTCTTTGAAAATGATAACTATCATAACAGCTTGTTTCAAGTGCAAAGAATTAAATGAATTTATCAACCAATGTCGAAGCAAACATTTTATTAGTAATACAATAGTTACATATTTACAGTAAAAATTCCGTTAGTGGGAAGAAAACCGATAGCAGAGCACTTAGAAAACAGTGGGAGGATCGGACAGAGGCAGCATGGATTTATGAAGGGGAAATCATGCTTGACGACATAGGCAGGAAAGGGCATGAGGTCCTGCAGCAGGAGTTCAGGGAGCTAGGCAGAAAGTTAAAAGACAGGATCTCTAGGGTTGTAATCACGGGATTACTCCCTGTGCCACGTGCCAGTGAGGCTAGAAATAGGAAGATAGAGCAGCTAAACACGTGGCTAAACAGCTGGTATAGAAGGGAGGGTTTCCGTCATCTGGACCACTGGGAGCTCTTCCGGGGCAGGTGTGACCTGTATAAGAAGGATGGGTTGCATCTAAACTGGAGAGGCATAAATATCCTGGCCGCGAGGTTTGCTAGTGTCACACAGAAGGGTTTAAACTAGTATGGCAGGGGGGTGGGCACTGGAGCAATAGGTCAGAAGGTGAAAGCATTGAGGGAGAACTAGGGAATAGGGCCAGTATGGCTCTGAGGCAGAGCAGACAGGGAGATGTTGCTGAACACAGCGGGTCTGGTGGCCTGAAGTGCATATGTTTTAATGCAAGAAGTATGACGGGTAAGGCAGATGAACTTAGCGCTTGGATTAGTACTTGGAACTAAGATGTTGTTGCCATTACAGAGACCTGGTTAAGGGAAGGATAGGATTGGCAGCTAAACGTTCCAGGATTTGGATGTTTCAGGCGGGATAGAGGGGGATGTAAAAGGGGTGGCGGAGTTGCGCTATTGGTTAGGGAGAATATCACAGCTGTACTATGGGAGGACACCTCAGAGGGCAGTGAAGCTATATGGGTAGAGATCAGGAATAAGAAGGGTGCAGTCACAATGTTAGGGGTTTACTACAGGCCTCCGAACAGCCAGCAGGAGATAGAGGAGCAGATAGGTAGACAGATTTTGGAAAAGAGTAAAAGCAACAGAGTTGTTGTGATGGGAGACTTCAACGTCCCCAATATTGACTGGGACTCACTTAGTGCTCGGGGCTCAGACGGTGCAGAGTTTGTAAGGAGCATCCAAGAGGGCTTCTTAAAACAATATGTAGACAGTCCAACTAGGGAAGGGGCTGTACTGGACCTGGTATTGGGGAATGAGCCTGGCCAGGTGGTAGAAGTTTCAGTAGGGGAGCATTTTGGGAACAGTGACCACAATTCAGTAAGTTTTAAAGTGCTGGTGGACAAGGATAAGAGTGGTCCTAGGGTGAATGTGCTAAATTGGGGGAAGGCTAATTTTAACAATATTAGGCGGGAACTGAAGAACCTAGATTGGGGACGTATGTTTGAGGGTAAATCAACATCTGACATGTGGGAGGCTTTCAAGTGTCAGTTGAAAGGAATTCAGGACCGGCATGTTCCTGTGAGGAAGAAGGATAAATACGGCAAATTTCAGGAACCTTGGATAACGAGAGACATTGTAGGCCTCGTCAACAAGAAAAAGGAGGCATGTGTCAGGGCTAGAAGGCTGGGAACAGACGAAGCCTGTGCGGAATATAAGAAAAGTAGGAAGGAACTTAAGCAAGGAGTCAGGAGGGCTAGAAGGGGTCACGAAAAGTCATTGGCAAATAGGGTTAAGGAACACCCCAAGGCTTTTTACACGTACTTAAAAAGCAAGAAGGTAGCCAGGGAAAGGGTTGGCCCACTGAAGGATAGGCAAGGGAATCTATGTGTGGAGCCAGAGGAAATGGGCGAGGTACTAAATGAATACTTTGCATCAGTATTCACCAAAGAGAAGGAATTGGTGGATGTTGAGTCTGGAGAAGGGTGTGTAGATAACCAGGGTCAGATTGAGATCCAAAAAGACGAGGTGTTGGGAGTCTTGAAAAATTTTAAGGTAGATAAGTCCCCAGGGCCTGATGGGATTTACCCCAGAATACTGAAGGAGGCTAGAGAGGAAATTGCTGAGGCCCTGACAGAAATCTTTGGATCCTCATTGTCTTCAGGTGATGTCCCAGAGGACTGGAAAATAGCCAATGTTGTTCCTTTGTTTAAGAAGGGTAGCAACGATAATCCAGGGAACTACAGGCCAGTGAGCCTTACGTCAGTGGTAGGGAAATTACTGGAGAGAATTCTTCGAGACACGATCTACTCCCATTTGGAAGCAAATGGACGTATTAGTGAGAGGCAACATGGTTTTGTGATGGGGAGGTCGTGTCTCACTAACTTGATAGAGTTTTTCGAGGAGGCCACAAAGATGACTGATGCAGGTAGGGCAGTAGATGTTGTCTATATGGACTTTAGTAAGGCCTTTGACAAGGTCTATCATGGTAGACTGGTACAAAAGGTGAAGTCCCCCCGGATCAGGGGTGAGCTGGCAAGATGGATACAGAACTGGCTAGGTCATAGAAGGCAGAGAGTAGCAATGGAAGGCTTTTATAATTGGAGGGCTATGACTAGTAATGTTCCGCAGGGATCAGTGCTGAGACCTTTGCTGTTCATAGTATATATGAATGATTTGGAGGAAAATGGAACTGGTCTGATTAGTAAGTTTGCAGACGACACAAAGGTTAGTGGAATTGCGGATAGCGATGAGGACTGTCAGAGGATACAGCAGGATTTAGATTGTTTGGAGACTTGGGCAGAGAGATGGCAGATGGAGTTTAATCCGGACAAATGTGAGGTAATGCATTTTGGAAGGTCTAATGCAGGTAGGGAATATACATTGAATGGTAGAACCCTCAAGAGTATTGAAAGTCAGATCTAGGTCTACAGGCCCATAGGCCACTGAAAGGGGCAACACAGATGGAGAAGGTAGTCAAGAAGGCATACGGCATGCTTGCCTTCATTGGCAGGGGCATTGAGTATAAGAATTGGCAAGTCATGTTGCAGCTGCATGGAACCTTAGTTAGGCCACACTTTGAGTATAGTGTTCAATTCTGGTCGCCACACTACCAGAAGAATGTGGAGGCTTTAGAGAGGGTGCAGAACAGATTTACCAGGATGTTGCCTGGTATGGGGGGCATTAGCTATGAGGAGCGGTTGAATAAACTCGGTTTGTTCTCACTGGAATGACGGAGGTTGAGGGGCGACCTGATAGAGGTCTACAAATTTATGAGTGGCATAGACAGAGTGGATAGTAAGCGGCTGTTCCCCAGGGTAGAGGGGTCAATTACTAGTGGGAATAGGTTTAAGGTGCGAGGGGCAAGGTTTAGAGTAGATGTATGAGACAAAGTTTTTACACAGAGGGTAGTGGGTGCCTGGAACTCGCTGCCGGAGGAGGTGGTGGAAGCAGGGACGATAGTGACATTTAAAGAGCATCTTGACAAATACATGAATAGGATGGGAATAGAGGGATACGGACCCAGGAAGTGTAGAAGATTGTAGTTTTGTCGGGCAACATGGTCGGTGTTAAGTAATGGATTAAGAGACATTTCAATTTGTTGTCTCATTTATGTTAAGTGTTCAATGATTGTCTCATTTATGTTAAGTGTTCAATGAGTGACACTGATATGTGAAGGGGCTTCAGGTAGCCTCTGGATCAGGTGATGTATAGAGTCTTGTGCAGAGTCTGTTGGGAGAAATAAAGGTGTGTTGGTGAAAAGGGAACAGGACTTTTGTCTCTTCATACCACAGCATGGAGTATGTCTGACAATGGTAGCAGAGAATGGTTGCTGTGCAAGTATGAAGGTTTGAAAGATACAATTTTTCCAGATCAAACCAAGGAGTGAGTGAAAAAGAAAAAAGGGGATATATGGCTGAACCCAGGATTAAGATGGCTGGATATGACTATTCTCCCTTATTTTCTGAAAGGGAATCATACGACCGATGGAAAAGTGCAGTAGTTATGTGGACTAAGGTGACTGCTTTAGGAAAGAGAAAACAAGGTATGGCATTGGCTCTTTCGTTACCATACGGCAGTAAAATCTGAAACAAAGTGCTTTCTGAGCTGGACTTGGAAGAGTTAGACTCAGAAGAAGGTCTGGCGACTTTATTACTTTATATGGATAAGATTTATAAGAAAGATGACTTGTTAAGTGCGTATGAAGCATGGTCGGATTTTGATATGTTCCGGAAAATGGAGGATTTATCCATGGAAGACTATATAATGGAATTTGGCAGACTATATAAAAGGCTGCAGAAACACAACCTGGAATTTCCACAGTCTGTGTTGGCCTTTAAATGACTTGACTGTGCTAGAGTGAGCAACATGGATAGACTCCTGGTTTTGACAGGAGTTCAGTTTACGGATAACGATACCTTATTCAAACAGATGACAACAGCTTTAAAAGAAATTCTGGGGAAACATTCGATTCCAATGGCTCTGATGACCCAAATAGGTCAGCCTGCTATAAGGCAGAATATGGAAGATACACTACTAACAGGATGGTGAAATTGTATGGCTACGAACAGGCCTCAAGACTATGAAAGGAGACCGAGACAAGGAAATTATGAAGACAGAAAACCAGTTAGGACCTACAATAGGAGGATGAACCCCAGAAATGCACGGGCATGATCAATCTATGTTTTCGATGTGACTCTAAATACCATTATGCTTTCAACTGTCCAACTCGTTATGATAGAGTATTTGAAGTGACACATGACACGGAAGAGTCAGAAGAGGAAAAAGATAGTGACCAGAAAGAAGGCATTGTCCTATTAACAAGCTGTTTTACGCCGGTAATGGTTGGTTGCAAAATCCTTCAACTGTGCTGTATTGGACAGTGGCTGCACATCTACTGTGTGTGGGATTGACTGGTTAAAATGTTATCTGGACTCATTGGATGCTAAAAATCGTAACAAAGTTAAAGAATTTAAAAGTTCCACGAGTTTCAGGTTTGGGGATGATAATACTCTGAAGTCGATGAAAAGAGTGGTGATCCCTTGCGATATTGCTGGAGTGAATAATTTCATTAGCACGGATGTTGTATCAAGTGAGATACCTTTGCTTCTGAGCAGACCGTCGATGAAGAAAGCACACATGAAGCTGGATATGGAACAGGATAAGGCAACAGTTTTTGGAAAGACGGTGGACTTACAATTTACACTGTCGTATTCAATATTTTCCCCGCTTCTTGACTGTGATAGAGAAATACAAACATGATTCATTAGGTAAGCAAAACTGAACTTTATTTCCGAATTAGAACTGACTGCTAGCAGTATGGCTGAAACTTGAAGTCAGAAGGCAGTCAATTACAAACTGCTGAGTCCGTCCCAAGTCTGCGATAGTACAGAAGAATAAGGCGATTTTTATACATTATAGGATCAAGATAACATGAATACAACTTGGTCAGGAATTTAATCGAAAGTAAAACATAAGTAATAATCATTACAATGGCGTCACCTTGCTGACCTTTAGGGGAATGGAGTTTCATATCATTATCTTGTCTTTGTTTTAAGAAAGGGACAAATTTGTTTACGAACAGGAATAGACAGCTTTTCAGCTTGGTATTTATTGAGACTGCTTCTAGGTTCATGACGAACAAGCCTTATCTTAGAATTTCAGAGTCACCCAGTTATCAGGTCATGTTGACCTCGGCTGTATCTGTGTATTTTGTATCTGTGTCTCAGGTTAAATTCAATTGTACCAAGAAGACTTGACTAGTTTTCCCATCATGCCATTATTTGCTTCACACAATACCACAACACAGTCGGGACACTATTGTATTCCATTATTGACAAATGAAATTTCAAGTAGAATGGTTAAGGATGTGTTAATGGTAGTTGATAATGCGACTTTAGCTGATAAAAAGCTTGTTGTAGTAAAACTGCCAAAGGTTGGGACAAAAGTGACATACTTGCCTGAAGGGTCTAGTCAATGGAAGGATGCAACTGTTATTAGTAGAGCAGGGAAGGCCACTGGAAAGTATAAACATTGGTTGAATGTACAGCATTCAGGGGAGGAAGTTAAGACAATGGATTGGGAAAACGAAGTTCAAAAATGGAGGGCACAGACACGCAGTGCCAGTTCAGATAGTACATCAGATAGTGAACAGGTTCGCAGGAATAGGTCGAGAACTATTGAAAGGACATCCCGCTACAGAAGAGAAAGATCAAGCAGTAGCAGTACAGAACGAGATACCAGGCAGGAGAGGGGAAGTAGTTTATCAAGATCTTGGAACAGGAGTAAGACTACGAATACTAATAGAAGTAGAAGCCCACATGCACGTGAGATTTTGGTGGCTTCAAATAAATTAGATGAAAAAGTTATCAAAGATGCTAAACAGCAAGAATTGCATAGTTGGAGTGAATTTGGGGTATACGCGGAAGTACCGGATAGGGGACAAAAAGCTCTATCCCACAGATGGATTTGTACAGAAAAGGTTCTTCCAGATGGAACTTATAAGGCAAAGGCCAGGCTTGTGGCAAGGGGATTTGAAGAAAACTTAAGACGATCAGGACTTAAGGGTAGATTCATCTACAGCAGGAAAGGTTATTTTAAAGATCTTCTTGGCTCTATAAGCCACAAAGGCATAGGAATGCAAATCTATAGATATAAAAGCTGCCTTTTTGCAGGGGCATCAGCTCCAGAGAGACATTTTTCTCCGTCCTCCTAAAGAAGCAGCTAACACAGAAGGGGTACTCTGGAAGTTGAACGAATGTGTATATGGATTAAATGATGCATCTAGAGTGTGGTACTTTTCGGTAAGGTCAGTTTTGTTAAAGTTAGACTGTTGCCAGTTGAAAGCAGATCCTGCAATGTTTTACTGGCACTATAAAGGAAATCTTGCTGGCATCTTTATGATGCAAGTCGATGATTTTTTTGTGGGGTGGGACTAGTGATTTTGAAGCTATTGTAATCTCTGGTTTGAGAAAAGAATTCAGGGTTGGAAGTCAGGCTTCCGGTGCATTTAAATATATTGGACTGGAAATCGGACAGACTAAGTTAGGGGTAACTTTACGCGGCAATCTTATTTGGAAAGCGTCAGCCCAATAGCGATTAGTCGTGGCCGGGTTTCACAAAAAGACGCAATGGTTTTGAAGATAGAAAAAGAGCAACTGCGAGGTTTAATTGGGCAACTGAACTGGTTAGGTAGACAGACTAGACCGGACGTGAGTTTTGATGTCTTAGAGTTGAGTACAAAAATGAATGATCCCAAAGTGGAAGACATAATAAGAGAAAATAAAGTGTTGGCCAAACTAAAAAATGCAGGAGTGTGTTTTGAAGTTCCTGGTTTTAAGTGATCTTAGGCATTTAAAACTCATAATTTATAGTGATGCGTCCTATGCAAATTTTTGTGATGGAGTTTCAAGCGCAGGAGGTTTTATAATTTTCCTTTTGGGGAACAATGGTAAATGTTGCCCTCTTGTGTGGGAAACAAAGAAAATAAGGAGAGTGGTCAAAAGCACTTTGGCTGCTGAGACATTAAGCTTAGTGGAAGCGGTGGATATGGCCTTTCATATAAGTCAGATATTGACAGAAATTAGGGGATTTGGGTAATATACCTATTGACTGTCACATTGACAATAAATCCCTGTGGGAAAATGTGCACTCTACAAAAAGTGTCAATGAACAGAGGTTACGGATAGACATCGCAAGTTTGAAGCAGATGTTGGACAGAGGGGAAATAACAAAAATTAAATGGGTTGACAGTAGCTATCAACTATCAGACTGTTTTACGAAAAGAGGGGCTAGTTCACAGAAACTTTTCGATATTGTGAATGAAGGGCGCCTGTTTCTGTGAATTTTTTTTTTCTTCTACTCAAAAAAAGGGGGGGGGGAATTTTGTTTTCACCTAATTGGTTTCTTTTCTCCAAGGAAGGGGAGACTGTTAAGTAATGGGTTAAGAGACATTGCAATTAGTTGTCTCATTTATGTTAAGTCTTCAATGATTGTCTCATTTATGTTAAGTCTTCAATGATTGACACTGATATGTAAAGGGGCTTTAGGTGGCCTCTGGATCAGGTGATGTATAGAGTCTTGTGCAGAGTCTGTTGGTAGAAATAAAGGTGTGTTGGTGAAAAGGGAACAGGACTTTTGTCTCTTCATACCACAGCATGGAGTACGTCTAACAGTCGGCACAGGCTTGGAGGGCCGGAGGGCCTGTTCCAGTGCTGTACTTTTCTTTGTTCTTTGACAAATTTACTAGAATTCTTCAAGGATGTAACTAGCAGAATTGATGAAAGGGAGCCAGTGGATGTGGTGTATTTGAACTTTCAGAAGGCTTTTGACAGAGTCTTGCACAAAAGATTAGCGTGTAAAATTAAAGCGCATGGGATTGGGGGAAGTGTGTTGAGATGGAAAACTGGTTGGCAGACAGGAAACAAAGAGTAGGAATTAATGGGTCTTTTTCAAATTGGCAGGTAGTGACTAATGAGGCACTGCAAGGATCGGTGCCAGGAACCCAGCTATTCACAATATAGCTTAATGATTTAGATGAGGTTACAAAATATTATATTTCCAAATTTGCAGATGACACCAAGTTGGGTGGGAGGGTGAGCTGTGAGGAGGATGTAGAGATCCTTCAGTGTGATTTAGACAAGTTGAGTGAGTGGGCAATTGAATGGCAGATGCAGCATAATTTGGATAAATGCGAGGTTATTCCCTTTGGTATCAAAAACAAGAAGGCAGACTATTACCTGAATGGCCATAATTTAGAAGAGGAGAATGTGCAATGAGACCTAGGTGTCCTCATGCACCAGTCACTGAAATTAAGCATGCAGGTGCAGCAGGCAGTAAAAAAGGGCAATGGTATTCTGGCTTGATTGCGAGAGGATTCAAGTATAGGAGCAGGAATATCTTGCTGCAATTATACAGGGCCTTGGTGAGGCCACTGCTGGAATATTGTGTGCAGTTTTGGTCTCCTTATCTGAGGAAGAATGTTCTAGCAACAGAGGGAGTGCAGCAAAGGTTTACCAGACTGATTCCTGGGACGAGGGGAGATTGAATTGGTTAGAGTGGTGAGCCTGTGGAATTCATTATCACAGGAAGGTTGATTCCAAAACATTGTATGGTTTCAAGAAGCAGTTAGATATAACACTTCGGGCGAAGGGGATCAAAGGATATGGTGGAAAGCAGGATTAGGCTATTGAGTTGTATGATCAGCCATGATCATAATGAATGATGGAGCAGACTTGAAGGACTGAATGGCTTCCTCCTGCTCCTATTTTATTTTCTATGTTTCAATAATACTCAGGGCAAAGCTATGTTTTTCCTTTATAAATAACCTTCATGTCAAGTTATGAAATTAAATTCAAAAAAATTTGCAATTTGTGGGCCGTAAATTCTCCCTGCTTAGTTCTGGTTTGGATTTTCAGAACTGATTTTTGGATTTGCCCAGTATATATGTTTATTGTTTTCTTAACTTGGTTCAACCTCCTTGGGAGAGATTTTCTGCTGATGTTATGCCAGCATCACCCAGGTGAAATTTGGAAGAAAATCTTTGTAAGTCACTCTGCCATCTCCCCAATTTGCTATGCTACTACTATCATTTTCCTTCAAAACATATGTTGTGTATAGTACATGTGTATATAGATATAGAGAAATACAGCACAGAACAGGCCCTTCGGCCCACGATGTTGTGCCGAACGTTTGTCCTAGGTTAATCATAGAATTTTGGACACTAAGGGCAATTCATCATGGCCAATCCACCCAACCTGCACATCTTTGGACTGTAACCCATGCACACACGGGGAGGATGTGCAGACTCCACACAGACAGTGACCCACGTTGAAATCGAACTTGGGACCCTGGAGCTGTGAAGCAATTGTGCTATCCACAATGCTACCGGGCTGCCCTTAAGATGTGGGTAGACAGATTCCAATTCTGCACAAATTACAGGAATATCTCATGAGATAGTTCATGTTACTTGCATTATATAATTGGGAACATGGTGCATCTCTGCATTATTGGTTTCCCGCATTACTATGGATATTTGTGGGAGGTATTCAAATGTTACCTCCCTCAAACAGTATTAAATCGGCTGCGAGACTGCCCGGGAGGCCATTGACCACATCACACTGAAAAATCTCTGCAACCATCCTCCACCCCTTATTCCTAATTAAGACCGAAAGAAGTCTTACAACACCAGGTTAAAGTCCAACTGGTTTGTTTCAAATCACTAGCTTTCGGAGCACAGCTCCTTCCTCAGGGGAATGAGGAGGTAATTTCCAGAAACATTTATATAGACAAAGTCAAAGATGCAACACAATACTTAGAATGCGAGCATTTGCTGGTAATTAAATCTTTACAGAGTCAGAGATAGGGGTAACCCCAGGTTAAAGAGGTGTTAATTGTCTGAAGCCGGGACAGGTGGTAGGATTTCGCAAGCCCAGGCCAGATGGTGGGGGGTGAATGTAATGCAACATGAATCCAAGATCCCAGTTGAGGCCGTACTCATGTGTGCGGAACTTGGCTATAAGTTTCTGCTCGCCGACTCTGCGTTGTCGCGAGTCCTGAAGGCCGCCTTGGAGAACGCTTATCCGGAGATCAGAGGCTGAATGCCCTTGACTGCTGAAGTGTTCCCCGACTGGAAGGGAACATTTCTGCCTGCCGATGGTCGCGCAATGTCTATTCATCCGTTCTCGCAGCGTCTGCATGGTCTCACCAATGTACCATGCTTCGGGACATCCTTTCCTGTACGCTTTTTCTGGAACTTACCTCTTCATTCACCTGAGGAAGGAGCAGTGCTCTGAAAGCTAGTAATTTGAAACAAATCTGTTGGACTTTAACCTGGTGTTGGAAGACTTTTTATTGTGCTCACCCCAGTCCAACGCCGGCATCTCCACACCCTAATTAAGACAGGCACCCTGATGGAAGCCAGAGAACCTGCCCCCAGGCATTTATATGACTGGCAGGTTTCCTCCCAAGAAGATAGGCATGAATTTCTCTGCACTGGAAAATCTCACACTTTTTGTATTGTGACTAGAATTACAGAGAGTTACGAAACCAAACCAAGACAAACAGAAATATTGGCATAGACATACATTGGTGCTGTGCCTGTTTCACTAGCATTAAGCATCCAATGCATAGACACATTTCACATTGTAGGTGTGCTACCCACCATATTGATAAAGGCTGCTGTAAAACGCATCCAGGATGAATGCCCTAGGCAGGTGATTGGCTCCTTACGTATGAAAGTAAGAGGCCTATTGCCTCTTTGAGCAAGAATATATGAGCAACTTAATGCAGCTGTGAATATGGCATCTAATATTTTCAGACACATGGCAGCCACACCAATGGTTCATAAAGGTAGCAATGGAGGCTGCCTTCTGAAATGTAACTTTCCATTTCCCCTCCCTGCCATTTCCTTATTGAAGAACCAGGAGGGTAGAAGTGTTCTTCTTGGTTCTCAATGTAATTCCATGGACCACTACCAGACACCATTGTCTGTTTCCTCACTCTGTCTGCTGCACTCGCCCCTATTCATAGAATTTACAGTGCAGAAGGAGGCCATTCGGCCCATCGAGTCTGCACCGGCTCTTGGAAAGAGCACCCTACCCAAGGTCAACACCGCCACCCTATCCCCATAACCCAGTAACCCCACCCAACTCTAAGGGCAATTTTGGACACTAAGGGCAATTTATCATGGCCAATCCACCTAACCTACACATCTTTGGACTGTGGGAGGAAACCGGAGCACCCGGAGGAAACCCACGCACACACGGGGAGGATGTGCAGACTCCACACAGACAGTGACCCAAGCCGGAATCGAACCTGGGACCCTGGAGCTGTGAAGCAATTGTGCTATCCACAATGCTATCATACTGTTCCTTGAACTCTGCTTATAACTCAGATGCTGAACAATCTTTATCCTTCAGTCTTCCTGGGACTGATGAACGCGGGCAGTGACTGGCACTTGCAGCTCACCAGTAATTACAAATGAGGCCAGGGGCCCAAGTGGGTTTCCTCCGGGTATTCCGGTTTCCTCCCACAGTTCAAAGATATGCAGGTTAGGTGGATTGGCCATGCTAAATTGCCCTTAGTGTCCAAAAAGGTTAGGAGGGGTTATTGGGGATAGGGTGGAAGTGAGGGCTTAAGTGGGTCAGTGCAGACTCGATGGGCCGAATGGCCTCCTTCTGCACTGTATGTTCTATGCATCTATGTAACCAGGCGCTGGTTTCAATAGATGCACACAGCATATTCCCCCTTGCGGGTAATTTTATTTTAATGTTCTAAGAGTATGGGTGAGAGCAGTTACTTTGTAAAGACATTGGAAAACCTTTCAGTAAATTTGTAAGCAGCATGGGGGAGGGAGGGATTGAGCAGACAGCCTCAGCATTTCTAGTACATCCTGACAGTGCACGGAAGCTGTACTCCAGTGCTGTCTCACCCAAGCAAGTAGTGAGTTGCTCTGAGAGGTCCAGGCACTGCTGTGTTCTCGAGTTAATCAGGACCAGCTTCTGGGTTTATGTTGCCACTTTCCCGCGTTCAACTTGATATTACCACTACATTAAACTAACAAATAGGTGCTGAATCAATGTTTTAAACAGTTCAGCTTTCCATAATTCCTGACATGATGTATCTATATCCTGTCACAAGGAATATTTGAGGTGAATATATAGATACATTTAAGGGGAAGCAAGATTAGCATTTGGGATAGAATGCAATTGGGAGCTATGCTGACAGTTAGATGGGAAAATATGAGAAGAGACTTGAGTGAAACACAAATGCTGGCAGGAGCTCGTTGGACTGAAGAGCCTGCTTCTGTGCTGTATATTCAATGTAATCCAGGTTTCCTTTCGCTGCTTCCTCACTGTCTTTGAATCTAAATGACTTCAGTCATGTTTCCCAGTTGAAATGAGCTCTGAGACAGCTATGATTAACGTTGCTGAAAAGCAGTATTAATCATGGCACTTAAAATAGCCTGATACCACCACATAATAGGTCAATAAAACTCTCACCGTGGCACTGAGTATACCATTCAGCTTTATTTACACACCCAAAGAGCAATGTTGTGCCTCTATGTTTGCTATTAATATAAACTGCTTTTTGGGGGAAAAAACCCCACCTTCGTCAGCATAGTGCTAAACTGGCACAGCACAGTAACTGGTGCGATGAACATGATGTAATATAAAATCAAATTTAGCCAGTTATCTGTTGCTATGAGAACTATTTCCCCCCATCCTTTAACTGATTTCTCAAAAACAGTACATTGACTCATATATTTTTTTTGCTTTTGTACATATTCATTGCACAGTGCTTATAGATTCACACACTCATACATTCAGGTTTGTAGACATGGTGGTGTCAGTGTCAGTCAAGGAGTTGAGACGTTCATGGTTTTGTTTTCTGAGATAACTTAAATCTGGAGACAGGGATCTTGGTGGCAGGGGAGTGAAGGAGACAGGAAAGGCCCTCCTTCCCATTGGTTCTGTCAGCTGCAAATTTCAGACACTACACTATTACTTGATGGCTGACATCTACATCTCTGTGGCCTGGTTCCTCACTTCTCAAATATCTCCAAATGAGACACTGGCGGTGATTAGCTGGGATTCTGATCTCATCTGTGTTCTTGGGGAATAAGTAATTTCCACAATGTAGTTGCATCCCTACATTTGTATCATCACACATTGAATGCTGACTAGAGGGAGGATGTAGCATAATATCATGCTTACCGCAGTTCATGGAGCATGACTGTCAACATTCAATTTTCATTTATATTTTATCAGAGATTTTGTACATGTTAAGGTGAGGGATTTTAGTAGTGGTGGATGCAATTCTTTGCCATTCGATTTATCTAGTCTGAACATGAAGCACTGCCAGGTCGCACAAAGGGCAGACTACTTATAGAGCAAGGTTCTCTCTACTGTACTCCAGAAATATCCGTTAACCCCAACCTGACAAAAGGGCAGTCACTGTGTGAATTTTTAAAAATTTCTTATTGTAGTCACTCACCTTTGGCCTTTTACAGTGATTGCAAATTAGCACTAATTTTGTTGCATAGACTCGTGTCCACTGAATGCAAGGCTTCAATGGCTTCAGCTGAGTTGATGACACCTCAACGCAAAGTAACAGGCTTTTATTTCATCAATCTAGCCTGGATATCAACTCGCAAAGGTAAAAAAGTACACCATATTTTCCTTCATTTTGATTTGTTCCCCTGTTATAACTCACATTAGTAAAACATTGATTGGTCTTATAGTCAGGTGCCTCTTGAACTTGTGGATGAGGGCACCAACAATGAAGGGAGCATAAGGTTTCAGCAGATGGGTGAACTAATGACCATGTAGGCCAGAATGTGACCAACATAGTTAACAACCATTACATAACCAGATGCCTGGAGGAGTTTCTCTTGTTAACCCTTCTGATATTGCCAAAACCTCTGTCTTTTACATCGCACCCCTAAGCAAAGTCATTCACTCCTCCTCTAACTTCACCACAACATTATCAACTGTCAAAGTTAGCGAGCAGGTTTCTCCATCCCGCCACACCAGATTTCTGGTTCAGCACGCCGTCGGGATTCTCCGTTTCGCTGGCTGGTCAATGGGGTTTCCCATTGTCAGGCAGCCCCATGCCGTTGGGAAACCACTTTCCCAAGAATCAATGAGTATGTTGCACTGCTTTAAAAAGACACATATGTTTAGTACGATGTTGGTATCATCAGGATACTGAGCTATAAGGAGGCACAATGTCCTCAACCGTGAATGAGCTGAAACCATCAGTGGATACAGTCATTAGCCTCGTTATCTTGTCATTTAGACTGTGCAAGTTAATTGACTTCCTTCACATTCTTGGGCTCCATAACTTCTTCTGGCCAGTATATTACTGTTCGTATTAATAGGAATTCCTGAGTAATGGTAATGAACCCTTGGATGGAGAAGGTGGCTCATTAGGTTCAAGATTAGCGCCAAGGCAATGAATTATTTGAAAGAATGTTAAAAATAAATTTGACAGTTTTCGATATTTAATCAAGCTTTTGTGTCTGACTTAATAACTTAAACTGTGTGGGCAGTAAGTGCAATATTCTCATTTTCACTGGTTTCAAATTAATTGCAGTATGAAGTCAATTAGGCTCCCAATTTTCTTAGACTAGCTGACGAGTAAGAATAACTTGATCCATAGTTACTTTAAAATGTTACTTAATGATAGTCTTTACTCACAGCTCTGTTCATTATGCTATCTGTGATCTGCAACATCCCATTAGCAGTCAATATTAACAGTAGCCGAAATTAATATTTATTGTTTCCAGTAAAATGCTTGTAGGGTACGAAAATGAATTATGCTGCATAAATGAAAATCATTTCAAAACACTATTGTGATTAAATATAAACTTTAAAACCAATCATTATTGGGTCAAAAGTGTTTGTACAGCTCACTGTACATAGTTCTGCTTAAGCACTTCAGTCTTTATAAAGATCTTTGTTGATAGTCTCCAGCAATTGGATCTCTGGTCAGGCCACAGGCTGTGGCTGGGGGGTGGGGGGTAGGGGTGCGCTAAGTGCACAGTAGCTTGTGATCACAGGAGGAGGAGAGAGGCAGGCGATTCTGAGTTGCGTAGGGTCAAAGATAGGGCAAGGAAGTCAGGGAAACAGACAGCATTCCTGTTCTTATTGGCCCACAAGGAATGCTAGAGAAGGACTCTCAAGGGAACTATTTCCTTGAGTCGCCAGCGCTGGCTCCCCTCTCAGTTCACTCCCACCATCATTAACATTGCTCTCACCAGATTTGGGCAAAAGTGCCATTTCAGTTCTTAAAATGAGGGCCAACTGCTAAAATCGGGCCAGCTTCGCAATATAGATCACAGAATGGTAACCCTACAACTTTCCTGTTCCAGCATTAATACCTAAGGTTAGCACTTAAGTTTATCACTTCATTGCATCATTGCATTGGAAGGCCAACTTACATCATTGGTTCAAGGGCTGACTTGCGGCTAAAGCCAACAACCATTGAACGCAGAGGTGAAATGCTATCAGCTGAGCCAAGTTGACTTGCAAATGAACTATGGCACAAGTCCACATCAGGATCAGTGAGCCAACATTGAGTATTTTGAAATGAAAATTGAAAATCGCTTATTGTCACGAGTAGGCTTTAATGAAGTTACTGTGAAAAGCCCCTGGTCGCCACATTCCGGCGCCTGTCCAGGGAGGCTGGTACGGGAATCAAACCGTGCTGCTGGCCTGCTTGGTCTGCTTTAAAAGCCAGCGATTTAGCCTGGTGAGCTAAACCAGCCCCTTAGCTAAACCAGCCCCTTTGAAGGCATGCGAGTGTTGCAATGGTTTAAGTAGGTGTTGCCAGAACTTGCGAGGACTGGCAATCACAGTCGAATTACCATTTGGTTATTTTTAATTCAATCAGGGCGGGTCGTGCACATTTTTTTGGCAACTCTTCAAACCCGGGCCTGGTGAGAAATGTGCAGCATGCCTGGCTCCTGAGACTTTCCAGTACATGGCAGCAGCATCGAGGGAAGTTAATCCATGCCCCCTTTTACAGCACTAGCCACCGTCAACCAAACAAGTTTAAAGATCCCAGCCAGATTGTGAAGCCAGGGAGAAGTTAAGGGTACAAGGTGGGTTTGATAGGTTGGTGGGGGGGGGGGGGGGGGGGGGGGGGGGGGGGGGAATAAGATAGGCCACGGCGGTTAGGTAATCAGTCAGGGGGTTGAGATGTAGTGGGCTGTTGGGGATGGTAATCAATGGCTAAGAGGGTAGTCATGAGGCTGAGGTGGGGTTGATGTCAGGGGGCATGGGGAGGTCATTGGATAGTCAGGAGGCTGGTTGAGGAGTGGAGGGTTGTCTTGGGTATCAGTTGGTTGGTCAGGAGGGTAGTCTTGTGGTTGGGGGTGCAGTCAGAGGTTTGGGAATGCAGTTGGGGTGTTGTTGGGTAGTTGGGCAATCGGGAGTTTGCTGGTGTTGGGGGGGGAATCAGGTTTACACCCTGGGGGTCACTATCATAGTTGCCTAAGAGCTAGAAGCTTGACTCCTTCTAACATTTCCCAGGTAAATATTCTGCTAAAATATTTGGAACCATCTGAAGTCTTCGATCTGAATTGGAGTTTCGGATGATTCCTGGTGCAGAGTAACTGTCCATCAGAAACGTAATCCTCCCAGGAAATTCCCATGCACTTCTTGCATTAGGATTTTCATGAGGTCCCTTAAAACATCTCCTGGAGTATCTCTGGGGTATGACTCATAGAGATTATGTCTGAAATTTACTCATCAGAAAATCTGGGTGTTACGCATCCAGAAAACATAGTTTTTAGAAAGTTAATTTGATACACTGTTCAACATAATTGAGTTTACTTTATGGGCTGTTATATCTCGGGCCTATTCCACTTTTAGAAGTGTGAAAGCGTGATGCTATGGGAATTCCGGATGTCAGTTTGCATCATCCCTTATCCTCCATAAGGATAAGGATGTTATATTTATTTTTTCTGCCAAGAGCAAATGTATGGAGGTGCCCACACTCTTGATTCTTGTAAAACACGATGAGAGATTTATTAAGGCTCGAGCGCAAACAATCAAAATGGTGATCTCCCCAACATCTGCGCAGCACTCTGCTGGAGTCAGTACATATCAAGTGACAGATGACCAGCAAGAATGTATTCATAAATTCCATAACACCCCTCTATCTTTACTTCATTGGTGTAATGACAACAGTTAACATTTGGGGGCCTCACGGTAGCATAAGGGGCCTCATGGTAGCATGGTGGTTAGCATCAATGCTTCACAGCTCCAGGGTCCCAGGTTCGATTCCCGGCTGGGTCACTGTCTGTGTGGAGTCTGCACGTCCTCCCCGTGTGTGCGTGGGTTTCCTCCGGGTGCTCCGGTTTCCTCCCACAGTCCAAAGATATGCGGGTTAGGTGGATTGGCCATGCTAAATTGCCCGTAGTGTAAGGTTAATGGGGGGATTGTTCGGTTACGGGTATACGGGTTACGTGGGTTTAAGTAGGGTGATCATTGCTCGGCACAACATCGAGGGCCGAAGGGCCTGTTCTGTGCTGTACTGTTCTATTCTATTTATACAACAGATTCCCTGATATGTTATTTCTATACATACATACAATTCAATAAGGGCAGCACGGTAGCACAAGTGATTAGCACCATGGCTTCACAGCGCCAGGGTCCCAGGTTCGATTCCCTGCTAAGTCACTGTCTGTGCAGAGTCTGCATGTTCTCCCCGTGTGTGTGTGCGTTTCCTCGGTGCTCCGGTTTCCTCCCACAGTCCAAAGACGTGCAGGTTAGGTGGATTGGCCATGATAAATTGCCCTTAGTGACCAAAAAAGGTGAGGTGGGGTTATTGGGTTACGGGGATGGGGTGGAAGTGAGGGCTTAAGTGGGTCGGTGCAGACTCGATGGGCCGAATGGCCTCCTTCTGCACTGTATGTTCCATGTTCTAAGACAGTCTCTGTGGTTGACATCTATTCCTTTTTGGTAGAATTCGGGATTCTTGAACTCAGCTACTTCTAACCTCAGAAGTGTCCTCATTCCTTTCTGTAGATGATACTACTTGAGTAGTTATTTCAGTATCTATTATTATAGGCATTGAAAAGTCCTCAGAAACAGAATCGAAACTCATCACTGTCTCTGGTCTCCATTCCAAAGTATAGCTCCCTAGATCTTCTAAGGGTGGAGCCTCCTGAGAAGTTTCTGTAAACTCGCATTGTTCAGTAAGTAACTGATCAGCATGACGTTGCCAAACTCTTTCATTATCTGTTTGCATGGTATATGATATTGGATCTGTCTTTGCTAGGATCATTGCAGGAACCTGCTTCTTGTTGGTGGTGCAGTTCCTAGTTAACATTCTCTCTCTGGTTGAATACTTGTATTTCAGAGATTTTCTCCCACAAAAGCAATTTCTGCTTGTTATTTTTGTTTGACACTCTCTGAAGTATCAGGTGGATTAACAAATAAAACTGTGTTTGGAGTCTCCTCTTAAACAACAGAATTCCCGGTGAACTATGTGTAGTAGCAAGTACAGTGTACAATAAGATTTTAGAAATGTGTTTACTCTTCTCAATAATATCTCCTGGCCATTCAAAGCTTTAATAGAATGCTTTGGGGGCAGCAGGGCAGCACAAGTGGATAGTACTGTGGCTTCACTGCGCCAGGGTCCCAGGTTCGATTCCACGCTGGGGCACTGTCTGTACGGAGTCTGCACATATTACTCATGTCTGCGTGGGTTTCCTCCGGGTGCTCCGGTTTCCTCCCACGGTCCAAAGATGTGCGGGTTAGGTGGATTGGCCATGATAAATTGCCCTTAATGACAAAAAAGGTTAGAAGGGGTTATTGGATTACGGGGATAGTTGGAAGTGAGGGCTTAAGTGGGTCGGTGCAGACTCGATGGGCCGAATGGCCTCCTTCTGCACTGTATGTTCCATTTTCTATGTTCTTTAATGATTGCACAAAATGTTCAGCAAATCCATTCGTTGCTGGATGATATGGAGCTGACTTGATGTGGTCACACAGTGGTTAGTACTGTTGCTTTACAGTGCCAGGGACCCGGGTTCGATTTCCGCCTTGGCTCACTGACTGTGCGGAGTCTGGACGTTCTCCCCGTGTCTGTGTGGATTTACTCCAGGCGCTCTTGTTTCCTCCCAGAAGACCCGAAAGACATGCCTGTTAGGTGAATTGAACATTCTGAATTCTCCCTCCGTGTACCCGAACAGGCGCTGGAGTGTGGCGCCTAGAGGCTTCTCACAGTAACTTCATTGTAGTGTTAATGTAAGCCTACTTGTGACACTAATAAAGATTATTATTATATGGTGTATACTGCTCCCTTTCAATTAATCCTCAAACTCCTTTGAAGTAAATGGTGTACCATTGTCACTGGCAATCTGTTCTCGAAAAACAAAGAAAATTACAGCACAGGAACAGGCCCTTCGGCCCTCCCAGTCTGCGCCAATCTAGATCCTTTATCTAAACCTGTCACCTATTTTCCAAGGATCTACTTCCCTCTGTTCCCCTCCCGTTCATATATCTGTCTAGATGTATCTTAAATTATGCTATCGTGCCCGCCTCTACAACCTCTGCTGGCAAAGAGTTCCAGGCACCTACCACCCTCTGCGTAAAAAACGTTCCCTCTTGAATTAGATCCTCCAAAATGCATCACCTCGCATTTGCCTGGATTGAACTCCATCTGCCATTTCTCTGCCCAGCTCTCCAATCTATCTATATTTTGTTATATTCTCTGACAGTCCTCCTCGCTATCTGCAACTCCACCAATCTTAGTATCATCTGCAAACTTGCTAATCAGACCACCTATACCTTCGTCCAGATCATTTATGTATATCAAAAACAACAATGGTCCGAGCACGGATCCCTGTGGAACACCACTAGTCACCTTTCTCCATTTTGAGACACTGCCTTCCACCACTACTCTCTGTCTCCTGTTTCCCAGCCAGTTCTTTATCCATCTAGCTAGTACACCCTGAACCCCATACGACTTAACTTTTTCCATCAACCTGCCATGGGAAACTTTATCAAACGCCTTACTGAAGTCCATGTATATGACTTCCACAGCCCTTCCCTCATCAATTAACTTTGTCACTTCCTCAAAGAATTATATTAGGTTTGTAAGACATGACCTTACCTGCACAAAACCATGCTGCTAGTGTTCCAAATCTTGCAAATACTTTGTCAAGTTTCTCAATGATTATTGACTTCATTATCGTGACTTCTGGCCATTTCAAGTGCACGTCCAAAATCACTAAGAACATGTGTCCCTCCAGTGGATCAGCATAATCAATGTGTATTCTCTGTCATGGCTGAGCCGGCCATTACCACAGACGTGAGGGATTTAATGGTCAAGTGTTCCTTAGTTTTGCACAAAATTGGCATTGCCCAAATTTCTTTCAATTTGAGCATCTAATCCTGGCCACCAATTCCTCCATCCTCATACACTAGAATGTCCCTCATGCAGTTCCCCTGCCTGGGGAAAGCAGGCAGCATAATCAAAGACCCCTCCCACCCGGCTTAGTCACTCTTCCAGCTTCTTCCATCGGGCAGGAGATACAGAAGTCTGAGAACACACATGAACAGACTCAAAAACAGCTTCTTCCCCGCTGTTACCAGTCTCCTAAATGACCCTCTTATGGACTTACTTCATTACACGACACCCCTGTATGCTTCACCCGATGCCGGTGTTTATGTAGTTACATTGTGCACCTTGTGTTGCCCTATTATGTATTTCCTTTTCTTTTCATGTACTTAATGATCTGTTGAGCTGCTCGCAGAAAAATACTTTTCACTGTACCTCGGTACACATGGCAATAAACAAAAATCCAAAGCCAAATGAGCTTGGCGAGTGTTCTCTCGAGGGACGAGATCTGGAGGGCCCAAATCTGCTTTGAATGTTCTGCTGTGGGGTAGGTGCACCCTCCTGGGCCAGTACAGATGGAGGTGATGGGGGTCACAGCCAGAGGGGATTGCGATTGGCTGGACACTCTTGGAGTCACCTGGGTCTCTAGCTGCTGGTTCTCTTCTTCCGAGTGGCCTAGGGCCTCTGTCTGAATCTCTGAGGAGAAGGGGTTCCTAGAGGGAGGTTGAGGTGCCCTGCCCTGTCTCCTGCCCACAGCCGGCCTGCGGAGAGTAACGTGTGTGTTCAGGTGGTTTTTAAAATGGCGTCCAGACCTTTGACCCTATTAGATAATCGCAGGGCGGATGAATCTGTATCCACCCACCATGCAATTCAGAGAGCCTCTCGCCGATGTATAACCAATGAGCTTCCGAGCATGAAATCGGACACGATTTCCTGCCACGCTGCCCAGCCGGAAATGAGTCGCAAAACCCACCTGTGCTGCACTTAATCCCCGGAACGGAGAAACTTATCCCGAGCCTCTGCTTTGCCCTGGCAAACCAGTGTTGCGAAGAAGGTATGTACGGCAGCAGGGGTGCAGGAGGAAAGGGAAAGGAATGTAAGGGAATGGGGTGCAGGAGGCAGGAGGAAGGTGTTTCAGGGGACAGGAGGGTAGGAGGCATGGGGAAGGTATATAGGGGACGAAGGGTTCAGGAGGCAGGGTGAATGTATTTGGGGGAAAAGGGTGCAGGTGGCAGGGGAAGGTACGTAGGGGAAGAAGAGTTCACAAGGGGGAAGGTATTTAGGGGACATGGGTGCAGGAGGCAGGGGGAAGGTATTTAGGGGACAGGGGTTCAGATGTGCAGGGTTCAAGGGGAAGAAGGCAGGAGGAAGTATTTGAGAATTTCCAATTGTGTGATGATTCCACTTCTCCCCAGTGCGACTCTTTGAAAGGATGTAGAAGGTGTCCGAGTGAAATGAAATGCAGAAGTGTAGAAGTATTTCCAATCATGGGGGTGCAAGTCAGGGAAGTAGCCGAGACTTCCATCTGCCAAAACAGCTAAGGTCAGGTATTACCTTTTCAAGTAATGGGGTTGAAGCTGGTAAAAAAAAACTTTTTTCTTTGGGAGGCTTTGGCACTCTTCATGAGTTGCCAGGCAGAATGTGCTGGTGTGTACCCACTGTAGAATGAAGATTCTTACTGGCCCCATATATTCTGGTGAGGGTGAGCACTAGAATGCACCAACAAGCAGGAGGCCCAAAATCAGGTGCAGGAATTTTGATGAGCAGGCCCCTTTTTCCCCAAGCACTTAGCTTGCAAACCTTGTGCTGTCTTCTTATTGAGATAAGTTATATGTAGCCAGCATTAAACATACAGTTGAGAGCCTCTAAAACTCAGCAAAGAGCCCAACATTGTTTGGGTTAGCATCAATTAAAGCTAGCCTGCATCACTTGCGGCCAACATGCACCTTTTAAATGGGAAGGTATATTATGGCTGGAGCAGGTGCTGGAAGTGTCTGAGGAAGAGAGGCAGAACTGCAAGAGGACTGACTAATGGCCTAACAAGGGAGCAAGCATTATCCAAGGTTTTCAATTGCAGTTTGCAAGGGTTGGAGAGGAGGGAGCCTGCTTCAGTGGGGAGGTTCTTCAAAGTCTCTGAAGGCAATAGGAGCAGAAATCTTTGTGGTCAATGTAAGCATTGTAGCCTCACAGATCTGTCTGCACTGTGACAGAAATTCAACTACTGGCCACACTGCGCTCGAAAAGCAACATGCCGCGGTGCAACATGATCAGAAAATGTTGGGAGATCCTGCTTCCGGGATCTATCCAGCTCGCCATGCCTCATGAAATCTAATGTGATCTTGCGAGACAAAATAACGAAGCCCGCCTATTATCGGCGGGATTACTTTTTGGCAAATGTACATATTAGAGCAGGACAGCTAGGCCGCAATTCTCCACAACCACGATGGGTGGGAGAATAGCGGGAGGTCCGCTCCCGCACCTCCCGCTATTCTCCCACCCCCCCCAAAATGGCGTGTCCGGTTTTCCAACACGCCGCTCGGAGAAACGCGGACCGCCGTTTTTCACGGCGGCCCGCGATTCTCCAACGCGGATGGGCCGAGCGGCCTGCCGTTCCCGACCTGTTCACGACGGCGGCAACCACACTTAGTCACTGCCGTCGTGAACATGGCGTGCCAGGTAAGTGTGGGGCCTAGGGGGGGCGGATCGGGGATCGAGCACCACGACCATGCTCGGGAGGGGACTGGCCCGCAATCGGTGCCCACCGATCGTCGGGCCGGCGTGTCAAGGGGATGCACTCTTTCCCCTCCGCCGCCCCGCAAGATCAAGCCACCACGTCATGCGGGGCGGCTGAGGGGAAAGACGGCAACCGCGCATGCGCGGGTTTGAGCTGTCCAACCAGCGCATGCGCGGCTGACGTCATTAGGCACCGCCGCGGCGTCATTCTTGGCGCGCCGGGCCTTGAAGCCAGGGACAAGGCCCGGCCGCCGAGTTTCCCGGTACGGCCCGCCTATCCCCCCAGGTAGGGGAGAATAGGGGGCCGGGAGAGGCTTCCGACGCCGTCGTGAACCTCTCCAGGTTTCACGACGGCATCGGGCCTTGCGGAGCCCCTAGTCTAATATGCAGTTCCCAGTTGTCAGAGTGGTGGCAGCATGCTGGGCCCATAACCTATTACGCAGTTCCCTGAAGTAACCAAGGTGTTGGGATCTAGACCCTTCACCTTGGAGACCTTGAGCGAGCACCGTTCAGTGTTGGTCTCTACAAATGGCGACCAGATGGAATGGCACTCGTGGGGGTCTCCCATTGGAGTGGAGGTCCAGGTACATGCCCTCTGGGCCGGGTTGTACCCTGGCACTGCTTGTGATACCTGGGAATCTTGCCAGTGCCAGTCTGGGACTCTGGCAGTGTCAGACTGGCACCCTGGCAGTGCCACATGGGTGATAGCCCAGCACTGCAAAGGTGCCCAGATGGTATTGCCAGCTGGCAGTCGCACTGCCAAGATTCCAAGCTGGCATTTTTTGCGTGGGTGTGATCTGGCCGAGGAGGTTGCTCAGCGCGGATGGTGGGGGGGTGTGGGGCGGGGGGGTGCGGGGTTTGCCTGGGGACCCTCTCTTTCAGTGAGTTGGTGCTTGGGGGCCATTTCGGGGCTCAAGAGTAAATGGCGCCCTGATCTCTCCCTGTACATTGGAGTTTGTGGGCTCCTCAGTACAGGAAATGGGACTAAGTGCGGCCTCGGCCACACATTCGCTGCTGAGGCCCCATATCTAACCAGAGTCACGTTAGACAGCATTGTGTTTCTCGGCTCTGTGAGAAACAGGCGGCTAAACAAGGTGTCTATGGGACATAGTTCCCATTTGGTTATATCGCGCCCAATGACTTCATACGTGTGGTCAAGATCAATCAATTCATCCTCAAATGCCATATCCATATGTGATGAATGACTAGCCTCAGACACAGTGAACATCATTGCATCCTCTTCCATCACTTACGAACAATCTGTCCCAATCATCATTCATACATCATACTCATAATTTCACCTCACCCTTACACACTTTGCACTGCTGCAAGTTTCGCACTTCACAGCTTGAACACACCGCAAAGTATTCAAAATTTATAAGTCCATGAAGGAATCCACACCGAGTAGTCCAAAGAAACTAGGCTTATTGACAATAACTATTATATACATCACACGTAGATCCCAACTGGGTTCGCCTTGCCGGTGCCTAACTGGCAAGCCTTATATACCCTACAACTATATATTGTTTATAGGACACCCCCCTCCCCCCACCCCTTAACAGAGAAGCTCACATTCTCCAATGTTCATGGGGAAGTTAATTGATTCCACCCCGTAAGAAACGTTTAAGTTATAACATCAACCATGACAGTCACACCACCTAAATGCATTGCAGCACACCCATGAACACACTTCCCTCTCTTGTAGGACAAAATGGTGCATAACTGGAGGCAAAGGCATGTAACTGGCCGGGACATGCATGGTACACAACCTCACCCCAGTGCTTTCCCTCATTGGAACATCCATGATTGTGGCCATGACCAGTCCCACAATTTTCTCTGATTTAGAAGCTCCAAATAGATTAAGGATGCACCTCTTGCTTTCCCCCCTTCATTCACTACCCCATGACGCTTAGGCGTTACACCTTTCAGGAGCTGCAACCTGGTTTGACAGTGGTATAGGAGCAAGAAGTGGCAGAAGAAACTTGTGATGAAGAATAAATGTCACTCACTCTGACACAAGCAGCCGTACCACCTCAGTAGTTTAGGAGGGGTTTAGAGGCGGAGTCTCTGCACATGGGTGGTCTGCAGCCAGGGTAGGTGGAAAGGGTGATGGAAGAGTCGGCTGACTGGAGTTTGAGATCACATATGAATTCTGCCATAGGGACTCAGTTAAGGGCTTTGATGGCAGTATAGGAAAAAAGCAATTGATATGCACACACAAATGCTTGTTGCATTGGTAAAAGTCTGCCAGAAAGTCTGCGGTCACTGTCAAGGAGCATAGAGGATTCCAGCAGCAACTTGGCCTGGGATTTCATGCAGATCCTGGAGCCCATTCTTTCCAACATTTTCACAATCTCCCTAACAATCTCCTATTCTGAATGAAAATCACACTCATGTTTCAGTTACCAGGAACCGCTGCAGAGGTTTAAGAAATCCGTCTCTCCTGCATTGTCTCGGTTTTATAGCTCTTAATTCTTCAACCAGTAACATTATAACACTGGAAAATCCTTGGTTCAAATCTTGGTCAAACTATCTGTTGATCCCTTTCCACATTCATTTTCTTAACAATAACAGCACATTTCAACAACACTCCTCTCACAATTATTTACTGCCAATTTCTTATCCATTCCCATTTTCTGCTTCTTCAAGCAACAGCTTTGTTTTAAGGAAATTTGTCAAAAATTCAATGGAAATTCAACAACATCTTCAAAGTCTCTCCGCAATTTTCCTTGTATGTCAATTCCTCAACTACGTCAAGGAGGTTTGTCAGGCAGGATCTTCCTTTCGGAATGCTTATCAGCTGCTATTTGCTGTGTTGTTATTGTAGTCAATGAGGAGTCCCAAAAAGATGAGGCAAAAGTAAATTATTTCCTATTCACAGCCAGGAAATGCAGCATCTAAGCAACAGTCCAAATCCTAGCCAGAACCATCCTGAGATGCCGGTTCCTCCCTGGGCTGGCTTTTACTTCAGGGAATCAACAGGTCCGCTTTTGGGCCTCTGCTGCTCAGCGGGGAGCTCGTAATCCACGGGCCCTATGGGGAGACCGATTGAGTCATCCCCGTGGGTCTTATGGTGTTATAATTTCCCTCCCCTCCCAAAATCCGTAGTCTCTCTGTTGCAGGGAGTGGAGGAGGTTGCCTTTTCTGCATTGCCCACCTCTGGCTGCTGTGCGGCTGGGATGGGGTGACGTGTAGCATGTCGGGGACCGTCATTCTTGCGTCAATCGTCTGGGGGGCACCATCGGCGACCGTTTCCTGGTGATGTTTTCGTCTGAGAACTTGCATGTCTGAGTCTCCATGTCGGATCCTAAATCCTCCACTTCCTGCATCTCAGTGTTGGGGTCCCCGGGGGCAATGTCCCCAGGCCCACTTTTGGCGGGCCAGTGGGTCTGGATGATAGTTCCTCCGGTGGGGTTTGTTCTGACGCTGGCCCCCTGCTTCGGAGGTGGTTTAGGTGTTTCTGCAATGTCCATTCCCATGTTTTTATTGAGTACGATACTGGTCCAGTATGTTCCACCACAGTGCCTAGAATCTATCTGGCACCCTCTCTGAAGTTTTGGACATACACTGCATTTATCTTGGGGAATTCATCAGCCTTCTGTTGGGCCTCTGTCACTCAGCAGGGGAGCCCGTACTCCACACATCCTACGGGGAGATCAATCTAGTCATCCTTATGGGTCTCATGGGCATTGTAACAATTGTTATAATTTCAAATAATCGTTTCAAATAATTGAGCATGATTGCACCTGGCATTACAGTGAGACAGATTAGCTAGTAGTTTTCTCAGCCTAAAGCCACATCTACTGGATAAAAATATGAGAAATGTCTTCTTCACATTTCACAGTGCTAAGAGAACACAATCCTGTCGTAAAGTGAATGCATTCTGAAATTCTTTAACAAGGTCTGTGGAAATGACAGATAAAGTGGCGCTGTGGTTCAGACTGTACGTGTGTTTACTTACATCTGATTCACTCATCACTTGTCAGCCAACCCATTTGAGATCATCGATTGTCTTTGAAAAGAGTTTACTTCTTCTTCATTTTACCTGAACGTGAAATGGCTTGAGTGAAACTATTATTTTACCTGGCATTGACGTGGTTCTGGTCCTTAGTAACATGATCCTCAAAACTACAGCGTTAGATGGCTGCTGTCTAGTATTGTAAATCAACTGAAGCTCAGGGCAGTAACATCAAAAAGCAATAGCTCCTTTAACAATAGAAATAAACAAACCTGGAATCTGGCAACTTAAAGATAGAAATCGCTGTAGTCTGTGAATAAGATCAAATCGGCCTGTTTTTTAATGCATTTTACTCAACAGAAACATCAAAAACAGATAAGTATTTTCCAGTGATGTATTTTTGGGAAAGGTCAAATTTGAATAACCCATGGCATCTCAGTTGAATTTCTCAATTATTTTTCACTTTTTCAATGTGCACATTTTGTTCTATCTTATTTGTTTCTGATTTCTAGTTCCCAGTCTGCTTCGACATGGGGTGGAATTTTCTGTATTTAGGCAGAGTGGCGCAGCAAGTGGGAAAAATGGGGTGGAAAATGCCGGGCCCAAGTGTGGCTTCCTTGCCGTATTTTAAGGACTCATAAAAAATAGTTAAGGAGTGGGACCCTGGCGGATTGGGTTCTGATTGAGCCCGCCCCTCCACCAACTTTGTTTTTTAAAGATTGGGGAGCCTTTTTTAAAGGGCACCTCGCTGCAAAAAAAAGGAACGCCTCCCACTCTACTCCATGGATGCCCCCATGCAACTCCCCACCCCTACCCTCTACACCGCCACCTGGAAGGTGGGGGAAGGGGCATGGAGGGGTCATATCAGTCGTAAAAACCTGATAAATATATTTAAGTGCATTCAACTGGGGATCTCGATGCCGAAGGATTCCCGTTACGCCATTGTCGCCCGTACCGACATGAAGTGCCGACTCCTCAGGTCGGCCAGGTTGAGTGGGCAGCACTGTACCCCCCGGCACTAGCACCACCCTCCCTCCCTCCCCACACGCTGCTCTGCTGCGCGATGTTGTGGAGGATGCTGCAGGCCGCCACAATGCGGGTGACCCTCTCAGCATCATACTGGAGGCCCCCTTCAGAACAGTCAGGCACCTGCGTCTCCGGGTGGCCGAAGCACCACCCGATCACACACCTGGTCGCTGCATGGGCTTCATTGTATGGGGTCTCCACGCCGGTTTGTGGCCTCTCAAACATGTCAGATCGCCAAGTGTGCAGGATGAAGGCATCATGCACACTGCCCGGATATCGGGCGCAGAGGTGAATGATGCACAGCTGATGGTCACAGACCAGCTCAACTTTCATTGAGTGGTACACCTTTCAGTTTGTGTACAGTGGTCTGTTATCCACAGGTGCCCGTAGATTGCCCCCTGGACCCGGGGCATGCCAGCGATGGCGGAGAACCCCGCTGCCCAGACATTCTGGTGATTTCAGTCCACATCGAAATGGATGTATTGATCCGCCTGGGCATATAGGGGCTCCGTGACATACACCTGTACGCTGAGGTCTGTGAGATCCAGGACAGGTCCCCACTCAGCACCTGGAAAGACCCCGTCGTGTAAAAGTTCAGGGCGACCGTCAGCTTGATGGCCACTGGGAGTGGGTGTCCTCCCCAATACCTGGGCGATGCCAGGTGTGCTATGATCTGGCACATGTGTCACACTGTCTCTCTGCTCAGATGAAGTCTTTGACAGCATTCTCGGTCCCATAGGTCCTTGATTATGAGGCGGTGCCAGGACACATGGGGCCTCATGCGGTGCCTCATTGGCACCTCCTCCTCCTCGGCCTGTTAAGTGGCTGGCCCTCCAGCCTCGGTGGCTGCCACCAACCACTGCGGCATACTCCGCTGCTGCAGATTCCCCCTCCTCTTTGAGTGGCTCCCGCTCATACGCCCGCAGGAAATCCCGGAGGGCTGAAGCGACCAGCAGGGCGGCCACCACTGCTGGTTGAACTCCAAAATCCATTGTCTGCAGGGGGTTAAAGGTCAACATGTTAGCATGGTACATGCCCCCATGCCCAACCAGGTCCACTGGGCTACACGGTGGCCCAGGTTGCCACTGCGGGATCTGGCCCTGCACCTCCCCCCCCCCCCCCCCCCCCCCCCCAGGCACCAACCCCTCACCCTGAAGGGGCCCTTGCCCCTGGCGCCTGTCCTTGATGCCAAGGATATCATTGGCTGGCACTGGCCTCGCCAGAGGCTGCTGTGGGTGTTGCCCTGAGTGGTCCGCTGGTGGATGGCGGCCAGTTGGGCAGGGAGTTTGGGGTAGGGGCACTGTGGTGGGGTGCGGGGGCACTGTGGTGGGGTGCGGGGCACTGTGGTGGGGTGCGGGGGCACTGTGGTGGGGTGCGGGGCACTGTGGTGGGGTGCGGGGGCACTGTGGTGGGGTGCGGGGGTCACTGTGGTGGGGTGCGGGGGCACGGTGGTGGGGTGCGGGGTCACTGTGGTGGGGTGCGGGGGCACTGTGGTGGGGTGCGGGGGCACTGTGGTGGGGTGCGGGGGCACTGTGGTGGGGTGCGGGGGCACTGTGGTGGGGTGCAGGGTCACTGGTGGGGTGCGGGGGCACTGTGGTGGGGTGCGGGGGCACTGTGGTGGGGTGCGGGGGCACTGTAGTGGGGTGCGGGGGCACTGTGGTGGGGTGCGGGGGCACTTTGGTGGGGTGCGGGGGCACTGTGGTGGGGTGCGGGGGCACTGTGGTTGGGTGCGGGGGCACTTTGGTGGGGTGCGGGGGCACTGTGGTGAACCAGGGGCCAAGGTGGGTGGTCAGTGGGTGCGCAGAAATATGGCCACCATAATGGCGGTCCGTGCCTGGACACTGCCCCAGTCCCGTGGGCAGGGCACCCCGGCCGCTTGGCCTGTTCCCACCCCCCACCTCCTACCCCCCGTCCCGGCCCTGGCAGGTCCCCCTCACCCACCCCAGCCAGCACGGCCAATGTCCGACCTGGGAGCCTGCAGTCACTCCTGTCCAGGTCCTACCCGCTATCTCTCAGAAGCCACCACGCCATTTTTAAAAGCACATGTGGATCGCGCTGTCGGGAACTCGGCCCATCAGAGGGGGAGAATCATGGGTGGGCCCACGAATGAGATGCAAACGGTGTTTAAAGTACGCGCGTTGTGCTTCGTATGTACGCCATTTTCGAGGTGACGGAGAATTGTGATTTGTCGTCAAATTGGCATCTGCTGCCATTTTGGCGTCGGAAGCTATTCTCTGCCGAATCACATTTCCCGATTTCGTTGTCGGCCGACGGAGAATCCCGCCCACTTTCTTTGTTACAACTTAGCTTGCACTTGAGCACCTGTCCTGTCTTCTTAATACAAGTATGAATGTGAACTCCAGAAGACTATGGCGAGTGGTGGTTGAAATGTTTTAATCTAGTATGGGAAATACTTCTGTTAACTACTGGGCAGTGTAATTGACAATGCCTGTATGGAACAAACTTTGAATTTTTGCAGTTGCAAAACAGAACAGTCTTAATGCGTTCATGAGCAACTGTAATTATTTTGGTTTGTTGTTTTGAAGTTATCATATTATCTGTCCATGCTTTAAAATTGCCTTTTCCTTCCCGAGGGACAGAGGGAAGCCAAACAAGCAGCTCATACATGGTTGCTGATGATGCATTTGGTCAGTTGCTTGGAAGTATGTAAGAGCAGTGAGGTGTAACTCACCCTTTGTTTATCCTCCCTCTGGGACTTTGCTGAACTCCTCTTTGCTATCATGGCTCAAACGGATTGTTTGGAGACTGCAGTCTCAGGTCTGCATCGTATTGCTCAGAGCTGCAAAATAATGAAGCACAAAATTGTATTTTTAAGAAGTATTTTCATCACAATTTGAGCTACACTCAGACTGATATTTTGTACACCACCATGTTCTGGTACTACATCAACATCGGTACCAATATTGATACTAGCTGGTCCAGATTTGTAAGTGGAAATAATTGCACGGAAAGGCTGGATTTATATTCGCACGGGAATTAAGACAGTGAGGCAGTCACATGAGAGTGGCCCCACACTTCAAGGTCGAGTCCACTTGAGTGTCTTCTGTGTTGCACTGGTTGGTATGATCTGTGCTCAAAATTACTTTACATGATTGATAAATGCAGATTGAGTTATAGTTACAATAAACAGCAAACAGAGGCTCAATCACATATACTGACTCTCGTGGATCTATTGCGAACAACATGATTTCTCAGGAAAGATTTGCCTCTCTCTGCAATTTCAGGGCTTTTTTGAACTAATTGTAACCTAGCCTCAATCTTCCAGATTCTCAGCTGCACTGTCAGATCAGTGGAAGTGCACGCCTCCTGATTGCTGATCTAGAAACAGCACTGCTGGGACCACAAGGCCGTTTCTTCAGCATCTTCAGGCACTGCTTCACTGTGCTGGAGTTTACAAAGGTTTTCATAGACTTTTTGCTGTGCAGGCGGAGTCTGGAGAAGCTGGTTGAATGGCACGCCAGATGCTTCTCGAGACTCTGAAGGATATGATGAGCAATGGTCCCTTTCTCAGTGCCAGAGGGCACCTAGGCCATGGCTCCAGGTTGTTGTCCAGTCAGCTCAGATGGGCAGTGGAACAGGCAGTGAGGCTCCATACAAAACAACCCACCCAGTCGGCGACACAGGAAGAGTTAATCCTGCTCATTGCTTCTCTCTTCATTTGGACAAATTGGCTGCTGCATTTCTGAACATCACACCAGTGACTGGACATCAAAAGTACTTGATTGACTCTCAAACATGGGACACCTTTGTTAATGAAAGGTGCAGCATAATAACCATGAAGCTCCGTCTGTTGAAAACAATGCACAACTTATAACCGGTTAGATTTTTTTACAAGTGTTATTATTTCCAGTTGCATTAATACAATATTTGTAAAGAGTTCTGACCTCTGAGAGATTAAATAAGCCACTAATTAAGTTTGTAAACCAATTATCTTAGCTTAGGGTTGATAAAATAGAAACTTGTGGAATTTCCGGCCGTTTGTACTGGGGAGATCTTCCTGTCCGGCCAACACGCACCCCAGGCGCGAGTCTTCCGGGTGCAGTCAACGGAAAACCCCCGTTGACAACAGAAGAACCAGAAGATCCCGCCACCAACAAATGGTGCACCGTCTCTGTGAAACATGCGGTGGTTTGCGTGGAAAATCCCGTCCACTTTACACTGACGCTCTTGATTTTTAAGAGTGGGTCTCGTGTTTTATGGGGTTGATGCTGCTTCTGTTCTATTGTGTTGCTTCAAGAGTACCTATATGATATTCAAAATAAGAAGAAGCATGCTTGCTGTTTACTGTAAGCTTCTTGAGAGTTGAATACTTTGACAGTTCAGTTTATTTATATTTCAAGTGTGAGCTTTTTCCTCAAGTCTAGTGACAAGATACTGTGAGAATAGATCTGGGATTTAAGCCTGATTGCATTTCTGTTATCTATTAGGTTATTGGGAGCCTCTGAATAAGTAGAGATTTATTGGAGTTTTAAGAAAACTTGAAAAAAGTGTGCACTTTATATCCTCCAAGCTTAGATCACGTACTATCATAGATTCTCAAAAACAATATGCACCAGTCCCGATATTCTGCTCGAGTTAATCCAATATCTTGGGCAGCCAGAGCTATAACCTTAGGAATTTGCTCCTTGCATTTGCTGCTTCATGAATCTTTGTCAGAAATGCTTTGGGGTATACAGTATATTTGCCCAAAAATGGCGAGACATATTACAATGTTGTGTTAAGGCAGAAATAGTGCCATTGGACTTATTTTCCATTATTTATTCTGGGAGCAAAGAACAACTTTTCATCCTTTATATTGACTGTTGCTAAGAATGATAGGTGGGCTCTTTAAAATTGAAACAGTTCAAAAGCCTCTGCAATCAGGCTGATCAGTGACATAGTTTCAGCCGGGAGACTTCCAAAAATGTCAGATTTGTTTTGTCACTTTGATCTCACAGCTGGATCTCACTAGGCCATGCCAGACTGTCACTCACTGACTGACGGAGGGATATGCCAGGCCTAACGATTAGAGATTGTGGGTGAATGCAATTCTGTAGCTGCTGATGGCCCGTAATCCCTCATGGATGCCCAGTTTTGAGCTGCTAGATATGATCTGAATCTACCTCATTTAGCACAGCTGTAACATCACACAACGCGATGGAGACTGTTCTTAGTTTGAATGCAGGGTTTCGTCTCCACAAGGACTGTGGGGTGAACACTTCCACCAATTCTGTCATCTCCAACAGGTATATTAGTGAGGATGAGGTGCAGCAGTTTCCTCCCTTTTGTTGATTCCCTCACCACCTGCGGCAGCCCAGTCAGGCGGATGTATCTTACAGGCCTTAGCCAGATCAGTCAGTAATGCTGCTACCGAGACATAACACCATTAGGCCACTCGGTACATTGAGTCTGCTTTGTCATTCAATCATGGCTGATATTTTTCTCATCCCCTGATGCACGAACAATTGCACAAAGACTAAGATTGGGTACAACTGTGGCTTTATTGCAGTCAGATGCATGGCCTCCTGCTGCAGCTGGCGAAATGGCAGATCAATGGAGGACACGCATATTTATACTCCTCCTACTGGGCGGAGCCAACAGGCAGGGGCTACCGGCGAACCTGTAATACAGGGGCTGGTTTAGCTCACTGAGCTAAATCGCTGGCTTTTAAAGCAGACCAAGCAGGCCAGCAGCACGGTTCGATTCCTGTACCAGCTTCCCCAGACAGGCGCCGGAATGTGGCGACTAGGGGCTTTTCACAGTAACTTCATTGAAGCCTACTCGTGACAATAAGCGATTTTCATTTCACCTTACATCCCCTAATATGGGTGTACAGTGGTTCACCACATTCACGCCCTGTTAAAAATGAGTCCGGCGGGGGTGGTGTGGAACTATATACAGTGTTGAGAATTATGTACAGTGTCTTAGAGAAGAAGTGAGGGAGAAAAAAAATGTCCATTTTGACAGTGCAGTGCCCATTAGAGGTTCAGTCGATCCAGTGCTTTGATGATCCGCTGGGAGCGACGTAACGGTGGCGGCGATGTCGGTGCTGGCGGTGCCAGTGTCACCGATGTCAGTGCTGGCGATGCTGGTGCTGGCCTGCTGTCAGATGACTCCAGGAGCGTGCCGAAATCTTTTTTGTCCCCTGCGTGGGCAGTGGAAGGAAGGATGGGCCTGGTGGGGTTAATGTTGGAAGTGTCGGGGGAGGGAGGATGGCGCCTGGCCGGGGAAGTCTGGATGGGTAGAACCTGACGGTGCCAGGTCCCTGAGGGAGACAGTATCTTGGCGGCCGTCGGGGAACTCCACATAGGAATACTGTGGGTTGGCGTGGAGCAAGTGTACCCTGCCCACCAACGGGTCCGCCTTGTGGAGTCGGACGTGCCTACGGAGCAGGACCGATCCAGGAGCTGCGAGCCAAGTCGGGAGTGACACCCCGGATGTGGACTTCCTGGGGAAGGTAAGAAGACGTTCATGGGTGTGTTATTTGCAGCGGTGCACAGTAGCGACCTGATGGAATGCAGCACATCAGGGAGGACCTCCTGCCAGCGGGAGGCTGGGAGGTTCCTGGACCGTAGGGCCAACTGGACGGCCCTCCAAACCGTCCCGTTCTCCGTCTCTACCTGCCAGTTTCCCCGGAGGTTATAACTTGACATCCTGCTGGAGGCGATACCCCTGCTGAGCAGGAACTGACGCAGCTCATCGCTCATGAATGAGGATCCCATGTCACTATGGATGTAGGCGGGGAAACCGAACAGCGCAAAGATTGTGTTGAGATCTTTGATGACGGTGGCAGACGTCATATCGGGGCATGGTATGGCGAAGGGGAATCTGGAGTACTCATCGACCACACTGATGATATACGTGTGCGGTCGCTGGAGGGGAGGGGTTCTTTGAAATCCACGCTGAGGTGTTCAAAGGGGAGGGAGGCCTTCACCAGGCGCGCACAGTCCGGTCGGTAGAAGTGCGGCTTGCACTCCGCACAGACCTGGCAGTCTCTGGTGACTGTCCGTACTTCCTCGACGGAGTAGGACAGATTACGGGCTTTGACTAGGTGGTACAACCGAGTAACCCCTGGGTGACAAAGGCTGTCGTGCAGGGCCCGGAGTTGGTCTTCTTGTGCGCTAGCACATGTACCTCGGGAGAGGGCGTCTGGGGGCTTGTTGAGCTTGCCGGGGCGATGCAAAATCTCGTAATTATAGGTGGAGAGCTCGATTCTCCACCACAAGATTTTATCGATTTTGATCTTTCCCCGCTGTGTGTTATTGAACATGAAGGCTACTGACTGTTGGTCAGTGAGGAGAGTGAATCTCCTGCCGGCCAGGTAATGCCTCCAATGCCGCACAGCTTCAACGATGGCCTGGGCCTCTTTTTCGACGGATGAGTGCCGAATTTCAGAGGCATGAAGGGTGCGGGAAAAGAACGCCACGGGTCTGCCTGCCTGATTGAGGGTGGCAGCAAGGGCGACATCTGAAGCGTGGCTTTCTACTTGGAAGGGCAGTGTCTCATCTACTGCGTGCATCCCGGCCTTGGCTATGTCTGCTCTGATACGGGCGAAGGCGTGCTGTGCCTCGGCCGTGAGGAGAAATTCGGTGGACTGTATGAGTGGGCGGGCTTTGTCTGCATATTTTGGGACCCACTGAGCGTAGTACGAAAAGAACCCCAGGCAGCGTTTGAGGGCCTTGGGGCAGTGAGGGAGGGGAAGCTCCATGAGGGGGCGCATGTGGTCGGGTTCGGGCCCCAGAACTCTGTTCTGGACCACATAGCCGAGGATGGCTAAGCGGGTCGTACTGAACACACACTTCTCTTTATTATAAGTAAGGTTGAGAAGAGTGGCGGTGCGGAGGAATTTAGCGAGGTTGGCATCGTGGTCCTGCTGATCGTGGCCGCAGATGGTGACATTATCTAGGTACGGAAACGTGGCCCGCAAACCGTACCGGTCGACCATTCGGTCCATCTCCCATTGGAAGACCGAGACCCCGTTAGTGACGCCAAAGGGAACCCTAAGAAAGTGGTAGAGACGACCGTCCGCCTCGAAGGCAGTGTATGGACGGTCTGATTTATGGATGGGGAGCTGGTGCTAGGTGGATTTTAGGTCAATTGTTGAGAAGACCCAGAACTGCGCGATCTGATTGACCATATCAGATATGCATGGGAGGGGGTACGCGTCGACCTGCGTGTACCGATTGATGATCTGGCTGTAGTCCACGACCATTCTGTGTTTCTCCCCAGTTTTAACAACTACCATTTGGGCTCTCCAGGGGCTATTCCTGGCCTCGATGATACCCCCCGAAGCAGCCGCTGGACCTCGGACCGGATGAATGCCTTGTCCTGGGCGCTGTACCATTTGCTCCTGGTGGCAATGGGTTTGCAATCCGAGGTTAGATTGGCAAAGTGAGAGGAGGGGTCAGACTTTAGGGTCGCGAGGCCGCAAACGGTGAGTGGAGGTAAGGGCCTGCCGAATTTGAGGGTGAGGCTCTGCAGATTGCACTGAAAATCCAGACCCAGCAAAAGGGCAGCGCAGAGATTAGGAAGGACGTAGAGGTGGACACCGCTGAATGCTACGCCCTGGACTGTAAGAGTGATCGTGCAGAACCCTCGGATCGGGACAGAATGGGATCCAGAGGCCAGGGATATCTGTTGATTGGCGGGGTGGACCACGAGGGAGCAGCGCCTTACCGTATCCGGGTGTATGAAGCTTTCAGTGCTCCCGGAGTCCAGCAGGCAGGAGGTCATGTGGCCGTTGATTTTCACTGTTATGGCCTCCTGCTGCAGCTGGCGAAATGGCAGATCAATGGAGGACACGCATATTTATACTCCTCCTACTGGGCGGAGCCAGATGACAGGGGCTACCGGTGAACCTGTAATACAGGTCCTACCTTACATCCCCTAATACAGGTGTACAGTGGTTCACCACATCTCCATTCACCTGCCTTCTCCCCATAACCCCTGATCCCCTTATTGATCAATATCTTATCTATCTCTGTCTTAAAGACACTCAGTGAATTGGTCTCCACATCCTTCTGCGGCAAAGAGTTCCACAGATTCACCACCCTCTGGCTGGAGAAATTCCTCCTCATCTCTGTTTTAAAGGATTGTCCCTTTAGTCTGAGATTGTGTCCTCTGCTTCTAGTTTTTCTTACAAGTAGAACCATCCTCACCACATCCACTCTATCCAGGCCTTGCAGTATCCTGTAAGTTTCAATAAGATCCCCCTGATCCTTCTAAACTCCAATGAGTACAGACCAAGAGTCCTCTGCCGTTCCAGTACCAGCCTCCCCGAACAGGCGCCGGAATGTGGCGACTAGGGGCTTTTCACAGTAACTTCATTTGAAGCCTACGTGTGACAATAAGCGATTTTCATTTCATTTTCATATGACAAGCTCTTCATTCCAGGGATCATTCTTGTGAACCTCCTCTGGACCCTTTCCAACGCCAGCACATCCTTCCTTTCATAAGGGGCCCAAAACTGCTCAAAGTACTCCAAATGGGGGCTGACCAGAGCCTTACATAGCGTCAGAAGTACATCCCTGGTTTTGTATTCTATCCCTCTCGACATGAATGCTAACATTGCATTTGCCTTTCTAGCTGCTGACTGAGCCTGCACATTAACCTGAAGAGAATCGCGAACAAGGACTCCCAAGTCCCTTTGTGCTTCTGGTTTCTGAATCGTCACCCATTTAGAAAATAGTCTATGCCTCCATTTCCCCTTCCAAAGTGCAAAACCTCACACTTTTCCACATTGTATTCCATCTTCCACTTCTTTGCCCACACTCCTAGCCTGTCCAAGTCTTTCTGCAGCCCGCCTGCTTCGTCAATGCTACCAGCCCCTCTACAGATCTTTGTATCATCTCAAACTTAGCAACAGTGCCTTCAGTTTCTTCCTCCAGATCATTCATGTATATTGTGAAATACAATATTGACCTCTGAGGTACACCACTAGTCACCGGCGGCCATCCTGAAAAAGACCCCTTTATCCCCACTCTCTGCCTTCTGCCAGTCAGCCAATTCTCTATCCATGCGAGGATCTTACCCGTAACACCATGGGCTCTTAACTTATTTCACAGACTCCTATGCGGCACCTCGTCAAAAGCCTTCTGCAAATCTAAATAAATCACGTCCACTGGTTCTCCTTTGTCTAACTTCCGTGTTTCTTCCTCAAAGAATTGTAACAGATTTTTCAGACATGACCTCCCCTTGACGAAGCTGTGCTGACTCAGTCCTATTTTGTTATGCCCTTCCAACTACTCCACGATCTCATCTTTAATAATGGATTCTAAAATCTTACCAGTGACCGAATTCAGGGTGACTGGCCTACAATTTCATGTCTTCTGCCTCCCTCCCTTCTTAAACAGAGGTGTTGCATTAGCCACTTTTCAGTCCTCTGGGACCCTTCCTGCCTCCAGTGATTAATGAAATATCACCACCAATGCCTCCACAATCTCCTCATCTATCTCTTTTAGAACCCTGGGGTGCAGTCCATCTGGTCCAGGTGATTTATCCACCTTCAGACCTTTCAGTTTCCCCAGAACTTCCTCCTTAGTAATGGTCACTGCACTCACCTCTGCCCCCTGGTTCTCCTGGAGCTCTGGCATCCCACTGGTGTCTTCCACCATGAAGACTGATATAATGTAACTATTCAGTTTGTCTGTCATTTCTTTGTTTCCTATTATTACTTCTCCAGCCAAATTTTCCTGTGGTCCAATGTCTATTTTTGCCTCTCTCTTACCTTTTATATATTGAAAGAAACTCTTTCTATCTTCCTTTATATTACTAGCTAGTTTGCACTCATACTTCATCTTCTCCCCTTATTGCTTTTTTAGTTGTCCTCTGCTCGCTTTTAAAGTCTTCCCAATCCTCTGGCTTCCCACCAATCCTCGCCATTTTGTATGTTTTTTCTTTAGCTTTTATGCTGTCCCTGACTGCCCTCGTCAGCCATGGATGCCTTGTCCTCCCCTTAGCATGTTTCCTCCTCCTTGGCATGAATTTCTGTTGTACATCCCGAATAACCCCCAAAAACCCCTGCCATTGCTGTTCCACTGTCTTCCCTGCTAGGCTCCTTTTCCAATCAACTCTGGCCAGCTCCTCCCTCGTGTCTTTACCCTTATTTAATTGTAATACCGTTATATCTGATTGCAGCTTCTCCCTCTCAAACTGCAGAGTAAATTCTATCATCATGGTAATGGGCATTGAAGTGTCCCACACAATGTACATGCTATGCCCTTGTCACCCTTGCATCTGCCAAATGGCATTCAACAGGGAGAAACATTGATTCATCAGCTGAGGGAAGGCGATAGGTGGTAATTCCCATTCCCTGATGCCTTGAGACCTCATTGGATATAGAATAAATGTTGAGGACTCCCAGGTCCACTCAGCCCTGACTGTATGCTACTGTGCTGCCCCCTCTGCATGGTCCATCCTGATGTTGGGATAGGACACCTCCAGGAATGGTGATGGAGGAGACTGGCTGGTTGGCTGAAATGTATATCTGTGTCGGGGTGTTGCTGCCCTTTGGACTGTTGTGATAAACCACTCAATTCTGTAAATTTCAGTAACAAAATACTTTATTCACACACATGCTTGGGAAACACAACTTGCTCCCAAAGGGTGCCTGGCTGTTTTCACCCTTACACTATAAAATCCTAATAAGCAGAATTATACAGGTTTTTAATTTTGTAATTTATGACTGAAGTCTGTGATTCTTCTCACACTTTTGCTTACCCATCCTGTGAAGGTCAATACATTTGTGATTGTTACTTTCCCACACCAGCATTCTGAGAATTATGTCCATACCTCGTTGCGCTCCGGTTTTATTCTTATTGCATTCTAATCAAACCGTGGCAGTTTGATTAGCAGTTTGGAGCTACAGTTAAGAGTCAACCACATTGCTATGGGTCTAGAGTTTCAGACAGGCCAAACTGGGTAAGGATGGCAGATTTCAGTCCTTGAAGTATATTAGCAAACCTGAAAGGTTTTGAATGACAACCCAGTTGTTCCTTTGTGATCATTCCAGAATTTTTATTTAATGAATTGAGTTTAAATTCAGTGACTGCCATGGTAGACTTTGAACTCATGCCCCACAGCATGGCACGGTGGTTAGCACTGCTGCCTCACAGCGCTGGGGACCAGGCTTCAATTTCAGCCTTGGGTGACTGCATGGAGCTTTTCACATTCTCCCTGTGATGTGCCATCAATGAAGACGAGACGAGAAGTGAACGTAACTGAGGCTTTAATAAAGTAAACAGAAAACCTCCTGGCCTCTGATCCAGAACTGGGGCGGAGGCGGAGAACAGCCACCTTTATACTGAGCCCGAGGGGAGGCGGAGCCATCAGGCAGTGGTTTACCATATTCCATGTAATACAGTGGCAGTTTAACACAATACACATATTATATACTACAGTGGCTCTCATTGTTACAGTGCTCAGTTATTTATTGTATTGATATTTTAAAATGAACATGAAAATTCAAAAAATATTACTGATTCTACCAATCAACATATTGATAATGTTTGTTTTATTTTCATACATTTTTTTCAGCACTATTTATATATTAATCAAAATGTTGAGGTAAACTTTACTCTGCCAATTTTGGATCAGCAGCCTACGAGCATGGCAGATATAGAATTTGTTGGAGTTGACCAGTACTGAACCTGGTCAGCTTGATTTTAACATTGTGGAAAGCTGCCAGTACCACAAGTGCCTGGGGTGAGCAGTTGATAGATTAGAAGGGATGCAGCTTACAGGGCGGTCAGCCTCCTTTAGAGCAAACAACATCTACCAAATACCTGGGGAACAATTCAAAGCCTTGGTTTCTGTAAAGGTAGTAGAAAAACTAATGGATCAAATCTTGAAAAAGAGGGGCACCCTTCTTGTCATTCATCGCATTGTGGTACAGTGAGGGTAGGCAGGAGGTCAGCAACTTTTCAGCGTCTGTGGCACCTATCTAAGGGACAATGGCAATCACAATAATAAATTAAATGTTGTCTGGTTCTGCTTGAAAGTGAGCAGCTAATTTCTCTGCATTCTTTTTTTGCAAGGAAATCTGCTGGATCTTCTGCAGAGCCAGGATGGTCACTGAAGGTTAACATGTCGCCAAGAAGAGATAACAAATAGTTAAGGCGGAGGGAGGCTCTAGGCAGAGGAATCATAGAACTAGCTTCAGGCCACAAAGTTCTTGTGAGATTTTGCAGGAGTTGCTGGATTGGAACCTGAGAATTGCATTCGTTCATACGCAAACTGCTTTGCATACATAACACATGAAATAGAATTCTGGCTGTCCTCCATAACATGGCCTACAAAATGGTAAATCACCAGCAGAAACAGGACAGGAAGTTCAGATCCTTGATTTTCTTCTTCCCAGATGTCAAAGGCAGTGCAATCTGTCCCTGTGTATTGCCAACATCTGCTCTATCTGTTCTGTCACAACCTTTGGTTAATTTACATTGAGTCTGTGGATCCTCCTCCCACTTGTGATGTTCTGTCATGATTGCCTCTACCCATCCTTATGATCAAAAAAAACCCAACCCATTTTCATAGATTGAAAGCCATTTGGTGTGCGAGGTTGGCCCCTGATGGGATCATCGTGATCAAGAGAGAGCCTATTTTTGCAGAAGTGGGACATTTTTACAATCTTACAGTTAGACTACTGCTGAAGCTGATCCGATTGAAAACCTTAGCTGAGACAAAGAATCCAACAATTAATACTGGAAGTGAGGCAGAAAGAAAGGACAGTTTATAAAGGGCCTTTCTTGTCATGGGGACACTGTTAGACTGTTATCCTTGCTTTACATACCAAGGAGAAAAGAAAGGTGAACCACAGCAGAACGGAGGGGGTGGGGGGGAGAAGTGAGGGAGGGGCAGAAAGGGGGGGAAGAGGGAAGAAGGGGATGACAGGGACCAATAGAGGGGGGGGGGGCGGAATGAAAGCCGGAAGGAAAGCAAGGGTAACAACAACAAACTCGGCAAATACAGTAACACAGAGCAAGAAAATTCGGGAGAAAGACGAGCCAAACGGCCGAAGCAGAGGTGAACGCGCAACAGCAACGGCAGCGAAAACCGTCCGGGAGAAGCAAGTAACAACACCAACACCAGATCCATTCTTGTATTGCCCTCTCTGTCTTGGACATAACTACTGTAATTGTTACTCCAGCACCCAAATGTATATGTACCTCCCTAGTTTCCACACCCCCACCGCAAACATGTGTCTACTTATTTTTTAAACGTAATATTACGAACCAGAGTTGCTGTTTTTGAGCTGGTGCACAATATCCCACCACTTTGTTTTTTTTTTATATTTCATTCTGTGTACATAACTGTAAATATACTGTGTTCAAAAACATTTTTCAAAAACAATAAAAAACATTTTAAAAAATCCTTGCTTTAGAACATACAGTGCAGAAGGAGGCCATTTGGCCCATCGAGTCTACACCGACCTACTTAAGCCCTCACTTCCATCCTATCCCTGTAACCCAATAACCCCTCCTAACCTTGTTGGTCACTAAGGGCAATTTATCATGGCCAATCCACCTAACCTGCACGTCTTTGGACTGTGGGAGGAAACCGGAGCACCCGGAGGAAACCCACGCAGACACGGGGAGAACGTGCAGACTCCGTACAGACAGTGACCCAGCGGGGAATCGAACCTGGGACCCTGGTGTTGTGCAGCCACAGTGCTATCCACTTATGCTACCGTGCTGCCCAACAGAAGACAGGACTCACTAACTTCTTCCACAACTTTCGGCTGACATTTTGCCTCCTGACGGGGGCAGAAATTGGGTTGGGAGGGCACGGAATTTCAGGCCACCAGTCTGTGCACTGGTTCCCCGACTCCATTCCACCCAGGGCCTTTTTTCCCAGGTGAGGTGGCTGTCAGTAGGACAATCCGCCAAAAAAGCTGCGGGTAGACAATTGAGCAGGTTCAGAGCCTATTATAACCCGTGTTGGAGGCCAAGTGGGATTTCCCAATCAGGCTCGAGATACCCCCCACATCAAGCAGGCATTGGGAGACGGTCTGTGGGATAGCCTCCTGGAGGCAGGGAGTTGGAAGGGTGGGGGGGGTGGGGGGGGGGGGTGGGGGGGGGGGGGCGCTATTTCCCTCACTACACACTGGTGACTCAGCTACAAAGACCAATTTTATTTTTAAATTGACACAGTTGGAAAGGGGCTGCCTCCATTTTGGGGCACTCTCTCTCTCTGTGACTTACCTGCCATGGCAGCCTTCAGCTTCTGTTGGACCACCCGCCTCATGAACGCACATTCCAGGCATCTGATCTCCATTTTAGCCTGAGACCACCAGAAAATCCTGTCCTTTTTCTCTCCTTTATTCCTACTAGCAGATTGGTTTGACGGCCAGCGGTTTCCCCCAGACAAGAGCTAAACCTGACTCAAAAGTTCCCTAAAGATGCATCCTTTGACTCTGTGAGAAATGCCATCGAGGCCAACCGTAAGTCTTAAAAAATAAATCCCTTCAGACACTTGTGCTCTGATTTTATGAGAAAGTGGATGGATGGATTGAATTTGATCTTTCTCAGGTTTTAATTCCAGGTACTTTCTACAGTTGATTACAGAATTATTTTAACTTGTTTTGATTTGAGATGAATAAAATCAGCAAGAATAACACACCTGGAAATGATTTTTAACCATGTTAAACACACTTTCAAAGCAGAAGTGGACTGCTGAATTACAATGAAGAAATTCTGTTAAAATGGAATGATGTTTCCGTGGGCCAAACAAGTCCTTTCTTTTCCAGATGTTGGATTGTTGTTTCAATTAAACCGCTGGTCTCCAGACACCGTACCATTTAACAGAATTATATTTTCCGAGATGTGCAATTTGTCACTGTTTGTTTGAGATTTCATATCTTATCATAATAACCAATTTACTGAGGATACTTTGATGCGAGTATCAGTTCAAAGGCAATTTTATGACTTCCATTTCCCTCACTATACACTGATCAGCTGTGCTATATTATTAATTTCAGATAGAAGTGGATATCCAGAATTTTTCTTTCTCTGTATAGATGTCTCTGCTCTCAGTAATAGCCTCAGGCCAACAAATCTATAGGAGTAAGCAAAGCCCTGGTTGTTCCTTCACAGTTATCCAGTCAGCATCCTTAACAAGGCGTTTGAGTGTTTCAGTGAGGCACTGTGGCCTGCTGCATTACAGCACGTTAGAAAAGACAGGCGCCTTTTTTGCAATCACATTGTGAAATATTCCAGACTCTGACATTCAATCCTGTCTAGTCTGTGTAATTTGTGCATCCTTAATGATTAAAATAAAGTTGTTTGTGTGAAAAACTTGATACATTTGTGTTTTTATGACATTGAATGTGAAAGTCACCTCCCACAGCACAATCAGTCTGTGGGTTTTTATTGAACTTAAAAGGGCTACTTCTTGGGAATATATCAATTGAGCTGCAACTTGGCAGATACATTACACATTGAAATATATACTGAACATTTGACACTCAATCATCAAGCTTTTAAAGGTTAAGCACTTATTGACCAATTCCTGAATCCAAGATTAGTTTATAGCAAACTCTCTCCCTAGTATCTTATTGCGAGCCATGTACAGTAACACCTCACCAAACATTGTACTTGTGCACCTGAGAAGTGCAACTTTAAGTGAAACAGATTTAAGCAAATCAGACATTCCCATTACAGCCGATGTAAAAGCTGTGGCTAGATTCTCTTGTTGGGACCCTACTCATCAGAAAAAAAAACATTGAAACATTTTACCCTGTGTGTTGAAATATTGTGCTAAATTCCTATTATTTGTTCATGTGATGTGGGCATTGCTGACTGGGCCAGCATTTGAAAATGAATGAAATGAAAATGAAAATCGCTTATTGTCACGAGTAGGCTTCAATTAAGTTACTGTGAAAAGCCCCTAGTCACCACATTCCGGCGCCTGTCCGGGGAGGCTGGTACGGGAATCGAACCGTGCTGCTGGCCTGCTTGGTCTGCTTTAAAAGCCAGTGATTTAGCTGAGTGAGCTAAACCTTTGAGAAGGTATTGGTGAGCCACCTTCATGAGCCGCTGCAGTTCATGTGGAGTCGGTACACCCACAGTGCTGTTAGGGAGGAAGGTTTTCCCTTCTTGCTGGTTGTCTCACCACCTGCCACAGGCCCATTCGAGCAGCTACAAGCTCTAGGACTCAGCCAGCTCGGTCTGTGGTGGTGCTCAGAGCCACTCTTGTTGATGGTCATGGAAGTCCCCCACCCAGAATACATTCTATGTTCTTGCCAACCTCAGTGTTTCCTCCAAGTGTTGTTCAACATGGAGGAGTACTGATTAATCAGTTGAGAGGGGTAGTATGTGGTAACCAGAAGCAGGTTCCCTTGCCCATGTTTGACCTGGTACCATGAGCCTTCACAGGATCCACTGTCGATGTTGAGGACTCCCAGGTCAACTTCCCTTAACTGCATAGCATTGTGACCTCTGGTGGGTCTGCCTTGTTGGTGGGACAGTCCTGTAACTTCCTCCCTAATAGCACTAATAATCTTTATTTGTGTTACAAGTAGGTTTACAGTAACACTGCAATGAAGTTACTGTTAAAATCCTCTTGTAGTCACACTCTGGCGCCTGTTCGGGTACACGGAGGGAAAATTCCGAATGTCCAATCCACCTAACAAGCACGTCTTTCGGGACTTTGTGGGAGGAAACCGGAGCACCGGGAGGAAACCCGCACAGACACAGGGAGAAAGTGTGGACCGCACGACAAGCTGGGAAATGAACCCGGGTCCCTGGCACTGTGAAGCAACAGTGCTACTCACTGTGCTACAATGCCACCCCGTGGGTGTACCTACACCTTAGAGATTGCAGCAGTTCAAGAAGGCAACTCACCATCACCTTCTGAAGGGCAACTAGGGATGGGCAATAAATGATGACCTAACCAGTAACCCCCACATTCCGTAAATTAATTTTTAAAAAATAAGACGAAATTTCAATGCTGAAGACTAAGGAGCTTTGAGTATGGAAGATTAAGCATTTGGAAATTTCCAAAAGCCATTATTGGGAATTCTTTGGAGATCAAATCGAATGATCAACCACCAGCCGTGTGGAGAATACGGATGAGTTTGAGAAATGGGCACTCTGCAGAGAGGCAGATACTGTCCAGTGTTTGAGGGTGCTCCAAAGGACGGAGCAGTGGACAAACCCAAAGGAAGAACATAACTGTTGGGACAAGCTAGCAATTCAGGACAATTGTCTAATAAACATAGCTAGAAGAAGGAAGAAAAGTTGAACGTAGGAGTTCCGAGACGTCTGGTGTGGTGACATAATGTAGGGGAAGACGAGGTGGGGAGGGAGTTCCAGGATTTTGTCCCAGCGATGGTGAACGAACGGTGATATATTTCCAAGTCAGGATGGTGACTGACCTGGAAGGGAATTCCCAGGTGGTGGTGTTCCCAAGTATCTGCTGTACTTGGTAGTGGTCGTGGAAGGTGCTGCCTAAGGAACATGGTGAGTTATTGCAGTGCATCCTATAGATGGTACACACGGCTGCCTTCTGATCCCCAACATTTCTCTCCACTGAGGCAGTTTTGGTATCCTCTGTTTGAAGTGCGGCAGCTATCTGTTCTTCGGCAGTGAGTGATTTCTTGAGAACTTCAACGCGTTGCGTACAATCATAATTTTGATTGTTCAATGTTGCAAGCTTGATTTGTAAATCAAGGAACTCAGATTCCTTCCAGGACAAATCCTGTTTTAACTGATCAATCTTATTGTTCATGAACTTTGAATGGCTTTTCAGTCATTGGTACAGGATGTCCTACATGAATGCCATGGATCACATCTTTGATGCATTTCACTCTCAGACTAGCAGCTCTCTCTCGCTCATCACAAAAGTGATAGCCTCCATTACAATGTGATTTCCCTTGCTCTACTCGAGTTCCATTCTTTGACCTCTGTTGTTGGGTTCTGCTTCTGCTTTCTCTTTCAATCTCCCCTTTTTCTTCTTCTGCCTCTAATTCTGGTTCCCCTTCCATTGGTTGGTGAATATTTTACTGTTTCTTACTGGTCTTGATAGATTTCCTTGCCACTTCCACCTGCAGCATAGTGCTTTTCTTTTTTCTTTTCTTGACTTTCATGTAGATGGGCTGCTTTCATTTAGATGGGATCACAAACTGAACTCATTTTCTCCTTGCTGCAGTTTTTGGGTACATTTATCCAACTCTTTTCTCTTCATTCTTAATTCTTCTTCTGCTGTGTCTTGTCTTATTTTCTACCTGATTAAGTTTCATCGTTTATTTGTAGTTCATTGCCAGAGCTTTTAAGGAACTCCTCATTATGATACAAAGGGACAGAAGACAATTGAGTCTTGTTGTCTTCAACTCTTCATTTAATCCTTTAAGGTCTTCTGATGCCCACTTCTTGGGCTCACTCCATGGTTCCCCCACTTCCCCGTGGTCGGGATCGATCACTGCTCCAACCTCTCTGGGGTTTTTTATTACTGCCTACTGTGAATCTGACATTGCCTCTCCCTTGAGGAATGATTAGCTTCTCTAAGCTCCAGTGTTACCTCTTCATTGAGGTCTTCACTGACTTCTCTGATGTCGACCGTTGCTTACTGAGCCCTTTTTCAAAGTTGCTCTTTACCTGGGGCCTTCTCTGATCTCTTTTCCTATCCCTTAATTCTCTTTTCCTATCCCTTGTCCTTTTTTCCTTTTGGTGGTGGTTGCATTAACGTTGTACAACATTTAAATGCATTGCTGCTTTAAAACTGATAAAACCTTCTTTTCACTCGCTCACAGCTGCTGTTTCACTTTCTCACTGTCTGTGCTTTTCACACGCTTCTGGAGTTTTGGCGGGAACCTGCCGCTCCTCCTTATGGACCCCGTTCTAAACTGTTCCACTTTTCTTGTCGGTGGAAAACTTCCTCGTCAATTTCCACAGCTCTCTTTTAAGCCTCTCAGCTATTTAGATAAAAGTCTGTTTTCTCCCAATGTGCTGGTTTGTTTTTTTCAAAAACAGATCCAGCACTCTCAAGGTCCAAAAGGCTGTATTTAAAATTTCATTTACTTTCTCTTGAACAGATGTAGGTCTTTTCTGCCAAAAACCTCAGACCCTCGCTGCCTGAGGTCCACCAGTGCAGGGATCTATACCCAAACACCCCACCTGCTCAGATTGGGAGCTTGGATCCTCAGCTTCTTCACAACCCCATGCTTTTGCGGCAGGTTCTGCAGTTCCTTAGGGAATTTTCCCTTTTTACTTTTGACAATGCTGCCTGTGCGCTCCTTGCCTTGTTCTTTTTTTAATCTTGTAATTTTTGTTCCCTTTTTCCTAATCCAGAATCACGGCTCTAGCTTCTGAGGCTTTTTTCCTACATTTTCCCAAACATCTCACTGTACTAGTCAATTCAAGATTGCTCTGAATCTGCCCCTCAGGGTCTGGCACTGTCCATTCAACTAACAGGAATTGGAGTCAGCCTTTCCTTCCTTTCGACTTCAATTTAACTGAATATTCACAGATTGACTGTGTCCTCGCCGCCAACCCCATCGCCAATGTGGTGACCAGGCAGCAATGAGGCGGAGTCTCTTTGTGTGAACAAACTGAGTTTATTGATAACTAGGAACAATAATACAGAGGCCACTGACCTCACTGGCCTGGAACAACATGGAGGTGCTTTGCATCATTACTACATGGCTCCCTGATATATTCTGTCCGGGAAGGGACTCCACCCTCTGGGGTGATCACCCACCCACTCTAGGTCTCATTGGTCCCCGGAGCCAGGTGACCTTCCTCTGCTGTGCTGTCTTAGAACATAGAACATAGAACACTACAGTGCAGTACGGGCCCTTCGGCCCTCGATGTTGCGCCGACCTGTGAAACCATCTGAAGCCTATCTGACCTACACTATTCCATTTTCATCCATATGTCTATCCAGTGACCACTTAAATGCCCTTAAATTTGGCGAGTCTACTACTATTGCAGGCAGGGCGTTCCACACCCCTACTACTCTCTGAGTAAAGAAACTGCCTCTGACATCTGTCCTATATCTCTCACCCCTCAATTTAAAGCTATGTCCCCTCGTGTTGGTCATCACCATCTGAGGAAAAAGACTCTCACTGTCCACCCTATATAACCCTCTGACTATCTTATATGTCTCTATTAAGTCACCTCTCAGCCTTCTCCTCTCTAACGAAAACAACCTCAATTCCCTGAGCCTTTCCTCGTAAGACCTTCCCTCCATACCAGGCAACATCCTAGTAAATCTCCTCTGAACCCTTTCCAAAGCTTCCACATCCTTCCTATAATGTGGTGACCAGAACTGCACGCAGTACTCCAGGTGTGGCCGCACCAGAGTTATGTACAGCTGCAGCATGACCTTGTGGTTCCGAAACTCAATCCCCCTGCTTATAAAGGCTAGCACACCATATGCCTTCTTAACAGCCCTATTAACCTGGGTGGCAACTTTCAGGGATTTATGTACCTGGATGCCGAGATCTCTCTGTTCATCTACACTACCAAGAATCTTGCCATTAGCCCAGTACTCTGCATTCCTGTTACTCCTTCCAAAGTGAACCACCTCACACTTTTCCGCATTAAACTCCATCTGCCACCTCTCAGCCCAGCTCTGCAGCTTATCTATGTCCCTCTGTATCCTATAACATCCTTCAGCACTATCCACAACTCCACCGACCTTCGTGTCATCTGCAAATTTACTAACCCATCCTTCTACACCCTCTTCCAGGTCATTTATAAAAATGACAAACAGCAGTGGCCCCAAAACAGATCCTTGCGGTACACCACTAGTAACTGAACTCCAGGATGAACATTTGCCATCAACCACCACCCTCTGTCTTCTTTCAGCTAGCCAACTACTGATCCAAACCGCTAAATCACCTTCAATTCCATACTTCCTTATTTTCTGCAATAGCCTACCGTGGGGAACCTTATCAAACGCCTTACTGAAATCCATATACACCACATCAACAGCTTTACCCTGATCCACCTGTTTGGTCACCTTCTCAAAAATCTCAATAAGGTTTGTGAGACATGACCTACCCTTCACAAAACCGTGTTGAGTATCGCTAATCAACTTGTTCTTTTCAAGATGATTATAAACCCTATCTCTTATAACCTTTTCCAACATTTTACCCACAACCGAAGTAAGGCTCACAGGTCTATAATTACCAGGGCTGTCTCTACTCCCCTTCTTGAACAAGGGGACAATATTTGCTATCCTCCAGTCTTCCGGCACTATTCCTGTCGACAAAGACGACATAAAGATCAAGGACAAAGGCTCTGCAATCTCCTCCCTGGCTTCCCAGAGAATCCTAGGATAAATCCCATCTGGCCCAGGGGACTTATCTATTTTGACATTTTCTAAAATTGCTAACACCTCCTCCTTTTGAACCTCAATTCCATCTAGCCTGGTCGACTGAACCTGAGTGTTCTCCTCGACAACATTGTCTTTCTCCAGTGTAAACACTGACGAAAAATATCCATTTAATGCTTCCCCTATCTCCTCTGATTCCACACACAACTTTCCACTACTATCCTTGATTGGCCCTAATCTTACTCGAGTCATTCTTTTGTTCCTGATATACTATAGAAAGCCTTAGGGTTTTCCTTGATCCTATCCGCCAACGACTTTTCGCGTCCTCTCCTCGCTCTTCTTAACTCTCCCTTTAGGTCCTTCCTGGCTAACTTGTAACTCTCAAGTGCCCTAACTGAGCCTTCATGTCTCATCCTAACATAAGCCTTCTTCTTCCTCTTGACAAGTGCTTCAACTTCCTTAGTAAACCACGGCTCCCTTGCTCGACAACTTCCTCCCTGCCTGACAGGTACATACTTATCAAGGACACGCAGTAGCTGTTCCTTGAAAAAGCTCCACATTTCGATTGTACCCATCCCCTGCAGTTTCCTTCCCCATCCTATACCTCCTAAATCTTGCCGAATAGCATCATAATTGCCTTTCCCCCAGCTATAATTCTTGCCTTGCGGTATATACCTATCCCTGCCCATTGCTAAAGTAAACATAACCGAGTTGTGATCACTATCACCAAAGTGCTCACCTACATCTAAATCTAACACCTGGCCGGGTTCATTACCCAGTACCAAATCCAATGTGGCCTCGCCCCTTGTTGGCCTGTCTACATACTGTGTCAGAAAACCCTCCTGCACACACTGCACAAAAACTGACCCATCTATAGTACTCGAACTATTGTATTTCCAGTCAATATTTGGAAAGTTAAAGTCCCCCATAACAACTACCCTGTTACTCTCGCTCCTGTCAAGAATCATCTTTCCAATCCTTTCCTCTACATCTCTGGGACTATTCGGAGGTCTATAGACAACTCCCAACAGGGTGACCTCTCCTCTACTGTTCCTAACCTCGGCCCATACTGCCTCAGTAGACGAGTCCTCAAGCGTCCTTTCTACCGCCGTAATACTTTCCTTGATTAACAATGCCACACCCCCTCCTCTTTTACCATCTTCTCTGTTCTTACAGAAACATCTAAATCCTGGAACCTGCAACAACCATTCCTGTCCCTGCTCTACCCATGTCTCCGAAATCGCCACAACATCGAGATCCCAGGTACCAACCCATGCTGCAAGCTCACCCACCTTATTCTGGATGCTCCTGGCGTTGAAGTAGACACACTTCAAACCAGCGTCCTGCTTGCCGGTGCCCTCTTTCGAACTTTTAACCCTATCCCTGACCTCACTACTCTCAACATCCTGTACACTGGGACTACAATTTAGGTTCCCATCCCCCTGCTGAATTAGTTTAAACCCCCCAGAAGAGCACTAGCAAATCTCCCCCCCCAGGATATTTGTACCCCTCTGGATCAGGTGAAGACCACCCTGTTTGTAGAAGTCCCACCTACCCCAGAATGAGCCCCAATTATCCAGGAAACCAAAACCCTCCCTCCTGCACCATCCCTGTAGCCACGTGTTCAACTCCTCTCTCTCCTTATTTCTCACTTCGCTAGCACGTGGCACGGGTAACAACCCAGAGATAACAACTCTGTTTGTTCTAGCTCTCAGCTTCCACCCTAGCTCCCTGAATTTCTGTCTCAAATCCCCATCTCTCTTCCTACCTATGTCGTTGGTACCTATGTGGACCACGACTTGGGGCTGCTCCCCCTCCCCCTTAAGGATCCCAAAAACACGATCAGAGACATCACGAACCCTGGCACCTGGGAGGCAACACACCAACCGTGAGTCTCTTTCGTTCCCACAGAACCTCCTGTCTGTTCCTCTAACTATGGAGTCCCCAATGACAAGTGCTCTGTTCCTCTTCTCCCTTCACTCCACTACACCAGTCACCTACGAATGGTTAAGCCCAAAGGTTTGTCCATCCTTGAAATATGGACTGAAGGCTTTTAATACCAAAGTTCACTTCAGCGCCGTGTGAATATATTTCTCACAACATACCACAATACAACACATGCATCTATCCAAAGATCACCAGTTTTGCTATTGATGAAAAGGTAGCTGAGGACTACTTTTGATTTACTCATGCCAGATTAGACAGCTGACATCGCAGAACGAAAGCAACAGTCACAGATCTTGAGATGAGAATGTAACTCAAGGAAGCGCTCATTACAACAAGGAGAAGTAGTTTTAGAGCACAGCTACACCACTGGTGAGCAGTGGGTCCCTGAGACGGTATTGGCTCAGACAGGTCCGACATCCTACACAGTTCAAACGACAGATAAACTCATGTTGAGACGCCATGCAGATCAATTATTGTCAACATGCTTTTGTGTGCCAGTGCCAGAACTACCTCAACAGGTAAGTGTCTTCACTCTATCGGGCTGTGTACATTCTCATTCATCTGGGCAAGAAGAGATTGCATCAGAAGTACCTGCTACTACTAGTCATCCCTCGGAAAAAGGGACTTTACCGACTGTACGTATCCCAGAGTAGAGGTATCTACTCGAGAATTTGAAAATACATCTAAGATCGAGAATGACAAAGAACCAGAAGTGCGCAGGTCACAGCGAGAAATAAATGTCCACCTTATCATCTATCTATTGGCTATGTTATTACAATGTAATAATATGATGCCTGCACTTGTACATAGAGATTAGTTACGTTGGACCTTAGAAGTAAAGGGGGAGGGAAGTTATATATGTGGGTTTTGTAGTTGTGTGCAATGTTTCTTTAAGATCCGAATCATATGACATGCATGACGTCATCAGATACTTTGCGAGCTTTTGGGGAGTCCAGTGCCAAGTTTTGTCCAGTGAGACCTATTCAATTAACCTCTGTTAATCCTCCGGCAAACCTATATGCTTTGGCAATTCTATTTGTTTTGTACAACAGGAGAGATGTAATGGGGGGAGGTGATGAGGGGGAAGGTTGGGGAGGAAGTTGGGGAATGGGAGGATCGAGAAGGTAAGAGGCGAGGGATGGGTCAGAGAGGGATGTGGGATGGTTGGGAGGGAGGAGGTGAGGGGGAGGGAGGTGTATAGTGAGTGGGTCGGGGAAGGAGGAGGTGAGGGGGAGAGTCGAGGGAGAAGGAGAGAAACAGGGTGGGGGAGGGAGGAGATGAGGGGGAGGGTCAGGTAGTGAGGGACAGGTGGAGGAGGGAGGTGATGAGAGGGAACGTAAGGGAAGGTGAAAGTAAGGGGGATAGTCGAGGAGGAAGGTGGTGAGAAGGGGGTGGAGGTTGGGGGAGGCGAGGGGGAGGATCAAGGAAGAAAGAGGCGAGGGGAAGATCAAGGAGGGAGGGAGGTAGTGAGGGGGAGGTGGAGGGTCAGGGAGCAAGGTGGCGAGGAGGGGGGTCAAGGAAGGAGGTGGTGAGGGGGATGACCAGGAAGGGAGATGGTGAGGGCGGAGGGTCAGGTAGGAAGGTGGCGAAGGGGATGACCGGGTAGGGAGGTGGTGAGGGAGGAGGGTTAGGTAAGAAGGTGGCCAATGGGAAAGTTGGGGAGGGAGGTGGCGAGGGAGAGGGTCAATGAGGGATGTGGCAATTGGGAGGATAGGGGAGAATGTGGTGAGGTGGAGGTTTGAGGAGGGAGGTGGCGAGGGGAAAATTTGGGGAGGGAAGCGACAAGTGGGAGGGTCAAGGAGGGAGGTGGTGAGGGAGAATATCAAGGAGAGAGGATGTGAGAGGAGGATCGAGGAGGGAGGTGGTGAAGGGGAGGGTCAGGGAGGGAGGTGGTGAGGATGTGTGTCGAGGAGGCAGGTGGCGAGGGGTTGGGTAAGGGAGGGAGGTGGCGAGTGAAGGGTCAAGTAGGGAGCTGGTGAGGGAGAGAGTTGGGGAGCGAGATGGTGAAGGGGAGGGTCAAGGAGGGAGGTGGCGAGCTGGATGGTTGGGGAGTAGGTGGGTTCTGGAGTATTTTTTCCGGTGAGATGGGTTGTAGGGTATCTATTCAGTGGGGTGGGTTGTAAGGTATCTGTTCAGGTGGGGTGGGTTGTAAGGTATCTGTTCAGGTGGGGTGAGTTGTAAGGTATCTGTTCAGGTGGGGTGGGTTGTAAGGTATCTGTTCAGGTGGGGTGAGTTGGAGGGTATCTGTTCATGTGGGTTGTAAGGTATCTATTCAGGTGGGGTGGGTTGTAAGGTATCTGTTCAGGTGGGGTGGGTTGTAGGGTATCTGTTCAGGTGGGGTGGGTTGTAGGGTATCTGTTCAGGTGGGGTGGGTTGTAGGGTATCTGTTCAGGTGGGGTGGGTTGTAAGGTATCTGTTCAGGTGGGGTGAGTTGTAAGGTATCTGTTCAGGTGGGGTGGGTTGTAAGGTATCTGTTCAGGTGGGGTGAGTTGTAGGGTATCTATTCAGGTGGGAGGGTTATAGGGTATCTGTTCAGGTGGGATGGGTTGTAGGGTATCTATTCAGGTGAGGTGGGTTATAGGGTAACTGTTCAGGTGGGGTGTGCTGCAGGGTATCTTCAGGTGATGTGGGTTATAGGGTATCTGTTCAGGTGGGGTGGGTTGTAGGGTATCTATTCAGGTGGGATGGGTTGTAGGGTATCTATTCAGGTGGGATGGGTTGTAGGGTATCTATTCAGGTGGGGTGGGTTATAGGGTATCTGTTCAGGTGGGGTGTGCTGCAGGGTATCTGTTCAGGTGGGGTGGGTTATAGGGTATCTGTGCAGGTGGGGTTGGTGTAGCCATCTCAGATGGCCATCTGCAAAGAACCATGGGAATTATGGCCAACCCAGGACTCCGACAGACTAAGAGCTTGTGTGTGTATTTGCAACCCAGATAGCTAGACGTGATCGAAACCCATGCTCATTTGCATTCTAACGGCCCATTTCCCCAGAACAATAGGACTGCACTCAAGAAACCGATACAGATACAGACTAAGCGGCGCCATTCCCTTTACTCGGGGATCCCAAACAGCCAAGGTCAATAACCACTAAGGACACGCCCAGCCATCAAGGCACCCGCCCCTTTATTGGCTAAAATCGAAGGCAATGATCGAAGCCTGTCGAATTATTGGGTCCAAGTTAAGGACCTCCCCAAAGAGTTTAACTTAGGTGAAGTTGAACTTGTAGTGTTTTATGTCAAAGTAATCCTTGTGTGTAAATAAACCATCTTTGAACTTGAAATGACTATCTGGTTGTGTGGTCCTTTCATTGATATCCAGTAAAGCCTTGTGGTGGTATCATTTGATACCTGGCGGCTCTAAAGAGCATCATTATTAATTAGCAACATTATTCCGGTGCTGATTGGCAACATTATTGGTGACATCTGACAGGACTCGAATTAGAAGTGATTTTGTCACTCCGAGGGAACCCACAAACTTTGCAATCCAATTGCGTGAAAGAGAAAAAACCACAAGTGCAAGCCCATATCGACCAAATCACCAAATTTCGGAAATGTGTACTAACCTGCACGTGCACTAACTGGGATATAAAGTAAACTCGTTAGATTGTGTCAAAACTATCGAGGGAATTGTGAACCGGAAAATAGCTTAGGCCATACCCACAGTTCAAATCGCCGCCTTTTCCTACTGTCCCAAATTAAAGGTAGGGACAGAGAATTCAAAATAGTGCAGGAGAAATTAACGGTAGGAAACAGAGATTAAAAGTAGAGCTTGAGAGATTAGAAGCAATGGCCACAAAAGCAGCGGAACGTTTAATGAACCCACAGGAACCCGAGGTCACAGTGACCAACAGAGCAGAGCAGTGCCCCATTTGGGAAGAAGAGTTGGGGAAGTACTTAAAGGGGAAAGGATGGCCCCATTGGTCCAATTTTTGTTCAAATGAAGAGTCAGGTCCAGGAAGCAAAGGACAAACATGGTGGGACAACCTAACTGAGGTGCATAAGAAAAATGCAGCGTAAGTGCAAAAAGCCGATGGCAATAGTGTCCTGTTTGGCACAGTTGCGAGGCACAGAGGAGGTCGTGAGGACGCTCCGCAGGCAGCTAGTTGAAAAAGACGAGAAGAATGAGGGAAACAATACTGAAAGTGAAAAGATTATTGAGCAACTCCGGGATCAGTTGGCAGCTAAAGATAAAGAGATGGCTGATGTCAAATGGGCACACCAATCTTGTTTAGTTTACCGTAACAACTTTCAGACCCAGTACGATAAAGCCTACCAAGATACACAGTGCGCAGTCTTGGTACGAGAAGAGACGGAACAGCAAGGAGCACAGTTAACGAGACAATGCCCAGATTTAAAGGCAGCTTTACGAGCGCTCCATAGCTCCACTGCAGAACAAAGACAGAGCACAGTAGACCATGCAAAATGTGGACAACAAATAGAGAAGTTGCAGTCACTGCTTTCAGTGCAAAACGGATTTAGAGAAACCTTTGGACAAAATTTAGATGAGGAAGGTGCCCCCAATTAGCAAGAACTAAATGAAACCGCCCAGAGATATGTGGAGAACACAGAAAATCACAATAGAGGCCCCCATGCCCAGAAAAGGAAAGCACCCGCACAGGCAGCACACACTCTCATGAATCCGGTCACCACACAGTGCAAATCATTGGATTGGGAGGGGCCAGATTGCGTTTACACCACCCCATTATCCATCACCCAATTGAGAGATGCCTGCGCTAAAATTGATCCATTCAAACCCACCGCAGACCCGCATAATTTCTTTGAGAGAGCACAGTCTAGATGAAAGGGAGGAAGTTAAACTTGTAGTAACGAGCCTTGACCAGTCCATCAGCTCAACTTTACCAGAACCCCAGAATGTAGGAGGAGGAACCCTACAGGAGATGAAAACGGCCATTTTAGATGCGATCGGGTACAACAAGGGAGACCCAGTAGAAGGTTTAAACCGCTGTAGGCAAAAGAAGGGAGAGCATCCAACTGCATTTGCAGATCGCTTTTGGATCCATTTTAAAGCTGTATTTGGGGATTTGAACCGCGCACACTTAAATAACGACGACTAAATGGTCCCGCACTTTAGTCTCCCATGCCAAAGAAGCAGATCAAAAGGCTTGTGTGAATTACGACCTCGCAGACTCCACACACAATGAAGTTTGGGTTTTAAAGCGACTCTCTAGAGCTTGGGAACAATCCCTACACAGGAAGGCAGATCAGGAACAGGTAGAAGCAAATATGCACCCAGTTAGAACTAACCAGAACCCAGCATGGATAAATGAGCACCCCAGGGCACAGGCACCACGAGGTTGCTATAATTGTGGACACATGGGACATTACACCCGCGAATGCCGACAAAACCCCCGAACCAGCAATGCCACCAACAACCAAACGCCCCACCTAGGAACAATGTTAGGCCCATACATAGTGTTAGAGCCCGTTCAGATAATTCAGCAATCAACACCACAGATTGACGGTGTTCGGACTCCCCAACTTGGGTCTGCGACACACTCTGGGACAAATCAGGCAGACCAGTAGTCACAGGTACAGTCCAGGGACATCCAGTAGAATTTCTTTGGGACACAGGAGGGTCCCGCTCTTTAAACTCCTCCACAATGTTCCAGCATGACAAATGGCCCACCACAGACACCATCACCCTTAGAGGATTTACCAGACATGTACAGCAGGAATACATCACAGTCCCCGTAGATATTCAGATAGGAACCATAAGCACCAGACACCCCGTTATTTTAGTCAACGTGCCCCAAACAGCCGAGCACATTCTAGGAATTGATTTTATGAGCTCCCACAACCTTTACTTTGATCCCGTGAATAGATGTGTATGGAAAATGGCCAAAGCAGCGAGAGCCCCCGCTACGCTCACAGTAGGGGACTATGAACATAGGATTTGCTCAGTAGGGGACTATTGGTTTGATCCGCAAACAATTATTACAGGCCAGACAATTAGAGAGGTCCTCAGAAAACATAAAACTTCCTTCGCCCAACATAAACAGGATTGTGGGAAGATCCCAGGAATGGTCACAATTTCAGGTTCCGATCCTAAGCCACAGAAGCAATACGGTTTCCCACAGCAAGGCGAGGGTGAGATTTCAAAAGTCATCATTAGCTTATTAGATCAAGGAGTAATTCGGCTGGTACCCTCAACAAATAATGCCCCAATTTGGCCCGTGAAAAAACCCAATGGTTCTTGGTGACTGACAATAGACTACCGAGAACTTAACAAGGTCACGAGTCCCGAGACCATGCTCAAGCAGGGAGTACAGGCAAAGTACTTCACAGTGCTGGACATCAGCAATGGCTTTTGGTTCATCCCGCTAGACAAGACCTATCAATATAAGTTCACGTTCACATTTCAAGGGCAGCAGTATACGTGGACATGCCTCCCGCAAGGATTCCACAACTCCCCCTCCATTTTCCACCGACAATTGGCCAACGGACTTTCCAAATTTTCCCGCCCGAATGCCTTATGCAGTATGTGGAGGACTTACTCCAACAGACGGACACAAAGGAAGAGCATGTAAAGCTTCTTTCGGAATTACTAGGTCTTTTGCAATCCATTGGATGCAAGGTCAACTCCCAAAAAGCCCACATCTTAAAAGAAAAGGCCCTTTATTTAGGCACCATTATCATCCACGGGAAGAGAGAGATCGAACAGAAGCGAATTGAGTGAATAGTTAAATTGCCCCTGCCCCACAATCCCACTGCACTCCAGTCATTCTTAGGATTAGTTGGATATTGGTTAGGAATCTCAGAGTTCCTTAAAATGAACCCCCCCCATGGGAATGGCTTCCTCAGCACACAGACACCATCGATGAATTAAAACGCGCCCTGGGCACAGCCCCCGCTTTGCAAGTTCCAGACCCACACTCTCCCTATGCCATAGAAGTAGCAACCACTGCCCGAACCCTATTATCAGTACTCCTACAGGAAAGACATGACTGCTGAGGATCTGACGCCTATGCCTCACGAATTTTGGATCCCGTAGAGCAAGGATTTACAGCCTGCGAATGGCACTTGCTTCCAGTCTTTTGGGCAGTACAGTATTTTGCATACATCACAGGCCTTAAGCCAGTGACATATGCAAAACGGTTTTAACCGAGCACACCCCAACGGAGCTATTGTTAGATGGTAGGTTAAAGGACGGTTCAGTCAGCCAGATCAGAGCAGCTGGCTGGACACTGTTATTACAAGGAAGGGACATTACAGTCAAACGTACAAAGACCCACACATTTTTAGCAGATAACCTTCAGTATGCAGGGACCCCACATGAGTGCCTGATCATAGCAGCTCAACACCGCACAGGACCCTTTATTCCGAAGTCACTGCACACACGAGCAGGCAGTAAAACGCAGAATCCACACACCATAGACAATGCTTTAAAGATTTATGTAGACGGCTCCTGCATAATTGAAAGTGGAAAGAGAATAACAGGTTGTGGCATTTATGTAGAAGATGCACAGGGATATGCATTAGAAGAAGTCTCTCTAAAATCGCCAGGCTACCTAGGATCGCAAGATGCCGAATTTGCAGCGATAGCATATGTACTGCAACACCCAGATTCTTTCCCGACCCCCCCAGACATACATTCGGACAGTTTATATGGATGCAATAGTTTGACAGAATTCCTGCCCCTGTGGAAATCATGAGGATTCGTATCCATGATGGTAAACCTCCACCCTCAGCCCCGTTGTTGAAGCATATTCTTAGGACAGTTAAAGACCGCACGTATGGTATAATCAAAGTGAGAAGTCATCATTGTTCCTCCCCAAGTGGTAATGTAAAGGCAGACGCCTTAGCCAAGGCAGGATCACACCACGGTCACTTTTGGCAACCCCCGAAAGTGAACCAATACACGCAGTCCAGGTTGCTCAGACCAATATTGAGGATCTATCCCAGGCCCAAAAGGCAGTCAACACTCTCAAACAAGTTTTAGACGGCAACTTCCCAGCCCCCTACGACAAATGCAAGGACTCACTGACGGTACAGGATGGTAGAGTTTTGAAAAATGGAATTTATGTGGTCCCCACCCAGGACAGAAACCTGATAATTTGACAGTTTCATGACGGACACGGACATCAGGGGATAGACAATATCATTGCCCATTTAAGACCTTTGTGCTGGTGGCTCGATTTAAAATCCGATGTCACGCATTATGTTAAGAATTATTTAAGTTGTACACAGAACAATCCTGAAAGGTACTCCAAGAATGAACAATTGACCTGTTAATGGCCCTTGGACAAATTTGCAACTCGACTACATTGGCCCCCTCCCCCCTTGCAGAAATGGTTTCAAGTGCGTATTAGTGGTAATCAACACCTTTACAAAATGGGTAGAAGCATTTCCCTCCCGCACAAACACGGCAAAGGCCACAGCTAAGACTTTGACCCAACAGATATTTACACGCTGGGGACACCCCCACAGCATTGAGTCAGACCAAGACTTCCATTTCACTGGCAGAGTCATGCAAAATGTTTTAGCGATTTTTGGAATCAAACAAAAATTTCACATTGCGTCTCACCCCCAATCCAGCGGCATTGCTGAGAGAATGAATTGCACTTTAAAAGCACCATTATAAAGATGATGCTACAGAATAATACCACATGGGACACAGTCCTCCCATTTGCTCTTATGTTTATTCGGAACACCATTTCCAATTCCACAGGTTTCACCCTCCACACTCTCATGACCGGACCACCCATGAAAGGGATTGAATATTTATTAGGTCTCGATTTGGCAAGGCCCACAGTCACTGCCCTCACCCATGAAAAAGCGGTCCAACAAGTCACAGACAATATTAAAGCAGCACAACTCGCTGCAGCTGTCCGACTAGGCGCTAGAACAAAGCAGAGTAAGGCCTGATTTGACAAATCTGTCCACCCCGTAGAGTACACAGTTGGTCAGCAAGTGATGGTTTCCCTGTACAATCCCAGTTCGTTCCTCTCCCCTAAATTTGCAGGACCCGACCCCATTTCGGACAAAGTAAGTTTTCCCTTCTCTGCTTTTCATTGTGGTTTAAAGAATGCCCTTTGCCACAGCCTGTACACTCATCCCTTTACCTTCCGCAACCCTCTGGTCGTTGTGTACAAGATAACGTACCCCAATGGTAAAACTGGTTGGTTCCACATCAACCAGCTCAAAGTCTATGGAACCCAATGTAGCCACTCCCACCACATCCCCCTAGCAATAGCAGATGATTCTGCCCCGCCCATCGACAATCTAGTCCAACCCTTCCCCAGCCCTGACAGCATGTCCACGCCACAGACCCGACCTTGTCTCTGCCCACAGGTACGACCTTCCATCTTGAGCTTGACTCCGACGACAGCGCCAGCCTCACTGAATTGATCACGATCAATGACACTGGTACAACCTCCCGGCCCCAGTCACTCCAGCCCCCGGTACCACGACCAAGACAAGTTTGGCCCCCTATACCCCCTTCCACAGCCAGAGCCAGAGCCACCGCCACCGCCTGACAACAGTAACTTCCCCTTCACCGCCACCGCCCCTACGCCTCATGACAAACGAACTGCTTTTTGGCACCGCGACAACTCTTGTAAACTGGTTAGACATGACGATTCAGATTCCACGACGCCCCACGCGGCCGTGGTACAAAAACGGCAGACACAAGTCTGGCAACCAGGAGATGGTGATGATTCTGATTCTGATTCTGGTTATGGTAATCCTTTTACAACGCTTTTTGATACAGAACCTGAGGTGTCCAGATGATGAAAAAAAGACGCCGCATAAGAATTACGGTGTCCTACTTGCTGATGGAGCCTGCCCGCTTTTTTATTTTCCTTCTTTCTTTCTTCTTGTTACATGGTTTTAATTAATGTCGGCCTGACACCCAATTTCTTGATACAGTCATAGTTACTCTTCCGATGCCATTTTCTGACCAATGGCCGTTAAAGAACAATTGTTGGACCTCACAGGTGTTACAACTTCTTTCCGCTCGTTTAGGTCACCCAGGTAGGGAATAATGGCAATAATCCCAGCCCTGCCTGAGGACCCCAAATGCTTCCGGTCAGTTAAGCTCGGGTAGTGGAGCAACAGCACTGATCACCGCCCTACCCGGGGATTCCACCCATTCTTGCCCAGCCGCGGCCCACATGCACCTCACGTTCCCGTCACTTAGAATACTCTGGGATGGTTCCCTACACTTTGCACTGTCTTTGGCATGCCTAAGTTTTCCCTTCTCTGCTTTTCATTGTGGTTTAAAGAATGCCCTTTGCCACAGTCTGTACACTCATACCTTTACCTTCCGCAACCCTCTGGTCGTTCCCTGCCTGCTATTTACACGTTTGACACACTTGGTTGTCACATATGCTGCTACACGCGAACTACCTCTGGACCCTGGGATGACAAAACTTTATAAAACTGGCCGCCTGAAAATTTGGCTGGCTAAGTTGCGCCTCAACCACCACTGGTTGCAAGTAAAGAAAAGACGAATCGGAGAAATTGTCGGCCCACTCCCCGCATCGACCACAAGCTGCGAGAATCTCTGCACTTACAAAGACATTTTTTTGGCAATGTCTTGTCTCTCAAAATGTTATTTCCAAAAAAAATGAGGGAGTCACACATGGTGACGATTCTAATGGGTAATTGAAGTTAAGGAGAGAAAGACAAATAAACAAGATATTAACCGAAGATAATAACAGATATTATGCTTGCACCCCCAGGAATATACGGAAAACGGAAGACAGAAAACAAGATGAAGAGAGGACTGATGACCTACATTGTGATCATCGCTGGACTCCTACAACTGCGCACGTTACAAGCCTCTGTACCACACCAGCCCTGAACACCACAACACAGCATGACACCCGTAGCCCAGACACCACACCACACATAGAGATAGACACTGATACCCCCACTTGGTGCGACAACATTGCCAAATGGTACCCCCTTTCACACACAGTAGAGGCCCTTCTGGTAATTGCAATAATCCGCAGTGTCATCCAGAAACTTAGACTCTGCAAATGACGAAAAACAGCCTCCCGCTCCCTGATATATACACTCCCAGCCACCTTCTTTGGAGTTCACTCAACTCAACAAACACTGTAATCGCTGATAAAAATAAAGACCGTATACCTCTGTAACTTTGATAGATTAAGTAGAAATGTGATGCTGCAGTTTTGAAATCTTGTATTGTACATAAGTTCTTTTTGGTATTTGCCAACAGCATGACAGTAGTTTAGATAGTGATAGTTAGATGTTCCCTTGTGTGATTAAGTTAAACGTGTAATAGTGAAATATTTATAGTGACCCATTAGAAATTATGAATGTATGATGTATTATTGAATGTGTTAGGTAAATGTTCCAAACATAAGACAGGGTAGTGCAGAACCTGTCCTTGACTAAGGATAACTGGCACATCAGGGATGGATAAGGGATCAACAGTGTGATCCACCATGCTTTGCGTTCAGGATCAAGAGGACGGGATGTAGCCATCTCAGATGGCCACCTGCAAAGGACCATGGGAATTATGGCCAACCCAGGACTCAGACAGACTCAGAGCTTGTGTGTGTATTTGCAACCCAGATAGCTAGATGCGATCGAAACCCATGCTCGTTTGCAGTCTAATGGCCCATTTCCCCAGAACAATAGGACTGCACTCAAGAAACCGATACAGATACAGACTAAGCGGCGCCATTCCCTTTACTCAGGGATCCCAAACAGCCAAGGTCAATAACCACTAAGGACACGCCCAGCCATCAAGGCACCCGCCCCTTAATTGCTAAAATCGAAGGCAGTGATCGAAGCCTGTCGAATTATTGGGTCCAAGTTAAGAACCGCCCCAAAGAGCGCAAAACCCCAGGGGGATAAGAAGAAACACAGCCATGTGCTCGGTCTCTCTTGGATCCGGCCAATGCCAACCCAAGTGCAGCATAACGACTAGACAGACAAGTTCAAGACCAACGATTGCTAACAGACGGATGAGCCCAGGAGAAACAGAGCCACTTCTTCCACCCAGCGACGCAAGATCCAAACAAAGGCCTTGTCCATCTGCATAGAGCCGGTTGCCCTGAAATTAAGTAAAGGTTATTGTAGTTGTTAGGTGTAGTTTAACTTGTAGTGTTTTGTGTTGCATGTCGAAGTAATCCTTGTGTGTAAATAAACCATCTTTGAACTTGAACTGACTAACTGGTTGTTTAGTCTTTGATCGATATCCGGTAAAGCCTTGTGGTGTATCATTTGATACCTGGCGACTCTAAAAAGCATCATTATTAATTGTCAACATTCCTCCGGTGTCGATTGGCAACATGGGTCATAGGGTATCTGTCCAGTTGGCGTCAGTTTAGATTTTAGTTCAATGGGGATGATTTCTGCATGTGCACAGGTTGCAGGTGTCACCTTAATTGCGACTCAGTGGGAGTTTGGATCCCTTGCAGGAGTGGGGGGGTAGATTATCTTTGTTTGCTTGTTGTAGGGTGGAACTACAATCTTGCTCAGTTGGGAGAAGCTGATTTCCACTCAATGTATAGAGGAATGAAGAGAGGAATGAAGATCAGTTGGGCCACATTATCTGCTGATTTTGGATGGGGAGGTTTTGCCTCATGATTTTGGACCAACTTGTTTTTCAATTCCTTTCCTTGGTTCAGTTAGATGACCCCTGATGCACTTTGTCAGGTGCACAGACAGATTTTCAGTCTGCATCTCACATCCTTCGGACTCTCGATGAAAAGTAACTCCAGCTTCATTTCCTGCGGCCACATGTCTATCACTTTCCCAATCTATATTTGTGTGGTCATGGTTATTCTGAACTGTAATGCGTGTGGGAGATGGGGTCGGGTAGGGAATTGACTCCTCTATTAAGTAGCAGGGGTCTGTTGGGTACTTCATTGATATTTTGACTGGTTCCAATGAGAATGTAGAATGCGTGAAATTGTTTCTTTAATGTTGCTTGAAATTATCTATTTAATGTTGTGGGAAGACTGGCTCAACAGATTACTCCTTTGGGATTCCATTACATTTTGATGTACAGCAACAGAAACAGGCCGGTTGGCCCAACAGTATTTATCCACCACACTTCCTCCCACCATATTTCACCTCATCATCTCAAATTCCCTGGGGAGTACAGTCAGTGCCAAGTCCCTGACTCCACAGGTGGGTCAGCTGTACAGGTGGGTACAAAGAAGACTAGAAGAGCAATAGTGATAGATGATTTGATAGTTAGAAGTCTTACAACACCAGGTTAAAGTCCAACAGGTTTGTTTCAAACACGAGCTTTCGGAGCACGGCTCCTTCTTCAGGTGAATGGAAAGGCTTGTTCCAGAAATGTTTATATAGACACAGTCAGAGATGCCCCGGAATGCGAGCACCTGCAGGCAATCAAATCATCAAAGATGCAGAGAGAGAGGTAACTCCAGGTTAAAGAGGTGTGAATTGTCCCAAGCCAGTTCAGTCGGTAGGCCTCTGCAAGTCCAGGCTTGTTGGTGGGGGCCGAATGTAATGCGACATGAATCCCAGATCCCGGTTGAGTCCGCATTCATGCGTGCGGAACTTAGCTATAAGTTTTTGCTCAGCAATTTTGCGTTGTCGCGTCTCCTGAAGGCCTCCTTGTAGAATCCTGACCCGGAGATCAGAGGCTGAATGTCCTTGACTGCTGAAGTGTTCCCCAACTGGAAGGGAACAGTCCTGCCTGTTGATAGTCGCACGATGCCCGTTTATTCGTTGTCGCAGTGTCTGCATGGTCTCGCCAATGTACCACGCTTCGGGACATCCTTTCCTGCAGCGTATGAGGTAGACTACATTGGTCGAGTCGCACGAGTATGCTCCGCGTACCTGGTGGGTGGTGTTTCCACGTGTAATGGTGGTGTCCATGTCGATGATCTGGCATGTCTTGCAGAGATTACCCTGGCAGGGTTTTGTGGTGTTGTGGTTGCTGTTCTGAAGGCTGGGTAATTTGCTGCAAACAATGGTTTGTTTGAGGTTGCGCGGTTGTTTGAAGGCCAGTAGTGGGGGTGTGGGGATGACCTTGGCAAGATGTCCATCCTCGCTGATGATGTGTTGGAGGCTGCGAAGAAGATGTCGTAGTTTCTCCGCCCCAGGAAAGTACTGGACAACGAAGGGTACTCTGTCAGTGGTGTCCCGTGTTTGTCTTCTGAGGAGGTCGGTGCGGTTTTTTGCTGTGGCGCGGTGGAACTGTCGATCAATGAGTCGAGCGCCATATCCCGTTCGTACGAGGGCATCTTTCAGCATCTGTAGGTGTCTGTTGCGCTCCTCCTTGTCTGAGCAGATCCTGTGTATACGGAGGGCTTGTCCATAGGGGATGGCTTCTTTAATGTGTTTCGGGTGAAAGCTGGAGAAGTGGAGCATCGTGAGATTATCTGTGGGCTTGCGGTAAAGCGAGGTGCTGAGGTGACCGTCCTTGATGGAGACGAGTGTGTCCAAGAATGGAACTGAATTTGGAGAATAGTCCATGGTGAGTTTGATGGTGGGATGGAACTTATTGATGTCATCGTGTAGTCGTTTCAGTGATGTCTCGCCGTGGGTCCAAAGGAAAAAAAATGTCATCGATGTATCTGGTGTATAGCATCGGTTGAAAGTCCTGTGTGGTGAGGAAGTCCTGTTCAAACTTGTGCATGAAGATGTTGGCATATTGAGGTGCAAATTTGGTCCCCATGGCTGTTCCGTGCGTCTGGATGAAGAATTTGTTGTCGAAGGTGAAGACGTTGTGGTCTTGAATGAAACGGATGAGTTGCAGAATTGCGTCTGGAGATTGGCAGTTGTCGGTGTTGAGGACTGAGGCTGTTGCAGCAATGCCGTCGTCATGGGGGATGCTGGTGTAGAGTGCCGAGACATCCATTGTGACGAGGAATGTTCCTGGTTCAACTGGTCCATGGGTGCTGAGTTTCTGTAGGAAGTCCGTCGTGTCGCGACAGAAGCTGGGTGTACCTTGTACGATGGGTTTCAAGATGCCCTCGATGTGGCCAGAGAGGTTCTCACACAGGGTCCCATTGCCTGAAACGATAGGACGGCCTGGTGTGTTGGCCTTGTGTATTTTCGGGAGGCAGTAGAGATCTCCAATGCGGGGATCACAACTTCCCCAAAACTTCCCCAAAACAGCAAAAACTTATAGCTAAGTTCCGCACGCATGAATGCGGACTCAACCGGGATCTGGGATTCATGTCGCATTACATTCGGCCCCCACCAACAAGCCTGGACCTGCAGAGGCCTACCGACTGAACTGGCTTGGGACAATTCACACCTCTTTAACCTGGAGTTACCTCTCTCTCTGCATCTTTGATGATTTGATTGCCTGCAGGTGCTCGCATTCCGGGGCATCTCTGACTGTGTCTATATAAACATTTCTGGAACAAGCCTTTCCATTCACCTGAAGAAGGAGCCGTGCTCCGAAAGCTCGTGTTTGAAACAAACCTGTTGGACTTTAACCTGGTGTTGTAAGACTTCTTACTGTGCTCACCCCAGTCCAACGCCGGCATCTCCACATCATTGATAGTTAGAGGAATAGATAGGCATTTCTGCGGCAGCAGATTTGAATCCAGGATGGCGTGCCGCCTCTCTGATGCCAGGATTAAGGACTAAGGGGTACAGAGCACCCTGAAGGGGGAGGGTTAACAGCCAGAAGTTGTGATTCAAATTGGTATGAATGACACAGGCAGAAAGGGGGACGGGATCCTCCAACTAGGTAGGAAATTAAAAACTGTACCCCAAAAGTGTTAATCTCCGGATTACTCCTAGTACGATGTGCGAGTATAGGAGGATGAAGCAAATGAATACGTGACTGGAAAGATGGTGCATGAGGGAGGGTTTTGATTCTTTGAATATAGGGACTGGCACTGGGGAGATTAATTCTATACCGGTCAAATGGATTGTTCCTAATTAGAACAGGGACTGAGCCCCAAGTGGAGCATTTTGCTTGTGCTATTAGGGAGAGTTTAAAACTAACTTGGCATGAGTGTGGGAGGCAAAAGTTTTTTTGATTTTTGAAAATATTTTTATTGGCTTTTCTCATAATTATAAACAGTTGTTACTTATATACATTACATTTTTCTTGCCCGCGCTAATTTGCTTTATTTAAAAGTTAATATCAGAGAGGAATACCAAGTTGAACAGAGTACTGTGAAAGATTGATAGCTCTAGAAAAAGGAAGAGTGAGTTAATAGGTGGGATGAGATTAAGAAAGAAAGCGATTAAGTGAGATCAGGATTACTGTGCGTTTATGTGAATGCAAGGAATGTGATAAATAAGGCTGTTGAGTTACAAGCACAGATTGCCATGTGGAATTATGATGTGACTATCACAGAGTAGGTCAGGACTGGGTGCTAAATATTCCTAGATACAAGGTGTTCAGGAAAGATAGGAAAGGTGGTGGTATTGATTTTTAAAATTTATTCATGGGATGTTGGCATTTCTGGCTGGGCCAGAATTTATTGCCCATTCCTGAGGGCATTTAAGAGTCAACCACATTGCTGTGGATCTGGAGTCCCAGCTATGCCAGACCAGATAAGGATGACAGATTTCCTTCCCTATAGGACTTTAGTGAACCAGATGGGTTTTTATGACTGTAAACAATGGTTTCATGGTCATCCTTAGACTTTTAATTCCAGATTGTTTTATTTAATTCAAATTTCACCATCTGCTCTGGTGGATTTTGAACACCGGTCCCCAGAGCAGGGTTTCTGGATTACCAATCCAGCGACAATTAAGAAGATATTGTAGTGCTTATGAGATAGAGAATGTTCCAGAGGTGTCAAGGACTGAATCTATTTGGCTAGAGCTAGGGAATGAAAAAGGTGCTCATTACTCATTGTTATCCAGAAACCACCAGCTAGTGTGAAGGATGTAAAAGAACAAATTTGCAAGGAAATTACACAGAGGTGCAAAAATTTTAGGGTAGTTATAATGGGGACTTTGATTATCCAAGTGTAGACTCTAATAATAGTAGCGTAAAGGGCAGTGAGGGGCAAATAAGAGAAGCAAAGACAATGTACTAAGAGATTGGCAACCAACATGAAAGGAATCCCAAGTCTTCTATAGGCACTTAAATAATAAAAAGGCGAATGGGAAACCAGAAACGGGATTTACACAACATGGATAGAGAATTGGCAGTGACAGGAAACAGGGAGTGGTAGTTAATGGATGATTTTTGAGATGAAGGAAGATTTGTTGTGGAGTTACCCAGGGGTCCGTGTTCTTCCTGTTCCTGTTATATAATTGGGCAGCACGGTAGCACAAGTGATCAGCACTGTGGCTTCACAGTGCCAGGGTCCCAGGTTCGATTCCCTGCTGGGTCACTGTGCAGAGTCTGCACATTCTCCCCGTGTCTGCATGGGTTTCCCCCAGGTGCTCTGGTTTCCTCCCACAATCCAAAGACGTGCAGGTTAGGTGGATTGGCCATGATAAATTGCCCTTAGTGACCAAAAAAGGTTAGGAGTGGTTATTGGGTAACGGGGATAGGGTGGAAGTGAGGGTTTAAGTGGGTCGGTGCAAACTCGATGGACCAAATGGCCTCCTTCTGCACTGTATGTTCTATGCTCTATGTTCTATGTTCGATTAATGACCTAGGCCTTGTGGTAGAGAGTGCAATTTCAAAGTTTGCGGGATGATACAAAATTTGGAATCATTGTGAAATTTGGGAACAGTGCTAGAACTTCAAGAGGACATAGCATGTTGGTGGAATGGGCAGATGAAGATCAATCGGAAAAACACGAAGAGACAGTGGGCTGAATTCTCTATTCCCCCAGCCGCGTGTTCTCAGAGGCATGCCATTCGCTGGCGGCAGGATTTTCTACTCTTGTCGCTTGTCATGAGAGTTCCTAATGAAGCAATGAAGCCACTCCACACCAGCAGGAAAACCATGGGCGTGGGTGAGCTGCTGGCGGGAAAAGAGAATCCCAACGGACGGAGAATTCCAACCAAATAAAATAACGGGCGCAACTCTAAAGGGGGTGCATAGAACATAGAACGATACAGCGCAGTACAGGCCCTTCGGCCCACGATGTTGAACCGACATGGGAAGTCAAAAACTAAAGGCCATCTAACCTACACTATGCCATTATCATCCATATGCTTATCCAATAAACTTTTAAATGCCCTCAATGTTGGCGAGTTCACTACTGTTGCAGGTAGGCCATTCCACGGCCTCACCACTCTTTGCGTAAAAAACCTACCTTTGACCTCTGTCCTATATCTATTACCCCTCAATTTAAGGCTATGTCCCCTCATGCTAGCCACCTCCATCCGCGGGAGAAGGCTCTCACTGTCCACCCTATCTAACCCTCTGATCAATTTGTATGCCTCTATTAAGTCACCTCTTAACCTTCTTCTCTCTAACGAAAACAACCTCAAGTCTATCAGCCTTTCCTCATAAGATTTTCCCTCCATACCAGGCAACATCCTGGTAATTCTCCTCTGCACCCGTTCCAAAGCTTCCACGTCCTTCCTATAATGAGGCGACCAGAACTGTACGCAATACTCCAAATGCGGCCGTACCAGAGTTTTGTACAGCTGCAACATGACCTCATGGCTCCGGAACTCAACCCCTCTACCAATAAAGGCCAACACACCATAGGCCTTCTTCACAACCCTATCAACCTGGGTGGCAACTTTCAGGGATCTATGTACATGGACACCGAGATCCCTCTGCTCATCCACACTACCAAGAATTTTACCATTAACCAAATATTCCGCAGTCCTGTTATTCTTTCCAAAGTGAATCACCTCACACTTCTCTCCATTAAACTCCATTTGCCACCTGTCAGCCCAGCTCTGCAGCTTATCTATGTCCCTCTGTAACCTGCAACATCCTTCCACACTGTCTACAACTCCACCGACTTTAGTGTCGTCTGCAAATTTACTCACCCAACCTTCTGTGCCCTCCTCTAGGTCATTTATAAAAATGACAAACAGCAACGGCCCCAGAACAGATCCTTGTGGTACGCCACTCGTAACTGAACTCCATTCTGAACATTTCCCATAAACCACCACCCTCTGTCTTCTTTCAACTAGCCAATTTCTGATCCACATCTCTAAATCACCCTCAATCCCCAGCTTCCGTATTTTCTGCAATAGCCGACCGTGGGGAACCTTATCAAACGCTTTACTGAAATCCATATACACCACATCAACTGCTCTACCCTCGTCTATCTGTTCAGTCACCTTCTCAAAGAACTCGATAAGGTTTGTGAGGCATGACCTACCCTTCACAAAACCATGCTGACTATCCCTAATCATATTATTCCTATCTAGATGATTATAAATCGTATCTCTTATAATCCTCTCCAAGACTTTACCCACAACAGACGTGAGGCTCACCGGCCTATAGTTACCGGGGTTATCTCTACTCCCCTTCTTGAACAAAGGGACCACATTTGCTATCCTCCAGTCCTCTGGCACTATTCCTGTAGCCAATGATGACATAAAAATCAAAGCCAAAGGCTCAGCAATCTCTTCCCTGGCTTCCCAGAGAATCCTAGGATAAATCCCATCAGGCCCCGGGGACTTATCTATTTTCACCTTGTCCAGAATTGCCAACACTTCTTCCCTATGCACCTCAATGCCATCTATTCTAATAGCCTGGGTCGCAGCATTCTCCTCCACAACATTATGGGCGAAATTCTCCCAAAACGGGAGAAATCGTCAAACTGCCGTAAAACCCGGGCGGGTTTTACGGCATCGCGCCCCTTCCCGACGGGGGACCGATTCTGGGGGACCGGGCTAGCAGCCCGACGTCGGAGGCTCCGACAAGTCGGGCTTAACGAAAATCGTTAAACCCGCTTGTGGGACTTAGCGCCGGCTGACGCGTCATATGACGTCAGCCGCGCATGCGCAGGTGGGAAGACTCCACCCGCGCATGCGCGGGCGACGTCATCGCGTTTTTGCGCGAAACCCGCGCATGCGCGGTCCGGGTTGCCCCTCAGCCGCCCCGCGTATTGATACTGCGGGGCGGCGGAAGGACAAATAGTGCGCGGGCATCGGGCCCGCTGCCCGCGATCGGTGGGCACCGATCGCGGGCCCATGGCACCCTTGGCACGGCCGTGGTACTGCCGTGCCAATCGGTGCCATGGTTATTTTTTTCCAGGTAGTCACGACGTTTTTACGAACGGCAGGACCAGGTGTGTTTGCCGTTCGTAAAAAGGTCGTAAAGGGCTGGGACTTCGGCCCTTCTAACAGCTGTGAATCGCTGCCGGCCGTAAAAAAACGGCGGCAGCGATTCGTGTCGGGATTTCGGCGGGGGGGTGGGAGAATAGCGGGAGGGCGTCAAAAAAGTCGGGAAGGCCCTCCCGCTATTCTCCCACCCGTCGTGGGGGGCGGAGAATTTCGCCCTATCTTTTTCCTGAGTGAATACTGATGAAAAGTATTCATTTAGTATCTCGCTTATCTCCTCAGCCTCCACACACAACTTCCCACCACTGTCCTTGACTAGCCCTACTCTTACCCTAGTCATTCTTTTATTCCTGACATACCTATAGAAAGCTTTTGGGTTTTCCTTGATCCTACCTGCCAAAGACTTCTCATGTCCCCTCCTTGCTCGTCTTAGCTCTCTCTTTAGATCCTTCCTCACTTCCTTGTAACTATCAAGTGCCCCAACTGAAACTTCACGCCTCATCTTCACATAGACGTCCTTCTTCCTCTTAACAAGAGATTCCACTTATTTGGTAAACCACGGTTCCCTCGCTCGACCCCTTCCTCCCTGCCTGACTGGTACGTACTTATCAAGAACACGCAATAGCTGTTCCTTGAACAAGCTCCACATATCCAGTGTGCCCAACCCTTGCAGCCTACTTCTCCAACCTACACATCCTAAGTCATGTCTAATGGCATCATAATTGCCCTTCCCCCAGCTATAACTCTTGCCCTGCGGGGTATACTTATCCCTTTCCATCACTAATGTAAAGGTCACCGAATTGTGGTCACTGTCTCCAAAGTGCTCACCTACCTCCAGATCTAACACCTGGCCTGGTTCATTACCCAAAACCAAATCCAATGTAGCCTCGCCTCTTGTTGGCCTGTCAACATATTGTGTCAGGAAACCCTCCTGCACACATTGTACAAAGAACGACCCATCTAATGTACTCGAACTATATCTTTTCCAGTCAATATTTGGAAAGTTAAAGTCTCCCATAACAACTACCCTGTTACTTTCGCTCTTTTCCAGAATCATCTTCGCCATCCTTTCCTCTACATTCCTAGAACTATTAGGTGGCCTATAGAAAACTCCCAACAGGATGACCTCTCCTTTCCTGTTTCTAACCTCAGCCCATACTACCTCGGAAGAAGAGTCCCCATCTAGCAACCTTTCCGCCACCGTAATACTGTCCTTGACTAGCAGCGCCACACCTCCCCCTCTTTTGCCCCCTTCTCTGAGCTTACTAAAACACCTAAACCCCGGAACCTGCAACAACCATTCCTGTCCCTGCTCTATCCACGTCTCTGAAATGGCCACAACATCGAAGTCCCAGGTACCAACCCATGCTGCCAGTTCCCCTACATTATTTCGTATACTCCTGGCATTGAAGTAGACACACTTCAAACCACCTTTCATAAACCATAAGTCTATGAAAGTGACGGGACTGGTTGAGAGCACAGTTAATGAAGCCTACAGTATCCTAAACTTTATTAGTAGGGGCAAAAAGTCCAAGAGCTAGGAAGTTATGTTGAACTTGTATTAGATACTAATTTGGCTTCATCTGTGTCCAGTTCTGGGCGCCACACTTTAGGAAAGATGTGAAGGAATTGAAAAGAGTGCAGAAAAGATTCACAAGACTGGTTCTAGGGATGAGGAACTTCAGCTTTGAAGATAGATTTGCAGGAGTTCGGACTGTTTTCCTTGGAGAAATGAGAGGAGATTTGATCGAGGTATTCAAAATCATGAAGGGTATTTACAGAGCAGATAGGGATGAACTGTTCCCATTTGTGAATGGATTGAGAACAAGAACAGACTTAGGGCTGGATTCTTCCGCCCCACCCGCTGCAAGATCGCCACGGGCGAGACGCAGACAATGGAAAAGTCTATTGACTTCGGGGGGGATTTTCTGGTCGGCAGGCAGGCGCAGCCTGAGAATTCCGCCCTTAAGTAAATTGACTAAAGATGCAAAAATGACATGAACAACATTTGGAGGCTGAGAGTGATTAAGGTCTGGAATGCACTGCCTGAGAGATTCAATGGAAGTATTTAAAAGGAAACCAGACTGTTATCAGAAAAGGAAGAATGTGCAGGGTTACGGGGAGAAGGCAGGAGATTGCAACTAAGTGAATTGTTCATTGGGAGAGCCGGTGCTGGTATGATGGACCTCATGGCCTCCTTTTGCGTTGTGACAATTCTCCGATTCTATGATCCTTTATCCCTTATGTACATATTGAGTCCCTCCTCAAATCCATCTGTGCCATTCGCCTCAACCACAATAATAATAATAATCTTTATTGTCACAAGTAGGCTTACATTAACACTGCAATGAAGCTACTGTGAAAAGCCCCTAGTCGCCACATTCCGGCGCCTGTTCGGGTACACGGATGGAGAATTCAGAATGTCCAAATTACCTAACAGCAAGTCTTCCGGGACCTGTGGGACGAAACCGGAGCACCCAGAGGAAACCCACGCAGACACGGGGAGAACGTGCAGACTCCACACACACAGTGCCCCAAGCCGGGAATCGAAACTGGGACCCTGGAGCTGGGAAACAACAGTGCTAACCACTGTAAGAAGTTCCATAGTTTCACCTTCTCTGGGTAAAGAAGCTTCTCCTAAATTACTTGTGAAATTTACTAATGGCTATCTTATATTGGTAGCCCCTAGTTTTGGACTTCCCAACAGATTGAAACTCTGTTGCTCCCCTTCACAAGCTTACAGATGTCCATCTGACCACCTCCCAGAATGTTTTTTCAAGAGAAAGTATCCCCAGCCTCTTCAGTCTTTTCTGATAGCTGCACTGTTTCAGTTCAGCGCTGTGTGCTGTAGTCTCATCAAGTAATAACTGGTTAATGAATGTTCTCTCTTTTTCAGAAAGAGAACATTGCTTCCTTGATAACCTTCTGCTAGATTCCACAGAGGACAACCGAAAAGAGTGTAGACTTTCTGTGTGAATTTTATATTCAGTCTCGAAGTTTCAACCTTGCTGCTTAACTGGTTGATCTGAGAAGAATGTAAATAATCAGAAACTGTAAAGTTTGAAAGGTACTAAACAATGAGGAATGAATAGTGCTGCTCATTCTTTTATGAGAAAGATGATGGGCTCAATTTAACGGAAAAATTTCCAGTGCCACTTTAGTGGGTGACATTAGTGGACAGGCTTCTGGGCACAATCTGGAGGGCACCACATAGTTGCTGATGCACATCAGGTGAGGCAGGAACATCCAAGGGAGTCAGCAGTTAGAGATCTGCTGGATTCCAGGATCAGCTGAGTCCTGGTCAGATGCTGAGCCTCCGGACAAGGTTATCCCAGAACTGATGCAGATGCTGGAACACAGCTATGAGTTTTAGGAAGGATGTCAGCAACATTGCAGTAAATGCTGATTTGAGGAGTTCCAAAGGCTACGGGCACAGGAGATGATGCCGACAATGTTTGGCATTGAGGCCAATACTGCTAGGGTGGCGGCTTCAGTGGAAAGCCTGGAGCGCAAGGTCAGTGTCTTGAGTGGTGGTGTGCAAGGTATGGCTCTGTACATGACGGCCATGGCTGAGGGCCTTGTCAACATGACCCAGTTGATGATGGACATGCCGCAGATGCAAGTGGATATTGCCATGTTGACATGCGATTCCCCCACTCGCCGCATCCCAGGCACAGTGGTCCAAGATCAAACGCCCCTGATGCAGACCCAGTTCAGAGATGGGTGCCAGTGCGCTGTCAGCAGAAAGACAGGTGTTAAACTTTGGCACAAAATGGGGAGCACCAGAGCTTACTGTAGTGATATACATAACTGTATATAAGAACATAAGAACATAAGAACATAAGAACATAAGAACTAGGAGCAGGAGTAGGCCATCTGGCCCCTCGAGCCTGCTCCGCCATTCAATTAGATCATGGCTGATCTTTTGTGGACTCAGCTCCACTTTCCGGCCCGAACACCATAACCCTTAATCCCTTTATTCTTCAAAAAACTATCTATCTTTACCTTAAAAACATGTAATGAAGGAGCCTCAACTGCTTCACTGGGCAAGGAATTCCATAGATTCACAACCCTTTGGGTGAAGAAGTTCCTCCTAAACTCAGTCCTAAATCTACTTTCCCTTATTTTGAGGCTATGTCCCCTAGTTCTGCTGTCACCCGCCAGTGGAAACAACCTGCCCGCATCTATCCTATCTATTCCCTTCATAATTTTAAATGTTTCTATAAGATCCCCCCTCATCCTTCTATATTCCAACGAGTACAGTCCCAGTCTACTCACCCTCTCCTCATAATCCAACCCCTTCAGCTCTGGGATTAACCTAGTGAATCTCCTCTGCACACCCTCCAGCGCCAGTACGTCCTTTCTCAAGTAAGGAGACCAAAACTGAACACAATACTCCAGGTGTGGCCGCACCAACACCTTATACAATTGCAACATAACCTCCCTAGTCTTAAACTCCATCCCTCTAGCAATGAAGGACAAAATTCCATTTGCCTTCTTAATCACCTGTTGCACTTGTAAACCAACCTTCTGTGACTCATGCACTAGCACACCCAAGTCTCTCTGAACAGCGGCATGCTTTAATATTTTATCGTTTAAATAATAATCCCGTTTGCTGTTATTCCTACCAAAATGGATAACCTCACATTTGTCAACATTGTATTCCATCTGCCAGACCCGAGCCCATTCACTTAACCTATCCAAATCCCTCTGCAGACTTCCAGTATCCTCTGCACTTTTCGCTTTACCACTCATCTTAGTGTCATCTGCAAACTTGGACACATTGCCCTTGGTCCCCAACTCCAAATCATCAATGTAAATTGTGAACAATTGTGGGCCCAACACGGATCCCTGAGGGACACCACTAGCTACTGATTGCCAACCAGAGAAACACCCATATATCCCAACTCTTTGCTTTCTATTAATTAACCAATCCTCTATCCATGCTACTACTTTACCCTTAATGCCATGCATCTTTATCTTATGCAGCAACCTTTTGTGTGGCACCTTGTCAAAGGCTTTCTGGAAATCCAGATATACCACATCCATCAGCTCCCCGTTATCTACTGCACTGGTAATGTCCTCAAAAAATTCCACTAAATTAGTTAGGCATGACCTGCCTTTTACGAACCCATGCTGCGTCTGCCCAATGGGACAATTTCTATCCAGATGCCTCGCAATTTCTTCCTTGATGATAGATTCCAGCATCTTCCCTATTACCGAAGTTAAACTCACTGGCCTATAATTTCCTGCTTTCTGCCTACCTCCTTTTTTAAACAGTGGCGTCACGTTTGCTAATTTCCAATCCACCGGGACCACCCCAGAGTCTAGTGAATTTCGGTAAATTATCACTAGTGCATCTGCAATTTCCCTAGCCATCTCTTTTAGCACTCTGGGATGCATTCCATCAGGGCCAGGAGACTTGTCTACCTTTAGCCCCATTAGCTTGCCCATCACTCCCTCCTTAGTGATAACAATCCTCTCAAGGTCCTCACCTGTCATAGCAATACACTACAACTAAGTAACCACTCGAGGGAGCACCAGAGAAACAGGAAGTCAGCACACGCTTCACAGGAACAGCAGCTGGTGAGCAGGACACAGGCAGCCAGCTCAGATGTAACATAGTATAAGTGCTGGAGAGAGAACAAACTCATACAAATAAAGCATCTACTTCAACTGTAAGACTACGAGTTTTATTCAGACACAAGGAATAATACATGGTAGCAGGTTGCCTTCAGAACGCTTACCCGAAGGTTACTCAAAATGCAGACAAAGCAAGATCGAAAACAGAAGAAAACTCGTATGTGGGGAGACTTCGCTGAGTCAATGAAACTCGTTGGAACTCCACCACCGCTGAAAACAACCGGTAAGTTAAGTTGTAGATGGAAAATTTTTAAACAAACGTTTGAACTATATATCATAGCTAATGAATTGAGCACGGCCTCAGAAGAAATGAAAATAGCACTTCTACTATCAGGACATGAAGCTAGAGAAATCTATAACTGCTTTAATTACTTGAAAGGTGAAGACAACACCAAATTAAATGTAATGCTTAAAAAATGTGAAGATCACTGCAACACCAGTAACAATGCTGCTTTAAGACATTTTAGGGGCTTGTTTAGCACACAGGGCTAAATCACTGGCTTTTAAAGAAGACCAAGGCAGGCCAGCAGCACGGTTCAATTCCCGTACCAGCCTCCCCGAACAGGCGCCGGAATGTGGCGACTAGGGGCTTTTCACAGTAACTTCATTGAAGCCTACTCGTGACAATAAGCGATTTTCATTTCATTTCATTAATTTCAATTAGATGTAATGCTTAAAAAATTTGAAGATCACTGCAACACCAGTAACAATGCTGCTATATTCAATGCTTGGAGATGAAATTGCACAGCGAATGAGTGATGCAGAACTCAAACAATCATTATCAGAACAGAAAGGTTTAACGCTGGAAATCGCAATTGACAAGTGCAGATCGCAAGAAAAAAATAACTACGTTTTTAGCCAGAATAAATGCCGATAAAGTTCTTTTCCACGGGTCTGAAGAAGGTAAAATGACGTCTGAGCACATTTTAAACTACCCGGGGAACAAAAGACACAAATCTGAGTCTGCGCATGCGCAGGAAACCACAGCCGCGCATGCGCAGTAGGAAACAGCCGTTTTGGAAGCAGATCGTTCTGCACATGCGCAAGCTGCGCATGCGCAGTTGAACAGAAAGAGCACACAGTTCAAAGAGGGATCTGCACATGCATGAGCCACGCACGTGTGAGCCACGCATGCGCAGTTTCCATAAAAGGAACAGTAAGGAAAAATCGATTTGCACATGCGCATTCGATTCCTACACTTTACATCACGAGTGCCATGACATCAGATGACTCAGACCATGCCCACTTAAAAGGGGAAATGCCCGAAAATTACAAACGAGACTGTTAAAGACACAAAACCAACAAATTTAACCTCAAAAGGGACAACAATGCCTGACCTTCTTCCAGCAGTAGAACATAACTTTCGCAGCACCCTGGAACACACAGTTTGCACCACCCAAAGTGAAGAGCACAATGACAAATCCGAAACCAAAGAAGATGATTTGTTCATTGAATGTGAAGGGGACAATAACAAATCCGAAACAAAAAGATGATTTGTTTATCAAAAAATACAACTCAGACATGGCTGAGTTATTTGGATATGCCAATCATAGCATCAACAACAAGGTTGAAAAGCTCAACACGATTCTACTCATGGTAGATGAATCCAATACCTTGATGCAATGGCAGATCGTCGATACATTGGATGACAGCAACCTGTCAAATACACAAGAAGAAGAGAACGCCACACAGCGCGTACTGAACGACTCAGTTGAGAGAGCACGGATTGACTCCACAGAGAGAACACTGCACAGCTCCACACAGAGAGCAATGAAAGACTCCACACAGAGAGCAACACAAGCCTCCACAGAGAACTCATTGACAGACTCCAAAATGGAAGCAACTAAAGATTCCAGAGAGAAATCCATGCATGAACAAGACCATGAAAGTCTATCAACCTTTTCTGAACAACCAGAAGCAGACTATGAAAGTCTACCAAGCTCACATAATCGACAAGAAGACAATGTAAGTCTACCCACTGTATGTGAGACAAGTGACGAAGAAATCACAATTCCCATACAAGATGTGCAAGATCACAGTGAGACTGATAGATCTCAGCTCGTCTGTACAAAAGAACTTGACAATCAAAGCACAACCACTCATGAGTCTAGTGACACTGCATCAATTGAAACCTCATCTACTCTAAACTACCCACAAGAAAATTAAATCTTGAAGATTTTGACTCCAGAAGAGGAGCACCAAGAAACCAAAGATGATTCAAATGAACCAGAAATTACTCCAGAAGAGGAGCACCAAGGAAGCAAAGAAGATGAATCAAATCCACCACAAATGACTGATGTCAGCAAGATCAATACAACATTAGATCATTCTCAATATCCTCAAGAAGAAACGCTCAAATGAAACATCAGATACCACAAAGGACACTGACACCAATTCATTTGAGTATGACTCAAACTGTCCACATGGAACAGTCATTGAGCGCAACAAGAACAACAAAATCCACAAGAAGCACAACAGAAACAACAACAATAGCAACAACAAAAACAACAAGCAGAACAACAAAAATTACAACAAAAACAACAACAAGAAGTATAAAAAAGACAACAGCAACAACAAGCACGACAAAAACAACAAGTACGTCAACAAAAATAACAAGGATGAAACGACAGAAACAACAACAATGAAACAACAACCTGTACAACATGGGTACAACTCTGCATATAAAGGACAATGCAACAGCACACTCCAAAACAATAACAAGAGAACAAAGACAACCATGGCATGACAACAAATCACACAAATTCACATTTGCTCCGGAACAAACAAGCACACCAGCTTTCAAGGCAGATGACACACATCAGTGGTTCGACCATTTGAACACCTTGTGATGATTTGTTGCTAACGTAAAAATAAGAACACTGACGATATGCACAAAGAAATTACAATATCACCATCACCACGTCAACAACAGAAAAAAAACTCAACCGAATAAATTCATAAAGTTTGGACTCAATTTTTTAAAATTAAGATTGGACTCATAAATATTAATTGGCTTTGTATAATCATCAATATCGTCACAACTTGTACATATCATCATTTATCTATCTGTTTTGTACAATTTTCTTTAACAAAGTACAGAAAATATGTAAAAAGAAAAAAGGGGGATGTACAATGATATGCATCATTGTATATACACAAGGGGTTAATGTAAATACACTACAACTAAGTAACCACTAGAGGGAGCACCAGATATGTACATATATATAGAAAAACAGGATGTCAGCACATTCTTCCCAGGAACAGCAGCTGGTGAGCAGGACACAGACAGGCAACTCAAATGTAACATAGTATTAGCGCTGGAACGAGAACAAACTCATACAAATAAAGCATCTACTTCAACTGCAAGACTACAAGCTTTATTCAGACAAAAGGAATAATACACTTACCTCACAGCGAGTTATCATCACTATCTGCCTTGTATGCTGACAGTGCTGACACAGGCCCATCACCCTGGGGTGATGTTGCACAAACCCTGGACCTTGGGAGGAAGGAACAGGATAGTTGGGGGTGGAGGGGAGGAAGGAGGGAAATGGGTGGCGACAAAGGAGGGAATTGGGGAGAAGGAGGAGTTTGGGGAGGAAACAGAGGACTTTGGGGAAAGGATGGGAATGGGAAGGGTGTGGGTGAGCTGACGGACAAAGCCTCATGTTATGAGAATCTGGTGAGGATGAAGGCCTTCCTGGTCCTCTGGGCATTCCGGACCCTCGCCGCCGCCTGTCTTCCATCCTCTGGCTCCTCCTGAGGGTCTTTCCTGGGCTTATCATCCATTCCTTTCTAGTCTACCTCCTTCTCCTCCTTAGACGAGGCCACATATCCCACCTCCTCCAGCATGTTGCCCCGCTGTCGTGCCAAGTTGTGGAGGTCACAGCAGACCACCACAAAATGGGAGACTATCTGGGCATGTTAGTCAGTGCACCACCAGAGCCGTCCAGGCATCAGAACTGCATTTTGAGCAGTCCGATGGACCGCTCAATGACAGTGTCGATCGCAACATGGGTCTCGCTCTCTCATGTCTCTGCCTCGGGCTCCACCCTCTGCACGGGCTTCATCCGCAAGGACCTCAGCCGGTAACCCTTATCCCCCAACAGCCAACCCCTCCTCCTGGGGTGGTCCTCGAAGGTGCTGGAGATCTCCACATATCCCAGGATATAGATGTCATGTGCGCACCTTGGGAAGCATGCACAAATGTGCATGTTGTGGAGGTTGTGCCTCACACCAGTTGAACACTCAGTGAGTGGAACCCCTTCCTGTTAATGAAAAGCACTACTCGATTCCCTGGTGGCATGCATGCCATCAATTACCCCCTGGACTTGGGGCATCCCAGTGATGGAGAAGAATCCTGCAGCCTAGGCATCTTGGTGGACTTGACCCATCTCAAAGTCTATATAGTCAACTGCCCGGGCATACAGAGCATCCGTGAGCTTACAGATGTACTTGTTGGCTGTACCTTGTGAAATACTGTACAATTCCCCACTGCAGTAACCTTCACGGCCACCAGGGGTGGGTGTCCTCCTCCTTCATGGGGTGCCACGTCTGCGAGGTGCCACACTGTCTCTCTGTTGAGATGGAGTTTCCTGCAGCAGAAGCTGTCCATCATCATCTTGTGAGACTGACAATGGCTGTACACCTAGGGCCATCGCTGCATCTTCCTCCGGGTTCCTCCTTGGCCAAATGGGCAGTTGGGTCTTCAGGTTGTGCAATGGCCCCCTGCACATAGGGTGCTGTCACCAGCCTGCGTCAATGCTGCTGCCATCTCCGGCGTCTGGCCACCTGGACTGTCTGCAGCATCCCAAGGGCATCCTCTGCAGGACCGACACCACCATCCATTTTGGTATCTGTAAGGAACTGGAGGAGAGAGACTGACAATCTGTTCGGGCTTCCACCCCGGGACCTTCAAATTGCTCAAGCCTCCCCCAACCTTACGTGTTCCACCTTCTCTCAGAGTGCCATCCAGTGAGCCGGTTGTGCTGGAGAACCTCACTCTGTACACTCCAGCCATATCTGGAACCTCTGGACCCCAGATCCCTGCTGAGAACATTAGGGAGACTGTGCTCAGGTGTTCTCCCCAATCCTCATACTGACCCTTTGATCAGGAGAATATCCCCGGTGCTGAAGCTCAGCCCTTGAGTGTTTGATTGTTGGCTGCTGCCTCAATGATGCTGATACTTCTCGAGGTTAGGCAAACTGTTCAGGCTTCAAAGTTTGATTGAATGCGATGCAATAATTATCTTCTGAGACGTGACACGTGTACCCAAGAGAATCCACTTGAGAATATTCTGTTTATAAAATGGTCAACGGGAACAAATATTTGAAAAACAACTACGTAACATTCCACATATCACACTAACCATTAAACAACAAGGAAACATCACTGTTCCATATTGGTACTAATACAAAGCTAAATTGGCTCATTTTCACATAAACAACGGCATCACCTGACACAGTTTCCTCACCAGAAATGGAGGAGAAGCCTGAGAATGTGTTATCCTGTCCAGAACCTTGTCATAGAAATGATCTGTCCATCAATAGTGTGACTTGTTCCACGTCTCAGTGCCATTCTCCGTCCAGGAGCTGCAGCTGCGCAGACCCTCCCACACGGCTCAATCACACAGGAACCAAATCCAGGCATCTACATATTCCACTGGTGCTCAAGGTGCAGTTGAACACCCTTGACTTCCAGCATGTTTAACCCCTGGTGATGTGCCAGTTACATGCAGCACTCACCACTATAGCAACAAGGGCATCAGCAATCTGTGAAAGCATTTCTTCAACAACAACATCAGTTGGCCCATTCAGATCAACGTCTCGCACCTGGTATCCACAGCGGCTTTTTTGCTTCAAACTGGATTACCTTCTGGACTCATAAGTTCCCCTGACCCCAGTGTTCCAGGACCCAGGTATCTGAGAAAAATTGTTCTTCTTTCTGGCTGCAGAAAAGGAGTGAAACAGCAACAGCAGTCTCCAGGCATTGCAGCCACCAGCAGGAGCAAGCAGCAAACACAACCTGCAAATATTTTAAATTATTGACAGTATCACAATTAAAAAAAACAATACAATGAGGACACCAACCACTTGGCATCCAGAACACACTCAGCTCCCCCCCCTCCCCCCTCCTCCCCCCTCCCCCCTCCCCCTCCCCCCTCCCCCCTCCCTCCCCCCTCCCCTCCCCCCTCCCCCCTCCCCCCTCCCCCTCCCTCCCCCCTCCTCCCCCCTCCCCCCTCCTCCCCTCTCCCCCTCCTCCCCCCTCTCCCCCTCCCCCCTCCTCCCCCTCCCCCTCCTCCCCCCTCTCCCCTCCCCCCTCCTCCCCCCTCTCCCCCTCCCCCCTCTCCCCCTCCCCCCTCCTCCCCCCCTCCCCCTCCCTCCCCCTCCCCTCCCCTCCCCCTCCCTCCCCCCTCCCCCTCCCCTCCCCCCTCCCCCCTCCCCCTCCCCCCCCTCACCCCCCCCCTCCCCCCCTCACCCCCTCCCCCTTTCTCGCTAGGGAGCCAGTTAATCGCAGGAGGCTGTTACATGCCACTTCAATCTCACTAATGAGATGGATATTAATGCAAATTGCGGTTCATAATATGCCCACGATATTTGGGTTAGATCCAGAACTTTCCATCGGAAATGGGCAGGTTACATGGCAAACCTATTTGCACCCGGCGAGAATCTCAATTTTGGCCTTTCTGCATTGCACCAGGTGCGGTGCAGCAGGTGCAACGCCGTGGGTAAATCTCATCAGATAGCTTTGAATGTAAAATATAATGTATTTTTAAATTAGTCTTTTGAGTTATGATCACCTAATGTCATTTACAGTAAATGTAAGGAGCATGATAAACCCTCTCTTAAGACCTCAGGTCATCATTCAATTTGTATGTTAATATCGATGAGGCATTTCATGTTTAAACTTCTAAAAATTGTATTTCACACAGGGTGCAGCTAGGAGACCTGTTCTGCTAAACCTTACTGAGGGAATTAACAAAGAGAACAAAGAACAACGCAGCACAGGAAAAGGCCCTTCAGCCCTCCAATACTGTACCGATCATGATACCAACCTTGGCCAAAACCCTAAAAAACAAAAAGCAATATAAATCATTGTATACTCGTCGGCCTCTAGGACCTGCACCACCTCTGCTCACTGAAGCTGAGGTTAGGGACATCCTGGACGGTATTCTCCAATCCCGCGCCGGCTCGCCGATTCTCCAGCACCGATTTTCGGACACCTACGGGATCACCGCCGCGATCGGGCCTTGACTGGCTGAGGGCCCGCCGAGTTCAGCCGAATCCCACCGCCGTGGGTTACGTATGGTCCCACCCGGCGGGACCTCGGAGTTCTGTCTGTAGGGACCGTCCTGATGGGGGGGGGGACAGCGGGGAATCCGACCCTGGGGAGGGGGGGCTCCATGGTGGCCTAACCCGCGATCGGGGCCAACCCATCTCCGGGCAGGTTAGTTCTGCGGGGGCCTATGTTCCTCTGCGCCGGGCCCCTGTAGGACTCCGCCATCGTGCCCTGGAGCTGGCGTGGAGATGGGAACTCACACGCATGCGTGAGCCCGTGCCAGCCATGGCGCGCTTGCGTGAACTCATGCCAGCCATGGCACGCATGCGTGAACTCTCGCCAGCCGTGGCGCGCATGCACGGACTCACGGCGGTCGTGGTGCACCGGCGTTCGGGCGCCGGAGCTGCGGACACTACTCCGGCACTATACTAGCTCCCTAGGAAGGGGTAGATAGCTGCCAGCTTATGCCCGTTGACGCCGGAGTGGCTCGCGCAACTTTTCACGCCAGCATCAGAACTTGGCCGCAGGATTGGAGAATCCCAACCCCTACATAAAGAGTCACCATTCCCTCTTGCATCAAGGCCTTGGGCTGGATTCTCAGTCCCGCCATGCAGGGTGCTCCGTTACGCCGGCTGGTCAATGGGGTTTCCCATTATGGGCCAGCCCCACGCCGTCGGGAAACCTCTGGGCTTCCAGTAAAACGGAGCATCCCGACAGCGGAGAATCCAGCCCCTTGTTTAAGTTGGGTGACAGTTCATTCCCAAAATGACTGAACAGAAACTGTAGTGCGAGGACTGACCGTTGCTTTTTTGTGACCCTGTGTAATAAACAAACCTTCTACTATATTCTCTGCAGAGTCACAGTAGTCTGTTCGGGATATATAGCGTTAACTACATTTAAAAAATATCCAGGAAGACCACTGGGGTAATTGCAGATTTTATGAAACTATTTTTCAATCCTTTTAATGTTGTAAATGAGTCCAAACACCTAAGCAGAGATCCCCTTTGACATTGCATTCAATGTGAGATGTAGTCAGCATTTTAATTTGGTTGGTTCGCAAAGTGTTGGCTATAAAGATACCAATCTCATGTTGTACCATGAATACCTTCAGTTTTACTGTGATTGAAGATGAATATTACCATTAACGCAAGCCTTAAATAATATACTAAACAAGAAATATGGACATGTTGCCCCATGTTAGTCCAACAACATGGTTAATTGCTATTCTTTTAAATGATCAATGATTGTCAATTAAATGTTGGCACATTGAAAAGCGATTGCATTATGATTTGGTTAACCTTGAAGTGGGGTAACTAAAATAATACAACATTAATTGCTTTAAAGTAGGAAAATGTAGTTAGGATCATGATCAACTTTAAAACAAGTTATTAGAGCTCTTTCTCAGCATGATGATGTGCGAAAGTAACAATCACAAACTTAATGACCTTCACTGAATGGGGAAGCAAAAGTGAGATAAGAAGCACTGACTTCAGCCTTCCATTAGTTAAATTACAGCTGCAGCCAGTACAATGTTGCTTCAGAAATTTATAGTGTAACGGTGATAACCGAAAGATATAAATATGTTACACAGCCTTGATACCAGTCAGGCATTTTGTTGGAGCAGAGCTATGTCTCTCGAATATGTTTCTCAATAAAGTTTCAGTTATTGCAATTTACAGACTTGAGTGGTTTCAATCTATGGCCATAACAACCTATATTAATAAAATGGGACCACCCTAATCCCAATATTCCCTGACACATAAATTCCAAGGATTTTCTCATGTACATCTCAAATTCAATAAGGCTGACATTAGGGCCATAACTTCCCCTCCTGGATAAATAATGCCAATTTTAGCAGTTTTATTGAAGAAGCGAAAATAAAGTTGCAGAGGAGTTTTGGTTCCCCCCCACCCCGCAGTAGGTTAATTGAAGTTCCACTGCATCATCGGAAGGATCTATTCAGTCATAAGTCTCCTAAGTGGATAAATAGAAGAGTATAAATGCGAATCTTGGAAGAGGGGTCAGTGAAGGGGGTGGTGGTTGGGGGTGGGGGTTGGGGGTTGGGGGTTGGTGCGGAGGGAGAGTGGGGGACAATGAGGAACAGGAGAGAAATAGAGGAAAATTCCACTTACTCCAGATCCCTTTACACTCTTGATTCAAACAATGACAAGATCTGAATTCTAGATATAAAGTGAGAGTAATTGCCCTTGACAGGACTATGGCATTCCCCTCGGAGCCCTGATAATACTGCAGCTTACTGGTTGGAGCCATACAAGCACAAAATAAGATGATTGCAGTTGTTGGAGGCCAATAACATTAACCTTAGAACATTACTGCATGAGTTACGCATGTTAGTGTTCCAGGCCCAACCATCTCCAGCTGCTTCCGTAAATTATAGGCCAGGGTTTTACTGATTACCATGAGTTGAGATTTCTTTGGGGGGAGGGGAGCAGAAAAATTGCAGGGGGCCAGGCTGGATCAACTCCTCATGGGCTCCCACCACCTGAGAATTTGTTTTTTTTTGTGGATTATGCTTTCTTTCACTGTTTGCTTATTTTGACTGCTACATGAGCTATTAAGAGGATTAAGACTTTTAAAGTGGATATTCATATATTGTTTGTTTTGACAAGTTTATGACCTTTTCACAGACTTCCTGATGTTTTCATAACGCTTGTGAGTTCTGTATATCATGGATACTGAGTGAGTGATTTGGGGGAGGATGTGGGTGTATGGGAGTGAGGGAACATGGGATTATAAAGGGTGTGGGGATGTATGGGATATGGGGATTGAGAGGGTAGGAAGTGAAGGTTTAGGCCTCACACTCATCTTCAGAATTATACTGTTATATTTATATCAGTGAATGGAGGTGGGGCTTCTACCCGGTCCATGGTTTAGCTTAGTTGGCTAGACATAGAACATAGAACACACAGTGCAGAAGGAGGCCATTTGGCCATCGAGTCTGCACCGACCACCCAAGTCCTCACTTCCACTCTATCCTCATAACCCAATCACCCCTCCGAACCTTTTTGGTCACTAAGGGCAATTTATCATGGCCAATCCACCTAACCTGCACGTCTTTGGACTGTGGGAGGAAACCCACGCAGACACGGGGACAATGTGCAGACTCCGCAGAGACAGTGACCCAATGGGGAATCAAACCTGGGACCCTGGCACTGTGAAGCCACAGTGCTATCCACTGTGCTATTGTACAGTGCGGGATCAATTCTTGTACCAGCTGAGGTTGTTCAAGAAGGTCTGCCTTCTCAAACTTGTCCCTTGCCTGAGGTCTGGTGATCCTCATGTTAAATCACCACCAATCAACTCTCTCCCTCAAAGGGGAAAGCAGCCTATGGTCATTTGGGACTATGTCGACCTTACCATTAACTATTTCAGACAACATTGTTGGTGGCAAACGGATGTTTGTATGATGTTGTCTTCATTGCTCTCATGCTTTGTTTGTAGATCGGGTTAATGAATAAATTAAATCAAAAATATCCATTTCTAGACCCTAATTAACATTGGTGACATCTTCACTCAGCCTGCCCAGCAATTATTCTCATTTTCATCTTTCTGACCAGTATCAAAATCTTTCTGTGGCCAGGTGACAGCCTTAATATTCTTTAGCAGTGGTTCCTATCCCTGCAGTGTACCACAACCAATTTCAGATTCCCCAACTCAGACATTTTTAGGACAAGCACATTGCCCCAATTCCAAAGTACTCCAAAGCTCCAACTAGCCTCAGTTTAATAAAAACCTTACTAATGTGCCTCTGCCCGTCTCAGAGTCCTGCCTATTATCTATCACTCTATGGTCTCCTTAAAGTTTATGGGTTAGCACAGTTGCTTCACAGCTCCAGGGTCCCAGGTTCGATTCCCAGTTTGTGTCACTATCTGTGGAGCCTGCACGTTCTCCCCGTGTCTGCTTGGATTTCCTCCGGGTGCTTCGGTTTCTTCTCACAGTCCAAAGATGTGCAGGTTAGGTGGATTGGCCATGCTAAATTGCTCTTATGTTAGGTGGGGTTACTGGTTTATGCGGATAGGGTGGAGGTCTGGGCTTAAGTGGGGTGCTCTTTCCAGGAGCTGGTGCAGGCTCGATGGGCTGAATGGCCTCCTTCTGCACTATGATTCACGTGCTATCGTGCCGTCTATAAACAAACCATGATTGCAATGGGCAGGAATCGAACCCGGGTCAACTGCTTGGGAAGCAGCTATGCTCATCCCTATACCATCAATGAGACCAGGATATTAAGAATAACTTTTCCCCAAACTAAGGCAGATTAAAGTCAAATCTGGCACAGAAAGAGAAATAAAAAGATAGTTGAGGAAAAATACGAAGGAAGGAAAAGTTTTTAAAAAATGAATAATCAAGAAATCGCGACAATAGTTTATTTTAAAGGTATTTATGGTGTTAAATACCAGTCCTAACTTTTTGTGAGATGTTTACTGGGCAATTAGCATGAAAATATAGCAGTTTTTTGAAACTTATGGGGCATCGAAGGCGGACTGTTGTTTTCTAAAGGTGAACAGTGGAATGTAACCAGTCTCCCAGCAACTTGTGGCAATTCACAATTTATGAAGTATCTCTTTTTTTCTGTAAGTTGCTTTTCAACTTATTAATTACGACATATAAATTGAATCCTCATTATTTGGGCAGCAAAGTCTGGCTTAATGTCCGCAATAATTAACTTCTCATCTCATTTCTTTCAGCTATCGAACTTAGGGATGCATTACTGTGCATTAACACAGAATTTCTCCATGCAATCTTTGCAGAGGGAGTCCAGTATAACAAACATACTTGATATTATTTACATACTGAAATTTATAGATTCTAGAAAGAAACCATTAGTTCATTCATCCGCTAAATATGTGTTGCCTTAGTTTGTCATGTTGGAGTTGGGGTCAGGTCTTCCAGCCTGAATTTGTGTTCTCTATAATCGGACCTGCCTGGATAGTTCGAACTAGCCTGAAGTAGCAGCATTGATTGTGATAACAAATTCTCAAGCAATATGCCTGTTAGACAGAAGCTGAATTGATTTCATGAGCCTGTGCCCAAACATTTCAGACTCTTTGGTGCCAAAAGCTCAACTTTTACATTGTCAATAGTGAAACATAATAATACATAGCAGTGCAGCTCAAATAACTCACGAAGAATGCAGTGAACAACAGCCTTCGATGCTTTTTATGGCTTTACCGTTCAATGAACTTTCAGGCAGAATTTGTAGATTCCCTAGTGTCTTGAAGGAGAGCATATTGTAGGTATATTTCAAAATGTTCAATCGGGAATTGTCATTTCATTTCTGAATTCAAACAAAGTGTTACAAATTTGATTCCAAAAGGCCTGGGAGTGTAGGAGGTTATACAGTTCATTTAATTGTGCTTACCTTTTTTTAACAACTATTAGTTATAGAACATAGAACATAGAACAGTACAGCACAGAACAGGCCCTTCGGCCCTCGATGTTGTGCCGAGCCATGATCACCCTACTCAAACCCACGTATCCACCCTATACCCTTAACCCAATCCCCTTAACCTTACTTTTTAGGACACTACGGGCAATTTTTAGCATGGCCAATCCACCTAACCCGCACATCTTTGGACTGTGGGAGGAAACCGGAGCACCCGGAGGAAACCCACGCACACACGGGGAGGATGTGCAGACTCCGCACAGACAGTGACCCAGCCGGGAATCGAACCTGGGACCCTAGAGCTGTGAAGCATTTATGCTAACCACCATGCTACCGTGCTGGTAACATGGTTATCATAATTAATGTTTTGCTTTGTATTTAATCCAGAAAAAGTAAGAAATCAACGCTGCTTTAATAATTTCTTGTCCATGCAGTTCAACCACCGTACAGAGCATTTTTAAAAAATTTAAAGTATCCAACTCCTTTTTTTCCAATTAAGGGGCAATTTAGCATGGCCAATTCACCTACCCTGCACATGTTTTGGGGTGAGACCCACGTAGACAAGGGGAGAATGTACAAACTCCACATGGACAGTTACTCGGGGTTGAACCTGGGTCCTCAGTGCCGTGAAGCAGCAGTGCTAACCACTGTGCGACCATGCCGCCCGCCTGTACAGAGCATTTTATCAATCTCGTTTTATCTCTTACTTTGTGAAAATAAAACGGTAACAATATTCAGTTAGTATAATAAAAGCTGTGAGAAATGCTTTGAACCAGTTGGGCCACCAAATTTCCATCCAATTCTTTTATCAATATATTTTGCAACAAGACTTAAATGTATAAAATATTTATAAAAATACAGAAAAAAATATAGATCTGTGCTAAATTTCATGGTGAATAACTACATTAGGAAATATAAGTCTGCAGATAATAATCTGAATGGATGCTGTTTAATATTTATGCACCACAATCTTGTTCTGATCCAGATATTCTGATTGCAAGTCTGATTATTAGTTAAGCACTTAAAGATAAATAAAATTGATCCAAAATGCTGAAAAGATTTAAAACCTGTACATAATCACATTAAAAGCCAACCGCCTGGGAGATCTACTTGTTTTTTTGTATGAGGTGGCTTGGGATTTTTAATTTTGACCTGATTTAACATATTTTGTACTGAAATGTACACCTTTGGATTTAATTTGGAAAATGGAAGCGTGTCTACTGATTAAACAAATCATGTCTGCTCCACTTCACTTCCTTTCTGCTCCTTGAGTGCCACCGTCTAAAATTATAGCACGTAAATATTATTCCTCAGAAAATAATAGGAGATGATGCTATTTAATATTGATGAACTTGTAATAACCAGCATGGGACACGGTGTGTGCTCCTTGGGGTGTATGGGCTCCCCCGCTATGGGTGGGGTAGCGTGAGTGTACCTGTATAAAAGATTAGCCGGTGTGGAACTGACCGAGAAGAGAGTACCCGGTGACATTAACCAGGCCTCATGTATGTAACTGTTGTAAAATAAATGTCTTTACATTTTATCTCATTGGGGGCTCCCTGTGTCATATTAAACTGTCGACGAGAATAAAATTGGAGCTGTCAAAGTGCTACCTTTCCAGATGAGCCACCTTCACAAATTTCTTTTTAGACTACGGTACATAGTTGGTTGGGTGGCATTGTTCATGTTTGGGCAGGTAGTTGCTTTTGATAATGGTATGGATGTCTGGAATGTGATGCTTTTTCAGAGCCAATAATGTCACGGAAAATAAGCACGTGGCCAAGGTTATGTAGCCGGCCTGTGGAGCACAATCGTTTAGAGTGGTCCGGGGCCTTACATTTCCGGCAGCACCGGGCATGGTACCATTTGGTCTGCTCATCAAATTGGAGGTACAACATTCCCACATGACCCTGTCTAACATCATTTTACGATTCTGGCCTGATGCAGTGAAGTGGTTCGCTGGGGAATCCGTTGCCGAGTTTGCTGCTAGACTCCGGCGCATTTTATGAGTACAACATTGCATTGGCTGACATGCTCCATAACCGATTGGTCTGTAGGATGAACAACAGTGACATTTAATCAAGTTGATGAAAGTTACTGTGTGGCTGGAAGCCTGACAAATTGATACGCTAAGGGGTTGTTTGCTGCAGGAGAAGACAACTAGGGTTCTGATGAGATGCCATTCATTTCTGTCTTTGGCAGGTGGGGCTCTGCTCATCTGCGCAGTATATTAAATAAGGGTAACTACAAAGACATGAGGGAGGAGCTGACCAGAGTTGATTGGAAAACTAGCAGGGAAGACAGTGGAACAGCAATGCCAGGAGTTCTGGGAGGTTAGTCGGGAGATACAGCAGAAATTCATCACAATGAGGAGGAAACATGCTAAAAGGAGGACAAGGCATCCATGGTTGATGAGGGAAGTCAAGGACAGCATTAAAGCAAAAGAAAAAGCAGACAAAGTGGTGAGGATTAGTGAGAAGCCAGAGGATTGGGAAGCTTTTAAAAGCGAGCAGAGGACAACTAAAAAAGCAATAAAGGGGGAGAAGATGAAATATGAGTGCAAGCTAGCCAGTAATATAAAAGAAGACAGGAAGAGTTTTTTTCAATATATAAAAGGCAGGAGAGAGGCAAAAATACACATTGGACCACTGGAAAATGTGGCTGGAGAATTAATAATAAAAAACAAAGAAATGGCAGACAAACTGAATAATTACTTTGCATCAGTCTTCACAGTGGAAAACATCAGTAGGATGCCAGAGCTCCAGGAGAATCAGGGGGCAGAGGTGAGTGCAGTAACCATTACTAAGGAGAAAGTTCTGGGGAAACTGAAAGGTCTGAAGGTGGATAAGTCACCTGGACCAGATGGACTACACCCCAGGGTTCTAAAAGAGATAGATGAGGAGATTGTGGAGGCATTGGTGGCGATCTTTCATTAATCACTGGCGGCAGGAAGGGTCCCAGAGGACTGAAAAGTGGCTAATGCAACACCTCTGTTTAAGAAGGGCGGGAGGCAGAACAAAGTTCTGACACAGCCTGACTTCGGTCATTAGTAAGATTTTAGAATCCATTATTAAAGATGAGATCGCTGGAGTACTTGGGAGTGTATGATAAAATAGGACTGAATCAGCACAACTTTGTCAAAGGGAGGTCATGTCTGATAAATCTGTTAGAGTACTTTGAGGAGGTAACAAGGAAGTGAGACAAAGGAGAACCAGTGGACGTGATTTATTTAGATTTCCAGAAGAACTTTGACAAGGTGCCGCATTGGAGATTGTTAAATAAGTTAAGAGCCCATGGTGTTAAGGGTAAGATTCTGGCATTGATAGAGGATTGGTTGACTGGAGGAAGGCAGACAGTGGGGATAAAGAGATCTTTTTGAGGACGGCAGCTAGTGACGAGTGGTTTACCTCAGGGGTCAGTACTGGGACCACAACTTTTCACAATATATATTAATGATCTGGACGAAGGAACTGAAGGTGCTGTTGCTAAGTTTGCAGATGATATAAAGATCTGTAGAGAGACAGGTAGTATTGAGGAAGCAGGCAGGATGCAGAAGGATTTGCACAGGCTAGGAGAGTGGGCAATGAAGTGGTAAATTAAATACAATGTGGAAAAGTGTGAGGTTATGCACTTTGGAAGGAGGAATTTAGGCATAGACTATTTTCTAAATGGGGAAATACTTTAGAAATCAGAAGCACAAAGGGACTTGGGAGTCCTTGTTCACGATTCTCTTCAGGTTAATGTGTAGGTTCAGTCGGCAGTTAAGAAGGCAAATGCAATGTTAGCATTCATGTCAAGAGGGCTAGAATACAAGACCAGGGATGTACTTCTGAGGCTGTATAAGGCTCTGGCCAGACCCCATTTGGAGTATTGTGAGTGGTTTTGGGCTCCATATCTAAGGAAAGATGTGCTGGCCTTGGAAAGGGTCCAGAGGAGGTTCACAAGAATGATCCCTGGAATGAAGAGCTTGTCGTATGAGGAACAGTTGAGGACTCTGGGTCTGTACTCGTTGGAGTTCAGAAGAATGAGAGGGGATCTTATTGAAACTTACAGGATACTGCGAGGCCTGGATGGAGTGGACGTGGAGAGGATGTTTCCACCAGTAGGAAAAACTAGAACCCGAGGGCACAGCCTCAGACTGAAGGGACAATCCTTTAAAACTATTTCTTCAGCCAGAGGGTGGTGAATCAGTGAAACTCTTTGCCGCAGAAGGCTGTGGAGACCAATTCACTGAGTGTCTTTAAGACAGAGATACATAGGTTTTTGATCATTTTTTTTTTTTTTTTTTTTTTAAAATAATTTTTATTGAATTTTTCAAAATACAAACATTTTAACCCCCCCTACATTTACATTTAAATTATAACAAAACAAAGTCAAACCCCCCTACTTAACAAGAAAAAGAAAAAGAATCCCCCCCCCCCTACCCGCGCCCCCCCCCCCCCCCCCGCCGGCGAACCGACAGTCAGACCAACTTATCATTTCTAGCAGCGTCCTCGGGCAGGCCTTGCCCGTGCCACCGCCGCTACCGTACTTCCTTCGTCGTTTTTCCCCCCCCCCCCCCCCCCCCCCCCTCCCCCCCTCCCGCCCTCCCCTCCCCTCCCGGGTTGCTGCTGTCATGGCCTCAGTTTCTATCTCTGATCCAAGAGGTCTAGGAAGGGTTGCCATCGCCTGGAAAACCCCTGCACCGACCCTCTCAGGGCGAATTTGATCCTTTCCAATTGGATAAAGTTTGCCATGTCGTTTAACCAGGTGTTAACACTCGGAGGCCTTTCGTCCCTCCACTGAATCAGGATCCTCCTCCGAGCCACCAAGGACGCAAAGGCTAATATTCCAGCCTCCCTCGCCTCCTGTACCCCCGGTTCCACCCCAACCCCGAAGATCGCAAGTCCCCATCCTGGCTTGACCCTGGACCCCACCACTCTCGACACCGTCCCTGCCACCCCCTTCCAGAACTCCTCCAGTGCCGGACATGCCCAAAACATATGTGCATGATTCGAAGGGCATCCCGAACATCTAATACACCTGTCTTCACCCCCGAAAAACCGACTCATCCTTGTCCCCGTCATGTGGGCTCTATGCAGTACCTTAAATTGAATGAGACTTAGTCGCGCACATGACGACGACGAGTTAACCCTCTCCAGGGCGTCTGCCCATGTCCCGTCCTCTATCTGTTCCCCCAGCTCTAACTCCCACTTATCTTTCAGCTCCTCTACTGGTACCTCCTCCACCTCCTGCATAATCTTATAGATGTCCGAGATCTTCCCCTCCCCGACCCAGACCCCTGATAGCACCCTATCACTCACCCCCCTGTCGGGGAGCGCGGGGAACCCCGCTACCTGTCGTCTGGCAAATGCCTTCACTTGGAGGTACCTGAACGTGTTCCCCGGGGGGAGCCCAAATTTCTCCTCCAGCTCTCCCAGGCTCGCAAACCTCCCCTCTATAAACAAGTCCCTCAGTTGTCTAATACCCGCCTTCTGCCAGCTCTGGAATCCCCCTCCTGTGTTTCCCGGCGCAAATCTGTGGTTCCCTCTTAGTGGTGCCCCTATCAGACCTCCCACTTCCCCCCTGTGTCGCCTCCACTGCCCCCAGATCTTGAGGGTGGCCGCCACCACCGGGCTCGTGGTATACCTCGTGGGAGGGAGCGGCCATGGTGCCGTTACCAGTGCCCCTAAGCTTATGTTGCCGCAGGACGCCCTCTCCATGCGCTTCCAGGCTGCCCCCTCCCCTTCCATCATCCACTTTCGTACCATCGATGTATTTGCCGCCCAGTAATATCCGGAAAGGTTGGGTAACGCCAGCCCTCCACTATCCCTACTCCGCTCCAAAAAGACCCTTCTAACTCTCGGGGTGCCCTGTGCCCACACATACCCCATGATACTACTCGTTACCTTCTTGAAAAAGGCCCTGGGGAGGAAGATGGGCAGACACTGGAACAAAAACAAGAACCTCGGGAGGACCGTCATTTTAACTGACTGCACCCTCCCCGCCAGCGACAGCGGTACCATGTCCCACCTCTTAAACTCCTCCTCCATCTGCTCCACCAGTCTGGAAAAGTTCAACTTGTGGAGGGTCCCCCAGTTCCTTGCCACCTGCACCCCCAAATACCTAAAACTTTTAACTGCTCTTTTGAAGGGGAGCCTCCCAATTCCCTCCCCTTGGTCTCCCGGGTGTATTACAAAGACCTCACTTTTCCCCAGATTTAATTTATATCCCGAAAAGTCCCCGAACTCCGCTAGTATCCCCATTACCTCCGGCATTCCCCCCTCCGGGTCTGCCACATACAACAACAAATCATCCGCATAGAGCGAGACCCGATGTTCCTCCCCTCCCCTTGTCAGTCCTCTCCACCCCCCTGAACCCCTCAGTGCCATCGCCAACGGCTCAATCGCTAATGCAAAGAGTAAGGGAGATAGGGGACATCCCTGCCTAGTACCTCGATGGAGCCCAAAATATTCTGACCTCCTCCCGTTTGTTACCACACTTGCCATCGGAGCTGAATAGAGCAGTTTTACCCACTTGATAAATCCCTCCCCAAACCCAAACCTTTCCAACGTCTCCCACAAGTATTCCCACTCCACCCTGTCAAATGCCTTCTCCGCGTCCAGCGCTACCACTATCTCCGCCTCCCCTTCCACTGCTGGCATCATAATCACATTTAACAATCTCCGAACATTTGTGTTAAGTTGGCGTCCCTTCACGAACCCCGTCTGGTCTTCATGGACTACCCCTGGCACACAGTCCTCTATCCTGGTTGCCAGGACCTTTGCTAACAGCTTGGCATCTACATTTAAGAGGGAGATAGGCCTGTAGGACCCGCACTGGACCGGGTCCTTGTCCCGCTTCAAAATCAAGGAGATCAGGGCCTGCGACATTGTTGGAGGCAGAACCCCCCCCTCGCGCGCCTCATTGAAGGCTCGCACCAGCACTGGACCCACCAAGTCCACAAATTTCCTGTAAAACTCCACCGGGAACCCATCCGGCCCCGGCGCCTTCCCCGCCTGCATCTGGCCTATCCCTTTAATTAGCTCCTGCAGCTCTATCGGCGCCCCCAACCCTTCCACCAGCTCCTCCTGTACCTTTGGGAACCCCAATTTGTCGAGAAAGTTCTTCATTCCCCCTCTCCTCTTCGGCGGTTCAGACCTATACAATTCCCTATAGAAGTCCCTAAAGACCCTATTCACCTCTTGCCCCTTCTGCACTACATCCCCACCCCTCTCTCTCACTCCCCCAATCTCTCTGGCTGCATCTCGCTTACGAAGCTGGTGTGCCAGCATCCTGCTCGCCTTTTCCCCGTACTCATACGCCGCACCCTGCGCCCTTCTCCACTGCATTTCCGCCTTCCTAGTGGTCAGTAGGTCGAACCTGGCCTGCAAGCTACGCCGCTCCCTTAATAGCCCCTCCTCTGGCGCCGCCGCATATTTCCTATCTACTTCTAGGAGCTCCCCCACCAGCCTCTCCCTTTCCTGCCTCTCCTTCCTCTCTCTGTGTGCCCTTATGGAGATCAGCTCTCCTCTAATCACTGCTTTCAAGGCCTCCCAGACCGTCCCCACCTGCACCTCACCTGTGTCATTCGTACCCAGATAGTTCTCAATGCCCGTTCTGCACACCTCTTCGTCCGCCAACAGCCCTACATCCAGGCGCCACAACGGGCGTTGGTCCCGCGCCTCCCCCATGTCCACGTCCACCCAATGTGGTGCATGGTCCGATATCGCAATGGCCGAGTACTCCGTGTCCTGCACTCTCGGTATCAGCCCCCTGTTCAATACGAAAAAATCGATCCTAGAGTACACTCTGTGGACGTGGGAGAAAAAAGAATACTCCCTCGCCCTAGGCCTACCAAATCTCCATGGGTCTACCCCTCCCATCTGCTCCATGAACCCCCTTAACACCTCTGCCGCTGCCGGCCTCCTATTCGTCCTGGAACTCGATCTATCCAGCCCAGGGTCTAACACCGTATTAAAGTCCCCTCCCATGATCAGGCCCCCTGCCTCCAGTCCCGGGATGAGGCCCAGCAGGCGCCTCATAAAACCCGCGTCGTCCCAGTTCGGGGCATACACATTTACCAGTACCACACTCTCTCCCTGCAGCCTACCCCTCACCATCACGTACCTGCCCTCCTTGTCTGCCACCACCTCTGCCGCCACAAACGACACTCTCTTTCCCACCAAAATCGCCACCCCCCGGTTCTTGATATCCAAGCCTGAGTGGAACACCTGTCCCACCCACCCCCTTCTCAGGCGGACCTGATCTGCTACCCTCAAATGAGTCTCCTGCAGCATTGCTACATCAGCCTTCAGTCCCTTCAGGTGTGAGAAGACCCTTGATCTTTTGACCGGCCCATTCAGCCCCCTTACGTTCCACGTGATCAATCGGGTCGCAGAGCGACCCGTCCCTACTCCCTGTCGATTAGCCATGTCTTGTCCCTTGCTCGCCCCGGGTCATCCCTTCTTTTCTGACCCGCTTCCCATAGCGATGGCCCCCCCCCCCCCCCCCCCCCCCCCACCCCCCCCCGGCTCTCCCCTTCTCGTCCCTGGTCTTTCTAGCAGCAACCCGGTGTCCCCCCCCAGTCCCCCCCCCTTTCCCCCCCCCCCCCCCCCCCCCCCCCCCCCCTGGCTAGGACCCCTCCTAGCCGCGATGTACCCCACATCGTACTCCCGAGAGTCAGCTGGTCTCCGCTGACCCGGCTGCTCCTGCCACATTCCGACTCCTCCCGGTTCACCCCATCTGCGCCCGTGAAAGATCCCCTTAAAACCCCCGAGAAAGACCCGCATAATCAACCCGCTCCCCCCCGTCCCGTCTCCCCAACTTAACGATATACATACAAATACCCAATGGCAACTAAATACATAAATACTTAACTACATACTTAAATAACAAAATAATTAACTAACTATCAACTAACCGCGTGCCCAACCATCACCCTCCATCAAACAGTATAAATAACCGCAGATAACCATAACCCGAAAAGAAAAAAAAGAACCAAAAAACCCCCCCAAGCACCCAAAGAAAAAGGGTAAGAGGGGTAAATAACTAAGGGAAATTGGAAACGGGAAAAAACACCCCATAAGAAGCCAACGACCCACAATAGAGATTTCAACAGTACAAATATACAGAAACACCCAACAACTCGAAACCTTCAAAATATTCAGAAAAGTCAACCGTTCGAGAAAAAACACCCCAAACACTCCACGAAACTGTTACCCAGTTCCGACCTGGCCTGAAAAAGAAAAGGGCCACTTGCACAATCAAGAGTCCCCCGGCGGCTACGACCGCTGGTGCTCCCAGGTTTTAGTTCGTGTCCAACTTTTCCTCTTGTACAAAGGTCCAGGCCTCCTCTGGGGACTCGAAATAATGATGTTGGTCCTTGTAGGTGACCCACAAGCGCGCCGGTTGCAACATTCCAAATTTGATCTTTTTCGCGTGTAGCACCGCCTTTGTCCGGTTGTACCGGGCCCGCCGCTTTGCCACCTCCGCACTCCAGTCCTGGTACACCCTTACCGTCGAGTTCTGCCACTTGCTGCTTTTCTCCCTTTTAGCCCACCTCAGGACTTTCTCTCGATCACTTAGCCGCTGGAACCGCACCAGCACCGCCCTCGGGGGCTCGTTTGCCCTAGGCCTCCTGGCCATGACCCGGTATGCCTCTTCCAATTCCAGGGGCGCCGGACCGGCCCCTTCCCCCATCAGGGAGCTCAACATCTCCGCCACATATCCCGGGAGATCCGACCCCTCCAGGCCTTCTTCCAGGCCCAGGATCCTCAAATTTTTCCTCCTCATCCGAGTGTCCAGCTCCTCGAAGCGGCTCTGCCACTTCGTGTGGAGTGCCTCGTGCACCTCCACCTTTGCCCCGATGACTGTGGCCTCCTCCTCCCTCGCGGCCATCTCCTGCTGCAGATCTTTAATCGACGCCTCTTGGATCGCCTGGGCTCCCACCAACCTGGTGGCCGTCGCGTTCATGGACTCTAAGAGTTCCACTTTCATCTCCGTGAAAAAACGGAGGAGAGCGGCCTGCTGCTCCTCCGCCCATTTCTTCCACTCCTCCGGTGCACCGCCGGCCGCCATTTTGATTTTCTTCCCCCGCTTTTTTTGGGGAGCTGCTGCCGTTTTTCTTGCCGCTCCACTCCGGGTACCGACCATAAAATCGGTCTAGTTCTCCTCAGGGGACCTTCCCCCACCGGGATTCGTTTTTTCAGCGCCGTTGGGGCCCTCCAATTGGCCCAAAAACACCTTTGTTGCAGGAGCTTCCAAATGTGCGGCTTAGCTAGTCATAGCCGCAACCGGAACCCCGGTTTTTGATCATTAAGCGGATCATGGGTTATGGGGAGGAGGCAGGAGAATGGGGATGAGAAAAATAGCAGCCATAATTGAATGGTGGAGCAGACTCGATGGGCCGAGTGGCCTAATTCTGCTTCTATGTCTAATGGTCTTATGGTAATCACTGGCGAAATGCCCACCAACCAGTTCTACTCATCCGTTTGGTGGTGATCGACTGGTGCTGAAATGCTTTTGCCCTCCAGCTGTTGCAAGTGCTGCACTGGTTTCTTCTTCTTCGTCTTTCTCGGGATTTTCCTATTCTTTGTCATCTTCGCCTCCTCATCATCCTTCAAGAGGATCTTCAGACTTTGGGGGAGGGAGGGCGGTGGGAGGAATGTAATAAGCAGCACGGGACCTATGGTGTTGGGATGATTGTTTCCCCATGCTCCTCGGGGAATACGAGCTCCCAATTAGGGGCGGGGTAGCTTATCCATATCTGTATGAACAGTCGGCCAGTGTGGAATCGATGAACAAGAAAGTCGTACCCATTGAGGTTGACAGGGCCTCATGTATGTAACTGTTGTAAAATAAATGTCTTTATTTTTAATCTCACAGGGGACTCCCTGCTCCTTATTAAAGATCTACTACCTTATTCTGACACAAATACTCAAAATGTGTCAGATTAGTTTTTAAGAACTCCATGTGGCCTAAATGTATTCAGACTAAGGGCAGCACGGTGGCGCAGTGATTAGCACTGCGGCCTCACGGCACCGAGGTGCCAGGTTCGATCCCGGCTCTGGGTCACTGTCAGTGTGGAGTTTACACATTCTCCCCATGTTTGCCAACCCACATTCTCTCGACAACCCAAAAATGTGCAAGCTAGGTGGATTGGCCATGGTAAATTGCCCTTAATTGGAAAAAATGAATTGGGTACTCTAAATTTTTTTTAAAATGTATTCAGACTATGGGTCAGCAAGGGAAAGGACCTTGACAGGATCGCATCTAGCCTAAGCCTGTGTAGTGTAAAATAAATGTGATTAACCTTCAGCTCAAGTTGAAATAAAAGAATGAAAGAAGAATTCTGCAAGCAGACAATGCAGGCAGATCATCACGTGTGTTGTTAATTTAATGCTAGTGGTGCCTTTTTGGAACACCAGCCCTTGGCTAACTCCCTCAGGTGTGGATGGGGTCCCACTAATTCTAGATAAAGAGATCATCAACAAATTTCAGGTTCCTGGCTTCACAATTGCTTCTGGCTGTTGCTTCTTTTCTACAACAATTTGTTACCTTTTATCGTTGTTTCATGTTACAAATGTCCACAGGGAGTGGTGTGACAGGTGCTGAAGGACTTATTTTCTGACTTTAACTGCACAAACCAGTTTCTCCCAGACATAGTGCATGAGCAGCAATTCTCCTGGGAATACAGAATGGTTGAATGAACAGAGGCCAAGTAGAACAGGAAAAACTGACAGAAGACACAGGAGGATGAGACGGAGAAAGGTCCACAGCAGGAGCCTATGTCCACCCAGCATGTTCAGTATGCATTTCTCCGATCTGACCCTCAATGAGAAACGATTTGAGAGATGTCTGCACTTCAGTAACGATGTCCTTACCAAAATATGCTCTCTGCTGCCACCACAGCCCAGCTTTAGAGCAAGGTAAGGACCAATGGCTATGAAAGTGGCTTTTGCTGTGAACTTTTATGCGTTTTGTTCCTTCCAGACTGCAGTTGGAGATACTTGCAACATCGTACAGTTTTCTATCCACTGTTACGTATCGGAGGCCATTGAGGCGCTTTAGACAAAGAGAACTCACTGTTTTGGCAAGCCATGCTACAGTTGTATAGAACCTTGGTAAGGCCGCACTTGGAATATTGTGCATAATTCTGGTCACCACACTACCAGAAGGATGTGGAGGCTTTGGAGAGGATGCAGAGGAGGTTTACTAGGAAGTTGCCTGGCCTGCAGGGTGTTAGCTATGCGGAGAGGCTGAATAGACTCGGAATATCTTCATTAGAACGAGGGAGGTTGAGGGGGCTATCTGATAGAGGTGAACAAGGTTATGAGATGCATAGATAGAGTGGATGGGTAAGCACTCTTTCCCAGGGTGGAGGGGTCAGTCACTAAGTGACATAGTTTTAAGGTCCGTGGGGCAAAGCTTCGAGGAGATGTGTGAGGCTGCTTTTTTACACAGAGGGTGGTGAGTGCCTGGAACGCGTTGCCAGGGAGGTTGTGGAAGCAGATACATTAACAGCGTTCAAAAGGTGTCTTGGCAAAGACATGGATAGGATGGGTATAGAGGGATATGGCACAAAGAAGCTCTGAGGGTTTTGGCCAAGGGTGCTATCATGAATGGTACAGGCTTGGAGGGCCAAAGGGCCTGTTCCTGTGCTGTATCGTGCTTTGCTCTTTGTTTGTTTGTACATATTGTTCTCTCTTACCAGAGACAAGCAGGCAGAGCAAACACATGGCTTGGCTGGGTTTTCAGGTTTCTCCATTTTTACAAGGCCACAAAGGAGTCCACACAGAGTAGTTCAAAGAAACTTTGTTTATTTACAATAACTAGATCCCACTGGATCTGCCTTGCTGGTTCCAAACTTGCTGGCTTTATATACCATACAATTATGGATTGCATCGAATCCCCCCTTCCCCTTAACGGGGGAATTCGAATTCTGTTAAGGTTCATTGGGAAGTTAATTGTTCACACCCCATAAGATCTTTGTGGGTTACAGCACCCCTCTCCCCTCTAAAGTCCGAAGAATCCTCTGACGTCAGCGGGGAAGAAGGGCTCCGGACTCTCTTTGCATTAGTCTGGGGATTGTGCATCTGAGGTGCCGGATTGGGTGGCGTGAATCTGGGAGGCGAATGTCGCTTCTGAGACTTCCTGTCTGGTCCAGCGATCGCACGTCCCGCAATGACCAGGCCCGCCCTCAGCGGATCCTGGGGATGTCTCTCTTCGGAATAACTCACCCTTCAGCCCAACAGGTCAGGCCTTTATAATGTCAGCCTAAGACATGGTAGTGGTCCAGGGAGGGTTCCCGTGCCAGGAGGGGGTGCAAGGTGTTTACTTCCATGCCCTGTATTTCCTGCATCCCTCACTGTGCTTTCCCAGGACAGGGACATTTGTATGGCCTACTGTAGGTTCAGGGGAGGTTCAGCCAATTGTTTCTCCTGTGTAGCTGCATTATTAATGCCGCAAACTAAACGATCCCGTAACATTCCTTGCAGGAAGATAGCGTATTTGTAGAGCTCGGCAATCTTCCGCAACCTTGACACGTGCTCGGTGACGGATTCAACCCTGGTCCTCTCCGTGATATTAAAATGATGCCACTGTACAATAACGGACAGAGTTGCGTTAAAATGCTGCCTCACTCAAGCAATTTGTTGCTCAAAGCTTTGTGTGTGGGGCGCTGATGGGTACATAAGACTTTGTATCACTCCGAACGTAAGTGCACCACAGGCAATTAGCAAAATGACTGTCCGCCGATCATTCTCCGTGATATTGTTTGCCCTGAAAAAGTAGCACATTTGCTCCGCATATTGATTCCACAAGCATAATGAAGCAAAGTTTCCAACCTTTAACCAACAGGGACCTGGACGTGGCTTATCAGATGGTGTAGCAGGGTCAATAGCTATCCAGTTTGACACTCGTTGCCAGTTTTGTAAGGCCATTCTAGTTATTATTCATATCACATAGTATTTCCCAACTGGGTTTACCTTGCCGGTGCCAAATAGGCTGACTTTATATACCATACAACTATGGATTGTTTAGAGGTTCCCCTCTCCCTTAACAGGGTAGCTTGTATTCCGTATGGCTCACGGGGAAGTTCATTGTTCTCTTGTGGGAGAGGTGGCACAGAGGTTAGCATTGTTGCCTCATGGCACCAAGGACACGGTTCGGTCCCGGCCCCGGGTCACTGTCCATGTGGAATTTGCATATTCTCCCGTGTCTGTGTAGGTCTCACCCCCACAACACAAAGATGTGTAGATAGATGGATTAGCCATGCTAAATTGCCCCTTAATTGGAAAAAAATAATTGGGTACTCTAAATGTTTTTTCTAAATGTTCTCTCGTGGGTTCTAACATCCATGTGCAGGATGTTTCTGGCAGCACACGCATTGCTTTGCACACGCTGCATGCCAATCCTGTCCTGTATCAGAACTGAAATTCCACTACTTTAATGTCCAACTGGTGTGTAGCATAGGCAGTGAAGCATGTATGTCCATGCCTGGGACCCAGGCAGCAGTCATGATGGCTTCATTCTGCAGCAGTCCATTGTAGCAGTTGCAATTGAGCTAAATGTCAAAGAGTGCTGGGCAACAATGACGATCTAGTCATGATGTGGCTCATGACTCGGATGCACAACTCATCATATGTCCATTGCAAGCAATAAGACCCATGCTGCTCTATGAAATATGATCGAGTAAACCATATAAAAGCAAATTACTGTGGATGCTGGAATCTGAAAGGAAAGAGAAAATGCTGGAAAATCTCAGCAGGTCTGGCAGAAGCTCTTTTCTCTCCCTACAGATGCTGCCAGACCTGCTGGGATTTTCCAGCATTTTCTCTTTCGTTAGAGCAAACCATAGATGTGTTGAAATATTGCTTCTGCTGCATGTACCCTTCCGAGGAAGCACTGAAGTATTCAGCACACTGGGTATCAAGATTTGTGGTGGCCTGCTGTAGGTTTGGGAGAGCCTGGACCCCATGTTTCTTGCACCTGGCCCTTAAGAGGTACAGGCTGACTTTTGAATGGGGCACGAAGAATCTCCACCGAGTTTGTTCAAAACAAAAATGTATTTTAGTTTACAATTACTATTATATACAGCTCCAGGAGTTCCCGAGTGGGTTTTCTCCAGTCAGTGCCTTCCTGACCGACTCTATAGAAACTGGAAATCGTTAAAAGTCTCCCGTGTCCTTAACGGGGGGCTTGTATTTAGCAAGATCCACAGGGTAGTTAATCATCCTACCCCATAACACCCCTACAGGTTATAACACTGACTTTATTTAATGTAAGCTAGTTTTAAATGGAGATTGAGCCCTCTGCTGAGTCGTGCAGCCAGTCAGCAGAACCTTTACCACGAGGCAATAAGCTACCAGTTGAATTAGCAGACAGCACAAAATTTGGGTGGTATCTGCATCAGAAGAAATGGGCACAAATTAGTCCTGCATTGCAATACCCAGGCACTTTTTCAGGGGCTATAAAATTTTGCACTCTCAGTACTTTTAGTCAATGTGAGAGTGGGATGCAAGTCAGACTGAAGACATCAAACATGCTGGGGTGCCAAGAGGTAGATCATGATGATACGAACAAGGATCTTAAGTAGGAAGCCTAGATTATAAATGAGGTGGTCGTTGGATAGGATGAAGATAACGAATGTTATTTTTTTCAGAAAAGGGATGATGACAACACATTTCTTGACATTTGGTGAAATGGATATTATCTGAGGAAAGGGGAGGAGCTCCCAATTTTAGTTCAATGTTGATGAGCTGGTTGGGAACATAGACTTTCGGGGAAATGAGTTGACAAAGGTGGTTGGGATCATGGAGAGAAGTCACAAAATACTGTGAACTGAGGGCAAGGGAGCAAGAAAGCCAGTAAAGTTGACAGGATTGCTGATGTCTTGGCAAGAGCGCATTAAAAGAGAGGGAAATAGACAGTGGAGAAGGCTTTGGCGGGGAAGCCTTTTGGTCACTTTGTTGCAATAGCATGAGGTAGAAGATTTTGATGTGGACAAGGAAATGTGCCTTGTGAAGGAGAATAGTCTTGTCAGAGATCATGTACATGGAGGTGCAGATGCTTGATGTGATGGCAAGGAAGAGAGAAGGAATGGGTGTGAGTAGGAGAGCCAACGTCAATCTGAATTTGTTTGAGGGCAGGAGGAAGGAGTGGGCAGCACGGTAGCATTGTGGATAGCACAATCGCTTCACAGCTCCAGGGTCCCAGGTTCGATCCGGCTTGTGTCACTGTCTGTGCGGAGTCTGCACATCCTCCCCGTGTGTGCGTGGGATTCCTCCGGGTGCTCCGGTTTCCTCCCACAGTCCAAAGATGTGCAGGTCAGGTGGATTGGCCATGCTAAATTGCCCTTAGTGTCCAAAATTGCCCTTAGTGTTGGGTGGGGTTACTGGGTTATGGGGATAGGGTGGAGGTGTTAACCTTGGGTAGGGTGCTCTTTCCAGGAGCCAGTGCAGACTCGATGGGCCGAATGGCCTCCTTCTGCACTGTAAATTCTATGTAAATTCTATGTAAATTGAAAAATGCAAATACATTTGGATAATGGTCACTGATGATGAGAAGGTGTTTAGTACAGAGGCCACCTAAGGTCATAATTACATTATTAGAAAGTTGGACAATGGTAGAGATTTCCTTGATTAATGATGACACCTACTCAAGCAAAAATAAAAAGGGAAAAACTTGAAACTTGTTCCAAATACTGACTGATTTATTATTCTTTCTATTATTTTCTGATTTTGATGTACATTTTTGGGGGATTTTTTTGGATTACTTTTTACCCATTTCCATGGGTTTAGTTAAAGCACCGAAGGAAGAAGGTGAGATAGGGACATCACGGGACATAGTTTATTATGGGACATTTCTAGGTTTATGTGAGTGGGTAAAACAGTGGAAAATGGACTGACGGTGGTGACTATGCTGTGAACAATCGCACATTTAGCAGCTCCTACTCTTGGTGGTTTTTTGATGGCTTTTAAGCTGGATTTTCGCGGAACTTTTTTCTAACGTAGGTGGATAAAAGTGAGAGGAGGAGAAGGCGACCCCTATCCTATGGAATTACGCTCTAAAAATAATCGCAAAAGAAGGAATCAAAAGTTGGTTGGAAGTGAGGATTTGAGCTTGATGACTGCAACGGCAAAGAAGCGAGAATCAGCCCCGTCGGATCAATGGTCGATGGATCAGTTGGTTACATACCTGGATGAAAAGTTCACCCGGCACCGTAAGGAGTGTGCGGAGGACCTGACCAAGGTTGTAGCCTCGATTAAGGAGGTTGTTAACCGGATGGAGGTGACAATGAAGGCCCAGGGAAAGTCGATCCAAAAGCTACAGGAGCAGGCGACAGACCAAGAGGAGCAGTCCACTGGGATGGCACTGCAAATTGGCATTTTACAGGATCGGCAAAAGTGGCTGCTGGAAAGGATGGAGGACCTGGAGAATCATTCCCGCTGGCAGAACGTTCGGATTGTCGGTCTCATGGAGGGAAAGGAAGGATCGGATGCCGGTGCGTATGTGGTGAAGATGTTCGAGAAAATGATGGGGGCAGAGGCATTCGACAGGCCGTTGGAGGTAGACCAGGCTCACAGGGCACTTACGTGCAAGCCCCAGGGTCGTGAGCCCCCAAGGGCATTGGTGGTGAGGCTACACGATTCCTGGACAAGGAACACATCATGAGATGGGCTAGGGAAATGAAACGTTTCGTATGGGAAGAAGCCGAGTTCCGGGTTTACCATGATTTGGGATCAGAACTTGCAAAGAGAGGGCGAGTTCCAATAAAGTTTTTTTATAAATATATATATATATATATATATGTTTCTTATCTTGTGTACATAATGGTAATTATCGCTTGTTCAAAAACCCAATAAAAAAACATTTATAAAAAATAAAGTTAAAGCGGCGCTGAATGCGAAGGGAATAAATTTTGGACTACTCTACCCGGCCTGTCTTTGGGTAACCTACGAGGAACGGGAACTATATTTTGGCTCGCTGGAAGAAGTGGTGGGCTTTATGAAGGACAACAACCTGGGGGACCCATAAGGACTTAAAAAATAAGAAAACTGGTCGGTAGCGATTTAAATCAAAAAGCTCTGTGGTGCACTGTAACTTGCATTGTTCTGACCGGGAAGAGAAGGGGGGGATTTGAGTTATTTAACTTTGATCTTTCAGTGTATGTACTGAGGTACAGTTTCTTCCTTTTTGTTTGCGTTTGCAAAAAAAGGACACAAAAAAGGAAAATTTAAATTAAAAGAAAAAGGGAGGGGGTGAAGAAAAGCTTTCAAATTAAGATGGTCTAGGAAGGAAAGGCATCTGTTTGAGTTTTTACATGTATAATTTTTTTCTGTCTCTCCATTTATCCTGTTTGTTTACACTTCCAATGTTTGGGGCTTTGTTTGAAAGTGATGGGATTGATAAGGGTTCTAAAGAGGGAGGGGTAGGTCGTTGAGCTTGGACTTTAAATGGATGGTGTCCTTGCTTTTTGCGCTTGGCGCTATTGTTTTGTAAACTTATGTTAAGAGCTGGGGTGTAACGATCCAGCAACCGGTAGACTTTTAGGCATCGTGGTGGAGTTGCTAGGCTAGCTGGTAAGGCTGGCTCATGGAAGCGAAGTGGGGGGTGACCTGAAAAGTGACGAGATGGGGGGGGGGGGAGGGGGTGGGTGGGGGGGGGGGGGGACTGCTGATGATTAGGGGAATTCCAGGAGGCTGGGGATGGAGACTAGATGGCAATTGCCACCGAGGGGTGGATCTGGGGAGGTGCTGGCCATGGGCTAAGGGCTGGCATAGGAAAGGCCATGGCTGATCGACAGGGGAGGGGGGCAAGAAAACCCCTGACCAGACTGGTTACGTGGAATGTTCGTGGCATGAATGGGCCGGTCAAGAGGGCCCGTGTGTTCGCATACTTGAGACAGTTAAAGGCGGACGTGGCCATGTTACAGGAGACACACTTGAAGCTGGGGAATCAATTTAGACTGAAAAAGGGATGGGTCAGGCAGGTGTTTTATTCAGGTTTAGACTTTAAAACAAGGGGGGTGACCATCCTGATTAACAAAAGGGTAGCGTTTGAGGTGGGGAAAATGAAGACAGACCCGGGAGGCAGATTTATCATGGTGAGTGGGAAACTGGAGGGAATGGCAGTGGTGTTGATGAATATATATGCCGCAAACTTGGACGACGTTGCGTTTGTTAGGAAGATGCTGGGAGAAATCCCGGACCTCGACTCGCACCAGTTGATGATGGGGGGTGCTTTTAACACGTCTTGGATCCTAGGATGGACCGGACGAGTTCTTGGTCGGGGTAGGTATCAGCAGTGGCAAAAGAGCTGCGGGGGTTCATGGAGCACATGGGAGGTGCTGATCCGTGGAGATTTGAGAAGCCAAGGAGCAAGGAATATTAATTCTACTCCCATGTTCACAAGGTGTACTCCAGGATTGATTTTTTTGTATTGGACAAAACATTATTAGCGGGGGGAGTGGACACAGAGTATTCAGCAATCGTAGTATCGGACCATGCGCCACATTGGCTGGACCTACAGGTGAACACGGGAAACTCTCAGCACCCACACTGGAGGCTAGATGCAGGGTTGTTAGGAGACAATAAGATATGTGAGCGAATGAGGAAGGCCATTCGGGGGTATATAAAAACCAACGACACAGGAGAGACCACAGCTGGGGTGGTATGGGAGGCATTGAAAGCAGTCATCAGAGGGGAATATATTTCGATTCAGGGGATAGACAATACCATTGCTCATTTAAGACCTTTGTGCTGGTGGCCCGATTTAAAATCCGATGTCACGCATTATGTTGAGAATTGTTTAATCTGCACACAGAACATTCCTGAAAGGTACTCCAAGAAAGGACAATCCATAGGGCGAGGGCTGAACGGGCCGAGCTCGACAGGCTAGTCGGAGAAATCTTGCATGTGGATAGGAGATATGCGGAGTCTCCAAATGAGGAGCTCCTGAAGGAGCGTCAGAGACTTCAAATGGATTTTGGGCTCCTCTCCACAGGCAAGGTGGAGGGACAGCTGAGGAGGGTAAAAGGGTCAGAGTACGAATGTGGGGAGAAGGCGAGCAGGAGGTTGGCACATCCTGAGGAAGCAGGTGACGGCGGGAGAGATAGGGAAAACTAAGATTGTGAGGGGGAAAGTAGTGAGGGACCCGGGGACAGTTAGTGACTTGTTCTGTGAATTTTATAGCCGGTTATACGAGTCGGAACCCCCTGTAGGGGAGGAGGGAATGAACCAATTCCTGGAGAGGCTAGAGTTCACAAAGGTAGATGAGGAGCTGGTGGAGGTCTTGGGGGCCTAATTGGGCTCGGTGAAGTGATAGAAAGATTGGGGGCAATGCAATCAGGTAAGGCCCCGGGACCTAACGGATTCCCAGTGGAATTTTATAAAAAGTTTTCGGGGCTAGTGGGGCCGCTGTTAGTCAAGGCTTTCAATGAATCCAAGGAGTTGGGAGTGCTGCCTCCAATGCTATCACAGGCATCAATCTCTCTCATCGTGAAGTGAGACAAGGACCCGGAGAGTTGAGGATCGTACAGACCAATTTCCCTTTTAAATGTAGATGCCAAATTACTGGCAAAGATCTTGGCCACCAGAATAGAGGATTGTGTCCCGGAGGTAATAGGTGAGGATCAGGCGCGGTTTGTGAAGGGCAGGCACCTGACATCTAATATTAGACGGCTTCTCAATGTTATAATGATGCCAGCTGAGGAGCGTGAGGCTGAGGTGGTAGTAGCCATGGGCGTGGAGAAGGCTTTCGACCGAGTGGAGTGAAAGTACCTATGGGATATTTTAGGAAGGTTTGGGTTCGGGCAGGGATTTGTGGACTGGGTCCGGCAGTTGATCAGGCCCCTGTGGCAAATGTGAGAACCAACCGAACCCGGTCAGAATATTTTAATCTCAGGAGAGGGACAAGGCAGGGATGCCCGCTCTCCCCATCACTGTTTGCCCCGGTGATAGAGCCTTTAGCAATGGCCCTTAGAGCATCAAGTGCATGGCGGGCAATAGTGAGAGGGGGGTGGGGGGGGAGGGGGGGGGGGGGGGTGGAGCACAGGGTTTCTCTTTATGTGGATGACTTGCTGCTTTATGTTACAGACCCGGTGGGGGGGGTGACCAAAATCATGGAGGTACTGGGAGAATTTGGACAATTTTCAGGCTACAAGCAGAATATGGGAAAGAGCGAGATGTTTGTGATCCAGGCACGGGGACAGGAAAGGAGACTGAGGGAGTTACCTTTTGGAGTGGTGGCGGGGAGTTTCAGATATTTAGGGATTCAAGTGGCTAAAGAGTGGGAGCAGCTCCACAAGTTAAATCAGGGCAAAGTGGTCAAACAAATGAAAAGGGACTTCCGCAGATGGGACATGCTCCTGCTGACGCTGGCGGGGAGGGTCCAGATGGTGAAGATGACGGTCCTCCCAAGACTGCTTTTGTTTTTTCAATGCCTTCTGATTTTTGTCCCAAAGGCTTTGTTTAGAAAAATAAGTGTGCCGATTACAGGTTTTGTGTGGGCGGGGGAAACCCCGAGAGTAAAGAGGGCACTCCTGGAATGGGGTCACGGAGAGGGGGGCTTGGCCCTCCGGAGCTTTATTACTTAATGCTGGGCGGCCAATATATCGATGGTCAGGAAGTGGGTACTGGGGGAGGGGTCGGCCTGGCAGTGAGTGGAAGCGGTATCCTGTATGGGCACGAGTCTGGAGCCTTTACTAGCAGCGCCCCTGCCGTTTTCGCCGGCTCTGTGGTGGTGGCAGCCCTAAGAGTGTGGGGGAAATGGAGGCAGCACATGGGATTGGAGGGGGCATCAGTGTGGTCTCCGATCTGTAATAATCACTGGTTTGTCCCAGAAAGGCTGGATGGGGGCTAGAAAAGTGGCAACAGGCCGGGATTGAGAGATTTGGGGATTTATTTATCCAGGAGGGCTGTCCGGCCTTGGAGGCACTGGAGGAGGAGTTTGAGATACCGGGCGGGAATGGGTTTCGATAACTTCAGGTCCGGGACTTTGTCGGGAGGCAGGTTCCAAGCTTGAAAAGAGTTAATTCATCTTCCTCCTGTGCCAGACTTAGCCTGATCCAGTTCAAAGTGGTCCACAGGGCCCACATGACGGTAGCCTGGATGAGCAGGTTCTTTGAGGAGGTGGAGGATAGATGTGAGCGGTGTGGGGGTAGTCCGGTTAACCATGTGCATATGTTCTGCGCATGTCCGAAATGGGGGGAATTCTGGCAGGGATTTGCGGAAATCATGTCAGAAGTCCTGGAAGGGAGGTTAACCCTGAGTCCAAATCTGGCAATATTTTGGGTATCGGATGATCCGGGGGCCAAGCAGGGGAGGGAGGCCGATGCCCTGGCCTTCTCCTCCCTGGTGGCCTTGAGACAGATTTTGCTGGGATGGAGGGACCCGGAGCCCCCAAAGTCATGTGTGTGAGTCAGTGATATGGCAGGGTTTCTCAGTCTGGGAAAAATCAAGTTCGCCTTGAGAGGATTAACTCAGGGATTTGCCCGGGGATGGCAACCGTTCATCGACTTCTTCAAAGAAAATTGACTGCCAGCGGTGAGGGGGAGGGGGGGGGGGGGAGAAAATAGGAGGCATGGCAGTGTTAGATAAGGACAGGGAACTCAGTATACAGGTAGTTAGGAAATAGGGCGCTGGCTGTTGGGAACATTGTGTTTTTTTAGGGGTTTTTTTATTACATGTGTCGGCCCACGCGGTTGTTTAAGAAATGTTAATGTGTTAAATTGTGAAAATTTCAAATGCTTCAATAAAATATTTTCTGAAAAAAACAGTGGAAAATGAATTGCAATGTAACTAAGTACAAGGTCATCCATTATGGACCATATAAAGATAGATCTAAGAATATTTTAAATGTTGAAATGCCAGCAACAGTAAAAGTTTAGAGCGATTTAGAGGTGCAGATCACCAGAATGACACAAAGAAAAAATATTCAAAATGTCTAATGGAATGATAGCCTTTATATCTAGAGGATAGAATATAAAGTGGAGAAAGTTTTGCTATATCCATACCAAAGCTTGGTTAAAACCTGGGACGAAATTCTCCGACCCCCCGCAGGGTCGGAAAATCGCCCGGGGCCGCCGAAAATCCCGCCCCCGCCATGGCAGAAATTCTCCGCCACCCGGGAATTGGTGGGGGCGGGAATCACCCCGCGCCGATCGGCGAGCCCCCTGTGGTGATTCTCTGGCCCGCAATGGGCCGAAGTCCCGCCACTGGGAGACCTCTCCCACTGCCGAGGTTTGAACCACATCTGGTGGCAGGGGGATCGGCGGCGCGAGCGGGCCCCCGGGGTCCTGGGGGGAGCACGGGTCGATCGGACCCCGGGGGGTGCCCCCACGGTGGCCAGGCCCGCGATCGGGGCCCACCGATCGGCAGGTGGGCCAGTGCCATGGAGGCACTCTTTCTCTTCCGCCGCCGCCACGGCCTCCACCATGGCGAAGACGGAAGAAAGTCCCCCAGCGTGCATGCGCCGGTGGTGACGTCAGCGGTGCATGCGCGAACCGCGAAGGCCTTTCGGCCAGCCCCGGCGGCGGGCGGCGGGCGTCAAAGGCTGCTGGTTCCGGTTTTGGCACCAGTCGGCGTGGTGCCAACTGCTCCGGCGTGGGCCTAGCCCCAAAGGTGCGGAGAATTCCGCACCTTTGGGGATGCCCGACGCCTGAGTGGTTGGCGCCACTCCCCTACGCCGGGACCCCCCGCCCCGCTGGGTAGGGGAGAATCCCGCCCCTTGTGTTTGCACATTATATAATGTTTTGGCATTGCACGTTAGAAAGGATACCAGCCTTGGAAGCAATACAGTGCAGATTCGCCAGCAAGTTGCCAGGTCTCCAAGGGCAATTAGAGATAGGCAGTGAATGCTGACCGAGCCAGTGAACCGACAACTTTTGAATGAATTTTTTAAAAGGTTTAAGTTCTGAAGAGAACGTATTTAAGTTAGTGTTTGGTTCACTAAGACTTTTTAAAAATGTATTCATGGTGCATGGGCCTTGCAGGCCCATCCCGAATTGCCCTTGAGGGGATAGTTAAGAGTCAACCATGTTGTTGTGGATCTGGAGCCACATGTAAGCCAGAGCAGGTAAGGATGGCAGATTTCCTTCCCTAAAGGACATGAGAGCATCAACAGTGCTAACCACTGTGCTATGTGCTACCCCTGTACTTTCTTGCATGTAACACACATGGGCTTTGCACCCTGATTTGCACTAGCACAATTAGAAGGCAATATCTCAAGAAATCATCTTCATACTGCTTTGTTCCTGATTTCATTTTTTTCTTCGGTTGAAACAATCTATCTTCAGTTCTTCACAGTCCTGTTGCCTTGCCTTGCTCACAGCTAGAAAATGAAGGAAGCCCTCCTCCGTGAATTTGCGGCAAAAGCACGGACATACAGGGCGCGTGATGTCAGTGTACGTTTTGGGCACGTGACCTGCTCTCTGCTACTGTTTCTGGCTGAAAGGCTGCGTTGTTCCATGTAAAATTCGTTTGCAGCCTGCATTCTCAATTTAATAGCCAGCCGCGGCCTTTGGGTACTTCTCCCATGATTGGGAAAACTCTGACGCATGGCTCCGTGACCCTCCCGACACCTGCCTGCGACCCACCTGTGAGTCGTGACCCGCAGTTTGAAAAACCCTGGCCTCGGACAAGGGAACATAGCCAGATCATTCAGGAGAGAAGTTAAGAAACACTTATTCAGGTGTGAACACTCCCACAAAAAACAAACATTGAGGTTTCAATTCATCAGTATGCTGACATTTCAAACCTGAGATTGATAGATTTTTGCAAGCCATGGGTATGAAGGGATATAGGAATAAGGCAGTGGATACAGAGCAGACATAATCCCAATGGATGGCAGGATAGAATTGATGGGCTGAATGGTCTTCTCCTGTTCTGATGTTTCTAAATATAAGTGGGTGTAAAAACTTGCATGGCCAGTGGAAACATTTATGTGAAGCTCTGGGGGACACACAAAACCACTTTAAGGATGGAACGTGCTGATTAAGAACAATAGTTGGGAAAGTTCTTGAACCATTTATTCCCAGTGTTCCAACTGGGTTATTCTAATGTTTTCCATGGAGTATCTATCTGTTCCTGAAAATAGTCCAACGTCCTTGTCCTTTGATTAACCCTGTATCTCCCACCTCATGTCCTATTGTCTTGGAATGTGTGATCGTGTCATTCATTTCCTCTATCCTGTTAAAAAAATAATTCCTGTTTCACTATTTCTGAGATTTACAAGTTTTAGACTGAAGACAACTTATCAAATCATTTCTGATAGCACAGTGGTTTTCAACTTGGAGCCCATGGCCTCCTCTGGATCCATGCAAATGTTTCAAGGGGTCTGCTAAAAACAAGTACCGTGTTCTACTGACTTTGAACAATGTATAATTTGGAACACACTCCGATAAGTTGCAGCTGGAAACAAGAATGAGCAAAGTTTTAAGTGAAATTTGAAAGGATGGTACCAATGAAAGCTTTGGGAGGTAATGATTCTTCTGCATGTGTAATGACCCTCACGGACCTACAGAGATGACCCAGTTGATCTTCCTGTGGGACTCATTGAATACGAGCTGGGTCGAGGGTCAACAGCTGGAGCTCATAGCACCAACCCTTAAAAACCGCATTGGGACTACAGCCGATATGCTCAAATTGAAAAGGAAGGACTGGCGTGATCTTCTCAGTTAAAAAGTTTCACCAATATGTCAATGGACATAATTTCGCATTAATAACGGACCACAAGCCCTTACTCGGCCTTTTCGAAGATGATAAAACGATACCGCTAATGGTTTCAGCCAAGATCCAGTGATGGGCATTGCTGTTGGCAGTATACAAATATACTTTAGAGTATATATGTAGATTGAGCATGTGGAAGCCCTTAGCCGACTCCTGCTGCCTATATCCCCCATCCCCACTGTCGCGGACAAGGTTGTGTTGCTCTATACTTCATGGACACGTTACCTGTCACGGTCTCACAAATTTGTGCATGGACTCAAAAGGACCCTACATTAGCAAAACTGTGCCACATCATAATACATGGGGAACTACAAGAGAAACCACCAGAAAAACTGCGAGCATTTGCGGCGAAGCAACAGTAGCTTAGTGTAGAGGACGTTGTCCTCCTGTGGGAAGTACCTGTGACCACCTGAGGCAAGGCTAGAAAACTGTTTTGCAGGACTTGTACTGTGGACATCTGAGGGTTTCCAAAATGAATGTGCTTGCTAGGAGCGACGCGTGGTGGAAAAGGCGCAATGGCGATATTGAAAGGTTCGTGCAGCAGTGAGCAGCACACCAAGAACATCAAAAGCTCCCGCAATCAGCCTTGCTCCACCAAAGGAATGGCTGGGGCTCTCTTGGATGCCTTTGCATGCTGACTTGACTGGGCCCTTACTCGGGTCAATGTGTGTGCTGCTGATCGATGCCTAGTCTCAGTGGATGAATATATACCTGATGCCTTGCACCACTTCACTGCACCAATCATTCAGCATCGATGGTATTCCAGAGGTGCTTGTTAAGACCCTTTCACAAGTGAGGAATTTCGGGGTTCATGCATCAGAATGGGGTGAAACTCATTCAAATCACCCCTTATCGACAGTCTGGCCTAGCAAGCAGTGCGGACCTTTAAAAAACAAACTATGGAATCAGTTGAATCAGCTGGCACGTTTCTTATTTCATTATCGTACCAGGCCGCATGTTAGCACTGGGATAGCACCAGCAGAGCTACTGATGGGTTGATGGCTCTGAACCTGTCTACGCTTTACATTTCCCAACTTTGAAGGAAAGGTGGAAAAGAAACAAGGGCCATGATTCGGCGACCCCATTGTGCCTGGCGCAATTCCTGACGCCATGGGTGAATTGTGCGTGAGCCCCAAATTGGGCTCTGCACCAGGCTGATCCCGAGTCACGTGACTTGCTCCGCCTGCCGTGATTTGGATCCTACCCAAGTTGGTGGGGGTTGGTGGGGGAGTCCAAAAAATGCGGGGGGGGGGGGGGGGGGGGGGGCGTGGTACCTGAAAGGTGGGATGGGGGAAGATTGAGGCTGCCGGACAGGAGCCCTGATCTGCAAGGCCCTCATGGTGGGGAGAAACTCCCCGAGGCCAAATAAAATGGCAAAATGCCATTGGATAGTGGGATGTTTCTCGGCGCTGCAGCCGTCAAGAAAAACCCACTAAACATGCCGCCGACATGGCGGACCCACACAGCGAGCCCACGTGGAGTAAGGTAAGTACCCCCCAGTTCACGATGACCCGCCGATCGTTGGCTGCTGATTGCAGGCTTGACACCACTGAGGCCCCCCCCCCGGAGTTAGATTCTCCCCGACCCCCACCAGGATCGCCACCGCGGCCGCAGGTCTGAGCTCCCGCTGGGTGGTACCAGAAGATCCCGGCCTATATGTCTGGAATTTTGAGGACAGCACCAAGTGGATAGTACAGAACATAGTGTAGGAGTCAGACCCAATCTCCTGCATGATCAAAACCAGAAAATGGACTGTAAGCAAGCATGTGGACCATCTCAAAAGCAGGGAACCCACACCAGAGGTAACCCTGCCTGACAAATCAATCCATCACCCCTTGCCTACCATCTATCAACCAAGGACCACAACTCTCCAGGGAAGGTCCAGGTCAACGTGAGAGGGAAGATTCAGCAACAGATATGGATACGGAATCCTCAATACATTCAGAGGGCAGCATGGTCAGAGACGGACCTCCGACAGGACAACCCTGCCTGTCGTTGTGAAAAAGAAAATGCACAACAGCGGGCAATAATGTAGAGACTTCCTCTACACCCAGTGACATTGGGACAGAGGCCCATCAGCTGGAGTTCATGGATTCAACCCTTGGGACTGGCATAACCGGTAGTCCCAGTTGTAGTCTATGTTCTGTATGCCGTGTTGCAGCCTTTTCTTCTGACTGAAACTAAACTGCTGTTTTGATTCACCTTCTCAGGTCTCCCGAGCTTTTATACTATGACTGAGATGGCTGACTTTTTCTGGGTGCAGTCGCAGCACATCTAATCCATGAATCACCCAGGATCCCAGGGGCAAAACATAGGGAAGAGGTGAAGAGCCATTTGGGAGTTGGTACAGATATAGCACCAACATCCAGGCTCATTTCAAAACCTCATTTCAATTAAGAATTTTCATCAATTCAAAAAATGAAGGAAATTCTCACCTGAAGCATCAACTTTGATTCTCTCTGCAAATGTTGCCAGACCTGATGAGTATTTTCAGCATTTTCTGATTTTATTTTAGATTTCCAGCATTTAGAATAATTTGCTCAAGAATTTTCTTCACTGGTATAATGTGAAATTGAGTATTGTCTTTACTTGGAGTGCGTTTGAGGACTCGTTTCGAGATAAGTCCCAAACTCACCAGGACTCGGGTTAGCTGATTTTAAATCAAATTAACAGTAATGTTGAACTGGAATGTTACACCCAGAGACAGTTAATTTATTTTGCTGTTGTGGCCTCCAATGGATGACAAATGAGCCTTAATTAGAATCCACAGAATCCCTACAGTGCAGAAGGAGGCCATTCGGCCCATTGAGCTTGCACCGACCCTCCGAAAGAGCACATCTGCCCTATCCCTGTAATCCTGTAACCCTACCTAACCTGCACGTCTCTGGACAATAAGGGGTAATTTAGCATGGCCAATCTACTTAATCTGTTTATTTCTGGACTGTAGGAATAAACTGGAGCACCCGGAGGAAACTGAAGGCACGGGGAGAATATGCAAACTCCATGCAGACACCACCCAAGGTCGGAATCAAATCCGGGTCCCTGGTGCTAAGGAGCAGCTGTGCTAACCATGATGTCACTGTGCTGTCCATTCTTCTGCTTGGTGGGGTTAGCAATGCATTCCAGGTTCTATGGGTTGACAAGTTGATTCTACATATTAATCATGCCTTGACTAAATGGTGTGAACTGAAATTAATGTAGGCAGTCTTGCCTGGTAATTCATACCTACAATGTAATTTTGGGAGGTCTTGTGGTGTACTGGTAGCGTCTCTAGATCTGGGCCAGAAGCTCCAGGTTCAAGTCACACATCAGGCCTTGATGGCCACAGAAGGTGGGTGATAATGTGGTCAAATATATTAGTTATCAGCCTCTAAATCCTTTCAATACACCTGATGGTGGCAGGTGGTAAGAGTGGGAGAGTTTCCTGGTCAGTCATATTGCAGAAGGAAATGGCAAAGCACAGCATTACTGAAGTTCATGTTCGCCAAAACCCTCTTAGGGCCTGACAAGTAGTGGAACTTTAATTTAAATATAAATATAAGAACATAAGAACTGGGAGCAGGAGTAGGCCATCTGGCCCCTCGAGCCTGCTCCGCCATTCAATGAGATCATGGCTGATCTTTTGTGGACTCAGCTCCACTTTCTGGCCCGAACACCATAACCCCTAATCCCTTTATTCTTCAAAAAACTATCTATCTTTACCTTAAAAACATGTAATGAAGGAGCCTCAACTGCTTCACTGGGCAAGGAATTCCATAGATTCACAACCCTTTGGGTGAAGAAGTTCCTCCTAAACTCAGTCCTAAATCTACTTCCCCTTATTTTGAGGCTATGTCCCCTAGTTCTGCTTTCACCCGCCAGTGGAAACAACCTGCCCACATCTATCCTATCTATTCCCTTCATAAGTTTAAATGTTTCTATAAGATCCCCCCTCATCCTTCTAAATTCCAATGAGTACAGTCCCAGTCTACTCAACCGCTCCTCATAATCCAACCCCTTCAGCTCTGGGATTAACCTAGTGAATCTCCTCTGCACACCCTCCAGTGCCAGTACATCCTTTCTGAAGTAAGGAGACCAAAACTGAACACAATACTCCAGGTGTGGCCTCACTAACACCTTATACAATTTCAACATAACCTCCCTAGTCTTAAACTCCATCCCTTTAGCAATGAAGGACAAAATTCCATTTGCCTTCTAAATCACCTGTTGCACCTGTAAACCAACCTTCTGTGACTCATGCACTAGCACACCCACGTCTCTCTGCACAGCGGCATGCTTTAATATTTTATCGTTTAAATAATAATCCCGTTTGCTGTTATTCCTACCAAAATGGATAACCTCACATTTGTCAACATTGTATTCCATCTGCCAGACCCTAGCCCATTCACTTAACCTATCCAAATCCCTCTGCAGACTTCCAGTATCCTCTGCACTTTTCGCTTTACCACTTATCTTAGTGTCATCTGCAAACTTGGACACATTGCCCTTGGTCCCCAACTTCAAATCATCTATGTAAATTGTGAACAATTGTGGGCCCAACACGGATCCCTGAGGGTCACCACTAGCTACTGATTGCCAACCAGAGAAACACCCATTAATCCCAACTCTTTGCTTTCTATTAATTAACCAATCCTCTATCCAAGCTACTACTTTACCCTTAATGCCATGCATCTTTATCTTATGCAGCAACCTTTTGTGTGGCACCTTGTCAAAGGCTTTCTGGAAATCCAGATATACCACATCCATCGGCTCCCCATTATCTACTGCACTGGTAATGTCCTCAAAAAATTCCACTAAATTAGTTAGGCATGACCTGCCCTTTATGAACCCATGCTGCATCTGCCCAATGGGACAATTTCTATCCAGATGCCTCGCTATTTCTTCCTTGATGATAGATTCCAGCATCTTCCCTACTACCGAAGTTAAGCTCACTGGCCTATAATTTCCTGCTTTCTGCCTACCTCCTTTTTTAAACAGTGGTGTCACGTTTGCTAATTTCCAATCCACCGGGACCACCCCAGAGTCTAGTGAATTTCGGTAAATTATCACTAGTGCATCTGCAATTTCCCTAGCCATCTCTTTTAGCACTCTGGGATGCATTCCATCAGGGCCAGGAGACTTGTCTACCTTTAGCCCCATTAGCTTGCCCATCACTACTTTCTTAGTGATAACAATCCTCTCAAGGTCCTCACCTGTCATAGCCTCATTTCTATCAGTCGCTGGCATGTTATTTGTGTCTTCCACTGTGAAGACTGACCCAAAAAACCTGTTCAGTTCCTCAGCCATTTCCTCATTTCTCATTATTAAAACTCCCTTCTCATCCTCTAAAGGACCAATATTTACCTTAGCCACTCTTTTTTGTTTTATATATTTGTAAAAACTTTTACTATCTGTTTTTATATTCTGAGCAATTTTACTCTCATACTCTATCTTACTCTTCTTTATAGCTTTTTTAGTAGCTTTCTGTTGCCCCCTAAAGATTTCCCAGTCCTCTAATCTCCCAGCAATCTTTGCCACTTTATATGCTTTTTCCTTCAATTTGATACTCTCCCTTATTTCCTTAGATATCCACGGTCGATTTTCCCTCTTTCTACCGTCCTTCCTTTTTGTTGGTATAAGCCTTTGCTGAGCACTGTGAGAAATCGCTTGGAAGGTTCTCCACTGCTCCTCAACTGTTCCACCATAGAGTCTTAGCTCCCAGTCTACCTTAGCTAGTTCTTCCCTCATCCCCTTGTAATCTCCTTTGTTTAAACACAAAACACTCGTATTTGATTTTACTTTCTCACCCTCCATCTGTATTTTAAATTCCACCATATTGTGATCGCTCCTTCCGAGAGGATCCCTAACCATGAGATCATGAATCAATCCTGTCTCATTACACAGGACAAGATCTAGGACCGCTTGTTCCCTCGTAGGTTCCATTACATACTGTTCTAGGAAACTATCGCGGATACATTCTATAAACGTCCTCCCCCTGTGTGCGTGAGTTTCTTCCGGGTGCTCCGGTTTCCTCCCACAGTCCAAAGATGTGCAGGTTAGGTGGATTGGCCATGCTAAATTGCCCGTAGTGTCCTAATAAAAGTAAGGTTTAGGGGGGGGGTTGTTGGGTTACGGGTATAGGGTGGATACGTGGGTTTGAGTAGGGTGATCATGGCTCAGCACAACATTGAGGGCCGAAGGGCCTGTTCTGTGCTGTACTGTTCTATTTTCAAGGTTGCCTTGACCGACCTGGTTAAACCAATCGACATGTAGATTAAAATCCCCCATGATAACTGCTGTACCATTTCTACATGCATCAGTTATTTCTTTGTTTATTGCCTGCCCCACCATAACGTTACTATTTGGTGGCCGATAGACTACTCCTATCAGTGACTTTCTCGCCTTACTATTCCTGATTTCCACCCAAATGGATTCAACCTTATCCTCCATAGCACCGATGTCATCCCTTACTATTGCCCGGATGTCATCCTTAAATAACAGAGCTACACCACCTCACTTACCACCCACTCTGTCCTTCCGAATAGTTTGATACCCTCGGATATTTAACTCCCAGTCGTGACCATCCTTTAACCATGTTTCAGTAATGACCACTAAATCATAGTCATTTACGATGATTTGTGCCATCAACTCATTTACTTTATTCCGAATACTACGAGCATTCAGGTAAAGTACACTTATGTTGGTTTTTTTACCTGTTTTGAATCTTAACATCTCCAGTTTTATTCCTTTTGTTATTACTGGGCCTATTCACTGAGCTCCCCTCAGTCACTGTACCTTGTACTGTCACCCTTTTAGATTTTTGACTATGTCTTCTCTGCCTTGCACATTTCCCCTTACTTCCTTTTGCTTCTGTCCCTGTTTTACTACCTTCCAACTTCCTGCATCGGTTCCCATCCCCCTGCCACATTAGTTTAAACCCTGTGGCATCTGTGCCAAAATATCTTGGTCAATTCTTATGCACGTGAAGGAGATTGATATTGGCACCGAGGAAATTAATGATTAAACAGTTCATAGTCTGGCATAATGGCCTGGAAAATTCAGGGAGGGCAGTGGGCCAGCCCTGGGCATAAAATATGGGGGCCAGCACTCCCCTGCATTGTTGACTTACCTCACAGCTATTTAATTGGCTTGAGGCAGGACTCCCACCCATGTCTAGGAAAGAAATCCTGCCTTGAGTGCTGCCAGTCAGCAAATGGAAGCTCTCTAGATCCCAGGAGCTCCATGCTGGAAAGGAAAATGAAATGAAAATCGCTTATTGTCACGAGTAGGCTTCAATAAAGTTACTGTGAAAAGCCCCTAGTCGCCACATTCCGGCGCCTGTCTGGGGAGGCTGGTAGGGGTGGCTGCTGGTGGGATGACATCTAGTCCCCAGTGGAAATTGTCAATGGAGCCAAAAGTAAAGGTTAGTGGGGTTGTATTGACAGGGGCTAATTGCACATTTGATGTGGGTCTCTTCCGCCTCAAGTTAAATCCCAGTGTCAGCAGGAGGGAGACCCTTAAGTGGACATTGGTGACCCTTAATATTTCCAGTGGCTCCTGATGCCTCCCCTGCCATGGGTATAATTGTGGCATATTGGGGTAGGCAGGTTGGTGCTAGGAGCAGCGCCCATGGCATGACACCCTATTTTATATCCTTCCACCTGCCAACCCAGAGCCACACATTCCACCTCAGCATATCATTGAGCCCACTATTCTTTCCAAAACACAAGAGAAAAACCCTGCCCAGTGATACTTATTTTCAGAACTTATGACAGAACAATCTACTGCATGCAGTAACCATGTCAGTGAGAATATTGAGGTTAAACTGTCACCTCTTGTACAATAAAAGCTATTAGAAGAGCTCATTGACATTTCATCAGGTAGCTCCCTCAATATGAAGTTCAGAGAAGTGCCACTGGGGATATTTTGGTGTGAAGACTCCAATAAATGTTACACTGCTGCAGCACTGGAAATGTCGGTCTGCTATCATACTTATGCAAAGCTGAATTTTCATTAATGATGGCCCACACCTTCCTGGCTCTCCAGTGTCGGATTTAGAGGGTACCCCAAAGAATTCCTCTCGGTTGTTTCCAAGTAAGGCCGATAATTGTCCAGAATTGCTAACTTCCCCTGGATAATTACGCTGTGCTGCAACCATCTGACAAAGTCATTTAAATCACTAACTTTGATGGTTCTGCCAGTTTTACACCAATAGTCAATCTGAAAGAGTTAGAAGAAATAAAAACACTTCTAACTTCGACGTAACTAATTTAAACACCCAAACTGAGCCCCACACGGGACACCCCCCACAATCCAGAATCCAGCCCCTTAATTAATCAATCCCAAGGGTATACCCCCCCCCCCCCCCCCCCGCCCCCCCAACCAGGTAGACCCGCCTCCAACACTGGGGAGCAGACACACACAGAACAGATCTAACCACCCCCACACCCTGAGAAGATCCCGCCCACCACCCCCACACCCTCACCACCAAGTGGACCTGACACCACCCATCCCGCCGATCCAGACAAGCCAATTTTCATCCACTTCTCTGGACTCTTACCTTCTCCCTGGCCGTCAATTTTAGTTTTCCAGCAGCCAGTGCACTAAAAAAGGGGGCTTGGCCTCCCTGAGTTCACTGGAGTTGCGCCGTGCTGTGGCCTTCGGTCATTCTTTCGCTGCAGGCTCCAAGCAGCTCCAGCCAGCAGAGTCTTTCTGATCTGGTTTGTGCACTTTAAACCTTTGTAATTCCAACGGGCCATGACCTTGAGCCACTGGGTTGACGTTATGACCGTGTTGTTTTACAGGGAATCCATAGAATATTTACAACACAGGAACCCCAGGAGGAAAACGTTTGAGAACTCCTGTGACTCGGCATCCTTTTAACACACAAGTTTAGCCTTTGTTTAGATGGATAGAATGTATAATAAATCATTTGAGTTCTTTTGACTTTATGCTTCCGCTTATCCACTGTGAACCTTTGCCGCTTTTCAGTATACCCAAACCGTTAATAACAGCATCAGGGTCATATATGCACTTTTGTGAATTCTTAAGGCCCACAAACCACATTATTAATGCTACTTAGTGGCTGATAGTGGATTATAAATTATGTAGTAACAATAAAGTTCTGATAACTTGAAAGTAAGGAACAAATGCCATAGGCGGGCATACGTTCCCTTATTGTATAACGTCCCACAAATTTCTACACTTAACGGCAGTTTGATTTCTGAGCCCCTCAGTTTTGTACAGAAAGTTCTGGAAATGGTTAAAGTAGCAGTTTCTCAGCAAATCTGAGCTACAACTAATCACTTATCCTCGTGAATAGTCATTATGGTCTTTCTAGCCAATCATTTGGATTGTTCGCTTTAATACAAAAATGAAGTCAATCATTGATGACTCAAATCATTCTATTCATCATTAGAAACTCTATTAATGAATGCTACTAAACAACTGGTCAGATGGCAAAAATAATGCAAAGGGCTTGTGGGTGTGCTGAGGAAGTGAATGGCTTTGTATTATGGTGAGTTTGTTCTTTTCCTTCTTAGACAATAACACTGATTATCAATATGCTGTTAATGCTTGCTTATCCTTTCCTGGCGATTCTCTTTTTGGTCATGCTCAGTGTTCCATTATGTAGAAACAAAACTAGTGAAAGCCAATTCTGCAAAGGAACCCCCTCATAGTACCACTAATGCAGAAAAAAAATCTTATACTGTGGGGTTTTTCCTTTTATTGTTTGCCAAGCAGCAGTTCATGTACCTGATGGATGTAATAATTTTTCATGACACAACAATACATTCTCTTTTATTTGATATACTGGTTAATAGTTCACTCAGTCTCTGCTGGGACTTATTATTTTCTATTTTTGCTAGGAATGGATCAACATCTCCAAGCTGGAAAATATAAGTATGGATCCTTTTGTTTTCGATTTTGACTTTGCTGATTTCATCCACAAATGTAGAGTTGTTGGACCCATCGGGCTTTACTTTTAAAAGAAATTACCTGAATATGTTGCAATTCTTTCAGAAAAGCATCATATTCTTTTGTGAGCTTATCTTCATCTATGTCTTTAGAATGTCTTGTCTATCAAGGCATTGATTTAAAAATTTGAGCTGTCAGCACCTGTCTCTGCCCATTTATTCTCTGTTCTAATTGTACCAATTCCGAATGAGAGCTGGATGTTAAGAGACCAAGATATTGGATGTTGAACATAGAACATAGAACGTACAGTGCAGAAGGAGGCCATTCGGCCCATCGAGTCTACACCGACTCACCTAAGCCCTCACTTCCACCCTATCCCCATAACCCAATAACCCCTCCAAACCTTTTTGGTCACTAAGGGCAATTTAGCATGGCCAAACCACCTAACCTGCACATCTTTGGACTGTGGGGGGGGAACCAGAGCACCCGGAGGAAACCCATGCAGACACGGGGAGAACGTGCAAACTCCGCACAGTGACCCAGCGTGGAATCGAACCTGGGACCCTGGCGCTGTGAAGCCTCAGTGCTATCCACTTGTGCTACCGTGCTGCCCAAATGCTATGTTAACCAATAGATGCAAAATTCATTCATTTCTAGAGTATGAAAACCCGCTGATGTTTAAAAAAAAATAATATCTCGGGCAGCAAGGTGGCACAGTGGTTAGCATTGCTGCCTACGGTGCTGAGGACCCAGGTTCGAATCCCGGCCCTGGGTAATTGTCCATGTGGATTTTGCACATTCTCATTGTGTTTGCATGAGTTTCACCCCCACAACCCAAAGATGTGCAGGATATGTGGATTGGCCATGCTAAATTGCCCCTTAAATGGAAAAAATAATTGGGTACTCTAAATTTATAAAAAAGAATATCTGCAGAAGAAGTCAAGAGATTGTGGCAAAGGATTATGTTAGTGAACATGTTGTGAACACCAACTGAGCTGAGTACAGTTTCCAACCAGTCAATTCCGAATGTTCGCTGTGAGCTTTCAGAATGGCTTGCCAGTGGTTATTATCATTTATTTTTAAAATATGCGTTTAATGCCTGGCCAGCAATTTACGTTGCCCACTCCTAGTTTCCCTTGAGAAGATGGTGATGAGCTGCAGATCATGTGGTGCGGGTGCTCCTCCAGTGCTGTTAAAGAAAAATTTCCAGGATTTTGACCCAGCAATAGTGAAGGAACGTTGATATAGTTCCCAGTCAGAATGGAGTGAAGCTTGGAGGGGTACTTGGAGGTGGTGCTGTTCCCATGAAGCTCCTCCCACTTGTCCTTCTAGCTGATAGAGGCAGTTGCTGTTCAAGGAACCTTGGTGAGTTTCCACAGTGCATCTTGCGGATGATAAACATTGCAGGTCAGTGGATGTTGAAAGTGGTGGATGGAGTGCCAATCAAGTAGACTGCTTTGTGGCATAGATCAGGTCTGGCATAACCAGAAGAGAGCAGCGTTTTTTGCATTTTTGGAAGGGTGGAAGAGTTGGTGGACTTCTGACCTGCAGGCCACTTCTTAATGCTGGCCTGCCGGTTGAAAGGAGAGATGGGAGGTGGGATTCTCTCAACGGGCGGCTAAGTGCCGACGCCGGAGTAAAAACGGGAGTGTTTTACTCCGGCATCGGTGCCCATTCCGAGACCCCATTCTGCGGTCCACAGGGGGCTAGAACAGTGCTGGAGCGGCCTCCGGCGCCCCAGCTGCAGGTGCCGGCCTGAACCCGGCGACGCGGGGTCCGTGCATGAGCAGTTGAACCAGCACCAACTAGCGCATGTGCAGTGGCCTTCTTCCCCGCAGCAGCCCTGACGTCAACTGGCGCAGGGCAACAGGAACCAGCGTGGAGGAAAGGAAGCTGGGGTGCGGCGAGACCGGCCAGCCGATCAGTCGGTCCCGATCGCGGGCCAGGCCACTAAGGAGGCCCCCCCCTTCCCCCCGGGGTCGGATCCCCCCTCCTCCCCCCCCCCCCCCCCCCCACAGGCAGCACCCGGACCCTTCAACACCAAGGTCCCGTCGGCTCAGAGAATGTTAGAACGGCGCCGGCGGGACTCGGCTTTTTGGTGACGGCTGCGCGGCGCATCCGGCCTGGAGAATCGCCGCGCCGGCCCATGCTGGCCTGGGCCGGAGAGTCAGCGCATATCCCGACCAGCGCCGCGCCGACCGCGTGGGTGGCGATAGCGTAGATTCTCCGCATTGTGGAGAATTGCGTCCCGGCGTCGGTGCGACGTGGTGCGATTCGTGCGGCACGGTGCCGATTCTCCGACCCGGCGGTGGGGGAGGGGGGAGAATTCCGCCCGGGGCTTTTAGTGGTGGTGTGTGCACAGTACACCGGTAAGGCACCAGCTGCAATGTGGGTTACTGAGGTCCTCCAATATTTCGACACTGCCTAGATAGTCCTTCGGAAATAATCGAGGACAAAAAGGCAGGCCTTCTTTCTTTCTGGTGGGTGGTCTGTGGTCTGATGACGTATCCAACAGCAGTTGAGAGAGCTGACTGAGCAAGTCAATGCCAGCACCATTTTTCCTGGAACCTGGTGGCTGTGCATTTATAAACTTAATGGGTTTACCAGGATTGCCAAGGTGAGATTACTTTTCGCTTGTTTCTTACTCTCTCTACAGCACTAGAGCACTGCACATTTTCATTAGTACTTGCGATTTTTCCCTCCCTGCTTCACAAGCCTCATCTCCAACAACAATGGGAGTCTCAACTATAGTTCATCTGGTTTGGAATTAAACACTCAACAGCAACTTCCCTTTTCCCCACACTTGTTCCTTTTTCTTTGCAGCATACAAACTACACCCGGCTGCCTCACACATCTTTTCTCCTTTGCCTGGGATACGCGGCAGGATACCCCTACCCGAAGGGGCTAAAATGTAGGAGGAGGGAAAAAAGTCAATTGAAGAAGCAAACAATGAAGAAGAAGAATAACTACCTAGTATGGATAATCTGTTTTGAGATTTGGGGGCAAGGATCAGTTCTGAATTATTGCAATCAGAAAGCTATTGCAATGGTATGGAAAGTGAGAATGCAGAGGTATTCCCTACGATGTTCATTACAAAGACATTGTCAAATTCTCGGCCAGCTGTGTATCACTGAGTTTGGTTAAAAGATAAACTGTTTTGAAATAACATTCTTAACGCTGGCATTTGCATTTACAGATTAAGCATCTTTTTTTACATCAGATTAATGCAGAGGCCCATTATATTTGCATTTTTAAATAGAATCATTTAAATATTGCTGAGGTCTTCCTGATTCTGCATTGGTCAGATTGTTGTGACTTTCCTCCCATTCACAGTAATGGACAGAATATTACAGGCTCGTGACCACAGAAATCTATGACCATTAATTAGATTGCAATTGTTAGACGAACAGTGGCAGGGTTCTGGGGACTGGTTGGTCATTTATGGGACTGCTCATAATAATTGATGGTTTATTTAATTTTTCTCAGATAGTCTCAGTATGATGGTCTAATAGCCATAAAAAGAGGACAGTTCAAGGGATCTAAGTTTGAATGTCCAGTTTCAACTCACTTCACAATTTAGCACCCTCCAGGGTGTTTCCAGTTCTTAGATTATGGTAGTGGACGGCTTCATCTTATGGTGACCGTCACAGAGTGATACACAGTAGCCATGGGGAAGTCAGCATTGCAAACTGTGCACATTCCTTTTTTTTTAAATAAACAATTTTATTGAGGTAGTTTTTGGCTTTATAAACAGTTACAGACATCATCAGAAAGGAAGCAAAAAAGGCAAAAATGTGCAAACATCCACATACTTTCAATACTTCCACCGTAACATATTGCACAAGCCCGCTCCCCTCCCACCGGTACTACCCGCCATATTTTCCCTCCTGCTCTACTCTACCCCACCCCCCCTCCCCCCACCCCCCTGCTGACGCTCACTCTCCCGCAAAGAAGTCAATAAATGGTTGCCACCTCCGGGTGAACCCCTGCACAGATCCCCTCAAGGCGAACTTAATTTTTTCCATCCCCAGGAAACTCGACATGTCCGCAAGCCACCACTCAGTCTTCGTGGGCTTCGAGTCCCTCCACGCCAATAATATTTGTCGCCGGGCTATCAGGGAAACAAAGGCCAACACATCGGCCTCTTTCTCCCCCTGGACGCCCGGGTCTTCCGAAACCCCAAAAATTGCCACCCCTGGACTCATCACCACCCTTGTTTTTAGCACCTGGGACATGACCCCCGCAAATCCCTCCCAGTACCCCCTCAGCTCAGGGCATGCCCAAAACATGTGAACATGGTTCGCTGGTCCTCCCGCGCACCTAGCGCATTTGTCCTCTATCCCGAAAAATTTGCTCATCCGAGCCACCATCATATGGGCCCGGTGAACGACCTTAAATTGGATCAGCCCGAGCCTAGCACATACCGCGGTCGAGTTTACCCTACTCAGGGCCTCTGCCCACAGCCCATCCTCCATTTCCCCGCCTATCTCCTTCTCCCATTTAAGTTTCAGTTCCTCTGTCTGGGACCCTTCCTCCCTCATGAGCACCTTATAAATACCCGAGACTCTACCCTCCCCTTCGTCCCTCCCAGAGACTATTCTGTCTAGGATCCCCATTGGCGGGAGGCGCGGGAAAGATGGGACCTGTCTACGAACAAAGTCCCGCAACTGTAGGTATCTAAAATCATTTCCCCTTACCAACCCACATTTCTCCTCCAAGCTCCTCAAACTCGCGAAGCTCCCTTCCAGGAACATATCACCCACCCTTCCCGCCCCTGCTCGCCGCCATATTCGGAACCCCCCATCCATTCTGCCGGGGGCAAACCGATGGTTGTCGCAGATTGGCGCCCAGACAGACGCCCCCATCTCCCCCACATGCCTCCTCCACTGGCCCCATATCCGCAGGGTCGCCACCACTACCGGGCTGGTGGTGTACTTGGCCGGCGGCAGCGGTAGAGGAGCCGTGACCAGGGCTTCCAAACTGGAGCCCCTGCACGAAGCCGCCTCCACCCGCTCCCAAATAGACCCCGTACCCACCATCCACTTCCTTATCATAGCGATGTTGGCCGCCCAGTAATAATTGACCAGACTCGGCAAAGCCAGCCCTCCCTCGCTGCGGTTCCTCTCCAACATCGCCTTCTTCACACGCGGAGACTTTCCCGCCCAGACAAAGCTCATGATCAGCCCGTTAACTCTTTTGAAGAAGGACTGTGGGATAAAGATCGGGAGGCACTGAAAAATAAACAAAAATCGAGGGAGGATTGTCATCTTTACAGTCTGCACCCTCCCTGCCAGCAACAGCGGGAGTGCATCCCATCTCCGAAACTCTCCCTTCATTTGCTCCACCACCCTGGCCAAATTTATCTTATGCAGCCTGCCCCAGTCTCGTGCCACCTGGATTCCCAAATACCGGAAATTTTCCTCAACTAGCCTAAACGGTAGCCCTCTCAATCTGTTCTCCTGGCCCCTTGCCTGGACCACAAACATTTCACTCTTGACCGTATTTAATTTGTATCCTGAGAACTGGCCGAACTCCCTCAGCATTCCCAGTATAGTTCCCATCCCGGCCACTGGGTCCGACACGTACAGGAGCAGGTCGTCTGCAAAAAGAGAAACCCTGTGTTCAACCCCGCCCACAACCATCCCCTTCCAACCCTCTGCGGCTCTCAGCGCAATCGCCAGCGGCTCTATGGCCAGCGCAAACAGCAGCGGGGAGAGCGGGCAGCCCTGCCTGGTCCCTCGGTACAACGTAAAGTACTCCGACACTTCTCTGTTGGTCCTGACGCTGGCCCTCGGGGCCTGATATAATAATTTGATCCAATCCACCAATCCCTCCCCGAACCCAAACCGTCCGAGCACCTCCCATAGATAGTCCCACTCCACCCGGTCAAAGGCCTTCTCGGCGTCCATTGCCACCACTACCTCCACCTCTCTACCCGTCGGGGGCATCATTAGCACATTGAGCAATCTCCTCAGATTGGCCGCCAGCTGCCTACCTTTCACGAACCCCGTTTGATCCTCCCCAATCACCTCCGGTACACAGTCCTCCATTCTACCCGCCAGTACCTTTGCCAGGAGCTTGGCGTCTACATTAATCAGGGAGATTGGCCTGTAGGACCCGCACACCTCCGGGTCTTTACCCCGCTTCAATATCAGAGATATGGTGGCTTGTGACATTGTCGGCGGCAGGGTCCCTCTGTCCCTTGCCTCATTGAAAACCCTCGCCAAGACCGGGCCCACCAGCTCAGAGAACTTCCTATAAAACTCTACTGGGTATCCATCCGGCCCCGGGGACTTCCCCGACTGCATGGCCTTTAGGCCCCCCAATACCTCCTCTACTCTAATCGGGGCTCCCAGCTCTTCCACTCGCCCCCCCCCCCCCCCCCCCCCCAACTGTTGGGAATGTTAACCCGTCCAGAAACCTTTTCATCCCCTCCGGTTCTTCCGGCGGCTCCGAAGTATACAGCTTACGATAGAAGTCCCGGAATACCCTATTCAATTCTGCCGGATCCTCCACTTTGCGCCCCCCCTCGTCCCTCACTCTACCTATTTCCCTGGCCGCCTCCCTCCTCCTGAGTTGCTGCGCTAACAGTCTGCTAGCCTTTTCCCCATACTCGTACACCACTCCCCTCGCCTTAACTGTGCACATTCCTGATGGAAGGAGTGCAAAGGGAACAGGAGAATTCAATAAAGAAACAGGTTTGAAAAATTAAACTGTAAAATGAATTGGATTTAGAATTGCTTTATTTTTAGTTGTGACTGGAGACTTGGGAAATCTTTGTGAATCATCTGTATTGCCTTTTACCCAAACGTCAGATGTTCTCTTATTGTTCTGTGGTGCATTGCACTTACTACCATGTAGATGTAGTTTTTATTGCAAATGCAGCTTCATTGAAATATACAAATTTCTATATATTTCCAAATCATGAGTCAGTCATCACTGAGTCAATACTTTATAGGAACCTTTTTCTCCCGGACAGGAATTCCACAGATAACAATGACAGGACAAGAAATCTATTCAGGTAGTTCAAGAACAGCTTAATGGCTTTCCAATGTTTGATTTTTCCATTAACTTTCCCATTCCCACCCAGGGAGAGGATGTGAAGATATAGTTTAGACAGAGGATTGTGCCATTTGTTTGATTTCACAAGATAGTAGAAGAACCACGATTTAAAGGGAGCTTAACATTCTCGAGAAAATATCTAACTACAGCTGTAGTGCAATCACTGTCTTTGCTTTGCAACATAATAAATATTTCAACTGCCTTTATTTCAGGGAATTCGCCAAGCTGTTTTATTACACTCAGAAAGTACTCTTCGCACATAGTAAAAAGCAGATAGATTTTGAGTCCAAAATAAACTTCTGAAGCAGAATTATTCTGAACATAGTTGTCACTAAAAAGACAAAAGCAGTCAAGATCCCAAAATAATTCACAATGGGTCATACAATTTCTCTGGAGAAACCTTTTCCCTTGGAGGAGGGATCAATGACCAGGGGCATAGATTTAAGGAAAGGGGCACGAGGTTTAGAGGGGATGTGAGCAAAACGTTTTTTTACCCAGAGGGAGTCTGAAACTCAATGCGTGAAAGGGTGGTGGAGGCTGAGACCCTCATAACATTTATGAAGCATTTAGATGTGCACTTGCGATGCCAAGGCATGCAAGGCTATGGGCCAAGTGCTGGACAATGAGATTGGACCAGCTCAGATGTGATGGGCCAAAGGGCCATTTCAGTGCTGTAGATTTCTATGACTGCTTTGTGGAATGGATGGCACAGTGGCAAGGTGGTTTGCACCACTGCCTCCCAGCACCAGGGACCCAGGTCCAATTATGGCCTTGGGTGACTGTCTGTGTGGCATTTGCACATTCTCCCCATCCTCCTCAGGGAGCTCTGGTTTCCTCCCATAGTCCAAAGAAGTGAAGTTGAGGATGGATTGCCCCTTAGTGTCCAAAGATGTGCAGGTTAGATGGGGTTACAGAGGCAGGGTGATGGAGTGGGCCTAGGTAAGATGATCTTTTGGGAGGGCCGGTGCTGACTCGATGGGCTGAATGGCCTCCTTCTGCATTGTAGGGATTGTATGATTCTATGTTCTATGTGTAATTGCTTGTGTTACCATACAAACAAAAAGAACAGCTTGCATTGTTACGTTGATGTCAATATGGTGTAACTATCTTCACTGTTTTAAAAGGTAAGCCTATTTATAAGTCATTACTTCCTAGAAAGTTCAGCGTGACTCAATTAAATCAATAGTATTAACAAATCAAATGTTATCCAGCACCATGTGAAGAATTTTACATGGAAAGAATTGAAGTAAAGTGCGCCTTGTACAACTATGTGAAGGTCTTGTGGAACAGAGTGTGCTTGCCTCTGAGCCATTGCAGGACTTGATGGAAGCTGCCTTCATAGCATGATCAAGCAGGTTGACTATCAACTACAAAATCCTGCCAACATATGGCAACGGCAAGCAGTAAGCGCAGGGGAAATTCCTGATCAGCCTTGGGAAATCGGAACCTCTATCAGCACTGTCCAGAGTTTAAGGCTATAACATACATGTAAAAGTGAATGCTGCCACAGCAACTTGGACTCTTTGGTGGGGTAACGCGGAAGAGTGGCAGTTGGCTGGATATCCGGTGTGGATCACATTGGTGCCAACAGCATGGGGTTCAATCCCTGTTCTGCCTGGGGTGGATTTGGGAGCTGCCTCCTTGCAATACCTGTGATGAAGGTTGTGGCACTGTGGATTGGACTTGTCTTCGAGCAGAGAACTGAAGAAGAATTCAATGCTGCTACACATTCTGTTCTTTTGTTTTCAAGTTCTTTTTTGCTTTGAACAAAGAATCTGTTTGTGGTAGTATGGCTCCTTTTAAGGGGGCAGGCCTGGCAAGTCATGTGACGGGCTTGGGACCAATAATGTGGGAGCGTGTGAACCCTGGCCAATAGCAAGTTAGCGCGGGGCCCTAGGAACAGAATCACGGGAAATGTGAACCCCGGAACCATAGAGATACAACCTACTCTATTGTTTGCTGTGCCTTTATATATGTACCAGCCTTTGCTTTTCGTTAATAAACCCCTTTGTTACTACTGGAAGCCTCCAGGGTGTTGTCTCAAGCCACCACATTGGCAATGAAGTGAAGGATCGATCGCAGCTGGCAGTACTCCATGATTCGAGGATGGTAGGAAGGAGCAATTAGAAAAGAAAGACCAATGAGAGTGAGGAACCATCAAAGCATGAGCAAAAATGTATATTATTGGTAGACCTGACCCGTTTGACCAAGGGCTTGAAGATTGGAACCAATTCATCGAAAGGCTCCGCTATTTCTTCACTGTGAACGAGATAACAGGGGAAGGCAAGTAGATACTTCTGTGCCCCAAACGTATAATTACAATTTGATAAGGAACCTCACGTCCCCAGAGGCACCTGACTCAAATACTTTTTCCTAGTTAGTCAAGTTGGTCGAACCAACAGGCCCTCAATTATTCTCCAGCGGTATAAATTTAATTCCACTGTCAGGTACCCTGAAGAGTCCATCTCAGCCTTCCTAGCCAAGCTTCATCAGCTCGCTGAGCACTGCGGGTTTGGGAGCCCACTTAACGATATGCTGCACAACCGTTTGGTTTGTGGAATCCATAATTTCAACATCCAAAAGAAAATCCTGGCTGAAACTACCATAATATTGGAAAAAGTGATCAAGAGAGCTCAGGCGACAGACTGCGCCACTGAGCTCCAAAGTGTGGCCGAAGGGGAAGTCAATCAATTAAGAGGTGGTATGGCAGCAAGGTATGTAGCAGGGTCAACAGGTGCAGCAAGATACAATAATGTTTTTCTAAGTGAACTGGGTTGGATAAAACGCGTGAAGGCCAAAATTGATGTCAATCTGGATTTGACACCCAAGTTTCTTAGAACCAGACCAGTTCCCTATGCCCTTGAATCAGAAGGTCGAAGTTGAGTTTAAGAGATTAGAAGAATGGGCGTAATCAAACCGGTTCAGTTTTCCAATTGGGCAGCCCCCATAGTCCCGGTCCTCAAGCCGGACTGATCCACAAGAATCTGTGGAGACTACAAATTAACAATTAGTCAGGCGGCCCAGATGGATAGGTATCTGATCCCTAGGATCGAAGACCTCTATGTCAAGCTGGCAAGGATGATCTCAACCACACATACCTACAATTGGATTTGGATGAAGATTCCCAGATGCTCATCAAGATAAATACACATAAGGGTATATTTCAATACACAAGGTTGCCATTTGGCATAGCACCAGTGTGCGCTATCTTCCAGCGTATGATGGAAAACCTCCTTCAAGAGATTCCCAAAGTGATGGTCTATCTTGGTGACATTTTAGTAACTGGGACTACTCTTGAAGAGCATATGTCCAGCTGGAGGAGGTGCGAAAAAGGTTTTGGGATGTGGTTGTCTCCCTCAAATGCAAAATATGAACTTTCAGGCCTTAGGAGTGGCATATTTAGGATTCTGTGTAAATACAACAGGTTAATATCCCCTCAAGGAGAAAGTCAAGGCTATCTGTGAGGTCCCAACAGCCAAGAATATAACTGAGCTTAAATCCTTCCTCGGCAAGGTAAATTATTATGGTAGGTCCATTCTGAACTTAGCCACAACATTGGCAACATTACACTAGCAGCTAAATAAACACCAGTGGTGCCAATGTGAGGAGCCACAAGAAGAAGCTTTTTACTTGCTGAAGCAAGCTTTTCAATCTTCAAACCTTTTTGTTCACTTTGACCCTGGGAAAGCGATTGTTCGCACATGCAATGCTTCTCCTTATGGAATGGGCCAGTAGTATGCCACAAAATAGGGGATGGTTCTGAGTGACCTATCGTTATAATCACTGACCATAAGCCACTGTTGGGCCTTTTGAGGACAAAGCAATAACAACAATAGCTTCTGCAAGGGTAAAGCGTTGGGCCTTGCTGTTGGTGGCCTACAACTATGCCTTCCAACACAGACCAGGCACAAAGATTGCCAATGCAGATGCATTGAACCATCTGCCCCTACTGAAACGCATGCTACCTTCACCAGTACTCCAGGAGATCATATTGGCCTTGAATTTCTTGGACATATTGCTGGTGATGGGCGGACACATTTGGAACTGGACTCAGTAGGATCCCATATTGTTGAAAGTTAAGTGTATGATGGCACTATGAGAAATCTGAGCACCTTCACCTGCATTGACATGGGTGGACTAGGACAGATTGTTGGGTGATGTGCACACTTAGGAATTTGAAGCTGTCAACCATCTCCACCTCGGCACCACTGATGCAGACAGGGGTGTTTACAACACTTTGCTTCCTGACGTAGATGACCAGCTCTTTAGTTTTGCTCACATTGAGGGAGAGATTGTCATGGCACCATTCCACTAAATTCTCTATCTCCCTACTCTACTCCCTCCTGAACATGCTGGTATGCAGATATATATATGACGGCAGGAATTGATCACGCGTTTTATCCAACCCAGTTCACTTAGAAAAACATTATTGTATCTTGCTGCACCTGTTGACCCTGCTACATACCTTGCTGCCATACCACCACTCATCATTGCAATTTGATAAAGAATCTCACATCCCCAGAGGGATATAGTTGTTGATATTTGTTGATAAAATTTGTTTTCCTGTTTATGAGGTTGATGGCGGATTTTTATTATGGGAACTGTACAATGAGGATTGTTTAATCGATGAAGTGGGCAATGTCTTTTTCTTTGTCCTGGCCGGGGAATGCTCCACAACCAACAAACAAGTCTAGCAAACAGGAGTGAAATGGGGAGAGGATCTGCAGTCATTGAACTGGTTTGTTCAGGTTTGGCAGGCTTAGCGTCTGGGTTGGGGATTGTGGTTTTGGATCTGAGGTTTGGTTTCAATTTATGTATTTGGATGGGGTATTAGGTGGGAGTGGGAAGAAAGGGGAGGGGTTAGTTTACTGATGGTGATGGAAGGACTTTCTTTGTTTTACTCGAGAGTTGGTTGATTTGGCAGCCATCTTGGGAGAGCCTCTGGCCTGTACTTTTTGAATATTTACCGAGCAGCCCTGATGGTGGAAATGGCTGATTCCAGGATAGGGGGTGAGGTTGGGAGACCCGCAATTTGTTTTGTCACCTGGAACGGTGTCCCAGTGAGGAGGTTGAGGGTATTTGCTCACCTAAGGAATCAAAATGCTGATGTGGTGTCTTTGCAGGAGATTCACTTGTGGGTAAGAGATAAGACAAGCTTAGGAGGGGGTGGGTGGAGCATGTATTTCACTGGGGCTTTGATGTAAAGGCCCGAGGTGTGGCAAGTTTGATTAATAAGCAATAAGCGGGTGCCCTTATCGGTCACCAGAACTGCGGTGGTCAGTGGGTCTCTGCCGAATACATTGGTGGTATTGGTAAATATCTATGAGCCCAATTGGGACGATTTGGCATTCATTAAGAATCTGTTGGCTCCCATTCTAGATAGATTCCATTTAGTTCTGGAAGGGGGCTTTAATTGTGTGCTGGATCCTAAAGTGGACCGGTCCAGGCCTAAATCATTAGCTCTATCAGGAGTGGCAAAGGTGCTTCTGGCTTTTATAGAGGAAATGGGGGTGTGAGGCGGAGCGCAGGCTGTACCAAAGCAACAAGGAGTTTTCATTCTTTTTCCATGTGCATAAAATCAATTCCAGGATTGAATTCTTTCTACTGGGTCAGTACCTGCTCCTGTGGGTTAAACAGGTGGAATATTCGGCAATAGTAATCTCTGATCATGCTCCACACTTTGTGGACCTGGTGCTGGGTATGGATCCCATTCACCGCTCACTGTGGAGGTTAGATCTGAAAAATGAAAATCGCTTATTGTCACGAGTAGGCTTCAATGAAGTTACTGTGAAAAGCCCCTAGCATCTGGCATTATTCATGGAGAAGGCATTTTGTGAGTGCTTGTCTGTGACCATCGAGGAATATATTGGGTTTAACAGGAACGATTCAGTCTCTCCCTCCATATCATGGTACGCCCTTAAGCTGGTTGTAAGAGGGGAGAAGCTCCTGTAAGGTGCATTTAGGTAGGACTGTGAGTGTGGAATGGCAGTGGCTGGCAGTGCTGTTTTGGAGATGGATTACCGCTATTTAGAGGACCCCACTCTGGAATTGCTGGCAACTAGAAAGCAGCTGCAAATACAGTTTGATCTGGTGTCCATGGGAAGGTGGTGGGCCAGCTACGGTGCTCAAGGGGGGTGGTGTGGTAGTCTGTGGAGAGGTATTACGGTATCTAGTAATGCTGGACCACCATTGGTAGATAATGTATGCTTTCCATTGGTCGAGCCTGTATGGTAGCTCCGTCCTGCAAGGCGGGGTATAAGAGCCCGTGCCGCCCCAGCAGCTTCCTTTCTGTACGTGAGCTGCTGGGGGAAACATCTAGCTTATTAAAGCCTTCAGTTGGACTACAACCTCGCGTTAGTAGTCATTGATCGTGCATCAGGTGGTTTATGGTTTGTGAGTATGGGGAGAAGGCAAGCCACCTTTTGGCTTTCCAGCTGATGCAGCAGCTGGATTTACGGGAGATCGTACAGATTAGGGACGCTTGGGGCAGCTTGATTTCTACCCAGAGGGAGGTCAATGCAGCATTTGAGATTTTTTTTACAGGGATCTCCATAGGTCAAAGCCCCCAGGGAGTTGGTAGGACACGTTGGAGTTTCTAGATTAGATTTTCCTTCCCGATGATGGAGAGAGAGAGAAGGGAGGACAGAGTTGGAGGCTCCATTATGCCCTGAGGATGTATTGAAGGGAATGAGGCTGATGCAAATTGGTAAGGCCTCTGGCCTGGGTGGGTTTCCCATCATATTTTTTATTAAATTTGTGGGCCAGTTGGTGCCAATGATAGTAGATACGTTCAATGATTCTTGGCTCGAGGTTCATTGTCTGATACACTTTCACAGGCCTCTATCTCCCTCATCTTGAAAAAGGATAATGGGCGGGATTCTCCGCGAACCGGCGGGCGAGGAGTGGCGTGAACCACTCCGGCGTCGGTCCGCCCCAAAGGTGTGGAATCCTCCGCACCTTCAGTGGCTAGGCCGGCGCCGGAGTGCTTGGCGCCGCACCAACTTGCGTGAAAGGGCTTGGTGCCACGCCAACTGGCGCCGAAGAGCTTCTGCCAGCCGGCATGAGTTGGCATATGGGCGGGAGCGCCAGCCTGTGCTGGCGCCATCCCAGCGCATGCGCAGGGGGGTTCTTTTCCGCACCGGCCATGGCGGAGGTTGACAGCGGCTGGTGCGGAGGGAAAGAGTGCCCCATGACACAGGCCCGCCCGTGGATCGGTGGGCCCCGATCGCGGGCCAGGCCACTGTTGGGGCACCCTCCGGGGCAGATCCCCCTGCGCGCCCCCACCCCCCCCCCCCCCGAGGATTCTGCAGGCCACCCATGGAGCCAGGCCCTGCCGTAAACGGGCGACCACTTGGCCCATCGCAGGCTCGAGAATCGCCGGGGGAGGGGCGCTGCCAACGGCCCCCCACCGGCACGGCGCAATTCCCATCCCCGCCAAAACCCCGGCACCGGAGAATTTGGCAGCCGGCGGGGGGGGGGAGGGGATTCACGCCCCCCCACGGTGATTCTCCGACCAGGCGGTGGGGGTCTGAGAATCTTGCCCAATGAGTCCATGGAATGTGGATCAGAAAGGCCCATCTCTCTTTTGAATGTGGATGCCGAACTATTGGCCAAGGTGCTGGCGCCGCGATTGGATGCCTATGTCCCAGAAGTAATTGCAGAAGACCAGGCTTTGCTCAGGGAGGGCAGTTATCAGCTAATAGATGGCATGTGGTGAATGTTTTCATGTCACCCTCTCCAGCCCCGAACCAGAGATGAATATCTCAATGGATGCTGAGAAAGTGTTTGACAGGGTGGAACGGGAGTACCTTTAGAGGAGCTTGGGAATTTTGGATTTGGCCAGAAGTTTATTTCATGGGTTTGGCTATTGTATAGCACCCCTATGGTCAGTATACTCACTAACATGATGAGTTTGGGGTATTTCCTACTGAATAGGGGTAGGAGGCATGGTTGCCCATTGTCGCCGCTCCTGTTTGCGCTAACAATAGAACTTTGGCCATAGTGCTGAGGTCTTGGGGTGAATGGAGGGGGATAAAGCAAGGCGAGGGAGCATAGGGTATCTCTATCTGCTGATGACCTTCTCTTGTATGTTATGGATCCAGTCTCCTCTCTGGATAGAATAATGAAGCTACTGAGGAGCTTTGGTTCCTTTTCGGAGTATAAATTGAACCTGGAGAAGAGTGAATATTTTCCGGTTAATCCCCTGGGGAGTGTGTTGTTCCTCGTGTCTTAATAAAGCTCACAGTCTCAAGTGCGGAGAAGATGCTTTATTGTGGGTTCGTTCAGTTTCCAGAGCTCGACCTAGAACTACCTTCCAGTGCTAACTACCAGCTTTGCTTGCTGTGTGTGTCCTGCTTACCAGCCCCCCTGCTGTGAAGAGTGTCCTCACTTCCTGTCCTGATCTATTTATCTGGCTCTCCCGTGCTCCCTCTAGTGGTCGCTCAGTTGTGTTGCATCTGGTTAACTTGTGATCACCACATCCCCCTTTTTCTCTTAACATATTTTCTGAACATCGTTAAAGAAAATTGTACATCCTGTCCCAGTGTATTTATAGCTCTCCCGCTCGTGTTTGCTCTGTTGTTTTTGTATCTGGTCAATCTACGATCACCACATCCCCCTCTTTCTCATTACATAGTTTCTGTACATCATTAAGGAAAATTATACAAAACAGTAACTTATGATATGCGTATCTATACAAGTGATGATGCTATTGCCTTGGTTAACAAAGCCAATGTATTTATATGTCCAAACTTAATAAACACATTTATGAGTCCAAACTTGATGAATTTGTTCAGAGCTTTTTTTTTTTTTCTTTTTTTGTTGTTGATGACGTGGTGATATTGATATTGCAAGTCCACTGTGAATGTTGTTGGTGTTCCTTGTTATCTTAAGTACCCAATGCGTCATCCCGAGGTGTTTGCATGGTCACATCACTGATGTTGACTGGCATGGACTTTTTTTTTTTTTGTGCTTGTGGTGTTGATTTATTGTCTCATCCGCCTTGGATGCTGGTGTGCTTGCTTGTTCTGGAGCAGACGTGAGTTTGTGCAATTCGTTGTCATCCCATGACATGTTTGTAGTCTTGTTATCGTTTTGCAGTGTGCTGTGGCATCGTCCATCATGTGCCAAGTAGTGCCATTGTGTACAAGTCGTTGTTTCATTGCTGTTGTTTCTGTCGTTCCTGTTTTTGTTGTTTCCGTTGCCGTACTTGTCGCTGTTTTTGTCGTTTCCGTCTTTGTTGTTGTCGCTATCTTTGCTCCTGACTTTGTTGTGTTTGTTGCCATTCTTGTTGTTTCTGCCTCTGTCGTTGTCGCTATCTTTGCGCCTGACGTTGTTGTTTGTCTTGTTGCGCTTCATGTTGCTTTTATTCTTGCTGTTGTCGTTCTCGTTTCTGCTGTGCTTCTTGCTATTGTTGTTGGTCTTGTCAGGCTTCATGTTGTTTTTGTTCTTGCTGTGTTTCTTTTGACTTTTGTTTTTCTTGTTATACTCTATGAGTGTCCCGAGTGGATAATTTGAGTCATTGAGCATTCCGTCTCGCGAGTGGTGCGAATGATCTGATGTTGCATCGGTGCAGGTGACATCAATCAGTTGTGGAGAATTGGATTCCGCATCTTTGCTTTCTTGGTGCTCGTCTTCCGGAGTCAAAGTCTTCTTGATCACATTTGACGCGGTGTCTGTGGACTCTCGGCGCTCCTCTTCTGGAGTCCAAATCTGCATGATTTCAGTTAACGTGGTTTCTCTAGACTCTTGGTGCTCCGCTTCTGGAGTTAAAATCTTCATGATTTCTGTTGATGTTATCTCACTGGACTCCAGGTGCTCCTCTTCTGGAGTCAAAATCTGCATGGTTTCTTTTTGTTTGATGTCTCTGGACTCCAGGTGCTCCTCTTCTGGAGTCAGAATCTGCATGGTTTCTTTCGGCATTGTCTCTGTGGACTCCAGGTGCTCCTCTTCTGGAGTCAAAATCTGCATGTTTTCTTTTGGCGTTGTCTCTCTGGACTGTTGGGTGGCCCGACTCTGTGCTTCTGTACAGACAAGCTGAGAACTGTCAGTCTCACTGTGATCCTGTACGTTGAGTGTGATCACCTTGTCACTGTCTTCGCATGCAGTGGGCAGAGGTGCATTGTCTTCTTCTTGTTCCTGTGAGCGTGTTGGACTTTCATAGTCCGCTCTTTCTTCTTGTTCCTGTGAGCGTGTTGGACTTTCATAGTCTGCTTTTTCTTCTTGTTCCTGTGAGCGTGTTGGACTTTCATAGTCCGCTCTTTCTTCTTGTTCCTGTGAGCTTGGTAGACTTTCATAGTCTGCTTGCGGTTGCTCAGGTACAGCGGGTTTACCTTCATGGCCTTGTTCATGCTTGGTGTCCGCCCGGGAGTGTTTGCTTGCATCCCTGTTGGCGTCTTTCATCACTCGCACTGTGGAGCCTGTCATCGCTCGCTCCGTGGAGTCTTCCTGTGCTCTCTGTGTGGCGTCGTCTTCGTCTTGGGTATTGCTGTCATCCAATGTATCGACGAGCTGCCATGGCACCATGGTGTTGGATTCATCCACCATGAGTAGAGTCGTGTTGAGCTTTGCAACGGTGTCGCTGATGCTGTGATCAGCATGTCCAAATAACTCCTCCATGTCTGAGTAGTATTCTTTGAAACCCATTTCATCTTCGTTGGCTTCTTCTACCACGAGTTGATTCGTGTTGAACTTTGCGACCGTGTCGCTGATGCTGTGATAAGCATATCCGACTGACTCAGCTGTGTCTGAGTAGTATTCTCCGAAAACCAAATCATCCTGGTTGGATTCTTCTACCACGAGTTGATTCGTGTTGAACTTTGCGACCGTGTCGCTGATGCTGTGATAAGCATATCCGACTGACTCAGCCATGTCTGAGTAGTATTCTTTGAAAACCAAATCATCTTGGTTGGATTCATCTACCACGAGTTGGTTCGTGTTGTGCTTTGCGACCGTGTCGCTGATGCTGTAATAAGCATATCCGACTGACCCAGTCAGGTCTGAGAGGTAATCGTCGAAAAACAAATCATCTTTTGTTGTTTCGGAATTCTTTTTGTTCGCTTCACTGTGTGTGGTGAAGGCAGCTTTTTCCAAGGTTTTGTGCAAGTTGTTTTTCACTGTTGGTTTAAGTTCAGGCGTTTTTTTGTGTTCTGAGGCAAGAAAAATTGGTTTTACCACTTTAAGTGTCTTGTTTTCAATTTTCGGGCATTTCCCTTTTAAGTGGGCGTGGTCAGGATTCTCAGACGTCATGACGTCACGCGTAGGAACGACTTGCACATGCGCAAATCGGCTTTCTTTCCTTGTGCGGTTCGGTGTCCATTGCGCATGCGCGGCTTGCGCATGCGCATGACGGTCCGCGACGAAGACTTTTTTTGACTGCGCATGCGCGGCTTGCGCATGCGCATAACGATCGGCGCCGCGATCTTTTGTAAACTGCGCATGCACGACTTCCGGTTCCGGCGCATGCGCGACTTCCGGTTCCGGCGCATGCGCGACTTCCGGTTCCGGCGCATGCGCAGACGCGATTTGTAGTTCTTTGCTTACCAGAGACTGCAAAATGTGCTCCGACGCCATTTTATCGCGGATTTCAGCGTTTTTTCTTTCTAAAAGTTGTAAGTTACCTTTTCTTTCCGATCTGGACTGGATTTCAGCGTTTTGGCTTTGTGAAAAATTCATGTTATTTCTTCTTTTTGATCTGTACTGTGCATTCGCGATTTCCTGATCTTTTTGTGATTTTTTAAGTCTTGCATCACTCAGTCTCTGTGCAGGTTGGACTGTGAGCATGCCTTGCTGTTCAAATTTCTCACAGTACTCTTCAAATTTGTTTAGTAACGTTTGTAAGCTGTTCCTGTCTTCACCTTTTGAGTGTTTAAATCCATTATACACTTTCCTATTGACAGGCCCTTCGATGAGAATTGCTATTTTAATTTTGTCTGAGGCTTCTGCAACATCATTAGCTATGAGATAAAAATCGAACATTTGTTTAAACCTTTTCCAGACATTTCTTACATTACCAGTCGTGTCCAGCTGAGGTGGGTATCCATGCCACATCCTCGAATTAGCGATGTCTTCCCCAGTCAAATGTCCAGTATGAGATTTCCATGCCATTTTGTGCTTTCTGTATCTGCAGCTGAGTTGTCCTGTCATAAGCGTCTGAAATCACTCCTGGGTACCATGTGTTGTTCCTCGTGTCTTAATAAAGCTCGCAGTCTCAAGTGTGGAGAAGATGCTTTATTGTGGGTTCGTTCGGACTCACCGGGGCTGCAGACTAGGGTAAAGGCAGATGTTCTTGCCTTTGCCTCACTGATAACCCAGAGTTAGTCCTGTTGGGATGGAGACCTTCTGCTCTGTCCAGTTACTCAGCCTGGATGGGTGACCTCATGGAATTTTTATATTTGGAATAGGCCACTGACACCGTTAGGGGGTTGGTAGAGGGTTTCTACCTGAGGTGGCAGCCATTCCTTTCTGACTTTACAGAGTTAATCACCATCAGCTGTTATTGAGGGGGTGGGCAGAATGGTTATTAATATTGGGGATAGGTTATTTTTGTCTTCCTTTATGTGGGTTTTTATATGTTCGGCTGAGTTTTTATTTCTGTACGACATTGTACCATATGATATTCGTTTTCTGGGTGTTTGATGTTAATGTCGTATTTGTTATTAATGAAAATTTTCAATAAAATATCTTTAAAATGTATTGTAGTTGTAGTTGACCTACTTTTCCTCTCATGGCCTGAATCTTGCACTTGTCGGGCACATGGGGTCGGCAGGCCCAGAGGCAGACGCGAATTGTGCTTCTGGCTGAAATCAGCCCCCGAATGTGGTTTGATGCTGGCTGGCCTAATAACGAGAAAGGCTCAGCGCTGCCAGAGGTAGGGGCGGGAGGGGTGGAGCAGGAAGAGGGCTGACACCAAGAATAGTGAGGGTGCAGGAGCATGTTTCTAACAAGCTCCCTGGAGGCTGACAGCTGCTGTAGAGCTTCCACAGGGAGTTACAGACCTGTACAAATTAAATGAGATGAAAAAAATGCAGAAAACTGTGTCTATATAGCATATTCAAGTACGCAATGGCACAACTCAAAAAACCTCAGTCCCCAGATACCATTTTCTTATTATATTTCACCTTGGACATTTCATCCCACCGTGGATTGTGGTTGTAGCGAAAATGGGAAGGCCGCATGGCCAATTGGTCTGTCTGCCAGCTGTAAAAGTGGACCAGCCACATCAAATCACTTTCAATTGACTTCATAATGGGCTTAATTGCCATATAACTGGTGGTGGCCGCGTTTCCGACTGGAAAGAGGCCAGCCCAGTGGAGATATTGCACGAGTGCCGGATGATGTCGGGACGCATGCCCGACATCTTCTCGTGACATTTCACGTGCTGTCGGGTTGGGCACGTGTCCGCTTAGATGTTGTAAAATTCTGGCCCACGTGAATTTACCCATTCTGTACCGAACCATCTCCTGTTTGAAGAGAGTGCCAGGATATGGAATTTCCGATTAGGATTTCATTGAGATCTTTAAAGATTCGTTCTGTGGGCATCGCTGGCATTTATTGCCCATCTCTAATTGCCCTTGAAACTGAGTGGCGTCCAAGGTCACTTCAGGGGCAGCTATGGGATAAAATACACTGCTGGGGGTTTGGAGTCACATGTAACCCTAATAGGTGGTGATGGGAGCTGGTTTAGCACAGTGGGCTAAATAGCTGTCTTGTAATGCAGAACAAGGCAGCAGCGCGGGTTCAATTCCTGTACTGGCCTCCCCGAACAGGCGCGGAATGTGGCGACGAGGGGCTTTTCACAGTAACTTCATTGAAGCCTAGAGAAGGAGATGTATTACATTTGGTGTTCGAATATTTCACCAATAGTTGTATGATCATCACTTGAAATGAAAATGGAAACTTCACATTGTTGACAGACCACAGGCCCTCAACGGCTATTTTTGGGCAACACAAAGGTATTCCTTTGGCTGCTAGTAGACTCCAATGATGGCCTATAATTCTATCTGTACATTCCTATGAGCTCAAATACAGTCAGTCAGAATATCATGCCAATATGGATGCATCATCACGTCTGCCTTTACCAGCTGGTCAGATACTACCTAGTCATGATATTAATAATTTTTTATTATGCACAGATTAGGAATGATCCAGTGACTGTAGCTCAAGTCCTAAGACATATCAGCAATGATCCTGTGATTAGGAAGATACTGGAAATTGTATTAAAGGAGAGAATGGCAGGAAAACATTCAGAATTGAAACTGTCCATTTCCAGCAAACTCAAATTTACAGCACAGGGCGGATGTCTGTTGTGAGGGATGAGAGTAATTATTCCACCAAATGTGCGACAAAGAATATTAGAATAGTTACATAAGGACACCCGGGTATACGTTGAATGACGGAACTAGCACAAAGCTACCTTTGGTGACCAGGAATTGATGCCCAGATAGAAGAAAAAGCAGGAATGTGCTAGTCACGTTCATGGGTAAGGAACACATCGCGGTAATCCCTATTGTATCTATGGGAGTGGCTTCAAATTCTATGGCAATGTCTGCACTTTGACTTTGCTGATCCATTCGAGGGGCACATGCTCATGTTCATTATAGACGTACACTCCAAGTGTCCTGAGGTGGTCCTATTGAAGTCAACCACTGTGGACCAAGCCATTGAGAATCGCTGAGATTCGGAAAACAAAAGCAGATCGTAAGCGACAATAGGCCACAGTTTGCAGCCAAAGAGGTCGAAGTCTATTTAAAGATGTGAGGAGTTCAACATATAAAGTCAGCACCTTACCACCCATCCATGAATGGTTTAGCCGAAAGATTTGTCCAGTCCTTGAAACATGCACTAAAGATTCCAAGGCAAAGATTCACTTCATCGAGATGTGAACAACTTTTTAGCAACGTACTGGAATACAACACATGCGACTACGCAAAATTCCCTAGCTTTGTTATTGATGAAGAGGAAGCTGAGGACTACCTTTGATTTACCATTGCCAGAGGAGACATATGACATAGGGAGAATGAGTGTTAGCACACAGCTACACCACTAGTGAGAAGTGGGTCTCTGCTACGGTATTGGTTCAGATGGCCCCAATCACCTATGTGGTCCAAGCAACAGATAAACTTGTGCGGAGATGCCAAGCGGATCTATTATTATCAACACGCTTTAGTGTGTTGTTGCCAGAACTACCTCAAAAGGTAGCGGTCTCCCTTCCATCTGACTGTTTGATTTCCAGTCCATCTACAGAAGTGGAGATTGCATCATAAGTACCTGCTGCAACTAGTATTTCCTCAGAAAAAGAGACTGTACTGCCTTCTAGCGTAGGGACATCTACTAGAGAACTTGAAAATACATCTAAGGACAGACAATCAGTGAGAAATAAACCCCCATCTTATTGATTGTGTTATTACATTGTAATAATTTGATGCCTGCACTTGTGTACATATGAAAATTATTATGTTAAAATACTAGTTATTAGTTGTGTTGGATCTTAGACTTAAATGGGGAAAGATGTTACATTTGTGGATTATTGTGATTGGTTGCTTTTTTTAAAAAAATAGTCACATGACATGCGTGATGTTATCGGCGACTTCGCGGGCCATAGTCCTTAGTCTAGTACTAGCCTTTGTACAATGAAGACCTATTTAATAAACCTCTGTAAATGTTGCATTAAACTCACATGTATGAGCAATCTTTTTGTTTTGTACTGTTAGTCTATAGGTACAATAATAAGCCCTATGAAATATAACATATTAAGTAGGCCGTAAGGAAGGCTGATGTATGTGGCCCTACATAGTGAGAGAATGTGAGTACAGGAGCAGGGATGTCTTGCTGCAGTTATACAGGGCCTTGGCAAGACCATACCTGGAATATTGTGTGCAGTTTTTGTCACCTTATCTGAGGGAGAATGTTCTTGCTGTCGAGGGAGTGCAGTGAAGGTTTACCAGAATGATTCCTGGGATAGATGGACTGATGTATGAGCAGAGGTTGAGTCAGTTAGGATTATATTTTCTGGAATTTAGAAGAATGAGGAGGATTTCATGGAAACAGATAAAATTCTAACAGGACTAGATGCAGGAAGGATGTTCCCGATGGCGGTGGAGACCAGAACCACCTATGTATAAGGATACAGGGTAAACTATTCAGGACTGAGATGGAGAGAAATTTCTTCACCAAGAGAATATTGACCCTGTGAAATTCGCTATCATAGGGAGCAGTTGAGACAAAATATCGAATGTTTTCAAGACTGCAGCAGCTGCAGAGTTGAGAAAGACCCTGCTATCCAACGACACCTTGCCATTTCTTTTGCCCTTGATGAGGAAAGCCCAGTCAACGCCACATTTATATCATTTCCTGCACTGGCGAGCTCAGCTACTATTCGCAGATTGGGGCGGATCTTTCCACTCCCCTCAGCGACCCTACCGCCATTCCTCCCATTTCACCCAACTTGCCTCTTCCAGGGTACTCGAGCCCCCCTCGCCCCCCCCCCCCCCCCTCCTCACCCCACGTCTAATGGGCAAGGCACCCCTGGGCCAGACCCCTGACATGGGAAACCTGGCACTTGGGCACTTTGACACTGCCAACCTGGTACCCTAGCAGTGCCTCTCCCACCCTGGCAGTGCTAGGTTGGTGCTGCCAGGGTGCCTGGGTTGCAATGCCAAGGTGGCAGGCTGGCAATGCCAAGATGCGCAGGATCCAGTGGGAGTGCCAGGTAACCACCTTGCACAATCCCCGACCACCTGGGGGTCTCCAATGACCTGGAAGATCCCAACCCAGCTGCCGCTATGACCAGGTTTGTGTGGACCAGGGTTAAATGGCGCCCTGGAAAGGTATCCTAGGCATGGCGGTGAATCCCAGGTGCCGGAAGAATCCGGCAAATGCATATTTAAATTAGCCTAATGACTGTTTTAAACACGCATATCTGGATCTCGCCTCGCGAGAGCAAGATCCAGATTGTGACATCTCGCGAGATTCCGTTAAATCTTGCAAGACACTCCAAACGTCGCGAATCTCGCGAGAGGTCTCTTGTGAGATTTAACGGCCTTGTCCCGACACTGAGTCAGACACGACAAGAATTGCGCCCATCATCTCTTTTCACTGAAATAATTGGCTATTGGTTCAAGAGGGATGGCTTTAATTTCTTGAATCACGCGTCAGTTTCTGGGGAAGGTGGGATCTGTACAAGTCGGATGGGTTGTAACTGAACAGGAACGGGACCAACATCCTTGAGGGGAGGTGTGCTAGTGCTATTGGTGGGACGGGTGTTAAACTAATTTGGCAGGGGCCTGGGATACAGAATGGAGGTACAGTAGGGATAATGCACACCCAAATATAATAACTAAGTCAGTGGAGCAAAGATTGACATGTTAAGGCACAAGGGAATATGGCAAGGCTGGATATTTTATTTTAATGCAAGGAGCCTTACGGGTAAGGCAGATGATTTGAAGATGTTGATGAACATATGGGAGTATGATATTATTGATATCACAGAGACAGGGTCAAACGAGGGGCAGGACCAGCAGCTCAATATTCCAGAGTATAGAATTTTCAGGTGAGGTGGGAGTGAATAAAAAAGGATGTGCATTATTGATCAAGAAGGCAGAACCCGGATGTGGTCCAATCAATTTCCAACAGAACCAATTTTTGTTGGTAGGGTAAAGGGGGCTGGATTTGATTTGCACAGGTGGAAAACCTAAAATCAACAGAGTCATTTGAACTCAGTGCTGAATTCAAACTAACCCCATTTTGACTGTTGCAAGGACCTTAACATGTAGTGTGGGAGTATTGAATTAATGGAGTAGGCACGAGGTGGCAGTTCATGGTGGCTGCTGTCTTTCTTAGTCCCATGCTTGATGTGAGTGGTGTGTCTCAAGCTATATAACCACTTTTCTGTTTCTAACAGAGGACAGCATGGTGGCACAGTGGTTAGCACTACTGCCCAATAGTGCCAGGGACCCGGGTTCGATTCCGACCTTAGGTAACTGTGTGTAGTTTGCACATTCTCCTTGTATCTGCACAGATTTCCTCTGGGTGCTCTGCTTTCCTCCCAAAGTCCAAAGATGTGCAGGTGAGGTGGATTGGCCATGTTAAATTGCCCCTTAGAGTCAAAAGGTTAGGTGGGGTTACGGGTATCAGGTGGGAGAGTAGGCTTAGGTGGGGTGCTCTTTCAGAGGATCGGTGCAGACTCAATAGGCCGAATGGCCTCCTCTTGCACTCGAGGGATTCGATGATTCCATGATCCCATATAGACTAAGGCTAAATACCTCACCTCAGAAAGTACTACTCTGCCAAAGCATACAAAGGGTTAGGTAATATAATTAAGATTTTTAACCTTGAATAATTTGCATTTTTTAATAACTAATTTCTTTAACTTTACTTGAGATTTTGTGAACTGTATAGAAAACATGTGCGATTAAGTGGCAAAGGAAGCTTTTCATTGGTGAATCTTGCTGATGCAGCAAGTACGGATGATCTAAAAAAAGAGCCTTCCCATCAACAGAGGAGGTCTGTGTCATGGCCACAGATTTCCTGCCCAACTCCATTGCTATTAACACAATGTTTGAGAGCACAAAGTTGGCATGGGCGCATTTCAAAATTAAATTTCACTTATAAATATTTCACATTACATTGGTTTCACTTTATTCTTGTGTGCATCATCGTTATTTATTGCGACAAGCTTAGCCAGAGAGCTTAACGTGCTGGCACACCTCAGGGTTGGCATGCAGTGATACTTACAAAGGGGATAGGGAGAATTCCTTTATTATGGAAGAAGCAATGTGGTATTTTTTGTTCACTCTTTATTGCAGATCATGTTGGTGTCCAGTGTTGTAATCGCCACTCTGTGGGACATGGCTGGACTTGCAGATTCGGCTGGCCCTCTGTTATAACCCGACAGGGGGCCCAGGGGTCTGCAACATCAGAGTCCCTCTGGCCTCAGCTGAATATGATTTACCCAGATGAGGGGGCAGGGCTAACCCCCGCTTTTCCTAGGACTGATGGGGAGAAATACCCCGGTCCGGGTGGAGGCCGTGTGAGAGACCCTTCAGGGAGTAGGAGGAGTTGAAAGTAAGGAGAATAAAACTGAATGTTTCTACAGTAATCGCTTCCGAGTGTTCACTTGCCTGAGACTTTACAACCTCCTTTCTCTGCATTGTAAAGGACCGAAATCACTCTCAACAGGAACAACATGAAATGTTACAGGTGAACTAAATGTCCTGTAAGGACTCTGCCAGTCACCCTGAGATGTACACACATTTGGACAGTACTGACACCGCCCATTATGTGCCTCATTTTTTTTACCTTGACTGACTGTCCCCACACCCAAAACTCCAGGAATTTTCCCACTTCTCGCCACCATGCCTCTGACTCCACCCTCTGTCCTCCCCTCTTCCACCACTCCATGCCACTCCACATGTCCTCAACCCCACTCCACAATACCCCTCACCACTGGTTCACCCTTGCCAGTACCGAGCCTCCATGCAAGTTGCCATTTTCCTTCTCTTTTACCTTGTGATGTAGAGTTCAGCAAAGAAAATTTATCACCTTACACACAACTTCATAAGGCTGACTGGTGCCACCTTTAAATGACTGTTAACTGGGTTGCAGTCACTTCATTAAAAACTGTTCACTTCATTAAAAACTGTTTCATGCCAATAAGAATTCATGGCATGCAAATGTGTTAGAATTACAAACCCACTGTAGGCCAGCATAATGAGCAGAATTAGGCCACTTGGCCCATTGAGTCTGCTCCATTATTCAATCATGGCTGATACTTTTCTCATCCCCATTCTCCTGCCTTCTCCCCATAACCCCTGATCCCCTTATTAATCAAGAACCTACCTATCTCCGTCTTAAAGACACTCAGTGATTTGGCCTCCACAGCCTCCTGCGGCAAAGACCAATTTATTCCAAGTCTTTGCTTCCTGTCTGCTAACCAGCTTTCTATCCATCTCAAGACACTACCCGGAATCCCATATGCTTCAACCTCACGTAGCAATCTGCTGTGTGAGGCCTTGTTGAAAGCCTTCTGAAAGTCTAAATAAACCACAACCACCAGTTCCCCTTGGTCAACTCTACTAGTTATATCTTCAGAGTTCTAGTAGATTTGTCAAGCATGATTTCCCTTTCATAAATTCATGCTGACTTTGTCTGATTACACCACTACTTTGAAAATGCTGTGCTATGAAATCCTTGATAGTGGTATCTAGCAGCTTCTTTGCTACCAACGCTAGGATCCCAAGGAATCTGTGCTAGGACCCTAATTGTTCACACAATATATTCCACAAAAACACTGGTGACTACCACTTCATCAATCCGCCTAATTAAGTTACCCTGCATGCTATGTTACCTGTTATTACAGGTTCTATAAAATCCCTCCCATTGTATGGTGGCACAATGGTCAGCACTGCTGCCTCACAGTGCCAGGAACCTGGGTTCAATTCCGTCTTTGGCGAGTTTTCACAGTCTCCCCATGTCTGCGTGGGTTTCCGCTGGGTGCTCCAGTTTCCTCCCACAGTCCAAAGATGTGCAGGCTAGGTGGGGTTACGTGGTTGGAGAGATAGGGGGGGGGGGGGGGTTAGGGTGCTCTTTCAGAGCATCAGTGCAGACCTGATGGGCTGATTGGCCTCCTGCATTGTAGGGATTCTGTGTGTATGTAGGGGGAGAAAGAATTTGAAAACACTTGATTTTACTTGTTGCCAAAGCTTAGAATTTTAAAAACATCTTCAACTATTTTAGTATGCAGAATGAGTGACTTGTGCTTTCCAATAGATTTCCTCTGAGGATTGTTCATGTGTAGTTTGGGACTTGGAATTAGATTCTTGATGTATACTGCAGTCTTGAGACAGTGAGTTTGCCCATGACTGTAATATCTGAAATACAATGAAGAAATACATCAAATAACTTGCATGTGCTAAATAATATTACATACCTTACTCATACTGAGAGATGTGCCTCATATTTGGGAAACAATTTATCTACCACTTTTCCAAACTTGCTTAAAATGCAAATAACTTCATTTTCATCTCTCCAGTTCTCAATTATTGACACCAAAGTAATATTTTTGACTCTACATAATGGATTAGTAAAAATTATATGTAGTTTCATAGTTTCATTCATTTATTGTTCTGTTCAACTTTCTGCAAAATAGTTATTTGTTTCTGTTATTTACAGCTATATTTTCTCTCCTAATTTCAAACATTAGATTTGTAGTTTTTGCTGACACAACCATTAGTGCCTTTGATGTAGCACTGCACTGGGGGAGCGCTCCCCATTGTCAAGTCACCAATTGCCAGGATCCTGAACAGATTGCTATCTGTCATGTTTTGGAACTAGCTGATTTTTTTCTGGCCACAGACTCTGAGCACAAAAGCTGTATATCCATTCTGTCAGCCAGAAAACAGTGAACTGGGTGCCTTACCATACATCACAAGGCCAGAGGAATTGCTTTTACACCTTTACCTTGATTTACTTTCTAGGAATAGCTAGGGTAGCAGAGCGGGCTTTGAACTAAATAGTGGGGGCGAGGAATCAAGTGAGGGAAGATGTGTTAAATTAAAGCGAGAGAACAAGGCATGAGAGAAAGACAACAATAATGGAATTGATAATCTGATTGTGGCAGGAAGGGACGGAGTTTAAGAGTGTATAAGGATCAAGGGTCGCAAAGGTTGTATTGCCTGCCTGGTGCCAGGGTCCGAGACATCTGCTCTGGGCTGGAGAGGAACCTGTGGTGGGAGAGGAAGCATCCAGTGGTCATGGTCCATGTAGGCACCAATGACAGGGATAGAATGAGGAAGGAGGTTCTGTGCTGGCAGTTTGAGGAATTAAGCAGTAAGTTAAAGAACAGAACCTCCAAGGTCCAAGAACTGTAGGCTAATTAGATTGACATCTATTATTGGAAAGATGTTGGAGTCAATAATTGAAGATGAAATAGCTAATCATTTAGGAAAGCTGAATATGATCAAAGCTAATCAACATGGTTTTATGAAAGGTAAATCACGCAAAATAAATTTCCTCGAATTCTTTGAGGATGTAACAGGTAGAGTAGATAGAGGGGAACCTGTAGCTGTTGTATTTAGATTTCCAAAAGACATTTAACAAGGCGCCACATAAGAGGCTGGTGAATAAAGATAGAGAGGCTTTCTTGCAATTGTACAGGGTGTTGGTGAGGCCTCACCTGGAATACTGCACACAGTTTTGTTCCCTTACCTAAAAAAAGGATATAGTAACATTGGTGACAATCCAAAGGAGATTCACCAGGTTAATTCCTGGGATGAGAGGGCTGTACGATTAAGAGAGACCAAATAGTCTGGGTTTGGAAGTTAGAAGAGTGAGGGATGACCTGATACAAACATTTAAGATCCTTAAGGGGCTTGACAGGGTAGATGGTGACATATTTACACTGGTGTCAGAGTCTTGCGCAAGCGGACATAGCTACAAGATATTTACATACGGTCATTTACAACTTAGATGCGGAGAAATTCCTTTTCGCAGAGGATGGTGAATCTCTGGAATTTTCTGCCCGGAAGGATGGTGGAGGCTGGATCATTAGAAGTATTTAAAGTGGAGGTGCCCCCACGGTGCCTTGGCCGGCGATCGGGGCCCACTGATCCGCGGGCGGGCCTGTGCCGTGGGGCACTCTTTTCCTACGCGTCGGCCGTGTCAGCCTCCGCGATGGCCGACGTGTAGGTGAACCCCCCCCTGCGCATGTGCGGGGATGATGTCAGCAGCTGCTGACGCTCCCGCGCATGCACGGACTCGCGCCGGCCAGTGGAGTACCTTCGGCACCGACTGGCGTGGCGCCAAAGGCCTTCCACACCAGCCGGCGGGGCGCCAACCACTCCGGTGCCGGCCTAGCCCCTGAAGCTGCGGAGGATTCCGCAACATTGGGGCGGGCCGACGCCGGACTGGTCCCGCCGGGTATGGGAGAATCCCGGCCAAGATGACAGCACAAATGGAAGTAAAAAGATTTAATTGATGTGGTTGTAGGACGACCAAGTTTGAGAACTGAAAGTTTAAGCATATTTGACATTGAGGAAGGATAGGCAAAAAGGAAACGGAAGTGAGGTCGTGCTGCTAATAAAAGGTAAGATCAGTACATCAGTGAGAGAAGAACAACATCAGAAAATCAAGATTTTGAATCCTTAAATGGAGCTCAGAAACAGAAAGGGACAGTAAATATTTTCAGTTGTGTACAGGCCACCAAACAGTAGTAGTAAGGTAAGGCATGGTGTTAATCAAGAAATTAGAGGTCCACCCAACAAAGGTAATACAGTAATCACGAGGGACTTTAATCTACATATAGACTGGCATTATGACACCCTAGGCTAGTGCGCAGTCAATTCCATCCCTACTTGCCCCAGAGTCTCAGCACCAGTGAAAATATATTTATTTAAATACCCAAGGTCTTCGGTTGAGTCTAATAAACTACAGTCACTAGGTTTATAACTTTAAAACACGAGTAACCTTTTATTATGGACAGTGGGCTGGATTCTCCATTATTGGGACTATGTTCCCATGCCGGCGTCAAAACGATGGAGTTTCACGCCAGAAATACTGGCATGAAAGGGACACAAATTCCTAACCCTGCAGTGGGCTAGCAGGGACCCGGCGTAGATCTAACAGCTTTTACTGCAGATACGAGCCGTCACACTTCCGGGTCGAATAGCAACAAGCTGCTGGTTTTGATCTTCAGTTTCCACCTACAGATAGCTGCCAGCAGAGCGAGAAAACAGCTCCTTTCACTCCTGAGGTCTGTTCACTTTTGGAAGATTCTTTCAGAAATATCACCCAGCAGGAACCAACCGCTGACTGTTGTCAGGCATAACACTGTCCATGGCCAACCCATTGGTTGCCAATTAAGAAATCAGATTGATTCCCTCCAAAATCAGTTCCTCCCATCTACTTGGTGCTGAAGAGTCTGCCTTCTCTTAAACACAAAGCCTGAGAATACAGTACACTAGCAAGCTGTCTGTTTGAAACTTCTGATTCCCTCTCTCTACTTAGATGCAGATCTCAATTATTGATCCACGGACCAAAATAAAATAAAATAAATGGGAACAAAGGAAATAGACAGGAAGGATTCTTGGGGAAACCTAATTATCACTAATGCTGTGGAGGATGGATTGCTCGAATGTCGATAAGGTGGTTCAGTTTCCTACAATAGTATTTTGAGGAACCAAGAAGAAAATTGACTATTTTTGCTATAGTATTTTGCAACGAGAAAGGGATAATTAATAGCCTTGTTGTAAAGGAGCCTTCAGGGAAGAATTACCACAATATGATAGAATTTTACATTAAGCTTGAAAGTGATGCAGTTCAATACAAAACCAGAGTCTTAAATCTAAACTAAGGAAATTACAAAGGAATGTGGGCAAAATTGGCTGTGGCAGATTTGGAAACTACATTAAAAGTTATGATGGTCGATAGACAATGGCTAACTTCAAAGAAATAATACTTATTTTTAAAAAATGAATATAGAGTACCCAATTCATTTTTTTTTCAAATTAAGGGGCAATTTAGCATGGCCAATCCACCTACCCTGTTATATTTTGGTTGTGGGGGTGAAACCCACGTAAACATGGGAAGAAGGTGCAAACTCCACACTTACAGTGACCCAGAGCTGGGATCGAACCTGGCACCTCGGCGCCATGAGGCAGCAGTGCTAACCACTGTGCCATCGAGCTGCCCTAAATAATACATAGTTTACAGCAAATTTGCATTCCTCTGAGACACAAAAAAACAACAGGAAGGGCGATCCAACCATGGTTAGCAATATTAGATCGAAGGAAGTGGATTCTAAAATTGCTAAAAATAGTATTAAACTGGAGGATTGGGGGCATTTTAGAATTCAACAAAGGAGGACGAAGAAACTGATAAGGAAAGAAAAAATAGAATACCAAAATAAATTAGCAAGAAACAAAAACACATTGTGAAAACTTCTTCAGGTGTGGAAAAAGAAAAGGATTAGCAAAGACAAATGTGGATCCACTACAGTCAGAGCCAGGAGAAATTTATGCTGGGATAAGGACATGGAAAGGAAACTAAACAAACACAAAGCATGGTACAAAAAAACTCCCAGGAATATGAGAGAACCAAGAAACTAGTGAGCATGGAATACATTAGTGTCAGTAAAAATAATAATACTGGAGAAATGAATTGGATTTAGGACATTGGACATAGGAATTAGGAGCAGAAGAGGGCAATTCAGCCATTTGACCCTGTTCCGCCACTCAATCAGATCATGGCTCATCTCTTCCTGGTCTCAAACTTAGACTTAAACATGATAAATCCCCAGACCTGATGATGATTTACATCTCAGAGTGTTCAAAGAGGGAGGTAGCTATAGAATAGATATATTGGTGTTCCTGCAGATTGAAAGGTAGCAAATGTAACCCCACTAGTTAAGAAATGAGGGAGGGAGAAAACAGGAATAAACAGCGATTGGATTCTCCGTTCCTGAGACTAAGTCTTGATGCCGGGACAGGATTCATGGACTTCCACGACAGCAAAATTGCCACCTCACCTGAACCGATTCAGCGACTGTTCAGGGGCTAGCACCTGCTCCACCTGGAACACAATCTATTCCAATGAGAAAGGTTGCCGGATTCACCGGATTTGGGATTGACACTCAGGAGGCCGACAAGCTGCAGCACATATACACACTTCACTCCCCACACAAACCATCTCAGCCAACAAGATGTAACTGGTTGCCATGGAGCACGCCCATATGGCTGATGGGTTCGCTGGTGCCAGAGGGCACCTAGGAGGGTGGCCTCAGGTGGACACCCATATGACCTGTGGCCCTAGGTTCGCCGTGGGCAGTCAGCAGTGTGCCCAGCTGCGGCAATGGTGTTCTGTGCCTATCCATCCTGACCCCACAGCCCACCTCCTGGCTACCCCCCAGTACTCCCCCAATCCCTGGCAGAAGCCCCCCGGCCAATGGCACAACTGTCAGCAAACTATGGCGATGTTGGACACTTTCCATACCCGCTCTCCCCCCCTTAGCAGCTACGGTGAAATTTTATAAGCAGTTTACAGCGTCACTAGCACTGCATTCAGCGGAGATGCTCAATGACTCTCTGTCACAGGGGGGAATTGACAGCCACTTTTGTGCAAGTGCTATGTCCCTGATTCCAAAGAAGACGAGATTCTGGTGGAGTGTGGGTCTTTTAGGCATATTTCTTTACTGAACACCAATGAAAAGGTGTTCGCTAAGGTCTTGGTTAAGTGTCTGGAGGGTTGTTTGCCAGAGATAGTCTTCAAGGACCAGACTGGCTTTGTTAAGTGGCGACAGTTGTCAGCCAATATCAGGCGGCTTTTGAAAGTGGTTATGTCCCCATCTAGGGAGAAGGTGCATGAAGTAATCATCTCAAAGGATGCAGAGAAGGCTTTTGATCGGGTGGATTGGAGGTACCTCTTTGAGGTTCTGGGACAATTGGGTTTTGGGCAACTGTTATCTCCTGGATGAGACTATTATATACTGCTCCCATGGTGAGTGTCAGGGCTAATGCGGTGAGTTCAGGATATGTCTGGCTGTACAGGGGCAAGAGACCGTTAAAGCTGGCCAAGACAAAATTCAGATATCTAGGGATTCAGGTGACTTACAATTGGACCTTGCTGCACAATTTGAATGTGGCCAGTCTGGTGAAGGGGGTGAAAGAGGACTTGAAGAGGTAGATTTCCTTGGTTGGAAAAGTACAAACGATCAAAATGGACATTCTGCCAAGATTACTTTCAGTGTTCCAGTCTCTCCCGATCTTCCTCCTCAAAACCTTTTTGTTAGGGTGGACAAGTTCATCTCGGCCTTTCTGTGGGCGGGCAAGACACCCAGGATTTGGTGAGCCTTTCTGCAGCTGGAACGGCTGGCTGACCAAATTTAATATTCTACTATTGGCCGGTGAATATTTAGACGGTGCAATGGTTGTGGGGGGGGGGGGGGAGCAGAGGCCGGGGTGGTGGCAAATGAAAGAAGTCTCCTGCGTTGGGTCATGTTTTATTTTATAAATTTAGAGTGCCCAATTATTTTCTTTCCCACCCAATCCACTGAACCTGCACATCTTCGGGTTGTGGGGGTGAAACCCACGCAGACATGGGGAGAATATGCAAACTCCACATGGACAGTGACCCAGGGCTGGGATTCGAACCCGGGTCCTCAGGTTGTAGTCCCAGTGCTAACCACTGCATCATGTGCCGCCCTGGGTCATGTTTAAGGGCATTGGTCGCTGTCCCTCTCCCGTTTTCCCCGGCCAAATTCACAATGAACCTGGTGGTAGTAGTATCACTTAAAACCTGGAATCAGTATGATGACATTTTAGATTGGGGCATATGTCAGAAGCCATAGATTTGCATCTTCTGAGGGGATCGAGAGGATTTCCTTGATGGGGACAGGGCAACATGCTAGCACAGTGGTTAGCACAGTTGCTTTGCAGCTCCAGGGTCCCAGATTCGATTCCCGGCTTGGAATCAATGGGTCAATGTCTGTGCAGAGTCTGCACGTTCTCCCCGTGTCTGCGTGGGATTCTTTTGGGTGCTCTGGTTTCCTTCCACAGTCCAAAGATGTGCAGGTTAGGTGGGGTTGCGGGGATAAGGCAGGGGAAGGGGTATAAGAAGGACGCTCTTTCAGACGGTTGGTGCAGATGGGCTGAATAACCTATTTCTGTGCTGTAGGGATTCTATGATAGAATTGTCACCCTGGCATCCGAGTTGAATTTAATTTTTTTTTAGATCACCATTTACCAGGATGTCAGTATTCAATCTTGGCAAATCACAATCTATGACCTCATCCAAGAAGCATGGCTGTGCCTCTTCTGAGTTTCAGTCTCAACCTCATATATCTTTGAGCTCTGTGCGCGGTGCTGGAGTTTTAACTGGCAGAGTTTGCCAAAGGGTCCCTGCCTATTGAGTGTAAACACTGGGCTGTACTCACAGGAAATGATCTCTCCTGTGAGGAATGTATTGCACCGCAACACTGCAAGACTCTTCTGCTGGAAGGGTGAGGGACTGCTTTTCCTGACTTGGATTTCCCTGCTTCTTTGCGACTTGATAATCTGAACTGAAGGTTGGCATCTGGCCCATGTCGTAATCTCTCTCCTTAGGACAGTCTATCTGGATTGCCTTGTCTAGGGTGAGATCATCTTTGCCTGTCAGAGGTCAAAGTCTGAATCATCTGCAACATTAAGCACTATTTTGTTTCAGATCGGGACAGGCCGCGTGCAATGTGGTTGCTGAATCTCGCCTTAAAGTCTGGAGAGGACAAAATCTAGATTCATATCGGGTGTGAACCATTCTACAATTCAACCGGCCTGCTCTCGATGGCGAGATCCGGATCAAGCCCAGAAATGCCAAGAATATTGTTAACCCTCATTTGCATTCAGTTCAATATCATTAACGAGCTTGAAGTCGAATTCAGCAGCCTCCCTGGAATTACACTACTCCGCAGCTGAAAGTTACATGGGTATCGTTTCGTACTCCTTTTCAAAAACGTGAACCTGGCTCAATGACTTCTGAGGCAAAATCAGGAGGTGGGTACCCATTTCACTTTCCAGCATGCAGCTCCGGGAGGGGGGGGGGGGGGGGGGGTGGAGAGGGAGGGGGGTAAGGGGGGTAAGGGGGGGGGACCCTTCAGGGTGGTTGGGCTTGGTCGGGGGGGGAGGGGCTGAAGCATTCCATGTTGTGGCTTGCCTCTGCTGCGACTTCTATCCTGAAATTCAAGTTCACTCCCTTTGGCTGTGAGCAGCCTCCAGCTTCACAGCTGAAGGTGATTTCAAATGAGGACTTAGTCTTTTTAGGTGTGAGACACCTCACGCTCATCAACTCTCAAGTTCCGCTTCCAGGGCACATGTGCCTTGCCTCAAAGGATGATCAGTGCTTTGCATGTCCAGCAGACTGTGATGTTTGAACAGTGCGCCTGAACTCTAGCAGTGCCAGCATAATAGAGGCAACGGCCAACAACCAAACACTAAAGAGCAGGGCTTCAGAATTGAGGATCCTCTGGCGATGGTAGGGTAAGTGCATGGATGAGTGGAGGGCAGTTGAGCACGGTCTCCCAAATGTTCCCAGTCGAGGTCAGGAGTCTGGGGTCTAGTGGCTCCTGATGTGGCTGGGGGTGAGTGTGCAAAGCAAGGTTTGCCAGCTGGCTCACTGAATGGCATTCTGAGAGAAGGCAGGACAATAGTGGTAAGGGTGGTGGAGGCTTGGGAGATTTGAAGGTCTCAGGAAGGAAGCCATAACTTCTCACCAATCTCTCTCCTTCTTCAATTCCTTCCAGATATAAATATAACAATGTTTGCTGGATTGATCCCACAGAGGCTGTGCTGTGCTTGTGGTAGCTGAGGCGGGAAGACACCGTAGGAAGCAGCAGCGACAACGCTGGCTGGAAGCAGCACGTCACGTGCAGGGGGCTGCTGCACATTTTGAAGGCCACCCATCAGGCTGAGGAGGGGCCCAAAACAGGAGGCCAGCGATGACCCACTGGCATTCAATGAGCTGATGGACACCATGTGCCGCACAAGACTACGTCTCAGCAGAGAGACAGCGCAGCACCTGTGCCACCTCCTCATAGACATGGCACCCTATGGTGGAGGAGGAAAGATACTTATGGTGGCCGTGAAGGTCACTGCAGTCCGAAACCACTATGATACTGGGTTATTCCAGGGCTTGAGCGGGACCTGCGTGGCATTTCCTAATCTTCCACCCACAGGTGCATCCAGGAGGAATGGATGCCCTGTGATCCTGGGCATTAGGCTGTATCTTCCTTGAGCTGGACTAGGCCCACCAAGATGCCTGGGCTGCAGGAATTGCTGTCTTCACTGTGATGCCCCATGTCCAGGGTGCGATTGATGGCACGCATGTGATTCTTCGAGCACCGGGGCATCAGGAAGTGCCCTACATTAACAGGAAGGGGTTTCAGTCGCTGAATGTTCAGATCGTTTGCGACCACCGCCTCCGAATTATGCACGTGTGTGCCTACTATCCGGGGAGCGCGAATGACAGCTACATCCTGGGGCACTCTCAGATCCCCGGTGTCCTCGACGACCACTCCAGGATGATGGGTTGACTCATCCCACCCCCACAAATTCCTTCATCCCGCCCGCCCCTAACCCTCCCTCCCTTCCTGCAACATCCCCCTCCCTCTAGCCATTGCTGTCTCCCCTAAACACCCCCTCCTTCTCGCCTTCCACTTCCCCATTGCCCTCTACCACAACCTCCCCTCACTCCTCCCATTGCCTTCCTTACTAACTTTCCCCTTCCTCCCCCCATTGCATCTCCCCCGCCCCCTCCCCATTGTCCTCTCCCCAACTTCCCCGCCCTCTCCCCATTCCGCTCCCCCTAATTTCCCTGCCCTCTCCCCATGCTCCTTTCCTTAACCCCCCACCTTTCCCCTATTCCCCTCCCCATCATACCACCCTGGTCACCCTGGACCCCCTTCAAAGTTCTGTGTAACACTCCAGGGTAAAGGGCCTGTGTTAGCACTATCAGCATACAAGGCAGGAGAGTGATGTTAACTTGCCGTGAGGAAAGCTCTGGTGCTGCTCAGTTTCTGCTAAAGTTTGACTCCTGTCTTCTGACAGCATTCTCAGACCCATCCTCTGAACGAGGTCTGCATCGGAGGCTTTTGATATGGACCACTGTATCCGGAGGGGAGCAGAGAGCAATAGGGGCATAGGCACGGGCAGACCTGCTGTAAAGATTAACGTGACAGAGGCTTCACATGTATGAGGTTGACATGTTTTAATAGTGAGCATTTCACTGTGACAGATTTCCATACCTCCTCGCTACAGGTAATGACTCCACCCAGTGCCCACTCAGTGCTCCTCACTCTTCTTGATCTTCCGTGGTCTTCCCATATGTTTAGGTGTCCTCAGGATGTACATCAGAGTTGGAGGCAGCCTGTTGATTTCCGTGCCCTGTGACGTTTGATGCCCTTGGCCGATGTCCACTGGACGGCCTGGAGCCGGAGAAGGTCCCAGCCAACTAACCAGTGTCACTGGCATCATTGTGCCTCCCTGTTCTACCCCGTGCCCTTGAGATGTGCCCATGTCAGGGGGGGGGGGGGGGGGGGGGGGGTGGATTTGGAAGAAATGGAGACTGCCATTGTCCCCTTGGTTGGCAGACTCCGGGTTGGCCTCCAGCACTTCGTCCTCCCTGACGGTGCCCCTAGCGCCCTGGGGGACTCCATGGGAAGGAGGAGCAGCTGGAGTGAACTCCAGAGGCCTCCGAGTCATCTGGCGCTGCCAGTCCTGGAGGCTTCTCTTGTTTGCACTATGGTGTTGACACCGTCAGCGATGCTCCTCAGTGACGGGGCCATGCTTTGCAGTGCCTCCTACCATCCTACCTGATTGCTTCCCCCCTGTTTCCCAGCCATTCCTGGGGTTGGTGGTGAGGGATGGGGGAAGGGCGCATAAAGTTCAGATCGATTGTTTATGATATCACAAGGACATTTAGTGTGTCACCTGCACAAGCCACAAAACTGACTTGTATTGGGAGGTTTTATTTTTTACTAGAAACCACTGTTTTTGCAAGAGGAGGACATTTAACTGAAGGATTACATAGGATATTATTTCTCCAAGGGAAGCATTAAATGGTCAATTGTGCAGCCCACATCTTCCCTTCCTTTCCCATTCAGTGTAATTATCTTGGAACAGATAGAAAATAGGTGGTATTTCTAAACTACCCCCTCAGATGCTGGGTTACTAGTGGCGAAGTAGTCATCCACACAATAATTTACTTTTCAAGAATAATTCTTTCCTCGAGAGTGCAGACTCTACAAGACATGTGGAGACACACACGTAGGCGAGGCAACTACAGTTCTACACACCCACACTTATGCTAAATCACCTTCTACTGGATCTTTACTGTGGATGAAAAATCATCAAATCCACAAATCAATCACTGACTTACAAGAAAAACCACATTATCCACGGATCGGGATAGGGCATCCGCGACGATCAGCTCCTTACCCGGTGTGTAGACGAGTTCAAAGTCATATCGGTGGCGACGAAGAAGAATTCGCTGTAGCCGAGGTGTCATGTCATTTAAATCCTTTTTGATTATGTGGACTAAAGGCCTGTGGTCTGTTTCCACCGTGAACTTTGGCAGGCCGTATACATAGTCATGAAACTTGACCATTCCTGTCAGGAGACCCAAGCACTCCTTTTCTATCTGGGCATACCGTTGTTTGGTCGGAGTCATGGCCCTGGAGGCGTATGCCACTGGAGCCCAGGACGAGGAGTCGTATCGCTGGAGGAGCACCGCCCCAATGTCGTCCTGACTTGCGTCTGTGGATATCTTGGTATCCTTGGTTGGGTCAAAGAATGCCAGTACTGGGGCTGTGGTGACCTTCACCTTCAGCTCAAGCCACTCCGCTTGATGTGCGGGAAGCCACTGGAACACTGTCAACTTTTTTACGAGATGCCGGAGGGCTGTGGTGTGGGATGCCATGTTGGGAATGAATTTCCCAAGAAAATTCACCATCCTGAGGAAACGGAGGACCGCCTTTTTGTCCTCTGGGGTCGTCATGGCACTGATTGCCAGAACCTTGTCAGCGTCAGATTGCACACCCTGCTGTGAAATGTGGTCACCCAGAAACTTGATAGCGGACCTACCAAATGAGCATTTGGCCCTGTTGAGCTGGAGGCCGTTTTCATGAATCCGCTGGAAAACTTGTTTGAGGCGAGCGATGTGATCCTCGGTCGTTGTGGACCAGGTGATCACGTCATCCACATAGACTCGCACCCCCTCGATGCCCTCCATCATTTGTTCCATTATGCAATTAAATACTTCAGAAGCTGAGATGATACCAAAAGGCATGCGGTTGTAGCAATACCTGCCGAACGGAGTGTTAAACGTGCACAGCTTGACTGGACCCGTCCAGCTTTATCTGCCAGAACCCACGGGAGGCGTCCAGCCTGGTAAAGAATTTGGCTTGAGCCATCTCACAGGTTAACTCTTCACGCTTCGGGATCGGGTAGTGCTCGCGCATGATGTTGCGATTCAGGTCTTTGGGATCAATGCAAATGCGGAGTTCATCAGAGGGCTTCTTGATGCAGACCATGGAGCTGACCCAGTCTGTTGGTTCCATGACCTTTCAGATGATACCCTGGTCTTGGAGCTCTCGTAACTGCGTTTTCAGACGATCCTTGAGAGGAGCCGGCACCCGGAGCGGTGCATGGATGACTGGGATGGTATTCGGTTTGAGCAATATCTTGTAACCATATGGGAGCGTGCCCATTCCATCAAACACGTTGTGGTCTTGCGTGAGAATGTCGTCTATCTCAGCCTGGAGATTTACATTGGGCGAGGCAGTCGCCGGTGTTGAGGACATGGCATGGACGCGCTGGACCAGATTTAGGAGTTTGCATGCGCGAGCATCGAGGAGGAGGGATGCCCCAGGCCGGACGATCTCGAATCGTAATGTTGCTTTGATTGCCTTGTGAGATACACCAAGCTGACACGATCCACTGGCAGCTATGGCATTGAAATTGTAGTCAAGTAGCTGGCAGGCTGGTGGAAGAATGCTAGGTTGGTCTTGGATGCTGTCAAGGTCCGACTGTGCTATGAGGTTTGTAGATGCGCCAGTGTCCAATTTAAATCGGATGCGAGACTGGTTAACCGTGACGACAGCACACCACTCGTTATCAAGAACCACAGTGAGGATTGAAAGGCGGTTTGCAGGCACGGTGGAGGCCAGCTCGCGCATGGTGATTCTGCCCACCCGGTACGGAAACTCGAGGCAGTCAGCATCAGGGTCCGTTGGGCTGTCGGGATCCGAATCCTGCATGCCTTGTTGTACACAGCGGACACGTCTGTGCTGCAGCTGGGATCGCTGGCTGTTGGTCGGTGGAGCGGACCTGCAGAAGGCCGCGTAATGCCCAGGCTTTCCACGCTATAGACATCGCCGTCCTTTGGCTGGACATTGCAGCTTTAAATGGGCGGAGCCACAATTTGGGCACGTCATGACGCTGACGTCAGCGCATTCTGTGCGGTCGGCCGACGTTCGCACATGCGCATCGGGGTCTTCGGCCTCGTCGTTCACCTGGTCGTGGCGCGCATGCGTAGGGACCCTGGTAAAGCGCGCGAAACGGCCACTCTCCTCGATGCTCAGGCCTAGCATTTTTGCGATGGCCTGCACCCTTTCTGCCTCGTGGGAGACTAGTTTTGCATTTTCTGCAACCCTGATGCGGGAGTAACGATTCCTGGCATGCTCATGGACAACGCACATTTCGATGGTGATTTTGAAGAGCTGCTCCCGCAGGACCCCGAAAACAATCTGACCCCGGATCATGGAATCAGCCGTCGAGTCATAATTACATGACTGCGCTAGGATGCGGAGATGGGTCAAGAAGGACTGAAAAGGTTCATCCTTACCCTGAAGCCTATGTTGTAAGCTCTCATCCACCTCAATGTCGCAGTGGTTGTAGAATTTCAGCAGAACCGTCTTGAACTTCGTCTTGTCTTCGCCATTGGCAAACGTGAGCGAGTCATAGAAGTGGATGGCGTGGTCCCCCGCAGTCGACAAGAACAGCGCGATCTTTCTGGCATCCGATGCTGCCTCGAGGTCGGAGGCTTCGATATACAGGAGGAACTTCTGTTTGAAGACTTTCCAGTTGGTGCCGAGGTTGCAGGAGATCCGGAGTTGCAGAGGAGGTTGGATTTTTTCCATGCCGCTGGATTGCTGCGTGCTGGTCTTTCCAGATTTACTCAAGGTAGGTTCGTCAGAGTTAATAGCTCTCTGGTACCATGATGTGTTTGCTGTGCTGGTCTAACATCGACTGCAACTGAATGCAGTAAAACGAGAAACAGGCTTCCGACACAGGAGGTGGTCCAACACTGTTTCATTGAACCTGTTGATTGCTGTACATAATCTGCTGTGGGTTGACACTCTATTAACCTAACTGATAACCTCCTACTGGCTTAACCAGACTAGCTCTCTACCACATGGCGATGATGTTCATTGGCCTTTGCACTGTGACTATCTCCCAAGCCGTGTCCTGTGATAGAGAGAGAGCCTTAATGCCCTGTGGGCTTTATAGTGGTGGTGTCCTGTCTGGTGATTGGTTGTTCTGTGTCGTGTGTGTTTATTGGTTATCCTGTGTGTCAATCACTGCCTGTCTGCATCTCATGATATACATGAGTGGATATTATGATAATGGAGACTGTGCACAGGTGCCCTCCCCTGATCCACACACTCACCCTTTGGTTGCAAGGATATCCCCAGTGCTGAAGATCAGTTCTTGAGTGTTTGATTGTTGGTTGCTGCCTCTATGGTGTTGACGCTTTTGGAGCTCAGGAAAAGTTTGATTGAAATGCAATGTAATAATCATCGTCTGAGACATGGCATGTATACCCACGAGAATCCACTTGAGAATATTTTGATTATTAAATGGTTAGCAGTACCTTTATACAAAGGGATGAAATCCAAATGAAGTCCATAAGTCGCACTAAAAGGATAAGGCACCGTGCCATACACACACAAGTACCTTTCTGGTACAGAATATTGGTATAAACACAAAGCTGCAGCAGTTAATTTATTCAAAGAAACCTCACACGCTGTATCAACCCTCGCATGTCCTCAACAAAATGGAGGATCCTTGCTGTGTGTGGTGGATTTACGTATCAGTCTCTGTTCATTATCCTCTGTTGTACAGGCCTTCTTATATGGCCTAAGTTCATTGGAACCAGAGCTTGGTATCCACATGTTCCACTGGCCTTCAAGGTGCAGTAAAGCAGTTTTGATGTCCAGTGTGTTTGACCCTTGGCAACAGGCTAGTCGACATATTGCACTTACGACACATAATAAAATCACCAGAAACCCGCAAAAGCATTTCTTCAATACCTTCATCAAGTTACTCATTCAGATCAGTCTGTCAGTCTCTCTCTTCCTCCTGTAGCTCCCAGCAGCTGACTCCCCAGCCATGGAAAATTGCTCTGACCCAGAGCAGACCAGAAGAGAGAAAGTGCTCCTCTTCCCCTTTTCCAGCTCTGGCAGCAGGGCATCTTACTAACCTCCCTTCCTTTACTCTAGGCCATAAAAGCAAATAGGTGGCAGCAAACAAACACACAGCTTCAAGGCAACTGCAGCTGCAAGCAACAACGACAGCAAACACCGCTCATTCGGATCAATCTGCCTCTCTCTCCATTTCTTGCAACTCCCAGCAGGAGATGTCTCAGCAGTGGATAGACATCCGCGCCGATCGGCGGGCCCCCTGCAGGGATTCTCCGGCCTGCGATGGGCCGAAGTCCCGCTGCTGAGAGGCCAATCCCGCCGCCGTGGTTTCAACCACCTCTGGTGGTGGCGGGAATGGCGGTGCAAGTGGGCCCCCGGGGTCCTGGGGGGGGGCGCGGGGCGATCGGACCCCGGGGGGTGCCTCCACGGAGGCCAGGCCCGAGATCGGGGCCCACCGATCGGCGGGCGGGCCAGTGCCGTGGGGGCATTCTTTTTCTTCCGCCGCCGCCACGGCCTCCACCACGGCAGAGGCGGAAGAGGACCCCCCCTACCGCGCATGCGCCGGTGGTGACATCAGCGGCAGCTGACGCACCGGCGCATGCGCAAACCGCGAAGGCCTTTCGGCCAGTCCCGATGCCGGCCGGCGGGCATCAAAGGCCGTTGGCGCCGGTTTTGGCACCAGTCGGCGTGGCGCCAACCACTCTGGCGCGGGCCTAGCCCCCAAAGGTGCCGGGACACCCCCCCCCCCCCCCCCTCCGGCTTGGTAGGGGAGAATCCCGGCCCATATCTCTGTATCAAGGAAATCTAACATTCCTAGCCCCGGAGAGGTGTCTAATATCCTGCATCTGGGGAAATAATGTTCTCCTTTTTGTATTTACCACAGTCTAATCAAAGGGCTTAACCTTGGTACCTGGTAAATCCATCACTTTGCTGCCCAACCCCCTTTGCGTGTCTGGTATCCAGGGTCCTACTAAACCTTTCCCAGCCCAAATGACTAATACTACATAATTTCCTTAGTAATCTAGCTTGTCCATATCTCATATATTCCACCTATGGGTGGAAATTTGAGGTCTCACTCCACAAAGCAAGAAACCTATCAGGAAATTATGAAATCTTTGCTTGTGATTTTCCATTCGGTGACAGTAATGGGTGGCAAATTGTGCACAATTTTCTGATAAGCCTCCACTTTGTAAAGGCTCTGTTGGTAGTGTCAGAGCTTCTGAAAGTGCTTCCTTGTGTCCTTCTTCAATTGAGACATCAGTGCCACATTCCCAGCTGTTTCCTTGCATTGAAGTACACTGACACCTAATGATTAAAAGCCACAGGGGTTAAGTTCTGAAACTACAGAACGTTACTCTCATTCTCCGTATTAAAATTGAGATGCTTAAAATATTTTCTCTGACATCAAAATATTTCATTCCTTTTCTCGAAACGATTCAAGGCAGAAAAGTTACCTTCTGTGATTCTTTAATTCCTTATTGCATTTCTGAATGATCATCGGTCAAAAGTGCTGTCACATTTGGCTTGAAGATTTCTCGACCTGAGGAATACAGCAAAGGTTTTGAAATGAAAGGAAATGGAATGAAATGAAAATTGCTTATTGTCACAAGTAGGCTTTAAATTAAGTTACTGTGAAAAGCCCCTAGTCACCACATTCCTGCGCCTGTTCGGGGAGGCTAGTACGGGAATATATGAAAGCGACTGCTTCATTCCAACAAACTGCAAGAAGGATCTGAGGGAGCAGCGTGCTCTCATGGACTGTAAGTGTTGTCTTTATTTTGATACTACCTTTACTTAACAAATAGGTAATATCTTCAATGCTGAACATTATATAAGTGTAAATGGTTCATTGTTCTGTGTAGTTTCTTAATTCCTGAGATTATTAATTCTGTAATATTCAATTACTGGTTTGGCATGAGTTTTGCAAGATACCAGAATGATATTTGCCAAGTTAAGATATGAGTGTTTAATATTTAAGGATTCACTCTTCCACAAACCTTTCAAGTCTACTTTACCACTTGTTTGCACCAGCATAGTTTGAATAAGATTTCCAAGTTGAGGACTGGAATAGTTACAACTGAAGTGATCTCTTTCTGCCTTTCTTCCATCATTATACATCTCTCTGTGAACAACTAGAAGCTGCCCGAGAATTGTATGTTTTGTACAACTCATGCTCTTTTATATGCCTCTGCCTCAGTGGAAAGAGGTCATTATCTGAGGAATTCTCTTGCTGAAGATGCTAAGAGTCTGATGGATGTGGTCTCACAGGACAAACAGCTGCTAGTTATTATAGGGCTACACTTGTACCCTGTTGATTTACAAGACCATTACATTGAGCTGCATAATCCTTTAGAAACCTTTTGCACCATTTGAAAATAATACATTCGAAAGAATTAACGTATGCTTATTAGGTTGCATTCTCTGTGGGTTCTGTGGGTTCAATAAAGGGGATAATCATTCCTGAAATATCACCATTGCCTTCCATACCCTTTATTTCCCTTCAGTCATGTCTTCGCTGCAGTATCTAGATTGGGGCAGTAATATGAACATGTAGATGCACACATGACAGACACGAGTGTATGATTCTGATTGTCAGTATTTTAAGGATTTTCTTCCCCGTTAGCATTTGTTGAGACAGATCAACATGGGATTGGACCCCTTTGCTTCAATACCCTGATACCCATGTTGTGTTCCGAATGGAGTGATTCTGACTGCTACACATTTTCGGTTGAAATGCTCAAGAGAATTTTCAACTTGTGTGGGAGAACCAATTAGTGTCAGGGTGAAAGCTAAGCTGAGACTGAGACTGGAATTTCCCATTCTCCGATCACAGAGTTCAAAGGAACTCTGATGGCCAGGGATGTACTGATTTCCCACCAGAGCTCTTTGGGCCACACAATGCCTCTTATGTATGTGATGGGACATAATATAATCATATGCAAATGATGGAAATGTGTCACCCAACATATATTCTTTCATGCGTTGCAATAGGGGATGCCAAGAATGACACAGCGAGGATCATTGAAAATTGTAATGCCCCAGATGTCAATGCAATTGACCACGTTGATTAATTACACTGTGCTAGTGCCAAATTCAACAAAATATCTCAATTTACTCTGCAGCACACAGGCTCTCAGACACGTTACAAACCTAAAAGTCTCCTGCAACCAATCTTCCAAGCAATCTGACTGACTGAAAGCTCATTCCATAACCTGGAAATTCTGGGCCACAAGAGTGAATGAACACAGAGATGGTAATGCTGAAAAGTTTAAATATGGGTATTCAAAATTATTTTGAGAATAATATTTGGAGGCATGAATAGGAGACACTTCCTCCTCTGGTCACAGAAGCACTGGGGTAAATAGTGGGTGATCTGTATACTGATTACATAAATGCAAAATGGATGCGAGAGCAATTGCACACATTTTATGTTCCAGCTGACTCCAAAATGCACACTAAAATATTGAAGAAATTACCTCACCCAGTTTTGCTGTATGATTGCACTTTTTTCCACTTTTTCCCAAACAAATATATTTTGACTGGGTGAAAATATGACAAAGTTTCAAAAGATAATGTTTTTTTTGTAATCAAGCTGAAGTACCTTTCAACTAATGTGCAATTTAAGTCATTTAAATGTGTGTAACATTATTGCATTGATGAGAATTCTGTAAATTATTATGAAAGATACAATTTTTAATTGAACTCTTCCTGTAAGATTGATTTGAAGCATTGTTCAAAAAAATCTCTATTATTATCATCTATTAAATCATCGAATTCGTTGCGGGACTTCAGCAGGATAGGTGAGGGAAATTCCCCTCACAGAAGCCGGGGAACCCGATGTCAGGCAGGTGAGTGCCTGATTGGGACTTAATCCTAATGGTCCTCCTGAAACTGGCCATGGGCAGGTTGGCACCCGTTTTCCAGCCTCTGGACAGGCACCCCACCATAACCATGAATGTCCATCCTTTTATTCCCAATGTACTGAAATCTGAATTAATATGTTCCGAGTTCTTATTTCAACATTTCTGGCAATTAAACATGATGTGTATACGTGTATAGACTTCGAATAATATCAACCGAATATACTTAAAAGTATATGTCTATATATTTGTTTTTTAAACTATTCCCTGTTTCACTAATTATACAACTTCAACAGTGAGATTTGCACACTTGGCATAATTATAACTGGCTTTTTGAAAAAAAACCTATGGGCGCTGTAGTTCTATCATTGTGTTGTAATTCACCGACTGACCGTTAGGAGTCTCATTAGCATAGAAGTGAATTAGAGTCAGGTGACCTCAGACTGACTGGAGAGCTGGACGAGAGAGGTTGCTTGTGCATGATTGTACTGTTATTCATCCGTTGTTTTGTATTTAGTTAAACCACAGTTAATAAATTGTTTATAGCTTTAGCTACAAGTGTTCTTATAATACAAATCAGGCCATCCGACAAGAACATTACAGGCGATTCAGCAACCCCGTAGTGCCCGGCGCAGATCCGGGCATAATGGGTGAATTGCACGAGAGTTCCAAATCGGGCTCCCCACCAGACTGATCACGAGTCACTCCTCCCAGTGCAATCTGGATCTGTCCCTCGCTGGGCAATATCCAGATCTGCATATTTCAATGGCTGGACGCTGGATTCACCTGGCACCCGGGATTCAACGGCCGCGCCTGCGAGACCCCACCAGGTCGGTTTAGTGCTGGTCAACACAAACATGGATCATGCATAACTGCACCTCGGCTGAAGGGGGGGTGTCTCGCAGGCTGTTGGAGATCTCGAGTGGTCGGGGACAGGGAAGGGTGGTGCTCTGGAATTCCCTCTGGCACATGCGCAACTTGGCACTGCCAGTCTGGCACCCTGGCAGTGCCACCCATGCACTGATCGGGTGGCAGGTGGTATGGCCAGGGTGCCCTGGTGCCAGGCTGCACTGCCAGTGGTTTGGCACGGGGGCCTTGCCAATTAGAGAGTGGTGCAGGAGGGTTCACACAGGCCTCATAAAGGCTGGGTAGGTGAGTGGGGGTCAATATCAGGAAATCCCTCTAAGTACAGCGTCGGCGAAGAGAAATTCCACAAAGCCAAAACAAAATGGCACAATGCCGTTGGATAGATGGATGTTTCTCGGTGCCACAGCCGCTGAGAAACACCCAGCTAAATGCACCCAACAACGGCCTTAATTTTATATGCGCTTAACATCGTGCCCTGTATCTAAATAGCAAACTGATTTATAAAGCCTACCTAGTTTCCTTACAGGATTTGGTGTAAATTCAAATTCTGAATAGACTTATAGACTTATAGAACAGTACAGCACAGAACAGGCCCTTCGGCCCTCGATGTTGTGCCGAGCAATGATCACCCTACTCAAACCCACATATACACCCTATACCCGTAACCCAACAACCCCCCCCCCCCTTAACCTTACATTTTAGGACACTACGGGCAATTTAGCATGGCCAATCCACCTAACCCGCACATCTTTGGACTGTGGGAGGAAACCGGAGCACCCGGAGGAAATCCACGCACACACGGGGAGGACGTGCAGACTCCGCACAGACAGTGACCCAGCCGGGAATCGAACCTGGGACCCTGGAGCTGTGAAGCATTTATGCTAACCACCATGCTACCGTGCTGCCCCTGGTTTGGTTTGGGTTGGTTCTGTGCTCAAAGAAGCTCCAATTTCTTTCTCACAAATTAGTACTTAGCAGACTGAATTCTGACTGGCTCAAACTCTTTCTTGAGCTTGTGATCAGATGGCTGATGCTCATCCATTTCCAGGATCATGTGATCTATGTGAACTTTTCTCGCCTTTCCCTCAATTTCAGCATCTATCCTTTGCTTCCACTAACATAAGCCATCATTCCCATATGCCATATGTGTGATTTGTTGGTGTTTTGGAGATTGTTCTCTGCTCTGATCTGGGCCATGTTCTATATCAGTCAGCAAAGCATTGGGGCAAGTATCTCAACTTCAATTTCAGCGCAGTTTCGATCGCTCTCACTCAGCTTTCGCAGACACAAACATTTTCAAGCCACGATGTGCAAAAATGCACCTACACCTATTGATGTTTACCAAGCTTGTCCTAATCACCATTTCCTGTGCATGGTGGCTGACCACATCCACCCTCAGAGCTAATTTTAACAGCACAAATAAAGACAGGCACAAACCCTTGTTAATTAGCGGATGAGTTTATTGCATCATTGCACGATGCACATACTCTGGTAACCTGGATCTCACCAACACAATATCGGAATGTACTACAAGTTGGTTTAATCCAGAAATGTTTCAATTGATGCTCACTTGAGAAGTTACCCTGAAGACCAACCATTCTTGTATTTCTTCTTGTAATGCAACATCCACTCTGTCAGCCATGACCCAGGTATTGGATATTGTGCTGTTCTGTCAATTACCTCTAGATTGCACATTGAATCTTTGCAGCAATTTCCGAACACTTTATCTTTGTCTGGCATTTCTTCAGACCCTTCAGTCTCAGAAAAGGCTGCCAAAAAAATGAACTGAAATGCCTTTAGAATCTATATACAGACGGCAAGAATTTTTCATCTTCAATTTCATCTGCACTATAATTTTCTGGTCACCACGTTAGGTCAGCTTCCTACAAAAGGTCATAGGTTGAATAATTATAGAGGGGCGGGAGAGGCCAGCCCGCCGATCCGTGGGCCCTGATCGCGGGCCAGACCCCATCGGAGCCCCCCCCCCCCCCCTCCCCCAGTGAAGGAGCTACCCTCCCCTCCCGCACAGGCTACACACCCCCCTCCCGACCGTTCGCGCAGAGTTCCCGCCGGCAGCGACCAGGGGTGAACGGCGCCCACAGGACTCTGTCGTATCGGTGCGGCTGCTCGGCCCGTCCGGGCTGCCCATGGCCGGCGCCAAACACGCAGCGCAAATAGCGGCAATTCTCTGCACCTCGGAGAATCACTCGCCAGCGTCGGGGCGTCATGGCACGGTTGCGGTGATTCTCCAGCCCGGCGCTGGGCTCGGAGAATCGCCCCCTGATTCTTTGCCAATAAGGGCACGTAGAAATACAAACCATCCAACTAATCTTGAATTTGGGTGTGTAAATTGCTGTTGAATTTGCTGGCTGTACATCTGATTAGCACCTAATGGGGAATGGCACAAGTCCCGTGCTTGTTAGGTGAATTGGACATTCTGAATTCTCCCTCAGTGTACCCGAACAGGCGCCAGAATGTGGTGACGAGGGGATTTTCACAGCAGCTTCATTGCAGTGTTAATGTAAACCTACTTGTGACAATAATAAAGATTTTTATTATTAAGCATCTCAGTGATTGAACAAAGTGGCTGAAGACAAGGCAGAGGAAGAGTGGGATATATTTGGGAAGGTGGGAGGTGAGATATCTGAATGCTGGAATGCTGAGGTCTGTAGAGTTGAGAGAAACACTGGGCTGCATGACAGGAACTCAGAGAGAGAGAGAGAGACAGAGGAACCTTAACAGTAGAGGAGGGGATCCATCAGAGCAAGTTGGAGAGGGGAGAAAGAGCCGTATAATGCAATGAGGAAAACAAGTCTCAGTAGCCCAGGGAGGGAGAGAGACTAATCCAGGCAGGGCGAGAACAGTCCCAAGAGCAGCTCAGAGAAAAGATCCTGCAACGGATTACAGGAGTCGGCTGAGGTCCAACAAAAGGAAGACTCTGACAATTGAACCAAATGGGCACATCCTCATTCAATGTGGAAAGCCGTCAATTCTGGGTCTAGATTTTCACCCGAAGCATCCGCAACAAACAGGGAAGTATCCTGGCTTACCCCATCCACTTCAGGAAAAAGGTTATGAATGGAAGGATCTTCACGTAAGAGCGGAGGAGGTGAGCAGGTGGCAGGTGTCAGTGCAGAATGGTGTCGGGCGCATGAACCTCAGATGCAACTGCATCTTAGTTGTTCGCTTAAATATTAGACCCTCTAGCCCTTACGCTATGCACCACCCCTCATCACTTCACCCATTCCTCAAGTCCATACTTGGTTATTCATGCTAACCCATGCCTGTGACCCCTTAACCCCCCTCAGATGGGAATGGCTGGGGCTAACTAACAGGCAACTCATGCCACCCACCCTTTGTTTTTGCACCCTCCATGCCAACTCACTTAGTATTCACCATTGGCAGATCTCAGAAGCTATGCTGAGATTACATAAATTAAGTTCCAAAAACCTATTGCAGACTTCTCGATATAAGAAATACTTTCATACATGAAAGGCCATTCAATACAGTTAAGGCGGGATTCTCAGGCCTCATTACACTCTCACTCAAGCGAAACGAGGCCGGTAAATAGTGGAGCGGCCGAAAACTAGAACTGCGCCAGGAGCCAAACAGTTTGCGATACAACCAGCCCACTCCCAAGAGCAAAATCAGGATCTTGCCGTAGCGTGGTGAAAATCAGTTATCACCACTTAAGCCCCATTTCCAGACAATTAATGGGAGCAACCCCATTTCCAACGGCCTCCCATCATCCATCGGCCTCTCCAGCAAGTGGTCACGCTGGCGCTGATTAATACATTTTAAAAACATGAACCTGGTGGAAGGACTTCTGTGGGGAGCCGAGGAGATGAGTAGCCATAGATGCTCACAGACAAAGAGCCCTGGGGTGCTGGGCTTGCCGCCCCAGTGCTCAGCGAGGGGGATGCGGGACACTCGGCTGGGTGGGGGGGGTGGGGTAAGCCTGCGGAGGGGCTGGCCGCCATGGGAAGGCGGGCGATGCGCTGTTGCATGTGATGACCTTGAGACGCAAGCTACGCAGCGCCTCAGCCTTTCCCATCTGAGAGTGGGACATGTCCCACAGAGCCTCATCAAGGTCAGCCTGGTGCGAGGTCACATCCCCCAGGGTGCCGGACAATCTGCCGAGATCCTCAGCCATGGCCGTCACCGACTGCGAGACTCCTTAGACACCTTCACTAATGGTGCTGACTTTGTGCACCAGGCTCTCCACTGCAGTTGCCACCCTAGGAGTGTTGGTCTTGGTGCTGTGCATTGCCGGCGACATCTCCTGCGACGTAGTCTCTGGGACTCCTCCAATCAGCTATGGATCTGCTGGAGTGTCACTGACATCTCCCTCTGAATGTCCAGGCTGTACCCTATTGTCTCCATTTGCCTTGGGTAACCCTGCACCAAAAGCTCAGCATCAGGCTGGGACCCAGCTGGGTCCTGGGATCCAGCAGACCTCCGACCGCTGTCTCGCCTGGGGGTTCCTCCACCTGATGTGCATCAGTAGCTGTCTGGTGCTCAGCAGATTGTGCCCCAGGAGCCTGACAAGCGTTTCCTATTGAGGTGCGTGTCTCTGCGTTGGCAGAGGGTAGGGATGAGAGCTGTGATGCATCGATCGTATCTTCCTCGGAGCTCCCCTCGGAGGTGTTCTCCTGGGAGGTTGGAGAGAGATGGCCACCCGGGATGGGCCCGTGCCTTCGGCTGAAGGACTTCCGGGTGAATAGACATGTGGTCAATGGGAGGGATGGGTCAATTAGTAAGGCAATAACAACTCACGTTTGACAGGTCCTCTGGGTGGGGCCCAGTTGATCTCCACCTCAGTGGCTTCCGCCAACCTCCGCATTGGTGATTGCTCTGTCCTCGATCACCCCCGTCATCACCAGGGTCTGTTCCGCGAAGGTGCTGAGGATTTACGCTCCCCAGGCTTACAGCCGCCATCTCATCTCAGGTGACACTGGCCGCCCTGTGGCTCATCGTCCGGGAACCTCAGGGGAACAGGACATTCCTCCTGGCCTCCAATGTATCTAGGAGCGGCGCCATGTCCGCATCGCTGACTCTTGGACCCAGTCTTCTCGGTGTCATGGATGCAAGCTGACTGAGTTTGGCTGTGCAAGTGCTGTTTAAGTGCTGCTCAACCTTGTTAGCATGGGTGGCAAACAGGGTCCCGGCAAGTCGCCTGGCGAGCCTTCATTTACGACGAGACACCCGTGAGACCCCGTTAAATGGACCATTTAATGTTGAATAGCGTTGCTGGCCTCTCTGGGCTGAGAGCCGGGAGGCACGCAGCAATTCCCGCTCACCACCACACTTTGAAATATTTCCTCAGAATCGTGCTCTTAATTACCATAAAGTACTCGGGTTTTATTTAAAAACTCCCACATCAAAGACAGATAATCCTTTAATAACCTTTTTGAGCTGTCAATCAAATTATTGACCTGCAGCTCCCTCCCTACCACTATGATAATAGCAGGTTGTGGAAAGCATTTAGATTTATGTCAACATTATGATAGCATTTAGATTTATGTCAACAAACGTCTATTGAAACTGGGAACGACCCTGCTATCAAATGTGGCTCTTGTCATTTTTTTCTGGCCCAGGTCGGGAATGCATTGCTGAGGCTGCACTTACCTCATTTCCTGCACTGCCAAGCTGAACTGGTCAGTGCAGGAAGAGATTGGATGCCATTTTTAAATGCAGCCCGATCTGTCAAACCCCCCTCCAGACACCCCACCATGTCCTCCAGTGCCCCCCACTGCTCCAATCTATCTCTTAGGGGGTCATTGAGCCCTCCTTCACCCCACTTCTTGAGGGCAGGGCACCTGTGGGCCCAATACCTGGCACAGGCAACCTGGCACCAGGGCACCTTGGCACAGCCAGTCTGGAACTCTGGCAGTGCTCTTGCCAGTCTGGCAGTGCCACTGATAGACCGTGGCAATGCCAGCCTCCCGCCTAAGTGAGGCTTGGTCCACATTTGTGTGGAGCAGTGCTAAACAGCGCCACAGCGAGGTCTCCCATATGCGGGCATTCGTTCCTGTGCCTCGGAGGAATTGGGCGCTGATATATATAAATTAACTTAATGGCTGATTTAAATATGTAAATCTGGATTTTGCCATGCGAAATCTCAGGCACGAAGAGACCATTTGAATGTGCCCACTGATAAGCAGTTATTTTACAAACTGTAAAGGACCATTTAAATAACAAATAACTTGACAGCTTGACAGATCTACAGACCTCATGACTTATCTGAAAATTTGTAACTCCAACACTGCGGGATAATTCCTTTGCTGCAGCAAATATAGGATTCTCCAAAAATGGGGCTATGTCCCCACGCCAGCGTCAAAACGTTCCTTAAGAAAGTCCTGAGCGATTCTCCGGGGACCGAAGAATTGCTTCAGCGGCGCCGGTCCCGATTTCCGGGTAAACGGCCATTCTCCGCCACCGCACCGAACGCGATTTTGGCGTGGAGGCTCGGAGAATCCAGCCTCCGATCTGTTTGAATTTAGCACTGGGTTAAAATGACCGTGCTGAGTTCAGGTTTCCCACATGTGGGAGTCACGTCCTGCCTCTGATTTCCATCACCCCCTCCCCCCAGCTCTCTCTGTCACAGTGGCAAAAATGGCTTCTGCAGGATATGGAAACGGGGCTTCCAGGTGTGGAATCTGTCGCCATTTTGGATAGGCCACAGAGTCTCCATGGTTCTGCAAAAATCCAGACAACGAGTAGTTAATCTACACCAGAAATAAGTACTCAAAGGCACTGAGCTGTGTCTGAATTTGTAATGTATAAAGTTGTGCATTATTTGGTGAAATAATTATGCTATAACATACAGCTCAAACTGTATCTGTAATGTGGTAGAGTCACAGAGTCATAGTCAGTATGGCACAGAAGATGCTATTCAGCCTGTCGACTTGATGCAAGTTCTTTGTAGATCAATTCAATTCCCCCACTCTCCTCGAGTATACCTTTAGGTTTATTCTGCCAAGTGGCCATCCAATTTCCTTTTGAAATTATTCATCGTCTCTGCTTCCACCGTCATCATAGGAAGCAAGTTCCAGGTCATTACTATTCGCCGCAGGAAATATTTCAACTTCACAAACCTCCTGCATCTATTGCCCAAAAGTTTAAATCTGTGTTCCCTTTTTTCCAACAGCAAACAAATTAAGTAATGCGACCCCACTTTAAACCTTAATAAAATTATTGTTTTTTTTTAACAGTCTTTAACTCTTGTGGAGTAGGTTCTTAAAAATATTAATAGCTGACAGTCCCCGCAGCCTGCAAAGGTTAAACACTGTGGAGAAAGATCATTTTTTCATTGAGGTACAACATTTTTATACAGATTGTGAATAATCAAGAAATAAAAATGCTCTTTTACTATTTACTTGCACAAGTTCACAAGATAAATACAAAACACAAAGACTGCTTCATCTCAGTTCGTTCATTCAAAATGAAATAGCTCGTCTGTCCATCATTGTATCCAACTGGTTCTTGAATGCCTCAAGGGATTTTCCTCCATTACTTTACATGGAAGTCTATTTCATGTGTTGGTTAATCTTGATATGAAGGAATTCTTCCTTACATCAATACTAAATTTTTATTTCATCTCTTCTGCCTTACCTTGAAGTACTGCTTCAGATTTACCTTCCCCATGCCATTTAATATTACATATTGCTCTTGGATTTGCTCAACATTCTCTTCTTTCCGGACTAATTAGCCTGGGTATTTAGAATTCCCACAGTTCGACTCACAGACACAGAGGAGCAATTTTAACCCATTACCCTTCCAACCAATTTCCAGGCAGGCAAGGCGTGTTGGGGTGCATGCTACAATTAAAATATCATGAAACGTAACTGTAAACCCCCACCTATGCAAATGTTTAAGGTGCCAGTTTGTGAGGAGTATCTATGCATAGTAGCATAGTGGGGGCAGTACGGTAGCATAGTGGGGGCAGTACGGTAGCATAGTGGAGGCAGCAGGGTAGTATAGTGGTTAGCACAGTTGCTTCACAGCTCCAGGGTCCCAGGTTCGATTCCCGGCTTGGATCACTGTCTGTGCAGAGTCTGCACATTCTCCCCGTGTCTGCGTGGGTCTCCTCTGGCTGCTCCGGTTTCCTCCCACAGTCCAAAGATATGCAAGGTTAGGTGGATTGTCTGTGCTAAATTTCCCTTAGGTTAGGTGGGGTTACGGGGATAGGGTGGAGGTGTGGGCTTTAGCGGGGTGCTCTTTCCAAGAGCCGATGCAGACTCGATGGGCCGAATGGCCTCATTCTGCACTGTAAATTCTATGATCTATGCTCTATTTTCAAGATCCGGGACACTTCACCTGGAAAATAGACTCTCAGTGCAAAATTTTACTGGGACCAATTGGGCTCCTAAGGGCTTAGGAAACCTACCACTAAGGAGAGGTCGGTGCAGCTGGATGAGGCAGGTAAGTAATGTTATCCAGCACTGCTTGTGAATCAGGAGGAATGGGACTGTTTTCCTGGTCCCACAAGCAAATCCATCCACGATCTTTGCCTCCCTCGCTGCCATATTTCCATAATTTCCTCCCACCTCCTCACTGCCATTCTCTAATTCCAGACCTCCTCATCCATATCCCAGTCTTTCCTGCCTTCCAGGCTCAAAACATCTCCAGACTACTAAATGGGAGAAAGACATGCAAGAAATGGTGATGGTGCCTTCCTATTAAATTAGGTAGATGACATGTTTCTAGGGTTTGGGGATTTTGTCCCAGAAAACATTTCCTCCCCTCCAATCTGCAGGAAGTATCAGAGCAACAGAATACACTTTCCAAGTCTGTTCACACGTTTGGTTGCTTTTTGCTATGTTAAGTGCTGAGTTTGCCATTTTTTCCAGGTCTCTTTCCACCTCACTTTCATTTAGTTCTGCACCATTAACAGCATATGCATGTCATCCAATTTACCGTTCCATCTGTAATACCATACACTTATCTGTAATAACATTCACTATCTTCACATTTACGGAATTTATCTATCTCCTTTTAGAGGTCACCAAAGTCTTTTTTTTTACAAATCGGCTCCTCCAACCACTCTCCTAAAAATTGGCATAATTTGCTCCTTGTCAAGGTTATGTTTAGCTTTTGAATCAGAATTCAAGACAGGTTGATGTGATTGAGGGTCCCAGCACCTCTTCTGGATGTTTCACCCAGCCTTCCCTCTCACTAAGACATCTCTCTAACCAGTACTGCTGTCCCTTACCTTACAGGCAAATTTTATCTGAATTCCCACAGTTAATTCTTATCATACTTTTTGTGAGGGCTCTCATCAAAGGGTTTATGAACAGTTATAAACAACATGCTATAAGGTTTACCAAAGCAAACTTCTTCAAATGCCATAAATCATAGATTATCATAGAATTTACAGTGCAGAAGGAGGCCATTTGGCCCAACGAGTCTGCACCAGCTCTTGGAAAGAGCACCCTACCCAAGGTCAACCCCTCCACCCTATCCCCATATCCCAGTAACCCCACCCAACACTAAGGGCAATTTTGGACACTATGGGCAATTTATCATGGCCAATCCACCTGCCCTGCACATCTTTGGACTGTTGGAGGAAACCGGAGCACCCGGAGGAAACCCATGCACACATGAGGAGGATGTGCAGACTCCGCACAGACAGTAACCCAAGTCGGAATCGAACCCGGGACCCTGGAGCTGTGAAGCAGTCGTGCTATCCACAATGCTACCGTGCTGCAATATCAGGATTCTTCTATTCAGAAGCAATCTTGGCTCTTCGTTATTTTACAGATAATCCTTGTTTTATTCCTGATGATCGATTAAATTATCTTAAGAATTATTCATGTAAAATTAATGGGTCCATAGTTTTAGTAGATTAGATAAGTCAAATTTCCTGAATAGGGGTCTGAATTAACTTATGTCCAATTTGCAGGGGCATCACGGTATCACAGTGGTTAGCACAGTTGCTTCACAGCTCCAGGATCCCAGGCTTGATACCCGGCTTGGGTCACTGTCTGTGCGGAGTCTGCACATTCTCCCCGTGGGTTTCCTCCAGGTGCTCTGATTTCCCCCCCACAGTCCAAAGATGTGCAGGTTAGGTGGATTGGCCATGATAAGTTGCCCATAGTGTCCAAAGAAAAAGGTTAGCTGGGGTTACTGAGTTACGGAGATAGGATGGAGGCTTGGGCTTAAGTAGGGTGCTCTTTCCAGGAGCCGGTCCAAACCCGATGGGCCGAATGGCCTCCTTCTGCACTGTAAATTCCATGAGTCTATGATCCCAACAATCCACGACGCACGTAAAGTAACATAACATTTGAGAAATTTATTCTCTCATCTCTCTCTCTGTACCCAAAGCGGGCAGCACAGTGCTTAGCACAGTTGCTTCACAGCTCCACGGTCGCAGGTTCGATTCCCGGCTCGGGTCTCTGCCTGTGCGGAGTCCGCACGTTCTCCCCGTGTGTGCATGGGTTTCCTCTGGGTGCTCCGGTTTCCTCCCACAGTCCAAAGATGTGCAGGTTAGGTGGATTGGCTGTGATAAATTGCCCCTAGTGTCCAAAAAGGTTAGGTGGGGTTACTGGGTACGGGGATAGGGTGGAGGCGTTCCTTTTTTTTTATAAAGTTTTTTATTTAACACAAATTTGTAACAGTTACAGAGAGAAAAATGGCCCTGTTCAAAGAGCCTTAACATAGTGAAAACGAACAGTGGGAAAGAATAAACATGTTAATAAGTGTTGAAGCCAAAGATCCTTCCATAAGGCACTTTCCCTGCCAGCTCTGTTTGCCCATGCCACACGTGTTCAACTAAACTAATGTGGCCCTAACCCTCTTCCCCCTCCCCGCCCCCCTCCGCCTGGTCTCCCCTACTCCCCAAGGCCTGACCTGCCAGGTCAGCCCTGCGCTTGGCCCTAGCCCGCCCCGCCCTCCCTCCGATCTCCCTGGTGCCCCCTGACCTACGCTGGCCACACTGACCCCTGCCCTTGGCGCCTACCTGTCTCCCGTCCCAGCGCTCAGGCCCTCCCCCCCCCCCCCCACGCCAGGGACCCATTAACCTAATTGTATCCCACCGTGCCCTTTCAAGTCCCGTGACTAGCCCCTAGCCCATCCCCCTATCAGAGGCCCCGATCTCGCGCCAAAAGGTACCCAACCACAGGCCCCCCCCCCCATTGCCGTCCCCCCAAAGGACCCTAAATAGTGCGCCCTCCAGCCCCCACTCTCTGTCCAGGCTGAAAACACTCTTGGATAAAACATTACAGTACAGGATAGTTTAACAAACCGCCACCACACAAAAGGTCTGAGAGCCCCAAGTCCTTTAGTTCCAGTCCAGCTTCTTCTTTTAGTAAAAGTCCTAATCAGAGCAATTTTGAGTTAACAGGTCGCCGCCACTGTACAGCACTGAAAGAACTAAGTGCCCATTAGTTCAAGTCCAGCTTCTTGTCTTTAATAAAGGTCCAAACCTGTTCTGGTGTCTCAAAATAGTAGTGGAGTTCCTCAAACGTAACCCAAAGCTTTGCAGGATATAGCATTCCAAACCTCACCTCCTTTTTGTAGAGGGCTGCCTTTACCTTGATGAATCCTGCACGCCTCTTGGCCAGCTCCGTTCCCAAGTCCTGGTAAATGCGCACCTCGCAGTTCTCCCATCTGCTGCTCCTCTCCGCCTTGGCCCATCGCAGCACACGTTCCCTGCAGCAAGCCGGTGAAAGCGGACCACCAAGGCCCTCAGTCGGTCGCCCGTCCTGGGCTTCCTTGCGGGGGCTCTATGTGCCCCATCCAACTCCAGGGGTTGAGGGAAGGCCTCCGGTCCCATCAGCGCCTCAAGCATACCCGTCACGTATGCGCCCCCATCTGACCCCACGCAGCCCTCGGGGAGGCCAACGATTCGTAAATTCTGCCTCCTGGCTCTGTTCCCCAGCTCTTCAAGCTGCTCCTGCATCCTCCTCTGACGGGCGTTCAGCTCCTCCACCTCGTGCTCCAGCTCCGTTACTGTGCCCGCCTGACTGGAAAGCTTCACCTCGACCTCCCTGAGCGCCTTCCCTTGCGCCGCCTGTGTCTCGACCATTCGGTCCATCACCGCTCTCATCGGGTCCAGCGTGTCCCTCCTCAGCTCGGCGAAGCAGTTCTTGAAGAACTCCATCTGCTCCTCCCTTGGCCAGTGAGCCTCCGCTCCCCGGTCCCCGCCGTCCACCATGCTTGGCCGCCCGGCCTGGGGTCCCTGCTGCTCCCGCTTCGATCCTTGCCGCTCCACTTGACCACTTCTGGTCCAGCTGCCCATACCCCGGGAAGGAAGCCTCTTCCCTATCGTCTCCTCCACCGATTCAGGCTGCCAGGTCCCAAACAAGTCCGTTGACAAAGGTCCGTTTGCCCATCTCGGGCGGGAGCGATCCGACCTGCGACCTGTCTCCTCGAGGGCGCCACCGGAAGTCGGTGTGGAGGCATTCCTTAAGTATGGTACTCTTTCCAAGGTCCGGTGCAGACTCGATGGGCTGAATGGCCTCCTTCTGCACTGTAAATTCTATGATTCTATGTACCCCAGGATAAATAAAGGATGATGGTCAGACTTCAAATGCTGCAGGCCAATTCAGAATGGTTGGCAGCCCCATTGGGAAAGGTAGACATTGCTGAGGCAGCTGGGAGAATGCAAGACCACTTGAAAATGGAGGTTCCCTTGGAGAGGTTGTGTGTGTATTGGGGGGGTAGGGGTGGAGGGGGGGGGTTGCGCGTAGTGGGGGGGAGTTTAAAATTAAATGTCAGAGGGGCCAAGCTGGTAATCATCTCTGATTGTAGGAGAACCCCTCCAGTAGCAGGGTCTGGTCCACAGGTATGAATGTTTCTGCCCTTGATCCTTCTGAACTACCATAGGGAGGATCTATCCATTGGTGACCCAAAATGTTCCTCAATACTGGCCTTAAATACACAGACTGGCTGTCCACCACTTTGCAGCAGATAATTTGAATGTTGCCCAATCCCGAGGAAACATCCCTGGTGGCAGGAATGCAGCAGCAAGCTAGAGTGACATAGCCTCCAATTGTTAGGGCTGGGAAAAATCCTGTCCCTTATACTAATCCAGAACTTGTACCTTATTAATGTTAAAATGTGTAAGCATGTTAAGTTTATCTTCATCTGTGAAATATATAATGCAAAAAGATCGAACGATGGGCAACTTGGTTGGTGGATGTGATGTGAATAATGCAAAGGTTGCAGGTTCAATCCTCATACAGTCTATGAAATGTCTTTGAGGTAAATGTATTCACTAGCATGGTGGATTGGGAATATTGTCCAAATGGACTTTCAGAAAACCGTTGATCTGAGATGCACAAGATATGGTTGGCACAACGTGAAAGCATAGGGAAGTAACTTTGTGACATAGATTGGTAATTGTTCAGGAAATAACAAAGAGTAAGGATAAAGGGATGTGACAAGTGGCATTTTCCAAGGATGTGTACTAGGCTCTCAGATTTTTACTATATATACTTTTTAACTATATCTTAATGGTTCAAATGACAGAATGTTATTAGGGGCAGCACGGTAGCATGGTAGCATAAATGCTTCACAGCTCCAGGGTCCCAGGTTCGGTTCCCGGCTGGGTCACTGTCTGTGCGGTGTCTGCACGTCCTCCCCGTGTGTGCGTGGGTTTCCTCCGGGTGCTCCGGTTTCCTCCCACAGTCCAAAGATGTGCGGGTTAGGTGGATTGGCCATGCTAAATTGCCCGCAGTGTCCTAAAAAGTAAGGTTAAGGGAGGGTTGTTGGGTTACGGGTATAGGGTGGATACGTGGGTTTGAGTAGGGTGATCATTGCTCGGCACAACATCGAGGGCCGAAGGGCCTGTTCTGTGCTGTACTGTTCTAGTAATAGAAAGTTGTATATCCAGGTTTGAAGGTGAGATTAGATTAAGAGGCACAGCAGGTTGTTTCAATAGAAGGAAGACATTTCTAAAGGGACATTGAATTGATGCCCTCACTCAATTTCCAGCTTTAGAGATTCTAGTGGAAATAAAAGCTCAAGTAGAATATCCTGGAGAAAGCCTGCTGAATTTTTCTCTACCTGCTTCGTCAAACAAATAAGGCTGAGCTTATTCCTCCAGTATCAGCTTTTCAAATAATCTAGTTTTGTGTCTACTGACACCATATTGTTTTTCAGTACCTTGAAGAGAGATCTAACTATTATTCTACCCTAGGACAGCCTTCTCTTTGCTTGTAACCTTGGCTGAATTTTTGATCCATTTTTGACGAGACAAGACCACATTCAAGATCGGCTTATTTGGTCCGGTTAATATCTTTTTAAAAAATACATCCATTGGTTTACTCACAACCATTGCCCAAACTGAAGGAGAGACAAATATAACCGCTGACAATGAGTGATTGGGTTATGGAAGGCAGGGATTGACTGGCTCCATCGAAAGGCACAGGATTCTTCTCAGTAATCCAGAGGAAGAATGGGTAGATGTTTCTTAGGAGACAGGGCTCTGCATTATAGGTACAGCAGTTGACCCTAAGAAATCATCTCCTTTGCGGGGCCTTTCTGGCCATTCACACCAATGGGGCCTTCTGGTCCCGCTGATGGCGCACCCGTGCCACGGCGGTGAGGGGTGCATTCAACGGGAAATCTCATTGGCAATGGCAGGGCCAGAAGACCCCGCTATTAACAAATGGCAGGCCGCCTCCCACTGTTGCAAAACAAGTGAGTTGCCCCAAGCCAGTTATAAAAGGGAACCAGGGTAACTGTACTGTATGAACTCAATGAGTGCGCACCTCCATGCACCTTTACACCATTGTTTTTCTCATAGATAGACTTCAGCCCCAAATATGGTGCACCTTCAGCAGTTGAACCTCTGACTATTAAACAATGCTGCCCACATATTTTCACTACCCCATTGCGAACATTTTGTTCATTTCTGTGCCACCACAACAATATCTGTTGCAACATTTGGCATTCCTGTCCAACTGTTTTAAGACCAAGTGTAGAAGTGCTGGCTTCCAATGACTGGCAACCAACGACTTGGAACAATAACAGTTTATTGAATAATCTGAGAAACTCTTACATGCTGTGTGTCTGCCCATGCTCTAGGGGGAACGCATGTGCTACCAACACGTGACCCGTTATGTACCCACGTCAACCCAGCATCCGCCTGACCACCAGTCTACACCAAGCTCTTTGGGAACGGCTTTACTGTACTCGTCACCTGTTCAAATTAAGAGGAGGGATTCCCATCGTAAAATTTAATGCAGCTTACCTCCTGACTGCAGGCAGGGCTGTTACAAACAATAAGGTTCGTGGTATTAAAAATAATGGATAGAGAGAGGGGAACTGTGGAAGTTGCCCACAGTTTGAGACTGCAAGTAAAGTCAAAGCTCATTGTCTGTATGCCAAAGATGCTGTGCCCTTCACAATGCATTGCTTCAGTAAGAGAGTGGGAGGAGGTGGTGCAAGAGCTCACAATATTCATATGCACACACATCCACATCTTTAACACTGAAGCCTAAACTTATCTATTTTGAAACACTTCTGATGTAATCAAAATGAAAGCCCAAAACTGCGTGGACATTGTTTATTCTCCCATTTTCATAAGGTTGAGCACGAGGAGGCATTTGGTTTTATTCCAAATGCCGAAGATCTATATTCTATCTGTTTGAAAGAATGTGACAAATGGAACTGGTGATGGATTCAGCTATATATGGTTCAAAGGTTTATAAGGAAGCCCTTCAAATTATAAATATCAAACAATAGAGATTGTGGAGCAGAGTAAGTGGAACAGCTTCATGGCCGCGGTAGCACAACAAAGCAAGTGTCCTTGCCCAATGCCACCGCATTCTTTTCCTTTGAGTCTGTACTTGCTTATAAACTGCAAAATATCTGCTCCTTCCAGTTCTGGCGAACGGTTTTCAAGATGACACTCTGGGCGGAATTATCTTCAAAATTATCAAAGTCTGATTTCAGGTGGGGAAAGAGGCATTGATGCCACTGATGACAGTGTAAGAAGTCTGACAACATCAGGTTAAAGCCCAACAGGTTTGTTTTGAATCACTTGCTCTCAGAGCACAGCTCCTTCCTCAGGTGAGGAAGTTGCTGCGCTCCGAAAGCTAATGATTCGAAACAATGATTCGAAATTGCATTCAGCGAACGGCCACAGAATTCAAATTCCCGACCAAATCGGGTGGCGCCACTTTCACGATGCTCTTTCCCCTCCAAAGCAGTGTACTCTAAGAGTACGCTGCGCCACGTATCAACGGCCTCGGGCCATTGCCTGAAGCCCAGCCCCCGATGCCCCCCCCCCCCCCCCCCCCGCCCCCCCCCCGACTGGCCGAGTTCCCGATGGCGCAGGACGCGTGTGGTCTCATCCATTGGGAACTCGGCATGGCGGCTGCAGTCTCAGTCCGCAGGCAGGGGGGGGTACATATATTCGGGGCATGGGGCACTGTGGTGAGGCGGTCCGGAACACGTGGGCTGGTCTAAGGGGGAGACTATTTCGCGGGCCGGGTCTGCAAGCGGCCTCCGCCATGAAGCACAGTGTGGCCACAGACCCGGCAATTCTTCAGGCCGTATCGGCAACTTGCACCGGGGTGCTCTATGCTGCCCCCCTGCTAGCCCCCAGCAAAACAGGGAATCGGTGGCCATTTTGCGGCAGTTTTCCAAACGCCACCTTCCCACGCCGGCTTGGGGACGTAGCCCCAGAATTGGAGAACCCAGCTCAAGGTGTTCAGTCCAGGGCTTCCACCCTCTGCTTTGTGTGACCTTCCCAGGACATCGATGGCGTGCCTTCGCAGTGATTGAACTGATAAGTCATGTCTGTATCTCAATCAGAATGATAACATTCTGTAGAATTTGTGAAGGTGTGTGAGGCCATTCCCAACTTGGATTCACATGAATTGATAGTGGGTGGAGACTCGAACTTGGTGCAGGAGCCAAGATTGGACAGGTCACGGCCACACTCGCTTGTCCCGTCAGAAGGTGTTGGTTGGACTAATGCCGAAAATGGGAGGGCTGGACCCTTGGAGGTTTCTGCACCCAGGGCAGCAGGAGTACTCTTTTTTTCTCCTCGGTCCAGAAGATTTATTCGCGAATTGACTTTTTTGTTGTGGGGAAGGCTTTGTTGGCAGGGATTAAGGGGTCGAAACTCCTGGCAGTTGCGATATTGGACATGCGCCGCAGTGGGTGGATATGGTGTTGGAGGGGGTGGGGCAGTGCAGAGGCCGGGGTGGAGATTAGATGTGGGGCTGTTGGGAAACCGAGGGTTCTGTGATAAGATTGGGAAAGTAATCGAGGAATATGTGGGGCTCAATTGTACGGGGGAGGTTTCGCAGGTGGTGGTTTGAGAAGCTCTAAAGGCGGTGGTGAGGGGGGAGGTGATCTCACTTAAGGCAAATGTGGATAAGAAGGAGAGGGTGGAGCAACTAAGGGTAATACATGAGATGCTGGAGGTAGACAGGAGTTATGCAGAAGATGGGGATCCAGCGAAGTTGGAAAAGAGGAAGGAGCTACAGGCAAGTTTTGACCGACAAGAAATTTAATGATGGATTCATGGTGGAGTATTGCAAGGAATTTAAAGATAAGTTGGTGCCGCTCATGGGGGTGTTTGAGGAGGCAATAGGGAAGGGGGTCTTACAACAGACTTTGGGGCAGGCATCTATCTCCCTGTTGTTCAAGAAGGATAAGGATCCGACAGAATGTGGGTCGTTATAGGCCCATATCACTTTTGAATGTGGATGCAAAGGTGTTGGCGAAGGTATTGGCGGGTAGGTTGGAGGAGTGCCTCCTGAAGATGATTAGGTGAAGATCAGATTGGGTTTGTGAAAGGGAGGCAGCTATTTTTGAACATTAGGAGGGTATTGAATGTGGTAATTGCACCGGCGGAGGGGAGGGAGACAGAGGTGGTTGTGGCATTGGAAACTGAGAAGGCATTTGACCGAGTAAAGTGAGGGTATTTGATGGCAATTCTGGAGCAGTTTGGCATTGAACCATGATTTGTAGTTTGGGTAAGGCTGCTGCATAGTGAGCCGAGGGCAAGTGGCTGCATGAACAATATGAATTTGGGATATTTTGCTCTGCACCGTGGGGCCAGACAGGGATGTCCTATGTCTCCCTGATGTTCGCACTTGTGATTGAGCCGTTGGTCATCACTTTGAGGAGTTCGGAGGTGTGGAAAGGGATAGTGCAGTCGGGGGGTGGGATAGAGCACAGGGTATCTTTGTATGCAGATGACATGCTGTTGTATGTATCAGAACCGAATGGATCGATGGGGGGCATATTGGAGTTGCTTCGAGTATTTGGCTCTTTTTCGGGATATAAACTTAATTTAGAGAAAAGTGAATATTTTGTGGTGTCTCGGCCAGGTGTGGGCAGGGGGGGGGGGGGGGGGGGGGGGGGGGTGGGCTACAATTCCGTAGGTACAACATTACTAGTTTGGTGGAGAGGATGAAAGCAGATCTGACATGGTGGGATGGTCTCCCTCTGTCACTGGCAGTACAGGCAATTATAATGAACGTGTTGCCGCCTTTTGGCTATTTTTCAGTGCCTGTCGATCTTTCTGCCAAAGGCATTTTTCAAGGAGATTGAAAAGATGATTACCTCATTTATATGGGGGGTGGGAAGGTGGCTAGGATTAGGAAGGTGTTGCAGAGAGGACGGCAGTCAGGGGGTTGGGTCTTCCGAATTTACTATGTTATTACTGGGCGGCGAACGCGGAGGAGGTGAGGAGCTGGATTAGAGGGGGGGAACTCCCAGTGGGTCAGGATGGAGGTGAGTCTGTACAGGGGTTGGGGCTGAGGGTATTGGCAACAGCGCTGCTCCCGATAGCCCCAGGGAAATACCCAGGGAGCCCGGTAGTACAAGCAACATTGAAAATCTGGAGGCAATTGCGGAAGGACATTAGGCTGGGGGCAGGGTCAAGGGAAATGCCAATTTGGGGAAACACAGATTTGAGCCAGAGAAGTGGGATGGGAGTTTTTGGAGATGGGAGAAGGGAGTTAGGACACTAAAGGGTTTATTTCCCGGTTTGCGGGACTGAAGGAGCTGGAGGCGACATATGGGTTGGAGCAAGGGGAAATGTTTAGGTATATGCAGGTCCGGGATTTTGCTAAGACGGAGACACAGAGCTTTCCGGTGGCACCGGCCTCCACACTGTTGGAGGAGGTGCTGATGACAGGGGGAATGGAGAAGAGGGTGGTATCGGTGATTCATGGGGCGATTCTGGGAGGAGAAGGCACTGCTGGAGGGGATTAAGACAAAGTGAGAGGAGGAGTTGGGAGAGTGCATGGAGGAAGGGTTGTGGTGTGAGGTGCTCCGGAGGGTGAATGCCTCAACTTCGTGCGCAAGGTTGGGGCTGATACAACTGAAGGTGGTGTATAGGGTGAACCTCACAAAGACGAGGATGAGCCAACTCTTTGAGGAGGTAGAGGATGTTTGTGAGCATTGAGGGGGGTGGGGGGGGGGAGATCATGTTCATGTGCTTTGGTCCTGTCCAAAACTGGAAGGGTTTTGGTGGGAGGTTTTCAGGGTAATTTCGAAGGCGGTGCATGTGAAGCTTGAGCCGGGTCCTCTGGAGGCCATGTTTACGGTATCGGATCGGTCGGGGTTGGAAGCGGGTGCGGAGGCAGATGTTTTAGCCCTTGCCTTGCTGATCGCCCAAAGGCGGATCCTGTTGGGGAGGAGGTCAGTCTCTCCACCCTGTGCCGCGACATGGCAGGGGGATCCGTTGGAGTTTTTAACACTCGAGAAGGTGAAGTTTGAGTTGAGTCACAGGGTTGTGGTGGCGGTGGGTGGGGGGGGGGGGGGGGGGGGGGGGGGGGGGGGGGTGCGGTGTTGGACTGTGCATTTTGTTGTTGATTATGTATGGGTGGATGGTGGATTCCTGATTCCTTTTCTTTGATGTTTGCATTTAAAATGTTGGGGGCTGTTTGGGGGTTGGTGGGAGGAAGGGGATTGTTGACTAGGGGGTTTGACATTGTATTTGTTATTGTTGATTGTTTGTTGTTGGGTTTAAATTTGGATGAAAATGTGAAAAAGAAGAATAAAAAATTTTTTTTAAAAAGAGAATGATAACATCTGCCAGAATGTACTGGGCTGGCTTCACAGACTATGGCCATTCTCGCAGTGCTCTGTCTGCATATTTGAAGTGTGGCTGCCCCTCTCCATCCCAACAGCTTCTGGCTCTGTCTGTGGTTCTCAAGTGTTTATCTCACGTAGAATGCCATAGGATCAGGGGATGTAAAACTTTCGCTGCTTCATTGCCATGATCGATCTGGTCATTAAGAGTAAGGAAGCTGCCATCAGACAGGCAGGAGCCTCGGTGAGGATCTGTGGACTGTCTCACTGCAAGTCCTCATCATTTCCTGGAATATAGGGACAATGGGCAACTGCTGCCTTGTCACAGAGTTTGTGCCCTACCATCAAATGCCTGTGATACCCTCATCCACTGCCCATTCCCTCCCACTTCACCCTCCATCAACCTCCACTGAAGCCCCATCTTCTCCCCACTCACCCCATCTCCTGCTATTCACCCCATTTCCCCCCAGCTCACCACCATCCCCACCTATCCCCCACCAACTCCTCTTCCCCAAGAAGATGTGGCGTCGTTCTACAAGAGCTGAGCTCCCCGTGGCGCTCTGCCCGCTTGGCGAACGCCTTTTGAAACTAGTCGTACATCACGCCACTGTGCACATTTTATTTTCCAAGGGGGCATGATTTTGCGTAATGGGCCTGATAATGATATGCTAATGTTTTATAATGACATTCCCAACCTTGAACGGTGGGAACAGTGACCTGCTACTGATGCAGGGAGGGGAAATTGCAACCTGCTTTTACGTCAACAGGAAACATATCTAAGCCTTCTCACCACTAAATCGAAGAGGAGCAGAAAATCCCAGCCTCTTTTTCTCTCTCCATAGCTGCTGTCAGACCTGCTGAGTGCTTTTCTGTTTCTCGGTCTGCTGCACTGCAGCATTTGTTTTTTTCCTCTTAAATCTGTTGTTTTTCATTCACCTCAAATGTAACAATATCACAGGAACATCTGTCCAGCAGCAGTTTTGCTGTCACTGTATTACCATTCTTAGCTGTGCTCAAACATTTCATGCGGGTACCATGGTAACACATGAACTCATTTTCTTTATGTAGAGGCACTCCAGGAGGATTTTATCTGCCAGAAGAAACAAGCAAGATGGTGGTTCATCACAAATGCATGTCTTGCATTGCATAAAATAAAAGCTCATGAGGGTAACACATTGGCATGCGTTGAAGATTGACTAGCTAATAGGAAACAGAAAATTGGCGTAAATGGGTCTTTTCTGGTTGGCAGGTTGTGATGAATGTTGTGCCACAGGGATCAGTGCTGGGGCCCCAACTTTTACAATTATTATGAATGACTTGGATGAAAGGACTTACCGGCTGCTAAATTTGTTGGCCTCACAAAGGTAGGTAAGAAAGTAAATTGTGAAGAGGGCAAAAGGACAAAGGGACTGAGATAGGGTAGCACGGTAGCATTGTGGTTAGCACTGTGGCTTCACAGCACCAGGGTCCCAGGTTCGATTTCCTGCTGGGTCACTGTCTGTGCGGAGTCTGCATGTTCTCCCCGTGTCTGCGTGGGTTTTCTCCGGGTGCTCCGGTTTCCTCCCACAGTCCAAAGACATGCAGGTTAGGTGAATTGGCCATGCTAAATTTCCCTTAGCGTCCAAAAAAAGTTAGGAGGGGTTATTGGGTTATGGGGATAGGGTGGAAGTGAGGGCTTAAGTGGGTCAGTGCAGACTCGATGGGCTGAATGGCCTCCTTCTACACTGTATGTTCTGTATTCTGTGTTCTGTATAGGTTAAGTGAGTGATATAATCTGGCAAATGGAGTATAATGGAGGAAAATTTCCATTTCAGAAGGAAGAACAAAAAAGTAGCTTATTATCTAAATGGTGAGAGATTGCAGACTCTAAGATGCAGAGGGATCTGGGTGTCCTAGTGCATGGATCACAAATGGCTGCTACTGTATACAGATACCAGAAGTAATTAGAAAAGCTAATAGAAAGTTATTGTTTAATGCAAGGGGAATTAATTACAAAAGTAAGGAGGTTATGCTTCAGTTGTCTAAGGCATTAGTGCGATCACATCTGGAGTATTGTGTACAGTATCGGTCTCCTTATCTAAGAAAAGATGTAAATGTGTCAGAAACAGTTCGGAGAAGGTTTCCTACTACTAATAATAATCACTTATTGCCACAAGTGGGCTTCAATGAAGTTACTCTGAAAAGCCCCTAGTCGCCACATTCCGGCGCCTGTTCGGGGATGCTGGTACGGGAATTGAACCCACGCTGCTGGCTGTGTTCTGCATTATAAGCCAGCGATTTATCCCACTGTGCTAAACAAGCCCCTAGATTAATATCAGGAATGGCCGAGGAAAGATTGGAGAGGTTAGATTTGTATCTACTAAAGTTTAGAATAGTAAGAGATAGCTTGATTGAAATCTTTAAGATCTTGAGAGGTATGGACAACGTGGATGTGGAGATGGGAATTTGTTGGAGAATCAAGCACTAGGGGTCACTCGTTTAAGACAGAGATGAGGAGAATTCTTTTCTTTCTGAGGGCCGTGAGTCCTTGGAACTTTTTTCCTCAAAAGGCAGTGGAAACAGAGTCTTTGAATATCTTTAAGGCACAGCGAGATAGATTCATAGAATTCCTACAGTGCAGAAGCCATTTGGCCTTCAAGTGTCCATTAACCCTCTGACAGAGCACCCTACCAAATCGCCCTGTTCCCGTAATGCCACAACCCCACCTAACCCACACATCTTTGGACTGTGGGAGGAAACTGGAGCATTCTGAGGAAACCCACACAGACATGGGGGGGAAAGTGCAAACTCCACACAGTTACCCAAGGCTGAAATTGAACCTGGGTCCCTGGCGCTGTGAAGCAGCAGTGCTAACCACTGTGTCACCATGCCACCCCAAGATTAACAAGACAGTGAAAGGTTTTCAGGGTAGGCAGGAATGTGGGATTGAAGTTACAAACAGATCAGCCATAACCTTACTGATTGTTGGAGCATGCTCGAGGGGCCGAGTGGCCTACTCCTGCTCCTAATTCGTATGTTCATTTGTGTATGTACATACTCCTGAACACACAAACCACTAGTCAGCTGAATTAAACGAGGGAGTTCTTGATGAAGGCAACAAAAAAAAAAGCATAGGAACAGAAACAACTAAAATATGTCCAAGGCCCAGGGCCTGGTATTCTCCACTGCAGGCTTCATGGATTCTTACCTCCATGGAGGGCACTTTGCTAGTGAGTAGAACTTTTTTGTGCAGTTCTTTGAGAATTGACCAGGAGGAATATGGGAGTGCTACTCTGACATTCAGTGTTATAACGTAACAGGGATGGGGAAATATTACAATTCCATGGGCACTAGAGTTGATTAGATATTACAATCTGTTCACAACTATTTTTCACTTATGATTTGGAAATACTAGGGGATAAGTTTAAGACTAAGAATGGGTTTTGCAATCTGTGGAAACCATGGGTGAGATTTTAACTCTTTTCAAAACCCTTCTAATTTACACGGAGTAAAAAGGCTGCTGCCACAGGATTAAATAAATGGTAAGGAATGGATAGAAGCAGCCAACCAGCATAACTAGAATGGTAGCAGTAGTTTTGAGGCCCACCTTGTGACCCAGTTAAAGAGTTATAGCACCACCATTATGCCAAGTAGCACCCGTTGTGCAACAGTCAACAAACAATATATTAACTCATGGTGCCAGAAGCAATAAAAGGCTTTTTCATTTTAAAAAAATGATTTAAAGTTCATGATTGGCCTATGTAGCTGAGTGCACAATGCAAGACAGCCCTTAAATATAACCTCTACCCTTCGCCACTATTTTAGAAATGCATGGATGACATGAGAGCAAGATATTTCTGTGTTGCTGAGATGTTTTCCAATCTTAGAGATCTAATATGAATATGTCTCTCCCAATGACGGGTATACATAGTCAATATTCACCATCATATCCCAAGTCAGAGAATTCTGTTATTTCCTGAAATCAAGGAATGCCGAGGAGAAAATATACTCTGGCTGCTCTCGCTGGAGGATCTTTACAGAGCATAGTTAAATTCCCATCAATTGAGAATATTGATACACCAGTCTTTCTGTTTGTCCGTCATGCTCAATTATTTCTTCTTCCTCCTCCTCGGTCAAGACTTCAAGCTGACCCTTTCGTTGCACAGTTCTAGTGGAATTGTGCAAGATACAGCAAATGCAGATCATTTTGAGCACCATGTCAGCATTATGAGGAAGTCTCTCTGATGTCTTTGCAACCAGCTTTATATTCCATCAGGTTTCTTGTACTGGTCTGAACCTCATTGCATCTCTAATTGGACTCGTATTGCAGAGATGGTCATCTTCATTGTCATGTGCAGGGTCGTCCCTTTGGTCGGTCTTGTCTAGTGGTAGTGCTTAATGAGAAGGCATAGCTCGATAAATACTTGTTCTGTTGTGCAGATAGTATAGGGCAGTCTTTCAGATATCCCCAAGTCGTTGTGCCTTCAAGGACACTTAAAACTAAGTAAGAAGTCTTACAACACCAGGTTAAAGTCCAACATGTTTGTTTCAAGCTCCTTCCTCAGGTGAATGAAGAGGTATGTTCATTCACCTGAGGAAGGAGCAGTGCTCTGAAAGCTAGTGTTTGAAACAAACATGTTGGACTTTAACCTGGTGTTGTAAGACTTCTTACTGTGCTCACCCCAGTCCAACGCCGGCATCTCCACATCATGACTTAAAACTAAATCAGCTGACATATGGGTGCCTCGGGTTTAATCACATTTGCCTTTGTTCCCTCTGCCTGATTGAGTCATTTTCCAAACTCCAGTCTAGCACAGCCATTTATGTGGCAGGTAGAAAGGAAAAGTTGAACATTATTGTTGATACCAGTAACACAACCCTCAGCAGCAACAGGTGAAATATATGCGCTAAAAGAATGTTGCAATGCAAAAATGCAGCAGCATATACCAGCATCTAATTATTCACCAAAGATAATGCAGATACAGATGTGCATAGAGCATAAAAGGGAAAGCATTCAATAAAATGTTGTTCCTTCTTTTCAGAAACAGCAGCCTAAAGAGTAGAACAGGAACACCCTTTTACAAATGCATAAACATTGCCAAAGTATACAGATGAAAAAGATTACGAACTTCAGTGGAGGACCAATTTGTATATGACTGCCTATATTTAAGAGATCTAATGGGACACTTTGCAAAGCTTCAAGAACTTTACTCGCAGATAGGCAGAATACTTTGTTTCATTGGCAGTGACTCTGTATGACTCTCACATACATATACACAGAGATTCACACATACAGAGATTCACACATACACATAAAAGCATGAAAGAGAGCTTTAAGGTCAAAAACAAATTCGATAGGTGTAGGATTTTATATTTCACAACACTTCTCAGATTATAACATGTTTTTAACTAGATTGATTTAGAATGACTTATTTGCAATTATTTACCTGACTGAATATCCTGTTCTTACTATTTGATGAGTGTATACCAGTTGTGCAAAAAAGAATCACCAATTATTTTGAGCAATCATACTTTATATCTAATTGTAGTTTGCATATACCATATTGAATGAACACCTAAAACCTAAAAATTCTGTTTCTTCCTACTTCAGAGGCTGGGTGTTGTGCAATCTGTTATCGATGAAGTGTCATTGGTACTTTCTTACTCCGCAATGTAAGCATCTAGGTGATTTTTGGTCTCCAGCTCAATTACATTGAGCTAGTCCTTTCGTCCTTGCAGAAAACTTAAAATTACTATTTTACTGCTGACAAATTGAACAATAGGTATCATTCTTATCATTTCTACCTCAAGCAGAGTAAAGTGAAAAATTGAGCATTTTATGTGCATTCTGCACAGCCATCATTTCAATTTGATTGACACTGTTAACAGATAACTCATTGACTTCACATACCTGGAGAATTTATTAGCAACTTGGAAATAAGTACGAAGGGACATATAGAGAAACCCATAGGAGTCTTAAAATGGCATTTATCAGACCTGTCACATCTTTGCTGGTTATAATGGAAGCATTTCGGTTTCATTTTGCCATGTCTATAGAGAATAACATTTTGCAGTAAAAAGAAGAAATTTTTAACATTTATCATGTTTTCGAAATAAAATAGCCTGAAAACCAGGGACATTTTCTATTTATTTTTAATCTAATAGTATAATATGCAATTACTTAAGGTTTTCGATCATGCCAAGCAATGGTTGCTCTATGTTACTTAAATTGTCAGATATAAAATTTTAAATTTTAAATAAAAATCTTAAATGATCTATTGAAATATTTTAAGGTAAAAGTCAATTTGTTACTCATTTGAGCACATTGGCGCTGTGTGGCATTTCTTCAAAAATGTGCAGGTCAGATTATTTTCTCAATGCGTGTAAACAGTACATTTCTTTAAGAAATATTCCTTGTGTTCCTTTCTAACTCATCCCACATTCAGCCCATAATTTCATTGAATACTGCGTTCATCACATGAACAACATTAATCATGTTAATCAAACCTAATGGAACTTAATTCAGCAGAGCAATTTGCAATGAGCTAATTATGTTTAATGAGCCATCATTAAGCCACATATTGAGTATAATACAGGGCTCCCTCCACCACATGTAACTTTGAATGAACAAGGTGTCAAAATACCTCATCAAAAATTGTTAACAAGGCCTTCTTGAAAGCTCGTCCATTCCATACTGGGCAATTTTCTGCTATTTATACTAAACCAATTAATTAATTCATAGTGGGAGTTTTCTTTGACCTTGTATATCTTTTGCCATTGCTTGTCAGATGCTGCTTTAATCATAAGAAAAAAAATGTGAATAGGAGCAAATGATCACGATTATTTAACAAATATTTGGAAGAAGTGTGCACATACGTATGAGATATAATTTTATTCAACTTATACCAATAATGGAATCTTAGGAATTGGCTTTGTTCTGAGGACTAATTTCATTGGTTATGCATTTGAGTTTTCCACTAGGCAAAATAACTGCTGAATACTTCACAGCAGGCAAGGGCTCAGACTTAAATGCTTTTCACCCAAGTACCAATATGCAGAAAAATGCAAATACTGGAAATCTGAAATGAGAACAGAATATTCTGGAAACAACCGGCTGGTTATTTAGCATCTGTGTAGGAAACAGACAGGTTAACATTTTAAATGTAAGCCTTCATCACAACGGCGTTTTCCATCTTTCCTTTCACCCAAGGACTGACTGACATGTTCTATTTTACTTTGTAGTTTTCCCTTCTGCCTATCTCCTTTTTTATCTCATATTCTATTGTCTGCCTGATCCATCTCTTCTCTCCGACCTGTCTTCTTACCTGGCAGCACACCATTGACGTCTGATATTGGGGTATTTCCATTTGCCAGTTTTTTTTCACTCTCCACATTATGTGTACAGATCATTTTAAAAACAGAACATGATCTTAATCAGAAAAACGTAAAGGTTTTAAACAGAAATGGAGCATTGGGTGACACTGACTAACAGCAAAAGACTTGACATCTGGGTCAAGGAGGTGGTTACGTATCATTCATTAGCTCAATTCTCTGTAAAGTCGGTTGGTTATTATGCAGCCACTACTTTCATTATTGACTCTGAAGCAAGTTCTTACTACCTCAGTGGCAGGAATGTGAAATATAAATTATCACTGAATATTTTATTCTGGGATCTGTTAAAAAAGGAACGAAGATCAAATCATGCCACTGACTATAGATTAGTACTAATGACACTGGATTATGTTTTGTTTCACCAGCATTGAATACTGAAATCACATATGGCTGTGGCAATCACAATTAATTACAAGACTACACAATCATAAAAGAAAATCATTATCAGTAGAACATCCTTCGGTTGTCAGTGAATGAAGGACAATAGATGTGTTGAAGTGGTACCCTGATAAAACTGTAACTACAAGAGTATTCACTAATTAGTATTATGCCAAATATAATTGTTAAGATTTATTTACTTCATACAGTTAATGCTATTCCAGTGCGAGGCATATGGTAATCACACATAGTTACTAACAATGCTATTTTCTGCGTTTTCCCTTGGCATCATGTCAGCAAAGGAAACACATTTATAAATCATATTCGGTAATTTAAATAGATAGATGTTAGACTGTTTGACATAAGTAAGTCAAAGCAATACTGCCATTAATACATTGTGTAAAGTATTGGGTACACTTGAAGGAGCCATAAATCCAAGATTTTCAGAGGAACAGGATGATCTCATAACTTTGATAGGGCAATTAGAAAATAAAAAAGATGATTTATTTCAAGATGAGACTGGGAAATGTTACTGTTCAGTGGCCGCTTTTGCCTGCATCACGGGAGGTTAACATGCAGGTGTAAGCAAGCATTTAGGAAGGCAAATTGTATCTCAATAATATTGTTAGGATATTATTACAATGAATTTATTACCATTGGGTTTCAGTATAAAATAAGTCTTACCACAATTTCACAAGGGCGTATAGATGCCGCCCTCAATCAAATGCTATCTTGATGTTAAGAGAATTCACACTCACCTTATCTTCGGAATTGATTCTTTTTTCCATGATTGGTCCAAGGCTGTAATGAGATCTGGAGCATAGTAATCTTGCCTGAGCCCACATCGTACATTATTGAGCATGTTATTAGTGAGGAACAATACCATCACCATCCCCTTCCATTATTTCACTTTGATTGAGAGTAGACCAAGGGGGCAATAATTGGCCAGATTGGATTTGTCCATTTTGTGGACAGTAGACACATGGGAAATTGTCCACTCGGCAAGTTTTAACTTGTGTCGTGCTGTGTGGATTAGTGCTTGGACCTCAGCTGTTTTACTATCTATAATCAATGACTTAAACAAGGGACCGTATCCAAGTTTCCTGAAGATACAAACCTGAGTTGGAAAGCTGTGAGGAGGACACGGGTGATATAGATGGGTTAAGTGAGTGGTCAAGAAGTTAGCAGATGCTTAACTTCTGGGGAAATGTGAAATTATCCACTTTGGTAGGAGGAATAGAAAGCAGATTGTTTTTTAAGTTGAGAGACTAATAAATGGTAATAGTCAGAGGAACGTGGGGTTTCTTGTACACAAATCACAGCAAGTCAACATGCAGGTAGAACGAACAATTGATCTGCTATCTTTTATTGCAAGGGAGTTGGAACATAAGTAAAGATACCTTGCTGCTTTGGTGAGACCACAGCTGGAGAACTGTGTATAGTTTTGGTCATCTTACTTAAGGGAAAATTTACTTGTTTAACTCAAAGATCCACTAAATTGCTTCATAAGTGGAGGGGATTGTCCTACAAGGAGAGATTGAGAAGAGGAAGGCTATATTTCTTAGAATTTAGAAGAATGAGAGATGACTCCTTTCAAACACAATGGGCTGGATTCTCCAATTTTGAGGCTATGTTCCCACGCCGACGTGGGAACGGTGGCGTTTTACGACAGAATAAATGGTGTAAATCGGCCACCGATCCTCCTTTTGGCTGGGGGCTAGCAGCAAGGCAGCGTAGAGCACCGGGCTCTAGCTGCCAATATGGCCCGGAGGATTGCCGGGTCTGTGGCCTTGCATGTGCATGCACGGCAGCAGCCTGCAGCTGCAGCATTGTGCAACATAGCGCTGGCCGCCCGCAGACCCGGCCTGCGAAATTGTGCCGCCCCTTTGGCCGGCTCGCGTGCCCCGGATCACACACCAACAGTGCCCCCAGCCCCTGGCAAAGTCCCCCTGCCCGCGGATCGGCCCTCCCTCAGCTGTGGTGGTGCTGGACTGAGTCCGGTGCCGCCAGGCCGAGTTCCCGACGGATGAGACCAGACGTGACTGAAGCCATCAGGAAGTCGGCCAGTCGAGGGCGAAGTATTGGGGGATGGGCCTCAGGCAATGTCCTGAGGCCGATGATACAGCGTGAACGATGCTTTGGATGGGGCAAAGCATCGCTAAAGTGGCGTCACAGCCCCCCCTTTTGGTCGTGAACGGGGATTCTCCAGCTGACACCGAACGCGATTTCAGCGTCAGAGACCGAGGAATCCCACCCAACATTTTTAAGAGGATTGACAGGGTAGATAGTAGGAGGATGATTCCACTGGCTGGCGTATGTAGAACAAGCAATTATAGTCAAAAGATAAAGATTTTGGAATGTGCCAAGGAGACATTTCTTCACTCAAAGGGTAATGAATCTTGAGAAGTTTCTACCCCAGAGAGTTGGGTATATTTATGATAGTGATTGTTAGATTTTGGAGTCCTAAGGGAATGATACGGGATACGGATAGTGTGAGAAGTTGAAGCTTATTAAATGATTTTGTAGGTATTGAGAGTTGAGTGACCCACTCCAGTAATAAAAATGGAAAATGCTGGAAAGACTCAGCAAGTCTGACAGCATCAGTGGAGAGAGAAACAGAGTTAATAGTCGAAGGTCTCTGTCTTCACCGCGGCATGTTTCTCTGTGGTGGGAGGCGGATCTCCATTGGCTGGTGCCGGGATCTTCTGATTCTACCACTGTAAATGGGATTTCTCGTTGAATCCACCCCATGGTTCTGGAATACTCACAGCGGTGCTGTGCCGTCGGCAGGATTGGACGATCACACCGGCATGAAAAGCCAGAAGATCTCATTCAACACTTTTAAGTCTGTGGGCAGAATTCTCTCACCCTTGTACCATGGCAGCAGCAGGAACATGAAGTTTTTTATTCTGCATGGGAAATACAGCAAATCTTTTGGCCCTGACATCATTAATTATGCAACCGGGTGTTTTGCACCATCTTCCATGGCGGGGAAGGGCTGATGCCACACAATCTGCAATCATACCTAGGAGCCATATTGAAAGGACGGCAACATCACTGACCCACCTTGGGAGAATAAAGATGGTCCTACTGAGAAAGAAGATGGATCTCCATTTAGATTCTGAGGCTAGAAGATGCCCACCCCCCGTCAGAACACTGAAGCGAAGATCCACCAGTAGCTGCTCCCCTCACGCACTGCTGTGATGATCCAGGCTCCAGGGTTGCCAGTGGGCACCATCCTAAATGCCATTGTTCAGCTGAGTCCTGATATCTGCATTCCACAAGACATCTTTCGCACCAGTGTGTTTTCTCACTGGTGCGTGGAGGGTCAGGAGTGGGTGGCCGGGCCCTTGTCTGAATCCCATTAGTAGAATGCAAATAAGGTTAACACCAGGCTCCAACAGGTTTCCCAATCCACCATGAGGGGCACTATCAGAAGATCCCATGGGAAATTAACGGCGGCACAAGGCGACTTTGGGACTTACTGCAAAATACTTTGTCCCCCCCCCCCCGGCAACTAAACATTGAACCAACCGGGCTGGGCATGAGATAATTCCACCCTCATGTTCAGAGCACTGACCTACTCCAACTCCTATTTCTTATATTCTTATGGAGGAGGTGGGCATCCGTTGTTTAAACCACCTAAACTTATCAAATCCTATGATCCATTTTGAAACTTGTTGGTACCTAAATAGTGAATATATATTTTGTAATCCATCAGGATAACAGAAAGTTGTTCCATACTATTGTTAAGAATCCTGCTGATGTTGAAAGGGTAACTTGGAACATTGGTTCCTAGTGGTGTAGATTTTCATCTTGGTATACAGTGGGAAAAGATTTGCAAACCATGGAGAAACAGTCCAATTGTTTTTGGATCAATTAATGACAAATATAGCTCAACTTAAAAGAGAAACAAATGACTATAATAAACTACAACAGTGCACTTAACTACATTGATGGCAGTACACACACAGTATTACATGAAATTATCTCTTTGCTCCTAAACAACATTTCATATATTATATAAATCTATAAACTACATCCAGCACATAATTACCATGTACAGGTTATTTGTGCACGTTTGGGAAAACCGTTTTCAATTTCCCTTTCGATTCGAGTTTTTATAGCTTCCTATTTAGCAAAATTTTGTTTTCAGGGGAGACAGTTTTCTGCAGCTGGATGTGGCGCTGAGGTTAGCTGCATCTACTGTGTCCTTTCTTCAGTTATTATACGACTGGAGAATCCCACCCAGAGTATCTGATTGCAACTCTCTGATAGCCAGAACTAGGAAGCTTATTGCCGCACTTTGGCTCCAGCTGACGTTGAAGGGCTCTGTGAAATAACGGGCGGGATTCACCGCAATTGGCGAATTGGCCCAACGCCGGCTCCAAGAATGGCGTGAACCACTCCAGCGTCAGGCCAACCGGAAGTTGCAGGGGGTCGGAGATCCCGCCCCTCTGAACTTTAATACAAAATGCAGAGTGCAGTAGACTTTACATTTCTATTCTGTAAATTAAGGAGACCTGCATTTGAAATCATATTGTAATTATTCGAATGCTGAAGTAATCATAATTTTGCAACTCTTTTTATTTACTTTATATTTTATTTCTATTTTCATTTTAATGATTGCCTATGACTACGTCATGAAACTATCATCATAATTTAGTACTTGCCACCAGAATGCTTTTTCAATAAAGCAATTAAAACAATTTAGACCTGTGGGGGTGATATTGTGCCCGCATTCACCATCAGAGAGAACGCAACGCAGGCACAAAATCAAGAGTCAGGAAGGTGATTCCCGCCGGCGGGATCTCATTTCCTGATGTTTCCCATCCCCCATCAATGATGTAGCGAGGTTCCCGCACTCATTGACATACATTTTAATGGACTTACGTATTATTAAAGAGCCTATATGCCACATGATTCCCCCCCTCATGGATGTCACAACAGCTTCAGGGAGACAGGATACAGTCGAGGGGTTCCTGCCTAAGGTCATAAGAGACCCGTGTGGGGAGGGTTGGGGATGAAGAGGGGCATGGCTAGGTACTGTCCCCAGCTCTGCTCCAGCACAGGTTGGCACTGACAGGCTGACACTCCCCAACCAGTGGCGTACCACAGGGATCAGTTCTGGGTCCTCTGCTGTTTGTGATTTTCATTAATGACTTGGATGAGGGAGTTGAAGGGTGGGTCAGTAAATTTGCAGATGATACGAAGATTGGTGAAGTTGTGGATAGTGAGGAGGGCTGTTGTCGGCTGCAAAGAGACATAGATAGGATGCAGAGCTAGACTGAGAAGTGGCAGATGGAGTTTAACCCTGAAAAGTGTGAGGTTGTCCATTTTGGAAGGACAAATATGAATGCGGAATATAGGGTTAACGGTAGGGTTCTTGGCAATGTAGAGGAGCAGAGAGATCTTGAGGTCTATGTTCATAGATATTTGAAAGTTGCCACTCAAGTGGATAGAGCTGTGAAGAAGGCCTATGGTGTGTTAGCGTTCATTAGCAGAGGGATTGAATTTAAGAGCCGTGAGGTGATGATGCAGCTGTGCAAAACCTTGGTCAGGCCACATTTGGAGTACTGTGTGCAGTTCTGGTCACCTCATTTTAGGAAGGATGTGGAAGCTTTGGAAAAGATGCAAAGGAGATTTACCAGGATGTTGCCTGGAATGGAGAGTAGGTCTTACAAGGAAAGGTTGAGGGTGCGATGCCTTTTCTCATTAGAACGGAGAAGGATGAGGGGTGACTTGAGGTTTATAAGATGATCAGGTGAATAGATAGAGTAGACAGTCAGAGACTTTTTCTCCGGGTGGAACAAACCATTACAAGGGGACATAAATTTAAGGTAAATGGTGGAAGATATAGGGGGGATATCAGAGGTAGGTTCTTTACCGAGAGAGTAGTGGGGGCATGGAATGCACTACCTGTGGAAGTAGTTGAGTCGGAAACATTAGGGACCTTCAAGCGGCTATTGGATAGGTACATGGATTACGGTAGAATAATGGAGTGTAGATTAATTTGTTCTTAAGGGCAGCACGGTAGCATTGTGGATAGCACAATTGCTTCACAGCTCCAGGGTCCCAGGTTCGATTCCGGCTTGGGTCACTGTCTGTGTGGAGTCTGCACATCCTCCCCGTGTGTGCGTGGGTTTCCTCCGGGTGCTCCGGTTTCCTCCCACAGTCCAAAGGTGTGCAGGTTGGGTGGATTGGCCATGATAAATTGCCCTTAGTGTCCAAATTCTATGATCTATGATTAACCACGGCACAACATCGTGGGCTGAAGGGCCTGTTCTGTGCTGTATTTCTCTATGAACCTGGCAGTGCCAATCTGGCACCACCAATCTTACAGTGCCAACCTAGCAGTGCTAATGTGTTAGGGCAGTACCAGGGCGGGCTCTCTGGGGAGGCCATTTTGGGGGGGGAAGGTATTTCACATTATGTGTGGTGGGGAAGTGGAGAGCTCCAAGGCCTTTGAAGGGCGGGGACTTAGCAGTGACAAGATAGAGGCCTTTGAGGGGGGGTGGGCATTTGATGTGACTTTGCAGTGATGGTGAAGCGGGTACTGAAGGGGGAATTATGCAGTGACGGGTGATGAGTTGGCATGGGGGGGAGCGCGATGGCAATACTGCCACCTTGGTTTTTTTGGGGGGGAAGAGCCCTCGGTAATTGTGGGGTGGGGAGGACCCCTGATAATTGTGCCATTGAGGAGGAGAGCCCCAATACCTTTGTGTCGGTAAAGGGGGGGGGGGGGGGGGGGGGGGCTGGAGTTTACGGTCAGTTCTGATTGGTGCGTCCTTTAAAAATGGCGCCCTGATCTCTGTGTAGCCGTCCTTGCTGGCTCTATCAGGCCCCATCCCACCTGATTGACATTGTAAATCCTTTTTTTTGTCAGAATGCTAGAAATCTGGTCTGAAAACTCAAGATGCATCTGGAGAGATACACACCGGTTTTCAGTCACAGTCTGACACTCTGACAAAATTATGGGAAAATTCTGCTCTATATTTATCTAAATCTATCAATCCATGCTCACCTAGGCTGGGACATCATGTTGAGATACCAAATAGTCACAGAGCTCAGGATATTACAAATTTCTTTCCATCAATTACTTGGAAGTAATCTGTGACTATGAGATTGATGTTAGCAGCAGTGATTCTGTTTAGTTACTTTTGAACTTTATAGAGCTGGGATTGTCCTTCACTGAAATTTTGCTGCTTCCACCTAGGAAGTACGAACAACAGCAGCAGACATCAAAGTCACAAATTGTGGTCTTGATTCCCACTCCTGTCGTGTTAATCACCCTGGGGTAACACGGACTGCAACTGGATGTAGTTGTACTTGAAAGTAGACTTCAAACTCTGGTGTTGGTTCAAAACGCTTTATTGAACTTGTTAAGCAGTGCACACAGTTCGTTGTGGGTTTGACACTGTACCAATCTAAGTGTGCTTACTATAACTAACTAGGCCAGACTAGCTCTGAGCCACGTGTAGAAGGTGCTAACTGATATATATACCCTGACTGTCACTCCAGTTATCACCAGTGGAAAGAGGCAGAGTGCTGATGCCTCGTGTGGGAGACAACCTTCTCGTGTTCTGCCTGGTGATTGGTTGTGTTCTGTCCTGTGTGTTGATTGGCTGTACTGGGTGTCTGTCACTGCCTATCTATATCTTATTATGTGCATGAGTGCATATCATGACAACTCCCACTGCACATCAAAAGACAGATATATTCTAAAGTCTCAGCATACCAAAAGTGCATTGGATTTTGGAGATCCATAAGTAGTATCCTTACATTGCACCTTGATGCTTGTTATGACTATGGTAGGTGAGTAAATGGCTGTTTTGTCAAATTTCTGACCACCCTGGTTCACCATATGATATCGTCCTTTGCACAGCGAGGGAATTCCCCACCTGATAGTTAGGTTTCTTTTAATTAGTTTAATGACCAGGAAGAGATGTCACTTTCTTGGAAACTTTATGATTATTCATCTCTCTTTGAAGATTAAAGAAGTTTGAAAATGTCCATGGGCAGGATTCTCCATTGGCGGGATCCTCTCCTTCGCAGCACACTCACGCCCTCGGATTTCCCGATGGCCTGGGGGTGGCCATAATGGGAAACCCCATTGGCCGGCTGCCGGGACTGAGGATCCCACTGCCGGTGGGGGAGCACCACGCAAGAAAGTGTGTCTGGCGGGATGGAGGATCCCCATGGCTATGCAAATTCTACATGGCACCAAACAGTGTTCCCCCATTTTATCCTGTCCTATGTATTGGTCTTTTTCTTTAAGTCCATAAATAATCAGAATAACTTAGTTTCCTTCAGTGAAAACGTGTCAAATTACAAACCAGTTCCATAATTTTATTCTCCCAATCCTTCCTCCTCAGCACTCGGAATTGTTTCCAATTCAATCCAAAATACTTAGGTTGGCCCTAACTTCTGCAGTCTCATTTCAATAAATATTTGGACACAAGTTCCAGTCCCTTATCCTTGGATATTTCTTAATTTGTAAGTATGCTATGCAGAGTTGTCCAATGGTCTGGACTTTGCAGTTGGTGGTGGACCAGCTTGTTCATAGTTTATTATATTTCGAGATACCCAAAGATTTTTAGTGGATTTTTTGAGAGCAACTTTCCATCATGAATTGACTGATAGAGCACAGTACCCTCTGGAACCTGTGTGCAACAGTGTGGACCTTCAACTAATCAAAATGAAGAATCCTCACTGAGACAGGCAGAGTGTAAACCAGGAACCAGAAAGAGTCAGCTAGAATACGGAATTCAATGTAAAATCATGTACAGAAATACCGAAAAAAAAATAAAAAAGAGAAAGAAATATGGGATTAAGACAGATAAAAGCGACAGAATGAAAATGTATTAAAATGTATATATATGACTCACCAAAAATAATTAAAAGCTGCAAGAATGAGTCTCCCCACTTAAAAACGTTGATTTGCAGTGCCAAAGAGGCCACTTTTAAAAGTTCACATGCACTTAAATGGGCAAGGCCTAACTCTTTCAGCTGTATTTATTGGATAAGCACCCCAATTTCATATCTGCACATTTTAAGATTGAAACCAATCAGTGAAGTACCTCTAGAGCAGGTGCAGAGCAAATTGGACCAGAAATTCACAATTTTAGTCCTTTACTACTCCTGCACAGGAGTGGGATTCTCCCTTCGGGAGACTAAGGGTGGGATTCTCCCCTACCCGGTGGGGCGGGCAATCCCGACACCGGGAGTGGCATGAACCACTCCGGCGTAGGTCACCCAGAAGGTGTGGAATCCTTTGCACCTTCAGGGGCAAGGCCGGCGCTGGTGGGGTTGGCCAAAGGGCATAGGTGCCGTGCCAACCGGTGCTGAAGGGCATCCGTCGGCCGGCGCAAGTTGGCGCATGTGTGGGAGCGGCAGCATGTGCTGGCGTCATCCCAGCGCATGCACAGGGGGGTTTGTCTCCGCGCCGGCCATGGCGGAGGTCCACAGCAGCCGGTGTGGAGGCAAAGAGTGCCCCCACGGCACAGGCCCGCCCGCTGATCGGTGGACCCTGATCGCGGGCCAGGCCACCGTGGGGGCAGCACCCCCCACGGCCAGATCCCCCCGCGCTTCCCTGAGGACACCGGAGGCTGCCCGCAGAGGTCCCGCCGGTAAGTACCTGGTCTAATTTACGCCAGTGGGACCGGCATAAAATGGGCAGCCGCTCGGCCCATCGTGGGCCGGAGAATCGGGGGGGGGGCGCTACCTGCGGCCGCCTACCGGCGCGACGCAATGCCTGTTCCTTCCAAAACCCCGGCGCCGGAGAATTCGGCAGCCGGCAGGGGCAGGATTCACACCGCCCCTCGTCGATTCTCCGACCTTGCAGAGAGTCGGAGAATCCCGCCCTAAGTCCCCATGCCCGCTGAAAAACGGGCGGAAATCACTCCGGACATTTTCCGTGAAAGTTTGGAGGCGGGATTCTCCAACACTCAGCGCTGGAATCGTGACTGGTGCAGGGGCAGAGAATAGCCATTCACGCCAGAAATCCGGCGCAAAGGCGCTTCCGCAATTCTCCATGGACCAGCCAGGCATGTGCGGAAGACGCTGCGCCGGTCAGTGGCCGTTAAAACTGACCCCCGTGGCGATTCTCCATGCTCAATGGACCAAGTTCCGCCGAGTCCCACTGTTGTGGTTCAAATGTGGTCCCAACTGGCGGGACCTCGGCGTTCTAGCGGCACAGGCCATCCTAGTGAGAGGGCAGGGGGATCCGACTCCGGGGGGGGGGGCCTCCACGGTGGCCAGGCCCACGATTGGTGGCTACTGATCGTCAGGTGCGCTCATTCCGGGGGAGGGGGGGGCTATGTTCCTCCGCGCCGGGCCCCTGTAGGGTTCTGCCATGTTGCGCGGGGGGTCTGGCACGAAGATGGCCGCCGAGCGAATGCGCGGACCCACGGCCGGCTGCCTTGCGCATGCGGGGCTGCGCGAGTATAACTGCAGGGCCCCTGGAGCTGCGGGACGCACACTGGGGCTCTGCTAGCCCCCTTGAAGATGGAGAATCACTCCGAACTTTCTGGGAAAAAGTCCAGAGTGATTCTCGCCCGTTTTCCGGCGGGCGTGGGGTCTTAGTCCCCAGAAGGGAGAATCCCACCCCGGGCTGATGCTCCCTCTTCAAGGGGGCTAGCAGTGCCCTGCAGTTACGCCCGTGCGGCCGACCATGGGTCCGCGCATGCGCGCAGCGGTCGTCTTCACGCCATCCCCCGCGCAGCATGACGGAGCCCTACAGGGGCCCAGCGGGAGGAACATAGGCCTCCCCAGAATGAACACACCTGCCGATCGGTAACCCCTGATCGTGGGCCTGGACCCCGTGAAGGCACTCCCTCGGTGTTGAGTACCCCCCCCCATCCCCCCACCCCCTACGAGGATGGCCCCCGCAGCCAGAACGCCAAGGTCCGCCGGGTGTGACCACATGCGAACCACACTGGCAGGACCTGCTGGACCACAGTGGGCATTCGGCCCGTCGAGCGCAGAGAATCGCCGTGGGGGCCGCTTTCAACGGCCTCCAACTGGTGCTGCGTCCCCCACGCGCGCTCCTGGCGGGTCTGCAGAGAATCGCGGAAGCGCCATTGTGCCGGATTTCCGGCGTGAACAGCTATTCTCTGCCCTCCGCACCGGGCACGATTCCTGCACGGAGGGTCGGAGAATCCCGCCCCAGAAGTTTTTGTCTTATTTATATTCTAATAATTGCATTAGTCTTGCCAACACTTCTATTGCACCATTATTCCTATAATGCTGCAGTTTTCACCTGCCATTGTTATTTTCCCCAAAAGTCAATTATTTAAACAGTATAGGATGTGATCTAATGGCTGCGTTGTGCAGAGCGCAGATCCATGTGAGCCGGGGAGAGGCCGAATTGATTTCCAATCGAAGCGGCCCGCTCCCGTTGGCGTGATCCAGATCCCGCCTAACGTGGTGAGAAACCAATCATCACCAATTAAAGCCAATCTTCATATTGTTAACAGGATGGATCCCCTATCTAATGGTCTCACATGATTTAACCGCCTCCCCAGCGAGCAGTCATGAGGGCAGCCTTTCGCATACCTATTAAAAAATGTGAGACCAGCACAATGGCTGCTGTGGGGACTAGAGGAGGTGAGTAGCCATCTTAAAAATTGGTCAAACAGCCCGGGGCACTGGAGCTACTGCCCCAGTGCTCAGGGTAGGGGGGGAGCCACCGGAGCCACGGTCCTGAATGGGGTGAGGGTAGGGAACCATGGGTGGGGAGGGGCGGGGGGGTCATCCCTGGGCCGGCAGAGTGAGGGGCTCAGCACCTGCAGGTCCAAAAGGCCACCCCCCCCAGATTTTGTACATCCATACCAGGGGCAACTCCAGCCGCTACCTGTCCGTCCCACCGAACGCCATCGAGGCAGAGCCCTGTCCGTGGTAATATGGTGAAGGTCACTATAACGCCCTCAGACCATAGCGGCCTTCGGCTGCACAGCTGAAGGCTATTGCCAATAGGGAATTAGCATTGTTAGTTATATGAGCAAGTCACAGCTCTCAAGTGGATTTCCGTGGGTAGATGTGACGTGTCACAGGCGAGAGTTACTGCCTAGCAGCCCAATCAGACTGAGAGGCCATCTCGCCTGAACATTGGAAGCATCAACACCACAGTGATAGCAACCAACAATCAAACGCCCAAGAGTTGGGTCTCAGCACTGGGGATGTCCCTGCGAGGAGAGAGTGAGTGTGTGGATCGGGAAGCTAACCAGAGCTCGGTCCAAGGAATGTTCCCAGCAGGGGTCTGGGGTCCAGTGCATGTGCAGGGCGGGGCCCCCAGCACAACCAGCTCATTGGATGGCACTCTAAGAGATGGCAGGGAATGGGGGGAGGCCATAACTGATTTTCCATCTCTCATCCTCTCTAATTCCTTACAGATACCACATTATGGATGGTGTTATGCATCCCATAGCAGCTGCCCTCACGGTGCTGGTGGCATCTTCCCGGGACATCCCAGGGTGACTGGATGGCTCTTGAGGAATAAGGGGTAGTCGCTGAGGTCCTGACTAATGATGCCAGTAGGGAGGCCAGTTACCGATGTGGAGACAAAATATAACGAGGCCCATATGTTCACCCGGGCTGTCATTGAGCGGAGCATCGGACTGCTGAAAATGCGTTTCCAGTGTCTTGTCTGCTCTGGTGATGCATTGCAGTACACATCCCGGAGGGTCGCCCGCTTTGTAATGGCCTGCTGTGCTCTCCACAACCTGGCATAGTAGCGGGGCGATGTGCAGGAGGAGGAAGAGCAGGGACATGCAGTCCATCTGAGAAGGACGACAAGGAGCGGCCGGACCAGGAGGGGCTGAAGGACAAGCACAGGGAGAACCCGTGGGAGCAGTCGGAGGATGGGGGGGCAGGCAGCAGCATCAAGGGTCCAGCGCGCTCAGTGGACCAGGGAACCTTCATGCCTGTTTCTCATAGGACGTGTCTTCGCCCATCAACTCACCCCATCCCCCCTTCCCCCTTCCCACGCATCGTCCCCCCCCACCCACCTAAGCACTCTGTCCCTCCCTCCCTCCCAGGTTCTGTGCAGCATCATACCAAAGTGATGGGAAGCGCCGGTACTGTCAGCTGATCAATATACAAGGCATGAGGGTGAAGATAACCCGCTATGAACCGAGCCATGCTGTTTCTCTGCAGGCCACTCACGACCATCACCAGCACGTGGTGTGCTTTTGCAGGGGTGGGGGATTAGATCTCGGACTACTATGCCCACGGGGCTGGAGCTGGGGTAGGGCGGAGGGCAACGGGGTAGTGGTGAGTGCAGGCCAGCTCATAGCGTGGAATAGCATGACAGAGGCTTCACATGTCTCGGGTATATTAATAATAATCTTTTATTGTCACAAGTAGGCTTACATTAACACTGATATGAAGTTACTATGAAAAGCCCTAGTCACCACATTCCAGCACCTGCTCAGGTACAGAGACGGAGAATTCAGAATGTCCAAATTACCTAACAGCACGTCTTTTGGGGCTTGTGGGAGGAAACCGGAGCACCCGGAGGAAACCCACACAGACACGGGGAGAATGTGCAGACTCCGCACAGACAGTGACCCAAGCCGGGAATTGAACCTGGGACCATGGCGGTGTGAAGCGACAGTGCTAACCACTGTGCTATCGGTGTATAGTCGTAACCCTAACTGTCCCGAGCTACCGATAGTGTCCAGCTTGGTCCTGGGATTCAGCAGATCTCTAACTGCTGTATCCCATGGACGTTCCTGCCTCCACCTCATATGCATCAGCAACTGGTGGTGCTCATAAGATTGTGTCCCAGAAGTCCGTCCAATACCGACTCTGCACTGGTGGAAGGTGGGGATGACAGCTGTGACGCCTGAATGGAGGCATCCTCAAGCTCTCCTCCACGGTATTCTCTCGGAAGGCAGAAGGGGGGTGGGGAGCACCCCGGATTGGCCTGCACCATCGGATGGACATCCTGTGGGAGAATGAACATGTGGTTAGTAGGAGGGAAAGATCATTATGTCTGGCATGAACAATTCACCTCTGACAGGTTATCTGTTTGTGGACTGGTGGATCCTCACCTCTGCGGTGCAGGCCAAGCTCGACGTCAGTGACCGCTGTGTCCTCGGACATCTCTGCACCCTCGGGCATCTGTTCCTTGCAGGGCATGAGAACCCTGATATCGAGCACCTCACAGCCCTTTTGGGCCCTCTCCCTCTGATTTTGTGCCAACTTCTCCTGTGGGACAGAGAGGGCATTGTGAGCCGCATGCTTCATGGGGGTAGGGCTGTTATGTCGAGGCACCCCCACTGGGCATGGGTGTGGTGTGCTGGTGGGTGCCAGGGTGTGCTGGGGCACAGGTGTGATATTGTGCAAGGGGGAGGGAGGGGGTGGGAGTGTGGGGCCAACCTCCGGGTTGTCAGGGTGGCTGGTGGTGGAAGGTGGGACCGGTGCCAATGGGCCAATGCCAATTCAGCCATGTGGCCCGATTGAGGTTGTTGAGCTTCTTACGCCACTGTATGGGGATCCTCCTGGTAACACCCTGTGCAGGCGGCACCAGCTGATCTGTGGCTGACCCTCTGATTCCCTCAGGGGAACAGTGTGTCCTGTCGCGTCTCCACCATACCCAGCAGTCTGCTTAGGTTGGCATCTCTGAATCGTGGTGCAGGTCTCTTTTGTGGCATGCCTGCATGCTGTCTGGGGTTTGCTGGGAGGGAGCGGTTTAAGAGCTGCTCTACTTCATTAGTGGAAAGCTCGCTGGCACGGTCCAAGCAAATCAACTGCAGGACAGCCATTTCCGGGGAGTGGCGGGTGCCCCATGGGACATCATTACCGGTCCTAATTGTCGTTGGATACCGGTCGCGGTCTCATTGGGTCGACCGTCGGGAAACATTCGCCAAATCTCCCTCGCAACTGCACTTAGAGCATTTCCCGTAAGATCGCACCCATAGTGAGAGGTTGTTTATAGGAATTAAAACGGCAAAGTAATCACACATATGATTATGATAACAAACCTGACAGTTTCATGGTCACAACACTTTTATATTTAGTAGGGTATGTAAGGTAGGTTTTGCTTTTCAATATCAGAATGAATATTGATCAATATTGATATTGATATTGATATATCAATATATATATTAATATATATATATATATATATATCAATATATCAATATCAATATTGATCTATGATCTGCTGTCAAAATAACAGAAAGGTTAAGGGTTCTCACCATTATTTGTGTGCAAATGCTATAGTAACTTCAAGCAATGGTGGCTGCCTGATTAAACACAGAAATATGAAAGTTACTACCCAAGATATGCACTCCACATTAGGTCTGCACAATCAGCACATCCCCATTTGCGTTTGATTGTGTGAAGTTTCTGCACTTGTCTGTGCACATAAAATGACATCTTGCTCTTCTCTGTCCAACTTTTAAAAAAATTCCAGTTGAGCGGGGCCAATCCACCTACCCTGCACATCTTTGGGGTTGGGTGGGTGAGAGCCACGCAGACACGGGGAGAATGCGCAAACTCCAACCAGATATGGGATCGAACCAGGTCCTCAATCACTGCTGCCCACTAACTTTTTAATGCTATGATTAAGTGTTAATTAATACCAGTCAATGTATTGGGTACTGAAAGTTAACTATTAGTGCAGAGTCTCATTCCTTCAGATTTTAATTGTTAGAGATTTTACAAAATGCAAATTATAAATTACATTTATTTTTTATTTTTCCTCCTTCTCCCTCTTAATTCTTGTCTTTCACGTCCTGTACCTGATTTGAGCTTAAATTAAATCTGCTTTATTTTTTAAAAATTTAGAGTACCCAATTCATTTTTTTCCAATTAAGGGGCAATGTAACATGGCCAATCCACTTACCCTGCACATCTTTGGATTGTGGGGGCGAAACCCACGCAAACATGGAGAGAATGTGCAAACTCCACACGGACAGTGACCCAGAATCAAACCTGGGATCTCGGCCCCGTGAGGCAGCAGGGCTAACCCACTGCACCACCGTGCTACCGTTGCTTTATTTTCTTTCTCAGTCTTTGTGATGTTAATTGTTTCAGGGGAGACGGTGGTATAGTGGTATTGTCACTAGACTGGTATTCCAAAGACATGGGGTTGGATTCGCCGATCGCCGACACCAAAATCACGTTTGACGATCGGCTGGAGAATCTCTGTTTACGCCGGAATCGGGGGTGGCTCCGGTTTGCGATGCTCCGCCCCCTCAAAAACAGCATACTCAGGGAGTAGTCCACTCGCCGTATGGACGGCCTCAGGACGTCACCTGAGGCCCCCTTTCGATGCTCCACCCCCGATAGGCCGAGTCCCCGACGCGTCACTCACGTGTGCTCACACCGTTCGGGGACCTCGCGTATCTGCTGCAGACTGAGTCCTGTGCCACCATATTCGGTGGGGGAGCCGTTTCGCTGGCGAGGGGGCTTCGGTGGAGACTGGGGGGACTGGTATGGGGTGGTCCTGGGTGTCATAATATACATCTATGTATATAATGGAGTGCAGACAGGCAGTGATTGACACACAGGATAACCAGTAAACACACAGAGCAGCCAATCACCAGACAGGACACTACCACTATAAAGCCAGAGGGCACTAGGTTTCCCGCTCTCTCGGGACCAAACCTCTGAGACAGTCAGAATTCGTGACCTAGCCAGTGCAAACACCATGTGGTGGCTAGTAAGTCTGGTTAGGCTAATACCAGGTCTCCAGTCAAGTCAGCATAGTGTCAACCGACAGTTGAACATGTATAATAGTTAAGACGTTAAATAAAATTCTGTTGCATCTTCTCAAGTGTTGGAGTTCTGTGTCTCGCTACACTGCATCAAGTGCAGTCCACATCGACCCAGCCTGCCCAACACATCACTAGGGTGGCAAGGCTGGTGCAGGGGGGCAGCTTTTGCTGGCGCAGTCCGCATGCAGCCGGTGCCATGTTGCACAGCGTGACCACTGCAGGCCGCTGCCGTGCACATGCGCGGCCACGGACCCACCGATTCTCCTCCCGTATCCGCAGGTAAAGCTTTGGGCTTTATGCTGCGTGGTTCCTAGCCCCCCAATGGATGAAGGATCGCTGCCAGGGCGGCGCCGACTTTCTGGTCGTAAGACCAGACGGATCTTGCGACATAGCCACAGAATCGGAGAACCCAGCCCCAGGTCAATGCTCCAGACAGATGGTGCAATTTGAGTTCAATAGAAATCTAGAATTAAAAGTCCAATGAGGACTATGAACCTATCTGGTTTACGAATGTCCTTTCGGAAAGGAAATCTGCCGTCTTTACCTGGCCTGGCCTACATGTGACTCTTAATTGCCCTCTGAAATGGCAATTATCCTCGCTGTACTGTGATCAACTTGCCACAAAACAATTTAAAAACCTAAACTTGCAGAAGCCATTAGATGCCCTAATACAGCAAATTACATCTGTTAAGTGCTGTTTAAAATGTGCTGAACAGTATATATTTGGCACACAAAAATATTGTTCAATGTGTCTGATAGCTTAGTTCAATTATCTCTGCCCATATTTGGTCATTGTATTTTGCTTTTATGTTATGGCTGGGAAAATGTACATTGCAAAATTTAGATTCATAGAAAACACAGCAAACATGCAAAAATCACTGGGTTACCATCATTCCTGCAGACTATGAACAGATTTGTACCCAAAATGAATTAAAACACACCTAAAATTATAAATTATGAAACCAATAATTCTGGCAACATCAGATTATTGGCAGTTAAATCCAATCTGCCATAAAAAATTACTAGCATCTTTCATTATCGGCAAAAGGATTTTCATCACTTTGAAATTAGATGTTCACCTCATATCTCAACTCTTCCTTGTTAGTCTGTAGATAGGATATCTCTGCTATTTACATTTAATAGTATTTCTACCTCCTTTTGAGGAAAACAGCTCGATTTTAGGATTACATAAAATTAAAACATAGAAACAGGTCTATTGGCCCAACTTTCCATGTCATTGTTTATCCTTCACATAAGCAATGGTGCTAATCTTATGTTCCAGTCCTGTTCATCTCCATTTCTTTTATCCACAGCCTGAATCTTCATCCTGGAGTAGGTAGCGGGAGTTGGGAAAATTCCCAGCTTGACCTGCCCGCCTCAGGAAAGGCACAGTAGTGGGGCGTGTGCAGGCTGGAGTCGAGCTAGCCGGCGCGGTAAAATGTTCGGAGGCAGCCACAGGGGCTTCCAGGTGTTAATGCGGGCTGTTCAAAAAACCCACCTCAATGCTGTGGGACTTTGTCCAAGTTGAAGCAAAAACAGAAAAGCCCTCAACCCTCACACGACCTTGCCTCCCACACACTCCCCATCCATGCCACCTCATGCCCTTTCCATCCACCTATAGCCCTTCGTACCTCTCATGCAAATGTATGCCCCTTCACACACCAGGATTGCTTATATCTGCTCTGCCAAGGTATGCCACTCTTCCCACCCTCTACGTCCCCCTCATTTTTCATACACTATATTATTACATTCCACCTGTACCCATAACCCCACAAACCCAGTATGCCAAGCTATGGTAATCCACCCCGCCTCCATGCCCCTTCATGCCTCCAGTGCCAACCTGTGCCTCTCTATTCACCCCATGACTCCTCATACCCTCTGAGTCATCTATTATGTATGCTTGACCGAGAGGCCAGGCATCCATTACTCTTTTTTAAACAGCTGCACTCCAGAAAATATAAGATTCTGCCTCTCTCATCTCTGCAGTCAATTTCACAATTTTTATTTACACATGGTTAAGCAGTTTCAAGGGACTGTGGTTTCTGTTATTGGTACTTGAAAGAGTGTGGATGATTGACAGTTTTATTGCCTTGTTGTGAAATTGCCTTTTTTAAGCATAGTGGAAAATAATGACTGGATTATGTTTTCAAGTTTTTTTACACATCCTACTGTCACTATAAGTTTCATTGATTCTCTACAGGATATAATGGTCAATGAGCATGGAAGTGCCATAGATGGCATAGGGGGTATCAGGGGCCACAGGGGTAGGTGGAGCACCATAGTTCATTTAGAGGGCCGGCGCAGACAGGTTGGCCAAATTGCCTCTTCCTGCATGGTAACAGTTCTTGGCATAGGGTTATGGGGGTGGATAGGGGCCTCATCTTGGCACAGGAGTATGAGGAACTCATGGTTCAAAAGATCCCCTCTTGAAAACTATGGTTCACAATTCTGCTGATGGACCGTGAACCATAACTCATTAAAGACCTAGCCTGACGACAGGAAAATTGCAGGGGAATAGGACATGTCTAACTCCACAATGGAGCCAGCCTGGTCGGAAGTGCCAGATGCAGGTTTTTGACAGGGACCAAAAAGTGCTCTTTAACGTCATTCCCGGAAATCAGATAGCCCAGGAAATGGGATTGGGAACCCTGGAACCGCCAGCCATTTTTAATGGCCACCGACTCAGTGAAAATTTATCCTCGCATATCTAACTGAAACATTGGCAATGTTTCTGCTTCAATCACTAAGTCCAGTCATGCATTCCAGACTCAATTCACCTCATAAAATAGCATATTTTGCTCTTGGTCTTAATTTTTTTAACAATTAATCTTATGCCTGTGTCTTTTCATTCTGGATACCTTTACAATTGGCAACAGTCTGCTTGTATTTACTCTGTCCCACATCGTCATTACTATCAGAACATTCCAGAATCTCTTTGGTTCAAAGAAAAAAATGACTCAGCTTTTCAAGTTTTTCTTCACATTTGTATTTCCTCATCGTCGAGTGAAGCTAAAGTGTCTCAGTGTCCTCTGATATCCTGGGACCCAAAGTTGCTTAATTGTTTTTGAGGGAACTTCCTTTATTCTAAGATAAAGAGGCAGGCAGGTAATGAACTCTCAGGCTTCTGTCAAAAGCACGTTAAAGGTGGCTGCTTGTTACTTGAAGGTAACACATCAGCCATTGAGATAAACATTCTCTGACCTTCCCTTACCTTCTTACCTTTCTTTACTTTGTGGCTTGATTAGAATTGCTAACTTAATTTGAGGATAAGCATACATTCTGCCGCTCCACACATAGTGATGATGGTGCATCCTGTGCCCCAATGCAAGGCACAGCCACCTGGAGCAGTTTGAAAATCTACATCTTCAAATCTGCCTGTAGTTTGACCCAATTTCCTGACAGTGTGTTCTACACTCTTACATGCAATAGACACAGTTGTTACACATGATCTTGAACATGGCTGCTGTGAAAGAAAAAAAAAATCACTTCTATAAATCACAAGTGGGAAAAAGTTAAAGAAAATCAAAGGGCAAAACAACGCATGCTGTGTGAAGCAGCTGGCTAGAGCAACAATGGCATAAGCCCAGGAATAGATTATCATCCCTCTCCCTCAGGCGGAGAATGATGTGTGGCATGCAAGACCGAAAAATGAGAGAAAATATAATGAGAGATTTTAAATAACGATATGTTAAGGAGGAATAATAACTATATTAAATTGCACTGCTAAATTAAAATGATATGAGATAAGATTCTCAAATTATATAATCTGAGCAGTAAATATATTGCATTAATTATACAGGGCCTTCTGTCATTAAAAATAGTCATGCAATAATTAAAGAAAACCTATTGGCTACTTTAAATGGGATAAGCTTTCTGATTCTGGCAGGTTAAAATAAACTGGAGACGCTATTATTAAAGAACTATCATTGGTAAAATGTATTGCCCTTCAGGCCCATGTGGCTTGGAGCTCTAACGAAAATGAGAGATTCCCAATGTGCATTCCATGGTCCCCTATCCTCTGCTAATTAAAGATCAGAAAGGAAACAGATTCATTCTGCTGGTTGGCATCCAAAATGCAACTTACCACAGTTATTATTTTTTTAAATTCCTGGTTTGTGTGTCACGACAATCAAGCAAAAGTGTTTCATTGAACAATTATGTTAAAAGCACAAAAGATTTAACAATGTTCTCCCAATTGCCTCAACTTAATTCTCTGAACAAAGTCCCTGTCAGCTTTATCCTTCCTTGACCAAAGATAAATGAAGAATTTGAGTGATCATTGTTTATGTCAAATTGAACATTAGATTATGGACTAATAACTGTTTGAAAAAATTATAAATATCTGCAGAAACTCTTTGGTAAAATAACTAATGTCAAATTGATTAATAACAGAAACACTGATCTTCACTTGCCCAGTTGATCATTCCATAATTGTACAGCCCAATGGGAAACTGAGCCCTGGGGCTGGATTTTATGAGCAAGTATTCCTGGCCTCACCTCCCTTCCCTCCATGCCTTGTTAGCCCACCCCACCCAATGGAAAAGTTAGTTGTGAGGCTGTTGACTCCGAATCTGGATCCCGCCCGAGCAATATTATGAGAGGGGCAGCCTCAATTAACTTTTGCCCTCAGGGAAGAAGTCCTGCCCTGGAGAGCTGCCCAACAATTTGACTGGCTGGCAGCACTGTAGTGCCAGCACCACCAGGTTCAAGTGGTGCACATTGCTGGGGCTCCAAGCAGTCGCAAGGAAGGCGAGTCAAGGATCTCGGATTCAGAGGCAAATCTAGAATTTTGGACGGGCCTGGTTGGGAATCTCTGGGGAGTGCTGGGGGGTTTTGGTGTTGAGGATGTATTAGGGACTGGGTTAGAGGGACAGTGGATAGGTGGGGTGGGGGCTCTCCTCTTGGGGGTAGGGTATCTTCAATTGACACGGCGAGCGCCTAAAGGAATAACAAGGAGTAACATTCCTTTTTGCCTGGCAGTAACCCACACCGTGAAAGCTGTTGGGCTACCCACCTTGTTGCCCATCTTCTTCTGTCACACATAAGATAGTGGTGAAAGTGAAATTGGCTGCTTAAGGGTTTCAATAGGGTGTGTGGGCTGCCTGATATCTTCCCCACCCATCATAATTCGTAATAAAAGAGTCAGGTCTGGGTGGATGGTAAGACATTAGGGAGACCATCTGCCTTACCTTTCGAGCCTCTCTCCACGCCACCACCCCCCCCCCTCCGACCCTCGCCCACTCTTCAAATATACCAATGAGGATGGTACAATTCATACCATTGAGACTGGCTAGACGCAGATTCAGTCTCCAGCCTGGGCTGAGGTTGTTAATCTCAGGCAAGGATATAGCAGCTATATTAAAGAATGAAAATAGTTGGCCAGGGTTCAAAGTGCTGGTCGCAATCCTGTGGCTTCTGCTGGACTGTGCTCTATGTGTGGACACCAGGTGGACCGAGATTGGCGCATCTGTCATGTTCTCATGATCAAATGGCCTACTGACACCAACTGTCAAGGCTCACACATGAAGAATGGCAAGATACGGGAGAGTAGCCTCAGAAATACACCCCAATATCAATCAGCTCCTTCAGGAGAGGAGGGGTGAAAGTGGAGAGAAATAAGTTGAGCAAGGAAAACCCAGATTGTTGTAATTAAGCAGATTCTTAAAACGATGCACAAAATCATGCTCAAGAGGATTAGTAACTTGCCAACATTCCTATTTTAAACTGTACATGTTGTCATTTTGTAAGGGAAAGTATAATGATGTTCAAAGAAAACATCAACAACCAAACTGAAAAACCGCACATAAATCTTATTTTCTTGTTCACTGACAGCATCTCATTCAACCAGCAGATGAATCTTGTACTTCAGTGACATTATAATTACACTGATAGAACTACTGTAGGTCTTTGCCTCCTGTACAAACATTGAATAAAATTGACAGAAACGGGTAAATAATTTTGACAACTACATTAATATAGCAATGTTAAAATCTTCAAAGTACGATGTTGCTTTGTGAAACAGCAACATTAATTTGTTTTGGTGAAATGGCAACTTAATTACTCCTACTGCCTTATAATTCTCACTTCATACATTTCTGTATCAGCAATCACATTAATTTAATAATTAATGACAATGTTGCAAAACTATTACAATAAATCAATAAATTTTTATTCATGTATCCATGTCATCTGCATGCAAAGCATCATTTGAAATGATGAGCAACATTATTGATTCCTCTTGCTTAACTGTCAAAACCCATGTCAATAGAAAGAACATTTCAATGGCTTTACTTCTGCATTCCTCTGAACAAATAACGATATACAGAACTTGATTGCATCGAGTGAAAGAAGATCAGATAATTTGTAATATGGCTGACAGTTTAAATAGTTGTGTTTGTCAGTGTGCTTGCAGGCTTGGGCATTCTGAGAAATTGGTTTAATTCACTTTTATTAGACAGAATTTTGTTTCCTCTCTCAGACATTGGGGCAATTTTAACCAGACCCAGCTGCCATGAAACTGACGAGAATCAGGTGCAATTCAGTTTTACATCCCATCCATTTTTACTTTCCATTGAAGTCAAATATTGCATTGAGTGCAAAATCAGCATTCCACCTAATCTCATGGGTTTCCTCAAAGGCACATTAGATTAGAATTATCTCCATTACAAGGTGGAACAGTGGTGCAGTGGTTAGCACTGCTGACTCATGGCGCCGAGGACCTGGGTTCGATCCCGGCCCTGGGTCACTGTCCATGTGGAGTTAGCACATTCTCCCCGTATCTGTATAGGTCTCACCCCACAACCCAAACGCAGGGTAGGTGGATTGGCCACGTTAACTTGCCGCTTAATAAAAAATCAAGAATTATCTCCATTGCTTTTACACTGGGTCACTGCAGTACCAGTGGGCAACAGCAAGTTACAAAAAAGAGCCTTTGCGGCACCACTGTAGTGGAGGACCAGTGTTGTGCCATGTAAATTGCACGTAACTGATTTATGACTGCTTTACACTGAAACATTGCTATTGATCAATTTCCTTAGTCACTTGCACCACTACCAATGTTCGTCTGCTGAAATGCCCATTTTCATTGTTCCGCCTCATGTTCCAAAGATTAGTTCAGCTAAGCTTCCTGCAATAAAGCAGACCATGGATTGATGTAGATTTACATCCCAAATTTATGATGCAGCAGGATCAAGTTCACCTGATATCAATGCAATTGAGCAATTTCAGCTACAGGAGAGGCCCCAAACATTGTAGATTTATTTTAAGCTGTTGTGCAGAAACTTTTCTTGTAATTCACTCTGATTTCTTGGGCTGGATTATTGTCTGATGATGGAGGCGGGATTGGGTCAGGAAGCCCTTTTTGGAGACTTTCGACAATCCTGAACATTGGGTTGGAGCCTTGCCAATTGGTGGTGATTTTGGATGTTTCGGTTGTGCCAGAGCTGTGGACAGGAGCTGGGGCTGACGACCTGGCCTTTGCCTCACTGGTGGTAAGGAGGCAGATCCTCATGAGCTGGAGATCGACTACCCCGCTAAGCACCTTTGTGTAGCTGGGTGACATGATGGAGTTTTTACACCTCGAGAAAGTTAAGTTTACCGTGAGAGGGTCAGTGGAAGAGTTTTACCGCAAATGGTGGCCGTTTATATTGTACTTTAAAGAGCTAGTCGCTGTTAGCTGTTCGGAGGGATTGGGGGTAGGGTGGGTGTGGGGAATTTTGTCATTATGTTCTACTGTTGAAAAGGAAGATGGGAGTGCGGGGGGAGCTTTTACTGTTTAAATGTTAATCTGAGTTTTTGTAGGTTTTGTATTAAAGTTGTTAAAAATATTATTAAAAATATTTCCAAAAAAGGAATGACAAAAACTTAGAGTTTTCTTTTTGCAGTCATTTCATATTTGTAGTGCCTTCCCAAACCCTGCTACTTTTCTGTGGTACTTTTTCGGGTCAAGAAGGCTGTGGACCGTGACTCAGTACACTTTTTCTGAAGCTGGCTTCTCCATGATGAGGTCTGTGAAGAATTTTATTTTCGTTTCCCCCTGCTATTTTCATCTGCTGGTGTAGGATTTGGAAACCCTAAAAACAATCCACCTCATTAGAGAGTTTGTGACCACCGTGGGAGTTGCAAACATTCTGATGTGTTAACTGTTAGATATTTTGACAACGTCAAACATCACCCTACATGTGGAATGTAGAATAGTTTTAACTGCAGTGACTCATCATACAGTTCAGTCCTGATAATATAACTTTACCATTATGTTGACCAGCATTGTTTAAGTGTTGAGTACATAGAGGGCTTTCCCATTAGGGAAAAAGAAGTGACATAACGCATTCATAGCTGTAGAAAAATCTGTTGGTAACTCCTCTATTATGTTTTGGATGGAGGTCGTTATGTCTTGAAAACTTTACCTTTGGAAAAAAACGTTCTATTGTTGAAAGTTAAAACAAATAGAACCACCTGCTCCAATCCATTGATTTTCAGGAAGTCTGCTTCGAAATGGAAAACAAAAAGACAATTTGCTACTTAGAAAAAAGACCTTCCGTTTTTCAGTTTCAATTTTTTACATTTTCAAGAGTTTGTTTTGATAGTTGTGGTTATAATGAATACTTGGCTGAGTTTCAACAGCTTTACAACCACTTGGCTCAGCTGGGGGCTGTGTTCACAGTTTGATTGACATTTAAGATGCTGTTAAAGGATTAACTGTCTTTAACATGGTAAATGAATAAGCATTTGTTTGCTTTTATGGCATATTGACCACTTGAGATGGCTTTTATGACTGAAGGATTGTTTTCCAATATTGTGCGTTTGTATGACAGCCCAACAAATTGTTGGAAGTTTTTTTTGTAGAAATTCTTTCTACTTTAATATTTTTAGCTAGAGTTCTTTTGTACTTTAATTTCTCCCTCCTTTTGTTTTTCTTAGCCATTCTTTGTTTTTCATACTTTGTCGAATCTTCTAACCTGCCATTCATCTTCAAGAAATTGCACATTTCCTTCTCTCAATTTGACACTAACCTCAACTCCCTTTGTTCGCCACCTATGGCAGGATTTTCCATGCTCTGGTGGCATGTTTTGCAGTGGCAGAGGTGGCCTGCATGGCTGGATCCACTGGTACTTCTGCTGTCAATGGTGCTTCCCGTTTTATGTACCCCCCCCCCCCCTCCACTGCCACTGGGGAACCCGTGGCCAAAGTTCACTGTTGGTGGGACCAGAAGGTCCCGCTGGTGAGAATGGCTGCAAAATTCCAGCCCTAGAATATTCTTTCTCACTTTTCTGAGAGTTAGGAAATATCTCCTCAAATGTCTGTCACTGTGTCTCTCCTGACATCCTTAACCTAATGTCCCAGTTCACTTTAGCCAGCTTTGACTTCATACCCTCATAAATTGTCCTTCTCTAAATTCAAAACATTAATCTTAGCCCCACTGCTAACTCCCACGAACAGAGTGTGAAATTTAATCATGTTATGATCACTGCTAACCTTTGTTAGGTCATTAATTAATCCTGGCTCATAGCACATTATCAGAACTAGAAAAACCTGCCCTTGGTTGGCTCTAGCACATGCTGCTCTAAGTAGTTGTCCCAAAAGCACGATTAGATCATCTTCCAATCTGCCTTTGCCAATCCGATTCGCCCAATCTGTACGTAAATGAATTATCACCATACCTTTCTCACAGACCTCCGTTATTTCTTCTTGTATACCCCATCCCAGGTGTGCACACATCAACTAACTTTGTTTGGGTAGCAGAAAGTAGAATAATGGCTACTTGTGGGGTTTACCAAATGTGTTTTTGCCCGAAGCAGAACACAGACATTGGTGCCTGTTTGGCAGGAGCCCACAGCAAAAGGGCTCTCTGAGTTTGTGTGTTGTGAGAACTGTCCATTGTCAAAGTTTGATAATCTTACCCCTGCTTTCTTGTAGCCTGTCAGCAGTGGTGGCGTGGGAAGGATGCTGCAATTGCATGGTACTCAGGTCTAAGCATTCCACAGAGGCAATGCCAACTTGGATAACACGATGAGGACCAAAGCTACTAAAGGATCCCTATGCCACCAGCCTGTTTTGTGGCATTATCAGCAGCACTGTTCCCCTGGGTTTGTGGCATGTGTGATAGGGCTTGATAGCCTTAAGAGTGAACATCGAGTGCATATCTGTTACCTGAACCAAATGATTGTTGCTATAATGCAAGTAGAAATTGTTATATATTATATTTTATATTTGTGACAGGAATGTTAAGAAATGACTGGGTTAAGGTATATATTTGCTGCAGTAATATTAATATAGAGCATAGATTGAGATATGCAGATTGTGAGCAGGACTCTCCAATAATGGGGTTGTGTCCCCACCCCGCGAAAAAAGGGGCGCGAACCACTCTGGCGTCAACGGTTCCCGATAATGGCGAATGCTACCCTTCCTGGGGGGCTAGGTTGGCGCCGGAGTTGTCCCCGCAGCTCCAACCGCCGCGGAATGTCTGGCGCGAGTTCGCGTATGCGCAGAACGGCCGGCGTGATTCCGCGCATGTGCGAGGGTTCCCTGCTCCGCGCCGGCCCCCGGGCAATATGGCAAGCCATACAGGGGCCCGGCGTGGAGGAACATAGGCCGCCATGGAACCAGCCCTCCTGCCGATCGGTTGGCCCCGATTATGGGCCAGGCCTCCATAGGCTCCCCCCAGGGTCAGGTCCCACCCACCCCCCCCCCCCTCCCCCCCCCCCCGTCGCCCGTCCAGGACAGCCCTCGCAGACACACCTTCCAGGTTCTACTGTGTGCAACCTGAGTAACCCACGCCGGCGGGACTCAGCCAAACCCGGCGGCCACTCGGTCCATGGGAGCCCGGAGAATCGCCGGGGGAGGCACTTTCAATGGCCCCCGACCAGCGCGGTGGGAATCCCGTGGGTGCCTGTGAATGGGGCTGAATTGGTAAGCTGGCGCGGGGCGCAATTCTTGCATTTCCCCGGGGATTCTCCGATCTAGCACGGGGTTGGATAATCCCGGCCTGTGTGTCTGCAAAAGCTGTAATTAAGAAGTTGTAAAAGGTGAGATCATGATTGATTCTTACCATTTACATGTTTACATAGAGAGGGCTAATCGGTTATTATGATGATTTCTGGAGATTCTCTGGGGTAGATAATGTATGAGGGGTGGAATTTAGTCCTAGCTAAGCAGGACATGTGACATATTAGTGTGATACAGATGATATAATTAATGGCCAGAGTCAGGTCTGCCTATACTTTTGCAGTTAGCCATAGGATTTTAGTATGACAGGACAGAAAAATTGTAAGTTGAACAGCAGCAGTTTTGCCATATGCTGCTAGATTGAGCAGAATATGGTTCTGCTCCTTAAAGGGGATCTCTCTCCAAAAGTCTTAATACAACTAAGCAAGTGATCTGTTTGTTTGCTGTATTTAAAAGGAGCATTAGAACTGTATTAGTTGCTTAATTGGAGTTATTAGCAGGTAAGTTTAAGTTTTTCTTTGTGTTTGATAATTGTTTAACAGATAATTTCAAAGCTGTTTCCTTTGGTATTAATGTGGTTAATTCTATGTTTAAATTAAAATTTATTTTAACATAAAAGATACCTGTTGGTCAGAGTCATCTGGTGAAGTATTTTTCTCATAGTTTTACAAATAAACAAAATTGTTTGCGGTTACAATTTTAGCAGCAGATGCGAAAGTAAACTCAATGACCTTTCTTTTTTTCCCAACTGGTTAACTATTCATTGAAAAGCTTTTTCTTGGATGTTAATGGGAATAATTCTCTGTTAACAATAAAGTTTTTTTTAATATAAAAGATCCAAGCTGTCAGTGGTATCACTCCTGAAGTGAAGTATCCTTTCCTCACAGTTTACAAATTGAAAGATTGTTAGGGTCCCGTCCCATTTTGAAATATAAATTGGGGTTTGTTCCGGGTACCGTCACACAGCCATGATCTAAAAAGAACAAAGCTCCTGGGCAGGTTTGGATCTGTACTCCTGTGATTTACCCCAGCAAGCCTCTATTCCTGGCCATTTTGATGGTGAGCAGTTACTTGATAATCAATCCCAGCTTCTGATTTTAAAATGGTCATCCCATCTGGGGTGCCATTATAAGACTTCAGGGGCGGGATTCTCCGACCCCCGTCAATCTCGCCCCCGTCGTGTCCCAAATTCTCCGCCCCCGAGATTTGGCAGGGGCGGGAATCGCGCCGCGCCGGTCGGCGGGCCCCCCGCGGCGATTCCCCAGCCCGCGATGGGCCGAAGTCCCACCGCTGACTAGCCTCTCCTGCCGGCGTGGGTTAAACCGGCCAAACTCTTACCGGCGGGATTGGCGGCGCGTGCGGGCGCCGGGCGATCTGACCCTGGGGGGTGCCCCCACGGTGGCCTGGCCCGCGATCGGGGCACACCGATCGGTGGGTGGGCCTGTGCCGTGGGGGCACTCTTTTTCTTCCGCCATTGCCATGGTCTTCACCATGGCGGAGGCGGCAGAGACCCCCTCCCCTGCGCATGCGCCGGTATGATGTCAGCAGCCGCTGACGCTCCAGCGCATGCGCGGCTTATGCCAGCCGGCGAAGTCCTTTCGCCCCCGGCTGGCGTGGTGCCAAAAGCTCCGGCGCGGGCCTAGCCCCTGAATGTGAGGGCTTGGCCCGAAAAGGTGCGGAGACTTCCGCACCTTTGGGGTGGCCCAACGCCGGAGTGGTTCACGACACTCCAACACGCCGGGACCCCCCGCCCCGTCGGGTAGGGGAGAATCGTGGCCCTGGATCTTGACCTCTCTGAAACCCAGTAGGTATGGACACTGGATGCTTTGAATATCAAAATGAATTCATTGAGTTCAATTAATATGCACAAAAATGATAGCTGACAACCAGCAGTAGTCAATCTGTGGTGGCCTCTGGCTCTTGCTTCCAAAGGCTAAAGGGCACTGTGTTCTTCTGGATATCTTCTCTCAATGCATACTGACCCAGGACTCATCCTCAAACATTGACAATTATATCTCAAACTTTGCCTCTTTTATCCCTCTCGAGGAGCCATACCTTCTACAAGGTCGTCCTGGTTTTCAAGTAATCTAATTGGCTCTCACTGATCTCAACATTAACCTAAAATTTGTTAACAATTTGACACATACATCAAGCGGACGTTTCCGGATTTTCAAACTAGCATCAAAATCAGAGTCTATATTAGAACATAGAACATAGAACAGTACAGCACAGAACAGGCCCTTCGGCCCTCGATGTTGTGCCGAGCAATGATCACCCTACTTAAACCCACGTAACCCGTAACCCAACAATCCCCCTATTAACCTTACACTACGGGCAATTTAGCATGGCCAATCCACCTAACCCGCACATCTTTGAACTGTGGGAGGAAACCGGAGCACCCGGAGGAAACCCACGCACACACGGGGAGGACGTGCAGACTCCACACAGACAGTGACCCAGCCGGGAATCGAACCTGGGACCCTGGAGCTGTGAAGCATTGATGCTAACCACCATGCTACCGTGAGGCCCTATTATAACCTAAGTCATTGAGTTTTCATTTTCATTGTAGTTTCATGAGTGGTTGTTTTAGCTATTGGGTCAAGAACTCAATTTTGCAGATTTGCAGTTTGAAGCCACTTTTTATAACCATGTTTCAAAAAAGGTTCATAAAAAGGCATTACAGAAAGTAATTTCAAAAATCGTAATTCACTGTATTTCAAGAGGTTATTTAAATACATAATAAAGTTTAGTAAGAGAGCATTTTTGAGAACTTAATGCCCTTTGAAGGCATTATTTTGCAGTTAGCTCTCCCCTCCTAGGTAATTCGTTTTTTGTAAGATTCTTCTGTAGGAATTAAGTGTAGCAGTTTCAGTGGGATTTTCCACTCTCTCCCGTGGCATGTTTTCTGGTGGTGGAAGGAGCTCACCATAGGCCAGCGGTGGGATCTTCCAGTCCCGCTGATGTCAATGGCACTTTACGTTGTCCACCGATGATTCCACCAGGTAGCCTGCCAAGAGTGATCACCCTCAGCAGGACCAGGAGATACCAGCAGTGGGAAGGGCCAGAAAATTCAGTCTAGTGATACGGATTTAACTTGGATTAGGATCACTTTTTAAAATATGAGATTACTAATTAACTTTGCCTCATTGCACAATGCTGGACTTAAAATAATGTGATGGATATAAGAAATAGTCATATTATGTACTCTGTATTTTTGTAATAATGTTATTGAAGCCCAGGTTAAAATGCTTACAGGCAGTGGGAGGAAATTCTCCGTTGGCTGTCGCCGAAATCACGAAACGCGATTCAGAGGGGAATAGGTTCCATTTCTAAAATCACAGCGGGTACCGTCACTTCGACAGCGGAGTCAATGTGGTCCAGAACGCACGTAAACACTGTTTGCATATCATTAGCGGGTCTGACAGGCTATTCTCCATTGCCATCACGATGTTCTGTCTCCAATGGGCCAATTTCTTGACAGTGCGGTTTTAAAAATCATTAAACTGCTGTCATGGCTGCTGAGGGAGACAGATGGAGTACAGAAAGTGTTCAACATCACCATAGTTTTCTAATACGCCATAGTTTTCTCATAGTTATGCATCTGGCCGGGCTTCTGCCAGGGCCGGGTGGAGTAGCGGGGTGGCCACGAGGTGGGCTGTGGGGTTGGGTGGACGGAAAGGCAGCCATGCAGGTGCGCACACCACTGACAGCCCACTGTGAACTTACGGTCACAGGTTGAATGGGCGTATGTCCCCCAGGTGCCTTCTGGCCCTAGCCGACCCATCAGCTGCATGGGTGTGCTCCAGCGCAACCAGTGCAATATTGTTGGCTGGGATGAGTGCGTGTGGGGATTGCAATGTGTGTATGAGGCTGCAGCTTGTCAGTCTCCTGAGTGTCAATCACGGACCCAGCGAATCCCGCATCATTTTTCATTGGAATCGATTTGTGTTCCACGTGCAGCTAGTGCTAACCCTGCACAGTTGCTGAATCGATTCAGGTTGAACGCCAGTTTTGCTGTTGTGAAACTCCGCGAATTCTGCATCAGTGTCAACACTTGGTCTCTGAAACAGAGAACCCCCCATAGAGCTGTGATTAAATATGAGGTAATCAGTAATTTGTGCAGTGGAAGTGTTTTGCTAATAGATAGTAAAAATCATTTTACCTGTTTGCAGATAGCGAGCTAATGTAATGTTGTACCATTTCTGAGGCTGGCTAAACAAATCAAGGCACATCTCGTAACAAGAGGCAAAAGAATGCTGTGTGCTTTGAGAGCCACTGGTATAGCTAATGGGAGGGGCCAGGTCTGTGGACTAAGGTTGCGTCCAGGGCCCTAAGCTGAGTAGAAGGTTTTCAGCTTGTTTCTAAAAAATGTTTATCTCTCCACTACGGATTCCGCACCAAGATAAACAAGTATATAAGTGGTATTTGAAATATAGGGTTGATTAATTGAAATGTAGAGGCTCATTTCAGGGAGAATGTTAAGATGTTGCACCTGTTAACATAGAGCATAGAACGATACAGCGCAGTACAGGCCCTTCGGCCCTCGATGTTGCACTGACATGGAAAGTAAAAAAAAAAAACTAAAGGTCATTTAACCTACACTATGCCCTTATCATCCATATGCTTATCCAATAAACTTTTACATGCCCTCAATGAAGGCGAGTTCACTACTGTTGCAGGTAGGGTATTCCACGGCCTCACCGCTCTTTGCGTAAAAAATCCACCTCTGACCTCTGTCGTATATCTATTACCCCTCAATTTAAGGCTATGTCCCCTCGTGCTAGCCACCTCCAACCGCGGGAGAAGGCTCTAGCTGTCCACCCTATCTAACCCTCTGATCATTTTGTATGCCTCTATTAAGTCACCTCTAAACCTTCTTCTCTCTAACGAAAACAACATCAAGTCCATCAGCCTTTCCTCATAAGATTTTCCCTCCATACCAGGCAACATCCTGGTAAATCTCCTCTGCACCCATTCCAAAGCTTCCACGTCCTTCCTATAATGAGGCGACCAGAACTGTACGCAATACTCCAAAGGCGGCCGTACCAGAGTTTTGTACAACTGCAACATGACCTCATGGCTCTGGAACTCAATCCCTCTACCAATAAAGGCCAACACACCATAGGCCTTCTTCACAACCCTATCAACCTGGGTGGCAACTTTCAGGGATATATGTACATGGACACCGAGATCCCTCTGCTCATCCACACTACCAAGAATTTTACCATTAGCCAAATATTCCGCATTCCTGTTATTCTTTCCAAAGTGAATCACCTCACATTTCTCCACATTAAACTCCATTTGCCACCTCTCAGCCCAGCTCTGCAGCTTATCTATGTCCCTCTGTAACCTGCAACATCCTTCCGCACTGTCTACAACAGTTAACTGTTAAGGTATTTCTTTGTTGCTTCATTCTGTGTTCAAATTAAGGTTTGTTTTGAAATAACAGTTGTTTACTGGTCACTGTTATCACTCCTGTGGTGCAGTAACATGTCATCACAGTTTTACCGAATGCAAATAGTTGAGTTCTAATCTGGGATCTCAACCAAAATTGGGATTCCCATCTGCACCCATAACAGTAACTATTCCTAGTCCACGATTCATTTTTTCCAGGTAACAGTCAAAAAAGCATTGCAAAAACCTTTCTTGTACTATCACTGCCACAATGTCTTTGTGTTATCACCATAGCTCCAATTATTTAGTGAAAATACAAATAAGCACTTAGATCCTTAGGAACAAGGCCCACACACGGTGCTATGACTGCTGACCTGGCTCTGAATGATGCACATCACAGCAGATGAGCAGTGAGGGGGACCATCTGCTGGGGCTGGTTTAGCTCACTATGGGCTGGTTTAGCTGACTCGCTGGCTTTTAAAGCAGACCAAGCAGGCCAGCAGCACGGTTCGATTCCCGTACCAGCCTCCCCGGACAGGCGCCGGAATGTGGCGACTAGGGGCTTTTCACAGTAACTTTATTGAAGCCTACTCGTGACAATAAGCGATTTTCATTTTTTCATATGCTACTGGAAGGCCCCTTCAAGGTGCCTGCATTGACTAGGGAATTCTGCAGTGCATTCTAATGAGGGTGCAAAAATTAATTTCATTTTACGGAACGGCTCAGTCTGGCCATCCCTAGAAAGAAAGCTCTGGGACCTAAAAGATCTCAATCTACAGGTCCCAATGTCAGTTCAGATTAATCCTTTCCATGGGTGTTGCCTGGGTCGCTCACAGCAGAGGATTTTTGCAACTGGACATAGGGGGCTGAATTCTCGGCCTTCGGGAATCTCCGTTTTGCAGGCATCCCAAGGGTTTCCTGATGGCATGGGACTGCCCCACAATGGGAAACCCCATTGACCAGCCGTTGAAGCAGAGAATCCCGACAGCATGCCGCACCAGATTTCACGGAGAAACCCGACCAGGTTCTTTCATACACCCAATCAGTTGTAGATTTTCAGAAGGCATTGCGCATCCAAGTATATACCAATGCAAATGATGCCAAATTTCTTCAGTCACATGACCAAATGAGAACCAGTTGTCTGGATCATCCCAGTTTGATTGTGATATAAAACTGTAACAGGTCAGAGATGTAAAGTGTGCATCACAGCTCCAGGGTCCCAGGTTCGGTTCCCGCTTGGGTCACTGTCTGTGCGGAGTCTGCACATTCTCCCCGTGTGTGCGTGGGTTTCCTCCGGGTGCTCCGGTTTCCTTGCACAGTCCAAAGATGTGCAGGTTAAGTGGATTGGCCATTCTAAATTTCCCTCAGTGTCCAAAATTGCCCTTAGTGTTGGGTGGGGTTGCTGGGTTATGGGGATAGGGTGGAGGTGTGGGCTTGGGTAGGGTGCTCTTTCCAAGAGCCGGTGCAGACTCGATGGGCTGAATGGCCTCCTTCTGCACTGTAAATTCTATGATTCTAAGTGTAATCCAATACAAGAACAAAACAAGTGAACAAAAGAAAATAATCTAGCTTCAATTAAAAACTAAACCTAAAATAAAGAGGACTTTCAGCCAGGAAATATAAATAGTGAGATCGAGACATTTCTCTATTAAATTGCATTTCTGGCTAATAATGGAATTAGTGACTAGTCATGATTCATACTTTGCAAATTATAACTCTGTAAATGCACTTTGAAATGTAATAAGGAAATAGTCAAGGACAGACAGGCCTGCATAAAAATGAGATGCAAAAAAGTGCGTTGATAAACTGTGTATCAATGTTCAGTAAATGTTATGACTAGTGTTTACAATTCATCACTTTTTCCACCTCACAGAGCACAGCAAATGGCAGGTGGGTGATGTGGGACAGCAACGGGAGCCACTCAGTTGGAGTGGACTTAAGCATCTCTGACACCGTGCTCGCGGTAATGTTTAGCTGCACTTTCATGGTCATTGTATGGTAGCTGCAGACGTTTGTGTAAGGACAGTATTCCCATTGAATAATGAGAACCAATAATAATAAACACAGCAAGTGCTGGAAATACTCAGCATGTTTAGCATCATCTGTGGTGAAAGAAACAGAGTTCACTTTTTGAGTCCAACATGACTTCTAAACAACAGTGGACTTGGATTGTGTCTATAGGTATGTAAAAATAAACACCGGAATACTCCGTTGGCAGGATCCTCCAGTCCACTGGCAGGGCACCCCACCCCGCAGGTTTCCCGAAATTGTGGAGTGGCCATAATGGGAAACCCCACTGGCCGGCTGCTGGAAAGGAGAATCCTATTTCTGCAGGGGTGCGCTGCGCTGGAAAATGTGGCTGGCGGACCGAAGAATCCTACCCAAAGTGTTTGCTGCGACAAATGTGGATCCATTACAGGTACAGTCAGCAGAATTCACAGTGGGGAATCGAGAAATGACAGAGAAGCAAAATTATTACTTTGTGTCTGTTTTCACGAAGCAAGGTGCAAGAAATCTTCCAGGCATAGAGAACCAAGGAAACAGGAAGAATGTGGATGTGAAGGTAATTAGTATAAGAAGGTTGGAAAAATTGGAAAAATTAATGGAACTGAGAGTATGATTCTCCGGCAGCGTTGCACTCAAGCGAGAGCACAACATGGCTGGAGAATGCCGGGAGAGGTTTCCAGCGAGCAAGCTGACAGGCTCCGCATCTCGCGAGATTCTGCAAAATCCCATAAGACATCGGAGTTGTAACTCTGCCCCAAATGGGCATGACAAAACGGCTCTCCCGGAAATAGGTCATGCTGCTGGCTGGGGAGGCTTCCGCGAGGGCCGGGTGGACTGGTGGGGGCTGGCTAGTGGGTGGCCAGGGGGGCACTATTTAGCAGGCCAGGTCCACACATGGCCGGCGCCATGTTGGACGGTACAGCCGCTGCAGGTCATCGCCGTGCGCATGCGCGGCCGTGGACCCGGCCATTCTCCAGCCGTTTTTGGCGCGGGAGCTGGGTGTTTTACCCAGCACAGCTGCTAGCCCCTCGACGTTCCCAGGATCGGTGAGGGTTTGGTGCCAATTTTGGCATCGTAAACACCACAGTTCCCATGCCGATGTTGGCACTTAATCTCAAAAATGGCGATACCAGCAGGACTTCGGAGAATCACGGGGGGGGGGGGGGGGGCACGGAGCCTGTCGGGTGGCTCACTGCAAGCCTGTCCTGGCATTCGCCAGCCGTGTTGCACTGAAGCGTGAGCGCAATACGGTCGGAGAATCACGCCCGATATTATGCATCCCAGACTGATAAAGAGGGTTACTGTAGAGATGATGGATGCATTGGTGATCACCTTGCAAAATTCTATAGATTTTGGAGTAGTTCCTGAAGATGAGCAGCTGGAAAATGTCACCGCACTATTTGAGAAGGGAGGGAGGAAGAGAAAACAGACCTTGTTGGCCTCACATCAGTGGTAGGGAAAATGCTGGAATCTATGGGATGTGATAAATGGACACTTGTACAATCATGATCTGATTGGGCATAATCAGCATGGATTTACAAATGGGAAATCATGTGTGGCGAAGTTGTTGGAATTTTTTGAGAATATTACTTACAAAATTGATCAAGGAGAATTGATGGATGCAGTATATTTGGATTTCCAGAAGGCTTTTGATAAAGCCCCACATGCGAGTCTAATTAGCAACATAAAAGCACATGGGACAGGAGATAACATGCTGGCATGGATTAAGGATTGATTAACAGGTAGGAAACAGAGTAGGAATAAATGGGTCGTTCTTGTGTGGGGAGGCTAGTGGGGTACCGCAAGGCTCAGTATTTGGGTCCCAGATGTTCACAATGTATATCAATGATTTGGATGTGGGGACCAAATGTAATATTTCCAAATTCATGGATGATACAAAACTAGGTGGGAACTTTGTAATGAAGATGTGAAGCTACTACAGGAGGATTTGGACAGACAGTGAGTGGGCAAGAACATGGCAGATGGATTTTGATGTGGAAAAATGCGAGGTAATCCACTTTAAGAGAAGGAACAGATGTGCAGAGTATTTTCTAAATGGTAAGAAATTAGAAACAGTAAGCGTATAAAGGAACCTGGGTGTCCATGTCCATAAGTCACTGAAGGCTAACATGCAGCAAGCTATTAGGAAAGCTAATGGAATGTTAACCTTTATAGCAAAAGGATTTGAGTCGAGGAGTAGTGAGGTTATGCTTCAATTGTATAGAGGCTTGGTTAAACTGCATCTGGAGTACTGTGTGCAGTTTTGATCCCCTTACCTCAGAAAGGATAGTATTGCCACAGAAAGAATGGGGCCAATGGGCGGAATTCTCCGCTCCCACGCGGCATCGGGAAGGCCGTCGTGAACTCGGCCGAGTTTCACGACGGCCTCGGAGGTCGCTCCTCGCACCTTATTCAGCGCCCCCCCCACCCCCCCCCCCCCCCCAGGGGGCTAGGAGCGGCGCTCCGTAAATCTCGGCCACCGGGCCATGACACTGCGACAATGACGCGATGGCGGCGCCTAAGTGACGTCAGCCGCGCATGCGCAGGTTGGCCGGCTCCAACCCGCGCATGCGCGGTTTCCGTCTTCCCCTCTGCTGCCCCACAAGACGTGGTGGCTTGATCTTGCGGGGCGGTGGAGGGAAAAGAGTGCGTCTCTTGGAGAAACCAGCCCGACGACCGGTGGGCACCGATCGCGGGTCAGTCCCCTCCCGAGCACAACCGTGGTTCTCACTCCCCTCTCTGCCCCACACAAGCCACAAACAAACCTTTGGCGCCATGGTCACGATAGCAGCGACCAGGTGTGGTTGCCGCTGACGTGAACAGGTCGGGAACGTCAGGCCGCTCGTTCCATGCGGGCCGGAGAATTGCCGGTCGCCGAAAACCGGCGAGCGGTGATTCACCGAGCGGGGAGTGGGAAAATCGTGGGGGGTGCCAGGGCGGCATGTTGTGAGTCGCCCGGCCCTCCCGCGATTCTCCCACCCGGCATGGGGAACGGAGAATCGCGCCCAATGTTTCCCAGATTTGTTCTGGGGAATGGCAGGATTTCCTTATGGAGAGAGATTGGGCAAACTGGGGCTGTATTTTCCAGAGTTTTGAATAATGAGAGGTGATCTCATTGAAACCCACACTAAAAGTAATAGGCAGGGTAGATGAGGGTAAGATGTTTCCCCTGGTTGGGGAGTCTTAAACCAGGGGGCACAATTTCAAAATAAGGGTGATGCTACTACAGACCGAAATTAGGAAAAATTTATTTACCGAGAGTTTGGGAATCTTTGGACTTTTCTACCTCAGAGGGCTGTACAAGCTCAGTCGTTGTGTATGCTTAAAGCAGAGATTGATAGGTTAGGTGGATTGGCCATGATGAAATTGTCCCTCAGTGTTCAGCAATGTGCAGGTTAGGTGGGGTTACCGGGTTAGGCTGGGGGAGTGGGCTTAGGTAGGGTGCCCTCTCAGATAGTTTGGCAGACTCGATGGACTGAATGGCTTCCTTCTACACTGTAGGGATTCTATGGTTCTATTCTATGGATATATTTCTGGTTAACAATAATGTAAAAGACTAAGGGACCTCAATGACCCCATAGTGGGGTATGGAGAGGGGGAGGCGGACAAGGTTGGATGGCTGTGGGGAACGAAAGAGGAAAAATGCTGGAAAATCTCAGCAAGTCTGGCAGCATCTGGAGGGAGAGAAAAGAGCTAACGTTTCGAGTCCGATGACTCTTTGTCAAAGCTAACAGACAGAGAAAGTGGGAAATATTTATACTGTGGAGTGTGAATGAAAGATGAGTCATTGCCACAGAAACCCAGGGAAACCGGGTGCTAATGGCCACAGATACCAAGGGGAAAGAGTGTTAAAACGGCGATGCCACTTTCCAAAATGGTGCTATTTCTCTCTTGGATGGCTGTGGGGACAGGTCACCCTCATGCTTGGGTTGTGGAGAGGAAGAGTCACAAGAACATTTAATGATGGGCAGAAGCTGCCCCTCCGGGGTCAAGGATTGGGAGTGCTGCCCATGTCTGCGGGGGATCACGGTGTCCGTGGGTGGGGGTTGTGGCGGACCCTTAACCTCACTTTGAGTTCTGGCCACTGGAGGAGCCGTTCTTTCTGTCTATTTTAGTTGACCACTGCAACCAAAAATTCAAAGGGCACCATTCTCCCAAACAATTTCTAAGGGTGCGATCTTCCGGCCTTATTACACTTGCGCTCAAGGTAAAGAGGACGGTGAATAGCGGGAGAGGCCAAAAAAAACAGGAACCTCGCCAGGTGCCAAACAGTTTGCGATGCAACCAGCCCACTCCAATAGGCAAAATCGAGATCTCACCATAGAGTGGCAAGAAACTAATTATTACCACTTAAGTCCCATGTCCATACGATTAAAAACAGCCACCCTTTATCCAATGTCCTCCCATCATTTAGTGGCCTCCCCAGCAAGTGGTCACGCTGGCGCCGATTAGTACTCCTTTTTAAAAACGTGAAGCTGATGGAAGGGCTTCTGTGGGGAGCCGAGGAGTAGAGTAGCCATCTTTGCTCTCAGGCAAAGAGCCTCTAGGTACTGGACTTGCTGCCCCTGTGCTCAGTGGGGGTGGGGGTGGGGAACTCTCAGCTGGGGTGGGGGGGGGACCCACCGCAGGAGTGCGCTGCCATGGGAGGGTAGGAGGGAGGTGCTGGGGGGCGGGCAATCGCTTGTACCACCATCATGCCAAACCCTGGATTCCAACGCCATTCTGGGGACAACTCTTGTCCCTGCCTGTTTGCCCCACCGATCACCCATATCCCCCCCAACTGCTGAGGACTCTGGCTGGGCGGCTGAAGGCAATCACGAATAGCGAATTGGCAATCGTGGTTAAGTGAGCACTTGACACATGCCACATGGATTCCTATGGATTGGTGGGCCATGTAGCATGTGGGAATCATTTCCGAGCATCCCAATCACACCTTGATGCCTGAACACTGTGCTTGAACACTGCGGGAGGCAACACCACACACACAACATCCGAACACCCTGGGGATGGGACACAGCTCCGGGGACATGTCCACAGCCAGAGAGTGGGTGAGTGCCATGGAGGGTTTGTCTGGAGTGATGGGCAAAGGGTCCGGGGGCCAGCCTGCATTGAGGACGAAAGTGACAGAGGCATCATAATGATTGTGAAAGAGTTGTTTAATGTGCTGTACAATATCCCATTCCCAATAGTGCTGCCCCCAAGCCCTCCCAGTCCCCAACTGCACCCCCTCCCCACCTCCTATCTACCCCCCTACCCGATGCCCTCAGGGATGCTCACCGTGCCTGACCCCCCCCCAGCTCTTCCACTACATCTTGGTGTTTCCCCAGGATGCATATCTAAGGTGGTGGCAGCCAGCTGCTTACCTCGTCCCGTCGCCCTCAATGTCCCTGGTGGGTTTCGTCTGGGGGCTCTGGGGCCGGAGGGCCCCGGCTCACTTGTCGATTGCAAGTGCCACCCTGTCCCGTGTGCTGACCCCGAGACACGGCCTCAACAGAGGGGTGGGACTCAGGGGAGCAGGTGGCCACCGTCGCCTCTCCGTGGGATGAGTCCGGGTTGTAAATCAGCGCCCCCTCCTGGTCGGTACCCTTAGAGGCCCTGGGGTTCACTTTGGGATGGAGAGGCAGCTGGTTCAAGCTCCAGCTGCCCCTGCATCATCTCGCTCTGCCAGCCCTCGCGGTTCCCCATGGTCCGCACCATCGATGACCTCGGCGATGCTCCTCAGTGATTGGGCCATGTTCTGCAGCGCCTCTGCAATGCCCGCCTGCGACTGGGACAAGCTCCGCAGCACCTTGGCTATTCCCATCTGAGAGCAGGACATGTCTCGCAGAACCTCATCAAGGTCGGCCCAGCAAGGGAGGTGGGGGGTAGGCGTTAGTGTCTCCTCACTCGTGTTGCCCAGTGTAAGTCGTTGACCTTTTTATGGCACTGTAGGCCTAACCGCCTGGTCACACTCCCTGAACTGACAGTTATCACCACCTCATCCCAGGCAGCACTGGCTGCCGTGTGGCTCACCCTCCGGGACCCTTGGGGAAACAGGACACATCCCTTCTGGCCTCCACCACGTTCAGGAGCCTCCCCTGTTTAGCATCCCCGAATCTTGGGGCTCGTTTCCCCAGCGCCATTGTTGCGAGCTGGCTGGGGTTGGCTGAGCAAATACAGTTTAAGTGATGCTTGACCTTGTTAGTGGGGGGCTGGCGAGCATGGTCCTGGCGAATCAGCTCCTGCTTGTGGACGGACTGGAGGTGTTCTGGAGAACGATCACCCAGTCTGACTTTGGCTCCCCGATGTGGAGTAAACTGCATTGGGGGCAGCGAATTCAATTGACCAGATTGAAGGAGGTGCACATGAAGCGCTGCCTCACCTGAACATAGTGTTTAGGCTTTTGGATGGTGAGCAGGGAGGAGGTAAAGGGACAGGTGTTACACCTTCTGCTATTGCATGGGATGTTGCCATGGGAAGGAGGTGAAGTGTTGGAGGTAATTGAGGCGTGCACCAGGAAAATGATCCAATGCTGATTAGACGAGTGAGGGGAAAATGTGTTTGGTGCTGGCATTATGCTGGAGTTAGTGGAACTGGAGAAGATGATCCTTTCAATGTGAAGGCTGATGGGGTGAAAAAAGAGGACAAGGGGGATGTATCCTGGTTCTGGGAGGGAGGGGAAGGTGTGGGAGCAGAGGTGCAGGAGATGGGTCGGACACAGTTGAGGGCTCTGTTAACCACAGTGTTTGGGAAACCACGATGAAGGAAGAAGGAAGATTTGTCAGGAGCACCATTTTGGAATCTGGTATCATCAGAATAGATGCAACAGAGGTGAAGGAACTGAGAGAATGGGATGGATTTTTGGGAATGTGGAGTGTGAAGAGCTGTAGTCAAGGTAGCTGTGGGAATCGTTGGGCTTGTAATGTATGCTAGTGGACAATTTATCCCCAGAAATGAAGACAGAGAGGTCAAGGAAGGGAAGAGAAGTGTCAGAGATGGACCATATGAACATGATAGAAGGCTGGAAATGGGAAACAAAAGACAAGAAACTGGAAGTAAGTCTTGTTCAAGTCAAGATGCACAGTTCCAAATATAATGTGAAGAATCTTTGCAGGAATATTCACCTGGATACTCGTGATATTGAGATTGGGAAGGATAAATAGATAAATACTGCTGTTCTGAACAGGTATTAAGGATGAATACATGGCCATGAAAGCCTCGATATAAATTTCTCTGCTTGAGTAGCTTGATCACTGTAGAATGGAGTGCCAATACAATAAAGCTGTTGCTATTAGCCTTCTAATCTTTTCAGCAAAAAGGATCAAAGGCAGATGGTTGGAGTTTGTAGGGGTTCCAAAGGGTTAGTGAATGTTGTTTTGAGAAAGAAGGATGAATTATTAAAGGGATTTAAATACCAGCAGGAGACTGAAGCCAAGATATGTTACTGGAACTTGGTGCAGAATGGCATACAGTGAGTAAAGTTTTGAATGAGCTTCATGCTTACAGAGGGTGGAATGCAGGAGGCCAGGACACATAACCAAGTTGAAGTGACAAAAGCCTGAACCAGTGGAATATGGGCGGAGGTCAGGTGGAGGTGAGAAATTGAAGAGAAGTGGAAGTAGGCAGTCTTTGTTATGAGACAAATTAAGGTTGGTGGATTATCTTGGGATCCAAATTGATGTGGAGGTTATAAATGTTCCAGTTCGTACTGAAACAATGCGCCCAGTGGAAGAGATGTGTAGTTATTAGATATTATTATATAATCTAAATATTGTTGCTTTGGTCTTTCCAATGTTTAACGGAAGGAAGTTACGGCTTTCCTAAAATGGGATGTTAACCAAAGAGTCTGACAAGGAGATGGCAGAAGGGTAAAAAGAGATAGTGAAGGCATTAGAATTGGCCATCATTAGCAACTTGTACAAATGATGGAGAGGAAATATTACAGACTTTAAAATTAGAGGTTGTTTTGTTAAGATGATTAACAGGGCATGCAACATTGTGAAATATATCATTTCCCTTGATTTCAATAGCAGATTGATGCTTGGACAAGAGCAGACAAACCAATTATTTGATTCGCTGTATTAAACATCGGTAGCTGGTCTGGATAATGTGGAGGATCCTGTGAACCTGTGGAGTCATAAGCAACATATGGTTGACGCTATGAGAGTAGCCTGTCCTGCATATGGTGATAATGTTAGTGCCACAGTCAGTAGTAGCTTCAGGTGAGCCCATCTGTTGTGCACACAAATAGTGAAATGGGTACATCGCTCATGAATGCTCTCTGTGCTCACTTTGGAGGCTCTATGAAACAAAATCTTGGACACTATAGCCGCTGACGATTTCTGAAGACATTGCCATAAAATATTTGTTGGCCATCCAGACATCCTTTGAAATTATATTATGGGATGCTGGATAGTATGGGAACTCCATCTCAAGCAATTGCAGATGAGCAGTAGCAGCAGAGAGGTCACCTCTCAATCTAGCACCACACTCCACACAGTTCACATAAGCTGAACTTTAAAGCAAAATGCCCCAGAAGAACAGTACAAGACATTCCAGGCACAACTATCTCTACAAAACCATACACAGAAGGCCTTGCCATCATATGCTTCCACAGTTGCTGCTACCTGTGGAAGCAGTCCATTAGGTGGGTCACGCAATATGTCATCACATCACAGAAATTAAGGTAACAGGATTGCATTGTATCATACACAATGTACTAATGCGGTAAATACATATCTGACACATCTTTGCATAATTTGACTGCATGCATTTGAAATAATCTTCATGCATTCAAAATTCCCAGTCAGTAGCAAAATCTCAAAACCATACAAAGAAGATCACATAGTCAAGATCATTAGAAACATTTTACTAGCTCTAATGTTTATATGTCTGTAACACACTGTGCTGGTTTCCATTGGAAACATTATCCATCATTGCCTGCTTCGTCAGTTGCCTATGGACCACTGACTAATAAGCTGCTGGTTGAACGTACATTCTCCTTCCTCTTCATCCTTATCTAACTGCTGCTTCTCCTCATCTAAGTGATGTATCTAATGCCGTAAAATTGTGAACAATGCAATAAACTTCAATTATTTTGCAAACTATTTCTGTGTTGTAGTGCAAAGATCACCCTTTTCACCCAAGAGATCCAAGAATCAAAAAGATTATTTTAACACATTGAAGGCCTGCTAGGTCATTCTACTAATTTTCACAGGAGCTTCTGGCGGTTAATCGCTTCTGTGTTCTGAGGACTCTGTAAAGCTGTAAGTTATCAATGTCTCAATAATTATGCTGGAAAAATGTTGGAAAAATATCCCTTTCTGTTCCGATATGCCATAGCATCGTCCACAAGTTCAAAGACAATTGCAGGGATACAGTTGATTAAACCTTGTAGCTGAGGAAAGCTATCTCTTGAGGGAAAATTACAGTTGGTTTTCCTGGTGCAGCTGGTGTTTTTACAGGGATTGGATGCAGTTGTAAGAGGTGCAAAAAACAGCATCTGTGGCATCCTTGATTTCAGGGGGCAATGCAAATCGATTCAGTACAAATCTATCCCCCGATGGGAATTGGAAAGACTCCGAGATAAAGCTCAGCAAAGTACTGATGCTAAAGGCTGGATTCCCCTCTAAAGTAGCAGTTGATTATGGGGTTTTTGGGGGCAATGGTCAAGGGAGGGAAATGGCTAATACTGCTTCTCCTTGCACCTACCAATTTTTAAAAAGTCAATGGGCTGGGTTCTCCGCCCTGCCGCACCCCATTTCAGGTTCACCCCACTGGTGGGATGCTCCGTTACGCCGGCCAGTAGGATTTCCCATTGTGGGGCAGCTCCACGCCATCGGGAAACCCCCGGGCTGCCAGCAAAACTGAGCATCCCGCCGGTGGAGAATCTAGCCCAAGATCTTTTGGGAGTAATTCTAGTGGGTGGAAGTGCCCATTGAAATATTGGTGCCATATTCAAAACGCAATTTAAATTCTGCCTTGATGGCTGACATCAGATTTTCCAATACTTCTCCTCTGTGATCCATGCATTGTTAAGAATTCTGGTACATAAGAGACATTCATAGAATCATAGACTCCCTAGAGTGCAGATTGAGGCCATTTGGCGCATTGAGTCTGCACCGGCTCTCCGAAAGAGCACCCTATCTAGGCCCAATCCCCCACCTTATCCCCATTACCCCACCTAATTTTTTGGGATACTTAGAGGCAATTTAATGTGGCCAATCCACCTAACCTGCACATTTTTGTACTGTGGGAGGAAAACGGAGCACCTGGAGGAAAGCCATGGGGAGATGTGTGCAAAATCCACACAGTCACCCGAGGTTGGATTCGAAACTGGGTCCCTAGGCACTGTGAAGCAGCAGTGCCAACCACTGTGCCACCGTGCTGCCCACTCAACCTATCAAGGTGGTTGCTGACAGTTGGACATGCATTTAAAAGGAACTTCAGAGAACCTTGAATTCACGGGTAGCACAGCACTACTGCCTCACAACGCCAGGGGCCTGGGTTTGATTCCAGCCTTCGTTGACTATGTGGAGTTTTCACATTCTCCCTGTGACTTAATGGGTTTCCTCCGGGTGCTCCGGTTTCCTCCCACATTCCGAAGATGTCCAAGTTAGGTGGATTGGCCCTGATCAATGCGCGGGCCTATGGGGATATAGCAGGGGAGTGTGCCTAGGCAGAGCTCTTTCAGAGGGTCACTGCAAACGTGACGGACTAAATAACCTCCTTCTGCACTGTCGGGATTCTATGGAATGGGTTTGTTTTTCAGCAGTTGTTAGTGGTAGCTTTTGGTTATTATCAAAGCAGTGTTGCCAGATTATGCTCCACAGCAAGACATTTGGCTCCCATACAAGCAATGTTTATAAAACTGGAAGATAAAAGTCAACATCAGCAGGGTCAAAAATAATTAGTAACAGATCTGCCATATCTTTTGCACCCAGTTTGAAGAGAAAATTAGCAGAATGTATAACAAGTAACTGATCGAGTACTGGCCATTTCCTTGCTCTGCTCCAACCTGCTGATTTTAAACTTTACTTCTTGGGTGTCACTTGCAAACATCAACCAATCATCACACTCTGAACAGAAATTACAGTTTAACAAGTAATCGCCCTCATCATTCAGAAACCATGGAAGATAACATTTCTACATAGTTCCATATAGTAATTTCATCACTGGCCCAAGTGTTCCAGTAAAAATAAATGATTGCACTCCTTTCAAGTCATTTTTGGTCAGTTCCCATATTCAAAACAGAAAAAGATAGTGACAAACTTCAACTCATTCATTTCTCTAGGTCATTGTGTGGCAGGGGGATCATGAATAACTGCACATTGGGTTAATTAATAATCTGAAAGTATTCCAGGTGTGACTTATCATTAGGGCATCTCGACTTCCGCATTGGGAACATATTTGAGAGCAACTGAAATAAAGGTACAATAACAATTGCAACGATTGCGTGAGTTGTGAAGTCACGTGAGCTCCATAGGTATGGAAAAACTGTTGGTTATAGGGTTACCAGATTAAGAAGGTGATCAGACAGCTATGCATAATCTTTGTTTTCAACCAGCCAGCCAATTGTCAATTCAGGCAAATATGTTACCTCCTGCACCATGACTTTTATTTGTTGCAACAAACTTTGATGTAGCATCTTATCAAATGCTTTCTGAAAAATCCAAGTACAGTGCATCTATAGGCTCTTCTTTATCCACAGCATATGTCACTCATTCAAAAAACTCGAATAAATTGGTTAAACGTGATTTCTCTTTCATAAAATCATGCTGCCTCTTCCCAATTACCTTGAACTTGTCTACGTGGGGTGGCACGTTGATGCAGTGGTTAGCACTGCTGCCTCACAGTGCTGAGGAGCCGGCCTTGATCCCGTCCTCACATTAATGTCCATGTGGTGTTTGCACATTCTCCATCTAACTGCATGGGCCTCACCCCCACAACACACAAGATGTGCAGGGTCGGTGGATTGGCCACGCTAAATTGCCACTTCATTGGAAAAATATAATTGGGTACTCTAAATTTGTTTTTAAAAAAAGAACTTGTCTAAGTGCACAGCTCTTTAATGATCGATTCTCGCACCTTCCCCACACCAGATATCACTGGCCTATCCCCCCTGCACCTCCTGATCTATAGCTTTTACTGGAATGTTTCTTGTATCCTCTTTTGTGAATGTAGAACCAAAGTATCTGTTAATTTAATCCTCCATTTACTTATTACCTACTATTAACTTTCCATTCTTACTCACCAGGGGGCCAACAGAGACATAACTTACATTTTTTTCAGTTTAAATGCATGTAAAAACTTTTGCTATCTGTTTTTACATTCCTAGCTAGCTTCCTCTTGTACTCTAATTCATTTCTCCTGATTAACCTTTTAACCATTCTCTACTGTATCCTGACAAATCATCTGACCTGCTACCCTTCTTTGCACAGCTATATGTTTTTTGCCTTAAGTTTGATGCTTCCCCCAACTTCTTTAATTCGCCATGGATGATGGGTCCTGCTTTAGAATTTTTGTTTACAGCAGGAATTGTGAGTACTCTGAAACAGCCCCTTAAATGTCTACCACTGTTTTTATATGCCCCAGCATATCACCCCAGTTCGCTTTAGCTAGCTCAGCTTTCAGGCCCACATAGTTGCCCTTAAGTATGCTTAAAATATTAGTCTGAGACCTACTCTTCTTGTAAAATTCAATCATATTGTGCAAATTGCTACCAAGATGTGCCTTTACTCTGAGGTCATTCATTAATCCTGTCACATTACACAATTTCAAGTCTGAAATAACTTGCTCTCTGTTTAGTTCCAGCAAGTGTCTTTCTAAGAAACTATCTCAAAAGCATTCTAGAACTCTTCATCCAGGTTACTACTGCCAATCTAATTTTCCAGTTTATATGTAGATTAATGTCACCCACGATTTTTGTCATTCCTTTCTCACAAGCTCCCAATATTTATTCTTGTATACTTTGCCCTACATTGTGGTTACTGTGAGGGTTCTTGTGGGCTGCTCTCACTAGTGATTTATTTCCCCTACTATTCCTCATCTCCACCCAAACCGATCCCATATCCTGAAGCAGTCATCTCCAACTATTACACCAATGCCATCCGTGTTTAGTTATACTAACTGGAATTTGAATATATGCCTGTGTATACTATCATCAGGCAGTGTTTGATGTGTGGTATAGAAATCTTTCCATGGTCATAATGACTGGATAAAAGATATGGATAAGCCGAAAGCTCCTAGAGGCCCACAGAGATGCATCTATTTCTGAAGCACACATAACGAAAGGAACACGTGGGCAACCAAAGAGATTGTCAATGACTTATTTTAGTCGAAACATTCTTTCACATTTGGTTGATGTGACTAAGATTAGTGATTAGAAGCATACTCATGTCATTCTTGGATCTGAACAACTTCAAAAGCTTACCTGAATAATGACACTTCTCTCTCAGTATATGGAAACTCAAGATAATTAATTGGAATTGGAATTCTACACTGATCAGCTAAAGACTCTATTTGCATTTTTGATCATTCTTGCCCAATATAAAGGAAAGATTGAAAATTTCAAGAAATAAATATATAATCAATGAAATGTTTCCATGGAATCATAAGAGACATTTAGATTAAGAAGGCTCTTCTGCTATATTAAACCATCTTTCTCAAATACAATCCTTACCATCTTCCCTTTACAACATCTATTTTCCTTAAATAAATCCACAACATTGCCCACATTTAGGTACTCTTTCCCAACTGTTGACTGTAATTTGTGAGAAAGACTTGCATTTATCCAGCAACTTTCATTGCCACCAGATTTCCCAAAGTGGTTTAAAGCCATTTAAGCACTTTTGAGACAAAGCAACTGTTGCAATGTAGAAAATACTGCAGGCAATTTGCACAAAGCCAGCTCTCACAAACAGGAATGTGATCATTTATTTTATGATATTGATTGAGTGAGAAGTGTTGACCAGGGCAACAAGTTCCCTTCCTCTTTGTAATCATGTCAGTTTTACATTAAGGTGAGAGAGCTTCAGAGCTGGGATTAAAGCCTGACCTCCAACAGTGCAGAACTCCTTCAATACTGCACTGGCAGCGCTGCCTTGATTTTTGTATGAAAGCCCTGGAGTGAGACTTGAACCCGTAACTTTGTTTCCCAGAGGTGAAATTATTACCAACTGAGCCATGGCTGGCAAAAACGAATTCTTGACAGTTTTGAATTATGTCGAGAGAGGAAAATTGTCATTTTGGAGGAATTTGTGGGCATGTGAAATTCCTGGAACAGCAAAGAACAGTCTGTTGTAAAAACTCTGCAGAGCTGTGAACTTGGCTTCCAAGAGTGTGTATGCTGCAACATATGCAGTTTTGTAGGCAGCATTAATTTTTAACATACTTTTTTTGTCGAAGTGCGATTGGAGCATGAATTACGTCAGCTTGTCATGGATATTATGTGCAATGTGCTGAAAAGTTTATCCAAAAAATTTTTCAGTGGTGACAATGTCACATTAAAATTCAGTTTAACACCAGGCAATAAGCATTTTTTTTATTTACTACTGGAATATTCCAATTTCACCTGACATATTGATACACAACAGCATTTATGCATGAAATGTAATATTTAATCTGAAATGAACGATGAAGTAATTTTCTGGAAAGATCAGACAAGTCAGGTTGCCTTTTTACTGTGCGAGGAGTGGTACAAGCATCTTCAGCAGTGTAGTTGTGAACTTGGCACAGGAAATATCTACAAGCTTTTTTCCCCAAAATAATGGAAGTGTCAACTCATCGTCTGCCTCTTGCGGAAGGGTTAGACTAGTGGATGCTTGCAAAGTATTTCTTGGAATTTTAAGGCACCATTACTGCCTTGCATCCATTTTAAACAAAAATACACATTCAACGGCTTTTAAAATTCATTCCATGCTTTTAAACATTATCACTCAAACATCACAGGCAGGAAACCATGACGTTTAGTTGAAATTATGCTCACTCCTCTGTTACTACAAGTAGCTTCACACCATTGTGTGTAAGGCTTTGCTATTAAATTCTTGTGGTGGTCCCACAACCCCAACATGCATGAAGGAATTGAGTCTTCAGGAAATCCAATATATTACATGAAATATTTTCTATGGGGAAAAATTGCTTTCCCTTAAGTACAGCTTCACACATTGTTTGAGTCTCAGGCTGCTTTATCATCAGCCTGTATGTACATTCATACCAGATATGTGGCTAGGGAAAAATGCAAAGTTCCTTCATACCATCACATAAGTTACATAAATAAAATATGAATTAATTTTAAAATGGTCTATTTTTAAATTGAGTTACCAAATGGAACAAATCAAAGTCATCAGTGGGTTGATCCATCTTTCCACTAGTGAGGCAGATCCTAACCACTCATGATCATTTCATTCATCAGTTGTTCAGTTGTCCTAACTATAAATATCATAATTAATTGATGCTTCTGAGACTTAACTGATACGTTGGTAAGTCCTGTTATAAAATAATATTGGCGCGCGTATACGCTGGTGTAATAACATGTTAACCAAAATTATTAATTCCTTCACTGCTGCTGTCAAAGTTGGTCATTTTGGTACAGTCAACCTTGTAACCAATAGTGGAGAATTAAAGCAATAGCATATTTTCCGACTGATATCAGTGATGAAATATTTAGCAAGATGTTTATCTTTCGTTGTGGGATGGTCTCTCAAAGCTAATAATGATTCTTTCCCATGCCTTGCAGATTGAAAATAATAGCCTTCGGGCTGACGCAGACCATTAATTTCATACTCAATCTCTGCCCCGGAGATTTCAAGATGTTGGTCAGCTACATTTCGAGAAGGAAAATAAACAGTGTGCCATACTGGAGGAGCATTAATTAACTTTCAGTACTTATATTAATTTTCACACAATCAATGACAACAGATGGATTATTTTAATTTTGAAAAATACCCCTATTGGTGGTAGGGTAGGATAAGAAACAATGCAATATAGTACTCCTCAATGCTGGACATATGTGCACTCATTCAAAGCTTCTGTGTAATACACCTATCATAATTTACTGAAGGTAAGAGGATTATTTGTATTGCCATCTACTTTGACAAATACTACATGGTGTAAAACAATTGGAATACATTGTAGATAAAAATTGATTATGTGCCCACCTTTTTCATTTGTGCATTGTGGCATGTGCAGTACTTCTGGCGAGCAGCGAAAACCTTATAATATGAATCCAAGGAGTTTTGGAGAAATAAACACAAGCAAAAAATAAAGTAATTGATATAAAGGTTCCACATTACAGGCCTGCTGTTCCAACTTCTGAAAGGACTTGTTGCAACACTCCACAGAATAGGCAAACAATGAAAATGTTTTGCCTCAACATTCTACAATAGCAAAATCACCAAATTCTCCTATGTTTAAAAACTTGTATTCATCCATTAGTGTTTAGGATTTAGCCCGACTGAGCTGCAAAATCTGATTTGTCAATATTAATTTTTCAATTTCATTTCCCGTCCACGTGCATTATTTACTTGCATCAACTACTTTTAGCTGACAGATTATAATTATACAAAAATTCATTACGCTGACTGATCTCAACAATATGTTCCATGGCGGCTTGGGGCTACAACTGTGGTCTAGTGATAAAACAAGAAATAAAGTAGTTTGGTGCCAGTACATTTTCCCATGTTGTCATTGAATCATGTTTAATAGCTTCCTTCATGGCAGCTTTACCAATTTACTTGCAATGACACCCCATTCACCTCACGGTTCCAGATGCCCCAAAGGTTTATATAAATGACTTACATATACACATGCTGTTCAAAAAAGTCATTTTTTATTTCCCCAGTTCACTTTTGTTGGCTGCACTGCAGTTAATATTTACAGTTTACCATAATGCATAATAATGAGAGCAAACAGTCTAATTATACACCAGCTTTCATAAATGAATGACATTCTATTAGATTATGACTCATTAGTATTAATAAGTCCCTTTATAATGAACTGCAAAATGGTGAAATCTATTGCCATTCCAATTAACGCTACAGCTTTTGTAATGTGTTCATGGATAGATCCTCACAAGCCATAGTCTGTCTCAAAGTTGATTATGTGAAACCATGAAGATGTTACATCTGGGTTTACTTTTCGTGTAATTGTAGATTTGAATCAGCCAGCAAATGTAAAGCTTAGTTTATGAATTATTATCTGAAGCATGTGTTTGATCCATTCTGAATCACAATATTTTTGCTGGGGTGTTGTTGTATTAGGAGTCTGGAACTTGCAGTCCAGCTGACATAGTTACATAATTACACTGAATGTTGAGTTTCCAGCAAGTCACATATTTTTCGCAAATGTTTATTAGAATTACCCAATATTGTTATTGCATTTTTGCATGAGTGGGGGAGGTTGACTTACCTGCAAGCGGCAGGTGGCAGATTGAAGGAATTAAATGCTGATCTTTGTCCACATCTCAATAGCTGTCTAGAAGAGGCCTCCTAGCAGCAGATAGGGAGGGGGAGGGGGAGGGGGCAGGGGTGGCATTGTGCTCCAGACTAGTTTAAAGACCACTGCTGCCTACCTGGCTTCAGCTGCAGACCACTCTCTATGATAGTGGGCAAGCTGCCGAATCTATTCCATGCTGGGCGCCCCCTTCCTCACTGACCTTGACTGGCTTCTTGCTCCTGTTTCTGGGGCTCTTATAACTTGCCATTTGGCCATTAAATAGCTAGCTTGGGGAAACTCACAGACGAGTGACACTTTCCCACCCGCATTTGAACCTGATGGCGAGGTTATGAGGCCCAAGGGGAAAGTTATGCCCCAGCTTTTTATAGAATCATAGAATATGTAGAGTGCAAAAGGAGGCCATTCGGTCCATCAGGCCTGCACTGACCCTCTGAAAGAGCATTCCGTCTAGGCCCACCATCCCACCCTAACCCCGTTACCCCACCTAACCTTTTGGACATTAAGGGGCAATTTAGAATGGCCAATCCATCTAACCTGCATTTCTTTGGACTGTGGGAGGAAACTGGAGTACCCGGAGAAAACCCACTCAGACATAGAGGAGAATGTGCAAACTCCACAGTCACCCAAGGTTGGAATTGTCCCCGAGTCCCTGGCACTGTGAAGCAACAGTGCTAACCATTATGCCATCTTTACAACTTTTTACTACCCTGATCATTGCATACACAGTAATTATGGTGTTATTGGCTAATTATGACCATCAATCAATATCAATTATACCCCAACAGATGATGAGGAATTATCTCATTCCTTTGGAAACTGTATCCAAAATCATCTGTTCTTCAATAGATTGTTACACTTATCATTCCTAAATTATTCATATAATCTGTTCCAAAATATGGTCTGTATTTACATTCAATTTACATTGAATGCATCAGTATTATCTATTTCCACCATCATCCTCGGGAGTCAGGTCCATTGATTTACCAGGAACTCATTGAAATAACGCCTCCCCAGATTAGTTGCGAATTTATCCACTTTCAGGGGCCGGCCGTACGGTGTGATTCGACTTCTGGACAAGGGGAACAGCTTTGTGCAATCGTGCATCAGCATCCCAAAACGGGAACTATTATCATCTCGCAGCCTTCTCCATTCCAGTGAGAACATGTCCAATTTACATCACTGTTCCTCATAACCCCAGTCCCTCCTGTTGCTCCACTCGTTCTGATTGTTCTCTTCTGTATCATCTCAATAGCTGCAATGTTCTTCCTCAGCTGAGGTAACTATTGCACAATATTCCAAGCAATGATTTCTACAGTGGCAAGATTACTGTCCCGGCTCAATATTACACTTTTCATACATCTCAACATTAGATTTGCTTCACTCGCGGCCAGTAATCGATTGTTACAACTGGCACAAGAGATTAGTTTGAAGTGAATGAGTTTACAGATGAATACGCACAAACACTTGCGGTACTGACACCGTGCACTGATGGCCATATTCACATGACGTGCATTAATTAGTGATCAACTATTGAGACATGCTCTACATGTTTTTAAAAAGTGATGGACAAATTGGAGTGAGTTACCCCACATCCCCTTGCTAAAATGATGCGACTTATTGGCTGTAACTTTTTTAAAAAACTTTCTCAAATGCAGTGAAGTCCCAAAATACTCCTGAAGGGTCTGCTCGCGCCCCACACAGATCGAAAGTTGTTTGCTCCTTATTCTCAACCTTCCAATGTGGGATAGCCGCTTTTAGTTTTACCATTTCCCTCTCCTGGTGGACTGTCGATGTTGTTTCATCTAACACAGGGGGCACTTCATCAAACTTCCCGAGACGCCGACTTTGCCTCCAATACTTCTACACAAGTGAATCCAAAATCAATGGGAAATCCAATTAGAGATGATGAATAGATAGCAACTCAGATTGAAATTTTAATAATTGATTTGATAAGTAACATTTGACGGACCATTCGAGAGTGCAAATGCAATGTGTTTTTCGTAGGGAAATCAACTAAAAGTCAAATTTCCCGCGTTTCCTTGCTGATTCTAGTGTTGTGTCTTCATGGAAACATTGATATTTTGCTCCAAATAACCTATTACAAGATGCACATGTTAACCCTACGTGCAATCCCGCCACTTGAAAGGTGCCTTGCGGTGCAGGCAGCCGCGAATGTATTGATATAGCATCATGTTGCTGCAGCTTGGGCTGAATTACTGTCTAACTATTCCCGGTCCGGGTGGGAGCTCTACATCCTTAGCGGGGGGGGGGGGGGCAATAAGCAGCAGGCAGATAACTGCCCCATTATAAAGAGGTGCAGGGTGTCCCTCGCTCGCATCCGCACATCCCGGCATCAAACAACATCAACAACAACAAAAGTTCAATTCTGTACTGGAACAGAGGCAGAGAGAGAAAAACCAAACACAGAAAACACAAAACACACAAAAAAACATTTTGCCTTCTGGCCAGCTGACTGCGTAAGTGTGGAAATGTTCTGTTTTTGTCACACTAAGTTCCAGCCACTGCTCATTTATCAACTCAGTGAGCATCTTTCCCCACAGGGCCCCGGGGATACATCATCTCCGGAGCTATCACCATCTGATTTGCTTTAATATAAAACCAGATTCCCCCTCCCGCCCCCCACTCCCGCGGGAAAGGTGGATATTGCTGGCGGCACAAAATGGACATTGACAGCCAGACTCAGTGCTTTCGCAGACAGTCTCGCTTTAAGACGCGGTGTTACTGCCAATGAAGAAAGATGCCTGAAATTCAAACAGGGTTAAGTAGGAGGGAGGCCAAGGACAGTGCAAGCAGCGCGCTCTTTGGTTTCGGGTGATGAAGAAGTTGTGCTGTATCGTTTGATCTGCTGCTCCAGCCGCTTGGATTAACGTGCCAGGACATTTGTATCGACTTTGTGCAATGCATGGAGAGGGGTGATTGGGAGGTGAGGAAGGAGCGGGGATGCAGTTGGGTGTCCTTGACGAGAGGTAGCGGCAGCCACTCCCGCATGGGAAGCAGCTGGCGGCCTCTCTCTGGGCAAGTTCACGGTTCACATTTGGCTGGAAGCTGGGAGTGATAGTCCGGAGGAGGAGCTCCCTCCAGCCATCCCTCTCCCAAGGGGCGGCCCACTGTCTCACTCTTCCAGGTAAGGAGCGAGCGGGGCGAGAGAACCAAATCCCGGGGGTGGGGAACAGGAAACAATCCCAAACACCCACCCACACACAGACCGCTTGTGTCCCTGGGTCCGGGGCAGAGAGAGATTGGAGTTTAACACAAAAGGGGGAGGGGTTATCCCGGAGTCCAGCTCAATGAATGCAGTAAGTGGGACTGAAATGTGACTACATTAACACCTGAATAAACACACGGCTCCCGTGCACACAGAAAACTTGTGTTAGTTACAACGTCAGACATTACAGGACATTTGTCAACTTTGACATCCAGATTTCCTCTTTGACGCCAAACGAAGCGATAGATCTGGTCACTAAACTTCTGAATGGAATGGAGTGTGAGTGCTGAGTTAGCCGCTGTGCTGGGTCAGTCTGCTCCCTCCCCTCTCCCTCTGTGTGGGTTCCAGTGGATGCAGTTGATTCCGGAGGAGCGCAGGGGATGATGCTGACAGGCGGGTATCTCCCCCTTTAAGGGCTCAGGAGCGACGGCGGGACCGGGGAACAAGCAGACGATTTGAAGACTCTGAACAACAACCTCCCCACCCCCTGCCTCTCCGCCCCCCCCCCCCCCCCCCCGCCCCCGGAACCAGTGGTGCTCAGTTGAATCGTCCCGGCTCAAGTCATCTGGGCAGCTCAAGCACTCGGCCTCTCCCGCCCCGGGCAAACCTCCGTGGAAATACCTCCTGACACAGAATTGCCAAGCGACTTCCCGGGGGCCGGCCGCGGATCTTTCTGTTCATTCAAGCTTGACTTGTGCTGAACCATGGAATCTACCTCCAGAACTGAGTAAAGTGTCTGGCCTGGAGATGCTTCCAGCCAAGACGTGAGAGAGAGAGAGAGAGAGAATAATGTCAAGTATTTTCTGATAACCCAATTAGTCGGCAGCTATTTTTTCGCGGGGAAAGCACTGATGAAGCATCGGTCGTTGCGGCATTCCCACACACACTCGCCTCTTTCCCATAGGTGAGTGTTGCCTTCCTCAGTATTAAAGAGCGGAGGAGGAGAGCGCCGAGTCTGGAGCAGGCGTTTCAGCTTCTTAAAAAGCAGCTCAGCGAGCCCGCCAGAACCGAGCAAACCCCCCCTTTTCTAAACTTTGTCGGCAGTTCCTGCTTCAGCCATCGACCGGGGTTGGGGGTGGGGGGGGGTCTCTCACTTGCTCTTGTTGATATGCAAGGATTTTGATTCCCAGATTGAAGACGGGAGCTTGGAGCTTGCTCGGTATTGCAGTCTGCGGGGGAGCTGGAGACGGTCTAAGTTTCTTTCATACTTCCTGCTTTGCAGAGGGCCGCGATGCTATCGACAATGTCTCTGCTGCTCTCCATCTGCATCACAGCCTGCGCTTTGCTGCTCAGTCACGGAGCTCTCCCGCCAACACTTGAGCAACTTTATCTCCATCGGCCAGGTAAGAAGAGCACTTTGGGCCATGTGTAACTGGGCGGGGGGGATGTTGTGTGGAGATGGCCAGCTCCCGTCTGACCCGGTTCCTCTTTGCAAGCCAGCCAAGGCGATCGAAGCGGCGCGGAGAGATTGCAACTTTGAGCACATTGACAGGACGTTTGGGCAAATGGACAGAAAGATCCTGGGGGCACCGCTGGAGAAAAAAAAAGAATAGACGAGCGGTGGGAATGACCCAAATAGGGCGGGGAAATGGGAGCCGAGATTTGGAAAGGAGTGGAGCCAAAGGGAGGTTTGGAGGGGGTGGGGGAAAGAGAGGTGGGATAAGGGAGAACGGGATTAATTATTGGAATAAGGCAAGGTGCACTGGAAGATGCGGTACACACGCCTTGAGAAGCAGGGGTTCAAACACCGAGAGCTATTTTTGTGTGTGTGTGTGCAAATGTTTCCATATTATTTCTGGAAAGTGGACAGGATTGGGATAAAGCTGATCAAAAAGCTCAGCGCTTCCTGCTGTGAATGGCCGGCAGATAACAGCTCTGCACCAAGGCTGTCCAAGATTGATGAGATTCAACCCCCCCCCCCCCCCCCAGCAGCTCCTTCCTCCCCCCCTCCCCCCCCCCCCAGCAGCTCCTTCCTTCCCCCTCCCCCCCCCCAGCAGCTCCTTCCTTCCCCCTCCCCCCCCCCCCAGCAGCTCCTTCCTTCCCCCCCCCCCCTCCCAGCAGCTCCTTCCTTCCCCCCTCCTTCCCTCTCTCTAGATACAGTCCAATACATGTGAGTGCAATGTGACGTGCCCCCGGTCCTCCACCTGTCCAGCAATGAAGCGAGTGCCAGTTCAATGACAACCCATTGGTGCTAGTTCCCTTTCTGCTGCCGAATCAGCTGACACACACACACACACAGGGGAATGGATCAAACCGCGGCTGTAAACTCGCTCCGGGGACAATTCACCCGACACTGGCAGCTGACCACTGATCGATGGCAGCGGGAGCCTCTCGGCCCTTCCGGCAGATTATAGCCCTCCCGCTTCTGCCCAAACATTACAAAAGATCGGCACTGCATTTGGCAGAGGGTTTCCTGCATCCGAACATTATCGACACATCCTCGAACCGATGCTGTCCTCCTGTGTTTTAAATAGAGAGGGGGCAATTTGCAGAGCGAAAATCCATTGATTGACGTTATCGATTTTCACTGGGCGGGATTGGTTTGCATTGACATTTCCATGTCTGCACAGAGACAGGAAACTTTGTCCAGGGGAATTTAACAGTGGGAATAATTGGCGATCAGTATACTTCCAGGCTCAGTTAACAGGCGGAATTTTAACCTGTCTTATTTAGCACAGAAAATGCGGTAACCCCCCCCCCCCCCCCCCCACCACCACCTCTTCCCGAATACAAAACATCTACAGAATATAACAAGCATGAGGCATTAGCATTTACAACAGCAATGATCAAAGTGTAACCATTGCAAGACAAATGGGTCATTGGTATTTTTTTTAACCAGTAATAAGATTTCCACAAGATACAAACTAACTGACAAATCAATCGACACGGGCAGATGAAAGGTTTCTGTTGCGACCATTTGTTTGGTGGAACATATTAAACAAGTCGCCTGCTTCAGAGCCCAGAAATAGCGGCCACGGATGGACATGTTGGAGAGAATTACTGCTGCGCACATAGTTCAACTGACCAGTTGGATAAATGTGAGATCACCTTCACTTCTGAACTACAACCGCCCGGGTCCCAATCCCATTTCACAAGGGAAATCACAAGCTGGAACTTTAAAATGTTCCTTCGGGACAGACACCTCTCCGACCGCTACCTGTACCTTGCTACCTGCACCAGTTGACATTTTGACTGTATCCACATGTTTTCAATGTTTGTCCGAAATCCCCTCCCCTCTGCCAATAACTGACTCACAGGAGTGCAGTGAATTCCGTATACCTCTGTTCTCAAAGACAGATACCTGGGGAGACTCAGCCATACAGAACTCTGCTACCTGGGCGCATTCCTTCAGAAGCTTCTTCAAAATATCTTTGCCACCCCCAAATGATGTAAGTCAGCCCTACCCAATTCTCACTTCGCACGGCTGCATGTTGCCAAATCGGCGTTCACTTTGACAAATTCGCATTACTAAAGCTATACACAGTTGTTTGCTCCGAAGGATATATTTGCATTATACACCATACTTAGCTAGCAATAAGCGACATGCCTGTTTTTCAACAAGTGTTCTGATAATGTCAAAAACTCCAACAGAGACAGTTAATGAACATCACGATAAATCCCACATTCCATTCTAGTTAGTGGCAGGGTATTATAGATGAATGGTCAGCACCACTCATGGTAATTTAGGGCCAGAAGGTGTTTGATATCATTAACAGCATCACTTGGAGTGTCGCTGGCCAAATTCGATTTTGGTTAAGGGACTAGGACCACATATTTTAGCCATCAACTTATTTTTTTCCAGTCTGTTCATGGGACAGACTAGAGAAATCTCCGACTCTATCCTAGCTGTCACTGAGAACAGAGGTACATGGAACTCCCATGCACTGACCGCACTCCTATGTGACAGTCATTGGCAGAGGGTGGGGGGGGGGGGGGGAATTTGTTGCAACAGCATTGAAAACAAGTGGATACAGTCAGAACGATTACGCTCACTGATTGTTCATCTTGGAATTTAGATTTGAGAGATTTGGTTTAGTTTTACACAGGTTTGTGCGGCTGCGAGATGTATTTCTGGAGTTGGTAATTGAAACAGAAATCATGTCAGCATCTAATAGGTAACAAGAAAAGGCAATCAAAGAAAAATGGAGTTAAAGAGATATAGTAACAAGGCTAACATGTGCCTATTAGGAGGACTGCTGCTAGTGTGGATGTTAAACATCTGCCCCAATAGTTGGGCTGAATGGCATGTTTATGTAATGTAGTTGCTATGTCTGTAATTTTCCCTATTACATATATACAGGGTCAATTATCTAACATATTATAACATAAAACATGCTGCAATTATGTTGTAAATAAATAGCACATAAGCCATCTCAAAACCTAAAATCAAACTTGTCGAATAAATAATAATTCCCAGAAGCACATTTTTAAAAATGTATTTTTTCATGGATTGTGAATGTTACTGGCTAGGCCAATATTTGTTGTCCATCCTTAATTTTCCTTGAAGAGGTGGTGGTGAACCATCTTCTTGAACGGCTGCAGTTCATGTGGTCTTGGTACAACCTCAGGTCTGATAAGAAGGGAGTTTCCAGATTTTGACCCTGCAACAGTGGATGGGATATAGTTCCAAGTCAGGATGGTGTGTGGCTTACAGGGGAACTTAAAGGTGGTGATGTTCCCATGCATCTGCTGACCTTGTCCTTCTAGGAAGTAGTGGTCACAGTTTTGGAAGGTGTTGTTGAAGGAGCCTTGGTGAGTTGTTGCAGTGCATCTTTGTCTATGGTAATCACTGCTGCAGCTGTGTGTCAGTCGTGACCTTTTAAGGCGGTGAATGAGATGTAATTGAAGCAGGTTGTATTGTCCTGGATTGTGTTGAGGTTCTCGTGTGCTCATGCAGGAAGTGGAAAGTATTCCACCACACTCCCAAATGATGCCTTGTAGAAGGTGGATAGGTTTTGGGGAATCAGAAGGTCAGTTACTCAGCACAGAATTCCCCACCTTTGATCTGCTCTTGTAACCAGCTAGCCCAGTTCAGTTTCTGGTCAATGGTAACATGCAGGGAGCTGATGGTGGTTGATTCAGCCATGATGATGCCATTTTATGAAATGAAAAATGAAAATCGCTTATTGTCACGAGTAGGCTTCAATGAAGTTACTGTGAAAAGCCCCTAGTCGCCACATTCCGGCGCCTGTCCGGGGAGGCTGGTACGGGAATCGAACCGTGCTGCTGGACTGCTTGGTCTGCTTTAAAAGCCTGCGATTTAGCCCAGTGAGCTAAACCAGCCCCTATGTTAAAGGGTGATGGTTAGATTCTCTCTTATTGCAGTTAGTCATTGCCTGGCACTTATGTGGCGTGAATATTACTTGCAACTTATCAGACCATACATCACTGTTGTCTAGGTCTTGCTGCATTTGGACACAACCTGCTTCAGTATCTGAGGAGTCATGACTAGCACTGAACATTGTGCAGTCATCAGTGACCATCCCCACTACTGATCTTATGATCATGGGAAGGTCATTGAGGAAGTAGCTGAAGAGGTTTGGGCCCAGGACACTATGCTGAGGAACTCCTGATGTCTTGGGATTGTGATTTGTCTCCAGTAAATCCAACCATCTTCCTTTGTGCTAGGTAGGGCTCCAACCAGTAGAGAGTTGTCCCCAGATTCCCATGGACTCAATTTGTGCCAGGGCTCCTTGATGCCACACTCAGTCAACTGCTGCCTTGATGTCAAGTGCAGTCACTCTCACCTCTGAAGTTCAGCTCTTTTGTCCATAATTGAACCAAGGCTGTAATGAGGTCAGGAGCTGAATGGTCTTGGTGGACCTAAAGCTGAGTGTCAGTGACCAGGTTATTGCTGAGTAAATGCTGCTTTATTGCACTGTTGGTGACCCCTTTCATCTCTTTGCTGATAATCGAGAGTAGACAAGTAGGGTGAAAATTGGCCAGGTTGGATTTGTCCTGGTTCTTGTGGACAGGACATACCTGTCAATTTTTCACATTACCTGGTGGTTGCCACTGTTGTTGCTGTACTGAAACAGCTTGGCTAGGGGTGCAAATGGTTCTGCAGAAAAGGTCTACAGTCCTATTGCTGGAATTATGTCAGGGCTTTTGCAGTATCCAATGCTGTCATTCATTTATTGCTATACTGCGGAGTCATGAAATTGACTGTGAGGCTGGGAATCTGTGATGCTGGATACCTCAGGGAGGAGGCACAGTTGGATCAGATGGTTGCAAATGCTTCAGCCTTGTCTTTTGCACTGATGTGAAGGACTCTCCATAATTGAGGATGGGGATGCTTGTAGAGCCTCTTCCATCTTAACTTTTAGTTGCTTAATTGTCCACCATCATTCATAATTAGATGTGGCAGATCTTCAGAGCTTTGATCTGATCCATTGATTGTGATATTGTTTAAGTCTGCCTGGCTTCCACTGTTGGCTTGCAAATAGTTCCTTATTGTAGCTTCACCAGGTTGACACCTCATTTTTAGGTATGCCTGGCGCTGGACTTGGCATGCTCTCTGGCACCCTTTATTGAACAGGTTGATCACTGGCTTGATGGTAATGATAAAGTGGGGGAGTATGCTGGGCCACATGATTACAGGTTGGGTGAAAACATTTCTGCTGTTGATGGCCCACAGTGCCTCTTAGATGTCTGGTTTTATGTTGCTAGATCTGTTGTCCATCTATCTCATTTAACATCTTGTGTCGCAGTGATAGTGTACCTACCTTTAGATCAGAAGCTCTGGGTTCAAGTCCAATGCCAGGACTTGTTAGCCATGGAAGGAGCATTCATAATGTGGTTCAATGGGATTACGATCAGCTCATGAATTCTTTAACCACTTCCCCATTATTTCCCAAAGGAACAAATGTGGGTATGTGAAGATACACTTAAAATAATTAGCATGGTGGAAGTGCCACACAGCATAATGGAGGGTGTCTACAATGTGAAGACAGGACTTTATTTCCACTATGTGGTGGTCACTCTTGGCAATAGTATCAAGGCAGGATGTATCTGTTACCAATATATTGGTGAGGATGAGGTCAACTGGATTTTTCCCTCTCTGGTTTCCTCCGCGTCACCTACTGCAAGCCCAGTTTAGTAGCCATCAGGACATGGCATTTTCTATCAGTTGTAGTACATGGTTATAGACATTTAAATCACCCCGCCCCACCCCATACAGAGTATGTTCTGTGCCCTTGTTACCCTGAGCATTTCTTCCAATTGGCGTTCAACATGGAGGAGTACTGATTCATACTGAGTGGGGCTGGAGTGTGGGCTGGTCGGTGGGGCGAATGGTGTGGGGTGGAGGGCGGAGACAATGGTTAGGATAAATTATATAGAATAAGACAGCTGGCAGTGGGTTTGAGATTATGTTGTTAAGCATATCTCCTGTATCACCTATAGCAAATTATATCATTTAAAATCCTTGGTGTTTTTGCCTTGTGATACACTGTACCCGAGACATTTGCAATATACAATGCATAAATTACCCAAGTTATTGTCAGTAATTAACTATTGATTTTTCCCCCAAAATATTTGGAATGATTATAACACGATTGTTACATTTTCAGTTTGGATTTGATCAAATGTCAAATACATTGAGCACAGATGTTTACTACATGTACTAAAAAGTAATAGCTACTCTGAAATGATTTCAAGTCCAATCTTACCTGTAGTTCAGATGGTGGTTCTAATTATTCAGGTTTCCCTGTTGTAATTCCTGCCATTATTATGCCATGATTGAAGAGATTATTACCTTGCACTCAGTGTTGAGTATCCATTACTCTCAATATGATATTCTTCAAGCCTTATAATTAGGGTTTATCAAGTCAGAGTTTAGACTTGTTCATATCAGAGATCAGGCATAATGCATTCATACCTTATCACAAATGTTCACTGATCAGAACTTAGGAGCTTCTGGATAGTAGAGAATCTGTGCCACATGATAGCAATTTTACAAAGGTGATTTTGTGTTGATAAAATAAATATAGCTCATAAAGGCTTTGCATTTATAATGAGACTCCTTCCCGTTCAAAACACCTTGCCTGTTGGAAATAATTACATGACTTGTATCACAGTGCTGTCACAGATAAATAACGGTGATGTGATGGCATTTTTATACAACACCTTTGAACATAGTCAAATATCCCAAAGCACTTCAGAATAATTTCATGGGAAAAAAACCACACCCATCCCAAAAAAAGAGACAGCTGACTAAGAATCTTGGCTGAAGAGATGGGTTTTATGGAGAGTCTTAAAGGATAAGAGAGGGATAGGTGGAAGTTTAAGTGGATAATTCCGGAATTTAAGATCATGAGATCTGAAGGAACGGATGTCAATAGTGGGATGAAGAAAGTTGGATTTGGGAGATCAGAGTTGGAAGAATGCATAGTTCTTGAAGATTGTACGGCTGAACGAGGTTACAGTGAGAGGCAGGGAAAGGTAATGAGAGCAGGAGCATTTGTATTTTTTAAAAAAATAAGAGAATTTTAGTTCAAGACATTGGTGGGCCAAGAGCTCAATGTATGTCTGAGTGACCAGGACTGAATGTGAGTTATGATATGGGCAGCAGAGTTTTGATGAACTCGTATTAATGGAGAGGGAAAGATGTTAATGGAGAGTGGAAGATGGGAAACCAGCCAGGAGAACATCAGAATAATTGAGCCTCAAGGTAACATAAGTGATATGATATAATAAGTGATGATGGCAAGCAAACGTGTATATGTCCCACTCCATTAGTTAATTATAATCACTCTCCATAGGAATATTCATTGTACCTCACTGCTGACCATGACATTCTAGCTCTGATGTCTACATGCTTGAATTAAAACAGAAGGATTATTGCTGTGATCTTCCAGTCTCTGGATAGTGGACACCGGATCTAATCCTCAAGATGTGATTTAGAACCTCTTGGAAGTCCCGTCAGATTGACTCCTTTGGAATTCCATGGGAAGTTTGAACTCCCAATGGGTAATTCCCCAGCTCCCTGGAACCCACTGGAATATGTCTCCAACTTTGAGTTAGAATCGATGTCTTCAGGCTGTTACCTGAATAATTTCCCAGGAAACATTGGATAGAAAAATCTTTGTGTAAATCCTGAGTAACTTATACAAGTGACCCTCACTCAAACTGACCCCACCCACTAACCTTGTCTGTACTCGCCCCCATCATCTGACCTTGGTCTCTCCCATTCCCCTCCCAGACCACTGACCTGACCTCACTGCCCAGCTGCCACTTCACCCATCTTACCTACATTGCTCGCCCACCCTACCCTTATATGCACGTATCTTCTCTCCTTAGCTTTTCAAAGAAGTAAAGGGACATTTAAACTCTTTACCTGCCAGAACATGGCAGCAGTTGATGCTGTAAAAAGGGGGCAAGGCTTCTGTGTAGACTCCCTTCACTAATGTCTGATGTCTCCACATTTTCATGTGCTGATTAAGTTTGGAAGGATCCTCCTTTGGAAGATTGCCCCCCTCCAAAAAACGGAGGAAGGTAAGTAAGTATTTTTATGTTGGGGCTTGGCGTCCAATCTGGGTCAGAAGATTTGGGCCATTATTTTTTAACAATATAAATTAATTGAAGCTGCTTTGTGAAGTCACATCAGTGCCAACCTGACTTGTCAGTGCTGCTTCTCTATTTCAATGTTATAAAGAGTGGAAGCATCAGCTTTTCTTTCGTGTTATCTATGTTTAATTTTAAAGGTTTACTATGTGGTATAAATAATATTAAACCAAGAAATGCCAAACGTTGTTGGAAACAAGATTTTTCCCACACATATGAAACTATTACCATCCAACATCTGATTGTTCAGAAGAGTAATGACACACCGTAGCGCACAACCTAATTCAAGATAATGTATTTAACAGCTCGTTCAGAAGCAGTGCCACACAAGTTGTTCACATGGAACTGCTGGCTGTCTTTGCTTTTCCACAATCACTTAATGTTTGAATAGTAAAGCAAAATTATTATCTTGTGTCTTTTGATTTAGTCAGCTCTGTGTCCATAAATAAGTGCAAGATATGCTGGGACATTTATTACCATATTCTGTGTCCTTTATTGCTTTGTATGTTGAAATTCCTATGTCTATTGCTTAATTAGATTCAGCTTAAAACTCCGATGGATAATGAATATATTAGGTTAGTTACGTATTATGGAAAGCTCCATGAGTGAGAGTGATCAGATAACTTAATTGGTTACATAATTCACAGTGGTTATAGTTATCCAAGCAGCAGAAATATTTATTATATCTAATACAGACATCTATTGATTTGTAACAGTTTCCCAATAGGCAGAGCCAACCGAATTGTGTTGGAGTAATATAGTCTCAAATACAAAATAACAGAACATCGGCTTGTTTGCAAATGACGATCAGGGATATTACAAATGTAAATGGCTAATGTCTAAAATGTTAGAAAACACTTCATAACAGTATGCAAACAAAGCAGATGTTCTGGCGGATTAATCTGATCGTGTAAAATACCACACAACATTTTGCAGTATATTCATTGGCTGTAGAATTATTGAGACAATTGTTTTCTCTGGAGCAGGTAGTGTTTAGCTATTTTAGAAATGGCTGTTCGGTGTACACATTGTTGGTGCGAGCCTAGCAGTCCTATCTGAGGATGAAAATGTCATATTATATCTCCTGGTAATAGACAGAAAAGCAGCCTATTCGTTTCATATAGTGTTAGATCTTTTCATCATTTTATATTATGTTTCTGTTATTGAAGAGAATCATAATAGTTGGAATATGTTAAAAAGATTTATATGAAAAACAAGTATTAAATATTTAATAGAAATAACGACTGCATATGGAGATTATAATGACAAGTATAGATGTAGATTAGTGTGTCAGTAGTTGTAAAGTCAACATAGTCCCATATGACCATAGGCTGTTTTCCCCTTTGGGGAGGAGAGCTGACTGGATGTCATTTAAGCTGAGGATCACCACACCTCAGGCGAGGGGCAAGGTTGAGAAAGCAGGGCCTTCATGAATTACCTCAGCTGGTACAGGAATTGAACCTGCACTTTTGGCCTTGCTCTGCATAACAAACTAGCTGTCTAACCAACTGAGTTAAACTGGCTCCCTCAGTATTTTTATGAATAATGTGTGTTCTGAGAGCAAGAAAACATTGTCTTATGGAATATAACCACTTAAAGTTGGATTATGTTAAATTAAATGTTGCTTACCTTTGAGAATTGGGGAGAAGTTTCAGTTTTATCTTCTTGAACCTTTTTATGTAATCTTGCCTTCACCTGTCACAGTTAGTTCGTGATAGTGTATGGCAGTATGGATTATACATGATCTCTTGGAAGCAGCAGCAGGCTTGATGGTGTGAATGTTTTTTTTTCCAGTCTATTCTCACAAACTGACAGTATATTGAAGTATTAGCAGCAGCTGTCTGTTTTAACACTGGGATTCCTCTCCTGGCAAATGGTTACTGATGATTTGATCAACCTTGGAATATGGACACATAACATGTATGTTACTGGACTAATAATCCAGAAAGCCAGGCTTATGATCCAGATATACAAGTTCATATTTCACCACAGCAGCATTAAATGCAAACTTGAATTATTTGTATATATATATTAAAAGTTAGTCTCAGCAGTGGAGAAACTACCAGCATGTTTAAAATTAAACAAAATCTAATGTCCTATCGACTCTGGCCTACATTGTCTCCAGATTTACAGCAATGTGATTAATGTAATTACCCTCTGAAACCATTTAGCTAGATGCAAGAAAGTACCTCAACATCATCTGTCCAAGGGCAGTTTGGGATGGGCAGTAAATGCTGGCTTTTCCAGTGATGCCCATATCCCATGAATTAAAATAATTACATTTTACTATGTAAAATGAATGATCAATATTAGTTCATAGAAAATATTATTCAATATTCCTCTGATTCCTTCTTTAAGAATTACTTTGTGTTTTCTATGTGTGAGAGTGAGAGGCGAAACATCTTAGTGTGGGAGCGATAGTGCAAAAGTGAGGGAAGTTCTATGAGGTTGCTAATTTAGTTCTTTAAGTAATTACTTGTTCCACAAAATCATTGAAGTTTTGTACATGTCTAACGTCACAAAGACATGAGAGTAATTTCAGTTATTCTTCAACATTTAACATTCTGGAAGAATCATTATAATAACTGACTTTCTGCACGTTTTTATAATGCGGTTCAGCTGATACTGTGATAACACAAGCCTGTTGCACTTTGGGATATGTCGTGAATCGGAATGTTGGATTCTCTGTCCCTGCTGGCAGTGCACCCCTGTCCGTGCATTTCCCGGCGTCGTGGGGGAGCTTCAACAGAAATCCCATTGATCCATGGCGGGAAGATAGAAGCCCACCGCCAGCTAACGATGCGTCACTGAGAAACACATGGCTGGGGACCGGAGAATCCCACCCTTCAGCTTTGTACTCAAATCTGGCTATTTGGAAGACTGATTAAAACAAATCAAAATTATAATGCATACAAGTAAAAAATCTTTTGAATCATCTCAGAACACTCTCATAACGTCAGAATGCCAGAAAAAACGTAGTTGGTGGATCTTCTTTTACTGACACATTACATTCGCTGTTTGGTGCTATCTGCTCCAAATGCAGACATCCTCTCTCAATAAATTTAGCATTCCAGTGTAGCACACGTACAATTTATTATGGATCGAGTGAAGCCATTTGTCAGTGTGCAAAATATCCCAGTGCTCTGATCAGTTAGTGGAGGCCTAGGCAATGTTATGGCTCTTTCGCTGTCAAGTTGTCTCATCTCATATTGTTAGCATTCACTTAGGGAGAGTCAGCATGACAAAAATGTACCACTTTGTTTATAGCATCAAAATAATTGACATGAGTCTGCAGAATCTAATATAGTTATAAACATTGTTGAAATGTTAGATGTAAATATATGAGAAATATGAATTAACAAATCATGCAAGATATATTAATGAAACAAGGATTAACGCAACCTATCTCAGTAAATTTATTTAGTAAATGAATGAATGTTGTGGCAACAAGAGCAGGTCAGAGGCTGGGAATTCTGTGGCTGGTAAATAACTTGGCTCATTACTCCCCAAACCCTGTCTACCATCTACAAGGCACAATGTCAAGAGTGTGATGGAATGCTCTCCACTTGCCTGGATGAGAGCAGCTCGAACAATACTCCAGAAGCTTGACACCATCCAGGGCAATGCAGCCCACATGATTGGCACCTCATCCACCACCTTTAACATTCGCTCCCTCCGCCATCAATGCACAATGGTAGTGTCTACCATCTACAAGATGCACTGCAGAAACTCACCAAGGCTCCTTCAACAGCATTTCCAAACGTGAGCAGTGTTTTGTTATGCTCTTGACATAGCATAAGCTGCTTCCTTGATGTGCATTCTGACAAAGGAAGGTTCAGACTTGGAGATAACTTTAACACATTTATTAAACTGTTAACAATTCTCCTACTTGGATTCGACTCTCCTGTTAATCCTGCTATAGCTACTCAGACTATCTAACCAGTCTGCTACAATCCACGTGGTGGGTGTGATGTGTTCAATCAACCCTGTGTACTCACTAAGTGTCTCCACATGTGTGCTGTGTCCTTATATATGGGTTGGTGTAATGCCCTCCTGTGGTAGTGTCACCTGTGTATGTGTGTCTTGAATGCCCATTGGTCGTGTCCTATCTTACTGACCCATTGGTTGACTGTATTAATGTCATGATGTCTCTGGTGCTCCCTCTAGTGGCTAGCTAGGTGTAGTGTGTTCACATTAACCCCATGTTATTTACAATGTCCTAGTGTATCTACATTAACCCCTTGTGTATTTACAGTGATGCATATCACCACAACCAGTACCACACAAAACAACAAGGGCAGCATTTACAAGGGAACACCACCACATTGCAAGATCCACTCCAAGCCACATGGCATCCTGACTTGGAACTATGTTGTTGTTCTTTCACTGTCACTGGTTCAAAATCCTGGAAGTCTCGTCTAAACAGCACCATGGATATCCCGACACACATAGATTGTAATGGTTCAGGGAGTGGCATATCACCACCTTCTCTAAATAATAATAATATAATATAGTATAATATAAAGCAATTAGGGATTATAGTACTTTATCAAGTGCTTTTTGAAAATACAAATAGATTGTACTCACTGGTTCCCACTGCCAACTACAACCTCAAAAACCTGACAGATTTATCATACCCAATCTCCCTTTCATAAATTTGTGTTGACCTGCTTATTCATACCACAATTTTCTCAGTGCCCTGTTACCATATCCCGAATAATAAATTCTAGCATTTTACATATTACTGATGTCAGGTTAACTGGGACATTGTTTCCTGGTTTCTCTCTACCTCCTTTCCTAAATAGCATGATTATGTTTTCTATGATCCAATGCATGGGGATTGTTCTAGAATCTGGGGAATTCTGGAAGATTAAAACCAGTTTATCCATTCCCTCTCACCACCTCTTAAACCCCAGGATGTAGGCCATCAGGTCCAGAAATGTTTTTGATTTTACTCCCATTCATTTCATCAGCATTTTTTAAAGTAATACTGTATTTCTACTCTCACTAGTTTCTTTAAATTCTTCACTCTCACTAGAATCTTGGGCCCGATTTTCACGTGGAGGGTGGACTAATCCCTCCATCTCAAGACTGCTAGAAGCTGGGAATTTCCGGGGGTTCAGGTCTGCAGTTGCCTGGAGGTGGGTCTGTCACTAAGACAGAGTTGGAGGCAGGCTGAGTCCAGAGCAGGCAGATTAAAAGGGCCACCTCTGTTCCCAAATCACCTTGGCCTCGTGGTTCCAAGGCAATCAGTATCCCAACAAACAAAGTTGAACCTTCTGACCACTTTAAACAGCTACTGTTTAAACAAGGCTGTGATAACAAGGCCTCTGAGTTCTGGTCACAAAGTTGTTAATAGGAGACCATTAACGACTTTGTGACCAGAACTCGGAAGCCTTGTTATCACAGTTTAAAACCATTGAATAGCCCATAAATCTCCGAGTGATCAAACAGACATTTTGTTCTTACAGCTGCTTTAATGCACTTACAAAATGATCAGGCAGTTGACTTGTAGCCAACAGCCCATAACACCCATTGAATTAATAAACAAACTTTAGAACTGCTACCTCAACAGATGTCCAGATTGAATACGTAAAAGTAACTGGAAAATAGTTCTTTACACTTGGCCATCATTTCAGCTGTCTGCCCTTTCAGTATTGTGGAATATACAGTACCTTTATATCCATTGGATAAACTTTTTTGTTAACACATCTGAAGGCCTTTCCACATTTACAATGTTGTTCTTTTAATTACAGCTAGCTTATTGAACACTGATACAACCTTACTAAACACAGACACAACCTTAGTGAACACTGATACAACCAATGCATTTTGGAAGGTCTAATGCAGATAGGGAATATATAGTGAATGGTAGAACCCTTAAGTCTATTGACAGTCAGAGAGATCTAGGTGTACAGATCCACAGGTCACTGAAAGTGGCAACACAGGTGGAGAAGGTAGTCAAGAAGGCATACAGCATGCTTGCCTTCATTGGCCAGGGCATTGAGTATAAAAATTGGCAAGTCATGTTGCAGCTGTATAGAACCTTAGTTAGGCCACACTTGGAGCATAGTGTTCAATTCTGGTCGCCACACTCCCAGAAAGATGTGGAGGCTTTGGAGAGGGTGCAGAAGAGATTTACCAGGATGTTGCCTGGTATGGAAGGCATTAGCTATGAGGAGAGGTTGAATAAGCGCGGTTTGTTCTCACTGGAATGTTGGAGGTTGAGGGGCGACTTGATAGAGGTTTACAAAATTATGAGGGGCATAGACAGAGTGGATAGTCAGAGGCTTTTTCCCAGGGTAGAGGGGTCAATTACTAGGGGGTATAGCTTTAAGGTGTGACGGGCAAGTTTTTAAAACATAAATTTAGAGTACCCAATTCACTTTTTCCCAATTAAGGGGCAATTTAGCGTGGCCAATCCACCTAGCCTGCACATCTTTGGGTTGTTGGGGCGAAACCCACGCAAACACGGGGAGAATGTGCAAACTCCACACGGACAGTGACCCAGAGCCGGGATCGAACCTGGGATCTCGGCGCCGTGAGGCCACAGTGCTAACCCACTGCGCCACCGTGCTGCCCTTTGATGGGCACGGTTTAGAGGAGATGTACGAGGCAAGTTTTTTTACACAGAGGCTAGTGGGTGCCTGGAACTCACTGCCGGAGGGGGTGGTGGAAGTAGGGACGATAGTGACATTTAAGGGACATCTTGACAAATACATGAATAGGATGGGAATAGAGGGATATGGACCCCGGAAGTGTAGAAGATTTTAGTTTAGATGGTCAGCATGGTCGGTGCAGGCTTGGAGGTCTGAGGGCCTATTCCTGTGCTGTACTTTACTTTGTTCTTTGTTCAGTGCTCCAGCATTTAATGATGAACTGTAAAGGAAGAAAAACCATGAAACTTATCTTTTAGTCTCTTTGAACGTCCATCTGTGGCTCTTCGTCTACACAGATGTGCAAAATCCAACAGCTGCTAAAGTTTGGCTACTTCAATGGAAGTCAAAAAATCGTACCTGGCGTGGGATCTCAATGAGCCCACAAATCTGTCAGTTTCATCCTTAATAGAAGCGAGCAGTCTAGGGCCTGGTCCCTACCCCACCTTCTGAAAATGGCCAAGTGAGAATGGAGGCAGGACCAGTAGCTTCTTACTCTGTGGCCATTTTTGTGAGCGCCTCTTCTGTTTGGTCCTGATTGGGTCTTTGAAAATTTAGTCCTCAGTCTCCCACTCTTTCCAGAATATTGATTGTGTCTTCTACAGTGAATCTCTTGCAGTGAATACATAGTATTCCTTTAAAGTCTTTGCCATTTCCTTAGTCCCAAGAAATTATCATTGGTAATATGCCTCGAAGAAACCCAGGGCTGGATAATCTGGTGCCCTAGCCACTTATTCCTCGGCAGTGCACCATTCGCTGGTGGCAGGATTCTCTACTCCCACCACTTGTCAATGGGATTTGCTGTGGGGAGGGGCCGTTTTTTTTTTTTACAATGTTACATTAGAAGCTCCGTTGTTCGATTCTTTTTTAAAAATAAATTTAGAGTACCCAATTATTTTTTCCAATTAAGGGACAATTTAGCGTGGCCAATCCCCCTAATCTGCACATCTTTGAATTGTTGCGGTGAAACCCACGCAGACACGGGGAGAATGTGCAAACTCCACAGAGATAGTGACCCTGGAGCCGCGATCAAACCAAGGTCCTTAGAGCCATGAGACAGCAATGCTAACCACTGCACCTCTGTGCCGCCCTTCATTATAAGATTCTTGAAAGAATTCCAGGCCTTAATAGTTTTGGAAGATTGTAAAAATTGTATAAGTCAAGAATGGCATTGCTGGTTACTTGGTTGTGTGTTCTTTGCTTTTGCTTTTAAATAGATTGAACTATACATTTTAGCATGAATGATTGACCTTGTGATATTTAGTACTTTTTGTAGTGTACATGAGAACATTGCGATCATCCCATCTAGTCCTCTATACCTCATACTGTCGTAAAAGTGTAAATGTTAATCATCGTAACAGCATTACTTTATCATTAATCTCCTAATCACTTTCATACCCCACATTATCCAAAAAATGAAAAGTCTCTGAATTACTGCTTTATCTGCTGAAAGACTGAACTTTATTAAAGGGTGGCATGGTAGCACAGTGGTTAGCACTGTTGCTTCACAATGCCAGGGTCCCCGGTTCGATTTCCAGCTTGGTTCACTGTCTGCGTGGAGTCTGCACGCTCTTCAGTGTCTGCGTGGGTTTCCTCCGCTTGCTCCGGTTTCCTCCTACAATTCCCGAAAGACATGCTGTTAGGTAATTTGGACATTTGAATTTCCCTCTGTGTACCCGAACAGGTGCCAGAATGTGGCAATGAAGTTTCTCAGTAACTTCATTGCAGTGTTAATGTAAGCCTACTTGTGGTAATAAAGATTATTATATTATAAAATGCCTTCTTGGAGTGAACTATATGTACACTGTGTTTCCTGAGTTAGTCCCCTCTCATGAGGAATACTGATAGCTTTTATTGCTGTCCTGACCATCAGTGTTGTGTGTGCTACATAACCTGAGGCTAAATGCCCATGTACTAAACTGTACCTGCTGATGAATGTTTTGATGCATGGTGAGGGTATGTTGGGTAATACAAGTTAAAATCAGAAATGCCAATGAACTTACTGTAAAAGCAATTTACTTTCGATCACGGTGGAACAATCCACCTTAAGGAATTAGGAAGAAAAACAAACTGAGGGTCGGCCTGAACATTTTAAATTTCTCAGGTAAAAGGCTGGACTAATAGTTACTGAGGTGCTTCCACTGTGTGATGCCAATTTATCTGATTCTTGTCTTGGTTTCCTTTGACACTGGTGCCATTTTAAGCAACATGAGTTTTGGGTCAAGTCACTGACCTCATAGATTTGGAACGTCCCTGGTTGAATCAATTTTGTCAGTTTGCGATGTCTGTGCTGGCATGCAGCTTGTGATTATTGAAAAATCAAGGTGTCATGCATGAGAGACGGTTTGGGTGTGAGATCTGTGAGGCATGTTGAATGATTTGAAAAATGACAAGCCTCAGGAGGTCCCAAAGCATTCTATAACCAATTAAGTAATTTTACGATGTAGTCACTGTTGTAATGTGAGAAAACACCAGGCAATTTGCTTATGGTTAGGTCTTAGAAAGTGCATTGAGACAAATTGGAACATTGGTTAAGGAATAAACATAGGAGGAGACTCCTGTTTGAATAGGCTCTGTTAATGCTCACTTGAGCAGGCATATCTGGCTTTGAGTTCAAGTCTCATCCAATAGTAACAATTCCAACAGCACAATTGTCCCTCAGAACTGCACGAACCAGTCTTGATTATGCAATTATGTCTTGAGTGAGGCTTGAAAACCATGGGTGGGATTCTTCAATCATGGGACTATTTCCCACCTCCAGCGCCAAAACGCGGGCGTTTCACTCTGGACTTTCCTGAAGAAAGTCGAGAGTGATTCTCCTTTCTGAAGGGGGAATACCAGGGCCCTGGAGTACTCCTCGCAGCTCTGGCTGCGGATACGGGGCCCTGCACTTCCGGTCGGGAGTCCACGCATGCGCACTCTGGTAACCTTCGGCGGCCACCCTGTGCGACATGGTGGACTCTCACCGCGGAGCGGCCTCGAAAATATAGGCCCCCTCAGGATCATGCATGTCCGCGGATCGGTGGCCCCCAATCACTAGCCTGGCCGTCTGTCAAACCTCCCCTCCGGTGAAGGAACCACCATCCCCACCAGGGTGGCCGTGGACTGACTCCGCAGCCGCCACTGGCCATTCCCGACAGGCAAAATATGGCTAGAACCACACCGTCGAGAACTCGACCAGTTTTCGTCAGAGAATCGCCCCGGGGGGGGCTCTGTCAATGGCCCCCTATGGGCGCTGCATGGACCACGCGTGATTCGCAGTGATTCTCCAGGGACCGGAGAATTGCGGGAGCACTGGATTTTGGTGTCAACACCCATTTTCTGCCCCAGTGCTGATCGCGATTTCGGCATGGAGGCTCGGAGAATTCCGCCCCATAACTCTCTACTTCAAAGATGAGAGTACAATCACTGAGCATTAAAGTGGCAAAGATTAATGTGACCTGTTGTCCAAATATAAAAGAAAATGGCCCCCCTGAAAACCTGAATACAATCTAATGCAAGATATACCACATAGCCACCTGGCTTCATGGTTCAATTAAGTAATTTTGAAATGTAGTCGCTGCTGTGATGTCAGGAAACACCAGGCAAATCGTGCATTGCTAGGTCTTACGGTTCTAGTGGTGTGTTGGAAAGGAATGGTGAATTAGGGCTATATCAGTTGGTGATGATTGATGGAGTGTCTGTTTTGCGAGATTGAATCAGATGCAGGTCTACACTGTCAATGAAAATGGCACGGATCCATTTCTCTCAATAGAAATAGCATTGATTTAGAACTGGGACAATTGGGGGTTCCTGCTGCTCAGTTCAAATAATCTGTCATAACATAGACCAGATAGCAAAGATTTGTGCATGCACCATTTTTTGTGTAAGAAATGTTTTTCCTTATCAATCATGTTGTCAGACTTTTTGACAATGGAGAAAGCTTCAGAGTATGAAGTTTATTTGTTTGGAGTGGTAGTTCTGTGACTTGAGTATACTGTCAATTTTGTCAATTCTCATCTTAATAAGAAAGGAATATTCTGGAACAAAAATTGTCATTTTGATTTATATGACCAGCCTAACGGTTCAAAATTAAAGCAAATACGTAATTACCCACATCCGTCGATTCATTCCCTTGTTTCTGAGGTATTAACATTTTGGGTTGGAGCACTTTGGGGTATTTTCCTAACACCTTGCCCAAACCACCGGAACCCATCTGGAGGATGTTCTGTCAGTGCAACTGTAGATGGTGTGACCAGTCATGGCCCAATAGATATGGCACACCAACTAACACCTGTAAACCACCGGGGGTGGTAGTAATACCTGCGATATCCAGCGGTTTCCTGTGTAGGTGGCATACCTTGCCTGGGTGTCCGTCAAAGACAAGGTCTGAATCCCTAGTTTAATGCAGTAAAACGTTTTTTGTCCGACTATGGAGACTGTGGTGAATTATAAAGACTAATAATCCACACTGTATTGTACAACATGTGTTGAGCCTGTACCTTGTACTAATCATGTGTAGTTGCGCAGCTCTACCCATAGGGGGAGATGAGGAGCTTGTACTGGGCTCCAACCTTGGCTCCAACCATGGCTCCGCCCATGGCTCCTCCCCTAACTGGAAGTATAAAGGTTGCTGTTGTGAGCCTGCCTGCCAGTATCTAGAGTTCATCTCGTCACAGGCAGGCTCTGTTGTAAGATGATTAAAACCACTGTTCGCTTCTAACCACGTGTCGCGTGAATTGATGGTCTCATCAATTTAATCGTCTTAAGAAACAGTAAGGAATGACCATGGAATCATCCCTCAAACCTGATCGACTGGAACTCGACCCACAGGATGCAGAGGCGAAAGAAATGTTTTCACACTGGCTCCGATGTTTTAAGGCCTACCTGGCTGAAGCAAGCACTACAGAAACTACGGAGGAGCAGAAACTCAGCCTACTGCACGCAAGGGTGAGCCATCGTATATCTACTCAACTTAATTGTACCGGCTCATATACAGAGGCCCTGGCCCTACTCGACAGAATGTACGTGGGGCCCGTCAATGAGGTCTATGCGCGCCAGGCTCTGTTGTTAGATGATTAAAACCACTGTTCGCTTCTAACCACATATCACGTGAATTGATGGTCTCATCAGAGACCACCATTCCAATGTCCAATTCCATATGGAGCAGATGTCCATTCACTCACACTGCAGCTTTAATGGGGGCCACTCGGCGGGCTGCCATGCAATTCAACTGCAAGCAGTTGCCCTCCTTGTCCAGCTCAACTGGATGGAAAATACCAGCCCTAGGCTGACATCTGCCTCTGCAGGGTGTCTGGCCAACTGGTTCACTGGCGGGCTGTATTCCTGCCAGGGTTGGCCCATCTTCTGCACCCCTCACTGGCTTTCCTGGGATAGCATAATTTGGATGGCCTGCTGCAAGATCAGGGAAGGCACTGCTAGCAGTTTCTTCCGAGAGACCACATTGTCAATGCCTCAAACCAAGCGGTCAGGTAGCATTTCAGATAGGACAGTTCCATATTCACAGAATTCCAGGATTTTATGTAATCTCGACAAAAACACGGTGACCGATTCACTGGGGGTCCATTTGGCAGCGTTAAACTGGTACCATTGTGCTATAATGGATCGGGTCAGGTTAAAATGTTGCTCTACTAAAGCCACAAGTTCATCAAACATTCTATTGCCTGGGGATGCTGGGTATGTAAGGCTCTGTACCACTCGGCATGCCACAGGCAGTTAGCACTCGTTCTCTGTGATATTGTTGGCCTGGAAAAAGTAACGCATCCTTTGATTCCAATCATCCAGTCTGGCATCAAACACATCCAAACGTCCAAAAAGAGGCATGATGAAAGCAAATTACCAACCTGTATCCAAGCGGTATGGGGAGGTGGCAGCATTGATAGCTATCCAGTTTTTATCCTCATCGCCAGTTTTGTAAGAACATTAAAATGTCCATACCGGGTAGGTGGAAACAAAAAGTTACTTTATTTTACAGTCCAATTATATACAGCTCCAGGAGCTCCCTACTGGTTCTCTCTAGTCGGTGCCTTACTGGTCGACTCTATTTATACAAAGCCAAGTATTGTTAAGGCTCCCCTGTTCCCTTTATTGGGGGAACTCATATTCTGCAAGATCCACAGGGTAGTTAATCATTCCCAACCCATAAGACCCATGCGGGTTATAACACAATTGTTCACTTATATTTTGTGCTTGGCAACTTATTATACATGTTTTCTTCCAGTAGTCATGAGAATGGGAAAGATCTTCCATTGGACTTCACAGATGTTGACAATCTTTCCATTCAGAAGTATACTAGACTTTAGTACACAAATCTAAATAGCTGTGGCTATATTAATTGTTGTGAAGGAGAGAGCTCAAATGTACTGCCTTGAGGATTACAAGTCATTAAACATATTTTGGGAGTTTATTACATATTATTGTTTGAAATAAGCTGAGGGAATAATATTTATTGGTTGAGATTTGTAAGTGGAATGTGATTTCATAACAATACACTGCTAATGCTGTATTTTGGGAAAATCATACCAAATGTCTTCAATTCACACAAAAGACTTTCAAAAATTAACACAAGCAGCTAATTAAACAATATTTTGGTTGTGCAAGTACTCAAAGGATTTTCAATTGATTTGTCAAGTTTTTACAACAAATTTGTGAATATATATGGAAAATAATCAATTAAGATTTTCACTGGCAAATCTAGTAGGAGGTCTGGACACAAAATACTTAATGCAGTGATTTCCCCACAGACGCATGAATTTTTCAATTTAACATAGGTCATTTATGTGGCTTGAAGATGACTCTAGAATGTTAATAGCTTTAGTGGAAAGCACAGCATTCTAATCAGCATTTCATATTAACAGCTATTTTAAATTTACATGTTTGATTTTTTTTTTGGGTTGCAAGGCCATTGAAGCACTGGCTACAGTATGTTCACCTTGGATTACTTTAATCCACCTATGACAGCATTGTGCTGCTCAGAGCCTGATTTTCCTCGCTATTGGATTAATTCTCCCTTCATCTAACATAACTTACTTAAGACTTTGCTTCAGTGGACATGAGTTAATAACAATATTTTTGGCAGGTGATTGCTTTTGAGAGCAGCCCATATCTGAATTGTATACCAGAGGGTATTATTGAGATGTATTGCTATCATCCATTCTGCCCAGGTGGAGGACAAGGCAACAAAATATATCTTAACATGCACTGCAAACCCAGCAATATCCTTGTGCCACTGCAACCATTCAAATCTATTCCTTTCTTTCAAAAGGTAACTCACATCGTACATACCAAGATGACAAGATGTTCAAGATGTTAACTGGGGAGTTCTCTTGAATATTTGATTAATTATATTTACCGGCATTGGAATTGAGGTAACATGGGAAAGGCAGAATGTTCTGCAGCCTTCCACTGAATCAATCGGTTACCAGCAAAATGCTGTGGTTGCTGGAAATTGGAATTAAAAACAGAAAATTCTGACAATAGTCAGTACCTTGGACCGAAACTGTGGCGAGAATTCACAGAATTAACATTCCAAGTCAATGACCGACTGTCAGAATTTTTCTGGTTCAGTTGGGGACCAAGGGCAATGTGTCCAAGTTTGCAGATGACACTAAGATGAGTGGTAAAGTGAAAAGTGCAGAGGATACTGGAAGTCTGCAGAGGGATTTGGATAGATTAAGTGAATGGGCTCGGGTCTGGCAGATGGAATACAATGTTGACAAATGTGAGGTTATCCATTTTGGTAGGAATAACAGCAAACGGGATTATTATTTAAACGATAAAATATTAAAGCATGCCGCTGTTCAGAGAGACTTGGGTGTGCTAGTGCATGAGTCACAGAAGGTTGGTTTACAAGTGCAACAGGTGATTAAGAAGGCAAATGGAATTTTGTCCTTCATTGCTAGAGGGATGGAGTTTAAGACTAGGGAGGTTATGTTGCAACTGTATAAGGTGTTAGTGCGGCCACACCTGGAGTATTGTGTTCAGTTTTGGTCTCCTTACTTGAGAAAGGACGTACTGGCACTGGAGGGTGTGCAGAGGAGATTCACTAGGTTAATCCCAGAGCTGAAGGGGTTGGATTATGAGGAGAGGTTGAGTAGACTGGGACTGTACTCGTTGGAATTTAGAAGGATGAGGGGGGATCTTATAGAAACATTTAAAATTATGAAGGGAATAGATAGGATAGATGCGGGCAGGTTGTTTCCACTGGCGGGTGACAGCAGAACTAGGGGGCATAGCCTCAAAATAAGGGGAAGTAGATTTAGGACTGAGTTTAGGAGGAACTTCTTCACCCAAAGGGTTGTGAATCTATGGAATTCCTTGCCCAGTGAAGCAGTTGAGGCTCCTTCATTACATGTTTTTAAGGTAAAGATAGATAGTTTTTTGAAGAATAAAGGGATTAAGGGTTATGGTGTTCGGGCCGGAAAGTGGAGCTGAGTCCACAAAAGATCAGCCATGGTCTAATTGAATGGCGGAGCAGGCTCGAGGGGCCAGATGGCCTACTCCTGCTCCTAGTTCTTATGTTCTTATGTTCTTATGTTCTTATGTTACCGACCTGAAGAAGTAGCTTTTTCTCTCTCCACAGATACTGGCTGCCTTGCTCAGTATATCTACCATTTTCAGTTAGTAAAAATATAATTTTTGTGTACTTACTAAAATGCAACTCCTCGTCTTGATTTATTTTACTCCATTTGTTATACAAATGTAATTATTTTTTTAAAAGTTTGCCTTTAGAGTGCTGAATAGTGTCAATGTACAATGCCAATTGTTATGCCTTTTGGTTCGCATAAGTTAGAAATAATCACGCTTTAGACTCAAAATGCTAGAGCTTCATCTTGCTGCTCTCCAAGTGACTGGGGACTGATAGACTGATACATCACTGTTCTAGGCCAATCATCCGCGGATTGTTATTCCTCTCCTATTTTTCTGCGCCATGCTGGAGCTCCCCATTTTTGGCTGGGCCTTCCAATCCTGGTTTCTTCAAAATGCTTCCTCATAGTGTTGGTTCATCAGGGAATGATGAATAATGTCCCCAGTCTGGCATTAACTGCTGTATTCTGGTACATGCTCACGAGCACAGAAATGCTTTGGTCATTTAAACAGCTTTTCTGTGTGTTATTGAATGAGGTTATGGGTGGATGTGTAGGGTGTAAATGGATAGTGTGGGTAAGGTAAGTGACATCTGGATTAGATGGGTAGGGGGTAGTTGGGACAAGTTAGCTAGCCTTGTCTGGTCAGGTTTGGTCAGTGATGGATTGAACGCAGTGAGGGGGCGGAAGTTGGGTGATAGGGGCAGGTCCGGGCAGGTAGTGGGAGAGTTGGAGGATCGGCGAGTGGGGAGATACCAGGTGAGGGGGCTGGCCAAGCGGGTTGGAGTTCAGGGGAGGGGAGTCGGGTTATGGAAGCTAGTCAGGTTGGGTTGGGAGCTATCAGGGTGGAGAGAGTCATTAGCGGGTATAGTGGGGGTGGAGGAGAGAAGGAGGAGTAGTCAATAGTGCAGTTATCCAGGAGTTAGATTAGGATTTTTCTGCCTAAGATTTCCTGGGTAACTATTCAGGGAAGTAGATCTGAAATGTCCGAAGTCTCCAACTCTAACTCAAGAGTTGGAGATTTTTTCAGAATGTCTGAGGGAGCAGAGAAATTGTCCTTCAGAAGTTGCAACTTCCCAGGCAATTCCCATGGAGTTAGTACATTGGGATTTCTGAGGGGCACCAAAGCACAACTTGAGGGGTATTCTGACAGTATGGGGCGGGATTCTCCGACCCCCCCAGGGGGAGGTCAGCGGGCACCCCGCGGCGATTCTCTGCCCGCGATGGGCAGAAGTCCCGCCGCTGACAGGTCTCTCCCGCCGGCGTTGATTAAACCACCTACCTGACGGTGGGATTGGCAGCGTGGGCGGGCTCCGGGGTCCTGAGGGGGGTGTGCGGAGAATTCCGCATCTTTGGGGCGGCCCAACGCCAGAGTGGCTCCGGGGTCCTGGGGGGGCCAGGACCCCCCACCCCGCCAGGTAGGGGAGAATCCCGGCCATGGTCTCTGACCATTCGGAGTCTGGGAGATCTGGATCATTGATGTCCGGCACAGGACTGCAGTACAGCAGTGACTGTGGCACCTCAGGATCTATGTTCACAAAGCAATTTGTTCCCCAGTCTTTAATATGGCTCCACTTTTTTTATTTTTCCAGTTTAAAGTAATTTGTACTGGAAAAGTAAACCGTGTATCAAGTGTGTATGTGGATTCATATATAAAAGTAAGGACCTGTATTTGAAACAAATTTCACAGTTAGACTTGTTGGAAACCTTTTAGATATTATTATCTTCAATCAATCTGCAAGAACAATGAAGCAATAGCAAGCACTAATAATGATAGATGGACAGAATACTGGTATGAAATGGACTAATTGAGCATAAACTGATAAGAGTTCAGATTTCTGCCCCCATTTAACAGTTGTTTAAGTTTAATTTTCTGCAAGTAATATCTGACAGCCTGAGTTAATGGTTTGACATCACAACTTTATTTGTCATATTTATTAACGGGCAATGAATTAAACAGAATTATTTTTATGTGTGAAGATAATTTCCAAGCCATTTTAAACGGCAAACTGCTAAGCGCTGTTGAGTGTTGCAAATACTTTTATTTTTCATGGCAAAGTTCCCTTCAAAGTATCTCCTGAAGGAAGGGTGAAAGTGTCACCTGAAAATTGAAATAGAATTTCCACTGACCCTTCCATGGGTGCCCTTTGTGTGTCTCTCTATGAGGAACAGTCAGCAGTAAAAAATGGTAACTATTCATAAAGTTTAACTAGCACTAAATGGAAAGGTACCCTATTGTGCAAGAAAATGCTTAACATAAATTATGATCTAATTAACATTTGCATAATGATATAGACTTCCTACGGCTTGTAGTGCTAATTAGCAAATGACAAATGAGTAAGCATTAATATTTCATTACGATCTAAAGTACTAAAAGCAAGATTTACAATGAAAAGTAAAACTGGTCTGAGCAACATGCATACAAATAAAATATTACCAAGTGTTCAACATATTTTGGTTGCTTTCATTCTTCTGTATTTGTACTTTTTCGCTCAATATGTACTACTTAAAATAATTCATTTTCTCCATTTTTGTCAGAATGATTAATGGTTAAAAGTCCAGAGTTCATCAGTTATGCCTTAATAGTATAAAATTCCCAAAGGATAAACATAGTTTATAACAGCTAATACTGCAAGAAAACTAGCCATAATTAAAATTACATTACACATTATTTATTGTTATCTCACATCAAAACAAGAGTTGCAATGTTACAAAAATACGAATGCACAGTCACATTCCATTAAGCCAGTCCGACCATATATTTTGCGTTGATTCAAAAAACTTGTGATATCTGCCAAGAAGCAACCCATTCAACATTATAGAAACATAGAAAATAGGAGCAGAAGTAGGCTTTTACCGATTCGAGCCTGCCCTGCCATTCAGTGTGATCATGGCTGAACCTCTCTCTCAACACCATACTCCCATGCTCTCCCCATATCCTTTGACCCCTTAAGAGTCTAGAAATCTATTTCCTTCTTAAATGTGTTAAGTGACTTGGCCTCTGCAGCTTTCTGTGGTATAGAATTCCACAGGTTCATCAACTCTGAGTGAAGAAGTTTCTCCTCACCTGAGTCCTAACTGGCCAACCCCATATCCTGAAACTGTGTGCTAGAACCTCCAGCCAGAGAAAACAACGTCCCTGCATTCAGTCTGTCCAGACCTGCCATAATTTTAATGTGTCAATTACATCCCCTCTCTCATTCTTCTAAATTCCAATGAATACAGGCCCAGTTGATCCACATGACGTCTCATACTACTACCCTACCATCTCTGGTTAACCTTCTCCGCACTCCCTCTATGGCAAGTATATCCTTCTTTGATGAGGTGACCAAAACAACACACCAAAACTCCAGGTATGGTCCCACCAAAGCCCTGTACAGGTTCAGTAAGACATCCTTGCTTCTGTACTCAAGTCCTCTTGCAATGATGGCCAGCACACCTTTTGCCTTCCTAACTGCTTGTTATACCAGCCAGTTTGCTTTCAGTGGAGGTACAGATCTTGGAGATAATCTTATGAGGTTTCAACTGTTCATTGGTCAGATTATAACTGTAAGTGGTACAAAGAAAACACTTAGAAATTGCCAATGTTGGATCTTTGAACCTTCTAATATTCTCAGCGAATTATGTTTCATCAATCCTCTTACTAACATGGCATTTTACTGCTACTTAATTGCCAGTACATGAAACAGTAGACACAAGTTTAATTTTGGGATGCCACCTTTTGTAACTCTGGTGCTTGTGGTATCATTTGCAATAAGATACTGAGCATTATCATAGAGCAATGCATACTCTCAGAGATACTGAATGATATTAATCTACATGACATATTACTATCAACAGTCACGCTGGGTGTGTGGAGGTGCCTGTAGACTCTGGGGGGTTGAGGGAAAAGGCCCCGTGGCAACCTGGCAATGCCAAGGGGTAATGCCAACTGGGAAGTGCCATGGGTGCACAGGAAGGGGCAGTATCAAGAGGACACATTAAGGGGCCACTACCAAGGGGCAGATGCCGGGGGCACTGGTAGGTGGCTCTGGCGGGGGATTTACCCACCTCTGGAGAGGGTTCCTCTTCTGCGAGTGGGGGTTGGGGGAGTTCCCCTTGTCCGCTTGGGAGTCTGATCTCTGGGGGATTTCTGAATCCCGGTGTTGCCGGCATCTTTAGACGTTGCACCTCCAGTTGGCTCCCCCTCGCCAGCACTTTGAAATTGCACAGAGTGCTGTTTAATCAAGTGAAAAAAGGTATCTGTGAAGCTGGTGAGCTTCACACAACTTTTCTTGCCTGATCCAACGTTCTGTGCAAGTTTGGGAGAATAGCACCCTATGGTCGGGATTTACCAACCACCTCGTGTTTTTCGATGGGGGAGGCGTCTGTCAGCGGAATATACCGGTCTCGCCGTTGTCAATGGGCTTTCCCGTTGACAGCCCCCGCCAGTCGCTGGGAAACCTGTGCGCTGGCATGGGACCAGAATTTCCCACCGGCGTGACCAGCCGGTAAATCTCGCCTCATATTTTAATATTTCACATTCTCAAGGTTCCATCTCAATATGATCCCACTTGCTGAGACTGTCATGTTTACCTTGAGAGTTTTCAGCACTTGGATAGCAATGACACATTACAGAACACTAGCTTTTACCCCTGAATGACCATCATCTAATGTCAGAGTCAGGCTGTTGCTAATTTAATAATTGCCTCCAGCTATTTCTGGGTTACTTTGATTGGTTCTTAGGCCAGGTGATCACATGGCCTCGGTTTTTCAGACAAGATACAATGGAGTTGTTTCCTGGTGTCTCTTAATTTGATATTGAACAAGTTCTTTACTTGCTGAGTGCTGGACCCTTTAAGGTTATGATGTGCCTTTCCCAGAGACCTTTATCAGGAATCCAAAAGTTCCATTGTTAATACAGTTTGTCTGAAACTGCACTTTCTCTCACACACACATAGTTACAATGTTGTGCAGCATGGTAGAATAGTGGTTATCACAGCTCCAGAGTCCCAGGTTCGATTCCTGGCTTGGGTCACTGTCTGTGCGGAGTCTGCATGTTCTCCCCGTGTCTGCGTGGGTTTCCTGCGGGTGCTCCGGTTTCCTCCCACAGTCCAAAGATGTGCAGGTTAGGTGGATTGGCCATGATAAATTGCCCTTAGCATCCAAAGAAAAAGATTAGCTGGGGTTACGGGTTAGGGTGGAAGAGTGGGCTTAATTAGGGTGCTCTTTCCAAGAGCTGGTGCTGACTCGATGGGCTGAATGGCCTCCTTCTGCACTGTAAATTCTATAATTGAACTTAATCAGCTTTAAATGAAAACCCACACTATCTAACATGACTACTGATACGTGAATTGTAACTTCAGGCTCATTACACAATCTGGGAGGAGATGGTAATGTAGTAATAACGTCAACTGGACCAGAGGCCCAGACTAATGCTGTGGGGACATGGCTTTACATCTCACCATGGCAGCTGATGGTATTTAAATTCAGCTATTTAAAATCTGGATTTCAAGCCGAGGCTGAAATTCTCCAGCCATTACTCATGACACGATCATAGAATAGAATTCCTAAGGTGCAAAAGGCCACTTAGCCCATCAAATCGGCATTGACTCTCCAAAAGAGCACCCGACCTCAGACCACTCCTCCACCCGATCTCTGTAACCCAACCTAATCTTTGAACACTGAGTGACAATTTAGCATGGCCAATCCACCTAATCTGCACATGTTTGGACTTTGGGAGGAAACCGGAGCACCCGGAAGAAACCCAAGCTGACACAAGGGAGAAAGTGCACACTCCACACAGACAGTCCCCCAAGGGCGCAATTGAACCTGGGTCCCTGACGCTGTGAGACAAAAGTGCTAACCACTATGCAACCATGATGGGATCTTCTGCTCTTGCTGACAATGATCCCCCTGGTGCCCTGGCAGCAGAGAGTGCAAACAATGGGTAAACCTATTGACTGAAAGATCCCGCTGCCGTCAATAGTGGGCTGCCTCCGTTGTCACAATTCAAACTGTGGGAGTTGAGGAGGATGGGGTGTGGAGGAATCTCATCTAAGTCTCCGTTATGGGTGACCATGAAACTATCATTAGTCTCCTTTTTAGAGATGAAAATTACCTGGTCTGGCCTTCATGTGACTCCATACTCCAGGCAATGTGATTGACTCTTAACTGTCTTCCAAAATGTCCTGGCAAGCCTCTAGTTCAAGAACAATTGGGGATGGGGAGCAAATGATGATTTTTTTCAGCAATGCCCATATCCCATAAAAGAATTTTAAAAATCATCTGTTTCATGACTGTTACTATTTCAGTACAGCAATTTTAGTAATACATGTGGTCAATACAGAATATAAAATTATTTATTTAGCCACATATTATATCAATATGGCTTCCTTTACCTTGTTAGTTATTACAGAGGATACAGTATAAAAATTGTCCAGTTTAAAAAAAAACTGCCCAGGCCTACCTACAGTTTTGAATGTACCTTTAGCACAGCAAAAAATGTTAGGTTATTCATCTTGCACATTTGAAGGAATTCACTAACTCTGGAAAAAACTCCCCTGTCCCGAACTTGGTGTTCAGAAATACTGAACAATAAACAAGATGAGAAAGCCTGTCTGATTTATTGACAATCAATGATAGAAATAGAGTAAAAATGGATTGGATTACAATTTCCCTATTCATTAAACAACAGTAACAATGGAACAGGAGAGCAGAGCAGAGAGTATTAGTTCTAAACTCTGGTAACCTTCGCAAATGACATCTCACTTGGGTTTACAAGACGTCTTTTTTGGATTCATTTCAAAACTGTGGAGCAAATGGATTTATTTCTCGGGAAATAAAGAAAATAATAATGCCAGGAACCGATGAGTCAAAGCATAAAAATGCAAATAATTGACAGCTGTAGTCCTCAAAACAAAATATGTAGAAAACAACATAATTCCATAAACCACAATAATCAGAAGCCATTGCCAGTACAATAGCTAAGACATGTTGACCTTGTATTTACTCCTTCACTGTAAACTGTTTTCGAAATAATGGTGAATATATTTTTGAAGGACATCTGATTCAACACAACTTTTGTCATATAGATGAAAAGGCAACGGTTTTCCATTCACATATGATAATATTTGTCACCAGCATGAGGACAGTGTATCAATCTTGACCTAAATCTGTTACTTAAGTACCACACAAAGTACATACTAAATGCTGAAGTGCCTATTGCTTGCCTTCACTATCTTTAAGTTACGACAGAATATAATTATTTTCGGTCATGGCAGTCAATTTTCGCATCACAATAACTTTTCGCACTTTTCACTTTTTCAAATATAATAGGCGGAATTCCCCTCAGCCCTCGCTGGCAGGTAGGAGAGGAGGTAGAATTCGGCTGGAGGCCCAAAAATTGATTTTACACCAGTGTGAATTTATAGTGGGATTGTCTGCTGGTGTCCACCATGGTGGATCGGAAACCCACTGAAGACCTGCGTGAAATTCATTTGCATCCTGCTAATGGGATGCGGATGAAGGTCTGACCAACCATGCCTGATTCACCACAGGGGCAGTGGATAAACACACCGGTCTGGAACAACGCAGCATGCAGAAGTCAGGACTCGCCCGAGCAATGTCTGGAGCTGCCTCTGGAGGTCAGGATGGAGTTCCGCCCACATCCCTGAACCCTGAAACGCCACAGCAGAGGGTGGGGCAGCACCTCCAACTGGACCTTTTGGATTCCATGGCCTGGAAGGATCCATCTTCCAGCTTCAGATTGTTCTAGGAGCTCCATCGTCTTTCCCAGAGATCCACCTTCCTTCTTCAATAGTGGGTCAGTGGTGTTGGGCCTGGATAGGACGGTGGACTTCACACCTTCAGGCCTGCACGGAGTACAGCACCAAGTACCTGGTTGCATAATGAATGAGGTTGGGGCCAGAAGATTTGGTGCGTTTTCCTTTCAAATCTGCCACCTTCTGCACAATTGCAACATCAGGGAGTGGTATTGACAAGATTGCCAGTTACTATGAAGGTGACCATGGCAATGAATGTATGCGCATCTGGCGCCTTGCAGCCTGGAGCTTGGAAATATTTGTAACAGCTATAATTTGCTGCCCACTGTTGCGTAATGGAGATCACCGAAGCTCTCCTATTCATTGAAATCTAACAACATCTCATTCTATTTTGTGGAGTCATCAGTTGGAAACCACGTGATTTTAGATGGATTGCAGGCTTCCTCATGCTGCAGGATGTCATTGACTGCGTGCATATTACTTTGTAGGTCTCGCATGTCAGCCCTGCTGTAACAGAGAGGGATTCCAATCTCTCAATGTTCAGCTGATGTGTGGCTATACAAGGCTAATTTTGCAGGATATTGCCCCGTACGTGGTATGGTAGCCTAGAAATTATGTTACTGAACTAGAACGCAGAGGTCGAGAGGGTGGACTGTCACCATATTTTTCTGAAGTGTCAGCTCTGACTGAAAAGAGGCTTGTAACTCTGTAGCTTCACAGATCCTGAGCCTCTGAATAGCAAAAATGAATGGACATGATTTACGCCATCACTCTGGTGAAGCGGGGCGAGAGGTTGGGCACCATCTTTAAAGCACCCCAATCAGCACACAAAGTGAATGGCTCCCTGTACCCACCTAAACGTTGGGAGCCGCTCTCAAGCACTGGGGGCTACCCCTCCCCCCACCACAGCAGAAGCGATGGGGCTCTCCCTGTCCCCAAGCCCTTCTGCACCCACAATGACAACATCGGGGTACCCCCTCCTTCTCAGGCATTGGGCGACCCCTGGCAAAACCAACTTGCGCCAGTGGCACTACCCAGCCATGTCCCTCTCCCCCAGGGACTATACTTGCCTTTGCACCCCTGGGAGGGGGGAGAATCCTGTCATCTGAATCTCGTTTTCCAACACCTGTTGCAAACCTTGCCAACGTGAAGTCACCTCGGTGAGATTTAAATATTCAGTGAGGGGAGATCATGTGGTGGGGGGCTGTGTAATTGTATTTAAACATATTCATAAATATTAAAATGAGTTTCTTGCCCTTTGTGGGCATGAACCTCTGGAGAGAATCACATTTATCGATTCTCTCTGGATTTCCATTTTTCTGCTTCATTCTAATCTCCATCTCATTCATCAATAAGGGCGCTCTGGGTTTTATGTCTTGCCTTTCCCATTTGTCGGTATATACCTTGATGCTACTTGACTACTCTCTCTTTAAGGGTATCCATTGTTCAATCACAATTTTGCCTGTTAATCCATGATTCCAATTTATCTGGGCCAGATCCTTACCTCCTTGAAGTTAGTTTCTCCTGCAGTTGATTATTCTTACTCTAAATTGTTTCTTGCCCTTTTCCATAGCCAACCTAAACCTTATGATAAAATTATCACTTTATGTATTCCTAACCCTAATGTCACTTGTCCCATCTCATTTCCTAGAACCAGGTCAAACATTGCCTTCTTTCTGATCGGACTGAAAGCATGCTGTTGTACAAATTCCAAGAACACTTGTCCTTTTTTACCCCTTACACTAAATACTACTGTCCCAATGTATATCCTGATAATTAAAAGTACACCACTATAACTACTCAATAATTCTCTCACTGCTCTGTGACTTCATTCAAAAATTGTTCCTCTAAATCTTCTTCCCAACAGCTGGTGGCCTCCAGACTACACCATGAAATGTAATTGCACCTTTTTTGTTCCTTAGTTCCACACAAATAGATTCTGTCCTTGACTCCTCTGGGACATACTCTCTTGCCAGCACTGCAATGTTCTCCTTAATCAATACTGCCATCCCAATTCCTTTCCTTCATTTCTTGTCTTTCCTGAATACCTTGTTTCCAGAAATATTTTACGCTCAGTCCAGCCCTTCTTTGAGCTGGATCTCTGTCACATCATATTTTCACATGGTTCCCTGCACCTGCAACTTTCCAAACTAATTTACCATCCTCCGCGTGTTCAAAAACATGCATCATGACCCTAATTTAGACTTTATTACTGTCCCTCTTACACAAAAAAACATACCATTTCCTATTCTGACACTAGCTGTTTCTCCCAATATGCTTTGCACCTTGATATCCCTCGATCCCACACCTCTGCCAGGTCAGTTTAAAACCTCTCCATTCTATGAGCAAATAATCCAGGTTCTGGCTCTGTTTAGGCGCAGCTTGTCTGGCCTGTCCCCCCAAGAAGTGATCCCAATGTCCAAGGAATATAAATCCTACCCTCCTGCACCATCTTTCTGTTGGTTATCTGCTCCCGCTGCTTTTTGAGCATGTGTCTGCAGGGGTTTCTGCAAATCAAGGACATCTCTTAATTTCCATCTTCCCAACAAGGCCTCCAGTGCCTGAAAACTTTGGAGCCTCCTCTCATTGCATATTGTGCTAATCTTTGTTATTACCCAGATCAGATTCACCTGCTACATGAGTGCCATCATTTGCTCCAGCAAAATTGCACCTCTGATTTCAAGAACTGTCCATTAGCTTTAAGCTATGCAGGATAACTTGAACTGGTGTTGCCAAGTTATGACATTGGTTTTATTTTGCTATCCGTGCAGTCAGTCAACAAATTGGTTAGCAATTCAAATGTTGAAACATATTTGATTGTAGAATTAATTGAATGGGAAGTTTAAGAATAAGGAAATGATGAATGAGGTACACTTAATTGCGCCATGGTGGCAGAGTGGTTAGCACTGCTGCCTCACAATGCCAGGGACCCAAGTTCAATTCCAGCCTTGGGTTGACTGTGTTGAGTTTGCACCTTCTCCCTGTGGTTTCCTCTGGGTGCTCTGGTTTCCTCCCACAGTCCAAAGATATGCAGGTAGGTTAGGTAGATTGGCCATGCGAAATTGCCCCTTGGTGTCCAAAGATGTGTCGGATAGGTTAAGGGGCTATTGGGATAGGGTGTGGGAATGGGCTTGGGTGGAGTGCTCTTTCAGAGGATTGGTGCAGACCCGATGGGCCAAATGACCTCCTCTTGCACTGCAGGGATTCTATGTTAGTATTAGATCATTTTTAACTGAGCTCTGAAAAGATTTATTGAGTTTACTTTAGCACAGGATTTCCTAGTAGCAAAGCAACTGGATAACATCATTTGAAAATCCTGTACAAGGGTATAGTCAGAGATTAAACACATGTTTAAGACAAAGAATGCCACAAAACAAATTGAAGATAAGTCACTGGAGAGACAACACGCATCATATAGCTTCTCCAAATTCTTGGGGGAAAACACAGAGAATGGTCTACTTGTTCAGAAGGAAGTCATTAGAATTATTCACTGTCTGGAGAACTTTGGGAATTTTCTCCTTGATCACCATGAGTGGACAGATCAAATACATCTATCCATTTCAGTATGTCATTTCAAAGGTGTCTCTTTGAATTGATGATGGAAAAGGGAGCCAGACTTCAAAGCAAGTCTTTCTAGTGCTTGTCATTATAAAAATCATAAAATACTGCCTGTGGCGAATTATAAATACTAATAATCCACACTGTATTGTACAACATGTGTTGAGCCTGTACCTCGTATTAGATCACGTGTAGTTGCGCGGCTCTACCCATAGGAGGAGATGAGGAGCTTGTACTGGGCTCCACCCTTGGCTCCGCCCATGGCTCCACCCATGGCTCCTCCCCGTAACCGGAAATATAAAGGTTGATGTTGTGAGCCTGCCTACCAGTTCATCTGGTGTTCATCCCGTCACAGGCAGGCTCTGTTGTAAAACGATTAACACCACTGTTCACTTCTAACTACGTGTCGTGTGAATTGATGGTCTCATCAATTTAATCATCTTAAGAAACAGTAAGGAATGACTATGGAATCAGCCCTCAAACCTGATCAACTGGAACTCGACCCACAGGATGCAGAGGCTAAATAAATCTTTTCACACTGGCTCCGATGTTTTAAGGCCTACCTGGCTGAAGCAAGCACCACGGAAACTACGGAGCAGCAGAAACTCAGCCTACTGCATGCAAGGGTGAGCCATCGTATATCTACTCAGCTTATTTGTACCAGCTCATATCCAGAGGCCCTGGCTCTACTCGACAGAATGTACGTGAGGCCCGTCAATGAGGTCTACGCGCGCCACGTTTTTACTACTTGCCGCCAGCGCCCCACAAAATCGCTAGAAGAATTTCTAAGAGACTTACAAACCTTATCCCGGGACTGTAATTACCAAGCTGTAAATGCTGCAGAACATAGGGAACTTGCTGTCCGTGATGTCTTTGTTGCAGGCCTCAGATCCAATTACATGCGCCAGCGACTGCTTGAGAAGGGGCCGCAAAATTTAGAAGACACTGTTGAACTCGCTACTACTATGGAGGTCTCGTTTCGCAGCCTCACCTCGTTCCTCCGCGAGCCTGTCATATGCCCCCGACCAGTGACTGCCCCAAGTCTGCGCCGCGCGGCCACCCAGCCACTATGCTGCTCCAGCCTGCAATTTGTGGCCAGCCCCAGCACCCGCGGCGGCACTGCCCGGCCCGCAACGTGACCTGCAGCAGCTGCGGTCATAAAGGACACTATGCCAGAGTGTGTCTGGCAAAGAGAGCTCCAGCCTCTAACCTTCCCGCAGCTCAGAGCACTCGTTCCCTGAGTTCGCAGGCCCGCAGGCCCCGTAACGCTGCGGCCTATACCGCGACTCCGCCCCCACCCACCACGTGCGACCCATGGGGGCCGCCATCTTGGCGGACCCCACCACGTGGCCGGCCACGTGCAACTCATGGCCATCTTGGACACCATCTTCCTCGCCGCCCGCTACGTGCGATCCATGGGGGCGGCCACCTTGGGCTCCATCCTCTCCAAACTCAGAAACTCTGATCGAAGACTGCAACCTCAACGGGCATTCACCATGGGGCCACCGCAGCACAGCTGACCGAGCCGCCGACTACCCGAAACTCGGCGCAGTCACGTTGGACCAGTCGCGTCCGAAACACCTCCGCAGCTCAATGATGACCGTTCAAGTCAACGGGTACAGTACATCGTGCCTCTTCGACTCTGGGAGCACCGAGAGCTTTGTACACCCAGATCTGGTAAGACGCTGTTCGCTCCCTGTTTTTCCTGCACGCAAACTATCTCCCTCGCTTCGGGCTCCCACTCTGTTCACCTCCAAGGGCGCACTGACGCGACCCTGATGATTCAAGGCGCTAGTTACTCTAATTTTCAACTATACGTCCTGCCCGAACTCTGCGCCCCACTCTTACTGGGGCTCGATTTCCAGTGCAACCTCAAGAGTCTCACCCTCAGCTTAGGCGGACCCCTACCCCCACTCACCATAGAACATAGAACATAGAACATAGAACGATACAGCGCAGTACAGGCCCTTCGGCCCTCGATGTTGCACCGACATGGAAAAAAAATCTAAAGGCCATCTAACCTACACTATGCCCTTATCATCCATATGCTTATCCAATAAATTTTTAAATGCCCTCAATGTTGGCGAGTTCACTACTGTTGCAGGTAGGGCATTCCACGGCCTCACCACTCTTTGCGTAAAAAACCCACCTCTGACCTCTGTCCTATATCTATTACCCCTCAATTTAAGGCTATGTCCCCTCGTGCTAGCCACCTCCATCCGCGGGAGAAGGCTCTCGCTGTCCACCCTATCTAACCCTCTGATCATTTTGTATGCCTCTATTAAGTCACCTCTTAACCTTCTTCTCTCTAACGAAAACAACCTCAAGTCCATCAGTCTTTCCTCATAAGATTTTCCCTCCATACCAGGCAACATCCTGGTAAATCTCCTCTGCACCCGTTCCAAAGCTTCCACGTCCTTCCTATAATGAGGCGACCAGAACTGTACGCAATACTCCAAATGCGGCCGTACTAGAGTTTTGTACAACTGCAACATGACCTCATGGCTCCGGAACTCAATCCCTCTACCAATAAAGGCCAACACACCATAGGCCTTCTTCACAACCCTATCAACCTGGGTGGCAACTTTCAGGGATCTATGTACATGGACACCGAGATCCCTCTGCTCATCCACACTGCCAAGAATTTTACCATTAGCCAAATATTCCACATTTCTGTTATTCTTTCCAAAGTGAATCACCTCACACTTCTCCACATTAAACTCCATTTGCCACCTCTCAGCCCAGCTCTGCAGCTTATCTATGTCCCTCTGTAACCTGCAACATCCTTCCGCACTGTCTACAACTCCACCGACTTTAGTGTCGTCTGCAAATTTACTCACCCATCCTTCTGCGCCCTCCTCTAGGTCATTTATAAAAATGACAAACAGCAACGGCCCCAGAACAGATCCTTGTGGTACGCCACTCGTAACTGAACTCCATTCTGAACATTTCCCATCAACTACCACTCTCTGTCTTCTTTCAACTAGCCAATTTCTGATCCACATCTCTAAATCACCCTCAATCCCCAGCCTTCGTATTTTTTGCAATAGCCGACCGTGGGGAACCTTATCAAACGCTTTACTGAAATCCATATACACCACATCAACTGCTCTACCCTCGTCTACCTGTTCAGTCACCTTCTCAAAGAACTCGATAAGGTTTGTGAGGCATGACCTACCCTTCACAAAACCATGCTGACTGTCCCTAATCATATTATTCCTATCTAGATGATTATAAATCGTATCTTTTATAATCCTCTCCAAGACTTTACCCACCACAGACGTTAGGCTCACCGGCCTATAGTTACCGGGGTTATCTCTACTCCCCTTCTTGAACAAAGGGACCACATTTGCTATCCTCCAGTCTTCTGGCACTATTCCTGTAGCCAATGATGACCTAAAAATCAAAGCCAAAGGCTCAGCAATCTCTTCCCTGGCTTCCCAGAGAATCCTAGGATAAATCCCATCCGGCCCCGGGGACTTATCTATTTTCACCTTGTCCAGAATTGCCAACACTTCTTCCCTACGCACCTCAATGCCATCTATTCTAATAGCCTGGGTCTCAGCATTCTCCTCCACAATATTATCTTTTTCTTGAGTGAATACTGACGAAAAGTATTCATTTAGTATCTCGCTTATCTCCTCAGCCTCCACACACAGCTTCCCACCACTGTCCTTGACTGGCCCTACTCTTACCCTAGTCATTCTTTTATTCCTGACATACCTATAGAAAGCTTTTGGGTTTTCCTTGATCCTACCTGCCAAAGACTTCTCATGTCCCCTCCTTGCTCGTCTCAGCTCTCTCTTTAGATCCTTCCTCGCTTCCTTGTAACTATCAAGCGCCCCAACTGAAACTTCATGCCTCATCTTCACATAGGCCTCCTTCTTCCTCTTAACAAGAGATTCCACTTCTTTGGTAAACCACGGTTCCCTCGCTCGACCCCTTCCTCCCTGCCTGATTGGTACGTACTTATCAAGAACATGCAATAGCTGTTCCTTGAACAAGCTCCACATATCCAGTGTGCCCAACCCTTGCAGCCTACTTCTCCAACCAACACATCCTAAGTCATGTCTAATGGCATCATAATTGCCCTTCCCCCAGCTATAACTCTTGCCCTGCGGGGTATACTTATCCCTTTCCATCACTAACGTAAAGGTCACCGAATTGTGGTCACTGTTTCCAAAGTGCTCACCTACCTCCAGATCTAACACCTGGCCTGGTTCATTACCCAAAACCAAATCCAATGTGGCCTCGCCTCTTGTTGGCCTGTCAACATATTGTGTCAGGAAACCCTCCTGCACACATTGTACAAAGAATGACCCATCTAATGTACTCGAACTATATCTTTTCCAGTCAATATTTGGAAAGTTAAAGTCTCCCATAACAACTACCCTGTTACTTTCGCTCTTTTCCAGAATCATCTTCGCCATCCTTTCCTCTACATCCCTAGAACTATTAGGTGGCCTATAGAAAACTCCCAACAGGGTGACCTCTCCTTTCCTGTTTCTAACCTCAGCCCATACTACCTCAGAAGAAGAGTCCCCATCTAGCATCCTTTCCACCACCGTAATACTGTCCTTGACTAGCAGCGCCACACCTCCCCCTCTTTTGCCCCCTTCTCTGAGCTTACTAAAACACCTAAACCCCGGAACCTGCAACAACCATTCCTGTCCCTGCTCTATCCATGTCTCTGAAATGGCCACAACATCGAAGTCCCAGGTACCAACCCATGCTGCCAGTTCCCCAACCTTATTTCGTATACTCCTGGCATTGAAGTAGACACACTTCAAACCACCTACCTGAACACTGGCACCCTCCTGCAAAGTCAAATCTGTGCTCCTGACCTCTATACTCTCAATCTCCCGTACCCCAAAACTACAATCCAGGTTCCCATGCCCCTGCTGAATTAGTTTAAACCCCCCCAAAGAGCACTAACAAATCTCCCCCCCAGGATATTGGTGCCCCTCAGGTTCAGATGTAGACCATCCTGTCTATAGAGGTCCCACCTTCCCCAGAAAGAGCCCCAGTTATCCAGAAATCTGAATCCCTCCCGCCTGCACCATCCCTGTAGCCACGTGTTTAATTGCTCTCTCTCCCTATTCCTCATCTCACTATCACGTGGCACGGGCAACAACCCAGAGATAACAACTCTGTTTGTTCTCGCTCTGAGCTTCCATCCTAGCTCCCTAAAGGCCTGCCTGACATCCTTGTCCCCTTTCCTACCTATGTCGTTAGTGCCAATGTGGACTACGACTTGGGGCTGCTCCCCCTCCCCCTTAAGGACCCGGAAAACACGATCCGAGACATCACGTACCCTTGCACCTGGGAGGCAACATACCAAACGTGAGTCTCTCTCGCTCCCACAAAATCTCCTATCTGTGCCCCTGACTATTGAGTCCCCAATTACTAATGTTCTACTCCTTTCCCCCCTTCCCTTCTGAGCAACAGGGACAGACTCCGTGCCAGAGGCCCGTACCCCATGGCTTACCCCTGGTAAGTCGTCCCCCCCACAAGTATCCAAAACGGTATACTTGTTACTCAGGGGAACGACCGCAGGGGGTCCCTGCACTGACTGCTTCTTCCCATTCCCTCTTACAGTTACCCACCTATCTCCAGTCTTTGGTGTAACTACTTCCCTGAAGCTCCTATCTATGACCCCCTCTGCCTCCCGAATAAACACCATCTGCAGCCTAGTCACGCTGCGAATCTCCCCCCCTCCACTCTTTGCTAACCTCACTCCGGACTGCAAACCCGTAGCTACTCGCAGCAGGTGGTACAGCCTGCAGGACAGGGTGTTTATCAGAACCGAGGTCCGGAGGCTCCTACGTAAGGGGATCATAGAGGCCAGTAATAACCCCTGGAGAGCTCAGGTGGTGGTCATCAATACCGGGGGAAAATTCCGCATGGTCGTAGATTACAGTCAGACCATTAATCGGTTTACGATCCTCGACGCGTACCCCCTCCCCAGGATTGCAGACATGGTGAATCAGATCGCCCAGTATCGTATTTTCTCCACGGTGGATCTGAAGTCTGCATACCACCAGCTCCCAATCTGCCGGGAGGACCGCCACGACACGGCATTCGAGGCCGATGGCCGCCTCTTCCATTTCCTCCGGGTCCCCTTTGGCGTCACGAACGGGGTCTCGGTGTTCCAACGAGCAACGGACCGAATGGTGGACCAGTACGGACTGCGGGCCACTTTTCCGTACTTGGATAACGTCACCATCTGCGGCTGTGACCAGCAGGACCACGATGCAAACCTCCATCGATTTCTCCAGACGGCCCAGAAACTCAACCTCACTTTCAACAAGGAGAAATGCGTTTTCCGCACAACCAGGCTAGCCATACTCGGCTATGTCGTGGAAAACGGAGTCCTGGGCCCCGACACGGACTGTATGCGCCCCCTCTTAGAGCTCCCTCTCCCTCATTTTCCCAGGGCCCTCAAACGGTGCCTGGGATTCTTTTCATATTATGCCCAGTGGGTCCCTCAATATGCGGACAAAGCCCGCCCACTATTTAAGGCCACACTTTTTCCTGTCAGCTGAGGCTCGCCAGGCCTTCAACTGCATCAAGGAGGACATCGCCAAAGCAGCTATGCGGGCGGTGGATGAATCCGACCCCTTTCAGGTTGAGAGCGATGCCTCAGAGGTCGCTCTTGCAGCCACATTAAATCAGGCAGGGAGACCAGTCGCATTTTTCTCCCGAACCCTCTCTGCTTCGGAACTTCGACACTCCTCGGTCGAAAAGGAAGCACAAGCCATTGTGGAGGCTATACGTTACTGGAGGCACTACCTTGCAGGTAGAAGGTTCACCCTCATCACCGACCAAAGATCGGTTGCCTTCATGTTTGACAACTCGCAAAGGGGCAAAATTTAAAATGATAAAATGTGAGGTGGAGGATTGAGCTCTCCACCTATAAATACAACATTATGTATCGACCGGGGAAGCTCAACGATCCTCCAGATGCCCTGTCCCGCGGCACGTGCGCCAGCATGCAGAGTGACCGCCTGAAAGCCATCCACAATGACCTCTGCCACCCGGGGGTCACCCGGCTCGCCCACTACGTTAACGCCCGAAATCTACCTTTCTCCACTGAGGAGGTAAAAGCAATCACTCGGGATTGCCTGATCTGTGCGGAGTGCAAACTGCACTTCTATAGACCAGACAGGGCCCACCTGGTAAAGGCTTCCCGGCCCTTTGAACGCCTCGCTATCGATTTCAAAGGGCCACTCCCCTCGACTAACCGGAATGTGTACTTCCTGACTTCATCGACGAGTTCTCCCGCTTCCCTTTTGCTATCCCGTGCCCCGATATGACCTCCCACACAGTCATTAGGGCCCTGCATAGTATCTTCACCCTGTTTGGTTTCCCCAGCTACATACACAGCAACCGGGGTTCGTCCTTTATGAGCGACGAGCTGCATCAGTACCTGCTCGACAAGGGCATCGCCTCGAGCAGGACTACCAGCTAAAACCCCAGAGGGAACGGGCAGGTGGAGAGGGAGAATGCGATGGTCTGGAAGACCATCCTACTGACCCTCTGGTCCAGGAATCTCTCGACCTCCCATTGGCAGGAAGTCCTCCCACACGCGCTCCACGCTATCAGGTCCCTCTTATGTACCGCCACCAACCAGACCCCTCACGAGCGGCTCTTTGTTTTTTCCAGGGGCACTACCACGGGGCTTTGCTCCCAGCATGGTTGAAGACACCGGGCCCAGTACTCCTCCGGAAGCATGTCAGGGCACACAAAACTAACCCACTCGTGGAAAAAGTGCTTCTACACTCAAACCCCCAATACGCCTTCATAGAGTACCCTGACGGCCGTCAGGACACCGTATCCCTCCGGGGCCTAGCGCCTGCAGGATATAACACCACCACTATCACCGCCGAGGTACCCCTCACACTACACCCCACACAACTCGCCGCCCCCCACGTCCCCGCACCTACCAGTTCGCTACACATGTCCCGCGTGCCTGCACCCACAAGCTTCCAGCGCACCCACTTCCCAGTCGAACCAGACGGTACAAAGCTCGGACAGAATCACCCCCGGAGTCTGCCATCGTACCCCAACCGACCGTGATCATCCAGCCACCAGAAGGGGCTGCAACCCCGGTGCTCTGCCGATCACAACGGACAACTTGACCACCGGACAGACTCAATTTGTAGACTATTACCCCCGCCGGACTTTATTTTTTTCACAGGGGGTGAATGTGGTGAATTATAAATACTAATAATCCACACTGTATTGTACAACAGGTGTTGAGCCTGTACCTCGTATCAGATCACGTGTAGTTGCGCGGCTCTACCCATAGGGGGAGATGATGAGCTTGTACTGGGCTTCACCCTTGGCTCCGTCCATGGCTGCACCCATGGCTCCTACCCTTAACTGGAAGTATAAAGGTTGCTGTTGTGAGCCTGCCTGCCAGTTCATCTGGAGTTCATCCCATCACAGGCAGGCTCTGTTGTAAGACGATTAAAACCACTGTTCACTTCTAACCACATGTCGTGTGAATTGATGGTCTCATCACTGCCCTACCGATTGTTGAATGCGAAAGGTAAGATGTGACGGCTTGAATGTTACTTAACCATTGCAGTACACAGAGCGAATGATCCAAGTTTTACAACTAGGTTTATAAGAGCATAAGACGTAGGAGCAGAAGTAGGCCATTTGGCTCCGCCATTTAATGAGATCAATGCAGATCTGATATAATCTTGAGTTCCACTTTCCCACCGTAACTCCATAACCCTTGATTCCTGTACTGATTAAAATCTGTCTATCTCAGCCGTGAACATACTTAATGTCCCAGCCTCTACAGCTCTCTGTGGTAAAGATTCACTACCCTCTGAAACCCCTGCATCTCTGTCTTTGATTATGCCTCTTATTTACGATATATTTACTATGAAGAAAATTGTGGCTATACTTTCACACCAGGACTCATGTTGCTCAAGCTCAATTCCAAGGTATTTTATTTTTGAAATATAATTAATCCACTTTATGGCCTTCTGATATACTGTGACATAGGATATAATAATTGTGTTTGCCATCCTTACTCATGGCTAACCTATAAAATGTGCTCTCATTTAAAAACATAAATTTTTGAGACTCCAAAATTACCAATATCAATTTTGTTATTTATGGTTTAACTTGGCTTAATAGGCAATTGTTGCCTCTAACTTTTCAGTTTCTTTGTTTGGAGTCATTACACCTTGTGGAATCAAAGGAATCTATATTCCTGATGCCATCAACACAATCATATTTCCCAAGGCAACAATTAAAATGTTTGTTACGAGTACATTTATCTCCCCATTCCTTGTCTTAAGTAATATCCAATAGATTTTTTCCCCTGCACGACTGTATTAATTTATAGATGAGATAAGTTATGTGAAACCTTCTCCGGTTACATGGTAAACAATTTGGTGACTTTTATTTTCACAGGCTTAAACGATAAGAGTCAAGCCAAAATGCAATGAAGTGACATGATTAGTGATACAAAATTACTGATTTGGTCATAAGCAATGAAACTCAGCATTTTTATCATAAACAGTCAGATTTAGAAAATATTTTCATCTGAAGAGTCTGACTGTACCAATAGTTCTTTTAAAAAAAATTTAGAGTACCCAATTCATTTTTTCCAATTAAGGGGCAATTTAATGTGGCCAATCCACTTACACTACACTACACTAGTCCAAAGATGTGCAGGTTGGGTGGATTGGCCATGAAAAATTGTCCAAAATTCTATGATTAACCTAGGACAAACGTTCGGCGCAACATCGTGGGCCGAAGGGCCTGTTCTGTGCTGTATTTCTCTATTCTATTCTATTCTACACATCTTTGGGTTATTGGAGTGAAACCAACGCAAGCACGGGGAGAATGTGCAAACTCCACACGGAGAGTGACTCAGAGCCGGGATCGAACCTGGGACCTCGGCGCAGTGAGGCAGCCGTGCTAACCACTGCACCATCGTACTGCCCCCAATAGGTAGATCATAGATTTTACAGTGCAGAAGGAGGCCATTCGGCCCATCGAGTCTCCTGGAAAGAGCACCCTACCCAAGGTTAACACCTCCACCCTAACCCATAACCCAGTAACCCCACCCAACACTAAGGGCAATTTTGGACACTAAGGGCAATTTATCATGTCCAATCCACCTAACTTGCACATCTTTGGACTGTGGGAGGAAACCGGAGGACCCGGAGGAAACCCACGCACACACGGGGAGGATGTGCAGACTCCGCACAGACAGTGACCCAAGCTGGAATCGAACCCGGGACCCTGGAGCTGTGAAGCGATTGTGCTATCCACAATGCTACCATGCTGCCTGTAAAGAAGTTCTTTACATGTTCTTGTCACAGCTCCGACCATTTACAAATTTGTCAAGATACTTGTATATTATTTAGGATTAGAACATAGAACATAGAACAGTACAGCACAGAACAGGCCCTTCGGCCCTCAATGTTGTGCCGAGCCATGATCACCCTACTCAAACCCACATATCCACCCTATACCCGTAACCCAACAACCCCCCCCCCCCTAACCTTACTTTTATTAGGACACTACGGGCAATTTAGCATGGCCAATCCACCTAACCCGCACATCTTTGGACTGTGGGAGGAAACCGGAGCACCCGGAGGAAACCCACGCACACAGGGGGAGGACGTGCAGACTCCACACAGACAGTGACCCAGCCGGGAATCGAACCTGGGACCCTGGAGCTGTGAAGCATTTATGCTAACCACCATGCTACCCTGCTGCCCTTTGTGAAGCCAATTTATATCGGAACCGAGTTGCATGGTTAGGTTAACATACAAATATATTAAAATGGCAGTCAGAAAAAGACCAGCTGCTTTGTCAAGCCTATCCCACAGAGCCATGGTGTAATTCAACATCATGATCCACCCTCATGTTCCTATCCTCCAGCAGTCATGTAATCTCCAGGGAGAGGAAAGAAATATCATTAGCACTCTGAAGGCAGTCCCATTGTGTTCCAGGGGACCTTAATGATGTCAAGGTATATTACAAAACACTCCACCTATCTTTCATGTGCATTTACATCATCTTAAGGCAGGAATGCATTCCAAACCCTCTTTTGTTTTCAGTGAATGTGAACTTGCTGCACAATCCACCACTTATTCCAGATGCCATTGACACTTCACAAATACACAGTAAAATATCCTGTCATCTAATCCAGTCATGCATACCTGTTCTCTAATTCTCTCATGTCGGCTGAATTCAGAAACTCCATCCAGTCTAATAAATACTGCATCATATCTCCACTTTTCTGGAGTAAGTAGACCCAACTCCCAATGCCCAATCTGACAAGTAAGGACTTTTAAATTACGCATCAAACTAATGGCCTTCCTCTGAACATTTTCCAGGCCGTTCATCACCCAACAAAATTGGACATTTTTCTAGATGAGGCCTAATCATGTCTTTCACAAGAACATTGTAATGTTTGTCGCTTTATAATAGATTGTTCTAACAACACATCCCAACATGTGATTAGTTTTTACTACAACCTTGCAGCATTGATTATGAGCTTTTTAATGAATATTATGCTTCAATTTCTTTCCGAGATTTTAGTTTAGAACCTATGTAGTATTACATATGCTTGACATTTACCCACATGCACACTTGCCTGTTTAGCTCAGTTGGCTAGACAGCTGGTTTGGGATGTAGCGTGGGTTCAATTTACGTACCGGCTGAGGTTACTCATGAAGGCCCTGTCTTCTCAATCTTGCCCCTCACCTGAGGTGTGGTGAGTCTCAGGTTAAACCATCAGCTCTTCCCTTAAAGGGGTAAGCAACGTATGGTCATATGGGACCATGGTGACTTTACCTTACCTTACCATATGCATAACCCAATAGACTAAATATTATCTGGTGTATGTGAGCCTATTTTCCCCATTGCATCTCGATCTGAGCATTCAAAATTCTAACATTAAACATTTATTTTTGCTCTCTGCAAACTTGCTGACTGTTCCTTCAATTCCTTGATCCAGATCATTAATAGAGAGAGCAAAGAGCAGCAAATCTAATACTGTTCCCTGAGGTACATTGTTAGTAACTGGTCTACACTTAGAAGGCCCTACCTTCTTCCGACAAGAACACATTAATTCTTTGTGCAATCTACAATCTACTCTGTAATCCTGCAGTAAATTTAATCTTGGTGAAACACCTTGTCAGAACTTCTTGAGAATCCAAGTGTACTCTGTCAACTGGGCTACTTGCACTCGCCAATCTCATCAAAAATTAAATGAGTCATACATAACCTTCTTTTCCTGAAGCTAAGTGGAGACTTTGCACTGACCCCCATCTCTGATCAGCTGCTGATGCAACATATTTCTAATTCCATCTAGCAACTTGCCTAATACTGGAGTGAAGCTGAGGGCCCAGAATTTGCTGGGAAATTAATGGTGACTTGAATGTGTGTGAAGTTATTACTGTGCGTATATATTTACATAATATATATATAATATAAATATAAGGGAACTCATTGTCAACCTCCTCTTGAGCGTCCCAAAATAGTTGCATTTGCACTGTTAAAATGAATTAAAATCACTAAAGAAAGTTAGGTCTGGTATTTAATATGGGAAAGATCCTTTTAATGATGTTTCAGCAATGCTACTCATTGTTGGAAACAGACAAAAGAAACTGAAACGGAGTCTCATTCCTGCATTTAGTAAACTGTTCCTTGAAGTCTTTTAAAATTAGAATTTTAATGTCGAACCTTCTTTTCCTTTTGTTGCTTACTTTTTCTCAACTCAATCTTTCTGCCCCTCTCTTTCTGTTTGTCATTTAATTCTAACTCGCCCTATTTCCTTCTCCATCATTTTCCTCCTCCTTTATCCTGAAATGACATTAGCTAAGGAGATAGTCTGTGGGTCCTATCATTCACCATGGCCCCAGAGGCCTCCTTGATCCTGCCTCACTGCCTTCAACTCACCTTTCAGGCAATTTGCAGCACAAAATGTTTTGAACTGAATGGCGAGGAAAGAATTTAGCTCACAGGGCACACTTGAGAAGCTACGCTCCAGCAAATGCTGAACCAAACGTTTATCTTGTGTAAATATTCAAAAGGAAAACAGCGTTAGTCTCCCTCCGGTCCATGGAATAACCCCAACCTTTGGCAGTTGTTTTGTACATGAACCAGGGCTCGCAGTACACCCATCTCTTTGACTCTCCTAAGGTGAATGCCACTAGAACCAGCAATCCTATTTGATAATTATACTTTCTTGGATAATATCTAAATTCCCTTTGATAGTTATAACTTTAACATCAGCTTAATGGCAACAGAGCAGGAGTGAAGACTGATATAAAGGAGCTGTTTAAAGCCTTTGCCCTGGGAGTTTATCTGAGTACAGCTAAACATTTTACTGTTGCTACCACAGTTAATACCTCTTCTCCCCTAATCTTTTGCTGCTCTGATACCAACTTTGTTTGCCTTGAGCAGATCAAGGTGCTTAGCCCCGATTTCCAGAGAGTTACTTTCTTTTAGTCTGGAAAAAGCACTTCTTTCCAATCTGATGTACCCTTGCTCATAGAATCTTATAATGGTCTTCTTCTGGGCAGTAACCATTTGGTCTGTTGTCACTTTGCTGGCTCTCTGTAGAAGCAATTCACCTCATGCCACTCCACCACTATCTCCCCATCGTTCTGTACATTTCCCCTTTTCTGAATATAATACAATTTCCTCGTGAAAGCCACAATTGAACCTACCTCCACCACACTCTGAGGCAGTACATTCCAGATGCTAACCACTTGCTGCAAGAAAACATTTTTCCTTGCGTTGCCAAGGCTTCTATTGCCACTTATCTTAAATCAGTGTCCTCTGGCTCTCAATCCGTCCATCAATGGGCACAGTCTCTCTCTGTATTTTCTGTCCAAACATGGCATGATTTTGAATACCTCTAACAAATCTTCTCTCAACCTTCTCTTCAAGGAAACGAGTACCAGCTTCTGCAATCTATCTTCATAACTGAAGTTTCTCATCCCTTGAACCATTCTCATGAATCTTTTCTGCATCCTCTCTTACATTTAATGTGTGGTGCCCAGATCGATGCAATACTCCAGCTGAGGCTGTACCATTGTTTTACACAAGTTAACATAAACTCCTTGCTTTCATCCTCGATGCCACCATTGATGAAGCCTTGAATGCATAATACATTTTTCGCCATGCACTCAACTTGTCCTGCCACCTGTTGTGTTCTTTACTATTTAAAATTGTCTACTTCTGGTAGCATGCTGTTCTCTATTTTGCTTTACTAGGATGGCTTGGATGCGTAGTGCTGAATAAAGAACACAAAGCTTTGATAACAAACAAAACTATAAATTTATTATGCTACGAACTAAGATTTGTTCACATTCCTAAAATAAAAGGTTTTTATATTAAAGTATGCTATCTCTAACTAACGGAACTCTCTCAGGTACACAACTGCTCTTTATCATGCCTCACCATCTTCTCCCAGAATCCCCAAGTCACGTGATATATATATGACTGTTGTGTGATTCCCACTAATGGTAAAAAGTATTATTATTAACCTGTTAACTCTTCACATCCCAGTCAATATACATATCATTGCACCAACTTCAGTGATCTAGTGCATATGTACATCAGTGCCGGGATTCCTGCCCCCGCCGAATCTCCGGTGCCGGAGAATTCGGGACACGGTGGGGGCGGGATTGTCGCCAGCCCCCGGCGATTCTCCGACCCAGCGGGGGGTCGGAGAATCCCGCCCCAGATCACTCTGCTCCTGCACATCCTTTATTCGTGAACTCTTTATTTCATTTTTTTTTTTGCTTTCTACCAGAATTAATTCACAGTTCTCTCCATTGTTTTATCTGCCACTTGTCTACCCATTCCACCAATCTACGTACTTTTGAATTTGAGCCTAAGAAAGTTTGGAAAATGATGGACAGTGCCTTTGCAGTGTCCATTCTCACTTCTCTCAGGATCCTTGAATGTATCTCATCCGGTGCCTGAACACGTTCTTTAAGTACAGACAGCCTGTCCAATACCTTCTCCATATCAATTTCAAACCCTTCCAAGAGCCTGGCAAATGCAGCATCTTCTTCTTTGGTAAAGACAAATACAAAGTATTCATTTAATACCTCAGCTATGTTCCCTTGCCTCCCCTATTTTAGCCCCATTCCTCCTTTTGCCACCCATTTACTATTTACATTCCTATAGAAGGCTTTTGGATTACATTTTATGACCAGTTAGACACTTTGGGCTGAATGCAAACTCCAAAAAAGAGGTCGATAGGGGTTGTGTCAGTTTGTGCAGTTGTCTGAAAGAAGAATCCAATGTGCCTTAAACCCACCCAATTCTGTTTTTTACAGAGTATGAATGACGTGCCCCCTCATGAAAAATAAATTGATCCCTTATATAGTATAATGAGGCCCTTCATTTTAACAGTCATTCTACTTTTAACACATTTCAGTTAAGTGTTCCATGGTTCAGGAAATTCTGTAGTTACAACAAGGAGAGAGGGAATGAATCTTTGAAGTCAGTACTGCTTGTAGACCAGAAGGAACAGGTGTATTTTCTCCTAGTCCAATAATCTACCTAGTAAGTGCCAGTCTCACCCCAGCGATCCTTAATTCCACACTGCCCGCAACCAATCATCACTACTTGCTTCCCCAATTTATACCATTAGACCCCCCCACCTAACAATCTCTCACCCTCCCAATGCAACTACCTGCTTTTGTCGGTATTGGCTGTATCAACCAGGTTTCTCCACTAAAAGGCCACTAGTATGGCAATCCAGTTGCCTGTGGGTGGGAACCCAACAAACAAAAACTTAAAGGAACCCAACAGTTTAATGCAGAAAATATGTTTTTTTCAGTTTTTTTTCACTTCACAACAGACCCAGCATAAGCATCATCGCCAGGCCTAAATCCAGGCTTTTGACTGTTTTCTATCTTGTGCCCTGTTTTGACTCTCGGGAGATACGTAGATTCCTTTGTATAGAAGTGGTTCAAAAGGTTATTCTTTTTTGGTGATTTCCCCTTGATTATCTGCCTGTTTGTAATCATTCCTCTCAGCCATGGCTCAGTTGGTAGCATGCTCACCTCTGCGTCAGATGGTTCTGGACTAAAGTCCCACTCGAGGGACTTGAGTATAAGAACCTTGGCTGAGGCTCTATTGCATTACTGAAGGGCTGCTGCACTGCCAGAGGTGCCATCTGTTAGACGGGACATTGAAATCAAGGCATGGTCTGTTCTCTCAGGTGGATCTAAAAATTCCCATAACATTATTTTGAAGAAGAGCAATATACTGGCCTATGTTTATCCCTCCATCAACATCACAAAAAACAGATGATTTGGTCATTATCATACTGCTCTTTGTGGGAGATTATTCTGTGCAAATTGGCTACTGTGTTTCCAACAGTGGTTACATTTCAAAAGTACTGCATTTGTTGTAAAGTGCTTTCGCATGTCTTGAGGTTATGAAGGTGCAATATTAATACAAATCTTCTCGTTTGTGATAGTTTTGCAATACTGCCATCCTCCAAATAAATAAATAAAAATCAATTGAGCATCCACATATTTAGAATTGAATTTGATTTGGAGACAGGAAGTTATTTTAACAGAAGAGAGAGGCAATATTCTTTAAATATCTGAATATTCCCAACTGTATCATAGAAAATTACCCTGGTTGTCAACAATTGTCTGCTCGTCTCCTGCCATCAATTTCAGTATTGGAGTAGAAACTCCTTCTGACTAATCTTAGTAACAGACAAAAAATCATTACAGTTGTGAGATTATAAAGGTTTTGTATCTCAGATCCTAATTGTAACTGTTGTGCATTGGATGCTCTATAGAAATGGTCATTGAGGACTAGTTTACAGTTGGTTTCTTAGCCTCGTCTGTGCAGGCACATTTCCTTATATATTCCTGATTGCTAGAATTCAAGTCTTGGCTCCTGCAATATTTTTTACAAATGATTCAACTTTCAAAACCTCTTTTACACCCCGACTGTTAGCATTAACCTCACTGTCTTAATTTACATGCCCTCTCATCGAATCATTAATTTTCTCTACCCATTTTAAGAAGGTTTGTTTCATGTTTAGTCATGTTTTTAATGCTGATCTATTATGAAAGTATCCAAATGACCAATGATCACTACTCAGGTTAGGCCTACATGGTGGTTTTACTAAGCATGTGTCTTTTGAATAATTGGGCCTTTTAACCCGTTCGCATTCCACCTGCCTCCATCTTCACGTCAGATCTGGATAAACATTTTATTTTTATGTCCCGACTTTGGGTAGAATTGGCTTGGGCAGGTTTTACAAATGGCAGCTGCCACCAATTTTCAACGACATGGAATATGGAGTTGGTTCAATAGCCTACATGCAGATGTCCCGCAGAAGCAGACATTTCAGACCTTTCATAGTTTTCATGGAGGTGAGATAGGTTTTGGAAGGCGATATGTTTCACACCAGCACAGAGATGTCGTGAACCCTGGTTTTGAGTCAGGAACTGTATAAAAGTTGAGGTCAAAAGGAGGTGCCAACTTCACATTTCATAATGACGTGCTGCCATAAGGTAGCTATGTTTTTAATACTGTAGGTAATGTTAGGGCTTTGTTTTGAAAAGGCAAATGCCCATTCATAATCTGTTTGCCAGGTTGTCACTTCAGACATATGACAAGCTGTCAAGGGACTAAGCCACGTTGTGAAAGTGGAAAATACTTTAAATGTATTAGTGTACATCATCCACCAGACAATACTCTATTCTGCATTGTATTATAGTAAAATTCAGAGATGGTGGTGTGAATTCTTTGATTATTTTTCCTTAAAAGTTCAGCCCGGTTTTGCTGCTTCAAAGGCATGACAGATGGCTGAGCTTTTGGCTTTCTACAAATGTTTTAATGTATTCCACTTGGGAGGGTTTGTTGACATAGTGTTTCAATGGAATCACGTTATGATTGCTTACATGATTTCCAAACTCACTAATGGATTTAGCTTAGCAGGGTTTGTTGAAACAGCTGTTGAGCAAATGTGATCTTGTTTATTTTGACAGATTTATAAGCTTTTCAAAGACTTCCCAATATTGTAAGGCTTGTGTGTTTTGTTTATAGTAGATACTGGTTTAGTAGGTTAGGTGTTCTGGGCTGTGAGCAAAGGCTGGGGGATGAAGGTAGTATAGGGAAGATGAGAGGGCAAGGGGTTGATGATTATGGGGCCTGGTACTCAACCCTAGAACTGGGTGGATATTTCATTGAACAGAGGTGGGCCTTTTAACCTGTTCAACATCCCACCTGTCTCTATCTTCACATCGGACATGCTGCAGGGGAAAACAGGCCGATTCCACCGTGTTCCTGACTCCATGTCATGGAAAATAGCATCGGTGGGAACTGTAGGTCAGAGGTGGGATCACAACATTGGAAAATCTCCCAACTTCTGATTCCTGCCTCCCAACATGAAAATTTGGCCCATTGTTTTAACCTCAGTCAAAGCTTTGCCTGTCTGAATCCAATAGTAAGTCTGGTGTTCCAGTATTGCACGCAGACTAGATATGACATTATTAATGTATTTTCCATCTTTTAAAAAATTTCTTCTCATGTCACGTTTTGTTGTTGACAGTTAAAAATAATGATACAATATAAAGTTTTCAGTGGAGGATTAGGTTGATAATTTAGAATTTGTCTTCAACTCAGATGCCTGTACAATTAATGGTGATATAATATTTTGGTTATCGATCCACTGATTTCTGATCATCAGTATTCATCAAATTTTGCAAAGCATCAGATTGGCCTATGTGTAACGTTGGTCTCTGATCAATCTTCCTTTATGCAAAATGGTTAACTATAACACTGCAGGAACCATTCCCAGGAGATGGAGGTTAATTAGGAACTATATCTCTGCATTGGATTAAGTTGTTAAACTCTCTTAAAACAGTAGAGAATTTATGCCCTTCAATTTGGATTTGCCAAATTTTGGACTATGTTTTGCATCATTTTAGCTCTTTTTGTTTATGTGTAATAATTTCAATCCAAAGTATAATTGGAGCAGAACTGTCAAACTCCTTAGAAGTGGTTGTTTTCATTTAAATACTGTAAATATATCCCTTCCCTTTTTATCTCCATATAGTCTATCCAGCGCATACGTTGTTGGAGATGAAGCACAACTGCTCAGTGATTTGCTTGCTGGGGAACATTGCCATAGACAAATTAAGAAAATAATGTACATAATTAACGTAACTTCGTATTGATCTGCAACAGATTTTACCTGTTTCTATTTTCATTGCACTATTGTCTTTTCCTACCTGGTTTTAGTTTGTTTTGCATAAATGTAGAAAAATCAAGATGTGACCATTTTCAATCTTTGTGCCTATATCACAAGCTCAGGTTACATCGCCTAAACAGCATGCTGTTATACTCACAGCATGATTTAATTTCAGCTATGGTGGTAAAATGTGGAAAAATGATTTCTAAGGTTTTATATGGGCTGTCAAGATGCCATACAAATATCACAGTAACTACTGATTATAGTGCCATAAAACATCCACTTGATTGGCTGTGATTTATAACCTACAATGGTCAACGCTGCTCTAGTCAAATACAACACATAGCTCAGAACTCAATATCTTACTGCTGATGTTCACAGGAAATTCTAAAATTCTATTTGCTTTTTGCAGAGTGCAATGTTCCACTGTAAAATGTGCAGAATTTTTGACTATCCAGTTACAGAAATCAAAATGAACATAATATACGTGAAAGCTTAAAATACAAAATAAGTGTAGTAAATGTCCAAAGCATTGGCATTCATTGCAGCTACTATGTTTTAAAATTATTTTCAAACATTGTGAATTTAAGTGTAGAAATAGTCCTTCTACTGATTTTTCAGATGGTAATGGCGACACTGTCTATCCTCCACTGATGCGTCACTCTCTTGCTGTTTTGTGGGGTGATCTAATTAGCCTTTTTTTCACTGACCTAAATTCAGAGCCAGGCTTCCCAACATCTAAAATTGAAAATTCTCAACCTGTAGCTAAATCCTTCAGTGGTTTTGCTCCCCCACTATCTCCGTAACCACCTCCTCTGCTGCAACCCTCATCCCAATTTCTGCATTTCTCTGACTCTGATAGTGTACAGTATATCTTAATCGATATATTACTTTAGGAAGAGTGGCAAGGCTAGAATTTATTGTCCATCCTTTGTTGCTGTTAGTATTCCTTAGTAATCTTTCTTCGCTGAGTGCCCTTTTTCTCCGTATGCATCTGTGACATATCTTAGGACTTTTCAACATTAAGGCACTATGGAAATTGTGCTGTTAACACAGAGAGGGTAAAACGAAACAAAGCTAATCATCCTGAATGATCTGTAATTGATTGAGTCACAAATTATATTTGAAATGTAATCATAATTGAAACTATCTGGGTGCTCAATAATAACTGATGTACCAGATTTGGTATGATTTGTGACTTTGAAGGGGTTATCCAACATTTATCTTTAATTCCTATGGCACAATCAGCCTCATTTACACATTTTTTTATAGCTTTATGTAATTTCAATGAGTTAAGTGTTACATAGGTCTCATATAGAGAAAAGCCAGAAATGCAGTAAAAACATTGAAGAATAGTTACTGTCGTTCAATAGCCTGGATTTTATGATAGGAATAACAGTGAGAAGGTCAGTGATGAAAGTAATTATGGAGTAAATCAGCCTGTATCTGCACATGTGCAATTGAATGTAGAAATCCAGTGTTGCTTTCCAAGTTTCCTGGCTCCTCCACCGAGCCAGATAAATCCAGCAGTCAAATACATGACATCACTGTACTTACGTACTAGCTACGCAGTAATCACACCAGAAAAAGTTTGGGATTGGCCATTCAGGAGTAGGTAAATTTATAATGTGTGATATGTCTTAATCACTCCCAAACATCCTCTCTGGCACTGAAACTTTCATTTTACAACAATCTCATTCATGAAAAATTCAATTACTGATAGAGATTTTATGAAGATTAAAAAGTTCCTTTTTGTTTATTTTATTTTTTTTCTCGCTAACCCATTGTTCTCGTTCTCACTTCATTTTTTTTTGGTACATGAGTTTATATTAAATTGAATATTCTAATTTTTGTTTTCTGGTATTGGTTGTGTATCTCTTCTTGGTTGTCCTTCTCACACAAAACACAAATCTTCTGTAGAGTGTTATCTCTGAAAAAAATCTCCATACATTGTAAGTTGTAGCCAAAATGTCTGTGGAAGGTCTGCTGTCAGCTGTAAGCATAATAATTGGTGAAAGCCCTTCCATCCCTGCTGATCACAAAATCCGGCTGTACCTGTGTTAGCGGCATTGTGAGCTTGGGAGGAAGGTTTCTCGTATTTCATATTTCCAGCAAAGTTGTGAGTCGATATCAATAGTATTCATGATTTTGCTGCAAAAAGCAATCAGAGAGAATCTTCCTCCTCTGCTTATGATGTTGCAAAGAAAACAGAGCAAATTGTCCAGATAGAAAATGTGTGGTGATCTGTCAGAGATATCCATCACAAAATGACAAATTGGTTCAGTACTAGAAAACGAAAATGTCAACTTGGGTAAAGGGTCTAGTACGTGCTATCTCTATATTCACCTGATACTCTGGTGCTGATGTGCAAATTAGTGCTGGAAACATAGATTATTAGGTATCAAAGAAAAAATGTTCTGTACTGTAAAATCAGATTCCTATAATTGCTTTTGAAATATAATTTCCGCATTTGGATGTTAAAAATTCAAAGATTTAAAATATAATCTGTACTAACGTTATTCAGAAATTAATGATTTTCCTAAAGGCTAGTGAATGTAATAAATTAATCCTTCTGTAGGAAAAAAAATAGATCACATTCTAAATGCTATATCAAACATGAAGGACCTAAAATTCTGTGAGCATTATTGCACAAAGTAGCATGGAATTAGGAGTCAGACTGCATTTAGGCCAAGAAAATAATAATAATCCTTATTAGTGTCACAAGTAGGCTGACATTAACACGGCAATGAAGTTACTGTAAAAAGCCCCTACTTGCCACATTCGGGCGCCTGTTTGGGTACACAGAGGGACAATTCAATTCACCTAACTAGCACATCTTTCAGGACTTGTGGGAGGAAACTGGAGCACCCGGAAGAAACCCACGCAGACATGGGGAGAACCTGCAGCCTCCACATAGACAGTGACCCAAGCGGGAATTGAACCTGGGACCCTGGGGCTGTGAACAACAGTGCTCACCACTGTGCTACTATGCTGCGGGGGAGGAGTAGGGGGTGGAAACCAGGTACAGTATTGTTGCGAGAAGATGTGTGACAAAGCGCACGTGAATTCTTTTGCTGTAACAATGAAATTTAGAGTCCTTGGAGAAGTAAAACAGGCTGCTGGTTATCATGTTCTACGTGTCACTTAAGATGAAAGCAGTCTGGTCCTAGCTTCCAAACCAATGGATTCAGATCTCTGAGGTGGTGGTGGGGTGCGGCTTCAAAATGAAATGTGCGGTGTGTGCGCCACACTAAAATTGAGGCACCATGGAACATCTCTGAGGACTTGAGACAGATGGCAAGTGTCAAATTACAATCCTATATCACCCTTGGTGTCAATGTTGAAATAGAATTTGATACAAATCAACATTGCTTTGAGTGAATGACACTTTAAATGTCTACAACTGTCTTTCATGACCTGACTGTGCATCCAAAATTCTTCTTTGTCTGCAGGCCTCCAGGTCTTGGGGAATCATCTGGAGATGATGATGGCAAGTGGCATCCAAGATCTGCAGAGCAACATCTCTCAATGTATACAGAAACTAACTGCTACAGTCAGGTCTGCCTTTGTGCTGAACAGTGGGTGCTTGAGGTCCAGGGCCCTGAATGAGAGGAATGGCTAAAGTTCACTTTTGTGATGTTGGCCTCTCTCCTGATGACAGAGAATACTGGAAAGGTCACATGAACATTCAGATACCTGCTATAAGTGTCGTGGTAAAGGATTGGGCTGCTCACATAATTGCGGAAAGGACATTTCTGTACTATAGTAATCATCCAGCAAAGTGACATGATAAGGTTTTTAATGTTTAACAGTGATTCTGTTGGAGAGCATTAATTGAAGATGAGGCACTTTCTAATAGGACATAAGTGAAAATTATAGGAATAAATTTTGCGCATTTTCTGATCACTGATTATAAAAAGGTAGGGGGGCAAACTGCATCTTGTGGGCACTGAGGAAGGACTCTTAAAAGAAAAATGTTGAACTAATGTGAACAATTCATAAAAGACAATAACCCCAATGTTTACTGCCCGCCGGCAGTAATGGAAATTACATGCAGTAGGGAATCTTATGTTGGGCAAAAAAATGGTACTGGTGCCTTGTGATTCTCTGACACCTTGCTGGCGTTGGCATCAAGGTTTGTGCCCTGCTCCAGCGGACGGATGCAAATGTGTCATTTGAAACCATTTGCATCTTATTAATGGGCGAGACACCAGATTCTCCATAACTCCATGATGCTCCGGCACTGCTGCATTCTACACCTCTGACTGAGGCAGCAGGTATAAGGGACAGGTGAGTGGAAAGCAGAGATTTTTCACTATTTCTGCCTGGTCTCCACTTTAGCTTTCTAGGCAGTGGTGACTGATGGGGGTGGGGATCTCTGGTGAGAGGGAGGTCTCTGATCTGGGGGGATCTCTGATGGGGGAATTTCGGATGAAGGTGTCTCTGATATGGAGGTCTGGTGGGGGTGATTGATGGGGGGGATCTCTTGTAAGGGGGGAGGTCTCTGATCTGAGGGAATCTCTGAGGGGGCTTTGGATGGAGGTGTCTCTGATATGTAGGTCTGGTGGGGGTTCTGATGGGGGGGGGTCTGGTGAGTGTTTCTGGTTTGTGGGGGGAGGTCAAGTCACGCTCATGCGTATTTGTTGTGAGGGTGGGACCCAACTATTCCTGTGGTGGAGGGAAGATGCCCCTACTTGTCAGCAGGGGGGGGGGGCGGGCAGGATTTGCACCACAGGGGTGAAGGGAGCCAGCTGCCAGACCCGCTATTGGGCTGCCTGCTCAAAATGGCGACCAATAGCAGTTTTCAGAATGGAATCACTTGCGTTCCCCATCATGCATAAATTTGCATAGCAAAGGAGAGGGAATCACTTCTGGTTGCTGCTCCTAGCACCAGAGCAAACTAGAAGTGATTCAGCTCCAGTGGGTGAACATAGTCTCCCAAACAGGGAATCCAGCCCAAGGCATCTGCAAAGGGACATAGGTCCAATGAGTGGGCAAAACATTGGCAGAGGAAGCATCATTTGCAAAAATGTGAACCTGCCCACCTTGGCCAGAAGAATAGAAAAGCAGCATCTCATTTAATTGGAGGGACGTTTCAGAACTCTTGAGGTACAGAGGGATCTGGGTGTCCTAGTACATAAATCATGTAAAGCTAGTATGCAGGTGCAGTGAGTGACTAGGAACGCAAATCAAATGTTGTTGTTTATTGTAAGGTGAATGGAATAGAAAAGTAGGGATGTATTGCTAGAATTGTATAGGGCATTGAACCATAGAAAGGTTATGGTGCAGAAAGAAACTATTCAGCTCACTTTGTTTGCGTCAGCCAAAAAAGAGTAAAGAGAAACTAGCTGCTCATTTTGATCAATTTTTCAGCACCTGGTTCATAGCCTTGCAGGTTGCAGAACTTCAGATGCAGATCCAGGAACATTTTAAATGAGTTGAGAGTTTCAGCCTTAGCCGCCAACCTAGGCAGTGAATTCCAGATGCCCACCACCATCTGTATGAAAACGTTTTTCCTTTTGTCCCCTCTTATCCAGGGCAGCGTGGTGGCACAGTGGTTAGCACTGCTGCCTCACAGCGTCAAGGACCCAGGTTCGATCCCGGTCCTGGATCGCTGTCTATGTGGAATTTGCACATTTTTCCCTGTTTGCGGGGGTCTTGACCCACAGCCCACAAAGGTGTGCGGGGAGGTGAATTGGCCATGCTAAATCTCCCCTTAATTGGACAAAAAGAATTGGGTATTCTTGCAAAGGAAAGAAGACAGCAAATTTGAAGAAGAAAGTGACTTGGACTTTTCTAAACCTGGTGACTGAAATTATTCTGCAGCAAAGGGCCAAAGACTTCAGGTATTTTTATAAGAATTATTGGTTAATGCACTTGTGTTGTGACTCTGGGACCAGTGGGGCTGGAATTGATTGCACACTTGCGCAGGGTGCCACAGCAGAGTGAGGGCCCCAGGCGAATCTATTGCGCCTTACATTGCTAAACTGAAGCAATTATCAGAGTATTGTGATTTTGGAGCCTCCCTAAATGGCATGATATGGCATAGGTTCTTCTGCAGTGTGAACAATGGCACTAATCAATGCAAATTGCTTGCAGAGGTCGACATCAATTGTAAACAAGCAATGGAGATAGTGGCTGTCGAAAGCGCTGAAAAAAGAGCACAGAGCGCACAAAATGGCATCTTTAACCAGTTAGGGCAGGAACCTGCAGCCAGCCATAATGCTAAAACTACCAAAGCAGCCACAATGCAGGAAACAATGCAGCCAACAACAAAATAAAAAAGGTACAGAACAGTCAGTTATGCTTAAAGGGGAATGTTACTGATGTAGATGTAACCACATTCCTGAATCATATTGATTTAAGGAGGCTGAGATTTTATTGTCACGAAAGAGGACTTTTAATAAAGCAGTGCAGAGTTAAGTCAAGATCAGCGAGTAATCGATCTGCTAAGATGTTACAAGTATACAATGTGGAAGCGCCTATCACCCATGATTCTGGTATTCACTCTTTGTGTAACATGAAAACAGAAAAGATAGACCCTATTACTGTCCTGCTCTGGGTAAATGGGAAGCCTCTCAAGGTGGAAGTGGATACAGAAGCATCAGCCATCGTGCTGGGCGAGCATATATTTCTGTACCTAATAGAGGGGGTCCAACCATTGAAGAACACTTCTGCCAAGTTGAAGACTTTAATGGGAGAAGAACTAAGAGGCAACACAATGGGTCCTGTAAGATATGGACAGCAGTCTACCCAACTGCCAGAGATAATAGTGATGATTGAAGTACCAAGCCTTCTCAGCTGTGATTGGTTTAAAAAAATCAAGTTGTATTAGGTCAAGACTTTTAATTTGCAGGAGAGTGGACTGCCCAAACTGATGAGTAAACATGAGAGCATGTTCTGTGTTGAATTAGGCAAAATCTAAGGGCTACAAGCTAAGATTTATATAGATCCAGAGGCGAATCCCCGATTGTTTGTGCAAGGCCAGTACCATATGCCTTACGAAACAAAGTGGGTGAGGAAAATAGGTTGGAAGAACTCGACATTATCCAGCCAGTGTTTAGGTCTCGGAATGGACAGCACCTATAGGCCCATATTGAAACTGGACAAAACCATCTGCATTTTTGATGATTATGAGCTAACAGTTAACCAGGCCCTCAAACTGGATAAAAATCCAATCCTGAGAATTGAAGACCTGTCTGCAAAGCTGGCAGCAGGTAAATCTTACACAAAGTTTGATGTGATTCACGAGGTGCCAGCAACTCGAATTAGATGACATTTACCCTGGGTGTGTCACGATAAACACACACAAAGGTCTATTCCAGTATGCATGCTGACCTATTGGCCTGTGCAATATTCCAAAGGACAATGGAGAGTCTGCTACAGAGACTACTATGGATTGTAGTATAACTTAATGATGTCTTTATAACTGGATCAACAGAGGCCAAGCATCTTGCAAACTTAGAGGAGCTGTAAAAGAGATTTCAGGAGCCTGGAGTTCACCTCAAGAAGGAGAAGTGCATCTTTCAAGGCACTGAGGTGGCCTACATCCTGTAGAAGACAAGGACTAGGAGAGAAAGAATGTGCCTACCCCCACAAACACAACTGAACTCAATTTTTTTTTGGGGGGGGGGGGACATGGTAAACTGTTATGGAAATGTTTTATCAAACATATTGATGGTTTTGGCCCCTTGCATATTTTGCTAAAGAAACACCATCGTTGATCTTGGAAGACTCCCCAGGAGGAAGCTTTCAACTGAGTAAAATAATTGCTGCATTTCTCAAACTTGTTAGTACGCTTCGACCCATTGAAAGAACTGATATTGACCCTGCAACGCCTTTTCATATAGTGTTGGTCTGGTGTTGTCCCATGAGATAGATGATGACTCTGAAATGCCTATAGGGTATGTGTCAAGAATTCTCTCAGAGGCTTTAAAAGACTACTCACAAATCATTAAGGAAGGACAATCAATAGGCTTTGGCATCAAGAAATTTCACCAGTGCTTACATGGTAGACACTTTACCGTAGTTTCTGACCACAAACTGCTCTTGGGTCTCTTCAAAGAGAACAAGGCCATCCTGCCAATCACCTCGGCAAGAATTCAATGATGAGTGTTAATTCTGCCTGCCTATGAATATGATTTCAAGCACTGACCTGGAACACACATAACAAATGTGGATACTCTTAGCCTTCTACCCTTGCAAGAAAGTATTATATGTAATCCAGCTCCAAAAGAAAACTTCATGGCATTAAATTATTTAGACACATTACCAGTCTCGGAGAAGCAGATCAGAAACTAGGCCAATTAAGATTCACTTTTGTTCAAACTGGGAGACAAAATATTTGGAGACAAAATAGGATGGGTAAATGAGCCAGTTTCTGCGGAAATGAAGCCATTTTTTACCCGCTCGAATGAATTGAGTTCTCAGGATGGCGCCATACTCTGGGGAGCAAGAGTAGTCATTCTTGTACCATGCAGAGAGCTGCCCCTAACTGAATTATACTGTGCTCATTCTGGCTTCTCTAAGATGTAGATGCTTGCCAGGTTTCATGTGGTGGCCTGGTATTGGATGCTGTTATCGAGAACATAGTCATTGATGTTTCCGTGGAAACAAATAGTGATGAATCGCCTGTGCCACCCGTTCGTGCAGTTCCTGTTACCGTGGATCCTGTGGAAGGATCTCAGAAAACAAAATTGTGTCATTCTACAAGGAACAGAAAACCCTTCAAAGACTCGATTGATATTTGCACTTCATGTACATAGTGTTTGGTTAATACTGAGGACTGATTGAATTAGTTGATGAATATTGTATAAAGGACTTAAAGGGGGAGGGATATGATGATTGTCCTTTTAAGGGCATCACAGCAGAGTGAAAGTCACATAGCCTGCAAGGACCTATCATTTTTAAAAATAAATTTAGAGTACCCAATTCATTTTTTCCAATTAAGGGGCAATTTAGCGTGGCCAATCCACCTAGCCTGCACTTCTTTGGGTTGTGGGGGCGAAACCCACGCAAACACAAGGAGAATGTGCAAAACTCCACACGGACAGTGACCCAGAGCCGGGGTCGAACCTGGGACCTCGGCACTGTGAGGCAATAGGGCTAACCCACTGCGCCACCACGCTGCCCGGTAAGGACCAATCATAACTCAGAGTGTGGAATCACCCCATGGTGAGAGAGGCTTCGAGGCAGAGTCAGTTTGCGATCTAACTACACTAATGAAATCTCTGAAAATGCATTATTACATCACCTTCAGTCTATTCCATGGTAATTGACTTCTCAGTTCGGGAAACAAATCTTTCCCACTTACCATAGCTGGCATTCTTTCCAGAGGAGTTATGTTCTTCCTGTAATGTGGTGACCAGAACTGTACACAGAATTCTAGCTGTGGCCTAACCAGTATTTTATCCAGTTCCATCATGACATTCCTGATTTTCTTTTCAATACTTTGCCAAAAATTTGAAATCCTTCCATATGCTTTCTTGACCACCTTTTCCACCTACAAGGATCTGTGGACATGTACTCCGAGATCTTTCACTTCCTTAACCCCTCTCAATATCTTCCTGTTGGTTGAGTATTCCTTTGCTTTGTTTGCCCTCCCTAAATGTATTAACTCGCACTTCTCTGATTTTATTTGCTACTTCTCTGCCTGCTCAATTAAACCATTGATATTATTTTAGAGTCTACAGCTATCCCTGTCATTAGTAACTACGTGGACAATTTTGTGTCAAATTTCCCAATCGTGCCACCCACATGTAAGTCTAAATCATTCAAATATACAATAAACAGCAGGGACCCCAACACTGAGCCTTGTGGTACACCACTGGAAAGTTTTCCATTCGCAAAAACATCCATCGACCCTTTGTTTCCTGTTGATGAGACAATTTTGGATCCAACCTGCCACCTATCTCTGTGTCGCATGAGAGTTCACATTTCTGGCCAGTCTGCCATGTGGGACCTTGTCAAATGCCTTTCGGTAGACAATATCCACTGCACTACCCTCATCAATCCGCCTTGTTACTTCCTCAAATTATTTGATTAAATTAGTAAGGCACAATCTTCCCCCAACAAAGTCATGCTGACTACCGCTGCACAATCCGTGCCTTTCTAAGTGACAGTCTATCCTGTCTCTCAGAATTGCTTCCAACAATTTGCCCACCACTGAAGTCAGACTGACTGGCCTACAGTTTTCTGGAATCTCCCTCGCACTTTTTAAATAATGGTACAACATTTGCAGACTTCCAAAATGATCCTCAGAGCATCCATTATTTACTCCCTGACTTCCTTCAACAACCTGGAACACAATGTGTGTCCTTGGTGATTTATCCACCTTCAAGGATGCCAGTCCTTCCAGTACTTTCTTTCTCACTATGCTTTTTGTAGCTAATATTTAACACTCTTCCTCTTTAACTTTAATGTCTGAATCATTCCTCTCCTCAGTGAAGGCAGAGACAAAGTACTCATTGAGAACCCTTCCCACATCTTCTGAATCCGCCCACAAGTTACCATGCACATTTCTGATAGACCCTACCTGTTCCATAGTTATTCTCTTGCTATTATGTTTCAGTAAAATATCTCAGGATTTTCTTTGATGTTATCCACCAATATTTTTCCGTATCCTCTTTTTGCTTTCCTCATTTCTATTTTTACTTTTCTGTACTTTCTACATTCCTCTTAGCTTTCTACAGTCTTTTATGACTGCCAAGGGATATATTTTTCTGCTTTATCTTGGACTTCATGCTTCTGGATAACCAGGAGCTCTAGATTTGGCAGTACCATCCTCTTTCTTTGTGGCGGCATATCTACACTGTGCCCATAGAATTTCACTTTTGAATGCCTCCCACTGCTTTGACACAGTTTTTCCTTCCAGTGCCTGAGTCCCGTCCACTCTTGCCAACTCATCTCTCAGCTTTGTAAAATTTGCCTTACCCAGCTTTCACTTCTGTTCTATTTTTTGTCCTTTTCCATAATGCTGCTAAATCTATCTATGTTACGGTCACGGTCTCCAAAAACGTCCTCCACTGCTACTTCATCGACTTGCCCAGCTTCATTTCCTCAGACTAAATCTAAAATTTCACCCCCTCTCCATGTGCATGGTACACGGTGGCTAAAAAAGTTCTCTTGAATGCATTTCAATAATTTTGGGCTCTCTGTGCCTTTCACACTGCTTGTATCCCAATTGATATTCGGGTAGTTAAGTCTCCAATGATCACTGCCCCATTGTTTCAGAAATCTGTCTCCAGATTTACTTTTCTAACCTCCTGGCACTATTTGGGTGCCTATAATACGCCGTACCTGCCCCTTTTTTTATTTCTGTGATCAATCTACATGGCTTCATTTGATGCTTCATTTAGTATATCATACCTCCTCACAGTTGTAACTCATTCTTTAACCAATAACACTGCAATGACCCCCACCTTTTTTTATCCCCGACCTATGTTCTATGTTCTATAATAGTGTAGGTCAGATAGGCTTCAGATGGTTTCACAGGTCAGCGCAACATCGAGGGCTGAAGGGCCCGTACTGTGCTGCAATGTTCTATGTTCTATTCTGCCTGAAAACGTTATCCATGGATATTGAGCTGCCATTTTTACCCCTCCTTTAAAGTGATATCATGCCGCCAAATGTCTATCTGTGTTCACAGATCATTGACTTTGTTTGCAATGTTCCATGCATTTACATTAAACACTGCCAAATTTGTGTGGTGCTTCTGTTTTTCAGAGTCAGTCACTAAGTCTCCATCTTGTGTTCCCTGCTCTGAATTTGCTCTCAAGTTCTTACCCCCCTGCCAATCTAGCTTAAATCTCCCGCTGGCCAATTTCCCTGCAAGGATATTCATCCCAGTCCTGTCCAGGTGTGGACCATCCAGTCTGTTCAGGTCATACTTTTCATTTGCCTCAGAAATATGATGCCCTCCCTCCTACACCAGCTTTCCAGCACGTGTATAATCGCTCAATTCTCTTATTTCTATACTTGCTTGCAAGTGGGACTGGGAATAATCCTGAGATTACTGCTTCAGGGGTCCTGTTTTTAATCTCCTTCCTAGCTCTCTAAATTCTGCTTTCAGGGCCACATCCCCTTTTTTACTTAAGTCATTGGTAACAAGGTCAACCATGGCCTCTAACTGATCATCTTCCCCAAGAAGAATGTCCTGCAGCCACTTTGTGATATTCTGACTCTCAATATTTTGCATCCATATTGCCATTTGTGTTTGCAGCAAACCCGGGCACAAAATCAAGGCCAGTGAGTACTGTTGGCATCATCCTTATTTCTACTTCAAAATCCAGGCTATGCGGCTTTATATAAGGATGAATAAAAATGGAATCTGTCTTCCCATTCACTAACTTGATCCTCTTTTTCTTAATGGCCGGCTATAAGGATTGGGTTTTCCTGTTTCTGATTTACTTTTTCTGAGTTACAAAGCAAGGGCTCAGAGTGTGGTCAGGGGCGAACCCCTAATCCAGCTCCTTGCCTGCTCCAAAAACCAATTCAAATTCAAATTGAATCCACTTCATGGTCCCCACAAGAGAGACATACCAGATCTGAGCCAAAAGGCTGCTACACTTGATCTTAGCCAAAAAAACCCACAGCTGGCTGGACAAACGATCAACATTGCCACCAATATGTGCAGGGTAGGTGGATTGGCCACGCTAAATTGCCCCTTAATTGGAAAAAATGAATTGGGTACTCTAAATTTAAAAAAAAATAAATTAAAAAAAAACATTGCCACCAATTAACAGTGCAAAGTCAGTGGCCAGCTATCAAAGTGGTTTTAATCACATCTTTGTTACCCTGCTAATTGAGCAAACTTCTTGACACTTCAGTGAATTACAGGCTACCTGGTTGGCTGTGGAAAGTAAACTTCGTGATTGATTGGCTGGTTTTTCCTTCTACCCCTACAATGAAATTCTTACTTTATAAACACTTGCAGGAAAATTGTCGCAAGCTCTTAATTATCAGCTGTTTAAAACATTCTTGCTAAAGTACCAAATTAAAAATATCCTGTTGATTTTAAGGTTAACCTGTGAAATACTAGCACATCAATGTTTAAGGTGTTTGCATGACATTTTCTCCTGCTATTTTGGCAGAGGTGTTAACCATTTATTTTAAGTTCCATTAACATGTTAAGATATTTGGAAAATCTTTTCTTATGAACGAAATGTCATCAGGTTCACCAACACTTTCATGATGCGTGGATTTGTCTTTTAATAGAAAATCCTCTGAATTAATACAAATCAGCTTGGCCTGAGTCTTAATTACTTTATATTCAGAAGGATCACACTGATAATGGGTTTGCATTGGAATATACTGCTTTGACTGTCAGTTAGAATTGTTTGATGTGCAATATAATTTTGTTTGGAAGGAAGGGGTCTGTGCTCCATTCTAATAAATCGCCAGATTTTAAAGCTGCCTATGTTTGACGTGACAGATGTTGGAGGTGTAATTAATCTTTCAAATACAATTTTGTAATGATGAAATGGAGCAAGGATGGTAGCAGGAAAATGTACAAATTTTCAAGCATTGCAAATATTTCATGAGTTGGATGGTGAATACTGTGCCTGTTGCCTCCTACAATTAGAGCACTCATTGATTGCTTTGAGATACCGCTTACAAACATTTTTGCTTTTCCTTGCTGTGTTTCTGCAGATATTTCAATCCATTTTTATGATTTGCGAATTTTATTACTATTATTTGTGTATGGAAGACATTCTGTCCTAAGGACTAGCCAGAACAACAGTAAATTCTCACAACTTGAGCAGAGTCAGTCATCATTACTTTCTTATTTATTTTCTGTTTTATTAGCAGTCATAAAGGGTCATTTCCACAGAAGTGCACAATGCGTAAAAACAGCAATGGTGGAACCATCCTGTCTACAGTTGTTAAGACTCAACTGGGAATGTAGGATCATTACCTGGATTTACAACCAAATCCAAGCATAAATTTGGTTCTATTTCCATGTCTTTATTTAATGTTGATGGTAGGTTAAATCATTCAGGAGAACATTTACTCAATTAAACTATTAAAAAATCCAAATAAATCCTGTAATTTTGATAATTAGCCAGACTTGACTTTGCATAGTTCAGAAGAAAAAGAACATATGAAACCCCACAAAAACGTAACTCCTGTTTGGTAGTGCAGGAGCATCACATTTTAGAACTTAGTTAAAGAAGCTAATAATTACCTAAAAGAGATCAGCATTTGATCAAATGCCGAGTTGACAACAGCGGGCAGGCTTCAATTGACCCTGATTAAAATTGCCCTATGGCCCAGAATTTACTGCAGAAATTATGATGAGGCTGACAGCGCTCAATGTAAATTAGATATCAACTTGTGGCAACCACACATGCGTAGTTAAGCTGCTGCTCACAAACAGTGGTATCTCTCCCTGAGAGGCTTCTCATTGAAACACAGAACTGTATGAAGTTGGTCTCCTTGCATGATAATAATAATCTCTATTAGTGTCACAGTAGGCTTATATTAACATTGCAATGAAGCTACTGTGAGAATTCCCTAGATATCACACTCCGGCGCCTGTTCGGGTACACTGAGGGAAAATTCAGAATGTCCAATTCACCTAACAAGCATGCCATTCGGGACTTGTGGGAAGAAACCGGAGCACCGGGAGGAAACCCACGCAGACATGGAGAGAATGTGCAGACTCCGCACAGACAGTGACCCAAGCTGGGAATCGAACCCAGGTCCCTGGCACCGTGAAGCAAAAGTGCTAACCACTGTGCTACTGTGACTGCCTATTAAATTTATCAGAAATGTTAGGACGGGTTCATCCCAGTTCAAATCAATTTCTGATTGTGTGATAAGTCATAATTACTGCAAATCAGTTTACCTGCACTATATTTTGGAAGTCTGGAGCCTTATTCCTTCAGATTATAATCAATGTTGGATATTTAAAAATTATATAACTTTGACATTTTTTCTTTCCCTTTTACTTTTAGCTCAAACCAATTTTCCTTTGCTTCTCTTTATTTTCCTTTCTGTTCATGATTTGACAGTAATTTAAGAAAAAAAAGCTTTGGGCGGAATTCTCTGATAATGGGGCTCTGTCCCCTAGCCCGTGAGAAAACGGGGGCGAATCACTTTGGACTTCCCTGGAGAAAGTCCAGAGTGATTTGCCGATATGGGGCCCTGCAGGTCCATGCATGCGCACGGCGACCGCACTCAACATGGCGGACCCACACAGCCGGCCCCGACAATATAGGCCCCCGCTGATCGGTGGCCCCCAATCACGAGCCTGGCCGTCCTGGAGGACCCCCCCCCGGTGACTGATCCCCGCCCCCCCCGCCTCCCCCCCCCAACCAGGGTGGCCGTGGACTGAGTCCGCAGTCGCCACACCGAGCTCCCGCCGGGTGGATCCATGTGTGAACCACGGCGGCAGGAACTCAGTCAGTTGTCGGTGGAGAAACGCTGCGGAGCCTCTTTCAATGGTCCCCGACCAGCACCGCGCCGACCGCATGTGCGCGATTGCCGGCGATTCCCCTCTGTGCAGAGGCTCAGAGAATCCCAGCCCTTGTACTTCAATGGCACTTTTATGCCAAAGATGTTTATAACCAATGATTTTTGAAGTGTAGTCCCTGTTGTAACCTAGGGAATTTGGTAGAAAATTTGTGCACAGCAGGCTCTCCCAAATAACAATGTGATAACAGACAAATTATCTGTTTTTGTGATATTTATTGAAGGATAAATCAGTGCAGAAAAAGGCCATTCGGCCCATCGAGTCTGCACCGACACTTGAAAAGACCACCCTACCTGGACTTAATTCCCCATCCTGTAATCCGAAGAGGCATTATAATGTGGCCAATCCACATAACCTGCACATCTTTGGACTGTGGGAGATAACTGGAGCACCGAAGAAAACCCAACCAGACACGGAGAGAATGTGCAAACTCCACACAGACAGTGACCCGTGGTTGGAATCGAACCCGCGTCCCTGGTGATGTGAGACAGCAGTGCTAACCACTGTGCCACCGTGCCGCCCCGGATACACATTGGTCAGGGTACAGGAGAACAGCCTCCCTGCAAAATAGTGCCATGGGATATTTTACCTCCGCCTGAAATGGCCGATTGGGCCACAATTTAACAAATCGTTTGAAATAGATGCCTTTGAAAGTACAAAGGTCAGGACCTTTGCTGCCTAGACCTTGTTGCTGGTGCAGGCTGCAGTCTCTGAGGAAGGGGAGCTTGTGACCCCAGCTGCTGTTTTTGTGATTCCAACAGGGATTGTGGCCCACAGTTTGAGAAGCACTGCGTTGGAGTAACACTGCTGTTTCTCTGAAATATGGATAAATCAAGTAATCAGATACTTATAATCTTAATTCTAATCCATGCAACTGTGTTTAAATCCTTTAATGCCGGCACACACCTATAATTATCAGTCTTAACTCCTTGTACATGGGCAACATTCCCTTACTAATGTTCCCCGTCGCTTTAAGGATCAGGATGGCTGGATGATCAGTGGGGGTGCTCAGAATCCATTGAAGCATAACTTAATGTCTGGATTTCAGCATAATTGAGATTGCCAAACATAGCATCGCTGTTATGGCCTCCCATACAATACAGTGGAGAAGGAGGCCATTCGGCCTGTCATGTCTGCACAGATCTTCTGAAAGAGCAACCTACCTAGGCTCTTGCTCGTTGTGCTTTTACTTAATTGCTCTGTTTTATAGCCTTTGCTCTAGAGTTGCCAGGTATCGTTATGATACCACCACGAGGTTCAAAGCCAAGTGCTGATCAATAACTCAATACACCAGTTAGTAAGTTTCAAATCAAAAACATTTATTACACACAGTCAATCACTACTCATACATAAAACTCTACTTACTAGACTATCTTTAACACTAAAAGGCCTATACTTAGCTTTGGAAATGGCCCACCAGGTCAGGGGAACAATGGCCTTTCGTTCGATTCTGAGTCTGCAGGCTTCAAGCTGGTATGGACTAGTAGCTAGGAGCGTCTATCTCATAGCGTGCGTTGACTGGAGACTTACTTGGTTGGTGCAGCTGCTAGGCAGGTCTCTCCTTGTTGAGAGTCACGGTCAAGAGTTGTTTCGAGCTGCTGAGAGACCCTGCCAAGAAGGACGAATTGAACTTGGGGACTCTGTTTTATAGTCCCCAGGGGTTTCGCGCCCTTTTGGGCGGGCTCCGGACCTGGTCCAAATCACTTTGACCAAGTCCCAATCGTTTGGATCGATTTTTCCCATACTGGAGCTGTTCCCTGATCGCTGGGCGGTTCCTATGTGTCTGTTGGCCTTCCTTTGTCCTAGCTCCCGCTGGCGCCGGGGAGTCTGGTTTGGTCCCGATCGTTTCAATGTATCTAATTGTTCCTGGGGATTGCTCATTAATATGTAGATGGCTGCTGGTTTCGGTTCTGTCTGGGTTTTTGCAAGTCTTAATACACAGGAAACCTTGCACCTGCGTGTTACCCTGTGCCTGACCACTTTTCCCTGTATTCTTTGCGGGCCTCCATTTTGGAATCGGGAAGTGGCCAACCCAGGTGGCTACACTAGGCCCACTCCCCCACCTTATCCCCATTCCCCACCTAACCTGCAGATAGAGAAGAGAAATACAGCACAGAACAGGCCCTTCGGCCCACGATGTTGCGCCAAAGTTTTGTCCTAGGTTAATCATAGAATTTTGGATGATTGTTCATGGCCAATCCACCCAACCTGCACATCTTTGGACTGTGGGAGGAAACCGAAGTACCCGGAGGAAACCCACGCAGTCACGGGGAGGATGTGCAGACTCCACACAGACAGTAACCCAAGTCGAAATCGAACTTGGCACCCTGGAGCTGTGAAGCAATTGTGCTATCCACAATGCTACCGTGCTGCCCTTAAGAAGTTAACCTACACTCCATTATTCTACCCTAATCCATGTACCTATCCAATAGCCGCTTGAAGGTCCCTAACGTTTCCGACTCAACTACTTCCACAGGCAGTGCATTCCATGCCCCCACTACTCTCTGGGTAAAGAACCTACCTCTGACATCCCCTCTATATCTTCCGCCATTTATCTTAAATTTATGTCCCCTTGTAATGGTGTGTTCCACCTGGGGAAAAAGTCTCTGACTGTCTACTCTATCTATTCCCCTAATCATCTTATAAACCTCTATCAAGTCGCCCCTCATCCTTCTCCGTTCTAATGAGAAAAGTCCTAGCACCCTCAACCTTTCCTCGTATGACCTACTCTCCATTCCAGGCAACATCCTGGTAAATCTCCTTTGCAGCTTTTCCAAAGCTTTCACATCCTTCCTAAAATGAGGCGACCAGAACTGCACACAGTACTCCAAATGTGGCCTGACCAAGGTTTTGTACAGCTGCATCATCACCTCACGGCTCTTAAATTCAATCCCTCTGCTAATGAACGCTAGCACACCATAGGCCTTCTTCACAGCTCTATCCACTTGAGTGGCAACTTTCAAAGATCTATGAACATAGACCTCAAGATCTCTCTGCTCCTCTACATTGCCAAGAACCCTACCGTTAACCCTGTATTCCGCATTCATATTTGTCCTTCCAAAATGGACAACCTCACACTTGTCCATCTGCCACTTCTCAGCCCAGCTCTGCATTCTATCTATGTCTCTTTGAAGCCAACAACAGCCCTCCTCACTATCCACAACTCCACCAATCTTCGTGTCATCTGCAAATTTACTGACCCACCCTTCAACTCCCTCATCCAAGTCGTTAATGAAAATCACAAACAGCAGAGGACCCAGAACTGATCCCTGTGGTACACCACTGATAACTGGGCTCCAGGCTGAATATTTGCCATCCACCACCACTCTCTGTCTTCTATCGGTTAGCCAGTTTGTTATTCAACTGGCCAAATTTCCCACTATCCCATGCCTCCTTACTTTCTGCACAAGCCTACAATGGGGAACCTTACTAAAATCCATGTACACTACATCCACTGCTTTACCTTCATCCACATGCTTGGTCACCTCCTCAAAGAAGTCAATAAGACTTGTAAGGCAAGACCTACCCCTCACAAATCCGTGCTGACTATCCCTAATCAAGCAGTGCCTTTCCAGATGCTCAGAAATCCTATCCCTCAGTACCCTTTCCATTACTTTGCCTACCACCGAAGTAAGACTAACTGGCCTGTAATTCCCAGGGTTATCCCTATTCCCTTTTTTGAACAGGGGCACGACATTCGCCACTCTCCAATCCTCTGGTACCACCCCTGTTCACAGCGAGGACGAAAAGATCATTGCCAACGGCTCTGCAATTTCATTTCTTGCTTCCCATAGAAACCTTGGATATATCCTGTCAGGCCCGGGGTCTTGTCTATCCTCAAGTTTTTCAAAACGCGCAACACATCTTCCTTCCTGACAAGTATCTCCTCGAGCTTATCAGTCTGTTTCACACTGTCCTCTCCAACAATATGGCCCCTCTCGTTTGTAAATACTGAAGAAAAATACTTGTTCATGACCTCTCCTATCTCTTCAGACTCAATACACAATCTCCCGCTACTGTTCTTGATCGGACCTACCCTCGCTCTAGTCATTCTCATATTTCTCACATATGTGTAAAAGGCCTTGGGGTTTTCCTTGATCCTACCTGCCAAAGATTTTTCATGCCCTCTCTTAGCTCCCCTAATCCCTTTCTTCAGTTCCCTCCTGGCTATCTTGTATCCCTCCAGCGCCCTGTCTGAACCTTGTTTCTTCAGCCTTACATAAGTCTCCTTCTTCCTCTTAACATGACATTCAACCTCTCTTGTCAACCATGGTTCCCTCACTCGACCATCTCTTCCCTGCCTGACAGGGACATACATATCAAAGACATGCAGTACCTGTTCCTTGAACAAGTTCCACATTTCACTTGTGTCCTTCCCTGACAGCCTATGTTCCCAACTTCTGCACTTCAATTCTTGTCTGACAGCATTGTATTTACCCTTCCCCCAATTATAAACCTTGCCCTGTTGCATGCACCTATCCCTCTCCATAACTAAAGTGAAAGTCACAGAATTGTGGTCACTACCTCCAAAATGCTCCCCCACTAACAAATCTATCACCTGCCCTGGTTCATTACCAAGTACTAAATCCAATATGGCCTCCCCTCTGGTCGGACAATCTACATACTGTGTTAGAAAAGCTTCCTGGACACACTGCACAAACACTACCCCATCCAAACTATTTGATCTAAAGAGTTTCCACTCAATGTTTGGGAAGTTGAAGTCACCCATGACTACTACCCTGTGACTTCTGCACCTTTCCAAAATCTGTTTCCCAATCTGTTCCTCCACATCTCTGCTGCTATTGGGGGGCCTATAGAAAACTCCCAACAAGGTGACTGCTCCTTTCCTATTTCTGACTTCAACCCATATTACCTCAGTAGGCAGATCCCCCTCGAACTGCCTTTCTGCAGCTGTTATACTATCTTTAATTAACAATGCCACCCCCCACCTCTTTTACCATCCTCCCTAATCTTGTTGAAACATCTATAACCAGGGACCTCCAACAACCATTTCTGCCCCTCTTCTATCCAAGTTTCCGTGATGGCCACCACATCGTAGTCCCAAGTACCGATCCATGCCTTAAGTTCACCCACCTTATTCCTGATGCTTCTTGCATTAAAGTATACACACTTCAACCCATCTCTGTGCCTGCAAGTACTCTCCTTTGTCAGCGTTACCTTCCCCCACTGCCTCACTGCACGCTTTGACGTCCTGATCATCGGCTACCTTAGTTGCTGGACTACAGATCCGGTTCCCATTCCCCTGCCAAATTAGTTTAAACCCTCCCGAAGAGTTCTAGAAAACCTCCCCCCCAGGATATTGGTGCCCCTCTGGTTCAGATGCAACCCGTCCTGCTTGTACAGGTCCCACCTTCCCCAGAATGCGCTCCAATTATCCAAATACCTGAAGCCCTCCCTCCTACACCATTCCTGCAGCCACGTGTTCAACTGCACTCTCTCCCTATTCCTAGCCTCGCTATCACGTGGCACCGGCAACAAACCAGAGATGACAACTCTGTCTGTCCTGGCCTTGAACTTCCAGCCTAACTCCGTAAACTTGTTTATTACCTCCACACCCTTTTTCCTACCTATGTCGTTGGTACCAACGATCCGAGACATCCCTGGCCCTGGCACCCGGGAGGCAACATACCTTTCGGGAGTCTTGCTCGTGACCACAGAATCTCCTATCTATTCCCCTAACCATTGAATCTCCTATTACTATTGCTTTTCTATGCTCCCCCCTTCCCTTCTGAGCCCCAGAGCCAGACTCAGTGCCAGCGACCTGGCCGCTGGGGCCTTCCCCTGGTAGGTCATCCCCCCCAACAGCATTCAAAACGGTATACTTGTTTTGAAGGGGAACGGCCACGAGGGATCCCTGCACTGTCTGCCTGTTAGTTTTCTTTCCCCTGACTGTAACCCAGCTACTCTTGTCCAGTACCTTTGGTGTGGCTACCTCCCTGTAACTCTTCTCGATAACCCCCTCTGCCTCCTGGATGATCCGAAGTTCATCCAGCTCCAGCTCCAGTACCTTAACACGATCTCTGAGGAGCTGGAGTTGGCTGCACTTCCCGCAGGTATAGTCAGCGGGGACACCAGTGGTTTCCCTCACCACCCACATCCTACAGGGGGAGCATGCAACTGCCCTAGCCTCCATCCCCTCTTACTTTACAGAATTAGCTGCCCCGTGGACCAACTGGACCTCCGCCCTCCGACTCTGCTTCCAGTCAGCTGTACTCTAAACTCCTGGCTCCCTTCACGCTCTTTGATAAATATAGGAAATGAAATGTAAGGAGCACCTTACTCCCTCCTCACCTAACTCCCTCAGTCACCAAACTCTCACTGTAGCACTCAAATGCCACAAGCTCAGCACTCCAGTGCAAAAAAAAAGATCTTTGAACAATTTAGTGTGGCCATTCCACTGAACCTGCACATTTTTGGACTGTGGGCTGAATGGAAACCGATGAGGCTCCTCATCATTTCCACTTATATTCATATATGGATGGCAGAGAAGTAGGTCGGTCCATTGGATAGTTCAATTTTAAAAAGTCGATCTAAGAAAACTATCTCGCCTTTTTACGTTGATATTGAAAGCACAAGCTGTGGCATTTTGTTCCAGTTTGAAAGTTTTGCCATCCTGAGGAGAAGTGAACTGTACCATGCTACTCTAGTTGGAGAGAAAACAAGTACAAATAAACAGGTAATGAATAATCCAGTATTTTCTACAAAACAAAACCAAGTATATAATACTCTCTGTCAACAGTCACACAGTCTTACAGAATTGTCAGCTAACAAGATTTTTTTTGTTGTTTGCAGCCCCTGAAAAGCAGAGAGTCAGCAATAAATTTACCACTTACATATAAATTAAGAGTTGGGTGACAGAGTTAAAGGGAGAAACATGTCAAAGTTCACGTGGCACATATCAACTGCACGTGACTTTTGCTTCCTGGCTTGAGGTATTTGACCCACTTCGGTGCATTCGTGCCATTTGATTCATTTTACATGTCTTTTATTCAATACACATGGTGAAATTAGGGTTGGGATTGGGTGTTATCTTACTGCATTGCTCGTGCAAATAGAAAAATTCATTGGGAATGAAGTCCAGATGGAGGGGAAGAAATGAAAAGATCAAGAAGCTCAACACCTCATGAATATTTTAAGTGTATGAAATGTAAACGTGGGGTACAGATACTTGCAAACTCAATTTGCAATTAAACCCATTAGCATTGACTGTCTCAATGTACAAACATGAGTTACGAGCTGGAGGCTATTCACCCTTTGGAGCTTGCTCTGCCATTTGTTAAGATCACGATCGATATGATTTTGACCTTCACTTTCCCATCCATACCTTAAAGCCTTTGACCGACAAGGGAGTCAATTTAATTCAAAGTTCAGCATTCATCGCTACTGGGAAAATAAAATCTGGGCGAATGTCTTTCATTGTTTCGTTCGCTTACATAAAGTTGATATCTTTAAAGATGTTCTTGATGTCATTATATATCATAGAATCATAGAATTTATAATGCAAAAGGAGGCCATTCAGCCTATCGAGTCTGCACCTGCCCCTTGGAACAGCACCCTACTGAAGCCCACACCTCCAACCTATCCCTGTCACCCCACCTAATCGTTTTGGCCACTAAGGGCAATTTAGCATGGCCAATCGACCTAACTTGCACACCTTTGTACTGTGGGAGGAAACTGGAGCACCCGAAGGAAACCCATGTAGACACGGGGAGAACGTGCAGACTCCGCACAGACAGCGACCCAGCGGGGAATAAAACCCATGATCTTGTGAAGCAACAGTGCTAACCAATGTGCTACCGTGCCACCCTAATTATACTCAGATATGTAAAGAATATATCTAAATATTTATTATTTCTATCTGGATTTCATAACGTTATTTAATCAAAGTGTCTCATTTGATAATGTTTCCAAATTCATATAGTCACGGATGACTATAAGTTTTCCATATGTTTATAGTACCAAATTTATTTTTTTTCCAATTAAGGGGCGATTTAGCATGGCCAATCCACCTACCCTGTAGATCTTTGGATTGTGGGGGTGAGACCCTCTCAGACATGGGGAGAGTGTGCAAACTCCACATGGACAGTGATCTGGGGCTGGGATCGAACCCGGGTCCTCAGCGCCATGAGGCAACAGTGCTAACCACTGCCCCACCGTACTGCCCATCTGAGAAGTGAAACTAAAAGATTGGGAGTAAGAAGTGACAGAAAGAGGGAATACACACTGCTGGCAATATGATATTTGACAAGCATAATCGGATTGGATGATGACTCTTTTCACTTTCTAACTTCTTCAAAGGTTCACCTCAGAACAAAAATGAATTCAATCTCTGTTGCAATTGATGAGGGTAGGTAGAAAAACGACACATGGGCGACAGTGATAAAACGATGCTTCCTTTGCCCCAACTTTACAGTTGGTAAACAACAAGACTAGGCGTTTTGTTCCTCACCTTCCACTGATTCTCTTTTAATTGTTGGCGAGGGAGTGATTGTGTGTGTGTGTGTGTGTGTGGGGGGGGGGGGGGGGGGGGGGGGACTGGAGTGTACTGGCTTCATTAGGCTGCAGTACATCAACTCACATGTGAATTGATATATCATAAAGACATGCGCCTGTCGGAAAAATTAGTCTTCATCATGTTTTTTTGTCATTTGCACAGTTTAATCACCGAATACAAAGATGCCTTGCTTGACCCAAGGGAGCAGAAAATGAAAGTTTGCACAGCCTGGGCCTGTTTGAGCCTTCAGGGAGCATAGTCATGCACAGACTCAAGGGAGGCCATTTATTTTTTCCAGACAGCATTGAGGCTGCATCAGTCTCCACCAGGATTTCCTCCCATGAGCTGAGGCTGCCTCCAATGTGAAAATAATTCGCCGATCAGAGGCGCATGATTTCTTAATCCTAAAGATGTAAATGGGGATGTTAAGCCTCGACTAAAATGGTTCAGCAACAGGAGAATCTAAGAAATATTGACTGTGCAGTCTGGTTTCAATCAACTAAGAAGTCACCATCTTTGGATGATATTACAAATTGCCTAGCCACGGCATTCTGTAAAAAATTCACTTGAAGCATTGCTAACCTTATGATTACCCACACTGCCATATTACTCTGCACAATTACGATGCTACCACACATCATCCAATGGGACACCTGAAGGATTGTCAGGATAGTCTTTGTTGCAATTATAATTGTCACTTATCTCGGGGATTAACCATTTGCATGATCACAGCATTTCTGGCATCATCCTAAAGATTTACTTCAAGCACTTGATGATTTTTTCTATTAATATATGCTATACTGAAGCAAATAACCAATCCTTTCTTTTCATCATTAATATTGCTTATTTAACTTCCTATTAAAGAGGACAAGCTTGCTGATTCTAGTGCAAATTGCATCCATTTTGAAAAATATTTTGCCCCCTGGGTTACTGCTCAAACTCATTTGCATATCACTGAACAAAATCTGACATGGATCAGCGCAGTGAGACTACATTTTAGAATGTAATCCTTGACAAAAAAATTAGCTTTAAATATATTCCTTGTTATATTGACGAGTCATAGCTTGTTAAATTTAATTTAATCAAACAAAGTCAGCATGGATTTACGAAAGGGAACTCATGCTTGGCAAATCTCCTAGACTTCTTTGAAGATGTAACTCATAGAATTGACCAGGGAGAACTGGTGGATGTGGATTATTTAGACTTTCAGAGATTTTCGACATGGTCTCACATAGCGGATTATAAAGTGCATGGGATTGTAGGTAGTGTCTTGAGATTTAGCAGACAGGAAGCAAGAATAAATGGGTCTTTTTCCAATTAGCAGGCAGTGAGTAATGGGGTACCTCAGGAATCTGTGTCAGGACCCCAACTGTTCACATTATATATTAATGATTTGGATGAGGGAATGAAATGTGTTATCTCCAAATTTGCAGGTGACACAAAGTTGGGTGGGAGGGAAAGCTCGGAGGAGGATGCAGAGATGCTTCAGCGGGATTTGGACATGCTGAGTGAGTGGGCATATGCGGTGTAGTGTAGATAAATGTGAGGTTTTCCGCTTGCTATCAAAAATAGAAAGGCAGATTATTATTTGAATGAGTGTAAATTGAGAGAGGTTACTCAGCGAGACTTTGGTGTACTTGTGCATCAGTTACTGAAAGTAAGTACACATGTACAGCAGGCAGCAAAGTTGGCAAATGTTATGTTGGCTTTCATTGTGAGAGGATTTGCGTATTGGAACAGGGATGTTTTACTGCAATTGTATTAGTAAGGCCACACCTGGAGTATTGTGTGCAGTTTAGGTATCCTTATCTAGACTAAAGGAATCAAGGGATATGGAGGGGGAAGGTGTGATCAGGGTACTGAACTTGATGATCAGCCATGATCATAATGTATAGTAGTGCAGGCTCGGAGGGCTGAATGGCCTCCTCCTGCTTCTATTTTTTACGTACGTTTCTATGTAATTGATATAGCTGAAAACAAGATTATCACAAAGAAAGTTTTAAATGAGAGTCAAACCAGTGAAACTCGGGTGAATACTGAAAATGATTTTTAAAAAAGATATATGAAACTATTTTTTAGTTTTATTGGGTACAATAGTGGATTATTTGATAATATTTTTTAAATTCCAAAATGCACAAAATATACCTGTTCTTGTCCATGCATCCAAAAGATACAGCTTAATTTTTGAGGTTTCTTCAAAGGCCTACTAATGAGCATCATTAGTGGAGAGTAATAACTTCGACTTGGGCAATGGGCGAGGTTTACTGGTATTACAATGTTTCAAAACTAATGCAAAAAATAGCAGGAGTTCAAGTTGGATTGAATGCGCTTCACTTTTAACACTGATCTTTTGCACCATTCACATCAATATTGGTGGTATTATATCGAAAAACAGCACAATCGAGCGGAAACTCCATGCTCGTAACCTGCTTTACATTCCTTATGATTTTAAAAATAAATTAAATAATAATGATGTCAGGTAGCTTATCAATTTGTAGTTTTGTTCTAGACTTTTTTGATAAATGCTTTGATCTCTTGGATTCTATTCTGCTCATGGCCAACATGTCTAAGTTTATGCTTAAATCACCAAAATGAATGGGCAAATTTCAAGTTATTTTCAGTTTCCTCATGAATAATGTAGTTTAATTACTGTGGCTACTCTGTAACGTTACATATTTCCTACAAATCACCAAGCTGCTACGATACTGAATGTTAATAAATTACAATCATTTTGAAATCATACTATTTTCATGTTTAGTGTAAGTTGAACAACAAATTTGCAGCTTTTAAAGGGGTAATATTTTGAGAGCAATTTGTTTAATGCTCAGTGATGTGAATTTATTAGTAGGCACACTGTAGTCTTTGTCCTTTTAATAATTGGGTTTAATTGGTGATTTTCTACTTGGGCAGTAATGCATGATGTCTACAATTAATTATCAGTGCTCAATGCAATTTAGTAGCATTTTGTATTTGTAATGACAATTAATAAAACAACGCTGTTGCAAGAAGATTCCATTTCCAAAGGATTTGTAGTGAGTGTACTGACAAAATTCAGTATCATTCTGTTAAATCAACATTACTAATAGGTACAGAGACCTGTGCAATAAGCTGCAACCCAGTTCTTCACCACTTAAATGCTGAAGTTTTGTTTGATTTGCCCTAGTTCACTAAATAAAATGATGGCTTGTTTTGTTGGCCTAGTTTGTTATATATTCTTGGCACTTCATATATTTCATTTAATTATGTCACTTACCTTCCTATAGTACACTTCAGAAATATGATTTACTTCAGGAATCCCATGAGTAAACACACATTGATAGCTTTGACAGACAAGAGTTCAATTTTACAAAGGCAATTTGGGCCAGAATTAGTTGGAATATGTGTGTGTATCTTTGTGCTTATGAGGATATTTGCATATTATAATTTGCAACAATTTAAAAAGATTGTTAATTGCACCTTAATTGTGTTTAATTGTGTGCAGATGGTTGGCATTAACTGGAAGTTTGCTCATAGTCCTATAAATAAGGCGAGACTGAAATGTAATGGTTAGGCTAGTTGTTGTCTGTTTGGAATGTGTATCTCTGCAAATAAAAACTTATAAAAGTGTGTAAAATTGGAAATGGTTAGGAACTTAACCACCTGGCATCCTGGTAGTAGAGGATCAATGACGAAAGGGAGAAGTTGGAAATTGAAAAAATAATATTTGGACAGAAACCGACAATCAAAGTGGCTATTGTGGAAAATGGCAGAAAGCAAACGTAAATTGCCCGGGTATAGGGATGTTCTCACTGTCTGAACCACATAACTAGTGGAAGAATGAAGTGGATATGTGGTTACAAGTCACATCCTTATGAAAGGGAAACCAAGGTATGGTCTTGCTGCTGTCGCTTCCTGCAAGAAGTAAAATCAGAAGAATTTTGAGATGGATGCTTGTCTGTTGAATGGTGATGAAGATTTGACCCTTCCATGAGAGTTATTATATAAAATCGACAGAAACAATTGGCCCATTACTGCCTGCTAGCACGGGAAGCCACGGGCCACCGATTTCAAAAGTGAAATCTGCACACGTACCTGCACTCCAATGATGCGTCCAACCTTCCTTTCTCTTCGGCAGCCTGGGGTCTTTCAACGTCCCAGTCTGTGCAGGCTCCAGCACGACACAGATGAAGTGCAACCCCGTGTCGCCAGCTAGGGAGTGCCCATTGAGGGCAGATATTAAACCGTAGATTGAGATAGAAAACAACAGACAACTATTTTAACAAGTGTTTTAAAGCTATGTAGACATTGGTTTTAACAGTTTTTATTTGTGCTTTCTTTTAAACAGGCATTATTATTGTTGTTGGTTCTTAATTTTATTTTTATGATTAAAGTTGATTATTTATAAGTGAATATAAGTTTGGTTATTTGTTTTAAATCTGTGAAAATATTTGAGTCTGCACCATATTTTTATACAATTTAACATGTGGCAGGCTTAAACATGTTTGTATGTTGTAATTTAGATTATGGCTTTAAAAGCGCCCCTGGGCTTTTTGCTGTCACAGTCCTTGTAGAATCTGATTTTTTTTGGTTTATAGGATCATTGCTGTGCTGAAGAAAGCCATTCGGCCAATAAAGTCTGCACTGACACTCTGAAAGAGCACCCTTGCCCCAGTCCTATCCCCATAATCCCACCTAACCTTTAGACACTAAGAGGTAATTTGGCAAGGCTAATCCACCTAACCTGCACATCTCTGGGCTGTGGGAGGAAACCAAGGAAACCGGAAGAAACGGCGGGGGCATGATGGCACAATGGTTAGCACTGCTGCCTCCCAGGGGACCAGTTTCAATTCCGGCCTTAGAGGACTGTATGTGTGGACTTTGTACGTTCTCCCCATGTCTGTGTGGGCTTCCTCCTGGTGCAAGCTTTCCTACCATAGTCCAATGATGTGCAGGTGAGGTGGATTGGCCATGCTAAGTTGCCCCTTAGTGTCCAGGGATATACAGGTTAGGTTTCGGGGATAGGGCGGGGGGACTCTTTCAGAGGGTCGGTGCAGACTTGATGGGCTGAATTGCCTCATTATGCACTGTAGGAATTCTATTCCATGGTTCTAGGAAACCCATGTGGGCACATGGAGAAACGTACAAACACCACACAGTCACCCAAGATCTGAATTCTATGTGAGATATGTTTCTGCCTTGTTTACTTCAATTATCTTAATCATTTATAATTATCTCAATTAAATGTTGCGTTCTCATGTTTCAGTAAGACATTTGTAGAAGTTTGTAAAGTTTAATATAAAAGATTTATTAACAAAAATAATTTTATAAATACAAACTTTGAAACCAATTAACATTTAACTTAATGTTTAACTTCATCAGCTGAACAATGACATAAAACTGCCTCAACTTTTACAAATTTATTGCAATAAAATATATTTTCTCACTTAAACATAATGGTCCTGTTTATTTGGGAAGGGCAGGGGGGGGAGGGGGGAGGGAGGAAGGGGAGAAGGTGAGGGTTTTGACAATTGTTAACTGACAAGCTCAACATCTAAAAGCAGCAGCTGCTGAAGCACAGTGTCCTGGCACACATCTCCCCTAACATCATTTTGGGATGTCCTTTGCCAGTACCCTCTTAAGGGTGGGTGATTGATTTGTTGCACTACCTGTCAGACAGATAGTTCACAGTAGCTCACAGGAGGCTTGCATATATCAACTAAAGCATTAAACTTTGCTAAAGCATTTGAAGTAATCAAATTGTAAGCAACTCAGCTTAAAATATATTACAAAATCCAATTGTACTTTAGCTCTGAATCAGCTTGGAAGACAGGCGTGCTAACATTAGTGTCCTTGAAGGAGTCAATAGCAACAGTATCGAGTCCATGATAATCCAAAACCAACTCCACTGCAATGCCCATATGCTTAGGATGTCAGAGTTCCGACTGCCAAAGCAAATCTTCATCCAGCTCAAGGAAGGATCTCAATCAACAGGAGGAGAAAGGGAGCTCTTCGAAGTTATCATGTAGGCTTACGTCAAGAAATGGAACATAAACGTCAATGTCTGAGAGACTTTTTAGCAGAAGAGACCGACTGAGAGCAACCTCCTGCTTGACAACACCTGTTGGCAAGGGGAGACCCGGAAAAGGAGCCTGATAAAGAAATACCCATGACTTAGCGTCCGAGGACCGATGCCACCTTTTGGAAGCTCCTGCCAAGTGAGTGATTGAAGATGCTGCTCTAGCATCGGGCTCATCAGCCATGCAAGGACCCACAGAATCTGTGACCAGTAACACAGAGTATCTTAAGTGGACAATCATACAACTGATCACCCCATTCTATCCATCATAGTTTCTTTTATGGAATTAACAGCCTCATGACAAACCAAAGTTTAAAAAATATATATATCTTCCTTTCATTTTATTTGCATTTTAAACATATTTATAAAAACGCTAAGCACTAACAATATAAAACTTTAACCTACAAAAAAAATCTCCCGTTGTCTCCTGCTTCTGCCAGATTGAAATATTTTTGTGTGAATAAAAAAAGATGTAAAAACTCACCAAATATCCGGGTAGGTGGCCCAAGTTAGCACTGCAGCTGTATTTTTCATTCAGCAGCACAGAGCTTCAAGCTGTCGGAAAAAAACGTCCGGGAGTTGAACACCACGTGCTTTTAGCACACATACCTGAATGCCCGCACTTCTGGGTCATAACGCCACGCATGTACAGCGCACCAGCGACTTACAATCCCGAATCTTCCAGGAAGTTACCAGCCATTATCTGTTAAATTCCTCCAAGGCATGGTCAAAATTTGATAGATTATGGAAAACAAATGGTTATTCAATGGAAGAATATATCATGGATGTTTTCAATTTGTAAAGGACATTGAGAAAATCCAGTTTGAGGACCCCGGGATCAGCACTGGTGTTTAAATACTGTATTGTGCTCAGGTCTTTCACGTACATAGGCTTAACTGCTTTTCTACCCTCTCAGAAGGCGGCTCTGTTGGATCAGATGTTGGCACCCTGCAAAAAAAAACTTGGGGAAACAGACATTTCCTTCAACATTTATGGAACAAATGTGACCTTCCACAGCATGTGAGAATAAATGACTCATTAATTAACGGAAATCATCCAGATACTAGCTATAGGAGTCAGCACGATGGAAATTAAAGAAAAGCAGAAAAGCGTACCTGGAGATTTACCTAACATGGCAGTAGACAAAATTTGAACAAAAATAATGGGTGGACAAAAACCCTGGGGTGGCTAAAGAAGAGTTAATAATTTTAAGATTGACTCAGAAGGCAGAGTCTTGCGCCCCCCCCCCCCCCCCCCCCCCCCCACACCCCCCAATGGCATTTTATATAGTTCACCTGCCCCACCACCGGGAATCCTGCCATGAGAACTGCCACGGAACCAGAAGATCGCGCCAGCAGGAAAGGTCGGAAAATCCCACATAACATATTGTCAGGAAAATAAAGGTAGATTTAAGGGATTTATATTTGTAATAGTAAATATTAGAACTAAAGTAAAGTTTTTAGTGGGTTAATGTAATATTTCTGTTCCTGGAAGGGTAAAACTTATAGTTTGATTGATTTCATGGCATGTGTGGGGGTTAGTTAAGTTCCAACTGTGTTTTTATCGTGCTGAGAGAGGACTACCATGTGAAGAATAAATAGTAGCAGCAGGGGCATTGTTTAGCAATAGGGGCCCATTTCCCAGAATGAAGGGGTTTACTTTGTTCATAGTTTTAACTGGAACTCAGGGCATTTGGAGCCAGATCACGGAGGTGTGAATAACTTTTAACTCTGCCGGGGAAGCTGGACAAGACAAGAAAATTGCAAAGGTTCAGGTTTCCTGAGGAACAAGATACAGTTCAGAAAACCATGGAATTCAGACAGAAAGATTGTCTAAGAAGTCTGGAGTTAACTGAACTGAGAACAAGATATTATTCAGAAGAATCCAAGAAAGAGTAGAGGAAACTTTTATTGTGCTATAAACTCTAATGGGCACAGTGGTTAGCACTGCTGCCTCATAGCTCCAGGGTCCCAGGTTCAATTCCAGCCTTGGTGACTGTGTTGAGTTTGTATTTTCTTCCCACATTCCAAAAATGTGCAGGTTAGGTGGATTGGCCATGATAAATTGCCCCTTATTGTCCAAAGAGCTAGGTGGGGCTATGGGGGCTTTGGGGCTAGGGTGGGCTTAAATAAGGTGCTTTTTCCAAGGACCAGTGCAGGCTGGATGACCTTCTGCACTGTAAATTCTATGATTTATATTTGGAGAGAGAAGGAATTTTTTAATTGTATATTAATTCTGTGTTGAATTGGCTGCAGGTGGTGGGCATTAAATGGGCATCACCTGGGGATTCACATGCTCCTATAAATAGAAACAGACTGAAACTATGGTGGCTAGGTTAGGCGGTCCATATTTGAAATGTGACTCCCTACAAAGTTTTAAAAAGTGTTCAAAGATGGGCTCCAGTTCTATACTTCATTGCCCAGCTTTCTGGAATAGAATAAAATAGTTGCTCTTCAATACAACTTATAGCTGCCATTTTGATCTTGGAATCTTTCAGGCGGCAGGATGGCACAGTGGTTCGCACTGCTGCCTCCAAGTTACAGGGACCCAGGTTCAATTCCCACCACGGGTGACTCTTTCAATGGAATTTGCACATTTGCCCTGTGTTTGCGCAGGTTTCCTCCAGGTGCTCCAGTTTCCTTCCACAGTCCAAAGATGTGCAGGTTAGGTGGATTGGCCATGCAAAATTGTCCCTTCATGTGCAAAACGTTTGGTGGGGTTACTGGGATATGGGGATAGGTGGGGACTTGGGCTTAAGTAGGGTACTTTTTCTGAGGGATGGTGCAGACTCGTTGGGCTGAATGGCCTTCTTCTGCACTGTAGGTATCACTATTGCTGTGGGGGAATGGTCCATTTTCCCCCTCAAACATTTGATCTTTATTTCATCTGGTCACATTTAGGCACAGTACTTTAAATTTGAGACTGACCAAGCAGAATGATAAAGTGAACACCTCACATTTGCCAGTGCTGTTCTGGGGCTGGTTTAGCTCAGTTGGCTAGACAGCTAGTTTGTGGTGCAAAGTGAGGCCGGCAAGTGCGGATTCTTGTACCGGCTGAGACTTTTCATGAAGGCCCTGCCATTTCAAACCTTGCCCCTCGCCTGAGGTGTGGTGTTCCTTAAATCACCACCAGTCAGTTCTCCCCTTCAAAGGGGAAAGCAGCCTATGGTCAGCTGAGACTGTGGTGACTTTTCCTTACCTCTGAACTTAAATGCCAGAACTTTAGGTGGTTTTCTTTCTCGTTTTGCAGTCAGATCTTGTCCTGCATCGCTTCCACGTTTGTGGCAGCATAGCTGAGATTGATCACATATTCTGAAGAAGGTGTGTCCTTGCACCTAAAATCTTGTGTGATATATTGCAGTAGTTTCCAACATTAAGGTTCATCTGATTGATGTCAACAGTTATACTGTTAGTCTTAGAGTGTAACTTCTTCCATCCCTCAACAGTTTGGTGCTTCCACTAAAATGATTTGAAACACATTTCATTTGATTTGCAACCATGAGTGTATCAGACACAAACTTGTGGAGCCCAATGAAGTCTAAATCAGTCCTTTTGAACTGTGTGGATACAGAAACCAGAAATAGGAAAGAGTTGGATAGCAAAGCAATTCCATTTAACATTGAATCGTAATTGAAAGCTGGTTTTCATTAATCATGCATAGACTGTGAATTGTAGCACTTATATTAACTACTGGAGAAAGTACATATTTATAAGCATAAAAGTGCATCGTAAATAAATGCTAAATATTAATTCCTGAAAGCAGTAACTAGAAAAACAAATATATTTTTTAAATTATCCAGTGCAAAAGTCAAAACTATCTGTCAATAACACACAAAATAGTAAAGGTGTAAATGGTGTTATTGGTCAGAGGTTTTGTTATAAATGTAAATAAGGTTGAGAAGTCCTGAGGAGATTAATTGAAAATAATTAAACCGTGACCTTTATCCTTTGTGAACCAGATAATGAAACCTACCTCTAAACAGAGTTGCAGTTGCGTGGCTTTTAATTATTTTCCGATTCTGGAATTGCAATAATAAAATCTAACTTTTGACTTAATTTGGAGACAGATATTTTATGTAAACATCATGGGCGGGATTCTCCGACGCTCCCGCCAGGTCGGAGAACCCTGGGGGGGGGGGCGCTTGAATCCCGCCCCGCTGCTCTGACGCCAGCTGCCGCATTCTCCGCGCCGGTTTTCGGGTGGACGTGGATTACACCTCAGTGATCCCCCGAGGATCACCCCCCCCCCGGCAATTCTGCCAACCCCTCCGGCGCCGGCCTAGCGAATTCCGCAACTTCCGGTTTGCCTGACGCTGGAGTGGTTCCCGCTGTTTTTTACACCGGCGTCGGGCCACCTTGCTGATCCGGGAGATTCCCGCCTAATTTGTCCCATCTTTAAGCAGCTGCTGTGTTGGCAAGCAATTTGTTTGCTGTTTCAACATTTAGAAGTCCTTTGAACCTTTGCAGTCCCATTGTCCTGTCGTTATGATCTTGATAGAGATCAGTACCAGGATAAATTGTTTTTAAGAATTCTAAATGCCCGGGATGGCATGGTGACACAGTTGTTAGCACTGCTGTCTATGGCGCTGAGGACCCGGTTCAAATCCCGGCCCTGGGTCACTGTCCATGTGGAGTTTGCACATTCTCCCCATGTCTGCGTGGGTTTCACCCCCACAACCCAAAAATGCGCATGGTAGCTTAATTGGCCACACTAAATTGTCCTTTAATTGGAAAAAGAATAATTGGGTACTCAAAATGTTTAAAAAAAGAAAGAATTCAAAACCCCTGGTATTTACAACAATATTAATAATAATAATCTTTATTGTCACACGTAGCGTACATTAACACTGCAATGAAGTTACTGTGAAAATCCTCTAGTCGTCACAGTCCGGAGCCTGTTCGGGAATACTGAGGAAGAATTCAGAATGTCCAATTTACTTAACAGGAAGGAAACCAGAGCTCCCAGAGCGAACCCACGCAGACACAGAGAGAATGTGCAGACTCCACACAGACAGTGAACCAAGCGGGAATCAAACCTGGGACCCTGGTGCAGAAAGAAGCAGCAAAGTTCAAGGTTGAAAACAAATAATTTTTCTCCATAAAAATCAAAAAACATGAATCCTAACAACTGCACTCGATGAGAAATAGTCAGTAACGTTAAAAATAAACTTAACTATTTATGATCTAAACCATACTCCTGAAATTCGCTTTCCTGCTACAGCCATTAGACTTGCAATGTAACACTCAAATTCGGTATTTATCAAAAATTGGAAGAACAACAAATTTTGTCAATCTTGTCCCTTTGAATCTCCTCCAACTGTCTCATGGTTGCAAATATCCCATTTAACAAGGCGTCTCTAGCGTCTTAGCCACCTCAGGTCTAAGCTCTTCTGGCTCAAATTTTCTTTAATTCTAAAGTTCCCCCTCCATTCACACTGTTTGGCCATAACTATTATGGGCCAGGGTTTGGAAAACACCAAAGTATATCATGGAGTTCACCTGACCCACAACTTTTAAAAGAGTTTGGTTATGGGGAGCACAAGGGCCCACTTTACAGGTGTGATGCAACAGAGAACCAGAAGCATTTTTAAAACAAAATAATGTTTATTCTATGAACCCAATAACATTTTATAAACACACAGTAAACAGTTTATCAATGACCAATCCTGATAACCCCCCCAAAAGATACAATACTCTATAGATAACCCTTAATCCCTTTTTTAGCAACATCCATAAGTTAAACCTTTTTTACAAAGAAAGCAGGTTTAAATTCTCTACAGAACAGGTATTACTTTGAAATCATCAAGTGATCAGGAGACATTCATTTTCATGAAGAGAGAGATTAAACATACATCAGCCTGCTTCAAATGCAGCTCTCCAACAGAAAGCGAAATAAGACACATTGCAGCTCACAGCTCAAAACAAAAGTAAAAAGACAGACAGACAGCCAGCTCCACCCACACAATGACATCACTGCAGCTATTTGATAAACACCTATTTCTTAAAGGTGCATCCACCTGAGGTAACAGACATTCAAATCACTGCTAGGACTCCTTCAGTTAACAAGAGTTTTGCTCTCTTTTAGTCAACACAGAAAATTTCAACTGAACTTTGTTGGAGAGATGAAACTTGGTATAAAACATAAAGCTTCACTTCACCAGAATCCCTTTTATTAACAAAACAAACAGCAGTACAACCATGTGGATTCAGCTTGCTATCTACACTGGGAGTGCAGAGGATCTGACACTCCCTGTTATATACAATGAAGAGGTTCCCTGATTGGCCCACTAAATAGAGAACTCCTATTCCAATTTAGCCAATCTCAAAGGCCTGGTCTAAGTCATTACATGTTCAAATATGTGAAGCTGACGCAATAGCTACTGAGGAGAAGTGAGGTGAGTAGCCCTTTCCATATTCCGGCATGCAGCTCAAACGCACCAGAGCTGTTGGCCCAGAGCTCAGGGTGGAGGTAGGGTGGCCCCTTCAGGAGAGTTGGGGTTATTCTGGGGGGGTTAGGGAGAGCTGGCCTGCTGTGAAGATTGATGTAACAGACGCTTCACATGTATCAGGTGTGGCATGTTTTAATATTTTAACATTTTAAAGTGAACATTTTAAAGTGACAGACTTCCATTTCCCCCAGCTACTGATGGTAACCTCCCCCAGTGTCCACTCAGTGGTCCTCACTCTTTTTGATCTTCCATGGTATGTCCTACACCTAGGTGTGAGCTAGAGGTAACCTGCTGCTTTCGACATCCTGTGGCCTTTGATACCCTTGGCAGATGTCCTCTGGAAGGTCTGGAGCTGGAAGGCGCTAGCCGACTTATCGGTGTCACAGGTGTCACCGTGTCACCGTGTTCTGCCCGCTGTCCTGGAGATGCGCTGGTGTTAGGAAAGGAAGATTCAGAGGAACTGGAGACCATCGTATCCTCCTTGATGGCTGGCCCCGGGTTGGCCTCCAATGATTTCTCCTCCTTGAGAATGCCCATAGGGCCCTGAGGACCTCCATAGGACAGAGGGGCATTGAGCTCCAGAAGCATCTGAACCGTCTGGCTCTGCCAGCCCTGGAGACTACCCATTGTCTGAACCGTGGTGTTGACGCCATCATAGATGGGTCCTCAGTGACTGGGCCATGATCTGAAGTGCCTCGGCAATGCCCAGCTGTGCCTGGGACACGTCCCTAATCGACTGGGACACAATGTTGAGGCCCTCAGCCATGGTCATCACCGACTGAGCAATGCCTTGGACACCACCACTCAAGAGGTGGGCATCGTGCTCCAGGTTTTCCATTGTGATCACCACCCTTGCAGTGTTGACCTCAGTGCCACGCATTGCCTGCACCATCTCTTGCACCTGAAGGCTTTGGGACTTCTCCAATCTGCCTTGCAGTCGCTGGAATGTCACTGAATCTCCCAGCTCTGTCCTAGCATCTGCAGCTCAAGGAGAACCTTGTCCAGAGGCTCGATATCTGGCTGGTGTGATATTCTCTGCTTCTTGATAAGGATGGCTTTTATGTGTAGTTTTCAACAAAGAATATTAAGCTATGTTGATAAACAAAGCTAATTTATTAACACAACTTATAACTAAATTTAAATGTCTTCCCAAGTACAAAGATTGCTAAATAAACTAAACTATATCTATATAGATCTCCTGAACACACGACTACTCTCTCTCATGTCTGAACACCTTCTCCCAGAATCAAGGGTGTCATGTGATCTATGAAGTAACTTGAAGTAGATCAGGCCTGTCCAAACTTTCTCTTTTACTGGTTTATTGAGAGTTCCCGAGGGCCTTGTATAAATGAAATGCAAAATAGTGAATGTTCCATTTATATGAATCAGTTTTTCATACAAATATATTGCTTGAAGTAGGAATTTACAGGAATAAGAAGTTTTTTAAAATTAAGGCTATGCTGCAGAGTAGCATGATAATCATTTTTTGCAATTCAGCATTGATGATCTTTCTCGACACATGCAATCGACTATTAATGAAAAGCAAGTAAAGAACATAACTGGATTTCTAGTACACATGTGGGTCAGACAATGCCTGCCGGTGATTTTGTAACAAATTGCTTCCTCTGCTTTTGAGAAATATCCTTGCTTTGCCTGAATTAAGTCAGTTTTCATTGACGTGAATGTCAAGTAGGTTCTATATGTAGCAGGTGATCCAGTCTGGTTCACCACCAATATTCTTATCTGAGGGTAAGAGAGCTCCCACTGAGCCAAGATTGATACTTGTCAAGCCATATTCTCTGCTGAGGAAATAATCAAAGGTTAGTGACCGAATGCTTGCCAGCCAAGTTCTAAGGAACCATTCTGCCTCTAAATTTAACGTGAGGAGTCAGCTCCTGGTACACGCGTACACTCAACATCAGAACTATCAGATCATCTGGAGATTTTGTGCATTTGTAGCAATAAGGTAGCAAAATTGTAGCAATTTGGGGCCTCACGGTAGCATGGTGGTTAGCATCAATGCTTCACAGCTCCAGGGTCCCAGGTTCGATTCCCGGCTGGGTCACTGTCTGTGTGGAGTCTGCACGTCCTCCCCGTGTGTGCGTGGGTTTCCTCCGGGTGCTCCGGTTTCCTCCCACAGTCCAAAGATGTGCGGGTTAGGTGGATTGGCCATGCTAAATTGCCCGTAGTGTAAGGTTAATGGGGGGATTGTTGGGTTACGGGTATACGGGTTACGTGGGTTTAAGTGGGGTGATCATTGCTCGGCACAACATCGAGGGCCGAAGGGCCTGTTCTGTGCTGTACTGTTCTATGTTCTATAAGGGAAGTGATAAACAGCTTGGCAGGAAGGGACAGAGTATAAAATCTTAAGGTGAGCGAGTAGATAAGACCTGAGGTTGCAAAAAATGGTAAAGAGAGAGTCAAAGACATTGAGCAGGATTTTCAAGCCCTTCCCAACAGTGGGATCTTCCTGTCCCTCGAAAGCGACCCCTCCCATGGTGAGTTTCCCGGCAACGTGGCCAGCGAGTTACCTCCGCTGCAGGAAAACCTATCGCAGGAGGTGCTTGGAAAATCCCATCTTCTGTATTTAAATACACAAAGCATTTGTAACAAAAGAGATGAGTTGACATCTCAAGTAGAAATAAATGTCTATGATCTGATAGTCATTCAAGACATGGCTATAACTGATGACAGAGGCTAAGTCCTGAATATCCAAGGATATGTGGCATTTTGGAAGGACAGAAGAAAATGGTGGAGAGTTGCTCTATTAATTAAGGATGACACTACTACAGTACAGAGAGATGACTTTAGGTCTGGAGACCAAGGTGTGGGTCGAACTATTTTGGTCTCTCCCACCAGCAGGATCTTGCAGTCCCACTGAAGTCAATTGGCTTTTGGCTGGCTTGCCACGTCTGCTGCAACGGAGCCAGAAATCCAGGCCATAGAATTGGTTTGGGTAGAGGTAAGAAATAGTAAAGGTAGGAAGTCATTTGTGGGAGTCATTTATTGGCCCCCTAACAATAATCACACTGTAGGATGGAGCATACAGGAAGAAATAATGGAGGCAAGTTTAATCTATATATAGATTGGGAAAAACAAATTTACAATGGCAGCATGGAAGACGTGTTCAAAGTGTTTTTTGGAACAATTTCTCCCAGCTGCACATGCTACAGCCAACCAAAGAGTAGGTTATTCTAGCTCTAGTAATGTGTAATATGACATGATTAACATATGGCCTTATAGTAAAGGCATTTCTAAGTAACAGTGATAATACCATGACTGATTTTCACATTCAGTTCGAGGGGGAGAAGAGTGGGTCCAAGACTTATGTTTTGAACTTTAATGAGTACAATTATGAGGGCATGAAGACAGAGGGCTAAACTGGGAAATAGGATTAAGGGATACATTAGTGCAGATGCAGTAGCAGATGTTTAAGGAGATATTTCTAACATTAAGCAAAGAGACATTCCAATGAGAAAAATAAACTCCAAGGGAAGGACGTGTCTTCCATAGTTAACTAAGGATCTTAATGATGGTATCAAATTAAAAGAAAAAACATACAATGCTGTAATGATTAATGGCAGGTTAAAATATTGGGCAAATATTGCATAAAAAACAGTATAGAATGGATACAAAAAATAAGCAGGGAGGAATTAGAGGATGAGAGAAAGCAAGACAGCAAAACAAAAACAGTGAGAGTTTCTACAGGTATTCAAAAAGAGAGAAGAGTAAATAAAGTGAATATTGGTCCTCAACAGAGCGAGCCTGGGGAATTAATCATAGAAAATAAGGAAATGACAGATAAATTGAACAAATATTTTGCATCTGTATTCACTGTAGAAATAACATCCCCTGAAATGATTGTGAATGGAGAGGAACATGAACAATTACAATCACCAGGCAAAGAGTACTGAGAAAATCATCTGAGAAAATTATTAGAATTAACAGCTGACAATTCCCCAGGTCCTGATGGACTTCATTCTGGAGTCTAAAAATTAGTAGCTGCATTGGCTTTATTTTTCCAAAATTCCCTACATTCTGGAAATGTCCCATGAGATTGGAAAATAGTGAATGTAATTCCACTATTCAAGAACGGAGGGAGACAGGAAGCTGGAAACTACACGTCATTTAACTTAACATCTGGAATCTAGTATTAAAGATGCTACAGTGGGGTACTTGGAAAATTTCAATACAATCAGGCAGAAAAACATGATTTTGTAAAAGGGAAATAATATTTGATTAATTTATTAGAGTTCTTTGAGAGGTAATAAGCAATCATAGAATCATCGAATCCCTACATTGCAAAAGGAGGCTATTTAGCCATCGAGTCTGCACCGACCCTTCGAATGAGCACCCTACCTAGGTCTACTCACCCGTTCACGCTGGTCTATCCCTGTATCCCGATTACCTAACCTGCACATCCATGGACACTAAGGGCCAATTTATCATAGCCAATCCACCTCACCTGCAAATCTTTGGACTGTGGGAGGAAAATGTGGCCAAAGGGGAACCTGTAGATTTGTCCTACTTAGATTTCCAGAAGGCATTTGACAAGATAATCATGTCAAAAGTTACAACCCAAAATAAGAGCTTATGGTGTAGGAGGGCAACATATTAGCATGCATAGAGGATTGGTTAACTAACAGGAAACAGGGTAGTCATAAATGTATCATTTTCAAGTTTGCAAGATATGATGGGTGGAGCGCAGCAAGGATCAATGCTGGGGTCTCAACTATTTACAAGCGATGTTAACGACTTGGATGCCAGGATGATAGGACCGAATGTATGGTTGCTAAATTTGCTGTTGACACAAATATAGGTAGGAAAGTGAGGTGTGAAGATGGCATAAGGAGTCTGCAAAGGGAAGTAAATAGATAAGTGAGTGGGAAACATTTTGGGAGATGCAATATAATGTGGGAAAATGTCTGTTTTTGGCAGGAACCGCCGCATGTTATTTAAATGGGGAGTGTTTGCAGAATCCTGAGGTCAAGATGGATTTGGGTGCCCTGGTACATGAATCACAAAAGAGTGTGCAGGTACATGAATTGAATAGGAAGGCAAATATATTTCAAGGGCAATGAAATAAAAAAGTGGGGATGTTTTGCTACATTTGTACACGGGGTTGGTGAGACGACATCCAGAGTACTGTGCACAGTGGTGCTGTCCTTATTTCAGAAAGGATAGAATTGCGTTATAAGCAGTTTAGGGAAGGTTATCGTGACTGATTCATGGGATGAGGGAGTTATCCTGTGAGGAAAGGTTGGATAGGCTAGGTTTGTATCCATTGTAGTTTAGAAGGTGAAAGATGATCTTATTGAAACATTTAAAATCCTGAGGGGACTTGACAGGGTAGATGTTGAGAGGATGTTTTCCATTTATGGGAGAGACCAAAACTAGAGTACATTGTTTAAACATAAGCAGTCTCCCCTTTAAAATGGAGATAAGGAGAAATGTTTGAAGGCTGTGAATCTGAACTCTCTTCTCCAGAATATTCATTAAATATTTTTAAGGCTGAATTAGATAAATTCTTGATTGCCAAGGGAGTCAAAGGGTACAGTGGTTACAAATAAGACCACAGTCGTATCAATCATGACCATATGGAATGGTGGAGCAGGTTTGTGTAGCTGAATGAGCGACACCTCGTCCGAATACTTATGTTCATATGTCCTAAATGTAAAAGAATAGAAATAGTAGGAACAATTAATGTTTGAGAAATAAGTTGATCTGCATGTCCTGATAAAGCTGCCAAGGTGTCTAGAGGGGAAAATATATACAACATAAAATGGGTTGCCTCCTGCTACAACATTAACTTTGTGGGTTAACGCCAGTGTCAATCAAGGCATCAATCCCTCAATCCCAATAGTCAATGTAGGATTAGCTGTCCATCAAATGCAGAATTGCTTTGTGGAACAGATGGACATGCCCCATCTGTATAGCACTGGATTAAATTACATATGTTCTGTAGAAGATAGGCTAAATAGCCTTTCTACGTTTACGTTTTATGTTCTAATTGAAATATTCGCCAGAAGATGCTAATTCATTATGTTAAAGAGGCAGTAAACATGAAAACTAGTTAAATGTAAATAATCTTTCTTTTATTCATCAAAACTTGAAATTCAATTGCATAATGTTTGAATCTGCAATATTTTGAAAACTTTTGTATAAGGAAACTGAAGTTCCTTTTAATAATAATTATTATTTAATATGAAACTCTAACCCCATTAAGTAACATTTTGGGCTCAGTGATAGCATTCTTGCCTTTGAATCTCAGTTAACGTGTTAGTTCTCCGTTGGCCTCCGTTGCCCTCAGCAGATAGTTTTTTGAAGAATAAAGGGATTAAGGGTTATGGTGTTCGGGCCGGAAAGTGGAGCTGAGTCCACAAAAGATCAGTCATGATCTCATTGCATGGCGGAGCAGGCTCGAGGGGCCAGATGGCCTACTCCTGCTCCTAGTTCTTATGTTATTATGTTCTGAAATAATGTTGAATGTCCCATCTTATTGAGGCTCCACCTAGTATTTTAGGTGGTTGTAAATGGTCCCATAGCAATATTTTAAGAAGAAGAAGAAGGGAGTTTCCATTGAACTTGATTTATTCCTCAACTAAAATCACTAAAACTTGATAAACTGGCCATTTTTCTTATTACTGTTCTTAGCATATTATTGTTTACAAATTGTCTGCTGTGTTTCCTTACATTGACTGCATGTCAGAAGTACTGATTGGCTTTGAATGCTTTTGGACCCTTAGAGGTCAAAAAGGCTGTACAAAGTATGTTTTCCTTTCAATTTCTACCAAAGTGTAGGTGTAACCTTATTGTTTATGGCTTTATGTTCCAGCGCAAAGTTTCCAAACTAATCAAGCTCAAATTGGTATATTTGGTTACTTGTGCTCCTTCCATCCATCAGGCTACTCTTACTCAGTTTTAGGCTGGGCTACTTAAGCCAAGCAACCACCTAAATGCTGGCTTATCATCCATTGACTTCAGGTCTATTGAAGTAAAGATAAATAATACAACATCAATGCAGCCATCAGGCTGGTTGAGTACAATAGTGAGTGGTGACCATGTGTCACTGTAACACTGCCCGACCAAGTCAAACTGGTAACCCAGTCAATGCGATTCTTAAATAATAAAGGAATTATTTAATTTCATAACTGAGCTTAAAATAACTCTCAGATATGATAAAAAGACATTAGTTTACCAGTAGAATAAATGCCGTAAGTAGAGAAAATTCCATTTCGTTTTGCAATGTTGCGCAAAGACTGAATTTGAGCAAATGTTAAAAGTCCCATTAGCAATGTCTAAAATTCTGAGTAAATAAATATATAAAAGCACCTTCCTTTGCAAACATCAGTAAAGCACTGGATTGGTGTTTGCATAGTCAGTACTTGTGTTTAGAATGTGGGACAGTCTTCCAGAGTGAGAACTTATTGTTTAATAACACTGTGGGCATCGTAGTGAAATGACGTCCATTGCAACATTGTCATATTGAAATAGTAAACAAAAAAGATTTATCTCCAAATTATTTTGGTATTTAAGCAACTCCACTCTTTTTCCCCAGGTATTAAAGTCACAGATGCTATGTACTAACCCATCTGTGATGGCAGATGTGTTGGAAATAAATTGTGAATGAAATTGATGAATCTCCTCATTATAGGTTGGAGAAAAAAAAGTCTTGTGATCAACAATTTACATCTTCCATCCAAATATTCCAGTGACACATTTGCCAGGATTTACTTGATATATTAAATATGAAAGGTTTATGATTAACAATTCATATTTATTTATTTTTAAAGAATGCTGCAGACACATAACAATCTATTCTGCTACAGTTTCCAAAGGTTTACGAATTGTTCTGAACCTCCTCTGAACCTAACAATGAGTAATAGAAGCACATTGTTGGCCTGGTAGGTGCTATTTATCATTAACAGAAATACCTGATAGTGAAATTGCTAAATATTCCTTCAAAGTGTTTATTATAGAATAGAATAGAATATACTGTGCAGAAGGAGGCCATTCAGCCCATCGAGTCCGCACCGACCCTTGGAAAGAGCACCATACTCAAGCCCATGCCTCCACCCTATCCCAGTAAACCTACTTAACCCTTTTGGAAACTAACGGCAATTTTGCATGGCCAATCCACCTAATCTACACATTTTTGGACTGTGGGAGGAAACCGGAGCACCCGGAGGAAATTCACGCAGACACAGGGGCAACGTGCAGAAGTGTTCAATTCTGGTCGCCCGACTACCAGAAGGATGTGGAGGCTTTAGAGAGGGTGCAGAAGAGATTCACCAGGATGTTGCCTTGTATGGAGGGCATTAGATATGAGGAGAGGTTGAATAAACTTGGCTTGTTCTCACTGGAACGATGGAGGTTGAGGGGCGACCTGATAGAGGTCTACAAAATTATGAAGGGACATCTGGGATCTATCCAAAATCAGGGGCTGGTTTAGCACAGGGCTAAATCGCTGGCTTTGAAAGCAGACCAAGGCAGGCCAGCAGCACAGTTCAATTCCCGTACCAGCGTCCCCGAACAGGCGCCGGAATGTGGCGACTAGGGGCTTTTCACAGTAACTTCATTTGAAGCCTACTTGTGACAATGAGCGATTTTCGTTTCATTTCATTTCCTCCACCCCAAATGAATTCCCCAACGTGATATACTACAGTATTTTTTGTATTGCAAATCTGCCTTGAAAAGCTGTGCTTTCAATTTATGTAGAGATAATTAACACTCTACCTATTAAATGACAATCTTCTTCTACAATTCAAGTTTGAGATTGATTTCATTCAAATATCTAATCATATCAACAAAAGATGTTTGTCACTGCAGCATCAGGTAGAAATGCATATAATTTTCTGGACCTCTTTTTCTGTGCTGCCAAGTTTTTCCAAAATCTTTCCTTCTCAGGGATTATTTGCTCCCAGTAGATCATCGCAGTTAGCAGGTACTTCAGGCAGAACATAATTAAATTACTTGGGCTGTAAACCTGAGATCAATGTTCTTGATCAACATTTGCATAACGTATTCATGATAATATCATCTGAAGTCCACTCGCACCAACTGTTATCAGAAGAATTAATTATTATGACAACTTCTAAATTGCATCAGTGCTCTCGAGCTGGAAGAAAACGTGTCATTCACTTCAAAATACTGTATTGGTGTTAGCCGGCTCATCCAAAGGGTGCCATTGTTATTGTTGGAAATAATTGCATTCATACAGCTCCTTTTTATCCTCAGAACAGTGCTGAATTCTTCACAGCAAATGAGTTCCTTCTGAAATGTAATCACTGTTGTAACACAGAGAAACTTGCCAGTTCATTTACACATGCCACAATCCCATCCACAGCAGTGGAGTGTGATCAGATGACGTGCTTCCGTGATGTTAGTTGAGGGATACAATTAGGCAAGAGCACCAGGAGAACTTGCCCGCTGACTTTCTGTTGGTGCCACATATTTTACATCCACCTGATAGGACAGACAGAGCCTTAGTTTAACATCTCAGCTGGAAGAGATGAGTACATCATTTAGGCTAGTGCTTCAATGCTTCAAAGTCTCCTGAGTGGGAGTTCAACCTACAAGCTTCTGACTTCGAGGCAAGTATGCCACCAGTGAGCCAAGGTTGATGATTAATATAAAACTAGAAAAGGCTTGCAAGAATTGCAAAACAGGAGTCCTGTGTTCATCAGTTATTTTTGTACATTGCCCTTCCTGTATTATATGTAGGATACAAAGCTACAGAAATATTGATACTGGAAAGATATTCTGTGGGCCAATTTGTTGCACAACTTCTTTACATGAACGCACAATATCCTTGATTGTCCAATGTTAACTTCCTAGAACACTTTCAACACACAATGATCTGATTAAAGCGTTTCGACAGTACCTTCTCATTCTCAGCAAATAGTGCCTTTCATGTTGTCCCTTTAACTCTTTGATCACATCTATGTGATGAATACAGGATTTTAGATATAGTGGATGATAATCATTTGACAATGTGAGGGTTAAAGGCCTGAAGTTAGATTGTGTTTGACTGCAATAGTCATCTTTTAAAAAATAATCTTGTCTTGCAAGAGCAGAAAGCTTTTAGGAGCCAAAGGTGAAATTGCCCATTGTAAAAGCCTGGGCTAATGCCCGGGGTTTGATGAGGGAGATTCCCTGGGGAGTTGATGCGTTTTCAGCCTGGGGGTTAATTGGTTTTCATCTTGGGAAGATGATGTCATTGCTGGGTGGCGATATTCAGACATTTTGAGAAATATTTTGAGTTGAGTCTCGATCAGGCTAACACTGAGTCCACAAGTAAGGTATTTTGCTCTCACAGCAGGGTAGTTAAAAAAGATCAATAGTATTTAAAGCAGCGAAGACTTGGCTGAGGACAAGGGGAAAGCTGAAACAAATAGGTTGAAACAGCTTTTGAAGACATCCAGCCAGAGTCTGCAGGGGTTCTAAAAGGAACCAAATCTGTTCTGGGAGGCAAGGATTGCCCTGTGCCACTGCGATGTAGGATGGATTGAGAGCTGTATTTTTTTTTTCATTCTCACTGTTTAATTAGGAATTGAATCATATTGTTTAAGGGGTAATTGTAAGCTATTTTCAGGTGTGAGGTTGAAGATTTTAATAATGTATGAGTGATAAAGTTTTGTTTTACAATAACAAATCTCTACTTCTTTGTGCAATCATTCCCGGAGGGAAATATTCTTTCTGCCCAGTCTTACAAATATAAAATAAAATATTACGGTTTTGGTCCAGTATCATAGTCACTGTTGGGGTTTGGCAGGAGATCATAATACCTGTGCCTAGAATCAATTTTCTAAAATTCACTCATACAGTGTTCACTGTTGCTTCAGTGGCTCCTTTACATTGTATTCAATGGCACGTGTGTACAAGTGACTCCCAGTGCTGACACATTTGGAACTTGCAGTTGGATTCGTCTGGATACTGCTGTTCAAAATGTTCACATTTTGGCTGCTTAGCACAGGGCTAAATTGCTGGCTTTGAAAGCAGACCAAGCAGGCCAGCAGCACGGTTTGATTCCCGTAACAGCCTCCCCGAACAGGTGCTGGAATGTGGCGACTAGGGGCGTTTTACAGTAACTTCATTTGAAGCCTACTCGTGACAATAAGCGATTTTCATTTCATTTCATTTTCTGTTCGTATTCTTCACAATTGTGATGGTTTCCAGAAGGTCATCTATAATAGTCAAACATATGGCCAACCAAGACCCAGCAATATGGGGTGGAATCTTATCAGAAAATGGCAAAGTGTCAATTCCAGTGAGAAGAATGAGGTGAAATGGTGAGATTTCCCATGGAGCTTTGAGTCTCTTCGCCAAAAAAGTGAGTGGGCGTGGTTTATGCCGTCACTCTGGCAGCGTAGGGCCTCTTAGAGTGTGAAACCAGCTCCATACAGATTGGAATGCCGTGCAATGTTTATAAACATCTAGCATTTAAGTGCTTTCACTTCTTATTTTTCTTAGCAGAAAGCACTTAACTGTTTTTGATGTGGTGACAACCTGTCAATCAAAGCACAATGTCTATAAACATTGCATTTAGGTTCAAAGCAGACTCCTTGAGATGAATTCAAGCATCTGGCTGTCTGGAAGCTGTCAATTACAGGCTACCATAAGCTATTTCTCTTTGAACTGAATAGAATAGATGTCTTGCTGATCAAAGGATCTGAGGAGGTTTAAATTCTTGTGATGTGGCTTTGGCTTTCTGAGAAGTTACAGCTGCTGCTTTCTAGTCATCTGTCTGAGACAGCAGGTGTAATGCACAGATGAGTGATGATATTGTCACTGTTTCTTCTGTCTGGAATTCTCATCAGCTTCCAGGCAGGAGTGACTGGGTGGAGTGGGGGTGGGGGAGGGGGAGTTCCCTACTATGAGGTGGGGGTTATCTCTTGTGGGGGAATTCCATGTTATGGGGGGGTTCTCTGAAATGGCGGAATTCTCTGCATTGGTGGGTGGCAGTTATATGGGGTTCTCTGATGTGGGGGGTTTCTGGTAGGAGCCTCTGGTGGGAGTATCCAATGGGGGTCTTTGATAGGGGTCTCTGGTGGGGGTACATTCAAAGTGGCAGCCCAATAGCATGATTCATGACATGATCCCTTGCAATCACTTCTGAGCACAGCCCACAGCGCCAGTACGAACCAAAAGCGATTCAACTCCAGGATTAGAATATGGGGGTGGATTCTCCCAAAATGAGACTATGTCCCCACGCCGGCATACAAATGGTGGGGTTTTACTCCTGAAGTTCCTAGAAAAAAGTTGAACAAATTCAATGTCCTGCAAGGGGCTAGCAGGGCCTCGGAGTGAATTTTGCAGCTTTAGCTGCAGATATGGGCCCCCGCACCTCCAGTTCGGAGTCTGCTCATGTGCACGGCGATGGCCTCAGCAGTCGCGCGTGCTCAACAGCGGACTCAGACCGCGGAGCCATACTGAACAAAGAGACCCCCGATCAGCCACGCACCGGAGCTTCAACCCCCTGCACAGTTAATCCCTGGCTGCCTATAAGGGCTCCGATTTGGTCTCCGATTTGCCCGTCCCCGACTAAGGCAGCCGTGGACTGAGTCCGCAAGCACCACGCCAGCACCCCCGGCCAACAATAGGTGGTTAGTTCCATGCCGTAGGGAACCCGATCGGTCGGGAGCGGAGGATTGCTGGGCAGGCCTCTGACTCGGCCCCCCAGGGGCGCGGCGTACTCTGCGGGCACGCCGTTCTTCGCATCCTGGAGAATCGCCGTACCGGGCCCGAGTACGGCGCAAAAGTTGAATCTCTGCCCCCGCTCCGACTGTGATTACGGCACAGGGCTGCAGAGAATCCAGCCCATATTCTCCCAAACAGAGAATCCATGTTTGATAGGAAATGATCCAAAATAGTGGACAAAATTCAATGATTCACTATTCAGTTTGTGATATGTTCCTTCAACACAAGCATCAACCTGCTCAAGGAGTTTATTTCTTCATTATCCTTCAAGATGAACTAATTTCATCTGGACTATTGACTACCATATTTTGATTACATTTGATATAAAATAACAGTGGTTTAAAAGAAAGATTTTCAAGGTATTCAGCTGGAGATTTTGGTATGAGTTATCAATTATGAGGCAGTTTTTTGACCAAGCGTTACTATTTTGCCATTTAATAATCTTTATCTTTACTAGTGTCACAAGTAGGCTTACTTTGCAATGAAGCGACTGTGACAATCCCCTAGTTGCCACTCTCCGGCACCTGTTCGGGCACACTGAGGGAGAATTCAGAATGTCCATATCATCTAATAAGCACGTCTTTCGGGACTTGTGGGAGGAAACTGGAACACATGGAGGACACCCATGCAGACACGGGGAGAGACTCCACACAGTGTCGCAAGCGGGAATCGAACCCGGGGCCCTGGTGCTGTGAAGTAACAGTGCTAACCACTGTGCAACCATGCCACCCCATTTAGCTATATTGCCGGAAGGTCAAGTCAAGTTTACAATTTCTCACTGACGTGTCTGGTCTGTGCAGTTTGCTATTGTCAAGCATAAAAGTGAGCTCAAGATGCGGAATTCAAAAGCAGCTGGAACAGAAGTTTGTACCTTGCATCTGGTGAGCTGTAATGTGCACTGGTTCAGAAATGTTTTTTTCAATACTGTTATAAAACCATGTAAAAGCAGCAGGTGCTGTATTATATTAATAGCTCTTGAAACTTTGCACATTTGATTAAGAGTTTACATAAGCAAGCAATCTTATTGATAAGAACAGATTACATACAATATGTTAATACCTTTTTTACTCTATCTGCCACAGGAGCATCCAATTTCCAGTCACTTTGGGACCCTTTTGTCTATTATATTTAACAGGGTGGTACTATAAAGAAATTTCAATTTGAGCATTCTTATAAAATGGATCATTGTACTACCATACTTCACACAGACAGATGATTAATATCTTCCACGGTTCAAGTTTTCTTTCTCTAAACTTTCTCCACAGGTAATTGAAAGCCTATTCAATGCAAAGTAAAATTGGGTTTGTAATAGAAAATTCCATTTAAGAGAAAGTTTGCTGACTAACCCAAAAATAATCTGTGGACAGACCAGAACTCATTTTGTGCTAAATTTAAAGCCTAATGCTTTGTATGTCGGCTTGCTAATATGTTATTGATTTTAAATATACTGAAGATTAAGTTTAAATTTTTTACTTGCCTGTATGATTCAGAGATGAAGGTCAGAAGGGATTCGAGTAGCTCAGTGATTCTTTACTCATCAGTTGTTTTGAGGTCTGACCTTCTGTTCAGCTCGTTTCAGCTTAACTCTGGACTTTATAACATTAGTGCGATGAAATATGGATGAATTCATAAATTGAAACCTGGCTGACAGGAAACAAGAAATTGACCTCCTTTAACTTATGAAACAATTTAAGTCATTAGGAGAATACATACCCTTTCAACATATCTATGTTTTAATTTTTTATACTGTAGTTGCACTTGAGATAAGTTAACAAATTGTTTCTACAGAATATGGCATATATTGTGCAATATATAGTATGCTGGGGAACAAACCCTAAAAATGGCTTTCAGATATGGTACTTGACATTGGTACTTTGGTATAACTGCCTGGTACATTAATGTTTACTGACAGTTTGGCTCCGATGCTATAGTTTGAGCTGTCACAGTGGAATGGATTACCACATAAATCCCTCAATGAGTGCACAGGCTACACTGTAATATCGCCCTTTGGTCAAGAAGGTGGGCCAGACTCTGGAGAATTTGAATCTATAAATAAAAGAAACATGATTGCTGGGTAGCAACTTGCCTTTTAACTTGCTTGATGGTTAATGTGAAGACATTAATTGATGAATTGGCAGAGCCAATGGGAGACCTGGTGGCGGGGATTGGTTATTTGCAGCACTGATTTATGTAAGTAACATTGTTGAGAGGCAGTGGTGGAAGGTGCAGGTAGGAAAAAAGGTCATTGCAAGTGACCGGTTATAAGGGCACCTAACATGCCAAAGAGCAATATAAGTAACTGGTGCTACACTGCCATCATCAACTTCTTCCTCCTTGTCTCCTCAACCTTGTCCCTTTGCTCTCATTTCCTTCTGGATTCATCCTCAGACACTCTTGTGTCCTGTGCCTTGTTCCTCCTGCTGATCCAGATCTCATAGCTGGGCAATCTTGTGCAGAGATAGAAGACTCTGAGACCTTAGGATATGCATTCGGAAGGGCCAGATCTGAACAGATAGCTGAAGAGCATCTTCAGCATGTCAGTGACTTGTTCAAACACACATCTGGTGGTAATATAGCATTCATTACAACACTGTTGCGCTGCATTAGTCGTTAGTCCTTCATTAGAACTGTGAGTTGTGGCAAACATGCCAACAGTCATCTGAATTATGCATTGAGGTACCATCAATTGGGAGCTCCTGAATATATATCCAGTGTAGCCCTGGTTGGATCCAACAGCAATAACATTAAGGGTGGTTGTGACCTTGTCAGCCTTGGAGGGAGTACGTGGCCAGAAGGTCCAGCAGGGAGTAGATCTTCTAGGAGGATGCAGATATTATGACATGACGTTCTGAGTCACTGTTGTTTAGGCATTACCAAAGAAGTTCAGCCAGTACACCCTGTGACATGGGTAGTGGATCCAGCAAGCTGCATCCACTGCTGCTTACCTCTCTATTGTCCAGCTGCTGATCTCACAACAGCTGGATGCTGCTGCTGCTATTGGTGCTGTTGCTGGTCATACTGATCCTTGTCCAAGGGCCATCTTAAGACAGGCAAGGTTGCAAACATTCTGATGTGATTCAAAAAACTCTCAGCAAATGTTCAAACATTCTCTTCTATTTATTGGTAAGAAAGCAATATTTGCAGATGTTTTAATCAGCCATTTCACATGCCACTGTTTACCTGCCTCATTGACATGTTTCCGGAAACCTGGGAAACATTTGAAAGTAACGTTAAAGTTTTATGTCAAAATATTGCTCAAGTTGCACAATCAGCAAATGTTAATAGTCAACCCACTTCTTTAGAAAGTGTTACACACGACTTCCGGTGGCGGCTATGAAGGAGGAAGTCGCACATTTGGCGGCTCCTGCTCTGGTCGGACTTTTGGACCTTTTCCCCCAGTATTCTACCGGACTTGATATGCCCCGAGGGCAATGTTGGTGAGATTCCACAGGTACTTGGATAAGGAGCGCATTCTACAGTGGGCCAAGCAGACACGGAGCTGTAAGTGGGACAAAAGTATCCTTGGGGTTTACCAAGACCTGAGTGAGGAGGTGGCGAAGAGAAGAGCAGGCTTCAACCAGATTAGGTCGATCCTTTTTAAGAAAAAGGTGAAGTTCAGACTGTTGTATCCGGCCCGTCTCTGGGTCACGCACGAGGAACAGTACTTTTACTTCAAATTGCCTGAGGACGCACTGGACTTCGCGAAAAGGAAAGGACTGATGGTGGACTGAGAACTTTTGAACTTTGCTGCAACATTCTTGTTTTATTTTGTTTTTCTGTTCTTTTTTTTTTTAAAAAGTTTGTCGTTTTTTGTTTTATGAGAGCTGTTTATAATGCCTTTTGCATTGATTTGGGACCAGCGGTAGAGCTGAGTGAGTTAAGGTTTTCATTTGCACTGTTGGGGGATGGAGTTGTGCTTGTTGAGATTTTGGTGTTTTTCTGTCGGGCAATTGTGTGGGGATTGTTTTATGTTGGAGTTTGTTTCTATGAGCTGGGGGGATGGTGGGGTGGGAACAATAGGTGGGAGAATATCCGGCGCCAGGGATGGGGGCCACCAAGCTAGCTGGGCGGGCGAGCTCACAGAAGCGCAGTGGGGAGTGTGCATATGTTCGGTTTATTAAAGGGGTTGGGTTGCAGAGGGTTGTTACTGGGGGGGGGGGGGGGGGGGGAGAGGAGGGGTAAATGTTCTGCTGACGAGGGAGGGCCTTGGGCTAAGGGTCAGAGAGGAAGTTGGGGGCGGAGACTGCCTGGGGGCGGACCGGTGGAGGGGCATGGGCTGGAGGCGGGCCCAAAAAAGGGGATGGCTGATCGGCGAAGGGGGGTTCAATAAGCCTGAAAACTAGGCTGATCACCTGGAATGGTCGAGGGTTAAATGAGTTGGTCAAGAGGGCACATGTGTTTGCGCCTCTGAGGGGACTGAAAGTGGACATGGTAATGTTGCAGGGGATGCACCTTAGAGTAACTGACCAGATTAGATTAAGGAAATGCCGCGTCAGTCAGGTCTTTCACTCGGGACTAGACTCAAAGACTAGAGGGGTCGCGATCCTGATCAATAAGGAGATGATGTTTGAAGTGGGTAGAATAGTCTCGGATGTGGGAGGTTGGTACATTATGGTCAGTGGGAAACTGGAGAGGGTGAGGGTGGTATTAGTAAATGTGTATGTGCCAAATTGGGATGATGTGGAGTTTATAAAGAGGATGCTGGGGAAGATACCGGAACTGGACTCGCACAGGTTGGTCATGGGAGGGGACTTCAACACAGTTATTGACTCTGGCTTGGACCAGTCAAGCTCGAAAACGGGCAGGATGCCAGCAATGGCAAGGGAACTATGGGGGTTCATGGAGCAGATGCGGCGGGGCGGGGGAGGGGGAGGGCGTGGATCCATGGAGATTTGGGCAGCCGAGGGTGAAAGAGTTCTCCCTCTACTCACACGTGCATAAAGTGTACTCCCGGATTGATTTCTTTATTTTGAGTAGGGCATTACTGGCAGGGGTGGTGGACACGGGGCACTCGGCTATCACAATCTCAGACCATCCTCTGCACTTTGATTACCTGCAGGTTAGTGAAGTCAGTAACCAGCACCCGCAATGGAGGTTAGATGTGGGACATTTGGCTGACGAAGGGGTGTGCGAGCGGCTGAGGAAATGTATTCAGAACTACCTGCAGGTCAGCGACACGGGGGAATTTTCAGCACCGGTGGGTCTGGGAAGCACTGAAGGCGGTGGTCAGAGGGGAGCTGATCTCAATACGGGCCCATAGGGAGAAGGTGGACAGGGCAGTGACGGACTGACTGGTAAAGGGAATACTACAGATCGATAGGAGGTATGCAGAGACCCCAGAGGCAGGGCTTTTAAGGGAACGGCGGAGGCTACAGGCAGAGTTCGGCTTGTTAACTACAGGGAAGGCGGTGGAGCAGCTGAGAAAGGCGAAGGGGGCAATCTATGAGCATGAAGAGAAGGCCAGCAGAATGCTTGCACAGCAGCTTAGAAAGAGGGAGGCAGCCAGGGAGATAGGGAAAGTAAATGATGGAGATGGGAACCTGGTTGAAGATTCAGCAGGGGTGAATAAGGCGTTCAGGGATTTCTACAGTAGGCTGTACAGGTCGGAGCCCCCTACGGGGCTGGAGGGGATGAGAGACTTCTTGGAGGTGCTGAATTTCCCAAAGGTGGACGGGGAGCTGGCAAAAGGGCTGGGGGCCCCGATCGGGTTGTAAGAGATAGTGGAGGGTCTGAAGGCCATGCAGTCGGGTAAAGCCCCGGGGCCGGATGGGTGCCCAGTGGAGTTCAATAAAAAGTTCTCTTGGATATTGGGGCCAGTGTTGATGAGGATGTTCAATGAGGCAAGGGAAAGAGGGGTGCTGCCCCCGGCGATGTCACAGGCCACGATTTCGCTGATTCTGAAGCGGGACAAGAACCCGGAGCTGTGTGGATCCTACAGGCCGATATCCCTATTGAATGTGGATGCCAAATTGCTGGCCTCAATTTTGTCCTCCAGGATTGAGGATTGTGTTCCGGACATTATTGGGGAGGACCAGACGGGATTTGTTAAGGGTGGGCAGTTGGTGGCCAATGTAAGAAGGTTGTTAAACATGATGCCCCTGGAAGGTAGGGAGGTGGAGGTAGTGATCGCAATGGATGCAGAAAAGGCTTTTGATCGGGTTGAATGGGATTGTCTGTGGGAGGTACTGGGACGGTTCGGATTTGGGCGGGGCTTTATTGACTGGGTCAGGTTGCTGTATCAGGCTCCTGTGGCAAGCGTACGGATGAATAAGATAACATCGGACTATTTTAGACTGCACTGGGGGACGAGACAGGGATGCCCCCTCTCCCCACTAGCTATAGAGCCGTTGGCAATTGCTCTGAGAGCCTCAAGGGGCTGGAAGGCGCTGGTCGGGGGGTGGGGGGGGGGGGGGGTGGAGCACAGAGTCTTGCTCTATGCAGACGACCTGCTTCTGTATGTATCGGACCCAATAGAGGGGATGGAAGAAATCATGAGGATTCTCGGGGAATTTGGCCGGTTTTTGGGGTATAAGCTGAGTGAGATGTTTGCGGTCCAGGCGAGGGGACAGGTGAGGCGATTGGGGGTGCTGCCATTTAGATTAGTAGGGGGAAGCTTTAGGTACCTAGGCATTCAAGTGGCGAGGGAATGGGACCGGCTGCATAAATTGAATCTGGCCCAGCTAGTAGACCAAATGAAGGACGATTTTCGGAGGTGGGACGCGCTTCCGTTGTCACTGGCTGGGAGGGTACAGACAGTGAAGATGACGGTCCTCCCGAGCTTCCTGTTTGTATTTCAGTGTCTCCCCATCTTTATTCCACGGTCCTTTTTAAACAGGTCAACAAAGTGATCATTGGCTTTGTTTGGGCAGGTAAGACCCCGCGGGTAAGGAAGGTAATGCTTGAGCGGAGTCGGGGAGAGGGTGGGCTGGCGCTGCCAAATTTTAGTAACTATTACTGGGTGGCGAATATAGCCATGATCAGGAAGTGGGTGGTAGGAGAGGGGTTGGCATGGGAGCGTATGGAGGCGGCTTCATGCAAGGGCACCAGTCTATGTCCGTTGGTAACTGCGCCTCTGCTGTTCCAGCCGGCACGGTACTCCACCAGCCCCATGGTTGTGGCGGCTCTGAGAGTCTGGGGGCAATGGAGGAGACATGTGGGAGCTGAGGGAGCATCGGTCTGGTCCCCAATGTGTAATAATCACCGGTTTGCCCTGGGAAGTATGGATGGGGGTTCCGGATATGGCGCAGAGCAGGAATTGAGAGGCTGGGGGATATGTTTATAGAGAGGAGCTTTCCGAGTATGAGGGTGCTGGAGGAGAAGTTTGGGTTGGTGAGGGGAAACAAATTCAGATTTCTGCAGGGAGCGTCTCTGACATTTACAAGGAACTTATGGGGTCAGAGGAGACGCAGATCGAGGAGCTGAAGCGCAAGTGGGAGGAGGAGCTGGGAGTAGAGATAGAGGATGGTCTATGGGCGACCGCGTTGAGTAGAGTCAATGCGTCCGCAACATGTGCCAGGCTCAGCCTGATACAATTCAAAGTCATTCATCGTGCTCACATGACAGTGGCCCAGATGAGCAGATTCTTTGGGGTGGAAGATAGGTGTGCAAAATGTGCGGCAGAACCAGCGAACCATGTCCACATGTTCTGGACATGTCCAAAGCTGAGGGGATTTTGGCAGGGGTCTGCAGATGTCATGTCCACGGTGTTAAAAATAAGGGTGGCACTGAGTCCAGAGGTGCCGATTTTCAGGGTGTCGGAGGATCCGGGAATCCAGGAGGAGAAAGAGGCAGACATTCCAGCCTTTGCTTCCCTGATAGCCCGGAAACGGATACTATTAGCTTGGAGAGACTCAAAGCCCCCAAAGCCGGAGACCTGGCTATCAGACATGGCTAGCTTTCTCTGTTTGGAGAAAATCAAGTTTGCCTTGAGAGGGTCACTGTTAGGGTTCGCCCGGAGGTGGCAACGTTCTTCGTGGAAAATTAATCGTCAGCAGTCGGTTTAGCTTAGAGTAGGGGGTTAATAAGGGTAGGACCTGTAAGGAAGGGAGACAGCTTTTGCTCTATGTTTATAGTTTCATGTACATTGTTTATTTTGTTGTTGTTACAGTACCAAAAATACCTCAATAAAATATTTATGAAAGAACAAGAAAGTGTTACACACAACCACCTTAAGGTGTCCAAGTCAACCTAGATGTCAACAGGTTGGAGAAGGCTTCCCAATGCACTTATATTTTTGCCATCTTTAACCCCCGCCCTTGCACTTAAACCCATGCTCTTCTAGGTTAAATTTCCCCCTACATCTCTGACCAGAATGTCTTTAAGATCAATTTTTTAATGCCAAACCATTAAATCATATCATGGGTGCCAACCAATAAAATGTTACACACCAAAATATATGAAGGGACAAGAATTCATCTGCCTGGCAACAGTTTGCATCAGGTCTAGTTGCGAGTAGTTCGGAACCACTTTGATAGCTTTCATTACTACACTTGATTTAAGAAAAGGCTTCATTAGTTCTCAACAATGTGAACTTTCTTTGACACATTAAACAATGAACCTTATAAACCTGCAAGGATATTTCAGATACTTGAAAAACTTGCTCGGATTCAAGTCTGTCAATCATCCATAAGTGCACATCTTTAAATAACTGGTGCTTTTAAGTAATTATTAAATTTAGTGGAGTAGATTCTAACCTCATTATTTCTTGGCAGAAGTAACTTGCTGAATAAACTGACAGATTTGAAAATTAGGTAGCTTTATTACCTATTTAAAATCATAAATCGCAAATCTCAGTTAGGGCCAAAAATGAAGTTCAAAATCCTTGAGAAGCCTCATGGCTCAGTTTGTACGAGGACCACCTGGTGCGGAACCTGGTCAGGTTCGATCCTAGGTTTCTGTTCCATCAATCAACTTCTACCAGGACAGTGGTTAGATAAATGCAATTGGTCCCTGTACCCTCGATGGAGCGAGAAGGGGGTAGATATGCAATAGATCCTTACCCCTGGTCAGGGTATGATGAGTTTTGTCGGCAGCTCGTCATTATTTCCCCCAAAGTCTCTTCATTCTAACAATGTAGCTTCACACACAAAGAATGGCCCCTTAGAGAAGAACTGCCACCTATGTAACAATTGCCCCAGCAAGTGTAACATAACAGGAGGGGAGAGTAAATGGGAGCAAATAGAAAATAGCTTATTTAGGCATTTTATTCTGGATTTACCTCAGCTCTAAACATTCACATAGTTCACAAAGAATAACAGAGATTTACTGAAATACAATATTTCACTGAAATTCATTGTTACTGTCACAGCACCCTGGGCTAATGTATGGTCAATTCCAGCCCCACTTGACCTGGAGTTGCAACACAATGTTTTTAAATACCTGAGGTCCTTGTTGAGCCCAATAAAGTTTGCAGGCAACAAGTTTGTAATTTCAACACAATGAAACCTTTTATTATGCACAGTAGTATAATTAAACGGCAGAAAATGTAACTGCCTATCTAATATCCTTTTCCCAACCGCCCCTTCCTAATGTTATGGGCCAGGGTTTAGAAAACTCCAACGTAAATTAAATGAATGGAATTAAAATGAAATGAAAATCGCTTATTGTCACGAGTAGGCTTCAGTGAAGTTACTGTGAAAAGCCCCTAGTCGCCACATTCCAGCACCTGTCCGGGGAGGCTGGTACGGGAATTGAACCGTGCTGCTAGCCTGCTTGGTCTGCTGTAAAAGCCAGAAATTTAGCCGAGTGAGCTAAACCAGCCCCTGGCCTTTGTCATGGAGTTCACCTGACAACTGTTTATTAATTTTGGTTACGAGGAGCACAAGGGCTTACTTTTCAGGTGTTATTCAACAGAGGCCTTAAGCACTTTTAAACAAAACAAATTTTATTCTACAAATTCATAGAACATAGAACAGTACAGCATAGAACAGGCCCTTCGGCCCTCGATGTTGTGCCGAGCCATGATCACCCTACTCAAACCCACGTATCCACCCTATACCCGTAACCCAACACCCCCCCCCCCCAACCTTACTTTTTAGGACACTGCGGGCAATTTAGCATGGCCAATCCACCTAACCCGCACATCTTTGGACTGTGGGAGGAAACCGGAGCACCCGGAGGAAACCCACGCACACACGGGGAGGACGTACAGACTCCGCACAGACAGTGACGCAGCCGGGATTCGAACCTGGGACCCTGGAGCTGTGAAGCATTTATGTTAACCACCATGCTACCGTGCTGCCAATTCAGTTAACATTTTGTAAATAAACACAGTAAACATTTTTATCAACTACAAACATAAACCCCCCACACAGCTACAGTTCCCTATGTGTATATAACCCTTAATAACTTTCCTTTAAGCTGTTTCAATTTGATAACAACATCCACTAAACCAGGAAACCCTTTTACCAAAAAGCAGTAGGTTTGCATTTTTTCCAGAAAACAGTTATCACTTTAAATTATCAAGTGATCTGTACACCTTTTAACATACAGAGAGAGATAGAGAGCGAAGAATTCTTTTTTTTCTGAATCCAGCTTCCAACAGTGTAAACCGAAAGTAAAACTCAGAGCCACTGCCAGCTCCCAGCTCAAAACCCAGCCCACAGCCCAGCTCCACCCACACAATGACATCACTGAAGCTATGTGATAATAGAACACATTTCTTAAAGGGACATTCACATGACACTAACTACTCCCAATTTCTAAACATATACACACTCAGACAAACAACAGAGAGGAAATAATGGTGGAAAGGGATATAAAATATTCATTAAAATAAATGGATAAAGATAACTTTGCACTGAGGTGCCTTCTAGTTCATATCTTTCTGAAGTTCAGCTTTCATTTTTGATATTTCTCCCTTTTAGGCTTGAGATGGTTTCCTTTGGCAAGGTTGTCTACCTTCTCGGCAGACTCCGTATCATTCCAGGTTCACAGCATGAAGGTGGGCCAGGCTTGCTCAGCTTTTAGAACAATAAAGCAGTTCTTTCACTTCAGTAAGCAGGAGAGAGAGAGAGAGAGAGAAAGAGAGAGGGTGTTTCTTTCTCTTCCAAGGTCTAAATGTGTCTACCAAGCTCTCTCAGAAAGTATCATGCAGGAATCAATCACTGACCATTGTCAGGCAGAACGCTGTCCCTAGCCAACCTATCAATTGCTAGTCAATCAATTGAACCGATTCCCTCCAAACTTTATCCCAACAGCCACTCATTGCTGAGGAGATTGGCTCCACAAATCATAACCTGGGACCACAATGTCCTGACTAACAGGCTGCTTCAACTTTGAGTCTTCTGTTTAAAGGCACATTCCAGTTATGGGTCCACGGACCAAAATAATAAAATAACATAAAAGAAAATGGGACAAAGGAAATAAACAGTAAGAACTCTACATTGCATAAAAATATGGTTTACAAATAATTGGCATTCAAAACTTTTGGTCAAACAAATAATTTACCAGATTAGTTAAAGTAAGCATAAATACAAGTAAGTGGATAATGAAAATTCAACTGCAAATTAATTTATATCCCATGTCTGAATGGAACTCATACTGCACGATAAACAACCATTCTTTAAAATGTGACTTTTATAGCCGCTTTTCGGGAAGATACATCCGTTGGCCCAAAGTTTCTGATCAGCGTCAATGTTGTGTGTATTGCCGCTGTCCATGAAGATTTCTGCCATCTGCCCTTTTTGCAACCTGAGCTGGGACTTCTGATCCCGACTGCAGCAGCAGCAATGGGTCAGATCAGCTATCCATGTGGAAGAATGGCGAGCGGAGGAGAATATGGGTGATGAGAGGACACCTCCTTTTTTGACAACATTAGCTGTTGTAATTGGATAAGTATTTAAAGGTCTCAAATCTTTCAGTGGGTGGATGGATGAGTGAGTGGTTGGTTTGAGGGGAACCAGTCAAGTCAGATCAGGGAGATGCTTGTGCAGGGGGATGGGGGGGGAATCAGCATAGTGCTCATTTCAGTTATGCTGGCTAATCTCTGAGTTTCCAAGGTATGCACCCAGGGTAATTATACAGTTAAGTCCTGTATATCTGACCCTGAGTTCAGAGTGAGAGATTTTCCTGGAGGGTCCATGGGAGCAAATATTAGTCCATCAGGCGTTTAGATTTCTAGGCAATTTCACTACATGTGTGTACATGTCAGGACATCCCTTACCTCCTGATGTGCAGCTCACAACTTAAGTTCCTATTTTGATTCTATGACCACTGGAAGATGTGGGCCACTGTGTGGGAGAGGGATGGGCAACTGGTGAATGTAAATGGTCAGGTCTGTATCATAAATTTTAATATACAGAATTAAATAATTGATTACTTAAAATTCCACAAACTGTTTTAAGGCTGGGTTAAAATCCAACAAGTTTGTTTCAAATCATTAGCTTTCGGAGCACTGCTCCTTCCTCAGGCGAATGAAGAGGTAGGTTCCAGAAACATTTTTACAGACAAAGTCAATATATATGGCTGTCCAACACCGGCATCTCCACATCATGGTTTAAGACTGACTGAAGAACAGAACATAATGATATAACAAGGTGATTTGAAGTGGACCTTTAAAAATGGAGGACGGAATCCAGATCCAGAGGTCACACCTCCATTACTGACATCCCATTTTCTCTGGAAGGGGAAAGGCAGAGGGCATGTCTCACACAGATAGGAAACCCAAACTCAGCTGGGCCATTTGAGCTCAGTACTGAGTTAAAACAGATTCTTATTTTGCTGCAGCAAAGGCAGTATCCTGCAATGTGGAAATCATAAATTTATGGAGGAGAAATAAATACTCATGAAGTATGCATAAGGTATGCAGAGTAGTCAACTTATTAAAATCGTCAGCTCTTTAAAAAAAATGAAGATGAAATAGCCTGCCTGAGTCACTGAGAGTTGAAAACATCAGTATCAACAGTTTCAATAGCTGTTTGTTGGCATTGCCCAAAGGATTGTGATTATATTGTTGTTATTAATCGTTGGCTGTTTTCCATATGGGTAACAAATTACCCCAGAAGTGGTATTGTGATTTGCTGTTCACAGCTCAAAGTGTTAATTAAAAGATTAGGTGTCTTTGAGAGGTTATGAATCCAAGTCTATTAGTTTTGAAAAGGGAGAAAGTACTTTGGGATTTTTGAAGTTTTGAATAGGCGTTTATGAATGTAAGGTTTTTTTATTATAATAAAAATGGAAATAGATATTTAAATACTTATTTTATTTAATCTCAAATGGTTCCTTAATTCTGCTCATGGTGGATACTGGATGAGTTGGAATTTAGGATGTTAGGACAAAAAGAAGTGGCTGGAGGATATGAGTTAGTATTAAGTTGGCATGGGGCTATGAGGAGCCATGGGGCTTAGTGGGAGGCATGAGTTAACACGGAGGTTATATGGGGCCATGGGGATCTGATGGGGGAGCATGAATTGTTGCGGATGGGGAATGAGTGGTAAGGTAGTAAGGCATGCAGGGTGAAGGCTAGAGGGCTTAATATTTAACAAAGCAGCTGGGGTAAAGTCCCAGATAATCCAGGTGATCCTTTAAAGCAGCCCAATTCGGTACTTGACAACACCTGTGGCTGTCTCTGATCTTCCCCAGCGGTGACAGACCTGTCTCCCCCCCCCCCCACACCCCCCACCAATCCCGTCATTCAGGGCTGTTGTGAGCTGGGAAATTTCCCATTCCAGGACTTGGGCGTAAAAGCCCAGGTTGACACACCAATAGAATAGAGGAGTGGTGCACTGATGAGATGGTAACGGAGAGCCGACTTACTTCGTATTGAGACCTAAGGAAACCACATAATATGCTTTCAGAAAAGAGCATGGTGGTTAGCTTGGTGTCCTGGTCAATAAGTAACTCTCAATTCACATCACAGAAACAGATTATCTGATTATTATCATATTCCTGTTTCTGGGAGATTGCTGTGTGCAAATTAATAGCACGGTGGTTAGCACTGTTGCTTTACAGTGTCAGGGTCCCAGGTTCGATTCCCGGTTTGGGTCACTGTCTGTGCGGAGTCTCCACGTTCTCCCTGTGTCTGCGTGGGTTTCCACCGGGTGCTCCGGTTTCCTCCCACAAGTCCCGAAAGACATGCTGTTAGGTAATTTCTGAATTCTCCCTCCATGTACCCAAACAGGCGCCGGAATGTGGCGACTAGGGGCTTTTCACAGTAACTTCATTGCAGTGTTAATGTAAGCCTACTTGTGGCAAAAAAGATTATTAATTTTTCAAAGTTACTTGCTGCATTTCTTATATTACAACAATGACCACAGTTCCAAAGTACTATACTGGCTGTGAAATGTCACAGATGTCTTGTGGACCTGAAAGGTGCTATATAAATGCAAGTCTTTCTTTCTGCTGTCCTTGGAATATGAACTAATTAACAGAGCGTACTGTTCCTGCCACGTTATAATGATGCCTCTTTGTAACATAAAATTTAAATATAACATCCTTTGTGATGTTATTGGGGCCAAAGTAATGTTCAACTATTTTCTGTCTGCTGTGACAAGGTGGCAAGTCAAGTTTATTGACCTCCAGGAATTATTGACGTTATTGTTAACAAGTCAGATTTCGGCATTTGTTGTTCAAAGAGGAGCTGTAAACGTCCCCTTATCTACAGGCTGTCTGATTTTCTGGTCATTGAAACTCAGAAAATAGCCAAGCAGGCCAATATAATTGCTGAACTTTGCATAATTATTATCTCAACAGAGTATCATAAATGCATAAGGCCTGTGTGCTTATTTTGTACCAATTAGCATTTGATTTATTTATTAGTAGTAAATTTCTAGATTTCACATTGATCTTTTGTGGCAAATTAAGTGGTTTCTTTTACAGCGGTCTTAATGAAAGAATAAATTTATTATCTCCCTACTTTCTTTTTATAGCCCAGTTCTTCAAATGATACTTACATTTTGCAGTAAAATGATGGTTTTTGAAATCTTCAAAATAAAATCTGAAAATCGAAGCATATAATCATGAAATTAGTTTTTTCATGTCTGATAACATCGTAAATAATTTAACTGCTGTAATCTAATAAGGTCTACAAGCCACAAAGATATCAATGGTCATTTTACCGGAGAAGATTGTCATTACAGATGAGAAAATATTCACAAATAAATTAAAACATTTAAGAGGAAGTTCAGGTTGGCTAATTTTACGATCAAATAATACATGATTTGCGATCAATATTGTGTTGTAGCATTGAAAATGAGCTTAGTACAGAGAGCCCGATATTTCTTTTATAGTTTCTGTCAAGTGTTAGTGCTGGTAATTAGGCAATCTTGTTGGCCTAAGTCAGGGTTTTTCAAACTGTGGGTCACGGCCCGTGTCCCGCGGGTGGATTGTGGGCTGGTGTCGGGAGAGTCAGGGAGCAATTGGTCGCAGCATTCCTGAATATGGGAGTAGCGTCCAACGGCCGTGGACGTCTTTTAAATTGAGAATGTTAACCGTGACCAGCTTTTAAATAGGATGATGCAGTCTTACAGCCAGAAGAGGCAGCAGAGGGCAGGTCATGTGCCCAGCACGTACATTGACGTCACGCACCCTGTATATCTGTGCTTTGGGCACAAAATCACTGAAGAAAGATTCCTCCATTTGGATTAGATTTGGATTAAATTTGATTGGATTTTATTTATTGTCATGTGTACTGAGTTACAGCGAAAAGTATTGTTCTGCATACAGTCCAGACAGATCATTCCATACATGAAAAAACAGAAGACATATGATAAATACACAATGTAAATACATTGACACAGACATCGGGTGAAGCATATGGAGTGTAGTCCTACTCAGTCAAGAAGTTGTGTGGAGAGATCAGTTTGGTCCATAAGAGGGTTATTCAGGAGTCTGGAAACATCGGGGAAGAAGATGTTTCTGAATCTGTTAGTGCGTGTTCTCAGGTTTTTGTACTTCCTGTCCGATGGAAGATGTTGTAAGAGAGAATAACCTAGGTAAGAGAGGTGTTTGATTATGCTGCCCCCTTTCCCTAGGCAACAGGTGGTGTCGACAAAATCAATAGATGGGAGGCGGTTTTGGGCGACTGGGCTGTGTTCACGACTCTCGATGGCGTCTGTTGTGGACCGGTTGCGGCGGTAAGCAAATTGCAGTGGATCAAAGCAGTCTAGGAGCATTGAGTTGATGTGGCTCATGACCAACATCTCGAAGCATTTTCTTGCTGTGAGCAAGTAAGGCATCAGGACTGTGAAGAACTGAAGATGGATCATTTGAAACTAAGATATCAGGAACATAGCAGTGTAAAGATGATTTCTTGAGGTATCGCTTTGTTAATTGTGCCAGTGTAAATTGGGAAGCAGAGCCCATGGGTGTTGCTTGCAACTAAGTCACGCAGCAATTGCCTTCCATATTTTTATATAAACTGGCTGGAATTTTCTGACCGTCACAATTCACTTTTCATGCCAGCAGTGCAACCTTGCCTGTGGGTTTCCCGGCAGCATGGTGGGGCTTCAGAGGGAAATCCTATTGACAAGCGACGGAAAATCAGATTCCCACTGCCGGTGAACCATGTGCCGCCAAGAAACCCGGGGATGGGGAACGGAGAATCCCACCCACTGTTCCTTTTATTTGAGAGAACTTATCCCTCACCGCAGTAAGGAAGGTTAACATCAGAAAATGGAAATTTCTCAATTCATTAAGCACTTGGGTCAGGTACAGTGTGGCTAAATACGGAGAATGGTAGGGAAAAAGAAACGCAGAATTGCATTTTTCAATGTGACTTTTTTTCATTTCTCAAGCTATCCATCCCGCAGGGACAGTTCTATGCACTTGACTGATGCCCATTACAGTTCAGGAGAACCCTCTGTGGAGACTTCCTTTCCAGTTTAGACTGAATTTGAATCCTATTTACAGTGAAGTACGAAAATATACTGTGCCCCGTGTGAGGATCAAACTCACGACCTTCAGATTATGAGACTGACGCGCTACCTACTGCGCTAACAAGGCTCTGACTGGATTTGAATCCTTGCCCATCAGCCTAATCCATTGCCCTGTAATACACCCCAATGCTGCAGGGGTTTTTCATTTCCTGTTAATTCAGTAAGGGATAGAAGATCAAAAGTTCCGATAAGAGGACTTAGTACACTTCAACATTCCTCTTGATCCAATGTAACACACCATATATACCTAATTCAAAACATGTCATCTAATACTGGTTAGCCTTACAGACTGTTTCAGCAGTTATTTTTTGTTTCCTCTCAATAGTGCCCTAGCTCACAGGCCAAATGTTCATACTTTTATCCTACATAGAATTTGGAGGACATGTCTCATCAGGTATTGCTACACAGACATGTATCAAACGGAACTGTCAAATTTGTTTGCTCTGTATGATTTGAAACTGTTCTTCAACAATGAGTATCAGGATTATTGTCCAATATGGGCTAAGCACAGTCAGTTAAACACCTAACTTAAGAGCAATTTTTCTTTCAGCTCTTATGTTGGAGGAGATCATGGAGAAGTACTGGCTATGCCTATGACACAGTTGTTAAGTATATTGCCCAATCTACACCATTAATGTTCCAAATGTGAATGTGATCTGTACTGAGCAATCTGATTTTAACTGTGATAATGCAACGGTGCTTACAATTGGTTCCATTGTCTCTGGACTAGGAAAGGAAAAAATTATAGCCAGGGTTTATAATCCTGGGGCAAAATTCTCCGACCCTGCGGGGGGGTCGGAGAATTGCCCGGGGCCGGCAAAAATCCCGCCCCCGCCGTGGCCGGAATTCTCCGCCACCCGGGAATTGGCGGGTGCGGGAATCGCGCCGCGCCGATCGGCGTGCCCTCCACGCCGATCAGCGAGCCCCCTGCGGCGATTCTCCTGCCGCTGAGAGGCCTCTCCCGCCGCCATGGTTTCAACGACCTCTGGTGGCGGCAGGATTTGCGGTGTGAGCGGGCCCCCGGGGTCCTGGGGAGGGCACGGGGTGATCAGACCCCGGGCGGTGCCCCCTCGGTGGCCAGGCCCACGATTGGGGCCCACCGATCAGTGGGCGGGCCAGTGCCGTGGGGGCACTCTTTTTCTTCCACTGCCACCACGGCCTCCACCATGGCGGAGGCGGAAGAGAACCCCCCTACTGTGCATACGCCGGTGGTGACGTCAGTGGCTTGCGCGAACCGGCGAAGGCCTTTCGGCCCGCCCCGACGCCAGCCGGCGGGCGTCAAAGGCCGTTGGTGCCGGTTTTGGCGCCAGTCGGCGTGGTGCCAACCACTCCGGCGCGGGCCTAGCCCCCAAAGGTGCGAAGAATTCCGCACCTTTGGGGAGGCCCGACGCCGGAGTGGTTGGTGCCACTCCGCTACGCCGGGACCCCTGGGATTCAGGGGAGAATCCCGGCCCTGATTGGTAACCAATGGCACATTTTGGAAAGTATGCATTTGTAAATGGGGAAAAAGTCAGAGTTTTGATTGGTAATGATGCCCAACATGGGAACATACCATATAATGTGTCATGATATGCAAACATTCAACTAATGAACACTTAGAATAGGACACAACCAATGGGCAGTCAGGGCACTCAGAGGTGGCATCACCACAAGGGGGCATGACATAAACACTATAAAAGGGATGAGGCACTCATTCTGCCTCTTTCCACAGACAGACACCTAGAGAGTTAGACAGGGTTGAACAAAGTCTGGAGCATCCTTTAGTTTAGACTGCATCAAGTAGCCGGCTGTGTTATCCGAAACAGAATAACACAACATGATACCAGGAGTGACTGTTCAATCTGTTTAGTTCAAGTCAGCAAGATCCATGACAACTAGCTACTGAATACAGGCACTATGGACAAGATTCAGGCTCCTCATCAGCTCAGGACCACCAGCAATTTTAATGGCAACTATACGTGGAAGCATCCAACCTCAATGGCGCCACCGATGCTCGGAAGATAGCTCTTCTACTCACCACGGCGGGTGACCATGCGATAGAGATCTTCAACTCCTTTCATTTTTCCGAAGGGCAGGACAAAACGAAGTACCAAACCATCCTGGACAAATTCAACAGCCACTGCGAGGTGGACACCAACAAAATCTTCGAACGTTACATCTTCAAGCAGAGGATGCAAGGTAAAGATGAATCCTTCAACTCCTATCTAACCAACCTTAGACTGCTGCGCAATCCTGCAACTTTGGTGATATCCCTGACTCCATGATCAGAGACCAAATCGTTTTTGGAGTCCACTCTGATCCTCTGTGAGAGCAATTGTTGAAAATCCATCACATGACCCTGCACATCGCATGTACTGTGCACGAGCACTCTAAAAATCGCTATTCACAGTACAAAACGGCAGAAAGTGAAAAACAGGCCTCCCATGAGGTGGAGAGTGTTCAGGCCATCTCCCAGATGCAGCGCCTCCACATTGACAAAAGCGGCCATTTTGTGCCCTCTTCCCAGGGCCCGACGCATGCGCAATGCAATAGGGAACACGAAGCAGTCGAAAACCGCACTGCACCACAAGTAATAATTAATTTCAGAGACAGGTTGCTTGGCAGTAATCAACACTTATTACATAGTTTAAGATGTGATGGTTAGCTCAGTTGACGAGACAGCTCGTATGTGATTGAGAATAATGCTGACAGCGCGGGTTTCAATTCCCATTGCAACATGTCCATTTCCATCAGATAGGAAAAATGGGAGATCGTTACAAGTTCAGGTCTGTTTCAGGGGTATGACAGGAGTTTAACACTTTCAAAATCAGTCTGCATATTTTACATTCAGGAGGGTCCGAACTGTCCAAAATCTAACAGTATGATGGTGTAACCCAGATCTGCAACAATAGGAACTTGAGATTTTAAATCAAATTCTGCAAGTGCCCTCAGTCCCTTCTCCAAATGTTTCAAACGTAGACTTTAACACAGTTGGTGAGACAAAGCTGGATGGAACACATTAAGCTAGATGGAACACATACTTCAAATACAGCAAGTGACTATATAGAGCAGGGGTGGGCAAACTACGGCCCGCGGGCCGCATGCGGCCCGCCAAAGGTATTTCTGCGGCCCACCAAGTCATTAAAAAAAAAAAAAAAAAATTTCTTTAAAAAAATTTTTTTTTTTTATTTAAAAAAAAAATTTTTTTTTAAGGTTAATGGGGGGGGGGGGGGGGGCTGTTGGGTTACTTACTGGTATAGGGTGGATACGTTGACTTGAGTAGGGTGATCATTGCTCGGCACAACGTCGAGGGCCGAAGGGCCTGTTCTGTGCTGTACTGTTCTATGTTCTATATGAGGCGCCCAGAATCATAACCGGGTGAAGTAATTATTTTACTTACTATACTATGCGGCCCTTTGTGAATTGTGAATTTCTGAATGTGGCCCTTGCATGGAAAAGTTTGCCCACCCCTGATATAGAGCATCAGTCAAAATAAATTCAGCTTGGTTCAATCTCACTTTCTTTTTTAAAAAAGTGGGCAACACAATAAACCACATGGATTACGCGCCTTGCAGACTTCATATTTGCATTACTATCTTTCAAATTACATTCAACTGCAAATATATACACCTGCATCATAGTCCCTTGTTTAATCTTTCTTCCTGCCTGTAAGGCTGTCCTTTCTGTGTTTCTAGTCAGAGGGTGTGCTGTGAATCTGCCTTTTACCCCTATCATTAATTCATCAGTCAAACTGACAGTAAAGAAAGACCCACATTTATATAAGGCATTTTATGACCTCAGGATGTTCAAAGTGCGTTACAACCAATTAAATACTTTTGAAGTGCAGTTGCTGTTATAATGTCGGCAGCATTAGGAAAATTAGTTTGCCAGTTTGCTGTTTGTGACCTTGCTGTCTGGAATGAAATTAATAACCAGATCATTTGTTTTCAGTGTTCGTTGAGGGATAGATATTGACCAGGGCACTGCTGTTCTTTGAATACTGCCATGGGATCCTTCATTCCCATTTAAATGGGTAGACTGGGCCTTAGGTTTGCCACAGTGGCTGGATTGCCAACATGGAAAAACTTCTGACCAATACTCTTATTTTACTATGTTTTATTTTAGTATAACAAGACTAGTTCAGAGCAGTATTCTTCTTTACTAATCTTCATGGAGTTACAGATTTAATAAGGCTCGGAGAGACCAAATTAAGAAAAAGTAAACAACATTTATTTTACTACAGTATATACGTGAGTACCGGTAGAACCTCACCAGGTACTCTTTCTTGTCGGTTGGTTCCAGACTGACCAACCTTTCATATAAGTACGGGTAAGCTACCCTGCGAGGGAGCTCGTACTCCTCAAGGAGTAAGTGGAAAATAATCATCCCCACATTTTATGTCCCATGCTGGTTATTACAACAGATTATATGGGCGAGATTTTCTGGTTTTGCCTGTCTGAATTCCGGAAATTCCCGCCCAAGGCCAAATGGACCTTTCAATGATCTGTCAAATTGTCCCTCCCCCCTGCGATGATTCCAGCGGCGGATGGAACCAGGAAATTTACCCCTATGTATAACTATTAATGCAATCTATATCAACTAAGTCTTTGTTAATCTTTGTCAAATGGAAGGGAGTAATTATACTCCAACAATGAGCATACAACCACCAGAAGATTTTCATGCATATCTGTGCAATATATTCTGGAATCTGCTATGATGTCTTCATTCTGCACCAACCACATCTTCACCCATTGATTCTGCTTGGAGATCAGCCCAACTCCTAAGTAAATGGCTGATGACACCAGTGAGGAGCTATACCACTGAGGCAGAGCAAAGATGCAAGCAGACCCACGTGAGCACCAAAGTGCTCATTGACTCAAGCCCCTGAGCGGTTGAAGATGTGAGTCAGTGCCTGTACAGATCCGGGGGTGCCTTTCAGAATGCACCAGCGTGTCCAGAATGGTAGTGGCCTGCTGTGTATTTTCTAACATAGTGCTACACAGATGACTGGATCTGCAGGAGACATCTTTAGAAGGGGAAGATGAGGAGGAGCCAGAGTTATGTGTCTGACATGCCTGTAGCTACGAACCTATTTGCCAGAGAAGCCAATGACAGATTCTTCTGAGGAATGGTTTAGATAGACTAAGTATGTGAAATCTAATGGCATAAAAATGCTACACCTAGTATCTCCGGTACCTCTGCCACAGACCATGCCTAAAGTCAACATTCCCCTATCTCATTCACACATTTCGGTCCTCTTTCACTCTAATCAGTCCATTCTCTTCAAGCTTAATATCCATTTAGAAAGCAGAAGACAATAATGGAGATGCCTAGACAATGGAAATGATATAAAATCCATGATCCATTCACCTTTTCTAGTACATTAAGACAGTGAGCAGTATTTAATGGAGATGATGGAGGTCTTGCTTAATGGCTGGAGAGCCAGTGAGAGGGCTCTGTCATTTTCCAGTGGGGCATTAAGTGCCTCTTAGGCATTCAACTGGACTGTGGCAGGACCTCCCTGGGATCAAGGACCCGAGGGCAGAAGTCCTTCCACAAGAGCTGCTGGTCAATCAGAGGCCCGTAGCTCTATCAAGTGGCATCACCACTTGGCAGGCAGTAGCTGCTGCTAGTATTACACCTACCTGAGGCTAATTATCATTGCTGGATCCCAGACCACAGATATGTGATGGGGCAAGGGGGCCATGAGGAGGGGAAGGGAATAAAAAGAGAAAATTCCAGAAATTCTCAGCCGGCCTGGCAGCATCTGTGGAGAGAGAAACTGAGTTAATGTTTCGAGTCTGTGTGATGACTGTTCAGAGGGACTGGGTTTGGCAACAAGGACTGGGATGTGGTGCTTAGCGGACCACTCCTTCCTGATACTGGCTCCCATGATCAGGCACTGAGTGCCTTTGAACAAGGGGCCTCTGGGAACAGACAGGAAACCCCGCATGGGTTTGCTTGCTGTGCTCCTCGCAACCTTCATGGGTTAAGGCTCTTTAATTTCTCATGTGATGCCTCAATTGGCATTAGGCTAGACAGGTTATCCATGGGACTTCTGCCATGTATGGGGTGGAAGCAGAAAGGCAGTGAGTTCCACAACAGCCATCCTCTGACCTAATTGACGCCCCTCGCCCCCCCCCCCCCCACCCCACCATCACCACCAAGCTTTTACCAGGGGAGTCCATGTAAACTTCACCCAGTGACATTGCTATAATCATCAAAGTGAAACCCTTGTGCTGTTCAGAGGTCTGCTCTTTCCCCTTTTTTTATTCCCTCTGCAATGAAGTACCACTGAATTTGAGCAGAGCTACAGGTTGACTGCTTGTTTCCCCACTCAGTAAGTGGAGATCCTGTTGACAGAGGCCCCCTGGAATTTGACATACCTGTACAGGGAGAGATTTGGTCACCAGGCAAAGGGAGTTCTGATGGGAGGTCAATGGAGTCAATGGCATTATGATCACAGCAGATGCTAATTGTTGTGCAAACGGATCCTTTGCTTATGGACCATACACTTTTTGTTGTATTCCAAAAAATAGATGAAAACTACTAACCTTAGCAGCACGAAATGCCATCATAGGTTTGGGATTTAAAAATTAATAGTGAAATCTTTATTCATAAGGAGAAAACAAAACTTAAGCATAAAAGATTACAGTTACAAAGTTAGAATTAGTCTTACAAAGCATTCCCCCCGAAAGACTCTCCACATGATCAGACCCACAAGTAAAAACATTCCAGGCAACACTCCCCTACAGATGTTTAACAATAAAAGTCCAGCATATTACCCCAAGACAAAGCTGCTGTCATTACTAAGATGCATGCCACATGACCTCTCAACCACTTTTTCACTCTGCTGTGGAAATCTAAGACTTAAGAACAAGGCTGCTTGTTGCAGCCTGCAGACCTTTCTGGCTTGACATCTTTCCTTCAATATAATTTTTACCTTTCATCTAAGAATCCATTGTCCTCAACACTTCTTTAAACTACTTTTTCAAAATATTAACATTTTTAAATGTTTCCTCTGGTCCTCCTGTTTCGGATCAAATAAGGTTTAATAACCTTCCCATGTTTACTTATAAAAACTGTTGCAAGCTGTAAAAGCCTTTCACTGCCCTGTGAAATTTAACAGCAGGGTAGCATGGTGGTTAGCATAAATGCTTCACAGCTCCAGGGTCCCAGGTTCGATTCCCGGCTGGGTCACTGTCTGTGTGGAGTCTGCACGTCCTCCCCCTGTGTGCGTGGGTTTCCTCCGGGTGCTCCGGTTTCCTCCCACAGTCCAAAGATGTGCGGGTTAGGTGGATTGGCCATGCTAAATTGCCCGTAGTGTCCTAATAAAAGTAAGGTTAAGGGGGGGGTTGTTGGGTTACGGGTATAGGGTGGATACGTGGGTTTGAGTAGGGTGATCATGGCTCGGCACAACATTGAGGGCCGAAGGGCCTGTTCTGTGCTGTACTGTTCTATGTTCTATGTTCTAACTCTCCCTCGGTATCTCCCAGTGCAAATTTACAAACCTAATCTATTTACTTATAAAACACCTTGATCAGGCAAGTCTCAATATGAATACATGCATCTAGCACCTTTGTTTATTTTCCTTCAACTCTTGCAGACAACAGTCCCCATTAATCATTTGCACACACGCACACATACAGAATAACATAATTTCCCCCAAAATATATGAAAAAAATCAATTCTTATAGAAGGGATGGGAAGTGGGAGCTCCTTGAACAGATCCACACCTCCATGCACCTTCCCACCATTTCCTCTCTCATGGCCCACCCAGCTCCCTATGAACCAAGAGTTAGAACACACTTTTTTGTACTTCAGTGGAGTACTGAACAAGCAAGGCAAGGCTTTTCTTCATTCTGTTTAAACTAGCAGACTTGAGTGTGCAGGTTATTGCTGAGGGCCGGCATGCACTTAGTTGCCTGCTCCATTTGATTCTCTATGGAGGTGGTCACCCTTTCTATAGATGTAGAAATCAGAATAAAAATCTGAGATGACATTGCGTTCATGTTTGAGATGGACTCTTCCAAATTCTCCAAAGGTGTGTAGTGATTTTGGAAATACTTATGGAACTTGATATGCTTTCTGCTGCTGCTACACTTCAATTGTTCCATTTATGGCTGACTCCCAAGGCTCAGCACCCGTATCCAGCTGAGCTGAGCCTGCAGTGCCTTGTACCTGCTGACAGAGATCTTTCACTACTATCCCTGCCTCTAACACCTTCGTACTTGTGATGTGTCTCACCATGTGACAACCTAGCTATCTCCCTTGGAAGGTCCACTGCGGTGTACGTTTCTGTTCTGGGAAAGATGTGCACAAGTTGGGTGACTATATTTTCCAAGAGTGGGAAACCTTCTCTGGGGTCTCCTTTGCCACCTCCTGCACCAGCTCCTGTGTCATTCTTGAAGACCATATGGGAAATAAAAGAAATGAATTTGAACTGACCTGGGGAAAGGCTCAAATGTCACTTTTATGCGGATGTCGCATTTCAGTTAATGATGACAGCAAATCTATATTAATAATTGTTAGGTGCAAAGTTGCAATGGAATATATAATTCTGTCACCAGCTATGTGGAGGGGGAGTCCACATCTCTCCATTGCCAATGACCACCTGCTCCATGACCCTACTGATCTCCCGTCACCCGACTGATCTCCAAGGCTGCCTCCTCCACAGCGGACAGGGCAGCTGTGACTGCAGGGAAGCTCCCCTCCCCACACCCCTCTACCATACCCTGTCTCTCTTTTCAGGTCTGCCCTTGGTCCAGCAGGGAAACCCACATCCTCCCTAACTCCAGCTCGGTTATGCTTAAATAAATCATCTCCTGTTATCCTGAAAATAAATGAGGGCCACATAATGGGCCTGGGATGAGATAATTGATGGTGCTTCAGTTTGTAACAGATTGCATTGTGACACACTGCAAGGTGGCCCAGCTGCACATCCTCAATGCCTGTAGTTTTGTTTTTAACTTGTGGAAGTTCAGTTTATTTTAAAGCACAAAACTTAAATTGAAATCAATCACTAAAAACTTTGCATAAACTAAACAGTCCTGTAATTTTAAAATGTCATTTAAGACAAAGTATCATAACTTAGTTCCTTGTGATTCCTTTAGGCTTTCAGTGGCTCAACTCTTAATGAACAAGATATAGATTAATTCAAATTGTTTGTTTCCTTTGAAACTGGAGATCGGACCTTCAATTCTCTGGAAAGGCAATTTGTCAGCCTCTGGAGAATTTGGAAACATTTTTGAGAGTTTAATTTCATGGACTAATAGATAATGTGCAATGATTTTTTTTTTTGCAGTTTACATTGTATATGCAAAATAACATAAAATTGTGCTCTTTCTGAACCATTCAACTCTTGTGCCCATTGTGGCATGATGTTAAATAATGGTGGACTGTACTTTTGCACCTACAGATCTCATGGGACTATTTTGGGCTATTCCTGCTATCCTGGCTAATATGTGCCATGAATAAGCCAACGGTGGTTAATTGGTCACTCATCTCACTTCAGATGATGGGACATGGCAGGCGACAAAATGGCTGCTATGTTAACCTGCATAACTGTGACTGCACTTCAAAACAATTAATTGTTCACAAAGCAATTTGAGGCATGTGGTAGTTGGTATTAGGGGTATTACGGTACCCATCCTCGGCTACCTAGTGCATGAGGGAGTTTTAGGCCCAGATCCCGAACGCATGCGCCCCCTCATGGAGTTTCTCCTCCCACACTGCTCCAAGGCCCTGAAACGCTGCCTGGGATTTTTTTCATATTATGCCCAGTGGGTCCCCAACTATGCGGACAAGGCCCGCCCACTAATTCAATCCACGGTTTTTCCCCTGTCAGCAGAGGCCCACCAGGCCTTCAGCCACATCAAAGCGGACATTGCAAAGGCCATGATGCATGCAATCGATGAATCCCTTCCCTTCCAAGTCGAGAGCGACGCGTCCGACGTAGCTTTGGCGGCCACCCTCAACCAAGCGGGCAGACCCGTGGCCTTCTTCTCACGCACCCTCCACGCTTCAGAAATCCGCCATTCCTCCGTTGAAAAGGAGGCCCAGGCCATAGTAGAAACTGTGCGGCACTGGAGGCATTACCTGTCCGGCAGGAGATTCACGTTCCTCACTGACCAACGGTCGGTTGCTTTCATGTTCGATAATGCACAGCAGGGCAAGATAAAGAACGGTAAGATCTTACGGTGGAGGACCGAGCTCTCCACCTACAACTATGAGATCTTGTATCGTCCCGCGAAGCTAAACGAGCCTCCTGATGCCCTATCCCGCGGCACATGTGTCAACGCACAAGTGGACCGACTCCGGGCCCTCCACGAGGACCTCTGCCACCCGGGGGGTCACTCGATTCTTCCATTTCATCAAGACCCGCAACCTGCCCTACTCCATCGAGGAGGTCAGGACTGCCACCAGGAACTGCCAAATCTGTGCGGAGTGCAAGCCGCACTTCTACAGGCCAGAGAAAGCGCACCTGGTAAAGGCTTCCCGTCCCTTTGAACACCTCAGTATGGACTTCAAAGGGCCCTCCCCTCTATCGACCGCAACACGTACTTCCTGAACGTGATTGGCGAGTACTCCCGGTTGCCATTCGCCATCCCCTGCCCCAACATGACAGCAGCCACCGTCATAAAAGCCCTCCACATTATCTTTACACTGTTCTGTTTCCCCGCCTACATACACAGCGAAATGGGGTCCTCCTTAATGAGCGACGAACTGCGTCAATTCCTGCTCAGCAAGGGCATTGCCTCGAGCAGGATGACCAGTTACAACCCCCGGGGAAACGGACAGGTAGAGAGGGAGAACGGAACGGTCTGGAAGACCATCCTGCTGGCCATACGGTCATGGAGTCTCCTAGTCTCCCGCTGGCAGGAGGCCCTTCCGGTTGCTCTCCACTCCATCCGATCACTGCTCTGTACCACGACCAACCAAACACCTCACGAACATCTCCTTGTCTTCCCTTGGAAGTCCTCCTCCGGGACCTCGTTCCCAACCTGGCTGGCAGCTCCTGGATCCATCCTGCTCTGCAAACACGTGTGGGCGCACAAGTTGAACCCATTGATTGAGAGGGTCCACCTCCTTCACGCTAACCCTCAATACGCCTACGTGATTGACTAATTGCTTCATTTTGAATGTAAACAAATACTGTAAATAGTTGCGACATGTAACGAGGCAAAACACTGTACTGGTGTATACCGGGTACCACCATAACCTCAACCTCTACCACTGTATAACGTGAGACCACCACCCCAGCCGGACTCTTTTTTTTTAACAGGGGGTGAATGTGGTCATCGGTATTAGGGGTATTACGGTACCCAGGTTGATGCTGTAAGGCCATTGGTGTGGGAGGTACCTGAGACAGCAATATCATTGGTGAAGCCTGCCTGCTGGTTCCGCCCAGTAAGGTGGAGTATAAGAGCCTGTGTCTCCCTAGCAGCTGCTTTCTGTACCTACGCTGCTGGGGGAAACATCTCGTCCAATAAAGCCTTCAATTGTCATCCAATCTCGCTTCTGGAGTCATTGATCGAGCATCAAGGCATTTATGAAAGACTGGTGTGATGTTTAATTCATTTCCTTGACTACCTGCATGGTGAATTCCAATCAAGCTCCAGTGATAGGTTGAGCCTTAAAGGAGTCTCATGTATTTTCTTATGCGCAGCTGTAGGTTGACGTTGATAGAGACCTAGAAGAGGCCTAATAGCCTGACACCTACCTGGGTCACCCAGTGTTTTGCATGGTTTGGAAGAAACTTAGGAGGGAACAAAAAAACCTGAGGATAAAAAGAAACTTCAGAAGGAAGCAATTTTTACCTCACTTTTTCTAATGTAGAGGAAAGCAAAATATAATTGTTGGGGACTCAGTGTTTGGATGAGGCATCTTATCAGCATCTTATTTGTATATGCGCTCATTTGCCACAAGGAAACAATCTTGTAACAAGAGATTGCAATTGCCTCATTGTGACAATATCTCACTGTAAATGAATAATTTTGACTGAATGGAATCTGCTGTAAAATTAGAATAAATAAAGGATGCAGCAGATATCTTTAAATATCCTCAACAGTAGACTGCCCGTATAGGTGTCCCTCTATTCTGAAATGGTTTGGTTCATCAGTTCCATTCTATTAGCATAAATACAAAGAGTGAGAGGATGTGATTTCAGAGCATAAGAGATAAATTACACCAATATGACAATGTTAAAACAATCTGTATCTTTATTGTAGATAATGTAACAGCAGAAAAAGCAATACTGCAGCTACTTCTGCAGCTCACAATTTTAAATGGCAATAAATTGTATTAATGTTCTCTGACGTACAATGCCCTCGAGCAAATGCGCTAGTGAAGATTACAATGTCTGGAAGTGAGAAATTAATTTCTGTAATATTTTATTTGATAAAAATAGGCTGTCAGGGGCAAATAAATCATCTTGCAGAGTCTTTGGGCTTCCGACATGACATAAACATAGCAACAGTTTAAAAGTTATTGATAATTCTTCATAATTGTCATGCCAACGTCTGAACGTGTAATGTTTTGCTTCTTTACTGATAAAAGTAGCACTGAATGCCACAGAAGAACATAGAATGGAAGGATAAGAAAGGGTATCATCTTATCCAACTCTCTGTCTTTCAAATCAATTTCCAAACTGACCATTTTTCACCTTTTTCCTACCCCAATCCTAAACCCCTTTTATGGCTTTCATTTATTTCAATTCTTTTGAACAGTTTTGTTATATTTACTGTTCAATAGCCCAAAATCTAGACTTCTTGTTACCTATTTGGAATCCATTGCCATCCCTCTGTACAGGTGCAGTGAATGTATCCAGGGCTGTTGCAAGGATTTGAAATTTGAGACCTGTAACGACATTTTCCAGTGTTTGCACAACTTCCACCCTTGCATTATTTTTTTGTCCTCTTGATCTGCATGAAAAAATTTTGGGGATTAAGTTTAGGAGTGTCACCAGATCACTGCAGTCATTAAAAAATGTTATCCCTCTCCTCCTGAACACCCTGCTTTTCCACAAAACCTGGCATCAACTACAGGCCTATGTATTTGATTTTCAACAACTTAATTGAGCTCATTTTTAAATGTTCCGATCAAAGAATTCAGGCCTATTCTTTTGGGTGCTCCACTAGTCACAGCTGACTGATGATAGACATTGTTATTGATCAATCTGTTCCGTTTCAAATTTACACATTTTTCTTCATGCTAGTAACTTTCCCTTTAGTGGCAGATTTTTTTTGTTGAGGTATCTCATCAAATGCTTCCTGAAGGTCAAGATACTCAATAGTTGCAGTGTTCCTATCACCCTGTTACGTTTTCGAAGGATTTCAGTAAATTTGACACCTGATTTTCATAAACCAATGCTTTGCAATTATACTGTTCATCCCCTTTAAACATGTTTGAATTGGTTTCTTCATAATTGGCTCCAATATTTTTTTTCCTCACTGTAGATGTCAAGTTAACAGGCTTATAATTCTCAGCATCATGCTTCATAATAATTGGAAAATGTTCCAGTCTCCTAGTATTCTTTAAAGCAATAAGCTGCAGCAACTTGCTGACGCAGGTTTCCCTTAGTCCATATCTAATTTCTTTAACTATTGCATGGCTGCACATTCTTATGGTGCAGCAGCCAGAACTCTGAATAAAACTGACTGACAAGTAGTCCTTTGTTATGCAGTAGTTCTGATTTTGACTGATAATTTACTGAGAAAGATTATAGTTTCTAGAAAGTCGCAGCAGACATGGGGGCAAGGCCATTGTTTAAGTGATGGAAGAAAATTTGGCGTCATATTTCAGTTAGTATTATTTTCTGCTAAGGCATTTATTGTGGTAGAGATATTTCTATGTGAACTGAATTACTTAAGTGTAAAGAAAATAGAATCAAGCTTACTCTTCGGGCTTTTCTTTTTTCTATTTAGCAGCCCTTATCGAAAATCTTCCAAAATCAGTCTCTTTCATTTTCCTTACTGATATCCACAAATAAAAAGAAAAGCTCAATAGGCAGGTATTTACCCTACAGCGTGCATTGTCTCACTATTAGCAATCCCAACGATGAGTGGGAGAGGATCAGGATTGAAGAGAGGCACATAGGAAACTTGCCTTCAACCCATCTGACCACACCCCGTGCCTTTGACATCGGGGTATCTGAGTCCCGTCTTGGGAGGGATGGTGCATTTACATATTTAAATTGGGCTCCCACAAAACATTTAGGAGCCCCATTTCAAAGTTATTATTGCCGAATGACTATCCCAGGTTGACAGTAAAATGGAGGCTGGAACTGCTGCCTCTACAATTTAACTGCCTCTTTGAGCTCTCCTTAAGGTCTAAAAGCAGCTTGGGTTCTCGGCTCTGGCCACTCAAAGAAGTCATCTGCCTCGCTCATCAATAATCCCTGTTATGGGCACTACTAACACACCCAAATGCAGGCCTCTCCTGCCTCCTGAACATGAGATTCTCTCCCCAGCCATAGTTAGAACTATCATCTCTCTCCCCCCCCCCTCCCCCCCCCCCCCCCCCCCTCCCCCCCCCCCCCCCCCCCACCACCACCACGCCACATCCATATTTACTTTCAGTGACAACTTCCATGGTTCTCTGGCTGCAGCCTTCTGCTGTAGATGTTGGGCTGGATTCTTTGGTCCCCCCTGCCGCATGGTTTTTGGCGGCACACTGTTCATTGGTGGTGGGATTCTCTCTTCCTGTTGCTTATCAATGTGATTTCTTATTGAAGCGACCTTTTGCCGCTGGGAATTCTGCAGGCAGGGGTGCGCTGTCAGCGGGAAAAGAGAATTCTCCAGCCATTGTGTCACACCTGACAGTCAGCTTTCTATTTGTTAATAGATGGATAGAGACAGAGCCAAACAAATAGGTGCTGTATGGAATATTCCGCACAGGACCGATGGGGTGAGAATGCTTATTTTTCCATGCTCCTTGAGGAGTACAACCCACCACTAGGGGTGGGGGAATTTTCATTAGCCAATGCATAAAAGGTCGGCCAGTAAGGCTCTGACTACAACAGGATCCCAGAAGGGATCTATCAGGAAGTGCACATATCGTTTGTAAATAAAACTTTGTTTCTTATTTTACTCGGTGTTGACTCCCCGTGTCCTTATTAAACTGGTGACGAGGAATAAACTGGTTTGCTGTCGACACTGCGACCTCCCCAGCTGAGCCACCGCCACGGTTTTCTGGACCCGGGTTTGGATTTCTTTGATTCGCTGTGCCTCAGGGCAATTAGATGCATTTGACTTCTGTATTGAAGACTGGAACCAATATGCTGAACGAATGCATTATTTCTTCCGGGCAAACAATATCATGGAGAACGAGCGCCAGATGGTCATACTATTGTCGGCCTGTGGACCCCATGGGTTCGGCATGATCCAGGGTCTCATGTACCTGGTGACACTGGATATGCAATTGTTCGACCAACTCCTGACATTGTGACACAACACTTTAACCTGTTAATAATTGTTCAAAGTATCAGTTTAATATGGTGGAGAGGTCCACCGTTGAGTCCATCACCAAGTTCGTATCTCAGCTATGGAAGATACCCGGGTTTTGTGAGTATGGAACTGTTTTGTCCGATATGCTCCACTTCTGTTTGGTCTGTAGTATCAATAATAGGAAAACTCAGAAAACACTTTTCAGTGAAGTTTCCCTGACTTTTCAACAGGGGCTACAGACCTTCCTGTCCCAAGATAGCACTGAATGTGGTGTCTAAGAATACAAGGGATGGAGGTGAATGTTTTGAGGGTCGCCCCTCATGTGGTAACCCCCCAGCCTAGACCGAATGGCGCTGCGACTCTGGCCGAAGAGCAAGCCATCGAGATGTGCAATGCTCCTGGACTCGGCTGAAGGAAATTCCGGTGCGTGTGCGACATGTGAACGCCTGTCCCGGCATATTCGCAGGCAGCAGGAAGTCCAGTGCTCCAGGAGTCCCAGTTGAGGTTGGCGTCAGCCCCGGGGCTGGGCCTTGCATCTGGATGAGCCAGAAGAGGCAGTGGATGAGGCTGAGATGCAACTGAACTGTTTGGCGACACCCTGCATGGACCCTATTCTTGTTCCGATACCAGTGAATGGTCATATGCTCCAAATGGAGCTGGATACAGGAGCAGCCATTTCTGTGGTGGCACAGTTCACTTTTGATCTTATTAAACAATGAGTGCATACATTGTCTTTGGCTGACACAGCGGCTCGTTTGGCTACTTATGCAGGGGGATGACTAAATATGGTGGGATCCACCCTCACCTTGGTGGTGTATGGGCATCAGTCAGTGCGCCTTCCTCTCATTGAATGATAGAATTTACAGTGCAGAAAGCCATTCGATCCATCGGGTCTGCACCGGCCCTTGAAAAGAGCACCCCACTTAAACCCACACCTCCACCCTATCCCTGTAACCAAGTAACTGCACCTAACCCTTTTGGATACTAAGGGTAATTTAGCATGACCAATCCCTCTAATGCACATCTTTGGACTGTGGGAGGAAACCGGAGCACCCGGAGGAAACCCACGCAGACACGGGGAGAACGTACAGACTCCACTCAGACAGTGACCCAAGCTGTGAATCAAACCTAGGACCCAGGAGCTGTGAAGCAACACTGCTAATCACTGCTACCATGCCGCCCCCTAAGAGGCGAGAGTTTGTCTGGAATTTTAAGCTGGGTCCTCTCGCAAGCTCTCCATTATTACATCCAAAGCAAGAGTCATACCCTGAGACCAACGGACCACTGGTTCCATTCTTGTACAAAGAAAGTGCCCGAGCCTGTTGGGCCACGATTAGTTACACCAGCTGCAGCTGGATTGGCAGCATATCCTCCAAGTAGGGTCTGGAGGTCTGTATACAGCACTGAGCAAATCCCCGGAGGTTTGGACCCGGAAGCCCAGCCGTGATATTTTTGTGCCTGCCCGGACCCCTATGTTATAGTGGAGAAGCTTGAGATCGAAATTTGGCATTTGGAAAGTTTGGGCATCATTCAGACCAAGAATATTTGCAGAATCTCGTGGCAGTGTTGAAGTGGTTTTGTGGGGTCTGACTGCACTGTGCGAAGTGCTTGTTTTCCGCAAAAGAAGGGGTATATTTGGGCTATCCATTGACCGATAGAGCCTAAACCTGGTCGCCGAGATGATGTGGGCAATTCAAATGGCCCCCGCTTCGTGGGATTCTACAGAACTTTGTTCTTTTCTTGGACTAGTAGATTACTATAGGCGATCTATTCCAAATTTGCCTACCACCCTTGCTCTTGAAGAAGAGCCAGCCTTGGGCACAAGGCAAGCCCCCGGATGCTGTGTTTAAAAAAGTAAAGTGGCTCCTCTCGGGTGTTGACACATCTTGATTCTTCGAAACCACTATACATCACGTGCGATGCTTCACCATATGGCATTTGGACAGTTCTGTCCCATCGGATGTATGACGGCCATGACCATCCAATCACTTTTGCCTTCTGGACGTTGGTTGAGGCCGAGAAAAAATATGCCTAGATCGAAAAAGAAGGTCTGGTGGAAATTGTTGTAAAGCGATTTCATCTATGCGTTTGCGGCTGCCATTTATTTATCATCACCGATCACAAGTCATTGCTAGGTCTCTTACGTGAAGACAAGGCGTTTCTGCCAATAATGTCTGCAAGGTTTCAATGCTTGGCTTTGTTATTGACTGCTTACGAGCACTCGTTTTAGCACTGCCCAGGGACCCGGATTCTGCATGCTGAAGCTTTAAGCCATCTTCTCCTGCAGATCGAATCTGTGAACCCCTCCTAAGGCGGACAAAGTGATTGCTATTCTGAATTTCATGGACTCCATGACTGTCACTGCCTCATGTGTTCCTGGCCGGACACAAACCGACACTATATTTGCCAAGGTATGACATCTGGTGCTATACGGTGGGCAGCAGCGACAGCCACCAGGGAAGTTGGAGGTGTTCTCCTCAAAACTGTCGGAGCTGACAGTGGAAGATGGTATCTACCTGTAGGGCAGTAGGGTTGTTGTCCCGGTGAGGAGACAGGCTATCGTGTTGAAGGGCCTTCACAACGGACATCCCGAAGTGTCCAAAATAAAAATTCTGGCGAGAAACTACGCCTGGTGTCCCGGTTTGGTCACAGATATCGAGACGCTGGCCCAACAGTGTTCCATCTGTTAAGACCAACAGAAGCTCCCCCTTGGGAGTGGCCGGGGTACCCTTGGCCTCACGTACAAACTGCTGGAGGTTCACAAGATGCCATTGAACATTTCCCGGGTGCATCGAGCAATTGCTTATTTCTTTTTCCACCCACCGAATCCCTGAGGTACTCATTACCAATAATTGGGTTGTTTCCATAAGTGAAGAATTTGCTGCTTTTGTGAAAAACACCGGGATTCGTGATATCCACATCGCCCCATACCAATTGGCATCAAATGGTTTGGCAGAGAGGCCCATGCAGATGGTTAAATGGTGGCTCAAGAAACAGATGTTTTACTCGATGGACACGATTTAAACTCTCGTACAGGGCCACGCCACATGCAGTAACTGGGATAATCCCCGTTGAGATGTTAATAGGTCATAGGCTTAATACATGATTGAGTTTGATTTTACCGGACATCAGTGCAAAGATTTGCAAGGTAGTTGCCCAGTTCAACGTCGGCCTCTTTGATACTTCACACCTTACAACATGGTGTTCATTCGTAACTTCAATGACGGTACTCACTGGCTCTCTGGGATTGTTGTCGTCAAACAATATCAGTCACTTACCAAGTTCGGGTCCAGGGGCAACTTATGAGGTAGCACCTGGATCACATTCGCTTCCTCGTGAAGTGCCTCATAAGAAACCTGTCCTGGCTCCTCCAGCTCCATTGCCGAACCAGCCTACTCCAGTCTCTCTCGATGCCAATATGCCCGACGTTGTGTCTTCCGAGTCTGAAATGGAGGCACAGACCTCCTTAAAAAGCTGGCCATCCTTTTTGTTTTTGTCATTTTTAAAAAAGTTCAAATAATTAAAAAAATTAGAGTGAGACTCTGGTGAGCTGTGCAGCTCCCAAGATAAAATTTAAATCAGTTTTTAATTGTCTTTGGTCGATTGCAAAATTACTTTGTTTTTTAAATCACGTGGCAGGTCACAATACATTTCAACCCATCCCTTACAGTTCAATCCATGTATTTGCCTGAATTTTTCTCCCTACTTTAAGTGCGTATGAAAGAATGAAGGTTGGCAAACAGATGCACAGATGTCAATATGCTGAAAAATGAAAATCGCTTCTTGTCACGAGTAGGCTTCAATGAAGTTACTGTGAAAAGCCCCTAGTCGCCACATTCCGGCGCCTTTCCTGCGAGGCTGGTACGGGAATCGAACCGTGCTGCTGGCCTGCTTGGTCTGCTTTAAAAGCCAGCGATTTAGCCCAGTGAGCTAAACAATATCTGCTAACAGTGGCATTATTCTTGAGAAATTTCATTTGGTAGTTTTTCCTATCCCAAGAATTGTGCTGAAAGAAGATATTGAAGTTGATCTGCTCATCCATGTCAACAGGAATTCTTTTGAAGTTTAGCATGCACAGAATAGAAACTTTCTACATCTTTGGTTCTTGAAGGTTTCTTGAGCTTTCGACATGGAAATTATTTGAGTTTTGTTCAGTACTTTTTTTCATAAAATTCTAATAATACCTCAGACTTATGGGTGTAGCAAAAGTCTTGCCAATGACATGAAGCAAAAGTAAAAACACACTACGTTCTTCAAAACATCTAAAGGAATGCTTCTTCATCCACAAATAGTGCCGTGGATGTTGTCTAGTCACTCTTGAGGTGCCGATTTGTTCATTTGTCATTATTAGTTTCATCCATCTGTATGATATAGACATTCTTATTGTAGGAAATGTTCAAATCAGTGCTTTTACCTTTAAATATTTCTAAATGCCAACCGGCCCAACGAGATACTGTTCGCGTTCTACTTGGGAATCATGTGACTAGTTTCTGTATGTCATATTTATTGGCATAAAAAACAATACCTCACTAACTACTAACAACCCACACATTGTTGTTTAAATGAAAAGGAAATTTGTCAAATATACCAATGAGGCATGGTGATTCTGTTGTCAGGCCCCAATACTTGCTCCACCAGGGATAATTAAACTGTATATTCCTGATTCATTAATTCTGATAAATGTTACCATTACATCTGTACATAGACTAGTCCCCTTTTCAATATTACCATTCCTCACCAGTGTAACAACAGGAGTACACATCACAATTTATTTAGAAGTTAAGTAAAATAATACAGTAGCTGACCAGTCTACGCAGCCTTTAAGTTTATATTCTTCAAAAGCAAACAAAATATTTTGTGCTCAAACTGGTTACTGCCATGATTTTGGTATTATTTTTCATTCACCCATAGGATGCAGGCTTCACTGGCTAGGCCAGCATTTGTTGCCCACCCTTAACTGCCCTTGAGACGGTGGTGGTGAGCTGTCTTCTTGAACCACTGTAGATACAACCACAGTGCTGTTCGGGAGGGAGTTCCACGATTTTGACCCAGTGAAGATGAAGGAACGTCAATAAAGCTCCAAGTCAGGATGTTGTGTGACTTGGAGGGGAACTTGCAGGTGGTGGTATTCCCATGTATCTGCTGCCCTTGTCCTTCTATGTGGTTAAGGCCACAGCTTTGGATGGCGCAGTAGAAGGAGCCTGGGTGAATTGCTGCAAACAGGACAGTTCAGAATGCTAACCGTCAGAGCCAACTTTCAATGGGATGATTTGTTCATGGGTAGGAATGATTCTCAAACAATTTATGTTTGTCATTTATGAAAATACTGTTGATTTCACATCCAATTATGGGAGCATTCTACACAATCTGTGTTAATATCACACAGTTGTGCACACTAAAGCTCAGCATCGACTGAGTTAAAGTGTGTTTTTTTTTTCTTTTTGCAATCTTTCCAGCACAGCAGTGGGCACCCTGCAGGACAGAAACCATACATGACCCTTTCTAAAGCTTAAGTGTGGCGGTTTAAACCTTAACCGTATTCTGCGTGGCTGTAGCAGTGGGAGGTACGCACACAGGAAACACATTTTCTGTGAATTTGTGCAAGAACATTCTGACTAACCACTTTGTGGGGAGGACTGCTGGAGTTTATTAGGGAGGGGGGCTTGGCACAGCTAAATTGATGGTTCTGCAAAGTTGAGGGCAACATGGTGAGAAACAGAGCACTGGGGAGCAATGGCATTGATAGATAAGGAGGAAAGAAATGAATGAAATCTGATGACTTTGTTATGGATCAAGGTCAAGATGATTTTAACATCAGACAGATGACTTGTTGCTGACAATGGTTTGGGGATTTCAGGCTTCATATTGTTCTGGTGCTGAGATTTTCTGAGATGTAAGCACTGTTTAATTGGAGAGTAAGGAGTGAACTGAACCCTGCTGCAAAATAATGGGATTATTAAATTTAAAAAAATAAACACTTGCAAGCTATGAACTTCTCGACCTGTGTAATTTGATGTAAAAATTAACTGTCCTTAAAATAGAGATGAGAGCAAAAGACAAACGGAGCGAAATCATGTAGGTGTGCCTGTGAGTGTCAGAAATGCAACCAAGGCTAAAGGTGTGCCATGAATTAGTATAAAACGGGTATGCTGAATTTTATATTGGAGTTCCTTGCTATGAGATAGTGGGCGCGATTCAGCAGCCTCGTCACGTCCCACTTGGTGTTGGGATGGGACCGTTGAATCTCGCGAGAGGCCTCTCACGGAATTTGTTATGCTCAAACTGCCTTGCAACGTTTAACGGAATCACATGAGACCTTACTCTCACTGGGAATGATCCAGATCTTTATAGTTAAATGAGTCATTTGGCTCATTTAAACATGCGTTCACGGGATTCTCCCGGCTTCTGGGTCGTAATGACATCTGGGGAATCTCCCAGGCCATTAGAAACCATCGGGTGGTCGGGGATGGGGCAGGTGGAACCTTGGCACTCCGTCTAGCACCTGGGCACCTTGGCACTGTCAGCCTGGCATCCTGGTACTGCTGGCTGGCAGAGGCACTGCCAGACTGCCAGGCTGGCAGTACCATGGTGCCCTGGTGCTAGGATGGCACTGTCAGACGGGCCTTATCAAGTGGAGGGGGATGAGGGGGTGTTCCCGGGGGCCTCCACAATGGGCAGGGGGAGGTCGAACACAGGGTGGGGTGGGCTGAGAGAGGAGGTAGAAAGATTGGGCATTAAGACAAAATGGTGCCCCAATCTGTGAGGAGCCTTTTCTGATGGGCTCACCAGCAGGAAATTACTAAGTGTGGCCTCGGTGGAGAGAAACTCACCGAGGCCAAAAAAAGGACAAGGTGCCATTGAATAGCAGTGTGTTTCTCGACCCTGCAGCCACCCTGCTGAACATGTCCAAAACCTGACATAGATGTTTTCTTCTGTTGAATCGCGCCCAGTATCTAAATATCAAAAGTGCTGATCGTACGGTGTTCTATGGTTAGTTTACTTGCATGTGACTTTTTTTTAACTCAATCAAAGAACAAACCTGTTCTGACTGATGTTCATTTTTCATAGTACATGCACAGTTATGTTGCAGAGGATTAAAGACTTGCAGTTATATAACGCCTTGCATGACCCCAACGTTCCAACCAACTAAATACCTTTGCAGGATAATCGCTGTTGTCATGTAGGATAATGCAGCAGCCAATTTGTGCACATCAATGTCCTACAATTAGCAGTGAAATACGTGACCAGCTTCTGTTGGCTGAGGGATCAATGTTGGCCAAGACATGAGAATTCCCATGCTCCTCTTTGATTAGTATTGCGTGCCCTTTAAGGTCCACGTGAGTCAGCAAGAGGGCCTTGGCATAATGTCGCACCCAACCACTGACTTGCAGCACTCGCCCAGCATTGCACAGAAGGGCAAGATTAGATCATTTACTCAAGTCTCTCAAGTGTACTTTGGGTAGCTACCTTCATACATGTACACCTGACTTTAACTGGCACCAAATTTAGTGCCACGGTTCCTGCCGCTGGCAGGGACAGACACATCTCTCGCTCCTTTGAGTTTCAAAGGAACAGGACAATAGTTACATCAATTGTAAAAGATCAGTTGAACCGGGAGCAAAGTGAAAAGCGTTTGCTTGGGACCTAACACTTCATAGTTCCAAATAACCTATTGCTTATATCCTTAAAATTAACCACAGTTATGCCTAACAATGTTGCAAATGCAATGTTGAGGTAAATAATGCTGATTGTTACCTCTTCATTTTAAAGCTGAAAATCAATATCTACACTAGTTGGCATCATTAAAAGCACACAATTATCTTCTTGTGTCACCAAATCTAGAATCATGCTTGTTCTAGTCAACTTTGGGGCAGCAGGGTAGCATGGTGGTTAGCATAAATGCTTCACAGCTCCAGGGTCCCAGGTTCGATTCCCGGCTGGGTCACTGTCTGTGTGGAGTCTGCACGTCCTCCCCCTGTGTGCGTGGGTTTCCTCCGGGTGCTCCGGTTTCCTCCCACAGTCCAAAGATGTGCGGGTTAGGTGGATTGGCCATGCTAAATTGCCCGTAGTGTCCTAAAAAAAGGTAAGGTTAAGGGGGGGGTTGTTGGGTTACAGGTATAGGGTGGATATGTGGGTTTGAGTAGGGTGATCATGGCTCGGCACAACATTGAGGGCCGAAGGGCCTGTTCTGTGCTGTACTGTTCTATGTTCTATGTTCTATGTTCTGATGTCTCTAGTACTGATTAGCACAAAGTCCTCTGTATTTTAAATGCCATTAGCACTGATCTCTTTTCCGCCTATTCACCACTGTTGGCTGTGACCAGATAAACCTGAACTCCTGGTCTCACTCCCATAGCCCTTCTCCAATTATTTTGTTTTGCTTGAAGACCCGATTGTAATTGCAATTAAATTCCTTATGGAGGCAACTGAACCTATTTCTTCAAAATACTTCTGCAGCTCCTGGACTTCAATTTCAACCTGTCTTTGCACATCAAGGCTCCATTAATGATGGTTACTGGTGTTAAGGGTCCGTCTATCAACCATCAGCTCTTGACTGGACACATATGGCTGCCCAAACTCTTAAAATGAAGCACACTCTATTCCCACGCTAGTTATTATCTGTTGGGTAACAGTCATGGTCCAGGGTGGGGGGGCAACAGGATAGCCCCCTACGGGACCAGGATGCTCAGGCAAGATCTGCCATTGCCATGGACTGCAAGGCAACCATTTTGCTGTGCAGCCCACTGACCGCCCACTGTGGCCCCTGGTTGTGCAGAGTGACACCGGCCGTATTGGTGCCTCCACAAACCCCGCCTCCCCAACACTCCACTCCCCAGCCCCACCCACAACCACTGCACTGATGGTCGGTATCACCTTCTGCAGGTGGCTGGAATCCTCCAACTGAACCTGCAGACGCTGGATAGTTGCCGACACACCCTCATGTTGTCCCTTACTCTGCGACTGTCAGTGTCATCATCGGACTTATGCTCTGAGGTGTCTCGGGCTGCGAGTTGAGGGCTTCCGTCGCTGTCTGTATCCTCCTCCTTGCTGTTCTCCTCCTGGGGTTGTGTTTGGGGTCGGGGGTGAGGAAACCAGAAGGGTCCACCACGCCGCCAGGAGATCCTGCAAGACACAAGACAAGATGCATGATTAGATCACGGGTTGGGGTGGCAGGTGGTGGGAGATGCAGGGGTGGTGGTGGAGGGGGTGTGTGGGGTGTGGGGGTGGATGTGGGGGTGGTGGTCATGGAGGGATGGCGTGGGGGTGATGGTGAATGGTGGGTGGGTGGAACAGGGTGCATGCGGTTGGAGCATGTGTAGGTGTGGGGGTGGCGGAGGAGGTGTGTGGGGGTGTGATGGTGGAGAGAGTGGGAGTGTGGGGGTGTGGTCGTGGAGGTGTGGGTGGTGGTAGGGGTGGTGACTCACGTACCATGAGGTACTGCAAGTTAGAGGGGTCTCACTTGCTCACCCGATACCGACCTCCGCCTCGGTGACTGCTCTCTCCCCAGGCCCAGCGATCAGGTCCACTGCCTGCTGCGGTGAGGGGCTGCAGACCGGCGGTCCCTCTCCAGTCTTTTCCCTCTCCTGGCGGTTGTTGCCCGACCTCTCCTGGGGCAGGACCAAGACAGAAAACGCATAGTGTTAGACAGTCGGACACATGCAGCGCAGGGGGTGGTAGCTGGTGGCCTTTGTGGCTGGGGCACCCGGCCATGGGGACTGGTATGGGTGCTGGAATGTGGTCCTGGGTCAGGGTGTTGCCGCCCTCCAGGTTAGGGGTAACGGGTGTGTGTGGGGTGGGGGTGTTGGTGCCAGGGGCACAGTGCTGCCTACTCACCCTTGCCACCCTGAAGAGGTTGTGCAGCTTCCTCCGGCATTGCTAGCCGGTCCTGGCAGTGTTGCCCATGGCGCTCTTGGCGTCTTCCACCCGTGTCCAGGCCCGGTGCACGGCAGCAGATGACAATCTCTTTCTCACCCCCGGGGTACAGGGTAGCCCGCGATGGGCCGAAGTCCCGCCGCTGACAGGCCTCTCCCGCCGGCGTGGATTAAACTACCTACCTGACTGGCGTGATTGGTGCCGCGGGCAGGCTCCGGGGTCCTGGGAGGGGCGATCTGACCCCGAGGATTGCCCCCAGGGTAGCCTGGCCCGCGATCGGGGCCCACGGATCAGCGGGCGGGCCTGTGCCATGGGGCCACTCTTTTTCTTCCGCCTTCGCCATGGTCTTCACCATGGCGGAGGCGGAAGAGACCCCCTCCCCTGCGCATGACATCAGCAACCGCTGATGCTCCGGCGCATGCGCGGACTTACGCCAGCCAGCGAAGTCCTTTCAGCCCCGGCTGACGTGGCGCCAAAGGCTAGAAAAGGGCCTGGATTCTCCATTACCCGGCGGGGCGGTGGGTCCCGGCATGTTGGAGTGGCGGGAACCACTCTGGCGCGGGCCGAGCTCCTCAATGTGAGGGCTTGGCCCCTAAAGGTGCGGAGACCTCAGCACCTTTGGGGCGGCCCGACGCCGGAGTGGTTCACGCCACTCCGACACGCCGGGACCCACCGCCCCGCCGGGTAATGGAGAATCCAGACCCTTTTCTCCCAAATAAATTCAGAGTGGGGAAGTTTGCAGTGTTCTGTCCCATTCAGAACTCCTCAGATACTGAAACAGTTTGTGTTCATATGTGACATGATCTGTACGACATTCAGACTTGGGATGATAAGTGGTAAGTAACACACGTTCCATGCGAGTACCACGCAAAGACAATCTCCAATAAGAGAGAATTGAACCACCACCCCATGACATTCAATGGCATTATCATTGCTGAATCCCCCACCATCAACATCTTGGAGGTTTCGTTGCCCAGAAACTGAACTGAACCAGCTGTATTAGTTCTGTGGCTACAACAGGTCAGAGGCTGGAAATTCAGTGGTGTTTAACTCGCCTCCTGGCTCACCAAAGCTGGCCACCATCTACAAGTCAGAATTGTGATGGAATGTTCTCTGCTTGGCTAGATATTGCAGATCCAAAAACGCTCAAGAAACTTGGCACCATCCAGGACAAAACAGCTCACTTGATCAGCGTGCATCAACACCTGAAACATTCCCTCCATCCACAACCAACAGCACATTCTGCCATATTCAAGATGTACCACAGCAACTTACCAGGGCTCCTTTGACAACTTTCAAAGCCACAAACTCCATCATCAGGCAGTAGAAAAACGTTCAGGGGCAGCACGGTAGCATGGTGGTTAGCATAAATGCTTCACAGCTCCAGGGTCCCAGGTTCGATTCCCGGCTGGGTCACTGTCTGTGCGGAGTCTGCACGTCCTCCCCGTGTGTGCGTGGGTTTCCTCCGGGTGCTCCGGTTTCCTCCCACAGTCCAAAGATGTGTGGGTTAGGTGGATTGGCCATGCTAAATTGCCCGTAGTGTCCTAAAAAGTAAGGTTAAGGGGGGGGGGGATTTGTTGGGTTACGGGTATAGGGTGGATATGTGGGTTTTGAGTAGGGTGATCATTGCTCGGCACAACATCGAGGGCCGAAGGGCCTGTTCTGTGCTGTACTGTTCTATGTTCTATGTTCCAATACCATCAGCTGCAAGTACCCCTCCAAATCACACACCAATTTGAGATGGAACTATATTACCATTCCTTCAATGTCACTGAACCAAAATCCTGGACCTTCTCACAGCCTTGTGGGTGTACCTACACCAGATAGACTCCAGCGTTCAAGAAGGTCGCTCACCACCACATTTTCAAGGGAAATTAAGAATATGCAACAAACGTTGGCAAGGCTAGCAAAACTCAAATCCCATACAATAATGAGAAATAGTTCATACCAGAGAATAAACCGACCCTTATTGTTCTATGAACAGGAAGTTCTTGGACCCCAATCTAAATTCTTATCAAGAATTTCCTCTTACTTCCATTTAGGACAGAAATAAATTGTGATTCCATCTTTTCAAATCTCTCTCCATGAATCCAATTGGGAACAATGGTTCTGTTGTTTCATTGTCTGGGGAACTGCACTGTTTTCTGACAATTGTTCATTTGTTTTTGATCTCAGAGCTTTGTAAAACTGTTACAAACAGTGCAGTTAAATAATTGATGGTATGTATCACATCCTGCAAACATTTGAAAAGATATCCAGGGATATAATTAAAAACTATTCCATATAAACCACAGCCACATTATTGACTCCTCTGAGTCACATTATGGGTTTCCCCCAGACACATCATGGACATTTTCCAGTCAAGCATCCTCTGATGTTGTCTGTAAAGACACAGTGTGAATCGATGCCCACATGCTGATGAAGTGTTGTTTGATGGATGTATTGGCTTCTCAAAAATCTAACCTTTGACAGATTCATACCTTCAGAGAAGGTTGAAACCATTGCAAAGGTCTATTTCCTCCCAATTGCCTCTAATTTTGATATGGTCTGTGGTTTGTAGAGAATGGTGACTAAAGAAGAAAGATTTCCACCTTTGATCAAATCGTCATCACTCTTTGAACATTCTCCACACACTGCCCTTTCTGTCCACCTCTACAAGCTCCATTAAGATGGTTCAAATTAAAGACTGCATAATTAGATTCTTTAGCTTTAGATCAAAATGAACTGATGATCAGACACCTAAGCCAATTGCATCTCCTTGAGTAATTTAATGCTGTCATATTCCATGATGTTAAATATATAAGTGGTTTGAAATGAGATGTGCCTGAAATGTGAGTGCACCCATCTGAAGAATGAAGAACACTTTTTCAAGATATGTAATTTATTTTTCAACACCATTACCAGCACACCCCCCCCCCCCAACCAACAAACCAATTTTTCCTGTAAAAACTAGCTATTACGATGGGAGTAATTTAACAGAAACATTTCCAAGTGTAATTTTGTGTGTGTTTGGTGGGGTGTTTCTCACTGACTTTTTCTGTGCGATCCACAGCAGTATTTGCCCCGGCTTAATGGTCATTTTTGGGGGTCTTGGGGAACTTCTCCCTGGTCTTGCCTGCACTTAGAAATTGTTTCAGCAATGGGGAGCTGAACTCACCGGTGAGATCGGCTCCTCAGAGATCAAGCCTCCGTTTTGAAAGGGTGCCCCGTCTCTATTGAGCCAGAGGGCCCTCCACACCCCCACCCATTGGCAATATCACCCCGCACACATGGGTATTACCTCACACACCCCCACAGGTGAGGATACCCCATTGGGGAACGCTGAAGGCCGCCCATTTTCAGGCCTCACAACCCCCTCGCTTTTACCCCTCCAACCTTTAATGATCCCCAAATTTCACCCCTCCAACCTTTAGGAGGCCCCTTCATACCCCCCCTTTGCCCCCCCCCCCCCTCCTTGATACCCCATCCCCAATTTCATGGACATGGCACCTAGGCACTGTCACCCTGGTAGTGCCCCAGCCAGCCTGGCAGTGATACATGGACACATTGGCCGTGCCAAGGTGACATTGCCAAGATGCCAGCCTGGCACTGCCGAGGTTCCCGGGTGCCAGAGAGAGTTCCAGGGTGCCACCCTGCCCTGTCCCTGACCAGTCAGGGGTCTCCAATGGCCTGGGAGACCCCGCCGGGTGCAATTACTGCTGGTCCACTTTTGTGTGGGAATCCAGATCACAACATCTTGCTGAATCTCGCGAGGCGTTCCGAGCATCGCAAACCTCGCGAGAATGGCCTCATCGTATCACTAAGTCGGACACCTTGAGGACGTTTGATTGCACCTAATATCTAACTAATTTGCATTTTGTAGCCAAAACACGCATTATAAACTAATGACATGACACAGATTTTTGATTTTCCATGTGAACGATGTTTTTTTTCAGTTCTTCAAACTATCATAACAAATGCAATAATGGTTTACATCAATGCATTCTACAACATCTTCTCATTGTATCATTTGTCACACCAATTTCTAGCATTGTTATCTAACTTGTGATCCTATTCAGTGCACCTTAGTAGGTAAATGATTTAACGATAATTTAATCCAATTAAACATTTATATTTTAAATGTTGTAAGGTAAATAATTCAATGCTTAGGCATTTTTCCTGAATCTACCAGAAATATGAAACAAAGCTGAGGAATTATTGCCCTCTCCAGTAAGGTAGATGAGAAACTTTTCAGTCTCAGAATTATAAATCAGTCAATCGGGTTTACAATCTAATTAGGTTCTTCTTAGCATTCCAGTCTGAGGTATAACAAAAACGTACAATGTGATTTGATGCAAAATAGTGCAACAAAATCCTGCCAATGGGAGAAACATGAAAATACAGTAACATGAAGAGATATTGAATTCTACCTCAGTACATCCACTTGTTTTGACTAATAATGAAAGCAATGTAACTATCGTGATAAAAACTGCTTATTTGAAGTTGACATGTTTTATCAGCAAGAACAGATGAACATCTGTCTGCAAGTGATTACAAGACCAAATTACTGACAAGTATTTTGCGGATTTAAATTGAGTCTGCAAGATGTACTCTGGAGCTAAAATTGCTGTCCGATGGTTGATGTTCTGCCCCAGGGCAGATCTTAACTCAGGACTTACACAGGAGATTTTGATTCTTCAGCCACTCACTACAGAAGAGTAGCTTGTGATTTCTTATCGACTTTCTCACTTTCTTTTTTTGTCCTTTGGTGTACTTCTTGGTGAATTGCAACCAAGGCTAGAGATTAACATCTAACTTTTTTGACAAGGGGAAGGGTAAGGTGCATCACTGGTTAGCAATCCAGTATCCAGAGCCTGCAGTTGGGTCCCTGCTGTCGAATTTCTACCTAACAGTGACTCTGAGGTGGCAAAAAATACCAGTGAACCACTGGTTCAACGGGGCCTCACGGTAGCATGGTGGTTAGCATCAATGCTTCACAGCTCCAGGGTCCCAGGTTCGATTCCCGGCTGGGTCACTGTCTGTGTGGAGTCTGCACGTCCTCCCCGTGTGTGCGTGGGTTTCCTCCGGGTGCTCCGGTTTCCTCCCACAGTCCAAAGATGTGCGGGTTAGGTGGATTGGCCATGCTAAATTGCCCGTAGTGTAAGGTTAATGGGGGGATTGTTGGGTTATGGGTATACGGGTTACGTGGGTTTAAGTAGGGTGATCATTGTTCGGCACAACATCGAGGGCCGAAGGGCCTGTTCTGTGCTGTACTGTTCTATGTTCTATGTTCTAACCAATGGTTACTCCATCCAGTCAGATGCAAATATTCCGCTTGATGTCAACCAATTATTTAGACACCCTAGGCTGAACTTTCTTGTGGGCGTGGGGAATCCAAGGTCGTGACTAAATGTAGGTCCTGATGTTGTGCTTGATCTCAGCATGCTCGCTGGAGCAACTTTATATGAGACGCCCTCCTAATTGACCACCTCCACGGTCATTGTCCTAAGGACCAATAGGATGGCTCGCAGCAGTGCCCGGATGACAGGATCACCCAAAATTGCAGCAGAAGAGATAAGTGCAGTTGGAGAATGGGGAGTCATAGGGAGCACCTCAAAACAAGCCCCCCCTTCAGTGGTGAGATAGATAGCAAAGTGCCCCCCCCCCTCCCCCCAATGCTTCCAATTAAATTCAGCAAGCCATTACTCTCTGAGTGTAAAAGACTGCACGAGAATAATGGGGTGGCAATGATTATCTTCCCCATGGTTCTCACTGAGTATGAGCATCCCCGCTGAAGGGCGAGGGAACTCCATTTAACATTATATAAAAGGTCGCCCAGTAATGCACCGACTAGAAGAGACCTGGTTGGCATCACCGGGAAGTGTATATACTGTCATTGTAAATAAATCAAAGTTCTTTATTTTACTCTGTGTGGACTCTCCTTATTAAACTCACCTACCAGTGGGAGCTAACAGCAGAGGCTCTTGACACAGTCGCAACACTTGGAAAGTTGGATCACTGGTGGAATATGGTCCCTTGATTGGGGCTTTAATTGGTTTAATTGCTGGAAGCCTCTATGGAACAGTCTGCCAGTTCTTCCATGGCAGCCTGACCCTGGAGACCTCGCCCAGAGATGGGTTCTGCAGTGGCATTTCCCACTACTATCCAAGCCCACCATCTTCCCCCCCCCAACCACCCACTTGCTTCTATGGGACTGAGAAAATTCAGCCCAAGGATGGGAAAGTGGGATGTGGAGTTGGTGGGCATACCTCCCTTCCTTACCCCCTTTATTGGCCAGGAGAGTTGAAAATCAACCAATTTGACTTAAGTCCAAGGTTTGTCTCGCCCGCTAGCTGCCATTTTCTCTTCACCGACTTTCATCTTCACTGAGGCTTTTGCTGCAGGCAAGGGTCCTAATTGAAAGGTAAAAGTCTTGGCCCAATTGTGCTGCCAAATCCATTTTAACTCCAATTTCAGGAGGGGAGTGCAGGAGATGGAAGGTGTACCTGGTGCAAACACAACAGAAAAACTTGGTGGGAATCAGCCAAGGGACCAGAGGATGTTAAACTAAGGTTTGTGTTTTAATCTTCAAAAGGATTCCTTGGGGGCGACTTGTAGAGCAGTTCAGGAGTGAGGCTCGAAACCTTGAATTTCTCATTCAAAAGCATGAAGATTCACACAGAGCCAGAGGCTTATTCCAAATCCTCTGTACTAATACATTTCTCTCAACATATGACAACTCTTTGGATAGAGATTGCACAATTTTCAGCACCATTCACCACTCCTCAGATACTGAAGCTATCCGTCACCATATGCGGCAAAACTTGAACAATATTCAGGTTTGTGCAGATGTGGCAAGTAAAATTTGCACCATACAAGTGCCAGGCAAGACAATCTCCAACAAGAGAGCACCTAACCATCTCTGCTTGACATTCAATGGCATCACCATCGCTGAATTCCCCACTATCTACATCCTGGGGATACCATTGATCAGAAACTGAATTTGGCCAGCCATATAAATACTGTGGCTACACGAGCAGGTCAGAAGCTGGATATTCTGTGGTGAGTAACCCACCTAATTCCCCAAAGCCTGTCCACCATCTGCAAGGCACAAGTCAGGAGTGTGACGGAATACCTTTCCGTTGTCCTGATAAGTGCAGCTCCATCAACATTCAAGAAGCTGTACACCATCCAGGACAAAGTAGCTGCTTGGTTGACATCCCATGCACTACCTGCAACATTCACTACTCCACCACTGATGCGCAGTAGCAGCAGTGTGTACCATCTACAAGATACACTGCAGGAACTCCTCAGAGCTCATTCAACACCACTTTTCAAACCCCCAATCTCTCCCACCTTGAATGACAAGGGCAGCAGACACATGAGAACACTACCACCTGCAGTTACCTGCCAAGACATGAACAATACTGACTTGCAAATATATCTCCGTTCCTTCACTGTCACTGGGTCAAAATCCTAGAAACTCCTTCCTAACAGCACTGTGGGTGTTCCTATAGCAGATGGACTGCAGCGGTTCAAGAGGGTAGCTCACCACCACCTCCTCAAGGGCAATTAGGGATGGGCAATAAATGCTGACCTAGTTAGCAATGCCTACTTCTCTTGAACAAATGTTTTAAAAGCTACCGCCCATTTTTGTTACCTACAATTTCACACTCATCTTTGAATTAGGATGACAAATTGCCTCAATTTATCTTTTGTCCCCTCCAGGTCGGTGCAGAATATTCTCCTATTGGCTCAACAAGGGCCATGCTGCAAATGTATAGGTGCGTATAGTTATGAACCAAATCTGTTTGGGTGAAAACCTTTGGTGCATCCTCCCAATACTGGAAATGAGACAGCATAGCAATGTTGGACCATCACGTTTTCAACAATGAGTTCATGGATGTTCGTTACTTTCATGGATTCTCAAATGGAAGAAAGGGAGTAGGTAGAAATGTGGAATTGAGCCATGATCGTATTGAATGGAGGAGCAGAACGGAGGGGCCGAATGGCCTATTCCTGCTCCTGATTCCTATGTTGGTCTGGAGAATGGCACACCTACTCTTACATAGAACTCCAGCTGACTTTTCAAGCATTTCCAAGCTAATTGCCTGATCCCGATACATATAAACAAATGAATTGGGAACCAAGCTGTTTGATGAATTCTCAGGTTTGGACAGTCTGATAATTACAGAGTCAAGCCATTCCGATAAGCCCACTTTTCTCTTTGGTAGCCTGCTTACTATTTCCGTAATGTCTCTTTTTCCTTTAGTGAACTATATCAATTTTCTGTGGGTAAAATTCCCCAGAGAGCTTATCCTATTTATCAAGTTCTAGGTCAGCACTTATAGGCGTTGATACCTTATTTGGATGGTGTGCTGAACCAACAAACTTCTAACCTGTAGACAAATGAAGAAAATTTAAAATACTGTAAGTGTGAAAGAGATGTGCACATCAAGCTAGTTCGTATATTATTATTATTAAAAGTCAGAATAAGATAGGGTAACAATTCAGATTTCATCAAAACTAACCTCTTCAATTTTTTTTAAGCACTATTACAGCTTTGAAAAGCAATTCCATTGTGTGCAATTTTCAGAAAGGTCTAACCAATTTAACATAAATGGATGAACATCTCCATTAATATAGGAAAGGATCTGTTGAAAAAGACATACATTTGTACACTAATGTTCGCCCTGAATAATTTCAAACCCCTGTGTTTTCATGTTTCAACTTAGTGTGTGTTAAATGTAGGAAAATGTCTTCATGGATTGAAAACTGAAGGCAAATTTCAATACTCGAGCATATGTTTTATCGAAGGTATTTGTCATAAAATTGAAATGGCCTTTGAATGATTACATTTGCAACTCATTAAACATGACTCTAAAGATGTAGTATCGCTTACAATTATGTACAGACTATTCATGGAGTCTATCTGAAATGTTCTCATTAAAAAAGAAATATTTGACATTTAACAGGAAGAAACATTCCAAAAGCCTAAGAGAATCAATAACATCATTCCGTATATGATTTTATGTCTGACCTACTGTTGCGTCCCAGTGGTAGAAGTCAGTCACTTAGAAAATTTCGGCTCCACGAATGCTCCATGTAATTTAAGAGATTCAAATAAGGCTTCTTGGTCTGTTCCCCTCCCCTCACTCTAATACTTTATATTCATGATTTTCTTATGGGAAACAGTGACTAGAGGCAGGAATGTATCTTAGGGGTCACTGCTTTACTTCAACATAAACTTTGCAGTTCCACTCAAATTACACTTTTACTTCAATACCACACTCTGCAATGAGAAGTACACTATATTTGCAACCAACAACAGAAAGCAATGTTCCAAACAATGTTCAGAAAAGGAATATTTTTGATATTCCAAACGCCGCAGGATTTTCATCCTGTCAATAGTGTCTGATGGCCGATGCCTTTCTTAAAATTTATCTTTTAGAATTAAAAAGCTTTTTTTTGTTTTCAATCTATCAGACTTTATTCATTGTCGCTGCACCCATCTGGTACATATAGCTACATAGATTGATTTTTGAAAGCACTTGTTACAAGTAAGTACCTGCGTCATACGAGACATGACAAAATACAATAGACCAATTTGAATTCAGCAACACACAAGGGCAAAATGATTTTGCACCTCTTTGGAATAGTCTTTCATTTTCACATTTATACTCACTTTGGTTCCTCTGTTCAAGTCATTAATTTGAATCAAACGGAAAGTAATACAACAAATCTATTAAAAAGTTAGTCTGCTTATATCTCAGAAGCAACATTTAGGTAGACTTAAATGCTTCGAATGTTAAGTAGAGTGAATAATGTTTGGAGTATCAAAGCCCAGAGAATGTAACCAAAAGGAGCTCAAAATTGCTCCATAACAGATAATATTGCAAGTGTCCACTAAAAATTATTTGCATAATAACATATATATCATCTTCCACGATAAAGCACAATAAGGCAGCCTAATTTAATGCATTTTTTTCTTTCTTTGAAAAGGTATTTATTATTATATTCAAGAGTGGCAAGCATCTTTCAGAGTTTTGGTCCTTCACCTGCATATAATCTGATTTAAATGAAATAAAATTGACTTGAATAACCTACATGAACCATTTATTACCCTCATTTGTGTACGCTAATTGGTTTATGAATAAATCAAATGTTTTCGATATGCAAAAAAAATGTCAAACTTGCCTATTCGCATTAAGAACATTATTGCAGTTTGGAGAGCCTTCCCTTACCAGCAGCATCAGCAGAATATGCAATGTTGACCCAATAGGGGGAGGGGGTGGAGGGCAGCTAATTTTGTGGGTGCAGAAAAATTGAATAATAAGCCAATGTAAAATGTTACAGAAACGAAGTAACTCGCTTTTTACATTCTCTGATCGTTTGTGCATGTTTGGCCAATTCTGATGATAGTGCTGATTTTAATACTGTAAAGGAGTGAAACTTAATAATAATCTTTTATTATTGTCACAAGTAGCTTTACATTAACACTGCAATGAAGTGTGATGGTCGGTATTAGGGGTATTACGGTACCCAGGTTGATGCTGTAAGACCATTAGTGTGGGAGGTACCTGAGACAGCAAGATCATTGGTGAAGCCTGCCTGCTGGTTCTGCCCAGTAAGGCGGAGTATAAGAGCCTGTGTCTCCCTAGCAGCTGCATTCTGTACCTACGCTGCTGGGGGAAACATCTAGTCCAATAAAGCCTTCATTTGTCATCTAATCTCGCTTCTGGAGTCATTGATCGAGCATCATGAAGTAACTGTGAAAATCCCCTCGTCGCCACAGTCCGGCACCTATTCAAGTACACTGAGGGAGAATTCAGAATGTCCAAATTACCTAACAGCATTCTACCCCCATGTGCACATCTGGGGAAAAAAAGAGGAATTCATGAGTCAAGAGATTGAATGCTCTAAAGTATGTCATTTTCTACTTTAAATCACTATCAATTGTGGTTGATTTTACAGACTTAAAATCAGAACCTACAGTAAATTTCCCAATTCACATTATATTTACATTTTGTGCTATCACCAGTGCTCTCGACTTCTAAAAATATTGATATGTGATTGTTTAATCGCTTTAATGTAGTAAGAGAATCTATGATTAACAAAACCTGAAAACAATGGAAGTGACAAAGCGCTAACTATTTTCCACAAGTTATGATGAAGAAAAAATGGCCCAGATTTTCCAGTCAAAGTAACGGCGAAACTAATAGCACTCTGCTATTTATATTTCAATGGTATTGCAATTTTGGGCAAGGGACACGTGTGCAGCTGAACTCAAGTAACGAAATGTTGATGACCAAGATGCACCACTCCACCATTAGCTTTGCAAAAATAGTATCCTGCTGTCTGAACAGTGTGAGGTTGTTGCACCCATGCAGTAGAAATGAACAAAAACTTGCCATAGGTAATTACGTGTTGTCCAATGCAGCCTAAGTGCCCATTTGACAGCATTGTAAATGTTAATAATAGACCAACAACTTCTCTGACATGGAAAGTTAACTATTACATGCAGCCCTTCAGGTTTTAAGTGTTCCATATTTTAAAAAATATTAAAAAACATTTATTATTTTCCTTTACGTCTCTCAAACCAGTATTTTCTTCCTTTACTTTGGGCTGGAATTTATGTGGAGGTTGTGGCTCCGAGAACTGTTTAAAAAGTCAGTCAATTAAGTGCCTGAGGTTGTGGCTTCAGACCTGTAAGGGAGGGCATCCTGCTTCCAAGAACTGGCAGCCAATCAGATGGCCAGCAGCCTTCTAGTCCCAGCAATACTACTGGGATCAGGACAAGGAACAGTGATGGAGGCCAGAATTGAAGGTAAGTGTGGCAGCCTCACCGGGGCAGTCAGAGACCACCGTGGACAGGAGGGAGGAGTGTTGGTAAAGGGAAACTGGTAGATTTTTCAAGTGGGCAGGGGAGGAGAAGGCGGTCTGTTCCATTGGTGATTTACCGAGCAGGCTCGCCATGTGGCATGGGCACCCCCTGCCACTGTTTAAATTCAGTGACAGTGGGAGCAGCACCCTCAATTTGCCCAAGGACAGGTGTCCGTCTGCTACCTAGGCAGCTGTACGTATGATGTGTATGGAGGCTGATAAGTGACAGGCATGGTGTACCCCCACCTAATTTCTTTGCCCCCATCCCTGTCTATCAGTCTAGTCCCTGGGAATGGATTTTATTTCTTTATTGAATTCATGCATTCTAATTTACACCTCCCTCTCAGTCACGCGCTGTTAATTTCACAAACCTTCAGTTTAATGGTTAAGGAGATACACTGCTGTTTTCTCCATTCACTTACATCCCAGATGCCTTGCTTTTCACACTGCAGTAGTATCAATTCTCACTTTCAGTGTGCCACACAAAAATTTATAAACCCAAACATGCAAGGGCAAGCTTAATTAATGTCAGATGACCTGCTGTAGCAAATTACAGCGCTGTGTGTGGAATATATTTTATATTAATTTCATATTACAATTTTGTTAAAAGAAACTTAGTGCCAGATAGGAGAAGTGGCATGGCAGGGGTAGGGCCAGGAAGTCTTTCCTGCTGCGGAGGCTGACAGGAAACTACATTATGGGCTGGATTCTCCGATTCTGCGGCTATGTCTGCAGGATCCGTCTGTTCTTACGACCAAAAAGTCAGCGTTGCTTCCGCACCGATCCTCCGCCCGGTGGATGGGGCCGCAGAATGGCCGGGTCTATGGCCGCGCACGCGCAAGGAGGCAGCCGCGTCGTACAACATGGTGTTGGCCGCGCGCAGACCCAGCCTGCCAGAAACTGCCCCTGTAGCCCCCCTCGCCACCCCCAGACCACACCCACCAGTCCCCCCAGCCCCCATCGAAGCCCTCCCTGCCAGTGGAATGGTTCCCCCCCACCCCACCCCAAAGAATGTCCCAAATCCCCCAATAGCCCGATGCCGGCATAAAAAAAAGGCGCGAACCACTCTGGCGTCGGGCCAACTGGTAGTTGCGGAATCCCCCACACTTCCAGCGGCTGGGCCAGTGCCGGAGGGGTTGGCGCTGTCCCAAACGGCGGCGAAGGGCCGGTGCAAGTTAGCGCATGCGCAGAACCACTGGCATGGTTCCGCTCATGCACAGACCGGCTGGTGTATTCTGGCGCATGCGCAGGGGGGTGGCTTCTTTGCGCCGGCCATGGCGGAGCCCTACAGGGGCTGGCGCAGAAGGAAGGAGTACCCCCCACAGCACAGGCCTGCCTGCAGATCGGTGGGCCCCGATCGCGGGCCAGGCCACCGTGGGTGCCCACCCCGGGGCCAGATCCCCCCGCGCCTCCCCGAGGACCGCACCAGCCGGCCTACCAGCCAGGTACCGCCGTGTGGGACCATGTCCATTTCACGCTGGCGGTACAGTCCAAAAAACGGATGGCCACTCGGCCCATCAGGGCCCAGGGAATTGCCGGGGGGCCACTGCCAATGGCCCCCGACCGGCGTGGCATGATCCACGCCCCCCCGTCCTGAAAACCGGCGCCGGAGAATACGGCAGCCGGCGTGGGAGTGGCGGGTTGGGATTCACACCGCGCCCCAGGGATTCTCCGACCCGTCATGGGGGTCAGAGAATCCCACCCACGGGGTTTTTCTTCCAATGATGGTGCTATTGGGCACAACTCAGAGAAAACCCTGCAGTCAATGCTACCTGTGAGGTGTTGAATGCATTGTGAGACATGCGGCTCTTGATAGGACTTCATGAAATTTAAGGTATACTGCAGCTGGCTGTGCAGCTATTATATATACCTGGATCGTCAGGTTGAATTCACTTGTGAAATATTGATTCTGTTGCCACTGAAATTACAAATCTTGCCCATAGTGCGGGAATCAATATGCAGGAATTAAGGAAACCCCAATGTGGACAATCAGTGCATTTACAAACAAGAATCTGTCAGTTTGCTTTTGAAGTCAATACATCTTTTACATGCAGTAAAACTGCTTACTGTGAGGTTTGTTGAAGAAGTGGTGCCCAGAATTTCAAAAGGGTTACAATATATTTCATGTGGTCAAAGATTCAGTTAAAGTCTGACCTCTTTGCTGACAATACAGCAAACATACTTGCTTTATATCAAGTTACAAAAAAATCTCAATAATATCTGAGGCGGTGTAAAATTATGAGAAATGCACAAAATATATCTGCTCCATGTAAACATGCTGAATATGTTTAGAAGCATACAAACAACTAGAAAAGATGAAGCTGATGCATTGACAACCATCTTCAACCAGACTGCCTTTTTCCAGTGATAATCCATCTCAGCCTCTTCCTGAAGTCTCAACATTCCAGATGCCAGTCTTCACGCAATTCGATTCACTCCACCTCATATCAAAAAACGGCTGAAGGCACCAGATACAACAAAGGCAGACCGTGAACATCAGTATGGGAACAAAGAGGAGTATGGCTGCCGACCAAACTGAAAGTCTGTAGAGCAATAATTCTACCCAGTCTGCTCTACACGTGTGGGAATTGGACTGTGTACCAGCACTGTGCCAAGACGTTCAACCACTTACACTTGAGCTGCCTTCAGAAGCTTCCGAATATCAGATGGTAGGACATCAGGCATGGAGGTGCTCACCTGAGCTAAGCACCCACACCATATTGAGGCAGTCAACTGAGTTTGGCTGTCATGTAGCCAGAATGTCTGAAACTCACTTGCCAAATTGAATCTTCTCTGGAGAGCTTGAGTTTGGGGAGCATTCATGGCAGTCAAAAGAAGCACTACAAGGAGACTCTGAAGGCTTCAAGTAAGAGTCTTGATATTAACTTTGAGCCCTTGGAGAAACTCACCCAGGATGCCTACACCTGGCAGAGCCAAATAAAAAATAGTGTGGCTTTCTTTGCAAGCAAATGCATGTCAAGAGACAAAAAGAAAGCGCAAGGAGAGGAATAACAGAACTCCATCATCTGCAGCCTTTTGTCCTATTTACAGATGAACCTTCCAGGCACAGACCTGTGTTCGTAGTCACCTATGTACCAATGGCACCCTAGCAAACATCCCAAATGCAAATATGGACAAGAGAGATGGGCAATAAATGCTGGCCTGATCAGCAATGGTCTAGTCTCCTGAACGAATAAATAAAAGGCAGATTTTCTCCTCACAGTGGTTAGTACTACTGCCTCAGAGCACCAGGGAGCCAGGTCGAATTCTGGCCTTGGGTCACTGTGTGGAGCTTGCATTTTCTCCCAGTGTCTGTGAGGGTTACCTCCGGTTGCTCTGATTTCCTCCCACATCCAAAGATGTGCTGGTTAAGTGGATTGGCCATGCTAAATTGCCCCTTAGGTGAGGTTATAGGGCAGGGTGGACAGGCAAGTGGACATGGGGAATGTGCTCATTTGAAAGGTCAGTGCAGACCCAATGGGCTGAACACCCTCCTTCTGCTCTGTAGGGATTCTATGATTCTATTCTATGATTGCTGTTGGTGGAATTTTGCGGCGCCTGTCACGTTTCCAACATTACAACAGTGATGATTCTTCAAAAGGACCTCATTGGCTGAAAGCACGTTGACGTCATTGAAGAGCTTAACTTACAAAATATTTTTTCCCCCTCCTTTTGGCTAAATAGGTCACTGTGGACAGTTCTGGAACCCCGATTGAGACCAGCTACCTCGATACAGATGAGGGATTGAACCACGGATCTTTCTGACCTATATCGTTTAGCTCTTTGTCGGTTAAACTTGTTGAGCCATTACCAGAGCTGAAAATATGTTACTGGTGAGATTGAATTCTATGCCGCTGCGAAATTGACATTAAAAAAATTCTGTAAACGCAAGTGAAATTGAGAGAAGTCCGAATATGTATTGTTGAAGCTTCCATGATGTTTCCAAAAGACCAATGTACTTCACGGCTGCCTTAAAGCAAACCTATTCCCAAGCTGCCACCTGACACTAAGTAAACTAAGAGAATTAATAAAAACAGTTGCGGTGCAAAGAAAAATAATAGCAAAATGTGCAAATGACCCCAGCTGGTGTCCTACACATTTAACATTTTGATAACAGTGCTATGATTCAGCATGCACCAAATGATGATTTCATTTATTAAACATGGAAAATCCGTGGCTCTTGCAAAAGTAATCATCAAAGAAATTTCCTATCAAGGATCATGTAAAATTTAACAGCTCTTCTGGAATATTTCATTTCGTAATTTTCAGAATAAACCATCTGCTGTATGATATTGTGAGCTATATTCGTTTTGTCATTGTCGTTGTCATGGAACAATGTATTAGAATTCCAACTCACTGGCTTGTTGAATATACCTCATCTGGCTCAAATAACACATTTCTTACAGCCTACCAATGCTGAGAACCTATCTATCTACCTGTCTCATAGTTAATTAACATCCATCCAATGAAGCAAAGTAAATTATTAATTTTTGGAAACCATCTGTTCTTCTTAAGTTCTTGAAGTTATGTTAAATGTTTCTCTTCTAATAGTAATCTGCACATCCCCACCTGAATGAAATGTGTTCATCGACAGCTGGATATCACCCCACCAAAACGTTCATGTGATATAAATGTAATTAATATGTACAAAAGGGGAGACACTATTCACCCAACTTCGGCAGCATGCTTTAGTTGAAACCCATCACATTTCTGGGGCTGGCAAGTTATTGGTTCAGCTCCACTTTCTGACTTGATGATGTTTTTACACATTCAAAAAGGGGAGTCCACACCAAGTTGTACAAAAGATTATTTGGATTTGTATTTATTGTCACGTGCAGCGAGTGAAAAGTATTGTTCTGCGAATACTCCCAACAGATCACTCCATCCATGAAAAAACATAGGATATACGATAGATACACAATGTAAATACATAGACACAGACATCAGGTGAAGCATAAAATGAAACTTATTCCAAAGCTCCCGGGACCATTCCATGACACTAATGAAAAACAAGGAAATCTACTGCCATGGCCCACATTATTTTTTCAGTCAACACTGTTAAGTGTAAATTTGCTTTATTTGCCTATGCACCAACAGTCATAGAACATAGAACGATACAGCGCAGTACAGGCCCTTCGGCCCACGATGTTGCACCGACATGGGAAGTCAAAAACTAAAGGCAATCTAACCTACACTATGCCATTATCATCCATATGCTTATCCAATAAACTTTTAAATGCCCTCAATGTTGGCGAGTTCACTACTGTTGCAGGTAGGGCATTCCACGGCCTCACCACTCTTTGCGTAAAAAACCTACCTCTGACGTCTGTCCTATATCTATTACCCCTCAATTTAAGGCTATGTCCCCTCGTGCTAGCCACCTCCATCCGCGGGAGAAGGCTCTCGCTGTCCACCCTATCTAACCCTCTGATCATTTTGTATGCCTCTATTAAGTCACCTCTTAACCTTCTCTCTAACGAAAACAACATCAAGTCCATCAGCCTTTCCTCATAAGATTTTCCCTCCATACCAGGCAACATCCTGGTAAATCTCATCTGCACCTGTTCCAAAGCTTCCACGTCCTTCCTATAATGAGGCGACCAGAACTGTACGCAATACTCCAAATGCAGCCGTACCAGAGTTTTGTACAGCTGCAACATGACCTCATGGCTCCGGAACTCAATCCCTCTACCAATAAAGGCCAACACACCATAGGCCTTCTTCACAACCCTATCAACCTGGGTGGCAACTTTCAGGGATCTATGTACATGGACACCGAGATCCCTCTGCTCATCCACACTGCTAAGAATTTCACCATTAGCCAAATATTCCGCATTCCTGTTATTCTTTCCAAAGTGAATCACCTCACACTTCTCTACATTAAACTCCATTTGCCACCTCTCAGCCCAGCTCTGCAGCTTATCTATGTCCCTCTGTAACCTGCAACATCCTTCCACACTGTCTACAACGCCACCGACTTTAGTGTCGTCTGCAAATTTACTCACCCAACCTTCTGTGCCCTCCTCTAGGTCATTTATAAAAATGACAAACAGCAACGGCCCCAGAACAGATCCTTGTGGTACGCCACTCGTAACTGAACTCCATTCTGAACATTTGCCATCAACCACCACCCTCTGTCTTCTTTCAACTAGCCAATTTCTGATCCACATCTTTAAATCACCCTCAATCCCCAGCCTCCGTATTTTCTGCAATGGACGACCGTGGGGAACCTTATCAAACGCTTTACTGAAATCCATATACACCACATCAACTGCTCTACCCTCGTCTACCTGTTCAATCACCTTCTCAAAGAACTCGATAAGGTTTGTGAGGCATGTGAGTCACAAGACTTTAACTCATATTGTATGAAAAGCTGTGAGGGATGCTTCTGAGATCGTGATTAAGTGCTTTGTAAATGAAAATATTTACTTGATATCTCTGCAGTGATGTTGGTTAATGCCTGTGAGAAGAATGCAAGTTGTGACACATATTTGCTCCTAAACACTCCTGCAATTGCATCTACTATGTTGTAAAACAGGTTGCTTTTGTAATTTGCAATTGGTGAAAAATAATGAGCATTACATTACTGCAAATAGAGTGTGCGGGTAAGGAAGGTGTTTTAAAGAATGAATTTGTTACATCACTGAGGCAACAACAACTGGGGCAGCAGGGTAGCATGGTGGTTAGCATAAATGCTTCACAGCTCCAGGGTCCCAGGTTCGATTCCCGGCTGGGTCACTGTCTGTGTGGAGTCTGCACGTCCTCCCCCTGTGTGCGTGGGTTTCCTCCGGGTGCTCCGGTTTCCTCCCACAGTCCAAAGATGTGAGGGTTAGGTGGATTGGCCATGCTAAATTGCCCGTAGTGTCCTAATAAAAGTAAGGTTAAGGGGGGGGTTGTTGGGTTACGGGTATAGGGTGGATACGTGGGTTTGAGTAGGGTGATCATGGCTCGGCACAACATTGAGGGCCGAAGGGCCTGTTCTGTGCTGTACTGTTCTATGTTCTATGTTCTATGTTCTAAAGACAAAATGTGCAAATTACTGGAATTGTTCATCCTCTGATTCACTTCTACATATTCTTCAAAAACTGTTTCATAGAGCAACTGAATGAAGTGAATGTTTTGGAAGGCACAGCAGACCTCCAAATTGCCCGGATGTATTGTCTAAATGTTGATTACTATTTTTACAAAAATAGCCAGTGTTTCATGAAGTTGACAACACAAGTAAGCACACAGATCCAAATGGGAGGTCAGTGGTGAATCCTCACAGAGTAGGTCTTGCACACGTGAAATTCCTGTAATTTTCCAGGGTTCTGTTTCCGATCTTTATTGCACAAATTATGGGCTGGATTATCCGTTGCGAGACTGTCCCACTACCGCTGCTAGCGAGGTCGGAGAATTTGGCCACGCCCTTCACTGGCGACGGAATTCTCTACTCTCGCCATTTGTCAATAGGATTTCCCATTGAAGCTATCCCACGCCGCCAGGAAACCCACGGCCGGGGTGCACTGTCGACGGGACCAGAGAATGACCAGAGAATCCTACATATTTGTGGCTTCCTGTGATCCAAATCTTAAATCGAAAACTTCAAACCAAGATAAAGTAACGTGACATTTTAATTTTTATCACATCCAACTTGTCACCCCTCGGTTTTGTAAGAATTTTACTTTCTGATATCATTAAATCACTCAACAGAGTTTGAAAATAGTCACTGAACTCTGCGTATCAGTTATGATTAGTTGGAACTGAGTGATATGAACAATGTAGCACAATAAAATACCCTGGCATCAGCTTCAAAAACAATCAGAACACATTTCCCTTTAAATTAAAGATAGCTCCTTAAACTGCTGCACCGAGCTTTGCTATTTCTATCAATAGAAATTGATAACCATGTGATGAACATTGCTAGAAAAGTACATCTATAAATGCTAATGGTGCAAAATATGTCTTGGCTTATTTGGTGCATTATTAATGTAACAATACACTAAATAATTACAATTCACCATCTGCTTACTCGTACACATAAGTTTCTTCACCAATTTCTTTCCCCGATTGACTGGAAATCTTAAACAGAACCATTAGGAGCCACGGGGCTCAGTCGGGTTGATTTTATTTTTGGATTTACCATTCCATTCCTCTGAAGAGCTCCTCATCTGAACATACTATCTCAAATAAGCTGGCTGACATGAGGAATTCGCTGTGAGAGGAAACATGGTTGTCGAGCCACATCCTACCCGATGTGAAGCAGCAGCAGGTTACTGTATTAATGCACTAGTCACCAGGGCAATTCAATCTATATTTTTTCTTTTAAGAAAAAATCATTCAGTCTACAGACGCATGAGGCAATCCACTTCCAATTTTGCCAGAAAGTAAAAATATACCAACTATCTATATTTTGCAGACATGAGGATTAAATGGTGGTGATAGTGCAGGCATGTTTACACCTACATGACCCATTATGAAGTCGCAGCGTTTAGGGGAGATAGTGTTCCTCTTCTGGCCCACAGCCTATCATTCTCCCTTAAGCTATCATCAAAATATTACTTTTTGTGATAATGCCACCTCTACAAATCGTGCCGAAACAATGCAATTTTTCATTACAATACACTGCAACTATGCTGCAGCCAATAAACAGGATTAACATTGTGATTATTTTCCTGACTGGTGAAAAATCACACATTAGCAGTAGATATTACAGTGGTGCATTATTTATAGAGTAGCCGAATAATCATCTGATCTAATGTCATTAAAATAACATTTGTCTTTCACCAAATAAATGTTTTACATTACTTTTGCTTGTCTAAATATATTTAAATTGTTAATATAATAAAGACATACAAATTCAATTTGGCAAACTATGCAATGTATCTTTCCCGTAAAATAAACACAAACAGAATGTTTTACTGTATTCTATCACTGTACAATTTTACGTTAAAATGTAAAATTATCCCTTCTAATGTATTTAATTTAGTTTTGTCTCACATAATTACATATTCAACACAGTTTTAATTGGAGGTTCTATAATAAAGCTATATTGGCAAAAAAGCTAAAATTGCCTCTAATATTCTGATACGATGTGCCAATTTCAGATGCTAAAATGCTGCTCATTCAGGTGCCTATTACCTTTATGCAGATAAATAGAAGTGTTTCTCCAAAAGCCGAGGCTTCTATCCAATGCTCAACTTTTGTCAATGTTCCTGACATCTGCACTTTATCTTCCCTGTCGCATGTAAGACCTAACACATTTTAATTCACATTGTAACACATGTGTCTGCAGTCAATTCGCTTGCACATTGCATATTAAACAATTCAGTGCTCTATAACTTTTTTTTACAAATGCCAATTATTCACAAGGACCAGTTCAGTTTGACATGATGCATTTGCTAACGGCCTTTGCATACAGCTTTTGCATTCTGTTTTGTCCATTGAATTATGAGTCAGAGCAAAGGTTAATTATGCTTAATTGGACTTCATTAAAAAAGGGTAATGCAACATCTTGAACTCATAATTAGGAATAAGTACAGTGAAGCAGGCAAAACATTGCAAAATAATGAAGCAAAAAGTGTGCATCATCATGTGCTTCAGTTATTGGTTTGTTTATCCTCTGCCACATGGATTCGGATGAATAGTGATGTGTGCTGTGTAGCTTTCATGTTAGTTTTGTATGTTTATTGAACACTTATCATTAAGTTGTTTGATAGGAAAGGAATTTTGAATGAATAAATGCATTGAATTCTATAAACAAAAATATCTTCTGTGCATTTAATATTTATGGAAATTACATTTGTGTTTAAGCCAATACCCTTCAATGCTCCCATCCTAAAATAAGTTCATAGAAATGAGCAGAAGCATAAATAAACAGTTGTTCTTTTCTCATTTTACTTATTGTTGCCTTGTAAAAGACCAATTGACAACAATGCACATAGAATTATATGGATTATAAAAGCAACGGCAGAAGCGAGAAGGATTTTCTGCTCCACAGTGTGAGTGCAATAGCCTTTGGTTGGTTTCTTACTGTGTAATTGGAAGTCTGGCATCAAACTGGGGTCTTATAATGTCTGGCAGTCTTACATTTTACTTCTGGCAGTTCAAACCGATTAAAGTTTTATAAAGGAACAAACAAACTCTCAGTTCATGATGCAATAGTTCAGCAGTACAGATATCACTGTGGTTGTGCCCTGTTAATTGGTGACTGCAAGGTAAACCATGGCCAGAGCTTTCTGGCTGCTTACGAAGGTGGGATCTTCCAGTCACACCATCAGGACATCCCGCTGCGGGCTTCCCAATGTGAAAAACCATTTGGGCGGGATTCTCCGGTCTCCAAAGCCGAAATCGCGTTCGGCGATCGGCCAGAGAATCTCCATTGGCGTCGAAATCGGGGGCCGCGTGTCTTTTGCAATGCTCCACCCCTTCCAAACCAGTGTCCTTGTACGCCGTGCGCCGTCAGGACGTTACCTAAGGCCCTCCCCTGAAATCTGCCCCTGATGGGCCGAGTGTCCAATGGCGCGGGGTGTGTGTGCTATTTATTTTTGGGAACCCAGCGTGACGGCTGCGGACTGAGTCCAGCGCCACCACAGTCGGGGCAAGCCGATCCACGGGCAGGGGGGGCTTTTGCGGGGTCTGGGGGGACTGGTGGGGGGTGGTCTGGGGGTGGCGAACTTGACCACAGAGGAGCACTATTTGGCAGGCCGGGTCTGCTGTAGGCCGCCGCCGTGTGAATGCACAGCCATGGACCCGGCAATTCTCCGGCTATATCCACAGCTAGAGCTGGGGGCTCTGTGCTGTGTGCCTGCTAGCCCCCCCCCCCCCTCCCCCCCCCACTGTTCCCACGCCGGAGTCAGCACTTGGTCTCCCAAATGGAGTTTCCAGCTCTGTAGGTGTCCCAGCATGCAGTCTTACCTGGTGAGAATGTATATTGGGAATTCAGGTAAACGTTATAGTATGATTAAAGTACTGTCCAAAATTCTAGAGAAAATCATTTATCTATAATTTCCATTGCAATTTATAACGTACACAATGGATAGTCTGTGACTGGCTCTCCACATGTCAAGCACATACCACATAACAGTATTCACCTTCAAACCCTCCATTGACCCAACACCGTTAAACCATCCATTGACCCAACACCACCAAGCCCTCCGTTGACCCTATAATATCAAAGCCCACATCAACCCAAAGCCGTTAAAACATCCATCGACCCATCACCATCAAACTCTCCATTGACCAAAAAGAGACAAAGCATCCAATGACCCAAAACCATCAAACCCTCCATAAATCAAAGGTGTCAAACCCTTCATTAACCCAACATCTTCAAACCCTCCATTGACCCAAGACTGTCAAGCCTTTGACTCCCCATTGTGCCAACACCGTCAAACCATCCATCGACCCAACACCGTTAAACCCCACATCCACCCAACAACGTCAAACCCTTCATCAAACTAACAGCGTCAAGTCCTCCATTGACATAACACCATTAAACCCTCCATTGACCCAACATCTTCAAACCCTCCATAGACCCAGCACCGCAAAACCAATCATCAACCCAACATCGTCAAACTGTCAAGTCCCAAAACCTCGAACAGTCCACAGTTCCAACACCTTGAACTATTCACAGTCCCAAAACCTCGAATTATCCACAATTCCAACATGTTCAAAGCTTTCAAAGACACAACATTTTCAAACCCTCCACAGTCCTAATACTTTTGAACTCTCCATAGATCCAACAAACTGTCCATGGACCCAACACTGTTAAACACTTCATTGACTCAAGACCATCAAACTCTCCATTGATCCAACATCATCTAACCCTCCATCCACCCAACACTGTCAATCATCCATCAACCCAACACTGTCAAACCCTCTCTTAACCCAACATCTTCAAACCCTCCATAGACCCAGAACCATCAGACCCTCCATACACCCAACAACCTTAAACCCTCATTGACCCAATACCGTTAAACCATCCTTGGCCCAACAACTTCAAAACCTCCATCGACCCAAACCATTGAAATCATGAAAGCCTTTAAAGTCCCAAAATCGTGAACAGTCTACAGTTCCAACACTTTGAATCATTCACAGTCCCAAAAGCTCTAATCATCCACAATTCCAACATGTTCAAAGCTGTCATCGGCACAACACTTTAAAACCTTCCTCCCCTCAATAGAACTACAACTTCACCCGTCCATAGAACTAGTAGTGACCCACCACCTTGAAATTCTCCATGCACTAATATCTTCCATTCCTCCACAGCATCTTCGAACCCTCAACCCATCCAGCATCTTCAACCAATCACAAACACAATACGACTCCCCCAATTTTGCACCCAATGTTTCAATGGGCACTACAAGTCCCTTAAGGATTTCAAAACTTTGTATTCTACATCCTTGCACATTAATGATGCAAACAGCATCAGGCACCATGGGCTTGGATTCTCCACTGGCTGGATTCTCCATTGTGCCGACAGTGCATCCACGTCCGGGGATTTCCTGATGGTGTGGGGCTGCCCATAACGGGAAACCCCATTGGCCAGCTGGCAGAATAGAGAATTCTGCTGCCGGAGGGCGCACGCCCCAACAGGAAACTAGTGTGGCGGGACGTAGAATCCCGCCCATATTAAAAATGGCATCCACCAAATGTATGCAGAGGAGATATATTATGTGCATGATCTAGTAGCCCCGTTCGCCGTGGGCACAATACCCGTTATGGCCACTAAAGGGCTTTACGCCATAGCGTGCACCCACAAAGTATCCTCCCCCCTTGGCAGTGTGATGTTACGCCAGCGTGAATCGTCACCAGTTTTAAAAAGCAAACCCAATTGTGATGACCATTCCAGGGTGCAGGGGTGCCTGTAAACCCTGGGGGTTGAGGGACAAGGCTGGACATTGTCCCCTGGCACCCTGGATGTGCAGGGACAGCGCCAAAGGGACAGTGCCAAGGGGGGAGTGCCAAGGAAGCTCCAGCAGAGGGGGTAATCCTCCTCCTGTGGAGGGGGTTCCCCTTATGTGTGCAGGGGGTATAAGGGAGAGCCCCAATGCCTGTGAGGGGTGGGCATAATGGTAGTGAAGTGAGAGAGTGACCCCTATTCTTGTGTCATGATTACGGGGATAAGAGAGATGGATGAGTGCCCTGGATACCTGCTTAGTGGGGGAGGGTGTTAGCGGTTGCCCGCTGTTTGTGGGCGGGGGGGGGGGGGTACTCTGTTTCCGTGGGGGGTGGGGAGCACTATATTTTAAATGCAAATTGGGATGCCCTTCAAACATGGTGACCCAATGTTTGTGGAGCCAGCCATGGTAGCTCTATCAGACCCCACCCCTCTATAGTGATTGCATAAACCATGTCCCCAAACCTTCTGTGCACCAAGTGCCAGAAAATCTGGTCTGAAAACTTTGTTGTGTTTCTGGATAGCCTGACGCTCTCACAAATTTTGGGAACTTATGACACCATGAATGTGCAATGCAGATTTGATGCCAGTTCTGTCATTTCGAAGTTCTACATGTAACGGAGCTAAGACCTCATGATATATTTTCATGAAATATATATTAACGTGGTTACTTCCTAAAATTGTAAAATCTGGACAAAGACTTTACAAAGGCTGAAGCTATGTCTGCCTGTAATCCTGAACAAAAGGAATTTTCTGGCTGTGACCTTCAAACAATAGGAGCTAATGGAATCATAAAGTCACAGTAGGTTCACAGCACATCTAGAGGCTACTTGGCCGCAATGGCAACCTTTGTAACTGGCCAAACAATACTGTTTTAGGGATCAACTAGCTGGTGGGATGCAGCAGACAAGAAGATATTATTTATATTTTCTAATCTAGCAGTATCAAAGAAATTTACGCCTCATTACTCTGAAGAGATGATAGTGGACTACAAAGATCAAAGAATTAAACAAAACAGTCTAATTTTCCTGAGCCAGGCCTGGCTATTGGAGACCACTAGTCTACTAGGACAAAGGACCCTGCACTTTTCCTTTCAAATTCTTAATCGTTGAACATTAACAATCTTTAGAATACAGATAAAGGAATATACATCATTTGTCAAAGCCGAAGTGGGAATCATGTGACATGCTTCTATTAGCTGAAGAAGCCTTGAGAAACTGCAACCCAATCTGCCAATTTCTATCTAGTGAGCAATAGCTCAGAAAAAAACCTCTGTCCAGGTTTGAATACTCTATTTCCCCATCTACATTGTTTCTACTTGAACATCTGAACATCTATATCAGTGCCTACAAGACAAATCATCTGTACATGCCTATCCAATGATAATCTCTACTCGAAACGTGAATTATCCAGCATCAGTCTTTATCCTGCTGACATCTGTGAAATGGATTTTTGATTCTAGACTCCTGTGAAACAAAAAAGGTGGGCTTTTCTCTGCAACCCGCCGCGTGCTTTGCAGTGATGGAGGTGGCACTCCATAGGAGGGCAATGGGATCTTCTGGTACCACCGTAGTCAACAGGATTTCCCATTGAATGCACCCCTCTGGCCTAGCTATTACTGTCTGTTTTGGGAGAATGTAGTACACAGAACGGGAAACTTGGGGAAGGGATATGACGTCAAGATCCAGAAGATCCTAAGTCTTTTCTCCGTGTGCTTTTCCCTGCAACACTTTCTTTCTCAATCCCTGTTTTATTGTATGAGTTTACTGGGGGACTACTTCATAACAATCCCTCCCGTGTTTTGATTGTACATAAAAAAACAAACACTTGGAGTTTGCCCTATCTCAAATTTGCTTTGGGGTTATTAATAATTATTGGATCACATCAAAACTAAGGGATTGGGAAATACACCACTGCCTCGAAAGGGGGAAATCAAACTCAAATCACCGTTGTATTTACGTACAGGTGGTGAGATGAGAAATCAGGGCTGTTTAAATTAAAACCCCTCCTATCCATGACACACACTCCAGCCGATGTCCTTTCTTGAGCACAAACAGATGAAAATATGTTCAGCAGTTGGAATCACACACTACCAGTGCCACTAAAAGGGATTATCAAATATTTAAAAATTAGATGCTGGCTTATTTATTTGGCTTGCTGCTGCAATTCTGCACATTTCTGATGGCTTCCATAGTTTGTTTCAAGTTTCAAAAATCTACAATCTGCGATAGTTTTGGCTAACTTTAAAACTTCACCACAAACCTGCGGTCCCAGGCATGCGTGCACTAGGCCTTCCTGTTCAATCAGGCATTGTTAGGAGAATGTGCAAGGGCTATACAGAGCAGAACAAACTGTGAGGCGAGGGTGGAGGAGGGGAAGAAGGGCTCTCAGCTGGAAGTCCTATCCAACCAGTGTGTTCACAGAATAATTCACCTACCTGACACTGGTCAACAAACAATGTTTGAGATGTGAGTGCTTTATGATGGAGCCGTCATTGAAATTTGCCACATGCCACAGAAACAGCTGTAATATCGTTGCAGGGCAAGGATTTCATTGCCATTGGTTTGAGGGTGCCCAGGTTATGAATGCTTCTGACTCCTTCCTTGTAAGAAAATAAGGAACAGAAGCAGAATTTGGCCCCCCGAGTCTGCTCTGCCATTCAATTAGATCACCATTAATTTGGCTGTGGCCTCAACTCCACTTTCCTGTCTCCCATGTGGCGGGGGAGACCGGTGTGACCTTGCTGTTCTGACTTTGGACATTGGAGTGGGGCCAGAGGAAGGGCCCCGCCTACAGTGGGGCAATCCCTGTGGGTCACCAGCACAAACTGTCGACCTGGAAGGGTGTTAGGTTGCTTGATCGGCCCTGTGGATGAGAAGGGATATTCTTGGCAGGCTAGGGGCACAGCCTGAGCCTGGAGCATGGGCTAGAAAAACAGGAGGCCAGAAGCCTGGCCCTGAACACATTGAGAGATGGGAAGGTGAAGGTAAATAAGGAGATTCAGGCACTGTCCCTGTTTACAAAGGAGAAAGCTGCAGAGATGGCATGGTATGGTGGCACAGTGGTTAGCATGGCTGCCTCACGAGACCAAGGACCTGAGTTCAATTTCGATCTTGGGTGACCATGTGAAGTTTTCACTTTCCTCCCGTGTCGGCGTGGGTTTCCTACAGGTGCTCTGGTTTCCTCCCACAGTCCAAAGATGTGTAGCTTACATGGATTGGCCATGCTAAATTACCCCATAGTGACCAAAGGTTGGGTAGGGTTGAGGGGATGAGGTGGGAGAGTGGGCCAGAGTGCTCTTTCGTCGGGTCAATACCGACTCAATGTGCTGAATGGCCTCGTTCTGCACTGTAGGTATTCTATGGCTCTATGATTCTTCTATGAGTCTAAGCCCAAGTTCCTCTTAAAGCTAAGCAGGAGGCAGAGGCCGAGCGATGGTTTTTACATGCTGCACAACTTTGCCATCCTACGGGAACTACAATTCACAATATCTATCAGGCAAAAAAAAGCTGAAGAGATGGAAGAGGAAGAGGAAAGGAGTCTCATAAACATATGCATTATTTTCATTAACATTCTGACACCAAACAGGAGACTGATAGGTGCAGATGGTGGTCACTACACTCAGTTTCCAGAATTCAGTTGACAAGTTATTTAGAGTTATCCTTAAGGTTAGCCATTGTTAAATTGTGTTATCTGTGATTTTTTTTTCAGAACTCTCTTGATTAGAGGATGTATCATATTCTATGCTACATGGTGTTAGTCTCCTTAAGCACACAAGAATGTTTATACATTTTTAAATCTCTGTCCAGCAAATGATCTCTGCTTCTAATTTTTAATCCCTACTTCATAGGAGAATCACTCTTTTTAATCTTATAACTCTGTATTTATAGCTGTATCCCTTAATAATATGCACACATATTCCTTTAAGGATCTAGTTTTCCTCAAAGCTGTCTGCTTGGAATGATCGTGTGTGAGAACATAATAGATTATTTTCTTGCAGGTGATGCACCGCTGACATCATTTAACCAGATTCTTCATTATAAACAGGTGCTCACCTCCGAAGTCAATTCACATCTATATGATGCTGGCTATTTTTCATAAATATATATGTGAGGAAGAATGAAACTCCTGCACATTACACAAGGCAGGAGCTGTGTACAGACTGGATAGCATAGATGTACTCAAAGCCTTGTTGATTTGATGCATAACTTACAAATCAGTTATCCCTCTTCATTCAATACTGGATGCAAAAGAAAATAGACACATACAAACCCTTATTCACAATCTATCTGGAGAATAATGATCCATTCATCAAAAATCCAAGGTAAAACAATAGTGCTCAATTGCTTTGAGTTTTTCAGACTTTTGGAAACTATTGCAAGATTCCTATGCAATTTGAATCATTGATACTTGCAAGCTAATGGCCAAAACAAAGGTATACAAAGATAAATGTGTATATTTTGAAACTTATTTTATCTAGTCAGTAAAACCTATTCTAATCCATCGAATCCCTACAGTGCGGAAGGAGGCCATTTGGCCCAATGAGTCTGCATCGGCCCTCCGGAAGAACACCCTGCCTAGGCCCAATCGCTCGCCCTAGCCCTGTAACCCCACCCAACCTTTGGACACTACGGGGCAACTTAGCATAGCCAATTCACCAAACCTGCACATCTTTGGACTGTGGGAGGAAACCGGAGCACCCAGAAGGAATCCATGGAAAGAATGTGCAAATTCCACACAGACAGTCACTCGAGGTTGGGATCAAACCAGGGTCCCTGGTGCTGTGAGGCAGCAATGCTAACCATTGTGCCAACGTGCAGCCCAATTGATTGCACTCACTAATTTGGAGCATTATATCAGAGAAAGGCCCTCACTTAAAAATGCTCCTTTCAACATCAGCATAATTGTGACCCATTTCTGAAAAATGCAGAGGGAACAAAAACAAACTGTTGTCAGGTAGATTTATTTATCTGACCAATTCAAGTTATAATTCCTGGAAAAAAATAAAATACAGGTAGTTAATCTAAGTAAGCTTACAGTTCATTTTGCTGAAAGACTCTACTTTCCAGAAGCCCTCCAGCAGGAAAATTGGTGAAATAATAATTGTGCTTAGGCAATCCTCATAAATTGTGCTTGCTAGTGGACCCATTATCAAGTTAAAAATAAAACGCATTGTTGTCTAGTTACCCAAGAGTCTTGAATGCAAACTGTCATGTACACTTTCTGAGAAAATAATGGGAAGATGCTTAGTTTTACGGGAGGACTTTGCTGTGTACCAAGGAGTGAAAAAGCCTTCCAAAAATTTAATTTAACCATGATATAATTTAGCTCTAAGTTATTATTTAATTAATCAATAGTATAAATAGTGTTGCAGAAGTAATGGAGATTAAGACTTTGTTCTTAATTTACAGTAGAATTCTTAACATATTTGCATACAACCAGGATTTAGGTATTTATTCATCTTCTGATACAAACATAGTGTTTGCAGTTTGCAAAGAATCTGATTTTCTTTATTGTTTGTCAGAAATTTTCATGAAGTAAAAGGATTTTAACGTAAAGATGTGCAGGGTAGATGGATTGGCCACATTAAATTGCCCCTTAATTGAAAAAAATCAATTGGGTACTCTAAATTTTTAAAAAAAAAATTACTTCAGGCCCAAGTTGCCGGTTTGATCACTTGATCACCCTTTCCACTCCCCCAATTTACCTGATTCTCGCTCTGAATAATTTATAATTTCCAAGTATTTTTTCTTTTCATTTTGTCACACTTTACATCACAGAAAGAGGCCATTCAATCCATTGTGTCCATGCCCATCAATGAAGATCTGACTATACTAATCCCATTTTCCACGCTTGATCCATAACCGTGAAGATTATGACAGTACAAATGAATATCTAAGTACTTCTTCAGTGTCTGAATCAATCGCTTTTTCAGGGAGTAAGTTCCAGACTCACCCTTTGGGCGAAAACAGTTCTTCTCAATTCCCCTCTTAGCCATCTACCTCTTACCTGTGATCTATGCCCTTGGTTATTGACCCCTCTGCTAATGGAAAAAATGCTTTCCTATCTATGCCCCTCAAAATCTTATACATCTCTTATCAGGTCTCCTCTCAACCTCCACTGTTCCAAGGAAATCAGCCTCAGCCCATCCAATCTTTCCAAATATCTCAGATCCTCCAGTCCAGGTAACACCTGGTAAATATCCTCTGTACCCTCACTGCAAATACTCCTTCCAATAATGTGGTGACCAGAATTGCAAGCCATACTCCAGTTGTGGCCTAACCAATATTTTATATAGTTCCAGCATGACCTCCCTGCTCTTGTATTCTATGCCTCCTCTGATAAAGGCAAGTATCCCATATGCCTTCTTAACCATCTTATCTACCTTCCCTGCCACCTTCGGGGATCTGTGCATATGCACTCCATTGTCCCTCTGATACTCTGTGTAACTGTTCATAGTCTAATCCTTTGCCTTACCACCCCTCTTCAAGTGCATTACCTCACATTTTTCCGAGTTGTCACTGATCTGCCCATCTAACCAGTCCATTAAAATCCTCCTGCAGTCTACAGTTATCCTCCTCGCTGTTTTTGGCCGTACCAATTTTCATGTCATCTGCAAACTTCTTGATCACATGCCTACTTATTTTTAAAGACCACAGTATATCCATCATGCATTCCCTCCTAGATGCCTGTCGTGCTTTGTGGACTAGCCAGCTGAATTTGTATTTCCAAGGATGAGATCGATGAGTTTTTACATTATGGTTATCAATAAAATCACCTTGTGTTACTACGCTATTCATGGCTACTCATCTTTTCCACAAAGAAATCTGTAAAGAAGGCACACGTCTTCGAGACTAAAAGAAATTCCAGTTATCATTCAGGCGACAAACCTATTAGTCTGACCCTTATTAGATTTGACAAAAAGTATAAATATTTTAGATTTAACCAAGAGCAGCAATGCTGTGCATTATTTGTAGGTAGGCAGAATAAGCCAAAGGGAAAATAAAACCAGCTAATCTATCAAGTATAAAATTCTCACCTGGGGCACTATTGTCCCCTGTTTAACAGTGGTGCGATGGAGATTAAAACTGGCATGAGACTTCAATATAAACGGAAACAGCAGTTTATTTCCATTTCTGAACAGCTCTATTTTCCAACCAAGAAAAAAAATATGAAATTGGTACCGCAATGCCTTTGTCAAGGTTACAATTACTAGTTCTGTTGAGGTCTTGTTGGCATTTTGGAAAACGCTGGAGCAGTATTCTGTGGAGCAAAATGACAATGACCATGTAGAAGTTAGCACGCTTAGCAAGAGTTAATTTGACAATGGAGCCAAATTCTTTGGCAGGCTGTCTATTTAATGTGGATTTTGCTGTGATTGCTACATTAACTGGTTCAATGTCATCACTCAGGAGGGGCCCGCGTGGGTGTACAAGTTCTCCAGAAAACGAATCACCCACATCACCGACTACCATCAGGGCTTTTATACAACTCCTTTGCTGCATCTACTGCTGTGCTAATCAGCTGAGCAGTTTTCCACCCATGGGCTTTTGAACAAATGAGCTGTAAACTGTTTAAAAGCCCTGATGGTGTAGGTTGTGTAGGTGCTTAACTGCATATTTCCAGCTCCCCCATGGGAAATTGAAAAGATTAGCAATTTAAATAAATTATTACAGGTGCATAGGGGGGCCAGCTTAGCTCAGTTGGCTGGGCAGCTGATCTGTGATGCAGAGTGAGACCAACAGTGTGGGTTCAATCCCCGTCCTGCTCTATGTTATTCATGAAGGCCCCGCCTTCTCAACCTTGCCCCTCACCTGAGGTGTGGTGATTCTCAGGTTAAATCAGCTTTTCCCGTCAAAGTGGAAAGCAGCCTATGGTCATCTGGGACTATGGTGACTACATTACTGGTGCATAGAAGGCCAGACCTATGAAGAAACTAGTTTAAATATAATTTTCAATGAGTTTCATAAAGTGTGCAAATTTATGAAAAGAAAATCGCCGAAAACCTTGCTCCTTCCACTCGATTTGGGTTCTCCGGTCCTGCTGAATGTGAATGGGGTATGTTTATTAATTTTCAGAGCGGTAAATATTTTAATTCTGATGCTATTGATCAATCAATGGGAGTGAACCAGACTGTACAAAATTCCTATTCGTATACATTACCCTCGAGTGGTTTTGTGGCACTCAATGAACAGTATTAGAAGGTGAGTCCTGATTGGTCAGATTTCTGCCAGCAAGCCCAGTAGAATCCTATAGATCAAGTAGCTTTTTGAAAATCCAGATGTGGTTAATTGTATTTCTGATTAATAACTAGAATTGTGCAATAGGTAATATTGTGCAATTCATGATTACACAATATATGCATATGCACGTTTAACTTTTTTGTACATCTATTGGTAAAATGGTAAAATAAAAGGTCAATGTTCTCATTTTGTACTTTTACTTATTTTTTTCTGACAGCTTTATTTTAAAGCATTTAACGTTATGGCAGAATTTGATGAAGTAAATGAAGTAAATGTAGGGAAGGTGTTTCCACTTGTGGGGAACACCAAAACTAGGACCATAAAAATAAGATGGTCATCAAAATTTACCGTATTTACCTATGAGAATAATTTCACTGGGGGTCCGGAGGAAACTTCTTTACCAAGGAAGGAGGGGCAAGTGCCGGGGGCAGTGCCAGAGGGTGTTCCGTGTCCATTGGTCTATTGGTGGGGGCTGTGACTGTGGGACGGAGGTTGGGGGGGGGGGGGGGGGGGGAGGGGGAGCCTGCCCTGCCAGCGTGACGTTGTGGGACCTGCCTCCTGAATTTTCTTTTGACTCCATGTCAAAGATTGTGGTGGGAAAATCTGGCAATGCTAACACCCTGCTTTCCCGTCTGAGTTGACACTTCATCAAAAAATGGAAAAATCCAGTACCTAGAGTGGGAACAATGTACCAGAAGGAGTACTTAAGGTGAATAAGGGAGAGTTTAAGCAAGATAAGCACATGAATGTGAAAGAAATAGTAGGGTATGTTTATTTTAGTTAAATAAAGAGGGGTTGCAGCAGGCCTGTGTGGAAAATAAAAGCCAACATAGATCAGCTGGGCCACATATTTCGCTGCTGTGGGTTCAAGGTAATGCTTTTCCTGAATTTTAGTAAAGGCGAAGTATGCTTAAGAATTTAATGTATGCAAGTTAATTTCTACTAAAATTATTGCATGTGGATAAACCTGTGTCACTGTTGTCACACCTATGGCTGGCAAATATTGGACAACATTATTTAGGTCATCAAGGTATTTAATATTCTCTGTGATGGGTGCTATTTAACAAATTTCATCTGGCATGGCAGTAGCATTGGGTGGATAACATCATCCTGCGTTCCCCCCTCAATTACCCTGCTGTTAATATTATTATAAAGAGTACATATATGTGTGTATCAGGCAAGAACAGGATCTGGCTGTGACTTACCCCCACAGTAAATAGCTTGTCAACACTGTTATGGGCCAGGGTTTAGAGAACCCCAAAGTGAATCATGGAGTTCACCTGACCCACAGCTTGTAGTAGATTGTCGTATGGGGAGCACACTGCCCACTCAACAGATGTGATACAGCCAAAATGGAAAAGTATTTTTTAAAGCAAAACAATGTTTATTCTATGAACTCAAGTTAACCTTTTTAAAACAAACAGTGAACATCTTAGAAACCATTAATTCAAATATAACCCCCAAAAAGTGCAACACTAAGTAATGCTTACGCTGTCCGTTTAACATCCAGAAGACTTACAAAAAACATAACCTTTAACAAAAGCACATCAGGTTAAAGTCACTACTGAAAACATTTATAATTCTGAATTCACCAAATGATCGAGAGATAGACTTTTCATGGCAGAGAGAACAGCAGTACAGCTGCTTTGTCTGGCTTCAGCTCCAACACTGAAAACGAAACCAAAAAGACACAGACACACCCAAGCTTTTCTCAAAGTGAAACTAAAAAGCAGAGCCAGAGCTCAGCTCCACCCACAGTCTGACATCACTGCAGTAATATGAGCAGCCAAACATTTCTTAAAGCGATATTCTCATGACAACACCTAGTATAAGCTACGGAAAGACCGATAGTTGGGTGTGATTGAAAGCATGTCTGGTACACAAGGTACAAGCTGTGTGTGTGTGTGTGTGTGTGTGTGTATGAATGAGTGTATGTGCATGTGTTTATGTATGTATGTATGCGTGTGTGTGGAGTAGAGGGTGTTGGATAGTCAAGGGGATGGTTGGGAAGTGTGGGGGCTGGGGGTGTCGGGGTGGGGACATCCCATGGGGGTCTGGGATATGTTTGCTGGGTCATGGTCATGGTGAAATCCCAGGTGGGTGGGGAAGATGGGGAGGGGGGGAAGTAGGGAACTATTCCTGTAAGACAGTAAGAACCATCCAAAGTTTGTGAGTTATCACATTTTTGAATGGTTCCCAGTTCAGAGTAATTTCTTATAGGAGGTTTGAGCTTCCATGGCAATTGCCATGCAAATGTTACCTGGGAACTTTTAGGATGGGGGCAGCTCCCAGCACAACGTTGGGGGCCTCCCCAGATAACCTGCCCCAGAGTGCGGAAGTTATCAAGCCCATACTTGTTCCATATTTGAATGGATGGAAAAGGCCAGTAAGTTAGGTGAACAACTTTAAAGTAGGTACGCGAACAGAGAGACCTGGAGGTATTTTTGCACAAACCACAGGATAGGTTGACAAAACAGTTGAAAAACTTATGGGATCCTGGAGTTTATAAATTGTGACACAGCGTACAAAAGCCAGAAAGTTATGCTGAAGCTAGGGAAAACAAAAATTGTAATATGTATTGTGTACATATTAGAAGACATTGAAAAGGGTACTGGTGAAATTTGCAGGAATGCCTCCAGGGATGAGGAATTACTGTTAGTGGATAGATTGGAGCATCTGGGACTATTCTCCTTAGAGCAAGGGAGATTTCCTGGAGGTGTTTAAAATAGTGAAGGTTTTCGATGCAGTAAATAAAACAAAACCTTTATGCGATGACGGTTAGGATTGGGAATACATTGTCTCATGGGGTGATGGAAACATAAAAAGTAGCCATCAAAGAGAATTGGGCAATACTTGAAGGAGAAAAGATTTCAGGATGAATAAAACCATTTGAGGAGTGGGGCTATTGCATTGCTCCTTGAACGTACCATTGTCAATTATTTGGGCCAAATGGCAAATTCCCATTTCTCTATTATTCGAACGGTTGCACTACATATTAGTGTTTTAATATAGCATGTCATGAAACAAAATAATTGGGGGTTGCCCCTGTAATTCTCTTTGTACCAAGTTCTTGTGTTTGACTATTATCAGGGTGAGGTGAGGGATTTACGGAGAGAACAATAAATTCAGTTTGAATCAAGCCGTACTGCTATGTATACTTTTGATGCCTGTTTCCAGCTTCTGATTGTTCGAGACCCAAAACAAGTCAGTTTCCTGTACTTTCAGTGAAGCAATGGAGTGAGGCTTTGAACAAGAAATTGCCAGGCTGAAAGAATAACTTAGAATTATTGAAAAGTCTAATATACCACGAAAATTAGATGTCAAAATGGACCCATTATAATGTGTCAATACTCCACGAGGCGACCTTAAGTGCCATTGTCGAGCTGTTAGGTCCCCTTAACTCTCTATATTGCAGGAGATCTATTGTATCTGTATTTGTGTAGTAATGGATGCTCCAGAATCTGCCTTTAGAGAGCATTGTGACTGATTAATCAAGCAGATTTTGTAGCTAAGAACAATTTTCCACCTTTATAGCAGGATTAATTACGCCAGGTTTTTTGTGCATATTGGCCATAAAATTTGATGAGCCTTTCTTTGATGAAATTCTACCAAAACATATAGGGTACATCTGTAAGGTACATCATGTGCGCCTGCTAAAGAGTATTCAAGCAGCAATCAGGTGATGTTTAAACTATTTCCCAAAGCGCCTGTTGTATTGCTCTCCATATTGGTTCGTGGCACAAGTGTTCTGAAGCACAGAAACAGGACATTGCATCAGTGATTTTGTTATTAACATTAGAGACTTATTTGTACTTGAATAAGATATGATTGACCAAGCATACTGCTGAGTTGCATGGCTGACTCCAAGCTGCTGCTGTTGCTCTTCCATTAATGAGTTGTGTGACTGCCTGACTGTCTGCGGAAAAAGACTCTTTTTATTGGCAAGTAGGTGAACTCATCCATTCACAATGGGAAATAATTCAGGTAATATATATTTACAATGCCCAAGACCCACGCTCGTTGCAATGATATGTCTGTGCAACTGGGAGCTAAATAGTAGGATTCCAATGCTACAAGCCAAGTATATCTATTGTATATAGCTCCCATAAGCCAAATGTGCATCAACAGTGCGTTCTAAATTAATTTGTTTATACATTCTAAGCTGTAGCATATTTTATTCCTCTCCCAACAGCATTTTCTCTAAAAACAGTGAGCTAACAGGAATGCAAGCTGCAATTGGGTTCTTCTAATTAAAACACAGAAATATTGGGAGCAGTTTCAATCTGTGGCAGTACTATGCCACAGGTGATACTTGAATGGAAAGGAAACCTGACATCACTCAAGTTACACTCTATCTCATGGGCAATTTCTGCTCATGCATCAGCAGCTTTATTGTTCAATTTTTAAAGTCCATGCACCAGCAAATACCTGCCCAGAAACACGGCTGGGGCTCAGTTGTGGGGGAAGGCTATTGGTGGATATGGAGAGGTGGGTGGTGTCTATACCATTGTGGGGCAATGCCAGATGGCCTTGCAGGACTACCTCGAGCAGCCTGCAGGTTTCAGGCATGGACGGCAGCAGCTGGGATAGCTGGCTGACAGGAAACAGCAAGGGAACTAGTGAAGTGACAGGGATGGGAAGGCGAATGCCGTCTTCCTGAGAGAGGAGAGCAAGTTTGGCCTAAAGATGTTAATGTGAATTGCTTAGGGTGGGTGACACCTTTGTAACCATAGTAATTTTTTGGAGGGTAGTTCACTGGATTGTTGTGAGGTCCTGAAATGCACTGCAGTACACAGCACAGTGGCGGCCGTTTGGGTTTCCTGGCAACAAGCTGGCATTGGGTGGAACCAGCTAATGCTGTAGTGGAAGCTGAGATATCGACTACCAGATGCTGTGTCACGATTGGGTTCACGAGTGTGCGCGTGGAATTGACCCATGCTGGGAAGGATGGTCTCCAAGTCCTGTGACAATCCCTGTACCAGGTTGGTGCCAGACTGCTCCATACAACCTGCTATGGAGCACAGGCTAACTGACAAGCTTCCCAATGCACCAAACATTGTTTTGTGCACATTAATCAATGTTTTTTTCTCGACTTCCCCCATCAAAGACCTCAAATGAATCTTCTACAGATTGTGTGGCCTCACCTTTCAGTGAGATGACACCTGCACTATTCTTGCTTACTGTCATGATCCTGGCTCACAGCCCATCAGGCCATGTGTGCAGATCTCATCTCTTATCAATGCTCTAAGATACAGCCAATGTCAGTTTTTGAGCTGATGCATGCAGTATGAAAATGATTGGCAGTGTGTCTTCACTATTACTCTCTTCTTGGTGTTCTCCACTGAGATGCAGGTTTTGGGTATCGGACAAGGAAAAGGTGGCAGGGTACGGTAGTGGTGGAGGCGAGGAAGTGAAAGGTGCAGATGGCAAGTCCGATGAGTGTCTGGGATGAGGAGGTGGCGAGATGTGAGAAGGACAATTAAATATGTAACACCTTGCTCATGAGGCGGTATTTAATGCACACAACGGGGGTCTCACTAAAATCAGGCACTTGACTTGGCAGTGGAGGCCTTTCCTAGGCTCAAGGACCCCAGGAGCTGTAAATGGCTTGGCAGCTGGAGTAGTGGGTGATCCTGGCAATGTGCCCACCCAAGGCCCTGGGGCTCTCAGGGACCGAGGCCACCAATGAGTGATGGTGGGATAAGGATTGCAAGGGAGCGGGTTCAACACAAAGGCAGGGGTGTTGCTCTTAGCTCCCTACACCCCTTTCCTTATTTTGGGTCCTTGACCAGACCTTTGAATGAGGTATTTCACACACCCCCAACCCACCCAACCACCCAGCTGTCTCCTACCCTGCCCCAACAGGAAACACGCAAGCAATGCAGACAGGATTTGGTTTTCAGAATTCCTCTATGGGGATTCCATGAACCACCAGTAGGTGAATACCAGCTGTGGCAGGATGAGGCCCTTGGATTCCCATTTTCCGGCAATTGGTCGTTGGGTGGGAAGGTTGTTCACAAGTCTTCACATACTGGGCTTTATTAGGGGCAGAGACAGAAAGACCAAAGGTCTCCACCCTCCTGTCTGATGAAAAGTTCCAGCCACTACAAAACCTGTGGATGGAGGGTGTTAAACTCTATGCATGGAGTTTACAGGCTTGATTTGTTTACTTGAGATTTCTGAAATATTACAAAGAACAGAAAAGTTCCATCAAGAAAACGTTATTGTATCTCAAAGACAGATTCAATACCACCAATTGCATGCATTTCAAAGTTAGCTAGAAAAACACTACATTGTGAGCAATGTAACAGTAATGCTCCAAGAGATAGTCCTTATTAAATACAAACCCACAAGGTGACTGGCCAAGTTACCTCCTTCTTATTGCAACAGCGAGGTTCCTTTAATAACCACTTTTATATTTTTTTCAGTTGTGGGCAGGCTAATATGCTGACAGGGCCTCACTGTTTAGATAAACCTTTCTCAATACACATTATCCCAATGTCAGTTCTTTGATTGAAACATGGAGTTGAAGCCCGCCCTGACATTGTCCACAAGCTTCTAGAGCTTTCACACATGCGTTTCTCTTTGATCAACCAAGCTTTTTCCACAATTCTTTTGAAACATCTTTGAAGAAACCTTGAGAGCTTTCCTCGTTTGCATTTCCCTGTTAACAGCACTTCTGGTTAGTTGTTCACCATAGAATCCCTACAGAATCATAGAATACCTACAGTGCAGAAGGAGGCCATTTGGCCCATCAAGTTCCCACCTACCCTCTGAAAGGATACCTCACTTAGGCTCACTACCCCACCCTATCCCAGTAACCCCACCTAACCTATGGGTCAATTTTAACATGGGCAATCCACCTAACCTGCACATCTTTGGACTGTTGGAAGACATCGGAGCACCCGGAGGAAACCCATGCAGACCCAAGAGAAAGTGTAAACTCCATACAGACCCAAGGCCAGAATTGAACATGGGCCCCTGGTGCTGTGAGATAGCAGTGTTAACCATTGTGCCACCATGCAGCCCCTCATAGCTATGTAGCCCAAATAATTGTATCAGACTATTGAAACGATACAATGGTTCTACACACTCATTAACTGCATTCCAACAAGCATAATGACTTAACACAGCTTGGAAGTATGGTTGTCTGTTGTGTTCAGCTCACTTTTCTGACAAAGGGCCTTGAAGGTATTGTTTCCTGTCACAATCCAATGGCTCTTGTTTAGCTGTGAAAAAAAACAGCTTGCAGCTTTTTAGAAAGATACTTTATTTAAAGAAGTCGCTTTTAAACTTGCAAACCTGCTGGTACATTTGTTCAATATTTTGTACAACTGGCTAGATTAAACATGACTCTGCATCTCATCTAAACTGTCAATACTCCCAGGTTGGATAGCGCCACGGGGCTCAACCAACAGCTTCTGACGTTCGATGAGAATAGTACAGTTTCTTACAAGTATGAGGATACCAAGATTTTTAATGTCTTCAGCATTACTGCTGGCCAAAATCTCAGCTCTGGCCATCCCAATAATGGCATGTACCAGCTCGTCCATGGGGTTTGGGACCTGCAGGCATGTCTGGCTCCATCCAGTTAGTTGGTGCTGCCCTCAGCTGTGTGCACCCTGTCTTTCACAAGAGAGAGAGGCATATTAGTAAGTGTCATACAATCTGTTCAGCTGGTGTGGCTATCATGTTTGAATAACTGACAGGATGTGGGAGCTGTAAGATATGGTTGTAAGGTTTGCTGCAGTGCTAAGTTAAAAGGGTGGCGTGAAGCATGCCAATGTTAGGTCTTAGGCATGATTGATAGAGTTGGTAGCAGGTAAATGATGTATGTGTAATGAATTGAGCAGTGTCTGAGGCTGGTGTTGTGATTGGTAGGATATGACATTTGAAGTTGCATTCACTGAATCCAACTCTTCAGAGCTGAATCCTTGCATTGACCTCGAAGGCCACGTGGCCTTTTGACAGTGTCGGCGTAGGGCCTCCTTTACTCTTCTGGATACTGGGCATTGCACCTTCCTTCCACCTCCTCCACAAAGATCTCCAATAAATGTCTAAAAACCCTGGTCTGCTCTCCCACATTGTATTATTACCCACTCTTTGCCATGTCTCTTCAGCCATGACTCTAGGCATCTGTTCCAACCATAATGGGTCTCCCCTTCAAGAGGTGCAAGCTAGTATTAATCAGTGCTCACCACTCATGACATTGGCTCCCTACTGGTGTGTCCATCAATGAACAGCATGGTTACTACCGGCAGCATGGAGTTGGTGTACTACCTACATTAGACTCAATGGACACAGGGTTAGCTGCTCATTGTGATGCCTACTCCATGTTCCAGGCACAGTTTACATTATTTCCTGAGATACCCTGTCACCAGTGGTATCTTGAAATGAACACTTTGGATGAAATTTAAGGGTAGTCGTATCCTTAGCAGTTGTTTGCAGTGTTGTCTCTAATGGGTTGTAGAATGTGGCATAACTTCTTTTTTGGAAAGTCTCCACAGGCACTTAAGCTTGGATGGGAATATTTAGGAACAGATAAGAATACCTCTGCCTGTATATTCTGGTCGAGCCAGCAAAACGTCAGCCACCTAGAACATTATCAGAGCAAAATATTAGCCTTTTGTTGTATCTTCTCTTTTCTTTCAAAAAAGCAGGTACTAAAGAGTTCCCATTGAAGCTGATTGGGCCTGGTCTAAGGTGGTGGGGAGAGGGAGGTATATGTCCGTCCCACAACAAATGTCACAAAGGGAGCCATTGACAACAGCAAAATTAAAATAAAACTCTCCATACATATGTCAGAAATAAATTTCGCATCAAGCCAATAAACATTGATCCTGGATTATTTTGTTTTCTTTATTTCACTGCCTTCTCCAGAATACCGAACCTCCTTGGCTGTTCATTTTACATGAGCGAAAAGAGGGAATAGCTCATGTGACACAGAAATGATGGAGAATGATGTGCATGATCTCACGGTGTTACTTTTAATCTCAGTCGCACAAAGCAATCCAAATTTTAAAATTAGCACTTTCAGGAGGCACCAGTTACCACAGTGGATAAAGGAAACAGGCTACGAAAGTGGACCGAGGCTCAGTAGTTTGTAACTCGCTTCCTGACAGGAGATGCCTAATTTATGCTCATACACCAACCAATCCCAAACATAGAATAATCCTCCAGCAAAAATTACTTCAAATCCATCAGATAAGTTTATGAAAATCTCTTGCCATTGTGTGTTTCTGGGAAACCTATGAGAAAATGATTTCATTGATGTGGACTGTTTTTTTCATCTCATCCATCTATTTCCATACAACTAACTTCAAGTACAAGTAGGCCAAAACCCATAGGCATACATTTATCATTATTTGTTCATGGCTGTAAAATGATTCTATGGCCAGAGTTTTACATTGAAAGTGCAGGCACACAAATCGTGCAAGATGATGTCAGGCGCCTATCCCAGTGGGATCATGCACTTGTGCGATATTTCACTCAGTGAGCGTGATTTGGATGCATGCCTGCTGTCAATTAAGAAGCCAGTTAAAAGGATTAAACGACGAGTTGACTTGAATTTTGGGTTGGTTGTGCTTTATTTAGGTCGCCGCACGGGCAGGCAGCCAATCCATTTTTGTCTATTTGTCATCCACGAGTGGGGGATAGGAAGCAGGAGCAAAGGAAGGCTGCGTTGGTAGGACTTAGTGAGTGTTTGGTGCGGGCTTAAACTGAAGTACTGTGACCATTATTACTGCGTTCATGTGAGGCATATTTTCTGGACTTTCCAGGACATTTTAGCCTTGTAAGATCTCTCTGAGAATTTCAACCCATTGGCAGAGGCCAGCCCTAATTGCATACCAGCAGATGGGTATTGTTTACACAACAGGGGGCATCGCCTCTGAGGAGGAAGAGGAGGCAAGGTGGTCGCAGACATTACCTCAGAGGACAGGGGTGGGCACAGGTTGTTCAGGGGCAGCAGGAAGGGCAAGGAGGACATTCCCGGAGAAGACACTACTATCCAACTGCCAGATTGTACAGGCAGCAATTCAGCTACCTCAACTTGACAGAGGTTCCATGCCGAAGGTGGCTCCGACTTTCAGAGGAACCGTCACTTCCATCTGCCAGATGATTGGTCTGGAGATAGCCTCCAACTGGACACCCAATGCCTGTGGCTCTCAAAGTCACTATAACCCTTCATTTTTATGCCTCCGGATCTTTCCAGTCTTTGCGGAGTCTCCCAGTCAGCTGTGCATAGCTCCGTCACACCAATGGTGGATGCCCTATTCAGGTGGATAACAACCTTCATCCATTTCTGAATGTCCAAAGCTAGACAGGTTGAGCGAGCCAGAGGCTATTGCAGGGTTTCCCCGCATCCCCATATTCATGGTGCCATCGGTTGCACTCATGCAGCCATTAAGTCTCCAGCCAGTCTGCAGGGTGCCTTTGTCAATAGGAAGGTAAATCACTTAGAATCACAGAATCATACAGTGCAGAAGAGGCCCTTTGGTTTATCGAGTCTGCACTGACACGTGAAAAATACTTGACCTACCTACCTAATCCTATTTACCAGCACTTGGTGCATAGGCTTGAATATTATGGCATGCCAAGTGCTCATCCAGGTACTTTTTAAAAGGATTTGAGGCAACCCACCTCTACCACCCTCTCAGACAGTGCATTCCAGACTGTCATTGCCCTCTATGTAAAAATGTTTTTCCTCATATCCCCCAAAACTTTCTGCCCCTCACCTTGAATTTGTGCAGCCCCCCCCCCGTGACTGACCTTTCAACTAAGGGAAACAGCTGCTTCCTTCGCACCCTGTCCATGCCCCTCATAATCTTGAACACACTCCATGAATGTTCAAATTGTATACGATCATAGGACCCAGATTCCTACATATTGTGTCACTCACAAGTGCCAAGGCTTTTTGCAGCTGCAGCTGGCCTAAATGGCTGGTTGTTGGATGGCGAGGACTATCCTTGGAAAAGGTGCCTCATGACACCACTCTGGCATTGAGGACACAAGTGGAAAAAGATATAATCGCTCTCATGCCTCCACTGGCACGGCGGTGGAGAGGACAATAGGTCTGCTTAAAAACAATTTCTGCCCGAGAGTGTGTCGCTCATAGTCGTTGTATGTTGTGCTGTGCATTTTGCAGCTCTTTCAAAGGGGTAACCATTGGACCAGGAGGACACTGAGGCAAGTACACTCTCCAAAGAGGAATATTCCAATGATAGGTCTGATGGGGAGCCCAGGCTGGCACATGGTGAGAATGAGGAGCCAGACATGAGGATCCTTCAGGGATACAGGGAGGCCATGATTTTATGCTCTTTCAGCTGGGCTACCAAAGCTTGCCTTCCTTCTCAGCACCTCCTTCATTTCAGACAATACCATGCCATGAACACAATGTAACATCACTGCCTCTGCCATGAGATTTTCTGCCTACACTTGTGGAAAATATAAGACACTCAGGGCATTGGCCCTGAAAATCTTGATTCATCTTTATAACATAGATGTAGTCAATGATAAAAACATAAATGAGGACAAAAACTGAAGTCACCAGTGAAAATCCGTTCCTGTGCTCACTGTACCTTAAACTTAAACTTACATCGGTGGATGCTATGTTTGGTGCGCACCCCCTTCCCCCTGAATCTCCACTGACAGTGTCATGGGAGGCAGATTGCTGACTCTACTGTCGTGTTGATCTTGACTCTGGCAGGTGGGAGCTGAGCATCCTCTGCCTGAGACCGTGCGCTCAATGACATGCTGGGCATCTCTCAATCATCGTGGTTTCTAGGGGTGATGATGTGATTGGCTGAGGAGCGGAGGAGCTGCTTTCCTGATATGGAGCACCGTTAGATGAGCCCACAGAGATGACAGGCAGCTTGTCCACCAGCGTGACTTACGTCTGTACCTCCCTGTTCAGCATTGATAGATGGGCACCCAGCTGAGAGATTGGGTGCCTCATCCATCTCCCACACTGGCAGTGACCTCCTGAAGTAATTCATTATCTATGTGAGACCGCGTATGTCCAAATCAGGAACATCTGATTCTGCTCTCGAGCCATCTCTCCATTAGAGAAATCACTCTCTCCATGAAGGAGGCTATGCGCTTGGTGCTCGGGGTCAATGTAGTGCTCACATTCCATTTGGACTCTTCCATGACAGAGACCATTGCATGCAGACCCTCATGGATCTCCGTCAGTTCTCTCCATGTTTCCCAATGCACATCCACCATCTGTTGATGAACGATTCCAGAGGCTTGTCACCTGCCTGCGACTCGACTTGGTCTGGTCTAATCTCCAGTAGTCTTCTGAATACTGGTGCTCACGGAAGACTCTGCCTCCAGCAGCTCCTCATGTGAACAAGATGTGTCCTCACCATTGTGCACAACCTAGCAAGCAGAAGCCCTATTGATGTGACAGAATCTGTGCTCGTGCTTGCAGTGGAGAGAGGATGTGACAGGTGCAAATCTGTCAGTGGCGACTCTTCAGATGTCAGTGGAAGGTCCTAAGTGTCCTGGCTCTGATGGGTGGCTTATCTGGTGGAGCAAAACAATCGGCCAGTATTATTACTCATCATACAGTCAATGTTCATGCTAGACGGTCGGATGTGACTGTTATCAATGGCATTACAGTGGCTGAATCGCTGGGCACTCTTTATCAGAAGTCTTTATAAGGGATGAGACTATCCTACATTCATTCCACTTTCTGCCTATCCTGCTGTGACTAACCACTCTATAATTGTTTGGCATCCCATCACCAGTTGCAGATCGCTCTGCATTGTTGTGGCTTTTTCTTTACCAGAGCAAAGGTTCATTTATTACTCAACCCTCCATTTCCAAAACCATACAACGCTGTTCTACCTCCCCTCCTCTCCCAGCTGGTGTCTCTCCCAGGTGCTATTGCCATTCTGGACAGCTTCCTGTGCCCTCGCCCATCACCATCCTGACCCTATTGGCCTGGCAGTACCAAGTCCAGGAACGTTACACTCTCCGGCACTTAATTAGCCAGCCAATGTGATATCACAGGCGGGATTCTCCCCTACCTGGCGGGGCAGGGGGTTCCGGCGCCGAGGAGTGCCGTGAACCACTCCGGCGTTGGGCCGCCCCAAAGGTGTGGAATCCTCCGCACCTTCAGGAGCTAGGCCAGTGCCGGGATGGTTTACGCCGTGCCGGCCGGCGGGGAAGGGGCTTGGCGCATGAGCGGGAGCGCAAGTGTGTGCTGGTGACATCCCAGCGCATGCGCAGCGGGGGTTCATCTCCGCGCCAGCCATCGCAGAGGACGACAAAGGCTGACACGGAACAATAGAGTTCCCCCACGGCACAGGCCCGCCCGCTGATCGGTGGGCCCTGATTGCGGGCCAGGCCACCATGGGGGCACCCCCCCGTGGCCAGATCCCCCCACACCCGCCCCCGAAGACCCCAGAGGCCGCTCGTGCAGCCAGATCCCCCCCGCTCCCGCTGGAGAATTCAGCAGCCGGTGGAGGCGGGATTCACGCCCCCCCCCTCCCCACAGCGATTCTCCGACCCGGCGGGGGGGGGCGGAGAATCCGGCCCCATGTCTTTTCATTAATCTCAGGCGGAAGCAGAAAATAATAATAATAATCGCTTATTGTCATAAGTACGCTTCAATGAAGTTACTGTGAAAAGCCCCTAGTCGCCACATTCCGGCGCCCATTTAGGGAGTCCGGTAAGGGAATTGAACCCGCGCTGCTGGCATTGTTCTGCATTACAAGCCAGCTGTTAGCACAAAATACAGCTGCTTCCAGTTCCACCTGGCCTGTACGTCCAACATGGGTAAAAGTCTTGCCTATATAAATGAATTGGCCTGATCCATGTAAACTTAAATAACAGAGAAGTGGGCAGGGACAGTGTAACAGCAGATATAATTTCCTTTTGGACAAGATATTCTTTGCTAAATAATTTCGTAAAAGGGTATTTTTTTATTTGCCAATTAAATTCTAATATTTATTCCCCACAACTCCTGCATGTATGTAAGTAACTTTTCCCAAATCGTAGTCATTCTAGCCTTTATGAAGTGAGTTCAGAAAATTCGGTAAGAAATATGCAAGGACATGATTTTAATTCATCAACTTATCAACTAAGGTTCAAAAGGAGGGTCATATGTTTAATTGCCTTTGTTGATTGCTTTGACAACCATTTTCAGCCAGCACAAATATTAGCTTAATGCACTAGATTGCACTCTGACTGCTATTTCAGACGGTTGTGAATTTTTACCCTGCACTACAATAATCTCAGTGGACACTCCAATGCAGTGAATGCTGCTTTTAGCAGAGGTTCTGTCCTTCAGATGAGACATTAAATCGAGGTCATACCTGCCTCTGGATGTTGCAAATCATTCAGCAGTATTCAAAGGGGAGAGGTGAGTCCTTTTGTTATCACTGACATTTGTGAAACATGGCTGGCACCGAATGGCTGCTGTAATCGTCTACATAATAGCAGTTACTGGATTCCCAAAAAATGATCATTTAATTATGAGAAGTGAGGCCTGATATTTTGACAATGTGATAATGCAATTGCAATAATCGAAGTAATCATTTTTATCATGTTTGTGAGTGTAGATGAGTCATACCTGACTCAATGCAAGATGAATGTTAATGCTCATGAAAGATCAATCACATCTACAAGAAATTTTATTTAAATCCCAGCAATCTTAACAAAGTTGTGCTGTATTTTAAGCTGGCTAAAATACTGAGCTTGTATGGGGTGAAAAGTAAGTCCATTTATGTCACTTTACTGAATTGGTTCCAAATACCATCTGGCAAAAGACAAAAGTGAAGTCATATCTTTCCATTCAGCTTCTAATTTGTTAATCGTTAGTCACCAGTTTTGTTACTGTGAGATGCTGTTGTCCTTTATATCGCATCAATGGCACTTTATCAAAGAGCCATGAGATTGATCACTAGTGTCAGGGATCTGAATTATGAGTTATGAAGAAAGATGGGACGTTTCCTTTTCTCTTAAAGGAGGTAGCTATAAGACGATGATGTCGGGATAGTAAATGGCATGGAAGAGATTAATCCAGAATATTACTTCAAACAACCCAAGGGAACAAGGTCCAAATTAAAAAGAAGTAACTTTGGGACTGACGCCAGGAGGTTTTAATACTTGGAATTAATTTTGAATGGAGGTGAAAGATGCAGGTGAAAACACTGGAAGATGTTTAAGAAACAATTGGATGTGGCCATGAGTGAGGGAATGTCTCAGAGTTTTCATGCATGTCCTGTGTCAAAAACACAGTTTAATTTAACAATATATCCTTTTTTTAAACAATTATTCTGGGTCCATGATAAGGCTAATTCAATTACAGCTGTGAATTTACAGAAAAAGAAAAAATACTTTAAGATTTCATGCATTTTATCTTTCCTATTTAAAAGCATGGCACTGTGCCTTAGAGGCTTCTTGTTCTTTGCAGCTTATTCAGAGATAGAGGTGAGTCAAGCAGAAACTTGTGTTCCTTTACTGTCTGAACTGTATTAATTCTCCTAGTTCCAGGTAACTAAGGTTATGGCGAGTTCTACAATTTCTCATGACTAAGAAACTCCTTGGGTTGGATTTGACATGCCCCTGCTGGGCATTTTCTGGCAGAACAACCCCCGTCCATGTGCTGACCCCCATAATACCCTTGGCCTCAGGCAAGGCTAGGGGAGGTGGGGGTCTGCCTCCTAATCAACACCTCCTGGTGCCTAGATGTAGCAACACTGGTGAGTTTCTGCTCCTCGGACCTAGAATACCTGACGCTAAAATGCCACCCCTACTACCTTCCGCGGGAGTTCAGCTCCGTTATTCTGTCGGCAGTTTATACCCTACCCCATGCGAACGTGAAAATCGCACTAGACGAAATATTCACCACCACAAATAGCCTTGAAATGAAACATCCCGAGGCCTTGTTCATTGTAGCTGGGGACTTCAATCAGGCCAAGCTCAAGAGCGTACTACCAAGTTACCACCAACACGTCACCTGTTCCACCAGAGGCCCAAACATCCTGGACCACTGCGACACAAATATCAAACATGCTTACCGCTCTATCACCTACCCACACTTTGGCAAATCTGATCACAAGGCTGTGCTCCTGCTCCCGGCTTATAACAAAAACTGAAGCAGAAGAATCCGTCAAAGAAAGTCGTGATTGTTGGTCTGAGGAATCGGATGATCTCCTATGGGACTGTTTGGAGTCAGTGGACTGGTCAGTATTTAAAAACTTTGTGACCATCATGAACGAGTACGCCACTACAGTAACTGACTTCATTAGTAAGTGTGTAGAAGATTGTGTGCCAAAGAAGCAAATCCGCATGTTTCCCAATCAGAAACCCTGGATGAACAGGGATATCCACTGCTTGCTGGGTTTCAGGTGTTCAAGTCAGGTGATCCTGACCTATACAAGAAAGCCAAATATGATCTAAAGAAATCCATCAAAGATGCCAAAAGACAGTACCGGATCAAGCTCGAGTCCCAGGCTAGCCACGTGGACCCCCGCCGTCTATGGCAAGGTCTGCAAGACAGAACGGGCAACAAGATGAAGGCATGTAAAATCGCCGGCTCCAATGCACCCCTCCCCAATGAGCTCAATGCATTCTATGCACGCTTTGAGCAAGAGGTCAGCAAGAGCGAGCCCTCCACCCCAGAAGCCTCGGATGAACTTGTATCTGGGATCACCATTGCAGACGTTACAGCAGCCTTCTCAAAGGTCAACCCACGGTAAGCCACTGGCCCGGATGGGGTAATCGGACAAGCACTCAGGTCTTGCGCGGATCAGCTGGCGGGGGTATTCTCAGACACCTTCAACCTCTCTTTACAACAATCTGAGGTCCCTATCTGTTTCAAGAAGACGACCATCATCCCCGTACCAAAAAAAAGCCAAGCAGCGTGCCTTAATGACTATCATTCAGTGGCTCTGACATTCATCACCATGAAGTGCTTCAAAAGGTTAGTCATGGCACGAATCAACTCCAGTCTCCCGGATTGCCTTGATCCACTACAGTTCGCCTACCACTGCAACAGGTCCACAGCAGACGCCATTTCCTCCATAGCCCGGCAATCTACCCTGGAATACCTAGATAACAAAGACACTTATGTCAGACTCCTATTTATCGACTACAGCTCAGCCTTCAACACGATCATTCCTACGAAACTCATCTCCAAACTCTGTGGCCTTGGACTCGGCTCCTCCCTCTGCGACTGGATCCTGATCTTTCTAACCCACAGGCCACAATCAGTAAGGATAGGCAACAACACCTCTTCCACGATCATCCTCAACACCGGTGCCCCACAAGGCTGTGTCCTCAGCCCCCTACTATACTCCTCACATACCTATAACTGTGTGGACAAATTTCCCTTCAACTCGATTTTCAAATTTGCTGATGACACCACCATAGTGGGTCGGATTTCAAACAATGATGAGACAGAGTAGAGGAATGAGATAGAGAATCTGGTGAACTGGTGCGATGACAATAATCTCTCCCTCAATGTCAACAAAACAAAGGAGATTGTCATCGACTTCAGGAAGCATAGTGGAGAACATGCCCCTGTCTACATCAATGGGAACGAACTATAAAGGGTCGAGTGCTTCAAGTTTTTAGCTGTACAGATCACCAACAACCTGTCCTTGTCCCCCCCATGCCGACACTATAGTTAAGAAAGCCCACCAACGACTACTTTCTCAGAAGACTAAAGAAATTTGGCATGTCAGCTGGGACTCCCACCAACTCCTACAGGTGCACCATAGAAAGCATTCTTTCTGGTTGTATCACAACTTGGTATGGAACCTGCTCTGCCCAAGACCGCAGGAAACTGCCAAAGGTCGGAATGTTTCCCAGTTCATCATGCAAACCAGCCTCCCATCCATTGACTCTATCTATAATTCCCGCTACCTCGGAAAGGCAGCCAGCACAATTAAGGTCCCCACGCACTCCGGACTTACTCTCTTCCACCTTCTTCCGTCAGGAAAAAGATACCAAAGTTTGAGGTCATGTACCAACCGACTCAAGAACAGCTTCTTCCCTGCTGCCATCAGACTTTTGAATGGACCTACCTCATTTAAGTTGCTCTTTTCTCTACACCTTGCTATAACTGTAACATTATATTCTACAGTCTCTCCTTCCTTCCCTATTTACGGTATGCATTGTTTGTACAGCATGCAAGAAACAATACTTTTCACTGTATACTAATACATGTGACAATAATTAAAAAAAAGGTTGGTGTGCACCCAAATCAGTAGCTGGCCTGCCAAATGTAAATAAACAATTAAAGTCCATTCGGCTTGTTAGCAAGCCGTTGACCTGGATAATAAGTCATGCATGACATAATACAACCTGCATGAAAAGGCGGGCAGGAATAGGCAGACCATTTTGTTATGGCCAACAAGAGAAAAGGCAGGAAGTGGCGGGGAGGGGGCACCTCATTCAGGAGGTACCCTCTGTGCTATGGGCCACTCTCCCCAAGATGTTTCTCCCTCTTTCCTTCAGTGCCCCTCACCCATGTCTCCTCTCTTCCAGGGCTCCAGGATCCATCTTGCCCTAACATCCAGGAGGTACCTTTCTGGGGCAGCCATCCAGCTTCTTCGTGCTACATCTTGCAGTCCCATCAGCACTCAACATTAAGCTCTGGCACAGTGGAGATGTCTGGATTAGCCAGAGGCTCTCAAGGGTGGATCTTTCTCCCACTGGGGGCACCAAGTCCCACTCTCAAACAAATTAGCCTATCCACAATGTGTTGTGAAGGCTGGGTGAGCTTCTTATGGGCATGTTGACTTTCCTTCCAGGGGCCCTGCTCTCCCCCATCCCTCCCCTGCTTAAAATGCAGCCCATGTATTGTAGACAGCTCGTGGGAGGAATGAATTTAATGACCTCTGTCTCTTCGGTGGTGGGTTCAGAAGCAGTGAACTGTGTGACTGGGCAGTAAGGTGCAGTAAGGAGGTCTTACTACCTTTTTTTCTTTCTTGCAGACTGGGAAGACTTGAGGAGGGGGTTCCCATCCAGAGGCCAATTAAGGTCCTTTAGTGGTCACTTCAGGATCTCAAGCCCCCACCACTGGCATTTAATTAGCAATGGATGGGGACCCCCGCCATGCGGGCCTAATGCCAGGAAATCCTAATGCTCGGCCTGGATCCTGGTGGGGTGTTCCTCCTTGTGCCTGACGCAGGCAGCCATCAACGGGAGTGAACCGCCCATGGACTTGGAGTAAGCCCCCCCCCCCCCCCACCTTATGCATTATTGAACTCCATCACCCCCTCGCATGGGCGGAAATTCACTCACGTGAGCTGGGAACTTCAATGCTGACAAGTGCATCATTCAGATTAAATTCAATCAAGCCTCACAGATATGGCCACGTGAGTTTGCCACTGGTTTACCAGCCAGCGGACAAGCCCCTGTGGCAACCATTTAATTTCACCCCATATATTGAGGTACCCATTATTTGAAGTAAGTCACAGAATCAAATGTTCGAAGGCTTTAATGTGAAGAATTCAATTTATTGACTCGAACCATGAGCATCTAATACTGTAGCGAACATTAAATACCACTTCAGATAGCACGGTTTGATCTATCACTTCTGGAATCTTCAGGTAATAAATGAATTTTGATATTCCAATCAGCAACATAATGATCTGCTTGGGCCTAGTGATAAAATGAGGCATTCCATTCAATATTTCCTATTCTGAACACCTTTTCGTATTAATGGTAAGTATGGTTACAATCTGTATACATCTGTTGCTTTACTTCAATGTTGAAGAATTTCTGAAGGACAGTCAGATAAGTGTCTGACATGTATAAATTTCCTTGATTGATACTCATCAATGAAAAACAAATCACCCATCCATCTTGAACTTCCTTGTGAGAGTTTAAAGCTCCTATATAAAGGAGTCTCACTGTAATGGATTTTGCACTGATACCTTCATATCAGGCAGCATCTCCCCAAAAAGCCTATAATCTGCCTCTAGTACGCCATCAATACTTTTTTTAAAAATTTAGAGTACCCAATTCATTTTTTCCAATTAAGAGGCCAATCCACCTAGCTTGCACATCTTTGGGTTGTGGGGGCGAAACCCACGCAAATATGGGGTGAATATGCAAACTCCACACGGACGGTGACCCAGAACCGAGATCGAACACGGGACCTCCCCGTGAGGCAGCAATGCTAACCACTGGGCCACCATGCTGCCCCACGCCATCAGTATTTTAATGGTATGGATAGAGATTCACACTGTAATGGTTTCATTAATGTAGTGAATGTCACAATGTACATTTTTAATTATACTTTACCCAGTTATAATTTCTGCAGTTACATCTTCAATTAGATTAGCTAAATATACAGCAAAGGATTGTTGCTTCTAACAACGCTCAAGAAGATGAAATAAAACCAGAAAAAAGCTGGAAATACTCAGCAAGTCAGCCAGCATCCGTGGAGAGAGAAACCGAGTTAGTCAGCATGATTCAGCAGATTTGAGTTAAAGTCCGCTGAACGGTGTGTTTAGCGGGCTGTTTCTCGGCTGTGCAATTCAACTGCAGTTTGCTGTTTATTTTGGCCGCGAGGAGATTCTCTCGCCAAGGCCGCACTTGGAGGGATTTCCTGCTGGTGATAAGGCTGCCCTGATCCCCCCCCCCCCCCCCCCCCCCCCGCCTTCTGACCTCTCCCCTCAGCCCTCGAAACGTGAGGAGGCTCCCAGGAACCTCTCTCACCTCCCTCTACCTGACAAACCTGCCCCCAGGCCAGGTCCTGATAGTGCCAGCCTGGAACCTGGTCACCCTGGCAGTGCTCCTATCAGTCTGGCACTGCCAGGCTGCCTGGGTGGCACCGTCAGGGTGGCACTTCCTGAGTGGTCTCTGACCACCCGGGCTCTCCAATAGCCTGGGACACCCCCTCAGGTGCCATTCCACCTAGTCCAAGTTTGTGTGGACCATACTAAACGGCACCATGGTGAGATCTCCCAGGCGCGGCCGTTGAGCTCTGGGTGAACCCGATGAACGTTTATTTAAATATGTTGATCTGGACCACACTCAGTGAGAGCAAGATCCAGATCGCGCCATCTCACTAGATTCCGTTAAATCTCACGAGACGTTTCTATCTTCACAAATCCCGTGAGAGGCCTCTCGGGAGATTCAACAGCCTTGTCCCAACACCAAGTGAGGCATGACAAGGCCGCTGAATTGCACCCAGCATTTCAAGTTGATAACCTTATAACAAAAGTTATCTTCTGCTATTGTTGAGCTCTGCTCAGAAGGGGAGTATCTAAATCTTTATGTATTTGACAAATTTGATGGTATTTAATTTGACATCAGTGGGAATTGAATTTGGGAGAGACGTAGATGTGGCTTGTGATTCACTAATACCCATTGTGCACTATTGCATAGTCACAATAACCCCCAAAATCTCGCGTGGCTGTATTTTGCTGGGAGTGATGTTATGATCTTGGATGCTATTTTAGTTAGAATTTTTAGATGTAATTTCCTTTTATCACTGTTTCTGGCCTGAGTGGAAAGGACAGAGCAAAAAAAGTGCGCAGCAAATCTGGGACTGAAAAGCTGGCGGCATTGAGCTGCCAGTGAAGGATAAAATTAAAATTAGACAAGTCTAATTAAATCCATATCACAAAATTAAGCATGATGCTGGCCTTATCAAAGAAAGGCAAGGATATTTTGTTATCGCAACGTCAGTATGCCCGTTTCTTCAATAAGCCACCCATATTCAATATATTTTTATGGAGAAATGTCAATGGTGCATTGTAACACATGGCACAGGACCCCACCAAGGTGGATAACACTTGTGCTGAACCTTTGCTTTCGAGTCTGGAGCACAGAGCCAGGGAAGAGCTCACTGCACCTGGGGGGTGGGGGGGGGGGGTGCTGCCTGATGCAGAAGCAAGCTCTATGAAAGACCCACCTTGGTGCTTAAGGACCTGTAAGAAAAAGAATAAAATAAAAAAAGTCGTCAAGCCTGCATCCCTTACGCCTTCACATCCTCCCATACACTCCCCATGCCCCATTCATGTCAAGGCATGCCCTCTCTCTACACCTCATGGCCCCATGTTCTCCATGCCAACGTAAGCCCCTCTCTCAACCCCATGGTCGCCTCTAGCCCTAATGCTAACTTAGTGCCAAATAATACAAACCCATGCCCTCACCCAATCATCCTTTGTCCTAATATCCTCCATGCCAACTCATCCAGTATCCACCATTGGTAGAATTTGGCTTGCTGATAGAAAGTAAAATAAAGTTTGAAGTGTTTATTAGAACAAAAGAACAAAGAACAATGCAGCACAGGAACAAGTCCTTCGGTCCTCCAAGCCTGTACTGGTCATGATACCACCCTCGGCCAAAACCCTCAGCACTTCCTAGTGCTGTATCCCTCAATACCCATCCTATCCATGTATTTGCCGAGATGCCGTTTGGACGGCGTTAATGTATTCACAACAACGCCTTGCAGCACATTCCAGGCACTCACCACCCACTGTGTAAAAGCCTGCCTCGCACATCTCCTCTAAACTTTGCCCCACGGACCTTAAACCTATGCCCCCTAGTGACTGACCCCTCGACCCTGGTAAAGAGTGCCTGCCCATCTGTGCTGTGCCTGCTTGTGGGCAGCACAGTAGCATAGTGGTTAGCACAGTTGCTTCACAGCTCCAGGGTCCCAGATTCAATTCCCGGCTTGGGTCACTGTCTGCGTGGAGTCTGCATATTCTCCCCATGTGTGCGTGGGTTTCCCCCGGGTGCTCCGGTTTCCTCCCACAGTCCACAGATGAGCAGGTTAGGTAGATTGGCCATTCTAAATTGTCCTTAGTGTCCAAAAAGGTTTGGTGGGTTTACTGGGATAGGGGGATAAAGGGGAATATGGTGGAGGCGTGGGGTTTAAGTATTTCCAAGGGCCGGTGCAGACTTGATGGGCTGAATGGCCTCCTTCTGGGCTGTAAATTCTAAGATTCCATAATCCACTCTATCCATGCCCCTCATAACCTTGTAGACCTCTATCAGATCGTCCCTCAACCTCCGTTGTTCTAATGAAAACAGTCTGAGTCTATGCAGCTTCTCCATAGCTAACACACCCCAAACCAGGCAACATCCTGGCAAACCTTCCCTGCACCCTCTCCAAAGCTTTCACATCCTCCGGTAGTGTGGCAACCAGACTTGTGCACAATATTCCAAGCGTGGCCTTACCAAGATTCTATACAATTGGAGCATGACTTGCCAGTTTTTATACTCGATGTCCTGTCAAATGAAGGCAATCATTCCATATGCTTTCTTGACTACCTTATTGCAGACTTTATTTTTTTAAATGCTCATTCATAAAAGCCCATTCACTACATTTAAATTCCTTCAACTGCTTAATCCTCTATAAAAGGAAATATTTAATTAATGTACTTAATCTATTATAAAATTAGCTGTTGTATTCATAGTCACTACATCTAGAACTTTCTAACCACTTGGAGGTGTTAATCAAACCATGAACTGACAGGCATGCCACAGTGATTTTTTTTAACTTCAGACATTTTTTAAATTAAAGGGTAGGAGTGTTAAATGCCTCAAAAGCTTGATAGCTGCACAGACTTATACCTTTTTAACGCATATTCATGTCTGCCCTTACCAATCCAGTAAGGCACCTTACCTCTTCCAATAGGCACCTTACTTCCTTCAAATAGGTACCTGGATCTCTCAAAAGCATACCCCACCCCTCCAATTAACTCTGGCAGACCCTCAAGTGTATAAAATCCAGGAGTTGTGTTTTGGACACCTCATCAAGGAAAGTTGAATCTGTTTGAAGGCAGCTGCACTTTTCAATATGTAGCCACTTCGTTGAACCAGGAATGTGAAAACTACAATGTGTCCCTGTTGTAGGGTATTGGATACTATTCATTAGGTCTTAATGATTAATGAGGTGGTTGTATGTATTTATTAATTATGAGGACTATGTACATATATACAGGAATGGGTTCAAGCTAGGAGCTGTCTCCTTGTGTATATGGCGCTGTCCAACATCAGGCTGACCTCTAGATGTGGGTCACGTGTTCTTTTACATCACTATGTGATGTGGAGATGCCGGCGTTGGACTGGGGTGAGTACAGTAAGAAGTCTTACAACACCAGGTTAAAGTCTATATATATGTTTCTGACTGCAAATGTTCGCATTCAAAGTGTCGTCTTGCATCTTTGACTTTGTCTATATACATGTTTCTGGGACCCACCTCTTCATTCACCTGAGGAAGGAGCAGTGCTCCGAAAGATAGTGATTTGAAACATCACTGTGTGGGCAGTACTGTATTCAGACCCATTTTCTGTCCCCATGAAAATCTGAGCCGAGGAGACAAAACGGGATCAACAAGTAAGAGTGGTTATGTTTTCAAACTTGGATTTCAAATACTCACAAACAGTATGAGGAAGGGAGGTGTTCATATTAAAACAAATAGAAAGACAACATGCTAATCAGAATTCTCTAAACTTCTAAAAATAGGTGCTGGCAGGGTTTATTGGACCGTCACAGCTAATGTTGGAAACTGAATCTAAAATTCACTAAGGTAGCAGCACAAGAACAATCCATGAACACAATTTTTGCATTTACCCATGTTAAACACATGTTAAGAGATTTGTTCAGCTGTGAATGTATCTATGTGTGTAATCTGTTGTACCTACTCCCCCTGCTTCCGTATGTTTTCAGATTCCTATTTTAAATATGGTATTAAAAAATATGACAGAAATTGTTTTTCTCAAATTAAAGCAAATTCCAGTCCCCAGGGAGTTAATAATAACATCAAATAGTGAGATGTCAGGCCAAATCAAATTGGTTTGCCCTTTGTCATAGTAATTAGCTGCATTGTACTCAAGTCATCAGACTGGTAAAAATAAATTAATTTAAATCTGCTTTAATTGTTGTATCTAGACTACCCATATAAAAGAACATTGGATTTTCTTTTATTAATGAAATAAAATAATGGCTATCTCATGCATAAAGAACTGTGTCAGCTTTATGGTACAGAGAATTGAACTTATATCTGTGCACAAGGGAATTTTATTTCAGTTCAGTTTGATTGACTACACTATATAAAAAGAAAACTTGGTGTAATTTCTCTCCACTGAAAAGCAACACAATGCTATATATATATACATGCACACACGCATGTCAGTACATTAACGGTAATATAGATTAATATGGAGCACAATTCTAAATTGATTTATTTTGAGAAAAATATCATTATATAAAAGGTAAAGTGCTAAGCTTTCTGGAGAATGGATCTCAGTATAGAAAAAGAATAAATAGAGGGCAAGACATATAAAAAAGATTTGAGGAGAATCCATTTACAATGTTCAGTATCAATTCTATGGTTTGAAACAGAATATATTTAACTGCCAACTGGGATTTGTGAAGAATCAATGCGATCAAGTTTTCTGTTTGCTGTGGGTGGTTGAGATAGCCTTTTAGAAAAGGAGGCTTTCTGGGTTGAATTCAATATTGCAGACTGCCTTGAACTGTCACTTCTGACTCTGGGCGGGATTGTCCTTCCCGCCAGCCCCTGGAACCCCAGAACTTCTCTTTACAACGGTTATTGCACTTAGTCCCAGGCAAAAATGTTGCTCTTGGCCACTGCAGCATTATATCTGAGGGGCGCATGCGATCGGGATCGGGCCCCAGATGTCTGTTCTGGACCACATAGCCGAGGATGTCTAAGCGGTTCGTGCTGAACACGCACTTCTCCTTGTTATACGTGAGGTTGAGGAGAGTGGCGGTGTGGAGAAATTTGGCAAGGTCGGCGTCATGGTCCTGCTGATCGTGGCCGCAGGTGGTGACATTGTCCAGGTCCAGGTACGGGAAAGTGGCCCGCAGTCCGTACCGGTCAACGATTCAGTCCATCTCCCGTTGGAAGACCGAGACCCCATTGGTGACGGCGAAGGGAACCCTAAGAAAATGGTAAAGGTGGCCGTCTGCTTCGAAGACAGTGTATGGGCGGTCCGCCTTGCGGATGGGGAGCTGGTGGTAGACAGATTTATGGTCCACTGAGGAGAAGACCCGCTACTGTGCAATCTGATTGACCATATGAGATATGCATGGGAGGGTGTACGCGTCGAGCTGCATGTACTGATTGATGGTTTTACTGCAGTCAACGACCATGCTGTTTTTCTCCCCAGTTTTGACCACGACCACTTGGGCTCTCCAGGGGCTGTTGCTGGCTTCGATGATGCCTTGCTGAAGCAGCCGCTGGACTTCAGACCTGATGTAGGTCCTGTCCTGGGCACTGTACAGTCTGCTCCTGGTGGCGTCGGGTTTGCAATCCGGGGTGAGGTTTGCAAAAAGGGAAGGTGGGTCGACCTTAAGGGTCGCGAGGCCGCACACAGTAAGGGGTGGTAGGGACCCGCCGAATTTCAGGGTAAGGCTCTGGAGGTTGCACTGGAAGGCCAGTAGCAAGGCAGCGCAGAGGTTGGGGAGGACGTAGAGGCGGAAGCCGTTGAACTCCACATCCTGGACAGTGAGAGTGTCGATGCCGTACCCCCAGATCACCATGGAGTAGGATCCGGAGGCCAGGGAGATTCTCTGGTTGGCGGGGTGTACCGCGAGGGAGCAGCGCCTTACCATATCGAGGTGAATGAAGCTCTCAGTGCTCCTGGAGTCCAACAGGCCGGAGATCTCGTGTCCGTTGACCTTCACTTTAGTTGAAGCAGTCACGAGGTTGTGTGGTCGAGACTGGTCAATCGTGACCGAGGCGAGACGCGATTAGTCGGCGGCGGCTGCAGGCGATGAGCGGCTGGATGAGGTGCCCGACGAGCACGGGTCCTGAGTCGGGTAAGATGGCGGCGCCCACGAGCCGCACGTGTCGTGGGGGAGGCAAGATGGCGGCGCCCTGGGGCCACAAGTGTTGCGAGTCGAGCAAGATGGCGGTGTCCACTGGCCACATGTGGGGGGTGCCGGGACAATACGGCAGCACGGTAGCTTTGTGGATAGCACAATTGCTTCACAGCTCCAGGGTCCCAGGTTCGTTTCCAGCTTGAGTCACTGTCTGTGCGGAGTCTGCACATCCTCCCCGTGTGTGTATGGGTTTCCTCCGGGTACTCCGGTTTCCTCCCACAGTCCAAAGATGTGCAGGTTAGGTGGATTGGCCACGCTAAATTGCCCTTAATGTCCAAAATTGCCCTTAGTGTTGGGTGGGGTTACTAGGTTATGGGGATAGGGTGGAGGTGTGGACCGTGGGTGGGGTGCTCTTTCCAAGAGCCGGTGCAGACTCAGTGGGCCGAATGGCCTCCTTCTGCACTGTAAATTCTATGTCTAATAGCGGCGATTGAGTGGGCTTGGCACACTGCAGCGAAATGTCCCTTCTTGCCACAGGCCTTGCAGAAGGTGTTCCACTGTCGGGGGTGTTTTGACTGCCCACAGAAGTAGCATTTGGGTACACGGTGGGGCGGCCGTCTGCGGAGTCCACGATGCACAGTGGGGGTGGGCTGCGCGGTCGGGGGCATAGGCCTGAATGTTGTGTGATGCGACCGTAAGTGAGAGCGCTAGTTTTTTGGTCGCCGCGAGGTCGAGTGTGACCCCCTTTAAGAGGCGCTGGCGGATGTAGTCAGACCCTATGCCCGTAACAAATGCGTCTCTCATTCGCAAATTCGAGTGTTACGTGGCCGAAACGGCCTGGTAGTCACAGTCTCTAACTAGGGTGAGCCAGAAATCTTCCACCAACTCACCGGGAAGTTGGCGCCGCGTGGAGAGGAGGTGCCGAGCGTAGATTTTATTAGTCCGCTGAGCATAATTTTCCTTCAGGAGTGCCATGGCCTCTGCGCAGGTCGGCGCGTCCTGGATGATTGGAAAGACGTTGGAGCTCAGCCGTGTGTAAAGGATCTGGAGCTTCTGTGCTTCTGGGATTGGGTCTGGCGCAGACCCGATGTAAGCTTTGAAACATGCTAGCCAATGTTCAAAGTCCTTTTTGGCATTGTCTGCTTGAGGATGCAGCTGCAGGCGATCCGGCTTGACGTGGAGGTCCATCTCTGAAAAACTAAGTGTAATAAATTGATGCACTATCAGTTATGCAATGATGAGAGTAGGATGTAATTGAGGCTTTATTACACTGAGATGTGTGGCCTCCTACAGCAGCTGACAAAATGACTGCTGTACGGGGAGCACACACATTTATACTCCACCTACTGGGAGGAGCCAGCAGGTAGGGATCTACCCCCGTACCTGTAGTACAGGGGCCTTACCGCAAAGCACCTATATCAACATTCTATAAATACAATATTTACATCAGTGGTGACTACCACAACTTAATCATCTTGCCTAGCCTCCAGTTCCCCTTATCTCTTTACTCTGAATAGCAATGAATGTGAGTAGTATGTTTGCATGGGCTGTTATTACTAGCTGTTGAGCCAGCATCCCCAGAGCCACATTTGGTCGAGTATCTCATCATGACTGGGAAAGGAACCCTCATAACTACAGTGCTTGTTTTAAGATTAGTAAAGCATGTTAATAGTATATAAGCCTTCTGGTCCGACTTCACTGCTTAAAGTTTTAATTCTCTCCTTGGTAGCAGAAATATTATGCACCTGCTCCTTTTATAGGTGTTCTGGTTAGGTTTGATTACATTTTCTGGTGCAAGGTTGGTCACAAGCTGGCATGAATTTCCACTGGATTACACTGGGTCACTTAACCGTGCAAATGTGCAAAGGGGGGAAAAGATTTGATGCTTTGTCATTCCCACCTTTGGTTCAGGCAATTACATTGTTTGAAAGTAATTGCTTAATGATTATTCAGCGTTTAAAATAGTTGCGGCTCAGTGGTATCGTATTGTTTCCAAATGTAACCCAACACAACGCATTGATGGAAATTATGGTCTGGAACAAAATCACCCAAGTAAACTCTGTTAATACTGGCATCAGGCCACAAAAGCTTCCTTTTATAACTCAACAAACTAGGCTCTGAAGAAGTCAAACAACGAGTAAATGTGAATGCATGCATCACTTAAACTGATTAATTGGGTAAGAAAAATGCATGAAAACACACTAACCCATTAATGTTTTAGAGAACATCCAATAGCCAACTTTAAATTATCTGCCAAAAAGGTTTTAGATAACATCTTATTTTAAATTAACAGCAGAAACCCCGTATCATGTGGAAAGTGGTAACTGGGCATTGCTCAATTAAAGAATAATTTTAAAAAAATCATTGACATGGAGCTTATTTTGTTTGCATAGGTTTTCCCACCGCGTATACGGGTGAATCGCCGGAGAGTCGCAAATTGGGCGCAAAACCTCACAGCGCCCGATGCGACCTGGATCATGCCCTCGCTGAGCATGATCCAGGTAATGTAATTCAATGGCTTATTTAAATATCCCGCCACTGTATTCACCCGGCGTCTGGGAGTCAACAGCTGTGCCTGCGTGGCCTCAACTGAGCGCCGTTTAGGACTGGTTTCCACAATTATGGACCAGACAAGATAGCATCTCGGTGGTGGAGGTCTCACGGGCCATTGGAGCCCTCCCCCTACTAGAGCAAGTAGGCGGTCGGGAACAGTGAAGAGTAGTACCCAGGCAATACCCCGGCACGTGGGCTCCTTTGTGTTGCCAGTCTGGCACCCGAGCTGTGCCACACAGCCACCACCAGGATGCCTGATTAACACCATCAGGGAGCCTAGTTGGCACTGCCACTGGTCAGGGCCTGGGGGGGCCATGCCAATGAAAGGGTGGGTGATGAAGGTTTTGAGGGGGCCATAAAAAGATTGAGGGGATCTGAAAGGGGGGAGGGGGTTGTAGAGATTGGGGCAGCTGTTCAAAAATGACCCCCAATCTATGAGGAGCCCAAACTACTAGCAAGCTCAGCTCCCCAGTGCAGGAAATCTTTCTAAGTGTGGCCTCGACGGTGAGAAACTCCCCAAGGGTCCAAAAAATGGCTAAGTGCTGTTGAACCGCGGTGTCAATTTCCCACTGAAAAACACCCGGCAAATGCATCCAAAACTGGACGTGGAACTTTTTCTGGTGAATCGCGCCCAATATATAGAATTAAAATTTTGAAATATCTACTCCAATTTTATGGGTTCTGGAATTCATACTGGTCAAACCACAAACTGCAAATAAGTACCTAATGTTCAGTCATGAGCTCATGTGGGGAGTTAAATTATTGCTTTGTAAAAACAAAAAAGGCTTGATATTTGATTGATGGGAAAATTGTGTGATCCATTAGCCCCAAGGGTCTCTAGCTATGCACATTTCCCCCACTGTGCTTTTAGACCTGATACAATTAAAAACAAAGGGTCATGTTGCAACTCAAAATGGAATGATTTTGTGCCACTAGCTAATGCTATTTCCATGTATGTCAAACTCGTCGTTGGTTTTATTTGACATGCTTTGGTGCTCTGTAATAAAGAAAATTCAAGGCCATCAGGTCTGATTCATTTCTATTGTCTGTCTCCTTCCTTCTGAATCTTTTCAGCAACCCAGGGCACAAATTCACTGCAAACAAAACAGTCTATACATGAATGACTAGGAATCTATTATTTTTGTTTCAAAATCTCTATTCTGTTCTAAGATAGAACTTTGGGCGGGATTCTCCACCCCCCCCCCCCCCCCTCGCCGAGTCGGAGAATCGCCGGGGAGGGGGGGGGGGGGGGGCAGCGTGAATCCTGCCCCCGCCAGCTGCCAGATCCACCGGCGCCGGGGATTTGGCCGGGGTGGGAATTGTGCGTGCCGGTCGGCGGCCACTGGCAGCGGCCTCTCCCGGCGATTCTCCGGTCCACGTGGGCCGAGTGGCCGCCTGTTTTCGGCGGGTCCCGCCGGCATATGTTACGATGGGTACTTGCCGGCGGGACCTGGCTCCGCGGGTGGCCTTCGGTGTCCTTGGGGGGGGGGGGGGGGGGGGGGGGGGGGGGGGGGGGGGAGGGGGGGGCGCGGGGGAATCTGGCCCCGGGGGGGGTGCCCCCATGGTGGCTTGGCCCGCAGTCGGAGCCCACCGATCCGCGGGAGGGCCTGTGCCGTGGGAGCACTCTATTCCTCCATGCCGGCTGGTGTACCCATCCGCGATAGCCAGCGCGGAGATTAACATCCCTGCGCATGGGAATCCTTGAATTGGGACCCATCTGCCATTTTTAAAGGTCAGTGGCGTCTTCCCAACCCGTGAAATCCCAGTTTGATGAAACTAGTATGAACTGCAGAACAAAATCTCTCTTGATTCATTTTTATCAAAGCTCCATAAGTTTTGCTTTTAGTAAAGACATGTTTCTGGAGCCACATTTTATCATCTATGAAGAGTACAGTTTAAGGAATAAGATTTGATGCATGCAATCAAACTAGGAAATAAAATTCTGTGAAAATCTACCAGTAGGTAACATGCAAATACAAGATCCATTTATATGCAAATTGAAAAAAAAATCTAAATCTTCTGCACAATTTTTAAAGGTCAAATTCACAATGAAAGTATGTAAAGTCCTGTACCGATATCCAGACTGTCTTTAATAAAGTTACTCACGAAAGTCATGGAAAACAATGGGCAGTGTAAAGCCCATTATTGTAGGGACTTCCAGTGGCAGCCATGGAGTCGTCGCACATTTGGTGGCTACCGGTCAAGGTGGATTTTGGTGGTCTTTCTCCATACGTGTGCGTTTGTTTTGAGGGCAAAAGGTGCGTGAGTGCCCAGGAAATGTGTATGGACCAGAGGCTGAGAAGTGCCATGTGAAACAGAGAGCAGCTGGAGCAGGAAAATATTTGTGGTGTGCCACAGGTGAAGATGGTGGAGTGCAAGGAAGCAGTGCTGCCCACCCAGTGGTCGAAGGGGCAGCTGGTGGTGTTTTCGAATAGAAAATTCCAGCAGCAGTGGAAAGAGGCTCTGGAAGACCTGGCTAAGATGGTGGAACCGCTCAGAGCTGCGATTGAGGAGTGGAGCAGAGGCTGCAGGCCCAGGGCCTCGTGATCCAGAAGATGGAGGAGGCAATGGGGGAGTATGAGGAGCGGATGGCCCCATTGGAGACAAAGTTGGGGGTGGTTTTGGACAGCCAGAAGAGGCTGAGAGAGAAATTAGAGGACCTGATGAACCACTTCAGGAGACAGAACCTGAGGTCCGTTGGGATGCCTGAGGGCATTGAGGGGCTGGAAGATGGCAAGTATGTGATGAGGATGCTGGAGACATTGATGGGGAGGGGGCCTTTGGCCGGCACCTCGATGTAGATTGGCCGCACAGGGCACAGAGGAGGAGGCTGCAGGTGGGGGAGCCACCGAGAGCAATGGTGGTGGGGTTATATTGATTCTTGGACAAAGAAAATATCTTGAAATAGGCGAGGCAGAATAGCAAATGCACCCGATCTCCGGATTCTTTTTGCCTTGGCTATAGGGCCGTTGGCAATGGCGCTTAGGGTGTTGAGGGATTGGAGAGGGATTGATCGTTGGGGGGGGGTGCCAAGCATAGGGTTTTGCTGTATGCAGATGATTTTTTATGAGATATTTTGGACCCACTGGGCAGCATTGGAGGGATTATGCAGATTGCGGGGGAATTTGGCCAGTTTTTGGGAAATCAATGGGAAAGAGTAAGGTGTTCCCTATCAATGCCAAGGGGCAGGAAAGGAGATTTGGGGAGTTTCCAGTTAGGGTGGTGGAGACGAACTTCAGGTACCTTGGTATTCAAGTGGTGCAGAGCTGGGCTCAACTGCATAGACTGAATGTGGCTCGATTGGTGGAGGGGATAGAGGTGGGTTTTAAGAGGTGGGATGTGTTGCCGCTGTCACTGGCTGGGAGGGTACAGACAGTGAAAATGACGATACTGCCCAGGTTTCTGTTCATGTTTCCGAACCTCTTATCTTTGTCCCTATGTCTTTTTTTCCGGAAAGTGAATGGGCTGATCGCGGGGTTTGTGTGGGTGGGGAACGTCCCGCGGGTGCGCTGGACTTTTCTGAAATGCGGATGAGGGGGAGCGGGGCTGGCATTGCCGAATTTGATAAATTATTATTGGGCAGCGAATATTGTGATGATTAGAAAGTGGGCTGTGGAGGAGAGGTCGGTCTGGGGACGGGTGGAGGCGGCGTCGTGTAGGGGAACACGTTTGAGGGCATTGTTATTGGCGCCGTTTCCATTCTTGCCAGCCAGGTACTCTGAGAGCCCAGTGGTGGTGTCAGCTTTAAAGGTGTGGGCACAGTGTAGGCAGGATTTTAGGTTGCAGGGTAAATCGTTGTGGGCACCGATGTGCGACAACCATAGGTTGGTACCGGCGGGGCTGGACGCGAGGTTCCGGGGGGGTGGCGGCTGGTGGGGATTGAGTATTTCAGGGACTTGTTTATTGGGGCTGGAGGAGTTGGAGGAATTGTATCAGTTGCCCAGCGGGAATGGTTTTAGATACCTGCAGGTTCGGGATTTCGTGAAGAGAGAGGTGCGTTCCTTTCCGGGGCTACCACCTCGGGGGTTATTGGAGGACAAAATAGGGAAAGGGAAGGTGTCGGATATTTACAACGAATTGATGGAAGGGAGGGAAGTGGAGGATATTAAGCGCAAATGTGAGGAGGAGCTGAGATGGGATGTGGGAGCCGGGACGTGGGCAGAGGCCTTGCGGAGGGTGAATGCATCCTCATCATGTGCAAGGTTAAGCCGCATCCAGTTTAAAGTGGTGCATAGGGCACACATGACGGGGGCAAGAATGAGTAGGTTCTTTGGGGGATGGAGGATAGGTGTGGGCAGTGCGCGGGGGGGCCTGCAAATCATGTCCACATGTTCTGGGCTTGTCGAAGCCTGAGGGGGTTCTGGCAGGGGCTGTCGGACGTGCTCGGTGTGGGGGTGGCTCTGAGTCCTGAGATGGCGATTTTTGGGGTGTCGGGAGAGCCGGGAGTCCAGCGGGGGAGAGAGGCCAATGTGTTGGCCTTGGTCGCCCTGGTGGCCCGGAGATGGATTTTGTAGGGTTGGTGGGACTTGGAGCTGCCGAAAGCGAGGGTGTGGGTGAGCAACCTGGCAGAATTGCTGAAGTTGAAGAAGGTTAGTTCCTCTCTCTGGAGGTCGGTAGAAGGGTTCGTCCAGTGGTGGAAACCATTCATCAATTTTTTTCAGGGAAAATTGAGGGGTTAGCAAGGGGGAGGGGGCTTTTTTTTTGGTAGGGTGTTAAGGTGGTAAAATGGAGAAGGCAGGATGTGGCGAGGTGCTGGGGGGGGGGGGGGGGGGGGTGTTGGAGAATTGCGGTTGTTTATTTGGTTTATATGTTGTTCTTCTGATATTCTGTGTATATGTGTTAAATTCCTTGTCTAAAAATATTTTTTAAAAACCCACTATTGTACAGTACTGAGGGCAATGAACCAGGAGTCCTTGAGAATGCAATCCAGTCATCATGGATATGCTATAGACTCACCTCCCAGTGGTTACAAATTTGAATCCCACCATGGAAAGTTGTGAAATTGAATTCAAAAAGTAATTTGTAGTTTAGCCTTGAATGCTGCCAGAATGTTGGAACCAGCAAACAGTGAGAGCCTGCCAATCTGCCCCTGTCAGGCCTACATGTGCCTCCACTCTCAGATTATGTTGCCGATTCTTTGCCCCAAAGGTCACTGGAGATAGGAAACAACTATCACTTTGCCCAGGAAAAAGAAAATCTAAAAGTAATTTAAAATATGCCTGAGGATGATGATAGACTGGGTCATTTCTGTGGATGCACTATTGGAGTGGTTGCGGGGAGCAGAGACTAGTGAGTGAAAAGTGTCAGGATTTTTGCTGAGTTCTCTCTGTTTTCAGTTCTGACACAAAAAGCTAATATAAATAAACAGAGATTGGAGGAAGGTGTTGGTCAAGTCAGAATAAATTGACAAGGGCCTGGTAGATTAAATAAAAATCTGTAAACAGGCAGATTAGTGGCACGTGAAAATTAATCTACACAACTGTTGGTGCCAAATGGATGGTGTGGAGTTTGGTTGCCAATGAAGTTGAAAGCATCTGAGGGTATTAGTGATTTGACATGTTAAATACCAAATGTAGTGTGAGTAGCAGGAAGGAAAACAAAATGCTGAACTATATTGCTATACGAGTAAAGTACACATTTGAGAAGGTCATGCTAAAATTCCTGGTAGGAATGCACATTCAAGATTGTGTCCAGTTTTGGCCAAGGAAAATGCAAGAGGGATAATCAGGCCACGAGACTGATGCCATTGAATATTTGAGTTTTGAGGAAGAACTGCAGAAACTGGGCCTCTTCAGCTGCGAAATGAAAAGTTTGAGTAATGATTTTATGCAGGTGTATCAGATCTTAAATTGTAACGACAGAGTAAAGATTCAAGCCAACTACTTCAAGATGAATCATGTCAGGATGGAGAAGATAAAATGGACATTATCACCTCCTTCATCTGTATTTATTCCTGATTTTGTAGCATAAATCAGTTAGATTTCATAAAAACAACAATCCTCTCTTCTCTCTTTTCTTTACTGTCACAAGTAGGCTTACATTAACACTGCAATGAAGTTACTGTGAAACAATGGAAGCAACTCAATCTTTTTAATAACATTACTTCGATGGGGTTTTGATGTGGTGGTTTTAAAATATGAAGCTTTGAGTGGAAATAATAAGACAATTTTAATAAATGGTACATTAGAATCTACAAGAAGCTTAAATATGCTTTTACAATGGTCTCAGAAGAGTAATATTGTCTTGGATGCTTTTAAATTTAAGTTTTATTTTAATGGAGGAATAGGGTGATGGCCTGGTGATTTAACTCTGCTGTTGACTATTTATTATCAGGACTGCAATAGAAGTGGCAGCATCAATACTTGACCCTACTCGAAATTACATTGCCATCTCATTTAAATATTTATGTAGACCAGTGGTTAAAATAAAATCCTAAATTTACCACTGGATAGGAAAGATATTAGTTCATAAGTGAATTCATTTCACTGTGTTTTTTTTAATGTAATATTGTGTTTCAGCTTCACATTAATGTATTGGATAGCAATTGTATGCTGCTGCTATATTATTTTAGGAGTAATAAAATATAAAGCGGTTATACAATTACACTGGCGAACACATTCTGTGCTTCAAATTATAGAAAGGTAACTGCTCATTTATATTGGATGTATTTTTACCTTTCATTAACAAATGTTATGCTGTATTTTCCTTTCTTCCTATGGAAGTAGAACATAGAACATACATTGCAGAAGGAGGCCATTCGGCCCTTCGAGTCTGCACCGACCCACTTAAGCCCTCACTTCCACTCTATCCACGTAACCCAATAACCCCTTCTAACCTTTTTGGTCACGAAGGGCAATTTATCATGGCCAATCCACCTAACCTGCACGTCTTTGGACTGTGGGAGGAAACCGGAGCACCCGGAGGAAATCCACACAGACACGGGGAGAACGTGCAAACTCCGCACAGACAGTGACCCAGCAGGGAATCGATCCTGGGACCCTGGCACTGTGAAGCCACAGTGCTCGCCACTTGTGCTACCGTGCTGGAAAATAATTTCCATGGTGATATGTCTTTAAAGTTTTTGTGTCGTTTTGCTTTGTCAATGTTTAGTAAAAGTCTGAATGGTTTATTTCCATCATTGCCAATTTGCTGTAGATGGCGAATCATGTACATCCACTATGCTCAGCAATACATTATGCAATGGCGTATGTACAACCAATGGCAAAATTGAGATTCCAGGCTCCCCATTAGATCCTTTAATTGCAGAAGCCGTGAAGTGCACAATAACCCAAAACTACCCAGTGCTACAAATTCATTGCAGCAAGATTCAGAACATCGCTTTTCTATCTTTTACAACTTTACATAGGGTCCTTTAGATAAGTAATTGCTAGCTTGCACAGCCTGTGTAATGATAAAAGGACATATAAAGTACTGTAAAGCAGTATGGGGGAGTGGGAGCAATTTGCAACAGGATTAGATTCCGAACAAGTTTAATGTTTTTTGGCAAGACTTTAGTCACAGGAAGAAAAATTGACCGGGTTCACATGGAAGGAGGAATTAAATAATGTCAGAAAACTATTAAAAGGACAAAAGGCAGTGCAGGTGTCCCCTGCGGTCATCTCCCTGCAAAACAGATATACCGCTTTGGATACTGTTGAGGGAGATGGCTCACCAGGGCAGCAACAGCCAGGTTCATGGCACAGTGGCTGGCTCTGCTGCGCAGCAGGGCAGGAAGAAGAATGGCAGGGCGATAGTGATAGGGGACTCAATCATAAGGGGAATAGACAGGCAGTTCTGTGGACGCAATCGAGACTCCAGGATGGTATGTTGCCTCCCTGGTGCAAGGGTCAAGGATGTCTCGGAGCGGCTGCGGGACATTCTGGGTGGGGGGAGGGTGAACAGCCAGCTGTCGTGGTGCACATAGGCACCAACGATATAGGTAAAAAACGGGACGAGGTCCTACAAGCTGAATTCAGGGAGTTAGGAGTTAAACTAAAAAGTAGGACATCAAACGTACTAATCTCAGGATTGCTACCTGTGCCACGGCTCGGAAGGAGCGATCACAATATGGTGGAATTTAAAATACAGATGGAGGATGAGAAGGTAAAATCGGATGAGAGAAGAGCTAGAGAAGGTAGACTGGGAGAAAAAACTTTATGGTGAAACAGTTGAGGAACAGTGGAGAACCTTCCAAGCCATTTTATAAATTTTGCTCAGCAAAGATTTATACCAACAAAAAGGAAGGACGGTAGAAAGAGGGAAAATCGACCGTGGATATCTAAGTAAATAAGGGGGAGTATCAAATTGAACGAAAAAGCATACAAAGTGGCAAAAATTAGTGGGAGACTAGAGGACTGGGAAATCTTTAGGGGGCAACAGAAAGCTACTAAAAAAGCTATAAAGAAGAGTAAGATAGATTATGACAGTAAACTTGCTCAGAATATAAAAACAGATAGTAAAAGTTCCTACAAATATATAAACCTAAAAAGAGTGGCTAAGGTCCTTTTGAGGATGAGAAGGGAGATTTAATAATGGGAGATGAGGAAATGGCTGAGGAACTGAACAAGTGTTTTGAGTCGGTATTCACAGTAGAAGACACAAATAACATGCCAGTGACTGAGGCTATGGCAGGTGAGGACCTTGAGAGGATTGTTATCACTAAGGAGGTAGTGATGGGCAAGCTAATGGGGCTGACGGTAAACAAGTCTCCTGGCCCTGATGGAATGCATCCCAGAGTGCTAAAAGAGATGGCTAGGGAAATTGCAAATGCACTAGTGATAATTTACCAAAATTCACTAGACTCTGGGGTGGTTCCGTCAGATTGGAAATTAGCAAACGTGACACCACTGCCCACCACAGGTAGGCAGAAAGCGGGTAATTATAGGCCAGTGAGCTGAACTTCGGTAGTAGGGAAGATGCTGGAATCTATCATCAAAGAAGAAATAGCAAGGCATTTGGATGGAAATTGTCCCATTGGGCAGACGCAGCATGGGTTCATAAAGGGCAGGTCGTGCCTAACTAATTTAGTGGAATTTTTTGAGGACTTTACCAGAGCAGTAGATAACGGGGAGCCAATGCGTGTGGTATATCTGGATTTCTAGAAAGCCTTTGACAAGGTGCCCCACAAAAGGTTGCTGTATAAGATAACGATGCATGGCATTAAGGGTAAAATAGTAGCATGGATAGAGGATTGGTTAATTAATAGAAAGCAAAGAGTGGGGATTAATGGGTGTTTCTCTGGTTGGCAATCAATAGCTAGTGGTGTCCCTCAGGGATCAATGTTGGGCTCACAATTGTTCACAGTTTACATAGATGATTTGGAGTTGGGGACCAAGGGCAATGTGTCGAAGTTTGCAGACGACACTAAGATAAGTGGTAAAGCAAAAAGTGCAGAGGATACCGGAAGTCTACAGAGGGATTTGGATAGGTTAAGTGAATGGGCTAGGGTCTGGCAGATGGAATACAATGTTGACAAATATGAGGTTATCCATTTTGGTAGGAATAACAGCAAAACGGATTATTATTTAAATGATAAAATATTAAAACATGCTGCTGTGCAGAGAGACGTGAGTTTGCTCATGCATGAGTCGCAAAAAGTTGGTTTACAGATGCAACAGGTGATTAAGAAAGCAAATGGAATTTTGTCCTTCACTGCTAGAGGGATGGAGTTCAAGACTAGGGAGGTTATGCTGCAATTGTATAAGGTGTTAGTGAGGCCACATCTGGAGTATTGTGTTCAGTTTTGGTCTCCTTACCTGAGAAAGGATGTACTGGTGCCCGAGGGTGTGCAGAGGAGATTCTCTAGCTTAATCCCAGAGCTGAAAGCGTTGGATTATGAGGAGAGGTTGAGTAAACTGGGACTGTACTCGTTGGAATTTAGAAGGATGAGGGGGGGATCTTATAGAAACAGATAAAATTATGAAGGGAATAGATAGGATAGATGCGGGCAGGTTGTTTCCACTGGTGGGTGAAAGCATAACTAGGGGGCATAACCTCAAAATAAGGGGAAGTAGATTTAGGACTGAGTTTAGGAGGAACTTCTTCACCCAAAGAGTTGTGAATCTAAGTAATTCCTTGCCCAGTGAAGCAGTTGAGGCTCCTTCATTAAATGTTTTTAAAAATAAAGATAGATAGTTTTTTGAAGATTAAAGGGATTAAGGGTTGTGGTGTTCGGGCCGGAAAGTGGAGCTGAGTCCACAAAATATCGGCCATGATCTCATTGAATGGCGGAGAAGGCTCGAGGGGCCATATGGCCTACTCCTGCTTATATTCTTATGTTCTTAAAACATTAAGGCTGATGTGTTCATCGGTAATCTCTCAGGCTAAATCAAGAACTCAGTACTTTTAATCCAGTCCTTCTGAACTACTTTATATTATTAAAGTGTTGAGAAAAATTAAAGAACTCTGAGAACTTCAAGCATAAACCCTTTGAAACAATTCATTGATTTCCTCAAGTAATAATGAAACCTCCAGTTTGGCCGAACTGTTGAAATTAACTTTTCATTCTCCACTTAGTCAAATTTTGAATAGTTACAGAACCATTAAAGTCCAAACATTATTTATTCAAAACCAAGACATGTAAGACCTCACTTTGATAAATTGTGAAGAAAAAAATGTATTTTGAAATAAATCTTTGCTGCTTCAACTTTCGTCCATTGAGAGGAGAAAGTTGTATCAAAAACTTAAAACATCGTTCAGGTAGGTACAAGGAAGTAATCACAATAAAGGTTTAGTAGATAATAAAATCTGCATCTACTGTGAACAGAATGCAATGTGAGGAAAATGCACCTGGGATTAGCACTATATTAAGTCAAGAATAATCCTCACCAGAAATGCTCAATATTTTCAGCACTTATGGTACATAATGCACAAACAATTAGCAAACTACTTAATAGAGCAACACGGCAGCCTAACCATTAATCATGTACCAGATGATTTTTTTTTTAAAGTCGGATTGGTTTCCTTTCAAAGTTATCCCATGAAATATTCTGGCAAGTGTTGTGGATTTCTCTGAATACTTAAATCGCACAACGTATTCTCCTTTGCAGTATCAAGAGAATTCTACAAATGTAATTATAACAGAAACTAATGATTTTTCAGCAAGGGTTGACTCTGAGGTAAAGTAAAACATATCAGTAAAGCTGATCCTGAATTACTCACCAGGAATGTGCATGTAATTTTTCACATTGCTAGTTCTTAACACGGGGGCTGTATTCGCCGTTTGGGAAACTAAATCCCCACGCCGGCATTAAAACGGTGGTGTTTTACGCCAGGAAAGCTGGCGCAAAAGTCCACCGATTCCCTGCTCCGGGGGGTGCACGCAGTCAGGCAGTGTGGAGCTCCCAGCTGTAGCTGCCGATACGGCCCAGAGCATTGCCGGGTCTGTGGCCGCGCATGCGGACAGTGGTGGCTTGCAGCGGCCGCGTCGTGCTTCATGGTGGACACAGCCTTCGGACCCGGACCACAGTCCCCCGTTTCGGCCCCTCGTGCCCTGGACTGCCCCACCACAGTGCCCCCAGCCCCGAATAAAGCCCCCCTGCCCGCAGATTGGCCCTGCCCCGACTGTGGCAGCGCTGGACTGAGTTTGCAGCTGCCACGCTGTGATCCCAATGCATCCACCTCATCAGACGGCTCCACCCCCGATTCTGTCGTCATCGCGATTATCCGCCCCATTGCCGAATGCGATTTTGGCATCGGGGATTGGAAAATCCAGCCCGGGGTTTCCCAAATGGTGAGGTGTGACCCCCCTATCACAATTTGTGGATATTGTAAAGCATATATAATGTTACTACTCTAGTCACTAGATGGTGCTGTAGAGAAACCATATAAATATCACATGCCTCCTTGACTTCTGGGAGAGACCTGGAGAGAGTGGAAGGGAGCCAGACAGAGTAGGTGTGAGATAGTACAACTGATAGAATATTTTTATATTGTAGAAGTGTAGTGTAATATTTACTTATCGAATCTCTTAGTAATATGTTCAAATCTAATTAAGTGTAGTGTAATAAATTAGCTTTGTTTGTTAAACACTGCTTGCGGGTCATTGTTCACACTACAACCTTCACCATCCTGAACAACAAATCAAAGAACACAACATGGTACCAGGTGTGTTCACTAAAGGGTTTTAGTTAGGTTAGAAAGAAGATTGTTGAAAAAAAAAACTTTGTCCAGAAAGAAAAACACCATCACACTCTACAAGTCAGTCGCATCTAGACGCACCGAGTGAATGAAGCAAAAATGGAAGGTCTACAGACTCTTAAACACTTAGACTATGAGACATTGAAGCAGAATTAGACCACTCAGCCCATTGAGTCTGCTCTGCCATTCAATCATGGCTACTATTTTTCTCGTCTCCATTCTCCTGCCTTCTCCCACTTATTAATCAAGAACCTATAAAACTCTGTCTTAAAGACACTCAGTGATTTGGCCTCCGTGCCTAAATTCCTTCTTCCAAAGTGCACAACCTCACACTTTTTCACAGTGCATTTCATCTGCCACTTCATTGCCCACTTTCCAAGATATGAATTGGAAAATTTTTAAGCAACAATTTCAGCTGTATCTGTGCTTCATTTTTAGAGTCAGCCAGTGACCAACGGAAAATTGTACTGTTTCTCACTGTGGCTGGACCACAAGCCATAGAACTGTTCAATGCGTTTACTCTTGAAAATAGTGACGACAAGGCAAATTTTAATGCCGGAATGGAAAGGTTTGATCTGCATTGTAAGGCTCAAATCAATGAAACATATGGGAGATATATGTTTACAAAACGGTTATGAAAAGCTGGCGAATCGGTAGAATCTTTCATCGCGAGGCTCCGTTTAAGAGCGCTTATTTCAACAGCAACAGATTCCCTCCTCCATGACCAAATCGTGTTTGGTATAAAAAATGAAAAACTTTGTGAGCATTTGTTTAAGCAGTACAATTTATCGTTAGAAGATGCAGTAAATTTATGTCGAGCGAGTGAGCTTGCCACAAGCCAATATGCAGATATACAGTCCCGAAAAAAGGCATGAAAGAAGACAATGTGGCTGTGGTGCAGTTAAAGAAGTGGCGCACTGCAGCTGGCAGCCATTTTACAAATGACGTAAGCAGTATGATGACTTGTAAACGTTGTGGCCATGCCACCAAGGAAAAAATGTCCAGCTATCGGGAAATTGCGCAAACTGTGGCAAACTTAATCATGATGCATCACAGTGCTGTTTAAGCACAAAAAGCTTTTTTAACAAGGCCATGAAGATTAGAATCCGCAAAACGGATCAAATGAAGGAAACATTTCTCATTCTGATATTGACGCACAACAATATGACTTAGAAGACACATTCTTTGCTGATGCAGTCAACAAGATTGCTAATGCTGAAAAACGATATTTAAAGCAGATATCATCTGTTCATATGAAGAAAAATTGGAACATACCATTTAAAGTAAATGTGTCAAAAATGTTTTTCAAGTTGGATACTGGAGCTCATGCAAATTTCATCACTGAAGAATACCTCTCTAAAATACTGTGTTGTCCTCCAATTGAGGGACTACAAAGGCAACATCATTAGCACAAGAGGAACGTGTTGTCTAACAGTCAGCAACAATGATATCCACCTGCGAATGTTATTTAAAATAGTCGATGCCAAGCAATTGTCTCTACTAGGCATTGATGCTGAATCTTGTGAATAGGATTCACAGCACCAATCGATGTGTTGGTTCACAGCAAGGTGACAAAGAGGACATCCTTGCTAGGTTTCCAAATGTATTCACTGGTATGTTACCGTTTACCTATAAAATACAGCTTAAAGAAAATGCTACACCAGTAATACATCCTCCGAGAAGAATACCGGCCCCTCTCAAAGAGCGTCACAAGCAGGAACTTGATCATATGCAGAAACTGAACATCATATCCAAGATAGCTGAACCTACTGATTGGGTTAGTTCCATGGTCTGTGTGCGAAAGCCTAATGGAGATCTCCGCATATGTATAGATCCAAAGGATCTGAACAAGAATATCAGGAGAGAGCACTATCCAATTCCTAAGCACCAAGAGATTTCAGGAGAGATGGCACACGCAACAATTTTCTCTAAGTTAGATGCCTCAAAAGAATTCTGGCAGCTACAACTTGATAAATCCAGCAGAAAACTCTGTACTTTTAATACACCGTGTGGGAGATAATGGCCGGGATTCTCCAAAATCCCGGCTAAGTGTTGACGCCAGCGTAAACACCGGAGTGTTTCACGCTGGCAGCAATGGGCCCCTTGGCCCAGTGATTCAGTGGCCCACAGGGGGCCAGCATGGCACCAGGGTGCTGCACGCAGCTCCGGCACTGATACGCATCCCTGCTCTCCGGCGCAGGTCCACGCATGCGCGTGGTGGCCGTTTCCGTGCCGGCGCATGCGCATCATGGTGTAGAGACACAGCGGGCTCATGCAGAAGAAGGTAGTACCCCCCCCCAGATCACGCACGCCCACGGCCGAGGGTCCGGGCTCCCGCCGGGTGGTAGCATATATGAACCACGCCGGCGGAACTCGGCAGAAACTCGACCAGTCGACCACAGAGAATCGCCGTGGGGGCCGCTTTCAACGGCCCCCGACCGGCGGTGCATTGACCGCGCACGCACGACTGGTGCCGATTCTCCTGTCGCCGGAGAATCGCGTCCCGGCGTCAACGGCGATTCTCCGACCCGGTGCAGGCTCGGAGAATCTCAGCCAATGTTTCAATTGCATGCCTTTTGGATCATCTCTGCCTCAGATATTTTCCACAGAGCAATGGAAGCCATTACAGAAGGTATTTATGAGGTACAGGCGTGCATCGATGATATTATCATCTGGTCTGCAACACCAGAAGAGCACAATCCCAGACTACTACAAGTGCTACGACACATTGAATTGTAAGGATTGAAGCTCAACAAATCCTAGTGTCAATTTGGGATTTCCAAACTGAAGTTTTTGGGAGATCCCGGCCGGGATTCTCCGAGCCTTTGCCGGATCAGAGAATTGCCGGGGGGCTGCGTGAATCCTGCCATGCTGCTCCGATGCCAGGAACCGATTCTCCGGCAGCCGGAAAACCGGCGCCGGTCGCGCGCAGTCCATGTGGCGCCGGTCGGAGCCCGTTGAAAGTGGCCCCAACGCAATTCTTCGGTCTCGACGGGCCGAGTGCCCGCCAAGTTCCGCCGAGTCCCACTGGCGTGGATCTAACCTGGTCCTACCCCGGCTGGACCTCGGACTTCTGGCTGCGGGGACCGATCTGGTGGGGGAGGGGGCAGGGGGATCCAACCCCGGGGGGCCTCTTCGGTGGCCAGGCCCGTGATCGGGGGCAACCGATCAGCGGGCGGGCTAATTCCAGGAGGGCCTATGTTCCTTTGCGCCGGGCTCAGCCATGTTCCCCTCGGGCTGGTGCGGAGTCGACAACCCACGCGCATGCGTGGACCCACGATGGCCATGGCGCGCCGGCTTTCGGCGCCGGAGTCAGCGCGCAGCACTCAGGATCTGTTTACTCCCCCTGTGGTCCAGAGACTCGGGCGCCAAAAGGCCCGTTGACGCCGGAGTGCAACACTCCCGTTTTCTCGCCGGCGTCAACACTTAGTCCCAGGATGGGAGAATCTCGCATCTCATATCTGAGAATGGTGTACAACTGGACAGTAATAAATTTAAAGCTATACACAACATGGTTGTTCCGCCAAACAAAAAAGCAATCTTGAGAATGCTTGGGGTTGTCAACTTTCTTGGAGAGTTTATTCCAAATCTTTTGTCTCGGACGACAGCCCTTCGACAATTGATCAAGAAAAATGTTTCCTTTTCTTTGGCTTCACATCATGAAAAGGAATGGTCCGACGTCAAATCCACACTGACCTCAGCCCCAGTTCTTACATTTTTCGATCCAACAAAGAAGACAAAGATCTTGATGACGTGAGTCAAGATGGGATCGGAGCTGTTCTTCTACAGAAGACATGATCTGTGGAGACCGGTAGCATATGCTTCTGGAGCCATGACACCGACAGAACAATGCTGCACACTGATTGAAAAAGAATGTCTTGGTCTGGTGACAGATGTCTAAAAATGTCGCAATTATGTTTATGGTCTACTTACATTCATTTTTTTTTTATAAATGTTTTTTTATTGAGTTTTCATATTTTATATATGACAAATTACAAGTTATTAGAGAGAGAGAAAAAAAAAGGAAAACACAAAAATTTAACATGAATATTTACAGGTAAGCATCTTCATAACAATAATTGTGGCCGCCCCCTTTAGCCAGCATACATATTTTACATTCCCCAATATGGCCGAGGCACATGTTTATAGGCATTTATTTATAGTTTGGTTTTGGGCCTTGGCTTGCCATCAAACCCCCATACCGAGCCCGTAGCCCCCCCCCCTCCCCCCGGCTACCTTCCCCCGATTCCCGTCCATTTTCCCCTGGTTCTTGGCCACCCGACTATTCTTCCTCATGTACGTTGGCCACAAACAGGTCCCGGAACAGTTGCATGAATGGCTCCCACGTTCTGTGGAAGCCGTCGTCCGACCCTCGGATGGCGAATTTGATTTTCTCCATTTGGAGAGATTCCGAGAGGTCGGACAGCCAGTCTGCAGCTCTGGGTGGTGCTGCTGACCGCCAGCCAAACAGGATTCTACGGTGGGCAATCAGGGAGGCAAAGGCAAGGGCGTCCGCCCTCCTCCCCAGGAATAGATCTGGCTGGTCTGAAACCCCGAAGACCGCCACTATCGGGCATGGCTCCACCCTCACCCCCACCACTTTGGACATAGCCTCGAAGAAGGCTGTCCAGTACTCCACAAGTCTGGGGCAAGACCAGAACATGTGGGCGTGGTTGGCCGGGCCTCTCTGGCACCGCTCACATTTGTCCTCCACCTGCGGGAAGAACCTACTCATACGGTTTCTCGTTAAGTGGGCTCTATGTACCACTTTTAGTTGCGTCAGGCTGAGCCTTGCGCACGTGGAGGTGGAGTTGACCCTATGCAGTGCTTCGCTCCAGAGTCCCCACCCTATCTCCATCCCCAGGTCGTCCTCCCATTTCCTTCTTGTTGCGTCCAGTACGGTGTCGTCCCTGTCTACCAGTCGGTCATACATGTCACTACAGTTCCCTTTCTCTAGGATACTTGCGTCCAGTAGGTCTTCCAATAGTGTCTGTCGTGGCGGTTGTGGGTACGTCCTTGTCTCCTTTCGTAGGAAGTTTTTGAGCTGCAGGTACCGTAGCTCGTTCCCCCCAGCTAGCTGAAATTTCTCTGTCAGTTCGTCCAGTGTTGCGATCCTGTCGTCCGTGTATAGGTCCCTGACTGTCAGTGTCCCCCCGTCCTGCCTCCACCTTTTGAAGGTGGCGTCGGTCAGTGCTGGTTTGAACCTATGGTTGGTGCAGATGGGAGCCTTGTCCGACATTTTGTACAGGCCAAATTGCTGCCGCAGTTGGTTCCAGGATTGGAGGGTGGCTGTCACCACTGGGCTGGTGGAGTGTTTTTTGGGTGGGGATGGGAGTGCTGCCGTGGCGAGGGCCCGGAGGGAGGTTCCCATGCAGGAGGCCTCCTCCGCACGCACCCACTCGGCTTCTGGCTCCTGGATCCATCCCCTTACTCGCTCGGCTGTTGCCGCCCAGTGGTAGAATTGTAGATTCGGGAGGGCTAGCCCCCGCCTGGATTTTGTTTTTTGTATGACCTTCTTTGGGATCCTAGCATTTTTACTCCCCCATACGAACGCCATGATATGTTTGTCCAGCGCTTTGAAAAAGGCCTTGGGGATGTAGATCGGAATGGATCTAAACAGGAAAAGGAACCTGGGCAGTACGTTCATTTGATCGTCTGGACTCTCCCCGCGAGGGAGAGCGGGAGTGTGTTCCATCTTTGCAGGTCCTTTTTAACTTCCTCCGTCAGGCTGGTGAGGTTCCATTTGTGGATCCCTTTCCAGTCATGGGCTATTTGGATCCCCAGGTAGCGGAATTTATTTCGGGCTTGTTTGAACGGCAGGCCCTTTAGTGCTGCCCCCCCCCCCTTGCGGGTGTACTGGGAAGATTCTACTTACATTCATGATTGAGACTGATCATAGGCCGTTTGTGCGTATAATTCACAAGAGTTTATATGACATGTCACCCAGATTGCAAAGAATGTTAATGAGACTAAGAATATATGGGACGGGATTCTCCAACCACCCGGCGGGAATCGCGCCATGACGGTCGGCGGAACGGCCACTCACCGCGCCTTCCCCCCCGGAGATTCTCTGGTAAACGATGGGCCAAAGTCCCGCTCATTCTATGCAGGTCCCGCCGGCGTAGATTAGAGTAGGTCCCTTACCGGTGGGACCTGGTGGCGCGGGCGGGCTCCGGGGTCCTGGGAGGGGGCGCTGGACAATCTGGCCTCGGGGGGTGCCTCCACGGTGGCCTGGCCTGCGATTGGGGCCCACCGATCCATGGGCGGACCTGTGCCGTGGGGGCACTCGATTCCTCCACGCTGGCCGTGTAAGCCTCCACAATGGCCGGCGCAAAGGTGAACGTCCCCCGTCCCCCCCGTCCATGCTGTTGACGTCAACAGTCGCTGACGATCCCGCGCATGCGCAGACCCGCGCCGGCCGGCGGAGTCCCTTCGGCCCCAGCTGGAGCGGCGCCAATGGCTTTCAACGCCAGTCGGCGGGGCGCAAACCACTCTGGTGCCGTCCTAGCCCCTGAAGGTGCGGTGGATTCCACACCTTTGGGGCGGCCCGATGCCAGAGTGGTTCCCGCCACTCCACTGCGCCGTTTCTGCCCACCCCACCGATTCCTGGAGAATCAAATTAAGACTAATTAAAAAAGAAACTGCAAAGGATGAAGTTTGAAGCGCATCACATGACTGATGGATGGCCAAATGCAAGCTGTTCAAGCTTCAGAAGTGTTAAAGATGACCTCTCTGTGGTAAATTGATTTTACTCAAACTTGATAGAATTGTCATTCCTACAAAGTTGAAAAGACAGATTCTTACCCAGATCCATGAAGGGTACCAGGGTTTTGAGAAATGTAAGCGACGCGCGAGACAATCCATATATTGGCCATGCATAATATCAGACATTGAAAATTATGTTTCTGAATGTGACATTTGTCAAAGAAACAGAAAGAGAAATTCACAATGATGGATATTGTAAAAATTCCACGGTCTAAAATGGGAATAGATGTTTTCTACTTTCAAGGCAAAGACTACTCGCCATTAAATTATCCAGACGAGATAAAACTTACAAACTTCAGTTCGAAGTCAGTCATCAAGGCAACTGAAGTTTTTTTCAAGACATGGGATACCATTGACAATTGTAATGGACAATGGACCTTATTTCGACAGTTGGGAATGGACTGAATTTTCAATCATGTCACATAAAGCCCTCTATATCCCCAGTCCAATGGAATTTACAGTGCAGAAGGAGGCAATTCAGCCCATCGAGTCTGCACCGGCCCTTGGAAAGAGCACCCTATTTGAGCCCCACACCGCCACCCTATCCCCTTTATCCATGTACCTCAGTAACCCCATCTAACGTTTTTGGAAACTAAGACAGCTTAGAATGGCCAATCCACCTAACCTGCATATTCTTGAACTGTGGGAAGACACCGGAGTACCGGGAGGAAAACCACGCACACACAGGGAGAATGTGCATGCTCCACACAGACAGTGACCCAGGCTGGGAATCGAACCTGGGACCCTGGAGCTGTGAAGCATCTGTGCTAACCACTAGGCTACCTTGCTGCGGAAAAGCTAGAAAGGTGTGAGTATCGTGAAGACATTGGTGAAGAACCATTACTTATCTAATCTCCCAGTAATATGTTCAAATCGAATTTAGTGTGGTGTAGTAAATTATTTTTGTTTGGTAAACACGGTTTGCTGTTCTTTGTTCACACTACAGTCTTCACCATCCTGATGAATAAAAACAAAGAACACAACCAACCCCCCCCCCCCCCCCCCCCCCCCGCTGTAATACCCCGCACAGGACCTACGAGCTAGGAATGCTCATCTTCCCCATGTTCCCCATTAGAGGCGGAGTATCTCAATTACCCACTATATATAAAGTTAGCCAGCAACGCAGTGACCTAGAAGAGCCCGGTAGGCATCCACTGGGAAGTGTGTATATATTGTTTGTAAATAAAACTTTGTTCTTATTTTTACTCGGTGTGGACTCCCCGTTTCCTTATTAAACCCCCACCCTTCTGCCCCAAACTGCTGCGAGGCCACTGTAAATGCTGCCGTTTATTTTAAGGATGGACTTGGCCCAATTGACTAATCTTTGATGTCTGATTCTTTCTCCAAAACAACCTGAGGGTGGCACAGTGGCGCAGTGGTTAGCACTGCTGCCTCACAGCGCCGAGGACCCGGGTTCGATCCCGGTCCCCCCCCGGGTCACTGACCGTGAGGAATTTGCATATTCTCCCTGGTTCTGCGTGGGTCTCAGCCCGACAACCCAAAGATGTGTAGGGTAGGTGGATTGGCCATAATAAATTGCCCCTTGGTTGGGAAAATTAAAATAAAAATAAAAAATGATTTTATAAACCTTCAGTTTAAATAGCCCTCAGGTCTCACAGCTTTTACCACCACCTCTACCCTCCCCACAATACTTACACAGCTCTCCACCACTCCCCCCCCCCCCCCTCCCCGCCCCCCCCACCCCGCCCCCAACCTGGTTCTTACAGCAATTTTCAAGTTTGGGGTCGCAGTGGGAAAACGTTTGGGAAGCAGTACCTTAAGACCTCATGTGAGTTAGTAACTAATACATCAAACTGTTGAGAAAAGGAATACCACGAAGACCAGTACTACGATGTCCTAGCCATGTCCTAACATGCTTGAAATTGCACAAATTAATGTTATATTACCATAACACGTTAATACTTCGCATGTATTTTGTTTTTGAATCACCAGAAACCTTGATATTTTTGTTTGATTTTCTGTCATGCAGAACTCGGTAATATTTGTATCCAAATCACATTGTAATGATGCAGGCAGAATATTCCAGCTGTGCCCTGAAAATTGATACAATAATTTAAAACCACATAGCAACAGTCCAACAAGGTAAAATGGTGCCTTAACCCCCAAGGTTTAGCAGCAAGTATGTGACAATTAAGTTTTACCATTTGTGAAGGTGACCTTCCTGATGCTCGTTCCTTGCTCTCATCAATGTTTGTCCAATATGACAAATCAGGTAGTAGTTTGCAATAAGACAGTTTGATTGATCAGGGTCTGTCAAATTAATGCAGGTAGAGGTAAGCCAAGCCAAAATACAAAACTGCATGATATAACAAATAGATGTACCATTTTGATATCTCTGAATAGAGCAGATACCATGATATCTGGCTTGGATAGTCTGGCATGCAGGGCTAGAAAAATACTAGATAATGAATTACTTGTCACTCAGAATAGATGTAGAATTGAAATGGGAACTGCACTTAACAGTGGTTTCAGGAACATAAAAATATATCTCTGAATTTATTGAAATAAAATAGTGCTTTCACCTCTTACAGTGTAAAGTCTCAAAAATACCATGACTAATTCTAAAATTCTGGAAAAAAACCCGCTTTTACTTGCATTTTAAATATTTTATGATACTCTTATGAAAAGCATAGCAGGCTTTCCGAAGGTGTCAGCAAGCTGTGGCTATGCAGATATGTGTCAGTGCTTTATTTGTTCAAGTTATGATGTGGTGCTCTGTGGTAGAAGATGCTTCGTGTCTGTCACTCACCATGATAGCTGTTACTCTATTAAACTCACTGTAACTCATCAAAAAACACCATCTGTGAACATTATACTTGCCGACCACCATATTAATTTAGCTCACTTATCAGATTTCCAGTTAATAGTGACGAGTAAACACAAGTGAGAATGTACACTTTCAAGATATTCTTTGAACCCTCCCAATTATAAAATATGAAAGATCTGACAAGGTCTAATTTTGAAATTTTCACCAAAAATAACTACTTGTTTTCTGAGATTGGTAACATAACTGAATTAAATAGTAGTGCAAATAATTTTCTTATATATCCTGGTATTTAAATGTAAGCACAAATTATGTCAGTTGATTTCATTCCGTATGAAACATTTGACCCCACAGAAATAAAACTGACACATAGTTCCGAGTAATGGCTCCTATTATCCAGGACATCCCTGGAGATTTATGCTATTTGAAACAGTCTGAACTATGACTCACAATAACATCTTCACTCCTGGAGTATAATGCAACTTTTAAATTTCCTCTTCCTATTAATTCTAACTTTTAAGTGTAGCTGCTGCTGATTGTTTTTTTTTGCTGTGCTGTTGTAGAGAGCCATCAAAAAACACTGGGAAAGATTTGTTTCCTATTGAGACAAATGGAAAATGAGATACTAAAAGGGCAACATGCTGAACCTACCTTCCAGGCATGAAGAATCACTGCAGGAACTGCCTAGCAGGAACATGGTGGTGATTGCATTATATTAACAAGCTTCTGCTATTTCCAAGATATTTAAAGTTATTGGAACATTACAAAGTGCTCCCATGCCAGGGCTCATGATAAATAATGAATTTCATTATTAATATCCAGTTGTGTGACACGTCTGTGTTTAAACTGAGTGCACAAGGTTGTTGACCTTGAATATTGTAGAATATTGCATTAAAGCAACTCTAAACCTGTACTGATGGTGGATGTAACACCATTGTAACATTTCACAATATTTTAGTTCTATTTAATAATTGGTTGGGAGAAAGTGGTCTGGCTGTTTCGTTCCAACTTACAGCCAACAGGTGGTAGAAGCTGAAATGCTGTGAATTTCAATGGTCGAAAGATTTATTTATGGGCATTATTGGCCTCTATGGCAAAGCCGATTAGAGGTATTCAAGTTAAGGTGCGACAGATGTATGTTGAAAATTAATTGGACAAGGAAATAGATCATGAGAAGGTCCTTGAACTAGGACAAAGAAAAGTCGATGAGGAAGCTGACTTGACATAGACACATTATTAAAGAGTGACAAAGAATGTTACTGAAGTCATTGTCTGGAAATGTTGATAGCAATAGATGGAAAGGAAGGTAAAGAAGAATGGGTATTGTGATGGGATGGGAAGGTTTAATTACAGATACTGATACAAATCCACTTGTGCAAAGGCTGGAAAGTATGTAGTCCGTTGATAGTTAGCTTCCAGACTGGAGAAGGCAAGTCGAAACAGAGATCATAAGATAAGGCCAGAGAATTTATTTAACAGATAAGTTGTGAAGAGATGTATAGGATCAGGAAATGACAAATGTGGTAGATTCTTCATGCTAGTCTTCACACAGGTGAAATTTGCAATCTTATTCAAACCAAATCATTTATAGGGGTGACTACAAACCTGTGCTCTGTCTCCCAGCAGGGGCCGGGGGGGGGGGGGGGGGGGGGGGGGCGTAACAGGGGGTGTAGATTGGAGGTAGGGCTCTAATGTTACAATTATAATTCTCAGATTCCCTGTGAGCCCTTGGAAGATTGCAGTCACCCAACACACGTAGCTATCAGCAAAAATGTGTTAAGAAGAATTAAATATCCACAACCGAATTTGAACACTGTTCAACACTTATTAGCAGTTTAAACAGAAGATACTGAGCAGCTCATTAATCAGCTACTTGGGATGCTGTGCAACACTGCTTATCTGCTTAACAGTGCTGCTGATTGACACTATCACAAGCTGATAAACCGGGGTAGGCAACGGGATGAATATAATGATAATCCAGCATAAACAGATTAGTGCAACCGATGGAAAATCCACAGATATAATATAAATGGTTTCTGGACATTGCAATTTGCGTGCTATAACTGCACGACAGGTGACAAGTAAAGGTGGGTTCTGCTGTTGTTAGAGATCAGGGTACCTCAAAATTGTAAATCAGTCAACCTGACATCTGTAGTGGGAAAAAACACTTGTGAGCATTTAAGTGATTCTGCATATTACTGAGCAGTTTATCATTGAAATTCAAGTTACATTTTGTTTCTTTTGTTGCTGTGGCTTAAAAACTTTTCAATTGATTAAATCAGCTGTGTTTCCATGAATATACTTTGTAATTGTCATCCTGTGCTATGCCCATGCAAAGTTTTCCAATTGGTCTATGAGTCTTTTTGTTATCTAACCATTTGTCTTTCTGCTTTGAACTCGCTTTGACATGTTGTGGTGATGGTATGTTGTCTTCTTTTCCCAAATGGAGATGGACAACCAGAGCCACCATTCTAGCTCTGAGGCCTTAACAGTTATGGCATTACGATGATTGATGTTTAATCATTGTGCTTGTCAGCAGTAATGTTGAAACCTTGGGCAAACTGCATGTCAATAACACTGATGAGGAAACAACCAAAATAATTATTCACATCAGTGTCACAGTATTGGCCAGTTTGTGAAGGCCACAGAATGGAGTTTGAAAAAACAAAGATTAGATTTTGAATAAAAATCAGTTTTATAGACTTAGAGTTCATATAGAGATAGATGCGATACTGACAATGTCAATTTCACTGGCACCCCTGCATGCACAAAGTTTTCCGTCTGATTTGGGACTAAATCTCCCAAGTGTCCTGATTCGGATTTTGAAAGGACAACTAGCAATATTGATTAAGGGGAATATTTCAGTTGTTATGCACCCCATGGAGACCATTACCTTTTAAAAAGTCTTCCACTTATTAGCTGAAAGAATGACATGTCAAGATTTTGCACAATAAAATACTTTCCCTGTATCAAATGACTGAAAATACATATTTTCTCATATGAGCAACAGATACTTCAAACAGTGGAAATAAACATTTTCTTGTTATTTAGGACTCTTCCAAGAATAAGTCTCACTTAATACTTACTTCCAGCTTCTAGTGGGCTGATTCATGTCTACTTTCCCAACGGATAATTTATAATCCTGGAATTCTCTCTCACTGCTGCTTTCTCTACTGCTGCTTCCTCTATTTCCAAGCTAGGCAAATCTTCAAACCTTTTTAACCCCTCACACACTAAATCTTCAAAATGAGTGCAAGCTCCCTTCTACGTTCTGTACAGTGATCATTTTATCTTTTCATCCTCTCCATCAGTTGGCTGTAGACCACATGAGACTAAACTGCAACTGTCTTCTATCTGTAATATTTCTGGGTTTGTCAGGAAACCTGCAACTGTTTCTGAAAATGGTTTCCTCTATCCTCTTCTCCAAAACAGTGGAAATATTAACATTTTTACTTTGTTAGAAAGATAGTCAGTTATCACTGCCATTCATCTTAGAAGTAAAGGGATAGATTACAATATAACTGTCTGCAACTTGACATCACTACCGACTTTCAGGGAATTTGGGGAGATGCAGGGAAAAGGATCCCCTTTTAGATTTACAACAGTTGTCATTGGCCCCCAAGCATAATTACCTTTCACCTTTCTCTTTAAAACTATCTGAGGATCTTCTTCTGATCTCAAACAATTTAACCACCCAGGCAGACTCCGGCACAGGTCACATGACCCCTGAATAAGGAGACCAAAACTGTACACAGTATTCCAGATGTGGTCTCACCAATGCACTGTACAGCTGTAGCAAAATAGCCCCACTTATATATTCCATTCCTCTTGCAATAAACAACATTCCATTTGCCTTCCTAATCATGTGCTGTACTTGAAAATCCAAATCTACCAAATCTACCACTGGTTCTCCTTTATCTATTCTGCCAGTTACGGCCTCACAAATCTCCAGTCAAACATGACTTCCCTTTCAAAAATCCATGTTGACTTTAACTAACCCCGTTGGTATTTCTTAATTCTGCTGATGTCACATCGTTTACAATAGTCTCTGGCATTTTCTCCATTACTGATGTTAGGCTAACCGGTCTATATTTCTATTTTCTTTCCCTCCTTTTTTAAAGAGTGTGGTTATATTTGCCACTCTCCAATCTGCCGGACTGTTTCTACAAAATCATGGAAGGTGAAATCCAACACTAGCACCATTTCCAAGGCCACTCCTTTAATACCCTGGGATGTATCAGGCTCTGGGATTTATCGGCTTTCAGTCCCATTAATTTCTCCAGCTTGTTTCTAGTAGCATTCATTCCCTTCAATTCCTCACTCTCACTAGACCCTTGGTTCCTTAGCATTTCTAGGAAGATATTTGTGTCTTCCTCCATGAAGACAGAACTAAATAGGGCGCGATTCTCTGCAAATGCGGCGAGTAGTAAAGGCTGCCATGAAACTGGCCGTGTTTCACAGCAGCCTCCGCGCCCCCTCCCTGGACCCGATTCTGCCCCCCGGGCGGGTCTAGCAGCGAGGCCCCGTGAAGCACGGCATCGCGGGCTTAGCGACCGTCTCTACGTCCGCGCGCCAAGCGTCACGCCGGCTGACGCGCACGATGATGTCAGCCGCGCACGCGCGGATTGGACGGCTCCAACCCGCGCATGCGCGGGGCCGTCAACTCCCTCGGCCGCCCCGCGGACTGATCCTGCGGGGCGGCGGAGGGAGAAAGAGTGCGTCCGTTACGGATGCACTGGCCGCGATCGGTGCCCACCAATCGCAGGCCCATGCCCCCCCTGGCTTGGCCGTGGTACTGCCATGCCAATCAGGGCCCTGGATGCCCAGAAGGGGCATGTTGCTGCCGTTTTTACGACGGCAGCAAGCAGGCATGTTTGCTGCTGTAAAAACGGCCGTAAAGGCCTGGGAACTCGGCCATCGGCCTGGGGAGAATCGCTGTTCGACGTAAAAAACGGCGAGCAGCGATTCATGTCGTGGGGTGGCCGTGGGGGGGGAGAATAGCGGGAGGGCGTGAAAAATGTCAGGGACGCCCTCCCGCTATTCTCCAACCCGTCGTGGGCAGCGGAGAATTGCAACCAAGTATTTGTTTAATTGCTTTGCCTTTTCCTTGTTCTCTATTATAAATTCACCTGTTTTGGATTGTAAGGGACCTACATTTGTCTTAATCTTTCTTTTTACATACTTATAAAGGCTTTTACAGTCCGCTTCTATGTTCCTTGCAAGTTTACTCTCATACTCATATTCTTCCCCTTTTAATCAATCACTTGGTTCTCCTTTGCTGAATTCGAAACTGTTCCTAATCGTCAGGCTTGCTACTTTTTTTCAACAACTTTATATGACTTTTCTTTGGATCTGATACTATCCTTCATTTCTCTTGTTAGCCATGGTTGGGCTGCTACTGAGAAGAATCTGAAAAATAATATTTGCAGGAAAATTGCAGAGAGGTAAAGGAATTATAGATTAGTATTAACAGGGACTTTAATTACCCTCATATAGACTGGGATAATAATAGTGCAAAGGGTAGAGGGTGACATAATCCAGAAGCCAGATGGTAAAGGATACAACATGAGACACTCTTTACGTGTGTTTGTAAGCATTTATTTACAGACATAGATATTCCAAACATGAAAAAATGAAAATCGCTTATTGTCACGAGTAGGCTTCAATGAAGTTACTGTGAAAAGCCCCTAGTTGCCACATTCCGGCGCCTGTCCGGGGAGGCTGGTACGGGAATCGAACCATGCTGGTGGCCTGCTTGGTCTGCTTTAAAAGCCAGCGATATAGCCCAGTGGGCTAAACCAGCCCCTCATACATACATACTCCAGAACATACATGTTCTAACCCAGCATCCACCGTTTCACGAGCACAAGTGAATCCTCAGTTAGTCCAACTATCTGCAATACAATGCAAATCCAATTAATCTCTGCATTATTGAATGCATTTTGAGATGACATATATTACTTTTCATGACCTCAGGATTCCCCAAAGGTTTTCATAGTCAAGGAAGCACTTTTGCAAGTATAATCACTATTGTACTATTGGAAACTTTAGAACCATTTTCAGACCAAATCCTACAATGGAATAAATGACCAGACAATTTGTTTCTTGAAATGACTTTGATAGAGGTATGAATTTTGGACAGGACAACTTTCCTGTTCTTTAACTCATGGTTATGGAGTACTGGACATCCATCTGAGACAGCAGACAGGCCCTGATTTAGGGCACAATTTAATGGCTGTTTTGGGCTTAAGCGAGAGACATTAGACTGCGGGAGAGGTTGAAAATGAGAACTGTGCCGGGCACTGATTGGTCTGCGATCAAACTTGGTCTGCTCCCATTGGGAAAATCAGAAACCTGCTGTAACGTGGCGAGAATCCAATGACGACCACTTAAGGCCAATCTCCATACCACTAATGGGAATGACAGTCTCCCGTGATCTAACACCCCCCCCCCCCCCCCCCCCCCCCCCCCCGAGTGAGAGGTCACCTGGGTGCCGATAAGTACACATTTTTAAAAACGCGAAGCTGGCAGAAGGGCTGCTGTGGGGATTCGAGGAGTTGAGCAGCCATATTCACTCCCAGGGAAGGGGCCTGAGAGCACAGGGGTGCTGTTCCAGTGGGTGGGGGGGGGGGGACACCATGGGATGGTCTCGGTCGGGGTGTCCCACCATAGGTGGTGGGGGGTATACGGAGCCGGTGTGTGCCTGCCCATGAGAGGGTATTGGTGTCTCAACGCCTGCGAGTCTGCCTCTGTTGCCCCCTGGATCATGCGTACCCTCTCCGGGGGCGATTCCAGCCACAAACCTCCCCTAATTCCCACTGATCGCGGGGGCCTCTGCACGCGGCTGAAAGCTATTGCTAATTCAGAATTAGCAATCGTAGTTAAGATCGCACTTTATAGCTCGCAAATGGATTCCCGTAGGTAGGCGTGCCATTTAGCATGTGGGAGTTATTGCCTTGCATCCCAATCAGAGCGTGATGTCTGGACACTATGCCTGAACACCACGGGAGACAACAACATGGATGCAGAAGCCAACATCTGACCACTCAGGGGCTGGGCCCCAGCATCGGGGACACTTTGGCAACCAGACGGTGGATGTGTGCACTGGGGAGGGGACCAGCACCCAGTCCAGGAAGCATTACGTGCGGGTGTCTTGGATACAGGGTGCTGGGACTGGTCAGTAGGGGCCCCGGCTGTGGCCAGGGGTGCTTGGGCAGGGGGTGATGGGCAGGAGGGAGGGCGGAGGAGCAATGGGGGAATGAAGGGTCCTGGAATAGAAGACACTGCTGGTTGTCTGTCTCACACCTTCTCCAATTCCTCACAGATATTGCATGGAATGGATGATGTCTTAGACCCGGTGGAAGCTGCCCCCATTGTGCTGCTGGCAGGCCAAGCAGCCAGACGCCACAGAAGTTGGCAGCAGCTGCATTGACAGAGGCTCGAGATGGCAGCCCATGTGCAGGGCCCCGCCCCACACCCTGAGACCCCGGCCACCCATCAAACCAGGGATGGATCCAGAGGGGGAGGCTGGCTGGCCCAAGGTGTACAGCTGTTGCTGGTCTTTCAAACAGATTGTGGACAGCATGTGCCGCCGGAGGCACCGCCTCAACAAGGGCACGGTGCGGCACCTGTGCCATGTCCTTACAGACTTGGCATCACGTGGAGGAGGAGCATACCCACTCCCAGCAGCCCTGAATTCTTACACATCAGGAGCATTCCAGGGCTTGAGCAGGGACTTGTGTGGCATCTCTCAAGTTACAGGCCACAAGTGCATGCATGAGATCACGGATGCCCTGTTTACCTGAACAGCGAACTATATAAACCTTGACATGGACCAGGCCCAATAAAATGCCCAGGCAGCAGGATTCACCGCCATTGCCGGGATACCCCAGATCCAGGGGGTAGTGGATGGCATGCATGTCGCCTTGCGCGCAACAGGGCCATCAAAGAGTGCCCTACATCAACAGGAGGGGGTTCCACTCCCTGAACGTCCAAGATGCAAACTCACAGGACCATCCAGAGGTTGGAGGACAGGTGGCAGCGACACGTGTCCTGCAAGCCTGGAGGGTCATTGAGGCCCTCATCCTTGCCCGCATCACATAGGAGGTGGCCTCATCTGTCATTCTCCCCTCCCCTTTGCCCTCTCACCTCCCCTCCTCCAACCCTCAGCCACCCTTTTCCCCCTCCACTCCCTCTCACTGTGAAACATTACTACATTACATTACTCCTTGGTGATGGGACTGTGTCAGCACTATCAGCAGGTCAATTTTGAAAGCGGGGGACTGGTGATGATAACCCGCTGAGAGTTGAGTGCCGGTGTTCCTCAATCTATGCCATAGTCTGACTCCTGCCTGTCTGACAGGATCAGCTCAGGCTGCCCCTGCATCATCTGGTTCTGCCATTCCTGGCAGTTCCTCAATGTCTGCAGCATGGTGTCGGTGCCCTCACCGATGCTCCTCAGTGACTGCGACATGTTCCGCAGCACCTCGACTATGCCCATCTGAAAATAGGACATGCTCTACAGTGCCTCATCAAGGACCCACAGTGGCTGGGACATGCTGTTGAGGTGCTCAGCCATGACCATCACTGACTGGGTCATGCCTTGGACACTTCCACTCATGATACCAACGTCATGCACAGGCTCTCCACTGTGGTCAGCACCATAGCAGTGTTGGCCTCTGTACCACGTATTGCCGGAACCATCTCCTATGCCATTAGCCTCTGGGACTCATCCTATCGGCCATGGACCTGCTGCAATTGCTGACATCCCCCTCTGAATATCACGCCCGTACCCTAGCATCTGCATCCGCTCGGGGTAAAGCTGGTCAAGAGGCTCAGAATATGACTGGGATCCAGCTGGGTCCTGGGATCCAGCGGACCTCTGACTGCTTCTCACCTGGGTGTTCCTGCTCCACTTAATGTGCACCAGAAACTGTGTGGTGCTCACCAGAATGTGCTCCAGAAGCCTGACCACCACTGTCACCCACCAAGGTGTGTGTGTCTGCACTGGTGGAGGCGGTGATGGGGAGTACGGGGGATGGGGAGATGGGGGGGGGGGGGGGGTAACGGTGCACAGGTGACACTGCTGGAAATGGGTAGGCCAGGGCACGGAATGGTGCTGGGGCGGGAATGGTGCCAGGTGCATACTCGGTGGGGGCACAGGTAGCCGGACGGGGGCGGTCCCAGGAGGCCGGCGCCAATCCACGCGTGCGGCCCAGTGGAGCTTGTTGACTTCCTTATGGCACTGGGTGCCAGTTCTCCTGGTCACGCTCTCCGAGCTACCACTTCCTCCCAGGCAGCACTGACTGCCCTGAGGCTGACCTTCTGAAACAGGGCATCCGATCTAATTCCAACAGTCTGGCCAGGTCGGCATTCCTGAATCGTGGGGCTGGTCTCGGTCACATGGCTGCGAGCTGTGTGGGGTTGAATGTGCAGGAGCGGTTTAAGCGCTGCTCTCCCTTGTTAGCGGTGGGCTAGTGAGCGCGGTCCTGGCGAATAAGTCGGCAGGACAGTCACTTGCGGTGTGAAGCCCGTGGGGTCTCATTAAGTGGACCACTAAACGTTTTATAGCGTGGCGGCCTCGCCAGGCCGAGCATCGGGAAGCTCACAGCAGTTCTCACTTGCTACCACACTTCAAAACTTTTTTCTGCTAAATTGCACCCTTTAATGTTTCAGCTAAAAGGCAGCATTCCCTTGATATTGCTCTGAAATATGATGTAAGATTACTGGAATGGGTTTGAACCTGTGAATTTTCTGACTTTGAACCCATTGAACTCAGCTGAGATCAATAATTCTAAAGTCAATGTTAGATTTGTGATTTAATCATCACCAACAAATCAAATTGCCTCACGTTAATTTTTCAAAAAAATTGGTTTAACTTTGATTGTACCAACACAACTTGCATTTCATGACTCGCCTCCATTAAACCCACAGGCATTGTTGTCAGTGTAAAGGTTTATTTATCTTTAAGTTTAGTTTGTCTTTAAATTGAACAAACAATATTAATTGATAAGTTTAGCCTATCAGCAATACACATAGTCATTAAGAAAGTGATGAAAATAAGAAATAAACTGCAATTGTTGGAAATCTAGAAATTCTAAATACACAAGTTTAAGGAGGAAGATAATTAATTAACGTTTCAGTGTGATCTTTCATCATTTTGCTATAGGTAGCATTAATTCCACACATACCTAATCTATAATGCTTCAAAGATAATTTGGGTATGAGAAATCATGATGGAGTAATATATTAACATGCCACTGACTGAAGTTAAACAGATATATGCTCCTGAAAAATATTGTTTTGAAACAGCATTCCCCCATGGACATTTGAAAGAACATCAAGCGTTCAAATCCAGAGAAATTTGCACACCAGCCATTTTAAAGACCACTGTTCTTGTAAAGCTGTTTTAATTCAATAATCGAATTTTAAAAATTATGGCCTTGGAAGTGTTCGGACCAGAACCCCAGATTTTGTAATGATTACAGACCAGAACCCCAAAATTGGTATGACCAAGTTCGGGACCAGCAACCATTTTTTTGTTTAAGTAGATGAAATGTGAAATCCTAGATTTTTACAAAGAATAAAGACACAGTTTCAGACAAACAGAATTTTTAAAATATGTACAATAAAGCAGGCAATTCCATCTATCTGATACTCTAACATATAGGACTGACATAGGGTAAACATAGGGTAAACAGGCAAACTGTAAAAAAACATACCAGAAACTGCACATTAAATGGCAGACACAACAGAAGTAGGTTCTCTGAATTTCTCAGCGATGCAATCAGATGATAGTCATTATTATGAGTTACAGCATCCTTTAAAAACATGGTCTTGAGGAATTTCAGTTCCTCTTCTTTTAAGGACCAGTTCTGTTCCATCCAAGGTCCAAGGGTACAATCCCCATCCAAAATTCTGATCCAGATCTTTTTCAAATCTGCTCCAGATCCAGTTTTCTTCATCTAGTTTCCCAGCTGAGCTGACCCACTACCAAAACTGCATCCCCATGTGATGACCAGGCTGCACAGCAGCATCTAAACACAGGCATGGTCTCAGCTTCTCAGCCATGCTGCTGCCAGCAACTGTTTCTGTGCTTCTCCGAGCCCCACCTCTCCGCTTCAACAAGCAAATACTATATCTGGCCTTCCTTGAGCCCCAACTGTTAGCTCTCCAGAAGATAAACTCTGCCTCAGGTTTTTCTTTTCCCAACTGCCAGCTTTCTAACAGGCAGCTTCCCTTCTACTCCACTGAGGTGATAAGTGCCCCAGACTATCTCGAGCGCCAACTTCCCAGCAGCACAGAGCCAGTGATCTTGCACTGCCTTGTCAGGTCCCAACCATATTCCCTGAACCTCAGCTAACAACTGCTATGGCTCACCACGAGACTGATCCTGCTAAACTCCTCTCTGTTCGTTTTTGTCAGCAAAACCCCTGGTCACCTGGCCATACCCGCCCTCTAGGGTCTTCAATGATATCAGATCAGTCATCATCCTGGGACCTTCCCAATCCCCCCACTCCCACCACCCCGACCTCCGTCTCCTCTCTCTCGTCCTCCTCCAACGCCACACCACTTGACATTCACTTCCTAACCCAATCAGTGGTTTGACTGCACGTGGAAAATCAGAAAGCAAGTGCAGCTCACATTCAGCGGCTCCCTCTGTCGCTCTCTGTTGGATTCTGGGTTTCTTGTCCGAAATTGGATCCTTGGCACTTGCTTTTGAATTGATCAGAATACCACAATGAAATATCATTTCAAGTCTTTGCATAATTTCCAAATATGTTCAGCTGTAAAGAACAGAAGAAACATATCTTATAAACTTAAATGTAATTCTCCCTTGTGTCTATAATGGAGGATTACACTATTATGCTGGGCAGAATAAAAACCACTTTCCTGTAGCATTGTATTAGTCTCATGCTGAATTCACTAACCGTTGAATACCCCTTATGTCCTTTCCGATAGCTCCAGCTGGTCATGTAAATGTAGATCATCCTCGGTGGCATAGCAGGCGACCCTTAATCATTCCACTTAGTTCTTCACAGTCAGATAGGACATCTGAGCAGTTTCAGCATGGAACAAAAGTAATTGAGAAAATAGGATGTACTTACATAACCATAGAAGAATACCTTTTTTATTTTATTGCAAAGTAATCCTACATCTTTAAAGTTCTGACTGCTTTTGTTCATGTTTAGGCTAATTTGATCTTTATTTTAAATTTAAAAAATAAATGGTAGTATTACTCAGCAGGCCAGGCAGCATCCTGTGGAGAGAATCATAGGGCGTGATTTAATTAAAAGGAAGAGTGCTGTTTTGGGTGCTTTTAGTGGGTTGGCACGGCACCAACCCCTCCAGCACTGGCTTAGCCCCCGGAAGTGCGGAGGATTCCGGTCGGCCTGACACCGGAGTAGTTTGCGCCACTCTTGCAGCCGGCGTCAGACCATCCGGCCAGTTGCGGGAGAATCCCGCCCCAGTTTGTTAACTTTATTCATGCATGGTATTTGAAATATATTGGTTTTCTTAATTAGACTATACTGGCAGGTTTAGGAAGTAAGTTAAGGTTTTCTGTTTAATTTAAGAACTGTTGTAACTGTTAACAGTAGAACCATTTCTTTGTTGCTAATGTATGTTTTCTGATACAATTACTTGATCTCTGAATTCTTCTTTTGTAATTCTATTAACTTTCCTGAACTAAAGATATTAGCTTCATCCTCCACCTGGTCTTGATCTTTATGAACAATCGGGTCAAAGATTGTTTCTGATAACTGAACCTCAGCCTCCCCATCTTTACTCTTTGATTTCTCCTCCACCTGTCTCAACATGTAGCTTTGTGATCTTGTTACCACACAATCTGGAAATACTCCAGGGTATGCTTCTTGGAACACCTCAGTTGTTTGACTTTCTATCGGCTTTTCAACCACAGTAAGCATCATTCCCACCTGTGATCCAGCTATATCATTACCCATGATAAACTGTATGCCAAAAAGGTCCTATCTCTCATACTCCTACCACCACTTTCACCAGACTCTCTAACATTACATCACAAATAAAATGTTTGAAGAGACCTGACACTTGCTTACCAACAACTCTGAACAGGCTAGACACACTTTTTCACCTCTTTAGCTGCAACCTTTTTGTCACTTTAATAAACCCCATTGCTTCATCCCATACTTTTCTGAAGCCACCAACACTGCGACTTTGTGTGTCCAACTTTATTACAATGATAACATTTAAGTCATCATATCTCTTTCCACTCTCATAAGTTTCCTTTTCAACCTGAGGCAAAATCTCTTTAATATCACCCAACTGTGCCTTCTTTGCCTTGATCACCTATGGATTTTTCATTTCCCCAGTTTCTGTCCTTCAGAGACTGAAAATAATGTTGAAAACCTGAACTTGATTTGTTAACAAAGTCAAAATTATCTGCCATCTCTATAGCCTGTCTAGCAGTTTTAACCCTTTTCTCTTACACATGAGTTCTCACTACTACAGGAAGTGAATCTTTAAATTCCTCTCGAATAAACATTTCCCTGAGAGCTTCATAATTTAGATATTTTTAATGCTTTTATCCACCTATCAAAAGTATTGTGTTTGATTCTTTCAAATTCTATATTCATCTCACCTGGTTGTTTCCTAATATTTCCAAACTTCTGTCCATAGATATCTGGCACGAGTTCATATGCATTTAAAATGGCTTTTCTCACCTCGTCATAATCCCTAGATACCTCCTCCGACAATGATGCAAACACTTTGCTAGCTCTACCTAATACCTTTGATTGAGCCAATAATGCCCACCTGGTTTTTGGCCAATTCAACTACTTTCTCACATGAAAAATTCTTCCACATGTTTCTTGCCAAACATTAGCAATGCTTGAACATATTTAAACATATCCACACTCGGATTTCAACTTAAAAAATCCTCCCTTTCGACTTTGCTCATCTTCTGTCTTTAACTCCAACCTTTAAATTGATATACTTTATGCCTTTCCAACTCCTTCTCATTTCAGGTCTATTTTCTTTCTCTTCTTTCAAATTCTTTCTCTTTACTCTTTTCTCTTTCCTTCTTTGCCCTTTCTTTATTGCTATGTCTCGTGCCATTGCCTCTCTCTTTTTTCCTTGTCTGTCCTTTCTTTTTACTTTTCTCTTGACCGTGCCTCTCTCTCTTTTTCCTTTGCTTCTGCCATTGCCTCGCTATCCCCTTTTCTTTCTCAGCTCTCTCTGTTTCCTTTTCTTTTAATTCCAGTTCTCATTTTTTCAGTATGTTGTAATTGTTTAATTTGCAACTGAGTCTTAGCTAATTCCAGCAATTATTTCCACAGTTTGGGGCTGTGTATCTGGCCTCCCTTACAACTTTAAACGCTAAGCTTTAATTACCTCTAACGTCCTTACCACTGCAGGTAAATTTAACTGCAACTTGTCTGACAATTCCAAAAGGTTTGTTTTAAGCATCTTTTGTACACCACCTGGAACTATTTTTTCAACAGTGAGAAAACACTGAGCCTCTGAAAGAGCCATTTTACAAGTCACTTCCTATTAAACTGGCAGAGTACCAACACCTGTAAACAGCTGCTCCTCACACTTACTGTCCTTAATTTCAATAATCACAAGCCAACCAGGAATTAGACTTTTTAAATAGGAGGCGATCTCCAGATTTTGTTAGGATCGCAGATGAGAACCCAACTATTTGCAATTTATAAAACTGTGAGGAAGCTCCACTGCGCCACCATGAGTGACAACACTGGCCCATAGATATCTTTTATGTTAAAACAAACCTTAATTTAAACACAGAATTAGTGTGTATACCAGAGTGAGTGTGATTACATTAGAAATAATGTATTAATGAGGAAGTGGAAACCTTTACACATTCAGGCAGATGAGAAATGGGTGGAGGTTCATCAAGTTATATTACCGGTGGGTTAGAGAAAAGAGATGTTGCAGGTAGTGCACAAAGTTCCAGTAGGGAGGCATATAGGAGTAAGGAAAACTCAAGCAAAAATACAAAAAAATTTTTTATTGGCCTGGGCTGCATAAAGATGCAGTTGAATTTTTTGTCATACATGTCAACCAGCGCCCTTAATACCCATTCGAGCATTAAACTATGGTCCTACTTGATTGCGAGGGATCTAATCAGTGTTTGTTGACTAGAATGGATGTGTCTACTAGATTTCTGGAGGCCATTTCATTATGAAACATTACAGCGCAGAGAATTGAAGATGATCTAATCAGATCAAGGATCAAATTTTATATTGAGGTTATACAGGGAAGTCATGGATAGCTTTGGGATAAAGCAATTTACATGATCCACATAGCATCCAGAGTTACAGGGAGTATTAGAAAGGTGGCACCAAAATTTAAGGTCCATGTTGAGGGTCTATATTCAGAATTAGCCAGAGAATTCGGATAAAGGAATTCCATTTGTCCTATTTACAATTAGGGATGTACCTAATGAATCAACTAAATTAAGACAATTCAAATTGATTTTTGGTCATGAGGTAAGAGGACAGCTTAAATTTGTTATGGAGAAATTGGTGAGTCAGAGTTTTGGACTATGTGTCAAACTTTAAAGAGAAAGTAAATTAGGCTGGTGAGTTGAAAGCATTTAAAGTTGTCACAACATGTGATGAAAAAAAAGGCTGTTAAGAAATAAAAAACTCATAGTTTTGTAAATGGGGAGAAAGAATTAGTCTTATTTCCAGTCGTATGCAAAGCAAGAATTAGTGGGCCTTATCAAATTGAAAGGAAATTTAGTAAGGTGAATTATTTGGTAAGATCATCAGATAGAAGAAAAACTCAGAGTTTGTCACGTTATTGTGCGCAATAGGTGTTTTGACAGAGAAGGAAATCAGGAGGATGTTAGCAGTTATAACTCAGGGAGAAGAGTTGAATCCAGATGATTCTGAACTTTCCATTCCTCAAGTTAGATTGGACGAAGAGAAAATAATAAGAAATTTGGATAAATTATTGAGTTACCTTCCAGAGGAAAATCAGGGTGACCTGAAAGAGTTACTACTATCACATAGAGCTATATTTGGGAACAAAAATAAGAAGTACAACGGTGATTATATATGATGTGGATGTAGGAAGTTCTGTTCCAATTAAGTCTATATCACTATAGACTGAATTCATTAAAGTTGGCACAGATTCAAAAGAAGATTGACAGCATGCTAAAGAATTATATCATTGAAGTGAGTTACAGTGATTGGAGCTCACTTATCATGATGGTGCCAAACCAGATGGAATACAACAATTGTGTGTGGACTATAGGAAAGTCAACGCATTGACAAAGTATTTTTCATATCCTATTCCTCATATGGCAGACTGTATTGAAAAGGTGGGACAAGCAAATTTCATTGCCGAACTTGACTTACGAAAACGATACCTTTATCAGGCAGGGTGAAGAAAATGTTGGTGTTTGTAACACCAAGTGGTCTGTATCAGTTTAGATTTGGAATGAAGAATGCATCAGCAACATTCCAAAGACTAACCAATAAGGTGATTTCTAACCAATAGGGTCGTTTCTGTACTAAAGAATTTGCAATGTACATTGACGATCTTTTGGTGAGAAAATATAATTACAGATGCTTTATCATGGCTTTAAGATGTGAGAAGAATGGAACATTCTGAAGTGGACTTTACTGATGTTTAAATTTTCATGCATGAATACGATGAGATGTATCTTATAGTGTAATAGTAGCGTTTAATAATGAGTAGTATTTAAAGTTGAAAATGCTTTGGAAAATGAAACCATCTTTCCATATTGCTGGTTCGTTTATTTTAAGGAGGGAGCTGTGATGAATGTAAGACGTCTAATCTAATTTCTTTGCAGTAATGTTATTAAAACTTGGGTTAAGATGTATACAGACAGTATGACTGCTAAAGCTGTAATCAAGATGTCGTAAAAGTGATGAAATCATTTATTTGCTGGTGAAATGTTCTGCTAATAGATCTTGAGAACCATTTACAGATAGCTAGCCGATGGAATATTGTTTATCTTTGAAGGACCCCCGGGGTGTAGATGATTTATGAGGGATATTGTGTTTTGTCCTGGCTAAACAAATCAAGGGACAGCTTGAAAAGACAGTTAGTCATAGACCTCTCACCTGACCAGAGGTGTTTCAGTTTGGTCCTGAAGGCTTCTCCCCCCAAAGATTCTACACATAAAAAAGCAAGTAGAAACCTGGGCTGGGATTCGCCCCTACCCGGCGGGGCGGGGGGTCCTGGCAGGACGGAGTGGCGTGAACCATTCTGGCGTCTGGCCTCCCCAAAGGTGCGGAATTCTCCGCACCTTTAGGGGAGAGGCCCGCGCCAGAGTGGGTCCCGCTCCGCCGGCCAGCGCAAACGGCCTTTGGCGCCCCGCCAGCCTTCGCCGGCCGACGAAAGTCCGCACATGCGCTGGGGCATCAGCGGCTGCTAACGTCATCCCGGCGCATACGGAGGGGAGGGGGTCTCTTCCACCTCGCCATGGTGGAGACCATGGTGAAAGCAGAAGAAAAAGACTGCCCCCACAGCACAGGCCCGCCCGCGTTCGGTGGGCCCCGATCGCAGGTCAGGCCACAATGGGGGAAACCCCCGGGGCCAGATCACCCACATCCCCCCCCCAGGACCCCGGAGCCTGCCCGCGCCGTCAATCCTGCCGGCACCAGAGGTGATTTAACCCACACCGGCGGGAAAGGCCTGTCAGCGGCGGGACTTCGGGCCATCGCGGGCCGGAGAATCGCCGCGGGGGCCCGCTGACCAGCACGGCGCGATTCCCGCCCCCGCCGATTCCCGAGTGGCGGAGAATTCGGGACACGGCAGGGACGGGATTGACGCCGGCCCCGGGCGATTCTCCGACCCCCTGGGTTCGGAGAATTCCGCCCCTGATTGTTAACTTTATTCATGAGTGCTATTGAATATGTATTGGTTTGCTTATTTGGAATATAGTAGCAGGTGAAGGAAGTAAGTTACATTTTCTCTTGTGCTTATTAACTGTTTAAACTGTTAACAGTAAAAATATGTCTTTGTTGCTAATGTGGTTAACACTGTGTTTAAATTAAGATTTATTTTAACACAAAAGTAACCTGTGGGTCAGTGTTAGCACTTTGGTGGTGTAATAACATGTCCTCACAGTTTTAGAAATTGCAAACAGTTGGTTTCTCATCCGGGATCCTAACATTCATAGGAATAATTAAATTCACTATTTTTATTTTGTTGAAAATATGTATATGATAAAGTTTTGAGACAAATTCATCACACCTCTGGTGCCACAAATGCAAATTTCTATTCATACTTTTTGGATAAACTATTAAGTTTCAGAAACTTACGTTGCATGTTTGATTTACAGAGCTGTACATTCTGGAGAAATTATCATGTTTATTTCAGTATAGTTAACCGCATCGGCAGAAAAGCTAAAATTGAACTTTTCAACATCCATAGGCTGCTTAACCAAAAATCCAAGCTGGTGTTCATAACGCCATTGATTATTATTTCAGCCTGTTCTTTTTTAGACTATTGTTTATATAGAGTGGTATTGCTATTTATTTATTTGATAACATTTACTCAATATGACATGACAGATATTTGGTGGGAAGGAGTTCTGACATTTTGAAGAATAAAAATTGGCTGATAGTGGTTCCTTATATCATTTTTTTGCTTTCAGTATGTTTGCATAAAGGGATAAATCAAGACCATCTTGAAGTGGCCACATCTCCATTGTACATTGAGACTATTTAGAAGAGTCATTGCATGTGCCTACAGCTTTTTATTGCATCTCACTAGATGGACTGCTTATACACCTGAAGTGAATTTTCTCTTTTGCAGTAAATGCAGCGCAAAATCACCTTTGTGAATCACAGAGTAGACAGTTTTAGATATGTTTGGGAAGATATTCAAATCCACTGTTCAAATGCATGTTGTGTGAGACTGTGATACAGAACTCTGCAGCTCTGCAAAATGTGCAATGGTTATTTCTGAACAGTTAGCCACAAAAGAGGGAAAAGATAGAACGTGACTTGCAGAAGTCTGCGTTAATAGGCAGAGCATAGTGACCATTGTTTTGTAAGATTATATTGGGATGTAAGGTAATTTGTAATAACTGGGACTGCCAGTTAATTACAGTTAATTTCACAAATTAACACATTGGATGCAGAGGATGCATGGAGAGGAGGGAGCAGGGCAAGGTCAGGAACAAAGCACTGGGTGGAAAAGTCTGAGGGAGCTGAGTAGGGGTGCGAAGGGCTCTGGGGAGAAAAAATCATTTCAAAGTAGTGTTCATGGTCAAGCAGAATGTCATCCACACAGTAACGTCACTCCACACAGAACCTTCACCAAAGGCTGGGAATGACTTGGAAAAATAACTTTTCATTATCTTTCCTTCGGTTTCAGTGATTTTTGAGCACCTCTAGCTGTCTCTTCATCATGTTATTAAAACTAGCATGTGTATCAACGAATACTCCTTGTTCTAATAAATCCAGTTTACAATCAATCTCTGTCCAGGCAGACCAATTGCACCTGGTTACCATATTGGCATAATACCCAAAAGAGATACCGTTCTAACCATCATTCTTGGCAGAAACTATAATAATAAATCTGGCATTTAAAAAAGTATATTCGTTTTTCATGCAATGTGGGTATCACTGACAAGCCCAGCATTTATTTACCATGTCTAATTTCCCTTGAAAAGTTGGTAGTGAGCTGCCTTCTTCAACCGTTGCAGTCAGTGTGGCGTAGGTATACCCACAGATTTGATTTTGATTTGATTTGACTTGATTTATTGTCCACATGTACCGAAGTACAGTGAAAAGTATTTTTCTGCGGCCGCGGGAACATACACAGTACGTACATAGTAGACAAAAGAATAATAAACAGAGAACATTGACAAATGGTCAATAGTACATCGACAAACAGTGATTGGTTACAGTGTAAAACAAGGGGCCAAACAAATACATGAGCAAGAGCATAGGGCGTTGTGAATAGTGTTCTTACAGGGAACAGATCAGTTCAAGGGGGAGGCGTTGAGGAGTCTTGTAGCTGTGGGGAAGAAGCTATTCCTATGTCTGGATGTGTGGGGTCTTCAGATGTCTGTACCTTCTGCCTAATGGAAATGTCTGGAAGAAGGTAATGCCTGGGTGGGAGGGGTCTCTGTGCTGTTAGGGAGGGAATTCCTGGATTTTGTCCACAGTGAAGGAATGGCAATGAAGACTAGAATTCTCCAATCAGGGGATGAGGTCCTGTGGCAGGGGTGGGAACAAGGATTGTTTTCCACTGTGGTGGCCGGCAGAAGAACACACCAAATCTTCTGGCCCCAACTTCATTAATTCTGCACCTGATATACTGCACAGTGTGTTTGCCATTTTTCATGATGGTGCCTTATTTGGGTACCAAACTGAAAAGATGCCAACATCACTGACCCACGATTGAAGAAAGAAATAGGACCTCCTGAGCAAGAGGATGGATCTCCAGGAATGCTTTAAGGCTGAAAGATGGGCCCTCTCTCGAGCACTGAATCTGGAAGGTCTACCTGTGGATGCTCCCCCACCCACTGCTGTGATATTCCAAGGTCCAGAATGCCACCATGGCGGCATGAGCAGAAAATATCACTGTAATTTCATGCTGGCACTGACTTCTGCGCCTCCTGCCATATTCGTGCCCAATATCAGCCATCGAACATACCAGCAGAGGCATGGGAGAATTACGCAAAAGATTCTGAGTCAGGATGGTGAATGACTTCGAGAGTAACTTTCAGGTGGTGGTGTTTCCCTGCAGCTGCTGCCCTTGTCCTTCTCGGGGAAAAGGAGATGTGTTTGGAAAGTGCGGTCAAAGGAGCCTTGGTGAGTTGCTGTTGTTGCACTTTGTAGATGGTACACACTGCTGCCACTGTGTGTCAGTGATGGGTGGAATGACTTTTGCAAGGTGGAGCAGTGTCAGTGAAGCAGTGTGCGTTATCCTGGATGGTGTTGAGCTTCTTGAGTGTTCTTGGAGCTGCACTCATCCAGGCAAGTGAAGAGTATTCCATCACACTCCTGACTTGTGCCTTGTGGTGGACATGCTTTGGGGAGGAAGGAGGTGAGTATTTGCTGCAGGATTCCCAGCCTTTGGGCTGCTCATTTACCTGTAGTTATATAGCTGCTCCAGTTCAATATCTGGTCAATGTTAATCTCTGGGATGTTAACAATGGGGGATTCAGTAATAGTAATGCCATTGAATGTTAAGGGAAGATAGTTGAATTATCTCTTCTTGGAAATGATCATTGCCTGGTACTTGTGTGGCACAAATACGAACAGAAGAGCTGGGGATTGGCAACTCAGTCTCTCGAGCCTGCTCCGTAATCCCATGCGATCATGCCTTATTTTATCTCGGCTTTCCTGCCTGCTCCCCATATCCTTTCATCCATCTAATTAAAAACTTATTTATCTCTTCCTTAAATGAGTTTAGTGTTCTGCCATCCACAGTATATAGGCTTAGAGAATGCCACAGATTCATCACCCTTTGGATGAAGTCATTCCTCCTCATTTTGGTTTTAAATCTGCCACCCCTTAACTTAAAACTATGGCCTTTTGTTCTAAAATGTCCAACAAGGGGAAACATCTGCTCTAGATCTACTATGTCAATCCCCTTCAGAATCTTATATACCTCAATTGGATCTCCTCTCATTTTCCTAAACCCTAGTGAGTTTAGGCCTAAACTGCTCAATCTCTCTTCAGAAGGCAAGTCCTTCATTTCTGGAATTAATCTAATGAACCTTCTCTGAACTGCCTCTGATGTATTTCTGTTCTTAAGTAAGGGGACCAAAGCTGCACAAAGTACTCCAGATGATGTCTCACCAATGCCCTGTACGGCTGCAACAGCACCTTCCTATTTTATAATATATTCCATTAGCGATGAAGGCCAAAATTCCATTTGCCTTCCTTATCACCTACTGCACCTGCAGATGAACTTTCTGCGATTCATGCACGAGGACACTCAGATGCCTCTGCATCAAAGTAATTTGACGTTTCTCGCCTTTTAGATAATAAGTTGCCTTTTTATTCCTTTGAACAAAATGAATAGCGTCACACTAAATCCACATTACATTCCATCTGCCAAATATTTGCCTACTTACCTAACCTATCCACATCCATTTGCAAATGTCTTACTTCCTCATTGCAACTTACCTTCCCACCCATTTTAGTGTCATCTGCAAACTTCACTACAGCACCTTCCATCCCTGCATCCAAGTCATTATTTTCGATTTTAAACAGTTAGAACCCGAGGACCGAACCCTGTGGCACACCACTAGTTACAGCTTGCCAACCAGAAAATGACTCATTTATCTCCACTCTCTGCTTTCCTCTGGTTAGCCAATTCTGTATCAAAGCTAATGAATCACCCCAAACCCATGGGATCTTACCTTGTGTATTGACCTTTTGTACGACACTTTATCAAATGCCTTCTGGAAGTCCAGGTATACTGCATCTACTGGGCCCTCATTACCCACTTTGCTTGTTACATCTTCAAAGATGTTACTTGCCACTTATCAGCCCAGGCCTGAATGTTGTCCAGAACTGGCTGCATGCAGGCAGTATCTGTATTCAGTATTTAAATACTTGGCAACACCAGTGGTAACAGTAACAACTACATATGTGATTAAAACCAAAATTAATTGAGATTAACATTTTTAATTGTTGGATTAATAATTATTGATACTTTTGATTGCTTGGAAGCGCAGTTACAACATGGTACAATGCATTATGTCTTTTTAACAAATCAATAAACTGAAGCTCCGTCTGCCCTCTCGGGTGGATAAAGAAGATTTCAGTGTCTATCCCAGAACCAACTCCACTAAAACAGCTTTTTTGGTCATTATCTCACCAATGTTTGTGGGACCTTGTAGTGCACAGATTACCTGCTGTGTTTCCTTCATTGCAGCAGTGACTACATTTCAGAATTACTTAATTGGTGCAAAGCACTTTGGGATGTTCTTCGGTCATGAAAGATAATATGAGGTACTCGTGGATAAGGATAAGAGTAGTTCTCGGGTGAAGGTGCTAAATTGGGGGAAGGCTAATTACAACAATATTAGGCTGAAACTAAAGAACTGAGATTAGGGGCGGTTGTTTGAGGGTAAATCAACATCTGACATATGAGAGTCTTTCAAACGTCAGTTGATTAGAATTCAGGACCAGCATTTTCCTATGAAGATGACGGGTAGGTATGGCAAGTTTCAGCAACCTGGGATATTGAGGAATATTGTGAGCCTAATCAAAAATAAAAAGGGAACATTTGTAAGGTCTCGAAGGCTGAGAACAGACAAAGCTCTTGAAGAATATAAACAAAGTAGGAAGGAACTTAAGCAAGAAGACAGGAGGGCTAAAAAGGGTCATGGAAAGTCCTTCACAAACAATATTGAGGAGAGTCTCAAGGCATTTCATATGTAAAGAGCAAGAGGGTAGCCAGGGAAAGGGTTGGCCCAATCATGGAGAGAGGAGGGAACCTATGCTTGGATCCAGAGGAAACGGGCAAGATACTAAATGAGTACTTTGCATCAGTAGTCACCAGAGAGAAGGACTTGATGGATAATGCGACCAGGGAAGGGTGCATAGATATTCTGGGTCATGTAGATATCAAAAACGAGGAGGTGTTGGTTATCTTAAAAATCATTAAGATAGATAAGTCCCCGGAACCTGATGGGTTCTGCCCCAGAATACTGAGGGAACAAGACAGCAAATTGCTGGGGCATTGACAGAAATCTTTGTATCCTCTTAGGCTACAGGTGACATTCCAGAAGACTGGAGAATAGCCAATGATCTTCCTTGTTTAAAACGGGTAGAAGGGATAATCCAGAAAATGATAGACCGGTGAGTCTTACGTCTTACGTTGGAAAAGATTCTAAGGGACATGATGTACCCACATTTGGAAACAAATGGGCTTATTAGCGATAGGCAGCATTGTTTTGGGAAGGGGAGGTCTTATCTCACTAATTTGATCAAGCATTTTGAGGAGGTGTCAAAGAAGATTGATATAGGAATGGCAGTGGACGTTGTCTACACAGACTTTGACAAGGTCTTTGACAAGGTTCTTCATGACAGTTTGGTACAAAAGGTAAAGTTACAGGATCAGAGGTGAGCTGGCAAGGTGGATATAGACTTGCTTGGTCATAGAAGACAGAGGGTAGCAGTGGAAGTGTGCTTTTCTGAATGGAGGGCTGTGACTAGTGGTGTTCCACAGGGATCAGTGCTGGGACCTTTGTTGTACGTTTTGAGGAAAATGTAGCTCATCTGATTAGTAAGTTTGCGGATGAGACAAACATTGGTAGAGATGTGGATAGTGAAGAATATTGTCAAAGGTTACAGCAGGACATAGATCGATTGGGGACTTGGGCAGAATAATGGCATATAGAGTTTAATCCGGATAAATGTGAGGTAACGCATTTTGGAAGGTCTAATTCAAGAATTATACAGTGAAAGGTAGAACCCTTTGGAGTATTGGCAGGCAGAGAGATCTGGGCGTACAGGTCCATACATCACAGAAAGTGGCAATGCAAGTGGATAAGGCAGTCACAAAGGCATATGGCATGGTTGCTTTCATTGGTCGGAACATTGAGTATAAAAATTGTCAAGTCATACTGCAGCTGTACAGAACCTTAGTTTGGCCACATTTGGAATATTGCGTACAATTCTGGTTGGCATACTACCAGAAGGATATGGATGCTTTGGAGAGGGCACAGGAGAGGTTTACCAGAATGATGCCTGGTCTGGAGGGTATTAGCTATGAGGAGAGCTTGGATAAACTTGGATTGTTTTCACTGGAACAATGGAGGTTGAGGGACGACCTGATCGAGGTTTATAAAATTCTGAGTGGCGTGACAGAGTGGATAGTCAGACGCTTTTTTCCAGGGTGGAAAAGTCAATTACTAGGGACAGAGATTTAAGGTGCAAGGGGAAAAGTTCAGAGGCAGGTTTTATACACAGAGGATGGTGAGTTCCTGGAACGCACTGCCAGGGAGGTGCTGGGAGCAGATATGATAGCGACATTTAAGAGGCATCTTGACGAATACATGAATAGGATGGGAATAAAGGGAAGTGCAGAACGTTTTAGTTTAGACAAGCATTATGATTGCCGCAGGTTTGGAGGGCAGAAGGACCCTTTCCTGTGCTCGACTGTTCTTTGTTCTTTGAATGCAATTCATACTTCTGTGTCCCTTTAATGCCACAGAGACTAAATGTTGTCATGAAAGACTTGGTGAGTTTATTTAAAGTTTAAATGCTATTCAGGTTGCAGGACCTAAACTAGAAGCTTTGCCAAAGGGTCATCTGGACTCGAAACGTTAGCTCTTTTCTCTCCCTACAGACTTCCAGCATTTTTTCTTTGGACCTAAACTAGCTTTGTTTACTATTTTTAAATCTGTTTTTCAATTAAGAAGGTGTCAGCACTGTAGTTTTTCTCCCTGCATTTTCCAATTGACTGCCTTGGTTTCATTAAACTCTTCCTTTTGACATAAAAAAATGTTGAGCATGTCACTTGAAGAACGATGGACAGTAAATGGAAAAGAATAATAGACAGGAAACATACCTGGAATTTCAGTGGTGTTTCCCCAGCTATGATATTGGTCGAACCTGCAGAGAAACAACATAAGTAGCCACTTTCACTAGATTATTTTGTTTCTCATGGGGTTCTACTAACCTTGCATTCAAAGATTGCTGGAACCATAATAGAAATTGATGGCCCACTACCTTTATGATATAGAGATAGAGGGTAATTTTATAGCAATGCTTCCATTAAACCTTTTTACTTCCAGAGCTGTGTCTAGCATTGAGATAAGTGAACTGGGTGCCTGGTAAAAAGCACCATTAATAACATTAACTAGAAGACCCGACAGACGTGTGTTACCTAAAGTGTGCATTATGATGTGTCGTATTTTGAAGTCAGATTATTAATCTGATTGGGACATCAACATGCATGAATTTGAAAAGAATTACATGAGAGTTTAATATCACACACAATTTGTGTCAGCCTTTTCTATAAAATGTCTGGTATATTTGACAAATTCATTCAGCAGAAAGCAATATCTACAGCTATTATTTTATATATATTCTACAAAATTACATTATAACCTTTAAACAGAAATGGTTGGAAGAAATGCAATTGAATTTTAATGTAAAGGCTGGAACATGTATTCTTTCATTTTGATAATTTTGAACTCCATTTCATGTCGACTTAAGGGTAATATTACGACTTTGTAAAGGGTGTCATTATTTCAAATACTCTATCTTACTGAAGTGCCTATCTTGTCTCAGACAGATACCAGTTAAGCTACAGGAATCAAACTAGCTTTAAATGGATCACATAAACCAGAAGTAGAGGCACCTGGTGAAAATCTTCAGTGCATACAGTGTGGTTAAATTGGGACACATTTTCTCATAATGCACTGTTGATAGCTGTGATCCAAACACTGAGGTCAAAGGTTCAGGGGGTAAAAGTTGATGACCCCTGACAATGGGTGTGGGGATCACAGTCGCGCAATTACCCCTCTCTGCCTGTTGCATTTGATACAAGCAGCAAGCAAACTTCATGCTGCCTGTTCATTTGCTAAATGCTCAGTTGTGTGGCTGTGCACCGCATCAGAGGACGTAGAATTGTGCGAAGAGAGCATACCCACAGATAGAATGCACTACCTAAAGCCAGCATGCACCTCTTATAGGGGAGGTGCATTCTCTTTGGAGCAGGTACTGGAATTGTTTATTCAAGACAATCTGAGCTGAATTATGGTCCAATAGGTGAGAGAATGCACTCTAAAGTCCTCTAATTCTACACTCAAACTCTTGGTTGAAGAGATATCGTGGAGGAGAGAGATAAAGAATCCAGAAGGACCACAGACCCTCGAGGTGAATGGCGTGAAGGTAGTGGGACCAGATAGCCATGGTAGTTTAGCCCTGTGGACTTGGATGCAATGGGGTGAAATTTTTAATAACCTCATGTGAGTGGTCAAGATCAGTGAATGTATCTTCAAGTGCCATATTCTACTGACCACACCACGAGCCTTTGGCACTGCTCAACGAACCACATATCTTTCATTCATCTATCAACAATCTCTGTTAATGATGACTGACATCTAACATTCATTGCAACACTTTGCGATCAAAGACTTAGCACTGCTGTAAATCGCCGCAGTCCTTGCGGTGTAAGTGCACCCACAGTGAGATTAGGCAGGACGTTCTAAGGGCGCGATTCTCCGCGAAGGCGGAGAGTCGTGAAGGCTGCCACCAAACCGGCCGTGTTTCACGGCAGCCTCCGCGCCCCCTCCCGGGACCCGATTCTGCTCCCCGGTCGGGGCTAGCATCGCGGCCCCGTGAACTCCGGCATCGCGGGCTTAACGAATTTCGCTAAGCCAAAGTTAGCGACGGCTGACGCATATGATGACGTCAGCCGCGCATGCGCGGATTGGACGACTCCAACCCACGCATGCGCGGATGACGTCATCCGCGCATATGCGTCAGATCCGTGCATGCGCGGTCCGTAATGCCCCTCAGCCGCCCCGCGGACTTATCCTGTGGGGCGGCTGAGGGGCATTATGGACTTAAGAGGACTTATCCTGCGGGGCGGCGGAGGGAGAAAGAGTGCGCGGGAATCGGACCCGTGGTGCGGCCGTGCCAATCGGTGGCATGGTTGTGCAGAACATCACTTTGCGGCCGTTTTCACGAACTGGTATAGCAGGTGTATTAAAAATCGTGAAAACGGCCGTAAAGGCCTTGGAAATCGGCCCATCGGCCAGGGGAGAATCGCTGCTCGCCGTAAAAATTTGCGCCGCCCGCTATTCTCCGCCCCGTCGTGAGTGCGGAGAATCGCGCCCTAAGATTTTGACCCGGCATCACTGAAGGATCCGCAATGTATTTTCGAGTCTGGATGTTGTGCGTGTATTCCCAAGTGCTTGCTCTCCTTATTCTTCTAGGTGGTGGAGCTCATGGGTTTGTAAGGGGCAGTCAAAGGATCCCAGGCAGGTTGCTGTAGTGCATCTTGTTCCACACTGATTCCACTGAGTGTGATGGTGGAGAGAGTGAATGTTTAAGGTGGCGGATGGGGCACCAGTCAACTCTGTTCTGAATGGTATCAAAACTCTTGAGTGTTTTTAGAGCCGCACTCATACAGGCAAGGGGGGATCACACTCCTGACTTGTGTCTTGTAGATGATGAACAGGCTTCAGATGATGCAGAGGAGAGTCAAGAGGTGAATTACTTGCTGCAGAAGTCCTGGCCTCTACCTGCTTTTGTAGCTTTTCTGCTGTTGATCCATTAAGTTTCTGGTGAATGGCAACCCTCAGGATGCAGATTCTGTAAGGGTTCTGTTTATTCCCCTTTTTCCCCTTTCTTTTATATTGCCTTATCATTTTTGATCCATGGGTGATTAATGGACATGTGTCTTTAAGTCAAGCAGAAAAGAGGAATGAGGAATTCAGAGGTTACAGGAGAGATCACTCTACAGGAGACCTGAGACTTTTTAGCACCAGGAGAGAGAGATGGGATGGGACATGGTTTGATTGATTGACTGGTGGCCAATAAATTGGTTGAAAGACTGTATTCTGCCCGATAACAGGTAATTGGAATGATTGGAGTGAGTGGAATGATTTTCAGAGACCCAAGGAGCTCAGTTTGGGTCTTAGATTTGCTCTCTCTCCCTTAAGCAAAGTTTGAAGAGCAGTTAGGTACTAAAAATCACCATCTGAAACAAAGAAGGCGATCTATCAGCTGCATCGTGCTGGGCGTGGAACCGAGCATGCTGATTAGATATCAGGAGAGGCTGAAATGAGGAACCACTCAGCAATGCCCACCTGAGACTGGGACATGCTCCACAGTGTCCCGGCAAGGTCTACGTGAGACTGGGACATGCTCCACGGTGTCCCGGCAAGGTCTACGTGAGACTGGGACATGCTCCACAGTGTCCCGGCAAGGTCTACATGAGACTGGGACATGCTCCGCAGTGTCCCGGCAAGGTCTACATGAGACTGGGACATGCTCCACAGTGTCCCAACAAGGTCCACCTGAGACTAGGACATGTTTCGCAGTGTCCCGGCAAGGTCTACATGAGACTGGGACATGCTCCACAGTGTCCCAACAAGGTCCACCTGAGACTGGGACATGCTCCGCAGCGCCCCGACAAGGTCTACGTGAGACTGGGACATGCTCCACAGTGTCCCAACAAGGTCCACCTGAGACCGGGACATGTTTCGCAGTGTCCCAACAAGGTCCACCTGAGACTGGGACATGCTCTGCAGTGTCCCAACAAGGTCCACCTGAGACTGGGACATGCTCTGCAGTGTCCCGGCAAGGTCTACGTGAGACTGGGACATGCTCCGCAGCGCCCCGACAAGGTCTACGTGAGACTGGGACATGCTCCGCAGCGCCCCAACAAGGTCCACCTGAGATTGGGACATTACCCCTAGTGATTGGGGCATTTTCTGTAGCGTCTCGGCAGTGGCCATCTCAGACTGGGACATGCTCCGCAGTGTCTCGGAAAGGTCCACCTGCGCCAGGGACATGTCCCTCAGCAACCCGGACATGTAGTCGAGGCACTGAGCCATGGCCATCACTGACTGAGCTATTCTTGGACACCACCAATAATGCTGCTGATGTTGTACTCCAGGCACTCCACTGCGGTCGCCACCCTAGCAGTGTTGGCCTCAGTGCCACATATTGCCATTGGGACTCCTCTAATCGGCTACAAACTGGCTGAAATGTTGTTGACATTCCACACTGAATCGCACGGCTACACCCTATCGTCTGTGTGGTGAGCAGATTGTGCCCCAGGTGCCTGTCCTTTACTTTCGCCCACCGAGGTGGAGGATGGGGATGACAGCCATGCCGCATTGATGGTGGCATTCTCAGAGATCTTCTCCAAGGTGTTCTCCTGGACTGCAGGGGTGGGTGGAGCACCCCGGATGGTCCGGCACCAACGGATGGAGATCCTGTGGGAGAATGGAGATGTGGTCAGTCAGAGGGAAGGATCATCATCCTGGCATGAACGACAGACACGTGACAGGGCATCTGCTTGGGGGCTGGTGGATACACATCTCTGCACTGTAGGCCAACATCTATGTCGGTGCCCGATCTGCCCTTTGCCACTCCCATGATCGCTATAGTTCATAGAGGGTGAAAAGCCTGAGGTCCAGTACCCTTCTGCTCATCTCGGCCATTTACCATCTGTTGTGGGCGAACCTCTCCTGCGGGGACAGAGGGAGCATTGCTTCATGCATCACCAGTGAGAGGGGTTGTGGCGGGGGATAGGTTTGTGCACCACTACTGGGCATGGGTGGGATGTGAAGGTGGGTGCAAGGGTGCGCTGGGGCACATTGCGGTAATATGTTTGGAGGGGGGGGGGGGGGCGATGCCAGGTGCAGGGTTCTCGGGGAGGACCTCTGGGGTAGCAGGTGGGACCCATGGCAGGGGGTCGATGCCAACTCACCCAAGTGGCCCGGTGAAGGTCGTTGAGCTTCTTGCGGCACTGGGTAGCGGTCCTCCTGGTAACACTCCTTGAGCTGACAGCTGCTGTCACTGCCTCGCAGGTGACACTGGCTGCCCTGTGGCTGACCCTCTGAGACCCTCGGGGGAACAGGGTATCCCCTCTGGACTCCACCACATCCATTAGTTTGGCCAGATCAGCATCCCCAAATCGTGGAGCTGGTCTGCATAGTGGCATGGCTATGCATGATCTAGGGTTTGCTCTGTGGGATTGGTTTAAGTGTTGCTGCCCCACATTAGCGGGGAGTCGCTGGGCACGATCCCGGCGAAACAGCCTGCTATTTGCGGCGCGAGGCGTATCATTAAGTGCCCTAATTAACTTTAGATGTATGTGACAGCCTCGCCCATTCGGCTGGCCGGAAACACCTGACGCTTCCAGCTCGGTACTACACTTAGGCACTTTCCCGCTGGATCACACCCCAAAGTCTCTTTTTTCCTTTTACTTATGATTTTTACCCCTCTCCTCCCCTCTATGTCTGTCTGTCTTGTGTGTATGTGTGTAGAGGGCGGGGGAGGGCAAGTTAAAGCGGGGAATAAGAATTAGACAATATTTCACCAGTTGATTTTGCTGTGTATTTTATTCTAATTCTTGTTATAAATAAGCAGTAATTGTGTTTGCATTTACAAACATGGTGACTGTAATTATTGGGCAGCCAAGGGCCAAAGACTTAGGGTATTTTTCAAAGAGTTATTGATTAATTCACATATGTTGTGACTCCAGGTCAAGTGGGGCTGCAATTGACCACACACTAACCCAGGGTGTCATAACAATGCAAATTGGACATTCACCTCTAGACCATGGTGGAAATCCCTGACATTGACATACACCGACTGATTATGGGGGGGAGACTTTAACTGCGTGCAGGACCCACTGACCGGGTGAAAGACTGGCATGGCTAAGGAATTGGGAGCAATTATGGAGCAGATGGGGACGGTGGACCCATGGAGGTTCCTACACCCAGGAGAAATATAATTTTCATACTTTTCACAAGTGCACAAGGTGTACACCCGTATCAACTTCTTTGCAGTGGGGAAATCGGTGCTTCCAGGGATCATGGGAGCAGAATACTCCACGATCGTTATCTCCGACCACGCTCCACACTACATGCATGTGAGGTTGGAGACAGGCCGTGCCCAGAGGTCCACGTGGAGGCTGGACATGGTATTCCTGGTCGACAAGGCCTTCTGCCTTCATGATACATCTGGGGTATGAGGGTTTCCAGAAGGGTGGACTGTGTGGGCTGCCAGGTGACCAGAGGCCTCCTGAGCATTTAAATGACACAGGCAGCACTCAGCTGTGTGAGCAGCCAGGATCCTGTAAGTAGCACCAAAGGGGTGCATTTAAAAGACAGACTGCAGCAATGGTGATCTGAGCCAGGCCACCCCGATCCCGAGGGACTTTGCACCAAGTCACTTCCCACTACTGCCTCGGCCCAGGCAGCCATTCCCCAGCAAGCACAACAGTTTTCAATGGTTATTCAGTTTTGTTTTAGCCTCCTGCTTCACCCTGCAGCTATGACGTCCAGGGCACCTTTGTAAATACTTGCCATGATTCACGCCCATGTGACTTATACCTGAGAGGAGCGGAGCATCGCGAAAGGGCAGAGCATACTATGCCCAACCCGCTAATCACATTTAAATGCATGCAAATGCCGGTTTTGCATGCCACGTCTGGGCAAGGCGCAAATCTCATTATCGCCACCTGCGAGGGATGGTAGCACGGTAGCATTGTGGATAGCACAATCGCTTCACAGCTCCAGGGTCCCAGGTTCGATTCCGGCTTGGGTCACTGTCTGTGCGGAGTCTGCACATCCTCCCCGTGTGTGCGTGGGTTTCCTCCGGGTGCTCCGGTTTCCTCCCACAGTCCAAAGATGTGCGGGTTAGGTGGATTGGCCATGATAAATTGCCCTTAGTGTCCAAAATTGCTCTTAGTGTTGGGTGGGGTTACTGGGTTATGGGGATAGGGTGGAGGTGTTAACCTTGGGTAGGGTGCTCTTTCCAGGAGCCAGTGCAGACTCGATGGGCCGAATGGCCTCCTTCTGCACTGTAAATTCCATGTAAATTCTATGGCGCCTGAATGCAGACCCCGATTTTGGCCGCACACCCAATTCTCCGCCCCATCGCGGTTCGAGTTGCAGCGTTGCAAGGCGGAGAATTTCGCCCATTATTTAAATATTCAAAATCTTCAGCAGAGCAAATGAAATTGAGTTGATAAAGTGTTTGAAGACGATAACAAATTCTAAATGAAGGGGAGACAGGTTAAAGAAGAGGCAAGTTAACCATTTTGATTTAATTACTGTACGGTGAGTGTGTGGAAGGAAGCAATGTCAGATAGTGTGTGAAAACAAGGCAAAGAAAATTGAATAGATATTTGAAGAAATAGATAATGAGCGATGTTACTTTTTGCAGCAACGTTTCAGCCCTCTACTTACCAAGTCTCTTTAACACACAATTAGAATGTGAAATCTTCTCAATAAAACATGCAATTTAAGCATACAACCTGCATGAAGGTTAGAAAAACAGAGTTCCTGTATTCCACTGGCATCAAAGCTCTCAAAAGAACAAGCTATTTACAATGAATATTCACAGCTGATGCTTTAGCTCCTTGTTGCTGCCCTGCTGTCCTTCCTCTTTCCAAGGCTTCTCAAACACAAGGGTGAAGCTAGTAGTCTGACTAGATATCTAACTCCCCTTCCGAGTCCAGCCACCGTCAGAGGCTTCAAGCTATACTATTCATGCCCTTGTCTCCCATCACACTACAATTTACAAGTCCTGGACTTGCTGCTTTCTCCTCACCTCAAGGCACCTTGCACCACCCCTCAGCTTGTCAAAAACACAGCTCCCTGCAGCGAGGGGCCCACCTGCTCGGTGCTGTCCCCCACTTCACCATATGGTAGCTGTTATAACCCCAATGGAGGTCCTGGGATCAGGACTATACGATTTCCTGTGACCTCGCCGGAATATGATCTTCCCTTTAAGACAGGCAGCTCTTCCCCGTTGAGGAGGTGGGGTTTCCCCTTTACATGGAGAGCCCTAGTTGTATAAAAATCCCAGCCCAGTTGCAGGTTGGGGAAGGAGACACTTGGAGGAGTGGAGGAGTACTGAAATTGTATTGAAATAAATCTTGTTCTGTAATTTCTACTTCCGTTCATGTGTTCTGCCTATCGCGGATTCAACAGTAGCAGAGGACTTGCTACGTGGGCAGCACAATAGCACAAGTGGATAGCACTGTGGCTTCACAGCATCATGGTCCCAGGTTCGATTCCCCGCTGGGCCACTGTCTGTGCGTTCACCCTGTGTCTGCGTGGGTTTCCTCCAGGTGTTCTGGTTTCCTCCCACAGTCCAAAGACGTGCAGGTTAGGTGGATTGGCCATGCTAAATTGCCCTCAGTGTCCAAAAAGATTAGGAGGGGTTATTGGGTTATGGGGATAGGGTGGAAGTGAGGGCTTAAGTGGGTTGGTGCAGACTCGATGGGCCGAATGGCCTCCTTCTGCACTGTATGTTCTATGTACATCAACACAATAGAAAGTTGCGCAAAAAGGTTTCTTGAAATTTTAATCACTTTGACCTCGTCATTCTATTAGAACTTGAAGACCAGTTCTAGATTGTATGCACTATAATTGCTAAAGGACTAATAAATGAAGTTCAAAGTCATGGTTTATTTTTCAATTAATGGGCAATTTCGCTTGGCCAATCCACCTACCCTGCACAGCTTTGGCTTGTGGGGGTGAGACCCACACAGGCATGGGGAGGATGGCCAAACTGCACACGGACAGTGACCCGGGATTGAACCCAAGTCCTCGGCGCAACGAGGCAGCAGTGCTAACCATTGCCCCACCATGCCCCTATCCATAGTCAGATTAATCCTGTTCCCTTTATGTATCATCCTATTCTTGGTCTACGATGTTTCCCAAAACTCAGCCTCAGATAATTTACTTGAGGGAAAGACACAATTCATTATGAAGCCTGTCCCTTAAAAGTAATTTTCTGAATTATTCATTTTGAATGAATTGAAGAGTTTCTAGCCATGTCCTCGGACAAACTTATAGTTTACGTTTCACTCTAGAAAGGACTGAACTCCAGCTAGTCACTTGTATTTACCTCAATTTTCATGTAAACTTGTAATATTTATGCCTGCTGTCTTTATGACAAATTGCAAATCTTTCCGTTTTTGAAGGTGCGCTGAAATTGTGTAATTGTGCAGCAATATTTCACATGATTGGGTTATCGTTCTTAATCAAATCATCAGTCAATTCCATGAAGAGGCTTCCTCTTTAACCCTTTGTTAACTGCAATACAGCAGAGGTGAACAGATAAAAGCGTATCGGGCACTGTCATACTTCCACTTGTGTCACTTAATCAAGGACCATAGCTCCATCTTCAAGCAGTAGTTCATTTTAAACACAATGGCTTGTGCCAGTAGTCATCTGAGCTAAAAAGCTCTATCATTCATCCAGCACAATGTGCAGTGGATTGAATTCAGCCCCGACTTCACAGTGGATCAAATTGCATGGTGTAAAAGGCTTCATTCTAGTCCAAAATTTCCACTCTTGTTTGGAGTCTTGTAGCAGGTTGCAACATACTAATGTGCAAATAACTACTGTTCTTCTATAACACAACAATTAACTTTGACTTGCACCACATGTCTCCCGGCAACAGGATATCAGGATAGCAACCTGATATTTGCGATGAGTGCCTGCCTGGACTACTGCTGTTCCTGTATTGTACAGACCCTTGAACAGAAGTGGTCTGTTTTCAATCTTGTGCTTGAGATAAAAATGAAATTAGTAACATATAATGAATAACTTATTCTTAATTTTACAAAGTGATTCCTTGTCTAAAGGTAGTTCTCTCTATCACTGCTGAGCAGAAAAGATAAACTGGAGACAAAGGACTGAATCTTGTTTCCCAAACGTGGCTGGGTTATGATCATCTCAGAGATTAAAATGCAAAGAATCTGTAACGGGAACTGAAATTGCCTCAAACCCGTTTGCTCCCAATTATAGCAGAGGTGCAACGGGGGAAGGAACCTCCTCAGGGGAAGAAGATTGCGCATTTAAACATTGTTATAAGACTGCATGCCTTCAATTTAACCAGGATTCTATTTTTAACTACAGGTGGCTGACTATCCCAAGCTTTAGGAAATTTGGCAGTCTATAGGGAGGTGAGTGAAAAGAGCTCAATCAGTGGAATCGGTGTTTTTCTACCAGTATTGGGAGCCAGAAAGAGCAGGAGCATTTCCTTCAAGCCAACGTGTTGCCCAGTAACCACCCCAATATGAATGCCACCATCTGTCTGCTTGCCCATGCCACAGACCACCATTGACCCCGGATCACTAACAGCCCCGACCACCATCTTCCCCTCTAAAGCCAATCTGCAACCCCCCCTCCACCCAATCGCCATCATCTGCCTTACCGGTGTCAGATTTCCCCCAACCATGGTCTACGACCCCTGACTACCATCAGGACTCCAATCACCATTCGGACCTAGTACCCCATGGATCACCCAGAAAGTCCTTTACATAATCATTACTGGAAGCTACCCTCCAATCCAGACCCACCTGTAATCCGCACCCACAGCAATCCGAACGACCATGCAACCTCCCTTGCCTGATTCAGTAGACCTCACCCCCACAATACAGAACTACCATTCCTGTCCAATAAACTCCACCAAAATACTTACCTGCTCTCTTAGACCCCCCCCCCCCCACCCCCCAGCCACAATGCCTTCCCCCTTCCAGTCAGACAGCCAGTGGGCATGAACCTCACTTAATGGACTCCTCCAGTCCGAATTCTGTGGGATCTTCAGCAAGCCCTTTCTTTTGGGTTTCCCAAACTCACGACAGCAAACCCACCCCAACCTCACCACCAGAACACCAGAACACAATTAACATCCAAGTCACAGCCCCAGGCATTGGCCAAAGCTGAGCTTTATCTGGCTCCTGCTTGACCATAATTGGAACAGGCTGATGTGATTGAACTTCTCATTTTCCCGCTGCATCCTGTGTGCAGCCTTGGTGTCTCCACACAGGGGCACGGAGTGGACCAGGGAAGAAATTATATTCAGTCCTATTTTCAAGCATTGGATCTATAAAGTTTCTTTTTGCACTATATTAATAGTGTTTTAATTTATCATTTTTGATTTGTTAACAATTGTTTCAATATATTGCACAAATAAGCTAAATTAAAATGATTGAAAAAGCACTCACAGGGACTAATTTTCAATTATAGTTCATGTCACGTAGGTGTAGTGCAGGGAAATCAAATCAGCCCGGGGCCTAGTCCGTGTTCATAGTTGGGACTTATTTGAATTTGAACATCCATTGAGAACTAGCTGGAAGCTCACCAACCGGGAGTGGAGTAACTGCTCTGCAGAGCTGAGCCACAAGTTAAACTTTGGAATGAGGATGTGGAGGCAATCCTAAGGGGATGAATGGCCATTTTGTATAGGGACAAGTAGAATATCCATACACTTGCCAGCCCGACAACAATCAGTGACACTGAGAGTCTTTGCAGTGCTTTCAGAGCAGCTTGTCATTTTATGTAGTTTTTTTTTTCAGAACTGAGATATAAGTTTACAAGGAGCCACATTTTGCTCTTTAATTGATCTCATTTGTTGACACATAACAGTAATCACCCTGCAATCACCCTGAATTTGGATTCTTAGATAAATTAATCATTTCAATAATGGGATGAAACTAAATTAACCAGAACCCAATCTTAATATCTGAGAATTGACCTGCAGCCTCCAAGCTATCCACGGGTAATGTCACAGGAGATACTTGAATTATTTTCTTAATTTTACGTTTTATTTAAATCAAAATAATTATTTGGAAATGCTACGGTACAGGACCGACTTGGTGTCATGGTGAATGGTTTGATTGATCTGTGTTTGATTATTAAGCCGGTTCTCTAATCTATGTGACTGTACTTGGTTGCTTCAGCCTGTGGGTCGGGCAAAAGAGAAGCTTCCAGGGAAAGAAATTGGGTTTTGGCACACAGCCTGTGAGAATCTTGTAAGTTCTATGATTATAAATAAAACTACTGTGGATTTGGGACTTGTGTCATCTCTGCATTGCTCTGGATCAATCAGACATGTTAGATACACAGCAACCCAAGAATAACATGCCATTTTGCACCACTGATAATGTGTCAGAGTGGCAAGAAAATCTTTGAAGTGGAAGTAACGTTCCTTAAGGAGTTGGTGAAATAGTGGTAATTCAAGAAGGGTGCAAGGAACAGCACCAACTGCTGTACATGAACTTCTTTGGTTTCACAAAAGCCTTTCACTCTGTCAACTATGAAGGTTTATGGAGTATCTTCCTCAAATTGGGATGGCCTTAAAACTTTGCACCATCCTCCACCCACTCTACGATGGCATACAAGGGTGGCACGTTAGCACAGTGGGTAGCACTGTTGCTTTACAGTGCCAGGATCCCAGGTTCGATTCCCGGCTTAGGTCACAGTCTGTGCAGAGTCTGCAAGTTCTCCCCGTGTCTGCGTGGGTTTCCTAAGGGCGCTCCGGTTTCCTCCCATAGGTCCCGAAAAACGTGCTCGTTAGTTGAATTGGACATTCTGAATTCTCCCTCTGTGTACCCGAACAGGCGCCAGAATGTGGCGAGGAGGGGCTTTTCACAGTAACGTCATTGCAGTGTTAATGTAAGCCTACTTGTGACAATAACGATTATTATTATTATTTTAACCTGTGGAACCATCACAAACCCTATCATGCACCAACATGGTGTGATTGCACCAACTCTCTTCTCCATGTTCTTATCTACTCAACCTTTCATGCACCACCTGCCCCACATGTGGTCGAGTCTACTGAGACAGAAGACTTTTGGACTGGTCTATTTGGCTTGCAGTTGCAGGAGTGTCGCTGACACTGTCTCCTGGTATTCCCGGCTCTGCTGTTGCATCACCAGCAGCCGATGGACGAACGTGTCCAGAGGCATGGCACCTGGCTAAGTCCTGGGAAACAGCAGACCAGGCCTCTGACTGTCCAATCCTTGGGACATTCCTGCCTTCATCCAATGTGCATCAGAAGCTGTGTGGTCCCCACCAGATAATGACCCAAAAGACTGCCTGCTGATTGCCCATTGAGGTGTGTGACTGCACTGGTGGATGGTGTGGGTGATAGCCATGACGCTTCTTCACTGTCCTCCTCTGACATCTCCACCGAGGTTGTATTGAGGGTGGGTGGAGGGACACTGCTGGTGGACTAGCCAGGCTGATTGGGTGATGCTCGTGCATGGCAAGGGACATTGTTTTAATATATGACCAGGTCAATGGCTTGGGATACATTGAACTCACTTGAGATTGGTCATAGTGTGTCAGAGTGGCAAGAAAACCTTTCCAGTGGGAAATAACATTGGATAAACCTGTAGTGGCTCCTCACTTTTCTCTCTCAGGTCCACCTCACTCTCCGCACAGGCCTGCTCCTCACCTGCAAGCCTCTGGTTTGCGGTGGTTTTAGGCAAGCTTATCCGGCAAGGAAACAAATGTGAATAATGTGAGCTAGCCATCTAGCAGGTCAGTTTTCAATGAGACCTGGAATGTGTGGACACTGCACATAATCAGCGAGAGGTTCTGAAGAGGATTGCCAGGGGGTGTGCTGAAGCCTGTGGGAGATGGGGTGCTGGGGCACTCCTAGCTAGCAGTATGTGGAGTTGAGGTGAAATTCTGAGGGGTGACAGCAAGGTGGAATGCAGAGAGGACACGCCGAGTAGGTTATTGATCTTTATGCGGCATTGCATCCCCGTTCTATTGTGCAGACTGCTGGCACTGATCAGTACTGCGACCGTCTCCCATGTTGGACTTGTTATCTTGCTGGAGGGTCTCCTTCCAGGCCGAAGGTGCTGCTCGTCTCTCCTTAAAGGCATCCAGCATATGGGTTGGGGCCAACTTCCTCGCTGCCATCTGTTTGGCTTGTATGAGAGCAAGTGCTGTGGAGCAGTGTAAATGCAGCACCCCTTGATTAAAGTGCTCAAATTTTTCCCCCGGAGTGCCTAAAATTGCGGTCCACATCACTCCGCTAGGTCGGCAGTTTTCGGGTCAAGATTAGCACTTAGCCATTTTGGGGGGAGGGGGGGAAATTCCATTGTATATTACCGTTCCTTCACTGTCATTGAGTTAGAATCTTAGAACTACCAACCAACATCACTGTAGATGTACCTGCACTAGATGGATTCTGTGGAGCCTTTTGCCACATAAGATGATGATTCGCACCATGGTGGTCAACACTGGTAAACCTCACCTGTGTAGTTTAGGAGCCCTGTTCTGATGTAGCAGTCTTTGCCACATTTGCCTCAGGCAAAGGCTGTTGTCCAAGAAAGTGCATGATTCACTAACCTTTTTTCTCAGGACCCACTACCAAACTGAGAATATCATCCAGGACAAACAAGCTCGCTTGATTGGCATGCTATTCACCATCTTAAATAGTCACTCCCTCTCTCAGACTGCTGCACAAATTGGCAGCAGTATGTACCTTGTACAAGATGTATTGCAACATCTCACCAATGCATCTTCAACAGCATCTTCAAACAAATGACCTTTGCCAGTTAGGGCAAGGGCAACAGACACATGGAAGTACTATAGTTTCACCTCCAAGCCACACACCATCCTAACTTGGAACTATATTGTTGTTCCTTTACTGTCACTGGGCCAAAGTCTGGTACTCCTTTCGAAACAAACAGCACTGTGGGTGTACCTCCACAACATAGGCTGCAAAGTTCAAGAAGACAGCTCACTCCCACCTTCTCAAGGGCAATTGGCTATGGGCCAGCAAGGAGATTGAATAGCAATTTCTTCCAGGCCGGAATTGCATAAAAGATAGTTGCAACCTTAACATTGTGTTCACTGGAGGCAATATGTGATGCTTAGATGCAGAAAGAAACATCTTGAATATTAATGTAGATGCAACTAGCACTCTTAGCATATGGTGCACATAAAACTATACTTTGGTTCGATGTTTTCCAGGTATGGCGTTATCCGATTCTCCTGCTCCAAATCACTGGAGTAACAATATACTGAAGCAAAACTTCATTATTATTTTATGTTCAAATCAAACTTTATTTTTCTTCGTAAAATTGAACAATTTTCTTCAGATTAAACAAGTAATATTTAACAGGAAAATTAAATCAAGTGAAATTTTCTTATCTCATGTTGCAAATTGGTACATGCATTGCTAACACAAGGAGCCTTGATGTGCAGCATTGCTCCCTGGTAAATCACAACTCATTTCCTTTTTTTAGATTAAACCCTTTTACTTTGCTAAAATCCAGTCTACTGTGAATTGAAATCTATTGCGTGCACATAAAGTTCAGATAAAATTGAAAACTATCTGTACATCTCGTTTGGCCATTGAAAAAAGATGAAAATTTGCTAATGTTGTACAAAGAGGATCTATTAATTCCTCGTTTGCTATAAGGCACCTTGCACACATCATCAACATGCAAAGGACTGTGCATGCTAAAAATATTCTAACTCAATGACTGAAATATTCAGTAATGCCAACCTCACTGTCTCATAAATCATGAGGCAGGCTCTTAAATCTCTTGATATTTTATATAAAAATCTTGAGTTTTTTTCCAAGCATAAATCAATACAGATTGATGGTTGGTTTATAAATTTCATTGGTAGCTTATTTTAATCTAACAGGTCAGAGTTCTTTACGTAAACTACGTTGGTGCACCTGAAAATGATTTATGAAAATCTTTTTTAAAATCCTCGTTGTTTTCCCCTCACATGTTAAATTCAGGAAAGGCCCTCCCACCGCAGTGACTATTCACTGAAGTAACTGCCTCGAGAAGATGAAACCTAACCCTTGTGTCCTAGCTTAATGCATTAAAAATATATTTGTCGACAGTGAGCAATTATCAGCTTCAAATTTGAGTTGTTCAAAATATGATAGAGGCAGTTAAGTTAACACAAATGTATGAATAAAAGATGACAGATAAAATAGCCATCCTGCCTGTCCTATGCAATTGCAATATCTTATGTAACACTAGATATATATCTGCATCTGCCCATAACATGTAAAGATTTCAATTTTAAGATTAAGTCAGCAGTTTTTTTTTACCATTTACATTTGCAACATCTTAAAATAATTTCACATAACAAATGGACATTATGGAGAATAATATACGCTAGTGAACAGTACAGTTGCACTGATTTTTTTTAGTACCAATGGTTAACAGTTCGTAATTCTGTCATAAACCTTATGGAGGGATGCACCTCAAAGTGCTTTACATTGAAGAATACAAAAGAGTAGGTGATAAGCAGGAGGGAGATTTTATAAATAAAGAGTAGCTAGAGAAATGAAAGGCACAACAGAAGAAAATGAACGCAGGAGGTTTCTAAAGCAGAGAAGTTGGGGGGGGGGGGGGGGCTGGGTAGAGAGGGCAAAAAACTCTAATGGCTCAATGAGAGGCAATTAAAAAGTGAAAAACAGTTCAAAGTTTGGTTTTAGATTGGAGGGAGCAGGTAGGAATTTGAAAACTAGGCCAAAAATGTTAGTCAATTTCATAGGGCTTCTATCATTTCTGAAGCCAGAGAGGAAAAGAGAAAGATGGCTAGCTCCCAAGCCCCCTCACCTCACTATCTTTGGCAAGCTCTAGCTGATTACACTGATCCCTGATGCTCTAGCTCACCTTTCCCTGCAGCTTTGGGTCTTGCAGAGGTGCTCTCTGTAATCGATTCACCAATCATCAGACAGAGTCAGCAATCTAGTCCCAACCCTGAGCAAATGCCAGCAGCAGGGAAACTGCAAGATGTTTTGGCCACTCGCGAAATCAGAAGTGAGGCTGGATTTGGCTGAGAAACATCTCTCATGATCAAATCGCGAGAGCTGTCATATCCGATCATTGCACTTTCATGTCATTGCTATTTGGGTATCATATAGCCCACAATAATCTGCCACGTTAAATATTTTTTATAATGCAATTTACAATATTTACCGAAAAGAAAAGCGAGTGCCAGGTTAAATACGCATACAACATAATGAAGGAACAATTGGCAATAAATAGCAAAAAATTCAGAAGGCGAGGGTGCGAATGGGATCCCAGAAGCTGTAATGACATCCAGTCACATGGCAACCTGATGTCATCGTACTATAAAAGGAATGTTAAGTAAGCAATTTCAAATCGACTCGGCAGAGAACAGCAGGTTTTTAACACTTGTGTTTTATTATTAGACACACCAATAAGTTCTCCTGGGAAGAATAAATGTTCCAAAGGATGTCTATGGGGAAAGTTAGATGCCAGATGCTGAAGCCAATAGAGAAAAATGTCTAATTAAAGAAAACCCAGCAAAAAGCTATTTTCAGTTTGCTTTTATTATCTGGCCTTTCAGTGTTTTTAACGTGGGTAGAGAAGAACTATTTTTCCAACAGTTTATGAGCAAACTGTATACATAGGCCATACTGTTATACTTTTCGATACAGCAAAGTATGTGACTCATTTAGGAAAGTCTAAGAAATAGGTGAATTTCTCTTATTTGGAATTCTGCAAAAGAACCAAAATATGACATAGTAATGCTGCAAATAATATTTTAAAATAATTTAACCATCCAAGCAAGTTGAGTAAATAAAGTAAACTAAGAAAACTGCTGAAAAATGTGACACCCACCACTGCACTCTAGGCAGACGTCCTTGAGCCCATTGAAGTTGGCACTCACATAGTTCTCATCTTAGGTAGTGGGAAGATGCTCTTTCCCCCACCACATTGTAGTTTTACATTCTCCATATCAGGCTGAAGACATGTCACCAATGAAATAATATAGCAATCCAATGAAGTATAGTTTATGCTTGGAACCAGAAGACAGGAGGTTGTGTTGGCCTCCTTTGTAGAGGTAATTTTATTATTTTAACCTAATTCTACAAATCTTCTAGCTCTTAAAATACAAATTTGATGTCATCAGAGTTGTCTCATCTTTACTCCTACGCACGGCAACTTTGGTGACATCGACACAAAACAAACAATAAATGAAACATTAAGTCTTTCCTTTAATCACTGAGTAATTGCCTTCCGAGAAATTAATTGAACCGTAATCTAAACCAACTGGATCTTTGCTTTATTCAATTTAACATCAGTGTGTTACTGTAAAAGCCATCGAGATAATTTCACATTTAGGCAGATGATGTATTTGATTATTATTTGCTCTGTTTATGATGGTTTAATTGTCCAATAAGATAACTGAAGCTGTGTACTCATTGCCGGTTCTAATAAATCATAACGTATATTTGAAAGAATCAAAGACAAATTCTAATCTGGGGGTTTTTTTATAACCTAAATGTAATACTTCTTGTGATTTCTGTGATTCTCATGACTTTGCAGGAGTGAAATAGCTGGGTTTACAGTATTACTCAGCCATAACAAAATACTTGTTATCCTTATTGATGACCTATTCATCCAAATAACTAAATAATAATTGTTCACTTAAAACCAATCATTTGAGACAGTTACTTAAAAGAAATGCATTTGAGAAGCACAGCATTGTTGTTCATGTGAAATGATATTTTTGGATATCAGTCTAAGTGTGTTACTTTCCTGAAAGGGTTAAACTAGTTTGTGAGTACAGTATGATGCTTGTACTTCACTGCGAATTTTCAGTTCCATTTATGACTTAATACTTCGGTTACAGTTCATTAGGCAGCTAATGTCTTATGCCATACCATTATTTGAGTCATGCTGATCTGCATTTTCTCTTGTATTCCTAGCCAGATGTATCATTTTACCCTAATGTTCTGCAGCAGCAAGATGCTATTTGTTAATACCGCATGTGTGACACCTGTTAAAAACCAATGTGGATACACAATAGGGCAGGCTCCAACATAGAGACCGTAATGTATCTTCAGTCTTGTACAACAGCACGTTACTGCACATTTAGCAGATATCCTTTTGTTACTTTGGACCTTTTTGTTTTACTATTTATGCTCTTAAAATTTGAAATAGAAATATACACACAGTCTTTTAAAAAAATAGATTTTTATTGGTGTTTTCCAGTTTTTACAGAGCAACAGCTCATTTGTATCTGGTATTTACAAACAAGTTTGTGTCTTATTTACACCATTTTTCACATGAGGTCCCCCCCTTCCCTCGCTGGTTGTTTATTTCCCCTCTTAGTGTTGCTGTCTGCCCTGGACACCCCATATTGTGCTCCACCTCTTTCTGCAGGGGCTTTTAGTTTTTATTGTGAGGGGCGGGGGGGGGGGGGGGGGGGGGGGGGGCTACGTGGCCCTTCTTCCCCTCCTCCCCTGGTCCCCGAGCTTCGTTTTGTGCTTCCCTTGAGTTCCCTTCCTTCCCCTTCCCCCTATCCCTTTCTCGTGTGTGCTTTCCCTTCTTCCCCTCCTTCCCTTGTCCCTGTGCTTCCCTTGAGTCCCCTCCCCTCCCCCCTGCCCACTTCTCTTGTATGTGCCTTCCCTGGCTTCCCTCCCTCTCTTCCCTCTTCTTAGTCGGTGTTGGCATCGAACAGGTCTTGGAACAGGCCGATCAATGGCCCCACGCTTTGTGGAAGCCCTCGCCCAACCCTCGGATGATGTATTTGATCTTTTCCAGGTGGAGAAATTTTGCCAGCTCTGCCAGCCAGTCCACAGCTGTGGGTGGTGCTGTTGATAGCCAGCCGAGCAGGATTCTCTGGCGTGTGATTACGGAAGCAAAAGCCAGGGCTTTGGCCCTCTTCCCCATGTGTAGCTCTGGCTGGTCCGATACCCCGAATACTGCCACTCTTGGGCACGGCTCCACCCTTACCACCACAACCTTGGACATTGCCTCGAAGAAGGCTGCCCAGAACCCGGCAAGTCTGGGGTATGCCGAGAACACGTGGGCGTGATTTTCCAGGCTGCTCATTCACATTTGTCCTCCACCTCTGGAAAGAACCTGCTCATGTAGGTTGGCTCTGTACATCACTTTAAACTACATGAGGTTTACCCTAGCGCAGGAGGAGGAGGAGGAGTTGGCCCTGTTCAGTGCTTTGGTCCAGAGTCCCCACCCACTTCCGGCCCCAATTTGTCCTCCCATTTCTCTCTGGATTTGTCCAGTGGTAGTAGTCTTGCACTGTCCAGTAACTGTCCATATATGTTCCCACAGTTCCCCCCTCCTTACTGTCTATGTTATGCTATGCTATGGGGCAGCACAGTAGCATAGAGTTTAGCACAGTTGCTTCACAGCTCGAGTCCCAGGTTCGATTCCCGGCTGGGTCACTGTCTGTGCGGAGTCTGCACTTTCTTCCCGTGTCTGCGTGGGTTTCCTCCGGGTGCTCCGGTTTCCTCCCACAGTTCAAAGATGTGCGGGGTAGGTGGATTGGCCATGCTAAATTGCCCTTGGTGTCCAAAACATGTTAAGTGGGGGTTACTGGTTTACGGGGATAGGGTAGATACATGGGCTTCAGTAGGGTGCCCTTTGTAAGGGCCATGAGACTCGACGGGCTGAATGTCCTCCTTCTGCACTGTAAATTCTATGAATTTATGATTCTATGTTGATTTGTTCCTCTTATAGAGTGTCTCTATAAAACGGGATGAGGTCCTACAAGCGGAATTCAGGGAGTTAGGAGTTAAACTAAAAAGTAGGACCTCAAAGGTAGTAATCTCAGGATTGCTACCAGTGCCACGAGCTAGTCAGAGTAGGAATGTCAGGATAGATAGGATGAATGCGTGGCTCGAGAGATGGTGCAAGAGGGAGGGATTCAAATTCCTGGGGCATTGGGACCGGTTCTGGGCGAGGTGGGACCAGTACAAACCGGACGGTCTGCACTTGGGCAGGACTGGAACCGATGTCCTAGGGGGGGTGTTTTCTAGAGCTGTTGGGGAGGGTTTAAACTAATGTGGCAGGGGGATGGGAACCAATGCTGGAAGTTGGAAGGTAGTAAAACAGGGACAGAAACAAAAGGAAGTAAGGGGAAAAGTGCAAGGCAGAGAAGACATGGTCAGAAATCCATAAGGGCGACAGTACAAGGTACAGTGACTGAGGGGAGCACAGTGAATAGGCCCAGTAATAACAAAAGGAATAAAACTGGAGATGTTAAGATTCAAAACAGAGGTAAAAAAAACCAACATAAGTGTACTTTACCTGAATGCTCGTAGTATTCGGAATAAAGTAAATGAGTTGGTGGCACAAATCATCGTAAATGACTATGATTTAGTGGCCATTACTGAAACATGGTTAAAGGATGGTCACGACTGGGAGTTAAATATCCGAGGGTATCAAACTATTCGGAAGGACAGAGTGGATGGTAAGGGAGGTGGTGTTGCTCTGTTATTTAAGGATGACATCCGGGCAATAGTAAGGGATGACATCGGTGCTATGGAGGATAAGGTTGAATCCATTTGGGTGGAAATCAGGAATAGTAAGGCGAAAAAGTCACTGATAGGAGTAGTCTATCGGCCACCAAATAGTAACGAGATGGTGGGGCAGGCAATAAACAAAGAAATAACTGATGCATGTAGAAATGGTACAGCAGTTATCATGGGGGATTTTAATCTACATGTCGATTGGTTTAACCAGGTCGGTCAAGGCAACCGTGAGGAGGAGTTTATAGAATGTATCCGCGATAGTTTCCTAGAACAGTATGTAATGGAACCTACGAGGGAACAAGCGGTCCTAGATCTTGTCCTGTGTAATGAGACAGGATTGATTCATGATCTCTTAGTTAGGGATCCTCTCGGAAGGAGCGATCACAATATGGTGGAATTTAAAATACAGATGGAGGGTGAGAAAGTAAAATCAAATACTAGTGTTTTGTGTTTAAACAAAGGAGATTACAAGGGGATGAGAGAAGAACTAGCTAAGGTAGACTGGGAGCTAAGACTTTATGGTGGAACAGTTGAGGAACAGTGGAGAACCTTCCAAGCGATTTTTCACAGTGCTCAGCAAAGGTTTATACCAACAAAAAGGAAGGACGGAAGAAAGAGGGAAAATCGACCGTGGATATCTAAGGAAATAAGGGAGAGTATCAAATTGAAGGAAAAAGCATATAAAGTGGCAAAGATTGCTGGGAGATTAGAGGACTGGGAAATCTTTAGGGGGCAACAGAAAGCTACTAAAAAAGCTATAAAGAAGAGTAAGATAGAGTATGAGAGTAAACTTGCTCAGAATATAAAAACAGACAGTAAAAGTTTTTACAAATATATAAGACAAAAAAGAGTGGCTAAGGTAAATATTGGTCCTTTAGAGGATGAGAAGGGAGTTTTAATAATGGGAAATGAGGAAATGGCTGAGGAACTGAACAGGTTTTTTGGGTCGGTCTTCACAGTGGAAGACACAAATAACATGCCAGCGACTGATAGAAATGAGGCTATGACAGGTGAGGACCTTGAGAGGATTGTTATCACTAAGGAGGGAGTGATGGGCAAGCTAATGGGGCTAAAGGTAGACAAGTCTCCTGGCCCTGATGGAATGCATCCCAGAGTGCTAAAAGAGATGGCTAGGGAAATTGCAGATGCACTAGTGATAATTTACCGAAATTCACTAGACTCTGGGGTGGTCCCGGTGGATTGGAAATTAGCAAACGTGACACCACTGTTTAAAAAAGGAGGTAGGCAGAAAGCAGGAAATTATAGGCCAGTGAGTTTAACTTCGGTAATAGGGAAGATGCTGGAATCTATCATCAAGGAAGAAATTGCGAGGCATCTGGATAGAAATTGTCCCATTGGGCAGACGCAGCATGGGTTCGTTAAAGGCAGGTCATGCCTAACTAATTTAGTGGAATTTTGTGAGGACATTACCAGTGCAGTAGATAACGGGGAGCCGATGGATGTGGTATATCTGGATTTCCAGAAAGCCTTTGACAAGGTGCCACACAAAAGGTTGCTGCATAAGATAAAGATGCATGGCATTAAGGGTAAAGTAGTAGCATGGATAGAGGATTGGTTAATTAATAGAAAGCAAAGAGTTGGGATAAATGGGTGTTTCTCTGGTTGGCAATCAGTAGCTAGTGGTGTCCCTCAGGGATCAGTGTTGGGCCCACAATTGTTCACAATTTACATTGATGATTTGGAGTTGGGGACCAAGGGCAATGTGTCCAAGTTTGCAGATGACACTAAGATGAGTGGTAAAGCGAAAAGTGCAGAGGATACTGGAAGTCTGCAGAGGGATTTGGATAGGTTAAGTGAATGGGCTCGGGTCTGGCAGATGGAATACAATGTTGACAAATGTGAGGTTATCCATTTTGGTAGGAATAACAGCAAACGGGATTATCATTTAAACAATAAAATATTAAAGCATGCCGCTGTTCAGAGAGACTTGGGTGTGCTAGTGCATGAGTCACAGAAGGTTGGTTTACAAGTGCAACAGGTGATTAAGAAGGCAAATGAAACTTTGTCCTTCATTGCTAGAGGGATGGAGTTTAAGACTAGGGAGGTTATGTTGCAATTGTATAAGGTGTTAGTGCGGCCACACCTGGAGTATTGTGTTCAGTTTTGGTCTCCTTACTTGAGAAAGGACGTACTGGCGCTGGAGGGTGTGCAGAGGAGATTCACTAGGTTAATCCCAGAGCTGAAGGGGTTGGATTATGAGGAGAGGTTGAGTAGACTGGGACTGTACTCTTTGGAATTTAGAAGGATGAGGGGGGATCGTATCGAAACATTTAAAATTATGAAGGGAATAGATAGGATAGATGCGGGCAGGTTGTTTCCACTGGCGGGTGACAGCAGAACTAGGGGGCATAGCCTCAAAATAAGGGGAAGTAGATTTAGGACTGAGTTTAGGAGGAACTTCTTCACCCAAAGGGTTGTGAATCTATGGAATTCCTTGCCCAGTGAAGCAGTTGAGGCTCCTTCATTACATGTTTTTAAGGTAAAGATAGATAGTTTTTTGAAGAATAAAGGGATTAAGGGTTATGGTGTTCGGGCCGGAAAGTGGAGCTGAGTCCACAAAAGATCAGCCATGATCTAATTGAATGGCGGAGCAGGCTCGAGGGGCCAGATGGCCTACTCCTGCTCCTAGTTCTTATGTTCTTATGTTGTTATGTTCTCTCGGGCCCCTAAGGTAGTTGGCCGTCTCCTTGCAGAGAAAGTGTTTAATTTGGAGGTTCCTGAGTTTCTGTCCCGTCGGCAGGTCCAGGTCCTCCGTCAGATCGTCCAAGGTCGCAAGTCTGTCCCCTGGGTAAAGGTCCCTTATGTTAGCATAACCCCCCCCCCCCCCCCCCCCCCCCCCCCCCCCCACCCCGCCGTCCTGTCTCCATTTACTAAAGGTGGCATCAAGCATAGCTGGCGGGAATTTGTGGTTACCGCAGATGGAGGACATCTCAGTTAGACCGAAATGCTGCCTCACTTGGTCTTTAGTGTGGCTACTACCACTGGGCTGGGAGGGTACTTGGATGAGTGGGATGAGAACGCTGCCATGGTGAGGGCTCGGAGGGTTGTTCCCTTGCAGGAAGTCTCCTCCAGCCTCAACCATTCCATGTTCGGTTCTTGTACCTATTCCCTCACCCTCTCAGTTGTGGCCACCCAGTGGTAGTAGTGTAGATTTGGCAAGGCTAGACCGCCCATGTTTTTACCCCTTTGCAGCGTCAACTTTGGGATCCTCTGGGTCTTGCCTCCCCCACACAAACGGCACAATCATTTTGTCTACATTGCGGAAATAGGCCTTGGGGTTGAAGATTGATGTGGATCTCAACAGGAAGAGGAAGCTCGGCAGTACGTTCATCTTGATCGTCTGCATTCTCTCTGCCAGGGAAAGCAGGAGTGCATCCCATCTCTGTAGGTCCTTTTTTACTTCCTCTGCCAGACTGGTCAGATTCCACCTGTGGATCTGTGTCCAGTCATGGGCTATCTGGATCCCCAGATAGTGGAATTTGTTTTGGGCTGGTTTGAATGGGAGTCCACGAAGCTCTGTCCCTCCCCCGTTCAAGTTCACCGGGAATGCCTCGCTCTTGCCTGGATTGAGTTTATAGCTTGAGAAGGCTCAAACTCTCCCAGAAGTTGCATGATTGCTTTCAGGCCATTCTGTGGGTCCGAGATGTAGAGGAGAAGGTCATCCGCATAGAGCAACACTCGTTGCTCCCTGCCCCCTCTTCGGATATCCTTCCAACGTTTTACATCGCGCAGAGCGATCGGCAGTGGTACGATTGCTAGGGAGAACAAGAGCGGCGACAGTGGGCATCCCTGTCTTGTGCCTCTGTGCAGCTGGAAGTATTCAGAGCTGTTAATAATCTTTTATTAGTGTCGCATGTAGGCTTACATTAACACTGTAATGAAATTGCTGTGAAAATCCCCGTGGTGTTAGTCCGAACACTTGCCTTGGGGGAGTGGTACAAGAGTTCCACCCATGAGGTGAATCCTGCCGCCAGCCCCAAACGCTCTAGTACCTTGATGAGGTACTTTAATTCGACTCTGTCAAAGGCCTTTTCTGCGTCCAGGGAGACAATCACCTCTGGTGTCATCTCCCCGAAAGGGGTCATTATTACATTCAGCGGCCACCTGATGTTCACAGTTAGCTGCCTACCCTTGAAAAAGCCCGTCTGCTGATACTGGCCATGATATCTCTGATACCCCAAAAAAACAAGGACCTGACGGAATGTGGATCATACAGACCCATTTCACTGCTTAATGTAGACGCGAAGATACTCGCAAAAGTCCTGGTGAAGAGACTGGAGAACAGCGAACCAGAGCTGTCGCAGAGGACCAGACGGATTTTGTCAAGGGTAGACATACAGCCGTTTTTAATATAAATGCTGATCTGCTTTAATCTAACGGTAATAGAATACTTTAAAATAAAACAGTAAAATTTTATGGCAAATTGAGAATTTTGATAAGATACACACCTTTGAAAAAGCTATTCATTGTGCAGGCTCTCATGTATATGGTAATGCTTACTTACTGATTGGTTTATTGCACTTACCACAGGCAGCTAGGTTGAACTTCTGTTTGAGATGTACACTGCAATCTCTATTTGGCTCATCTGGGATAATATGAATTATGAATAAGCTTTAGGGTCTTCTTATCACTTTAATTCTGTTCCACCCAGGCCTCAATGAGATTTAAAGGGCAGAATGAATGAAACCATGTTGGGATTACTTGAATTTATTTGTCTGCAAATAACAAAGAATCACCAAATGAAAATGTCAGTTTACGAGTGAGGTTCCCCGGTCTCCCCTTGGCATATTTCGCGGCGGGCGTGATCGGCCTGCGATTGGCCAGTGCCGGGATCTTGTAGTTCCATTGAATCCGCCACACGCTGCCTGGAAACCCGTGACATAGGTGCACTGTCAGTGGGACCAGAAGATCCCGCCGGCGTAAACAGTCTGAAGATCTTGCCCTATGATTTTGTGCCGTCTTCTAAGACACGGGTGTATTATTTATTTGAAAGCATACAACCATAACCTATAGTTAAGAACACCAAAAGTGATCACGTGAATCTGATCAACAAAATCGGAATGAACAAACAATTTAATGCACTTTGGGAATGGTAAGAGCATGATGACAGTCTAGCAACTAATACATTGAACAATCTGATTAACAAAGTATTGGATAATTGAAGAAAATAACTCACTTGCCATTCTGGTTTTTCCTGTGTATGTAAATTTTAGCAGTAAAAATTAATATTTCATGTGAACTATTTTTTAGGAGTCAAGGCCGAGATTCTCCCCTACCTGGCGGGGCGGGGGGTCCCGGCGTGATGGAGTGGCGTGGACCACTCCGGCGTCAGGCCACCCCAAAGGTGCGGAAGTCTCTGCACCTTTAGGGGCCAAGCCCTAACATTGAGCGACTAGGCCCGCGCCGGAGTGGTTGGCGCTCCGCCGGCTGGCGGAGGAAGTACGCGCATGCGCCGGAACGTCAGCGGCTGCTGATCATCCTCACGCATGCGCAGGGGAGGGGGTCACTTCCCCCTCCGCCATCGTGAAGACCATGGCGAAGGCGGAAGGAAAAGAGTGCCCCCACGGCACAGGCCCGCCCACCGATCAGTGGGCCCCGATCGCGGGCCAGGCCACCATGGGGGCAATCCCCGGATCAGATCGCCCTGCGCCCTCCCCCTAGGACCCTGGAGCCCGCCCGCGCCGCCTGCTCCCGCCAGTAAGGTAGGTGGTTTGATCCACGCCAGTGGGACCAGCATGACAGTGGTGGGACTTTGGCCCATTGCGGGCCGGAGAATCGCCCGGGGGGGGGGGGGGGGGGGCGCTGACTGGCACGGCGCGATTCCCACCCCCGCCGAATCTCCGGTGCTGGAGACTTTGGGACACGGTGGGGGCGGGATTGACGTTGGCCCCCGGCGATTCTCCAACCCGGCGGGGGGGTCGGAGAATCCCGCCCCAGATCTTTCAGTCTTTTCCCCATCTTTCTGTTTGTGTTTTTGAAAATCAGGTTGCGTATTCATTTGTGAATCTTAAATTTACTCACAGCTTAATACATTCCATGTGTAAATGGCTTTCCATTTATCAATCAATATGGATAATGCTTACAAACAAATACTGGATTTAGAATTTTACATATCCGCCATCAACATGTGATTTCAAAAAATATATTACATTAAGAAAACATTGGTTGTTTTATAATATTAACAATCCAAAATCTAAAATGAGTGGCAGCTGGACTGTCACCCTATTTTTTGTGAACAGTTTTCCAGCAGCATCTTTCTCCTTTTTATCTCTCGATATCAGCCTCCCCGTACCAGCCTCCCCGGACAGGTGCCGAAATGTGGTGACTTGGGCTTTTCACAGTAACTTCATTGAAGCCTACTCGTGACAATAAGCGATTTTCATTTTTTCATTTCATATTCCCTTCCTTTCTTCTGATCCGCATACCACAACTGGAAAGGGAGAAAGAGCTAACCTGGGTAATTACAGGCCTTAAGGACAATTTCAGTGTCTTTAATAGACACAGTTACCATATACCTAAATAAATGACCATAGTATGAAGCAGCCAGCATCAATATCAAGAGGAAAGATTGTGCTTGACATATCATACAAATGTTTGAGGATATATAACGTGTGATAAATGGAGCAATTGCAGTGGATGCAGTCTGCATTAATTTTAGGAAAGGCAGTGACCACACAGAAGATTACTAAAGATGTCTGAAGAATATGGCACGATATGGAAAATAATGGATTATAAATTGGTGAGACGAGAGAAAACAGAATAGGCCAATTTTTCAGAATGGTTAGAAATAAGTAATGTAATCTCACAAAGTTAGTTTAGGTTCGCTGTGGGTATCAATGGTTTGGATGCCGCTGTGACACTTGACATTTTCAAATGGTGCCAATGTTACCAGTGGTGTCATTCATTCCTTTTTTTTTTTTTTTCTTTTTTTTTGAAAAATTTAGATTAGCCAATTATTTTTTCCAATTAAGGGGCAATTTAGCGTGGCCAATCCACCTACTCTGCACATTTTTGGGTTGTGGGGGCGAAACCCACGCAGACACGGGGGAACGTGCAAACTCCACACGGACAGTGACCCAGAGCCGGGATCGAACCTGGGACCTCAGCGCCGTGAGGCGGTTGTGCTAACCACTAGGCCACCGTGCTGCCCTGTGTCATTCATTCCTTAGGAGACCACAGAAACCTATATCGGGATGCTGAAAAGACGGAGAAATTGACTAAATTGTGGTTGATGAACTTCGTGTCAGTAAATGTGAGGTGATACATTTTAGCAAAGCAAAATCAACAGCAGTAATTATACAGTACTCTCAAAACTCCTCATCAAGCATATAAGTGTCATCTGTGCTCTGGCCAAAATGCCACCATACTTCATATAGTCTGGTCATGCTTCAGTTTGACGCTCACATAGCATGCATCTTGAAATCCATGTCCATACATAAGGGGGTTAAAAAAAATAACTTTGTTCATAGACAGAGGTGGTGTAAACCTTTGTTACAAATATTCCCATTCTTAGTCATTTAACTTCACCCTTTTAGAAAATGTTATAACACGTTTCTATCAGTAAATTTCTATATGTTCTGATGTCTTATTTAAACATTAATAGTCCTGAAAAAGATCGGAACAGAAATTTACCCCTATCCATTGTCCAAATGGATCCATTATTCATCAATGCTTTGCAAGGAAATAATGAAAGAAGTCCGAAAGATTTTTCATTCATATAGTGTGTGACAATATGCAACCAATGAAGACATGCTGTCACAGTCGATTTTGATACGCTGGGCAGAATTCTCCTATTTTCAGATGATGGACAAGATTCTCCGGGAATATTTGTAAGTGTGATGTGGAGATGCTGGTGTTGGACTGGGGTGGGCACAGTAAGAAGTCTTACAACACCAGGTTAAAGTCCAACAGGTTTGTTTGGAATCACTAGCTTTCAGAGCAGTCACCTGATGAACGAGCTGCGCTCTGAAAGCTAGTGATTCCAAACAAACCTGTTGGATTTTAACCTGGTGTGGTGAGACTGTGCAGCTGAAAGTATTCAGAGCTGTTTGTGGGCAGCACGGTAGCACAGTGGTTAGCACAGTTCCTTCACAGCTCCAGGGTCCTATGTTCGATTCCTGGATTGGATTGCTGTCTGTGCGGGTTTCCTCCGGGTGCTCCGGTTTCCTCCCATAAACCAAAATGTGCAGGTTAGGTGGATTGGCCATGATAAATTGCCCCTAGTGTCCAAAAAATGTTAGGTGGGGTTACTGGGTACGGGGATAGGGTGGGGGCATGGGCTTAAGTAGGGTGCTTCTTCCAAGGGCCAGTGCAGCCTTGATGGGCTGAATGATCTCCTCTGTCGTGTAAATTCTATGATTCTTGCGATTTCTAAGTGTGGTAGCGAGCTGGAAATACCGCGAGCTTCCTGGCGCTCGGTTCAGCAAGACCAGCAACGCTAGTCAATATTAATTGGTCCACATAACGAGGCCTCACGAGTGTCTCGTCGCAAATGAAGGCCAACCAGCTGATTTGCTGGGACCGTGCTCGCCAGCCCCCTGCTAACAAGGTCGAGCAGCACTTAAGCAGCACTTGCTCAGCTAACCCAAGTCAGCTCGCAACAATGATGCCCAGGAGACCAACCCCAAAATTCAGGGACACTTACTTAGGGAGGCTCCTGGACACAGTGGAGGCCAAGAGAGTCCTGTTCCCCTTAGAGTCCCTTAGGATCAGCCACAGGGCTGCCAATGCTGACTGGGATGAGGTAGCGGCAGCTGTAAGCTCTGGGTGTGTGACCAGGAGGACTGGTCTCCAGTGCCAAAAAAAAGGTCAACGACCTACACCGGGCAGCACGAGTGAGTAAATACCAACGTCACCCCCTCCGCAAGATATTTCTGCCTCCACACGAGAATCCACCCCACAACTCACCATGCAATCCCCAACCCTCCCTTCACCCCCCCACTCTCCGTTCAACCCATCCCTTCAAACCCCCCACCCCCCCCTCCCCACCCCCACCCACCACCGTGAACCATGCATGTGGCTAACAATGCCCTCCCTGCGTCTCCTCGGGAAAAGCTCTCCAACAATCGCTGGAAGAGGGCCCAGATTGGCAGAGGGGTGCCGGACTTAAGAATCCTCACCCACTTCGAGGAGCGGGCCGAGAGTGGCTGAGGTCAGGGCGGTCATCCATACTGACTGACCCACCCCTCCCACTGACCACATGTCCATTCTTCTGCAGGCCCTCCTGACGATGGCACTGGCCCATCCAGGTTGGCTCCCTCTCCAGCCTCCCATGGAACGACCTCAGAGGGGAGCTCCGAAGAAGACACAATCGAGGTGTCACAGCTGTCACCCCACCCTCCCCCAGCGCACATACACAAACCTCGATGGGAAGCGTTAGTGGTCAGGCTTCTGGGGCATAATCTGGTGACACCACACAGCTGCTGATGTGCATCAGGTGGGGGCAGGAATGCCCAGGCGACACAGCAGTCGGAGGTCTGCTGGAACCCAAGACCCAGCTGGGTCCCAGCCTGATGCTGAACCTTTCGAAGAGATATTCCCGGAGCTAATGGAGACATTAGGGTGCAGTCAGTGCATTCAGAAAGAGATGTTAGCAACACTCCAGCAGATCCATACCACCACCGGGATCTTTGCCTGTGAGCATAAATGGCTACACACCTCCTCGGCTCCCCGCAGAAACCCTTACCAAAGTTCATGTTTTTAAAAAGGAGTACTAACTGGCGTGACTCCTTGCATTGGCCTCCACAGCTAAATGTTCTCGCTGCCTTCTCAGGTTGTGTATCTGGACAGTCTCCTGCTCCCCATGAATACAGGACATTTCCCGTAACTCCTCCATCAAGGCTAACATTGTTGGGATGCTGAAATCACATGAAACACTAGACAGTTTACATGTTGCAATTCAACTGCGCCCTGTTTTGGATTCAGGCCCCATCATCTTAATAGGATTCAATATGTGCCTGCTTACTGTTCTTTGCCATGACCTTTGGACCTGGTAAGACTGTCAAGGAAGGAATGGTTCTTGACTAAGATTTTTCATGAGTGTTACATATCCTGCACAACATTTCTCTGTCTTGGACTAAGATTAATAAAAAGTGGCACCCCATTTAAAACATACCTTCCAGCTAAGGAAATATTTATTTCGGTTTGCAATGCTCTGCCTGATAGCTGTAAACACACTTGAGATGTAGTTCTTTATTTTCTTACTTTGACCTCTGTGCCACATCCTGCAGCTGATAGATGAAGTCCATTTGTGCTCAGCAGATACTATATGTAAATCATTGTGAGCAGCCAGACAATTTTGTTCAGACTTGACAAGTGAATATTAAGAATGACATCTTTATTTCTACAGCAGTGGAAGTACAGCAGATCTGACATGTGTTTTTGAGAAAGCCAATTTTAAATGACACTCGGCATTTATGATAAATAACATTCAAACCACCCGCTCTATTATTCAGCATTTAAAAATACACCTCTAACAAAATTATTTTAAATCTAGTTTTGATGAATGAGTTTACTACATCTTGCCTCTTTTGGGAGAGTATATTTTTGGAATATTAATGTTTTACTAATTCTGATAAGCACAGTGAATTTAAGGCAGGTTTGTGTTATATTGATTGCAGAGCAACAGCCCAGATGTGTACTGTAAATAATTTAAGGATTCATTAGATCTCATAAACAGTGATAGCAAAGTTAGGGGATGTTGTTGACGGATGTGGCGTGTATGTCCTGTATTCACTGGTATATCGAGGGAGTGCATTGTCATGTGGGTGATCTCCTTACCTGGTTCAGTGTCGTGTTTTGTTTCAGAATGCCGCTGTGAGCATCTTCTGATGAAGGTGCTACATAAATACAAGTTTTTGTTGGTAGCGGTTTAACAATTAGTTGCGTTTTGCATGGAGATTACAAACTATTAATTTTAACTATTCTGGCTATAATTGACAGATGATGGTACAATAAATTCATATTATACTTTTTGACCTAAAACACTTCAAACTAGGGGGGGTTTCTCCAGTACCCCCAGCCACATGATTCTCAGCAAGAAGCGGCTTGCCGTTTGCTGACCGTTCACTGGCGGGAGGATTTTCTGCTCCCACCGCTGTCAATGGAAATGCCAATTGAAGCCACCCCACGCCGCCGGAAAACCCATGGACGGGGGCGCACTGCCGCGGGACCAGAGAATCCCATCGCCAGTGAACGGCTGGAGAATTCCGGCCTATCATATATTTTTTGAAGTAGTTCCATTCTGTACCAATAATATATGATAATATGCAGTGAGATATGCAGCATTTTTGGTTGAGGGAAGAATTTTGGTCAGGGCATAAAGGAGAACACTTTATTTTTTTCAGATAATGTATGGCATGGTGGTACAGTGGTTAGCACTGTGCCAGGGACCCTGGTTCAATTCCGGCCTTGGGTGACTGTGTGGTGTTTGCACTTTCTCCCCGTGTCTGCATGGACTGCCTCTGGGTGCTCCGGTTTCTTCCCATTGTCCAAAGATGTCCAATTTAGGTGGATTGGCCATGATAAATTGCCCCTGAGTGTTACACAAATGTTTTGAATAACATTGTTAAGAACATAATAAATAGGAGGAGAAGTAGGCTACTCAATCTTTTGAGCACACTCCACTATTCAGTGAGATAATCGCTGATTGTCTATTTCAACACAATTTTCCTGCAATATGTCTATCTCTTGATGTTTTTAATATGTAGAAATCCGTTGATCTCAGTCTTAAACATACTGAATGACTGAGCCACCACAGCCCTCTGCCGCAGAAAACACCAAACATATACTACTCTCTGGCAGGAATATTCCGGCCATTGCCACCGATGGGATCTTCCCTTCCCATCGGCAGGATATTCCGGACCCGCCGATGGCGCGGGGTGCATTCAACAGGAAACCCCACTGACAGCGGCAGGACCAACTGATCCCACCAGCAGCCAAAAGCAGGCCGCCTCAGATACCATGAAACACACCACGGGGTCGTGCGGAAAATCCCTCCCTCTGAGTGAAGAAATTCCTCATCTCAATCCTAAATGGCTTGCCCCATATTCTGAGACCACCCTAAATAATTGTTAGAAACAAAGAACAATACAGCACAGGAACAGGCCCTTCGTCCCTCCTTCTGTGCCGCCCATGGTAAATGCCTAAACTAAAACCGTCTGCACTTACGGAGTAATTATAATCATTGTTGTTATCGTTATCATTATTTTTCCTCCAATTCTTGGATTCGTGGCCAGAAAAAAGTCTCCATAAGCAGGTCAAGTCTCCAATGGTAAATGTTTTTGGTTTTGTACATTCCGTGTGTGATTTAGAATGCCAAGGTGTAAGAATTAACCTCCATCGTTGTGTATCAATTACACAAGATGCTAGAAAATTACACGTTATCAGATTGCGACAGATTGGCTGGGTCAAATGGCCTGTTTCTGTGCTGTTTTTCCCATGTACTGTATATAAGCTAACACTATCTATTCAGTTTTTATTTACAGCTTAAATGATGATCTGAAAAAGTTACATCAAAGGATAATCAGAAGAATAAAATTAACATAATTTAACAAGGGGTTTACAGACAGTATTATTTTTGGAACAAATTCACTTCAGCACCTGATGAGCAATAGGCCTCTTAAATGGAAATTTGAAGTTTGTGTCTTGATAAATCATTTAGATACATCATTGCATTTGGACAGTGCAGAACAAATTCGACCCATGATAGTCAAATCTCCTGGTGAACCTGAAGCAGAGTAGCCAGAGCTGTAATTTATGATGTTCAATGGTTTCCGTATTATATCCATTCCCTTAACACAAACAAAAGACTAAAAGGTTACCAGACCTCGCACCTTGTGACTTGGAGAGCTATTATAAGAATTAGTCGTCTTCCAATTTGGATATGCTAATGTTTCGTCTAAGCGTAGCTGTTCTCCAAGTAACATTTCCATTGTTAAATTCCAATTTTAATCTAGACATGCCTGAGGGAAAAAGTGCATGTGGAGTGGGGAGTTAAAATGCAAAAGGTAGATGGTTGCCATTGCATTCCCATTCTGCTTCATTTGCTGAGATGCTAACAGCCTGCAGGCCACCCACCACAGGTAGATGAGGGTCTAATTAAGAGGTGTGAATGTCCTCAGTGTAAATCCCTCCACTTGGCAATATCACACAGTTACATAATGTAAAACGAGGAACTCACCATGTGTAGAATCTCAGCTATGGGCTGCACAGCTCAACACTCAGTAAAACACTACAGAGAACATCAATTAAGCAAGGCATTGATTGGAATTGTCTTCAACAAAAGAAAGAAAACAAGTGAGAGTACTCTATATGCAGTACAAACAGTTTACCAGTTACCAGTTAAAATGCATCTATGCAGTATGAACTCAGTCAGCCACTGGAACATTTTAAGATATGAAAAGGATAACAGTGATGTTTTCAATAATTGCAGGTAATGTATTACTATGAAAATCATGAAACAACAAGTTTGAAACAGTAACAAAATTGTGTTAAGGAAATGTGTTGAGCTATTGAACATGTTGAATATCACATCTTGTGCTGGCTGAATATTCTCAAGGGCAACTCCCATGAGCCAAAATAATTGAAAATTAAGAATTAACAGTCATGTAATTAAATTGTAGCCTTTGAACCTTTAGAGACTAAGGTGGAATATTAAATTCAGCTCACAAGGTGCTTGAATGGCACGGAAATTCCTATTGCAAACTGCAACTGCATACTGTAATAGGCTTTGACAGGCCCCTAATTACCAGACTATCTGGCATATTAAAAATCATAAATAGTCTGGTAATAATATGCCACACAATAATAGCTAATAAACCCCACAAAATTAAAAGGTACGATTATCTACCTACATAATCAGTGTGTGTAGGGGATTGTGGCAGAGTGCTGAGGACCTCATTTAACACTGAGAATAATTAAAGAAACTTGACTCCGATTGTATCTTCAGAGAAAGAAATTTAGAATTCTACAATGTTCATGTTAGATTATCATAAAGCTATGAATAAATTGTAGACAAGTACTAAAATGGCAGTAACATCTAATTGTGTTCATTACCTCAGCGCCCACTAGTAAAGACCCAACAGCGGTAATGTTAGAACCTACAGAACTGGAAAATATTAAATGCATTTGAGCCTGTAAATCAAAGACTGCAGTCATTTTTACAGTCATCTTGTAATTGTTGCTTCTACTTTGACAGCACAACAATGGAACCTGTTCTGTACGTTCAATCCCGTTGGTAGTCTGGCATTTGTACCACCCAAAATCTACATTAGGGACTAAATAACAAATTGGTACAGAATAACATTAAAAGTAAATGTCACTTTACTATAATGATTCCTTATCATTATTTAAGTAATTGAGAGTTCTGTCGTGAAAGGATGTCTAGTTTGTTTTTTTAGATAATCATTTGCGTTTTTTTATTTCCAACTGCCAAAAACGACTACAACCTAAAGGGTGCATGTACACAAAAACAGTTGTTATTAATTAGTGCAATATGAAGGACTATAGCCATTGGACAGCGTTGTTTAAAATTTCTCCTTCTCTGCACGTCATTAGTTGGTTAATGCGTTTTCTAAATGACTACTAACTGCTTATGCCTAAAGGCCATGGTTGTGTATTTTCCATCTCTAATGAAGGCTGGTTTCAGGGCCTTCACAGACAGTACTACAAACCAGCTGGAGCAACCTGTGAAATCCCTGCTTGTTCTGTTTTAATTTCCACAAATTAATTTAATACTCTGAATTCCTCTGCATATTGTTTGTTTGTTCGACACCTGGTTAGTCTTCCCACACAATCTGTTTGTCATCAAGTGTATTTGCCCTCCGAGCTGGGCAAGAATACTTGGGCCACAATTCAGAATTGTATTTTGATATCCTAAGTGACTTTGCTTTATTTCAAAATTGATCCAACGCTTGGAGTACAAGTCATTAAAAATATAAGTTCTGCTGGGTTTACACAAACCTTTCACACTGCTATCGCAAAAAAACAATAATCCCAGCACTGCAGGTGGAAATGAGGGTTTCTTAACTGATTGGATATTTTGTCACCTTGAGCTGCAGAGATGCAATCAACCATCCAGGATACCCTAAAAAACATATTGATCAACACGCATTGATATCATAGAGGAAAGGGAGGGGAAAGTAACTCAATTTGACTTTTTGCACATTTATATCCATTGTACATAAATTATTCTGTAATGAGGAGGAAACTGTTTGAACTAAAGAAAAAAAACAGTACATTTATTTTCATGGGAAGCTAATCTGACCACGCAATTTCATCTGCCTTTGAGCTTTAATTTCAAACCACTTGATACCATCTCCTGTGATTTTGTTTTACTTTAGAAGGACTCATGAATATCCACAGAAAAAAAATGTATCTGCTTCTGGTTCAGTTCAAGATGCCAATTGAATAGCATTATAAATTGAAGCCTTTGGCAAAATTGTCTACTTATCAGCAATGCAGACCATACCTCAAGGTTTCATTTTGAAAATTATTTTTTTTTCAATTTGAACATAATAGTGAACAGATGAAAAATGTTCAATACGCATTCCTTAACAATTTGACAGATATCAGGTAAGTCCAGATGGCTGAATGTGGACATTATTTAGGTATGAGATATACTGAATTCTTTATATGCAATGCAGCAAAACTACAGTGAAACACTGGATGGTACTCAAAGTTTCCAAAGACATGCCACAATAGAAACAGTCATAAATAAGGCTGGGAGCAGGAGGGAAAGGAATGAACAAAATGATGTTCACCTTTCAGGATTAGTGGCTCGTCTTTTTCCTCAGTGTGCACCGTAGTCAAATCTCTCCTTATCCTTTGAACACTGGGATGCTCGGGTTTGTCAGGAAATGTCCTCTGAAAATTTTCATTCCAATCTTGGATCTGTTAAAAATAATGCTTCCGTTATTGTGATTGCTGTCATCGCATTAATCCCAGGCATGTTTGCCATCAATAGCTTCCAGTTCATTGGAATTATTTTGGCCTCCTTGCCAAAAATATGTATGTAATATTGTCAACTGATGGATTAGATCACTCGGAACCTTAAAAGTTCAACCCTTGATTCCCATCATCCAGCGCTTCCGCTGTATATTCTGTACAATGCAATCACCCAGGTTCCTTTTGATCCTTGTTCCCATGTTTTCCTTGGCAAATCCACTAATATGTACAATTCCTAATGCAGGATTGGGACTTCATAATCATGATCAGTTATTTCATATATATTCTGATACCTACAACATAACATAACAGATAAACCTTTAGAAACATCAATAATATTACGCATCTCTGTTGCCTCACGCCATCTGCAACTGAAATCATCACACATTCTTTCATTGTCTGCACAGCAACGTACACTTTTTGTTTTGCAATACGTGGACTCAATAATTTATTTTGCACGGCTGTGCAAGCATGGTGAATTAAAGGGGTCAAATTGTGCAAAGCTTGCATATGAACATCTTAGTTGCTTTCTTTTCATGTTTTAATATTTAGGCTAATCCAGGTAAGGACAGAAGATTTCTTTCTCGATAGGGCATGAGTGAGCCAGAATTTTTTAGTGACAATTAATGATAGTTTCAAGGGGCGGAATTCTCCGACCCCCGGGTCGGAGAATCGCCTGGAGCCGGCGTCAATCCCGCCCCCGCCGTGACCCGAATTGTCCAACCCCGAGATTCAGCGGGCCCCCCATGGTGATTCTCCGGCCCGCGATGGGCCAAAGTCCCGCCGCTGACAGGCCTTTCCCGCAGGCGTGGTTTAAACCACCTCTGGTACCGGCAGGATTGGCGGCGCGGGCGAGCTCCGGGGTCCTGGGGGGGGGGGGGGGGGGGGGGGCGATCTGACCCCGGGGGTGTCCCCACGGTGGCCTGGCCCTAGATCGGGGCCCACCGATCGGCGGGCGGGCCTGTGCCATGGGGGCATTCTTTTTCTTCCACCCCCGCCATGGCCTTCACCATGGCGGGGGGCGAAAGAGACCCCCTCCCCTGCGCATGCGCCGGTATGACGTCAGGAGCCGCTGATGCTCCGGCGCATGCACGGACTTACCCAAGCCAGCGAAGTCCTTTCAGCCCTGGCCAGCCGGCGGAGTCGAAACCACTCTGGCGGGGGCCTAGCCGCTAAAGGTACGGAGAATTCCGCACCTTTGGGGCGGCCCGCGCTGGAGTGGTTCACGCCACTCCGACACGCCGGGACCCCCCGCCCCGTCGGGTAGGGGAGAATCCCGGCCCTTGTCACCATTACTGAAGCTAGTTTTCAATTCTATGTTTTTTTCATTAATTGGTTTTAAATTCCACCAGCTGGTGAAAAGCCTGGTGGGACGACTGGGGGACCACTAGTGATTCCCGTCGGCTTCACTTTGTGCTGATGGGTGGGAGAATTACAGGAGCCAGGTGAATTTGGCTTAACCCCAAATTGAAATATGCTAATCACGTTCACCCCCAACGATGGTAGAAATGGGTTTACATCGCCGGCCAGGTATGGGGAGAATCCCGCAATGTAATTTACGCCTGCATGAGAATCGCCTCCATTGATAAGAATTTTAAAACTTGAGGCATTGGGGGTCACGTGATGTGAGCAAGAAAGTACTCGGGTTTTCGTAATCTCTGGCTCTGCTCAATTTTTAATACTTTATTTTATCCTCGTGCACATTTTATATTTTCCTTTTCCTGGGTTAGATGGCTTGCCCTGTGTCCCTGGATGGTCCTGATTGCTGTTTTATAAAGCAGAGCTGAGATAAATCTGAAAAATCACCTGTTTGTGGCGGTCGGAGTGGGTTGGGTTGGCGGCCTCTTGATTCAGTGGTGCTCTGTGCATTTAGATGATGGCCGCCATTGGAAGTCCTGTTCTGATTGACGATCTCGGCTTCGGCGTGCAGGTCATTGGGGCTCACTTTGAAGAATTGCGAGGTATCTTTAGGAGTACGGAGGAGGCACATGAGAGAGTTCTTACAGGCGAAACAGCACCTTTCTTGGTCAGATTCAGGCAGCACAACGTATCACCTTCAAGGCCAGGGATCGGTTTGGCCCTCCGATCACTGGTCCTATTTCTTCCTGTTCGCAATGCTCGTCACCTGGCATGGTGGAAGTGATTGGGTGTCGTGCTTCGATCGTTGGAATCCTTGAGAGATCCTGAAGAGTGTTCATTGATCGTGTCTTGACCTCTGACTTCTTAAGTAACATGGATGGTGTCTTTATCGTGCAATTCTGCTATAATCCTGGATGTTACTCCCTTGCGATTATGTTGTTGATTATTTATTTACTGTTGTCTTTTTCCTGCAAGAAGCTGTGTGATGTGGACGTGAGGGCGAGTGTCATTGATTATCATGTTCCAGCAAAACCATATTGAGTCAATTGTGTGAAATGTGGTCTGTGCACAGTTTTACTTCTTTTTGTTACCGTGTCTTATAATCCTTGTGGTTGTGGGAGGGGAGTGCTTTATTGTCACCCCTTGACTCATTTAGAAATAGGATGAGTGCAGACAGGGCAGGATGAAGGTGGGTGGTTGGGTTTGATAGCGTTAGTTCAGTCCTCACTGAGATTGAGGATAGCCCCCCAAATAGAGCTAATCCATGTCGGTGTTTGATTTATTTATTTTTATTTCGGTTATTTGAATTTAAGGATCCATGCCTTTCTCCTTCATTGTCCTAGGCAGATTCTGTATCCTGGGTAGGATTGGATTCCATCTGTTTCTTCCTTGAAGTTGAGTTTCTACTTTGGGTATCCCTCTTTATAGTTATTGGAATGAGTAGATTTAGTAATGGTGCCTGCTGACATGTGGTTGGTTAACCGATGGTTGGTTTGCTGAGGGGAAGATTTGTTCTGGGTATCCTCTGTGCTGGCGACTGGTATTGAGCAGTGGTGTATCATTCTGGGTCAGTTCCAGCGTACCTCACTTGGGTTTTTTTTCTCCTTTTTTCCTCTGTTTCTAATCCTGATCTCATTTGGTGGTTTGCAAGAGGTTCCTCTGGTCATACTGCAGGGGAGGGAATCAGCTCTCCCTCCTAATGGTGGCTCTCCTCCTCAGGAACCCTGGTTGGGGTTGGCATAATTATGTTTTTCTTCTTAGTATAGTAGGGTTGGTGCATTGCCCTGGATGGGGTTGGAGAGGTGGAGGTCCAGCTGGGGTGCAGGTCTTGGGGAGTACTCGAGGTCCTGGGGCTATAGTTTCCTGTCTGTCAGGATGTGCTGGGCTGGGCCAGGTCCAGTGCTGTAGCTAGTATCCTGTTCCCCCCCCAGGGCTTGGGATGTCCCTTCTCGAAGGCATTTATTAGGGACATCCTGAGAGGTTTGGTTTTGCTTCTTTGGTGCCTGGAAATGAGCCAAACCTGTGCTTTGGTGGATATCCAGTTATCCCCCCGAGGGAGTAGGGGAGGCAGTATAATTGGTTGAATAAGGAACCTGTTCTCTTCTTCATTGATGGGTGCTTGGTGTGTGCTAGGGAAATACGGAGCCTGTGTTGGGTTCTGATCCTTAGTTCTAGCTCTTTCTTCCTTCCTATTCCTTCTTGGGTGGCCTTGAAGGTTTGATCATAATCTGAAAATGTTGTTTCTCGTCCTCTCTACATAATTGGATGGAGTGATGTTGGTTCTGCACTGGACCTGAGATTGGGGATAAGTTGGGTTGTGTGGTATATATGTAACTCCCCTTAGGATTGAGGCTTTTGCATAGTTTCTTTGTGTTTTAGAAGGGTGGCTATGAAGAATCCGTGCTTGGCTCCTGCATGGGTGCAGATTACCAAATCATGGAATCCCTAGAATGCAGAAGGAGACCGTTCGGCTCATCGCGTCTGCACTGACCCTCCGTAAACTAATCCACTCCCCGCCCTATCCCCATAACCGCACCTAACCGTTGGACACTAAAGAACAGTTTAACGTGGTGAATCCACCTAACCCGTACATCTTTGGACTGGAGGAGGAAACCAGAACATCCGGAGGAAACCCACACAGACATGGGGAGAACATACAAACACCACAGACAGTCGCCCAAGTTTGGAATTGAACCGAGGTCTCTGGAACTGTGAGGCAGAAGTGCTAACCACTGTGCTGGGATCCGAAGGAAGGAGACTTTGATGGGTCATTGATGCCTTTGGTGCTGCTAGAGTTGAGGGGGATGTATGATGTTGCGTGCCTGAACGTGGTGGGGAAAGCTTATCCTGAAATTCTCGTAGTAATTGCGAGCTGACACAATGAGGGAGGGTATGCACCATTTTACCCTGTTTTCATGGCCTCATCCTGTTTCCGCCTTGCTCTCTGAAATGGCTGTAGAGGTATCTCGTTCTGTTTAATGATTATATCGAGCCAGTTGTGACGTTATTGGCCCTTCCTGTACTCATGTATGTTGAGCCATTTTTTCCTTTCTTATGGTGATTTTGTAATTTTGTCGTGTCATGTTCTATAATGTAAAACCTTAATGAACATATATTTTTTTCAAATCGGGCATTGGAAAAGCAGGAGCCAACGTAAGTCAACAAGCACAAGGTGGAACTTGGTGTGGATTACGTTACAGGCAGCAGAGCCTTGGATGAGATCATGTTTACACAGGGTGAAAGATCGGCTGCCGGTCAGAAGATCAATTGAATATTGGATCGAGAGCAATGTTGCCTCCAGGTTCCGCCTCAGCTGTGGGCTCAACCCTCCCTATCTCTGTAACTTCATTCCAGAGCTCTGCGTTCTTCCAACTCTAGCCTTTTGTGCACCCCTCGCATAATTTACTCCACACTGTCTTCAGCTGCTTCGACTTCAAACTCCATAAACCTCTCTGTCTCTTCATCTCTCTCTTCCTTTAAAATCTCTCTTCTTAAATCGTACAAATTCACTAAGAGTCGCCTGCCCCAATTCTCCTTCTTTGGCTTAGTGCCAAGTTTTGTCCAATTATGAAAGTGCCATGCAACATTTTCCTTTCTTTGATTTTCTATATAAATTCAAGTTGTTGTTTGGGGAAAGGTGGCTAAAGCTATTGCAGAGTGTAGTACTGATCTTTGGTCAACACTAAATACAAAGGTGATTAGTGTCAGATTAATATTGTGCTCAAATCAATACTGTACTGATCTTTACTTGTTCATGTTGAATTACTTCTATTCAGACACCTTTCCAATTTTTTATTATGTAATAGGTTCACCATCCATTCATTGGACATGTGAATTGAGCATTTATTATTGATGTTGGGCTAAACCTGCTGTTCCATTACAATGTTTGAATAGCCACTTGGTATAGCTGAAAAGACAGCATGTTGCTGAAACCTTTCATTTTGTACCCATCAGGACAAACACAAAAATGGCAAGTTTTAAATGCTCACAATTCATTCTATAGGAGAGAAAGGTGCTTATTGGTTGCCTGTCAACTCTGACTGGCCAAGTTCTTGCTATGGCAAAATTAATGGGGAACTCTCTGCTCCCCAAGCTCCTGGGTAATTTGAAAAAAGGTACTCGGCTTAAAAATGTTCCTTTTGTTTGAAAAGAAATGGATCCTTGCATATAAAACTATGGGGCGGGCTTCTCCCGCAACTGGCTGGATGGCCCGACGCCGAAACCAAGAGCGGCGCAAACCACTCCGGTGTTGGGCCGACCGGAAGGTGTGGAATCCTCCACATTACAGGGGCTAGGCGGGCACCGGAGGGATTAGCGCTGTGCCAACTGGCGGCAAAGGGCCGGCGCGAGTTGGCGCATGCGCAGAACCGCCGGCGTGTTCCTGTGCACACGCAGGGGGTTCTTCTCCGCACCGACCATGGCAGAGCCCTACAGAGGCCGGTGCGGAAGGAAAGAGTGCCCCCACGGCACAGGCCCGCCCGCAGATCGGTGGGCCCCGATCACAGGCCAGGCCACCGTGAAGGCCCCGGATCCCCCCCCCCCCCCCCCCCCCCCCCCTCCCCCCCGCCGAGGACTCACCTAGCTGGCCTACAACCCGTGATGGACCATGTCCATTTCACGCCGGCGGGACTGGCCGAAAACGGGCATCTGCTCGGCCCATCGGAGCCTGGAGAATTGCCGGGGGACCCTGCCAACAGCCCCCAACCGGCGCGGCATGATCCCCGCCCCCACCTGAAAACCAGCGCCGGAAAATGCGACAGCCAGCGTCGGAGCAGCGGGATTCACGCCGCCCCCCGGCGATTCTCCGACCCGGCCGGGGGTGGGGGGGGGGGGTCGGAGAATCCCACCCATGTTGTTTCTAGCAAGTGTAAACGAACCACATTATGACCTTGACTGATCACCTTAAATTGTTTGCGAGTGTAGCTATTAACACACTCAGGATTGTTCAATAAGTAATGCTCATTCGACGAATCACATCCAACGGTAGATATTTTGCTTTGGGTCTTACAAGTGCAAAGTGCGGGCTATATTTTATCCATTACAAATAACAAGAGGAATGTGTTGTTTGATTCGCTCAGCCAGAAGGGCTCTGTACCTGGCATCAGGTTAGCACTGAAATTCATACATGACATTGCTTAGTTGTGGTAGGCAGAACATCGTTTTGGACAGATGGCAGCATCCTGTCAGTAGAAAATACCTCCAGGCGGAGCAACTGCAGAGTAGCAGCATGAAACAGATTCCTCAGCCTGTTGATCAATTTTTTTCGATACCTACCCTTTCCAGAGTCACTTGATATAGACCGGGCACTTTTTAGATCCAAAACTGCCAGCCAAGGAAAATTTTCATGATACATAGCAAACAATTATCTGATCAGGATAGCGTTTGTCCCACACAATAGCTTTGATGCACTCTATCTCTGCGTGAAGCTTAGAAGGTGGGCAAATGCCTAGGGCCTAGGGCAAAGGATAAGTCCTCCGAACATATAAACTGCCCACTCGCCATAAGGGAATTGTTTTTGAAAGGTGCGGCACGAAAAAAACAGATGTGAAAGAACAAAACGTTACATCGATTTTTGAATTTATTATTTTTGTACGCCGACTTTTTGTTACCTTTCGGGAGTATAAAAAATGAGAGAGCAAATCCATGCAGATAACCTACCATTGGACAGAATTGAACAGGATAGGCGGTGCATCACTTACAAAAATAACAGGTCCAAGGGGACTTCCAACAGGCCCTGTTGGGTTGATCATAATCCCAATCATAGAAATGACCTTCCTGGATACACAATCTTATATGGTAAACAGGCCAATTCCAAACTCCACTGAGAACTCCAAAATGACTGTTAGAAGAGAAGGAACCATTTGCAACATATTTGTATCAAAATAGTCAAAGTGAAAGGCTGAGTTTAGTTGTAATTGCAGATGATCGAGCATTTTCTGTGTGAAGTGTCACAATTTTTGTTTCTTTTATGAGAGCGTCAGTTTGTTGTTCCGCTGATTTTATTGGTGTGCCTGCAGTTGCTAGGGAACGAAGGGTCTGGCGGGAACTGGGAGCAATGTCGGGCGCAGTCAGGAATGATTAAGGCTGACTATGTCAAGTGCACAGAGCTTGCACCAAATTTCTTGTGCGTTTTGTGGAAAATAGTTCTGGACAGCTTGTTATTTAATATCAAGGTATGGTTCTGAACGTGTAGGCTTGTTGTTAAAAATAAAGCAGCAAATGTGTTTTTACACAAATTATCACAACTTCAGTCACATCTTGTACAATAGATCTTGAATCATAAAAGTGGCTATTTTCTGATTGTAACAGTTGAACACTTAGACCAATGGTATTTGTTTTTGTTGATTATGAAAGCATCTCTATCATTTAGATACTGATTAAAGCCTACAGTTAGTTAACTGCTTAATATTTATTTAATGTTTCTGCTGCAATACTATCTGAATGCCAATTATTAATATGCATCAGTGAAATTCCACTTCAAATATATCAACATCTTGTTTATAAAGCAAACACACTTTTACTACTAAATCTACTTGGGTCTAATTGCTTCATAAGTTTAAAGTGACAAGATGAACAATAATTAATGTATATTGAGGTAAGCCCATAATTCAAATGCATGTTTTCATATCCATAATGATGCTCAAAATGATTAATCTTATTAAAATGACTTTTTGCCTAAATGACTTAGATGAAGGCCTGCTATTGAACTCCTCTATTGTAATAACACAAATATGAGCTGCACCCATACTAAAGACCACTAATCACAGTGGGAGTTTGATGGTACGCTGTGTTTCTCAAAGGCTTCCAGCCTGCGTGGAAGTCTGACAAATCGAATCATGTTAATGAACCACAGCAAACAACTCGTGTTGAAACATCTGTAATCACAATATGCAAATGCTGTCTATCAGGAGATTGTACACATGAGAGATAATACCCAGCTGTTTGCAGAATCTTAAAATATTTTTTTTGTTCCAGGTTTTCTATTCATATCAGTCAGCCATGTTCAGATATGAAACAAAATGTTCAACACATGAAATAAAATGTTCCGTTTTCACCTGATAGCACTAGTTGACAAAAGATGTGAACAATGTTGAGTTATTCAGCTGGTCTGGTGAAATACACCTGAGGTCCTGCTGTACAGTGAAAGAATGAAGGTCAGAGTTACTTGAATGAAACCAGAGACAATACAAAGCTCAAGAGAACACAAGCCATAATAAAGGTGTGACAGGAGATGATTAATTATATTTCCTGTGAATATCAAGAGAATATGCATGGTGAAATAATCCTGTAACCTGTCTCTTTGTAATAAAGGAAAATATATCATGATCAAGACAGTCCTTCGTTATTAAGCAAAAATATTACATCGCTATACAGTGGAAATACTACAGTATGTTCACAGATTTAAACATTTTAAAGGATTAATTTAATTCTTTAATAATTTATTACTTACAGAATCATTATTTTATTTCCGAATGAAATATAGCAGATAATCCTATTATACATGGATTAGTCCTCTATATTAGTGACTGTAGGTCAATACTCCAAAGATTAATTAGGCTTTCAGTGGTACTCAGTTGCTTGTTATGAAGATGACACAGTTCCACAGGTTCTGGTTCATGGAAATTAAATTCTTTACTGGGTAATCCCAACACAGAATCTTCCTAGGCTCTCTTGACAGGAGGTCTTCAACAAGACATACTGGAGATATACCCACCGGCAAAGCATTACTAACAGCAATTATAAAATTAACAGTCAAGAGATTTTTATCCTGGGAATGCTATCTAAGTCTCTCAAATGTAACAATTTTAAGAACATTGTTTATGCCAGAATTCTGGTGAATAAAAACGGATTTAATAAAATTGCCCATCAAATTCAAGTGACCATTTGGTACTTTAAAATGAACTCATTTTCATGTTGGCAAACGCAACTACGGATTTGGCCATTTCACACATGAGTCAAAAGTTGTTATGCCATTTTCCATGTGTTTTAGACATTAATTTCTATTTACTGAGTTTCTGTAAAGTAAAACACGGCTGGTATTCTGGAGCCTAAATGCTTCCGCCTGAAGAGAATGGGAACTGGTCGCCACTGGCGTTAGGAGCAGTGCCTATGAGTGAATCTCACTCCTTATCCATGTGGATTTATGCATGATGGATTCCATCACAATTTGGGTACTAGGCTGCCATTTTGAGCGAGCTGCACCATCACAAAATCTGCCAGCAGGCCTCTCACAACATGGGTGGGATTCTCCGAACCCGCGCCGGGTCGGAGAATCGCTGGCGGGCCACGCGAATCGTGCCACGCCGCTTCGATGCTGGGACGTGATTCTCCAAGGTTGCGGGCCACTCTACGCAGCCCGCGCTGCGGTTCTCCGGCCCGGATGGGCCAAGCGGCGGCCGCCGCCGTTCTAACCAGCTCTGAGCCGGCGGGACCTCGGCGTTGAAGGGCCGGGTGGGGGTCTGTGGGTGGTGGGTGGGGGGGGGGGAGGGGGAGGGGGTCCGAACCCCGGGGGGGGGGGGTTCTGATGTGGCCTGGCCCACGATCAGGGCCCACCGATCGGTGGGCCAGCCTCACTGTCTCCCGGCTTCCTTTATTCCGCGCCGGCCCCTGTACTCCTGCGCCATGTTGGGTTGGGGCCGCCACGGACAAGGGAGACACCGCGCATGCGCGGAAACCACGCCGGTGGGACTGCGCATGCGTGGGTTCGCGCCGGACCCACTGCGCATGCGCGCAGCCCCCAGCGCCCATTCCACAGCCAGATCAGCAGCTGGAGCGACGTGAACGCTCCAGCAACCTGGGGCCAGAATTACTGATCCTGGGGCCGTGTTGACGCCGTTGGGAAACCCGACATTTCTGACAGCGTCAACACTTAGCCTCAGGACCAGAGAATATTGCCCCATAAATCCTGTTCCCCCTTACTGGCAAAGAGAGACCCCTAACACGGGAATAACTGGTCACCCCCCCCCCATACCATGCTTGAATGAGGGTGACCTAACATCGACCCAACACCCCTCCGCCATCAGCCACCCCCTTCTGTCCCCTGGAGTTGCCAATGGTGCACGTCCCCCTGGCACAATGGTACCTACACTCTGGCAGTGGGGGTCAGGAGAACAAGCCATAGGTCATGTGCCCCTCTGCTGCTGTCAGGCTGTTGGAGGGAGGGGTCCTCCAAGGATCCTGGGGATTGTGTGGGCTGAAGCTGTTGGTTCGGGGTTGATCCCGGGACATCCTCCTAAGTTGAGGTCCTGTATCTTGTCTGCCTCTTCCAGCCCTGGGCAAGCCGAACATCACCCTAGGCAGGCTTATCTCAAGCAGCCCTCTGTTGAACAACGTCCTCCTGGTCCGATTATTTAAAATTCTGACGTGATGACCTCAGCTTGAACTGCTCTGCTTGACAGCCGAAGAGTAGTCCAGGCAGTTCAGTGGAAAATGAAAGAAACACTTTCCTTTTCTGAACTCTTGCTCCCTCAGACAAAGGCCTTTAAAACAGTAACTGTTACAGGTGTCAGTGGCTTCGTCACAAGCCCACAACACTGGAAAAGGCTTCAAATCCTTTGACACCCTTTGAAATGAAAAACGGCCATTCAATTTCACAGAGCAATACCTTCCAATAACCTGTCATTGACAGTTTAATCGTCCAGACAGAATTGCTTGGTGGATTGTTTATTTATCTTTCCCTTCAGGCTTGAATGCATCTCAATTACCCTGCTTTGATGCTAACCACAATATTTATAAACACACTTGCTATGATTGACAGCTCCTCACCACATCAAAGAAGCTAAGTGCAATGCTGTGTGAAAAGAGGAGTGAAACCACTCAGCAGGAAAAGCAGCATTGAGACCGATGATGGCAATACTGGCTTTTTCCCCCATGTAGTCCAGGACATAAGAAAATAAATTGCATTCATGATGTATGGCTGGCAGGCAGCCTTTGATTCACTTGCCCCACCATCAAATCAGACACTTAAAGATCACCCAGCACACAACTAGTAAACCAGGTAACGAACTTCACCCAGGTGCACCACCCAGCACCCCATTACCATCAAGCTGGTGCCCCCGTCATAAAACTGGCACTGCCTTGGGACTACCCTCACCCACTGAGCGCTGTAATCACCTCTGTGTCTTCCTGGAGGTACTGATAACCAGGTGAGTTCCTGAGATCAGTCATGCTTCACTCCATTCTGTCATCACAATACTGTGGATGGATCTTTTTGACGTTGCGAGTGCCCCCACGATGGCCTCGCCCGCGATCGGGGACCACCGATCTGCAGGCGGGCCTGTGCCATGGGGGCACTCTTGCCCTCCGCACCGGCCACTGTCAACCTCCGCCATGGCCGGTGTGGAGAAGAACTGGGACGTTGCCAGCACACGCTGGTGCTCCCACGCATGCGCAAACTTGCACCGGCCGGCTTCAGCGCCAGTTAACATGGCGCCAAGCCCTTATGCGCCAGCTGGCATGGCGCCAAACACTCCGGCGCTGGCATAGCCTCTGAAGGTGCAGAGGACTCCACACCTTTGGGGCGGCCCAACGTCGGAGTGGTTCACGCCACCCCTTGGTGCCGGAGTGGCCCACCCCGCCGGCTCGCAGAGAATCCTGCCCCAGGTCTCTTCTGGCAGGAGAAGTGACAGCCGGGTGTAAGTCTCTCTCTGTTACCTTGCTAATTTATGCATGGTGAGGACTCGCCGGATTCTGTCGGAATCCCGGTTTTGGGCCGCTATTTTGCACAGGTGGCCCGATACCGATGTCCGGCGGTGATCCCGTCTTGCCCACAATACAAATCCTGCTCCTTCGGCTCCTACACTGACAGGTAGAAGCATCCTGCTCCCTCCATACCAAGGGAACAATGGGTCACTTCCCCCACAGCAGGTATGCATGAGGGTGACCCTCCAGCATTGACACCCCTAGCACTCCTATCAGTCACCCCCAACAGAGACCCCCATTAGAAACCCTTGCCTGAAAGCTGAGGAGCAGTCTAGACAATATAGTGAAAACAAAAGCAGCTAAGTGCTTTCTGCTGTGAAAAAGAGAAAGTGGAAGCACTTAACCGCTTTTGGTATGGTTAAGGATCTGTCAATCATAGCAAGAGTGTTAATAATCATTGTGGGCAGCGACAAAGCCGGGTAATGGAGATGCATTTTACTCAAAGGGAAAGATAGATGAACAATCCAACAAGTACGTATCACTGGAGTAATAAAACGAAACGTCATTGGCTAATGCATATATATTACTGTGTGAAATTGGAAGATTTGCATTTCAAAGGCTGTCAAGGGAGTTGAAGCCCTTTGAAGTGTCTTGGGAATTTTAAGAAGCTTCTGACACTTGTGACAGCTGCTGCTTTAAACATTTGTGTCTGTGCAGCAGATGTTAGGGAAGGGTAAATGAAAATGCAATGAATTTTTCACTGTCCTGCTGGACTGCTCTTCAGCTTTCAGGCTGGGGTCTCTGATGGGGGCCTCTGATGAGGGTCTGTTGGGGGTCTCTGATGAGATCGCAGATGAGAATCTCTGATTGGGGTCCCTGTCAGGGGTCTGTGGGGAGGTCTGTTTGGGGGGTCTGATGCAGGTTGAAAAGGGGATTGGGCAGCGAGTTCGACAAATTCATCACCCTCTGCGAGAAGTAGTTCCTCCTCGTCTCAATTTTAAATTGACCGCCTTTAAACCTACATCTGTGACCTCTCATTCTAGATGGCTCCACAAGGGAAAGTTTGGTCTACGTTTATTTAATCAATTCCTCGTAGTATTTTATATATCTCGATCAGATCCACTCTCATCCTTCTAAACTCCAGCGAGTATTATATGCTTAAACTGTTCAATCTCTCCTCATACATCAACCGTTTTATCCCCAGAATCAATTTGGTGACCCTCCCCTCAACTGCCTCTGATGCCACCACATCTTTCCTCAAATAAGGAGACCTAAACTGCATACAGTACTCCAGATATGGTCCCACCAACACCCTACAATTGCAACAACACTTCTCTATTTTAACCTCTAGCCCTTTTGCAACAAACGCGAAAATTCCATTTACATTTTTTATTGCATGGTATACCTGCATATAGACTTTCTGCTATTCATGAACAAAGACACTCAGATCCTTCTGCCCACACATGTTGTGAATCTGCTTTCCATTTAGATAATAATTTGCCTTTCTATTTCTCGGCCAAAATGAATAACCTCACTTATCCACATTAAACATTTATCTACCAAATTTTGGCCCATTTTCCTAGCCTATGTATATCCATCTATAAACTTTTTTTTCCTCTTCACTGCCTGCTTTCCCACTTATTTTAGTATCATCTGCAAATTTTACTATGTTACACTCGGTCTCTGTTTGCAGATCATTTCTATAGATTGCGAACAGTTGAGGTCCGAGGACTGACCCCTGCGGCACCCTGCTAGTTACAGTTTGCCAGCCAGAAAAGGACCCATTTATCCCAACGCTCTGCTTTCTGTCAGTCAGCCAATCCTCAATCAAATCTAATACAATCCCCTGTGATCTCACCTTCTGGGTCAGTCTTTTTTACAGCACCTTGTCAAACACCTTCTTGAAGTTTAGATATACTACATCCACAGGTTCCCCATTATCTACCTTGTTTATTATATCCTGAAAAAACTCAAGCAAGTTTGTCAAGCATGACTTACCCTTCATAAAACCATGCTGACAATGATGGACGGAGCTTTGTCTTTCCAAATGTTCAGTCATCTCCTACTTAAAGATTGATTCCAGCAACTTCCTCACCACAGAGATCCAGCTATGTGGTCTATAGTTTCCTACTTTTTGCCTCTCTCCCTTTTTGAACAGGGGTGTCACATTAATGTGTTTCCAATCCACTGTGATCTTTCCAGAATCCAGGGAATTTTGAAATATCATAACCAATGCATCCACTATTTCTGCTGCCACCTCCTACCTCCTTTAATACCCTAGAATGCCGGTCATCAGGTCCCGGAAACTTATCTGCCATTAATCCCATTAGTTTATTCAATACCATCTCCCTGGCGATGGTTATTGCATCAAGTTTGTTTGAAATTAACTGCAGTTTTTGGAAAAAATTTATTATCCTCTACCGTGAAGATAAAGGCAAAATATTGGGTCAGTGCCTCCACCATCTCTGCGTTCCCCATTATTACCGCACCAGTATCGTCCTCTAAAGGGCCAATATTTACTTTAGTTATTCTCTTCCTCTTTATGTACTTATAGAAGCTTTTGTTATCAGTGTGTATGCGTGTTGCTAGTTTCCCTTTGTAGTTCACCTTAGCTCTATTGATTTGATTTTTAGTAGCCTTTTGTCGAACCTTAAAGTTTGTATGTTTTTCAGTATGGTATGCCCTCGGTTTTGCCTTTATGTTGTCTTTGACTTCCTTTTAAAAAAAAATTTTTTCTATAAATTTAGAATACCCAATTCATATTTTCCAATTAAGGGGCAATTTAGCGTGGCCAATCCACCTACCCTATACATCTTTGGGTTGTGGGGGTGAAACCCACGCAAACACGGGGAGAATGTGCAAACTCCACACGGACAGTGACCCAGAGTCGGGATCCAACCTGGGACCTCGGTGCCGTGAGGTAGCAGGGCTAACCCACTGCGCCATCGTGCTGCCCTCCTTTTTTAACGATGGAACATTTTTCTCCCTTTTGCAATTCCTCTTCGTCTCAGGTATATACTTCAATTCAGAGGTATTTACTATCTCCCTGAACATCTGTCATTGTTCCTCAACTGTCCTTTCCTCAATAATTTGTGCCAAGGCTACTTGGGCCAATTCTTTACTCAGGCCTGTAAAATTACCTCAGCCCAATCCTATGGCACTCAGTCTTCTCTCACTCAATCTGAATTTGAAATTTTAGCATGCTGTGATCACTCATTCCGAGAGGATCCTTAACAAGACTATTTATCAACCCTTCTTCATTACATAATATGAAATGTAAAATAGCCGGCTCCCTGGTTGATCCGTTGGAGTCAGATGTAACGGTATTACAATTAAATAAGGGTAACTACAAAGACATGAGGGAGGAGCTGGCCAGAGTTGATTGGAAAAGGAGACTAGCAGGGAAGGCAGTGGAACAGCAATGGCATGAGTTTTGGGGAGTTATTTGGGAGGCACAAGCAGAAATTCATCCCAAGGAGGAGGAAACATGTTAAGGGAAACACAAGGCATCCATGGTTGACGAGGGAAGTCAAGGACAGCATAAAAGCAAAATAAAAATATATAAAAGGAGAGAGGCAAAAATAGACATTGGACCACTGGAAAACATGGCTGGAGAAGTAATTATAGGAAACAAAGAAATGGCAGATGAACTGAATAGTTACTTTGCAGTCTTCAAGGTGGAAGACACCAGTGGGATGCCAGAGCTCCAGGAGAATCAGGGGCAGAGGTGAGTGCAGTGGCCATCACTAAGGAGAAGGTTCTGGAGAAACTGAAAGGTCTGAAGGTGGATAAATCACCTGGACCGAATGGACTACACCCCAGGGTTCTAAAAGAGATAGCTGAGGAAATTGTGGAGGCATTGGTGGTGATCTTTCAAGAATCACTGGAGGCAGGCAGGGTCCCAGAGGACTGGAAAGTGGCTAATGTAACACTGCTGTTTAAGAAGGAAGGGAGGCAGAAGACGGGAAATTATAGGCTGGTTAGCCTGACTTTGGTCATTGTTAAAATTTTAGAGTCCGTTATTAAAGATGAGAACGCAAAGTACTTAGAAGCGCATGGTAACTGAGGACATGGTAACATAGGACTAAGTCAGCACGGCTTTGTCAAAGGGAGGTCATGTCTGACAAATTTGTTAAGAGTTCTTTGAGGAGGTAACAAGGAATTTAGACAAAGGAGAACTAGTGGACGTGATTTATTTAGATTTCCAGAAGGCCTTTGACAAGGCGCCGCATAGGAGACTGTGAAATATGTTAAGAGCCCATGGTGTTAAGGGTAAGATCCTGACATGAATAGAGGATTGACTGACTGGCAGAAGGCAGAAAGTGGGGATAAAGGGGTCTGTTTCAGGATGGCAGTCGGTGATGAGTGGTGTGCCTCAGAGGTCTGTGTTCGGATCACAACTTTTCACAATTTCCATTAATGATCTGGAAGAAGAAACTGAAGGCATTGTTGCTATGTTTGCAGATGATGCAAAGATATATAGAGTGACAGGTAGTATTGAGGAAGCAAGGGGGCTGCAGAAGGATTTGGACAGGCTAGGAGAGTAGGCAATGAAGTGGCATATGAAATACAATGTGGCAAAGTGTGGGGTTATGCACTTTGGAAGGAGGAATTTAGGCATGGACTATTTTCTAAATGGGGAAATGCTTAGGAAATCAGAAGCACAAAGGGACTTGGGAGTCCTTGTTCACGATTCTCTTAAGGTTAACATGCAGATTGAGTCGGCAGTTAAGAAGGCAAATGCAATGTTAGCATTCATGTCAAGAGGGCTAGAATACAAGACCAGGGATGTACTTCTGAGGCTGTATAAGGCTCTGGTCAGACCCCATTTGGAGTATTGTGAGCAGTTTTGGGAACCTTATCTAAGGAAGGCTGTGCTGGCCTTGGAAAGGGTCCAGAGGAGGTTCACAAGAATGATCGCTGGAATGAAGAACTTGTCGTATGAGGAACAGCTGAGGACTTGGAGTTGGACGTTGCACGTTGGAGTTTAGAAGGATGAGGGGGGTCTTATTGAATCTTGCAGGATACTGCGAGGCCTGGATAGAGTGGACGCGGAGAGTATGTTTCCACTTGTAGGAAAAACTAGAAGCAGAGGTCACGATCTCAGACTAAAGGGACGATCCTTTAAAACAGAGATGAGGAGGAATTTCTTCAGCCAGAGGATGGTGAATCTGTGGAAATCTTTGCCGCAGAAGTCTGCGGAGGCCAAATCACTGAGTGTCTTTAATACAGAGATAGATAAGTTCTTGATTAATAAGGGGATCAGGGATTATGGGTAGAAGGCAGATAATGTGGATGAGAAAATATCAACCACGATTGAATGGCGGAGCAGACTCGATGGGCCGAGTGGCCTAATTCTGCTCCTATATCTTATGGTAACAATTCCTCATACACTCGATGAAATTTTCCTTGAGGCTACCCTTGCCAATTTGATTAACCCAGTCACGATCCAAGTTAAAATCACCCATGATTACCGCTGTGCCCTTCTCACAAGCCCTCATTGTTTATTGATTTATACTATGCCCCACTTTGGAAGTATTGGTCGGGGGTTTGTAAATCTCCTACAAAGGAGATTTTTCCCTTGTTTTTTTATTTCCTCCCAGATCGATTCAAATTTTGGCCCTTGGTGCCAATAGAATTTCTGAATGAAACAGCCTTGATGTCCTTTAACCAATAAAGCAACTGCACCCCTATTCCATCCTGTCCATCCTTCCAGAATACTGAGTACCCTTGGACATTCAACTCCCAGTCCTGGTCCTCCTGTAACCATGTTTCAGTAATCCACACCAAATCATACCCATTTGTCCCCATTTGTGCCATCGGCTCATCGACTTTATTCCGAATACTGCATATAACATCAGTGTGGTTTGTGACACCTCCCATCTCATTTCAACCATTTTCCTTTTTTATTGATTGCTGTACGTGCATGTTAGCTTTTAGTGACTTACTCCTCCCAACTTCTTTCTTCATGTCAACATATCCTTATACTCCTTTTTTCTTCATTTGCATCCCTAAATTCTTCTTAAATGTATCTGTGTTAATTGCTTCAACCATTGCTTGTGGTCGCAAGTTTTGCATTCTCACGACTCACTCTCTTGAGTTTAAAAAAAACCTCCTCCTGAATTCCTTTCTGTATTTATTAGTTTAACTGGAACTAGTCATTCCCTAATGTAGCCAGCATGTCATCTGCCCTATCTTGGATGTTGTCCAGGTCTTGTTGTGCAGCTGACCTGGGCTGTTCCCCTATGGGAGGAACCGAGAGAAGGTGAACACTGTATAATCGTCAGCAAACAGTTCCATTCCTGAACTTCTGCCAAAGAAATAGCCTTAGATTAAGTAACTGAAGATAGTTGGTTTAAGGAAGCTGCCTTTAGAGATTCCAGTGACCGTCTCCAGGGACTGCAGCAATTGATTTTCAATGACCAAGATCATCTTCCTCTGCAGCAGATTGAATAATATTCAAGCATTGAGGACACAGTTGGGGACATTTCAGCCCTCGGGACTCAACGTACAGTTTGGCAGCTTTAGATTTTGACCTTTCTCCTCCATCCTAAACCCCTTTACTTTTGAAATATCCCATAGAGGTACATCAAATATTCCACACCTGCAACTCCCTCTATTCTAGCATATACAGGATTTTGCTTATTTTAATATTTAAACATTGATAACTAATCAAAATCACACATCCTTCAGAGGCATTGCTCCAATATAAACAAGGCATTTATCGATGCCCTTGTTAGCTCAGAATGTTCCACTTCCTGTCTTGAAGTAAGGTACTCCCAGTGGCACTACCACTACCAGAACCTCACTGGGCCACTGTTTCGTTCTGGTGACAGGTTAGTTGAGAACGGCTGCCAACAGTGAAAACATATCAGACTAACAATCTGTTTTTCACAATACTAGAATTGGGACTTATCTCACATCGGTGAAGGCTTGTCATTAGTCGGGTCAAGGTACAAATATTACTTTTGTGCACATGCAATTGCTTGGAAGCTCATCTTAGTGGTTTGCGAACAAAACTTGCATTCCAATGTTGCAGCTGCTTTAATGGGCCTCCTTACTGTATTGTCAGCAACAATTCAAAATACAGGCAGAGAAAATTGTTCCACAATATTCGAAAAATTATTAACTGGTAAAATCTGAAAGACAAACTCCAAACTTCCAAGGTTTAATGCGCTAGTAAACGACCTGAGTACCCTTGTGCCTTTTTCCCAATGCAAAGGACTTAAGAGGAATCAGCTATGATCTGACATTATTTCAATTATTGGTATTGTGCTCCAGGCATATGTCTGTCAAGCTGCAAAACATCAGTGGTTGTGCTCAGTTTGTTAATATCTCCCATCCTATTTGTCCTTTACATCATGTGCAGAAACTTAGCAAAGAGTTCTGAATTAAATAATCACAATGTTATTTATTTGGAGAACAAAACTGCTGGCTAGATTAAGCTTTGGCAAGATTACATTGTTAAAACTCAGGTTAAAACGCAGGATATCTTCAGAGGTTTCTGAAGAAAATAATTCAGTGGTTTTTGCTTGACTTGCATGCGTTAGTTCAGGAAATGACACTTCAATCAAAGCTTTCACAAAATTATGGAATTATAAAACTATTCAGATAAAAATATGCACTACCAAATGAGTCAGCCTAAAAACACATAATTGTGCATCCGCTTTGTATTCAAACATGAAAGATATTGTTCAAACTGTTTTCTGTGATGTAATAGAAGAGTAATCAGTGAATCACTGAATTAAATTATACAGTCAAACCATCTTCTGGGAATATAACTATTGTATTTAAGTTGATTATCAAGCATTATATAGATGTATTTTAAAACATTTTCAACGGGATTCTCCGTTCATGAGACTAAGTGTTGAAGCCGGGGCGTGATTCATGTTTCAATGACCGTTGCGGGTCTAGCACCGCCGCCACGCGGAACACAATCAATTCCAATGAGAAACAGTGCAGGATTCGCCGGGTCCATGATTGATATGCGGTAGGCTGACAAGCTGTAGCTGCATGTACACAATACACTCCCCACACACACGCATTCAAGCCAACAAGGTGGCACTGGTTGCGTGGAGCACGCCCGTCCTGCTGATGGGCAGGCTGGGGCCATAGGATGCTTGGGGGGGTGTCATGGAGGCACGCCCATACAACCTGTGGCCCTACATCACAGTGGGCAGTCAGCAGCATGCGCAGATGCATGGCTGTCTTGCAGGCTGTAGCAATGATTCTCCATGTCTGTCCACCCCAAACCCACAGCTCCTCCCCCAGGTCATGGCAGAAGCCCCCTGGCTAGCAGCACGACAGACAGAAAACTATGGCAATGTTGGACATTTTCCTTATCCCTTGTCTCTCCTTCAGCAGCCATGGCACCTGTTTCATGGTTTTTAAAAGCACAAGTGAACCTTGCCATTGGGAATTCACCCCAGTGGAGGGGGAGGATCTTGGAGGCCCTAGACAATTCTGGGTCAGGCCTGCTAATGATATGCCAATGGCATTTACTGTACAAATTGAAGCTGCTGACAAGGCACCATAGAATTGCAATTTTGGTGTCAAACTGGGGACCTCCATAATTTCAGCGTCAAAACAATTCACTGCCCAATTGCGTTTTCAAAATTGGGCATCTGCCAACGGAGATTCCCGCCCTTTAAGTCTCATTAAATGTCAAGTGCATTAACTCTCAAAGCGTGAAGGGTACTGAGTGGTTCAAATTCCTATTTACTGAAAGCTACATTTTGTTTCTAAAAGCAAATAGTATTTATAAATGTAATTGCATTCAATAAAAAACAACCCCAAACTACAACATTAACCAATCAAGACCCCTAACAAACAAATTTAATGAACTTGAAGCCACCTTGACAATTTATGTTCACTTTACTGGGTGAGTCAAAGAAAAATCAAATTTGTAACATGAGCACGTAAAATAAAATATAAAAATTATTACTACATGTTATGGATCAGAGTAACACCTGGCTGGTGTAATGTCACTTGTTATACGCAATGATGTCAGCCAGAGTGTTTTGCGGGTGTTTCTGGAGTTCATCATTATACCCCGTTTGAGCAGCCACTTGTAAATAAACAATTGCACTATGTTACGCAAGCTCGGCGTGTGTCACCTCTGACCCTTTGGGCGTGATTCAGTGATTCCAATGCACCCGGCATGGATCCAGGCGCAACTAGCGAATGGAGATCAGCTCGCCAACAGGAAATCGATTTAAGTGCGGTCTTGGCAGAGTGAAACTTCCCGATGCTAAAAACACGGCAAAAATGCCGTAGGACAGCGGGATGTTTCTTTGCTCTGCATCCACTGAGAAACACCCCACTAAACACACTATTCAGCAGACTTTTCCTCGAGTCCACTGAATTGTACCCTTTCCTTCTGCAGTTACACAAAGAATATGGCACCATAGCTATCCATAAATTTAACACCCCTTTTTCCAAAGTCTCGCCCTAACAAGGCACTTGCTCCTCTCATGACATTGTTATGCTTCCACCCTTGCAACTGGGAATCTTTAACTCAATATGGGGACTATGTATTGGTGGATTCAGGCCAATTCCCAAGGTTTTACATCTGGAAAGTGGGACTTCTTTCCAGGAATCCTGCCCCCATTCCTGATGCTGGCATGAGATATCGGTGCTGGTAAAGAGTCTGCATTCCTGGGCTGCCAGCTCCATTGTGGGGGTAGGCATCTCATATCTCTCTGCAAATTTTCTTGTAGTTGGGTCAGCTTCTTGAGGACCCCTCAGATGGATTCCATGGATCCACTCCCCTTGCATCCACCTCCATGCCATTTCAATCGCTCCCTTACATCCTCTGTGCCCACTTACCAGTCCGCACGATAAAACCAATGAGCCACCATTATAACAATAATAAGTCTTGAAATGCAATTTTTAAAAAGAAAATTCAGTCATCTGTGGCGGGATTCTCTGACCCCCCCCCCGCTGGGTGAGAGAATCACCCCTGCCGAATTCTCTGGTGCCAGGGATTTGGCGGGGGCGGGAATCGCACTGCGCGTTCGGCGACCGCTGACGGCGCCCCCCCCCGGCGATTCTTCAGCCCGCGATGGGCCGAGTGGCTGCTCCTTTTCAGCCGGTCCCGCCGGCGTATGTTATGACAGGTATTTACCGGCGGGACCTGGCTCCGCGGTCGGCCTCCGGGGTCCTCGGGGAGGCACGGGGGTGATCTGGTCCCAGGGGGTGCCCCCATGGTGGCCTGGCCCGCGATCGGAGCCCACCGACCCGCGGGCGGGCCTGTACAGTGGGGGCACTCTATTCCTCTGCGCCGGCCAGCGTAACGGTCCAGGATGGCCGGCGGGGAGATGACCCGCCCTGCGCATGTGCTGGGATGACGCCAGCACACGCTGGCGCTCCCGCGCATGCGCCAACTCGTGCTGGTCAGCGGAGGCCCTTCGGCGGAATCCGTACCTTGAGGGGCTAGGCTGGCGCCGGAGTGGTTTGCGCCGTGCGGGCTGGCGCGTATTGCGCTTGGCGCCATGCCAACCGGCGGCGAAGGGCCTCTGCTGACTGGCGCGAGTTGGCGCATGCGTGGGAGCGCCAGCGTGTGCGAGGATTCCGCATCTTCGGGGCGGCCCGACTGCCGGAGTGGTTCACGCCACTTCTTCACGCCGGAGTTGCCCACCCCACACACACTCATCCCAGCCAACAAGATGGCACTGGTTGCGCTGGAGTGCATCCATCCCGTTGATGGGTCAGCTGGGGCCGGCGGGCTCCGAGGGGGGTGGCCTGGTTGGGGGGGGGGGGGGGGACGGGGACACCCAAAGGACCCAAACCTCCGCCCTAACCTATTCTTCCCAATCACTATTGTTCCCTGTCAACCAAATTTGAGTGCTGCCTGATGGTGTCCTCAAACATGGATGTTATTGCTAAAACACCCAGCTCTCCGCTGCCACATCCAAAACTATCCATTATCTTGTCAATTATTTGCCAGGTAATCAAAAGAAAAATTGAAGAAAATGGGGAAGGAGAGAAAATCAATGACAACTTAAATTTTCTTGCTTAAGTTCTCAACCTTTTCCTTTCATGTCGGTCTCCCTCATTCCAGACATTCTGCACTTATCAATAGAAATGTCAAAGTCAAATCCTTGACTTCAGGATCCTTCACATTACTTCATTCCAAAGCTTCTCTCCCTGTCAGCTCATCACCATCTCTCTCAGTCACAAAATTCCAGGCATTTGTTCTCCTCTATACCGCAACATTTGCCTCCAACACAGTAGGTTATTTTGAGCCCGCATTCATCATCATCATAAATGGTCACATGGACCCAAAATCCCGAGAATCAAGAAACAAAATTTTCACCAGTAAGATCACATTTCTGATTTTTGCCACCTCTTGTTAGTGATGCAACGAGGTTCCCGTCCTCATTTCAATATATTTTAATACATTTAATCATTAAAGGACTTCCCAGCCAGATGATTTCCCTCCTCACTGAATTTTGATACCTCGCTGATGTAACATCACAACATCGAGGTTTACAACAGCAATATAAGAATGGGAATCAGTCGCGGGAAACCCTCCAAGATGCCAAAGTACGCATAGCCTCTGGGGGGGGAAAGGGACATGCCCCGCCCGGGCACTGCCCTGGCACTATCCTCTTGCACTTCCCCCAACAGTGTCAACCTGTCAGTGCCAACCCGTGCTCGGAGGAGGTGCCAGGTTGACACTGCCAGGTTGGCATTGCCAAGAGTGCAACCTCTGGGGAGCCCCATGGGGAGAGTTCCCCTTATGTGTGTTGGGGGGAGGGGGATTGATGCCTGTGAAGAAAGGGGGGTGAATGTCCCAATCTACAGTGTTTGTGGTGGTATGGGGACAGTGCCCCTAATACTATTGTGATGATGGGGGGAGGGGGGTTGTGGTGTGGGAAGTGTGCCTCTCCAGTACTTCTGGGGCAGTGGTGGGAGGGGAGAGAATGCTCCGTGGTGGCGGAGGTGGGTCACCCCAATGCTATTAGGGGGTTCCTCCGTGTCTGTTGGGAGGGGGGGGGTTGGTTAAGTATATTTTTAGTGCAGATTTGGGTGGACTTTGAAGATGGAACACCGATCTCTGCAATTCAGCTTTTCTGGCTCTGTAAAGGCCTGCTGGAGTGATGACGCAAATCACATACCCAGATTTTCTGTGCACTGAGTGACAGAAACACCCGGCTGTGAATCTGAAGATACACGTCAGTTTTCAGTCAGAACCTGGTACTCTGACAAATTGTGGTAAAGTTCTGTCCACAGTTTATGTTGGTTGCCATCCTGCTCCATAACTTGTCTTTATGAAAGTTAAGGGGATGACATTGATTACATGATAGAATCATCTAACGCACTGCATGAGGAAGACCATTCTACCAGAATTCCATCGGTAAAGGAGCATACGTGAGAAAGGAAACATTTAGAACAAAGATGACATGAAAGGAAGGCGAGGTTTATTGGGAATCAAAAATCAGAAGCTAGAAAAAGAGTTGGACAGAAATAAAGAAAAACCGAGAGCACAGCTAGAAATATGTGAAAAAAGAGAAAGAATAGAACACAATTGAAGATGTGAAAATTGAAGATCTAGACAGCAGAGACAATTATAGCAATACTTTTTTGGGCTGTGCGCAATACCATGGATGAGCACCTAAAGAAACATAAAATGGATGAAACATAAAAAAAACCGCTATTCATTTTTCTTAGAAAAATAATTGGACTTGTCTTTGTGATTTCTATTGATAAATACAAAGCCAGGAGAACTTTGAAGATAACACAATGAAACCAATTGTGTATTAATGTATATTTACTTACATAGTTCTAGGAATACTTGCTTTCCTATTGTATTATGGCAGGCATTACTGTGAATAAAATCTTACTTTATTACAGCGTTTGACCAGTTTCAGCTGATGGCTTCAAGGAGTAGAATTAAATTAGAAGGTGGATATTTAATTATTTATTGTTTATTTTAAAGCAGCAGCGGAGTAAGTAAAGCAAGATATTTCTTTAATCACGGTAATCACATTCTACAATAAATCTATTATGCATTCTCATCTAGTTTATACAATCATAAATCGGAATCGAATTTGTCAACACGTTTTCTCAACTGAACCCAACTAAATTAATGTTGCTCAATGTCAACATGTCAGGATATTATTAAGGAAATGATTAATGAAGTAAAAAGAAAAGAAAGACTTGCAGTTATATGCCTTTTATTACAACAGATGTGCCAAAGCTCTTTACAACCAATAAAGTACTTTTGAATTGTAATCATTATAATCAATGCGAAAAGGCAGCAGCCAATTTGCACACAGCATGCTCCATGGAACAGTGGTGTGATAATGCCAAAATAATCTGTTTTTTTTGTGACATTGATTGAAGGACAAATTTTGGCCAGAACAGTTGGGATAAACTCCCCTGCTCTTCATCGAAATAGTGCCGTGAGATCTATCATGTTCAGCCAATAGAGCAGACAGGGTTTTGGTTTAATAGCTCGACTGAGAGAAACAACTTGCAGCAGTCCAGCATTCCCTCAAGCCTACACTGGAGAGTTAGCCAAGACTTTTGTACTGAAATCTCTGGAGAGGGACCTGAATCCACAACTTTTAGTCTCAGAGGTGAGGTTGGTACCGACTGAGTAACGGCTGGTTTTGAAAGATATTACATAGTAGAAATAAAATGTAATAAATAGGACGTGCTATTTTATCTCAGTCCATCAGATAGATTAAATGAACACTAAGCAATTAGATTAACCACAAAGATGATTCAATCACAGAGTTTAATATGGAACATTTAATTAGCTGCATGCCATGTGTCCAAACTTGATCGAATATTGTCAGGATCAACATGTCAAGCATTCAGCCTGAGCAATGGAGCGATAGGTGTAATTTTATATCGGTCAAGCAACTGATTTCTTTAAAGAGTGGGAGAAAAAGAGGTAATAGATCAAACAGTAGATGTAACTGTGATCAGTTAGTCATAAAAGAGGAAACTGCGAACATTTACAGTCGGCAATAGTTTCAAATTAGTCTGCTTAGTTTCCTATCAGCCACTACATAAACTGCTGCATGGATGGTGTCTAGCAAAAGTGATCTTTGTTTCAAAATGGTAAAACTAAGATTGACTTTTTTTGCTCGTCTTTAGAGAAACTGGCTTGATTTAAGGAACAGCTCGGAAAACCAAAACAGAGCATGAATGTGGCCAATCGTAAACTTACACATAAGAATACTCAGGAAGATGTTAAGTTGGTTTATGAGGGAGAGTCTAGAAGATTGTGGAAGTTGGCAGAACAGTCCAAAGATGTACGGGTTAGGTGGATTGGCCATGCTAAATTGCCCGTAGTGTCCTAAAAAGTAAGGTTAAAGGGGAGGTTGTTGGGTTACGGGTATAGGGTGGATACGTGGGTTTGAGTAGGGTGATCTTTGCTCGGCACAACATCGAGGGCCGAAGGGCCTGTTCTGTGCTCTACTGTTCTATGTTCTATGTTCTAAAGCTCCAAACTAATCACATTTATGATGCTGACATATTCTGTAAATTGAGATCAAAACCTCACGATAATACTTTTTCAGTTTCATTGGGCAACAGGCAACAATGAATAACAGGTTCTGAAACTTCATAAATGACTACTGTTCTTTATGTACACAGAAAGCATTGAGAAATACCCACATTAAGTGGGGCATGGTAAGCAACCATTTGGTATCCATGTCAGTAGCAGCTCTATGCAATCACACTTCTGTGCCCCATTGTCTCTGAAAGCAATAAACCCAATTTTAATACAAGTTCCCAGCACGGATTCTGGCTCATCAGGGTTAATTAAGTTACAGGTACAGTAGACCTCTCTATCCTTTTGCACTTTTCCAATTGGATGTACAGATTCCTCTGATGTTTTTACATTATACTTGGTAGCAAGGCACATTCACAACTAACAAGGGGACATTCTTAACGCCAGGAACAATTGTAACAGATAAAAGCATGTTAAATAAACATAATACAAGTACCATAAAACTCATGTCTTTTATTTTTTCTTGAGACTGTCATTGTGTCAAAGGCCTGGGAAAGTGAATGGTTCCTGATGATGTGTGAACATTTCCTGTGGTGTAAAGGTTGAGGCAAGGATGGTTGACATCTTCTATTCGTACTTTCTCGGGATTAATAACATCCATTGATCCGATAAGTGAATTCCACACCCTGTGCACTTCATAGTTGTCTCGCCACCCAGTATCTACGTGAGTGGCAGCAGAGCACAGATGAGGTAACAATGCATTCCCCATGGCAGACAAATTGGTTTTGTGAACACACAGGCTCCCAGATGTAATCCTCTAATATTTCAATAAACTCATAAAATAATCTGGTAAAATGAGTTTAATGACAAGTCAAAAAGCCTGTTTATTTTTTTACCTTTGTATATCTGTGGGCAGCATGGTAGCATGGTGGTTAGCATAAATGCTTCACAGCTCCAGGGTCCCAGGTTCGATTCCCGGCTGGGTCACTGTCTGTGCGGAGTCTGCACGTCCTCCCCGTGTGTGCGTGGGTTTCCTCCGGGTGCTCTGGTTTCCTCCCACAGTCCAAAGATGTGGGGGTTAGGTGGATTGGCCATGCTAAATTGCCCGTAGTGTCCTAAAAAGTAAGGTTAAGGGGGGGTTGTTGGGTTACGGGTAGAGGGTGGATACGTGGGTTTGAGTAGGGTGATCATTGCTCGGCACAACATCAAGGGCCGAAGGGCCTGTTCTGTGCTGTACTGTTCTATGTTCTATCTGAACAAAGGAGCAAGTTGAGACTTTTTGAATCAAAAACTTCCAAGAATAGTTCCCGTAACAAAATAACAGAAACATGCTCCCATTCAAAGAAGTGGATTCAAGAATCACTTTTTGGTTTTTCTTTGGGCCAGCTTCTAGCTGGGAAGAATCAATTACTTTATTTGAATTGCAACTCAGGCCGGGACCTATCTTTTTGGAGCCTTTGCTAGGTCTGGCGGACGCTGTTATTCTCCCGTTTTGTCAATTTTGACCCCAACAAGCAGAATATCACTTTCTCAAATAAGAACACTGTGAACAACTGCTGAAATGTAGAAATCATCTATCATTGTGTCTAACAGACACCCCACCTGGAAGCTAATCTAAATCTCAGTCAACTGCTGCAGTGTGAACTTCAATTCTTTGAGGCCTATGTTTATTTAACATCGTAGTAGCCTTTTAGCATGTCTTGGTTTTCATAAGGTTTGTCACAGTCAGATATCACAAAACATGACAACTGATGTAGGTCTTTGATAGACACTTATGTTCTCCTGAGTTTCAGTCCTTGTTGAACCTGAGCTTCCACATGCAATGACCCTCACTATGCACAGATAGATGATATTATTGTGCACCTGGGGCTGGTGTTTTCTGAGCAGTGCATCTTCTATTAATCTGTAGCTCCTGGATTATTTTGCATTTCCATGATTCGTTGGTTTTCCACCATTCCCGCCAGTGGGATCTTCTGGTCCCGTCGAGGGAGACCATCCACCTTGAGTTGAAGGGTGCCAACAACGGGAAAACCCATTGACAGCGGTGGGACCGGAAGATCCTCTTGCCAACCACTGAGAGGCCACCTCCATAAAACATGCCGCAGAGGTGGGGGAAGCATGGGGGATCTCCCATCCATAGCTATTTAATTGTCATTAACTGTTTTGATAAACATCACCTTAATTGTCCCTGAAATATTCAGTGTTATTTATAACAGGAAAATGAGGAAGGGGTTTGCACAGTCCTGATTTAATTAGTAAATGGTCAACAGCTGCTGAAGCTGTCTCCAAAATTTTGTCGGTGGGAATCTCCGTTGCCCGACGGCGATATTATAATCGGCAATCAGACGGAGAATCCCTTTTTACAATCAAATCGGGGCGGCGCCTGTTTTTGGATGCTCCGCCCCTTCCAAAACGGCGTCATCGGGGAGTACATGGCACACCGTTGGGACGGCCTCAGGACGTTACCTGAAGGCCCTCCCCCGATGCTCCGCCCTCGATGGGCTGGGTTTACGACGGCGCGGATCACTTGTGCTCTCAGTTTTCGTCAACCTCGTGTGGTGGCTGCGGACTGTGTCCAGCGGTGCCACAGTCGTGGGGTGGGGGTGGGGGTGGGGGGGGGGGGTGGGGGGCGTGCTGCACCACTGGCCAGGGGACTTCGGCGAGGGACTGGTCTGGGGTGGCGAGGGGAGATCCAGGGGGGCATCATCTTGCAGGTCGTGTCCGCGCGTGGCCAGTGTCATGTTGTATGGTGCGACCGCATGCACGGCCACGGACCCAGCCATTTTCCGGCCGTTTCTGGCGCAGAGCCAGGCGTTTTACCCGGTGCCACTGCTAGCCCTTTACTGGTCCTGGAATCGGTGAGGGTTTGCCGCCAATTTTGGCATAGTAGAACACCACAGTTCCCATGCCGGCATCGGCACTTTGCCGCAAAATTGGAGAATCCAGCCTTATGCTTCTGCTTCAGTACCAATGTTCCTTTTCCTTCTTCTACAAGGCTGAATCAGACCAACGTTTCAGTTCTTGTTCCATATGTCAAAATGTTTCCAGTAACTCTTTTTCACTCCTAGACAGTATGAGGGTGGAAAATCCTCTTGTTCTGTATTTTAGTGGCATACTGTGATCATTGCTCCTCTAAACTTTCTTTTTAACCCTGTGTTCCAAATATAGTATATTGCACGATGTCCCTTCTATTTTTAAGATTTATTACTCCGCCTTCTCTACTAAGTCATACCAGCTGGAAGGAAATGCTAAAATCCTTGGGCTGGAGTCTCCGACCCCCCGTCGGGTCGGAGAATCGCTGGGGGCTGGCGTGAATACTGCCCCCTCCAGCCGCCGAATTCTCCGGCACCGGATATTCGGCGTGGGCGGTAATCGCGCCGCACCTGTCAGCGGGCCCCCTCGGAGATTCTCCCGCTGCTGTAATGCCGGTCCCACCGGCGGGAATTAAACCACCTACCTTACCGGCAGGACCAGGCGGCGCGAGCGGGCTCCAGGGCCCTGGGGGGGGGGGGGGGGGGGGGGGGGGGGGGGCGCCGGGTGATCTGGCCCACGATCGGGGCCCACCGATCCACGTGCGGGCCTGTGCCATGGAGGCACTCTTTTCCTTCCGTGTCAGGCATCAGCCTCAGCGGAAGTGACCCCTCCACTGCGCATGCACGGGGATGACGTCAGCAGCCGCTGACGCTCCCGCGCATGCGCGGACTTCCGCTGGCCAGCGAATTCCCTTCAGCCCCGGCTGGCGTGGCACCAAAGGCCTTCCACACCAGCCGGCGGGACGGGAATCACTCCGGCGCGGGCCTAGCCCCTCAAGGTGAGGGCTTGGCCCCGAAAGGTGCGGTGAAATCCGCATCTTTGGGGTGGCCCGACGCCGGAGTGGTTCACGCCACTCCATCCCGCCGGGTAGGGGAGAATCCAGCCCCTTATCTCTTTCCACATACAAACTACAGCTTTTAAAAACTCAACATTTGTATCGTTGTTTTTTTGTTATTTACAGCACAGAAGGAGGCCATTCAGCCCATCGTGTCTGCACCGGCTCCCAAAAGAGCTAGCCAGCCAGTCCCATTCTCCAGCCCTATCTTCGTAGCCCTCTAAATTAATCACTTTCAAGTATGTATCCAGCTCTCTTTTGAAACCTCCTATGGAATCCGCCTCCTCCACTCTCCCAGGCAGCGCATTCCAAATCTCAACAACTCTCTTGAGTAAAGAGGTTTCTCGTCAAAGAACAAAAGTACAGCACAAAAGTACCCATCCAGATGCCTTTTAAATGTTGCTCATGTGGCTGCTTCCACCACATCCTCTGGCAGTGCATTCCAGGCACCCACAACTCTCTGCGTGAAAAACTTTCCCCCTCTCACCTCAAACCTGTGCCCCATTGTAATTGATACTTCCACCCTTGAAAAAAGCCTCTGATTATCCACCCTGCCTATTTCTCTCATAATTTTGTCGACCTCTATCAGGTCTCCCCTCAGCCTCCACCTTTCCAGTGAAAAAAATCCAGGATTATTCAACCTCTCCTCATAGCCAACACCCTCGAGACCAGGCAACATCCTGGTGAGCTTTCTTTGCACTCTCCCCAAAGCTTCCACATCCTTCTGATAATGTGGTGACCAGAACTACAGGGAGTACTCCAAATGCACCCTAACCAAGGTTTCATATAGGTGGCATATGATTTTCCAACTCATGTACTCAATACCTCGGCTGATGAATGCAAGTATGCCACATCCCTTCTTAATCACCTTGGCCACCTGTGTTGCCACTTTTAAGGAACTGTGGACCTGAACACCCAGATCCCTCTGCATGTTAATGTTCCTAAGGGTTCTGCCATTTACAGTATAATTAATACACATAATTGATCCTCCAAAATGCATTATTTCGCATCTGTGCAGATTAAATTCCATCTGCCATTTCTGTGCCCAAGTCTCCAATCTATCTGTATTTTGTTGTCTCCTCTGACAATCCTTGACACTATCGGCAACTCTGCCAATCTTCATGTCATCCACAAACTTACTAATCAGACCATCCACATTTTCCTCCAATCATTTATATATACTACAAACAATAGAGGCCCAGCACTGATCACTGCGGAACACCACTAGCTACAGATTCCCATTCTGAAAAACACCCTTCCTTTGTTCCTTTGTTACCCTGTCAAAATTGTTCCTAATTTTGAACACCTCAATGAAGTCACCTCTTAATCTTCTCTGCTCCAAGTAGAATAAGCCCAATTTCTCTTATCTTTCCTTGTACCTAAAATTCCTTGTTCCTGTTATCATTCTAATAAATCACCTCTGCTCTCTCTCTAGGGCTTTAACATCATCTTCTATAATTTTCTTAATAGCTCTACATCTCTAGGTTCTCATTACAAAATTGAATCAAATGCCTTTGTTTTTTGAAGGCCTTGTTCCTTTATGAACATAATCTTTTACATTAAAGTTTTGGGATCCACCTTTGTTTGTACTTTAAAGTCCTTTTTTAGTGATGTGTAAAACTGTTGTGTCATGCTGCCTGAGGAGAAAGAGCAATGATTTAAATTAAGCTGTTAACATCAGTTTGACTTACTAACATAGGGTTCTAAAGACAGTTTCGATATGTGGGGGTGATATTCAGATTGGCATCAGTGTAATTACATGTGGCCTGTAATTGATTTGTAATGCAAAGCAAATCAGAATGATAGATACAACATTAGAAATGTATTTCCGTAAGAAAAACTATTCCAGCATCTTGTCTCCTGTGAGAATGAGCACATACCACCTACTGTCAGTATGAACAACCTTTTAATTAAGAGCTTTTTGTCAATCCTTGTATCTCAATTACAAAAACTGCATTGTAACAGCGCAGTCACATTGTTAAATAGCTCATAGCCTCTGAAAATTAGATAATATTGGTCAACCACTCATTAAAAGCTAGGTATCAACTGAGTTGGAGGATTTCTTGGCATAATACGCAAATCCTTACATGCACGTGAGGTTCCCTTTGGATTGTGGAACCCCTGGTTTGAATGGATTTTAGTTACTGTAGTTGGTATCACATATTTGACTCGAAACAATTGTATTTTGATGTTTCTAGGACCTTCAAGTAGTTATGTTTACCTGCAAATATTATGAAGACCAAAGGTCTGTTGAAGCAAAACCTGAATTGTGTTTGTGTAAAACTGTGGTCCCCAACCTTTTCCTTTATGGGAACCACTGATCATCATCAAATGCTTTCGCAGATCACCGCATAGGCCGGCCTTTTGAAACATTGGGCGGAATTCTCCGACCCCCTGCAAATCGTCCGGGGCCTTCGTAAATCCCGCCCCCACCTTGCCCGGAATTCTCCGCTACCCAGGAGTCGGCGGGGACGGGAATCACACCGTGCCGGTTGGCGCCCCCCCCCCCCCGCTGGTCGGCGGGCCCCTCGCGGTGATTCTCCGGCCCGTGATGGGCCGAAGTCCGACGTGGTTTAAACCACCTCTGGTGCCGGCGGGCGGCGCGAGCGGGCCCTGGGGTCCTGAGGCGGGGCGTGGGGGCGATCTGACCCCGGGGGGTGCCCCACGGTGGCCTGGCCCGCGATCGGGGCCCACCGATCGGCGGGCGGGCTTGTGCCGTGGGGGCACTCTTTTTCTTCTGCCGCTGCCACGGCCTCCACCATGGCGGAGGCGGAAGAGACCCCCTCCACCGCGCATGTGCCGGGGTGATGTTAGCGGCCGCTGATGCTCCGGCTCATGCGCGGACTCACGCCGACCAGCGAAGGCCTTTCGGCCAGCCCTGACGCCGGTCGGCGGGGTGCCAAAGGCCGTTGGCGCCGGTCGGCGGAGCGGGAGCTACTCCGGCGCGGGCCTAGCCCCTAAAGGTGCGGAGGATTCCGCATTTTGAGGAGGCCCGATGCCGGAGTGTTTCTCACCACTCCGGTATGCCGGGACCCCCCGCCCCGCCAGGTAGGGGAGAATCCCGGCCATTATTTTTTATATAATCTATGGTTGATGGGTGTTGACCTTATATAATATTTCAAGAGGGGTATTAAAAACAGTTATTTCTAATAGTTTATGATGCACACTCGCAAATACATGGCACTCGTCACAGCACATTGACCTGGAATAGGCCCACCAGTAGAAAATAATTATGCTTACCCCTTATTGAGAAGGCTGATGTTGCTTCACAGAGATCAAATACTGGATGTTAGGTTTCAGGGATGACGGTCTCAATCAGAGATCTGGTTCAATGTTAAGTTTATTCTGACAATTGTTCTTCAATACAACAAGCCCTTAAAATCCAGTTTTGGAAAGGTAGGTTATGGGAAAAGGCTTCAGAAACTTTTACTGCTTTTGGAAATTCAAAGGAAACTTTAAGCCAAAGTTCAATCAGGTGGTTCTGAGAGAAATCCAGCTTTAAAGCACTGTCACAAGACCGTTCTATACGGCTGACTTACTCTCTCGAGGTCAAGAAGAAAGAATATGTTGGTTGCTGCCCAGCCCTCTCACTCTCAACTCTGCCTGGCTATCTGGCCTCTCGCTCTGGCTGAGTCATCTGGCTCCTGCTGATTACTACTTCTGATTCCCCCAGACATGATGCTGATGCTTGCCTGGCATTCTTCGCTCCTCCGGATTGCTGTGATGCTCAACTCTCACTCAGGTGGCCAGGCATCGAGCCTTGACGACTGCGTGCCCTCCTCGCTGGCTACCGGCTATCTGACCTCTGTTCCTTTTGGCTGGCTGCCCACCAGAGCAAATGCCAGAAATCTGGCTGCTGCTTTGCACCTTTACGCAATGAAAATTCAGAAACTTCACACCAATTCAGGGAATCCGTGTCTGAACTGCTTCAAGTCTTGACCACCTCTCAACGTCTGGCAAACTGTTTTCCCGCTCTCAAGGGGGTCCACCAATCAGAGCCCAATACTGTTCAGTATTGCCTGCTGATGAACGTATCAGGAAATTTAGAAGTTCAAAGGCTCTGATTGGTGTTCCTGTCATGTTCCCATCACAACAGTCACCTCTCCATATGATACCGAAAGTAATTGCGAAAATATTTTAACAAGGATTAGTGTGCTAAACGAGGTACTCGTCATTTTTTTCTCCGCAGACATTTTATTTTTCCATGGACATTTGTTTCCAATGGACCGATTTTTTCTTCAACGGACACACAGACCTGGTGGTCTGTGGACCACAGATTGGAAAATACAGGGCAGCACAGTGATGCAGTGGGAGGGCCCTGCTGCCTCATGGCGCCGAGGTCCCAGGTTCGATCCCGGCTCTGGGTCACTGTCTGTGTGGAGTTTGCACGTTCTCCCCGTGTTTGCGTGGGTTTCACCCCCACAACCCAACGATGTGCAGGCTAGGTGGATTGGACACGCTAAATTGCCCCTTAATTGGGAAAAATAAATTGGGTACTCTAAATTTATTTTAAAAAGGTTGGAAAATACAAGTGCAGAATAATCCAACCATGTCATTTAAGACCATAGATGCTTAAAGTTTAATGTAACCTGGTTTAAAACCAGGACTATTCAGGTTTAATGGGTAGCATATGTGCTTCTGAGGCAGCAAGTTGTGGTTTAAAATTCCACCACTAGATTTTAACTCATAATGTAGTCTAACCCAGACTGAAGGACTGTTTCACTGTTGGGAGTTGCTGCCCTTCACATGAGATGTTAAACTGGGGCCATGGGCACAGCTAGACATTAAAGATCCTGTGCTATTCAAAGGAAAGCAAGGAGCGATCTTGTTCTGGCAAATATTCCTCGCTCAATCAAATTACTAAAATAGCTTAACTGGCAATTCATCTTGCAATGTGAAAAATAGCTATGACATTTGCATGCATAGCAGTCACTGCACTTCAAAATAATTCATTGTCTGTGAAGCACTTGGGAACATTTCTGTGAAATATAAGATAATATATGAATGTAAGCCTCTCCTTTTTGACAGAACGGAACTAAGTCCTCTCGATTTTCCTGAAGAGCAGGAGATGAGACTGAGAACCGTTACACCTCAGCGCATTTTAATGTCAGGTCAATGTTCCACAGGCACCCATTATACAATGGGTCACAGTATTTAATTGAGGCTGTAATGAAGTGGTGATTAAAGCAGGGATGTTGAGTGAAATCATTGCCTCACAGCGCCAGGGACCCGGGTTCACTTTCGGCATTGGGTGACTGTCTGTGCGGAGTTTGCACATTCTCCCCGTATCTGTGTGGGTTTCATCCGGATGCTCTGGTTTCCTCCCACAGTCCAAAGATATGCAGGGTAGATGGATTGGCCATGCTACATTGCACCTTAATGTTCAAAGATGTGCAGATTAGATGGGGTTATGGAGCTAGGGCAGGGGAATGGATCTAGGTAGCATACTCTTTCAGAGGGTTGATGCAGATTCGATGGGCCAAATGGCCTTCTTCTGTACTGAAGGAATTCTATGTTTCTATAAATTTAGAGTAGCCAATTATTTTTCTTTTTCCAATTAGGGGGCAATTTAGCGTGGACCATCCACCTAACCAGCACATCTTCGGATTGTGGGGGTGAAACCCACGCAGACATGGGGAGAATGTGCAAACTCCACATGGACAGTGACCCAGGGCTGGGATTCAAACCCAGGTCTTCAGCGCCGCAGTCGCAGTGCTAACCACTGCGGCACATGCCGTCCATGTTTCTATAGTTCTATTGTCCTTCTGAAATAGGCGGGACTATTGACAGGTTGGGAATCCAATTAACTAATTTGTGTACCTAGTTGTGGCATTGCCAGTCTACCTCCAGTTTGCCTGACCAATTGGCGAGGACAGACAGGATGAAGTGTCAATTCTATCAAAAGAAATATTAAAGAGTAACAAGAACTCAACAGCACTTGAACATTGAGGCTGCTGCAACAATAGGAGCAGAGTGGGAACACTGTGCTCCCGCACCCCCCACTCCCCGGGACTCTCATTCTTACTTGGAAATCTTGCTGTGGGACCTGAGAGACTGCAGTAAGGTAAACTTTCACAAGGACAGGAGGCAGAGAACAGCCTCTCCAACCATGCAGGCATGAATCGATGTGGCTGATTAGGACAGCATCAGAAATATAATGCCTCCAGTCTGGAGACAGTAGGATCTAGGAGCTTGGAACGGCAGGAATGGCTTAACAATTTGAGGTGCAAGTCCCACATGCTGACTTTCTCAGACTTTTCCTGCACAGTGCACCTAATAATAATAATAATAATAATCGCTTATTTTCACAAGTAGGCTTCAATGAAGTTACCGTGAAAAGCCCCTACTCGGCACATTCCGGCACCTGTTCAGGGAGGCCGGCACGGGAATTGAACCCGCGCTGCTGGTCTTGTTCTGCATTACAAGCCAGCTGTTTAGCCCACTGTGCTAAACCAGCCCCACGCAATACCCCAGCACAACACACTCTGCAGCTCCACATCCCTCTGCTGACATCTTTTTCTGAGCAGCTAATACTCACACCTCACCCTCAGCCCACTGCACCCTTGCACCCATGCTAGACAGCCAGCCTCCACAAATGTTGTCCTTCAGTCCTCTCCACATGTACTATTATTGAACACTTAGACTCTTTGCTTTCTCTTCCTGTAGGAGAAGAGAGGGCGTGACTTGGTTTGAGGAAGAACAGTGGGCGGGATTCTCCGCCGGCGTGATTCTCCGTTTTGCTAGCGCCCAGGGGTTCCCGATGACGTGGGGCTGCCCCACAATGGGAAACCCCATTGACCGGCCATCGTAATGGAGAATCCCGCCGGCGGGTCGGGGCAGAAATGTGGTGTGGCGAGGCGGAGAATCCAGCCCAGGGTGTTGGCCACTGGGCAGTGATTGCCCACTTACTCCACAGGGAAGGAGATCTTGATCCAGGAGGCTGCAGATGTCAGCATTGACCCACAGAGAGAGCCAGAGCTTCCTGAAGCACTAGTGCTCTGAGAAGTCAGGAGAGCTGTTCCTCTGCCTGTAGGCCCTGTGTGGGGGTTTCACCTGCTTCCAGCTGGATCTTAGGGTCTATCCTCTCTGCTCTGAGAGTATGGAGAGGAAGAGAAGGTGGCTGATGTTGCTGCTGGTATTGCTCCTGCTATTGCTGGATTTGGCCGGTGCCCCCTTATTGGAGGTGTAAGGTTCAGTTGCATCAGCTTTTCCCATACTGTGGTGTAGGTTGGCAAAGAGAAGAGCAGCTGAATGTGAATGAAGTGCTAGAATGGTGAAATGACTTCCCAGAAGTTAGAAGTCACCTATCAATCTGTAAAAGCACTCTCTCAGTGGAGAAATGCTTCGAACAGCAATCTCTCACCTGGTCATGGTTGCGGCTCTTCAGTTTCACCAGTCTATACTATCCCAGTTTGCTCTTTCCACTATGCATTCACCTCAGTGATCCTGGTGAGTTTCTGACAGATCAGTGAACAGGTCCCTTGGTTGGGAAATCCAGAACTGAGGGTTCAGATAGTTCTTAATTGATTTTACAGCTTTAAAAAAAAAAAATTTAGAGTACCCAATTATTTTATTTCCAATTAAGGGGCAATTTAGCATGGCCAATCCACCTAACCTGCGTATCTTTGGGTTGTGGGGGTGAAACCCACGCAGACATGGGGAGAATGTGCAAACTCCACACGGACAGTGACCCAGGGCCGGGATTCGAATCCGGGTCCTCAGCGCCGCAGTCCCAGTGCTAGCCACTGTGCCACATGCCGCCCTGATTTTTCAGCTTCTTAACTACATTGTGATTACAATCTGACAGATCCAGGAGGATTCCTCGCTCGTCATCATACCTGCCTGGATGATACAGGGAGGCAGTGGCTTAGTGGTGGTGTCGCTGGACTAGCAAACCAGAGACCCAGAATAACGCTCCGGGTATCCAGGTACAAATCACACCACTGCAGATGGTGAAATGTGTATTCAATTAAAATCTGGAATCAAAGCTGAATGATGACCATTTTGATTCTCGTAAAAACCCATCTGGTTCACTAATGTTCTTTAGGAAAGGAAATCTGCTGTCCGTACCTGGTCCTGGCCTACATGTGACTCAGACCCACAGCAATGTGGTTAACTCTTAACTGCCCCCTCAGGGGCAATTTGGGATGGACAATAAATGCTGGCACAGCGTGCGACACCCACATCCCATAAACAAATTTTGGGATTCAATTCTCCACATGCACTGATGCAAATCAACTTCTCCTTGCCTAACAAAACACCCCGTATTATCTAAGGACCACAGCTGGCACCAGCCCTCTTGTTACCCCTCTGACGCCTTCCATTGCCTCCCTCTCAACAGCAGCAAAACCTCTCACAGCAGATGGTAGGGTGGTGGTCTAAGGACTGTAATAATATGCACCCATGCACACCATGAGGTATAAAACAAGCAGTGACAGACACCCAGGTTAGCAAATCAACATACAGGACATAACACAACCAATCACCAGACAGAACACCGGGGGGGGGGGGGGGGGGGGGGGGGGGGGGGGCTTCCAACTATAAAACACATGAGGCATCAGCACTCCGCCTCTTTCCACTGGTGACAACTGTAGTGACAGTCAGGGTGTACAAATCATTAAACACCTTCTACACGTGGATCAGATCTAGCCTGGTCTAGATAGTTAGAGTTAGTTTACTTAGAGTAGTAGAGAGTCAACCCACAGGCAGCTGTGTGCATTGTTACAGAAGTTCAATAAATCATTTTGAACCAACGCCTACTTTCGGTACATGCTTTATCGTTTATCTGCATCGTGTTGCAGTCCGTGTTACCCCAGGGTGAATAACACGACAAGGACTACCAGCTATAACCAGTCTCTTCACTGTTATAGTCTGCACTGCTCTAGAAAATGAACAGTTAATGGGTTAAATTAACTTCAGTAACCCTGAAATGTAGTAAAACCTAGGTGTTTGCATAATGAGGGTTCTGACAGTTGAACACAACAAGCCTCTCATTAGGCTGGATACATGTAAATACATGAGTGAAGGAATAGTTGCAGTTGACGGCTGAAGAGTACCGAGCAATCTCATGAGCATTAATGATTAGCTCTTGAAACACTTACACAGACACAGGGGAACAAGGTTGTTTGCGACATAAATGCTTAATTAAGTGCATTCTTGGGAGGTGTGGCTGGTTCTTACTCTGCCTAATCTATTAATGACAATAACAACTTGCAGTTATATAGTGTGCCTTAATACAGTAAGATGTCTCAAGATATTTCACAGCAGCATTATGAGACAAAATATGAGTCCCACAAAAAGATGTGACTGGTCAGACCAAAAACTTGGTCAAAAGAGGCAGGTTTTAAATGAAACGACAATGGATAGAGAGCCAGAGTGATTTAAGAAGTGAGATTCGGAGATTAAAATTGAGGAAGCTGAATGGCAGAGCTAAGGAATTTGGAGTAATGCAAAGATCTCAGAGTATCTGTGGGAGTTAAAGAGATGGTGAGGGCATGGAAGGATTTGAACACGATGATGAGAATTTTAATTTGAAGCAATGCCAGACCTATAGGCTAAGGGGAAAAAAGGTGTGAGCTAGGATATAGGCAACAAAGTTTTGGGTGACCTCTTCTTTATGTCGGGTGATAAGCAAGACACCAGCCAGGGGAGCATTGAAATAGTCACATCTGCAGGTAACAAGGACACAGATGAAAGTTTCAGCAGCAAATGGGCTGAGTGGAAATGGGCAATGTTATGGAAGTGGAAGTAGCAATCTTGTTGATGGCGAGGACATGAGGTAGAAATCAGCTTATGGCTGAATGGGGATGCCAACATTTCCAGGCTGGTTCAGGCACACACAGTGGTTAGGGTATGGAGTTTGTGGCAGGGCTGAAGACAATGGGCGCGATTCTCCCACACAGGGAGAAATCGTAAGGCTGGCGTCAAATCCGGGCGGATTTGACGCCAGCCCCCCCCCTCCCCGACCGGGAACCGATTCTGGTCCCCGGTCGGGGCTAGCATGCCGCCGCCGTAAACTCCGGCATCGCGGGCTTAACGAATTTCGTTAAGCCCGCTTGCCAGAGTTTGCGCCGGCTGACGCGTCATATGACGTCAGCCGTGCATGCGCGGATTGGAAGACTCCGACCCGCGCATGCGCGGATGACGTCATCGCGCATTTGGGCGAAACCCACGCATGCGCGGGCCAGGATGCCCCTCAGCCGCCCCGCGAAGTGATACAGCGGGGCGGCGGAACGACAAAGAGTGCGCGGGTATCGGACCCGCTGCCCGCGATCGGTGGGCACCGATCGCGGGCCCATGGCACCCTTGGCACGGCCGTGGTACTGCCGTGCCAATCGGTGCCATGGTTTTAAAAATTGGCACTTTACGGCCATTTTTACGAACGGCCAGACCAGGTGTGTTTGCCGTTCGTAAAAAACAGCCGTAAAGGGCTTGGAACTCGGCCCATCGGCCAGCTGAGAATCGCTGCTGGCCGTAAAAAAACGGCGGCAGCGATTCGTATCGGGAGTCGGGCGTGGGGGGGGGGGGAGAATAGCGGAGGGGGGAGAATAGCGGGAGGGCGTCGGACTAGTGTGGCCGTAAAATTTTACGACCCCCGCTATTCTCCGCACCGTCGTGAGTGCGGAGAATTGCGCCCAATGGCTTTCATCATCCTGATATTTAACAGAAGGAAATTTCTACTCATCCAATAAACCTCTGTCACAGAATGGCTCTTTGCCAAATGCTGGAACTGGTGTTGGCTACCTTGACAAATCAGTTTCAGCTTTCTGTTGCTGTCCTCCTTGAACCCTCCATCTGTCAATGCAAAAATTGCATCCCTCCTGCCTCTTACCTCCTGCAGGGGCATTTCCAATGCAGCATCTGTGAAACCAGAAACTCTGTGCCCTGCAGCAGGTCTATTTGTATGGTACAAACAACCAAATTCCAAGTTTTCAGTATAACATTTTCTCATCGCATTTGTACTCATAAGCTACTGCAAGCATTTAAGTCTGACTGCTGCATATTTCCCCACAGAGTGAAGGACGTTCCCATACGAAGATGAGATGGTCTTTGAAAGGATTGTATAGATGTTACTACCAACAAATCTGTCTGTGACATTGAACATAAAAAACACTTATTTTAAAACTTCTCCCTTATTGGAACCTACAATAATGGGTGGTATGGTAGCACAGTGGTTAGCGCAGTTGCTTCAGAGCGCCAGGGACCCAGGTTCGATTCGCGGCTTGGGTCATTGTGTGGAATCTGCACGTCCTCCCCGTGTGTGCGTGGGTTTCCTCCGGGTGCTCCGGTTTCTTCCTCCAAGCCCCGAAAGACGTACTTGTTAGATGAACTAGACATTCTGAATTCTCCCTCAATGTACCCGAACAGGCACCGGACTGTGGCGACTAGGTGGTTTTCACAGTAACTTGATTGCAGTGTTAATGTAAGCCTACTTATGACACTAATAAAGATTATTGTTACTATAGAATTATCATGCACATGACAAAATGCAAGTCGATTTAATGATGGGATTGGCGAAATAATTTTTCATAAGAATTTGTGAAATGTTTCTGTCCACAAACCCTTCAAATTTTCTTTTCAGACGTTTATCCAACCACTTTTAAATAGCATAGGGAGAAATCCTTGTCTTAAAGCAGCCCCATTCTAGCTGGTTTAAGGCATCACTCTATCTTCCAATTGTAGTGGATGTCTGAACGTCTGTGCTTCATTACAGGGAAGGTTATGTTGTGCTGAATATTCCTGGTGTTGAAGCGACGGGTAAGAGGTGGAAATAAAGGGACAGTAGCAACGTGGATACAAAAATGGGCTGAATAATACGAAGCAAAGAGTATTGTTCAACGGATATTTTTGGGGCTGGAGGAAGGTTTGTAGTGGTGTTCCCCGGGGGTTGGTATTGGGACACTTGCTTTTCCTGATAAATATCAATGATCTAGATCTTGGTGTACAGGGACAACTTCAAAGTTTGCAGATGGCAAAAAACATTGAAGTATTGAGAACTGTGAGGAGGGCAGTGTAGAACTTCAAAAGGAAATAGATATGTTGGTGGAGTGTGTATTATCATAAGTGTAAGAACTGCAAGGGTTAATGAAATGCCTACAGTAGCCACCAGAGGGAGCTACCATTACAAGTAAATAAGGCATTGATGCTGAGCCTTGTGGGGGAGAGTAGTGCAGGAGTTAGCTAGAGCCAGACAGAAGTATAGATAGTGTGAGTAAGAGCAGATCATAGTTTATATCAGTGTAGAGATTAGTTGTAGATGAGTGTAGTTTATATGTTAATAATCAACTATTATTTTGGAGTACCCCAAATTAGTAGTGTGAATAAATGTATAGCTTTGTTTAAGTTCAAGCTATTTTGTGGCCTTTGTAACACTACGCCAACCATCCTGAATTTAGCAACACAAAGAACACCACAGAGTAGGCAGATAGTTGAAAATTAAGCTCAATGTGGAGAAGTGCAAGGTGATGCATTTTGGACAGATAATACAAAGTAATGGGTACAATTCTGAGAGGTGCAGGACAGGTGGACCTGCGTATATACATGCATAGATTATTGAAGGTGGAAGGATAGGAGGAGAGAGCTGTTAATAAAACAGGTGGTCTTCTGGCCTTTATTAATAGTGGCACAGAGTACACAAGCAAGGAGGTAATGCTGAACTTATACAAGGCATTAGTTGGACCTCAGCTGCAGTACTGTGTACAGTTCTGGACACCACACTGTAGGAAGGATATGAATGCATTGGAGAGATTGCAGAAGACATTTGAAAGAATAGCTCCAGGGATGAGAAATTTCAGTTCTGAGGATTGATTGGAGCGGTTGGGACTCTTCTCCTTGGCGAGAAAAAGGCTAAGAGGAGATTTGATAGAAATGTTCAAAATCATGAGAAGGATGGACAGACTAGATTGTGAGAAACTGTTGCCACTCATAAAAGGATCAAGAATGAGAGGGCACAGTGATTTGAAAAAGATGCAAATGTAATGTAAGTAAAAACGTTTTCACACAGTGAATAATTTGGATCTGAAATGCACTTCCTGGAAGTGTAGTGAAGGTAAGTTCAATCGAGTCATTCAAGAGGGTACTCAATGTTTACTTCAATAGTAACAATGTACAGAGCAGCACAGTGGTTAGCACTGCTGTCTCACGGCACGGAAGACCAGGGCCCAATCGCTGCCCCGGGTCACTGTCCGTGTGGAGTTTTCACATTCACCCCGTGTGTCTGCATGGGGCTTATCCCCACAACCTAAAAGATGTGCAGGGTAGATGGATTGGCGACACTAAATTGCCCCTTAATTGGAAACATTTTTTTAAAAACAATGCGCAAGGGTACGGGGAAAAAGACAGGAGAATGGCACTCATTCATGATGCTCATTTGAAGAGCTGGTGCAGGCACAATGGGCCAATTAGTCTCCTTCTGTGCTGTAATGATTCTGTGACTGGGAACAAAATCTGAAAATAGTGCGTCAGGTAGCTGGCCCATCCCATTCCTGCATCTAAGTGCAGTATGAGTGTAGAAAAGGCTACTCAATGGGCAGAAATGGGCGGTCCATTATTGGACCAAGTGGGGGGGGGGGGGGGGGGGGGGGGGAAGATACCACTGTGAACTTCCCGATGGCAGCAGAGCTCTCATTAAGCCCAGAATTAACAGCAACACCTCTACATCACTCCAGCACAGACAATCCTGTGTAGTTCATCCCAACACTGATTGTCTGGCAGAACTAGGAACCTTTATAGTTTTTACTTTCCTGCAGGTAGCATTTCCATTTTGCGGTGCCCTCATGGTCTTCTGCCTGTCCCAGTATTGCCATCTCTCCCCACGGGGCAGTGGGTCCTCTGGGCACTGGGCTCCAATTCACTGATGCATCTGCCATCCTGAACCAGATCAACCCCGCTGGAACAGATTTCTTAATTGGCTGCTTCTGGGAAGATTGTAAGAAGTCTTACAACACCAGGTTAAAGTCCAACAGGTTTGTTTCAAACACGAGCTTTCGGACTGTTCCCTTCCAGTTGGGGAACACTTCAGCAGTCAAGGACATTCAGCCTCTGATCTCCGGGTCAGCATTCTACAAGGAGGCCTTCAGGAGACGCGACAACGCAAAATTGCTGAGCAAAAACTTATAGCTAAGTTCCGCACGCATGAATGCGGACTCAACCGGGATCTGGGATTCATGTCGCATTACATTCGGCCCCCACCAACAAGCCTGGACTTGCAGAGGCCTACCGACTGAACTGGCTTGGGACAATTCACACCTCTTTAACCTGGAGTTACCTCTCTCTCTGCATCTTTGATGATTTGATTGCCTGCAGGTGCTCGCATTCCGGGGCATCTCTGACTGTGTCTATATAAACATTTCTGGAACAAGCCTTTCCATTCACCTGAAGAAGGAGCCGTGCTCCGAAAGCTCGTGTTTGAAACAAACCTGTTGGACTTTAACCTGGTGTTGTAAGACTTCTTACTGTGCTCACCCCAGTCCAACGCCGGCATCTCCACATCTGGGAAGATTGCCTTCAATGTCCAGCTTTCAGGTTCCCGACCCACAATTGATCCGACTTCGAAGCCCCGTGACCTCAGCAAAGCCCAGCAGGGGCAGCACGGTGGCCTAGTGGTTAGCACAACCGCCTCACGGCGCTGAGGTCCCAGGTTCGATCCCGGCTCTGGGTCACTGTCCGTGTGGAGTTTGCACGTTCTCCCCGTGTCTGCGTGGGTTTCGCCCCCACAACCCAAAAATGTGCAGAGTAGGTGGATTGGCCACGCTAAATTGCCCCTGAATTGGAAAAAATAATTGGCTAATCTAAATTTTTTAACAAAAAAAAAAGCAAAGCCCAGCCGATCGAGTCTCCAGCATTCCTAGTGCAACCTGATGAGAGGGTGTTGGGCAGGACCTCCCATAAAATAAATTGTATAAAGACCACAGAATTTGAAGATAAGATCAGGCTGTTAAAGACTCTGATCATTTTGTTTTCTCACTTCTCCTTGGCTTTTCTCTGATCTAAGTGCTAGTTGCTGTTACTTAAGCGGCACCTATTGGCACCAGGAATTCTTGAAGCTGTCTTGGTTGGAGGGAAAATGTGATGTGTAGAACAATGTCAAGCAGCACAGTCTATCCGAAATCAGCTCGGTCCCCTTCCCCTCACATCACATTCAAATATTTGTAGACAGTGATAGCAAATCTCACTTTGGCCTGTGTTCGCCCACTTTCCCGTCAGAAATCCCCTGTGGTAGTACTATGAGATGCGTATGTCTGATGAAACCTCGCGCTCTGTGGTTCTTATGAAGCTTCCACATCAAAACATAGCATAGTTTACTGTAAAAAAGCATGCAAGAACTGGTGGGCCAAGAACTGAACCTGCCAAGTGCCATCAACCTTTTCTGTAGCCTCTTGAAAACCCATACATGAAGATTAGGGTAATCTTTTTTCTCAGCTTCACAGTCAGGACGTTATAGGATGTTGGAGTTTTCCTTCCGTCATCTAAGGAGTCAGCGGAAAACACATTCCTGCCAAGCAGCCATTTTACACACAAATACACCACACATGGGCTCAAAATGGGAGAATTCCACCCCTTAGTGCCAGGAATTCAGGACCAGCTAAGTGTTGCAATCTCAGGATCGGGTTTGGAGATGAGGCCCAGTGGGGTGGGCAGAAGGAAGCGTGTGGGTGGTGATGGAGAGGCTGGGAGTGGGAAGGACAATTAGGCTATGTGCGCCCAATATTAAAAGGAGGCTGCTGATGGAAGTGCCACTTTCTGGCAGCCTGCCAAGCCTGAACGGGATTATGTTTTGAGCTCCCCCCACCCCTCCCGACTATCTCTGAACTCCTACCACCAGCCTGAGACTGGGTGGGAAGTGGTCCTTATGTGGTCAATAATTGGACACTTAAGGGCTTCTATTGGGGCAAGTGCTGGCTGGTCGATTCCTCGCCTGTCTCAGCATGAAATTGTGGAGAGGTCAGGGCATGCAGGAGCCCAGTGGGAAACCATCCCAACAGTTTTAGAGCCGCCCTTGCCCTCAAACCTGTTGGCAGGAGAAAATTCTGCCCCTAGATTTGCACAGCAGAAATTCAAGTATGCCATCTGTTGCATGCACACAAGGAGCTATCATGCAGCATACAGACTGTATGTGTGAGGGACGATAATGTTTAGCTCTGGCCTGATAATTGGTTACACGTTTTTGCAATTATATTTTCTGGGATGGTTCTGTCGGGTGTATAGAGGAAAATCTTTCGCATCTTGTGCAGCTCCACCTCAACATCAGCAGTGTTGGGACTGCACACTGGTATCATTTTCAGGAAAGCTGGGGAATTCATGTAATTTCAGATGACAAGGCAGCACTATGATCATGCTGCACATTTTTATCATGTTGTAGATTTTGCGAAAGTTCAGGGTGCAATAGATGAGACATATCTACCTTTGCAAATTTCACAGCGAATCATTTGGCCAACCGGAATTAAACTTCACTGGGACACGGCAGGAGTTGGAGAACAGATGAACCAGTGTGAAAGTAGAATGGAGAATTACACTGGCAGGCCAATGGATGCTTGGGCCATGCTTGTGGACTGACTGGAGTTGTTCCATAAGGGAGTACACAATCTGCATTTGGCCTCCCCAATGTACAGCAGATTGCACTGTGAGCAGTGAATACTATATTAATTTTAGTGTAGTTATATGTAGGATTGATTTTGCTGTATGGTGAGGGCAGGAGGGGAATTATTCAAAAATGTGTCTCCCAAATTGAGGTCGTTGGGAGTGTCCTGTGCAACATTACCAGTCCGAAAGGCCTCAACCGAGAAATCGTGAGGAAAGTGGTGCCAACTGCTTTAGCCACTTAGACGGTGAAACAAGATGAAATGGAGCCTTTTGAGGACTGTTGCTCAACTGCTAAAGGGGAAACATATATCTTAACAATTAGTGAATCATTTACATCTTTTCATTTTGTCATCACTGTCATTACTCTACCTCCCCTGCTTTTGAAATGGATTTTAGGGCCATACATTCCGAGCTCCAGGACACATATAACTTCTGGGTAACTACTGTACAGACCCACTCCAAGCCCCCAAGGAACTCCCAGAATCCCCCCCAAAACCCCAAGGGGCATCCCACACACCCTGACTCCCACCCCCTCCACAGGGACCTCCATGGCATTTCTCCCCCCAGCCCTTCCACCCCATGAGACTCCAACCTCCACCTCCGTGGGACTCTTCCTCCCCCACGGGGACAGACAACTCCCCCTCACCCCCGACAACAAAGCTTGACTCTGACCCGCTTCCCAAGCGTCAGTGCTGCCGCCTGATTCTCACCCATGTGGTATTAGCATAACTATCAGCATTACTAGGGTTAATGTAGTACCATAAATAGTCGCTAGAGGGAGCTGCAGATACTACTATATAAACAGTGATGCTAGACCTCAGGGGAGGAGTAAGCAGGAGACAGCTAGTGAAAGGTCATCAGAGCAGTTAGTGTGAGATTATAGTTATACCAGCTAGTGAGATTAGCAGTAGGTGAATGTAGTTAGATGTTATTGATCAATTATGTATTGTAAAAGGACTAAATGTTGAAATCCAGTTTAGTAGTGTAAATAAAATCATAGTTTTGTTGAAGTAAAAGCTATACTGTGGCCTTTGTGGAACACTACACAATCCATCCTAAATAAACAACACAAAGAACACCACAACCCCTACCTCCCCACCCTCCCAATGCCAGGCCTGAATCCCAGCTCCCACACACCCTGCTCCATCCCTCTGTTAAGTCCCAACCCGATTCGCTACAACGGCAAGCCCAAACACAAGCCTCCTCCCCACCCAGATCCTACCCACTTCGCTTACACACTTACTTTCTCCCTGGTTTATCAAAGACCCTCGATCTGGCTGGACCTGTTAAACCTATCTGCTTTACGGCAGCTAATGCTGTAAAAAAAGTGGTTGTGGCCTCCTTCCATCTTGACTGAAGGCTTCAGGAGCAGGTAAAGGATCCCTCAGGATCAGATTTCCTGCTCCTTCACATCAGCTTCCGCTTGGTGTCTAAGCACGCCCTTCTTTAACTTGTGTTGCTCCTGGGTGAAATCAGAAGGCCATCATTATGAAACCTGATTGATAGATGTTGCATTATAATTGGACCTCAGTGTCTGAAAGCCAGGATGCAGGATTCTAGCTCACTATCCCCTATTTCTTCCAGCATATGTTTCCCTGGGGGAAGAGGCTAAAGGCGATTCTGAACCACCTCTGAGGTGTGGGACTGTCAAAGATTTCAGGACCATTGTCATGTGCTCTGTTAATGTCTGCATGAATGGAAAACTTCCCTGATGTCATCTGCAAAAGCCGATGCATTAGGTTGAATAGCCGCAAAAGTATGTATATATATATACACACATTGTTCCCTAATAGTTGCAGGGCTTAATATGAATGAGGTCGATCTGTGAGTGCTGAAGCAAGCAAGTCTCATAAGTAGACTGTGGTAAGATGCGAGAAGAGAAAGGTTAACAAGCGGGATTGGTGTCAAATTAGTAATCAATAGCTCTCTCGGTAATAAATATTGAACAAAGAAATTTAATATGTGGCATGTGTGACTGGGAAAGGAAGTACTAATGTCATTTAGTGTAATGGTGTAGCAAACAAATGTACTCATGTTACTATTCTTTCCAGGGGAAGTTAGTACATCATGTTAGGGAGATGTAAGTAAGATAGAGTGCAACAAAGCACTTTAAGGATTTTGATCTAAAAAACTTACAACAAAGATGACAAACATATGACACCCAATGACCTTTGACATATTTTTTTCACTATTTACCTGGACTAGGAAATTATTAGAATTGTCTCACACCCTGAAATATATTTTATAAAAAAACTGTCCTTTACTAACCAGCATTTATCCGAACAGCCATGTCACATTCAAAATAAACACTTAAAGCAATAATACATATATTTTTAAAAGCATATTATCATACATTTTAAGAAGTTTAGTTTATCATAGATTATGGCATTAATCAACCCAGTGTATAAGATGACCCCATTATTTAGACATCAAAAATTATGCTTTTGTATAATAAGCCTTTTGTCAGTTATAAAATGCTACACTTACAATCATAGGGGGCCTCATTTTTGAACACCAGAATTTTTTATTTTACTCACCTCGAGTTTATGCGTTGTATCAAGCAGGGAAAATGGGTTATGTTGTGAAGATGTGTGGGAGTTTGAGGAACACCCACAGAGGGCAAACCTCACATGGCATGGCAAGTGAAGTATAAAAATGGGCCCATTCGCAAAATGAATGAAGTATGAAGCTGCTTTCAAGTTGTAACATTTGCTAGCTTGGCAAATAAATGTGCTGCAGCAAGGGATTTCGGTTAGCGAAAAACCGGTGAGAGAATGGAAGAAGTAATCCACCTTGAAAAAGACGCCAGTGGCCATATATGCCATGAGTACAGGGACCTATAAGAAACTTGTATTGGAATGGGTCCATGAAAATTGCCAGAATAATAACAGTGTTGCACTCGAGTAGATGTTTTAGGGTCACAATACTAGACTTTCTAAATATAGTTTCAGTGATTGTTTGTGAATTCTGCTGATGATTATTTATCTGTAATAGTTAAAAGAAATATTATTAATCTGACACAATTTTTTATTTACTACAATACTCAAAACTAACATATTTTATGAGTGGCTATAAATATTAATAATTATAAATTCCTTCTCTAGTGTTTAGTTACTTGTCGAAGGCAATTTTAATCGAGCAGAAAACAGACAGGAGGCTAATTCAAACCACTTATGTACCTTCCCCAGCCTTGGGATATTGTAGTTGACGGTTCTGCGTTTTAACCTGCCTAACTGAGCAGGCAATAAAGACTCTTGGACAAAGCCGGTGGGATCCTTTTTAATATAGGCATGTCAATAAAATTCCCCGGGTCACATTTCTGAACACTTTCTAGCTCACATTATTACTCACCTACAAAAACTGGCCCCTTGTAAAAATTAAGCCACTAATTTCTACAGACCTATGGGCAGAGCTATATCCACAATCTTGGGGGGGTTCTCCGTTGCCCGATGCCAATATCGTACTTGGCGATCGGGCAGAGAATCCACTCCAACTGCCAAATCGGGGCTGGCACCGGTTTGACACCGGTCAGCCATGCAACGGCAATAGCACATCATTGGCAGGCCCTACCGCGATGCTCCGCCCCTGATGGGCTGAGTTCCCGACCGCGTGAGTGATGGGTGGTCTCAGCGGTTGGGAAAACAATGTTGCAGCTGCGGACTGTATCCAGCGCCGCCACACTCGGCCAGGATCCGTGCTGCTGACCGGGGGGCCTTCCGCAAGGGCTGGGGGGACTAGTGGGGGATGGCCAGGGGGTGGCCTATGGGGTCGCAGATGGCAGGTCAGGTCCGCACATGGTAGGCGCCATGTTGGACGGACCATTCTCCGGCCATTTTCAGCGCAGGTGGTGAGAGTATCAGCCGGCGCTGCTGCTAGCCCCTCACCGGTCCCGGAGTCAGTGAGAGTTCGGCACCGATTTTGGCATCATAAAACGGCCGCAAATTCTCCGTTTGAGCTAGCTGAAACGGAGAATCCAGCCGCTTGTCTTTCCATTGCTTTTTATGGGCTAAAATCGGGGTTGGATTCTCCGGTCGGCGACGCCAAAATCGCTTTCGGCTATCAGCCAGAGAATCAAAGTTCCCGACCGAATCAGGGTGGTGCTGCTTTCGCGATGTTCCGCCCCCTCCAAAGCGACGTACTCTGTGAGCACGCATCGAGGGCCTCTGGACAGTGCCTCAGGCCTGCCCCCCCAATGGTCCGTCCGCGACCGGCCGAGTTTCCGATGGCGTCGGTCGAGTGTGGTCTCATCCTTTGGGAACTCGAATGGCGGCTGTGGACACAGTCCAGCGCCGCCACAGTCGGGGGAGGGCCGATCCGCGGGCAGGGGGGGGGACTTTATTAGAGGCTGGGAGCACTGTGGGGTGTGGTCCGGGGCGCGCGGGCTGGCCAAAGGGGGGGACTATTTCACAGGCCATGTAGCACGGCGTGGCTGCTGCAGGCCGCCGCCATGTGCATGCGTGCCCAAGGACCCGGCAATTCTCCGGGTCGTATCAGCAGCTAGAGCCGGGTGCTCTACGCTGCCGACATGTTAGCCCCCAGCCAAACGAAGGATCGGTGGTCGTTGTACGTCATATTTTCTCACATAAAACGCCACCATGGAGTCATAGACCCAGAATCGGAGAATCCAGGCCTAGATTTGTGAAGGAAAATGGGATGGGCGCTGGACGCCGATCCATTTCTGATGCTCCAGCCCCCCACTGGCAGCGGGATCGGGTTTCACGGCCAACGCCAATGGGAGGTTGCAAATGGGTCAGTAGGAGGGCCAGAGCGTTGCAGTTAATTTGGCGACTGGCGCAAAATTTGATTTTGGCCGGATGCCCGATTTTCCACCCGATCGCAATCCATGTTGCTGGCATCGTGGGGCAGAAAATCTAGACCGATGTTTGCCAGCGGGGCTGAATTGGAACTCCATTTTGAGTGGGAGGCCCAAAAGAGAGGTCTTGCAGCTGGCCACCCTCTCCCCATTCTGCATTGCAAAGTAGCCCCCGCAACCTAAGGACTTTCTGGTCTCCCCTTCGCCCAAGTACAGGGTTGACCCAACCTGCTCGCTGCCTGAATAGGGGACCCCCCTGAGACCCCTGAATAGCGGGACTCCCCACATAGATCCCCTGAATACGGGACCCCCGGAGACCTACTTATTAAAGGGACCCCTCACAGATGCCCCCTGAATAGGCAGATCCCCACAGAGACCTCCTGAAAAGGGGGATCCCCACAGCGAACCCGTAATACAGGCCCCCTCGCAGAGATCCCCTGAATATGTGGACCCCCCACAGAGACCCCAACAATAGTGGGCTCCCACATAAATAGAGGAAGCCCCCAAGAGACCCCCTGAATAGGGGGATTCCTAATGACACCTTGAACAGGGGGACCTCAGAGACACCCTGAATAGAACCACCCCACACAGAGAACACCCCCCTCCCGCGACCCCTTGATGAACTGGATCCCCCCAGAGACCCCTAATTAAAGGAACCTCTCCCACAGACCACCTAGAAAAGAGAACCCCAGAGAGCAGTCCAGATAGGGCAGTGAAAAAAACTCATAGTGGGATGTGATTGACAACTTCCACAAACACATTAGTCAGTCTTGCTTCATTCATCTCCCCTCATGGATGAGAAACTCTGAGGTGCTGTAACCACAATGTTTACAAACATCAATCACGTCAAAGAGAGTTAGGTGCTGTCAATATCCAGCTCAGCACTCCAAAATCACTCAAGCTGAATGGGGTGAGCGGTGATTGGAATGCACTTAACTCTCTTTGAAGTAGTTAATGTGTGTAAACATTATGGTTACAGCATTTTAGAGTTATTCACCCATAAAGGGAGATAAATAAGCAAGGGCAGCACGGTAGCACTGTTGCTTCACAGTGCCACGGCCCCAGATTCGATTCCCGGCTTGGGTCACTATGTGCGGAGCCTGCACATTCTCCCTGTGTCTGCTTGGGTTTCCTCCGATTGCTCAGGGTTTCCTCCCACAAGTCCCGAAAGATGTGCTGTTAGGTGAATTGGACATTCTGAATTCTCCCTCGATGTACCCGAACAGGCGCCGGAATGTGGCAACTGGTGGCTTTTTACAGTAACTTCATTGCAGTGTTAATGTAAGCCTACTTGTGACAATAAAGATTATTATTATTATTATTATTAAGGCTGACAGCTCGGCTTGTAAAAACTGTCAATCACAGCCCACTAAAGAAATGAATGAATGACTTGCAGCTGAAGGATCTGAGGGGTTTAAACATAGGTCACATATTTACTCTTTCCAGGAATGGACATCATGGTGCTTCCTTTATCTGAGCCTGTAGGTGTATTTCCCAGGTGAGTGTTGCAACAGTAGATTTTTCACTGCCCCTGTCTGGACTGCTCTTTAGCTTCCAGACAGGGATCTCTTTTATGGGGTATCTGTAGGCGGAGTTCCTTTAGTTGGGTAGTCTCTGGAGGGATCCCTTTAATTAGGGGGTCTCGGGGGGGGGGGGGTGTTTGCTTTAGTTAGGGCATCTCTGGGGTATGACCCTTTAGTTAGGGTGTCTCTTGGGGGTCCCTTTAGTTAGGGCGTCTCTAGGGTATGACCCTTTAGTTAGGGTGTCTCTGGGGGGGTCCCTTTAGTTAGGGTGTCTCTGGGGGGGTCCCTTTAGTTAGGGTGTCTCTGGGGGGATCCCTTTAGTTTGGGGGTCTCCCCATCTAGGGGATCTCTGTTGTGAGTATCCCTATACATGGGGTCTCTAGGGGGGTCTCCATATCTAGGTGATCTTTGTGGGGCTTTTCCTGTTTCTGGAGGTCTCTGCGGGGGAAGGTAGAGGGGTCTTGTAGGGGAATGGTTGGCAGGTCGTGCACTGTGGGGGGAGGTGGGAGGGTGACCCTCGGGTAGACTTGGGGGAAACTCCCTTAAGTGGTTACCCCCTTGTTTCACGACGAGGTCCATAATTTCAGGGCCCCACTAGTAAATACTAGTAGTAATCCGCACCCATGTGATTTCTGGCCCGGAGGAGCGGAGAATCACAAGGGCCTGGAGATTCTGGTGCCGGGACCGCTAAGTGGATGAAATGGGCAATTAGGACCAATTTGGATCCATTACATTTTGCCACTGGTGCAAGAGCACGAACCCTGATCCCGCTGTTAGCAGGAGGCCGGATCATAATTGTCGGTTCAGTGCCGGCGTGAACCTCGATTTCGGATGGATGCCTGATTCTCTTGTGGTGGAACAAAATAATTAAATATCAGTTTCTAATTCAGTTATCCAGGGCAAAGCTTCTGCTGTAGCAGAGTGGCTAAATTGTAAGCTGCTGCCTGTAAAATTCCTCAGAGCAATGACATGCTCCAGAATCTGTTTCGGAGCTACACAGTCACGTAGCATCCGCCATGGCCGATTCAGAAGCAGTTTCTAGTTGTCCATCGTTTGAGAGGAAGATTTGATCCTCCAGGTTGTAGTGTGGATTGTCTATAAGGAATCCGCTTGGTATGTCACAGATAGTCACAGCATAACATCATCAGACATCACGCTGAAAGGAGAGCACTGAAAGTCATTGGCGATGATCCAGAATAACCTTGCAAATATGAAATGATTTGGTGATGGATTTGTCAGGTCGGTCTGGAATGGCTTGTCTTCCCTGATGTAACAGTTGTGGATCTGGACACTGCATCGTCCTATATCTATTGTATACCTATTCTTTTCAGGTTGTCTGCAACTAAATTGTGTCATGGTATTAGATTTGTCCTCAACTATGGCCGGGATTCTCCTCTACCCGGCGGGGCAGGGGGTCCCGGCGTGATGGAGTGGCGTGAACCACTCCGGCGTCGGGCCGCCCCAAAGGTGCGGAGGTCTCTGTACCTTTAGGGGCCAAGCCCTAACATTGAGTGGCTAGGCCCGTGCTGGAGTGGTTGGCGCTCTGCTGACTGGCATGGAACGCCTTTAGCACCACGCCAGCCGGAGCTGAAGGGACTTCGCCGGCCGCTGGAAGTCCACACATGCGCTGGAGCGTCAGCAGCTGCCTCCGCCATGGTGAAGACTATGGCGAAGGCGGAAGGAAAAGAGTGCCCCCTTGGCACAGGCCCGCCCGCCGATCGGTGGGCCCCGATCGCGGGCCAGGCCACCGTGGGGGCACCCCCCGGGGCCAGATCGCCCCGCACCCCTCCCAGGACCCCGGAGCCCGCCTCCACTGTCTGCTCCCGCCGGTAAGGTGGTTCGATCCACGCCGGCGGGAGAGGTATGACAGCGGTGGGACAGAGAATCGCGGGGGGGGGGGGCAAGCCGGCCGGCGCGGAGCGATTCCCGCCCCCGCCGAATCTCCGGTGCTGGAGAATTCGGGACACGGCGGGGCTAGATTGACGCCGGCCCCCGGCAATTCTCCGATCCGGCGGGGGGTCAGAGAATCCCGCCCCATATGTCTGAGGGCCAGTCTCCCCTCTCACCTGACCAAGAATTTGATGCACAGCAGGTGAGTACCTCCCCAGTGCTATAACCTGTATTCATTTCTCAACCAAAACCATAAAAAGTTGAGTATCCAATCATTATCACATTGTTGTTTGTAGAATTTTGATTTGTTCAGATGTTCTACCACATTTCCTACATTACAACAGCGTCGACACTTCAAAAAAGAACTCTTTACTGGGCTATAAAAGTCCTGTAATCATTAAAGTTCTGCTTTAAATGCAAGTTTCTTTCTTTGCATGCGTCAGATGTTTTTCATTCAATGATCATTCTAATGTACACTGAATGATGTGTACCCCCCTTGCCGACATCCTTATAGTATCGTTCAAACAATACTAACAAATGCACTTCAAACACCAACTCACAAATAAGCAGAACCTGAGCTTTATTCCATATATGCTTTCCACGATCTCAGTGGCTAATGTGCTAATAAGCACTAAGGTAGTGCCAAGTCATTATTTGTTTCCTGCAGGGTCGAGGTTCACTGAGAGTTAGTCCAAGACGTAATTCTCTCGGTGAATTCAAAGCTGTGATGGAAGTGAAGGGTAGTGACCGAGACTAATATCTTCACCAGCTGTACAAACCCCCCGGTGCAGTACATTAGACGTAATCAAGTGTTTCACATTAAAGTTTTAGTATCTGGAGAAGGTGCCAAAGAAGGATTGGCTTTTTAGCAGGTGTACTTTAGAGCAGCACTTGTGGGAGAAAAACAATTCTCTACACTAATGGACCTCCTGCTGTTGTTTCCTTCATGGCTCAGTTGGAAAGGAGACGGGTAATGATTTTAACTTCCCGTACCCCTGTAGTTGATGGAGCAAGTCAACGTACCACTCTCCTGCTTCCATCCAGCTCACTCCAATTTCTAAATTGCAGGTGGCAAGGTCATCTGCCCCCTAGCTGGCCTGAAATTGCCCTCAAGCGTTATCATAGTAATCTTGATGACCTGCCAGTACCTGTTTAGTCTCCATAGACAGCTCTCCCTTCTGCATCATTGTATAGGGTTGCCAACTTACCTGCAGCTGCCTCTGATAAGGGACGGGATCAGGGGGAGGACAGTGGGAGCTGGACCAATTGTGGTTGGCAGCAGACATCAGGGTCACTGCAGAGTCAGGGGGAGCACTTCAGTCAAATTAACTCCAAATAATTTTCAAATCACATTGCCAGGAAATACAATCTGGTCTGCTTATCATTCCTGTTTTTGGAGTGTATAATATGTCTAGACGGTTGAATTAAGTCCTCAGTACTCGAGTAAAGGATGCATGCCCATTGCTTAATCTGATTTCTCAGTGCCTTCCTTGGGCTTTGGCAGCAGTAAGTGATTTGCCTCATCACTCTCGCTTTCCCAAAGGTATTAATGTCATTTTACAGACTCACAAATGTAAGGCCACACTCAGGATAATTCTCAGTAACCGGATGCCGACTGAAGTTGCCAGCAAACAAATGTTGATAGTTATTTTGACTGCCTATGGAAGAAAGGAGAACACTTACCTCAGTAAATAGTCAGTAGGGAGGCTATTTAATATGATTTTTTTATCACACTGACCACTCCGCAGGTTATATTGTCTCAGAATAATCCTACAGTTGATATCACTGATATCACTCTGCCGTTTTCAACCATAGAATAACAATCTGTGCGACACAAATTTGCCATTGAGTGTTTTGCTTAACTCCACATAGAGGCACACGCGCTAGAATGGGTGAAATGCATAAATTTCCTTCTTTTTTTATATAAATTTAGAGTACCCAATTAATTTTTTCCAATTAAGGGGCAATTTAGCGTGGCCAATCCACCTAGCCTGCACATCTTTGGGTTGTGGGGGCGAAACCCACGCAAACACAGGGAGAATGTGCATCCTTCTTAAGAGAAAAACAATTCTTTGGAACTGTGACAGCGTAGTGTAACTGAAGTAGGATTATTACAGGCAATTAAAACATCTATTTATTAGCTTCATCCATTGTATATTATCGGCTTGTCAGTTATGGCACAATATTAAAGAGGGTCTAAGGCTTATTTAGCAGTGTCGAGTGAAAAGTTTTGTTCTCATTTAATTATGCCGAAATGATACAAAGAAATGTTAAAAAGAAAAATAATCTGAGTCGCTTTGCATCACCCAACCAGAGCTGCATGTTCTTCTGTTTAATGGCTTTGGAGAAAAATGGAGTGATACTAAACAACTGCGTCTAATGCACCCACCAGGAAAATGTTAGGATCCTGTGCAACACTTTTTACACGCATCTGATTTTGTTCTCAATTGAATTCAGTGGACAACAATATTGTCGGGGGTATAAAACTAGCATTCCTCCTGATCCTATTGATTTCCTGCCTAGCGGGTTAAGTTTCAATTACCCCCATAATGTCAGTGGAAACAATAGGTAGACCACATAAAAACAAATTGTTTATTTGTCCATGCAGAAAGCTGATCCGAGAAAGCTGAAACACCAGCAAACAGGATTCAAAGTATACCGAGGCAGTGGGAGAATTTGCCCTTAAACAAAATCAATGCTCAGGGTGGCAAATTAGAGAAAGGTTGCTCCCTTACCAGGAGATGAGAGAATCTGTGAGGAGCTGCTCCTCCAATCACAGGCTGCTTCTCCCTCACGTTTGCTGCTGATAGGCTCACCTGCATCTCACTAATGAGCCCTTCAGCAGAAAACATAGCACTGAAACAGCCTATGATTGGAGGAGCCGTGGGCCTTTGTGGTGGTGCATGAGCAGAATAGTAGTGGTGAGAGAGACTGTGGGGGTCAGTGGTGGAGAAAGATACACTTCGGGCATCAGTGGTGCAAATAGAGAGAGAGACTGGGGTTCAGTAGTGGAGAGAGAGAGAGAGAGAGGGAGACTGCAGGAGTCAGTGGAGGAGTGAGAGACACCGTGGGTGTCAGTGGTGGAAATAGAGAGAGACACTGTGGGGATCAGTGGTGAAGAAAGAGACTGCGGCGGTCAGTGTTGGAGTGAGAGACTATGGGTGCCAGTGGTGGAGAGAGGGAGACACTGTGGGGTCAGTGGTGGAGAGAGAGAGAGAGAGACTTATCTTCTCTGTTTTAAGACAGTAAAAAGAGTAGTAACTGCCTGCTGAAATTTTCCCGCTTTGTGTTTATGCGATGAAAGCACATTGGGCGAGATTCTCCGCAAATGCGGAGAGTCGTAAAGGCTGCCATGAAATTGGCCGTGTTTCACGGCAGCCTTCACGCCCGTTCCCGGGACGCTATAATTTGAAATTAGATTTTTTGAAAAAAGAAAAAAAGGGATAAACCTATGGTTGATAAGGGAATAGTGTAGATGGGCTTTAGAGTGGTTACACAGGTCGGCGCAACATCGAGGGCCGAAGGGCCTGTACTGTGCTGTAATGTTCTATGTTCTATAACCTCAACAGTCCATTGAAGGTGTGTTCAGCATGCTGGCTTTTTGTGTAGACGTGTGTGTTAGTAATTTTGAAAAAATAATGTTCGCTCATGTCTGTTGTTTTCCTGTGTCAAATGAAATACTCCAGTCTGTAGGAAATTAACACTTTCCTTTTGTGCTGTGGCTTTACATTTAGAGGAGGTGTGTGATTCTTGAGGATATTGATGAATTCTTCTAATGCAACTTCTGTGAGAGTCTAAATACGCCAGATGTCATTGAATAGTACACATTTCTTACCCATAGCTGTGCGAAGTTAAAATTAATTAATAAATTTAAAATAATTTTTTGTTAAATCCAAGTGTTGTAACAGGATTATAGCTTCATCTGGTCTGTCAGGCTGGAGAAGTGTATTTAGGACAGCCAGCATACATCTCTGATTTTGGGGGGAGATGGTTAGCGAGTTAACCACTTTTCTAAAGTGGTATTTGTCTTTCATGTAACTCGGATGCTTCAGTGATTCAGGGTTCCAGCCTATGAGTTGGATACTCCGCTCTCTGCTGGCGGTTGCGAAGTTCCCAATGCGGCGGAGAATCCAGCGGCGGAGAAAAGGTGCCACTCCGTTTCCGATGCTCTGGTCCTCCGCTGGCACCGCAATAGAGGTTTGCGCCATGGGCTGTGTGGAGGATGGAAATGGGTCATTAAGACCCATTTGCTTGCCATTAACAGGCTGGGCACCATATTTTCTGTGCCCTTGTGATTCTCCAGTCCTCTGGCCCGGAGTCACGTGTGCGTGACAATTGTGTACCTGATGTAATGGACCTCGCAGTGAGCCAAGAGGGTAGCTCTTTAGAGGAGTGCGGTAGCATTGTGGATAGCACAATTGCTTCACAGCTCCAGGGTCCCAGGTTTGATTCCGGCTTGGGTCACTGTCTATGTGGAGTCTGCACATCCTCCCCGTGTCTGCGTGGGTTTCCTCCAGGTGCTCCGGTTTCCTCCCACAGTCCAAAGATGTGCAGGTTAGGTGGATTGGCCATAATAAATTGCCCTTAGTGTCCAAAATTGCCCTTGGGTGAGGTTACTGGGTTACTGGATTATGGGAATAGGGTGGAGGTGTTGACCTTGGGTAGGGTGCTCTTTCCAAGAGCCGGTGCAGACTTGATGGGCTGAATGGCCTCCTTCTGCACTGTAAATTCTATGAAACACTATGAAAGGAGTGTCTCCAAATGCATCAAAGGAGTTTGAAGAGTTTTCATGTGCTAACATATAGGGAAGTCACTCGGGATGGGTATTTATTCCAGAAAAATTATTTGCTGGCATATCATGGATGGGTAATATTATAGGACATTTAGTTCCTAGATCTGTTAAATTGATTCTTCAAAAGAATCAAACAGAATCAAAGTAATAGCTGCCTTGGGTTTTCTTGTATTTCATTGCATTTTTAAAGCACATTAGGAATAAAGAACTCAATAAGGAGATTGTTCTGGCGAATACCAAACTCAAGCTATTTTCAAAGGCTCCACTTTCTTCCTATTGCCTGCCTTTTTCAGATCCTCCATAGGGTCGTAGAGTTTTACACATGGAAAGAGGCCCTTTGGCCCATCGTGTCTGCGTCGACCATCAAGCACTTATCTTACTAATTCTATTATCCAGCATTTGGCCTGTAGCTTTGTATGCAAATACATTTCAAGTGCTCAACTAAGTACTTCTTAAAAGTTATGAGGGTTCCTGCCTCTGCCACCCTTTCAGGCAGTGAGTTCTGGATTCTAACCAGCCTCTGGGCAAAAACATTTTCCCTCGCATCTCCTCTAAACCTCTTGCCCATTACACTAAATCTATGCCCCCTCGTTTTTGACCCCTCCGCTAAGGGGAAAAGTACCTTCCTATCCACCCGATCTATGTTCCTCATAATTTTGTACACCTCAATCAGATCCCCCCTCAGCCCGCTCTGCTCCAGGGAAAATAACCCCAGCCTATCCAATCTCTTTTGATAGCTGAAACAATCCAGCCCAGGCAATAGCCTGGTGAACCTACTCTGCATCCTCTCCAGTGCAATCACTTCCTTTCTATAGTATGGTGACCAGAAGTGTAAACTGTACTCCAGCTGAGGCCCAATCAGTATTTTGTGCACCTTCAGTATACCTCTCTGCTCTTATATTCAATGCTTCATTTTATAACGCCACCAAGGAGTCCACACCGAGTTCAAAGGAACTTAGTTTCTTTACAATAATTATATACGTCACAAGGTAGATCCCTTCTGGGTCTGCCTTGCCGGAGCCAAACTGGCCAGCTTTGCATAACACACAACTATACATTGTTTAGAGATCCGCCGCCCCCCCTTAACGGGTGAGCTCGTATTCTGCAAACTTCACGGGAAGTCAATTGTCCCCACCCGTAAGACCCTTGCGGATTTTGCACACCAAGCTCCCTTTGATCCTCTGTACTTACTCGGGTCCAACCATTCATTGTATATTCCCTTGTCTTATTAGTTCTCCTAACATCCAGGGCGGGTTTCTGTGATCCTGAGGCTAAGTGTTGACGCCGTCTGAAACGCCGTTGCGTTTCTCGACGGCGTCAACACAGCCTCAGGATCAGCAATTCTGGCCCCTACAGGAGGCCAGCATGGCACTGGAGTGGTTCACGCCACTCCAGCTGCTGATCCAGTCATGAACTGTGCGCCACGGGATCCGCGCATACGCAGTGGCACCAGCACCAATGCGCGCGTGCGCAATGGCTCCCTTCAACGCGCAATGGCTCCCTTCAATGCGCCGGCCCTGAACGCAACATGGCGCAGGGCTACAGGGGCCAGTGCGGAAGAAAGGAGGCCCCCAGCCAGAGAGGCCGGCCAGAGGCTCCCCCCCACGTCGGAGCCCCCCCCGGCCCGCAGGCCGACACACGACCCTTCCACGCCGAGTTCTCACCGGCTGAGAGCAGGTGTGGACGGCGCCGGCGGGACTCGGGTTTTTTATGACAGACGCTCGGCCCATTCTCCACAGAGCGGAGAATCGCGTGCCAATGTCGGGGCAGCGTGGCGCGATTCGCCTGATCGCGGGGATTCTCTGGCCCTGCCCCGGGCTGAGAGAATCCCGCCCATATTGTCTCACATGTTTCATGGTTAAATTTCATTGGGCACTCTTTTGCTCATCTAACCAGCCAGTCTATATTGTTCAGTAATCAAAGGCCTTGCTCCTCACTATTTACCATACCACCAATTTTTATGTCATCTCTGAACTTACTTATCCTACCTCCTACATTGACATCCAGATCTTTAATGTATACTACAAATAACAAGGGGCCCAGCACCGACCCCTGCAGAACACCACTGGACACAGGCTTCCAGTCACAAAAGCAAACTTCAGCCATCACCCTCTGCTTCCTACCAGTAAGCCAGTTTTGGATCCAGTTTGCTAAATTGCCCTGGATTCCATGGGCTCTCCCTTCTTCATCAGCCCACCATGTGGGACCTCACCAAAAGCCTTACTTAAAGGGGCAGCATGGTGGCTCAGTGGGTTAGCACTGCAGTCACACGGCGCTGAGGCCTCAGGTTCGATCCCGGCTCTGGGTCACTATCCTTGTGGAGTTTGCACGTATTCTCCCCGTGTTTGCGTGGATTTCGCCCCCACAACCCAAAGATGTGCAAGATAGGTGGATTGAACACGCTAAATTGCCCCTTAATTGGAAAGTATTAATTGGGTACTCTAAAAAATTTTTTTAAAGCCTTACTAAAGTCCATGTAGGCTACATCAATCGTACTACCCTCATCTGCGTACCGTGTCACCTCCTCAAAACATTCAATCAAATTTGTATGACATGATATCCCTTTGACGAAACCATGGTGATTATACTTGATTAATCCTGGTCCCTCAAGTGCAGATTAATTCTGTCCCTCGGACTTTTTTTCCAGTTGTTTTCCTACCACTGAAGTTAGATTAACTGGCCTATATTTTCCCGGTTTGTCCCTACTGCTCTTCTTGAATAATAGCACCATATTAACTGGCCTCCAGTCCTCTGGCACCTCTCAGCTAGAGATTTGAAAATCTTGATCAGAGCTGCTGAAATCTCCTCCGTTGCTGCCCACAGCAACCTGGGATACATCTTATCTGGCCCCGTGGATTCGTCCACGTCGCGTTGAAACTGTTAATATCTACTCCCTCTTTAAGTTGTTTCAGTAAATTGCAATGCGCCTCCCTGATTTCTATACCTACATCATCCTTCTCCGTAGTGAACACAGATGCAAAGTATTAGTTTAAAACCTCACCTGTGTCTTCCGGTTCCACACAAATTGCCACGTTGGTCCCTAATGGACCCTACCCTTACCCTGATCAACCTCCTGCCCTTAATATACTTATATAAAACATCTTTCGATTTTCCTTTATTTTACCCACCAGTGCTTTTTCATGCCCTCTCTTCGCTCTCCTAGGGCTGGATTCTTCGACCCCTCTCCGGGTCGGAGAATCGCCGGGGGGGGGCGGCGTGAATCCCCCCCCGCCGTCTCTCAAAGTCTCCAGCACCAGACATTCGGCAGGGGCGGGAATCTCGCCGCGCCGGTCGGCAGGCCCCCCCCCCCCCCCCCCCCCCGGGCGATTCTCCGGCCCGCGATGGGCCGAAGTCCCGCTGCTGTAATGCTGGTCCCGCCGGCGTGAATCATAGGGGAGGGGGTCACTTCCGTGTTGGCCATCGTGAAGGTTATGGCCAACACAGAAGGAAAAGAGTGCCCCCACGGTGGACCCCGATTACGGGCCAGGCCACCGTGGGGGCATCCCCCAGGGCCAGATCGCCTCGCGCCCCCCCCCCAGGGCCCGGAGCCCGCCCGCGCTGCCAGTCCCGCCGGTAAGGGAGGTGTTTTGATTCCTCAACAATGTAAAGGGCCCAAGATCTAGCCTACTAGTTTTGCACTCCTTTAACCTCTGTTTTGCATCTGGAAACTGAGCCTTTCCGCTGATGTAAAGCAAAGGCAAATCAACCCCAAGATGTACTGTGAATCCTATACAAGCTCCAGTATACAGTCTATCTCAGTAATGGTTAATTACGGTATGTTATTTTCTAGAAGGGAAGAAAGGGAAGATTTCAGATTGTGACCTGTTTGCAGAAATACCGTTAAGGAGAATAATGTTTTAAATACGCAAAATGTGGACATCATAACCAAAAGTATATTTGTTATCATTCAATTTTGAACGTACATCTTTTAAAAAAATTAAGACAAATAAATAGTAGCTTACAGTGTAAATTTCTTTATATTCTGGAGTTCGCGGCCAAAAGGCACAGAGGGCAATCTCTACCATGAGCAGGGCAAGGAGACAGGTCTTAAATCCAGTTTAGCCAGCAAACTGATCCACGGCAGCTATCCAGCCAACCAGTCTGCATGACCCTTCCTCAGCGCCAGAGAGGCAGATATGGTCTGCTCAGACCCGGAAATAGGCAGAGAATTCAAAGGGGTTGTCTTTAAGATTTTTAACTGACCCTCACATTCTCAAAATATGACAATGGTTTATTAATTTTAAATTAAATTTAAACGATTGCTAAAGAGGAACTGCAGCACATGAGCTACAAGCTTGCACATATGTATGGTCAGAGAATCACACAGGATGGAAGGAGGCCATTTAACCCACCATATCTGGGTGGGCCATTTAAAATTATTCCCACTCCACTCTTCTTTTCCCATAATCTTGCATATTTTTCCTTTTCAGTGTATCCAAATCCCTTTTGAAAGTTACCATTTAATCTGCTTCCATCAGCATTTCAGAAGCTGAAAAACAAATCATAACAACTTGTTAACCTGCGGCCTTTGGTCTATTATCCTGTATCTGCATCCTTCTGCTTACAAACACCTCCCTGCCTGGGAGTCAGTTTCTTGTTGCCAAGTTATTGTCATGTGAAAGTACCTTGAAGATATGGGGGCTTATAAATGGGTGTGTATATAAATATCTTTAGTGAGAGTATCTTTAAGAAATGGGTGTTTACTACTGCAGTGATGTCAGAGAGCGGGTGGAGCTGGGATGTCTGTCAGCATTTTACTTTCGTTTTTGAGCAGGCCGTAGGGTGTGTTATAATTTCGTTTTCAGAGCTGGATAGCTGCAGTCACAGCCAGATGGTGTCTGAATCTCTATGTAATCTAAAGACTGTAAATCGATTCTGGTGATTTAAAACTAATAACAGTAGTGACTTTAACCTGATGTGCTTATGGTAAAAGGTGTTTTAAGCCTTATGGATGTTATGAAGGAAAGCTTAAAGGTTTACTTAGTGCTGTAGTCTTTGGGGGGGTTGTATTTTAATTAATGGTTGCTAAGATGTTCACTGTATGTTCAAAAAGGTTAACTTGAGTTCATAGAATAAACATTGTTTTGCTTTAAACAATACCTTTCCATTTCTGCTGTACCACACCTGTAGAGTGGGCCGTGTGCTCCCCATACCACAATCTATTAAAAGTTGTGTGTCGGGTGAACTCTATGATACACTTTGGGGTTCTCTAACCCCTGGCCCATAACATTATGATTATCTCCATTTTGGCAAAGGTTGAACACATGTATAACTACATTAATACACTTCTCACCATTTGCATAGATCAAGTGGCTTGATAATGGCTTTAGAAATGTTGAACCAGGGTATCACAATTGGCTTCTACCTTTTCAATACCATTATTGAAATAGCATCTGTTGTGCAAATTTCAAAACTGCACTGCACTTTTATTAGCAGTATGTTAATCATGATGAAATATTGGTGTTTCACCAATTCTACATGAAAATAAGTAAAACATAGCCTCAAGTGTCTTGAACGCTAAGTGTGTCAAAACTATTGGAGCAATGAAAGCTACACAGGAGATGTTGGAACACCTTGCATAACCAGTGTAATGCACACACATACAAAAAGCATTTCTAATTATGGTCATAGTTTAGTGAAGCTGAACATGTGTTCTCTCTGCTTCACCGACTCTCTTGTTAAGGTTTGTCATCCTATTTGTTCAAATGGCATTTTTAGAGGATTCCATTTGTCTCTTTTCTCAATCTTTGTTGAAGGTAATATCATTGATGCTCTTTTAAAAAAAAATGCTGGCATCTGGTGTGATTAAACATAAACCTCACCAGCATGCTTAAATTGACCAAAGAAAGAGGACATTCCTCATTCATCAAAAACCCTTGCATGCAGAGTACAGCCTAAATGATTCCATGACATGCCTCTTTGCTCATGCATTCATGCAAGCGTTAATTTATTATATTGTCCTGTCTAGGGAAGGCCCATTAAGTGAAGCTCATTTGAAGCACAGATGGTTGAAAATAGCTTAATGTCTGCCTGGTGGCCACAAATAAGTGACTTCTGGAAAGCTTTAGCCTTTTGGAGAACAGAAATGTAGACAGGGAGGAATGAAAGACATGTTTATCACTTTGATAAACAACTATTCCTTTTGCTGCAGGATACTCTACATAACTCAGCAGAAAAAAAAAATTCAACTTAATGCGCATCAGTGTCAGTAACCATAGTTAGCTGTTCCGTTCCACTACTTGGGAGGGGGAATACCTCAATCAATACATTTATCCAACACTCAGTTAAATATTAACATTGAAGGATTTCTTGATCTTATGCTCACAAAGCTTCTGCATTGTGTATGAAAATTGCTTTTGTGCGTAACAAACTGTTTTTCTATATTCATTCCTGGGATGTAGACATCACTAGGTAGGCAAGCATGTCTTGCCCATCTCTAATTGCCCTTGAGAAGGTGATGGTGAGCTGCCTTCATGGTTCACTGCAGTCCCTGTCATGTAGGTACATCCAAATGCTGTCAGAAAAGGAGCTCCAGGATTTTGACCCAGCAACAATGAATGAACAGCAATATAGTTCCAAGTCAGGACGCTATGTGGCTTGTAAGGGAACTTGCAGGTGGTGCTGCTCCTATGCATCTGCTGCCAGTGTCCTTCTAGGTGGCAGAGGTCACAGGTTTGAAAACTGCTTTCAAAGGGGCTTTGAATTCCTAAGTGCATCTTGCAGATGGTACACACTGCTGCCGCCATGTGTCAGTGGTGGAGGGCAGGTGAATGATTAGAGTAATAATAGTAGTGGATGTAGTGTAGAGCAGTGGAAGACGTGACAGTCAAGTGAGCTGCTTTGACCTGGATGGTGTCAAGCTTCTTGAATGTTGTTGGAGCTGCATTCATTCAGACAAATGAAGAGTATCCCATCACACTCATGTTGTAACTTGTGGATGGTGGACTGGTTTTGGGGAGTCACTCACCACAGAATTCCCAGCCACTGACCTGATCTTATAGCCACAGTATTTAAATGGCTGGTCCAGTTCATTCCCTGCTCCAAGGTAAGCCTGAGGTTTTTTCAATAGAGGATTAAATGGTGGCAGTGCCATTGAATATCAAGGGGAAATGGTCAGAATCTCTCTCATTGGACATAGCATTTGCCTGTCACTTCTGTGGTGTAAATGTTACTTATCAGCCCCGGAATGTTGTCCAGGTTTTGCTGCATTTGAGCACAGACTGTTTCAATAGGTCATAGTCTTACCATAAGAAGTAGCAAATTTAAAATGGATGAGGAGAAACTATTTCTCCCAAATGGTTGTGAATCTGTGGAATTCACTACCCCAGAATGCGGTGGATGGTGGGACAGTGAGTAAATTTAGGGAGGAGTTAGACAGATTTTTAATTGGTAATGGGTTGAAGGGTTATGGAGAACCTGTCAGTTTTCTGTCAGTTAAGCCGGGTGATATATTTTCTGCATATTAATTTAGGAGAACGTGATGAAAAATTCCAGTGTTAGTCTACTGACAAGCATTGCTTGTATTATTAAACCTATTGAAAGTTAACGCTTGCGCAGCAAAATTGCAGTAATGAATTGGACAGCCACATAAGTATATGTAGAGTAATTGTTGAAATATGCAACAGCTTGGAGTGTTCTGCTGCCTGACATTTGATGATGGAGAAGCTCAGGCATAGGAGCGGTCAGCCTAAGATAAATTAGACACACACCACCTGGACTCAACAAGGGCCCATTCACTTGGTGCGCTACATGGCTATGATGAAGATCAATGTCCAATATTACCATGAAAGCTATCACTGATCTTTTCTGTCTGATAGAAAAGTCTTTTCAAGCACAGGTCACCATCTACACTGCACAAGTAGCAGCAGTTAAAATGACATAACCTGGAACATGTGTGCCTCAAGTGACACTTAATGAATGACTCAGTCAGGAACAGAGAAAATGGGGAAGACGGGAGGGCCGCAGAAGCGGACGTGCGCACGAGACGACAACGTCAGCGAACTCCGTCCGGAAGATGCAAGGGACAACACCATGAACGGATGCCTACATAAGTGTGTAAATAACTTTGCCAAGGGTACAGAACTGCCGCTGTTGAGCAGGGGCATTATTCTATCCGCTGACACAGCGGGGAAAATTAACACTTCAGCAGCAGCAGCGTCCTATTGGGGGGGCGGGGGGCAGGGATGAGTGCCCCGATGGGAGGGGGTGGGAGGACTGAGGCGCGTGGGGTAATGTCTAATGGATTGCTGATGTATATTCTCTTTATGCACTATGTTAATGTTCACTAATTTGCTGTGTTCAGATTATTACTATTTAATATGTGATGTGACCATCAATTCACTAGAGACATGATTGGAAGTAAACTGTGGTTTTAATAGTCTTACAACTGAGCCTGCTTGCGACCAGAAGAACTGAGAGCAGGCTCACGGCTGCAGCACTTTATACTTCTGATAGTGGGAGGGGCCACGGGCAGAGCCAAGGGTGGAGCCCTGTACAAGCTCCTCATCTCCCCCTATGGGCAGAGCCGCGCAACGGCTCACATACAGAGCCCACAAGGACATAATACTATGCAATGCAATACTGGATCTGGATTGGCGCAGGCTGGGAGGGCCGAAGGGCCTGTTCCTGTGCTGTAATTTTCTTTGTTCTCTTTGTTCTAATACAGTGTAAATCACAATACAGTATGAATTCACCACTTTCACCCCCTGTAAAAAAAATCAAGTCCGGCGGGGGTGACGGGTCTACAAGTTGAGCCGGTCCGGTGGCCGAGTCGTCTTTGGGATCGGCGGAGCACCGGGATTGCAGCCTCTTCGGGTGGCTGGGTGGTGACGATCCGTGTGGGCATGACGGTGGACTCCGGGGGTGTTTCGGTCTGAGCTTCATGCCTGACCGGTGCGAGCAGGTACTGACGCAGCTCGTCGCTCATGAAGGACGAACCCCTGTCACTGTGTACATAGCTGGGGAAACCAAACAGGATGGAGACACTGTGCAAGGCTCTGATGACTGTGTGGGAGGTCATATCGGGGCACGGGATGGCAAAGGGGAAGCTGCAGAATTCATCGATGACGTTAAGAAAGTACACATTTCGATTGGTCGAGGGGAGTGGCCCTTTGAAATTGATGCTCAGGCATTCAAAGGGCCGGGATGCCTTTACCAGGTGGGCCTTGTCTGGTCTATAGAAGTTCGGTTTGCACACCGCGCAGATCGGGCAATCCCCGGTGATGGCTATTACCTCCTCGGTGGAGAAAGGCAGATTTTGTGCTTTGATGTAGTGGGCGAGCCGGGTGACCCCCGGGTGGCAGAGGTCATTGTGGATAGCCTTAAGGCGGTCGTCTTGCACGCTGGCGCATGTGCCGCAGGACAGGGAATCTGGGGGCTTGTTGAGCTTCCCCGGTCGATATATGATATTGTAATTATAGGTGGAGAGTTCGATCCTCCACCGCAAGATTTTATCATTTTTAATTTTGCCCCTTTGTGAGTTGTCGAACATAAAGGCAACTGATCTTTTGTCGGTGATGAGGGCAAACCTCCTACCTGCGAGGTAGTGCCTCCAGTGCCGTAATGGCTTCCACAATGGCTTGAGCTTCCTTTTCGACTGAGGAGTGTCGAAGTTCCGAAGCGGAGAGGGTTCGGGAGAAGAAGGCGACTGGTCTCCCTGCCTGATTCAGAATGGCGGTAAGAGCTACATCTGAGGCGTTGCTCTCCACCTGAAAGGGAACGGATTCATCCACCGCCCGCATGGTGGCTTTGGCGATGTCCTCCTTGATGCAGTTGAAGGCCTGGTGGGCCTCAGCTGACAGTGGGAAGTGTGTGGTCTTAAATAGTGGGCGGGCTTTGTCCGCATACTGGGGGACCCACTGAGCGTAATAGGAGAAGAATCCCAGGCACCTCTTGAGGGCCCTGGGACAGTGAGAGAGAGGGAGTTGGTCGGGGCCCAAGACTCCGTTTTCCACGACATAGCCAAGGATGGCTAGTCTAGTAGTGCGGAAAACGCATTTCTCCGTATTGTAGGTGAAATTGAGTTTCTGGGCAGTTTGGAGAAATCGGTGGAGGTTGGCATCGTGGTCCTGCTGATCATGGCCGCAGATGGTGACATTGTCCAAGTACGGAAACGTGGCCCGCAGCCCGTACTGGTCCACCATTCGGTCCATTGTTCGTTGGAACACCGAGACCCTATTCGTGATCCATTCGGCTCCAATAAATACCATGTCCTGCAGGCTATACCGCCTTCTGCGAGTGGCTACGGGTTTGCAGTTAGCAGTGAGATTAGCGAAGAGTGGAGGGGAGTCGATTTTTAGAGTCACTAGACTTTAAAGTCTAGGTAGGGGTCCGCCGAAGCTCCAAGTGAGGCTCTTGAGATTACATTGGAAATCAAGTCTGAGTAAGAGTGGGGCGCAGAGGTCGTGGAGTACGTACAGCTGGAAATTAGAGTAGCTGCCGCCCTGAATCATTAGGGTCGTGACGGTGCGCCCTTGTATGTAGACCGAGTGCGAGCCCGAGGCGAGGGAGATAGTTTGCCATGCAGGGAAGATAGGGATCGAACAGCGTCTTGCCAGGTCAGGATGTATGAAGCTCTCGGTGCTCCCAGAGTCGAAGAAGCACGGTGTCCTGTACCCATTGATTTTAACGGACATCATCGAGCTCTGGAGGTGCTTCGGACGTGACTGGCCCAACGTGACTGCGTTGAGTTGCGGGTAGTCGGCGGCTCAATCAGCAGTGCTGGAGTGGCCCCGTGATGAGTGTCCGCTGAGGTCGTAGTCGCGAGGTTCGGTTCGGTTGATGGCCAAGATGGCGGCCCCCGTTGATCGCACGTGGTGGGTGATGAAGAAGATGGCATCCAAGATGGCCACCCCCATGGATCGCACGTGGCGGGCGGCGAGGAAGATGCCGTCCAAAATGGCGGCCCCCATGACTCGCACATGGCCGGCCGCGTGGGGGAGTATTGCCAAGATGGCGGCCCCCATGAGTCGCACGTGTCGGGCGGAGGCAGAGCCGGCAGACACGCTGCAGCATTACGGAGTCTGCGGGCCTGCGAGTTTGGGAGGCGAGTGCTCTGGACTGCGGGGGAGTTAGAAAGTCTCGTTTTGCCAGGCATACTCGGGCATAGTGTCCTTTGCGACCGCAGCTGCTGCAGGTCACATTGCGGGCCAGACAGTGCTGCCGTGGGTGTTGGGGCTGGACACAAAAATGGCACACTGGTGCTCCATAGTGGGTGGGTAGCCGCGCGACGCAGGCCTGGGGCAGTCGCTGGTCGGGGGCCCACGATGGGGTCACTTGGTCCGCGGGGAATGAGTTCAGACTGCGGAACGCGACCTCCATAGTCGTAGCTAACTCTGCCGTGTCCTCCAAGTTCTGGGCCCCTTTCTCAAGTAATCGCTGGTGCACATAGTTAGACCTGAGCCCTGCAACGTATACATCACGGACAGCGAGTTCCATATGCTGGGAGGCCGTTACAGCCTGAGAGTTGCAGTCCCGAGCAAGGGCTTTTAAGTCGCGCAGGAAGTCTTCCAGCAACTCTGCGGGGGGCTGGCGGCGTGTAGTGAAAATGTGCCGCGCATATACCTCATTTATCGGCCGCACGTACAATCGGTCGAGCATAGCCAGGGCCTCAGTATATGAGGTGGTACAATTGAGTTACGTAGAGATATGATGGCTCACCTGTGCGTGCAGTAGGCTGAGTTTCTGCTCCTCTGTATTCTCGGATGTGCTTGATTCAGCCAGGTAGGCCTTGAAACATTGAAGCCAGTGTAGGAAGATTTCCTTCGCCTCTGCAGCCTGCAGGTCAAGTTCTAGTCGATCAGGTTTGAGTGCTGATTCCATAGTAGTTTTCTTCAAGTTTTCTAAGACTATTAAATTGATGTGACCATCAATTCACTAGAGACATGATTGGAAGTAAACTGTGGTTTTAATAGTCTTACAACTGAGCCTGCCTGAGACCAGAAGAACTGAGAGCAGGCTCACGGTTGCAACACTTTATACTTCCGGTAGTGGGAGGGGCCATGGGCGGAGCCATGGGCGGAGCCCTGTACAATCTCATCATCTCCCCCTATGGGCAGAGCCGCGCAACGGCTCACATACAGAGCCCACAAGGACATAATACTATGCAATGCAATACAGTGTGAATTACAATACACCACAATATGGAAAATTTTGCAAAACCTTAATTTTTAAAAAAACAGCAGCAGCAACCCGGAAGGCGGTGGGGTGGGGGGGCGATTTATTTTCCTTTTTGTAAGGGGCGCATCCTCTATCCTGTTTTGAATTGTGTGTTAATTTGCTAAACTGTTTATCATTTAGAGGGTTAAGTTGTTCTGTTCTGTTGGCATGTTGCCCTTCTTTCTTTGTATTATTTTCCTTTTTGGAGGGTTTTGTAAACCTATTGAAAAACTTTGAATAAATACATTTTTAAAAAATGAATGACTCAGCAACATTATTGCAGGTGTTGCTCGTTCTGGGTGAGTGTGCTTAACACTCAATCTGGCTCTGTTCCGTTCCTTAGCTGTGGAGTTGCCAGATATCGTTAAGATACCACCACAAGTTTCAAGTTCAAAGCAATAAATCCATACACCAGTTAGTAAGTTCAAATAAGAAACGTTTATTATATTATAGTAATCTACTAATCATGCATATAAAACTATAAGACTAGGCTAATCCTACCACTAATAGGCCAAATACTTATCTGGATAAGGGGACAGCCGGATCAGGGAACTACGGCCTCTAGCTTTGTCCTGGGTCCGCAGGCTTCCAGTAGTTATGGACTAAAGGGGGTCATTCCTTGTAATCTTCCATTTTGTTTTGGGCAGTGGCCACTTCAGGTGGCTACACTCCCTCCTTGTGATCCTCATGAGGAATCATGAAGGATCACCCAAGTTCGGTGTCTTTGTGTTCCCTGATCTCAGCGAGTCTTATGGCCTCTATACTTTCCTCATTATGGCACAAAATTTTATCTATCAGTCTCTGGTTGGCACTATGTCAAAGGGGACATGCATTACGAGGGAACCTCTGACTATCCTTTGTAAACTACACTCCCTTACACATTTAAACATTCTAACTTCCTATCCTTAAAACATTATCATTATTACATTCCATTTCTGGCTCGGCAGTCGAGCTCAGAATATTACAAAACATCAGAAAAGGTCTTTATTTACAACAGCAATTTGAAAATTAAATAATTCATTACACATCAAGGGGTTGGGGGATTGGTGGAAGCCGAAAATAGGGGATTGTACTCTGTATATGGTCGAGGCACAAGAGCAGGAGGCTCTCCTTCTCCATTTTCTTAACCTAAGTTACTTGGCCTAAAGGGCAGCACGGTAGCATGGTGGTTAGTATAAATGCTTCACAGCTCCAGGGTCCCAGGTTCGGTTCCCGGCTGGGTCACTGTCTGTGCGGAGTCTGCACGTCCTCCCCGTGTCTGCGTGGGTTTCCTCCGGGTGCTCCGGTTTCCTCCCACAGTCCAAAGATGTGCGGGTTAGGTGGATTGGCCGTGATAAATTATGCTATCCAGAATTCTGCCGTGCTGCCCACGGGAGGGATATGATAGGGAGTACCAATTCATTAATTTTGTGCACCAGGTCTGGTCATCACTGTTCATTACTGGGCTTTGAGAAGTCGGTGTCTGGGAAACATTAACGGCGGGGGTCATAGGGGAGAAAGGGTTTGCGTCCGCGCGCAAAAATACAAAATCAATAACTAAAAACATATAGGTCTTCATCGCGGTCTTCTTTCTTCTCTTCCTTCTGTCCTTTTGTATTGCTGATCTTGCTCTGATCCCTCCTTCGAACGTCCGAAAGCTATGGGATCAAGCATATGGGATCTGTAAATGATTCGTTTAATACCTTTAATGCTAGTGTATCTGTCCTCTTATTCCAATTGTCCCTTAAATGAATGGCCAAGTCACTCCCTGTGACTCCCCTCATTTTTTTTTCAAAAGCGAATTTAGGACCAGACGTACACTGTACAACTGTGCCACTGCGAGCCTCCTCGCAGGTTTTGCGATTTACCATCCCAATGTTCCTGGATGTAAATAGCATAAGGAGTGGCAGCCGAAGGGCTACCTCAAACAAAACAAATGAAAACAAACTTTAGAAATGAGATATCCGAATGAGTTGCGTATGGGCCGCGACAGGTAAGATTTGAATGGAAACCCCGGGTAGGGCGTGCTGTGCTGTACCCGAGCTTAGCTGACCAGAGGGGGGGGTCCTCAGACAGGACGGGTCCTCAATGCCGTTTCTCCACTGCCTGAGAGACCTGGAACGAACGGGTATGAATGTGTTCATTGTGGATTTGCTGCCTCTATTCCCAGAGTAGAGGGGCACCTAAAAAAATGGAGAGCCAAGATGCTCCTAGTTGGGTGAAGGGTGAAGCCTTAAGTTGGGCTCCAGACATTGCAGCTGAGTCAAGTTCTCAGAGATTTCTGCGGACAAACGTAACGTGCATGTAAGGTGGTCACAGGCTTTTCAGCTGAAAACAAACATTTAATAAATATACAAACAAACATCACCAACATGCGTGCAAGTTCCATCAGAAAGGGCACCGTTTATCTCTCAAGCGGTTCCTCTTTCTACATCATCTGGATACCTCAATTCTCTTCATTCTCTGCAAACAGGGTCGCAAAGGGGTTGCCGTGTCGGGAGTCAGACTCAAAGTCATCCTCTTCTCCCGGATCCCATACCCTTGTATGGATCAGGCATGCAATTTTAGCGTTGTGTGACCGGGGGTCACTCTCGTCATTTCGGCCAAGTCTCCAAGAATTGTCCCTGTGCCAAATCATGGGGTCTAAATTTGTATGAACGTCTTCGGGGTCGTCATAGTTGGGCGGTGGGGCTGGGTGTGGGTCTGGAGTTTTAATATAAGTGATCTCCAAATCACTGTAGTCGGGGTCGTAGTTGGTGTGTGGGGGGTCTGGTGTATTAGGGCAGTAGAGAGGTGTGCTGTGGCTGTCGTCAAAGTCACAGTTGCTGTCTCTGCTGTGGCAGCTTGTGGGCGTTTCAGGGTGTGGTCTGAAGTCAGTGGGCGGATTCGAGGTCGAGTCCGATGTGGTGCTGGTCTGTGAGGGGGAGGGTGGAAATGTGTCTCTTGTGGGTGGGGCGTGGTGTTCTGCTGTGTCTAGCAGGACATGGTGTGAGTGGTTTGACTGTGTTCCATAAGCCTTTAACTGGTTAATATGGAACCACACAGTCTTCCTGTTGGGGTACTTGATCTTATATACTGATGGGCTGATTTTGTCCGAAATTGAGTACGGGCTGGAAAATTTGGGGGCCAAATATGTGCTGGGGTTATACACAGATAACATTACCTGTTGCCCAACCTGAAATTCTGTGGTATGGACAGTCCTGTTGAAACAAGCCTTGCTCTGTTTCCTCTTCTTACCCAATTTTACTGCGGCTGCTAACTGAGCCAACCTTACAGTTTCAAATAACTGTTTTACTGCTGTCTCGTGTGTGAGGGCCGTCACTTCTGGGCTGGTCATGTCAAGTCCTAAAAGGAATTCAGATCCTTTCATAGGGCGTCCGGTCATGAGTGTGTGTGGGGTGAAACCTGTTGATGCTGAAACAGTATTTCTTATGAACATAAGTGCGAATGGCAGCACTGAATCCCAAGTTGAATTGTTTTCCTGGACCAACCTTCTAAGGTTTTAGACTCCGATTCATGCGTTCTACTATTCCGCTTGACTGGGGGTGATACGCAATGTGGAAATTTTGTTTAATGCCGAATATGGTCAGGATGTTCTTCATGACCCGTCCTGTAAAATGAGATCCCTGGTCTGATTCAATACTTCTGGGGAGTCCCCATCTAGTAAAGATGTGGTGGGTTAGGATCTTTGCGGCTGTCTTTGCTGTGTTTATACGAGATGGGAAAGCCTCTACCCATTTCGTAAACGTGTCTATGACCACCAGAACATACTTATAGCCATTCCTGCAAGGGGGCAATGGACCTATAAAATCGATCTGGAGGTTAGTCCAGGGGCCATTAACGAGGCGAGTGTGGCTGAGTTGTGCCTTCTTTGAATACCTTTCTGGGTTATTCTGTGCACAAATCAAACAGTTCTCTATGTAGTGCGTTACATCGTCTCTTAAATTGGGCCACCAACAGAGCTGCCTAAGGTGGGCTGTGGTAGGGTCGATCCCTTGGTGTCCATGACCATCATGGAATAAGGCAATCATTTGATTCCTGTCTTTCTCAGGAACCACATACAACTTGTCTTTGATAATCACACCCTCATGTGTGGTCAAAGCGTGTTTGAATTTGTCGTACTGGGCCACAAAGTTTCCTTTTAAAATCTCCAGGAGATTTTCGTTCTGCCTCTGTGCCTGTACTAAATCCTCTATGTCTGTCTGTGAGACCTGAACTGAACTCACAGGGGCGCTAGCTGGTGCGCTAGCTGGGGGTGTCCAAAAATGACCTCGCCTGGAATCTGCTTTAGCCAGTGCGTCACATTTCCGGGGGGGGATGATCGATGGTGGCTTCTATCTTTAATAATGCCATACGTCCTATCCTTTGCCTGTTCTAGGATATCGCGGAGCAATGGGGCTGATGGAAGGGGCTTCCCGTCCGCGGAGACAAAATCTCTTGTCTTCCACAGGGGTAGAAAATCTGTTAAACTGTTACAGACATATAGACTGTCCGAATATATGTCTGCTGGGCTGGGGAATGAATCTGGGTGGTCCACTATGTACGCTATGGCCGCGAGCTCTGCTGCCTGCGCGCCTAAGTGACCGGGTAACTTTAATGCTAACTCCTCTAGTGCACGTCCCTGCGCATCTTCCACATAAATTCCGCATCCTGTAATGCGTTCGCCATCTAAAACTGTGGATGAACCGTCCACATAGATCCGTAGGGGTGCACACGTGTCTGTGTGCTGGGGGCTCTGGCTTGAATTCCCTATCTTCCTGGGGGGCGTCTTAGCAATGAAGGGTCCTGTGTGGTGGAGGGGTGCTACTATCTCGCAATCATGGGGGTGTCCTGGATACTGTAGTTTGTCCACTAAAAATGTGTGTGTCCTGGTCCGTTTAACTGTTATGTCCCGTCCCTGTAACAGAAGTGTCCACCTACTGAGGTGTTGTTTGGGTTTTCCAATATTTGTTTGCTGTCATTATTAAAGTACTTCATTATAACAATGATTACGTATATGACCACATTTGGACCACTAGAATGGTTGGAGGTTTCCAGTTTTTGTTCACATGGACTGTGTAATCTAAAGATACCCAGCTTTCAACAAATGAAATATTTTGTGAAATACTTCAGATTTCTCAATGAATGTAGATCAATACCTTGCATGTTGTTTGACTATTGATTGTAAGAATCTGAGATTGAGATCAAAGGGCTGCTAAGCGGAGAGAATGAGGGTGAGTGGAGATCTGAATACGTTGATACAATATGGCCTAAACACTACCAAGGGTGAAGGTTGAACCGACAATCTTTTTGGAAACAAGGGTCCTCTCACTCCAAATTTTTTTGTGATATTTGAAGCTTCAGAATAAGCGACTGGAGAGGGCAGGTTGAGAGAGTGGTTAATAAATCATACAGTACCCCAGGTTTTATTCATAGGAGCATGGAGTACAAGAGCAAGGAGGTTATATTGAACTTGCATAAGACACCAGTTAGACCTTAGCTGGAGTGCCATGTCCAGTTCAGGGCACTGCACTTCAGAAAAGATGTAAAGACATTGGAGAATGTGCAGAAAAGATTCAGAAGAACAGTTCCAGGGATGAGGGGCAGGAGTCTCCCAATGGGAGTCTAAGTGCCGACACCGGCGTAAAAACTGGAGTGTTTTACTCCGGCGTCGGCGCCCATTCCCAGACCCCCATTCTCCCCCTTCCGTGCGGCTAGCAGAGGCGTCACGCAATTTACGGGGGCGGGGCCTCGGCATGGCATCAGAGACCCGGCGCCGCGTATGCGCAGTTGGGCTGGCGGCAACTAGTGCATGCGCAGTAACATTGCGGAGCGCTCCGGCCCCTCACCAACATGGCTCTGGGGTTCTGGGGCCGGCCGCGGAAGGAAGTAGTCCCGGGGGGGGAGAGGCCGGCCTGGTGATCGGTGAGCCCCGATCACGGGCCAGACCCCATCAGAGGTCCCCACCGGGAACGGAGCCCCCCCGCCCGCCCCCACAGGCCGCCTCCCAACCCTTCGCGACAAGTACCCGCCGGCAGCGACCAGGTGTGGATGGAGCCGGCGGGACTTGGCCGTTCACGCGCTGCCGCTCGGCCCATCCGGGCCGCAGAGTCGCTGCTTGCCGTTTGCAGCGATTCTCCGAGCGGCCCGGCGCGATTTGCGCGGCGCCGGTTTCGGGGGGGTGGGAGAATCGCGTGTGGGTGTCGGGGCGGCGTGGCGCGACTCGTGCAGCGCCCCGGCGATTCGCCCACCCGGCGTCGGGGGAGGGTAGAATACCGCCTGGGGAATTTCAGTTACTTTGGTAGATTGGAGAAACTGAGACAGTTTTCATTGAAGAAGAGAAGTTTGAGAGATTTGGCAGAGGTATTTAGAACCATGAAGGTACATAGGGGAAAAACTGGCCCCATTCGTAAATTTGCTCAATTGGCGAGCTGGTGCAGACTTGATGGGCTGAAGAGCCTCCCGTGTTGTAACAATTCTGTGATTCTCTGATTCGAGATCTGAGAGCACAATGTCAATTTCACCAATGATACACATTTCTGCTGATCTCTGGGACCAAAACAATCAAGCACAGGTTTAGTGATGATATGTAAACCCCATGCATGCTGGAATAGTAACAAATATAATTGAGTTATGTACACTGTTACAGTTATAAATAACAAAACAGGACAGAAGCCTAAAAGGATCAGATAACTCTGTATCAGAAGACAGGGTAATTACAAAACTCCCAGTGCATTAGGGATATTTCCTCTGCAGACCCATCAACTTGCAAAGGTAATCAAATGACAGATCATTATAACCATTTCAAATTAGTAATCCAAACTACTCTATTTCTTACATTTATAAATGACCTAATAGTACAATGTCTCTGTAAATTCTAAAGTTATTGTGATTAAGTTTTGAAAAAGAGGATGAGAGAAAAGGCTCAGGTAATAGTGTGTTGGAATTCCAATGCTCAGCATTACAAAGTGTGAAGGTGTAAGGTTTAATCCACTATTTCATTCGGATTTGAACTTGAATGTCAGGTTCTTGAGTATTCAGAAAGCACTAGCTTGCCTGGATAGTATCTAATACCTTCCAGGACATTTCAAAAGAAGGAGTATTGGTGGAAGTGAGAGTACAAGTGCAGGAAAACAATAGATAGAAAAATGGTCAAAATTTAACAAAAGGAGATCCCAGTCGTGCCCGTTATGGAACACTATAGCTCCATCTGCGTACGAGGCGACTATAAGCTGGTGGTTAACCGTGCCTCCCAATTGGATTGCTACTCCCTCGCGTAGAGGATCTATAAGCCAAGTTTAGTGGTGGTCGCTCATTTTTCAAAACTTGACATGAGCCATGTGTTCCTCCAACTAACTTTGGCTCCCAACTCCAGACATTTTATGAACATCAACACATATGGCGAAGTATATGAGTATACCCAGTTACTTTTCGGGGTTTCCTCAGCGTGCGCCATTTTTCAGTGGGTGATGGAGAACATCCTGCGGGGGTTCTTGGACGATGTGTTGATCACAGGCTTGTTGGACGAGGAGAATTTGGAAAACTGTGGTTGAAGTTCCCCAGCAGTTTGAGGAAGCTGGACTTCACCTCCGGAGGGAAAAGTGTGTTTAATGCGACTCAAGTTACCTACCTGTGCTTTCCCGTGGATTGCCACAGATTGCACTCTGTGGAGGAAAAGGTGCTGGCTATCCGTCAGACCCTGTTCCCAATCACACAGTGCTCGTTTTTGGGCCTTGTAAACTATTATGGCAAGTTTATACTGAACCTCACCATGTTAATGGCCCCCTCTACCATCTGCTAAAAAATGGGAACAGTCCCAGACACAAGGGGCGGCCTTCATGTCAGTCAAACAGCAGCTGTCGCCCTCCCGCCTGCTGATCCACTTTGTCCCGCCCAAGCTGCTCTCGCCAATGTATGATGCTTCTCCCTACGAGTTCGGGGCTGTCCTCGCCCACCAAATGGACGATGGATCGGAGCGCCCCATTGCATTTGCATCTTGGAAGTTGCCCAATGAGGAGAAAAACTATGAGTAGGTCAAAAAAAAGGGTGGTTTTTGGAGTTAAAAAATTCCATCAATATGTCTACAGCCATTCTTTCACTGTTTTCACAGCTCACAAGCCCCTACTGGGCCTTTTCAAGGAGGACTGAGCAATTCCCCCCATCGCTACTGGCAGGATCCAGCACTGGGTGCTATTATTAACCACGTATAAGTACACGTTGGAGCACCGTTCCGGTACCAAGATTCCACACGCCGATGCATTGAGTCACCTCCCTCTCCTCACCGGGTCACCGGCGCCAACCCATGAGGTCATTGCCGCACTCCATTTAATGGACTCTCTACCAATCACGGCATCCAGAATCCGTGGTTGGACCCAGACATACCCACTGTTGTCCCGGATGTGGCACATCATCCTGTATGAAGCCCAGCGCCGTGCATTGCCGAATGTCTTGAAGGCTTTCACCACCAAGGTGCTGAAGCTAAGCATTGAGGAAGGTGTCATCCTGTGAGGAACGCATGTGGTAGTACCCAAGCAGGGGCACAAGCTGCTTTTGCAGGACCTCCATTACCTAGAGGAGTTCAAGATGAAAATGCTGGCCCGTAGCTACGTTTAGTGGTCAGGATGTGATGCAGACGTAGGGAAGTTGACACAGCATAGTCGCACAGTGCCAGGAGGACTATAAACTGCCGCTGACAACGCCGCTCCACACATGGGAAATGGCCGGGCCGTCCTTTGTCCCACCTCCACATAGACTTTTCGGGATCATTCCAGGGGGAAATCTTCCTCATGGCCGTAGATGCCCACTCGAGGTGGATGGAGGTCCACAAGATGCAGGTGATGACCGCTCGGTGACCATTGAGTGGCTGCGACAGTCATTCAGCTCGCATGAAATAAAATACCTGAGGGGCTGGTTTCAGAAACCAGAATGGCTTTCGCAAATGTGGAGTTTGGGGCGTGCATGGTCTTGAACGGAATTCACCATGACCCTGGTGAATTCCGCACCCTACCACCCGGTGTCAAATGAATTAATGGAGTGCGCTATCCAGACTTTTAAGCTTGACAAGAAGAAGCAGTAAGGCGGTTCCTGGGAGACTCGACTAGCGCATTTCTTATTTTGCTACTGAATGACGCTGCATGCCATGAGTGGGTCGCACCGGCCGAATTGCTGATGGGTCACTGACTCCACACTTGGCTGAGATTGGTTAGCGCAGACATTTGCGGGAAACGGCGCTGTAGCCAGGTTGATGTACGATCAATTACACAAAGACGAGAGTTGGATGCAATTGAGGCTTTATTACACTAAGATGTGTGGCCTCCTACAGCAGCTGGCAAAATGGCTGCTGTATGGGGAGCACACATATTTATACTCCGCCTACTGGGCAGAGCCAGCGGGCAAGGAACTACCCCCGCACCTGTAGTATAGGGCCTTGCCATAAAGCACCTACATCGACATCCTCTATATACAATATATACATCATAGAACATAGACATAGAACAGTACAGCACAGAACAGGCCCTTCAGCCCTCGATGTTGTGCCGAGCCATGATCACCCTACTCAAACCCACGTATCCACCCTATGCCCGTAACCCAACAACCCCCCCTTAACCTTACTTTTTAGGACACTACGGGCAATTTAGCATGGGCAATCCACCTAACCCGCACATCTTTGGACTGTGGGAGGAAACCGGAGCACCCGGAGGAAACCCACGCACACACGGGGAGGACGTGCAGACTCCGCACAGACAGTGACCCAGCCGGGAATCGAACCTGGGACCCTGGAGCTGTGAAGCATTTATGCTAACCACCATGCTACCGTGCTGCCCTCAGTGGTGACTACCACATTCACTCCCTGTTAAAAAAATTGAGTCCGGCGGGGGTGGTGGAGAACTATGTACAGAAAGATGTGTTTTAAAAGTACAGATAATATTACAAATTCAGGCGGTCCGGAGCCTTGATCTGTTGTTGAGAGCGCCGCAGTGCTGGCCGGGGACTCCAGCGTCAGTTTGGTTTTCGGTGAATCCGGGAGCGTGTTGAAATCCTCTTCATCCCCGCTTGTGAGCAGGGGGAGGACGGTTTGTCCTGGAGCAGGGGCTGCGGTGGGGTGCGCCGGGTGCGTCAGGGGTGTGTGTGGAACCAGCTGGTGCCAGGTCCCTGAGGGAGACTGTGTCTTGGCGGCGTTCGGATATACTACTTAGGCGTACTGCGGGTTGGCGTGAAGTAGCTGTACCCTTTCAACCAACGGGTCCGCCTTGTAGTGTCGAACGCGTCTACGGAGGAGAACGGGTCCTGGAGCTGCCAGCCATGTCGGGAGCGAAACCCCGGAGGTGGACTTCCTGGGGAAGGCAAACAGACGTTCATGGGGTGTTTCATTAGTCGCGGTGCACAGGAGCGAACGAATGGAATGAAGGACATCGGCGAGGACCTCCTGCCAGCGGGAGACCGGGAGATTTCTGGACCGTAGGGCCAGTTGGACGGCCCTCCAGACCGTCCCTTTCTCCCGCTCAACTTGCTCGTTTCCTCAAGGGTTGTAGCTAGTCGTCCTGCTCAAGGCAATGCCCCTGTTGAGCAGGAACTGGTGCAGCTCATCGCTCATAAATGTGGATCCCCTGTCGCTGTGGACGTAGGCGGGGAAGCCAAACAGAGCGAAGATGGTGTTGAGGGCTTTGATGACGGTGGCAGACGTCATATCGGGACATGGGATGGCGAAGGAGAATCTGGAGCATTCATTGCCCACACTGAGAAAGTACGTGTTACGGTTGGTGGAGGGGATGGGCTCTTTGAAATCCACGCTGAGGCATTCAAAGCGGCGGGGGGGACATCACCAGGCGCGCACGGTCTGGCCGGTAGAAGTGCGGTTTACACTCCGCACAGATTTGGCAGTCTCTGGTGATTGCCCTGACTTCCTCGATGGAGTAGGGCAGGTTGCAGGCCTTGATGAAATGGTAAAAACATGTGACCCCCGGGTGACAGAGGTTGTCGTGCAGAGTTCGGAGTTGGTCCGCCTGTGAGCTGGCACATGTACCTCGGGATAGGGCATCAGGGGGGTCGTTGAGCTTACCGGGGCGATACAAAATCTCGTAGTTGTAGGTGGAGAGCTCAATCCTCCACCTCAAGATTTTATCGTTTTTGATCTGGCCCCGCTGTGTGTTATTGAATGAAGGCAACCGACCGTTGGTCAGTGAGGAGAGTGAATCTCCTGCCGGCCAGGTAATGCCTCGAATGCTGCACAGCTTCAATGATGGCTTGGGCCTCTTTTTTGACGGAGGAGTGCTGAATTTTGGAGGCATGTAGGGTGCGGGAAAAGAATGCCATGGGCCTGCCTGCCTGGTTGAGGGTGGCGGCCAGAGCGACGTCTGATGCATCGCTCTCGACTTGGAATGGTGACGTCTCGTCGACCGTGTGCATCGCGGACTTGGCAATGTCGGCCTTGATATGGTTGACGGCCTGGTGAGCCTCGGCCATCAGGGGAAAAACAGTGGATTGAATGAGTGGGTGGGCCTTGTCCGCGTAGTTTGGGACCCACTGGGCGCAATAAGAAAAGAACCCCAGACATTGTTTGAGGGCCTTGAAGCAGTGGGGAAGGGGGAGTTCCATGAGGGGGCGCATGCAGTCGGGCTTGGGCCACAGAACTCTGTTCTGGACCACGTAGCCGAGGATGGCTAAGCGGTTCATGCTGAACACGCACTTCTCCTTGTTGTAGGTCGGGTTGAGGAGATTGGCGGTGTGAAGAAATTTGACAAGGTTGGCATCATGGTCCTGCTGATCATGGCCACAGATAGTGACATTGTCCAGGTACGGGAAGATGGCCTGCAGTCCCTACCGGTGAACCATTCGGTCCATCTCCCATTGGAAGACCGAGACCCCGTTGGTGACGCCAAAGGGAATCCTAAGAAAGTGGTAAAGGCGGCCACCTGCCACGAAGGCAGTGTATGGGTGGTCCGCCTTGCGGATGGGGAGCTGGTGGTAGGCAGATTTCAGGTCCACAGTCGAGAAGACCCGGTACTGTGCAATCTGATTGACCCTACCAGATATGCGTGGGAGGGGGTACGCGTTGAGCTGCATGCACCGATTGATGGTCTGAAACGACCATCCTGTGTTTCTCCCCAGTTTTCACAACTACCACTTGGGCTCTCCAGGAGCTGTTTCTGGCCTCAATAATGCCTTCCCGAAGCAGTCGCTGGACTTCGGACCTGATGAAGGTCCTGTCCTGGGCGTTGTACCGTCTGCTCCTGCTGGTGACAGGTATGCAATCCAGAGTTAGGTTTGCAAATAGAGAAGGTGGGTCGACCTTAATGGTCGCGATGCCGCACACAGTTAGGGGTGGTAGGGGCCCGCCGAATTTCAGTGTTAGGCTCTGGAGGTTGCACTGGAAGTCCAGGCCAAGTAGCAGAGCAGCGCAGAGGTTTAGAAGGATGTAGAGGCGGAAGCCGTTGAACTCCATGCCTTGGACAGTGAGAGTAGCGATGCAATACCCCCGGAACACTATGGAGTGGGACCCGGAGGCCAGCGAGATTCTCTGGTTAGCGGGGTGTACCGCGAGGGAGCAGCGTCTTACCGTATCGGGGGGTGAATGAAGCTCTCGGTGCTCCCAGAGTCCAGCAGGCAGGAGATCTCGTGCCCATCGACCTTCACTTTGGTTGAAGCAGTTGCAAGGTTGTGTGGACGAGACTGGTCAATCGCGACCGAGGCGAGACGCGGCTGGTCATCGGCGGTTGCAGGTGACGAGCGGCCGGGTGAGGTGCCCGGGGGGCATGGGTCCTGGGTTGGGTAAGATGGCGCACGTGTTGGAAAACAAGATGGCAGCACCCGTTGGTCCTGGATGGTGGCGCCCACGGGCCACGCGTGTTGCGAGTCGAGCAAGATGGCGGCGCCCACTGGCTGCACGTGGTAGGTGCCGGAACAATAGCGGCGACTGAGCGGGCCTAGCACACCGCAGCGCAGTGTGCCTTCTTGCCACAGGCCTTGCAGAGGGCGCTCCGGGCTGGGCAGTGCTGTTGGGGGTGTTTGGACTGCCCACAGAAGTAACATTTGGGTCCCCCAGGGTTGGTTGGCTGCTCCGTGGCACAGGCGTGGGGTTGGCTGAGGGCGGTCGCTAATGGGGTCCACGATGGGGCAGGCATCTGCGGAGTCCATGATGCACAGAGGGGGTGGGCCGCGCAGCCGGGGGCGTCGGCCTAGATGTTGCGTGAAGCGACCGTAAGTGAGAGCGCTAGCTTTTTGGTTTCCGCGAGGTTGAGTGCGGCCCCTTCTAAGAGGCGCTGGCGGATGTAATCGGACCCTATACCCGTAACAAATGCGTCTCTCGTGAGCAAATTCGAGTGTTCCGTGGCCGAAACGGCCTGACAGTCACAGTCTCTAACTAGGGGAACCAGGGCACGCCAGAAATCTTCCGCTGACTCACCTGCAAGTTAACGACGCGTGGAGAGGAGATGCCCGGTCTAGAGTGTGTTAGTCCGCTGAGCGTAGTTTTCCTTCAGTAGCGCCATGGCTTCTGCGTAGGTCAGAGCGTCCTGGATAAGTGGAAATACGTTGGAGCTCAGTCGCATGTAGAGGATCTGAATCTTCTGTGCTTCTGGGATTGGGTCTGGCGCAGACCCGATGTATGCTTCGAAACAGGCTAGCCAATGTTCAATGTCCGTTTTCGTATTGTCTGCTTGCGGATGCAGCTGCAGGCGATCCGGCTTGATGTGGAGGTTCATCTTCTGAAAACTTAGTGTAATAAATTGATGCATGATCAATTACACAAAGACGAGAGTTGGATGCAATCGAGCCTTCATTACACTAAGATGTGTGGCCTCCTACAGCAGCTGGCGAAATGGCTGCTTTAAGGGGAACACGCATATTTAGACTCTGCCTACTGGGCGGAGCCAGCAGGCAGGGAGCTACCCCCGTACCTGTATACAGGGCCTTACCATAAAGCACCTACATCGACATCCTCTATATACAATATATACATCAGTGGTGACTACCACACAGGTCAGGACCAAGGCTGATGCAGGCCAGTGTACGCATGTTTGCGCATGTTCACCCTTGCTGATCTGGTGCACATCTGGAACTTTGGAGAAGGAACCACATGGATTCCGAGCACCGCATTGGCCCATTCAGAGCAGGTCTCATATCGAGTGTGGGCGCTCAAAGGGTGGTGAATTTGTGGAATTCTCTATCTCAGAGTGCAGTGGATGCCAGAACACTAACCATACTTAAGGAGGATATTGATAGGTTTTTAGTTGGGAGGGGGCTGAAGGGTTATGGGGAGTGGGCAAGGAGGTGAAGAAGAGGCTGAGATGAGATCAGCCATGATGGTGTTTAATGATGGAGCAGGCTCGAGGGACTGAATTGCTCCTGCTCCTTTCTCTTATGTTCTTATATAAAGTCGGTGGACATTATGATGCGAAATCATGCGATACAAAAAATTCTAAGTTTGCACGCAGTCAGAGCTGGATTAAGCCATCAGGAGGGTGGTTCTATCTTAGATGGAAAAACCCATGAAGGGGAAGGTAAAAACAATCAGATCATCCTCGTATGCATTATTGGTTCTGCTAGACGTATATATGTGTGAATGACAGAGGAAGATTGGATTGGTTTTAACTTAAATTCTGCCTTAAATAATTGCTGGTCTATTAATTCTTCGGATTTTCTATTCATCCACATGATGTGGGCATCATTGGCAAGGCCAGCATTTCTAGTGTACCCTAATTGCCCTTGAGAGTTGGTGGTGAGCTGTCTTTTTGAATACAACTGTTTGGCTTGCTATGCCATTTCAGTGGGTAGTAAAGAGTCAAACTGATTGTTGTAGGCCTGAAGTCATATATAGGTCAGACTGGTTAAGGATAGCGGAGTTCCCTCTCGAAAGAATAGCAGTGAACCAGATGGATTTTTACGACAAGCCAATAGTTTCATGGCCATAATTACTGGTGTTGGCTTTTTATTTCAAATTGATTTAATTAAGTTGAAGTTCCCCAGTTGCCACAGTGGGATTTGAACTCATGTCACTGGATCATTATTCCAGGTGGCTGGCTTACTTGCCCAGTAACATTACCACTATGCAACCGCAACCCAAATTAATTTTAATTAATTAAGGTTAATACCTTAGGAATAGCTACTTGCCTGCGGTAGCAGAGGGCTGCAATACCATAGTCATCAACTTTAGTGAAGAAAAGGTCAGAGGTAATAATTAAAGAGGACTTTTGGTATGCGTACAGTCTATTAATTATCTTAGCTTTAATAAGAACGTAAGAGACAGGAGCAGGAGAGGCTTTAAAGCTCCTCAAGCCAGATCTGCCATTCAGTATAATAAAGATTTGTCTTCTGCATCAACTTCACTTCTCACCCAATCTCCATATCTCTTGATTCCCAAAATTATATCCATCTCAACCTTGAATTTGCTCACTGACAGAATCCACAGCCCTCTGGGTCAGAGGATTCCACAGATTTGCAACCCTCTGTGAATTAATAAATTTCTCCTCATCTCTGTCCTGAATGGCCGACCCTTTGTCCTGATACTGTGACCCCCCTTCCTCTTCGACACCCATCCTTTCATTAACTACTTTGTCGAGTCTAAGAATTGTACATGCTTCATAGAGTCATAATGGAGCTTGAGGAGCGACCTGATAGAGGTCTACAAAATTATGAGGGGCATAGACAGAGTGGATAGTCAGGGGCAAGGTTTAGAGGAATTGAACAAGGCAAGTTTTTTACACAGAGGGGAGTGGGTGCCTGGAACCCGCTGCCGGAGGAGGTGGTGGAAGCAGGGATGATAGTGACGTTTAAGGGGCATCTTGACAAATACATGAATAGGATGGGAATAGAGGGATACGGACCCCAGAAGTATAGAAGATTTTAGTTTAGTCGGGCAGCATGGTCGGCACAGGCTTGGAGGGCCGAAAGTCCTGTTCCTGTGCTGTACTTTTCTTTGTTCTTTGTTCTTTGACCCTTTGGACATCAACATTTCCCAATCCCTCACCATTTAAGAATTATTCTGCATTTCTTTTTTCACGACAGTAGTGGATAACTTCACAATTGTTCGCATTATATTCCATCTGCCATGTTATTTCCCACTCACGAGTCTGTCTAAATCCCCTTAAAATCTCTTTGTATCCTCCTCACAACTCACACACCAACAAGCTTTGTGGCACCAGCAAACTTGGAAAATTACATTTGGTCCCTACATCCAAATCATCGGTATAGATTGTGAATAACTTGAGCCCAAGCACTGATCCTTGAAGTTCCCTAATTGTCATAGTCTGCCAACCTGAGACTAAACACATTTATTCCTACCCTCTGTTTTCTGTCCATTAATCAATGCTCAGTTGGTATCTGCTCTCACTAAAGCTCTGTACAACCGCAACAAGACTTTATTCCTGTACTCCAGTCATCTTGCAATAAAGGCCAACATGCCTTTTGTCTTTTTAATTGCTAGCTCTATCTGAAGATCAACACTTACAGATTTCAAAAAATATTAAAGAAACATTCTTATGATCAAAGCGAATAGTTCCACACTTCCCGTCATTACTCTCTATCTGCTATCTTGTTACCCACTCACGTAACCTTTCTGTACCTCTTTTCAAATTCTCTGTGTCCTCCCCAAAACTTAGCTTTCCACCAGCTTTGTCTTATCAGTCATTAATATAGATGGTAAATGGCTGAAGCCCCAGCACTGACCCTTGCATCACTCCATTAGTCTCCACCTGCGAACTTGAATATGTCTCATTTATGCTCACTCTCTGGTTCCGGCCCATTAACCAATGCTTTATCCATGCTAATAAATTACTACCAATTCCATGAGCCCTTATCTTGCCTATTAATGTTTAACGTAACACCTTATTGAATGCTTTTTGGAAATATCTATTGTTTCTTCTTTGTCTACCCTATTATATCCTCATAAAATCTAATAAATTTGTCAAACAGGTTTTGCCTTTTGTAAAGCCATGTTGATTTGGTCCAATCATACTATACTAGACTTACGTAAGATTCCAGCAATTTCCCAATGACTGATGTTAGTCTAACTGTTCTGTAGTTCCCTATTTTCTCTCTCCCCTCTTACTTAGAAAGTGATGTAACATTTGCCAAATTCTAATCTGGGGGGACCATTCCCAAATCTAATGAATTTGGAAAATCACATGCAATATGTCTAGACCCCGAGGCTGTTAGCCATCAGGTTCCAGTGGTTAGTTCCTTAAGTTTCTCCAATACTTTATTTCTGCCGATATTAATTACCTGAATTAATTTGCTCTTCTTAGCCGGCAGGTTACCCTCTATCTCTGATATGTAACTTATGTCTTCCACTGTGAAGACAGACACATGTTCAGTACACTGTCATTTTCACATTCCCGATGACACTTTCTCCTCTCTTCCCTTTTTTATCGGGTGCTTCACAGGAGCAGTACAAAACATTACATGACTGAGTCATATAAAGAGATATTATGACCAAAAGCTAAGTGAAAGAGGTAGGTTAAGGAACTTCTTAAAGAAGGAAAGCAAGATAGAGGGGAGAGGTGTCAGAAGGGAATGCCTAAACCTAGGATCCAGGCAGCTGGATGGTGGAGTAATTAAAATTGGACATATTTAAGAGGCTAGAATAGAATTCTGCAGATGGAGGAGGTTGCAGAAATGGGGAGGGACAAGGCCATGCAGTGATTTGAAAACAAGAATGAGAACTCTCAAAATCAAGACAGCGCTTCACGGGAGAAAATGGAATGGGCGCTGCAAACAGGGAGATCAATGTTCAGTTCCCATCAGAAGGTTCGAGGCATGTCAAGCTCTGATCAGCTGGGCACAGATACGAGCACTTGGGGGTCATGCATGAAACAAATACTTGTGAAGCAGCAATGTTCAGCTTTCACAGAACCAGTCTTGTTGAGACTTAAGACGCAGGCTGCAGAGTTTTAGTTCAAATTTACAGTATGTAGGAGCAGCAGCCCAGGAGCACATTGGAATAGTTAAGTCCAAAAGTAACAAAGGCATTAATGAGGGTTTCACATGCATATTTTCCATTGTTGCTCTACAAATACTTGTTTTATGCAAGTTCCAGCTCCGCCCACATGACAGCTGTTTCCACTCATGCGTTCTCTGATTCGAACTCCCAAATGCTGGCTGGCAACGGTTGCTACTTTCTCATCGGGCAACATGCACTTGGTACCCCCCCGATGCTCCTCACTATGCAGATGAATGGCCACAGGAAGCATGCGTAATGTAGTTCTAAATATGGGTGTGGCGCTAACAATTGCACACAAAGACTCGAATCGGTACAAGAGAGGCTTTATTACCGTGAGATGCTATTCCTTCGGCTACAGCTGTAGAATGGCATCACAGGGGAACTTATGAATATTTATACTGCTCCGTGTGGGCGGAGCTAGCCGGCAGGGGCTTACCGGAAAACCTGTAATACAGGTACTGTCGTACATCCCCTAATGCAAGCACACACATATATATACAATGGTAGATCACCACAATGGGCAGAACTGAGAGCTGCAATGAATCAGATAGGTCCTGCTACCTCATCCATGCCTGTTTGGGAATGGTGATTGACTTTTCAGTTGTGGGCGGGTGTGCAATATATGTTGGTACGTGAGTGGCTGTGAGCGACATGAATCAGAGAACCCCCATTTTTGACCCATCTTACCTTTGGGGGCTCTGTGTTCGAGCATGGTGTGATTTATCGTAAATTCTTTTTTAAAAATAAATTCAGAGTACCCAATTCATTTTTTCCAATTAAGGGGCAATTTAGCATGGCCAATCCACCTAGCCTGCACATGGGTTGTGGGGGCGAAACCCACGCAAACACGGGGAGAATGTGCAAACTCCACACAGTTAGTAACCCAGAGCCGGGATCGAACCTGGGACCTCGGCGCCGTGAGGCCGCAGTGCTAACACACTGCGCCACCGTGCTGTCCTCATTTATTGTAAATTCAACCCAAGGGCAGCAATTTCACATCTCCCATCCATATGGCAAATCTTTCTTCCCTCATACTGTATTTTATTCCTGCAAATACTCTTGCCAATGTGATCGTTTTTGAGATCCCGTCAAAGAACCATCCTTCATTTCAGTATTAGGTGCGTCAAACTGCCTGTCCTCCTTGATTGGTCAGGAAACCTGGAGGTGGGATGCTAGTTAGTTTGCTCTGGGGAGAGGCAAATCAGTGATTGAACTGGGCATGGAGCTGCGGTCATGGCCACCTCAGCTTCATGACCCAAAAATGGGGAGGTGGTGGCGTAGTGGTATTGTCACTGGACTAGTAGTCCAGCGACCCAGAGTACTGTTCTGGGGTCTCAGGTTCAAATGCTAAAATTTGAATTCAATAAAAATTTGGAATTAAAAATCTAATGATGACCATGGAACCATTGTCAATTGTCGTACAAACCCACCTGGTTCACTAACGTCCTTTCGGGAAGGAAATCTGCCATCCTTACCTAGTTACCTGGGGCTTTGACAAAGAGTCATCGGACTCGCAAAGTTAGCTCTTTTCTCTCCCGACAGATGCTGCCGGACTTGCTGAGATTTTCCAGCATTTTCTCTTTCGTTTCAGATTCCAGCATCCGCGGTAATTTGTTTTTGTCCTGACCTGGTCTGGCCGACATGTGACTCCAGACCTATAGCAATGAGGTTGACTCTTAACTGCTCCATAAGGGCAATTAAGGATGGGCAATAAATGCTGGCACAGCCAGCGATGACCACATCCCATGAACGAATCTAAAAAAAAATTTAAATTTAAAAAATTTAAAAATTCTGTCTGGGTCTAAAGGCAGGATTTATCGGCCTTGTTGTCCCCGACTTGGTGTTGCGACGAGGCCATTGAAACTCGTGAGAGGCCTCTCGCAACGCTGGAGATGTCTCCGGAGATTCAGCTGAATCTGGTGGGGGGGGGGGGGGGGAGGGGGGGTTTGTTGGGTTATGGGTATAGGGTGGATACGTGGGTTTGAGTAGGGTGATCATGGCTCGGCACAACATTGAGGGCCGAAGGGCCTGTTCTGTGCTGTACTGTTCTATGTTAAAATCGGGTCAGTGTGGACTCTCCCACCTTAATATCATTTTCTTCTTTGCCCTGGATCAGAGGTTTTTGTTTTAATTGAGAATGGCCCTTCTGAAACTCAGATACACATCATCACCATCCTATAAGAACTGGCAATAATTGGTTGCAAACATTGCACCACTCACTTTCCACTCAAAAAGGATTAAAAATTTGAGGATGACATGTGGCGCAGTGGTTAGCACTGTGACGCCGGCGCTGGGGACCCGGGTTCGAATCCCAGCCCTGGGTCACTGTCCATGGGGAGTTTGCACATTCTCCCCGTGTCTGCGTGGGTTTCACCCCCACAACCCAAAGATGTGCAGTTAGCTGGATTAGCCACGCCAAATTGCCCCTTAATTGGAAAAAAAAAATAATTGGGTACTCTAAATTTATGAGAAAAAGAAAAGAAGTATTCAAAGTTTGATAAGTCAAATGTACTAAAACCCTTCACTCGTGCAGACATAACTATCAATCACAATAGAGTAAATTGTAGAAAATGGTCCCTGATGATTTTGTTTGTCCTCTTTCAGTATTCAAATGGGGATAATTTGATTTTTATGCAGGCATTCCCAACTGGCTGAACACCTGTGGTTCTTCATTTGAACTACTTCAGTATCTTTATTCCAGCTGATAAAAGCTCTGATTCACAAATTTCCAACAACAATAAGACGGCATGGTATCTCTGAGTAATCTGTTCACTGCAAGAATGTAGTTATTATGTTATCAATCATAATAATCAAATTCTGGATGCATCAGGGGATTTTGATTATAAATTGAGGCAGAATGTTTTGACCTTGTTTGACTACTTATTAAATTGCATTTGGGATGTTCGGAGTAATTTTACAAATTTATACTCTTGATGGGGAACACTGCTTGCCAGGTGCGCACATCAGGAAATTTGGCCCTGGTGGTCAGTGCGTCCTCCAGGACTTTCAATCTACTCTTGTGGAGCTTGCTTACCTTCAGTCCCTGAGTTCACAACCTGCCCCCAGCGAGTGAAGCTCAGCATCCTATCATGTAGGATGCTGCACGGTAGCATTGTGGATGGCACAATTACTTCACAGCTCCAGGGTCCCAGATTCGATTCCGCTCGGGTCAGTGTCTGTGTGGAGTCTGCACATCCTCCCCGTGTGTGCGTGGGTTTCCTCCGGGTGCTCCGGTTCCCTCCCACAGTCCAAAGATGTGCAGGTTAGGTGGATTGGCCATGATAAATTGCCCTTAGTGTTGGGTGGGGTTACTGGGTTATGGGGATAGGGTGGAGGTGTTGACCTTGGGTAGGGTGCTCTTTCCAAGAGCCGTTGCAGACTCGATGGGCCGAGTGGCCTCCTTCTGCACTGTAAATTCTATGATAATCTATGATGTACAGGAATGGGTGCCCTCTCCTCAAAATTGATGATAATTCAAAGAAAAAAATGATTCAACAGGATTACAAAATCTAATTTATCGGATGTATTTTTAAACATTATTTGATGGGATGTGTGTTTCACAGGCAAGGTCAGGTTGCCGATCCCTAATTTTCTTTGAATGGAGTAGTTTTTGCCAGGTCATTGCAGAGTCAACAACATTCCTATGTACCTGGAGTCACATGTAAGCCGAACCAGGGGCGGAATTCTCCGACCCCCCGCAGCCCGGAGCCTTCGTAAATCCCGCCGTGGCCGGAATTTTATGCCACCCGGAAGTCGGCGGGCCCCCCGCGGCAATTCTCTGGCCCACGATGGGCAGAAGTCCCGCTGCTGTCAGGCCTCTCCCGCCGACGTGGTTTAAACCACCTCTGTGCCGGTGGGAGCAGGTAGCGCGAGTGGGCCCCAGGGTCCTGGGGGGGCGCGGGGCGATCGGATCCCCGGGGGGTGCCCCCACGGTGGCCTGGCCCGCGGTCGAGGCCCACAGATCGGCGGGCGGGCCTGTGCCGTGGGGGCACTCTTTTTCTTCCGCCGCCACCACGGCCTCCACCATGGCGAAGGCAGAAGAGACCCCCTCCACCGTGCATGTGTCGGTGGTGACGTCAGCGGCCGCTGACGCTCCGGCACATGCGCGGACTCACGCCGGCCGGCAAAGGTCTTTCGGCAAGCCCCGACGCCGATCGGCATGGCGCCAAATGCCGTTGGTGCCAGTCAGCGGAGCGGGAACCACTCCAGCGCGGGCCTAGCCCCTAAAGGTGTGGAAAATTCTGCACCTTTGGGGAGGCCCGATGCCGGAGTGGTTGGCGCCACTCCGCTACGCCGGGACCACCCGCCCCGCCGGGTAGGGGAGAATTACGCCCCAGATAAGGACAGCAGATTTCCTTCCCTCCAGGACATTAGTGAATCAAATGTTTTTTTATGACAATCAGTGATAGTTTCATGGTCACCAATACTGAGACTAACTTTCAGTTATGGAGGGAAGTCTATGGTCGGGGATGGGGGGGGGGGTGGGATTTGAACCCATGTCCTCAGGGCATTAGCCTGGGAAACTGGATTACTTGTGTAATAACATAGCTGTCTCCACCCCAATTCTAATGAATTAAGGGAGGACATGATTGATTTTTTTTCATTAATAGTGAAGAGCATAGATAACCATGTGATTTAGGGCAACATGGTAGCATCGTGGTTAGCACAATTGCTTCAAAGCTCCACGTTCCCAGGTTCGATTTCCAGCTTGGGTCATTGACTGTGAGGAGTCTGCATGTTTTCCCCGTGTGTGCGTGGTTTTCCTCCGGGTGTTCCGGTTTCCTTACACAGTCCAAAGATGTGCAAGTTAGGTGGATTGGTCATTCTAAATTGCCCTTAGTGCCCAAAAGAAAAGGTTAGGTTGGGTTCAAGGGGATAGGGTGGAGGTGTGGGGTTTATGCAGAGTGCTCTGTCCAAAGGCCGATGCAGACTCGATGGGCTGAATGGCCTCCTTGTGCACTGTAAATTCTATGATTCTATGATTTATTTACCATGAGTGGAGTACTAAAACGAGTATCAAAATGGCAAGCTCAAATTAGATTCACGATTAGAATTATAGGTCTTGTAATAACTGTTACAAGGCCCATCGGGGTACCCTAATTGATCTCATAGGACTCATGGAATATGGGCTTCCCCTGGCGGGTGGAGACTCATCCCACTGCGCCTCATAATTAATCTGTGCAAAAGCATGCCTGGACAAAGACCGTGGTGTTTGTAGTCCCGACTGGGACTTATACTGTGTGTATATGCTGCCATAGCGGCTATGTCTTTTGACCGTGACTAAACTAGCATTTACTCATCTACTCCGCTTCCAGGATCTTTATATGCCCCAGTATTCTTCCCCCCTGCCCTAAAATGTGCCCCACTTTCATGACCTGGACCTGCCATTAGTCTGGTGCCTCAAAACCACAGTAAGTTTGGGAAGAACTGAAACCACCTGCCCAGGGTTGTACCCTGGAGATGGAGAATGGAGCGATGGAACCAGTTTAATTGACAGGTGAGCTGACCAACTTTGGGTAAGGTGATGAGTTGAGCATTTGGCGATATATTTGCTCTAAACATTAGTCAAAGAAAGAGTGTAAAACATATGCAGCGGACTTCCTTATCTCTGAATATGATAGGGAGGAGGATGAGAAGGATGGCTTAAGGTTTGACAGCTTCCAGTGAACAAGACCAGCAAGAAAAGTGACTGTGTATTAGGACATCAAAAAGGTTAGTGCATCTTATTATTTTTCCGAATTTGGTGATTGTCCCTTTAAGGGCAATGCAGCAGAGTTAAGAGTCATCTGGACTGGTGGACCAAAATGGACCACCCCAGGGGGAGGTGTTCTCTTCGGCAGAGGTATTTCAGAACTAGCAGCAGACATACTGCTGCTCTTGTAGATCACTAATTTCCCTTTTCGTTCACTGATGAAGTCTTTGAAAAGTGCATCATTACAAGTCACTGAGAATAATATCTTCGCTTCATGTTTGCAAATAGAACCACTTAACATTTAATTAAAACATCAATCCTTCCATCTTTCAGAAGATTGGAAAACCACACAAGGATCACAATATTCAGTTCATTTAACAAAAGGTCTTAATCCTTATACCCTCGAAACTGCATTGTTGTGTGCCTAGATATTCGTCAATAAACTGTTGATTGTGAAGGATGTAGTTCTGCCTATCATAGGTTGATGACGATATCCTGAAAGAATATCGAAGGCAAAATTAAAATTTGTACTACCCTTTATTTCCATATGGCCCCTGGCCCTACACTCATCCCTAGAGCATCTCAACAACAAGGACTCCTACATCAGACTCCAATTTATTGACTACAGCTCCGCCTTCAACACCATAATCCCAGCCATACTCATATCAAAGCTCCAAAACCTCTGACTTGGCTCTCCACTCTGCAACAGGATCCTCAATTTTCTGACCAACAGCCCACAATCAGTAAGAATGACAACAACATCTCCTCCCTATAGTCCTCAATACTGGGGCCCCACAAGGCTGCATACTTAGCCTCTTCCTCGACTCCCTGTACGCACACGACTGCGTGACAAAATTTGGTTCCAACTCCATCTACAAGTTTGCTGACGATACGACCATAGTGGGCCGGATCTCGAATAACGACGAGTCAGAATACAGGAGGGAGATAGAGAACCTAGTGGAGTGGTGCAGCGACAACAATCTCTCCCTCAATGCCAGCAAAACTAAACTAAAGTAATTGACTTCAGGAAGCAAAGTACTGTGCACACCCCTGTCAGTATCATCGAGGCCGAGGTGGAGATGGTTAGCAGTTTCAAATCCTTAGGGGTGCACATTCCAAAAATCTGTTCTGGTCCACCCACGTCGACGCTATCACCACGAAAGCACAACAGTGTCTATACTTCCTCAGGAATCTAAGGAAATTTGGCATGTCCATATTAACCCTTACCAACTTTTACAGATGCACCATCGAAAGCATCCTATCTGGCTGCATCACAGCCTGGTATGGCAACTGCTCGGCCCAGGACCGCAAGAAACTTCAGAGAGTCGTGAACACCACCCAGTCCACCACACAAACCTGCCTCCCATCCATTGACCCCATCTACACCTCCTGCTGCCTGGGGAAAGCGGGAAGCAAAATCAAAGACCCCTCTGACCCGGCTTACTCACACTTCCAACTTCTTCAATCAGGCAGGAGATACAGAAGTCTGAGAACACACACAAACAGACTCAAAAACACTTCTTCCCCACTGTTACCAGACTCCTAAATAACCCTCTTATGGACTGACCTCATTAACAGTACACCCTGTACGCTTCATCTGATGTTGGTTCTTATATAGTTAGATTGTATACCTTGTGTTGCCCTATTATATATTTTCTTTTATTCCCTTTTCTTCCCATGTACTTAATGATCTGTTGAGCTGCTCGCAGAAGAACACTTTTCACTGTACCTCGGTACACGTGACAATAAACAAATCCAATCCATAAGCTCACTGACTGGTTGTGCTCCAGGTGCAAGCATGCCTCTTCTACTTCAGAACCTTGGAAATCCCTGGGCAACTGAAATGGATTAAAGAGTTGCATTTCCTCTGTTGTGCGTTTGGGAATTGTGCATTTCTTGGACGGAAAGGAAAGGAACATTTTCAACAATTCAATATTTTTATTCTTAAATTGGTATGTGTAAAGGACCTTCATAATAAATAGATAGCCTTACATTGATTAAGTGCTTCAAAAGGCATTGGATATAAATTTGGTTAAAAATGGGATTAGAACGATTCTGGGGGAATTTGTCCGTTTTTCGGGATACAGATTGAATATGACGAAGAGTGAGATGTTTGTAGTCCAGGCAAGAGGTCAGGAGGGTTGGCTGGGGGAGCTACGTTCAGGTTAGTGGGGGACAGCTTTAGATATCTGGGGATACAAGTAGCGCGCGACTGGGGCCGGTTACACAAGTTGAACTTGTCCCGGCTGGTTGAGCAGATGAGGGGCGAGTTTTGGAGATGGGATGCGCTCCCGCTGTCACTGGCGGGGAGGGTGCAGATGGTTAAGATATTGCCGAGATTTTTATTTGTGTTCCAATGCCTCCCGATTTTCATACACCAGTCTTTTTTTAAAGGATCAACAAAATCATTTTGGGCTTTGAATGGGCGGGTAAGTCCCCATGGCTGAAAATGGTGATGCTCGAGAGGAATCCGGGGGAGGGGGTCATGCCCTGCCAAATTTTAGTAATTATTACTGGGCGGCCAATATTGCGATGATAAGGAAGTGGGTGGTGGGGACAGGGGCAGCTTGGGAGCGGATGGAAGCGGCCTCATGCCGAGGCACCAGCTTGGCGGCGCTGATAATGGCACCATTGCCGTTCCCGCTGGTGAGATATTCCACCAGTCCCGTGGTGGTGGCAGCCCTGAGGATCTGGGGTCAGTGGAGAAGATTTGTTGGCGCAATGAGTGCATCGGTTTGGTCCCTAATATGTGACAACCATTGGTTCACTCCGGGGAGCTTAGATGGGGGATTTCGGGTGAGGCACAGGGCGGGGATTGAGAAGATGGGGGACCTGTTTCTGGAAGGGAGCTTTCCTGGCCTAAGTGCACTGGAGGAGAAGTTTGGGCTGACAGCAGGGAATGATTTCAGATATCTACAGGTGCGGGACTTTCTGCGCAGGCAGGTACCATCCTTCCCACTCCTGCCACGAAGAGGGATTCAAGATAGGGTAGTGTCTCGGGGATGGATGGGGGAGGGGAGCGTCTCGGACATCTACAAAGAATTAATGGGGGTGGAGGAGACACTTGTAGAGGAGCTGAAGCGTAAATGGGAGGAGGAACTGGGGGGTGAGATGGAGGATGGCCTGTGGGTGGAGGCGCTGAGCAGGATCAACGCGACATCTACATGCGCAAGGATCAACTTGGTCCAATTTAAGGTGGTGCACCAGGTGCACATGACAGCGGCCCGGATGAGTAGATATTTTGGGGTGGAAGACAAGTGTGTCAGGTGTGCAGATGGACCAGCGAACCATGTCCACATGTTCTGGGCATGCCCAAAACTTAGGGGACATTGGCATGGGTTTGCAGATGTCATGTCCAGGATATTGAAGACAAGGGTGGAAATGAGTCCAGGGGAAGCGATCTTTGGGGTGTCGGAAGACCCAGGTGTTCAGGAGGAGAGAGTGGCAGATGTTCTGGCCTTTTCGGTTAAATAGGCAGGCCTTGGAGGGACGGATGTCGGCAGTTGCTTTTTTGATTACTCTTCTTTGTACTCTATTGTTTTTTGTGCTGTGGTTGTTTGTTATGCCACAAATTCCTCATTAAAAATTGTTTGTTTAAAAAAAAGAATGGGATTAGAAGGTATAATTGTAAAGAACAAATTAGATGTTCAAGTACTGTGGAATTCCATAATTCCCAGTCTGTGGAAAATAATCTGGTTTATGGGATATACCTGTTAATAAAACAATACCCTAGAACATTTGTTGCGTTTTGTCTGATAAGTGGTAAGTAACATTCATGTCACGTAAGTGCCAGGTGATGACTATCTCCAACGAGAATCTGACCATCTCCCCTTGACATTCAATGACATTACCATTGCTGAATCCACCATTATCTGTGGAATAATTGATAGTAGCTATGCCGAATGATGCCACTCACTGAGAGACAATGAGCCATTATTATCTCTTTGAAGAGGACGTTCTCTACACTTGGCATTTTGGACACTGGCATCTCTAACAAAGGGCCATAATTCACCAATGAGTGTTTTCAATTCTTCACAGCATCATATGGATCTGTGCATGTCACAAATTTGACAAAGTACCCTCAGTCTCACAGAGAAGCTGAGTGAGGAGTAAATGACTTACTAAGGAAGAATGATGACATTGAGCTCATTGTGCTCAGTTATCGCTCTGCATTGTTGCAAAATGCTTTTGCTCGATGCGAGCTTCTGAAGGCTAAAACCCCAGCTTAATTTCCTTGTCCACACCTAACTACCAAAGGTCAAATTGGAAAACCATGATCGGGCTAGAAAAAAGGCAGAAACTTACAGAGCAAGTTAAACCCATACTTTTAACCAAAGATAAAGAGCTCATGACCTTTCCACTTTCGAAAGGGGAGAGGTGATATGGGTTCGAGACCAGGGTATAAGGTCTGTATTCGAGAAGCTACAGCAACTGAGATTGCAGCTGGTCAAGAATCAGTCAGACATCATTTGAAGGAATAGAACTGCCCTGATTTCAATCCACAGAAAACTATTAACAGGGTGAACTAAACCTCAGGAGAATGTCACAATTACAAAGCTACAAATAATGGTGCCAAGGCATGAAAACCCTCTGATGCAAACACATTCCTAACAAAATAAAAATTATTATTCTAGCTTCAAGCTTTTCATGGGTCGAATTACTTTCAAGAAGTGGACAGCTTATTCCCATTTCACCTTCACCATCTTAAGCTTTTAAACCCTTCAAAATCCACAAGATTAGATCAATTATTGGAAATTGGAGCTGGGCTCACTGTTAAATCATTGACCCAAATTATCAATGTATCTTCAATCCTTGCTATTTTCTCAGATGAATGCAAATTGGCAAAGTTTAAAATTCTGCGTAATGGTACTGTGATGGAACTCTTATGTTTGTATTGAGACCTTTCCAAGCTTTGTGAAATTTTTTTTGTTTATAAATATTTTAACCATTGTGTTAAAAGCGCATGCGCGGTCTCGAGTTCCTCCACAATTTCTAAGAAAAATTAGGATCTATCAATCCAGTTTTCACTCTGGGATCTGACTTGTCCAGTATTAACATTAGCTAGGATTGTAACAAATTGGGGGTTCGTTCGAAATCAAAAATCCATGGATTTAAGTGGGATCTGTGAATCCTTAAAATAGTATGTGGATGTATGGGTGTCAGGACAGGATTTGATCTGAAGTACATTGCCCTAATTAGAACTCAAAAGTGGCATGGCCTGCTGCTAAGACTTTTTTTCTGGGAGTAGAAGATACAACTGTGGATCATTTGACATCCTTCACGAAGGCTACATGAAGAGAGTTAGCAGATAAATTTAAGGCAGAAATAAAGGCAGGATTTCATAATGATGATGTGACTGAATGAATTACCCAGCACTTAGAGTTAAAAGAAGGGAAACCAGAAACTGCTGGAGTTAGCTAAATTTCAGTCGCAAATGAAGCAACTTGAAATGGATAAAAAATGGAAAACGTGAAAAATAGGAAGAAAAATTGAACTTAAACTCCAGAGAGAGAAGTTAACAAAAGAGGATAAGGAACTATGGAAATGTGGAAGTGTGAATTGGAAAGAGAAAAAGAAATCTGTTGACATGAACTGACTAGAAAAAAGCTTCAGTTACAGAGCAAAAGAGAGGCTAGTAGTTTGGGTGAGGAATTGAGTTTTGATATAAGGAAGTGTCTTCACCTGGTATCTAAGTTTACAGAGCATAGAATTGGAAAATATTTCACCCCAATTGAAAAGATAGTTCTGAAGTTGAACGTCGCAAGAGTCCTTACCAGAGACTCATGATACTTGAAACTTTTCGCAGATTCAACGGAACCTCATGAGGAGCCGCGATCTAAATCTCGCTGGCGAGCGAGATCCAGGCACGCATATGATTCATTTAAATATCCGCCTGCCGGATTTACCCAAGGTCAGGGATCCACAGGAGTTGATGCACCTGGATGGTCGGGCACTGGGCAAGGTGCTCCCCAGGCATTTCTCCTGGCACTGGGCTGTATTTAAAAATGGTGCCCCGATCCATGAGTAGTCTTGCTGAACTGGCGAGCTAGCAAGTCAGTGCAGGAAATTACTTAAAAGAAGCCTCGATGGGGAGTTCCTCGCCGAGGCCAATAAGAACCGGTAAAGTGCCATTGGATAGCAGGATATTTGCGTTCAATGGACTTTAATGTGCACTCTTGGTCTTTAATGTTATAAAGCCCCCTGAAAGGTACGGCTATGAATGCGTGCGCTAGTCTGTCAGAACAGCAGTCTGCAGATGATGAAGTGGTTGAAAGGGCAATTCTCAATGTTTCTGAGCTAGTCCTTGAAGCTCATTGATTAAAATCTGGTACCATAAGGAAAGAGCCTAATCAGAAGTTTGTTGAATTTGCAATGCAAATTAAAATGCTTTGGGATCCTGCTTATTAAAGTTGCAACAGACTTTTAATAATGTGAAGGGAATTATGATTATAGAAGAATTCCAAAATAGCATTCCATAACCATTAAGACTTACTTAGATGACACCATAAGACATATGCGCAGAATTAGGCCATTCGGCCCATCAAGTCAGGTCTGCCATTCAATCATGGCTGATATGTTCCTCAATCCCATTCTCCTGCCTTCTCCCCATAACCCCTGGTCCCCTTATTAATCAAGTACCTATCTATCTATGACTTAAAGATACTCAGTGATTTGGCCTCCACAGCCTTCTGCATCAAAGAGTTCTACAGATTCACCACCCTCTGGCTGAAGAAATTCCACCTCATCTCAGTTTTAAAGAATCGTCCCTTCAGTCTGAGGCTATGCCCTCGGGTACTAGTTTTTCCTACTCATGGAAACATCCTCTCAACATCCCCTCTATCTAGGCCTCTCAGTATCCTGTAGTCCCAATAAGATAACCCCTCATCCTTATAAACTCCAGTTAGTACAGACCCAGAGTCCTGACTGCACCTCATGTGACAAACTCTTCATTCCAGATCATTCTTGTCTCTTAACTTATTTAACAGCCTCCTGTATGACACCTTGTCAAAGGTCTTCTGGAAATCTAAATAAATCATGTCTGCTGGTTATCCTTTGTGATCAGCATCAAGTATCAAAGATGAGCATCAAGTATCAAAGATCCGAGATGCTTCAGTTTTGGTTGATATCAATGTTACCTCACACAGACAGTTGCATGTGAGGAAATGCTCATTTCAACAGGGAACTTGGAGGAATAGAAAATCTGGTTCTGGAAAAGGTATTAGTTCTAAGGAACATATCAGGACACCAAAATGATAAAGGAGATAGGCTGGAACCTGAAAAGTGATGTAAAAGAACTGATCTGCTTCCATTTCAATAAAACTGAACATTCAAAAGCTAATTGCTAGAAATTAATTGGGAGACCTATAACAGTGATAGACATACCTAAAGAATATTTGAAAAATTAACTTGGGGAAGGAGAGAAGTAACAAAACATTAGCCACAATGTAAATGTAATCCATCACTGACAAATAGTGGCAGCTGTGTGTACTATCTACAAGATACAGTGCAGTAACTCATCAAGGTTCCTCAGCCAGCACTTTCCAAACCCACGACCACTACCATCTAGAAGGACAAGAGCAGTAGATACCTGGGAACCCCACTACCTGGAGGTTCCCCTCTAAGTCACTCACCACCCTGACTTGGAAATATATCACCGTTCCGTTGCTGTCGCTGGGACAAAATCCCTAACAGCACAGTGGGTTACCTACACCCGAAGGACAGCAGTGATTTAAGAAGGCAACTCACCACCACTTCTGAAAGGCAACTAAGGATGGGCAATAAATGCTGGCCCAACCAGCGATGGCCACATCCCGTTAATGAATAAAAAAAGTAGTCTCAGAATTTACCAATGGAGAGGGATAATTCCTTTGACTAGTGAAGTAAATTTGGAAAAACAAATTATGGAAGGGTGTAAATATATTGGGCTGGATTCTCTGATTCTGAGACTAAGTTCTAACACCGGCGTGGGAGCGGTGGCCTTTTGCGACCAAAAAAACAGCGGGGGCTAGCATGCAGGCAGCATGGAGCACCCGGCTCTAGCTGCCGATACGGCCGGAGATTTGCCGGATCTGTGACCGCGCATGCGCACAGCGGCGACCTGCAGCGGCCAAGCCGTGCAACATGGCCACCGGCCGTGCGCAGACCTGGGCTACCAAATAGTGTCCCCCATTGGCCAGGCTCGCCAACCCCGGACCACCCCCCACCAGTGCCCCCAGCCCCCGCCAAATGCCCCCCTACCCGCGGATCGGCTCTCCCCCAATTGTGGCGGTGCTGGACTCAGTCCACAGCCGCCACGCCGAGTTCCCGCCAAACGATAGCATGAGACACCCGCGCCGTCGGGAACGCGGCCCATTGGTGTGGAACATTGGGGGGAGGGCCTCAGGTAACGTCCTAAGGCCATCCATACGGCTACTTCAAGAGTACGCCATTTTTGGGGGGTGGGGGTGGACTGAGAATTGTAAAAGCAGCGCCACCCCTGATTTCGGTGCCAACATGGATTCTCTGGCTGCTCGGTGAACACAATTTCAGCGTCGGAGACCAGAGAATCCCGCCCATTGTTTAAAGAAAAGATGTATTCCTTTATTCTTGTATATGGAAGTAAACCAATAAAAATATTGGGAGACACCGGAACAAGTCAGTCCTTGATAGTGGCTGCTGATGCAATTTATATTCCAGAAACTTTGATGAAGGGAAAAGTATTGATGGGATTCATGATCAAGTTTCCTCATGGAAGGTCAAATTATGAAGTAACTTAACAATCTCATTGCTCTTTTCATGATGAGGTTCTAACAGTTCATCAGCTTTGGTTTTTAATTTTGCATTCGACCAACTATCCCAATTCATCAGCATAGAACAGAAAATTCTACGTCCGAAGGATGAGTTTGCCAATGAAAGACAAAAATTGATGAGAACAATTGAACATCAGTCACAGGAAGTAGAACAATTGAACAAGGAATTGAAATGTCTGAATGATAAAATTGTGGATGCAAACTGTTACAGATGTAATTGCTTTTAGTTTACATATTGAAGGCATAGATTTTTATTGGGTAATGATTTGGCGAGATAATGACATGGCGACATCTATAATGCACCAGATGCTTGATCATAATTGATCTTATCAAACTCCTAAAAGTGAATGTGGCCAAACTGAGAAGTTTATTCCCGATGAGAAGCAATTGATGGGAAACCTCATCAGTATACAAAAGAAAATTCTACATCCGAAGGATGAGTTTGCCAATGAAAGACGAAAATTGATGCGAACAATTGAACATCAGTCACAGGAAGTTGAACAATTGAACAAGGAATTGAAATGTCTGAATGATAAACCTGTAGATGCAAATTTAACAAAGGTAGATCTTCAATTAAAAGTTGATGAACTTGAATCCGCAGAAGTCTCTTTGTGAAAAATGCCTTGAACATGAAAAGGAATTGCTGATCAATCAGGAAGTTGGTTGAATGCAAAATTAAAAACCAAAGCTGATGAACTGTTAAAACTTCATCATGAAAAGAGCAATAAGATTCTTGAACTCCAATACAATTTGGAGAGCAAAAATAATGAAATGTATGTTATCGCAGAGCAGATCCAGAATTTAAAAGAAGACAGGGAAAACTTTGAGACATATTGAGGATTTAATGTATATAATTGGCTCATCGCATCTGCGCTGGTCAAAAACAGTCACCTAACAATTCTAATCTTGTGTTCCAACACTTGGCCCAAAGCCTTGTATGTCTTGACAATGCAAGTGCACATCTAGATACTTCTTAAATGTTATGCGGGTCTCTGCCTCCACCACCCTTTCAGGCAGCAAGGTCCAGAATCCCACCATCCTCTGGGTGAAAAATATCTTCCTCATATCCCCTCACCTTAAATCTATGCCCCCTGGTCCCTCCACCAAGGGGAGAAGTTTTTTCCTGTCTATCTATGGCCCTCATAATTTTATACATCTCAATCATGTCCCCCCCCCCCCCCCCCCCCCCCCCCCTCAGTCTCCCCTGCTTAAAGGAAAATAGCCCCATTCTATCCAATCACTCTTCAAAGTAATAACTCTCTGGCCCAGGTAACATCCTGGTAAATCTGCTATCACATCCCTCCTATAATGTGGGCCCTAACAGTCTCCCATGTGGGACGCTATCAAAATTCTTGCTGACATCCAAGTAGACCAAGTCAAATGCATTTCCTTCATCTACACACCTGATCGCCTCTTTGAAAAATTCAATCAAGTTAGTGAAGTTAGCCAGACATGACCTCCCCATAACAAAACCATGTTAATTATTCTTGATCAATACCTGCCGCTCCAAATGCAGATTAATTCTACAGTTCAGAATTGCTTCCAGTAGTTTCCCACTACTGAGGTTAGACTGGCAGATCTGTAATTGCCTGGTTTAACCCGTCCTTCATTCTTAGTTTCCCCACCACTGAGGTTAGACTGACTGACCTATAGATTCCTGGTTTATCCCTTCCTCCCTTCTTGAATAATCCAGTCCCCTGACATATCTCCTGTGATCAGAGAGGAATTGAAAATTATTGCCAATGCCCCTGCTATTTCCTCCCTTGCCTCACTCAGAAACCTGTGATACATTTCATCTGAAGCTGGAGGTTTGTCTACTTTTAAGCCTGACAGTCCAGTCAGAACCTCCTCTCTGTCTATGTTAATCTCTTTAATTTTATCACAGCCCTTCTCGCACTGATTTCTATACCCACACCATTCCTCTCACGAGTGAACACCAACACAAAGTATTTGTTTAGAACCCTACCTATGTCCTCTGACTCCATCCACAGATTACAACTGCGGTCCTTAACATACTTGAAAAACAATTTAGGATTTTCCTCTATTTTCCTCACGGTAGCATGGTGGTTAGCATCAATGCTTCACAGCTCCAGGGTCCCAGGTTCGATTCCCGGCTGGGTCACTGTCTGTGTGGAGTCTGCACGTCCTCCCTGTGTGTGCGTGGGTTTCCTCCGGGTGCTCCGGTTTCCTCCCACAGTCCAAAGATGTGCGGGTTAGGTGGATTGGCCATGCTAAATTGCCCGTAGTGTAAGGTTAATGGGGGGAATTGTTGGGTTACGGGTATACGGGTTACGTGGGTTTAAAGTAGGTTGATCATTGTTCGGCACAACATCGAGGGCCGAAGGGCCTGTTCTGTGCTGTACTGTTCTATGTTCTATGTACCTGGCAGTATACTTTCATGTCTCCTTTTTGTTCTCCTAATTTTCGTTTGAAGTTCCCTGTTGCCATTCTATACTCTTGTAGTGCTTCTGATGTTTTGAGCCCTCAATATCTGCTGTAAGCCTCCCTATTTCTCCTGATCCAATGCTGTATATGCCTCGATATCCAGGGTTCTCTGGATTTGTTGGTCCCACCCTTTTTCTTTATGGAACATGTTGACTCTGTATTCCTCCTATTTCCTTCTTGAATGCGTCCCACTGTTCTTTCACAGATTTATTTAAAAGTGTCTGATATCTGATTTAATTAAAATTGGCTTTCCTCCAGTTTAGAACTTTGATGTCATGCCCATCTTGTCCTTTTCCATAACAATCTTGAACCTAACAGAGTTATGATTACTGTCTCAAAATGCTTCCCCACTGGCACTTGAACCACTTTCCTGGTTTTGTTATCTAAAATCAAAACCAGGACCATCCCCTCTCTTGTAGGACCTTCTATGTCCTGGCTTAAAAATCTCTCCTGGATGCATTTTAAGAATTCTGCTCCCTCTAAACATTTTCCACTAGAGCTACCCCAGTTAATGTTGAGGAAGGTAAAATCCGGCACCATCACTACCCTATCGCTTTTACACTTCTCTGAAATTTGATACATATCTGCTCTTCTATTTCTCTTGGACTGTGATAGGGTCTGTTGAACACTCCCAGCAATGTGATTGATCCTTTTTTTTAAAGTTCTACCAATGTAGCTTCAGAAAGAGCCTTCTAAAATGTTGGGCCCGATTAAACTAAATGGGAACAAAGTCCCAAAGAGAGCGTGTTTAGCCACATGTTACCCGGCGCACGCAGCGCTAAGAAACACACTATCAAACATCACTTGGCTTAGATATGGGGCCTCAGCGGGGAATGTGAGGCCACACATAGCTCCACTTTCTATGCTCGCCGGAGCTCCTCAGTGCAGTGGGAGATTGGGATGGCATTTTTAAATGGCATCCCAATCTCTGGGATCCCTGACGTCCCTTGACCCCGCCCTTCCACAAGTCCTAAATCTCTATGAGGGGCTCCCCAGGCCCGCTCCAACACATGTGCAGGACACCCTCAGCTGATCGCCATCACGCAAAAGATGCAAGCTTGGCAGAGTCGTTCTGACACCCTGGCAGTGCCATCTGGGAACCTTGGCAGTGTCAGATGTGCACCCAGGTGGCACTGCCAGGGTGCAGGTTGGCAGTTCCAGGTTGGCAGTGCCAGGGTGCTCAGGTGGCACCAGTGCCAGGGTATCCCCCTGCCAAAAGGGCATGCACCTGGGGGTCTCCGATCCCCTGGGAGATCCTCATGATTGCCATTCCGTCTAGTTCTCGTTTGAGGAGCCAGTACTTAATGACACTCGCCCGAGGTCTCTGAGGCAAATGGATAGATCTCAATGCCTTGGGTGCCTTGGGAAACTGCACATTAAGTGTGACTAGCTCTAATATGCAGGTGTTTCCAAAATGTGATCCCGCCCACAATGGGTGGGATTCACATCACAACATCTCGTGAGACCTCATTAGATCTTGCGAGGCATTGCGAGCTGGGTAGATCCCAGAAGCAGGATCTACTGTCCCTGCTTCTACTGTCCATGTTGCGCTGTGGTACGGTGCTTTTCAGGTGCAACATGGACGTTCGATTGCGCCCATTATCTCTCCTTTCTGCTGTAATTGATTCCCTGATCAAAATTACAACACCACCTCCTCTTTTACTTCTTTCCCTATCTCGCCTGAAGATCCTGTATCCTGGAATATTGAGTTGCCAATCCTGCCCCTCTCTCAATCATGTTGTCTCAGTGACAGCAATGACATCGTACTCCCATGTTTTAATTTGTATAGGGTTACGGGTATAGGGTGGATACGTGGGTTTGAGTAGGGTGATCATTGCTCGGCACAACATTGAGGGCCGAAGGGCCTGTACTGTTCTATGTTCTATACCCTACTTTTATTAATTATGTTACTTTATTATAATGACCTTGACTTTCACTTATTTGTGTTGTTTCTAAGTTAATCTCTTCCTCCAAAAAAAAAACACACTTTTCAAACTCACAACCGTTTCACTGTGATGCTGGCTGTGAAACCACTGAGAAAAGGAATCCAACCTTGGTGTTTCTGAAACCCAGCGGCACTCTGCTCCTGCCCAGACTGAGACTGAGCTCACACTTCACCTTCACCCAGTTTCACCTAACGCTTGTTTAGCCAAGTAGCACTCATAGTGAGCAGACTTGAATTGAAATGGGCTTGGGAGAAGCCCTGAAGGTGTGAGAAGGCAGCCAAAGCTTTGTGTCTCTCTGCTGCGGGCCACTGGGACAAAGGTACCCCTTTGAAGCAACGATGTTCTGCTTGGCATGGCCAAAAGATCTGAAATTGTGCTTGAACGGTGATGCTTGAATGTATTCAGAAATCCAGGGAAAACAGATCTTGGAGGGTGAGATTGAAACACTGTAAGATGGGCCATTGTTGAAACCACCCAAGTATAAGTGACTTTTGGAAAGAATTCCATGGCGAGATCTTCAAACGTAGAGACTAGAAACTCCCATGAGAAAGTTGAAGTTTCAATGGGATTTGTTGACTCACAATAGTCTGCATGGGTTGTTAAGAAATCCATGGATTCTGCTTTGGCCACACCTGTTATTTATTGGGGAGTGTTCAGTATGTATCACAGTAAGAAGTCTTACAACACCAGGTTAAAGTCCAACATGCTTGTTTCAAACACTAACTTTTGGAGCACTGCTCCTTCCTCCGGCATCTCCACATCACAGTATGTATCAGAGAGAGAAGACAGGAATTTTAAGTCAACAAGGTTATTGGGACAATAGTTAACTGAATAATCAGTTATAGGACTCAAGTGAAGTTCTGCGTTTAGCAGAGGTGTTACTACAAGACTGAGTTTAGGGAATTAATTTGCATGCTCGGCAGTTGAAGAAACAGTGAGTTTAAGAATCCAGTTTTTGGGTTTCTCAGGAAGAGAAACAAATTGGGTAAGAAAGCTCAAATGAATTACCAGGAATTAACTAGAAGAAAACCATTTGGAACTGTGTCAGTCCCAAGCAAGAAGCCTTTCTGTCAAGCTAGTGGTAACTCTTCTTGTGTGTTTGTAAAAGTTGTGCTAAGTAAAGGAATAATGTGACTTTGAATCATTGTCATGTGTTTGCATTGGGCTATTTTCAACCTTTTTGTCTGGTATAGTTCAGTTAATTTTCCTTGTTTTATATTTATTCGACTTGGAAAAAATTCACCAACAGACTTTTTCGAAAAAAAAATGGTTAGGATCTACCAAGCCAGGTTTCACTCTGTGATCTGATATGTCCAGCATAATATCATAGAATCATAAGTGCAGAAGGAGGCCATTCAGCCCATCGAGTCTGCACCGGCTCTTGGAAAGAGCACCCTACCCAAGGTCAGCAACTCCACCCTATCCCCATAGCACTAAGGGCAATTTTGGACACTAAGGGCAATTTATCATGGCCAATCCACCTAACCTGCACATCTTTGGACTGTGGGAGGAAACCGGAGCACCCGGAGGAAACCCACGCACACACGGGGAGGATGTGCAGACTCCGCACAGACAGTGACCCAAGCCAGAATCGAACCTGGGACCCTGGAGCTGTGAAGCGATTGTGCTATCCACAATGCTACCGTGGATCAGCTGGGATCGTAATCGTAGCAACATCACAACTTCTAGTAGCCACAAACAAATTGAAGGAGACAAGATTGGAGGGGCATTTGATTGGCCAGAATGTTACTTAACATCTCTATCAGATTTGAATTACTAATTCAGATTACTTGGATTTGCTTATGCCAGTGTTTTTCAAACTTCTTTTCCGGGAATCCATTTTTGCCAACCGGACAACCATCGGAACCCAACCCGGCCGTCCTTCGCGACTCACACCGCCCGACCTTCGCGACCCACGCTGACCGACCTTCATGACTCACACCGACCGACCTTCGCGACCCACGCTGACCGACATTCATGACTCACACCGACCGACCTTCGTGACCTATGCCGGCCAACCTTTGCGGCCCACACCGGACGATTTTTGCGGCCCACGCCGGCCGACCTGCGTGACCCACCATTTTCTCTTACCTTGTTTGTTGCTGACACAAACAGAGAAAATGGGCGGAATTCTCCGCTCCCACGAAAAATCGGGAAGACCGTCATGAACTCGGCCGAGTTTCATGACGGCCTCGGAGGCCGCTCCTCTCACCTTATTCACCCCCACCCGGGGGGCTAGGAGCGGCCCTCCGTAACTCTCGGCCGCCGGGCCTTGACACTTGCGTCAAAGCGGCGCGCCGAGAATGATGCGGCAGGCGCGCCTAAGTGACGTCAGCCGCGCATGCGCAGGTTGGCCGGCTCCAACCTGAGCATGCGCGGCTGACATCACAATGGCTGATGGCTCAAACCCGCGCATGCGTGGTTGCTGTCTTCCCCTCCGCTGCCCCGCAAGACGGCGGCTTGATCTTGCAGGGCGGCGGAGGGGAAAGAGTGCGTCCCTTTGAGACGCCGGCCCGCCGATCGGTGGGCACCGATCGCAGGCCAGTCCCCTCCCGAGCACAGCCGTTGTGCTCACTCCCCTCTCCGCCCCACAAGCTTCAAACCAGCTTTTGCCGCCAGGCTCACGACGGCAGCGACCAGGTGTGGTTGCCGCCGTCGTGAACCGGTCGCGAACGGCTGGCCGCTCGGCCCATCCGGGTCGGAGAATCGCCGGTCGCCGTGAAAAACGGCAAGCGGCGATTCTTCCGAGCGGGGGGGTGGGAGAATCGCGGGGGGCGCCAGGGGGACGTGTCGTGAGTCGCCCGGCCCTCCCGCGATTCTCCCACCCGGCGTGGGGAGCGAAGAATCCCGCCCAATGTTTAGGGTCCCTTTAGCCCCAATGGTCCCTTTGGCCCCCGAACTTAAAAAAAAAAGGCTGTGACCATAGAAAAAAAATGCGGCCGCACTGTGCATGCGTGCCTGATCTTCAGTACGCAGGCACATAGTTATGCGCATGCACCCAGGTACCGATGATCTGGCACGCATGCGCAGTGCGGGCATATTTTTTAAATCTGTTCTTGGGCTGGCTGCTGCGGCTGTTGTGCGTGGATTTGCGCAATCAGGAGCGCTGCGACAGATGGCTCCGCGACCTTCCCGACACCCACCCGTGATCTACCCGGTCGCGCTCCCGGGTTTGACAATGCCTGGCTTATGCCACAAAATTCCAATGGTGACTTTGTGACTGTAAAATTAAATAGGAGCCTGAGGGACTCCCAAGATCCCCACGAAGATCTAACTTTCTCCAGGGCGTACAGAATCATAGCATCCCTACAGTGTAGAAGGAGGCCATTCCCTGTCACCCCACGTAACTTACAGGTCTTTGAACACAAAGGGAATATTTAGCATGGCCAATCCACCTAACCTGCACATTTTTGGACTTTTGGAGAAAACCAGAGCACCCGGAGGAAACCCATGCAGATACGGGGAGAACATACAAACTCCACACAGACAGTCACCCAAGCCTGGAATCGTACCTGGGTCCCGTGGCGCTGTGAAGCAGCGGTGCGCACCACTGAGCTACCATGCTGCCCCTAACATACAGATGGTAGAAATCTCTTCTCTGGCAGGAATAGATTGAAAAAATAGTTTCCAAAGGTCACAACAGTGCTTTCACTAAATTTGCAGTTGGGGATAGCATTGGATGTGCATTCCACGCCAATAGCAGTTGGTAAAAGTGAGAGAGATTCCAAGTCAGCCAGGTGATGGAAAGAAAGTTGGAGCCTCTATCTTCACTATTCAAAGCTCGAGATGTAAAAGCGCATGTTGCCACAGCAACTCGGACTCCCTGAGTGATCTGTAACACAACATCACCACGCATACATTCAGTGAATGGTGATGACTTTTGAGCTGGCAACAGAAATATATCACTTATTGCTGCATTGTCACTTGAGTAGGAATATGTTAATAGCTCACAATGTAGGAGAACCTATTCACATTCTCTTGTAGTCTTTAAACATTGCACATGAAGGTTGAGCGGTTCCGAGGTGTTCTATACAAAGACATTTTGAAAAGGTGGCGTCAGACTAGCAAGTGTTGCACAAGCTCTTTTCTAGAGTTTCACACTGTGCCTTTTGTGCACTGACACTCAAGATCGACTGTCATTTTTGTATTGATGTGCACTCAACATCATTGCCATTGATGTGAATGCGGTAGCAGGGCTGAAGTCGAGGTTGTAGATTCTACATTGTAAGTTGTAGATCGGTTCTCCTCTTCCAGAAAATTTTGATAAATATTCATCATTGATTTCCCTTCTTACCTAAAAAAAACCTCAGATTTTATTTCAGACCATTTTTCTGAATTAAGATAAATTTAGATACTTTATCCGGAAGAATTATTTTTACTTGTTCTTGATTCTGAAAGCTCTATTCAGCAATCTATTTGAAAGAATTTTTGTAATTTCTCTTTTGAAGAATCCTGTAACAACTGAACAGTTGTAGGGCTCATGAAAGGGATTGAAGAAACAAGATGTTCGATTTATACAAAAAATTTATACTTTATTAGTTGAATTGGTATAATTTATAAGACACGCTCTTTGTACATGGTCAATAATCTAAGGGTAGGTAATTAGGATCAGAATCTTTGAACAGGAATTGAGAATGAAGAGCAAGCTTTAATTGTTTGCAATTATTGGCAAAGTACAGTACTGAGAAATAGCACAGTGGGATCCTTCAACAGTAAATTATGAGTCAGTTCTCAAATGAAAAAATGGGACATGGGAGACCAGTCAAGAAGATGTTGTGTTGCCATACTTGGACTTTAAAAGGCTTTGATTATGAGAGGTAGAGAAGAATGATGGAGTTACTGTGTTGAAATGCTTTCACTTTCTGGTTAATAATGTTTTTCAGTGAGAAACTGTTAGATTATTCTTCATTTCAAGCTACTGGGAGTGTACTAAGCCTGGAGATTTACAGGGCACTTAGGGTTAAGAAGCAACGAGGGAATGATTTTCAAATAAGAAATGGCCATATCATTTTCTACAAAGCTAAGGTAAGGTTTGGAAGCAAGACAGAAACATGAAGGAAATTTGAACTTGGAAAGTAATTGGGAGGGGATGCAGGTATGTGTGGTTGTTTAGAGAAGGGAAAATATGGTGGAAAGCTGGAGATCAGACATGAACCCTCCACCACCACCCCCACCCACCCCCATCCTGGGACAGATGGCTTAATGACTGTGATTTAACCCGGAATTCTGGTTTAAACTAATGGCGCACAGCTCTGCTGGACTTTTAAAAATTATTTTGTGGGAAGTGAGCATCACTGACTAGGCCAGTATTTGTTGCCCACTCTTAATCATAATAATCTTTATTAATGCCACAAGTAGGCTTACATTAAGACTACAATGAAGTTACTGTGAAAATCCCCTAGTCGCCACACTCCGGCTGCTGTTCGGGTACACTGAGTGAGAGTTCAGAATGCCCAATTTACCTAACAAGCACATCTATCATTCGAATCATAGAATCCCTACAGTGCAGAAGGAGCAGAAGGAGGCCATTTGGCCGATCAAGTTTGCGCCAACCCTCTGAAAGAGCACCTACCTAGGCCCAATCTCCGTAACCCCACCTAACCTGTGGGCACAAACGGACAATTTAGCATGGCCAATCCACCTCATCCGCACTGTGGGAAGAAACCGGAGCACTTGGAGGAAACACACGCAGACACGGGGAGAATGTACAAACTACTCACAAAGTCACCCAAGGTCAGAATTGCCCTGGAGACGATGGTGGTGAGCCATCTTCTTGAACCATGATATTCCAATGTTGCAGATACACCCATTGTGCTGTACAGAAGGGAGTTCCAGGAGATTGACCCAGTGACAGTGAAGGAAAAGCAATATAGTTCCAAGTCAGGATAGTGTGTGGCTTGCAGGTGGTAGTGTTCTCATGGGTCTGTTGCGCTTTTCCTTCGAGAAGATCAAGGTTGCAAGTTGGGAAGATGCTGCTGAAGGAGCCTTGATGAGTTGCTGAAGTGCAGCTTGTAGATTGTACACATTGCTGCCACTGAACTGGTGGTGAAGGCAGTGAATGTTTAAAGTAGTGTATGGTATGCCAACCACACACGGCTACTTCACCCTGGATGGTCTCAAGTTCTCTGAATGTTTTTGGAGCTCCACTCGTGCAGGAAAGTAGAGAGTGTTCCATCACACTCCTGACTTGTGCCTTGTAGATGATGGACAGGCTTGGGGAGTCACAAGGTGAGCTTCGACTGTTGACCTGCTTTAGTAGCCACAGTATTTAGATGGCTGGTCTAGTTAAGTTTCTGGTCAATGGTAAACCCAAGGATATTGAGGGTGGGTAATTCAGTGATGGTAATGCTGTTAAACATCTGTGGGATATGATTATATTCTTTCCTGGAGGTCCTAGCAATTGTGTGGCATGTACACTACTGACTACTTATCACTTCAAGTCTGAATATTGTCCAGGACTTGCTGTACGCAGGCACAAACTGCTTCTGTATCTGACAAGTCACAATGGTGGGTATAGGAATGGCAAGGAGAGTCCAGCGGGAGACATTCACTCAGCTTTACAGTGGTACATACTTCTGGCCCGGTTACACATTACCGGGTCCTTATTCCTTTCCCTCGGCTACTACAAAAGCGGACTCATTGCACAAATGCTGATTAATTCCCGGTCCAATCAGGACAGGGGAACAATCACCCCTGCTGGGTGAACCTCATGCATGTCACATGCAGGTATTACGCCTCACCACCCCGCAACACCTCTGGAGTCGCCTTTCAACAGGTTTTCGGACTTTGGACGGGGTAGGGGGGTAGGGCAGACGGGGATATGCCTCGCCTAACATTATGTCTGGCCTGCACCTGCACCAGGCACACAGGGCAAAGTTTCTAAGAGCCAAGCCTGGGGATGATGCGCATCTTGGCAACTGAACCATCGACCCAAGGTCTTACCAGCACAGCATAACCTCCAGCCACAGAGGGACCGGGTGGGGCAGTCAACATCCAGCTCCACACTCTGTAAACCCCTAATCCCTGCCAAAACATCAGTTTACAAAAGGGGGAGGGATTTATACGCCCACCTAAAACATACAGGGAGCTGTTGCCCCAAAAGTTTGCACCGTATTAATATAGTTGAAGCATAACATAAATAAAACACAGTCCTGCACAGAACATCACAAGAGCAGGTATCACACCCAGAACACTCAGTCAACTCAATGTAACCAAAGTCAGTCACACGCATATCAACTCAACAGAGTCTCTAGGCTCAAAACTTGTAGCCATCCAGCAACCATCAGCATCTATGTTGAACATTGCCTTGTACTGCCCATTTTCCCAGCGATCGCAAAACAGTCTCTTGCAGTCTCTTGCAACCAACACCACACTCACAACTTGGAGACGACTGTCTAAGGGAGCGGCAGCAAACTCACAAATGGACACCTGGATGGACCCAAAGCCGCAGCAAGCCAGCAGCGTAATTGGACGGCAGATGGAGATGAATGAAAATGTCACATGATCTCCACCAGAAGTCACCTCCAACGATGCAACATCCGGTACTTGCAGATATATCAGACTTCAGAACATACTCAGCATACGTGCTCCATAAACCTCGGCATGACGCTCACCTTCTGTCTCAACAGTAACAAAATCAGTCCGTACCTCAGTCCACACAGTCGTAAAAACATTTTCAGGGAGGTGGCTGACAGCTCCAATCCCCCTCGTCGCCAATATAGTAATGACAAGGGGAGTCCGGTGAGTTCACAGGGAGATTTTTTTCAGCTTTACAGCGGTACATACAATAATAATAATAATAATAATCGGGCCGCACAGTTGTTAGCACTGTTGCATTACAGCGGCAGGGTCCCAGGTTCGATTCTCAGCTTGGGTCACTGTCTGTGCGGAGTCTGCATGTTCTCCCCGTGTGTGCGTGGGTTTCCTCCGGGTGCTCCGGTTTCTTCTCAAAAGACATGGTATTGGTTAATTTGGACATTCTGAATTCTCCTTCTGTGTACTTGAACAGGTGCCAGAATGTGGTGCACAGTAACTTCATTGCAGTGTTAATGTGAGCCTACTTATGATAATAAAGATTATTATTATCTTCATTAGTGCAAGGTATAACCCTATCAGAGGTGAGTTTCCCCTGAGTCCCATTGATTTGAGTTTTGCTCGAGCTCTGTGATGCCTCATCAAATGCTTCCTTGATGCCAATGACAGTCACCCTCACCTCACTTCTGGGGTACAACGCCTTCATCCATATTCGGACCAAGGCTGTAATGTGGTCTGGAGGTGAGTGTCCGGGGGGAAATACAAATTAAGCATCACTGAGCAGGTCATTGCTGAGTAAGTTCTGACTGGTAGCAATGTCAACAACATCTTCAATCACTTTCTGAAGATCGTCTGAAACCTCAGGGTCATGGCACAATGGGGATTAATTTAGTTGTGAAATTGACAGGCTGGAAAGCCTTAAAATAATAAAACATGACAGTTACGTCTTTGCCGAAGGTGAAAGGCTTTTCCTCACAGGACTTGCTCTGAAAGTGAACTTGTGCTGCTACGGAGGTCATTTCCAAGACTTTGAAGGCCATTCCTGCAACCTGTGACTTTTTTGACATTGATCTGAATTTCTCAGATTATCGGCCTTCTGAATCATAGAAGACCTACAACGTAGTAGGAGGCCATGCAGCCCATCAAGTTTGCACCTACCCTCCAAAAGTGCCCTAACCTAGGCCTACTCCCCCCCCCCCCCCCCCCCCCCCCCATCCTCGTATCCAGACTTAACTTTTGGATAATCCACCTAATCTGAACATTTTTGGACTGTGAGAGGAAACCGGAGCAGTCACAGTCACCCGAGGTGAGAATCAAACCCAGGCAGCAGTGCTAACCACTGTGGCACTGTTCAGAGATGTGTAAGCAGCTTATGCAGCCTGACCTTCGAAAGTGGAGGAACAGGGGTCAAATAGCATGGAATTGATACAAAATATTAAGTTCCAAGTTAATTTGGGTAAACTCACAGTGAAACATCTTTTTATAGAGACCAAAGCTAGCTTGTTAAAACGACACGGTGAACTGCCTTCATGAAAATGTGAATCCACCAATAAGGACACATACCTAAAAAACGGCATTCTATAGCTCTTGCTACTACTAGGCTATGGGCCAAGTGCTGGCAAGTGGGATTAGGTGGGCAGGTCAGGGTGTTTCATGCGTTGGTGCAGACTCAATGGGCTGAAGGGCTTCTTCTGCATTGTAGTTTTCTGCAATTCTGAGATCAGTGATACATTAGCACTTAAAATACCACCCCTGATAATTAAAACCCCAATCCGATAATGCCGGTTCTCAAGTCTTATTATTTTGCTGGACACTCTGGGCAGGATCTTCGGTTTGGGACACAAATGTTTTCTGTTAGTTTCACTGCTGACTACTTCAAAGATACTCAAGTGATGGCAGATAAATGGAAAGCAATTAACTCTCTTTGATGTGGTCTAGGAGCTGTCAATTAGAGCTTCATGTTTATAAACATTGCAGTTAGTTTCACAGCTGACTACTTCAAAGTCACCCAAGTGTGAAAGGAGATGAATGGAATAGTGCAGACAGCTGGGTTAGCGTGGAAGCTGCCAATCACAGCCTAGTAAAATCAGTATCAAAGAGAAAGAATTAATGCCTTGCAGATTAAAGATCTGAAGGGGTTTAAAGCCAGCTGATTGGTTTTCTCTTTCCAGAAATTGACAGGTGCTACTTCCTCTGCCTGAGCCAGAAGGCGTGTTGCACAGATGAGTTTTAAAGCAGAGATTCTTTTCACTGTCTCTGTCTGGACTGCTCTCCAGCTTCCAGAGAGGCGTCTCTCTTCTGGGGGCTTCTAGTCAGCGATCTCTTTTCTGGAGGTCTTCCGTAGGGGTCTCTCTCCTGGGGGTCTCTGGTGGGGGTTGCTTTAATTAGGGCATGTCAAGTGATCTTTAATTAGGGGGTCTCTTTAATGATGGGGTCTCTGGTGTGTCTCTTTAATTAGGGGGTTTATGGAGAAGGGGTGGTGAGGGGGACTGGTCGGGGTGGGGTGGGCAGGTCTTACATTGTGAGGGGGCAGGGTGCTCCTCTGATGGACTTTGGCGACAACTCCATTGGTCCACCACGAGGCCCACCATGTCAGGTACATGCTTGTCAATACCTGCACCAATTCTTGCCCACGTGATTCCTGGCCCAGAGGACTGGATAATCATGAGGGCTTTGAGATCCTGGCCTGTTTATAGGATAATCCATTTGGGTTCTCCTGCTGGTGCAGAGCATGAACCTCCATCTCGACACCAGCAGAAGCAGTTGCCAATGCCGTTTTATTTTATTCCCAACGCTGAATTCTCCGCCGCACCGAGAACTCTGCTATCGGCGGCAGTCAGTAGTGAATTCATCCCTGTCTCATGGCAAAGCAGCATTGATCAACATGACTGTTATGTAAAGTCTAATTTTCAGAATAAGTTCAAAATAACATTTCCTGGCAATTGAACGGGTGTCCTCATTTTAATAGGTCGCTTTCACCAAATATAGGATAGTAATTATGTGTGATCTATTATTGATCAAACGAACATCTTCTGCGTAATTATTTATTATACAACCCCAAAGTTCATTGTAAATATCTCAACCCAAACCTAAATTTCCAGATTTATTAGATTCTCGTAGATTGCCTACAGACCTATTCTGAACCTAGCCAATATCATATTCTTGGGGTACAAGGATTGGATTGGATTGGATTGGATTTGTTTATTGTCACGTGTACCAAGGTACAGTGAAAAGTATTTTTCTGCGAGCAGCTCAACAGATAATTTTTTTTCATATAAATTTCGAGTGACCAATCCAATTTTTCCAATTAAGGGGCAATTTAGCATGACCAATCCACCTACCCTGCACATCTTTGGGTTGTGGGGGTGAAACCCACGCAAACACGGGAGAATGTGCAAACTCCACATGGACAGTGACCCAGAGCCGGGATCAAACCTGGGACCTTGGCGCCGTGAGGCAACAATGCTAACCACTGCGCCACCGTGCTGCCCAGTTCAACAGATAAGTACATGAAAAGAAAAGGAACCAAAAGAAAATACAAAATAGGGAAACACACGGCACAAAATGTAACTAGATAACACCAGCATCGGATGAAGCATACAGGGGTGTAATATTAATGAGGTCAGTCCATAAGGTGGTCGTTTAGGAGTCTGATAACAGTGGGGAAGAAGCTGTTTTCGAGTCTGTTCGTGCGAGTTCTCAGACTTTTGTATCTCCTGCCCGATGGAAGAAGTTGGAAGAGTGAGTAAGCCGGGTGGGAGGGGTCTTTGAATATGCTGCCCACTTTCCCCAGACAGTGGGTGGTGTAGATGGAGTCAATAATAGTAACAGCACTTTAATATTTGATGGATATTCTAAATTTATTTTAAAATGCTAGTTCTATAACAAGCATAAGCCAAGGATTCTCTTATAAAATTCAGAACCAGCTGGGGGTTGTCCGGAAAGATATGAGGGAGTGAGGGTCCTGTGCAGGCGGGGACGGTATGGGGGGAGGGGTGTCTCTTGGGAGGTAGAAGGCTTTAATTCTTATAACGTTTATCTGAGTAACTTTTAGTGTTGCCCAGCTGGAACCCTCCAAAGTTTACGATTTAAATCACAATTTTGGACTGTTCCCAGTGAAGAGCAATTGCTCAAGAAACGTTTGTCCTTCTGGTCAATTGCCATGCTTATCCTACCTGTGAATTTCCATGAGGGATCCCCCAGTGCATCTTTGTGCTACTCCCCATATCTGATGCTTGGTAGCTTGGAAGTTACACTGGCCGGGATTCTCCCCTCCCCGGTGGGTCGGGGGGTCCCAGCGGGATGGAGTGTCGTGAACCACTCCGGCGTCGGGTCGCCCCAAAGGTGCGGATTTCTCTGCACCTTTAGGGGCCAAGCCCTAACCCCGAGGGGCTAGGCCCGCGCCGGAGTGGTTGGCGCCCCTCCGGCTGGCGGGAAAGGCCTTTGGCGCCAGGCCAGCCGGGGCCGAAGGGACTTCGCCGGCCGGCGGCTGCTGACGTCATCCCCGCGCATACGCAGGGGAGGGGGTCACTTCCGCCTCCGCCATTGTGAAGGCTATGGCCAACGTGGAAGGAAAAGAGTGCCCCCACGGCACAGGCCCGCCGGCCGATCGGTGGGCCCCAATCGTGGGCCAGGCCACCGTGGGGGCACTCCCTGGGGCCAGATCGCCCCACGCCACCTCCCCCATTACCCCAGAGCCTGCCCGCGCCGCCAATCCCGCCGGTAAGGGAGGTGTTTTGATTCCCGCTGGCGGGACCGACATGACAGCAGCGGGACTTCGGCCTATTGCAGGCTGGAGAACCGCCGAGGGGGGCCCGCCGACAGGCGCGGCGCGATTCCTGTTGCCACCGAATCTCTGGTGCAATCTCTGACTTCGGGAGACGGCAGGGGCGGGATTCACGCCGCTCGCCGGCGATTCTCTGACCAGGCGGGGGGTCGGAGAATCCAGCTCACTATCTCCTTTATGGGACTTAACCAATTTGTAATTTGTTTCTTTTATAGAAACACTAAAATTTCATTCTTTCTTATTATAAAGAATTTGTCTGCCTGCTTAAAACTTTAATGATCTTATTTGGACTTGTGTACCAAAGACACATAGATCACCACTCCAATTCTCTTCTGTTGAAAGAATATTTGCATTCACCTGGACCTTTATAATATCTGGGAAAACAGTGAATTTAAGAAATTGCTGTAAAAAGTCTATCAAGTTGAAGATAATGATTCTGGTTGATTGCAATCGTTCAGAGGGTGAGCAAGGTTCATAATCCAGTTACGTGTCATTGAGTCTAGCTCCCTCTGAATGAATTTGGGAATTGAATAGAAGGTACATCACACCTTAATGAACTTCAACTCCATAGCACTACCTTGAATGAAGAGCAACACCAACAGCCCCATCCTCAGCAGGAGTAACCTTTGCATGAACAAGAACAAACATCTGTAAGGGGTAGCAGCTGCCTTCTCAGTCACCTGCACTCCACAATCGATAGGGGATGAAATCAGAAGTGATCGCCACAATACAGGTAGAGGACCAGCATTCTGAACATGTGTCAGACTTTGACTTTCTCTGCAGCCCTTTGATGACATCTGCCACCACCCAGAACAAGACCCCCTTCCCACTGGACCACAGGCATGTACATTGGCAATGGTGGTCAAGTTCACCATAGACCAAAATTTATTTGCCTCTGTTTCCTTACAGGAACCTGTTGGTGACATCTGGGAAATATCACAATCTTCTGCCCACAAGTACATCAATGTCTTGTTTACGATGGCTGCCACTGCTTCCATTTTCCAGTTGATAAGATCAATCAGAACAGGCGGGTCCTCAGTATTGCTGCTCTGCTTGAATTCCCACAGGTTCAGGGAGTCATTGGCTGCACCCATGTGACATTCAAGGTGCCCTCAGATCACCCAGGCATTATTCATTAATTGCAAGAGATTCCACTCAATTGAATTGACATTCATCTGGTATCCAACCACTGGAAGAGTATAAAGTCTGCCTGTGTAAAATATTCATCAGGATCCCATGCTGACTTTATGCAACTATCAAGTCTGCCACAGATCGTCACATTTTCAAGCAAATGCAATGGATCCCTCCTCGGAGCCGAAGGGTGCCGTCCCATCATGCCGTCAGGATCTGTCTGATGACACCTCTGAATCTTCCACTTTTTCAGTGGAAAGGCACACCAGAAGCACATTAATGTAAGAGTGGGCATTGAGCAAGTCAGTGACTTGCTGAAGAAGCAATATGGGCAGACCCTTCAGTATGTATTTGCAAGCATGCTCAGGATGATGGTGGTGAGCAGTGCATTGCTCCAAGTGGCAGGAGGAGGAAAGTGACGACCACTCTAAATCTTTGAAGAAGCAAGAGGAGGAGGTGGAGGAAGAGCTGATGTGGCCAGGGAGCATGCAACCGCGCACCTAACTGCCATAGATGCCTGAGGTGCCATTACAAAGACATTATTCAGCTAGTGTTGGGTTTTGTAGCTATGTGAAACATTACCACTATGCTGTCCCCCCCCTTCCCCCATGCCCCACACCACATCTGCCCCAACACAAAGCATTTTCACAGTCAGTAATCCTTCCAGTTTATTGTTACCCTCTGCTTATCTTGTACTCCTGTCATACCCATTCACCTCAAGGTTGACATACACTTAGTAGGTGATGAGCAACAATGGAGATGACAGGATGACGGAGTCTTGAAATAAAGTTCATGGTGCAAATAGCTTTACAAGGATTCAACACATTAACACACATTTAACAATGAAATGATTTTTCTCGTGAAACTGGAAAAACTTTATTTTACTTTTCCTATTCCTTATAAATAGTGCAACCCTGATGGTTACAGCAGAGTTAAAGGCAGCCAACACCCTTTCTTGGTCTGACTGCTCACATGGTCATGAACAATATCCTTTGGGTTTTGGAACCCCTGAGTTGCAAGGACTGTCCCCCCTTCACATGTGTAGGTGCAGACTCAGTCATCAGGACAGGAAGCAGCATACACGAAACTGCCTGAGGAGGGGGAAAGGGAGATACTTGAACAGAATCCCCACTTCCACATGCCCTTTTTCCATCTTTCATCTCATGACCCACCAACACTTCCCTCCTCACCAAGAAGACACTTTGCTGCACTTCAGCAGGGTGCTGAACGGCCAATGCCATTCCTGTTTAAAGTGGAACAGTGTGTGTGCAGGTACTGGTCAGAGCCAGCATGCCTCAGTTACCTGTCACATCAGATGGTCCAAACAACTGGTCATTCTTTCCATGGAGCTGAACATCAGTGTGGAGGTCTGAGGCACTCATTCTGGAGATGGAGTGCTCCAATCTCCCTCCAATGGTGCATGGTTCCTCTGGAAATGCAGTCTGAAACTTGCACACTTTTTATTGCTCTCCACGATCAATGACCGAAAAGGTTAATCATCTCTGTCCTGCTGACTAGAATTTGGAGGATCGGGAACCCTCTGACAGGAATTCTCCACTCCCGTCCTTGTCTCCAACCCTGCTCATTCTCACTTGGACCTGCTGCCAAGGTTATATGTATGTGAGCTGGTGGTTGCAGCATCCTCAGAGCATGTATCCTCGGATAATTTCTCAGCCTTGTCCTGCACTCTCTCCAGTGTTATGCTTGAATGAACCTGTGAAAGATGAAAGGCATAAATTAGACATGACAAGGAGAAAAGGTTCAAAGTCATCATTGTGCAGATGATCATATTTCAGTCAGTTCAACGTGAGTAATTATTGCAAGTCATGTGGCTGTGTGATGTATAATTCTGTCACAGGTATCTGGGAGACCCTTCTCTCTCAATCTTCAATGGCCAAGCATTCCGAGTCTGCTGATTTCTCATACCATGTGATGATTACTGGAGGTTCACCCATTCTCTGCTCCTCCTTGGAGCTCTGTGGTTTCCACTCCTGTAAGTAGACAAATCCGAGTTATGAGTGTGAGAAATGCATTACAGTGAGAGGACGGAAGGGCAATATTTGCGGAGAGTGGCTGTGAATGATGGGTATGAGATGGCACTAATACTAAGCTCATGGTCTTGTGGCAACCAGATGGAGATGTGCAGAGGCACCTTGGGAATGAGGGAACATAGAAACATAGAAAATAGGAGCAGGAATAGACCATTAGGTCCTTCAAGCCTGATCCATCATTGATTATGATCATGTCTGATCATCCAAATCAGCACTTGTTCACGCATACTCCCATATCCTTTGATCCATTTACCTCAAGGAGCTATATCTAACTCCTTATGGGAAACGTACAATGCTTTGACCTCAGCTACTTTCTGTGGTAGTGAATTTCACAGGCTCACCACTCTTTATGTGAAGAATTTTTTCATCATCTCAGTCCTAAATGATTTACCCTGTATCTTTAGACTGGGACCCCTGGTTCTGGACTCTACCGCCATCGGGAACATCCTTCTTTCATCTGCCCTGTATAGTTCTGTTAGAATTTTATAGGTATCTATGAGATTTCCCTTCATTTTTCTAAACTCTAGCGAATATAATCCTAACGGATTATAGTCCTCATACGTCAGTCCCACCATCCCAGGAATCAGTCTGGTAAACCTTCACTGTACTTCTATAGCTAGAACATCCGTCCTCAGATAAGGAGACCAAAATTGAACATAATATTCCAGGTATGGTCTGGATTCTCCACTGCCCGCCTCCTGTAGTGAGCCCCTGTGTGGTAGAGAATCAAACAATCAAGATTGGCGCTGTGCGTTAGCAGGTGCCGGTCCAAGTGCGATGCTCCAAGTTCCATGACTGCACAACTACAGGAGGATGTAAATGAATGCAAATAGTTTTAATGAAACGTTTGCATTCATTTAGCAGGTCCATCACACTAATCTCTGGCCTTCCGTGATTCTCAGGTCCCCTGGGCCGGGAATCAAATTGGGTAGGTTTACTACAGGTCTCACCAAATGTGAGCCTGATGTGGTGGGCCAAGGTGGGTAACTGCTTAAGTGAGATGGCCCCAAATTCCATCCGAGGGCCACCCTCGAGCACGTGTTAGGAATGCACTTACCGCTCTTTGATGTGGTTGATGTTTGTAAACATTGGGGTTTCAGCACTTAGTGTCACCCATCCATGAAGGGAGATAAATGAATCAAGGCTGCAACTGTTTTGTGGAAGCTGTCAATCACAGCTCACTACTAGAATTGAATGAATGGCTTGCAGCTAATGTATCGGAGGGGTTGAAACATAGGTCACAGCTGTTCTCGCTACAGGAATGGACATGGGGAGCTTCCAGGTGAGTGTTACAGCTGTATTTTTTTCACTGCCCTTGTCTGGACTGCTCTCTAGCTTCCAGACAGGGGTCCCTTTCTCTGCGGCATGGGGGGGATCCCTTTAGTCAGGTGGTCCCTGTAGTGGGTAATCAGAAGGTGGAGGGCTGCTTTGTGGTGTGGGGGTGGTGGTGGAGGACTGATATACATTGCAGGGCGAGGGGGGTGGCCAGCCACGGGACTTCAACAGAAGGCCACCTGCTCGAAATGGCGGCCCGATAGTGGGGCGGTGCCGACATTTTGGCCGTAAGACCAGACGCTTCACCTGGACATAGCTTTCAAATTTGGAGAATCCAGCCCAGTCTCCCAAATGGAAAATCTCGCCAAGGTCCTGTATAATTACAGCAAGATATTCTGCGCCTGTACTCAAATCCTCTCGTTATGAAGGCCAATATATAATTTACCTTCTTTACCGCCTGCTGCACCTGCATGCTTATGCCCAGCAACTGGTGTACAAGGGCACCCAGTCTTGTTGCATATTCCCTTCTCTCAAACTTTAGCTATTCAGATAATGTGCCTTGCTGTTTTTACTACCAAAGTTCATATTTATCCACATTATACTGCATTCGCCATGCATTTGCCCACTCACTCAACTTGTCAAAATCACACTGAAGCCTCTCTGTATTCTCCTCACAGCTCACCCTCCCACCCAGCTTTGTGTCAACTGCAAATTTGGAAATAATGCATTTAATTCCCTCATCTGAATCATTAATACATATTGTGAAAAACTGGGTTTCCAGCATTGATTCTGCCTACCCCCACTAGTCACTGCCTGTCATTTGGAAAAAGACCTGTTTATTCCTACTCTTTGGGCGCAATTCTCCTAAAGGGAGACAAACAGCAGACGCCGGAGTGAAACCCGGAGTGTTTCACTCCGGCATCGGAGCCGGGCCTTGATGCATGCGTCAAAGCGGCGCACCTGGAATGACGCAGCCGGCGGTGCCTAAGTGATGTCAGCTGCGCATGCGCAGGTTGGCCAGCGCCAACCTGCGCATGCGCGGTTGCCGTCTTCCCCTCCGCTGCCCCGCAAGACATGGCGGCTTGATCTGCGGGGCAGCGGAGGGAAAAGAGTGCGTCTTTTAGATTGGGCACCGATCGTGGGCCAGACACCTCCTGAGCACGCCTGTGGTGCTCGATCCTCCCTCCGCCCCCCACAGGCCCCACATGCAGCTGTCGTGCGATTGGCGCACCAGGTGTGGTTGGCGCCGGCGTGAACCGGTCGGGTTCGGCAGGCCGCTCGGCCCATCCGGGCCGGAGAATCGCTGGTCGCCGTTAGAAACGGCGAGCGACGATTCTCTGAGCAGCCTGTCGCAAAATGCGACACGCCATTTGGGGGGGGGGGGGGGGTGGTGGGAGAATCGCAGGGGTTGCCAGGGCGGCGTGGCGTGATTCGCCCGGCCCTCCCGCGATTCTCCCACCCGGCGTGGGGGTCGGAGAATCACGCCCTTTGCTTCTTGTCTGCCAACCAGTTTTCTATCCATTTCAATACACTACCCCCAATCCCATACGATTCAATTTTACACGCTAATCTCTCAGGTAAGACTTTGTCAACAGTCTCTGAAAGTCCAAATGAACCCCTTCCACCGGCCCCCTTGCCAACTCTACTAGTTACATCTTGAAGAATTCCAGTAGATTTGTCAAGCATAATTTCTCTTTCATCGATCCATGCTGACTCTGTTCGATCCTGCCACGTGTTCCAAGTGTTCTGCTGTTAAATTTTATATAATGGTCTCCAGCATTTTCCCCACTACCGACGTCAGGAGGAGTAAATGAAACAATAATGAGGAATGAATGCAGCAACAGGTTGTGTTGGTCTGAGGAATTATTTGTCGGAAAAGATCTCACTCATTTTTCCTGCCTTCATGAACTCCTTGAATCACTTTGAGTACTTTATCGATGGCACCTCACTTACTACTAAAGTTGACAATCTGGAATGCTTTCCTGTGCCTCAAAATGGATGACTGGCTGAACACATTACTCACAATATTAACTTCACATGTAAACTAGTTTCATCCAGGTGAGGTGGGGCATAATGGTCTTGTCATTGGACTAGTAATCCAGTAACCCAGGATAATGTTCTCAGGACATGGCTTAGAATCCCACCAGGGCAGATGTGGTAATTTGAAATCAATAAAAATATGGAACTCAAAGTCTAATGATGACCATGAAACCATTGTTGATTGTTGTTAAAAAACATCTGGTTCACTAATGTCCTTTAGGGAAGGAAATCTGCCATCATTAGCTGGTCTGGCCTACATGCGACTCCAGACCCAGCAATGTGGTTGACTCTCAGCTGCCTTATGAAATTTTCATAGAATTTACAGTGCAGAAGGAGGCCATTCGGCCCATCAAGTCTGCACCGGCTCTTGGAAAGAGCACCCTACCCAAGGGCAATACCTCCAGCCTATACCCATAACCTAGTAACCCCATCCAACACTAAGGGCAATTTTGGACACTAAGGGCAATTTATCATGGCCAATCCACCTAACCTGCACATCTTTGGACTGTGGGAGGAAACCGGAGCACCCGGAGGAAACCCACGCACACACGGGGAGGATGTGTAGACTCCGCACAGACAGTGACCCAAGCCGGAATCGAACCTGGGACCCTGGAGCTGTGAAGCGATTGTGCTATCCACAATGCTACCGTGCTGCCCACGGAAGCTTGTGGAGCAAGCTTCTCAGTTCAAGGGAAATTTGGGATGGACAATAAATGCTGGCCTAGCCATCGATGCCCACATCCTGCAAATTAATTTTTTAAAAATCCATGAGTGAAGAAGCATACTTCTGCTGCTCAGCTCCTCAAACAGCTCCAGACACTCCTTCCTATTTCTCAGAGGCTAGCATCTTTCCCCTGTCCGGTAGGAAGCTCATCTCTCTTTGGCCCCTTAAAGCCCATAGCATGACCTGCAAGGATGTGTCAGAGAACTGGGGAAACGCTTGCTCATGTTAAGACTCCACCATTGAAGTTGCTGTGTCCTGACAGTTGGTAAACGTGGAAGTGGTTTATTCTCCATGTAATATCAAGGAGCAGCTGAATCGGGACTCTATTTCTGTGGTGTAAAGAGGTAGTTTTGGTGATGGGCTGAATCTGGGCATTGAAGCGTCCGAGGTGGATTTGGCCACACTCAGCCTGAGTGAGCCATCAGAAAAGTAGAGAGATCAGGAGCCCAAAGCCTAGAGCCAGCCAGCGAACACCATTGGTTGGCACTTCAGAATGTGACCGTAGCAATGGAATGCAATTGGCATGGCATCTCGATGTATGTCAAAATGTTGGAGCTCAGTAGAATTGTAGATTTAGCTGTTTCAGAATCAGGGGCGGGATTCTGAAAAAACCGGTGGGGCAGGCAACTCTGGCCCGAAGGAGTGGCGTCGGGCAGCCCCGAAGGTGCGGAATCCTCCGCATTTTCAGGGGCTAGGCCGGCGCTGGGGTGGTTTGCGCCGCGCCACGCCAACTGGCGCTGAAGGGCCTCTGCTGGCCGGTGCGAGTTGGCGCATGTGCGGGAGCGCCAGCGTGTGCTGGCTTCATCACAGCGCATGCGCAGGGAGGTTTCATCTCCGCGTTGGTCATCGCGGACTGTTACAGCGGCCAATGTGGAAGAATAGAGTGCCCCCACGGCACAGGCCCACCCGCGGATCGGTGGGCTCCGATCGTGGGCCAGGCCACCATGGGGGCACCCCCCCGGGGCCAGATCCATCCGCGCCCCACTGAGGACCACGGACGCCGCCCACGCAGCCACGGTAAGTGTAAGTACTTACAACCAGTAAGTACCTGTTGTAGTTTACGCCGGTGGGACTGGCCGAAAACGGGCGGCCACTTGGCCCATCGCAGGCCAGAGAATTGCCGGGGAGGGGCTGCTGCCATCAGCCGCCGACCGGCGCGATTCCCTCCCCCGCCAAATTCCCGGCGCCGGAGAATTCGGCAGCCAGCGGGGGCGGGATTCACGCCGCCCCCCGGCGATTCTCCGACCCAGCAGAGGGTCGGAGAATCACGCCCCAGTTGATGTTCAGCTGATGAATTTGCTTGAACTAATTATAACAAGCATAACTAATATTTAATGTCATTGTCCAGTAAATGAGAGAGAACACAAACAGAATCTTTGGACAAGGTCATCACAAGGGAAATGCTGCTCCTGTGGGAACTCGCCAAATGCTCGAGGATTTAAAGCAAATTACTTTGAAGGCTAAAGTTGATAATTAGTCCACTGTTGTAACTGATATATATCAGTGAACTTTCTTAAACAAAAACAGAAATGAGGCAGATTTAGCTAATTTGGCCCAGAATTATCCCCAAGTATTTAAAATTAGAAGTGTATAATTATGCGGATAACACTATACAAGTGCTATTCCAACAATACAGGGAACAAAATAATGACATCTATTTTTTAGCAGTAATCACATATATAATTTTGACTACAGATTTGCTCTTGAATTTAAATATATCAAATATATTAATGATATCCACACCCCGTTTTGCTGTTCTTTTATGGTTCCATGCATTTATTGCAAGTAGCAATAAGTATGAATTTTGTATGGCCAAGTGGTGGTGAACACTCTTATTGAGAAACACAACGTCTTCATGACTAAGCACCCACAATGGAATGAATAAAAAGCCAGTATAACTCCAGGATAAATCCTTAAAACTTTAAATTGGACCCCTGTATATACAAAATCTACCTTTTATCCTGAAATCTATAATATTTCATTTATCTGACTATATCGTGAGAAGATTCAATGAGTCACAATGCAGTATAATTAGCAGTTAATGGAATATGCCAACATAAGACCCCACAAATTGTGATTGCCAAAATATTCTAAATCATCAGATCTCCTGGGCAATTGAAGTAGAGCAGAAAATATGCTGCTGAATCAAAATGACCTGAAATTTCTTCAAAATAGATTTCTACAGGTTGAATTTCCAGCTTAGGAAATTGACCAAAGATGAAATTTAAGAAAAATAAGATGATTTCAAAGCTACATGACTTCTCAATGTCAAACTGGGTTCAACGTCACTGCCACAGCAGAAGGCTTAGTGGGTGGGGAAGGAGGAGTCCTGGGAACATTTGAGAAGGTGCTAGAATTTCTCATCTCAGGAACTCAGCCTCCATGTACACACAAAATCTGATGGAAAGGAAGCTTATGTTGTGGGGGATAAGTCACAGATTGTCATTTTGAATTGTTTATTCCAGTGCAAAACTTTTGAAAAAACCCAATAAAGAGCTTTTAAAGTCAAATTAGAGTTTTCGCCTGTAATATTATTTTACTGTAGCTTCTCTATTGTTCGTACAATGATGTTTTCTTATGAATCATCTTACTACAGCTCATCAGTAGTGTGACTTGAACTTCTATTGAGAGACATTTTGATATGCTTAGTTGATGCCAGCATCTATTTTGTTATTTTGGAATTAACCCATTCAGTGTTGGCCTTAGATTTTACTGGAATACAGTTTTTCCCTTAAAATAAATCTGTAAAACTCTTTCTCTGAAAACATCAGGATTATTCTAAGAGGTGACATGAACCATTGGTTATATTTATATTGATTGTTCTAACCAATGGTGTATCATGTAGCGAGCAACGTGAATTAGATACTTTTGCCTCACCTTTCAGATTGCATCATATTTGCACCACAAATTGCTGGAAATGTGAATTGGGAATAGCAGCACCATGTTCATGTAGCTCCTGAAACCTCATGAATATTGGTTCCAAAGTTCTACGTTATCAGCCAAGTAAATTTAAGGGCAAAGAAAGAAACAGGGCCAACAATGGGGAGGGAAATAGGAAATAGAACAGAAAAAGATATAAAAGGAGGGAGAGAAGAACAGAGGACTGTGAGAGAGAAAAGGGGGAAAGAAAGGGAAAAGAATGAAACAAGTTAAAAAGAACAAGCAAAAGAACAGGACATTTAAACTTAATTGTGTTTCAGAGGTAAATAATAAATGGTCAGGCATAGGCCTGAAAAATGTATTCATATTCCTACCCATATATTATATCCTAACATTATTTTGTGAAATAAATTTGCAATTCTGAGTGTCAAAACAGCTTTGCATCCTGAAATTATTTCCTTCCGACATTTACAGGAGTGTCAATAGCAAGACTGCCACAAGAGTACTGCCAAGACACATTTTTTTAAAGAAAGTTTTCGAAACCTCTAGAAATAATACTCAAGGAGCCTCCACTGCTTAATTTGGTTTATTTATAGGCCTCGAAAATGGAGATTTTTTTTTTGGTCAGGATCATAACTCACAGCATTAGCAGGATCATTATGACATGCATTACCAGGCTCAAATGGCAGTGGCAAGATTAATTTGCATTTACAATGCAAATCTGGCAATTACATGACATGTAATTGATTTCAATCGAGAAGCTCATGATTGTACTTTTCTCAGTTTTTCCGAGGCTAGTGGCAGAGCAACACAAATCATCCAATTTGTGGCAAATTGGAACTAATAGCATATATTATCTACTTCATAAATTGTTGGATGTTTTGCTTACTAATAATGATGGGTGCGGTTTGTTGTATTACTCTTTGGTAAAATATTGTTACTCTTTGCTTCGTAATCCAGAATGGTCTGATGGTGGGATTCTGAAGAAACCACCAATATTTAACTTGAAGCAAAACTGATTTATTGATTAATAATTGTGTAGTAATCCACGGGAGGCAGGAGTTCCGTCACCACACCAATATTTATTTACAATAACAATATTACAGGAACAGCTACAAACAGTGCTGCTAGCAGTCCAGTCAACTTAAGACTGGCTCACAAAGCCTACACAGGTGATTATATGGGCCCCCTCAATGAGCTATCAGTGAGGGAGCTCATACTCCAATTGGCCAACCAATAAAGCCAATTGGAGTTCATTACACCCCCCCCCCCCCCTCCCAACAAGGTCCGAGGAATTCCTGCCAGCTGGCATTCCTCTGAGCTTCTTCCTGCTCCTCATGTCTGGGTCTGTCACCTGTGTCGATCGCCGGGTCGTTCTCCGAAGTGGGCGGGGTGTACCTTATAGGTGCCCCTCTTTTCCTTGACGACCTCCTTGGAAGTTGTTCTTCCTCCTCCTTGGGGAGAGAGGTGTTGCGGCGGCCTCGTCGAACGTGTCCATCTCCGACTCTGACGACTGGATGACGGGGTCTGGATAAATTGCTCGGGGCTGGGGTGTGGGTATCCTTTCCGTCTGGGCTATCCCAGTTTGAGGCGGTCCTGCTTCGCCTGCCTCCAGGTGTGGTTCCGCTGCCCTTATTTGGTCTAGGTGTTTCTTCAGCACCTTACCTCCTATCGAAACCTCATAGGATATGGGCCCTGTTTGGGACTCTACCGTGCCTTTGACCCACATTGGTCCATTCCCATAATTCTTGACCCAAACCGGTGCCCCCACCTGGAAATGTCTCTGCTGCCGACTATTATCATGCCCCCGGCGTTGGGCCTCCTGTTATTTCTCCACTTTCCCCGTTAAATTTGGGAAAAGGAGACTCAGCCTCATTCGCAGCCGCCTTCCCATTAAGAGTTCAGCTGGCGGTATGCCCGTAGTGGAATGCGGTGTGGTCCTGTAATCAAACAGCCAGCGGGAGAGCTTTGTGTCCATTGACACTGCCGGCTGCTTCTTGAGTCCCGCTTTAAGTGTCTGGACCGCTCTCTCTGCCAGGCCGTTGGTCACTGGATGGTAAGGGGTGGATGGTAAGGGGCCGTTTTGATGTGACGGACTCCGTTTTCCTTCAGGAATTTTCCAAATTCCCCACTTGTGAATGCCGTTCCGTTGTCCGACACCAATACCTCCGGAGGTCCATGTGTTGCAAACGAGACCCTGAGCTTTTCAATTGTCGATGCTGTGCTTGCCGCGTTTACCCGGTGGACGTCCAACCATTTGGAGTGGGCATCCACTATCATCAAAAACATTGAGCCCATTAAAGGGCTGGCGTGGTCAATATGCAGGCGGGTCCACGGTCTGCCTGGCAATTCCCACGGGTGCAATGGCGCCACTGGTGGCACTCTTTGACCCTGTTGGCACTCCTGGCACCGACCTACCAAGGCTGCTATGTCTGTGTCCAAACCTGGCCACCAAACGTAGCTTCGAGCTAGCATCTTCATTTTAGACACCCCTGGGTGTCCGTGATGTAACTCGGTTAAGATTGCTTGACGGCCCTGAGCTGGGACTATTACCCGGGCTCCCCATAATAGGATACCGTCTTCTACGGTTATTTGGTCCCTTCTGCTCCAGTATGGGTGCATCTGGGGCTCCACTGGTCTTTCCAGTTCCCCTGTTAGCAGTAAGTGCTTCATCTTGGCTAAAACTGGGTCTTTTGCGTCCACAACCGAATATGTTGTGCGTCTACTGGTAGGGTGTCCAAAACATTTAGAGTCATTACTGTCTCCTCGACTTTTGGTATTTGCGGCCGAGTGTCCGGGAGAGGAAGTCTGCTCAAAACATCTGCATTTGCTTCTCACGTTCCTGGTCTGTGCTCCAGGACATATCTATACGCTGCCAGTAGCAACGCCCAGCGTTGGATTCTAGCTGATGCAATCGGGGTATTGACTTGTCTTCTTTTAATAACCCTAATAACGGCTTATGGTCCGTCACTATGGTCAATTTCCGCCCGTACAGATACTGGTGAAATTTTTTTACTGCGAATATCACCGCCAGTCCTTCCTTCTCGATTTGGGCATACTTCCTCTCAGCCATCGCCAAGGTCCTCGAAGCACAGGCTATTGGCCGTTCTTCCCCATTCCTTCCTCTATGGGCTAAGACGGCTCCTATCCCGTAGGGGCATGCATCACATGTGACCACCAACTCCTTCCTTGGGTCATAATGCTCTAGGACATTTTCGGATGACAGCTGTTCCTTAATGTCCCTAAATGCTTGGTTTTGGCGGACGGACCATTTCCATTTTGCCCCTTTTTTAGTAGCTGGTGAAGGGGTTCTAGGATGGACTCCCTATTTTCAATAAATTTTCCATAATAGGTTACCAACCCTAGAAATTATCGTAACCCCTGGACTGTGGTGGGAGCTGGGGCTTCTTTTATTGCCCTTACTCTGTCTTCTAATGGATGTAAGCCTGACTCGTCTACTTTATATCCCAGGTACATCACTTGTGGGGCCAGAAAAACACATTCCCTTTTTAGCCATACACCTGCCTTTGCGAAACGCCTGAGCACTTCCTCCAGGTTCCTTAAGTGTTCCCTGTTTGTCCTACCCGTGATTAAGACATCGTCCAAATAAATCACCACCTGCGGTAGTCCCTGCAGAATATTTTCCATCGTACGCTGGAATATAGCGCAGGCTGACGACACTCCGAAAGGTAGCCTAGTATAACGAAAAAGGCCCTTCAGGGTGTTGATCGTAGCGAACTTCTGGGAGTCCTTGTCCAGTTTTAACTGCAGGTAGGCATGGCTCATGTCCAGTTTCGTGAACAAAAGCCCACCTGCCAATTTGGCATATAGGTCGTCTATTTTCGGGATTGGGTATTTGTCCAGCAGTGGGTATTTGTTTACCGTCTGTTTGAAATCTCCACAGCGACGTATCGAGCTGTCTGGCTTCAAAATTGGTACCACCGGCGCTGCCCATTCCGAGAACTGTACTGGTCTGATAATGCCATCGCGCCGTAACCTTTCTATTTTGTCATCTACTTTCTTCCTTAATGCAAAAGGTACCGGCCTGGCCTTACAAAATTTCGGAAGGGCTTCTGGGTCCACGTGCAAAGTTGCTTTGGCGCCTATGATTTCCCCCAAACCTTCCTGGAAGACCTCCGGGTATTTTTGGAGTACTCCACTCAACTGCCCGCTTCCACTCTGGAAAATTTGCATCCAATCTAATTTGAGATCTTTCAGCCAGTTTCGTCCAATTAAGCTCGGTCCGTAGCCCTCTACTATCATCAACGGTAATCTGAGCAATTGTTTCTCATATTCCACGGGTACATGAGTCATGCCTGGAACCTCTAGGGTTCCCCTGTGTAGGTTTTAAGTTTTGTCGATGTTTTTGTTAGGGTTAGTGGCTGGAGTCCATCTTCGATTTTTCTAAATGCTGCCACTCCCATTACTGATACGGCCGCACCCGTGTCTATTTCCATTATTGTCGGCCACCCGTTCACCCGTGGGGTAATCTTAATGGGTTCTGCTTTCTTTGTTGCAATATTATATAATTGTTCCCCTTCGGAGGAGGATGGGGCGTCTAGGTTGTGTACTTCCCTGCGTCCCCACCTGCTATTCCTCTTTTGCCACCTCCTTCTAGGGTTTTGGTCGCTGTTACCCCACTCTGTCTGGTGCCAGAAACGGTCCTTCTCTGTTGGGGGAGCCTCAGCCGGTACTTCCCTCTGTCTCCAGTTAGTCCTGGCAGACTTGGGGGGCAGTTCTGGGGTTTTCCTTTTTCCCTCTATTCCTCAGGCTTTTCCTGAGAGCGGCTACCTGGTAGCAGGACCCGTTGTGGTAGTCCCTCTCACAGGTATCCACCTCCATTGGCGTGCCCTGTAGTTCCTGCGCCCCACTTGCTGCCTTTTCTAGGGACAGTGCGAGCTGTAACACCTGCCTGCAGTCTAGCTCCGTTTCCGCCAACAGGCGTTTCTGTTTTGTAAGGTCGTTTATACCACACACTAACGGTCCCGAAGCATTTCATTTAGCGTCGGGCCGAACTCACATTTTTCCGCCAGCCTTCTCAGGCGGGTCAAGAAATTCGTGACTGACTCCCTGTCTTCCCGCTTCGCTGTGTAGAATCTGTACCTACACAAAATGAGGGGTGGTTTTGGGTCGTAGTGCTTTTTCACCAATTCCGTTAAATCTTGGAAAGTTTTCGTGTCCAGCGCATCGGGATAAGTCAGACTACGTATAATGGCGAAAGCTGAGGGTCCGCACGCCGACAGCAGGATAAGCTGTCTCCTTTCGTCCGTCAGTATATCATTTGCCCGGAAGAAGTAACACATTCTCTCCACATACTGGGACCAGTCCTCAATAGCTGGGTCGAATGCCTCTAACCTTCCAAAAAATGGCATTTTTAAAATGGCAAGGCTTACCCTCTGAGTGCGGCAACTGGTCTCCGCAAAATTCTTAGTTTACCTCGTCGCCACTGTAGTAATCCACGGGAGGCAGGAGTTCCGTCACCACACCAATATTTATTTACAATAACGATATTACAGGAGCAGCTACAGACAGTGCTGCTAGCAGTCCAGTCAACTTAAGACTGGCTCACAAAGCCTACACAGGTGCTTATATGGGCCCCCTCAACGAGCTATCATTGAGGGAGCTCATACTCCAATTGGCCAACCAATAAAGCCAATTGGAGTTCATTACAAATTGATTAATATTGAGTTTGCACACAGACCTATAACAAGTAATCAAGCAATCTATATTAAAATAATAACTAATTTAAACTACACGTGCTAAACTATTCTGTGATTTATCTCTCTAACACTCTACTGTCTAGTCACTCCTGGTTGGAAGAGACTCAAGATCCTGAGTTCTCCTATTTATAGTGAGATCTAGTGTTGCCCTCTAGTGGTTGTGTTACAGTGAGATGTAATCATAAACACTTTACTTGTCTATATATATATATATATATATATATATACATACCATTACACGGTTGAATGGACATTTTAAAAATCATTTTTGGGACATCATTTAGTACATATTAGAAATGTGACATATTAGGAACATCAGAGCAGGAGTAGACCTTTCATCCCCTCTAGCCTCTTCTGCCATTCATGGCTGACCTTCTACCTCAATGCCATTTGCCCACACTATCCTCATATCCTTTGATATGTTCATTATCTGGAAATCTGTCAATCTCTGTCTTGAACTTAATCAATGACTGAGCCTCCACAGCTCAGCCATAAACGGCCTCCCATTTTTATTTATTCTGAGGCTGTGTCTCCTGGCTCTAGACACCCCAGCCTGGGGAGACATTCTTCAAATGCCCACGCTGACAAACCCTTATATGGCTATCCCAGTTCAGTTTCTGGTTAATCATAACACCCAGAATGTTGGGGTTTCAGTGATGGTAATGCGATGAATGTCAAGGGCGATGGTTAGATTCTCTCTAGTTGGACATGGTCATTGCCTGGCACTTGCCACTTGTCACCCCAAGCCTGGATATTTTCCAGGTCTTGCTGCAGTTAGACATGGACTGCTTCAGCATCTGAGGAGTCACAATAGTGCTGAACATTGTGCAGTCATCAGCGAATATCCCTCTTCTGATCTTCTGATCTGACGTGCAATAGCAACCCACCATCCCTTTTTGAGATCTCAATTGAATCTGCCTCCAGCATACTCTCAGGTAGTACATTCCAGATCCTAATCACTCACTGCATAAAAATGCTTTTCCTCATGTGGCCATTGCTTCTTTTGCTAATCAGTGTCCTCTACTTCTTGAACCTTTGGCGAATGAGAAAAGTTTCTCCCTATCTATCCTGGCCAGATTCCTCATGATTTTGAACATCCCTATCAAGCTAACTTTTAACCTTCGCTTCTCCAAGGAAAACAACTCCAGTTTCTACAATCTATCCATGTAACTGAAATTCCACTGCCTTGGAATCATCCTTGTGAATCTTCTCTGCACCTTCACTAATACCTTCACGCCTCCCAAAAGTGCAATGCCCAGAATTGGGTACAATATTCATATGCTATATTTTGTGCTATATTCCCCTATTTATTAAGTCATGTTATTATTAATGACTTTCTCAACCTGCCCTGCCACTTTCGATGATTTGTGCACATATACCTTCAGATCCCTCAGCTCCAGTGTCCCCTTTAGGATTGTACCCTTTATTTTATTTTGCCTCTCCTCATTCTTCCTTGCAAAATAAATCACTTCACACACTTATGCGTTAAATTTCATCCATCGCTTGTCCACCCATTTCACTAACCCATGCTATCAAGGTTAAGGATACACGGAAGAAGGACATTGATTGATTAAGTACCTGGAGCAAATATAAAGAGAGTATGCTGGACTACTGTGCATTTGTTAGGGAGGAGGCAGACATTTGTAATGTGTACATAGTTCTAGTATTAAGTAGAAAGATTGGTGTCTGGTTTCCTACTTTACCATCTGGCATTGGAGTAAATTAACATGGTAGCAGAGAATGGTTACCGAAAGGTGGAGATTGGAAACTTAGATTTTTTTTCAGATAGAATATTGTAATCTGAGTTACTTGTGTGAATAATGGCTGGAAGCAAGTGTAAATTGTCAGGGTATGAATACCCAATGTTCTTTAAATCCACAGCTTAAGTAGTGAAAAAATTAGGTGGCTGTGTGGACATGGGTTATGTTGTTACCAAAGAGGAAACAAGGTAGATCCTTGACATTGTTGCTTCCTAACAAAAGTAAAACCAGAAGCAATGTATTTGGTGAGCTGGATACCTGTCAGTTGAAGATTAAGGAAGGTTTGGATCTCCTATTAGTTTGAAATTTAAAAGAAAGATTATCTATTAGATGCCCAGGAGGCATGGTCAGACTTTTATAGATTTTGAAAGACAGACGGTCATTCCACAGATGAATATATCATGCATTTAAATAGACTGTATAAAAAATGAAAAAAATTCAATTCAGAAATTTCTTATTCACTGCTCACTTTTCAATTTTTGGATTGTGTAAAATCTCACATATGGTTAGATCTTAACTAGAAGTCTCAGAAAAAGACACACTTTTGCTTCAAATGTCTGTTGCATTAAAACTATTATTGGAGACAAATAATTTCCTGCAGCTTTGATGGCACAAATCGGAAATTCTGTGGTTTCACAAGGGATGGAGGACGCAATGCTTGTGGCCTTTCAAGATCGTTCAGATATGGGGTGCAGGTGACAGCTCAACAGAAGGGCTGCAGACAGAAGGAACAATGACAGAAACATTTTTAACAGATCTGGCAGACAAAAGATTGGAGTAACAATAATAGATGCATGAAACCCAGGAATGCTCAGGAATTGTTAACGGATACTTCAGATGCAATTCACAATATCACTACGTGATGAGCTGCCCAAAGCAGAACAGGAGGGTTTGTAAACTGACACATGATGCAGGGAGTTCGGGAGATGATGATAATGATTAGCCTGAGGAAATTGTGCTTCTCACAAGAATCTTTAGTCTGAGTGTACCAGGGAACCGGTGGATGTGCTGTACTTGGATTTTCAGAAGGCATTTGATAAGATGACTCATCAAAGGTTATTGCTGAAAAGAAAAGCTCATGGTTTTGTGTCAACATATCAGCATGGATAGAAGATTTGCTAGCTAACAGGAATCGGAGAGTAGACATAAATGGGTAATTTTCTGGTTGGCAGGAAGTGATAAATGGTGTGCTGAGGCGTCAAAGTTTTACAATTTACCTCAATGATTTGGATAAAGGGACTGATGGTACGGTTGCTAAATTTGCTGATGACACAACTTAGGTGGGAAAGTAAGTTGCAAAGAGGATATTAGGAGGCTATATAATGATATGGACAGATTAGGTGAGTGGGCAAAGATCTGGCAAATGGTGTATAATGTGGGAAAATGTGAGGTTTTCCATTTTGTCAGAATTAATTTTTAAATGTATTATCTAAATGGTGAGAGATTGCAGAGCACTGAGATGCAGAGGGAGCTGGGTGTCCTAGTGCAGCAAGTAATTAGCAAAGCTAATAGAACGTTACATTTTATTGAAAGGAAATTAAGTAGTGAAGTTATACTTCAAATATCCAGGGCATTAGTTGTTATAACCTGCCTGCTTACCATTGGCTGGGTACTAATGACAATCCCACAATCCTGTGGGAGTACGACTTGATTGAAACAATTCTCCGCTCCGCTGACCAAGTTCCCGCGCCATCGTGAACAGGGCCAGGGCACAACCTATTCTGGCCCCCACAGGGGGCCAGCACGGTGCTGGAGTGGTTCACGCCAACCCGCGCATGCACAGTTGGGGCAGCTCAATCCTGCGCATGCACAGTTGGGCCACACCATCCTGCGCATGCACGGGGAACTTGTTACGCGCGTCGGCCCCGATGCAATATGGTGTGGGTGTTCAGGGGCAGGCCGCGGTGGAATATAGGCCCGGGGTGGGGGGGGGGGGAGAGAGGCCGGCCCGACAATCGGTGGGCCCCGATTGCAGGCCAGACCCCTTCGGAGCCCCCCCCCCAGTGAAGGAGCCACCCACATCCCTCCCACAGGCCGCCCCCCGAGCGTTCCTGCAGAGTTCCCGCCGGCAGCGACCGGGGTGGACGGCGCCGGCGAGACCCTGTCATGTTGGAGCAGCCACTCGACCCAATCCGGCCGGAGAATCGCCGCCCGCCGTTTGCGGCGATTCTCCGAGCGGCCTGGTGCGATTCGCGCGCCGCTGGTTTCGGGGGGGGGGGGGGGGGGGGGAGAATCGCGTGCGGGGGCCAGGGCGGCGTAGCGCGCTGCGATTTGTGAGGCGCCCCGGCCGGGGGGGGGGGGGGGGGGGGGGGGAAATACCGCCCATGAGATCCTGAGGATTTTGACAGGGTGGATGTGGAGAAGGTGTTTCCTCTTATGAGACAATATAGAACCAGGAGCCACTGTTTAAAAATAACGGGCCGTCCATTTAAGACAGAGATGAGGAAAAGCATTTCTCTCAGAGGATTGTGATATCAAAGTGAAGTTGAATCACACCCCTCGCCAGATATCGGGACCTCAGCAGACACATGGAACCCCCCAAGCGTCCAACACAGAGGATGAACCTCCCCTCACCACTGAATGGTTGGGTCCCCCCTCGCCACAAAAAGGTGACCCGACCCACTCCCCTGCATCCTCACCGGGTTCGGGGCTCCCCACCCCCCCTCCCCATTCCAAGTTTCCACCTACCCCACTGCTGTGCAGGTACAACTCCTCCCCTCCAGCGTTGCACCCCCACAACTAATGGGAACCCCCCCTCCCAATGGGGGTCCCCTTGAAGTACCGTCCCCTCGCACTGACAACCGGGCAGTGCCGGATGCTATGCTAAGACCATGCCTAGCCATACCCTCACCATCCGGGGGCTTTACTCACTCCTGCTTTTGGAAACCAGTGGTAACACACGCAGGCGGGACATACGGCGAACCTAGGAACAAGGCGTAAAGCCATTCTTGAATATTAAAATTCATTCAAATTTATGGTAATCAGTTACTTGTGGGGACAGGGAAGATCTCAAAGTGAGATCTCTCCGGCGCAAATCCTGTTATGGCTCTCTCGTGCGAGTTAGCAGTCATATTGGGATTTGTGTCCGGGGCGAACGGGGCTCGATAAAGTAACATTGACAATTTGCTGACCCTTCTTGTCACAGATTAAAAATGCCACTAAAGATTGCAGATGTAGTTGACACTGAGTATATAAGGTTTATCAAAGTGATTATGGAAAAATGGCCCATATTTAACACGTATCGGAATATGCCATCATGGCCTATTTTAAGTCTCTTACAACACAATTTTAATTAAGTCATGCTACAGACGTAAAGATGTGGAACAAGGACAAAACATTTTCCCTTTACATTTTATAGGCATAGCAACTAGATTCAGTCTTTCTACAGTAATACATGAAAAGGACAAAAGGTTGATTACAGATGAAATTATGGGAAAGGGATAGGACCGGACTGGGAGCACTGGCTGAACCTCTGGCAGGGGAGGATTTTACAGACATGTGTGAAAATATGAACACCACAGCTGAAAGCCCTTTCAGTAATGAACTGTGTGAAGTGAATCATTCGGTAATCGATGAAATGCTCCATTAAGTGTCTATACTTTCTCAGGAAACTGAGGAAATTTGGCATGTCCACATTGATTCATCAATTTTCACAGATGCACCATAGAAAGCATCCTACCATGGCTGCATCACAGCCTGGTATGGCAACTGCTCAGCCCAAGACCATAAGAAACTACAGAGGGTCATGAACACAACCCAGTTCATCACGCAAACACGTCTCCCATCCATTGATTCTGTGTACACCTCCCACTGCCTTGGGAAAGTGGGCAGCTTAATCAAAGACCCCTCCCACTCGGTTTATTCACTCTTCTAACTTCTTCCATTTGGCAGGAGATCAAATATTCTGAGAACACACACTAACAGGTTCATAACAACTTCTTGCCCACTGCTACCAGACTCCTGAATGACCTTCTCATGGAATATACTTCACACTGAGTAGTATTGCACTCCGTATGCTTCACCTGATGCCAGTGCAACAATTGTTGAAAGACAATAGTTCATCGATTAAGGTCCATTCAAATCAGTTAATTTGGATTATTATAAACCTTCAGAATCTGCTAAACTAATATAAGCCAATGAGGCCACCCTCTATCCCTTATAGTTATGAGTTTGACAGGTATATGGAACAGAATGCAATAGATAAGTGACTGGATGGCGGAAGCTACCAGCAAGTTCAAATATTGGCGAAATGTCCAAGATGATGGACAAGAGGTAAAATCTGTGGTCTGGCAAAATGAGGTGAAACAGTTAGAAAATACAATTCTGATAACGGATCTGGGAGTGATTCTGACACTAGGAAACAATCACGTACCAACAATGGAACTTCTGATCATGGGAGGGAGTGATCCTGAAGCAGTAATTCAGAAAGGTATGGGAGGACAAATAGAAGCCATAGCTTCACTCGATTATGCAATGGAACATGGATTACAGAACAATCTAACAAGACTTCTAGAAGTAGAAGACCTGATGACCGGATGCTTTAGGTGGCTGCCAACAAATTAGAAGAAAATTAAAAGAGAAGCAAAACAAAAAGAGTTGAATATTTGGAAGGAATTTGGTGTCTACTCTAACTTCGCAGATAGGGTAAAACTAGCCTTATCACATAGAGTGATATGTATGGAATAAGTAATCCCTGATGGGGCATATGAGGCTGAAGTGAGACTAGCTGCTTGAGGTTTCAAAGAGAGACTTAGAGATCAAAATGTTAGAGTGGACTCCCCCACAGTGGAAAAAGTAGTCATGAAAAATATCTTAAATCTGTTGGTCACATACTTGTGAAAATGTAAGTCATTGATATAACGGGTGTATTTTTACACGGTGAAAGATTTCAGAGAAGTGTTTTTGAAACCATCTAAAGAGGCCAGCATTGGAAGGGATGGTATGGAAATTAAGCAATGTGATTATGGGTTGAATGCTGAATCAAAGGTATGGTACTTCTCGGTTAAGTCTACTTTGCTGAAAGTAAGCTGTACTCAAATGTAGACAGATCTACCAATGTTCTACTAGTACCACCCAGAGAAACTTTTTAGCATCTTTATGATGCCTATGGATGATTTTCTATGGGGAGGCTCTGTGGCATTTGAGCAATTTGTTATAAATGGGATTAAACTGGAATTTAAAATTGGAAGTCATGCTTCAGGGGGCTTTAAATATATAGGCTTAGACAGTAAGCAGAGCAGGTCAGGCATAACCTTGAATCAACAGCCATACCTAGAAAGTGTTAGTCATATCCCAATAAATCATGTTAGATTGCCATAAAGGTGATCTTACATCTAAGGATGAATAGAGCAGTTAAGAAGCTTGAGTGGACAAATAAATTGGCTATATACTCAAACAAGACCCAATGCCAGTTTTGATGTATTGGAACAAAGTACGACGATGAAACACTCTACAACTGAGGATGTCTTAAAGGCAAATAAAGCATAAAAGAGATTAAATACAGATAAATGCTTATTCAAACTTCCAGCCTCGGATGGCCCAAAGGACATGAAATTAATCTTTAGTTATGCTTCATGTGCCAATCTTTGTATTGGTGTTCAAGTGAAGCTAGCTTTATAATATACTTGATGGGAAAAAATGTAAAATGTTGTCCCCTTTCCTGGGAAGCTGCGAAAATCAAAAAGGTGGTTAAAAGTACCTGAGCTGTGGAAACCATTGACTCTATAAACAGTAGTGCTGAATTCTCCATTCCTGAAGCTAAGTGCCGGCACGAATGAAGTTTCCGCGGGAGTTTCACGACAGGAAAACTGTCACGAACCCCTCACCGAGTCTGGTACTAGTGAGGGGCTAGCACTGGCGCTGTGTGAAATGCCCACGGAACATGCTGAAAACGGCCGGAGAATCGGCGGGTCCCAGGCCGCACATGCGCAGGGCTGACGACCTCCACCGGTCGCGCCGGAAAACATGGCACCGGCTCTGCTCGAACCCTAACCCGCCAACCCTAACCCCGCATCCCACCATCTGTCCACCCCCACCACTCTCGCTAGCCCTAGGAGACACCCACCCCCATCCAGCGGCACAGATCCGGGATGAGCGCGGTGGTGCTGGACACTGTCCGCAGCCAGCACGCCGGGTTTCCGACCGCTGGGACCACGCATGGCCCACACCGTCGGGAACCTGGGGCAGAACATCACGATTGGGCCGGCTGATGATGTCGGTTTGGAGGGGACGGAGCATAGTGGACCGGTGTCAAACCGGCACCTGCCCTGAATCCGGCGTTGGAACCCATTCTCCGCCCGATCGCCGATCCCGATTTTGACGTCGGGTTACAGAGAATCCAGCCCATGAGTTTTACTTCTCAAATATTTTAAGGGAACTTCTCCACAAGAAGCATTCTGATAATAGTTTGCCCATTGAATACTATGGAGATAATTGTGGGGTAATGTACATTTGACAAAGGATGTGACTGAGAAAGGTTAAGGATTGACCTTGCTCTTATAATAGACATGCTAGAAAGTAAAAAGACCTCCAAGATAAAATAGGTCCATGCAAGTCACCAATTGTCAAAATGCTTTACAAAAACAAATGCTTGCACAAAAATTGGAAGTCCTAGAAGTGGGATGTTTTGTATTATGATATGATACACAGAATATGGAAAACATTTTTTTTCTTTTAATTTCAATTTGATTTGAAAAATTGCTTGTGTATTATTAGTTTTATTTAAATCAGAGTAGAATATGTTAATTGTTTTATCAAGATTAAGGATACACAGGTTAAGGGCATTGACTGATTAAGAACCTTGAGCATTTATAAAGAAAGACTGCTCGGGACCGGGTGTTGGTTAGGGAGAAGGCAAACATGTGTAATGTTGCATTTTGTAAATAAATCCAGTATTAAATAACAAGATTGGCATCTGATTTCCTACTTTCACCATCGTCTTTGGAGTGAATTAGCACAATGGCACGGTCGAACAGCCGTATTGCTCCTGACTTGGTGATGTGACCAGGCCGTCAGATCTCACCAGAGGACTCACCACAGATGTCTCGATCTGGATCTCACCTTCGCTGGGTGGCACTGCCAGGCTGGCAGACCTGACCAAGGCCAAAATAAATTGGCACAGTCCCATTTAATAGCAGGGTCATTCCCATGTTGCAGACGTCAAGAAAAACACCGCTATATGCTACCAAAACGGGATCCTGTTTTTTGCGTATTAAATCGCGCCCAAAATTTCCAAGTTTTGTACCATCTTTAAATTTTGAAATTGTGCCCTGTACAGGACACTGAGGCTGAACCATTAATCTATATCAAGAATAGAAACAGTCCTATCACTGAACCCGGGGGAATCCTACTGTATACCTGCGTCAATTCCATTACAAGCTGTTCTGAAAATGAGCCAGAAATCATGATGGCACTGATGTTTGTGGGACCTGAAGGAACACAAACACTCCTCTTGGTCCAAAAAGTATATTTCCACCACTGGCTGCTACAGGATTGCCTTCTCCACCTACAACCTCCTTGATATTTAATTTTCAGGTGAACTGTATGAAGGAGCAACTGTATTTCCCTCTCCCCTCACCTTCTTGGTGTGATTATTATGCTGAGTCTCAGCACTCCTTGAGCACTGGCGGCTCATTCATCCAATTCCAAAGAGGTCTAACTTGAAACTGATTTGGTACTCTAGCCAGTGCCATTAGATATCCAATGCATCACTCCTTCCTCCAATTCCCTTGTATGCTCTTCAAATGAACTTCTATCTGGATTAATTTAGTCTCGTCAGTGGGGGGGCTTTACATTTGTGTAGTCACCTTATATTCTAAAGCTCATCTGGATGATATGTTGCACAGTCCTCGTCTCAGCTGGGTCTAAGCATGGATTTCTTAAAGGAAGCAAATATGGAAGAACAAGAAACCTCAGATGGCCTGCAACTACCTCTCAATGTTCATTATAGACAATCTTTAGCAGCATAATAATGAAGGCAGACACAAAATAAATTCTGCAAAATCTAATAAAACCTAACTCCTCAAAACTCTTCGTTGTGAAGTGGCTGCAGGTGCAGATGTTCCCCTTTCCCAGTGACTTCTAGAACCTTTACTGTTGTAGACAAAACCTCTTCCTCAATCTGCTGAACTGGGATGACTAGAAATAGATATCCAGGGTGGGAATCTGTGATCCTGAGGCCAAGTGTTGACGCCGTCGGAAACGCCGTCGCATTTCGGCGGCGTCAACACTTGGCCTCGGGATCAGCAATTCTGGCCCCTACAGCGGGCCAGAACGGCACTGGAGCAGTTCACGCCGCTCCAGCTGCTGATCCTGTCGGGAACTGGCCGCCACGGGATGCAAACATGCGCAATGGCACCGGCGCCAATGCGCACAGGTACTGCCGCTAACGTGCACATGCGCAGTGGCTTCCATCAACGCTCCAGCCCCAACGCAACATGGTGCAGGACTACAGGAGCCGCCGCAGAAGAAAGGAGACGGCAGCCAGAGAGGCCGGCTCGCCAATCGGTGGGCCCCGATCGTGGGCCAGGCCACATCGGAGGCCCACCATGGTGTCGGACCCCCCTCCCCCCCCCCCCCTCCAAAACAGGCTGCCCCCTGACCTTTCCACGCCGACTTCCCGCCGGCTGCAAGCAGGTGTGGACAGCGCCGGCAGGACTTGGCGTTTTTCTGACGGCCGTTTGGCCCATCCCGGGCCGAGAATCAGCTGGCCGGCTGCGTAGAGCGGCCCCCGACCAGCGCCGCGCCAACCACGCTCTGCGGAGATACGCATGCCGCCGTCAGGACGGCGTGGCGCGATTCGAGCTGGTCGCGGGGATTATCCGGTCTGGCACCGGACTGAGAGAATTCCGCCCACAATATTCCAGGAATTTTAGATGTTTCTAATGTTTTTCTTAATAAATAATTATTTACACCTGATGAGTATATTCTAATTTATTCAGCACACTTTCAATAATGTGTAGATTTGTTTTTCATTGGCGTTTGAAATTTTTAATTAATTCAAGGGATGTGGGCTTCGCTGGCTGAGCTAGCATTAAATGCCCAACATTAATTGCCCTTGAGAAGGTGGTGATGAGTTGCCTTCTTGAACTGCTACAGTCCAAATGGTGGAGGTACACCCACAGTGATGTTAGGGAGGGAGTTCCAGAATTGGACCCAGCGACAGTGAAATATTAAGTCAGGATGATGAGTAGCTTGGAGGAGAATCTCCAGGCGGTGGTGTCCCCATGTATCTGTTGCCCTTGTCCCTCGAGATGCAGTGTATTTTCTAGATGGTACACCCTGCTGCTACTGTGCATCGTTCATGGAGGGAGTGAATGTTTATGAAAGTGATGCTAATCAAGCGGGTTGCTTTGTCCTTAATGGTGTCAAGCCTCTTGAGTGTTGTTGGAGCTGTACTCATCCTGGCAAGTGGACCCTCTTTCATCACACTACTGACTTGTGCCTTCTGAATTGTGCACAGGCTTTGGAGAGTCAGGAAGTGAGTTACTTGCTGCAGGATTACTCGCCACTGACCTCTTGTAGCCGCAGTATTTATATATGAACATACAAACAAGGAGCAGGAGTAGACCATTCAGCCCTTCGAACCTGCTCGTGGGCAGGGCAGCATGGTAGCATGGTGGTTAGCATAGTTGCTTCACAGCTCCAGGGTCCCAGGTTCGATTCACAGCTTGGGTCACTCTGTGCGGAGACTGGACGTTCTCCCACTGTCTACGTGGGTTTCCTCCGGGTGCTCCGGTTTCCTCCCACAGTCGAAAGATGTGCAATTTGGATGGATTGGCCATGCTAAATTTCCCTGAGTGTCCAAAAAGGCTAGGTGGGGTTACTGGGTTTCGGGGATTGGGTGGAGGCGTGGACTTAAGTGGGTGCTCTTTCCAACGGCCGGTGCAGACTTGATGGGCCGAATGTTCTCCTTCTGTACTGTAAATTCTCTGATCTATGGATCTAATAAGATCAAGGGTGATCAGATATTAACATCAAATCTGTCTCCCTCCTACCTCCGATAACCTGTCAACCCTTTCTTGCCCAGAATTTATCCACCTCTGCCTTAAAAATAGTCAAAGACTCTGCTTCCACCACCTTTCCAGGAAGAGAGTTCAAAAGACTCACAATCCTCTGTGACAAAAATTTGAGTCATCTCTGTTTCTCTGTTTTAAATGGGTGACCGCTTAATTTTAAAGAGTAGGCTCTAGTTCTAGATTCTTCCACAACAGGAAACATCTTATCCACATCCACCTTGTCAAATCCCTTAAGATGTTATATATTTCAATCAAATTGTCTCTTACTCTTCTAAACTCCAGTGGATAGCCGTCCAACCTTTCCTGATAAGACAGCCCACCTATTCCAGGTATCATTCTGGTAAATCTTCTCTGAACTGTTTCCAATACATTTATATCCTTCCCTGAATACGCCATTCAGTGCTCACACCAGTGCCCTGTACAACTGTAGCATCGCCTCCTTACTTTTGTATTCAATTCTGCTGGCAATAAATGGGAGCATTCTATTCGCTTTCATGCATTAGGACACTCAGATCCCACTGTACTTCACAGCTCTGCAATCTCTCATCATTTAGATAACATGCTTCTTTTTTATTCTCACTGCCAAATGGACAATTTCACATTTTCCCACATTGTAGTTCATTTGCCAGACCATTGCTTGCTCATTTAACCAATCTTTATCTTTTTGTAGCCTCCTTATGTCCCTTTCACAACTTACTTTACATCTATCTTTGTGTCATCAGCAGATTTGGCAACCATCCCATCATCCAAGTGATTTATATAGGGTGGAATTCTCCTAAAGAATGACTAAGGGCGGAAAGCTTACCAGAATTTGGCAAAGTATCAGGCTCAGACTGAAAACTGGCATGTAACTCTCCAGTTGAACAGAACAGTTTTCACTCCAGAGATTGAGCAATTTTAAAGAAAAAAATGAGTGAGTGTAGTTTGCACCATCACCCCAACGGGGCATGTGAGAGCCGGCCACCAGCTCTACTGCGATCGGGGCACCATCTTTAAAGAGCGCCCTGTTCATAATTGAGACTTAGTAGCCCCTGCCCCCACCTCCTGACGATCATCGCCAGCATTCCCCCAACCTCCCACTCCCACCATGGAAGTATTGCCGGCAATCCCCCCTCAGTGCCTGCTCTCCCCCAAATAAAATATAAATGACACCCTCATGGGGCTCCCACTAGAGCCCTCACTTGGCACTGCCCCTGGCACTTCCCCCAGCACAGGTTGGCACTGCCAGGTTGACATTGCCAGAATGGCACAATGTCAACATGTGCCAAGGGACAGTGCCAGGGCACTGCCAGGGTATGTCCCTCTCCATCTACTCTCCACCCCGGGGCTACACATAGCTCAACACAGCTAAAGGGATCCCCTCGACTGATTCATGTTTGGCCAAACCTGATGTGACCATGTAAGAATATTTGGTGAGGGGGGTGTCATGTGGCGGAGGGCCCTTGAATTACATCTAGATGAATTAAAATTTATTCAATGACATTCACACCCTTTGTGAACATCGTGACATCACTGGCGAGGGGTGGGGAAATTTGGGAAATGCAATCTCTCTGGAGAGAATTTCACCGGAACAACAGATTGTGATCTTTCCACTTTGTAATCTATTTGGAGCCAGGGATGGAAATGTGATGTGTGGGACCAAAGGATGCCGGCAAGGCCAAATCGTCAGAGATCAGGGCCCCCCGATCTCAGAAATACGTGGCAGCCCAACCTTCTCGCCAGCAAAGACCACCCTCCCAATCACTAATGTCAGGACCGAGTGAGTGGCAGCTCAGTGTGGGGTCGCCAAAAGCCTCCCTGAGCTCCCCACTTCAGGCCAACTTGGCAGTGCCCTCTGGTTTTCACTGCCAGGTTGGCATTGCCAGATTTGCACTGCAAGGGTGCCAGGGGCCACTGCCAAGGCTCTGACCAGCCTTCTCCCTGACCACCCACGGCTGCAAAGGCCTCCGAGTCCCCCAGCGTGATCATCATATCTATCCAGAGAATTCAATGGTAACTGGGGAAGGTCCTTATTGAGGAACCCTTGCACTTTAGTGGCTGAGTTGTGCCAGCTTCCTCAAAAAAGGAAAAGTACCTCCAGTGTAGGCATGTGTTCAGGGGTCTGATATTCAACGTAAACGACCAAGTACAAAGGGATAAAGGAGGCATACTGCAATATGAAAACCACAGAGCCGAATGAAACTTCAAGTGAAGTGAAATATTTCACCAAGGAACAATCTGCAGAATGGCTCTGTCCTGTGAGAGGATTTTCAGGACAGACAGGTTGCAGCTGTGCTTTGCCCTGTTATTTAGAATTTAGAACAGTACAGCACAGAACAGGCCCTTCAGCCCTCGATGTTGTGCCGAGCAATGATCACCCTCCTCAAACTCACGTATCTACCCTGTACCCGTAACCCAACAACTCCCCCTTAACCTTACTTTTTAGGACACTACGGGCAATTTAGCATGGCCAATCCACCTAACCCCGCACATCTTTGGACTGTGGGAGGAAACCGGAGCACCCGGAGGAAACCCACGCACACACGGGGAGGACGTGCAGACTCCGCACAGACAGTGACCCAGCCGGGAACCGAACCTGGGACCCTGGAGCTGTGAAGCATTGATGCTAACCACTATGCTACCATGCATAACATGGAATGTTAAACATGAAAGAAAATAAGCTTCAATGTTTCACAGACGCAAAGCGACCCCCATCAAGGAACAGAAACCTGACGTGGCCCCCTCCTGCCCAGCCCGAGTCCTCAGCCCCTCCTTCCTTGAAGGATCCCCTCACCCCACAGCTGGCCTCCGAGGCTGTACCATTGTGCTCCCTGCAAGTAAGTGGAGAGGAGTATTCACCACCTTGCTCTCCCTCAGAGTCCATTGCACCTGGTCACCGCCTTTAAGGATCAGTATTTGTTAACACCAGAGTGAGTTCCCGCTGGGGGAGGGGAGTGGGCAGGACAATACAGGGAGGCTGCGGCATTCGACTTTAATCTCACTAATGAGATATAAATGAATGCAAATTAGCTGTGATCAATTCCTTGCCCTTTCTGAGTGTGATTCTGATAATGCCGAGTGCAAATCCTGTTTTGGGGCTCTACAGCAATTCTCCCAACATAGCAGGATATGCGGCAGCGCATCGCAGCTGGAGAATTGCCCCCCTAAATTATAAACAGTTGAAGTCCCCGTGTGGCACACCACCTATTACCTTGCCAACCTGAAAAGGAACCATTTATGTCTACACTCTCCTTCCTGTTAGCTAATCTTGGGCGAAATTCTCCGACCCCACGCAGGGTCAGAGAATCGGCCGGCGGCGGCGTTATTCCCGCTCCCGCCGGGTTTTTAATTCTCCGAGCGGCCAAACACCGGCGTTGTTCAAATCCCGCTGGCAGCCTCTGAAAACAGCTGGCGCCGGTGGGATATCATTGATTTTTAACAGACAGACATTCTCTGTGCCGGATGGGCCGAATTCCTGCCGACGTGGCCACGGGTCACGTCGGCGAAAAACAGAGTAGCTTTAAAATGGCGTCAACCATTGGGGTAGCGGCGTTGGAGAGGGGTGGATGGGATGGGGGTGGATGAATGGGGGGGTGGTTGCGGCGTTGGGGGGGGGTTGTGGCATGGGGGGGTTGCAGCGTTGGGGGGGGGTTGCGGCGTTGGGGGGGGTTGCGGCGTTGAGGGGGGGTTGCGGCGTTGAGGGGGGGTTGCGATGTTGGGGGGGGGTTGCGGTGTTGAGGAGGGGTTGCAGCGTTGGGTGGGGGTTGCGGCGTTGAGGGGGGGTTGCGGCATTGAGGGGGGGTTGCGGCGTTGAGGGGGGTTGCGGCGTTGAGGGGGGGTTGCGGCGTTGAGAGAGGGGGGGATACCGGCGTTGAGAGAGGGGGGGTTTGCGGCATTGAGAGAGAGGGGACGGGTACCGGTGTTGAGAGAGAGGGGGGGGCGACATTGGAGGGGGGTAGGGGTGGTGGGGAGGGGGGTAGGGGTGGTGAGGGGAGTAGGGGTGGTGAGGGGGGTAGGGGCGTTGGAGGGGGTAGGGGTGGTGAGGGGGGTAGGGGCGTTGGAGGGGGTGGGGGTAGGGGCGTTGGAGGGGGGTAGGGGTGGTGAGGGGGTTAGGGGTGTTGGGGGGGGTAGGGGCGTTGGAGGGGGGTAGGGGTGGTGAGAGGGGTAGGGGTGGTGAGGGGGGTAGGGGCGTTGGAGGGGGTATGGGCGTTGGAGGGGGGTAGGGATGGTGAGAGGGGTTGGGGTAGGGGGCAGCGGCGTGCAGAGGGGGGGCGACAGTGCATTGGCCCCGGGCATCCGTCACCCCCCCCTTCTGCACACCGCTGCCCCTACCCCAACCCCCCCACCACCCCTACCCCCTCCAACGCCCCTACCCCCTCACCACCCCTACCCCCCTCACCACCCCTACCCCCCTCACCACCCCTACCCCCCTCCAACACCCCTACCCCCTCACCACCCATACCCCCTCCAACCCCCCTACCCCCCCTCCCCACCACCCCTACCCCCCTCACCACCCCTAGCCCCCTCCAACACCACCACCCCACCACACCTACCCCCTCCCCACCACCACCACCCCCCTCCCCACCACCCCTACCCCCCTCCCCACCACCCCTACCCCCTCCCCACCACCCCTACCCCCCTCCAACGCCGCCCTCCCCCTCTCTCTCAACGCCGGTACCCGTCCCCTCTCTCTCAACGCCGGATCCCCCCCCCTCTATCTCAATGCCAGAACCCACCCCCCCCTCTCTCAATGCCGGTACCCACCACCCCCCCCTCACTCTCAACGCCGGTACCCACACCCCCCCTCTCTCTCAACGCCGGTACCCACCCCCCCCTCTCTCTCAACGCCGGTATCCACCCCCCCCCCCAATGCCGGTACCCACCCCCCTATCCTCTCCTCTCAACGCCAGTACCCGTCCCCTCTCTCTCTCTCTCAACGCGCCACTTCCGCAGCGGGTGAAACTGACGCGTATCGCGTCAGTCCACTGCTGGCCCTTTCGGGAACGGAGATTAACGGCTTAAAAGAAGGCCCCGACGCCGGAGTCATCCGCATGCTTTTGCCCGCCAGAAATGGGCGTCACGCAGGTCTTCGGAGAATTTTGCCCCTGATATCCATGCAAATATATTACCCCTCTACCGTGAGATTTTATTTTCTGAGGTAATTTATGACTAGTCCAGTTTGGTTTCTGGTCAGTGTAACCCCCAGGATGTTAATGGTGGGGGATTCAGTGATGGTAATGCCATTGATTGTGAAGGGGCAGTGGTTAGATTCTCACTTGGAGATGGTCATTGCCTGGCACTTCTGTGGCACAATAATAATAATCTTTATTGTCACAAGTAGGCTAACATTAATACTGCAATGAAGTTACTGCTGAAAGCCCCGAGTCGCCACATTCCGGCACCTGTTCAGATACACAGAGGGAGAATTTAGAATGTCCAATTCACCTAACAGCACGTCCTTTGGGACTTGTGGGAGGTAACCGGAGCACCCGGAGGAAACCCAGGCAGACACGGAAGAGCGTGCAGATTCCACACAGACAATGACCCAAGCCGTGCTGGCCTAATGTTACTTTCCACCTTTTATCCCAAGTCTGGATATTGTCCAGGCCTTGTGTTTGGATATGGACTACTCCAGTACCTGAGGAGATGCGAATGGTGCAATCATCAGTGAAAAACCTCCACTTCTAACCGTATGATGAAAAGAATGGTATTGATGAAGCAGCTGAAGATGGTTGCCCTAGGACACTCCCTTGAGGAACTCCTGCAATGAAGTCCTGGAGCTGAGATGGCTGACCTGCAGTAACAATAACCATCTTCCTTTGAGCTAGGTATGATTCCAACCAAATGTTTTCAACAGATTCCCATTTACTCTAGTTTTTCTAGGACTCCTTGATGCCATACTCAGTGAAATGCAACCTTATTATCTCCCGTCACGCCTGGATTTCAGCTCTTTTGTTCATATTTGAACCAAGACTGTAATGAGTTCAGGAGCTGAAAGGGCCTTGCAGAACCTAAACTGAGCATCAGTGAGCATGTTATTGTGAAGAAACTACTACTTGGCTGCAACGTTGATGACACCTTCCATCATTTTACTGATGATCAAGAATAGACTGATGACATTGTAATTGGCTGGGTTGGATTTGTCTTGCTTTTTGTGTACAGGGCATACCTGGGCAATTTTCCACATTTCCGGCCTTGTGGCTGTACTGGAACAGCTTTGTTAGGGGTGTGGCACATTTCAGAGCACAAGTTTTCAGTACTATTGTCAGAATATTGTCAGGGCCCATAGCTTTTCCTGTATCATGTGTCTTTAGCCATTTCTTGATATCACGTGGGGTGAATCGAATTGGCTGAAGATTGGAATCGGTGTTGTTGGGGGTCGCTGGAGGAGACCGAGATGGATCATCCATTCAGCACTGCTGGCTGAAAGTTGTTATGAATGCTTCAGCCCTTCCTTTTGCACTGATCTGCTGGGCTCCCCCACCTTTGAGGATTGCAATACTTGTGGAGTCTCCTCCTCCAGTGAGTTGTTGGATTGTCCAACACCACCATTCATGGCTGAATTTGGCAGAGCTTAGATCTGATCCGTTGGTTGTGGGATCGCTGAGCTCAGTCTATCACTTGCTGTTTATTCTGCTTGGCACGCATGTCGTCCTTGTTGTAGTCTCACCAGGTTGACACCTCATTTTTCAGGGTGCCTGGTGCTACCACGAGCATACCCTCCTCCACTCTTTGTGGTGATCTTTGTGTTGCTAATTTTAGGATGGTTGGCTTAGTGTTCACAAAGACCATAATAGCTTTAAATTTATTAACACTACTTATTTGGATTCAACACTAACTCCTATATAATACACGGTTGATAATAAACATATTTCACTCATCTACTACTAATATTGACATTATTACATTAACTATGATCTGCTCTCACTCACACTATCTTTCCTTCAGTCTGTTCTCTAACTTTCTCCTCAACCTCTCACCCACAAGGCTTAGCATCAATGTCTTATATTCTTGTATATCTAGCTCCCTCTAGTGTTTCATTTAGACATTTCATTAACCCTTACAGTTCTTACTTAACTGTTAAGTCACATTTGTGATGACAGATGAATAGTTATTACAGTCATTTCAAATTTAATCTGTCCGGTGGTCTCCTGGTTCTAGTTGATCTTCTCCGTAGCTTCGTCAAAGTATATGTTTTCTTCTAAATAGTCTTGACGCATTGGTGACAATGATGGATTAGGAAAGTCAATGTCTTTGAAGATGGCATCCTGAGCAATAATGTTGTGAGTTTGAGATGGAACATGATTTTTTTATTTTCAGTAATGCTCTTGGGGGCCTCACGGTAGCATGGTGGTTAGCATAAATGCTTCACAGCTCCAGGGTCCCAGGTTCGATTCCCGGCTGGGTCACTGTCTGTGCGGAGTCTGCACGTCCTCCCCATGTGTACGTGGGTTTCGTCCGGGTGCTCCGGTTTCCTCCCACAGTCCAAAGATGTGCGGGTTAGGTGGATCGGCCATGCTAAATTGCCCGTAGTGTCCTAAAAAGTAAGGTTAAGGGGGGAGTTGTTGGGTTACGGGTATAGGGTGGATATGTGGGTTTGAGTAGGGTGATCATGGCTCGGCACAACATCGAGGGCCGAAGGGCCTGTTCTGTGCTGTACTGTTCTATGTTCTATGTTCTTCTATTTCTTCTGAACATTGAACCTTGTTCTGTCTGAACCAAGTACAATTTGGGTGCAACTTGTCTTAAAACTTTAGCTATGTGTTGCTATCCACCATCAGGATTTTGTATACGTATGTAGCCACCTTCTTTTAATTTTGATAAAGGTTTGGTGTGCTTGTCGTAGTACTCTTTTTGTTTTTGTTTCCGTAACCTTAGGTGGTTATGTATTTCTTGATGATCCATATTTTGAACAGTGATCTCTGGTAAAGTGATGCAATTTTTTCTTCCCATCAACATCTGAGCAGGCGATAAAGCTGATGACAATGGGATAGCTCTGTATGTCAACAGTCCAAAGATAGGTCTTTGCTGCCTTCTGGTCCTGCTGTTGTCAGTGGAGTTTCCAATGGGGAAACCCGCAATGTGGATATGTTATCAGCAGGGCTGGAAGATTCTGCTGGTGTGAATGGCTGGAAAATTCCGGCCTATGTCTCTCTGATCCTCATTTTGTATTTACATTTTTAATAAAATTACTCATCTACTTTCTTATCCTCCTTTCCTGAAGGCATTGACCCCTCACTGGGATCTGAGTAAAGCAATTGCCAATCACTTCTTACAAGTGGTTATTGTTCCTTTGTAAGCCATGATGGTGAGCTCCTCAATCGTGCAAGACATCATGGGCGCGTTTCTCTGAGCGTCAAACCCAAAATCCGGGTGGGATTCTCTAAGCCTCCTTGCCGAAATCGCACTCAGCGCGGGGACGGAGAATGGGTGTCAAACCCGAAAACGGGTTCTAACCACGTTTTCCTGTCGGGAACGGCCAGAGGCGACTGTGGAGTCAGTCCACGGCCGACCTGGTGGGGGGCGGGGGGGAGGGGGGGCGGCCTCACTGATGGCTGGGCTATCAATCGGGGGGGCTACCGATCGCGAGCACGTGCGATCTCGGGGGGGGGGGGGGGCTATCTTTTTGGTGCCAGTATGGGTCCGCCATGCCGCGCAGTGCGGCCGCCGCAGGCTGCCACCGTGCGCATGAGCGAACCCCTGACCGGAGGTGCAGGGCCAGTATCGGCAGTGGGAGCAGCTGCGAGGACTACTCCGAGGTGCTGCTAGCCCCTTTCAGGTAGGAGAGTTACTCTGGACGTTCTTCAGAGTGATTCGCCCGCGTTTTGACTCTGGTGTGAGGACATAGCCCCATTATTGGAGAATCCCGGCCCATATTTCAGACTGCTGTTGGCCTCATAACAATGCACGCAGAGGTGCACCTTTACCAAATATCCTTGCCCTTCTCACAAGAAATTTGTTCTATGGGAGTTATATTTCTTGTTCACCAGACGTTTTAAGCTGGCTCCATATTGATGGCAAGAGATCATGCCCCAGGAGTGTTCCACATCTCAAAGGTCCCAAACAAAATTTGGGGCCATTATGTCCAGATAATTTTTGAATGTTTCTTAGTAGCCTCGTTTCTGCAAACATCTTTAGTGACCGAGGTGGTAATATCCTTCGTGATGGGAAGATAAGTGAAAAATCTTTGGCATTAAAATGGCTTCAAGATGACATACCTGCTGATGAACATTTGAAAATCCTTAGGTAATCTTATATCTGAACAGTAATGTGTGCATATTTCCAGGGCAGTGTTAGTGATGACTGGACATCTAGCTCCACCAATGAAACTTTCAGAGTTAAACTTGACACTAAAGGCTGCAAGCTTTGGGTTGTCAAGTAGTGGAAAGTTGCAGTTTAAAGTGACTGAACTCCAGCAACATCTCTACGCACAATAAGCATTCCAGGTTTTGGAGTATGTTCACGAAAGGAAAGTGTGTGTCTTCGGTACGAGGCAACCAGAAGGTCTCCAGTTGCAGACTATTCAGTATTTTGGTTTGGAGATTTTTTAATTTCCTTTCATGTGATGTGGGCATTGTTGTCAAGGTCAGCAATTGTTGCCATCCCCAATTACTCTTGAGAATGCAGTGTCGAGTTGTGTTCTTGAACTTCTGTAGTCAATCACGTGTAGGGACAACCACAGTGCTGTTAGGGAGGGAGTTTAAGTGAAGGAATGGCAAGATAGTAATATAGTTCCATGTTGGGATGGAGTTTGGCTTGGAGGGGAACCTGGAGGTGATCGTTTTCCCATGCATCTTGCACCCTTGTCTTTCTAGGTAGTGAGTTCATGGGTTTGAAAGGAGCTTTCAAATAAGGCATGGTGTTGCAGTGTATCTTATATTTCCCACTGTGCATCATTGGTGGAGGGGCTGCTATTTTAAGATGTTGGATGGAATGCTAATCAAGCAGGGTGCTTTGGCCTGGATAATGCTGAGGCTCTTGAGTGTTGTTGGGGTGTTAATTCCTGGTTAATTTGCTGTCAGTCTAGATTCAATAAAATCTGAGATGGATTTGCAGGTATCATATCATTTAATAATAACTAACTTGCAAGGCTGACTCAATCCATAGAGCCACAGGACACACATACTGTCTTCTGCAGCTCCCAGGATAAAGAGAAACTCAGAACAAAGGAACACTGGAGATATACTTCAAATCACATCAAGATTCGCATACAAACTCCCCATTGGTCATTTTACACACCTCCTGACCTGGTCATATATCCTAATTGGCTCACTTATCCTGGGCACATTTTTAACCCAGCATCCTTTTCACTATTCTCCATGAGGCTACCATCCCCCGAGCCATACTTTGCTTTCCTCTTTGTTCTCTGTCTGTGAACACATTGCCCTCAGGGTCCTACTGTCCATCATATTCGTTTGCTCACTTCCTCAGGGGTTGCACTCATCTAGGTACGTGGAGAGTATTCCATCACTGTGCTGGCTTGCCACTTGTAGATTGTGAACAGACTTTAGGGAGACAGGAAGTGAGCTATTCATCATAGATTTCCCAGGCACTGCCCTGTGTTTTCAGCCAAAATATTTATTTGGGTGGTCCAGTTCACTTCCTGGTCAATGGTAACCCATAGAATGTAGATTGTGAGGGATTCAACAATGGCAATGCCATTGAATATCAAGGGGAGATGGTTGGGTTTCCTCTTGTTGGAAATAGTCATTACCTGGCATGAATGTTACTTGCCACTTATTAGCCCAAACCTAAATTTTGTTTAGATCTTGTTGCATATGAACATTGGGCAGCACAGTAGCACAAGTGGATAGCACTGTGACTTCACAGCGCCAGGATCCCAGGTTCGATTCCCTGCTGGGTCACTGTCTGTGCGGAGTCTGCACGTTCTCCCCGTGTCTGCGTGGGTTTCCTCCAGGTGCTCCGGTTTCCTCCCACTGTCCAAAGACGTGCAGGTTAGCTGGATTGGCCATGAAAAATTGCCCTTCGAAACCAAAAAGGTTAGGAGGAATTATTGGGTTACGGGGATAGGGTGGGAGTCAGGGCTTGAGTGGGTCGGTGCAGACTCGATGGGCCGAATGGATGTACGAGGCACGTTTTTTACACAGAGGGTAGTGGGTACCTGGAACTCGCTGCCGCAGAAGATGGTGGAATCAGGGACGATAGTGACATTTAAGTGGCATCTTGACAAATACATGAATGGGATGGGAATAGAGGGATACGGACCCAGGAAGTGTAGAAGATTGTTGTTTAGTTGGGCAGCATGGTCGGCACAGGCTTGGAGGGCCGAAGGGCCTGTTCCTGTGCTGTACTTTTCTTTGTTCTTTGTTCTTCTGCACTGTATGTTCTATGACTGCTTCAGTATTTGAGGAGTAGCAAATGATGATGAACATTGCGCAATCATCAATGAGTATCCCACTTCTTATCTTATGATGAAGCAGCTGAAGAAGTTTAGGCCTAGGGCCTCTGAGGAGCACAGTGATGTTACTTGTTCTGCCAGATAGCTGACTAAGCTTTTTTCTCTTCACTCTGTATTGTCCTCACCACCTAGCTAATTTAAAATATTTTCACCTCTCTGTCTCCCACACAGGCCTTCACATAATTTAACACTTAAATTGCGTTTTCTTTTTGTTTTCACTTGTACTGAGTCAGCTCCATTTAAAGTGACAAGTTATTGATGTTTGGGAACTTTTCCAGCCTTTTAATATTGTATGAAACCCTTATACATTTTTGTGGACTAAACAGTTGATATTAAGGTTAAAATACAACATCATAATTCATAAAGCAACCAAATGGAATCATGTATTAACTTCATACTTTTGCTGTCACAGCCTAAAATTTCAATTTTATCTGGACAGTTCGATCCACAGAATGTGAATGTGACCTTTGTGAAACCTGTTTGGCAGAATTTTGAAAAAGAGGCATTGAAACTGAACTTGGCTGTGCATTTGACAGACCAAATTGAGTAAGATTATCTAAACCTTTCAATCTTTCAAGCAGAAACGTGGAATCTTTTTAGTTATCAGTATTGAAGTTCTCCAATAAAAACCTTATTATGTTCCCCTTTTATATTAGATCAAAAATGTCATTAACTTTGCTTCCAATTTCCATCATTCTCTTGCCTTCACATGGTCCATCTCTGACTTTTCCCTTCTGTTCCTTGAATTCTCTGTTTCTGTTACTGAGGATAGAGTCGTAGATGTTTACAGAATGGAACAGGCCCTTCGGCCCAGCTTGTCCATGCTGCCCAGTTTCTATCACTATGCTAGTCCCACGTGCCCGCATTTGCCCCATATCCCTCTATACCCACCATGCCCATGTAACTGTCTAACTTTAAAAAAAGAAACAATTGTACCCGCCTTTACCAGGGCCTCTGACCGCTTGTTCCAGATGCCGTGAAAAGATTTCCCCTCTGGTCTCTTTTGTATCTCTTCCCTTAAATCAATGCCCTCTAGTTCTAGACTCCTCTACCTTTGGGATAAGATGTTGACTATCTACCTTATCTATGCTCCTCATTATTTTATAGACCTCTATAAGATCACCCCTAAGCCTCCAAGCTCCAGGGAAAAATGTCCCAGCCAATCCAGCCTCGCCTTATAACTCAGACCATCAAGTCCTGGTAACATCCTTGTAAATCTCTTCCACACTCTTTCTAGTTTAACAATATCCTTAGTCTGTCAATTGATACCTACTATAGGCCCATTGACTCCCCCAGCTACTTTGCTTCCTACCCTATATCTTGTATTCCATTCTCCCCGATTTGCCATTGTATCTGTTCTGGTGAGACCACTGCTACTGTTTAAATAAAGGGTTTGTTTAGATAAAGGATCTGGATCGGCGCAGGCTGGGAGGACCGAAGGGCCTGTTCCTGTGCTGTAATTTTCGTTGTTCTTCTTTGTTCTTTGTTCTAAATATCTCCCTTTGTCTTCAACTGAGGATTCCCCTCCATCAGTGGTTAACAGGCCCCTTGACTGGGTCCATCCAATTTCTCACACATCTGTGCTCACCCTTCCCTTCCCACCCAGCGCTACAATAGAGCTTCCCTTTAGCCTCACCTTCCACCCCACCAGTGTTTGCATTCAATGGATTATCATTCACCATTTCTGCCATTTACAGCTTGAGGCCACCAGCCACATCTTACCCCCTTTCAGCATTCCAAAGGGATTTTCCCCTCTGCAACACCCTGGTTCACTCATCAATCACCCCAATATTGCTTCTCTTTCATGTGGCACCTTACTATGCAAGCTTTGGAGATGGACTACCTGCCCTTCCATCCTGCCTGTCCAGGCCCCCAGACACTTTGTCCAGGTGGAGTAGTGATTTACTTCTCCTTCCTTAAGTTTAGCATTCTGTGCTTGCTGCTCACAATATGGTCTCCTCTATATTGGGAGATGAAATAGAGATTGGGTGATTGCTCTGCAGAACACCTCTCAAGTCTGACAGCATGATCCTGTGCTTCTGGTTGTCTGCCTTTTTAATTCTCTGATCCAACTGACATCTGACCACTCTGCCCTTAGCCTCCTTCACCATTAAGAAACAACACGTCACCTTTCAATTAGACTTCTACAGCCTTCCATTTTCAATATTGAGTTGAATGGTTTCAATTTTTTCAGAAGGCATCTACTGGGAATGGTTCTGCTTTCCCATTTATACCTCCTCTAGAACAATTTTATTTTTCATTACTTGTCCCATTACCATTTCATTTTGCTTTACACCATAATCCCTTTTGTCAATTATGTCCCCCTATCGCCCATTCAATCACAGGTCTTCCCCTTTGTTCTTACCTCTCATGCTACTCTTTCTCTGCATCATGCACATTTAAAACCTGTCACGCCTGCAACATTTTACAGTTCTGATGAAAGGTCATCGACCTGAAATATTAACTCACTTTCTCCCTCCAGAGATGCTCCAGACCTGCTAATTATTTCCAACACTCTCTGGTTTTTTTTTATCCCTTCTTGCATTAAATGTCCAAGCATGACAGTAAAATAAGATTCTTCTTTAGAAGTTGGTGGCTTCAAAATTGTTCAGCGCAGCTGACATATTTTATAGCTGCTCAATTCTGTGTGAATGAAAAAATACAAATTGACTATCATCATTTGAATGGCTGAAGAAATTACAATTGCTGTTTAGTGCATTAACCACAACCTATCAGACCGTTGGCCATAGTGCTGAACTGGTGCTGAAATTATGTCAATATTGAAACCATTTATTTAGCTCATCAAACAATCAGTTGTAAAGCCAGTTGTAAAGTTTCCATTGCTGTAGTGCCTCTAGGTTGTAACGTCCTACTGAAGTGGCAAGGAAATCGATCAAAACCAAGAGCATGAAAAAGAAAGATTGACTTGCTAGCTTAAGCAAATCGTGATCTTTTATATGGTCCTTGAATTTCGAAGTAATGATGTGCTGCAAGAAGACTTCAATTTCACATCATGTAATTCCAGAACTATATCTCTGTTAATTCAAAATTCTGCAGATTCATGTCACATATGCCGTCTCCCTGGAATTGTTAATGATGTTTATAATGAAGGGGAACATATTGCACAAGTTAAGTAAGAATTAGTATAATATTTAAATGACCAAAAGTCTGTAATAATGTTCCCATATAATCCCACTGTCTCTGAAATCTCCGACAGTGATATGCATCAAACTCTTAATCGCTAATCCCTGCTTCGAACTAAGATTAATATTTCTCTCTGTTCACTATTGAAGCAGAGGTGTCAACCCGTTAGCAACAGGCAGAGAAATATAATTTGAATGCATTCAATGATTGCACCTTGATATCAATAACAATGTGAAGGGTATGTTTCTCAAACAGAAATGAACTATTTTGCTGTTTTTTATGGGGCATGAACCTCAATGTGAAAAGAATAACTAATTGATAACGATCTAAAATCGCTTAACATGTAATGCCATTTAAATAAAATAGGATGCTGGAAATTCAGCTAAAACATAAAAATTGTCAACACTAAAGAGAAATGAACAAACTGTATGTTTGCAATAAATCACAACGCTATTCTTTATGTTCAGACTCAGTGGCTGATTAATTTGTTGACATATTAAGCATTGTTGTTGGCTTTGGAACACACTCAAGGCTCTCCTTCATTGTGAAGTTAAGTATGCAAGCTGCCTAGCAGTCAAGGCCAGTTCTGTAAAATATGCATGCAAATAGGAACTGTCTAGTTATATTGCACAGAACAAAATGACAGATCTTGATGTATCACATGACTTCTGCAATTTTTCTTAACTATTTGCTTTCTACTTTAAGATGCTTCAGATTTTGACATGCCTTATTCTCAAATCAGAGGCTATTAGCAATGGTTTTAGAATTAGTATGTATGCTACAAACATGTTCAACGCATTGCAATTTTTTTTTTTTAAATAATTTTTATTGAGAAATTTTGATTTTATACAACAATAACGCACCTTAGTAAAATACCGAAAATAACAATAATATAACAATCATATACATTTGCCCCATCCCCATGAACAACCCAGCATTTTAACAACAACGCAAATTAACACACTATAAAGTTACAGAATAAACACTACAATAATGCACCCCCCCCCCCCCCCCCCCCCCCGGGATGCTGCTGCTATTGACCCAGTTACCTATCTCTGAGCCAGGAAGCCCAGAAAAGGCTGCCATCGTTTATAGAACCCTTGTATTGATCCTCTCAGGGCAAATTTGACCTTTTCCAATTTTATAAATCCCGCCATGTCACTGATCCAGGTCTCCATGCTTGGGGGCCTTGCATCCTTCCATTGTAACAGAATCCTTCGACGGGCTACTAGGGACGCAAAGGCCAGGACACCGGCCTCTTTCGCCTCCTGCACTCCCGGCTCCACCCCAACCCCAAAAATCGCGAGTCCCCACCCTGGTTTGACCCTGGATCCAACCACCCTCGACACCGTCCCCGCCACCCCCTTCCAGAATTCTTCCAGTGCTGGGCATGCCCAGAACATATGGGCGTGGTTCGCAGGACTCCCCGAACATCTGGTGCACCTGTCCTCACCCCCGAAGAACCTACTCATCCTAGTCCCGGACATATGGGCCCGGTGCAGCACCTTAAATTGGATGAGACTAAGCCTCGCACATGAGGAGGAGGAGTTGACTCTCTCCAAGGCCTCCGCCCAAGTCCCATCCTCTATCTGCTCCCCGAGTTCCTCCTCCCATTTAGCCTTCAGCTCCTCCACTGACGACTCCTCCACCTCCTGCATTACCTTATAGATGTCAGACACCTTCCCCTCTCCTACCCACACCCCCGAAAGCACTCTGTCCATCGTCCCCTGCGAGGGCAGCAAAGGGAATCCTTCTACCTGCCGCCTAGCAAACGCCTTTACCTGCAGGTATCTGAACATGTTCCCCTGGGGAAGGCCAAATTTATCTTCCAGTTCCCCCAGGCCCGCAAACCTCCTGCCAATAAACAGGTCCCTCAATTTGCTGATGCCCGCCCTTTGCCATCCCCTGAATCCCCCATCCGTGTTCCCCCGCATTGCAATTTTTTAATAATCAAGTTGCAATTTGACCTGTTTCTCTATTAGAACTTCCCTTTTGTCTTTATTGTACTCAATTAAGGCATAAGTCATTTTCTGAACAATAGTGAACAAAATTGTTTTCTTCTTAATTATTGACGGACACTGTAATTTATTTTTCTTCCCCTTTAGATGGAGGTACATGTGAAGTAATAGCAGCTCACAGATGTTGTAACAAGAATCGAATTGAAGAACGATCACAGACTGTAAAGTGTTCCTGTCTGCCAGGGAAAGTAGCTGGGACAACCAGAGCCAGACCATCTTGTGTTGATGGCAAGTAAATTAAATCAATAATAATGCAATTTAAAAATCGCAGACACAAATGTGTTAAATATAATGCTAGTCAGATTTCAGGCAGTGTAATCTGTACAGTGGCAATTTTTGATGAACTTGCAAACTTATACTTAAATGAATTAGCAACGTAAATGAGTCTTCAGTCTTTGTAATTAATCACATAAATATTGAACTCTGAAGGAGTAAACAACAAAATCTAATAAGAATAGCCATTTTTTTTAGAGCTAAAGAACAGTAACTTTATTCTAAATTGTCTATTATCCTGTCTCCTTACAAGATGGAGGTAACTTGAAGCTCCCTGTGGCTATAGTACCCTGTGCTTGAGATTCATTTCAATTTACAGGGAAATGAGTGCTTTTTCCAGAGATGTAAAAATGGTCCAATATTGTTACCTTGAGTTCTGACATATCCAAAGAACAAGATGTTAATTTAGTAGATGTTCTGCTCACATTTTGGGCCATATCTTGCTGGAGCCACGTATTTTGCAGCATAATCCACAATATAATGCAGCAGATATAATTTGTATTGTAACATCTTGGAAGTACAAGCCAGTAACAGTATGGTGAGATCAGCCAGGATGATTCTCAATACTGGGACCAATTGTCGACATAACTAATGATATTTAGGAATTACAAAAGAAGAACAATGGACAAGGAGGGGAAATTATGCTAAATCAAATAAAGAAAGATAATTGAGTAGAGAGACAGAAAGACAGAATGGAAAAATGAAAAAAATATATATATTTCTCCGAAATGAATTTATTCCATGCAGAAATGCAGTTAAAATTGTTCCACTCCGAGTTGTTTGTTCATGGGACAGTTAAGAGTCAACCACATTGCTGTGGGTCTGGAGTCATGTATAGGACAGATCAGGTAAGGACAGCAGATTTCCTTCCCTAAAAGAGATTAGCAAGCCAGATGGGTCTTTAGGACAATCAACAATGTTTTCATGGTCATCACTAGACTTTTAGTTCCAAATTTTCATTGAATTCAAATGTCACCATCTGCCATGGCGGGATTTGAACCTGTACTCTGGGTCTCTAGATTACTAGTCCAGTGACAATACCACTATGCCACTGCCTTCCCCGATGTATCTGATTAGACTGAATGGTCTTGATAACAAATGTGAGACATACCCAAAGCATTATCTGTAGTATTTTAATGAAGCCATCTAATTGTAATATTACTTCTGGGACTAGCATCAAATGCATGAGTCCCAGATGTGGTGCAGGTCAGCAAGACTAATTGCAACTGGACTATCTAAAGGGTCAATTGATTGAGAACTTAGAGGAGATAGGAGTTTGCACAAAGAGAGGGTGAAGTCTCTCAATAGATTTACGATGCCAAAGACTGTGCCTTAATTTAACAATGCTTCATTTGATGCACTGCTGAGTACAGTCAGCAGTAAATACATACTTTTCCTCAGCAAGGCATGGTGGAGCATTCTGTCACACAGCAGGATGCAGTGCAGGAAGAGCTTTATGGCCTAACCAGATGTGAGTGTAGTTGGACATTTTCTTACATCCTATTTGTTGTGTTGTGAGGCAAGCATTGAGGCAGTGCTTAATCAGAGCAATTTAGAACAGTACAGCACAGAACAGGCCCTCCGGCCCTCGATGTTGTGCCGAGCAATGATCATCCTACTCAAACCCACGTATCCACCCTATACCCATAACCCAACAACCCCCCCCCCCCCCCCTAACCTTACTTTTTAGGACACTACAGGCAATTTAGCATGGCCAATCCACCTAACCCGCACATCTTTGGACTGTTGGAGGAAACCGGAGCACCCGGAGGAAACCCACGCACACACGGGGACAGACAGTGACCCAGCCGGGAATCGAACCTGGGACCCTGGAGCTGTGAAGCATTTATGCTAACCACCATGCTACCATGCTGCCCCAAAATGATTTATCTAACTAAGAAGAACTGTCTGCACAGAATGGTACAACTACTACACAGGCCTTATTCCCATGACTCCCGGGCTAACTTTGACCAAAGCGCAACAGTGAGATTTGCACCTAAACACTTGATAGGCTAACATTCACGCACTACGTCCCCACGGGCACAGGTCCTGTCATGTGTTCTGCGAAGGATCGCTCCTTAAAGGGACTATACATTCCTCCCCCCCTTAAGTTTCCTTACAGATCCCTGAAATACAAAAACAGAAAAACTCTTATTTATATTTATATACAGACAAAGGCAGTTACAGCAAGGGAGCCCAAAACAAAGTTCATAAGGTAAGCCCACCAGGTGACTTCCCAACTCTTGCCAAACATCTCAACTTGGCAACTGGCTCTTCCAGATTGAAAGCATCCAGGTCTTCAGCAAATGTAAGCAAATGAGTAGAGTATAACATAGGGGCTGTATAGACTACCTGTTCAACCCCTCCTGTGACTCCTGATGATTCCCTTTGAGAAGATCTCAGTTCGAACACCACCGTCTCAGCAAATGGGATCGGGTCTAGCCGCCCCTTTGTGGGGATGACAGTTTCTCTCCTTCCTCAAATGATCAACGTGTTTTTTCACTTCATATCCCTGTAAGTCTATGACATAAGATGTTGGCCCAGTCCTCGCAACAACTCTCATAAGTAACCATTCTAGTCCTCCACCAAAGATCTGCACATACACTAAATCTTCCATTTGAAATCTGTCCTTCTTTGCTGTATCATAGTGGCCTTTCTATGAGGCTTGCTTAGCTTCCATCCTTCCTGATAAATTTAGAAAAATCAGACCAATAAGGACCTGAGACGCCTACCATCTACAACTCAGCCGGGGTGACCCCAGAGGTGGCATGTGGGGGTGAATTGTACGAGAGCGAGAAGTCTGTGAAATGCAGGAGTCGTTTTCATTGATTCTTTGAAAGTTTGGACAGCTCTTTTGGCCAGGCCGTTTGATGAGGGGTAGGAGGGGGTCTGTCCTTATGTACTTATACCCACAAAGAGACCCGCAAGGTCAATGTGGTGGCTCATCCATGGGCCCCCTGGCTGCTCCCATGTCTGAAAACCTGCCGCAAGCGGAAGGTTGTGTTGAGACTGATGCTGCTCGCATTGATTGATGATAATTTTGATGTCCTTGCCAATCTCACTATTGTGGTAACCACCCCTGTATCAACCTCTATTTTAAGTGGATGGCTGTTGACAACAAGGACAATCTCAGTTGGGGGTGTTTGCCATAATCTCAGCATGTTAAGTTTGTATATTTCTGATTTTTCTTCAGGGTGCTCCTCAAACTTGTTCACTGGAGTTAGCATCACTTTTTTTGGGAACGTGGAGTAGACAGTCTGACTCTGCATCTGGCTTGTGGCTGACCTTACATTTTACATTTGAAACAAGTGAAATCCTTACACTTCTGTCTTGGGAATGCTTTCCCCACACCGGTAATAGGCCTCTAACCCTTGTGACTGCCAGTTACTTTTCCTCTTTTCTAGCTCCACTGCTCCCTCGTTTGGGATCCTCGAGTGGCCGCCGCTTCCCTCCATAACTGGTTAGACTGTAATTCGAAAGAGCTTTGTTTAGCGCTTTCAGTCACTTGAGCCAGCTCAACCACTTTGTTCAAGGATATCTTGGTTTCTGCCTGAAACTTCTTCTGGATTTTTAAGTTGTTGATCCCACAGGCCAATCGGTCACTCAGCATGTCGCTGAGAGAAGTACTAAATTCACAGTGTTCTGACATTTGTTGAAATCTGGCTACAAAAGCAGATACTGTTTCTCCGCTGCATAATAATAAAGGGTCAAGGATTGTAATGGTCCGTCACTCATTGCACCAGTTAATCAAAGGACTTGGAGTCCGGCGCCTCTGGGGATGGTAAGCTTCGCACGAGATTGTACGTTTGCATGTTCTCCCCATGTCTTTGTGGATTTCCTCCGGCTGGTTCGGTGGATTGGCCATGCTAAATTTCCCCTTAGTATCCAGAGAGATGAAGGTTTGGTGTGGGGTTATGGGGAATGGGATGGGATTGTGGGCATGGGTAGGATGCTCTTTCAGAGGGTCGGCGCAGACTCAATGGGCCAAATGGTCTCCTTCTGCACTGTAGGGATTCTATGGGCTTCAGACTATAAGTAATATAACTTCCTGTTTCTTTTCTGCTGAGATTCCATTGGCAGCGAAAACATACCGTGGGTTTTCGGCACTTTGTCCCAACTTTCGACCTCTGGATCAAACCAATCAAGTTTCCCGACTGCTGACAAACTTTTATCTTTCCAGTACTCTGACAGACTCTTCTCCCCCTTCCAATGTTTGATGAGTTTTCTTCAACTGGCTTGATTTATTCTCGTCGCCAATATTGCATTGCGAGGCAAGTGACGAGGCTAAACCACAACGGTGATTTATTTAACTGAGAAAAGCTATATACACAGAACAGCACAACTACAAATCAGGTTATGTTCCCACAACTCCCAGGCTAACTCTGACAAAACCCCAACAGCCAGATCATTGGCTAAACATATGATAGACTAGCATTCACCTGCTCCATCCCCATGGGCTCAGGGTCTGTCACATGGCCTGTGAAGTATTATCCTTAAAAGGGCCACACTACCACACTAATAAATACAGCAGGTGTACTCTTCTGGCTTCTGAAGCCTATTTCATCACCTGTTTACCTTGTATGTGTATCAGCCTTCGCTTTCTGTGCACTTCCTCACATTCGCCGTCTGCCCACTGCTACTCACCCTCATCCTTATGCAGTTTTCTGTTTCTCACCAAAAATACTATCCTTTGGGTGAAAGCGATATTACTGTCAGTTGTAGGCCTATCTGTCCCTGTTGCAGGATAAGGAGTCGAGTGCACATGGGCAAGGGGCAGACCTGGATCTGGGGCGGGATTCTCTGACCCTCCGCTGGGTCGGAGAGTCGCCGGGGGTCGGCGTGAATCCCGCCCCCGCCGTTCTCCTAATTCTCCGGCCCCCCAAAAATCCGCGCCGCCTGCCTCAGAGAATGGCGGGGTCCGGCGTGTCTCAATGGGCCCCGGGGCTGACCGAATTCTCTGGCCCACGATGGGCCAAATCCCGCCCGTCTGTTGCTGGTCCCGCCGGCGTAAACTGGAGTAGGTCCCTTACCGGCGGGACCTGGTGGCGCGGGCGGGCTCCGGGGTTCTTGGGGGGGACGCGGGGGGATCTGGCCCCGGGAGGTGCCCCCACGGTGGCCAGGCCCACGATTGGGGCCCACCGATCCGCGGACAGGCCTGTGCCGTGGTGGCATTCTATTCTTCCGCACCGGAGTCTGTGGTCCTCCGCCATTCCCGGTGCGGAAGCAAAGCCGTCTGCGCATGTGCGAGGATGACACCAGCACACGCTGGCGCTCCCGCGCATGACCAACTCAAGCCAGCCGGCGGAGGCCCTTCGGCGCCGGTTGGCATGGCGCCAAGCCCCTTTCCCGCCGGCTGGCGGGGCGCACACCACTCCGGGGCGGGCTTAGCCCCTGAAGGTGCGGAGGATTCTGCACCTTTAGAGCGGCCAGACGCCGGAGTGGTTCACGCCACTCCGTCCCGCCGGGACCCCCCACCTTTGGTCTTCCAAATATTTTGCAGTTTACAACTACAGATGAGGAAGTGTTAGAAATCAGTAGTGCTTTGACAACCCCGACAATCAGATATGCAGAGATTCTGACCTTGCAGTGACCTGCAGGTGCTGGAATTAAATATCAGCAATCCACATGCCATACAGCCCTCAGGCATGTAAACTTCATTTCACTGGTGAGTCAAATCTTCATAACCTTGTAACATTTTTTATCTTGCAAGACAATTCATATCTTTTCTCTTCGCCCGACCTTCACACATATATTTGCGGTCAGTGGACTTCCCAGAATTTCAGAGGAGCTGATTCCCTTTGAGGGTGCACCATCAGAAGATTCCTGCTTACCACATATCAGGACAGATCCTCATATTTCGATGGGTCCAGTAAAAGTGTTTATTGGCAACTAACATGGGCAACTTACATATAGACACAGAGTCTCTAATATAGTTGTTAACAATATAGCTCCTGGGCTCTCTCTGACCAGGACTCCGCTCCCTGAGACTCACTCTGATCTCTCACTGCTCTATCGCCGCTCCCACAGGATAGGCCCTGAGCCAGTCATGTGGGTCACAAGGGTACGCCTTGTATTTTCATTTTTCCGTTAGGCAGGTAGTTGGAACTGACTCATTACGAACAAATGAGAAAGAGCAGACAGTAGTGTTGGGGATGCCCGTGGAGAGTCTACATCGAAGGTCCAGCCTACTCGAGGTTTTGCTCAGCTGGATACAGCTGCTGTACCTCAGGAGTAATTGAAGAAATGAATAAGCACTGAGGGGCAGCAGAAAATCCATGACATATTGATAAACCTTCCAAACACACTGGAGTGAATTCTCCACCTCCCCAGCATGTGTTTCTCCATTCCCACTGCTGACCAAAATGTTTCCCATTGTAGCCACCCCATGCTGCAGGGAAACCCACGGGCAGGTGCACTGCCAGCGGAATGGAAAACCCCGCCAGCGGAGAATTCACCCCACTGTCTACGATTGTGGAGAAAATTGAACAGTCCAGCTTGTATAATAGATGAATGTCCATTTACCAAATCAGACAACAGATCACATTCTCTGAATCACAACTATTTTATTGTTATACTATAGTTCAGTGCAAATAGCAGTTTGCGCTCTTCCCCTCTGGATTCACTTCCTGTCCAGAACAAAAAAAAAACATATTGGGGGAGAAACCAACTAGAAGCTGGTCCTAGTTTATTCTTAAAGGGACCTGCATTCCTAACATTGTCACAACGCAAGCATTGCAAGGATGTTTCCTTCCATGGAAAAATTGGCTCGTCAGTCAACATCAATTATGATAATCAAGTGAGTCCATGTAGACTTTGGCCACAGTCTGTGCAAACTCTGATGCTAACATCTCTGGATCCTAAAATAGGATGACAGGCATTTTAGTCTTGGTCTTGGAATTCATGTCACCACCAAGCTGCTCTCCAGAGAGAAAGGCAGAAAGAAAATAATTATGAAGTGCCTTTCATGACATCTCACAGGTGATGTGGCAGTTTCAAAGGGTAGTCACTGTTTTTGTGTCAAAAACTGGCTACCAAGTTGCACACAGCAAAATCCCAAAAATATCAACAGACAATGAACAGTTCTTCATGTGGTAGCATGGCCCCTTGGACCCACATGACTGGCTCAGGGCCTATCGTGTGGGAGCGGCGAACCCCGTGCAGTGAGAGTTCAGAGTGAGTCTCAGGGAGCGGAGTCCTGGTCAGAGAGAGGCCCAGGAGCCATCTTGTTGACACCTATATTAGAGACTCTAGGCGGGGCGGGGTGGCGTGAACCACTCCGGCATCAGGCGGCCCCAAAGGTGCAGAATCCTCCGCACCTTCAGGGGCTCGGCCTGCCCAGGAGTGGTTAGCGACCCGCCAGGCAGGGGAGAGGGAAAGGGGCTTGGCGCCACGCCAACTGGCGCCGAAGGGCCTCCGCTGGCCGGCATGAGTTGGCGCATGCACGGGAGCACCAGCGTGTGCTGGCATCATCCCCGTGCATGCGCAGAGGGCTTTGCTTCCACAGCCTCCGGTGCGCAAGGATAGAGTGCCCCCACGGCGCAGGCCCGCCCGTGGATCGGTGGGCCCCGATCGCAGGCCCGGGGCCAGATCCCCCTGTGCCCCCCAAGAACCCCGGAGGTCGACCGCGCTGCCAGGTCCCGTCAGTAAGGGACCTACTCTAATTTACGCTGGCGGGACTAGCAAAGAACGGGCGGGGCTTCGGCCCATCGCGGGCCTGAGCATTCGTTGGCCCCGGGGCCCATTGAGTCGCGCCGGTCCCCGCCAATCTCTGAGGCGGGCGGTGCGACTCACGCCGGGCCCACTTTTGGGGGGCGGGAGAATTTGGAGGGGACGGGGGCGGGATTCATGCCGACCCTGGCGATTCTCCGACCTGGCAGGGGGTCGGAGAATCCCGCCCACTGTGCCTATATGTAAGTTACCCATGTTAGTTGCCAATAAATGCTTCATTCATTATTACCGTTTATCTGGTATTGCCTCAAGCCACCACATTGACAATGAGTATAAACCAGGTCCAGTGCAATCATCGATCCAATTTGGGCAAGGGGAGCCTCCAAGGTGAAGACAGAGTCAGAAAGTGTCAACGATACCAGAAAACAGTGAGTGAAAAATTCTCATGATTAGGAAATTGGACCCATTTGACCAGGGGGCCAAAGACTGGAGCCGGTATATTGAGCGACTCCATTACTTCTTCATTGCAAATTAAATAACGAGGGAGGATAAACAGAAAGTTATCCCATTAACAGCTTGTGGGCCAACAACCTACAACCTCATATGAAATTGACGTCCCCAGAGCGTCCTGACACAAAGCCCTTTGACCAGAGGGTGACGTTATTCAGGAAGTATTTCAACCCTAGACCCTTACAGTGACACAAGTTCAATTCGGCTGCCAGGGACCCAGGAGAGACTACGTCCACTGCCAGACTCAGGCAAATGGCCGAGAATTGTGAGTTTGGTGCAGCACTACCCGACAGACTACATGGTTGTTTAGTGTGCATTATTAACAACATAAGTGTGCAAAAGAAGCTTCTGTCTGAAATGAAGATTAATATTAATAATAGTAATAATAATCTTTATTAGTGTCACAAGTAGGCTTACATTAACACTGCAATGAAATTACTGTGAAAATCCTGTGAATACCTTAGATTGAGATCGACCAGGTGACCAAGTGCGCTGAAAGGGACGGGTATGAGCTTCAAAGTGTGCAAGAGGGAGTGGTGAACCAATTGTGGGGTGGTAAGGCTGCAAAACACACAGCCAGGTCGACAGGCACAGAGGAAGTTCAGCCACTATCCCAGGAATAGGACCATAGTCAGTGGGTAGGAAAGAATTTGAGTCATCAACCCAGGAGATGACTGTTATCAGTGTAGGGTAGATCGATCCCAGGAATTGTACCGCTGCAGAGAGTTTATTTGTTTTCGGTGCAATAGGAAGGGCCATATCCAGGCACGTTCCATGCCCTTCAGAATGCGGCAGTTCCAAAACAAAGCAGCTAACCACTGCACCAGTGAACAAAGTGGAGACAAAATCAGATGAGAAATCTGAAACATACACATTAAATGTGGTGAGAGTGAGGAAAACAGCCGATTTTGAGATACTGCCCATGGTAAATGGAAGACCGCTTATGACAATCGACACTGGGACATCAACTACCGTTGTGGGTGAGCAAATGTTTAAATATCTTCAAGGAGGTGTTCAGTCTTTGGACTTGAGTGAGGCAACAGGCAAGTTGGCAACATATACGGGGAGACCCTAAATATTTTGGGGACAGCTGTGACTCCAGTGTCATATTAGCAACAAGGTGCACAGTTACCCATGATCATGGTCGAGGGACATTGACCAAGTCTGACGGGGCGAGATTGGTTGCGCCAAATTCATTTGAACTGGTGGAAAAAAATTTAAATCCCAGATAGTGTCTTTCAGCAACTCTTGAACAGATATAAGAAGTGTTCCAGAATTGGGTTGAACAAAGGGAGTAAAGGCCAAGATTTATGTCAACCCAGACTTAACACACAAGCTTTTTCGAACAAGAACTTAAGCCTTGCACCAAAATGTAGAAGCTGAACTTAACACCTGGTAGAACTGGGAATCATCACACCTGGGCAGTTTGCAGAGTGGGGCGTCGCTATCATTCCTGTATTAAAGCCAGACCAGTCCAGACAAATGTAAAATAAACCAGGCAACCCAAGTAGATAAGTAACCAATTCCATGAATTGGAGACTTTTATAGAAACATAGAAAATAGAAGCAGAAGGAGGCCACCCAGTTCTTCAAGCCTGCTCTGCCATTCATTATGATCATGGCTGATCATCCAACTCAATAGCCTAATCCCGCCTTCCCCCATATCTTTTGATCCTCTTCGCCCCAAGTGTTATATCTAATTGCTTCTTCAAAACATATAATGTTTTGGCCTTCACTATTTTATGTGGTCATGAATTCCATAGACTCACCACTCTGGGTGAAGAAATTTCTCACATCGCGGTCCGAAATGGTCCACCTCGTTTCCTCGAACTGTGACCCCCACAATCGGGAACATCCTTCTGGTACCTACCCTATCGAGCCCTGCTCGAAATTTGTAGGTTTCTATGAGATTCCCCCCTCATTATTTTGAACTCCAGTGAATAAAATCCTAACCGACTCAATCTCTCCTCAGATGTCTGTCCTGCCATCTGAGGAATCAGTCTGGTAAACCTTTGCTGCACTCCCTCTAGAGCTGGAACATGCTTCCTCATATAAAGAGACCAAAACTGCACACAATATTCCAGATGTGGCCTCACCAAGGCCCTGTATAATTGCAGAATTGCAGCCAGACGTTCCTACTCTTGTACTTGAATCCTCTTGCTATGAAGGCCAAAATGCCATTTACCTTCTTTACCGCTTGCTGCACCTGCATGCTAACCTTCAGCGAATGGAGTGTGAGGACACACACATCTCATTGCACACCCCCCTCTCCTAATTTATGGCCATTCAGATAATAATCTGCCTTCCCATTTCTGTCCCAAAGTGGATAACCTCAAATTTATCCAAGTTATCATTCATCTGCCATTCATTTGCCATGGTCAAATCACACTGAAGGATCTTTACATACTCACACAGCTCACCCTCCCACCCAACTTTGTATCATCTGCAAATTTGGAGATATTACATTTTGTTCCCTCATCCAAATCATTAATATATATTGAGAATAGCTGGGGTCCTTACGGTACCCCACAAGTCAATGCCTTCCATTTGGAAAAAGACCCATTGCTTCCTACTCTTTGTATTCTGTCTGCCAACCAGTTTTCTATCTGACATAACCTCCACGAGGATCAAGGGGAAACAATCATTGATCTCCCTGTAGAACTGTGGAATATGAGCTTCCTGGGTAGTGGGCGGAGGCCAATCCCACGGGCTTTTTTTAAAGAATCCCTACTATACAGAAGGAAGTCATTCGGCTGCACCAACCTTCTGAAAGAGCATCCTACCTTGGCCCACTCCCCTGCCCTATCCCTGTAACACTACCTAATCTGCACATCTTTGACACATTGTAGGATGTTGTTGAAAGCCTTCTGAAAGCCCAAATAAACCACATCCACTGGTTCCCCCTCATCAACTCTACTAGTTACATACTCAAAGAATTCCAGTAGATTTATCAATCATGATTTCCCCATCATGAATCCATGCTTACTCTATCTGATCCTGCCACTGTTTCCTCAGTGCTCTGCGAGAAAAATATTTGATAATGGATTCTAGAATTTCCCCCACTACCAACGTCAGGCTTGCTGGTCTATAATTCCCTGTTTTCTCTCTACCCACCTTTTTAAATAGTGAGGTTACATTAACTACTCTCCAAACTGTAGGAAGTGTTCCAGAGTCGATAGAGTCTTGGAAGATGACCACCAATGCCTCCATTATTTTTAGGGCCATTTCCTTAAGTACTCTGGGATGTAGATTATCTGGGGATTTATCAGCCTTCAATCCCATCAATTTCCCCAACACCATTTCTCTACGAATAATGATCTCCGTCAATTCCTCCCTCTCACTAAACCTTGCATTCCCAACATTACTTATATATTATTTGTGAAGACTGAACCAAACTTTATATTTAGATGTTCAGCCATTTATTTGTCCCACATAATAAATTCCCTTGTTTCTGACATACATAAGGGACCTACATTTGTCTTCACGAATCTTTTTCTCTTCACCTACGTATAACACTGTATGTTCCCTGTAAGCTTACTTTCATACTCTATTTTCCCTTTCTTAATCAATCCCTTGGTCCTCCTTTGCTGAATTCTAAGCTGCTCCCAAACCTCAGTCTTGTTTTTCTTGGTCAATATGTAAGGTTCTTGCTTGGTTCAAATACTATCTCAAACTTCCCTTGTTAGCTATGTTGTGGCTACCTTTCCTTTGTGCCAGACAAAAATAAATAATTGCTGCTGCTCCCCTGCACTACTTGAATGTTTGTTATTGCCTATCTACAGTCATCCCTTGAAGTAACATTTCCCAATCAATCATAGTCAATTTGCTCCTCATATCATCGTAGTTTCCTTTTTAAGATTCAGGACCCTAGTCTCAGAATCAATTATGTCACTGTCCATGTCATATTATGGTTGCTCATCCTCAAGGGGTCTCGCACAAATAGATTGCCAATAATTCCATTCTCATTACACCATACTCAGTCTAGGATGGCCTTGTCTCTAGTTGGCTCCTCAACAAATTAGTCCAGCAAACCATCCTGTGTACACGCCAGGAATTCCCCCTCTATTGTATTGTGAATCATTTGATTTGCCTGATGTACATGCAGATTTATGCAAAGTTAACGGTGACCTCACAGATACCAAGCCTGACCACAATCATGTGTACTTGCAATTGGAGCTGGATGAAGATTCCCGGAAGTATGTGAAAATTAATGTGCACAAAGACCTGTTTTAATACACTAGATTAACTTTAGGCATCCCCTCCCCTGTGTAATATTGCAGTGCATCATGGAGAATCTCCTTCAAGGCATTCCAAATATTGTGGTCTACCTGGATGACATGCTGATTACAGGAACATCACATAAGGAGCACCCAGCAAGTCTAGAAGAGAATCTGAGACGATTCAGAGATGCTGGAATCTGACTCAAATGCGAGAAGTGAACTTTCCAAACTGGTGAGGTCACTTACCCGAGGGCTCAAATTGGGCTCAAAAGGCCTGCACCTACTTGAAGACAAATTGTGAGCATTAAGAGAAGTCCTGGCACCTAAGAATGTGGCAGAGTTAAAGTCCTTCTTAGGGATGATAAACTATTATGGCTTGTTTTATTCCCAATCTCACAACAACATTGGCACCATTGCAGGCCCTCTTGAGGAAACGCCAGCGTTGACATTGATAGGGACCACAGGAAAAAGCCCTCTTCCAACACGTTAAGCAAGTTTTGCAATCTTTGAATCTACTGGTTCATTTGACCTGAGAAAACATTTTCACCTGAGATGCTTCGCCGTATGGGATACAGGCAGTTTTATCCCTTATAATGGAAGATAGCTCAGAGGGGCCAATTACATTTGCCTCAAGAACGCTTTCCGATACTGAGCGTAAATACGTGCAATTTGAGAAGGAAGGCCTTGCCATAACCTCCGGCGCCAAGAAATCTCACCAGTATGTTTATGGCCAAGGTTTTACAATAATAACGGAGAAAAAGTCCCTGCTGGGGCTCCTTCATTAAAATAGGCCGAAAACGGCAATTGCCTCTGCCAGAGTACAAGTGAGTCTGGTTGCTGGCGGCCTATGACTACATCTTTCAGCATAAGCCAGGTACATGGATTTGGAATCCTGATTCATTGAGTCTGCTCCCACTTCTGATGAAACTAACACCCCCGCCAGTACCTCAAGAAATCGTCTTAGCATTGAACTTATTGTAGATCCTGCTCATTTCAGCCAGCCACATAAAGAATTGGACACAACGGGGCCCAGTCCTGACCCAGGTAAAATGCATGATTTTGACTGGGTGGTAGCACAACAAACTTGACCAATTAAAGCCGTACTTCACTCAAAAGCAAGGGTTCAGTTATGAGAATGGAGTCATACTTTGGGGTTCCCGTGTGGCAGTGCCTCCTCCAGCTCAAAAAGCCCTTGTTGCAAGAATTACATTGTGCCCATCTTGCCCAGACAAAAATGAAAATGCTCGCTTGTAGCTACATCTGTTGGCCTGGCTTAGACAAGGACATTGGAAACATGGTGCCCAGGTGTGACCCTTGCCAGACACAGCAGACACTGCCCCCTGCATCCAATCTTCATGTTTGGGAGAAGCATGGACAGCATTAGACAAGGTTACATGTGGACATCACTGGTTCTTTCATGGACAAGATGTTCCTTGTTTTGGTAGACACCAATTCAAAGTGGTTGGAGGATCAAGAAATGGGAATGACATCAGCGGCCATAGTAGGGGCTTTGCAATGGATGTTTGCCACCCATGTTCTTCCCAAAGTAATAGTGTTGCTCAATGGTACCCCCTTGACTGGTGAAGATTTTCAGCATCTTGTTGGAACGAATGGCGTTCATCATACTCGGACTGCCCCCTATCATCCTGCCTCAAACGGGCTTGCAGAGAGAGCTGTACAAGCTATGAAGAAGCAGTCCAGCTGAATACTACATCTCAGGTTGGCTAACTTTCTTTTGTCTTACTATTCAACCTCCCCATCCCCCCATGCTACTACGAACATCACACTGGCAGAAATACTAATGGACCGTCGTTTCAGGATCTGGTTGGATTTGGTCTTCCTAAATTTGGCAGGAAGGGTGGAGGCATATCTGTCCTCCCAGAAGAAACAGCACACTTCATGAAAAGGGGGCAGATCTTTTGCGGTAGGTGACCTGGTCCTCGTCAGAAACTTTGCCTCAGGCCCACTATGGTTACCAGGCCAGATCATGTCTAAGTTGGGGCGAGCTTCATATGTAGTGGACTTGGGTGGCAAGACAGTTTGGAAACACTTAGACCACAAGAGAAGCCAATGAATCACAGCCCCAATCTCGGAACAGTTGGAGCTGGAGGCCAGCATCCATGCCCCTGTGGCAGAGCCGGAACAGAGGGGATCCAAAAGTCTCAAAGAGGCCCCATTGCCAATCCAGGAACAAGCTACAGAAAGGAATAATCCTGCAGGGTTGGTGGAACCTCAGGGTCATTCTGCTAAGAGTGACAACTTTGTTATCTCCAAGTTGGGATTAAGATGATCTTCGAGACCCAGGAAATTTCCTGATAGATTAACATTCTGATGGACTGCTTGGACACTCTTTCCTTTTTGTTTCTCAGTCTTATATAACTATTGCACAAAGCCTACTTGTGCGTCTGTTAATTTAAGGGGTGAGGAATGTGGTAGTCCGACCCCTTCAAAGGTGTGCCCTCATAGTCCATGTAATTGGCTTGGGGCCTATCATGCAGGAGCGCACACATCTCAACCAATGAGGGATAGAGAGGGTCCTGGGGAGCGGAGTTCCAGTCAGAATGAACCCGGGAGCCAGAGTGTTAGCATCTCTATTAGAGATTCTGTGCCTGTATGTAAGTTGCCCTTGTTAGTTGCCAATTAATACTTTGGTCTTCATTACTATCGTCTATCTTGTATTTCCCCGAGCCACCACACTCCAAAATAGTGCCGTGGGATCCAAGAGAGCAGATGTCAATTCATTTTAACATCTGATCTGACAGATGGCATCTTCAACATTGCCACACTCCCTCAGCACTACACTTGAGAATCAGTTGGATCCCTCGATTATGAACTAAACTAACTATTTTCTGGTTTGGCAGCAACATTTTCGCCAACAGAGCTGCAACAGTGGCTAAGCCATGAGAGGGGTGATAACAATAGGACGTACAGAGGTGGGAGCTCTACTTAAAGCCAATCCCACTTCTCACCCATTTTCCACCTCCCACCCCACTCCTCAGCCAGGACCCAACATGCTGCCTCCCCTCCCATTGACCCAGTCTGCTACTGCAGTGGTGCAGGCAGAGCGATTTTTGGCAGAATCCCCAGGGATTCTAACACAGGGATAACATCAATAATGAGCATCTAAATGGTCCACCTATGGACCTCCAGAGCCTCCCTCTACCACTGCAGAAGCCACAGGTCCTTGTGCGGCAATAGGAATGATTGGAAATACAAAAGTAAAGATTTGTAGTTTTGCAAGGGTATGCACATGGATGTTTGACTAAACATCATAAACTTAACATTTTGAAAATCAGGTGAACTGTATTACTTTGCATTATTTTCTGATGTTGCAAATTCTTGACTGCCCGATGATCTCACCCTTTCAGCTGCTTGTTAACGAAGACATGAATTGACAGGGACCAATGGGGGATGTAGAGTGAGTCGATGGTTGGTTACAGGGCTGCTTTGTGTCAGTGGGATTGGGTGTGGGGGGTGGTAGGTGACCCTTACAGCTGTAAGGCAACCCCTGGCAACAATACGAGTGGCTGGTACTGGGCACCATCTTTATCCTCCTCTTCTTCGTCATCATTGGATTTATCTGCTCAGTACCCTGTTCCTCCAGTAGCTCCAAACCTCACTGCTGTACAATATTGTTCAGAGGACTATTTGTCCAGACATCTGAAGCATATCTTGAACATACCAATTTTTTACTCAATTACACATCTGGTGGTCACATGGTTTTTATTATTTTGTTCTCGCGCTTCATTGGTGAGGTTGCTCATCATCAACTACGTTTGTCTCCAGTAGCCATTCCTTAATTCTGAAGAGGTCAGGAAGCTTGGACTGCCACACTGCATAAACATCATGGCAGCTGCCAGTGGATTTAGCGCTCACTTGCATCACTCTTCCTCTGGTTACATACTAGCTTAAGCAGAATCTTTAGCAGTTTACAAGTACTCCTGGTTGATCTAAGGATATGTGGATTGTCATGTGTATGCAGTCAATGACACTCTGCCTCTTTGTGAAATCAGCCAGGGATACAAAGCCAAATGGTTGTTCATTCATAACACATGCAAAGTTCATAAGTGCTGCTCCTACAAAACAATCCATCAATTATGAATTTATGTGCAGCAGACTGGGAGATCTTGGATCTGTCTCCCATAATGCTCTGAATGGATCTGGAGGCGAACGATTTGATGAGGGCGGTGATTATTACAGCCATTGGTAACATGTGAACACTACCAGGTCCAACAAGGTGTTGGTATTCTGGGAAGTTGTAAATGTCAGCAAACTGATGCTACAATCTCAACCTCTGGCAATTCTGCTTTCCTGAGAGATCAAGGAAGCCGAGCCGAAGCCTGTACATCTTGTTAATCTTCTATGACCATGATCATTCTATCGGTTCCCTCTCTGCTGGCCATCTGCAGATCTCTCCATAGCTGGCTGTCATTGCTGCTGATGGTCACCTTATTCGAGGTGTAATCTAAGGACACAATGGAACTGTACATCCTGATCTTGAGGCTCAATACCTCCAAAGTGCAAAAATCAGCCTCTCCTTCCGAACGCTTTCAAAAAACCCTGTTTCCCAGTGGGAGGTACGAAAGCCCCCGCAGTGAGCACGGAGCATTTATTGATGTTGTATTCCTGACTTGCATTGAATCCCATGAAATGCCTTTCATTCTTCTCACATTAGTTTCAATGGCAAGTTTCAGGAAGCCTGGGAAACACATGCAAGTGCTGTGAAATTTAAATGGTAGTTAAAACATTGTTGGAATATAGGCACTTAAATGTAGTTGTTGAGCTGGCTCTCCAGAAGAAGCTATGCACATGCAGCCAAAGGCACCCGAGTTCATCCCGGAAGCTGGCAGGTAGAAAGTGATTTCCAATCACGCTTCAGTTTTCAGACTTAACTCCCAGAACTTTACCTAAACCCACGCGCTTGTCAATGTCAAAATACCCCTCAATGTATCAGTACAGGACATGACAGTCAGATCCTCTTTTGGAATGTAACAGAAGGTATTAATTGTGTTTTGTCCATTAATCAGGGGAATATTTTACTGAGTTAATGTTCCTGTTAACTAAGTGGGAATAGACACTCATACCCAAAATGTACATTTTATTGAGCGATTGAAGATAACCAATTCTCTATGGAGGAGAAATGTAGGTGGCTGCATACAAATGATTACATTTTATCTGACATTATATCCCTAAATAGGACAGTTTGGAGATTTTAATATCTTTTCTGAGCTTCAATTACCTCTGAACCAGCCTGCACTGCCAGCTGCTGAACAATTGCTGGCTTAGGTTGGGAGCTAAACTCTGTGTGTTTCCTCAGTTGCCACTTCAAACAATTATCATGTGTGCCATTCTAGTCAGGTAAACTCTTGATATAACTAAACTGGTGTCATTTGCATCGACACTTACACTGATATACAATTTGTATCTCAAAGTGATTTACAAGAGAAAAACTGGGCAAAGAAAATGAAGGAATTTGGTCAGGGAGTGTCATGACGTTCTGCATGAAATATCAAAGCCCTGAAATATCTCAGGAACATGATTCTCCTGTCATAACTTCAGGAGGAGACTGGTGGAACCAGTGATAATTGGCATAAATGGGACTTCTGTTTTTCCTCTTTGGGTTCCACGATTCTCCAACCAGAGTAATGGCAGCTGAATGCTTGAACTCTCCGTGGAATTTCAAGACATGCAAAGCATCTTCCCCTTGACTCAGGTTTATGTTTATGCACACATTTATGAGTTTGACATTGACATAGGGTAGCACGGTAGCGTGGTGGTTAGCACAATTGCCTCACAGCTCCAGGCTCCCAGGTTCGATTCCCGGCTTGGATCACTGTCTGTGCGGAGTCTGCACGTTCTCCCCGTGTCTGCGTGGGTTTCCTCCGGGTGCTCCAGTTTGCTCCCACAGTCCAAGGATGTGCAGGTTAGGTGGATTGGCTATGCTAAATTGCCCTTAGTGTCCAAAATTGCCCTCAGTGTTGGGTGACGTTACTGGGTTATGGGGCTAGGGTGGAGGTGTGGGCTTGGGTAGGGTGGTCTTTCAAAGAGTTGGCACAGTCTCAATGGGCCAAATGGCCTCCTTCTGCACTGTAAATTCTATGACAACAACAGAAGCCTCCATGCAAAAGCACAGTTCGAAAAGATTATTTTTCTTAGGGGGCATTTGAAGAGTGCTATGGTCAATTAAGGAGTGGTTGAATAGCTCCCCTCTCATACTGCCTCTCAGTTGACCAAAACAGGTGTTTATTTATAGAATTGGTTTATCAATCTAATGGATTTAAAAAGAAAAAAAATTCCAATTAAGGGACAATTTAGTGTGGCCAATTCACCTACCCTGCACATCCTTGGATTGTGTGGGTGAGGTCCACACAGACAGGAGGAGAATGTACAAACTCCACACAGACAGTGACCCGGGGCCAGGATTGTATCCGGGTCCCCATCGCAGTGATGCAGCAGTGCAAACCACTGCGCTACCATGCCACCCCAAGCGAATAGATATTTAACTCTTTGAGTGCTGTGACTTTAAAAGACGTACACAGACAGGTTTTCTTGTAAGTTTTTAAAGGGAAGTTGTGCAGGTCAAGAAGTCACAGCCTGAGTGAGTGAGGCACATCCAGAGTGGGAATTGCAACTTGGTAATTTGGTGCAGTGAGATAATCAGGAAAGGTAAGTGGTAAGTCTAATTTTGCAGTTTTTCAGTTAAAAATGCAGTGTGTAGCTTAGTGTCTGATTGGCTGAAGCTGCTCCCACCCTAATTGCTGAGAGGCAGTTATCTGTCAGTCACCTGAGGCCTGTTTAGGGGCACAAAGGTGCACATTGTATTCTTCTCTTTGAAATTTAGGTAGTTTGAGTCATCGGTTAGCTGAGGTTTGTATAAAAGACAGATAGAAAGCGCACTCAGTAAACTTGTGCAGGTCAAGAAGACACAGCCCGAGTGAGTGATGCAAATCCAGAGTGGGAATTGCAACTTGGTAATTTGGTGCAGAGTGGGAGAAGGAGCATTTTTTCTACTGTTTTGTTCTCTCTCTTTCTTCTGGCCTGTGAGAGAACCAGGGAGCATCTGAGACCCTGGGTGAGTTCTCCCAGTGAGCCAGAGAAGGCACAACCAAGAGTGAGTTTGGGAATTTGAAGCTAGGTGGGAATTCGAAGCTGGGTGGGGAGGAGGTGCTGGTAAGTGACTGGTAAGTAGTTTTTCTTTTCATTGTCTAATTTATTTATTTTTCTTTCGTTTTTTGAAATTGTAGTTGTATAAGTTTACCGAAGGTTTAAGACATGGCAGGAGATCCCAGACCCATGTCATGCTCCTCGTGTACGATGTGGGAGCTCAGGGACATATCCACTGTCCCTGGCTCCTTCACGTGCAAGAAGTGTGTTCAGTTGCAGCTCCTGTTGGACCCCTTGACGGCTCTGGAGCTGCGGATGGACTCACTTTGGAGCATCCGCGATGCTGAGGAGGTCGTGGATAGCATGTTTAGCGAGTTGGTCACACCGCAGGTGAAAGTTACTGAGGGAGATAGAAAATGGGTGACCAAAAGACCGAGCAAGAGTAGGAAGGCAGTGCAGGTGTCCCCTGCGGTCATCTCCCTGAAAAACAGATATACCGCTTTGAATACTGTTGAGGGAGATGGCTCACCAGGGGAAGGCAGCAGCAGCAAGGTTCATGGCACCGTGGCTGGCTCTGCTGCGCAGCAAGGCAGGAAGAAAAATGGCAGGGCTATAGTGTTAGGGGACTCAATCGTAAGGGGAATAGACAGGCATTCTGTGGACGCAATCGAGACTCCAGGATGGTATGTTGCCTCCCTGGTGCAAGGGTCAAGGATGTCTCAGAGCGGCTGCAGGACATTCTGGGGGGGGGGGGGGGGTGAACAGCCAGCTGTCGTGGTGCACATAGGCACCAACGATATAGGTAAAAAACGGGATGAGGTCCTACAAGCTGAATTCAGGGAGTTAGGAGTTAAACTAAAAAGTAGGACCTCAAAGGTAGTAATCTCAGGATTGCTACCAGTGCCACAAGCTAGTCAGAGTAGGAATGTCAGGATAGATAGGATGAATGCGTGGCTTGAGAGATGGTGCAAGAGGGAGGGATTCAAATTACTGGGGCATTGGGACCGGTTCTGGAGGAGGTGGGACCAGTACAAACCGGACGGTCTGCATCTGGGCAGGACTGGAACTGATGTTCTAGGGGGGGTGTTTGCTAGAGCTGTTGGGGAGGGTTTAAACTAATGTGGCAGGGGGATGGGAACCGATGCAGGAAGTGGGAAGGTAGTAAAACAGGGACAGAAACAAAAGGAAGTAAGGGAGAAAGTGCAAGGCAGAGAAGACATAGTCAAAAATCAAAATGGGCGACAGTACAAGGTACAGTGACTGAGGGGAGCTCAGTGAATACGCCCAGTAATACTAAAAGGAATAAAACTGGAGATGTTAAGATTCAAAACAGCTAAAAAAAACAACATAAGTGTACTTTACTTGAATGCTCATAGTATTCGGAATAAAGTAAATGAGCTGATGGCGCAAATCATCATGAATGACTATGATTTAGTGGCCATTACTGAAACAGGGTTAAAGGATGATCACGATTGGGAGTTAAATAACCGAGGGTATCAAACTATTCGGAAGGACAGAGTAGATGGTAAGGGAGGTGGTGTAGCTCTGTTATTTAAGGATGACATCCGGGCAATAGTAAGGGATGACATCGGTGCTATGGAGGATAAGGTTGAATCCATTCGGATGGAAATCAGGAATAGTAAGGCGAAAAAGTCACTGATAGGAGTAGTCTATCGGCCACCAAATAGTAACGTTATGGTGGGGCAGGCAATAAACAAAGAAATAACTGATGCATGTAGAAATGGTACAGCAGTTATCATGGGGGATTTTAATCTACATGTCGATTGGTTTAACCAGGTCGGTCAAGGTAACCTTGAGGAGGAGTTTACAAAATGTGTCCGCGATAGTTTCCTAGAACAGTATGTAATGGAACCTACGAGGGAACAAGCGGTCCTAGATCTTGTCCTGTGTAATGAGACAGGATTGATTCATGATTTCATAGTTAGGGTCCTCTCGGAAGGAGTGATCACAATATGGTGGAATTTGAAATACAGATGGAGGGTGAGAAGGTAAAATCAAATACTCGTGTTTTGAGTTTAAACAAAGGAGAATATAATTGGATGAGAAAAGAACTAACTAAGGTAGACTGGGAGAAAAGACTTTATGGTGGAACAGTTGAGGAACAGTGGAGAACCTTCCAAGCGATTTTTCACAGTGCTCAGCAAAGGTTTATACCAACAAAAAGGAAGGACGGTAGAAAGAGGGAAAATCGACCATGGATATCTAAGGAAATAAGGGAGAGTATCAAATGAAGGGAAAAGCATATAAAGTGGCCAAGATTGGTGGGAGATTAGAGGACTGGGAAATCTTTAGGGGGCAACAGAAAGCTACTAAAAAAAGCTATAAAGAAGAGTAAGATAGAGTATGAGAGTAAATCTGCTCAGTATATAAAAACAGACAGTAAAAGTTTTTACAAATATATAAAATAAAAAAGAGGGGCTAAGGTAAATATTGGTCCTTTAGAGGATGAGAAGGGAGTTTTAATAATGGGAGATGAGGAAATGGCTGAGGAACTGAACAGGCTTTTTGGGTTGGTCTTCACAGTGGAAGACACAAATAACATGCCAGTGATTGATAGAAATGAGGCTATGACAGATGAGGACCTTGAGAGGATTGTTATCACTAAGGAGGTGGTGATGGGCAAGCTAATGGGGCTAAAGGTAGACAAGTCTCCTGGCCCTGATGGAATGCACCCCAGAGTGCTAAAAGAGATGGCTAGGGAAATTGCAGATGCACTAGTGATGATTTACCAAAATTCACTAGACTCTGGGGTGGTCCCGGTGGATTGGAAATTAGCAAACGTGACACCACTGTTTAAAAAAGGAGGTAGGCAGAGAGCGGGAAATTATAGGCCAGTGAGCTTAACTTCGGTAGTAGGGAAGATGCTGGAATCTATCATCAAGGAAGAAATAGCGAGGCATCTGGATAGAAATTGTCCCATTGGGCAGACGCAGCATGGGTTCATAAAGGGCAGGTCATGCCTAACTAATTTAGTGGAATTTTTTGAGGACATTACCAGTGCATTAGATAATGGAGAGCCAATGGATGTGGTATATCTGGATTTCCAGAAAGCCTTTGACAAGGTGCCACACACAAAAGGTTGCATGAGATAAAGATGCATGGCATTAAGGGTAAAGTAGTAGCATGGATAGAGGATTGGTAAATTAATAGAAAGCAAAGAGTGGGGATTAATGGGTGTTTCTCTGGTTGGCAATCAGTAGCTAGTGGTGTCCGTCAGGGATCAACATTGGGCCCACAATTGTTCACAATTTACATAGAGGATTTGGAGTTGGGGACCAAGGGCAATGTGTCCAAGTTTGCAGATGACACTAAGATGAGTGGTAAATGAAAAGTGCAGAGGATACTGGAAGTCTGCAGAGGGATTTGGATAGATTAAGTGAATGGGCTAGGGTCTGGAAGATGGAATACAATGTTGACAAATGTGAGGTTATCCATTTTGGTAGGAATAACAGCAAACGGGATTATTATTTAAACAATAAAATATTAAAGCATGCTGCTGTGCAGAGAGACCTGGATGTGCTAGTGCATGAGTCACAGAAAGTTGGTTTACAGGTGTAACAGGTGATTAAGAAGGCAAATGGAATTTTGTCCTTCATTGCTAGAGGGATGGAGTTTAAGACTAGGTAGGTTATGCTGCAATTGTATAAGGTGTTAGTGAGGCCACACCTGAAGTATTGTGTTCAGTTTTGGTCTCCTTACTTGAGAAAGGACGTACTGGCACTGGAGGGTGTGCAGAGGAGATTCACTAGGTTAATCCCAGAGCTGAAGGGGTTGAATTACGAGGAGAGGTTTAGTAGACTGGGACTGTACTCATTGGAATTTAGAAGGATGAGGGGGTATCTTATAGAAACATATAAAATTATCAATGGAATAGATAGGATAGATGCGGGCAGGTTGTTTCCACTGGCGGGTGAAAGCAGAACTAGGGGGCATAGCCTCAAAATAAGGGGAAGTAGATTTAGGACTGAGTTTAGGAGGAACTTCTTCACCCAAAGGGTTGTGAATCTATGGAATTCTTTGCCCAGTGAAGCAGTTGAGGCTCCTTCATTAAATGTTTTTAAGGTAAAGATAGATAGTTTTTTGAAGAATAAAGGAATTAAGGGTTATGGTGTTCGGGCCGGAAAGTGGAGCTGAGTCCACAAAAGATCAACCATGATCTCATTGAATGGCGGAGCAGGCTCGAGGGGCCAGATGGCCTACTCCTGCTCCTAGTTCTTATGTTCTTATCGTCTTTAATACCAGGTAGACAAAAATAATAAAAATGTTCCAGTACACACTCACCCATGAATCCAAGAGACCCACACACACACAAGAAGTAATTTACTCGGAGGGAAGGTGGGTTAAATTGATTAAAAATATCCAAAAGAAACCCAATCATATATGGATCAAGTAGATTGTTATATTGGTTGGTTGGTTTCAGATCGTTTTTCAGTTTCTGCTCAGGGTTCATTTAAAGTCTTGATGGACAACATCTGTCTTTTTCTCTGAAGTCAGCAACTGTTTGGTTTACACTGAAGATGCTCCCTGCGATATTTGGTGGGTCAGATAGAGGCAGAACACAATGTGCTGAACAGCTGGAGGAAAAGAAAGGGACCATAAGTTCTCTTCTTGCTGGTAGCCACTCACAGTCTGTCTGTCTTCGACTCTAGAAAATAATTTATTTATTTTTGACACCAAGGATTAGCATGCTAGCACAGGACCTCCATTCACAAACTGGACAGTTACTAAATATGGTCACAGCAAACTGGGGATCCCTCATTCCAGGTTCATTTTAAAAAAGTGATTAGACTGAATGGTCAGTAGAACGGCTGGCTGGTCGATGTGGACTGCACTTGATGTAGTGAAGCGAGAGACAGACTTTCAACACTTGATGAGATGCAACACAATTTTATTTAACATCTAAACTATTATACATGTTAAACTGTGGGTTGACACTATGCTGACTTGAATGGAGACCTGACACTAGCCTGACTAGACTTACTAGCTACCACATGGTGTTTGCACTGGCTAGCTCACGATCTCTGACTGTCTCAGAGGCTGGGTCCCGAGAGAGCGGGAAAACTGATGCCCTCTGGCTTTATAGTGGTCGTGTCCTGTCTGGTGATTGGCTGATCTGTTCTGTGTGCTTACTGGTCATCCTGTGTGTCAATCACTGCCTGTCTGCACTCCATTATATACATGGATGTATATTATGACAAGGTCCATTGTCCAAAGTGCTTGAGTTCAAAGCCCAGTCTGTATCCATCTGAACTGACAGGTTATGTCTGGATGTCTGTTCGTTGTACAGCAGATGGGCCATTTACACTAAATTGTCCTGCTGGGCTATTCCCAGCCAGTCCAGCTACTTTTCGATAGCTTTGTAATTTGCCAGAGTGAATTATGTAAAGGTTCTGCTAATTTGAGAACTGTTTCAGTCATTAGTTGTCAGCCTTTTTAAAACTTAACCTGTGAGTTCAACCGACTCAATAAATAAACTGATTGTTGATATAAAACATGGCAACATGACTGAAATATCTGATTCTGATGATGATGTATAAGGAATAGGGAATAATCAATAATAAGTAACCAATTAACAAAATATAGGACTGGTATTCACAGAAGGAAAAGTGGCACAGATAGCAAGGAATAAGGTTTAAAGCAATTTTCAGAAAACAGTGATGATTATGAAATTGAATAATTGGGGTGTTTGAAGACATTGGCATTGAGGTTGTGCATGAGCGGACATCAAGAACGGAGTTTTGAATTAAAAGAGAGCTTTTGACAAATTAATCCCGGAAGTGCTGAGGCATGGACTAGTGTTTCACCAGTAATGGGATATGTAAAGGTGTAAACAGTCAGTGTACTAGAGATAATAGACCATTGTTTCAGGAATACATCATACGTAAGGTAAAAATATTCAGATAGAAAAAAACACCAAGTTTTTACAGATTAAGTTTAAATCGGTAGCAACATGGTTGGGTTAGAGCAACAGTGCACCACAGAAGAGATTATCTCTAAATGGTTATGCACACATACTGAGTTGTTTGTGTTGGGACCTTAGTGGCAGCTTTACTCTTAATCTTTTCCCTATCTCCACGGTTTTATCACTGGTCCACAGTATCCTTAATTCAGGTTGCGTTTTCCCCAAACTGCTTATACAGAAATCCAAAGATAGACTTTTCTTTTATTAGTGATGGAACATATGCTTTCTGGATCATATTACTTTGCCTTCCAGATACACACAGAAAGGATTTTACACAGTTCTGCAAATCAACAATGTATTAAATGCCTCATAATAGTTTGTGTTTGGTTTGTAGGGATTAGACAGTTGGGTTTCTGTACTTATTCTGCAGTGGCATGCTATACACGTGCCTAGGAGTCCATTATGCAGGCCACTTTATATCTGTCACTTTCCTTCTCCTTCAAGAAGAAAGCAAAGCTGATCTACTTAAACTTTGCCAAGAGCAAAGACACATAAACAACAAGCATAAACTCTATAATCTGCATTGTCTTCAGAATTGGAGTTACACTTCAATTCTGCTGTTATTTTGCTAGACTCCTGCTCTATTTATAATACATTATGTATCGGTAAGTCTCTACTCTTTGGCTTGTAATGGAAAAGGCATACGTAATACGTGGTTGAGAGCCACATGAACCTGCATTGGAGCTTCAGATAATGGGAAGGTGCGTAAATGGCCTGAAACGAGAGGAAGCCAGTGTGTGAAAAGCAAGGAGGCTGAGGGGAATGCTTGATCTGGATCAGGAAATGCAGAAAAAACTCAAGCTATCCCCGATGGGTGAGTGTTACATGGGCTGCAAACATCTTGGAGTGAATGTCTCTGGGGTTCTCTAGTAACGTAGTTGGAAGAGTGACAGAAACTGGGGCTTCCACAGCTCTTCCACTGAATGAAGAGGTCACTCACAGAAATTCATTCTGCTATATGGGCCCAAGGACATATGTTACCATTGATATCAAGGTCTATTAATGTCTATCTACTGAGAAAAGGCAGAGCTGAAAACCAATACCATGTAATTCCATTAAAATATCATTGCTTTGTGAATGATTATATACATATGGTCAACATGCCACCATCAAGAATGTGGATTTAGAATTTTGGAACATTAGCAAGTTTTGGTGTATCTAAACATGTATGCTAATACCATGACTTAGTATCCCCAGCATGTCATCCATTAATCAACTGTATTCCTTGTAAATGATGATACAAAATTTTACAATACTCACAGGTAGCTTTTGGCTTATTGGCAGCTGAAACTTCAGCTGTCACAGCCATAGCTTTCAAGATAGGCAATCCTCCAATATGCCAGTCTGTTGGTTCTGGGGAAGGAATAGGATGATCTAGGGAGGAATGTGGGCAAACAATTGAAGGCATCTTGCCCTTACCCAGCTATTGGCAGTAACAGCCACAAGTATAGTTACCCAACTATTTTTGAAGGTACACCTTCACTAACAATGCAGTCACTGGAATACCGTACTTTTCGAACTAAAGTGCATCTGTAAAGGAGAAAGAGTAATAAATAGTGACATCAGCTGTGCATCTGTAGAACGCCTTCCTCACCTCTCCCAGAATTAGGAGTTACCATTATTCAGAAAGTGAGTAAATGCCTATTGGCAAGGTTCCCCTTGTGGCTCCATTTCTTCCTGTTGTTATTGGATCATTTTCTTGTAAGCTATAAGACATAAATATGTTAAATTTGGAAGATCATAAATTGTGCCAAAGATCCGCTTTAGCAGTCCTTGCATGCGTTTTTGAAGCTCAAATCAGAAATTTCAGCACCCTGTCCAGTGTCACACAACTTTTGAGCCTACTTGGTGTTCCTACTTTTTGTGATTTATGTATGATATTGGGAATATGCTTTGTGCCAGTGCGCTCTGCAGCAACAACGATATGTAACTGTTAATTGGCTAAAAGCCTGTCCAAATGATTTCTACACCTTACTGAAACAGCACCAAGGTGAGAGTGAACTCTTGTTGACAGTCATCATAATGGCATGCACTGAAAGTAATGCAGAAAATCTCTTGTGCATCTGCTCCAACAACCTTTGAAAGATTGCATTGTCTTGGTCTGCCACCTCACACAGGTGTTTCACACAAGTACCTTCCTTCAGAACTGCAGAAAATTATAGTACTACTCCTATCACCTTTGCTGCTAGGCAGATGTGCCGTCAGCAAAAATGAAATTTAGGCTGTATTTTACATGGGGGAGGGGTGGGATACCCCATCTTAAACATTGGTAGTGAGCCCACCTGCACTCTGCCTCTCATCTTACAGTCATATTTTGACCATCTAGTCATTAATTGGCTTGAAGTGGACTTATGCCCTCATCCAAGAAGAACTGCTGCATCCAAGAACTACTTCCATTGTTAGGGACTTTTCTTTTTATTGCCCTTTTTTCCAATTTATTTTATTTTACCTTTATTTATTTTTTGGTCTGGGGACCGTTAATTGAGATATACTTTCAAGTTGACGGATGTGGTGGTATGACTAGGAGGTTTATGGTACCTATCTGCCATTGGTGCAGAGCACTCGCTGCCCATTGGCTCAGGCTGGTCATGTGCCTCTCGGCTGATTGGTTGAGGCTAGTCATGTGACTGCTCACCGATTGGTCGAGAGGCAAGTAGTCCCGCCTATGAGGCGGGGCATAAGAACCCGTAGGACCCAGCAGTCGGCCTTTCTCTGTAAGTCGACTGCCGGGCTCACAACTAGTTGATTAAAGCCTAACATTTGGAACTTCATCACGACTCGAGTCCAATTGATGGTACATCAACGGACGCAGTACTGAATCAAAGTTTCAAATAGCTTGCCCACTGGAACACCATGTCCTCAGGTTTTGTATTTGGGATGGCGGTACAACACTGCCTTGGCCTTTTTGAACTCTGCCTGTCTCTCGGCCAGCTTCGCTTCAATGTCCTGATGAATCCGGATTTGGTTTCCTTTCCAATCGCAATCCCGCTGTGCTCTGGCCCACCTCGGGATCTTTTCCTTTTTCTGGAACTTGTGCACATGCACAATCACTGCCCGCAGTGGCTCCCCTGCTCGTGGCTTCTGCCGCTGGGACCTCTGGGCCCAATTCACCTCCGGGGCTTTGTCCCGCACCAACCTCACCAGCATTTTCATGACATTGCACTTGTTCCCTCCACTCCCTCCAGTAGGCTCACAATCCAAGGATGTTGCCCCCCGAACCTGTATTTCTGTATTTACTCGCAGCATCTTGCACATGTCCCCCAGGATCACCTTCTCCATTTCCAGTGTGACAATCTGGTCACTCTGGTCAGATACCACCTTCTCCACCTCTTGGATTGTCACCCCCTGCACTTCCAGGCTCTTTTTCACCCTCTTCTCCACCTGTTCCAGAGTCCCACGAAAAGGTGCCACTGCCCCCTCAGTCGACTTTGACTAGTCACTCTGCATTTTTTTACTCTGCTGCCAAAATTCGTCCTTAATGAATCTCATCAACTGCTCCATTGGCAGCTTACCAGTCGACGACCACGCTTCCCCCTCCACCATTTTTCAAATTGATACTGTGCCATGAGTTTCCTCCAATTCTTTAGCCAGGGATCTCATTGTCTTCTGTTGAGTTTGATAACCCGCAGATATGGCCATCCGGGGGAGAACTGATCCCTCTCCACACAACTTTTCCGTCGGAATTACCAAAGTCCGGGTAAAAGGGACCAGAACCAAGGCCTTCAAACAGGATCCACCCTCTGTGCGATCACTTTCTATGACCACCACCGTAAGTCCTAAGGAATAGATAGCTGGGAATGTTCCACGATCTCCTTCTCAGGCCAGGATGGAAGGATTAAGGGTCAGAGGTGCTACACAAAATCTCTTACTGGAGAGGGATTTTATTTTTCCCCCTGAGAGTTCAATGGTGTTAGTGAATGGAATAAGTGGAGATTATATCCCAGTTCCATTGGATTTTATGAAGTCCACTCTTTCTAATCATTTTCTAATGAGAGATTTCCTATACCTAGGACACATCATTTGCAATTTTCTCCACACTGAAATTACTGGATAGCACGCCAATTCACATCCATTCTTTCTCCAGAGAGCCTTTTGTTATCTGCTGGACCAGCACACAATCCCTCAAATGTATAAGTTCTGCTTCCTTTACTTTTCCTTCATATTGGTGGATCCAGTCAGAATTTGTACTATTTAATTATCAAAGGGTAGCACTCCACATTGACTCCTAGTTTACTAAATGTGTATCTTCCCCAGGAGTTACAATCCTTTACAAGCCAAAGAGGTTCTGCTTCCAACGACTTCACTTTGTTACTTGCCTAGTCCTCTTACAGGCAGCTACTATGACAAGGTCCCTGGATCAGATGCACTCAGCCCTAGGTTACTCCTTCAACGATTTGGCTTGGGAATCCCAATTGGGTTTAGCAAGACTTCATTATAACGTTAACAGAATCAATCACACACAAAATATCTAAACAGCATTTAAAAAAAAAAAATTTAGACTATCCAATTCATTTTTTTCTCATTAAGGGACAATTTTGTGTGGCCAATCCACCTACTCTGCACATATTTGGGCTGTAGGGGTGAGACCCGCACAGACATGGGGAGAATGTGTAAACTCCACATGGAATTGAACCCGGGTCATCAGCGCTGTGAGGCAGCAGTACTAAGCACTGCGCCACTGTGTCGCCCATCTAAACAGCAATTAATCGAACCAAGGTCAGTGTTCATTAATATGTACTGATGTACAGCAGTGCAATTAAGTAAATCTCAGTCAAATCTGTTGTGTTGTGTTGTGTTCTGCTCATTTATACCCCCTTCCTTATGGCTCAGTTATGCATGCATGGTCTTGCCCCCAAATTTATCATACATTGCCTGATTGGCTCCACACTGTCTAACTTCACCATCTAGTGTCATATACAGACTGCTGTGTCTTGTTTGTGTAGAATTAGGCATGTAATTCCTCGAGCTGTCAAAACACAGTGATATAAAACAGAGGAAACTAAATAAAAGGTCACTGAGATGAAAAGTTAACTCTGGTTGTCTCTCCAAAAATGCTGTAAGACCGACTGAGTATTTCTAGCATTTTCTGTTTTTATTTCAGACTTCCAGCATCTTCATTATTTCGCTTTTGTATGTAATAAGATAAGGTGTTAAGAGTGAATGAGGTATAAACCATTTAGCAGTTAATGAAATTAAGGGCATTTAATTAAGGATACCTAACCGTTAAAGAGGTTAAATCCATCTGATGACGGTTTAAAGGGTTCTTGTGGGACAATAGTCTAAACAGCTCATTCTTCATATTTTAACAGTTCCCAACTTGTGGTGAAGTACTTCTTCTGATATATCATATTGTTCCCTTAATAAAATTCACCATCATCGGATCGGAGGAAGGCTTCCGCAGCACATGGGAGCAATTTACCAACCTGATTGAGGACCTGTTCCTGACCAGCAACGAATAAGAGGGCTGGGGGTGAGGTGGGGGTGAGGTGGGGTGGGGGGGGGGGGGGGGGGGGGGGGGGTTGCTGTTTAAGGGCTGGCAGCTCTCTAGTAATATCAGAAGGCTGTTAAATGTGGTTATGACTCCATCAGGGGCGGAGTGCCAGAGGTTATTGTTTCTATGGATGCGGAGAAGGCCTTCGATCGGGTGGAGTAGAGGTATTTATTTGAAATTTGTTTGGTCTGAAGTTTGTATGTATCCCCGGTGGCAAGTGTACATACAAATGGGATGAGTTTGCAGAGTTTTGGACTGTACAGGGGAATGAGACAGGGGTGTCGGTTATTGCCCTTGCTGTCGCGCTGGCGAATGAGCCCTTACCGATAGTCCTTAGGGGACCAGTGGAGTGGCAGGGGATTGTGAGGGGGAGCAGGGAGCACCAGTGTCATTGTACGCGGACGACCTATTGTTGTTTGTGTCAGATCCACTTGAAAGTATGGGTAGGATCATGGGAATATTGGAGAGGTTTGGGGTCTTCTCTTGGTATAAGTTAAATGTCAGGAAGAGTGAGGTGTTTCCAGTGAACACGGCAGAGCGGGGCCCAACCTGGAGATGTTGTCATTCAAGTTAGCGAGGGAAAGGTTCAGGTATTTGGGGATTCAGGTGACAAAGGAATGGGCTATGATGCACAGGTAGAATTTGACAACTTTGGTGGAGGAGATTAGGGGGGATTTTAAGAGATGGTATACGTTACCTAACACTGACAGGGAGGATGCAGGTGGTAAAGATGAATGTGCTGCCTAGGTTCCTGTTTGTTTTAAAGATGCTCCCTATCTTTCTCCCGAAGGCCTTCTTCTGGAAGTTGGAGACAGTGATCTCAGAGTGCATACGGGCAGGGAAGGTGCCGAGGGTAGAGAGGGCTCTGTTACAGAGGCAAAGACAGAAAGAGGGTTGGTGTCAACAAACTGGATGCACTATTATTGGGCAGCAAACGTGGAGAAGGTGAGATGATGGTGGGGGAAGGGGGAGGCTGGAGTGGAGCTAGAGGGAGCCAAGTGGATAAAGATTGAGCAGGAGTCCTGTTGGGGATCCAGTTTGAGGACAATGGTGACAGCTTCGCTGTCATTAGTTCTGGGGAGTATACGGGAAGCCCGGTGATAACCGATTACTGGGGCCATGTTAACTGGCTTTGTAGCTGTATATATGTTTCCTATGTATTCATACCTGATTACTCTGTTTTCCCTTTCATCATTTTATTTTTCTGTTTGTCTATTTTTTATTCTTCTGCCTTTTTGTAATGCTGTCACAATCAAGTGCAAAAACCAAAAAATATATTTTTAAAAATAAAGCTGCCATTTTATGTCTATCTTTAAGCATTGCATAACACTATGTCAAAAGACGAAACTGAGCAAACCTCCCAGTAAAAAGTGAAACAAACCTGTGCATAATGCCATTGTTGACTACCAGATGATTCAATGTTTTATATCCACTTGAAATGTAGTTACTGTTTTAATATAGGAATCAGGTAATTTGCACACTGCAACTTCCACAAACGGCAGTTGAATAATTAAGAGATAATCTGTTTTTGTGATGTTGATTAAGGAATAACTATTGGCCTGGACACGGCCGGAGTTCTCCCCTAACTGGCGGGGTGGGGGGTCCTGGCATGTTGGAGTGGCGTGAACCACTCCGGCGTCAGGCCGCCCCAAAGGTGCGGAATTCTCCGCACCTTTAGGGGCCAAGCCCTCACATTGAGGGGCTAGGCCCACGCCGGAGTGGTTCCCACTCTTCCGGCTGGCGTGAACGGCCTTTGGCGCCACGCCAGCTGGGGCCGAAAGGACTTCACCGGCCGGCGTAAGTCCGCGCATGCGCCGGTGCGTCAGCGGCTGCTGACATCATACCGGCGCATGCACAGGGGAGGGGGTCTCTTCCGCCTCCGCCATGGTGATGGCCATGGCGGGAGCGAAAGAAAAAGAGTGCCCCCACGGCACAGGCCCGCCCGCCGATCGGTGGGCCCCGATCGCGGGCCAGGCCACCGTGGGGGCACCCCCCGGGGTCAGATCACCCCGCCCCACCCCCCCCCAGGACCCCGGAGCCCGCACGCATTGCCATTCCCGCCGGTCAGGAAGGTGGTTTAAACCACGCCGGCGAGAGAGGCCCATCAGCGGCGGGACTTCGGCACATCGTGGGCCGGAGAATCGCTGCGGGGTGCCCGCCGACCGGCATGGCACGATTCCCGCCCCCGCCGAATCTCGGGGTGGCTGAGAATTCGGGACACGGCGGGGGCGGGATTGACGCCGGCCCCGGGCGATTCTCCGAGTATCAGCGCCCTGTTTATAATCTAATTATAATAATAATCTTTATTAGTGTCACAAGTAGGCTTGCATTAATACTGCGTTGACGTTACTGTGAAAATCCCCTATTTGCCACACTCCAGCGCCTGTTCAGGTACAGAGGGAGAATTCAGAATGTCCAATTCACCTAACAGCACATCTTTCGGGATTTGTGGAAGGAAACCCAGGCAGACATGGGGAGAACTTGCGGACTCCGCATGGACAGTGACGCTAGCCACGAATTGAACCCGTGTCCCTGGCGCTGTGAAGCAACAGTGCTAACCACTGTGCTACCGTGATACCTGAGTGATAATGAAATATTCAGTGACAAGTGGCAATATAGATGCTGGCCTAGTTTCCCATCTTGAGTATATTCCTACTTGATGGATATGTCACTCGACCCTCTCATTGTGCTCAAGCATGTATAGTCATTCTTGGCGATGCATTATGAGTGCAAGCACCTGCAAAGGTCCGGTTGCTTCATGTCAGTCACCTTGGTGATTCGAGTTCACCAAATGCTTAATCTAGGTCCTCATGTCAGAGGTTTCGGCAGTGATATGTCCACCTTAAAGCACTGTGACCGATCAATTACGGCTGAAACCTGCCTCCACTCCCTGCCACTGCTGTTTCTTTTTGCCACAAGTCCACCTGATACCTGGGCAGCAGGGTGGCACAGTGGTTAGCACTGCTGCCTCACTGCGCCGAGGTCTCAGGTTCGATCCCGGCTCTGGGTCACTCTGCATGTGGAGTTTACACAATCTCTCCGTGTTTGCGTGGGTTTCGTCCCCACAACCCAATGATATGCAGGGTAGATGGATTGGCCGTGCTAAATTGCCCCTTAATTGTAAAAAATGAACTGGGGACTCTAAATTTATTACAAAAAAGGTCTACCTGATACCTTCATTCCGATATCACATATGGTTTGAAAAAAGCCTTTCTGTCGCTTGACAAGGAGTTCCCAGTTAAGATTAAAAATTGAACATGTCCCACTATGCTACAGACTTATACCACATTAGAACTTTTTGATGGTTTTGAAGGAAAGGAAAGAACAAAATGTATTCTTTCCTGCTCAGCTGAGTCCCAGGCTGGGATTCTCTGTTTTCACTGCTGCGATCAGGAATCTCGACTGGGTGGTGAATGGAGCGTTGGCCGAAAAACGGGACAAGCGCCAGGTGGCAGATTAGTTCCTGTTCTCTGCTCCCCCACTGCTGGCCAAGTGCTGGCTGCCTCGCACCGCATGAGCTTGCAAACCACCGATTTGCATGCATTTCAATGTAATTAATGGGCTGGAAGCCTGGGGCTGGTTTCTCCGAGCCTCCGTGCTGAAATCGCGTTCGGCGTGGGGGGGCGGAGAGTGGTCGTGAATCTAGAAATTCGGACTGGCGCCGCTCTCCGGACCCCGGAGAATCGCTCAAGAATCGCGCATGCGCGAATTACGCAGCGCGGGTAGGAGGCCAATGACAGAGGCCCCACAACGCCGCAATTCTCCACGCGCAACAGGCCGAGTTCCCGACGGCGTGGTTCTAACCACCTATCGGCCATCAGGAACATCGGGTAGTGGCACAGACTCAGTCCGCGGCCGCCCTGGTGAGGGGCGGGGGGGATCGTTCACTGTGGTAGGGCCTCATGGACGGCCAGGGGAGCAATCAGGCATCACAGATCTGCGGCCACGCGCGATCGCGGGGTGGCCTACATTTCTGGTGCTGCTCTGCGGTGCGAGTTCGCCATGCCGCACAGGGTGGCTGCTGCATGCCGCCGCCGTGCGTACACGCAGACTCCTGACCGTAAGTGTGGGGCCCGTATCCGCATACAGAGCTGCGAGAAGCACTCTGGGACCTTGCCAGTCCCCTGCAGATGGGACTCAGGACTTTCTTAAGGAACATAATGGGACATAGCCCCATTATTGGAGAATCCAGCCCCTGATTCTTCACCCCCTGGATATGCTCCACCCCTCCTATCCGGGCGTCACGCAGGCGTGACGGTGCGAGAATTTAAAAGCGGGGCTCAGGCACCGGTTGTGAGGGGGAGCAAGGAGGTACGAAAATTTTCCCAGGCTGGAGCTCTGGGAGGAGTGGGGACCAACTGAGTGGCAAGGGTGGGAACTCAGGCTATCCCCTCGGGATTGGAGCACCCTGGCAGAACCTCCCCATAGCACACCTTAGGTGCACAGCTGCACATCAGAGGAAGTGGGGGATTAACAGAGCTAACCCCAAACAAAGGACACTCGCATTGGTGCTGCTGGAACACCCGGCAAGCTGTCACGTTCAGAGTAACAGCTTCACCAGAGAGACTGTCAGCTAAACCACTCATAAGGATCAAGCGATGTCTCCAAGCCCTGTCGGTGTACAACACCCCATTGTTACCAAACCATATGAATCCATCCATCCCAGACCTGCACAGGAAACCTGACCATCTCCTGCTCACAGGCTATGTGCAGAACCCTGGCTCCACATCACACTGGATTAGCAAAGGGACACATCCCTCGGTTATCCCCATCTGTAGGGACTGCCTGCACACCAATGTCATAGCTTAGAGCCGCATGCCTGCACAGCATGAATATATCTACCACACAACTAGCTGCCACCCTTCTGCTCACTCAATGACCACATCCACACAAAGCCCCTCTGGGAGAAACAGGACAGGGACTACAGGGCCCATCACTAAGACCTGTCAAGGCAGCCACCAGTACCTCAATTGACAGAGATGGACAAAGGCTTCCCACATCAAGGGCCGGGTGCCAGTCACTCATGGGACCAGGAATGCAATGTGAACTACACGACCTTGAATGGGCCAGATTGGGGGTGGGGATTTGTTGGGGGTGGCACAGCAGAATAACTCAGGGTGACCATGTAATTTGGTGGCTTTGGATGTTCAGGGTAATCGTCACTTTGCTGATGGTCTCTGTCTCCCCCCCTGTCCAGGCAGAGAAATGGAATTCAGAACTCAAATAGCAATGGGACACTGTCTGTGCGGAGTCTGCACGTCCTCCCCGTGTGTGCGTGGGTTTCCTTCGGGTGCTCCGGTTTCCTCCCACAGTCCAAAGATGTGCGGGTTAGGTGGATTGGCCATGCTAAATTGCCCGTAGTGTCCTAAAAAGTAAGGTTAATGGGAGGGTTGTTGGGTTACGGGTATAGGGTGGATATGTGGGTTTGAGTAGGGTGATCATTGCTCGGCACAACATCGAGGGCCGAAGGGCCTGTTCTGTGCTGTACTGTTCTATGTTCTAATGCTAGCCACTGCTGCCACAGTGGATACACAGTGGTGAGGGTGCCAGGGCCAGCCCAGGGAAGACCCTGCATGAGAGGAGCCTGCCCCAGAGTGGCAAGGGCCAGCTGGTGAGGCTCAAGTGTTGACCATCCACCAGGCCAAGAAGGCGTTGTTGCCACGTTTATACCTTCCAAGAGGTACCGGACTATGTGTGCCACTACCGACTCCAACTCACCAAGGGGTCTGTGCCACACCTGTGCCAGATGGTGGTGCACCTGGCACCACGAGGGTCAGGAGGAGGAAATCCATTCCCAGTGGCCATCAAGTTGATGGTGGCCCTAAATTTCTATGAATCTAATTCATTCCAGGGCTCGAGTGGGCTTTCTAGCTGGTGGCATGTGTAGGCAAAGCTACTAGTGAAAGAGGCCATGACATGTGGTGGGGTTCCTGGAAGTTGTGTTCAGATGGTTGTGGCATATGGGATGTTACTGGCATATATGGTATTGGTGGAAGATGTGAGGTTCAAGGACAGGAGTGAAGCTTGGGGTACACAGATGGTTACTAACCCAAGCTGCTGAAAGGAGGTCATTCAACTTTTTCCTGCATTGCATGCCAGTTATCTTGGTAAGGCTACCAGCACTCACTGCCTGTTTCACATACCCCCAGGTTTTACTCATTACAGATGGCTGCTGTCTCCGTCCCAACCTGGGGAAGAGGTTTCTCCTCAATGACATCCATGGTCCAGAAACCGGCAGAGGGTCTTTCAGCTGCCATTCTGTTGGCTACTATGAGAGTGTGGGCTGCGTGGAGCACTAAATGCTACTTCAGCTTGTCAACCTCTCAATGGGCTTTCGAACCCAAGTGAATCTGATGCCTGGGGATTTGGGATTAGGGCGGGATGCGCATTGCCAGTGTGCTGGCCCATTAGTATCCCATGAATTGTTCCGTGCTAGTGCTCCGAGCAGTATCATGAACTTGATGCGCTTCTCTGCTGGCTGGAACATGAGACCTCCAAACAGAGAATCCCAGCCCGAATGTCTATGTAGACTCAAGTTGGCATCATCCACAATTTCCAGGAATTACAATAATTCAACGTTACAACTGGCAGCCTGTGTATCCACGTGTAAAAGCATAAGACTCTTGAATGTATCTACCATTGTCTGTCACTCAATAGCCCACTTTCAAGATCTAACCATGGCAACTAAACATTGTCCAGAAAACAATAATCACAGCTCCTTTTTGGATTCATACATTTTGCATCACATTCAAGAACAGAGAAAGATTGCACATATAATGTGCACAAGACAAAAGCTCCATACCGTTCAGATATTTTATTCACTAGTTACTATACCTGTTTGGAAAACCTGCGCAGTGGAAATAATGGTCAGCTTGCTGCTGCGCTCAAACGTTCCTCATTTTAATGCTGCTGCGCATTTCTTCCAAGGCATCCCAATTCCAGCTTTCACAAAAATGCACAGTGCAGTGTACCTCTGGGAATTCAATCAGAGCAGATTAGATTTGAGAGAAGACAGTGCCCTTTTTACGGCACTCGCTGCTGTATGATAAATTTAAAGGTCCAGTCTAAATGTTAATGAACGAATGAGTGGGTGAATAGGCAGGCGAGGAGATAGGTAAGTGGGTATGGTGGGTTAGGTGGGTGACGGGCTAGGTCAGTGAGGGGAGGGCGTTAGGTTGGTAAATGACGAAGTGGATTTGGTGGATTCGGTGACCAAGTGGGGAGATGGATAGTTGGGCCAGGTCAGCAGATAGTTGGGTCGGGTTGGTCAGGTCAGGTTGAGGGATTTGTTGGCTGGTTGGGTCAGGGAGGAGTCCGGTTGCCAGAATAGTAGTTGGGTGGTCGAGGCAGGAGGGATTGTGGTTGGTTGGGTTGGGGGATAGTTGGCTGGTCTGGAGGGGCATCAGGTCTGGTCAGGTTTGGATGGGGGTTAGTTGTGTGGGTATTCAGATTGGAGATTAGTAGGGTGGTTGGCAGTAGTCAGACTGGGTTGGGGATGTGGTTGCGTGGTTTGGGAGTTATCAGGTCGATTTGGGAGGTTAGCTGGGTGGTCAGGCTACTTGGGTGATCGTCAAAATAGTTGGTGGCAATGGGTATGATGGGGGAGTCAGTTTCATAGTTACCCAGGTTTTACATTCGGGTCAGGACAAATTCCGGTCCTATGAAAGTTGACTCCCGATTTCGGGTGCCCTGGCGGTGGGTCGGTGAGCCATGCAAAATACGGGAAGACTTAGGCGGGACCACGATATTCCATCGGCAACCAATGGTGAGCTTCCGCGGCAGTGGGAAAACACTCCATGAAGGGGGGATGGGAAATCCTGGCCTAGGGTTGAACTTGTCCAATATTTCCTGGTTAATATCCAGGTAAATACCAGGTGAAATGGACAGGGGAGGGGATTGATTTAAACTGTGCTGATTTCCCCACTCTCTGCCCTTCCATAAATACAAATTTGCTTTTTTAATCCTCAATTCCCCCTTAATAATGGTGGCAAATTTTCCCTACCCCTTAAATTTGGAAATGATCCAGTCCTCTATTCATAACTCATGCAGTAAACCTGAGGTAAGATGAAAATAAAGGGGTTGGTTTTGTTCCACACACACACACACACACACACACACAAGCACACACTCTCAAGAGGGGTTTCGCAACAGTAATATCCTGCATAAGATTATCCCCCCATGGCGCTCACAGAGTACGAGGTCCCCGCTGAGGGGCGGGGGATCTATATTAAACATTGTATGAAAGGTCGGCCAGTAAGGCACCGACCAGAGAAGGAACCCAGGTAGTGTATATACCATTACTGTGAATAAATTGAAGTTCTTTATTTTACTCGGTGTGCACCACCAAGTCCTTGTTAAAACAACGTCCACCTCTTTGTACAACACCAACACAATATATGGGGGACAAGGAAAAGGAAGTGGGTTCAGGGATCGACAGCTTGGGAATTTACAGGTGTCCAGAGTCCAGAATCAGAAGGCTGCTCGCTGGAATGTTCCTTCCAAGGGGAAATTGACTGGTTATAGAATGCTCCGTCATCCCAGAGAAAGATTCTCATGATGGGAGAAGGCATGTAGAGTTACCTGGAAATGAAAAAAATGAAATGAAATGAAAATCGCTTATTGTCACGAGTAGGCTACAATGAAGTTACTGTGAAAAGCCCCTAGTTGCCACATTCCGGCGCCTGTTTGGGGAGGTTGGTACGGGAATTGAACCGTGCTGCTGTCCTGCCTGGCCTGCCTTGGTCTGCTTTAAAAGCCAGCGATTTAGCCCAGTGTGCTAAACCAGCCTCTGGAGGCACTAGTTCGAAGGTTCCAGCACTTGGCAGGTTTGATGATGGTCCACGTTCTTTCTGTTGCCATTGGCTTGATGGTAGATAACACAAGGTGTTGCCGGGAGTTCTGTTCACAATGGATGTCAAAACAGTAACTGCCGGAATTCAGTTCCAACAGACAATATCACAATGAGCTTGGGGGAGGTCATGTGACATACCTCCTCAGTGTTGGACACAGGATGACTGGAATCTTGAGGTTTAATTGGAGTCCTTTTGTCTTTCGAGGTTCTGGTGTCGGATTAACTAACTGATGTTCCCTTTGTCGAAGCCATTTTGTTGGGACTGCTAATGCAACATTATGGGAGATTAAAACTTCCTTTGTTTGGAATTAACTGGACCAGAATCCCCATCCCCTGGCGATTGTTACTTTAAAACTGCAGCACAGCATTAGGTGACCAGCAGGAGACATGTTGTTAGCTCAGCAATTTTCCGTTTTTAACAGCCAGAAAAAAATAGACTTTATAAAGTAGTAGCTGATGAATATATATACATTTGTCATGTCTCGACTGTGACACAGGAAATTGTCAAAGTCTCCAGCTCGAAGCTAGAGTCATATGCAGAGAGTCGCTGGGATCTGGGAAATTGCCCATCAGAAGTTCAACATTACTGGGCAATTCCCACAGAGGTCTTTACATCCGAACGTCCATAGAATCCCAAAGTGCTTCTTCAGTCATACATCTGGGGCGGGATTCTCCAATAATGGGGCTATGTCCCCACGCCGGTGTGAAAAGCGGTGCCAACCACTCCGGCATCAACGGTCCCCAATAATGGGGAATGCTCCCCTTCCTAGGGAGCAAGGTCGGCGCCAGAGTCGTACTCGCAGCTCCAGCCAGCATGGAACAGCCGGCGTGAGTTCGCGCATGCGCGGAACGGCCGTCGTGATTCCGCGCCTGCACGGGGTTCCCTTCTCCGCGGCGGACCCCGGGCAATATGGTGGAGCCCTACGGGGGCCCTACAGACGTAGAGAAACATGGAACCAGCCCGCCCGCCGATCGGTAGGCTCGATCGCGGGCTACCCCCTCCCCCCCGGGGTCAGACCCCCCATCTCTCCGGCGCGAGGTTGGAGAATCCGGGCCCAGTCTCCGGTGACCCAGAGGCCGGAGCGTTTAGCCCAATGAAAATTTCAGATCATTCGTGCAAGCTTCCACATATTTCTGTTTCAATATGGTAAATTTTCTCTCTGCCTCCCCTGAAGGTATTAATAGATCATGCAGAGATGGGATTCTATGACTGACACGAGCTTTCTCAAATGGTTCTTAATAAGAATGTATAAGAATGTATGGACTTGAATAGTAACTATCAGCATTATGCTTGACTACAGGTGGAATCCTGTTCTGTCCTTAACCAGTCTCCATGCACGCTTGAACCCAGACAAATATTTTTCAATGGTTGTCACCTGGGATGAGCAGAAAGTTCCAAAACCATTCCCCCACCCTCATCCTCACCAACTTTCCCTATTTAAAAAAAAACGGCTGCCTAATTATGAATGATTAAATCAACACTGACTATATTGTCTTCCTAGTTTGTATGCTTGTGGAGTCCTCTTACCACCTGATTTATCAGGAGAGCATTGGGCAGATTACATAAAAACATGCTGCTGATAAAGAATGTCTGACCCGCCAGCAGCAAATATTGGATACTACAGGTGTCGCTGTGCATAATTTTCCATCCACTTTTCACCTCCTAATATTCTGAAAGTCAATTTAATTTTGTCACTTAATTTTTTATATTGGGCGGTGCATTGACTGTAAACTATCAGGGAAATTCTGCTTATCTTTGTTGTTGCCATTGTTAAATAAACCTAACATGGGGTCACTGTCCGTTGGAGTTTGTACATTCTCCTCGTGTTTGCGTGGGTTTCGCCCCCACAGCCCAAAGATGTGCAGGGTAGGTGGATTGGCCACACTAAATTGCCCCTTAATTGGAAAAAATGACTTGGGTACTCTAAATTTATAAAAAAAAAACAAATATTAACATAACATAGTGGCTCGTTGGTTTAGGGGTATGATTCTCGCTTTGGGTGTCTCGCTGTCGGAATTTGCGAGAGGTCCCGGGTTCAAATCACGGACGAGTCCTTCGATGAGGTTTTCCATTGGTCAAGCCACATGTTCGGGGCAGCAGGATAGCATGGTGGTTAGCATAAATGCTTCACAGCTCCAGGGTCCCAGGTTCGATTCCCAGCTGGGTCACTGTCTGTGTGGAGTCTGCACGTCCTCCCCCTGTGTGTGTGGGTTTCCTCCGGGTGCTCCGGTTTCCTCCCACAGTCCAAAGATGTGCGGGTTAGGTGGATTGGCCATGCTAAATTGCCCGTAGTGTCCTAATAAAAAAGTAAGGTTAAGGGGGGGGTTGTTGGGTTATGGGTATAGGGTGGACACGTGGGTTTGAGTAGGGTGATCATGGCTCGGCACAACATTGAGGGCCGAAGGGCCTGTTCTGTGCTGTACTGTTCTATGTTCTATAACACAACAAATATTTTTTTTTCCATTTTGTTTCCTGATTTTCATTCCTCAATCTTTAAATAACATTGACGCTGACTGTCATCCCTCAATCTCTCTCAAGTCAATAAATAACAACTGCTCTGAATTTCTCCTCTCAGTCAATAAAATCTGCTGCAGATTTCTTCCCTCAGTTATTCCTATCGGTCAATAACGTCTGCTGGGAATTGATTCTTGCATTTGATAACCTTTTATAATCGCACCCAAAGAGATGTCGCAGGGGAGCATGGACAGCGAACTTCACCAGAACTGTGACCATATCACAGTTGAACTCAACCATGTCCTTGCCCCACCATTCACCTACATGCACCCGAACACTCTCAGGGATAGTAATTGGGATGTGTTAATGTTTTTTTTTTCTCCACACTGAGATAATTAACAGAACCTTCACTGCTTTCCAACAATTACTAATTAACTCAACATGGACCAAAGATCAAAAAAAGAGAACTACTCAATCAACATAGTTCAGTGCTAGAGCGCTTAAAGATCATTTTTTCTCTTTAGAGATTCCATTGCCTGAATTGCTGATAAGGCATAGTTTCTGGCTTCCCACAATTTTCAATCCATTAAAATGAATGGACATTATTGGGCTGTGAATTGGGCACTTCCTTGAAATCTCAGTGCACATTTCCAGTGCACAGGTTTCTCTGCCAGAGGCATACGCCGATATTGTTTTAAGACTTTGAACCATGATAGAGATTTAAATGGCACCCTTTTATGCTTGAATTGAAATTTTCCTGTAAAACATACTCTGTTGAAATTTATTATTTTTCAATAATCTTTATTGTCACACGTAGGCTGACATTAAGAATACAATGAAGTTACTGTGAAAAGCCCCAAGTCGCCACATTCCGGCAATTGTTCGGATAGACGGAGAGAGAGGTCAGAATGTCCAAATTCCCTAACAGCATGTCTTTCGGGACTTGTGGCAGGAAACTAGAGCATCCGGAGTAAACTCAGAGACACGGGGAAAATATACAGACACCGCACAGACAGTGCCCAAGCCGGGAATCGAATCTGGAACCCTGGTTCTGTGAAGCAACAGTGCTAACCACTGTCCTACCGTGCCGTTGTGGGTGTTGTGTTCTCAGTCTTAATGTGGTTGTCCCAAATTTCTAGCCGGCCTCCGATCTGGGAATCACAATTTGAATTTTCCATACCAGACTAATATATGACGTAGACTCCATTGGAGTGTAATGTGTTTGTATGTCCAATACACTAGGGAGGTTAAGTTCTGCTGTTGGCGAGGAAAAAAAACAGAATGCAATCTAAATCCAAGCAACTTTCATCAGCTGAGCATTATTTCTCGGTTACCCACATCAATATTGTCAGGTCTTGGTGATCACAAAACATGACTATGGGTGGAATTCAACCTAGTTTGGTGGTGGATGAGAGCAGAGAATCAACTGGAGCCAAAAAGTCAGAAACTCACCGATGTAAAATCACAATGCAATTTGACCTGCCAAAGGCAGGGGGGGGTTGTAGAAGGAGGAGGGGGAAGGGCAAGGGTTCACGATGACAGGCAGGGGGCATGGATGGATGAAGGAGATGAACAATGAAAGGTAGGGGAAAGACTGAAGAGATGGGAGCTGGATCCCGACAAAGGCGGCATGAAAAGCACATCACAAAGGGAATCAAAGGGATGCCACATTGTTTACTGGAACGATATGCATGAAGATTCCAGATGCCATGGATAGAGGTCCAAGTGGGGCATAGTTGCTTTACAAGTGATGGACTCGGTGTGCGAGTGGTTGAATCTTCTTGAGGCTGTTCGCCTTTGACTCTAGATTTCTGTCATCTTGCATTGTCTGGATACGTGTGCTGGAGAGAGTGCTATGAATGTGCTGAATTGGTGTTTAAATATAATGCCCAGACCTTTAAACCCACCAGCTGATAGCAGGCAGATGAAAATTGCTTATTGTCACAAGTAGGCTTCAAATGAAGTCACTGCAAAAAGCCCCTAGTCGCCACATTCCGGCACCTGATCGGGGAGGCTGGTACGGGAATTGCACCGTGCTGCTGGCCTGCCTTGGTCTGCTATAAAGGCCAGCTCTTTAGCCCTGTTCTAAACCAGCCCCTGAATCTGCTACTGGCCTACAGGTGACACAAAAGGGAATTTGGCTGTGCATAATTAATTAGGTTCCAAATGCAGAAGTTGGCACGGGATCCTGCCATTCTGGCCAACAGGATAGGAGCTGCCCACGAGCGTCTCCAAATTAAAGAATTTTTCCCTCAAACTTAGAACTTTTGTAGTTACTTCAAAACTCTATAATGTTCTTCTAAAGAGAATGGTGTGGATTCTCCAGTCCCCCAGCCACTTGTTCTCGGCAGAGGGAGATGGGGCAATGTTTGTTTGCAGTGGGATTCTCTGTTCCCACTGCTGTCAATACAATTCCCATTGAAGGCACCACATGCCGCTGGGAAACCCACAGTGGGGATGGGAGGCAGAGGGGGGAGATTTCATTGCTGGGACAGAGCAGAAAATACTGCTGCCAACAAACAACCAGAGAATTCTGGCCGATGTGTCATTCCCTGTTATTTATTTTACAATTATGCGATTTATAAGATTATTGTGTCTTGGGACTTTATCTTTAAATTTAGGGTAAATGAAATGGGTCATGTGATCTGTTCGGAAGTCTGTTGATGATAAGTTAATGTGATTTGATTGTTAGAGATCAAAAAAAGGCTTAGATTTTTTTCCTTGGGAAGGAGGGCAAGGAAACAATGGCAACACTCTCTGAATTCTCAATGGAGAATATTAAATGGAGATTATTTAACCCAGAGTGATGTTGAAAGTATTAGGTTTTATACAGTTGCACTATAATCTGTGTATTTACATTTAGGTTGTGAGATATTTGGGATCAAGGCTAATTAGCCTTTCTAATTATAGACAGGGTTCACACACCATGTGGAAGAGGGCAGATAATCCTTTTTGAGATCAGGTCACAGGTTTCCTTAAAAATCAATGAATATCACAAAGAGACAACAGTTATGAATGTTCAGTGGAGAGAAGAGGCTCCATGACTTTGTGAGATATGGGAGAAAAACAAACTCAAGTTGAAGAGATACATCCTGCGGCCATATAAGGATTCCAGGAAATTTATCTTGTCACGGTCAAAATAGACTTCAACAGTACTGGTAGATTTAAGACATGCTGCAAAAATGGAGGAAATGCTTGGAGGCAGTCACTTGAAGTTGGTACATGGTAAAACAGGGAGAGAGGAAGCTGTTGGAAGCTGGGAGCAACTGAGGACTGTAAATACTGTAAATCTGTTGGGAGTGAGATATGTGACAAGTATAAAATAGGACTGTTACTCTCTGTAGTTTCAAGTACAAGTTGCGCTACAAAAAGATAATGGCTGGGATTGTCCCCTACCTGGCGGGGCGGGGGGTCCCGGCGTGATGGAGTGGCGTGAACCACTCTGGCGTCAGGCCGCCCCAAAGGTGCGGAGGTCTCCGCACCTTTAGGGGCCAAGCCCCAACATTAATGGGCTAGGCCCACACCGGAGTGGTGGCGCTCCGCCGGCTGGAGTGGAAGGCCTTTGGCGCCACGCCAGCTGGGGCCGAAGGGACTTCATGCACCGGAGCGTCAGCAACTGCTGACATCATCCCCGCGCATGCGCAGGGGAGGGGGCCACTTCCGCCTCCTCCACGGTGAAGACTATGGCAAAGGCGGAAGGAAAAGAGTGCCCCCACGGCACAGGCCCGCCCGACGATTGGTGGGCCCCGATCGCGAGCCAGGCCACCGTGGGGGCCCAGATCGCTCCACGCCCCCCCCCCAGGACCCCGGAGTCTGCCCGCGCTGCCTGCTCTCGCCGGTAAGGTAGGTGGTTTGAACCACGCCAGCGGGAGAGGCAGGACAGCGGCGGGACTTCGGCACATCGCGGGCGGGGGAATCGCCGGGGGGGGAGGGGCACGCCGACAGGCGCAGAGATGGGCGGGATTGACGCCGGCCCCCGGCGATTCTCCGACCCGCCGGGGGGTCGGAGAATTTGTTCCAATGTAAATTTTAAAATGTACAATTTTGTTGTAATTCTTTCAGATATCAACTGGAAGTTCTGATTTCTTTTCAAAAGTTATATATCTTTACAGAGATTAGAACACATTGAAGATCGATAGATTTTTGAAGATAATAAATCATATTTTGAATCATAATTGCATGATCTAATAGCACCCAGTTGAAACAACACTTATATATTTCCGTGATATAATGGCCGGGATCCTCCCTTCTGGGGACTAAGTCCCCACACCAGCGGGAAAACCGGCGCCAACGACTCCAGCGCCCAAGGTGAGGAATTTTCACCTTTCCAGGGAGCTAGGTTGACGCTGGAGGGGTTGGCGCCGCTCCAGCCGGCGCCGATGGGATGGCACGCACATGTGCTGAATGGCCGGCGTGATTCCTCGCATGCGCAGACCGGCCGGTGAATTTTTGCGAATGTTCTCTTCTCCCCGCCCGGCAATATGGCAGTGCCCTACCAGGCCCGCCCGCAGATCGGTGGGCCCCGATAATGGGTCAGGCCACCGTGGGCCCCCCCCGGGGTCGGATCCCCCTGCGCCCCCCGAGGACCACCCCCGCATACTCACCTGCCAGGTCCCACCGTGCATGAGGTCAGTAATTCACGCCGGCGGGTCTGGCCAAAAGTAGGTGGCCGCTGGCCCATCGGGGCCCGTGGGGGGAGGGGGGGGGGGGGGGGGCTGTCAATGGCTCCCGACCGGAGTGGTGGGAATCCTGCCCCCGCCTGAAAAACGGCGCCGGAGAATACGGCAGCCGGCGTCGGGAGAGCAGGACGGGATTTGCGCCTCCCACCAAGGATTCTCCAACCCTGCGGGGGATCGGAGAATCTCGCCCAAATGTCTTGATACAGCGGTGTCGGATTCATTTTGGGCAGGTATTGGTGCAAAGATGAAAGCTTTCAATGAAGCTCGCCGTATTCTATGATTCAAGTGCCAAAAGGTACCAAGGTTAGAATTACGGAATGGCACCAGAGATCTACTGTTTAACATTCACTCATATGGGGCGAAATTCTCCGACCCCCAGCAGGGTCGGAGAATTGCCTGGGGGTGCCTAAATTCCCGCCCCCGCCGTGGCAGAGATTCCCCGCCACCCAGGAAGTGGCGGCGGCGGAATCTCGCCACTCCGATCGGAGAGGCCCCTGCGGTGATTCTCCGGCCCGGATGGGCCGAAGTCCCGCCGCTGGGAGGCCTCTCCCGCCACCGAGGTTTAAACCACCTCTGGAACGGCGGGCTCAGCGGCGCGAGCAGGCCCCCGGGGTCCTGGGGGGGCGGGGGGCGATCGAACCCCGGGGGGTGCCCCCACGGTGGCCTGGCCCGCGATCGGGGCCACCGCTCAGACTCCGGGCCAGTGCCTTGGCTGCACTTGGCTGCGGAAGAGAACCCCAGCTGGCCGCTGACGTCACTGCCGGCGCATGCGCGGACCGGCGAAAGCCTTTCGGCCAGCCCCGCTGCCGGGGGCGCCGGTTTTTTGCGCCGGTCTTCTGGTGGCAACCGCTCCGGCGCGGGGCTGGCCCCCAAAGGTGGGGAGAATTCCCCACCTTTGGGGAGGCGCGACCCCTGAGTGGTTGGCGCCACTCCTCTACTCCGGGACCCTCCGTCACGCCGGGTAGGGGAGAATGCCGCCCAAGCTCTGCAATCCTGGAAATTTGAACACAATTTCTAAATCTATACCTTAAGGTCTGCAGCAGTTCAAGAAGGCAACGCACCAGCACCTTCTGAAGGGCAACTAGGGATGGGCAATAAATGCTGGCCTGAACAACGAATCCCGTATCCCATCAATTAATTTTTTAAAAGTTAATAAGCATATTTCAGAATTCGAGTAGTATCTGTGAATCCCCAAAATAGACCAGGGTGGCAGGTCAAATTTAAGTTTGATGTTCGGACAGATTTAATAACAGTTCCATCTTTTTTTTCCTCTATCATTGTTTGACTTCTTTTGTGTATCTTTTGCTTCTTAAAATTGTTGCTTCCCATGTTAAAACCTTGGTGTAATCTTCACATTTTTCGAGTAGGATGACTTCCTGAAACTCTTGAATTTACTGTAGCATCAAAATAAAAACATGCTTGATGACTTGGCAAAATATTCCAAGAATTCGATGAAAATTAAAGGTTTAACTGAAAAATATAACAAACCAGCAAAATAATAATCAAGTTACTAAAGTTGGGAATGTGGGCAGAGCAAGTAAACTTGGATTCCTGCAGCAAGGAATTTATTGTTGTCACAAACTGGTTTGTAGAAATATTAATTAACCATTTATAGATGGTCATTAAAAATTCAAGTATAAAAGGTTACATAGCATAAAATAATGCCTCAAGTGACTGTCATAATTAAATAAATGAGTTATGCAGAGCTATATATTTTAACAGATGATTTTAATGAGGAGAGGCGCAGAAGATTTTTTTAATTAAGCCGTAGCACACTGCTTTCAGTCGGAATCAAAAAAAGATTTTAATGATTTTAATGAAAAGTAGCATTCTTTTGTGGTGTCCCCTGTGCATTAATCTTATCTGAATTATAATAGGATTTTCAAAACCCCTTTCCAACTTTGGCACTAATTTTTCTCAATTTTACACCTTTATCCATTATTTAACAAAACCACACGTGTACAACACTCAGTTTGTACTATAATAACCTGATGTATTGTTATGGCAAGTGTCCCACTTCCAGCTATATTTTCCTTTTGTTTGCTATTGTTAGCAAGGCAAACGTAAAAGTCCACTAATGTTTGCTGAAAAAAATAGCAAACAGAGGAAATATACCTCTGTGTTTTGTAATTCAATATTTAGTTCTGATCTTTTCACTAATGGAACTGGGGAATAAAATGCATCCCAGAAAAACTTCTGAGGCAGGATTCTGCGGTCCCCCAGCCGCTTGTTTCTTGGTAGTGTGCTGTTCACTGGCGGCAGGGTTCTCTACTCCTGCCACTGGCCAATGGGATTTACCATTGAAGCTACCGCCGGGAAACCCGTGGGCAGGGGTACGTTGCCCGCGGGAACGGAGAATCCCAATGGCCGGAGAATTTTAGTCCTAGTCTCACATTATAAACATGTTCACTTTGAAACTGTGCACTGTAGTTCTATGCTTGTGGTCTAATTCGTATTTACATAATTTCCATCTCTCAAGGTCTGGATCAAATCCTTCCCTAATCACCTATTCTGTACTGAAAGCAAATTCAATTCAATTACCTAATTCTCATTTATATTGTTGCAGTATCCCTATGTTGATAAGCGCTATTCCCAAAGCATTTTTGATTCAACAAGCTGATTTCAACAATAACGCAAAACGCTTGCTATCCTTGCTGCCTGATCTGCCGAGTATTTCCAATATTGTATGTTTCTATTTTAAGTTGGAATATATACTGCTTCAAATGCACCTAGTTTTGGAAGTTGAATAAAACAGCTCGTTTAAATTTCCCTTTTGATGTAACGATTCCTTGTTTGAGAGATATGGGCATGCATATTAACAATGTTTAATAAGAAGATTATGAATGCACTTATTAATTCTAAATTATTCACATCACAAACCCAAGCAAATTCCAATCTAACTGTTTGAAAGTGTAAACGTCTGCTTCCATGATTAATCTTCAAAAGTGCAGTAATCAATTTATTTATTTCGTTGGAGTAAAAGAATGTGATTTAAAATCCAATGAGTCAGTTCCTCATCCTTCGCATTTTACCCGAGCCTAGATAACCAGAGATCTCAAGGCCTGAAATTATTAATGTGCTGTATATATGAGTAATGAGCATCATTTGCAAATTGTTTCACATTCCTAGGAATATCTATGGGTCCTGTTCTAGTGGAGCACCAGTGGAAACAGCGAAAGAGAACTACATTTTTCAACTTTGTATATCTAGAAAACTCCATAAAGCCCATAGTGCTTTTTATGTTGTTACTCAAAATTACCTTGACTATGAAAGCCCAACAATGCATTTTTTTAATGTTCAGACTTTTCTGAAGAACTCTATTCATTGTTGCATGACAATGGTTAGTAATTAATAAAAGTAATTTATGGCTGATGGATAACAGAACTGTTTTTGGACAAAATTGATGATCAGCTGCAAGGTTATATAACAGACCACAGATTGAGATTTTTTCCTTACATTTAGGAATGTTAAATGTAAGAAGTATAGAACGCACCAGTAATTGAACATTCAATTTAACCTTTTAAAAATAATTCTTGATTTTAGTTGTAACCAACAAAACCATTCTAAACTGGTTTACTCCCACGGGAGCCCTTTACTCATCCAGTAATGATGTTTATCCCCTGAAAGGTGTGTGGGGCGGCTACACCTGAGGATCCAAATTAGCACAGGTTGATGATGGCTGGATATCTTTATATATAATTGTAACTATTGTGATATTCATGCCTCTTCCTTATAGTTAGAATACATAGGTTTGAATTTTACATGAAAGTCAAGCCCAAAGTAGGCGTGGACAGGAACAGATATGAAAGCCTCTCCCACCTGGGATCACGATGTTAACATGATATCACGCTGGCTGATCAACTACCAGCAATCCAGCATGAAACGTTCTCTGAAAGGCTGAGCATTGCCTGGGAGGTGGGAAGAGGGCAAACATGGAGAAAAGGGAACGTGTGGACTGGTGCTTCCAATGTGTGCCGTCAGGGAGACAGCCGCTGCCGAGATGTCTGAGAGAACTGCTGATCTGAGAAAAATAACTATCCGTGGAAAAACCAGGCCACGAGTGTGCAGCACAATCATACACAGTCCCAAGGCACATTTGTTAATTTTATTGGAGCCTTGACATTTCATCCCATTCTGGATCGAGGTTGTATCTTAAACGTAAAGGTCGTCTGGCCAACCATAAAAGCAAACAGGCAATATCCTTGGGTTTACAACTGACCAGAAAAGCGACTGGACTAGCTATATTAATACTGTGGCTAAACGAACTCGGAATCCTGTGGCACATAACTCACCTCCAGACTCCACAAAGCCTGTCCACAATCTACAAAGCACAAGTCAGGAGTGTGATGGAATACTCTCCACTTGTATGGATGAGTTAAACTCCAATAACATAAGAAGTTTGTCACTATCCAGGACAAATAAGCCCATTTGACTGGCATCCCTTCCACAAACGTTCACTTCCTCCACCACCGAAACACAGTGATAGCCATGTGTACCATCTACAAGGTGCACTGCAGGAACTCACCAAGGCTCCTTAGACAACACCTTCTGAATCCACAACCACTACCATTTGGAATGACAAGGGCAGCAGCTACATGGAAGGTCCCTCCAAGCCACTCACCATGATGACTTGGAAATATATCTTCGTTCCTTCACTGTTGCTGGGTCAAATTCCTGGAACTCCCTCCCTCATAGCGCCTTGGTGTACCTGTACCACATGGACTGCAGCGGTGCAAGAAGGCAGCACACCACCCTCAAGGGCAATTAGGGATAGGCAATGAATGCTGGCCTAGCCAGTGACGCCCACACCCCTTGAATTATTCTTTTAAAATACAGGTAAAAGGCTAAATATTTTTCAATCCTACATGATTAGTTCAGAATAAATGTTTGTGCAGAATCTCACTGAAATCAAAGTTATTCTCTGTACAGGTGGCAGCAGTGTAGCTGAGTTGCAGCAGTTTGTTCTGATAATGCTGGTTTACAGCCAAAGAAAAAGCAATTCTCAATTTTCCTACATTTGCAGAATATTGCACAGTGGATTTTAAGGAAAATGAGAATTAATAGTGTGCTAAAAACATGACTCTTCTTTTAACTAATTATTAATTCATGAATGATTTTAAAAAACAATTTAGAGTACCCACTTATTTTTTTCCAATTAAGGGGCAATTTAGCGTGGCCAATCCACCTAACCTGCACATCTTTTGGGTTGTGGGGGTGAAACCCACGCAGACACAGGGAGAATGTGCAAACTCCACACGGACAGTGACCCAGAGCCAGGATTTGAACCTGGGTCCATAGTCTCAGTGCTAACCACTGTGCCACCGTGCTGCCCTCATTCATGAATGATTTAAACAGTCATGGTTTAACCTCCAAAACAGTCAACATTAGTGATCAGGGAATATTAATTCATTTTGGCTCCATTGCTATTACAGAATAGCAGAATGATAAAAGAAGTGAAATTGGACAGTGATGCAAAATGAGCAGTATCACCTCTGTGGCGAGTAATATACTCTGGGTGACAGGGCAGTACGGTGGCACAGTGAGTAGACTGCAGCCTCACGGCATCGAAGTCCCAGGTTCGATCCTGGCTCTGGGTCACTGTCCGTGTGGAGTTTGCACATTTTCCCTGTGTTTGCGTGGGTTTGGCCCCCACAACACAAAAATGTGCAGCGTAGGTGGATTGGCCGTGCTAAATTGCCCCTTAATTGGAAAAATGAATTGGGTACTCTAAATTTATTTTAAAAATATATATACTCTGAGCGATATCGTGTTCACTGATGTCGATATCGGATGGGATATGTAACTGGCAATAGATGCAATACAGTCCATTTTGCATCCCCACCCAAATCAAATTGTATTCCTCCACCATGCCCTGCTGTTCTAGAATTCTAGAATTTATAGCAGTAAGAATGATAAATTAACTGCCCTAACAGGTTAATTCTATGTAGAACAGACAGGTTTATTTATTTCAACACCCTCTGGGCTGGTTTAGCTCACAAGGCTAAATCGCTGGCTTTTAAAGCAGACCAAGCAGGCCAGCAGCGCGGTTCGATTCCCGTACCAGCCTCCCCGGACAGGCGCCGGAATGTGGCGACTAGGGGCTTTTCACAGTAACTTCATTGAAGCCTACTTGTGACAATAAGCGATTTTCATTTCATTTCTCTAGTTTTGGTGTTTGGCTGATATTCTTCTCCTTCAAAAGGAAGCTGAAATTTGTTGAGTTTTTTCAATAATTCCTCCTCTATGGTATCATTACTAATTCGATTGCTAGTATTCTGTCAAGAAGCAGGGTTAATTAGTAATGTCATAGTAAAAGATCCACTGGGAAACAGTGACCATAATACCATTCAATTCCAATTTGACAGTGTCATGTTGCAAATGCAAACAAAAATCTTAAACTTGAACAAAACCAATTAAGTAGGTACAAGGGCTGAACTAGCTAAGGTTAATTGAGTAAGTAGACTAAAGGGTACGGAGATAAATTAATAGTGGAAAACATTTAATGAAACAATTAAAAATGTTCAACGAAAATGCATTCCATTGAGGAACAAAAACAAAGCAAGAAGGATCCATCTATGATTCACTCAGCAAGTTATGGATAGTATTAGATTAGGTTATAAATAGAAATGGTTTCAGTAATTCAGATTTTTATTATGTGTACTTGGGGTGTGGTATAAGTAAGCTTAATTTTCATTTCTCTATTTGTATGCTAAGAAACGGTTAAAGCTTCAATTTAACATCATGTTAAACAAAGGTGGCTGCTGCTATATAGGTTAAGTTTCACTTTAAAATTTGCCTGCTTTGTAAAATGTTTTATGAAGCCATTGCTTAGCAACCAGAGAGGCACACTGAAAAGCAGAAACACTTGAGTTTCAGCTTTGAACCAGGTAACCTAGAGGCAAGAAGCATGCCACAGAAACTGTCAGTATAGGGCAATACAGAGGGACAGAAAGCAAGTCCCAGAAGCTAAAGGAGAAAGTCCAAAATTACCAAGAAGTGTGGACAAAAGAATGTCCCTGGAAGACAATTGGGTCAAAGGAACAAAGATATCTGGATAAGGTCCTGTTTGGTGAAGTTAAAGCAAAGAGCCATAAATTTCAAAAAGACAGCTGGATGAAGCAGATTTAAAGTCGGCTAGCAAGAAGGCAGACATCTGTAGTGATCCTAAAGTTGGTGACACCTTAATTCATCCTGTGAAGCAGTGGTGTTCTGTTGGCTTGATTGGGCACCAGAGAGATTGTGTGTAAGCTTGAATGCACGTGGCACTCCAAGGCAGTGGAATAATGAAAGGAGAGGTTGAAATCCTGGATATGGATCCTTGTTGAAAGCACAGTGAGAAAACATTGTTTAGGAGAAGATTTCAAGCCTGTTCTTTGAGAGCAGAGTTTGGAAACCCTTGTGTGAACATCAGAATTTTAGTCAAACAAGTTGGCTCACAATGTGACGAGCATCTATGGGGATCTGATGAGAAATCCACAGAAGTTGTTTTGCATAGTCCCTTTCACTTGGTTTCAGAGTGTAGTGTGTCTAACTGCCATTTACCTCCTGGTTTACATGGAGAGTGCACTTACTGGGAAGATTAGAGAATTATGTTATTGTTACAAGTCTGAATTTACCTCTGAAGGTTTAGCTGGAGTGAAGGAATAGTTTATTATAGTTAATCTTTCCTTGTTTAATAAATATTTTATTATTTTGTTAAAAGTTACATATCAGTTTGGAGACTCTGTTCTACACAAAACAAAAAAGTTAGGATCTATCGAGCCGGGATTTACTCTGATACCTGACTTGTCCAGTCGTAACATTTGCTGGATTTTAGAAGAATGAGAGGTGATTTCATTGAAACCTTCAAATTTCTGAAGGGGCTTGATAGGGTGGGCAGTGAGACATTGTTTCCATTGGCAGGGGAAATCCAAAATACAGGGCCACAGTCTGCGGATATGGGGCCAATCATTTAGGACTGAGATGAGGAGATATTTCTTTACTTAGACGGCTGTGAATCTTTGGAATTCTCTAGCCCAGAGGGTTGTGGCTGTTCCACCGTTGAATACATTTCAGGCTGGGATGGCCAGAGTTTTGGCCTATCAGGAAGTTAAGTGATATAGGGAGAAGGCTAGAAAATGGAGTTGGAGCCTTGGATCAGCTTGATTATAGCAAATGGCAGTGCAGGCTTGATGGGTTATGTTCCGATCTGTTATGTTCTTATGCCCACAGTGTTGATGGTAATTGAGTAATGTTTCTACACACTTGAAATGTAATAGTTCCACCTATTTGAAGTGGTGTAGAAGCATTTGTATTGCACTACAGATCATAAAAAATGTTATAATTTTCCTATCCCTCATGCTGCAATGACCCTGCCCCTTTGCGTGATAATGTGTACATGATTCCTTGTCAGAAAAAAAAATTCAGGCTTTTTAGGCTTCACCCACTCTCATCCCTGCAGGTAGACCTTCAAACAAGTTCAGTGGACTGAAAACCTTCAGTGCATTAACTGGGTGTTTAAAATGATGTTGAGATGTACACATAGTAATGTTGAGTAGTCCCGTAGGATGAGTGCATAAATTATCAGGACATTTCTCAACTTTTGTTCTTACTTTTATTTCTCCCTGCTGCTTTCTGGCAGCGGTTGTACTTTGCCATTTTTCCTGAATAGCTCCAACAGTACCACAATCATTTTTTTCAAAAGGAATTCCTGTATATATCTTGTTATGAAGGAAGAAGAAGAGAATCAATAGAATGATGCCAGCAGGTCAGGCTATATAAGAATCCCTGGACAGACCCCATCAGTACATCCACATGACAGAATGCAGATAGTGATGTATCCAACTCTATTTTTCAATGGAATTTTGCCTGAGAAAACTACAATTTAGCAGTGACACACTACATATGACTGCTTTGAAATAATATAAGCCTTATACAACATAAGCCAATCAGTTGTCCATAGATGCGCAAAGTAATTGACAGACAGCAGCACAGTTCAATTCCCGTATCAGCCTCCCCGAACAGGCGCCGGAATGTGGCGACTTTTCACAGCAACTTCATTGAAGCCTATTTGTGACAATAAGCGATTTTCATTTCATTCATTTCATTTTTTTCCCCTTCTCCGATGACAACTCACAAAAGCATTTGACTGTTTATGGAGTGTCAGAATACCCAAAATTCTAGGTGTTTATAGGTTGTATGCAGATAGCCCTATATGCTTCATTATCTATTGCAACTATAAAATGGGAAAAAATACTGGGGGGGGATTTTGCATTCCCGTTTTTGGGAGGTGGGATCAGCAACAGGAGCGGGAAATCCGGCAGGAGTCCCAAAACGTGGTTCACACCAGCGGGATTTCTTGTTCTGAATGCCCCCCCCCCCCCCCCCCCCCCCCCCCCCCCCACCGCCAATGACGTAGCGGGAATCCCAAAATAATTAAACATTGGAATCCCCAATAGAATCGAATACATTCTAATATAATTATCAGGCCTTTATGCCTGATTGTGTGTTACCGTACCCCCACCTCATTAGATTGTCCATTCACATTGATGTTAGAGCACGGCAACATGAATCACAACAAGTCCCCTGTGAGGTGCATTTGCCAAGCAGAACCCACCAGAGAGCTGCAGTTGAGTACATCCCCCAGTGGGGAGAGAGTGATGCCCAGACAGTACCCTGGCACTGACTCTCGGCACTTCTGCCCACCGGCACCGCCAGTGTGACATCATGGGATCAGCCCCTTCACTTTTTACAAAGTCCCTGACAATATGGTGGAGGAAACTGCCCTTGGGGCCAACAGCTTCCAAGCCATTGTTCCCACCAAAATCAGAAAGTTCCACCCACACAATTCTGTCAGTGTCAAGCTTATCTGCAATCAGCTGTGTCAGATTATCTAAGACAATGGGCGCAATTCAACGTTTAAAAAAAAAAATCTGTCTGATTTTGGCCGTGTTTAGTGGGGTTTTCTTTTGGCCACTGGGAGATTCTCTCTGCCGAGGCCACATTTGCGTCATTTCCTGTTGGCGAGCCCAGCGGAAAAACCTCCTCGCAGTTCGGGGCACCGTTTTGTCTGCCTGTCCTGATCTCCCCTCTCCCCACTTTCAGCACCCTCAGCTGTTTTTAAAATCCCCCTCCCGCCCACAATCTCAGAAAGGCCCCTGGGAACACACCGCTACCTGCATTTTTGAGGGACTATCATGAAAGGTGGAAAACATGTGCAATGGCTCTGTATCTAATTTTTTGTGTGAAAGTGATGAGTTGAGTGAATGAGGGTGTCGCATTTAAATCTCTGGGGCAAGTGTGGGATAATAAATACAATTTATTTTTAAACATCTCCAAAAAGCTTGCTGCTGGAAGTATTTAAACAGGAACAACTCTCCGATGGTAAGAAAATACACGTGCACCTCCAATACAAAATGTTTTGATCATGGACAGTAAAGAAACACATACATTTTGTCTGTGATGCACAGCAATCCAATTTTTCGCTCTTTATTTTCTGGACCGTGTTAACTTTTATTTAACAGGTAGTAGAAGATCAATGGGCAGCAAGGTAGTACAGTGGTTAGCACTGTTGTTTCACTGTACCAGGGATCCGGGTTTGATTCCCAGCTTGCGTCACTATCTGGGCGGAGTCTGCACATTCTCCCCATGTCAGCGTGGGTTTCCTCCGGGCGCTCCGATTTCTTCCCACAAGTCCCGAAAGATGTGGGGCTGGATTCTCCGATCCTGACGCCGAAATCGCATTCAGCGACTGATTCTCCCCTATCCGCCGGGGCCCGGCGCCGAGGAGTGCCGTGAACCACTCTGGCGTCGGGCCGCCCCAAAGGTGCGGAATCCTCCGCACCTTCAGGGGCAAGGCCTACCCCGGAGTGGTTTGTGCCCCGCCAGCCGGCACGGAAGGGGCTTAGCGCCACGCCAACCGGCGCCGAAGGGCCTCCGCCAGCCAGCACGAGTTGGCACATGCGCGGGAGCACCAGCGTTTACTGACGTCATCCCCGCACATGTGCAGAGGGCTTTATTTCCGCACTGGCAATGACGGACCGCTACAGCCGCCGGTGCAGAAGAATAGAATGCTCCCACGGTACAGGCCCATCTGCGGAACGGTGGGCCCCGAATACGGGCCAGGCCACCGTGGGGGCACCTCCCGGGGCCAGATCCCCCTGCGCCCCCCCCAAGAACCCCGGAGGCTGCCCGTGCCGCCAGGTCCCGCCGGTAAGGACCTACTCCAATTTACGCAGGCAGGGCTGGCAAAGAACGGGCGGGATTTCAGCCCATCGCGGGCCGGAGAATTTGGGCGACCCCGGGGCCCATTGAGTCATGCCGGTCCTCGCCATTCTCCGAGGTGGGCGGCACGATTCACACCGGGGTGAATTTTGGGGGGCCGGAGAATTCGGAGGACGGCGGGGACAGGATTCACGCCGACCCCCGCCGATTTTCGGACCCTGCGGGGGTCGGAGAATCCCGTCTGTGTCCACAGTCTCCATACTTTGGCTGAGGCCTGCCCTGCGATGCTCCATCCCCGACTGGCCAAGTTCCCGATGGTGTGGGACACGTGTGGTCTCACCTGTCGGGAATTCAGCGTGGCGGCTGCGGACTCAGTCCAGCACTGCCACAGTCGGGAGAGGGCCAATCTGCAGGCAGGGATGGATATACTCGGGGCTGGGGGCACTGTGTTGGGGTGGTCCGGGGCACGGGAGCTGGCTGAAGGGGGGACTATTTCGCAGGCCAGGTCCACGAGTGGCTGCCGAAATGATGCACGGCGCGGCCGCTGGAGGCCGCCGCCATGTGCATGCACGGCCACGGACCTGGCAATTCTCCGGGGCGTATCGGCAGCGAGAACCGATATGCTGCCTCCCTGCTAGCCCCCAGCAAAACAGGGAACGGTGGTCGTTTTGCGCCAGTTTCCTGGTGTAAAATGCCACCATTTTCATGCCGGCATGGGGACATAATCTCCAAATCAGAGAATCCAGCCTGTGCTTGTTCGGTGAATTGGACATTCTGAATTCCCCCTCAGTGTACCTGAACAGGCGCCGGAATGTAGAAACTAGGGGATTTTCACAGTAACTTTATTGCAGTCTTAATGTAAGCCTTCTTGTGACACTTATAAAGATTATTCAAGGTTAATTTACATATTAGCTGCCTTGGCATCCCTCAAAGTGTTCCTATTGCATCCGGGATAAATCATCCTGGACAAGCAATAGGCACATCAGAAAATATACTCAATTAATGATAACAGCATAATTTAAGACAAACCTTTGGAGGACAGATCTATGAAGCCATTGAGACATGTGCTTTTCAATTTAAAAGCAAAATGTTAAAATCAACACCAAACACCATTTGATTTCTCACACTACACATAAATTAGTCAGAAATAAATGTTTTATACCAAAAATAACATCTGGTAATTTTGAAATAAATAGTTGAAAGGCCAAGTTGAGTATCAGAAGAAAATCATTTGTTTGGGGCACCGCAACGATTTTAAATTTGCCAGAGAGAGAGATAAGGGGCGGGATTCTCCTCTACCCAGCGGGGCGGGCGGTCCCAGCGCCGAGGAGTGGCATGAACCACTCCGGCGTCGGGCAGCCGGGAAGGTGCGGAATCCTCAACATCTTGAAAATGAAAAATGAAATGAAAATTGCTTATTGTCACGAGTAGGCTTCAATGAAGTTACTGTGAAAAGCCCCTAGTCGCCACATTCCGGCGCCTGTCTGGGGAGGCTGGTACGGGAATCTCCAGGGGCTAGGCTGGCGCCGGCGGGGTTGGCGCCGCGCTAGCCGGCGTCAAATGGCTTGGCACCGTGCAACCGGCGCCGAAGGGCCTCTGCCGGCCGGCACATGCGCGGGAGCGCCAGCATGTGCTGCCATCATCCCAGCGCATGCGCAAGGGGGGTTCTTCTCCGCACCAGCCATGCGGAGGTCCACAGCAGCCGGTGCAGAGGGAAAGAGTGCCCCCACGGCACAGGCTCTCCCGCGGATCGGTGTGCCCCAATCGCGGGCCAGGCTATCGTGGGGGCAACCACGGGACCAGATCCCCCCGCGTCCCCGAAGACCCCAGAGGCCGCCCGCAGAGCCAGGTCCCACCGGTAAATACCTAGTCTAATTAATGCCGGCGGGACCGGCCTAAAACGGGCTGCCGCTCGGTCGCCGGCGGGGAGGGGGGTCGGAGAATCCCGCCCAAGATTTACATTTTCCTGAAATAGTGAACAAAATTCTTTTAAATTTTATATTGATCATAATCCCAAGTACTTCATAGTCTTTGAGGACAAAAATGAGAATGACAACGTTTATGAAATTGTGGATTGCTTTGCGTGAGTGATTAATTTAGCCTGGCATCTATAAATACATGCTGGAATCTTATCACTTAATAACTATCACAAAGTTGCGATTTTAACCTAACCTAGCTTGGTGAGGCAGGAGATTCATGGTGTTGCCTTTTACGTTCAATCGTATTCCCATCACTGAATCCCCTACTGAATCCCCTCAACACCTTGAGGGTCACCACTGATCGGAAATGTAAATGGACCAGCCCCCAAATAATGTGGCTACACTTGCAGGTAAGAGGCTGGAAATTCTGCAGTGAATAACTTACCTCCTGACTCACCAAAGCCTGTCCACCATCCACAAGACACAAGTCAGGAGTGTGAGAGAATACTCTCCACTTGCCTGGATGAATGCAGCTCCAGAAACACTCAGCAACTCACCGAGACTCCTTCAACATCATCTTCCCAACCCACAGCCATTGCCACATAGAAGGTAAGGGCAGGAGATGCAGGGGAACAATCCTATCTCTTTTTCCATGAGAGGCTTTATTTAACTAATCTTAAAATGTCCACCTCCAGAGGCAGCCTCATGATATAGTCACACAACTATGGAAAGACAGAGGCGTCAATCAGACTGGTTACATTTCAAAACCCAAACACCCCCCCCACTCCGCCTTTTCACACTGTCCTTGCACATGAAACACAAGTCACACGCTATCCTGACATGGAACTATATCGCTGTCCATTCACTTGCTGAGTCAAAATCCTGTAACCCCGTTCTTATCTGATGGACTGCACTGGTTCTAGTACACGGCTCACCAACACATTGTCAAGGGCAATTATGGTTGGGCAAGAAATGCCTTGTCACAACACTTGATCTCGCAAAATTATATATAAGATGCCTGGTTCTTCCCCTACAAAATAAGTGATTTCTCATTTAACCATTTGAAGCTACTGATGCAAGGCTTGAGGAACATCGGGGCTCATGCATTATAAGAATGCAGACTGAAATCAAATATTACAATATAAAAAATACTTTGTCACTTAATGTCAGTAGGCTTTCTGAATCTAATGATTGCACCGATTATTAGAACTCTAAGCTATTATAATTATGTGGCTGTGTCTTTTTCAAAGCTGATGGTGATGAGAGGAATTATGCAAAAATTCTCGGTTAGTTCAGACAAAGATGGCCCCTCACCCTTTCTAGATACCCAGCTCTACTGCACCTTCATTACAAAATTAATATCCAATTAAACAGGTGAATAAGACCTGATTTTAATATGTAAAGAAAACTCTCAGTTGATAAGTTGCCTCTGTTGCATCCCTCTTTGCCACTAGCGCACTGGACCAAACTTCCGTTCAAGCTCCTATCTGCCCTTGTCCTAAACACTAATTTCTCTCCTATGTCCCTCCATGCCCCCTCCTAGCTCATCTTGGCCATGAGACCCACCTCTTGCTGCCTCGATCCTGTTGCCACTAAATCGCTGACCACTCAACTTTCCCTCCTACCCCGTGTTATGTTTCTTAAAAGAATGCTAGAAGTCATTCAGCAGTTGAAGGATGGTTTATTGTGCTCCACAATAAATTACTTTGTTAGCTTTTACTTACAGAATGGCACTTGTAAAGATACTGGGCGCGATTCTCCCAAAACGGGAGAAATCGTAAGGCTGGCGTCAAACCCGGGCGGGTTTGACGCCAGCGCGCCCCTTCCCGACCGGGAACCGATTCTGGTCCCCGGTCGGGGCTAGCAGCCCGACGCCGCAAGCTCCGGCATCACGGGCTTAACGAATTTCGTTAAGCCCGCTTGCCGGAGTTAGCGCCGGCTGACGCATCATATGACGTCAGCCGCGCATGCGCGGATTGGAAGACTAACCCGCGCATGCGCGGATGACGCATTGCGTATTTGCGCGAAACCCGCGCATGCGCGGGCCGGGATGCCCCTCAGCCGCCCCGCGAATGGATACTGCGGGGCGGCGGAAGGACAAATAGTGCGCGGGCATCGGGCCCATGGCACCCTTGGCACGGCCGTGGTACTGCCGTGCCAATCGGTGCCATGGTTATAAAAAGCGAGTTGTTCCCGCCGTTTTTACGAACAGCCAGACCAGGTCTGTTTGCCGTTCGTAAAAACAGCGTAAAGGGCTGGGACTTCGGCCCATCGAACAGCTGTGAATCGTTGCCAGCCGTAAAAAAACGGCGGCAGCGATTCGTGTCGGGAGTTGGGCGGGGGGGGGGGGGGGGGGGGGGGGGGGGAGAATAGCGGGAGGGCGGGAAAAAATGTCGGGAAGGCCCTCCCGCTATTCTCCGACCCGTCGTGGGGGTCGGAGAATTTCGCCCACTGCTTTTCTATGCTCTGCAACTAGGCCTAACCACACTTGCAGCCCTGAGCTCAACTTCCGTCCTGTCCTGCTCCCCTGTCTCTCCAGCCAAAATGAGCGAGGGCGGGCCTTCGGCGTCACTCTTATATGTCCCCATGCTGCCCCCTGGTGGTACTTCCATTTCCCATCAGCCCCTCTGTACACACTCAGGCGAGGATCACTACATCCCCCTTTTTCGCTTTTTTTAAAATTTGCAGAGCTGTAACTAAACACAAATTCAAACACAATTAGGTTTATATACAAAGACAAGGCAGAGCAATGATATTGTCAGTCCATGTTCATAAGTTTAGATGGTTGGGTGCACGTCTGATCCGGGTAGACCTCCTGAGTGGGCATGGAGATCCAGAGTCTTTTACGTCCATTTGGACACCTGCTGCTGGAGTTCCAGGATGTTGCATGACAGCGTCCTGCAGATCTAGTGTTGGAAATACCTGTCGACGAGGTTTAACTTTTAGAATGTCTCGGCGATTTCGTCGAAACAGTGTTCCATCGTCAGACTGCACAACGTAGGATCGTGGCTATATTTGGCGGAGAACCGTCGTCATTTTAGACCAGCCCCCAGCCGGGTATCGCAACCTCACCGTATCGTTGATTGCCAACGGATGCAGTACTTTTGCCTGCTGGTCATAGTGCTGCTTTTGCACTTGACGTTGGTGATGCATCTTATCCATGGCAGGCGAGTGATCGGGATTGGTGAATTGTAGTGCCGGTAATGTTGTCCGCACATCTCTGTTGAAGAGCATTTGAGCCGGTGATAGTCCAGAGCTCAAAGGTGACGAACGGTATGACAAGAGGGCCAAGTGAGTGTGTACAGAAGGTCGTCTGGAGTCGAGAGGCTGCAAAGTTTTCCACAGCCGTGCGGCTGGCCTGTTGCTTTTGCTGGTTGCGTTGGTTCTTTCTGTTCAAAGAAGCTACTCCTGGTACCATGTTATGTTTCTTAAAAGAATGCTAGAAGTTGTTCAGCAGTTGAAGGATGATTTATTGTGCTCCACAATAAATTACTTCGTTAGCTTTTACTTACAGAATGGCACTTGTAAAGATACTGCTTTTCTATGCTCTGCAACTAGGCCTAACCACACTTGCAGCCCTGAGCTCAACTTCCGTCCTGTCCTGCTCCCCTGTCTCACCAGCCAAAGTGAGCAAGGGCGGGCCTTCGGCGTCACTCTTATATGTCCCCGTGCTGCCCCCTGGTGGTACTTCCATTTCCCATCAGCCACTTCTGTACATACTCAGGCGAGGATCACTACACCCCGCATGTTAGTTGGTATTCTCAATCGTTCTCCATTTACAGGGGCAGCCCCTGTTTCTTTCACAACCAGCCTGTCTTCAAATAAACAATCTCAACCCCACATTCCTTGCAAACTACCCTTGCATCTCCAACCTCCTTTTCCTCTTAAAATTCTTGAACAGCTTGTCACCTCCTAACCTGTTCTCATCCTTCCTAAAACTCTATGTTTAAATCCCCCCCCCCCCCCCCCCCCCATCAGATGTCCGTGCTTGCCACCACACTGAAATAGCTCTTACTGTAGTAAAAAACTGACATCCTATTTCACTGTGACAAAGGCAAGCTTTCCTTATTGTCCTTCTTGACCGGTCTGTGATCTTTAACGTGGTGGACTACACCATCCTCATTCCATGCCTCTTTGCTGTTGTCCAGCTCGGTGGGACTGCTCTCACCATCTATCTAATCATAGCCAGAGAATTATGTGCAATAACTTATCTTCCTGCTCCTGTATAGTCACCTCCAGTGTCCCCCGAGTATCTATCCTTGACTCCATTCTATTTCTCATCTATATTCTGCTCCTCAGCAACAACATATACATTGATGACACCCAGTCCCGACTCCTCCACTGTTGCTAAATTATCAGACTACTTGTCTGATATGCAGTACAGGATGAGCAGAAATTTCCTTTCAATTAATTATTGGGAAGACTAAAGCCATTGGTTTTTATCCCTGCTCCAAACTCTATTCCCCAGCTATTAACTGCATCCTTCTCAGATTAGCACTGTAGCTTCATAGCGCCAGGGTCCCAGGTTCGATTCTCTGCTGGGTCACTGTCTGTGCGGAGTCTGCACATTCTCCCCGTGTCTGCGTGGGTTTCCTTCGGGTGCTCCAGTTTCCTCCCACAGTCCAAAGATGTGCAGGTTAGGTGGGTTGGCCATGATAAATTGCCCTTAGTGACCAAAATAGGTTTGATGGGGTTATTGGGTTACAGGGATAGGGTAGAAGTGAGGGCTTAAGTAGGTCGGTGCAGACTCGATGGGCCAAATGGTCTCCTTCTGCACAGTTTGTTCTGCATTCTAAAGAGGTTTGAGTTAATTAAGGAGAGCCAACACAGATTTGTAAAATGCAGATTATGCTCAACTAAATTAATTGAATTTTTTGATCAAGAAACAGAGCAGATCTCTGAAGTGAATACAGTGGATGTCCTCTATATAAATTTAAAGAAAGCATTTGACAAGGAACCACACAAAAGGTTGGTAGCAAAATTGAGGCTCATGGAATAGCAGGGTCAGTGTCCAATTGGATACAAAAACCTGGCTTAATGACAAATACAAAGCCACAGTAGATGGTTGTTTGACTAACAGGAGTGTGATGGACAGTGGTGTCCCCAAAGGGTCAGTGTTCAGACTACTGCTTTTTACGCCAAATATAAAGGACTGGCATCTTGGAATACAGAGTTAACTTTGCTGATAAATCTAAACTTGGAGGAGCAGCCAACATTAAGAATGATACCAATCACTTGCAACAGGATACAAGGTAGGCTAGCAGAATGGGCAGGTTAATGGCAGATAGAATTTAATACAGGGACATGTGAGGTAATGCATTTTGGCAGAAGTTGGTTTCATAAATAGAAGTATTGAGGACAAAAGTAGGGAAGTTATCCCAAACCTTTATAAGGCTCTGGTTCAACCCCAACTGGGGTATCGAGCTTAATTCTAATCACCACACTTTAAGGCGAATGTGAGATTCCGAGAGAGGGTGCAGAAGAAACTTACCAGAATGGTGGCTGGGATGGGGAATTTGAGTTGGTTAGGTTTGAAAATCTGGTATTGTTCAGTGAACAAGGTGAGAACAGCTTGGTAAGGTAGACAAGAAAAATCTCTTCCCACTAGCTGATGGTACAAGGATGAGGTGACACAGATTGAAACTTTTAGGCAAGAGATGTAGAGGAATGTGAGGATGAACCTTTTTGTGCAGCGAATGGTGGTGACCTTGAATTTGCTGCCCGTAAGGATGATGGAAATACAAGCAAGCAGCAATTTCAAATAGAAATTGGCTGGGCACTTGGAGGAAATAAACTCGCAGGGTTACAGGGATGGAGTAGGAGAGAGTAACTGACTGGATTGCTCTGCGGGGATCTGGCATTGACTCAGTGGGATAAATGGCCTCTTTCTATGCCATAAATAACTCTGATTCTATAATTCTGATATTTGGTCTTGAGGTGACTTCCGATCTCATATTAATGCCATCACTAAGATTGCCTAATCCCGCCTCCGAAGCATCAACCAACTTTGTCCCTGTTTTAGCTCATCTGCTGCTGAAACCCTCATTCATGTCTTTGTTATCTCCAACGATTCCAATGCATTCCTGGCTGATCTTTCACATTCAACCCTCAAAAGTGACGTCATTCAAACCGTCACAGCCCACGTCTTAATGAGTATCAATTCCTATTCATATGCTCGTTGACCAGCAGTGGCTCCCGGAGAAGCACCGTCTTGATCTTAAAGTTGGATCCATGTTTTCCAATCTCTGCATGGCCACAACCCCCCCCCCCCCCTCCCTATTTCTGTGATCCTACTCAGCACCCCAACTATCTGGAATATCCTGTGTTCCTCTAATTCAGACCTCTTCAGCTGCCTGGGCTGTAACCTCTGCAATACCCTCTCTACACCTCCCTGCCTCTCTACCTCATGCTCCTATTTTAAACCAAGGCAACAATGTGGCAGATGGCGTGTGTGTGTGTGTGTGTGTGGGGGGGGGGGGGGGGGGGGGGGGGGGTTTGAGATTATTCGCTTTGCTAGTAAGAATAGAAAAGTACAATTTTTGTTAAATGCAAAAACCTGTAAATATTGATGTTCAGAGGGATTTGGAAATACTCATACAAGAAAATAGAAAGTTAGCGTACAGGTATAGGAAGATAAATAATATGTTGGCTTTTATTGCAAGGGGAATGTAGTGCAAGAATAGGGGGCAGGATTCTCCGTTGACTAACGGCAAAATCGGGAAACGCGACTGGGTTGGGAATAGGTTCTGAAGCCAAAATCACGGAGGGCACCGATTTGACACCAAATCGCAATTCTCCGTCACTTCGACAGCGGCGTCAATGCGGTCCAGAACGCATGGACAGTAGACACAATTTGCATATCATTAGCGGGCCGCACCCAGTATTTTCCTGGGCCTCCACGATTCTCGCCTCTGATGGGCCGAGTTTCCGACGGTGAGATTCACTTGTGCTTTTAGACAGATGGCTGCTGAGAGAGCCTCTCTCAGTTTGCTGACAGTGGTGCCGCTGGCTGGGGAACTTCTGCCAGGGCTGGGGGAATAGCGGGGGTGGCCATGATGAGTGTGCATGGCGATTGTAATGTGTATATTAGCTTATCAGCCTCCCAAATGTCAATCACGGACCCGGCGAATCCTGCACCGTTTTTCATTGGAATCGATTGTGTTCCATGTGGCGCCAGTGCTAGGCCCTGCACAAACACTAATCGGTCCAGGTTTGGCACTGGGTTTGTTGTTGTGAAAGTCCATGAATTTTGTGCAAGCGTGAATACTTAGTCTCAGGAACGGCGAATCCCGCTCAGCAATTTTTGTTACAATAGCACAATGCTTTGGTAAGACCACACATGGTGCACAACTGTATCGACCTGAGTGTTGAAGCCATGTAGATGCATTGTAACATGTAGCGAGATTATGAGCTTGGTGCAGTTATATATTTGTCTTACTTTCAGCTGTCTTCTCAAATCCCTGAGGAACAGATTTCTTCCCATTTGGCACAGAAGAGGTTTATCTTCCTTCACTGCATCTGACAGGAACACTTCAATCACTTTCAGACTCTCACTCCTCTGATTCATTCAGCTCCTTCTGCTGTGACATCTCTTCCACTAGTCCACCAAGCCAAGTCAAGTCTCCCCCCCAAATGCTCCTTCTACCCTACCACTGAATGGCTTCCTCTTTCTCAAAGTGGGTATCAGTAACTCATAAGATGCAATGGTGTTCAACTGGTTGAGATGTGATGAATGTTCAGGGCGGCATGTGGCGCAATGGTTAGCACTGGGACTGAGGTGCTGAGGACCCGTGTTCGAATCCCAGCCCAGGGCCACTGTCCGTGTGGAGTTTGTACATTCTCCCCATGTCTGCGTAGGTTTCACCCCCACAACAAAAGATGTGCAGGATAGGTGAATTGACCATAGTAAATTGCCCCTTAATTGGAAAGGAAAAATAATTGGCTACTCTAAATTTAAAAAAAAAATGAATGTTCGCAGCTGATCCTTGAAAGGAGCCAGAAGCAAAGAGGATTAAGGCCACAGTGACTTTGATGACTGCTGGCAGGGCATTGACTACTGCTGGGGTGGAACGGTGGCACAGTAATTAGCACTGCTGCCTCACGGTGACGAGGACCTGGGTTTGATGCCGGCCCCAGGTCACTGTTCGTGTGGAGTTTGTGCGTTCTCCCCGTGTCTGCCCCCACAATCCAAAGATGTGCAGGGTAGGTGAATTGGCCACGCTAAATTGCCCCTTAATTGGAAAAAAAAATAAATGGGTATTCTGATTTTATAAAAAATAAATTATGGCTCATGCTCTGAGGTGCAGTTTCAGCGATGAGGTCCATCTGCCTGGAGTTGCATTTTCCTGCAGCGTTGGGTCTCAGTCATCTTCAGGTAACTCTGTCTTCGACAGTAGATCATGGCTATGGCCTTTGTTGCCTTCCTGCCCTCCTTTACTCTCCCATGCCCTCCTGCTGCTCGGGGTTCAACCTTTCCCGTGGACCATGTTGCTCCCTCATTGCCACTAGACTCAAAATCTGACAGCTGCAGTCTTTTTGGACAGGTCCTATTGCAATTGTCAACCTTTTCCCACAATTCTGTGGTGGTAATGACACCATTCAATGCCAAACTACTGGGTGGCCACTTATTCCACTACCTGGAGGAGACGGATGGCAAATATTCAGTCTGGGTGCAGATAAAACCATTCTAAAGTTTTCAGATGACCCAAAACTTAGTAAGGTAGTAGATAGTGAGGATGATAGTTATAGATCTCGGATGACTTAGGCAGGAAGGTGACTTGGCAGATGGAGGTCAACATGGAGGACTGTGAAGTAATGCAATGTGGGAGGACTAGTAGACAGTACACTAGAAATGGCAAAACATTGGAAATAGTAGATGAGCAAAGAGTGAAAATCTGTGGAGAAAGAAACAGATTTAAGACTTCAGGACATTGACCTTTCATCAAAATTGACTTAAAAAGGAAAAGCTTATCTGATGAAAAGTCACTCAGTACCTCTTTCCACCAATGCTGTCTGGGCTGTTGAGTACTTACAATGTTTTATGGTTTTATTTCAGATTGACAGCATCTGCAGTATTTTGTTCTTGACTCAGTTGAGCAGAAAAACCTTGATGCTCATATACACAAAATCTTAAAGGGACAGGGCAAGTTGACAAGGTTTTTGGGTCAGCTATTGGGTTTCTAACTAGAGGGACAGAGTACAAAAGAATAAGGGTAATGGTAGCATTTTGTAAATCACTCAGTTAGAGTATGTTGGCCAATTCTGTGCATTATGGTAGTACCAGAGGTAGTGTTAGGGGCAAGTACATTGGTAGTGCCGCGTTGGGGCTTGCATGGGGATGGGGTGCGGGGGTACGGGGGAGGGGGTTCCATTTGAAATTTTGTGCACTGAGGCGGCATTTAAAAAGGGCGTCTTGATCTTCAAAAAAGCAAAGGTGCTGGTGACCTGCCCCTTATTCCTAACAATGATGGAGAAACGCCGCTTTTCCCGCCCACTGCGCACTCTGTGGAAAAAATGGTACAATTCTGCCATTTATATTTTATTATGGTGTTAGGTTCCATAGCCCATAACAGAAGGTTGTTACATATTTGCAGAAGCTACAGTACCTGTAACACAGTCTGATATTAACTTTGCTTCGATGCACAATTCCACATTAATTACACAAATCCATTGCGTTTTCCAGACCATTTCAATTCTACTTCAGTGAATATTTCTTTCCAATATCTAATCTCTATTAGTATCTGCTACTCTTAGCTTTTTGAAACATTCCTGTAAAGGAACCTTCTCTCTCTCATGTACTTCGCAACACTGTACCTCACAAAATATATGTGAAATATGTTGTGCAGTATTATCAGTTGTTCGCTTCTCAATATACGGAACGGTGCTTCACCATTCAAGGCAAGCGTTAATGTCTCGATGGGAATGAAGTGTTGACTTTTCCTCTTATCTTCATGCAAAATGTATGAAGCTTGTAACAATAACAGATTGACGTGAAAGCATGTTTTTAAAAGAAGTGCGTAAACCTCAAAGTTGCAGGTTAAGAATGTAAAATTAGTGAAGCTTTATTTTGTAACAAAACAAATAGTAATTTTCTTAATCTGATGATTCTCAAAATTTCACAAACGAATTCTGCCAGAATGTTGTATGGCACATTTGATGGACTCCATTAGATCTTTTCATATGAAATCTTGAAAGCAAAGCTCCTCATGTTGAAATGGATGGATATTAATATACACAACATAAGGTACATCTTCCAGCAAAATGTCTAGAATAGTTCATCAAATGTTACAAAAATAATTGACACATTTGGATGGGGGAATGCAGTTGATGTAGTGTATAAGGACTTCAGTAAGGCTTTTGACAAGGTCCTGTATGGGAGACTGATCAAGAAAGTAAAAGCCCAGGGGATCCAGGGCAATTTGGATCCAAACTTGGTTTTGTGGCAGGAGGCAGAGGGTAATGATCAAAGGTTGCTTTTGTGGCTGGAAGCCTGTATCCAGTGGTGTACTACATCAGTGCTGGGTCCCTTGTTGTTTACAGTGCACATTTATGATCTAGATGTGAATATGAGGGGAATGATCAGTCGAAGTTCGCAGATGACACAAAAATTGGTGGTGTAAATGGCAAAGGGGGAAGTCTTAAATTACAGGATGATATAGACGGGCTGATCAAATGGGCAGAACAGTGGCAAATGTAATTTAACTCTGAAAAGTGTGAAGTGATGCATTTTGGGAGGGACTACACAATAAACAGTAGGACGCTAGGAAGTACAGAGGACCAGAGGGACCCTGGATTGCATGTCCAAAGATCCGTGAAGGCAGTAGAGCGGGGAGATAAGGTAGTTAAGAAGCTATATGGGATACTTGCCTTTATTTGCTGAGGCATAGAATATAAGAGTAGAGAGGTTATGATGGAGGTGTGCTTAATGCTCATTAGGCCACAGTTCGAGTACTGTGTGGAGTTCCGGTTGCTCTAATATAGAAAGGATGTGTTTGCACTAGAAAGGGTGCAGAGGAAGTTCAATAGGATGTTGCCTCGGCTGGGGCATTTCAGCTATGAAGAGAGGCTGAATAAGTTGGGGTTGTTCTCCTTAGAGCAGAGAAGGCTGAAGGGGGACACATTGAACTGTACAAAATTCTGAGGGACATAGATAGGTAGATAGGAAGAAACATTTCCCCTTAGTAGAGGGGTCAATAACCAGGGACATAGATTTAAGGCAAAGTTAAGGAGATTTACTGGGGATTTGAAGAAAAACAAGCAGTCTCCAGGCCCTGTAAGGTTGGGATCTGGGAGTTGGGTGGGAGGAGGGTGCAGGTGAGGACGGGTCTCAAGGTAGGCAGGGAAGGTGGGGTCCTAGGGTGAGGAGTTATCGGGAGCTGCCTTGAAGGAGAGGCTAGGGAGAGGGGAGAAGGCCTTGCAGCAGCGCCAACCTTAGCAGAAGAATGTTCAATGTGGAAAGGGTGTCTTAGGAGGGAGGTCCCTCCCCCACCATTTCCTCTCAAGGCTCAAGCTGGGTGACCTGCCAGGCATCCCACCTACTCTTGAGCTCCCCCTACCAGGCTCAGAATTGAATCACTGAAGGGTCTCAAATTGGGGAAAGGGTGGGTGGGCGACTGTTTGAAAAAGCAAAATTGGCCAAATTGAAATACAAGTCTGAACAACTGCTCACTTTCCTGCCACCTGCCCCTGCCAGCTCAGGAGAAAATCTTCGCAATGTCCAGGGCCACAAATACCTCTCGGCGAAATAGTAATTTATTATATTCTGTGTTCTCTCGAGTTTAGAAAAATGAAAGCTGATCTCATTGAAACATAAGGGGCGAAATTCTCCGCCCCCCACGACGGGTGGGAGAATAGCGGGAGGGCCTTCCCGACATTTTTGCCGCCCTCCCGCTATTCTCCCCCCCCCCCCCCCCCCCGCCGAAGTCCCGACCCGAATCGCTGCCGCCATTTTTTACGGCTGGCAGCGATTCTCAGCTGTTAGATGGGCCGAAGTCCCAGGCCTTTCCGCCGTTTTTTTTTACGAACGGCAAACACACCTGGTCTTGCCGTTCGTAAAAACGGCGTCACAAACTCGCTATTAATAACCATGGCACCGATTGGCACGGCCGTGGTACGGCCGTGCCAAGGGTGCCATGGGCCCGCGATCGGTGGGCACCGACCGCGGGCAGCGGGCCCGATGCCCGCGCACTACTTGTCCTTCCGCCGCCCCGCAGTATCCATTCGCGGGGCGGCTGAGGGGCAACCCGGCCCACGCATGCGTGGGTTTCGCGCAAAAACGCGATGACGTCACCCGCGCATGCGCGGGTTGGAGTCTTCCAAACTGCGCATGCGCGGCTGACGTCATATGACGCGTCAGCCGGCGCTAACTCCGGCAAGCGGGCTTAACGATTTTCGTTAAGCCCGTCTTGCCGGAGCCTACGGCGTCGGGTTTTTGGGCTCTCCGGGAGTAAAGGCAGGGAGAAAGTGGATTTGAAGGCCAAAATCAGCCATGATAGTATTGAATGGCAGAGCAGCCTCAAGTACGGTCTTTCCCTACTATTATTTCTGGTGTTCTTGAGCATCTTTTAATATTGTATGTTTGATTCACGTGCAATCTGTTCAATATTAAGGAGCCCAAATGCAGATGGGGTGATCATTTTGTTGAATAATGGGCTGTATTCTTCGTTTGAGAGACTAAATAGTGATGCCGGGACTGAATCCCGCGTGTTCCACATGCACAGTAGAGGCGCCGGTCCCAGAGTGATTCAGGCCATCCTAATAGGCTAGCACCAATGCCACGTGGAACTGATGCAGTTCTAATGCATGCTGCATGTGATTCGACAGAGTCAGGATCGGCACTGGATAGCCTGACAAGCAGGAGCTGCATATAGGCACTCCATTCCTCACACACCCTCATCCCAGACAGGGAGATGGCATTGGTTGCGCTGGAGCTCACCCATCCCGTGGATGAGTCACCTGGAGCCAGAGGGTACCTGGCCTGGGGAGGCGCCAATACAACCCATGTGCTAAGCTCAGAGTGGACAGTCAACGATGTGCACAGCCGGATGGCTACCTTTCAGGCTGTGGCAATGGTGGCCCATGCCCGTCCATCCCAATCTCACGGCCTAACTCCGGGTTACTTCCCACTACTCCCCTCTGCCCTGGCAGAAATCCCCCGGCTGGCGGCACAACAGTCAGCACACTATACTGATGTTGGACACTTTTCCTGACCAAATGGACGGGTGTGCAATGCAGAAAAAAGATGAATGACCCATTCCGATCATAGAATCCCTACAGTAGAGAAGGAGGCCATTCGGCCCATCACGTCTGCACTGACCTTCTGAAAGAGCCCCCTACCTGGGGTCAGGCCCCCACCCTATCCCCATAACCCCACCTATCCTTTTGGACACTAAGGGGCAATTGATCATGACCAATCCAGTTAACCTGTACATCTTTGGACTGTGGGAGGAAACGGAGCAACTCAGCGGCTGGAGATGCAAAGGCAGAGCCGGGAATACCAGGAGGGGATGTCAGCGACACTCCTGCAACTACAAAGCCGAATGGAGTCCCAAAGAAATGTTGCTGCTGATTCATGGCGCCCAGGGCAACACTGCAATGATGGCATCCACAATGGAAAGCCTGGGGCAAGAGGTCAGATCCATGACGGGGGAACCCCAAAGCATGGTTCAGTCCCTGAGGACCATGGCTGAGGACTTCAACGGCATGTTTCAGATAATGGCGGGCGCCAGAACTGGCAGTGCCAGAAGACATTGAGGTTTCTGGAGATCACTCCAGCTGCCCCTCTGTCCCATGGAGCAACCCAGGGGCACACAAACACCCGGAGAGAAAAGGATCCACTGGAGCGCAGCCTGGGGCATTTCACCCTGGAGACCCTGGGAGCGACCAGCCAATCTGAATCTCCTCTTCCTGAGAATGGTGCACCTCAGGCACAGTGGGCAGAACAGGGTGATCTGAAAATATCACCAGTATCACCTGAAAATGGGCCGGGGTCCTCCAGATCCAGGACCTGCAGAGGATGGACACCAAGGGCATCTCAGGCAACAAGGTGTGGAAGACAGCAGGGCGCCTCCACCTCTGATGTGCATCCTAGGAACACACCCACAGCCAGACGTAGTGGGGGGGTTTACATTTGTAAGGAATTATAGGGGCACAGTGAGAGCATGAGTGAAGTTAGACACAGGTTATTAGGCGTCATTATCACTTGTGATATTTGCACATGTCACTGAGTTACGCATTATTGTTCTTCATCACCTTAACACCTCATAATCTTTAATTCTCCTTCCAGTGATATTCTGCATTTTTCCCCATTTGGACAGAGTTCTTCTCACTGGCCCTCAATGTCCACCAGACAGTTAGGTCCACTCATTGTGAATGTTTCATTTGCAGTGATAAGACTCAGGTATGATACAGTGAACCCGAGACCCTCACCCCTGGTCCCCCTCTAGTTCTAAGGGACAAAGGAATATAGGGCTGAACCTCACTCAGACAGAACCAGGAGGTCAGCGTGTTGGCAGCAGACAGACAGGAGTCACACGTAACCAATAGGTGCATAATAGACCATTCCTCACTGCGAGTCATCATCACCCTCCTGCATTGACTGGGCAGCAGGCATTCAAGGAGTCCCCAGCTACCAGCTTTATCACCCTGATGAGTAAAATTTCTGAAAACTTCATCTCCTGGTCACAGAGTAGTCACAACGTCCTTGAGGGGCAAAGGGGGCATGTTGCTTTGCCGGACAACATTCTGGTCCTAATCTATGAAGCAGGAGGCAACAAGGGCATCCATAGCCCTCATTCCCATGTGGACCTTTGCTCCGCCTGGCCTCCATCCACCAGATCCTCAGTGGCCTTGTCCTCAACTCTCCCCTGAACATCTTCCTCATCTGAGGACATGTGCCACTCCTCCAAGTCTTCCTTATGTAAGTTGTTGACCCCTGCAGAGCCAGGTTATGTAGGGCACAGAAGATCACCACAATGTGGGGGACCCTCTGGGGGTTGTACTGGAGGGTCCCACTGGACCCATCATGGCAGCGAAAATGCATCTTCAGGAGTCTGATGCACCGCTCTGTCACAAACCAGCTAGCACTATGAGCCTTGTTGCACCAGCCCTCTGCTCCGGTCTCTGGTCTCTGCATTGGCGTCATCAGCCAAGACCTCAGGGGATAGCCCTTGTCACCTACTCGCCATCTGTGTAGCCTGGAATGATGCTGAGAAACGCCAGAGATCTGTGAGTGCCCGAGGATGTAACTGTCGAGAATGCTCTCTGGAAAACGTTCACAGACCTGCACGAATGACATTTGGTGGTTACACACCTGCTGCACATTGAGGGAGCGGAACCACTTCATGTTTATGAAGAAGACTCACTGATGGCACGGGGTGCGTAGAACGACATAGGCATAGTTGATCACCCTCTGCACCTGTGGCAGACCAGCTATGGTGCCGAATCCCATAGCCCTCTCATCTTGCTGGGCCTGGTCCAGGTTAAAATCAATAAAGTCCAAAGACCAGTCGACTTTGTCCCCTTGGACTCCCTGGTATATTGTGGAGATAGATGTGATATCATAGAATTTACAGTGCAGAAGGAGGCCATTCGGCCCATCGAGTCTGCATCGGCCCTTGGAAAGAGCACCCTACTCAAGCCCATGCCTGCACCCTGTCCCCCTAACCTAGTAACCCCACTTAACATTTTTGGACACTAAGGGCAATTTAGCATGGCCAATCCACCTAACCCGCACAGTTTTGGACTGTGGGAGGAAACAGGAGCACCCGGAGGAAACCCACGCAAACACGGGGAGAACGTGCAGACTCTGCACAGACAGTGACCCAAGCCAGGAATCGATCCTGGGACCCTGGAGCTGTGAAGTAATTGTGCTAACCACTGTGCTACTGTGCTACCTGAGGTGTTCACCTCCTTACTCTCGCCATGGTGCCTGGTTCCCAGTTTCAAAAAGCAAAAGTAATTTCCGCCAATATGATGTCATGTTTTCTGGGTGTGGAAATTCAGTGAGGGTTGAAGGTGTGACAATAACCAAGCTAAATATATGATGATGGATTGAAATTTATGCAAATCAGGTGCCTGGGCATGAACCTGATCGTGTCATCAGTGAGTGCCCTGGAAGATCATGTCCCGAAATCCCATTTTTGGCCACTCGCAAGATTTAGAGGCCATTATGGGATTTATGGTCCCACCTGATATCAACAAATTCCAACCAATGCCACTGCTTGCATTTTTTTCTTTTGAATTTTCTTTTTCATTACCAGGTATTGCCATGATTTTGCTGTTGACATTAAAGCCACCTCGAGGCCCATAATTTTGTTTAATTACTTGTGTTTTTACCATCTCGTTTTGCATTGCACCGTCGTCCCTTTTGTCCATTCAAATCACTTGCCCTCCATCCTATTATAGCCCCTTGCTTTGGGCTTTCGTACCCTCTCCCCTTCCCATGCCCCTGAATGAATGCGTTTAAGTCCTGACAGATCTGAAGGTTCATTGATCTGAAACATTTGTTTCTCTCTCCATAGATTTCACCCGGGCTGCTGAGAATTTCCAGCATTTTCTGTTGATACTTTAAATTCCAGCATTCCCAGTATTTTACAATTTTATTTTGGTGGCCAAACTGAATTGTTTGTGCACTGTTTATCATAAAGGAAGAAAAGTGGTTATGAAAATTCGACTCGGTTGGTATTGCATTAGTTGCATTAAATTAGAGATTTATCAAAATACAATGGGATGGAAAATGTCCTTTATTGACTGCTTCCTGCAAAGAACATTCTGTGTTTTAACAGGAATTACATTAGTGTGTCAGCCACACTTGAAAAAAAACATTATTACCCACAGTGATGCATTGATTAGTTCGAATAGTAAAGCTGCAGTTAAAAGAACTCTAAGACTTTAAACAGAATTAATTTCTGTTGTTAATTTGTATTACAATTAATCAACAGAGCACAGCGGAAAGTAAGGTCATTACCAGATTTATTATTTTCAAATGCCACAATGGCAAATAATTTTCTTTACAGTTGGTTTAATTGTCATGCTCTTGGTAGAGATGAGTGATGTGTTTATTGTCATAAGAACTAGGAGCAGGAGTAGGCCATCTGGCCCCTCGAGCCTACTCCGCCACTCAATGAGATCATCACTGATCTTTTGTGGACTCAGCTCCACTTTCCGGCCCGAACACCACATCCCTTAATCCCTTTATTCTTCAAAAAACTATCTATCTTTATCGCAAAAACATTTCATGAAGGAACCTCAACTGCTTCACTGGGCAAGGAATTCCATAGATTCACAACCCTTCGGGTGAAGAAGTTCCTCCTAAACTCAGTCCTAAATCTGCTGCCCCTTATTTTGAGGCTATGCCCCCGAGTTCTGCTTTCACCCGCCAGTGGAAACAACCTGCCCACATCTATCCTATCTAGTCCCTTCATAATTTTATATGTTTCTATAAGCTTCCCCCGCATCCTTCTAAATTCCAATCAGTACAGTCCCAGTCTACTCAACCTCTCCTTGTAGTCCAACCCTTCAGTTCTGGGATTAACCTAGTGAACCTCCTCTGCACACCCTCCAGCGCCAGTACGTCCTTTCTCAGGTAAGGAGACCAAAACTGAACACACCAGGTGTGGCCTCACTAACACCTTGCACAATTGCAGCATAACCTCCCTAGTTTTAAACTCCATCCCTCTAGCGATGAAGGACAAAACTTCATTTGCCTTCTTAATCACCTGTTGCACCTGCAAACCAACTTTTTGCGACTCATGCACTAGCACACGCAGGTTTCCCTGCACAGCGGCTGTTTTAATATTTTAGCATTTAAATAATAATCCCCTTGGCTATTATTCCTACCAAAATGGGGAACCTCACATTTGTCAACATTGTATTCCATCTGCCAGACCCTAGCCCATTCACTTAACCTATCCAAATCCCTCTGCAGACTTCCGGTATCCCCTGCACTTTTTGCTTTACCATTCATCTTAGTGTCGTCTGCAAACTTAGACACATTGCATTTGGTCAGCATCTCCAAATCATCTATGTAAATTGTGAACAATTGTGGGCCCAATGTTGATCCCTGACGGACACCACTAGCTACTGATTGCCAACCAGAGAAACATCCATTAATTCCCACTCTTTGCTTTCTATTAATTAACCAATCTTCTATCCATGCTACTACTTTACCCTTAATGCCATGCATCTTTATCTTATGCAGCAATCTTTTGTGTGGCACCTTGTCAAAAGCTTTCTGGAAATCCAGATATACCACATCCATTGGCTCACGTTATCTACTGCACTGGTAATGTCCACAAAAAATTCCACTAAATTAGTTAGGCACGACTTGTCCTTTTATGAACCCATGCTGCATCTGCCTAATGGGACAATTTACATCCTGATGCCTCGCTATTTCTTCCTTGATGAGAGATTCCAACATCTTCCCTACTACCGAAGTTAAGCTCACTGGCCTATAATTACCCGCTTTCTGCCTACCTCCTTTTTTAAACATTGGTGTCACGTTTGCTAATTTCCCATTCGACGGAACCACCCCAGAGTCTAGTGAATTTTGGTAAATTGTCACTAGGGCATCTGCAATTTCCCTAGCCATCTCTTTTAGCACTCTGGGACGCATTCCATCAGGGCAGGAGACATGTCTACCGTTAGCCCCATTAGCTTGCCCATCACTACCTCCTTAGTGATAACAATCATCTCAAGGTCCTCACCTGTCAAAGCCTCATTTCCATCAGTCACTGGCATGTTATTTGTGTCTTCCACTGTGAAGACCGACCCAAAAAACCTGTTCAGTCCCTCAGCCATTTCCTCATCTCCCATTATTAAATCTCCCTTCTCAACCTCTCATGGACCAATATTTACCTTAGCCACCATTTTTTGTTTTACATATTTGTAGAAACTTTTACTGTCTGTTTTTATATTCTGAGCAAGGTTACTCGCATAATCTGTCTTACTGTTCTTCATAGCTTTTTTAGTAGCTTTCTATTGCCCCCGAAAGATTTCCCAGTCCTCTAGTCACCCACTAATCTTTGCCACTTTGAATGCCTTTTTCTTCAATTTGATACTCTTCCATATTTCCTTAGATAGCCACGGTCGATTTTCCCTCTTTCGACCATCCTTCCTTTTTGTTGGTATAAACCTTTGCTGAGTCATGACATGCAAACATGCAGCTAATGAACACATAGAATAGGACACGACCAATGAGCAGTCAGGACACTCAGGGGTGGTATCTCACTATTAAAGGGATGAGGCACTCACACCCCGCCTCTTTCCACAGACCAACATCTACAGAGTGAGACAGGGTGTATCCTCAGCATCACACCCCAGCACGTGGCTTAGAGCAAGGCTGGTTCAGTTAGACTGAGTTACTACATTTAGATTAGCAGAGAGTCAAACTCATTGAGAACTGTGCTAATAGTTCAATAAAACACATTGAACTCACTTTAAAGTCTGGAGCATCTTTTACTCAAAACTGTATCAAGTGGTAGCTTGTGTTATTCCAAATTACATAACACAACATTAATCAACAGAGCACAGCGGAAAGTAAGGTCATTACCAGACTTATTATTTTCCAATGCCACAATGGCAAATAACTTTTTATACAGTTGGTTTAATTGTCATTCTCTTGGTAGAGATAAGTGATGTGTTTATTATTTTGTGTTTTTTGGAATCCGAAAACCCAGACGTCTACTATGAGAATGATGCCACCATTTCAGCGTTTTAATCAAAATAATCTTACGACTCAAAAATCAAAGATCATGAATACTAATAACTACAATCTATCTTGAATATCCAGTTACATTGAATATATTAAAAGGACATTGAACGCAGATGCTCATACATTTAACTGGACTGCTTCATTCAACTTTCCTTTTACGGCTAAATGATTAATGCCCCCAATAAATGTGTCATAATATATACACAAGTATATGATGGTACACAGACAGGCAGTGATTAACACACAGGATGACCAATGAACACACAAAACACTGCAGCCAATCACCAGACAGGACACAACCACTATAAAGCCAGAGGGCACTAGTTTTCCCGCTCTCTTGGGATCCAGCCTCTGAGACAGTCAGAGCCCGTGAGCAACAACTAGAACATACACCATGTGGTAGTAAGACAGTCTGGCCAGGTTAGCCTCAGGTCTCCGGTCAAGTCAGCATAGTGTCAACCCACAGTTAAAGCATGTATAATAGTTAAGAGTTCAATAAAATCGAGTTGCATTTCTTCAAGTGTTGGAAGCCTGTCTCTCTCACTGCTGCAGTAAATGCAGTCCTCGCAGACCCAGCTTACCCAACATATCAAAATGCAAGTCAGGAATTTATCAGAAAATGGTCCCAAAAAATCAGACCCTTTTTTCTGAGTATGCTTCAAAGATTCGCGTACAATTTGAGATTTCTTGGGCTTTCCACTTATTTATGACAAGGTTGTCCCTTCAAATTTCCTCCAACCATCCCAAGATTGCAGCCTCCCCATTCAGTAATGGCATTGCTATTGTCCTGAAGCGCAACCATCTCAGGTCAGAACTCTCCTGAGGCTCATATTCTTTAAGTCTGGAGTCTAGCATCTGAAACTTTTTCTCCCTCTCTCTCTCCCCCCCCTCTTGTCAGTTTGGCTATCCCAGAAGTCTAACTCACTGTTAAGAATTCTTCAGTTAACGAGAAGTTTAAACACATTTGAGCTAGCACACTGAATTTCAAATGAACGCTGCTGGGAAGAGATGTTCATTGTTCTACAGCCAGGTTGTTTTAAAACTAAAAATTCTGCTCGAGACCAAAGCCACAACCAAAATCGAGTAACCTCTATAATGGACTTCTTGTTGACCCTATGTTTATCTTCAAGGCAACTTGATCACACAATCATTTACTGGCAGTCAGGTGCTTTACATGAAATCACCCGCTAGAGAAACCTACCTTTTAAAGTTATCAACAGCACAACATGAAATGTAATTTCCTCTTCCCTCAAAAGCTCTCTTCAGATACCATGCTCTAAGAGGACATTGGTGACCATGGGCCTTCAATTTAATCTTGCTCTCGGGGCATGGATCATTTTCATTGGTGTTCATTCATCCAGTTTATGAAGCTCATTAAAAATATCATTCTTTGTCCACCTCAATCTCTTTTACCATTGATCATTCCTATCAGCATCAGACTTTCTATATCATGTCTTCTAATTATGCGCCCAAGAAATTCAGCTATCTCTTGTGATCTTGTCCAGCAGAATTATTTTGGTCTCAGCTTTTAGTATCACTGCTTAATTAGTCATGTGACTTGTCCAAGATATCGTCATTAAAAACAGGGGCCGGTATTCCCCCGGAATCGGCAGGGCGGCCCGTACCAGCGGCAAAGAGTGGCGTGAACCACTCCGGCGTCGAGCCGCTCAAAGTTGCGGAATCCTCCTCACTTCCGGGTGCTAGGCCAGCGCTGGAGGGGTTGGCGCCATGCCAACCGGTGCCGAAGGGCCTCCGATGGCCGGCACGAGTTGGTGCATGCGCAGAGCCACCAGCGTGCTCTGAGGCATACGCAGAACCGCTGCCATGTTTCCTGCGCATGTGCAGGGGGTTTCTTCTCCGCGCTGGCCATCGCAGAGGGAACGAGTGCCCCCACGGCACAGGCCCGCCCACAGATAGGCGGGCCCCGATCGTAGGCCAGGCCACCATGCCGGATCCCCCCCCACCCCTCCAAGGACTCCGCTAACCACCCTCCAATCCAGGTCCCGCCGGGATGGACCATGTCCATTTCACGCCGGCGGGACTGGCCAAAATCGGGTGGCCGTTCAGCCCATCGGGGCACGGAGAATTGTCGGGGGGTGGCTGCTGCCAACGGCCCCCGAACGGCATGGTGCAATACCTGCCTCCGCCCGAAAACCGATGCCGGCGAATTTTGGCAGCCGGCGTCGGAGCGACGGGGCGGGATGCACGTCGAACCCCCCCCCCCCCCCCCCCCCCGGGCGATTCTCCGACCCGACCGGGGGGGGGGGGGGGGGGGGAGGCAGCGGAGAATCACAACTCTGTTGCCTCAATTCTTCTCTGCATTGCTTCACTGATCGTCAAAAACTCACTTTCATATGTCAAACCTGGTGTGATACAGCACTGTATTTTGATGGCTAATTTTGAGTTGATCCTAATTCTTTGAAAAGCATCTTTGGGCATTCCAACCCTTTGTCTTATTTCTTTGTCACACTTACCACCCGATGTTTGTTTTATAAATGTAGATTTCCCAATTCATTTTTTCCAATTAAGGGGCAATTTAGCATAGCCAATCCACCTACCTGCACATCTTTGGGTTGTGGGGGCGAAACCCACACAATCATAGGGAGAATGTGCAAACTCCACACGGACAGTGACCCAGAGCCAGGATCGAACCTAGTACCTTGGTGCCGTGAGGCAACAGGGCTAACCCACTGAGCCACCGTGCTGCCCTTCCACCTGATGTTTCACATACTCCCCAGGTAACATGATTGGTCTACCTGTGCAACCTTTTCATTCTTTACGGTGATCTTACATTCCGGTATGATTTTTTTTGGCACTGCTGGAGATTTTGTTTTCTTACAATTTATGACCAACCCTTGCTTCCCACTTCCACTCACTACTCTACTCAAAATCTTTTACAGCTTCACTTCAGAGTTGGCAATAAGAACGATGTCATCAGCGTATCTTATATTAGCAAGGTCTTTTGATGGGCCATCGCACAATCAAAATGCTTGCACTTTTTTCTTGAAAGAAAAGTATTTGTCACTTGGGAAAAATATTCGGGTCTCTCCTCTACTGAAAACCTTCCACAACGTCCTGAAATGATCAATGTGTATATTTTAGAATATATTTCTATTTTAAAATAAAACTTGGGAATCAAAATAAATGAAGATGCAAATTTGCCCCTTTGATTTATCTCTGTGAGGATTACTACCAACAAAAAGGGTAATTTCCAAATTCAACTATGAGCACACTTCAAAAAATACTTCAAGGGATTTTGAGGTGGTTGGCAGTCATGATAATTTTTATTGCTTTACAATAGGTTGTGATCGGTTGTTCTCAGCTCTCTTCTGTAATCATTGATAGCATTTTGGTTATTGAGTCTAGTGCCTAGCCATTTGGTTCTGGTTATATTATCTTGTGTGCACAAAACTGAGTTCCAAATTCCTCACGTACAGTGTTACATGCCTCCTTCTGTGCTGTAAGCTCTCAATGATTCTATGAGGATAATTTTTATACGTTTACTGGGACGGGCATTATTTTCCTCTCTTATGTGTAAAGTGCTGAGATATGAACTCAGTAAACAAAGGTAGAAACAAGCTGTTGAGAACTCATTGGTTTCTAATATCTGCAATGTTTGCCAAAGTTGATATAAACACTTGGGGCGCAATTTAACTAAATAAGAACAAAGTCCCATAGTGAGCGCTTTTAGCCGCATGTTTTCCAGCACTCACTGTGGCGAGAAACATAACGCCATCGAACAGCATTCAGGTTAGATAGGGGGCCTCAGCGGGGAATGTGCGGCTGAGGCCCATAGCCCCATTTTCTGCTTTGAGGAGCTCCGCTCGCCAGAACACCTCAGTGTAGCGAGAGATTGGGACCCCATTATTAAATGGCGCCCTAATCCCTGGAGCCCTCAACATGACCACCCCCCAAGTCCCCGACTCACTGTGAGGGGGTGCCCCTTGGCCCGCAGCACAACCCATCCCGGCCCCCCCTACACTCCGCCCAACACCCGTGTAGGGCACCCCCTGGCCCAATTGCCACTGTGTGAAAACTGCTAGCTTGGCATCGCCAACCGAGTGCCCCAGATCCCCTTCCAGCTGGCCATGCCAACCTGGGCACCTTGGCAGTGGCAGGCTAGCACCCAGGTGGCACTGCCAAGGTGCCAGGCTGCCATTGCCAGGGTGACCAGGTGGCACCAGCAGTGCTAGGGTGCTACCCTGCCCAGAGGACATGCACCTGGGCACCTCCGATTCCTTTGGAGACCCCCATGATTGCCATTCCATCTGGTCCCTGTTTATAAAGACCAATACTGAACAGCAGTCGTCCGAGGTCTCCAAGGTGAAGGGAATAGATCCCAAAGCCTTGGAAACTGCATATTAGCTGTCTCACTCTAAAATACAGAGTGGCCAAAAAGTGATTTACATCACAACATCTCAGGAGATTTTGTTAGTTCTCGCCAGGTGATGTGGGCCAGGTAGATCACGGGAGGGGAGTCTCCTGCCTTCTATTGGCTGGCCAAATTGCACCACGGCACGCTGCTTTTCAGGCACAGTGTAGCCATTCGATCTCGTCCATGAAGTTTGCTGCTTTTGCCATCGCCTCATCCAGTCAGACACAGGCAGTCCAAGTCTGAACAAAGCAATGTGAAAACGTTCCGATATACTTGTGGTGGAATATAGTGATGAGGCTGCTGACATATCCAACCACTTCCTCGCTCTCAGACCTAAGCCTTAAAATTTACACTCCACCAGTGTAAAACAAGCAGAGAGGAGCTTTCCCTTTCACAAATCTCAGAGATGGATTGGAAGACTGGAGTTTACACCTCCGGAACCTGCTCCAGATCGCCATCTGGAATGTTACCGTAGTGTTGTGTTTAAAGGATGCTCAATGAAAACCCAAACAAAATCATCCCTTTCCTATCTTCTGCTCCGATGGAGCAAGCAGGCCTCTCGGAAAGGTAATCAATCCTCTCCAGGATTGATTATGTTTCCCTAGTAACGGTTATGGGTTTCATTTCCCATAACAGGAATAATGGCAGGTCTCAGTTGACATATTGCAAAGTACAATTTCACTCATACTTTGACCCCTGATTGCAGTTGTGTTCTAGACAAACAGAATTAATTACCTGCATTCCATGTTATTATTTCTTGATCTGTCCCCTCATCATCTCCCACATTTTCTAAAACCTTTGCAATATATAACAACCCCTAAATGCCTCTTAACCAATACGAATCTTGACATCCTAAATCGTGACAAGAAACAATGGTACCAATGTAAATTGTGATGCCGGGTGCTCTGGTCGATGTGTCTGCTCTTGCTCCTGTTGTAGCTCACTGGTTTAATCATCGGAGAAGTCTTACAACACCAGGTTAAAGTCCAACAGGTTTGTTTTGAATCACTAGCTTTTGGAGCTCTGCTCCTTCCTCAGGTGAATGAAGAGGTGGGTTCCAGAAACGTATACTCACTGAGCTAAATCGCTGGCTTTTAAAGCAGACCAAGTAGGCCAGCAGCATGGTTCGATTCCCGTACCAGCCTCCCCGGACAGGCGCCGGAATGTGGGCTTTTCACAGTAACTTCATTGAAGCCTACTCGTGACAATAAGCGATTTTCATTTCATTTCATATATAGGCAAAGTCAAAGATGCAAGACGATAGTTACTGTCTTGCATCTTTGACTTTGTCTATATATATATTTCTTGAACCCACCTCTTGTTTCACCTGAGGAAGGAGAAGTGCTCCGAAAGCTAGTACTTCGAAACCAACCTGTTGGACTTTAACCTGGTGTTGTAAGACTTCTTACTGTGCTCACCCCAGTCCAACGGCGGCATCCCCACATCATATCATCTGAGAGAGAGAGTGTGGGGTATATTTGTGAATGCATAAACACAGTTTTACACTTTGCTTTTACCTCTGAATGTAATTAGCTGAAAAACTGTTATACCAAGGGTGAGAGGATACAAACATTGGTGACACTTATTCTGCAAATCAGGAGAAGATAGTATGAATTGTGTATGCACCATCTGGTGTGCCCTTCCCTAACAACTCATCGGAAAGAGTGTCTTCAGCTATCTCCATGCTGACTAAGCTAATAACCTTAGTTCAAATGCTGCGATGTACTTTAGCTTGTACCTCCATCCACCCATCAAATCAGCCTTTAGTCGGCTTTGTTTTGTGATAGGACATTAAAAAAACATTGGGATGACATTGTTCAATTATATCTATATTTCTAATGCTACAAGAAGGAATTCCTTCAGGCTAAGCTGTCACTGTTATGTCTTGGGGGTTTTATTCTGCACGTTTTTATTGTATAGTGGACTATTCTTAAAAGTGAGTTTTATCTCCTTATAAGTTGATCAGAATGCTTACTATCTCTGATAGGTCAGGAGATTTTATCAGAAATTCCAGGAAAATAAACAGAAAAATATTCTTTCATTTTTCTGAGCTGCAAGGTTTATCCAGTGCCTGTGAAAATTTCAGTTCCCATGTTCAAAAACAGAGTAGCAATATTTCAGAGCTTCAGTGCCTGAATTTATTGAAGGCATGATGAACCCATGAATAAATTTTTGGAATACAATTTATATTTACAACAGCAGTTGGACTATTCTAACTGCTTGAATTACGAAAACCAAATAGTTAAAATTGCTCATACCACACATTTCACAATTAACCTTTGTCATTTTTAATCATTTTTTTCTTATTATAGTTTAACCAACAATGGGAGCTCGTGTCTTTGAAGATTCCAACCACACGCCCATATTTGAACAGTATTAAATGCTGCACAGTTATCAGATTTTATGAATTTGGATAACTTCAAGTTAAATTTAGAAAAGCTGTCCGTCATGCACATTACCGAAGAAATTCAAAAGTATTTTTGGTTGAATTATGTAATTTGGTTACTTCCTCAAAGATAAGGGGTGAATTTTGCTGTTACCAGGAAAGTCATGTTGCTGGGGCTGAACGTGGGAGATAATACAGCTTTGATTGGAGACATGACCCAGTGTAATTGCTTCCCTGGATCATGGGGGGCCCATAAAGGAGGGACCCCCCCCAGAAAGTGACTGCCCCCTTGTGGCGTTGGGCCCTCCCGACTGAGACAAAATGTCCATGGAGGTAAGAAGTGTCCCTTAATTGGCTACCTAAGTGGCTCAATTGGTCTCCCAGTGGCTGTCCATGCCTGCAACCTTCTCCCACCGGCAATATGGCATGATAGCAGGAAACGTCGCTCTCCCCACCTTTTTAACAGTCTTCCCACTTCCCACCTGAAAGATTCACCCCTATCAATCAGAGGCCCTTGCAACTGTAATAACCCCCACGAGGCCCACAGGGATACGCTGATTGATCGCCCTGTGGGACTGATGGAATATGAGCTTCCCCAGTAGTGTGCAGAGACACACCCAGCTGGGCTCATAAGAACACGGGCAGCAGGGTAGCATGGTGGTTAGCATAAATGCTTCACAGCTCCAGGGTCCCAGGTTCGATTCCCGGCTGGGTCACTGTCTGTGTGGAGTATGCATGTCCTCCCCCTGTGTGCGTGGGTTTCCTCCGGGTGCTCCGGTTTCCTTCCACAGTCCAAAGATGTGCGGGTTAGGTGGATTGGCCATGCTAAATTGCCCGTAGTGTCCTAACAAAAGTAAGGTTAAGGGGAGGGTTGTTGGGTTACGGGTATAGGGTGGATACGTGGGTTTGAGTAGGGTGATCATGGCTCGGCACAACATTGAGGGCCGAAGGGCCTGTTCTGTGCTGTACTGTTCTATGTTCTATGTTCTAACACAGTATGAAGTCCAGCCCAGTCAGGGACCGGAATGTTGGTTGCCCAATGGGAATGTGTATATTTACTGCCATAGGCAAACTTTTTGTGACCGTAAATAAATGGCGTTCACCCTAATGTTTGGCTTCCTGGGTCTTTATAGCAACAGTGTAATGTTTTTGTCTGTGATGTGATTTGATTTAGCAGCGTTTGTTTTATAAATTTAGAGTATCCAATTCATTTTTTCCAATTAAGGGGAAATTTAGCATGGCCAATCCACCCACCCTGCACAACCTTTGCATTGTGGGGGCAAAACCCACACAAGCACGGGGAGGATGTGCAAACTCCTCACGGACAGTGACTCAGAGCCGGGATTGAACCTGGGACACAGGCACCGTGAGGCAGCAGTGCTCACCACCGCACTGCCAAATTGAGCAGGTTTTAATTCCTCGTCGATCTAGACTGAATTAAGGATACAATTACCTGTTACGACCAGACAAAAAGAGTTCATTGTCTCAAGACATACAATCCATTTTAAAATCTGCAGCATTTGCTCATGTATTTTCAGATTGCCCTGTTATCCACAAGTTATCCTCCTTTTCCTCCCAAAGTTATGGGGTGGGATTCTCTGTTTCTGAGACTATGGGCGCGATTCTCCGCAAATGCGGAGAGTCGTAAAGGCTGCCGTGAAACCGGCCGTGTTTCACGGCAGCCTCCGCGCCCCCTCCCGGGACCCGATTCACCCCCCGGTCGGTGCTAGCATCGCGGCCCCATGAAGAACGGCATCGCGGACTTAGCGAGCATTCGCTAAGCCCGGTCGCCAAGACTCACGGCGGCTGATGTGCACGATGACGTCAGCCGTGCATGCGCGGATGACGTCATCGCGCATATGCGTCAAACCCGCGCATGCGCGGTCCGTCATGCCCCTCAGCCGCCCCGCGGACTGATGCTGCGGGGCGGCGGAGGGACAAAGAGTGCGCGGGTATCGGACCCGCTGCCCGCGATCGGTGCCCACCGATCGCGGGCCCATGCCACGGCCGTGCTAATCGGTGCCATGGTTGTGCAGAACGGCACTTTGCGGCCGTTTTCACGAATGGTGAGAGCAGGTGTGTTTAAATTCGTGAAAACGGCTGGAAAGGCCTGGGAACTCGGCCCATCGGATAGGGGAGAATCGCTGTTCGCCGTAAAAAACCGGCGAGCAGCGATTCGTGTCGTGGGGCGGCCGTGGGGGGGGGGGGGGGGGGAGAATAGCGGGAGGTCGGGAAAAATGTCGGGAAGGCTCTCCCGCTATTCTCCGACCCGTCGTGGGGGGCGGAGAATCGCGCCCCATGTGTTAACGCCAACAGAGAATTCACGGACTTTCACAACAGCAAAACTGGCGCCGCACCTGGACCGATTCTGCTACTGTGGTTAGCACTGGCGCCCCGTGGAACACAATGATTCCAATGAAAAATGGTGAGGGATTCACTGGGTCTGTGATTGACACTCGGGAGGCTGACAAGCTACAGCCCATACACATTAAATTCCCCACACACACTCATCCCAGCCAATAAGATGGCACTGGTTGTGCTGGGGTGCATCCATGCAGCTGATGGCTGGGGCCAGAGGGCACCCAGGGGGGTGGCCATTAGGGACACCTGTATGACCCATGGCCCTAAGTTCACAATGGGCAGTCAGCGGCATGCACAGCTTCATGGCTGCCTTGCCGGTTGCAGCAATGGTGTTCTGTGTCCATTCCCCTGACCCTACAGCCCACCTCCTGGCCACCACTCGCTATTCCCTCCGGCCCTGGCTGAAGCCCCCGGCAAACAGCACAACTGTAAGCAAACTACGACAATGTTGGACACTTTCCGTACCCTCTCTCTCTCCCTGAACAGCCACGATGCAAGTTTTATGATTTTTAAAAGTGCACATGAACCGCATCGTCAGGAAAGTGGCCCACAGCAGGAAGGGAATCACGGAACCCCGGAGAATACCAGGTCAGGCCCATTAATGACACACAAACTGTGTTTACTGTAGTTGTGTTCCAAAACGCATCGGTGCCGCTGTTGAGGTGACAGAGAACCGTGATTTGGCGCCAAATCGGCAATTGCCGTGATTTCGCATCGGAACCGATTCTCTGCCAATCGCGTTTCGCGATTTCGGCGTCGGCCAGCGGAGACTCCCTCCCATGATACTTCATATTAATTTATTCCTGGAATCTTTAGGTATTTAAGCCAATTTTGATGCAGTTGATAATTCAAATCAAGGTAACTTGAACTTTACTATTAGGTTACTGTCTGAACCCTCCAGAAATCCTGCTTTTCATGGTGAAGCATGAAATAGTGAAGTTGCATGTCATATAGTAAGAAGTCTTACAACACCAGGTTAAAGTCCAACAGGTTTGTTTCAAACACGAGCTTTCGGAGCACGGCTCCTTCTTCAGGTGTAAGATGAATTCAAGCCGTGCTCCGAAAGCTCGTGTTTGAAACAAACCTGTTGGACTTTAACCTGGTGTTGTAAGACTTCTTACTGTGCTCACCCCAGTCCAACGCCGGCATCTCCACATCATGCATGTCATATAGAATGAAGTATATACATGCCATATAGAATGGCATATATGCATGTCATATAGAATGACATATGTACATCATAGAAGCAGTCCATAAAGCCGTACAGTCCATGCCACCATTTATAATCAATTTGCGACTGCTCCCTCTCTGCTTCATCTCACCCCGTCAGCCTTAGCTTGTATTCCTTTCTTTCTTGTGTACATTTTCTGCTTCCCCTTGAATTCATCTTATACTATTCACCTCAACTACTCCTTGTGGTAACAAGTTCCACATCCTCAACACCCTCTGGGTCAAGATATTTCTTCTGAATTCCCTATTTTAATTTCTGGATGACTATCTCATACTGCTGGACTCTAGTTTTGTCCATCGCCACAAATGGAAGTAAGTTCTGTGTTTACTCTATCAAAAACATTCATACTTGCTCATTTTCAAAAATGTTGCAATCAAAAAAACAGGGGTTAGTGGACAAGTTGAGCAGCCATTATTTGATTGTTCTGATTTACTTACTGAACATGCATTTATGGCCCATTCAAAAGAAGTGGTGATTAAACAGTTCATTAGCTGCATGAAGTGTGAAAATGATCATTAGTATAAGTACACACTAATTGAACCAGTTTCTGCTGACTGAAGTTTGGAGAACGGTCAAATTTATAGGGCTATGTCTTAGCTATAGAGACTTAAACCTCGAAGTACAGGTGTCTGGATTTCCATCCAACCCTATTTGGAATGTGCTATCCAAGGGAATGTTGTCCTAAATGCATGAGAAATGGATTCTACATTCTGTGTATTTTAGGAAGGAATTTTATAATGGTTTACATTATTCACCACTGTTACTTGTGGTTTAAATAACCGTTCCTGTCATAAAACTCTCTTCATCTATTCTAACTAAATCTGAAAGACATTGTGCCACTAACATTACCTTCACTACCTCTCCTTGTGATAAATCATAATCTGTAAAACAGTGTTTTAAAAAAGATTGCTTGCAAAAGTTGCAGAATTAAATCTGCAGGAGTAGTTTGATTTTTCACAGAATCACAGAATAATGCAGCGCAGAAGAAGCCCTTCGGCCCATCGAGTCTCCAGCAACACATGAAAACCACCAAGTGGTTTCAGAACCACTATCATGAATTTACAGGACCAGAAATCATTTTTAAATAAAACAATCAACACAGAATTTAAATTCAGAATAGGAAGCAGGAACAATATCATCTTTTCAAAGAATTTCAAACTTAATATTTTTCTAATAAACCTTTGGTATGTTTTAGTATGGAAAACATACAGTATATACTTTAGGAATGGTCAATCTTGTGTAAAAGTCATCTACCCACAATATTTGGACAAAAAAAATCATTCATTTTTCACATATCTTATGTATAAGTTCACCCCTGGCTTTTAGCCAAAATACCCAAATTCTTTGTATCTGCCACTCACTCGCTGCCGAAGTCAAACTTGCCCTGGTGCAAACCGACCTGTCAGAATCATATAATAACACACCATTGGAGGTAGCTGTTCAGTTTCTCATGTTTGCGCATGTCAGCGATGACGTTAAGGCCAATATGTCACTGCTGCGTGTTGCATTCCCACCTATCCCACCCTTTAATATGGTAACATGGTGACAAGAATAAACGGTACATACACATCCCAGTTCAAACTTAAAATCATTGAGATTACAGAGCAGACAAATCATTGTGGCAGTCGGGGAATTCAAGGTATTGATGAAGAACATTAAAGATTGGAGGAAGCTCTCCACACAGTTGGAAGACGATAGAATATAGAACATTGCAGCGCAGTACAGGCCCTTCGGCCCACGATGTTGCACCGTCCTGTGAAACCCTTCTAAAGTCCCTCTACACTAATCCCTTATCGTCCATATGCCTATCCAATGGCGAGTCCACTACTGTTGCAGGCAGGGCATTCCACGCCCTTACTACTCTCTGAGTAAAGAACCTACCTCTGACATCTGTCCTGTAGGCGCAATTCTCCGCGGTCACGAAAATACGGAGAATAGCGGGCGGCGTAAATTTTTACGGACATGCTGGTCCGACGCCCTCCCGCTATTCTCCCCCCCCCCCCCCCCCCCCCCCCCCCCCCCACGCCCGCCTCCCGACACGAATCGCTGCCCTCCGTTTTTTTACGGCGAGCAGCTATTCACCCCTGGCCGATGGGCCGATTTCCAAGGCCTTTACGGCCGGTTTTATGAACGTAAAACACACCTGGTCTGACCGTGCGTAAAAACGGCCGTAAAGTCCCGATCTGGGGAACCATGGCACCGATTGGCACGGCAGTACCACGGCCGTGCCAAGGGTGCCATGGGCCCGCGATCGGTGGGCACCGATCACGGGCAGCGGGTACTTACCCCGCGCACTCTTTCTCCCTCCGCCGCCCCGATGGATTCATCCGCGGGGCTTCTGCGGGGCATAACGGCCCGCGCATGCACGGGTTTCACGCACAAGCGCGATGACATCATCCGCGCATAGGCGGGTTGGAGTCGTCCAATCCGCGCATGCGCGGCTGACGTCATCTGACGCGTCAGCCGTCGCTAACTCTGGCTAGCGGGCTTAACGAAATTTGTTAAACCCGCGATGCCGGAGTTCACGGCTGCGCGATACTAGCCCCGACCGGGGAGCTGAATCGGTTCCCGGTCGGGGGGGGGGGCGGAAGCTGGCGTCAAACGCGCCCGTTTTTGACGCCAGCTTCCCGAGTTTTCGTGACTCGGGAGAATCGCTCCCTATATCTATCTCCCCTCAATTTAAAGCTATGTCCCCTCATGCTGGACATCACCATCCAAGGAAAAAGGCTCTCGATGTCCACCCTATCTAATCCTCTGATCATCTTGTATGCCTCAATTAAGTCCCCTCTTAACCTTCTTCTCTCTAACGAAAACAGCCTCAAGTCCTTCGGCCTTTCCTCATATGATCTTCCCTCCACACCAGGCAACATTCTTGTAAATCTCCTCTGTACCCTTTCCAATGCTTCCACATCCTTCCTATAACGTGGCGACCAGAACTGCACACAATACTCCAAATGCGGCCGCACCAGAGTTTTGTACAACTGCAACATGACCTCATGGCTCCAAAACTCAATTCCTCTACCAATAAAAGCTAACACACTGTACGCCTTCTTAGCAACCCTCTCAACCTGGGTGGCAACTTTCAGGGATCTATGGACATGGACACCGAGATCTCTCTGCTCGTCCACACTACCAAGAATCTTACCATTAGCCCAGTACTCTGCCTTTCTGTTATTCCTTCCAAAATGAATCACCTCACACTTTTCTGCATTAAACTCCATTTGCCACCTGTCAGCCCAGCTCTGCAGCTTATCTATGTCCCTCTGTAACTTGTAACATCCTTCTGCACTGTCCACAACTCCACCGACTTTAGTGTCATCTGCAAATTTACTCACCCATCCTTCTACGCCCTCCTCCAGGTCATTTATAAAAATGACAAACAGCAACGGCCCCAAAACAGATCCTTGTGGCACACCACTAGTAACTGGACACCAGTCAGAGCATTTCCCATCAACCATCACTCTTTGTCTTCTATCAGCTAGCCAATTTCTGATCCAAACTGCTAAATCACCCTGAATCCCATGCCTCTGTATTTTCTGCAATAGCTACCGTGGGGAACCTTATCAAACGATTTACTGAAATCCATATACACCGCATCAACTGCTTTACCCTCATCCACCTGTTTGATCACCTTCTCGAAGAACTCAATGAGGTTTGTGAGGCACGACCTACCCTTCACAAAACCATGTTGACTATCTCTAATCAAATTATTCCTTTCCAGATGATTATACATCCTGTCTCTTATAAAGCTTTCCAAGACTTTTCCCACAACAGAAGTAAGGCTCACTGGTCTGTAGTTACCGGGGTTATCTCTACTCCCCTTCTTGGACAAGGGGACAACATTTGCTATCCTCCAGTCCTCTGGCACTATTCCTGTAGACAAAGATGACTTAAAGATCAAAGCCAAAGGCTCAGCAATCTCCTCTCTAGCTTCCCAGAGAATCCTAGGATAAATCCCATCCGGCCCAGGGGACTTATCTATTTTCACACTTTCCAGAATCGCTAACACCTCCTCCTTATGAACCTCAAGCCCTTCTAGTCTAGTAGCCTGTATCTCAGTATTCTCCTCGACAACTTTGTCTTTTTCCTGTGTGAATACTGACGATGCTGCAAAATGTATCGAGGAAACTCACCAGAATGGACTTTCAGTTTCGCGAGGATCTATCCAAATCTTTGACTTGAAAAAAGAAAATTAAGCACTTCAGATTTCAAAGACAGCCCTGGATGATGTACCAAGCTTATAAAGATAAACAATTTTGTTCTGTGACAGAAGACCAAGATCTCACAACGTCGCCCAGCAGAATATGTTGACAGACCCATCGCATTTCAGCGGTTTATAATCAACCATTAACAAAAGAATAGACACAGGTTGACCTCTATTGGGAACATCAGTGAGACTGCCATTAATCGCGACATGCCAGTCAGTCAAATGATGAGCAAAGCTGGAGAGAAAACAATTTTAGTGAAGACAACTGACCATGAAAAGAATAGATTCACAGTCATGCTGTCTAATAGGACAAAGCTTAAGCTGATGTAGATATTCGTGAGAAAACTAATCCCAAAGCAGCAATTCCCGAAAGGCACCCACAATCACAGTTGTTTGGGTGGATGAAGGTGGCTTGAAAATAGTTTGAAGTTTGCGACCAGGAGGATTACATAAAGAAAAAGTCTTGTCACCTGGGATATGTCTAACTCAGTTCAAGCAGTTGGGCTGCATTTTAAGTGCCCCCCGCCAGACTTGATTCTGGAGGTGGAGACACGCAAGATAAGATGGGTGCTCACCCCACGACCTTGCTACCCATCATTGAGCTCACCCCCATGATATTGGAACTAACAGTCCTGCCCTCCGTATTTAAATAAATAATCAAAGATCAACTGAGCTTATCAACAAGTCAATTGACCCTGATAATACACTTCCCATGCCATAAAATGGTTAGCCTGGACAGTCGGGCTGGAGTGGGCAGGTTGCTCTATTAAGAAATTTTTTCGGAGAATAGGAAAGGGGGTACTATCTTCAGGTGGGGGGCCTCATTTCCCATCGAGGGGAAGCAGGCCCCGTTAAGACAGTAACCTCTGACCTGCCTGCTATAAAACCCAGCTCTCCAAACCCCCACCCCGCGGCTCCCCTCTCTCCCTCCCTCCTTCCCTTCCTCCCTTGCTAAACTGCCTGAACCCTCCCTGCCCAAGACTGGACTTCCCTGGCTCTGGGATTTATGGGTCCTCTTCATGTTCCTGGTTGCAGAGCAAGCAGCACTCATTCATGAGCACTTGGTGCTTCCGGACTGCTGGAGCTGCCAGCCAATCAAATTAGTTGGTAATGCCCCGACGACAGAACTACCTTCCCAGGGAGGGGCATGATGCGACTATCAATTCATTCAGAGACACGAGTTGAAGTAAACTGTGGCTTTAATCGGCTTACAACTGAGCCTGCCTGCGACTATGCTGAACTGAGGGCAGACTCGCGGGACCGCAGCACTTATACTTCCAGCTGGGGGCAGAGCCAAGGGCGGAGCCCTGTACATGCTCCTCATCTCCCCCTGTGGGCAGAGCCGCGCAACGGCTCACAGATGGAGCCCACAGGGACACAATAATGTACAGTGTGAATTTATAGTGGTTACACATTCACGACATTCACCCCCTCACCACATTCACCCCCTGTTAAAAAAATCAAGTCCGGCGGGGGTGACAGGTCTATAAGTTGAGTCGGTCTGACGCCTGAATCGTGCGTTGAGACCGACGAAGCACTGATGTTGCAGCCATTTCGGATGGCTGTGGAAGGATGTTCGGTGAAAATCCGAGGGTGGACTTCGGGGGTGGTTCTTCCAGAGCTTTGTTCCTGCGGACCGGTGTGACGGGTGGAAGGGGGCGCGGGAAGCAAGTAGGTGTAGGGGCACAGGGCGTGGGAAGTCGGGTGGGGTGGAGTGTGGGGGGTACCTCGGCGATAGTGGTAGTGGTAGTAAATCCTGCAGGTGCCAGGTCCCGGAGGGAAACGGTGTTCTGTCGCCCATCGGGGTGTTCGACAAACGTTTAGTGGGGGTTTGAGTGCAGGAGCAGGACCCTCTCTACCAGGGGGTCTGTCTTATGTGTCCGGACGTGCTTCCAGAGGACAGGGCCCGGTGTCCTCAACCAGGATGGAAGTGAGGCCCCCGTGGTTGTGCCCCTAGGGAAGACAAATAATCAATCATGAGGAGTCTGGTTTGTGGCCGTACAAAGGAGGGACCTAACTGCATGGAGCGCATCGGGGAGGACCTCCTGCCAGTGGGAGGTTGGGAGATTCCTGGGCCGTAGGGTCAGTAAGACGGTCTTCCAGAACGTCGCGTTCTCCCTCTCCACCTGCCCGTTCCCCCTGGGGTTATAGCTGGTAGTCCTGCTCGAGGCGATGCCCTTGCTGAGCAGGTACTGACGCAGTTCATCGCTCATGAAGGATGAACCCCTGTCACTGTGGACATAGCTGGGGAAACCGAACAGGGTGAAGACACTGTGCAGGGCTCTGATGACTGCATGGGAGGTCATATCGGGGCATGGGACGGGAAACGCGGGAACTCATCTATAATGTTGAGAAAGTAGATGTTATGGTTGTTCGAAGGGAGGGGCCCTTTAAAATCAATACTCAGGCGTTCAAAGGGTCGGGATGCCTTTACCAGGTGGGCCTTGTCTGGTCTATAGAAGTGCGGTTTACACTCCGCGCAGATCGGGCAATTCCTGGTGACGGCTTTAACCTCCTCGGTGGAGAAAGGCAGATTGCGGGCCTTGATGTAATGGGCGAGCCGGGTGACCCCCAGGTGGCAGAGGTCATTGTGGATGGCTTGTAGTCGGTCGTCTTGCGCGCTGGCGCATGTGCCACGGCACAGGGCATCTGGGGCTGATTGAGCTTCCCAGGACGATATACAATATCATAATTATAGGTAGAGAGTTTGATCCTCCACCGCAAGATTTTGTCATTCTTGATTTTTCCCCGCTGCGAATTGTCAAGCATAAAGGCAACCGATGTCTGGTCAGTGATGAGGGCAAACCTCCTATCAGCGAGGTAGTGTCCCAGGTGCCGTAGGGCTTCCACAATGGCTTGGGCTTCCTTTTCGACTGAGGAGTGTCGAAGTTCCGAAGCGGAGAGGGTTCGGGAAAAGAACGCTACTGGCCTACCTGCCTGTTTCAGAGTGACAGCGAGAGCGACCTCTGAGTCATCGCTCTCCATCCGGAATGGGACGGATTCATCTACTGCCCGCATGGCGGCTTTGGCGATGTCCGCCTTAATGCAGTTGAAGGCGAGCCTCGGCTGACAGTGGGAAGAGTGTGGCCTTAAATAGTGGGCGGACTTTGTCCGCATACTGGGGGACCCACTGGGCATAGTATGAAAAAAATCCGAGGCACTTCTTGAGGGCCTTGGGACAGTGAGGGAGAGGGAGTTGGAAGAGGGGGCGCATACGGTCAGGGTCGGGTCCTAGGACCCCGTTTTCCATGACGTGGCCGAGGATGGCTAGTCTGGTTGTGCGGAAAACGCATTTCTCCTTATTATATGTGAGATTGAGTTTTTGAGCGGTTTGGAGAAATCAGTGGAGGTTGGCGTCGTGGTCCTGCTGGTCATGGCCGCAGATGGTGATGTTATCCAAGTACGGAAACGTGGCCCGCAGCCCGTACTGGTCCATCATTCGGTCCATTGCTCATTGGAACACCGCAACCCCGTTCGTGACGCCAAAGGGAACCCGGAGGAAATGGAAAAGGCGGCCATCTGCCTCGAATGCCGTGCCATGGCGGTCCTCCGGGCGGATTGGGAGCTGGTGGTATGCAGACTTCAGATCCACCGTGGAGAATATGCGGTACTGGGCGATCTGATTTACCATGTCTGCAGTCCGGGGGAGGGGGTACGCATCGAGGTGCGTGAACCGGTTAATGGTCTGGCTTTAATCAACCACCATCCGGAACTTTTCCCCGGTTTTGACGACCACCACATGAGCTTTCCAGGGGCCATTACTGGCCTCTATGACTCCTTCACGTAAGAGACCCGGACTTTGGATCTGATAAACACCCTGTCCTGCAGGCTACACTTCCTGCTGCGAGTGGCTACTGGTTTGCAGTTGGAGTTGAGATTAGCGATGAGTGGAAGGGGGTCAATTTTCAGAGTTGCTAGACTACATATAGTGAGTGAGGGAAGGGGTCCGCCGAAGCTGTGTGTTAGGCTCCTGAGGTTGCACTGGAAATCCAGTCCTAGGAGGAGGGGGGGGGGGGGGGCGCAGAGGTCTGGGAGCACATACAGCTGGAAGTTGGTGTAGTTGGCGCCCTGTACTGTTAATGTCGCAATAGTGTGCCCCTGTATCTGAACGGAGTGCGACCCCGAGGCGAGGGAGATTGTTTGCTGTGTCGGGAATATTGGGAGCGAGCAGCGCCTTACCAGATCTGGGTGAACGAAGCTCTCGGTGCTCCCGGAGTCAAACAGGCACGGTGTCTCGTATCCGTTGATCTGGACGGACATCATGGAGCTCTTGAGGTGCTTTGGCTGCGACTGATCCAAAGTGACTGCACTGAGCTGCGGGTAGACGTTGGCATGGTCGGCGGTGCTGGAGCGGCCCCGTGATGATTGTCCGCAGAGGTCGTAATCGTTGAGTTGAAATCAGCGGGCGATGGCCAAGATAGCCCCATTGATCGCACGTGGCGGGCGACGAGGAAGATGGCGTCCAAGATGGCCACCCCCATGGATCGCACGTGGTGGGTGGTGAGGAAGATGACGCCCAAGATGGCAGCCCCCATGAATCGCACATGGCCGGCCACGTGTGGGAGGATTGCCAAGATGGCATCCCCCGTGAGTCACACATGTTGTGCGGAGGCGGAGTCGGCAGACACGCTGCCACATTGCGGGGTCTGCGGGCCTGTGAGTCAGAGGAGCGAGTGTTCGGGTTAGGGTTCGAGTTAGAGTTTTTAGCTTTGGCCAGGCAGACCTTAGCAAAGTAACCTGTCCGCCCGCAACTGCTGCAGGTTGCGTTGCGGGCTGGGCATTGCTGCTGGGGGTGTTGGGGCTGGCCGCAAAAGTGGCACGATAGCCCTCCATGGTGGAAGGGTGGCCGCGTGGCACAGTTCTGGGGCAGTCTCTGGTCGGGGGTCCACGATGGGGTCGCGTGATCGGCTGGGAACGCAGTTAAACTTTGGAAAGTGACCTCTAGTGAGGTCGCTAGTTTTACCTCCAGGTCCTGGGCCCCTTTCTCGAGAAGACGCTGCCGCACATAATTGGATCGGACCCCTGCAACACACACGTCTCTGAGGGCGAGTTCCATGTGCTGGGAGGCTGTCACGGTCTGGAAGTTACATTCTCGTGCTCAAGCTTTACGGTCGCGCAGATGGTCTTCTAGTGACTCTGCAGGGCGCTGGCGGCGAGTTTTAAAGATGTGTCGCGCGTAGACTTCATTCACGGGCCGCACGTACAGGCGGTCGAGTATCACGAGGGCCTCAGTATAAGAGTCAGTTACATCAAGTTGAGTTGAAATACGATGGTTCACCTGTGCGTGGAGAAGACTGAGTTTCTGTTCTTCTGTAACAGAGGAGGTAGTTGATGCAGCCAGGTAGGCCTTGAAGCACCAAAGCCAATGCAAAAAAATTTCCTTTGCTTCTGCGGCCTGTGGATCGAGTTCCAGTCGGTCAGGTTTGAGGGCTGATTCCATAGTAGTTTTTAAGTCGATTAAATTGATGCGACCATCAATTCATTCAGAGACACGAGTTGAAGTAAACTGTGGCTTTAATCGGCTTACAACTGAGCCTGCCTGCGACTATGCTGAACTGAGGACGGACTCGCAGGACCGCAGCACTTATACTTCCTGCTGGGGGCGGAGCCAAGGGCGGAGCCCTGTACATGCTCCTCATCTCCCCCTGTGGGCAGAGCCGCGCAACGGCTCACAGATGGAGCCCACAGGGACACAGTAATGTACAGTGTGAATTTATAGTGGTTACACATTCACCACAGGGCAGGTGTCCCAAACTGCCCCATTCAGCTCTCGCACAGCACATTATAGCTGTCATGGAACGGTTCGACACTCCGCTGTCTTTGCCCCTGGGGGTCGGCGGGTGGTGGTGGGATTTGTGTTCCCTCTCGCTTCCTCATTGTATCTTGCTCATTGTTGCTAACATTTGATCACAAAACAGTGATATTGCAGTGATTGTCAGTTGTCTAACCAGTCTTATTCAACCATCGGATGTCTTTCTAAACAAGCCCTTCAAGAACAGCATGAGAAAATGGTGGAATGACTGATTGATTGCAGGAGGAAAGATGGTGACCAAAGCAGCATATGGACTCTGGCGTTAGCAATCCCACGTGAATGGGTTGCGGAGACCAAGGATGAAATCAGAGTAGAGATTGCCATCAAATCATTCAAATGGCAGCATGGTGGCGCCGAGGTCCCAGGTTCGATCCCGGCCCTGGGTCGCTGGCCCTGTGGAGTTTGCACATTCTCCCCGTGGTTTTGTGGGTTCACCCCCACAACCCAAAAGATGTGCAGGGTAGGTGGATTGGCCACGCTAAATTGCCCCTTAATTGGAAAAAATGAATTAGGTAATCATTCAAGAAATGTGGAATACAAAATGCACTTGATGACACAGAAGATGTGGGATGATGTGGTCAATGATGATGTGATTTTTGATCACAGTAAGAAGTCTTACAACACCAGGTTAAAGTCCAACAGGTTTGTTTCAAACACGAGCTTTCGGAGCACGGCTCCTTCTTCAGGTGAATGGAAAGGCTTGTTCCAGAAATGTTTATATAGACACAGTCAGAGATGCCCCGGAATGCGAGCACCTGCAGGCAATCAAATCATCAAAGATGCAGAGAGAGAGGTAACTCCAGGTTAAAGAGGTGTGAATTGTCCCAAGCCAGTTCAGTCGGTAGGCCTCTGCAAGTCCAGGCTTGTTGGTGGGGGCCGAATGTAATGCGACATGAATCCCAGATTCCGGTTGAGTCCGCATTCATGCGTGCGGAACTTAGCTATAAGTTTTTGCTCAGCAATTTTGCGTTGTCGCGTCTCCTGAAGGCCTCCTTGTAGAATGCTGACCCGGAGATCAGAGGCTGAATGTCCTTGACTGCTGAAGTGTTCCCCAACTGGAAGGGAACAGTCCTGCCTGTTGATAGTCGCACGATGCCCGTTTATTCGTTGTCGCAGTGTCTGCATGGTCTCGCCAATGTACCACGCTTCGGGACATCCTTTCCTGCAGCGTATGAGGTAGACTACATTGGTCGAGTCGCACGAGTATGCGCCGCGTACCTGGTGGGTGGTGTTTCCACGTGTAATGGTGGTGTCCATGTCGATGATCTGGCATGTCTTGCAGAGATTACCCTGGCAGGGTTTTGTGGTGTTGTGGTTGCTGTTCTGAAGGCTGGGTAATTACCACCAGGCGGGGGGTTCCGGCGGGATGGAGTGGCGTGAACCACTCCGGCGTCAGGCCGCCCCAAAGGTGCAGAGACATCTGCACCTTTAGGGGCCAAGCCCTAACCTTGAGGGGCTAGGCCCGCGCCAGAGTGGTTGGCGCCCCGCCGGCCGGCGGGAATGGCCTTTGGCGCCATGCCAGCCGGGGCTGAAGGGACTTCGCCGGCCGGCGGAAGTCCGCGCATGCGCCGGAGTGTCTGCGGCTGCTGATGTCATTCCCGCGCATGCGCAGGGGAGGGGGTCACTTCCACGTCCGCCATCGTGAAGACTATGGCAAAGGCGGAAGGAAAAGAGTGCCCCCACGGCACAGGCCCACCAGCCGATTGGTGGGCCCCGATCGCGGGCCACGCCACCATGGGGGCACCCCCCGAGGCCAGATCTCCCCGCGCGCCCCCTCCCAGGACCCGGAGCCCGCCCGCGCCGCCTGTTCCCGCTGGTAAGGTAGATTGTTTGATTCACACCGGCGGGACCGGCATGACAGCAGCGGGACTTCAGCGCATCGCGGGCCGGAGAATCGCCGGGTGGAGGGGGTCAGCTGACAGGCGCGGTGCAATTCCCGCCCCTGCCGAATTTCTGGTGCCGGAGACATCAGGAGACGGCGGGGGCAGGATTCACGCCGGCCCCCGGCGATTCTCCGACCCAGCGGGGGGGTCGGAGAATCCCGCCCCATATTCTAGGAGTTCTGCAATAACGAGACAATAAGAGAGAGTGGATTTCTCTAAAATGTGACTCATGGAGAAGTTGTCCCCCACCCCCTCTACCATTTGACTACAAATTTAGCCTTAGAAACTTGACTTTGTCACAAGTCTGTACGGTATTATTTAATAAGGAATATATACTGTGACACTTGAAACAAAATAAGCATGACGATAAGGAAATTAATCGTCAGATTTATTTTTCTAACCGTTTCCAATTTTCCTTCATTTTTTTGGCTGACATTCATTTATTCTTACATTCTTAATGTTTGAGAACATGGAGTAGGTAATAGAGCAATTGAAATTAGTTGATGGTTATTCAGAGCAAGAGATAATGGTGTACAGAAAACACAAAGCTGTGACTTTTATTCTGAAATCGAACTATCACTAGGTATCATAAATAATGCGTATGGTGGCAGAACTTGGGCGGGATCCACCGCCATCAGTGAATTGGCCTGACACCGGCGGCAAGAACGGCGCAAACCACTCCGGCGTCGGGCCAACCAGAAGTTGCGGAATTCTCCACACTTCCGAGGGCTCGGCCAACGGCGGAAGGGTTAGGGTTATGGCGGCGAAGGAACTGCGCGAGTTAGCGCATGCGCAGACCGGCCGGCATATTCTGGCACATGCGCAAGGGGGGTGGCTTCTCCGCGCCGGCCATGGCAGAGCCCGACAGGGGCTGGCCCGGAAGGAAGGAGTGCCCCCACGGCACAGGCCCACCCGCAGATCGGTGGGCCTCGATGTGGGCCAGGCCATTGTGGGGGCCCCACCCACCCCTGGGGCCAGATCCCCCGTGCCCCCCCCCCCCCCGAGGACCGCACCAGCGGCCTACCATGTGGCACCATGTCCAATTCACGTCGGCGGGACTGGCCAGAAAGCGATGGGCACGGCCCATCGGGGCCCAGAGAATTGCCGAGGGGGGGTGTGCTGCCAACGGCCCCCGACCGGCATGGCGTGATCCCCGCGCCTGCCCGAAAACCGGTGCCGGAGAATACGGCAACTGGCGTTGGGGCATCAGGGTGGGTTTGGCGCCACCCCCTGGGGATTCACTGACCCGGCGGGGGGTCGGAGAATCCCGCCCATTATATTATTTTTTTTTTTTTATAAATGTTTTTATTCAGTTTTCATATTTTATATTGAACAAATTACAAATTGTTAGGAGAGAAAAAGAACAAAAAAAAAAAAAAAAAAAAAAACAAAAAAAAAGAAAAAAAACAACAAACAAACACGCAAAAATTAACATACATATTTACAGGTAAGCATCTTCGTAGTAGTAACTGCGCCCGCCCCCCCCCCCCCCCCCCAACATGTTTATTTAGTTTGGTTTTGGGCCTTAGCTAGCCATTGAACCCCCGTACCGAACCTGTAGCCCCTCCCGCTACCTTCCCCCGACTATTCTTCCTCTTGTACATTGGCCACAAATAGGTCCCGGAACAGTTGCATGAATGGCTCCCACGTTCTGTGGAAGCCGTCGTCCGACCCTCGGATGGCAAATTTGATTTTCTCCATTTGGAGAGATTCCGAGAGGTCGGACAGCCAGTCTGCAGCTCTGGGCGGTGCTGCTGACCGCCAGCCAAACAGGATTCTACGGCGGGCGATCAGGGAGGCAAAGGCAAGGGCGTCCGCCCTCCTCCCCAGGAATAGATCTGGCTGTTCTGAAACCCCGAAGACCGCCACTATCGGGCATGGCTCCACCCTCACTCCCACCACTTTGGACATAACCTCGAAGAAGGCTGTCCAGTACTCCACGAGTCTGGGGCAAGACCAGAACATGTGGGCGTGGTTGGCCGGGCCTCTTTGGCACCGTTCACATCTGTCTTCCACCTCCGGGAAGAACCTACTCATACGGGTTCTTGTTAAGTGGGCTCTATGTACCACTTTTAGTTGCGTCAGGCTGAGCCTTGCGCACGTGGAGGTGGAGTTGACCCTATGCAGTGCTTCGCTCCAGAGTCCCCACCCTATCTCCATCCCCAGGTCGTCCTCCCATTTCCTTCTTGTTGCGTCCAGTACGGTGTCGTCCCTATCTACCAGTCGGTCATACATGTCACTACAGTTCCCTTTCTCTAGGATACTTGCGTCCAGTAGGTCTTCCAGTAGTGTCTGTCGTGGCGGTTGTGGGTACGTCCTTGTCTCCTTTCGTAGGAAGTTTTTGAGCTGCAGGTACCGTAGCTCGTTCCCCCCAGCTAGCTGAAACTTCTCTGTCAGTTCGTCCAGTGTTGCGATCCTGTCGTCCGTGTATAGGTCCCTGACTGTCAGTGTCCCCCCGTCCTGCCTCCACCTTTTGAAGGTGGCGTCAGTCAGTGCTGGTGTGAACCTATGGTTGTTGCAGATGGGAGCCCTGTTCGACATTTTGGTCAGGCCAAGTTGCTGCCGCAGTTGGTTCCAGGATTGGAGGGTGGCTGTCACCACTGGGCTGCTGGAGTGTTTTTTGGGTGGGGATGGGAGTGCTGCCGTGGCGAGGGCCCGGAGGGAGGTTCCCATGCAGGAGGCCTCCTCCGCACGCACCCACTCAGCCTCTGGCTCCTGGATCCATCCCCTTACTCGCTCGGCTGTTGCTGCCCAGTGGTAGAATTGTAGATTCGGGAGGGCTAGCCCTCCCCTGGTTTTTGTTTTTTGTAAGACCTTCTTTGGGATCCTAGCATTTTTACCCCCCCATACGAACGCCATGATGAGTTTGTCCAGCGCTTTGAAAAAGGCCTTGGGGATGTAGATCGGAATGGATCTAAACAGGAAGAGGAACCTGGGCAGTACGTTCATTTTGATCGTCTGAACTCTCCCCGCGAGGGAGAGCGGGAGTGTGTTCCATCTTTGCAGGTCCTTTTTAACTTCCTCCGTCAGGCTGGTGAGGTTCCATTTGTGGATCCCTTTCCAGTCATGGGCTATTTGGATCCCCAGGTAGCGGAATTTATGTCGGGCTTGATTGAACGGCAGCCCCTTTAGTGCTGCCCCCCCCCCCCCCTTGCGGGTGTACTGGGAAGATCTCACTTTTGCTCATGTTGAGTTTGTAGCCCGAGAAGGCTCCAAACTCTTTCAGGAGCGCGATGATTCCGTCCATGCTGCTTTGTGGGTCCGAGATATAGAGGAGCAGATCATCCGCATAGAGTGAGACTCTGTGCTCTCTACCTCCCCTTCGGATCCCCCTCCAATTTTTTGCTGCCCTGAGCGCGATTGCTAGCGGTTCAATTGCTAGTGCGAACAGCAGCGGGGACAGTGGGCATCCTTGTCTGGTGCCCCTGTGCAGCTGGAAGTATTGGGAGTTGGTATTGTTGGTCTGTACACTCGCCATGGGTGCGTTGTACAGGAGCTTTACCCAAGCGGTGAACCCTGTTCCAAGCCCGAACCGCTCCAGTACCTCTATGAGGTATTTCCACTCGACTCTGTCGAAGGCCTTTTCTGCGTCCAGGGAGACGATCACCTCTTGTGTTCTCTCCCCGGAGGGGGTCATTATCACGTTCAGCAGGCGCCTGATGTTCGCGGTAAGCTGTCTACCTTTGACAAAGCCCGTCTGGTCCTCTGTGACCACCTCAGGTACACAGTCTTCTAGCCTCTTGGCTAGGATTTTGGCCAGTATTTTGGCGTCTGCATTCAGCAGAGATATGGGTCTGTATGACCCACATTCCGTTGGGTCTTTGTCTTTCTTAGGTATCAGCGAGATTGAGGCCTGTGCTAACGTGGGTGGCAATGTGCCCCTAGCTAGCGAGTCTGTGAACATCTCCCGCAGGTGCGGGGCCAGCGCTGTCGCAAATTTTTTGTAGAAGTCCGCCGGGAATCCGTCCGGTCCCGGCGCCTTCCCCGCCTGCATGGAGCTAATGCTGTCCATGATCTCTCCCAGTGCTAGTGGTGCTTCCAGATCCCGTTTTCTGCCCTCTCCCACAACTGGTATGTCCAGTCCGTCAAGAAACCGGTTCATCCCAGCCTTCCCCGTTGGGGGCTCTGAGGTGTACAGCTCTTGGTAGAAGGCCTTGAAGGTTCTGTTAATCCTCTCTGGTTCTGTTTCCAACGTGCCTCTGGTATCTCTGATTTGCGCAATTTCTCTGCTGGCTGCCTGCTTTCTCAGCTGGTGGGCCAACAGGCGGCTGGCTTTGTCTCCGTGTTCGTATAGGGCCCCGCGTGCCTGGCGGAGTTGGTGTACTGCTTTCCTGGTGGAGAGCAGGTCAAAGTTCCTTTGTAATTCTTTCCTCTCCGCCAGGAGTTCTACGGTCGGGGCCTCGGAGTATTTATGGTCTACCTCCAGTATGGAGTCGACCAGCTTCTGCCTAGCCACCCTTTCCTCCCTATCTCTTTGCGCTTTGTAGGCTATGATTTCCCCTCTTAGTACGGCCTTAAGTGCTTCCCAGAACGTGGAGGGTGAGACCTCCCCGTTTTGGTTGATCTCAGTGTACTCCGCTATGGCCCGCGCTATCCTTTCGCTGAAGGCCTTGTCAGCTAGTAAGGCACCGTCCAACCTCCATTTGGGGCGCTGGGCCCTTCCCGTCTCTAGCCGCACATCCATGTAGTGTGGGGCGTGGTCTGATATCACAATTGCGGAGTATTCCACCTTGTCTATCTCTGGAAGCACCGTTTTCCCCACCACAAAGAAGTCAATTCTGGTGTACACGTTGTGTACTGGGGAGAAGAAAGAGAATTCTTTCTCCCCCGGGTGGGCGAATCTCCAGGGGTCTACTGCTCCCATCTGCTCCATATAGTGACTGAGTTCCCTTGCCATGTTTGAGGTTTTCCCCGTTCTGGGGTTTGATCTGTCCGTCGTTGGGTCCTGTACACAGTTGAAGTCCCCCCCCATGATTAGTCGGTGCGTCGCTATGTCCGGGATTTCTGCCATGGTCTTTTGGATGAAGCTCGTGTCGTCCCAGTTGGGCGCATACACGTTAACTAGGACTACCGGCGCCCCATCCAGGGCCCCGCTGACCATGACATACCGTCCCCCTGGGTCCGTAACCGTCTTTGTCGCCCTAAACATTGTCCTCTTGCCAATCAGGATCGCCACCCCCCTGGCCCTTGCCCCATAACAGGAATGATAGGTTTGTCCCACCCAGCCCTTTCTTACCCGCAGTTGGTCCTGCTCCCTCAAGTGCGTCTCTTGGAGGAAGACTATGTCGGCCCTCATGTTTCTAAGGTGGGTGAGGACTCTAGATCTCTTCACTGGGCCATTAAGTCCCCTTACGTTCCAGGTGACTATTCTGGTGGGGGGCTTCTGCCCCCTTGCTCCTGTGGGGTTAACCATATTTGTCCGGTGGACGCGCCCCTGCCCTCTGGGGTTTCCCTTTGTTAGGGGGCCGTCCAGGATGTCCACTATCACTGCTCTCCCCATGCGGTCGGGTCCCTGCGCTCCGGGGTTCCCCCTTGTCCCGGGGACACCCGCCATGGCCGTCCACTGTGTGTCCGCCACGCGGGTAGCCCCCTGCACTCCGGGGGGCCCCTTCACCCACAGACCGTACTGGGTGGGTGTTTGCAGCAGTTCCCTGTTTCGAGCCCTTGTCTGTGGCACTTTGTGGCCCTATTCCCTTTCTGGCCTCTTTTGTCCCTTCGTCCCTGCATTTCCCCTCCCTGGTCTCTCGCCCCCCGAGTGCCCCCCCCCCCCGCTCTATCCCTTTCGGGGATACCCCTGTGTACCCCTCCATTGCCCCTCTCTCCCCCATTCCTGTCCCCATTTGCTCTCCCACCTTTGATGGGTGATCCCCCCCCTCCCCTGCCTGGCGCCTCCCCCCTGTTGGGGGTGCGCTGCGGCCCTGCTCTGTTGCGCGCCCCCTTCGCTAGCTTTCCTGCTAGCACGGTGGCTCCCCGCTCGGAGGTTGCTGTCCCCCTTCCCCTCTCCCCTCTCCAGTACTCCCGTTCCCTCGTGCCGGGGCCTGGCCTCCCACCTGGAGCGGGCCCTTGGGCATTGGGTTGTTTTTCCTGGGTGCTCCTGCCAGGGGGGAGGGGGCTGGCTTTGCCTCGCCCCTCCCCACCCCCCCGTCGGCATGACGTATCTCCTTGCCATGGGCCCCTCGTCCCTACTTCCCATGGCGTTTTTCCAGCCCGTGCTCCTCAACGAATCTATTCGCCTCGGCAGGGGCTGTAAAGAAATATTCCTTGTGTTGGTATGTGACCCAGAGTTTTGCTGGGTACAGCATACCAAAACGTACTTTGTTCTTATAGAGAGCTGCTTTCGCTCTGTTGAACTCCGCCCGTCTCTTAGCTATGTCCGCTCCAAAATCCTCGTAGATTCTGATGGCGTGCCCGTCCCAATTGCAGGCTCTATTCTCCTTGGCCCAGCGCAGGATTGTCTCCCTATCCCGGTACCGGTGCAGTCTGGCTATAACTGCTCTCGGTTTTTCCCCTTCCTTGGGCTTCGGGCGCAGTGACCGATGAGCTCTGTCCATTTCCGGTGGGGTGGGAAAAGTTTCCCGCCCCACTAAGGAGCCCAGCATCGCAGCCACGAATGTTGTGGGATTTCTACCCTCTATCCCCTCTGGCAGGCCCACTATCTTAATGTTTTGCCTTCTCGAGTTGATCTCCTGGTCGTCTACCCTGCCCTTCAGGCTCCCCTGTGTTGCACTCAGTTTCGCCATTTCCCTCTCCAGGGACATGACCCGGTCGCTCACGTCAGTCGCTGCCTTCTCCAGCTCTTTAATGGTTGCCCCGTGGGCTTCCAGTATCTTCCCTTGGGCATCCACTTTCTCCTCCATTCTGGTCAGAGCCTGCTGCACCCCTGACATGGCCCTGGTCATTGCTGCCTGTGCTGCGGCCTCTGTGTCTGCTTTTAACTCTGCCTTGATTGCCTGCAGCTGCTCCCTCACCACCTCTGCAATGGCTTCCTTCCAATTCACGCCCCCCTCTAACCCCAGGGGAGAGGTTGCCCGCCCGTCCAGCCCTTTTGGATGCGGCGATACATTCTTCCCGCTGCTTCGCGTGTTGACTCGTTCGCCCAAGCTGGTTTGCCCTTTGCCCCGTCCACCTCCGGTGCCCCCTTTCTCTTGGGTCCCTTCTGGCATTTTTTTCTCCCCCTTCCCCTTCATCGTTTCTTCTCTCCTTGTTCTTCTTTTCCCCCTTTTCCGCACCCTATTTTAATTTTATTTATATATATATAAAAATATATGTATATATTTTTTTTTTTTAAATGAAAAATTTATTTCCTCCCTTCTTTCCTTTACCCCTTTATTTCACCCCTTTTCTCTTTACCAGTTTTCTTTTGGGTTTTTATTTTAAAAAAAAGAACAGAAATATAAGTCTCTTTTTTCTTTTGTTTTCTCTCTCCACTCGCCCAGGAGAGAGAGAGAGAGAGTCCCCCTTTGTCCTTGCCACGTGGTGGTCACTGCAGTTGGGGGGAGGGGGAGGGGCGAGTGGGGCTGCTGGTTGGGGGGTTGGGGGGGGGGGGTTTGTGTCCCCGCTGCTGGTTGGGGGGGGGGGGGGGGGGGGGTTGGTGTCCTCGCTGCTGGTTGGGGGGGGGGGGGGGGGGGTTGGTGTCCTCGCTGCTGGTTGGGGGGGGGGGGGGGGGGGGAGTTGGTGTCCCCGCTGCTGATTGGGGGGGGAAGGTGGTGTCCCGCTGCTGGTTTGGGGGGGGGAAGAGGGCCCGCCGCTACCGCACCGTTCCCGGCCCGCGTGGGGGGGGGGGGGGGGGAGAGAGGGGTTGGACCTGCCGCTGCTGGGCCTCCCTGTCGCCGTCGCTCCTCGCCTCCGCCTTCCGCCGCCGCCCGCTCCTCCTCAGCTGCCGCCCGCTCCTCCTCCGCTTCTCCTCCGCTTCTCCTCCGCTGCCGCCCGCCGCTGCCGCCCGCCGCTGCCGCCCGCCGCTCCTCCGTTGTCGCCCGCTCCTCCGCCGTTGCCGCCCGCTCCTCCTCCGCCGTTGCCGCCCGCTCCTCCTCCGCCGTCCGGCCTGTCGGGGGGGTTCCTTCCTGGCGCTTGCGGGAGCCCCTCTCCCTGCGACCTCCTCGCTCGCCGCCCGGAAGTCCTGGCTCCTTATATTATTGGGTTAATAATCCAGAGAGCTGAAAATGTGAAATCAGTTTTTTAAATAATTAATTTAAATAAGTGATTATGGAACTGTCACATTGTCTGGTTTAGCAACAATATTCAGAGAGGGGGATATGTGACTCCAGTCCCACATCAAAATAGTTATCTTTTAACTGCCCTATAAAGTAGCCTGCAAGCCACTCTGTTGCATAAAAACTAAAAATGGACCAGTAAGGTCGATGACTGCAGAGCCTGCTTGACCTGGTCGAAAGACTTCCTCTGGGAATCTTCCCACTTCCAAAGTTGGTGCATTTTTCTAAATTGATGCAGGGGTGCCAAGATGGTCGACAGGTAGGACAAAAAGCGGCCATAAGACTTGATCATTCCAAGAAAAGACTGAAATTCCGATGCACTCGTTGATTCCGGAACCAGTTTTATTGACTTTACTTTATCTTCAACCGGATGAAATCCCCTTCACAACAACTCTGAAACTTAAATATGTCACCTCATCAGTCTGAAATGTGCAATTCTCCCGCTTTAACCAAATGCCAGCTTCTTTAAACCTCTCAAGGACTTCGTCCAAATTCACTTTGTGTTCCTCTTGTTTTGCGTCTGTCACTGGGACATCGTTCAGATACACAACCATCTTCAGAATTCCCTACGAAAGGCTTCAATTGTGCGCTGGAATATTGCACAGGCCAATGAGATACCAAATCCAGTATATTGGGTAATCTTGTATATTGGAACAAGCCTTTTTGGATATTTATAGTAACAAGTTTTCTTGATTCATCTTCTAGTTCAATCTGATGATACGCTAGGCTTAAATCTAACTTGGTGTATTTAAGGCCTCCTGCCAATTTAGCATATAAATTTTCTATCCTGGGTATATATTTATCTACATTAACAACCCTGTCCACCGTCAATTTATAATCGCCACAGATTCAGACTGTGCGGTCCAGCTTCAACACTGGGACGATGGTTGCTGTCCATCCTGAAAAGTTTACTGGAGTAATTATCTCCAGGTCGTCCAGATGCTTAACTCTATCTCAATTTATGGTGTAGAACATAAGGCACTGGTCTGGCATGAAATAATTTTGGTGTTGCTTGTGTCTAATCTTAGATCTTTGCCGTCACACCTTTGATGCTGCCAACTTTCTCTGGAAGACTTTGTGGTATTACTGTAAAAGTTCCTGGAAACTCCCATCAGAGATATTGAATATTTTTAACCAATTCAATTTTATTTTCTTCAGTTAATCATGTCCCATGAGACATGGCATCTTTCCCTCCACAACAATCAAAGGCAGCTGGGTTGACTGACATTGGTATAAAGCCTATGTCCCAGAATAGGTGGCTAAGGTAACAGAAGTACCGCTGAGATTCACAGGTTGCCGTCCTCCCCGCAGGTCTGTTCACCAACCACTGTGGCAGTTGCCCCTGTATTGACCTCCATTTTGAGTGGATGGCCATTGATGATGAGGGTGATCTCAATGAGGTGTTTTGCTTAATCTCACCGTATTAAGATTGTAGACATCCTGAGCGGGATTCACCGATCCTCCGCGGCGGAATTGCGCCCTGCGCAGGGGCAGAGAACAGCCGTTCATGCCGGAAATCTGGCACGCCAGCACTTCCGCGATTCTCCGTGGACTCGCCAGTCACGCGCACACGGTCGATGCGGCGCCAGTCGGGGAACATTGGAAGAAGCCCCTGCGGCGATTCTCCGCGGTCGACTGGCTGAGTTCCCGCCAGTGTGGTTTGCATCTGGTACCACCCGCCGGGAGCTCAGACCCGCGGCCACAGTGGCGGTCCTGGTGCGGGGCAGGGGGAATCTGACTCCAGGGGGGAGGGCCTCAGCGGTGGCCAGACCCACAATCAGGGGCCACCGATCGGCAGGCCATCGCAATCTGTGGGGGACCTATCTTACTCCGCACAGGCCCACTGTGTGGGTCCGCCATGTCGGTGGCGCCTGAGCCAAAGTGGGCCGCCGCACGCATGCGCGTGCCCGCTTCCGTGCGCATGCGTGACAGCGTGGCTGGCCAGCATGGCCCCGCCGGCAGCCAGAGGTGTGGGATGCACGCCGGGGACCTGATAGCCCCCTGGAAAACGGGGAATCACCCCGATCTTTTGAGGAAAAAGTCCGGAGTGATTCTCCCCTGTTTTCCGACGGGCGTGGGGACTTTGGCCCCAAAAGGGAGAATCCCGCCCAGATTCTTCGGGTGCTTCCTCAAGCTTGTTGACTGGAGTCGCCATCATTTTTTAGGGAAACTTGTATTCGACAGCCTGCCTCTGCACCTGGCTTTTCAAATTACATCTGAAACAGCTGAATTCTTGATACCTGCATCTGTCCCTGGAGTGTCTCCCCCACAACAGTAACAAACCTCTCTGCCAAATTCACAATTTGCCGACATTTGTCGAAGTCTGACTACAGAAGCAGATACTGTTTCACCTAGACCTCTGATGGCTGTATGAAACTGCTATCTCTACATAATAATGGAGGGTAGGGAGTTATAATGGTCCCTCAGTAATTGGACAAATTTATTAAATTAGTCCGGAACCTCTGGAGATGTTAACTTTCCATGTAGTTGCATGCTCATGGGCCACAAACAGTAAGTAATAATATTTTGTCTGTCTTCCGCTGATATTTAATTGACAGTGAAAATGGATTGAAGCCTTTCGACATATTGGCCCCAACTTTCAATCTCCCGATCAAAGATGTCAACTTTTCTGAATAGTGGCACCACTTTTCGACTGCAGATGATCTTTTACCTTATTGGTAATCTGAGAGATTCTTCTCCTGTCCTTCCAAACTTTCAAAGATTTCCTACAACTGGCTTGTTTCGCTCAACACAACAGACATTTATTGAATTAAGAAGAACTATATACACAGGACAGCCCAACTACAACACAGGTCTTGTCCCCACGATTCCCGGGCCAACTCTGACCAAGCCCCAACATCCAGAACCACGCCTAAACCCCTGATAGTTAACGTTCATTCACTCCATCTCCATGGGCTGAGGCCCATCATCTGGCCTGCAAAATATCACCTCTTCAAGGGGCCATGCTACCACAGAGACAAAATCCCATTACCCACTGTGAACCCCTTGCATTGTACTGCATGGCAGATCCCCAATGCTAAATAGGATGGATTAAGAAGAGAATGTTCAATACTGTGAGCCATCAGCAACAGCAGAATCATATTAACCCCAGAATCTGTAACCTCAACAACAGGAATGTTGGTTGCATATCCCTGTCTCCTCCATCATCATCAAGCCAGTAGATTAACCCTTGTTCAATAAGTAATATAGAAGAGAAACATCAGAAACTGTGATGCCAATTGAAGCTGCAGCTTTAGGATTAGCTATGTGCTGGACAGAAATCTGAAGATAATGTTCCATAATTAACCACTTGCTAAGCTGTTCCACTGCAGTTGCCACAGTGGTATTCCTAAAACTATGAATGATTACCCAGATGTGTCCTGACAGCAAAAGACAGGCCAAAATCCAAACCAGCCAATCCCCATCCTATCAACCTGTTGCCAATCATCAGCAAAGTTATGGAAAAAGTAGTTAACAGTTCCATCATGCAGCTCTTATCCTTCAATAAAGTGCTCACCAATGTTGAGTTTGGGTTGTATGAGGGAACGCTTGACTCCAGATCTCATTCCAGCCTTGGGTCAAACATGGACTCAAGACCTGAATTCGCGAGGTGAGGTGAAACTGACTGCTCTTGATGTCAGAGTAACTTTCGACTGAATGTAGCACCAAGGAGCCCTAGGAAAACGGAACTGAAGGAGAATCGGGAGGAAGATTCCAGTATCATATATGCTACACAGGAAGATGGTTGTGGTTATTGAAGTGGCTAGCACTGTCGCCTCACAGTGCCAGGGACCTGGGTTCAATTCTGGTCTTGGGTGACTGTCTGTGTGGAGTTTGCATGTCTCCCCATGTTTGCGTGGATTTCCTCCCACAGTCCAAACATGTGCAGATTAGGTGGATTGGCCACGCTAAATTGCCCCTTAGTGTCAGGTAAGGTGGGCATGATGTGGAGATGCCGGCGTTGGACTGGGGTGAGCATAGTAAGAAGTCTTACAACACCAGGTTAAAGTCCAACATGTTTGTTTCAAACACTAGCTTTCGGAGCACTGCTCCTTCCTCAGGTGAATGAAGAGGTATGTTCCAGAAACATAGATATAGACAAACTCAAAGATGCCTGACAATGCTTAGAATGCAAGCATTTGCAGGTAATTCAGTCTTTACAGATCCAAAGGTAGGGGTAACCCCAGGTTAAAGAGGTGTGAATTGTCTCAAGCCAGGGCAGTTGGTAGGATTTTGCAAGCCCAGGCCAGATGGTGGGGGATGAATGTAATGCGACATGAATCCCAGGTCCCGGTTGAGGCCGCACTCATGTGTGCGGAACTTGGCTATAGGTTTCTGCTCGGCGATTCTGTGTTGTCGGGCGTCCTGAAGGCCGCCTTGGAGAACGCTTACCTTGAGATCAGAGGCTGAATGCCCTTGACTGCTGAAGTGTTCCCTGACTGGAAGGGATCATTCCTGCCTGGTGATTGTCGCGCGATGTCCATTCATTTGTTGTCGCAGCGTCTGCATGGTCTCGCCAATGTACAACACTTCGGGACATCCTTTCCTGCAGCGTATAAGGTAGACAACGTTGGCCGAGTCACACGAGTATGTACCGCGTACTGGTGAGTGGTGTTCTCACGTGTAATGGTGGTACCATGTCGATGATCTGGCATGTCTTGCAGAGATTGCCATGGCAGGGTTGTGTGGTGTCGTGGTCGCTGTTCTGAAGGCTGGGTAGTTTGCTGCCAACAATGGTTTGTTTGAGGTTGCACGGTTGTTTGAAGGCAAGTAGTGGGAGTGTGGGGATGACCTTGGCAAGATGTTCACCTTCATCGATGACGTGTTGAAGGCTGCGAAGAAGATGTCGTAGTTTCTCCGCTCCGGGAAAGTACTGGGCGACGAAGGGTACTCTGTCGGTTGTGACCCGTGTTTGTCTTCTGAGGAGGTCGGTGCGGTTTTTTGCTATGGCGCGTTGGAACTGTTGATCGATGAGTCGAACGCCATATCCCGTTCGTACAAGGACATCTGTTCAGCGTCTGAACAGATCCTATGTATACAGAGGGCTTGTCCGTGGAGATGGCTTCTTTAATGTGTTTAGGGTGGAAACTGGGGAAGTGGAGCATCGTGAGGTTGTCCATGGGCTTGCGGTAAAGCAAAGTGCTGAGGTGACCGTCCTTGATGGAGACAAGTGTGTCCAAGAATGCAAGTGATTTTGGAGAATAGTCCATGGTGAGTCTGATGGTGGGATGGAACTTATTGATGTCATCATGCAGTCGTTTCAGTGATTCTTCGCCGTGGGTCCAAAGGAAAAAAATGTAATCGATGTATCTGGTTATAACGTCTGTTGAAGTTCCTGTGCGGTGAGGAGGTCTTGTTCAAACTTGTGCATGAAGATGTTGGCATATTGAGGTGCAAATTTGGTCCCCATGGCTGTTTCGTGCGTCTGGATGAAGAACTTGTTGTCGAAGGTGAAGACGTTGTGATCCAGAATGAAGCGGATGAGTTGCAGAATTGCGCCTGGAGATTGGCAGTTGTCGGTGTTGAGTACCGAGGCTGTTGCAGCAATGCCGTCGTCATGGGGGATGCTGGTGTAGAGTGTCGAGACATCCATTGTGACGAGGAATGTTCCTGGTTCAACTGGTCCATGGGTGCTGAGTTTCTGTAGGAAGTCCGTTGTGAGGTGAGGTTACGGGGTTAGAGGTATAGGGCGGGAGAGCAGGCCTGGGAAGGATGTCCTTTCGGGGGGTCATGCAGACTCAATGGTCGAATGGCCTCCTTTTGCACTGTAGGGATTCTATGGAAAGTCAATCATAGAATTATAAAATTCTATGGTGTAACATGGTGTTGGTACACCCACAGTTTTGTTAAGCAAAGACTGCTAGGATCTTGACCTAACAGCAGTGAAAGAACTTTGACATAGTTCCAAATCAGGATGGTGCGTGGCTCGGAGGGAAACTTGTAGGTGGTGGTGGTGGTGGGCCCATGCTCCTGTTGCCCTTGTCCTTCTAGGTGGTAGAGACCATGGGTTTGGAAAGTGCTGTCAAAGGAGTCATGGTGAGTTGCTGCTCGGAATTTTGTATATGGTAGACACTGCTGCTTCGATGATGAAGGTAGTGAATATTTAAAGCAGATAATGGGGTGCCAGTCGAGCAGGCTGCCTTGATAGTGTCAAGCTTCTTGAATTTTATTAGAGCTTGCACCCATCCAGGTATATCATTTGTGGATGGCAGACAAGGCTTTGAGGGGTCAGAAAGTGTGTTACCCAATCCGGAATTCCAAGCCTCTGACCTACTGTTCTAGCCACAGTATTTAATTGGCTGATCCAGTTCAGTTTCTAGTCAGTAGTAACCATCAGGATGTTGATAGTGGGGGATTCTGCGATGGTAATGCGATTGAATGTCAAGGGAACACAGTTAGATGCTGTCTTGTTTAAGATGATAATTGCCTGGCACTTGTGTGGCACAAATATTACTTTCCACTTAACAGCTCATGTCTGAATGCTGTCCAGGTCTTGCTGCATATGGACACAAACTGCTTCAGTATCTAAGGAGTTGCGAATGGTACTGAACAGTGTGTAATCATCAGTGAACATCCCCCTTTCTGACCTTATGTTGGAAGAAAGGTCATTGATGAAACAGCTGAGACATTCTAGGATTTACTCATGGAATAAATAAATATAGCTCAATTAAAGGAGTTACTTGTATCCAAAGACCAAATTTAATATCAATTTATGGCAGTTTTAAAAATATATTCCACACTTAATTACTGTTTTGTATTGGGGTTGAAGCAACACCATTTTTGGCTCTACTTTGAAGATTCTGGGCGGGATTCTCCCTCAATTGGCGGGGCGGCCTGTACCAGCGGCAAGAGCGGCGCAAACCACTCCGGCGTTGGGCCACCCGGAAGTTATGGAATCTTCCACACTTCTGGGAGTTAGGCCAGCGCTGAAGAGGTTGGCGCCGTGCCAACTGGCACCGAAGGGCCGCCGCGAGTAAGCGCATGCGCAGGACGGCCGACGTGTTCTGGCGCATGTGCAGAACCGCCATCTTCTTTCCTGCACTTGCGCAGGGGGTTTCTTCTCCGCACCGGCCATGAAGGGAGCCTTACAGAGGCCGGCGGGGAGGGTAGGAGTGCCCCCACGCAGATCAGTGGGCCCCGATCACGGACCAGGCCACCGTGGGGGCCCCTACTGGGGCCGGATCCCCACGCTGCCCCCTTCCCCCCCAAACCGCCCTCCAAGCCAGGTCTCACCGGGATGGACCATGTCTATTTCACGCCGGCGGGACTGGCCGAAAACGGGTTGCCGCTCGGCCCATCGGGGCCCGGAGAATTGCAGGTGGGGCCGCTGCCAACGACCACCGACTGGCACGGCGCAATCCTCTCCCCCGCCCGAAAACCGGCGCCAGAGAATTCGGCAGCTAGTGTCGGAGCGACGGGGCGGGATTCTCGCTGTCCTCCCCGGTGATTCTCCAACATGGCGGGGGGGGGGGGGGGGGGGGGGGGGGGGGGGGTCGGAGAATCCCGCCCTCTTTCACATCATTGAAAAATAGTTTCAGATGAACATCCATGTAAAAGTGGCAATTAACTCTGATGTCAGATACAATGGTGTGTTACAGTTCACTCAAGGAGTCCAGGTTGCTGTGTCAACATTCACCTTTTACAAGCTTTTTGTATCTGAAGCAATGGATAGTGATGTCGAAGGCTCCAATTTTCTTTCCATCACATGGCTAACCAGGTATCTCCCCTGCTCTTACTACCTTCCATTAGCGAGATTTGGAAGAATTTGGTTGTGTTACGCATGTACCTTCCTTGGCCATCCAGTCCTTGGTGGCACTCAAAACAAAAGCTTTTGGCGAAAACGCTGGATGCTATCCACTCCATCACAACCTCTCAATCATTCACTAGAAGTAACCAATCAATATATAATGGTACCAACAGGCCTAATTGTGTATTATGCTATTATCCCAGCTGATGTTACTGCTGTACAATTAGGTCCCAGGATGGAACTCTGACTCGATAGATCATAACCTTTATTTTTTTTGTTTAAAAATGTGGATGAAGTTATTTATTAAACAAGAAAGTATTAACTATAATGCTATCCTCCTTCGTCTCACCTATCTTAACAGGTGTCCACAAACTCTCCTTTTAGAATTCCTCTACCTTGCATTTTCGTGTGCATTCAAACTTCCAAAAAATCTCTCAGGTGTCTAACCATGCCAACAGTACATTATTGTTTCACAGGCTGCAGTAAGATGTCACACAACGTTTGATTTACCTCGGATGGCTTTAAATCTGGTTCTTGCAGCTATCTCTGTCTCTGCGTTTTACTTGAATTCTCCTGAGCAGGACCTTGTTCAACTTCTTTGCATTGTTCTTTCTTTGGCTAAACTGTCTTCCTGACAAATTCTTTTTGTCCTCAACTCCCTGGTTTCTAGACTTCCTTTTGTTCTTTTGGGAAGTCTGCTTTCTCGAGCTCCCCAGTCCTTTCCAGCTTCACCCGAGTCCAGCTTAGGACTAACTCAAAAGTTCTGTCTATCATAGAGTGGCCTAGAGTTGCTCAGCAACAACTTAATTTTCCTTTGAGCCCTATTGGTTTTCATGTCGTAAACCTTATCACCATGCAAGCATCGAAATCAAACTGAAACCCTTTCAAATATAGGAACACAAAATTAAAATTATTTCAAGCTATATCCTGTTTCCAATATCCACAAATGCAAATATAAATTACTTAAAACAATCTCTGTATCCTGACAAATGGGATGCATTTCACAAGTAGTTGATTATAAGTCACTCATGTTATTTCAATGTTTGTACAATAGGTCCGAAAGCTACATTTAAATATTAATGCAGAGTAAGCAAGCCTCCTCTTCTGAAGCTTTGCTAGTTGAGAGTGAGGACCAGATATTGTTTCAGTAAAGTGTTCTAACCCCCGTTTTTGACTTCCATTCTGCTGTGGGAGCACAGCCTCACTGAATTTACCCTAATATTTGCTGGTCGCTATCCAGCTTCAGAAGGACATTGATACATTGCGAACAGAATCAGAAAATATTTTTTCAGTCTTCATTCACTGAAGAAAAATTGAAATGCTAGATTAACCATTGTCTTGAGGAAGGAATAATGGAAATACAAACAATTTTATTTAACTTGTTTAGTGAATACTGAACTATAGGATATTAATACTAACTTTTTAAATATAAATTTAGAGTACCCAATTAATTTTTTCCAATTAAGGGGCAATTTAGTGTGACCAGTCCACCTACCCTGAACATCTTTGGGTTGTGGGGGCAAAACCCTCGCAAACACGGGGAGAATGTGCAAACTCCACACGGACAGTGATCCAGAGCTGGGTTCAAACCCGGGACCTCGGCGCCGTGAGGCATCAGGGCTAACCCACTACACCACCATGCTGCCCTATGTTAAGACTAACTTAACAAATTTACTCAAGATTATTGGAAAATACAAAACATATTTTGAGTAAAATATTAACATTAGAAATTGAATGGCAGATTTTCAAGGTGAGTATAGACAGAGGTTGCCAAACACACCATGGTACAAATTGATCTCCTAATGCTAGGACAATGTAAATCTTACCTGCAGGAAACAGTCCACTAAACTTCAATAATGCACCTGAAATGACAAGTGTACAGCTCGAACAATTTTGATATAAGGAAGGAGCCTTCTGAATATTTCTGTTGGGAAACTAAAGAAATTCTAGTCCATGATGCATGGTTCATTATAAGTGGGATGCATGAGCTGAGTGGACTTCTATTGCATTGTTGTATCCTTGTATTCACCTTGTCAGTTTGGTACAACTGCACTTTTTAATTCAGATCTGCTAATCTCATTATCATCTTCACAGATTTTGTGGGTCAGTGATGTGGAATAATATCCTTAACTAGTTTGAACCTGTGACACTGTCCGACTCAGTTTAATTTGAAGTGGTATTTCAGATATAACCTTTTCATGCACCACAGCAACTCACTTGAACTTCTTTAGCAGCAATTTTCAAACCCGCAACCTCTACCTAGAACAAGGACAACACATGCAATGGGAACACCACCACCTGCAGGTTCCCCTGCAAGTCACACATTTGGGATGATATCACAGTTTGTCCACTGTTGCTGGGTCAAATTTGGGAACTCTCTCCCTAACAGCACTGTGGTTGGGTGTATCTACATCATATGGACTGCAACGGTTCAAGAAGGCGACTCACCATCACCTTTTCAAGGGAAATTAAGGAAGGACAACAAATGCAGACCTAAGCAAGGTCACCCACATCCCACAACATTTTTTTTTAAAATCCCGAAGCTATCTTTTAACCCTCTCTAAGACTGTCTACCAGATGGCATCTTTCAAGGTCGAAGGTTCCATATTGCCCCAGTCTTTCGTAAGAAAGTGAAACTCTCACACTTGGACTCTGACTGGAGGTTCTGTTCCCCTCTGCTTCTGTTTCCCTTGTGTCTCACGTGACAGAACTGGACACTAGTTCTTGCCACTACTATGAACAAGGACGATTCCAGAAGGTAGAACTATTAGGAAAGATTAAACAGGTTGGCCACTTTTCTCTAAAAAATAGAATATAGAGAGAACTCTATAGAGGGCTTTAAAGTGATGAAGGGGCTGAATTATGAAGATATTTTGGGGAAAGGGTGTTCAACAGTAGGGATCATAAATATAGGATATTCACCAATAGGGAATGTGAAGAAACTCCCTCAACTAGAGAGTGTTGATAAGGCAGACTTGCTGGAGTGGTTGAGGTGGATAGCATAGATGCCTTAACAGTGGAGAATTAGATAGGTTACTTTTATTTTGTGGGAATCTGAGTATTGCGGGCAAGGTCAGCATTTGTTGCCCATCCCTAAATGTCCTTGAGAAGTACCCAATGGAGAAACAAGTAAAGATTTATGCCGATCAGCTAAGTTGAAGTAGGGCGAGCAAAAGCTGGAGTGAAGCATGAGCACTGGTTTAGACCATTGAATGGGCAGCAGGGTAGCATGGTGGTTAGCATAAATGCTTCACAGCTCCAGGGTCCCAGGTTCGATTCCCGGCTGGGTCACTGTCTGTGTGGAGTCTGCACGTCCTCCCCCTGTGTGCGTGGGTTTCCTCCGGGTGCTCCGGTTTCCTCCCACAGTCCAAAGATGTGAGGGTTAGGTGGATTGGCCATGCTAAATTGCCCGTAGTGTCCTAATAAAAGTAAGGTTAAGGGGGAGGTTGTTGGGTTACGGGTATAGGATGGATACGTGGGTTTGAGCAGGGTGATCATGGCTCGGCACAACATTGAGGGCCGAAGGGCCTGTTCTGTGCTGTACTGTTCTATGTTCTAATGGCCTGTTTACATCCTGTAAATTTCATGTAATGCCCACTCGAGAGGTATTAACAAAAGTTAATACTTTGGTTTTTCTCACTATGAATTATTTTTTTATCATTAAAAAAAGTTATGCAAATAATTTAAAGAAATGAAACTATTTCATAATACCTGGTTTCCAACCGATCCAGATTCTGTTTTTGGGTAATCTTTTCCTGCCAGCATTTGAGGTTAGTTTACAATGTGATTTGTCATTAATGATCTAAAGTTAAACCTTCTAAAGAGACCCATTAGAATCATAGAAATCACAGCGCACAAAGAGTCTCTTTGGCCCAATATATCTCTGCAGCTGTTGAATCTTGAACTGAAAATATTTATATTAATCCCTTGTCCCTGAAGTTTTAGAATATCCTTTTATATTTTTCTTATCAAACAACTTTCTAATCCCATTTTAAATGTTCATGTGTCCCTTTGGGTCCTCTGTGTGAATGTACATATTTTAAATCCTCCCTTATTTTTTGAGTCATACACCTCAGTCAATCCCATCTTCTTACCAATTTATCCAACAGTAGAAAGGATCATTCTCATAATACTCAAATTCCCTATACCTCCCCCCTTAAGTTTACTCTGTTATAGTGGGAAAATATTTGACCAGAAACATAAGCTAGTATTATTTGAGTGAACCTTCACTAGGTTTTCTTTCTAAATCACTAATAATCTTCCTAAATACAGTGCTCAGAATTGCATACGATACGATATTCCAACTGGTACCATAAACAGTTCTTGACAAATTCAATATTGTTATTGTATCAATATTCTGTTTTATAAGAGTCAGATTCTCATTTCCCTTTTTCATGACCTTTTCTCTCTGTGCCCTCGTCTTTAAAGATCAATGCATCCGTATCCCGAGTTTTCTCAATTTATTCATCATGTTAAAAAATATACCATTCAGAATATTGCAGTCAAGAGAAACATGTTGCCAGGGCAGCACGGTGGCCTAGTGGTTAGCACAACTGCCTCACGGCGCTGAGGTCCCAGGTTCGATCCCGGCTCTGGGTCACTGTCCGTGTGGAGTTTGCACATTCTCCCCGTGTCTGCGTGGGTTTCGCCCCCACAACCCAAAAATGTGCAGGGTAGGTGGATTGGCCACGCTAAATTGCCCCTTAATTGGAAAAAATAATTGGGTAATCTAAATTTATTTAAAAAAAGAGAAACATGTTGCCAAAGCTTTCCATCTTTCATCAGGACAAACACAAGAATGCAACATTTCAAATAATCACAACAATTCTTACCGCGGGAGAAAAGGGCTGAAGATTGGTTGGCAAGTCAACTCTGATTGGCCAAAGCTTTGCCGTGGCAAAAGCAACCGGGAACTATAGGCTCCCCGTGCTTCTGAGTAATTCAAAAAAGGTGCAAAGCTTGAACAAATTTGTTTTGTTTACAGAGAATGAATCCCTGCATATGATTGTATGTTGCTTCTAGAAAGTGTTTTTGTCTTGCACTTATTCCTTTTCTCCTGTGATGTAAATCGTGTGATCATTTGAAATTTGGCATTCTTGTGTTTGTCCTGATGGCTGCAAGAGGAAAACGCTTCACACTTTAAAAACTGCAAAGTGGCTTTAACTAATGCTAGACTCGCACAAAACTGTGCCCATTACTACATGTGTAGCCAGAAAAATCATGTTTCACACTGGGCTGCTTGGAGCTGTCTGCATAAATGTATTTAATTACGCCTCACGATTCCCACACCCTCAAATCTGTCATATCAAATTTTTAGCCATCCATCAGCTTTTCAGATGTGACCAAGGTATTGAGGAGGCACAGGATAAATACTGAAGCCAAAGGAACTTTAAATAAAGGTTTAATTTTCACTTTAGCCGAACTTCGCTAGATACCAGGGTGAGTGAAAATATGTTTGAGGTCATAAGGAGCCAAAAAGTCATCAATGAGAATAATCTTATAAATCATGGCAGCTGAAATATCTCAGTAAGAAACAAAAAAAATGACACAAATTAATGTCAGCTACTTTTCTAACTATAAGGCTACATTTATGTTACAATCTGTAGTCTAAGGGGCAGAGCTCATGACCCAACCATCCTCAGCTACCTTATGAATGGCATTCCCTCTGATATGGAAACACTATGACCCATCTTGGACTGAGTCTCAAGAGAGGTTTTCTCCAACAAAGACTTATTTGACCTTGACCAGCACATGCATATTTCACTTCATCAGACATGTGTGTCTGACTATGACTAGGATCTGATCTACGTTCTGGCATGACTTATGTTTAAGTAACAATGTACATTCCCCAATCCAATTCATCAGTCCAATTTGATTCTTCTCAGCTTCCTTATTCTTGTGAATGCGTCTCTAATTCACTTGTCTCTCAGTCCGGAGGAAACAATCTCGAACACGTTCGTACTTCAGAATATTCTTTATTGCGATCGGGGCCGCTCTCTAGGTATTCCGGGGAACCACCTCGGAGAGTGCCAAAGTATTGCTCAAAACATCCTTTTTTTATATGTATTATTAGGGGGCTGTCCCTTACATTCACTTGAGCTCGCCCCCATTACAAAGCATAAATTTGTTATTGCCATAGTTCCAATACATGATTTTACAGACTTTGAGGTTATCTATTGGCACATGAGTATGTAGCAGTTTTAGCTCTTAGCTTAATTAGCAGGTGTTAGTTATAGTTGCAAGTGGCTCCCACATTTCATATCCTGTCATCCAGCCATGCTCCTTGTTTCTCAAGGCTATTCAGCTTATAGCCATGAGTCGGCTCACGAATTCAAATATCAACTCCCTTATCTCAACAAGTTCATTCTCCTTCAATGGCTTCAATAACAAGCTCCTCCACTTGTGATTTTCCACTAATGTATCCCATTCATTCTGGTTCTTTCTGGCTCTTAACCCTTGCTTCACATCCTCATTCTTAATGAACCTCTGAAGGTAAAATATGATCTATATGGACAAACCGAACCTTTCCTCAACGAAACAGATTGACTAAATAGGTGTGAGAACCATGGGCTGGATTCTCCAATTTTGAGGCTATGTCCCCATGCCAGTGTGGGAATGATGGAGTTTTACGATACAAAAAATGGCTTAAAGCTTCCACTGATCCTCCATTTGGCTGGGGGCTAGCATGCCGGCAGCATAGAGCACCCAGCTCTAGCTGCCGATACGGCCTGGAGAATTGTCTGCTCCGTGGACATGCATGCACACGGCGGCCACACCGTACTACATGGCGGCAGCTGCTCGCAGACCCGGCCCGCGAAATAGTCCCACCTTTGGCCGGCTCACGCGCTCCAGACCACCTCCCCCCCCCCCCACACACACTCACACAGTACACCCAGCCCCAGAAAATGCCTCCCCTGCCCGCGGATCGGCCCTCCCCCAATTGTGGCACCACTGGACTGAGTGCGCAGCCGCCATGCCGAATTCCTGACGGATGAGACCACATGCGACCGACGTCATCGGGAACTCGGCCGGTCGGGGGCGGAGCATTGAGGGGCGGACCCCAGGCAATGTCCTGAGGAGGTCGATACGTCGAGCGAGAGGGCGGAGCATCGCAAAACCGGCTCCGCCCCCGATTTGTTTGGGAACTGTGATTCTCCGGCCAATCGCCGAACACGATTTTGGCATCGGCGACCGGAGAATCCAGCCCTATATGTTTTCAGAATTCTTCCTGGTGGCCAATTCAACTACTTGTGATCAGATTCTTCACTCTAAACTTCTGGTTCAACTTCAGACTTCTTTCTTCTCACTTTACACCTATCATGACTCTCTGCCTGGATTGTTTCTCTATTTTCCTGACCATGCCACAAGTGGTTTCAGAAATCTAAGTCTTGTTCTGAGCTGTCTTCTAAGAAACAATTTAGTTAGTGTTCTGCTGGCAGTAGTGTGAAGTGTACTGTGCTAGGTAAACAGAAGGTTTGCCCATCTGTGAGCCAATTAAACTGATGTTTCTTCAGACTAACATTTTATGCAGATGAAGATGCTTAACAATTTGTATTGTGTGCTCTCCTGCTCCATTGGAAGCAGGAGTAGACAGTGTGTTTTACCCTATTCATTCTCATAAATTGTGAAAACTCTTCTGAACAAAGCTGAGGACTATGGAGAGACGCAGTTTCCTCTGGGAAATTGTAAGCAGAAAAGAAACTACGCAAAATATCTAGAGTTTTGCTGGCTGTTGTTTGATTCAGCGGAAACCCTTCAACTCAGTTTGAATGGTTATCCACCACAATGAATACATGTCACTCTTCAAGTTCTGTGGAATTAGAGTCATGTAGCCTCTATCACACTCTAGATGACCATTTCCATGGTTACAACGGTACTAATAGCAACTTCTTTTTTACAGCTTGACATGCTGTACACTGTTTCACTTTGTGAGTCTTTATCTACCCTGGTCACCAAAGATAACTCCTCACCAAACCCTTCATCAAATCCATCCCTAAGCATTGATCATGAAGATCACAAAGCAACTGCGATCTATACTTTTCAGTTATAGTTCTGGTCCCTCACATGACACAACCTTTATCAATTGAGAACTCGGGCTATATTCTCCGAACCCCCCCGAATCGTGCCGTGCCGGTTGCACCCCCCCCCCCCCCCCCCCCCACCCCCGGCGATTCACCAGCCCGCGATGGGCCGAAGTCCCGCTGCTGTAGTGCCGGTCCTGCCGGCGTGAATCAAAACACCTCCCTTACCGGCGGGACTGGCGGCGCGGGCGGGCTCCGGGGTCCATGGGTGGGGCGCAGGGTGATCTGGCCCCGGGGGTGTGCTCCCACGGTGCCCTGGCCCGCGATCGGGGCCCACCGATTCGTGGGCGGGCCTGTGCCGTGGGGGCGCTCTTTTCCTTCCGTGTTGACCATAGATTACGCGATGGCTGACGCGAAAGTGACCCCCTCCCCTGCGCATGCATGGGGATGACATCAGCAGCCGCTGATGCTCCGGCGCATGCGCGGACCTCCGCCAGCCGGCGAAGTCTCTTCAGCCCCGGCTGGCGTGGCGCCAAAGGCCTTCCACGCCAGCCGGCGGGACGGGAACCACTCCGGCGTGGGCCTAGCCCCTCAAGGTGAGGGCTTAGCCCCTAAAGGTGCGGTTCCGCACCTTTGGGGCGGCCCGACGCCGAAGTGGTTCACGCCACTCCATCCCCCCGCCCCGCCGGATAGGGGAGAATCCAGCCCCTCATTCTTGTGTTTCAAAAAATGGGCTGATTTTTAAAGTCACCTTCAGTGTTCACCACCCATTTGCAATCTAGTTGTATGCCTTTGGCAATATGGGGTCCCCATGAGTTGTTCTACCAGTGCCGTTGGTTGTGACTGGCAACTCATCGATATGCAAAAAGAAAACTAATCTTTCCTGCTGTGTTGTACTTCTGATGGTGATGGTAAACTAGACATCACATCAGCATTACAATGATCTTCCAATCATTTGTATTTAATGTTGAACTTTTAAGCAGACAAATTCAAAGCCTATGCCTGCATTGGGGCTACAGTTAAAATATACCCTGGAGACAAAGAATAAAGAAAATTACAACACAAGATCAGGCCCTTCGGCCCTCCAAGCCAGCACAGACCATGCTGCCCGCTGAACTATAACCCCCTGCCCTTCCAAGGACCATATCCCTCTATTCCCATCTTAGTCATATATTTGGACTTTGGATCATGAATAGCGAATAGCTGTTAATGACAAACGGTCAGTTTCAATTGAAATATATCATATATATTCCAAACATCAAAGGCACTGCTTAATGTTATATCTGAGCATAATTTTGCTCACTGTCACAGAGGATGTGGGAGACAAATGCAATCCATCCTTCCTCTCCACTATCCAATACATGAGGGATCACAGCACCTTGTTCATATGGAAAATATCATGGACAGAATTTTTATTTCTTCTGACCATCTGTGATGAATGATTTTTTTGAAAGGGGTGTGTGTATTATCTTAACCTCAGAGCGATTGTATCAATTTAGATAATGGCAACAGCAAGCTTTTTTTGTGTTGTTTAAAATAAAGGGTGGCACCAGGGTTGCTCCAGAGGACGGCCGACAAAGGGCACCCAGGTCACTGGCCAAGATATGCAGCAGGCTGCCTCCACTTCTGATGTGCCACCTGGGGTCTATGGTGTGGGGCGCGGGCATTGGAAGTGGACATGGGTCAGGGCCCCAGGGCAGTCAGAGGCCACCCTTGGGGTCGCCCTCAGAGGTTGCAGGGGACGGGGTCAGAGATCTGGGGGCACCATGAGATAGGGCCGACCTAGTGAGTGACCCATTACCGCATATAGCCCTGATACCCAACCCCGTCCCCCCCTCACCCCCCGGACACTGTCCCTACCCTGCCACCCCAGGGGTTCGAAGGGACCGTGAGATTGAATGGCCAGCCTGTATGCACGGATCACCTGAGCGGAACGAGGCCAGGAGTCAGACCTCATCAAACGATCTGGAGCATCAGAGCTCATCGTCGAGTGGGCTATCATCATCCTCCATCCCATGGACCAGACGCACTGACACTGCCAACCCAGGGCCAGCTCCCTCTAGTGAAGCAAGTGGGAAGCATGAGGTCTGTCATTCATCCTCCTCCTCCAGCATGTCATTCCTCTGCTGTATGATGTTGTGGAGGATGCAGTAGGGCACCACGATATGGGAGACCCTCCTCGGGTTATATTGGAGGGTCCCAACAGAGGGGTCCAGGCACCTGAACCGCATCTTCAGCACACCTATACACCGGTCAATTATGCTCCTGGTCACTGCACGGGTACCTTTATAGCAATTCTCCTCATTAGTCTCTGGCCTCCAGATAGGCGCCATCAGCCCCGACTGGTTGGATAACCCCTGTCACCCAGGAGCCAACTCCTCATTCGAGGGAACGCCTCGTAGGTGCTGGGAACCATCAAGTATCCCAGGATGAAGGTATCGTGCATTCTGCCTGGCTACCGGACATTATGTACAGCTGGTGGTCACACACCTGGAAAGTTTTGCCTCCTCAGCTCTAGCTTCAGGCTTTGAATGCTCACTACCTGCTCTGTTTATCTGAAGGGAGTTCAAGCTAAGATTTGAGAGAGAATTCCATCCCTTCTGCAGCGAGTTTCAAAAAGGTTCTGCTCAGCTCTGCAGTTCCAATCAAAACCAACTTAGAAAAACAGTCTAACAGAGAATGCCTACTGGCTTAGCTGAGGAAAGACACAGCCTTCAACTGGGGTCTCGCTTCAGGGAGAGAGAACTTAACGCCTTCTTCAGCTATCTCTCAAAAAGCAAAACAGAAACCAGAGAGCCACCCAGCTTATCCAGAAGCTTCTGAAGGGTTTCACCAATCGCAATTGACAGCAGGGGTTTGGCCCTAGCCAATCGGCTGTTGGCCAAGCCTGTCAAAATGAGTCATCACTGATGTCAGAGCACATCCTGCTACTGTTTTTTTAAATTAAAGGTGGAGGCCCCAGCAATGCCCAGGTGCAGAAATTATAACAGCCAAAAGAGCAGAAATTAAAAGGGAAACAAGAGTTCAACGAAATTTCACAAGAGGGTTCCTTACAATGAAAAAACAAACGTCAATTTAACTTGAGTGCTGTTAACCAGTTTCTTGCGAACCAGACCAGTTTTTAACTTTGCACAACAATGATAGGCAGTTTTGCACATTGCTCATTGTATGTGAACGGAAGTGACACTACCACTTATGGGAATTTTTTCTCCTCCATAGCTGAGCTGATATTGAATTAACTTTTCACAATACTGCAACTCAGAAATCACACCAACTGATGCATCAGTGTCAACCACAATGTCTACTGGAACTCTATACAATGCTACTTGGACCATGATGCCCTGCAAATGTCCATTGGACATCCTGACCGTCTGGATCTCAATTCACCCCTCATTGATCTGGTGCTGTTTGATGATCTTATGCCCTAATTGTCTTTTCCACCAGCCCGTGATCTCTCTGTTGACCTTCTTATGATGTGTCTTGGTGAGATTAGCCTTCTTTATGCAGCTGTAGCACTCTGCCTTCACAAATGGACAATTCAGCACTGAATGCTGGTCGAAGCACCAGGAGCAGGATTTTGTTGTCCCACTTTTGTTGCCAACTGCTGTCTGCTTACTTATCTACAGCTTATTTTCTTCAGCAGATGACTGCTGATTGTTAATTCTAGTATCTCTTGAGTTATACTCTGCCATGTACATGGACAATGCTGTTTGACAATTTATGTCAAAAGTTGACTTTGGCAATGTTATCAACTTCTTGTGAAGGCATTCACTTTTTAAACCACAAAATATCTGTCCCACAACACTTTCCTTTGAAATTCACCAAAATTATAATGGACAGTTTTCTCAAAGCCATGCTAAATGCTCCAATGTTACTTGCTCCAGAATGATAGTTTACTACAATTTCCAAAGGTTTGAAATTGCTGCTTTTGCCATCTCTAATTCCAACCCCATGACTGACTGAAACTCCTGCCTATACCATTAGACTAACCAATTGCCTCCCAATAACCGGCAAGGTTTCAAAGTGCTACTCAAACTTATTCAAAATGTTCAACAGCGGCATCTCCTACACTTCTGGTCCTGTGTCAATCAAAGTTATCAACGTTTTCCTTTCTTCCACTGCTTGGTTGACAGGAGATTATCAGGATTTTTATGATATTGACAACAGTCAAAACATTTTTTAACCACTCCACATCCTGATTGAAAGACTGTCATTAAATGTTGTACTCCCCCAGTTGCCCAACAAAAAGCTTTGATGATTTGTCCACCCACATGTACAGCAGTCTATTTTTCACAGAAAAACACTCACAAGTTCCTTGGTTCATTAGCTGGAGGCTTCATTGGCCAATTTTGTATGACAAGGAAATTTGCAATCCCACACTTCTCGCCAAACTGTGATATCTTCTCAGAACAAAAGCATTTCTTTCTACAACATGGAGTCTGGTACAAATGTGAACTAGTTTCACCTGGTTTGGTTTATATACATGCACACACAACTGGCCATTATAGGGTGCTATTACAGCTCCAAATACTAGAATTCCCAGTCATAATGGGAACATCATAACCACAAAATTGAAGTGGTTCAACGTCAAGGCACACCATTACCCGCTCAAGATAACAAAGGAATTGTGGCATTCACCCACAACCCGAGAAGATTGTTTTTTAATTTTTCAAATTAAACTTCTTATGTGGTAGCTTAACAAGTACCTTCCGAAAGTCCACATATACAATACCATACCTTTCAGAAGAACTAATTCTGCCAGGAGTGTTTGTACCTCTATGATCACAGCTAGGTTGCTTCATAGAGCACCTCCACACTGAGACAATCCCTCTTTTCTCCACTACAAATCAATCTCTCCCACCTTAGCCAGTAGCCAAGTTTTTAAAAATTCATTATGAGATGTGGGCATTGCTGGGTAGGCCATCATTTATTGCCCATTTCTAGTTGCCGTTCAGACGGTTGGTGGTGAGTTGTCTTCCTCATCCGCTGCAGTCATGAGATGTAGGTACACCCACTGTGCTGTTAGGGAGGAAGAATTTATCAATGTTAGAGAGCCTCCCAGTGGTCCTCGGGCCTCAGGAGCTTGCATGTCACCCTTAATTAGACAGCAAGCCTGCTTCCTAAGCATTAATGGGCTGACACTGCAAAGATTGAGGTGAATGTGTTAGGAACATGCATTGTGAGGTCAGGTCCCAGGCCAGAGCCCGTCAGGTTCCTGATCGCAGAATGTAAACCCCATGCTCTACCTCTAAATGTCGGATTCTGAAAACTAAGCCTACCTTCTATCATATGAAACTCTTACATAGAGGTATGCTTCAAACTGCAGTAAGCACACGACCATTGTGGTGATATGATTTGCATAGCTGTCTGCCATTGGTGCAGAACACCGGCTTACCATTGGCCCTGGTCGGTCGTGTGCCTCCCGACCGATTGGTTGAGACCAGTCATGTGACTGCTCTGCGATTGGTCGAGAGGCTGAGTTAACCACGCCTCCTTACCGAAGTATAAATAGTCGAAGCGCCCGGCGGTCGTCCATTTTATTGTAGACAACCGCAGGGCTAAGTTCTAGCTTATTAAAGCCTAACTTTTGTATAGCAACTCGTCTCTCGTGCAATTGATGGCTCATCAACCATGGTGTTGATACCAACTAATTTGACAGGTCATATGGCCTCTGAAATTCCCAAGTTCAGAATCTCGTTGACAAGCAGCCAAATTCAGCCTGATGAAAAGAGGAAGTGCAATGTCTCACTTTATTAAGCATGAATAAAGCTTCGAGCTAATAGGTAATCTAAGGGTCACATACTGCAGACACTGCGCAGTTTCACATTTATTTTCTCTGGGTGCAAAATTATTTAATGCTGCGTTGCCACTTAAAATTCCTCTGGCCAATCCACAAGCATCTTAACGAGACTTGTGAGAACCGCGTCCCCTTAATTGAAGGGATTGCTAAATTAATTACATTTGTGTCACAGAAAGGCTGAAAAAATGATCCTGTCTCATAATCTTTTCATAAGCCATATTTAACTGTCTCCCCACGACTGCCTGGAACTCTGGTTCTTTATTTACATTGTATTTCAGCATGGCAATTTTCTGTCGCGGGAAGTGGAGCAAGACAATAAAAAAAAAGCTATTACAGACTGCAATTGCTGAGCCAGGGAACTTCTGTTATAGAACAAACCAGGAATAAAATTACAATTTCTCTATTCTCATAGCTTATATAAACCATATGTTAGATACCAAAAGCATGTTTAAGCACATTTGTAAGGGGAAACACTGAACAGCACTCCCAGTTTTTGAACACCATAACTGAACAAACCAAAATAAATTATAACATTGTACTTGAAGCATTGTGTAAAAGCCAATTTTTCAGATATTTTTAAGACTAATAAATGTTTACTGCATATGGAAATTAACAGCAATATATTTGCATTATGAATATCCTTTGGGTGCCATTTTGTTAGCATCTCTCTCTTTAACAATGAATAATGGCTTATTCATATCCTCATGATAGATTTAAAAACACATTATTGATGGGCTATATTTTTCCACATTATTAGCTATGATGATACATTAAGTGTTCAGAAGTAAGGAGTATCTGAATAAATCTTAGTGTAAAAAGTAACTCGGAAATACAGCCTTTTTGTTTTGTCCTGTTTGCTTCAATTCTACACTATTAATAGGACAGACCTATTACATTTGGATCTAGTTCATTCTTGTTTCATGGAATTTGTAATGAACCATGCAGGGCTATTTTGGCCATTGCAGCAGCTGCTCCCGACTCTTAAGTGTCGTGGCTTTACACCACCATTCTGGTGGACTCCATTTCCCAATGACATTTGTAGAAAATGGGCAATTTCAATTTAATGAGGAGCTGCTGGCTGAAAATAATTTTGCTTCCTCTTTCGAGTTCTACTCCTTTCATGTGCCAGCATGATCGTGAAAGATATAATTTCCTATTCTCATTGCCGTTTGGAAACGGCTGGTGACATGGATACAGCCCTTCAGCTTTATTCCAGGCATGTTGCTGAAGCCAGCAGAACAGATACATTGCCATTTCCAAAGCAAGTCACTAATATGAACAGATGCAAGATCTATAATGGTCTTTGTATCCTGTTTTGAAAGGATGGAGAAAATAATGCCTTTTAAAGTAAACCTCTACTTCAGTCTGCTGTGGTTTATTCAAATAAGGTGTTGGTGTTGGCCAATGGCCCACAACCATCCTGCAATAATTAAGTTACAGCAGAAGCGTTTTCTAAAACAAAAATCCAATTGAAGCTCAATTTATTTGCTTTTTCAGATGCTGACCCACACAAACTATCAGAAGATTATTACAAATATTTTTGACATTCTTGCTTAAGTACAAGTAATTGCAATTTTTAATGGAAGTAAGATTACCTCTTGATTTTCGTCTGTTAACTGGAGAAAAACAAAGTAACTTGAATATTCTATCACAACAGGTACAGATTTGTAGGGGTGTGTGGAATTTACTAAGCAAAGTTTGGAGCAGTTTAAAAAGGCTAGTAATTTAAATCTGAAAACTAAGTCGAGGGTGGATGGAAATTATAAATCTAAATTTATAACACTTCTCTTCTATGTTGTACTATTACCCCAGCTGAAGGTGAGATATGTAACCTGGCAGCGCGTCATAGACGACTATTAATATTGCTTAAAATGCAATGAGCAATCATGGCCTATGTTAAACCCTGCATTCAGGACAGTACAATGGTGCAGTGGTTAGCACTGCTACCTCACGGCACCGAGGACCTGGGTTCAATCCCAGCTCACTGTCCGTGTGGAGTTTGCACATTCTCCCCGTGTCTGCGTGAGTCTCACCCCCACAAACCACAAATGTGCAGGGTATGTGGATTGGCCATGCTAAATTGCCCCTTAATTGGAAAAAAAAGTCTGCACTCCTCCACTATCTCTGCACCCCCCCTCCCCCCCGCCCAACATACCCCATCACCACACCCTGCCTTCCCCCCCTCACCCCATCCTGCGACCCCCTACAACCTTTCTTGCTTCTCTGGGCGAAAACAAACTGAAGTTGTGTATGAAACCATATATTATCATTCAATAACATTGTATGAATGCACCATATAAACATGTTTCCTGGGAAAGTGATGTCCTGCAATTCTACCGAATGCAAAACAAAGTTCTGTTGATCCACAACAAGAGAAAATAAGCTGAACTACTTTATATAGTGGATTTAAAGCATGGAAATGACTATGACTGTTGAAATTGATTACATGGTGGAAATTTGAAATTGTTTACATAGCGGATACTTAAGACCGTGCATATGTATGCATGATCACATTGTCGGACTCTGGTGGGACCAGATTAAAGTAAAATATATGCATTGAATATTTCTCTTCCCTAGCAACATGGCAGATGCACCTCTTAGTAAATGTGAAAATATCAAATCATTCTCAATGCTTTAAAAATCGGTGTTTACATTTTACACACTGTTAAGTTTAGTATTATGTTATCACAAAGACAGCTTAGAAAGAGTATAGAACAGAATATAATGAACTAAACATTTCCTTGAACAATGATTCATTAGCCATTTCTTTTATCTGTTCCATTACCTTCTAAAGCTTCCATTGTTATTGGAAAATGGTGGTGCGAGATGGAACCCTGTGTAGAGGGAGAGGAGTGCAAGACATTACCAGATAATTCAGGATGGATGTGTGCTTCTGGCAATAGAGTTAAGACCACAAAGGTAAGATTGTATTTAGATGTATTTAGATCACATGGAAATTGCTCTGGCATTTTAAAGACAAACTGAAAATCTTAAACAATTGAATAAAAAGATGAATAATTGAAGGTGCCTGCTGTTTTCCAATCCAGTCAGGTAATTTGGCTGTCATATCTTTTTTTAAAACATCTAATGTTGCGTAAAACTTCTGTCTCTCAAAGTCTCCACTTGTCAGCTTTTCACACTATAACCTTCTGCCAACATATCTGCTTTGTCAGCGCTTGGAGCTGTGGAAATATGCGGGGCACAGAACATTAACAGAAAATTGGTTGTTGTGGGTGAATAAAAATAATTCACTGATTAACATTGAGAACAGATAAGCAATGGATTCAATACATTCTAATATTAGAAAACAATTTTATTTTCTTGTACCCCACTGCTCCGAACGCAGTCATGTACACCTCGTATGAGATATACATATATATTATACAGAATTGGCCTTCTAATTAAGTAGGTAGGTTGACATCTATCTCCATTTCCGAGTTATGAAATAGTCTAATGAAATTTAGGTGGTTGCAAGAGGAATGCTCACAGGAAAAAAAGATTTTTAACACTTCATTTGCTGCATTTTCGGCAATTTAGATTTATGTTATGGTAAACAAGTGAAAAAAAAGTACTAGTTTTTTGACACTAGTATACCGAACAGGCTCCGCAATGTGGCGACCAAGGGACTTTCACAGTAACTTCACTGCAGTGTTGATGTCAGCCTACTTGTGACAATAATAAATATTATTGTTATGATTATGTCCCGCTCTCAGGTGGGCATGGCCGAGGTGCTGTGGAGCCTGTCCCTGTTGCAGCTGGGCATGGCTAAGACACTGCAGAGCATGCCCCGCAGGACCTCATCATAGTGGGCTAAACAGTTGGCTTGTAATGCAGAACAATGCCAGCAGCACTGGTTCAATTCCAGTACCGGCCTCCCCAGAGAAACCCACTCAGGCATGGGGAGAATGTTCCGACAGTGACCCAAGCTGGGAATCGAACTAGGGTCACTGTCCGCGTGGCGTTTGGACACTCTCCCCGTGTTTGCATAGGTTTCGCCCCCACAATCCAAAAATGTGCAGGGTAAGTAGCTTGGCCATGCTAAATTGCCCCTTAATTGGAAAAAATGAATTGTGTGCTCTAAATTTACAAAATAAAAACAGGTCTCCAAACCACTTGATCCCTGCCCGTTGCCACCCTGAAATCTTGCATCTATGATCACCGCAAATCGGTGCCCACACCGAGGCACCTTCCAACATCAAATGCTGCCACCACTGTCCCCACGCCCACAGGTCCGCCACTACCACTTTGGCCGGTGAGGCACCGTCAACAATGCCCCCAGACACATACGCCTGCAAGAGGCTCCCTCCAAATGCCCCCAGGCCGACCCCTCTCCAAATACCCATTTCCTTACCATAGCGATGTTTGCTGTCCAATAATAAGTCATTATGTTTGGCAAGGCCAGCCCGTGCCCCCGTTCCAACAGGACCTTTTTAACCCGTGGGGTTTACCCCACCCACACAAACCCCGAGATCAACAAATTAACTTTCCGAAAGAATGATTTTGGGACGAAGATCAGGATGTTCTGAAAAACAAATAAAAGCCTCGGGGGCACCATCATTTTCACTGTCTGCACCCGCCCCGCCAGCGCCAGTGACACAGCAGGCACATACCATCTCCTGCAATGCCCTCATCTGTTCCATCAACCACGCCAGATTCAATTTATGAAGTTGTTCCCATCCCCGCGCCACTTGGATACCCAAATATCTGATGCTCGTCCTCACCACCTTAACCAGCAGCTCTACCAACCTCCTCTCCTGCCCCCTGGCCTCGATGGGTAGACGTCACTCTTCCCCATGTTTAGCCTGTATCCGGAAAACCGGCCAAACTCCTCTAAAATCCCAATAATTCACCTGATACCTCCCAGTGATTCTGAAATATAAAGCAACAGGTCGTTCGCATATAGAGAGACCCTGTGCCATGCCCCCCTCCACGCACAACCCCGCTCCAATCCCTCGACACTCTAAGTGCCATTACCAATGGCTCTATTGCAAGGCAAAAACCAATGGGGAAAGTGGGAACTCCTGCCTTGTCCCACGGTGCAGCCCAAAGTACCCCAAGCTCACCCGGTTCATCTGTATGCTCATTACCGGTGCCCTATACAGCAGCCAACCCAGTCCACAAACCCCTGTCCCAACCTGAACTGTCCTGAAACTTCCCACAGATACTCTCACTCCACTCGATCAAACACCTTCTCCGTGTCTATAGCAACCGCCACCTCCACATCCTGATCCTCCGGTGGCATCATTATCTTGTTCAATAATCTCCTGACATTCGCCGACAGTTATCTCCCCTTTACAAACGCTGTCTGGTCTTCCCCTACCACCCCCGGCACATAGTCCTTAATCCACGAGGCCAAGATCTTTGCCAACAATTTGCCGTCCACATTTAACAACAAAATTAGCCGGGAGGACCCACATTGCTCCCTAATTTGATATTAGGATATTGACACCTGCGATAATGTAGAGGGGAGCTCCCCCTTATCCCTCACTTCATAATATGCTCTCGCCAGCAGGGGCCCCAGATCCCCAGCAAATGTCTTATAAAATTCTGCAGTGAACCCATCCAGGCCCGGGGCCTTCCCTGCCTGCTTCACCCCCTACCCCTCCACCAAGTCCTCCTCCACCCTGGGAAACTCCATCCCATCCAGAAATCGCCGCATTCCCTCCCCCTCGGCTGGTTCATAGAGCCTCCTATAAAACTCCTCAAAAGCCCTATTCACCCCATCGGGTCCAGCACCACCCTTCCCCTCCCGTCCTTTACACTTCCAGTCTCCTGAGTTGGTAGGCCAGCATTCTGCTCACCTTCTCCCCGTGCTCATACACTGCCCCTCTGCCCCTCCACAACTACTCTACTGCCTTCCCCTACCAACATGAAGCCTCCCCATCTGAAGCCTCTCCTTCAACAATCCCACCTCCGCGGCCTACGAATACCTCCTGGTGCGAGTCCAGGTCTGGGATCTTCCCCAGTGCACGCCCATAGGCATTCACCAAGACCACTGGCATCCCCTTCAGCTTCCCACTCACCATCACAAAACTTCCCTCCTGAATCTGGCACAATCTTCCCCACCTCAAAAGCCACCCGCTTGTTTACCAGCACTGCCAGCCCCCCCCCCCCCCCCCCCCCCCACCTCAAAGCCACCCGCTTGTTTACCAGCACTGCCAGCCCCCCCCCCCCCCCGCCGCGTCTACATATCTAATCCTGAATGAAAGACTTGTCCTACCTTTCCTTTCCTTAGCCTAGTCGGGTCCCCTATCCTCAAGTGTGTTTTTTGCAAAAATGCCACATCCCCCTTAAAGTTTGACTGGCCTGTTCAGTGCCCCCCCCCCCCCCCCCCCCCCCCCCCCCCCCACCACCTCTCCCCGGGCCGATCAACCATATCACTTCTTGGACCAACCCCCGGCTTGTGTCACGCAACCCTCCAGGCCCCCCCCTTGGGTGTCCACCGTCACCACGTCCTTTCTTGCTGCGGCACAGCAACCACACCTTTGTCAGCAGCACCCCCCTCGCTCACCCCCCTCACTTCCCCTCACCTCCCCAAAGCAAAACAACAATCACATCCCCCTCTGCTACACTAACCACCTGGTTACCCCCCACAGCACTTCCGTTAACTAGCACGCCCAGCTAGCCCTGGCAGTCGACCCATGGCGCCAAACCGCCTACCCCCACTTATACGCCACCCCCCCCACGCTCGCACACTTCCATATCGAAAACAGCAATGAAATAGGAAAAAGGTGCGCTCACCCTCCATGTTTCCCAAATAACCGCCACAGATCCCAACAGGGCCTCTCCAAAAAAGAGAGGTTTTCCCATAATCAACAAAGAAAAGGCATCAAAAATGAAAAAGGCAGAAAAAAACCCAACATCCCCTCACACCTCCTCCACAGTTCAATGTCCACCTTCTCCTGCCAGTTCATCAAAAAATCTATCGCCTCCTCTGTGTCTCAAAATAACGTTCTCGGCCATTGTGAGTCACCCAGAGGTGGGCAGGGTACAGCATCTCAAACTTCACCCCCTTCTTAAAGAGGGCAGCCTTCATTCAATTAACCTTGGCTCTCCTCTTCGCCAGTTCCGCGCCCAACTCCTGGTACGCCCGCACCTCATTACCTTCCCAGGAGCACCACCTCATCTGTCTTTTCCATTGCATTGTCTTCTCCTTGTCGAGGAATTGGTGGAGCTAAACCAATATTGCCGTCAGCGGCCCGTTCGCCTGTGGTTTCCTCATCAGCGCACTACGCACCCGGTCGACCTCCAGGGGCAGGTCAAAGGCCCCCTCTCCCATCAGCGTCTGCAACATCTTGCCTACATATGAGCCAGCATCTCCTTCCTCGATGCCCCTCGTGCTCCTCCACTATCTCCTCCACCTTTTGAATAGCCTGGCCCTCAGACTCCAGCTACTGTTCCATCTGATCAATTCCAGCTGTTAGTGGTTCCACTGCCTTGACTAGGTCTTGTGGGCTTCCCTCTTCTGCCAGGTGAACTTCTCATTTAAGAAGTCCACCAGCTGCTCTGTTGGCATCGAGGCTGGTATGGCTGGCCCTTTACCCTCTTCCATCTTCACGTGTAGAGCACAAAGAATTTCTTACTCCAACAGCTCTCTTCTTCTCAACCCACTTCTTGTCCGTGAATCCATCCACCAGCACCACCAGCGAAGTTAACTTCTCTCGACCACCTCTACCCCTTTTTCCACCAAAACATCCATTCGGTAAACGGGGAAAAGGGACCAAAAAAACTGCCTCGAGCGGGAGCTGCCAAATGTGTGACCACCCACTCCATGGCCGTCACCGGAAGTCCGGTCCAGTTCAGATTTTGATCAATGCTGACTCTCAGGATATTGACGATGGGGGCTTCAGCAATGGCAATAGCGCTGAATGCCAAGGGGAGATAGTTAGATTTACTCTTAGAACAATGAACAAAGAAATTTACAGCACAGGATCCAGCAGAGGGCAGCAGAGCAGAGCTTCTGATTGGCTGTTCCGGGGAGATTTGCATACGTGCAGTGCGGTCAGCGTAAGTTGAAGGTGGTTTGTGAAGGGGCTGTTCTCGAGTGACAGCTTTACCCGAAACACTACTTACGTAATGTCTCCCACCCATCCTCCTCCTCTAACCAAAATAAAAAGTTCTGTCCGTTGGATTGCTAAACTAACAAGTTTTTTATTTTTATTTTTCAGTAGTTGGGAAGTTAGTTCAGTGGGAATGGAGGCTAGGGCAGTTGAATGTTCCTCCTGCAGAATGTGGGAGGAAAGGGTCACCTCTAGTGTCCCTTCTGACTACATCTGCAGGAAGTGCACCCAACTCCAGCTCCTCGAGAGCCGCGTTAGGGACCTGGAGCTGGAGCTGGATGAACTTCGGATCATTCGGGAGGCGGAGGAGGTTATTGAGAGGAGTTATAGGGAGGTAGTCACACCTCAGGTAAAAGAAGAAGGTAGATGGGTTACCGTCGGGAGGGAGAGGGAACCAGCAGGCAGTACAGGGATCCCCTGTGGTCGTTCCCCTCTATAACAAGTATACCGTTTTGGATACTGTTGCGGGGGACGACTTACCAGGGGTAAGTAATAGGGCACAGGTTAGAGGAACAGACAGGAGGTTCTGTGGGAACGAAAGAGACTCACGGTTGGTGTGTTGCTTCCCAGGTGCCAGGGTTGTGATGTCTCTGATCGTGTTTTTGGGATCCTTAAGGGGGAGGGGAGCAGCCCCAAGTTGTGGTCCACATAGGTACCAACGACATAGGTAGGAAGAGAGATGGGGATTTGAGACAGAAATTCAGGGAGCTAGGGTGGAAGCTGAGAGCTAGAACAAACAGAGTTGTTATCTCTGGGTTGTTACCCGTGCCACGTGCTAGCGAAGTGAGAAATAAGGAGAGAGAGGAGTTGAACACGTGGCTACAGGGATGGTGCAGGAGGGAGGGTTTTGGTTTCCTGGATAATTGGGGCTCATACTGGGGTAGGTGGGACCTCTACAAACAGGATGGTCTTCACCTGAACCAGAGGGGTACCAATATCCTGGGGGGGAGATTTGCTAGTGCTCTTTGGGGGGGTTTAAACTAATTCAGCAGGGGGATGGGAACCTAAATTGTACTCCCAGTGTACAGGATGTTGAGAGTAGTGAGGTCAGGGATAGGGTTAAAAGTTCGAAAGAGGGCACCGGCAAGCAGGACGCTGGTTTGAAGTGTGTCTACTTCAACGCCAGGAGCATCCGGAATAAGGTGGGTGAGCTTGCAGCATGGGTTGGTACCTGGGATCTCGATGTTGTGGCGATTTCGGAGACATGGGTACAGCAGGGACAGGAATGGTTGTTGCAGGTTCCAGGATTTAGATGTTTCTGTAAGAACAGAGAAGATGGTAAAAGAGGGGGGGGTGTGGCATTGTTAATCAAGGAAAGTATTACGGTGGTAGAAAGGACGCTTGAGGACTCGTCTACTGAGGCAGTATGGGCCAAGGTTAGGAACAGTAGAGGAGAGGTCACCCTGTTGGGAGTTGTCTATAGACCTCCGAATAGTTCCAGAGATGTAGAGGAAAGGATTGCAAAGATGATTCTTGACAGGAGCGAGAGTAACAGGGTAGTTGTTATGGGGGACTTTAACTTACCAAATATTGACTGGAAATACTATAGTTTGAGTACTATAGATGGGTCAGTTTTTGTGCAGTGTGTGCAGGAGGATTTTCTGACACAGTATGTAGACAGGCCAACAAGGGGCGAGGCCACATTGGATTTGGTACTGGGTAATGAACCCGGCCAGGTGTTAGATTTAGATGTAGGTGAGCACTTTGGTGATAGTGATCACAACTCGGTTATGTTTACTTTAGCAATGGGCAGGGATAGGTATATACCGCAAGGCAAGAATTATAGCTGGGGGAAAGGCAATTATGATGCTATTCGGCAAGATTTAGGATGTATAGGATGGGGAAGGAAACTGCAGGGGATGGGTACATTCGAAATGTGGAGCTTTTTCAAGGAACAGCTACTGCGTGTCCTTGATAAGTATGTACCTGTCAGGCAGGGAGGAAGTTGTCGAGCAAGGGAACCGTGGTTTACTAAGGAAGTTGAAGCACTTGTCAAGAGGAAGAAGAAGGCTTATGTTAGGATGAGACATGAAGGCTCAGTTAGGGCACTTGAGAGTTACAAGTTAGCCAGGAAGGACCTAAAGGGAGAGTTAAGAAGAGCGAGGAGAGGACACGAAAAGTCGTTGGCGGATAGGATCAAGGAAAACCCTAAGGCTTTCTATAGGTATATCAGGAACAAAAGAATGACTAGAGTAAGATTAGGGCCAATCAAGGATAGTAGTGGAAAGTTGTGTGTGGAATCAGAGGAGATAGGGGAAGCGTTAAATGGATATTTTTTGTCAGTGTTTACACTGGAGAAAGACAATGTTGTCAAGGAGAACACTCAGGTTCAGTCGACCAGGCTAGATGGAATTGAGGTTCAAAAGGAGGAGGTGTTAGCAATTTTGGAAAATGTCAAAATAGATAAGTCCCCTGGGCCAGATGGGATTTATCCTAGGATTCTCTGGGAAGCCAGGGAGGAGATTGCAGAGCCTTTGTCCTTGATCTTTATGTCGTCTTTGTCGACAGGAATAGTGCCGGAAGACTGGAGGATAGCAAATGTTGTCCCCTTGTTCAAGAAGGGGAGTAGAGACAACCCTGGTAATTATAGACCTGTGAGCCTTACTTCGGTTGTGGGTAAAATGTTGGAAAAGGTTATAAGAGATAGGATTTATAATCATCTTGAAAAGAACAAGTTGATTAGCGATACTCAACACGGTTTTGTGAAGGGTAGGTCATGCCTCACAAACCTTATTGAGTTTTTTGAGAAGGTGACCAAACAGGTGGATCAGGGTAAAGCTGTTGATGTGGTGTATATGGATTTCAGTAAGGCGTTTAATAAGGTTCCCGACGGTAGGCTATTGCAGAAAATAAGGAAGTATGGAATTGAAGGTGATTTAGCGGTTTGGATCAGTAATTGGCTAGCTGAAAGAAGACAGAGGGTGATGGTTGATGGCAAATGTTCATCCTGGAGTTCAGTTACTAGTGGTGTACCGCAAGAATCTGTTTTGGGGCCACTGCTGTTTGTCATTTTTATAAATGACCTGGAAGAGGGTGTAGAAGGATGGGTTAGTAAATTTGCAGATGACACGAAGGTCGGTGGAGTTGTGGATAGTGCTGAAGGATGTTATAGGATACAGAGGGACATAGATAAGCTGCAGAGCTGGGCTGAGAGGTGGCAGATGGAGTTTAATGCGGAAAAGTGTGAGGTGGTTCACTTTGGAAGGAGTAACAGGAATGCAGAGTACTGGGCTAATGGCAAGATTCTTGGTAGTGTAGATGAACAGAGAGATCTCGGCATCCAGGTACATAAATCCCTGAAAGTTGCCACCCAGGTTAATAGGGCTGTTAAGAAGGCATATGGTGTGCTAGCCTTTATAAGCAGGGGGATTGAGTTTCGGAACCACAAAGTCATGCTGCAGCTGTACATAACTCTGGTGCGGCCGCACCTGGAGTACTGCGTGCAGTTCTGGTCACCACATTATAGGAAGGATGTGGAAGCTTTGGAAAGGGTTCAGAGGAGATTTACTAGGATGTTGCTTGGTATGGAGGGAAGGTCTTACGAGGAAAGGCTCAGGGAATTGAGGTTGTTTTCGTTAGCGAGGAGAAGGCTGAGAGGTGACTTAATAGAGACATATAAGATAGTCAGAGGGTTAGATAGGGTGGACAGTGAGAGTCTTTTTCCTCGGGTGGTGATGACCAACACGAGGGGACATAGCTTTAAATTGAGGGGTGATAGATATAGGACAGATGTCAGAGGCAGTTTCTTTACTCAGAGAGTAGTAGGGGTGTGGAACGCCCTGCCTGCAACAGTAGTAGACTGGCCAACTTTAAGGGCATTTAAGTGGTCACTGGATAGACATATGGATGAAAATGGAATAGTGTAGGTCAGATCGGCTTCAGATGGTTTCACAGGTCAGTGCAACATCGAGGGCCGAAGGGCCCGTACTGCGCTGTAGTGTTCTATGTCCTATGTTCTAGGAAGAGGCCCTTCGGGCCTCTAAGCCTGTACCGACCATACTGCCCCTCTGAACTGAAACCCCCGACCCTTCCGGTGACCATATCCCTCTATTCCTAACCTATTCATGTATTTGTCAAGACATCCCTTAAAAAGTCTCTATTGTATCTGCTTCTACCACCTCCGCTGTCAGCGAGTTCCAGGCTCCCACCACCCTCTGTGTTAAAAACTTGCCTCGTACATCTCCTTTAAACGTTGCCCCTCGCACCTTAAACCTATGCCCCCTAGTAATTGACTCTTCCACCCTGGGAAAAAGCTTCTGACTATCCACTCTGCCCATGCCCCTCATAATGTTGTAGACCTCGATCAGGTCGCTCTCAACCTCCATCGTTCCAAGTTTCTTCAACATCTCCTTATAACTAATGCCCTCCTAACAGGCAACATCCTAGTAAACATTTTCTGTACCCTCTCCAAAACCTCCACATCCTTTTGGTAGTGTGGCGACTAGGATTGAACACTAGGGGCGGAATTCTCCGCTCCCGCGAAATATCGGGAAGGCCGACGTGAACTCGGCTGAGTTTCACGACGGCCTTGGAGGCCTCTCCTCTCATCTTATTCACCCCCACCCGGGGGGCTAGGAGCGGCGCTCCGTAACTCTCGGCCACCGGGCCTTGACGCTTGCATCAAGGCGGCACGCCAAGAATGACGCAACGGCAGCGCTTAAGTGACGTAAGCCGCGCATGCGCAGGTTGGCCGGATCCAACCCGCGCATGCGCGGCTGATGTCACAATGGCTACCGGCTCAAACCCGCGCATGCGCGGTTGCCATCTTTCCCTCCGCTGCCCCGCAAGACGTGACGGCTTGATCTTGCGGGGCGGAGGGGAAAGAGTGCATCGCTTTGAGATGCTGGCCCGACGATCGGTGGGCACCGATCACAGGCAGTCGCCTCCCGAGCACGGCCGTGGTGCTCAATCCCCTCTCTGCCCCCACAAACTTCAAACGAGCATTTGGCGGCCATGTTCACAATGGCAGCGACCAGGTGTGGCCGCTCGGCCCATCCAGTCCGGAGAATCGCCGGTCGCCGTGAAAAACGGCAAGCGCCGATTCTTCCGAGCGGGATGGTGGGAGAATCACGGGGGGGCGCCAGGGGGGGCGTGTCGTGAGTTGCCCGGCCCGCCCGCGATTCTCCCACCCGGCGTGGGGAGCGGAGAATCGCGCCCTCGATTCCAGTATGCCCTAACTAAGGTTCTATGCAGCTTCAACATCCCTTGCTAGTTTTTAAAGTCAATGCCCCAGCCAATGAAGACAAGCATGTCGTATGTCTTCTTGACTACCTTCTCCACCTGCATTGCCACTTTCAGTGACCTGTGTACCTATACACCCAGATCCCTCTGCCTATCAATACTCTTAAGGGCTCTGCCATTTGCTGTATATTTACCATCTGAATTAGACCTTCTAAAATGCATTACCTCATATTTGTCCGGATTAAACTCCACCTTCCATCGCTCCACCCAGGTTTCCAACCGATCAATATCCTGCTCTATCCTCTGATGGTCCTCATCGCTATCCACAATTCCACCAACCTTTGTGTCATCCGTAAACTTACTAATCAAACCAGTTACATTTTCCTGGAAATCTTTTGGGCTGGATTCTCCGCAGCCATGTGTCGAAATTGCGGCTGGTGCAGGGCGGAGAATCCACTTTCACGGCATAATCGGGCCTGGCGCCGGTCCGGCGATTCTCCAGGCCCGGAAATTGCCATGACCCCAAAAATTGGCATTTTGGGAGAATCCAGCCCTTTATATATATTACAAACAGCAAGGGTCCCATCACTGGTCCCTGAGGAACGTTACTAGTCACAGCTTTCCATTCAGAAATGTACCCTTCTGCTGCTATCCTCTGTCTTCTGTGATGGAGCCAGTTCTGTATCCATCTTGCCAGCTGACCTCTGATCCTGTGCGACTTCATCTTCTGTACCAGTCTGCCATGAAGGGCCTTGTCAAAGGCCTTACTGAAGTCCATGTAGACAACATCCACTGCCCTACCCTCATCAATCACCTTCGTCACTTCCTTGAAAAACTCAATCAGGTTAATAAGACACAACCTCTCCTTTACAAAACCTTTCACTAATACATCCACTTATTTCCAAGTGGGAATAAATTCTGTCTCGAAGAATCCGCTCCAATAATTTCCCTACCACTGATGTAAAGCTTACCGGCCTGTAAATCCCTGGGGACGAGTCTATCTTAATGTTTTTTCAAGACCCTCAATGCCACATCCTTTTTGATCTCAACATGACCCAAACTATACGCCCTTCCCCAGAATCATCATCCACCAAGTCTTTCACTTTGGTGAATACTGTTGCAAAATACTGATTTAATACCTCGCCCAATTCCTCTGGATCCACGGATAGATTCCCTCCCCTGTCCTTGAGTGAGCCAACCCTCTACCTGGCTACCCTCCTGCTCTTTCTATATGTATAAAAATCCATGGGATTTTCCTTAATCTGACTGACCAATGACTTTTCGTGACCCTTATAGCCCTCCTGACTCCTTGCTTAAGGTTCTTCCTACTTTCCTTGAATTCCACACTTGCTTTGTGTGTTCCCAGCCTCCTGGCGTTGACAAATGCTTCCTTTTTCTTTTTGACGAGCGGATGTTGGAGATGGTCGTTTCCTGGAACTAGTGTAATGCACATGTTATTTGCCACTTTTCAGCCCAAGCCTGAATGTTTTCCAAGTCTTATTGCATATGGACATGGGCTGCTTCAGTATTTGAGGAGTCACGAATGGCATTGGACATTACCAGCGAACATCTCCATCATTGATGAAGCAAATTAAAACAGTTGAGCCTAGGACACTACACTTTGGAGCTCCTACAGTGATGTCCTGGGACTCAGATGATTGGTCTCCAACAACCATAACCACCCTCCTTTGTGCTAGGTATGATTCCAACCAAAGGAGACTTTTCTCCTTGATTCCCATTGACTTTAATTTTAAACAGTGAGGAGGATAATAATGAACTTCAAGAGGACATAAATAGGCTGATGACACTGATGGACACAAGGCAGTTGAAATTCCTTAAAGGAAAGTATGAGGTGATACATTTTGGTAGAATAAATAAGGCAAGAAAATGCAACCTAAACATTATAGTTTTAACAGAGAAGCAAGCAGAGAGAGAGACCCTGGGGTGTTTGTGCCTGTTTGTGACCGGGTGGAGTGACTGCCCTTGACATCAAGGGGGCATTTGACTGAGTATGGCATCAAGGAGTCCTAGCTAAACTGGAGTCAATGGGAATCAGGGGGAACATTTTCTGCTGGTTGGAGTCCTACCTGGCACAAAGGAAGTACTTTCTTTGGTTATGGTGGTGATTGGACGTCAATCATCTTAACTCCAGGACATCACTGCAGGAGTTCCTCAGGGTCGTGTTCCAGGCCCAACCATTTTCAGCTGCTTCATCAATGGCCTTTCATTTCACAGATTATCAAGATGAGGGCAGTTCCTTCAAGGAGATTAAATAGAGGGAGCATGAGTTGATTCGGAGTAAACAGGACTGACCGGGGGCGAAATTCTCCGACCCCCCTGCAGGGTCGGAGAATCGCCCGGGGCCGCCGAAAATCCCGCCCCCGCCATGGGAGAAATTCTCCGCCACCTGGGAATTGGCGGGGGCGGGAATCACGCCCCCGCCAATCGGAGAGGCCACTGCAGCGATTCTCCAGCCCGCGATGGACCGAAGTCCCGCCGTGGGAGGCCTCTCCCGCCGCTGAGGTTTGAACCACCTCTGGTGGCGGCGCGAGCGGGGTCCTGGCGGGGGGGGGGGGGGGGCGGGGCGATCGGACCCCGGGGGGGTGCTCCCACGGTGGCCAGGCTCGCGATCGGGGCCCCCCCAATCGAAGGGCGGGCCAGTGCCCTGGGGGCAGTCTTTCTCTCCCGCCGCTGCCACGGCCTCCGCCATGGTGGTGACGTCATGGACAGCTGCCGCTGACGTCACCACCGGCGCATGCGCGAACCGGCGAAGGCCTTTCGGCCGGCTCCGGCGCCAGGCGTCAAAGGCCGCTGGTGCCGTTTTTGGCGCCAGTCGGCGTGGTGCCAACTCGCTCCGGCGCGGGCTTAGCGGGCAAAGGTGTGGAATTCTCCGTACTTTTGGGGATGCCCAACGCCGGAGTGGTTGGCACCACTCCCCTACGCCGGGTAGGGGAGAATGCCCCCCGCCCCGCCGGGTAGGGGAGAATGCCGCCCCTGCACTGTAATCTTTCAGACGCAACAGTGCTGTGCTACCATTCAGAATAGTTAAAAACAAAGAAACGCCAATTCCGACAGAGCCCTATCCTTGCCCATTTGGACAAAACTTACACCAACCAGTGGAATGGGCCCTACAGTTTTTCAACCAGTTAGATGGTGAGATCATCTTTATGAGAAGAATTCTATGATCACACCGATATTAGACATAGGGCGCGATACTCCGCAACCATGGTGGGTGGGAGAATAGCAGGAGGTTCGCTCCCGCACTTCCTGCTATTCTCCCACCCCCCCCAAAATGGCGTGTCCGGTTTTGCAACACGCCACTCGGAGAAATGCGGGCCGCCGTTAATTCTCCGGCCCGAATGGGCCGAGCGGCCTGCCGTTCCCGACATGTTCACGACAGTGGCAACCACACCTGGTCGCTGCCGTCGTGAACATGGCGCGCCAGGTAAGTGTGGGGCCTGTGGGGGGCGGATCGGGGATCAAGCACCACGACCATGCTCGGGAGGGGACGGGCCCGCGATCGGTGCCCACCGATCGTCGGGCCGGCGTCTCAAGAGGACGCACTCTTTCCCCTCCGCCGCCCCGCAAGATCAAACCACCACGTCTTGCGGGGTAGCTGAGGGGAAAGACGGCAACCACGCATGCGCGGGTTTGAGCTGTCCAACCCGCGCATGCGCGGCTGATGTCATTAGGCGCCGCCGCCACGTCATTCTTGGCACGCCGGGCCTTGAAGCCAGGAACAAGGCCCGGCGGCTGAGTTTCTCGGTACGGCCCTCCTATCCCCCCAGGGTTTCACGACGACGTTGGGCCTTGCGGAGAATTCCACCCATAGTGAGTAATTTGAAGTTTTAAAAAATCTATTTCTTAACACATCATGTATTAAATAGAATCAGTTTTATTAGTTATCGTTTAAATACAATACTCCATCACCCACAGTTTTGCCCCAAAACAATCACATATCTACTTCTTCAAATGGCACAAATGTACAGTCATATTGGAGAATGTTGCCCTAAAATGGAATAATGGAGGGAGCTGGCTCATCAATTGCACTGGATCAGTAAGAGGGTGGTTGTGAGTGGAATAATTTTGTTAAAGTCAATGCAGCACCAAACATGAAATGTGCGCACCCTGCATTAATGTTCTGTGCGCACGCCATGAGGACTTGGAAGGCACAATATGAATACAAATCTATTTTTTTTGTAATTGATATTTAATTTCTTGGTTTCTCTCTCCCACCCTGCTTAAGTAATGAAGTGACACTGATTATTTTCCAATCCAATGGGGAACATTCATGAATCTAGAGAATTCTGCAAGATCATGATTAATGTGTCTGCAGTTTCCTCACCTACTTATTTTAATAAGCTCGGGCGGAAACCATCAGGTCCTGGAGATTTGTGCACTTGGGAAGAATTTAATTTATATGAGTGGTGCATGAAAATAATTGTCCCATTTATTGAGAATAATCATCATGAAAAAATAATGGCATAAATTGGAAAGCTGAAGTTTTTCTGAAACATTACTATAGCGAGGGAATAGTGAAAATCTAATTCTTAAGTACCAAGACTTCCCTAGGATTTTGCCCAACTTGTGAAAATTCCTTGATGGCAATTATATATCACTTAAGCAGTATAACATGGTAATCTGAGGTAGACATATAAACCAATTTTTAGACTCTTATTTTGAAGGAGGCAAGATTATTATTGACAAATTGATTTTTTAAATGGTTTTGAATTGTAACGTTGGTGTGAAAACTTTACAGTATAACAGTTCATCTGTCATGGTCCCTTTATCCAAAAAAACATGTTGATGATGGAATATAGAAAACAAGAGTATAGCATTTAGCTCCTCAGGCCTGAATGGCATTCATTTAATTGGATAATGGTGAATATGGATCTCAATTCTATTTACCAGCCTTAGTTCCATATCTCTTGATTCCCTGGTCCAATAAAAATAATATTCTAAATTCAAGTTAGCATTGATTGGTTTTTGAATGATATGATGCATTATTTATAAGACATTTTATTTGAAATATCAATGTCGACCAATATTGAAATGGATGGTTTATTGGAGAATTTATCATTGTAACTGAATTATGCTACACCCACAATTGTAACATCAGGATAACCATCTCACTACAAGGTGCAAACGAGAATTGTCATTCCTGTAACTAAATATGTTTTATGTAGTATTTCTTTTTAGTGTTATGTCGTCATTCAATTTTAAAGTATGCCCTGGAACATTGTCCAGGAGAACAATAGAAGTTTGCAAAAGGAAATATTTGCAAGTTGATTTTAACATGACAACGATTTGGGCAAAGTTGCTGAAAAAGTGCAAACAATGAAAGTCAGGCTAGTATCTCCTCCTCCTCCTTCAGGTTCCATGCCCTAAGAGGGTGTTGGTGGCCATGGATTTCCATTAAATTGGTCCATGCTTGTGCTTGGTAAAGTGATACAGCAGTTTGCCATTGCCTTCTGCAATATGGCTGACCAGGAAAATCTCCCTACCATCAGGTATATTTACAGATTGATGATCAACCTGTGTGGCCACATTTATAAATGCACCTTCCGTGGTCACAAAGTCCTGAAGTGGGACTTGAACATGGATCCTCTGGCCCAGAGATAGACATGCTACACTGTGCCATAAAACCTCCTGTTCAATATCTCATACAATAAAAAAACTCATGCCTTAAAGACTAATAAAAAAGGCATTGTACAAGTCTCAGCCCAGCAACACGAGGTGACCCTAGTGACCTTTACTCAGTAAGGCTGGTCTTAAAGTGACAACCAACATGTTCCTCCCCTTTAACTCCTTTTTCTATCTTTATTTACCAAATTACTTTATACAGGTGAATAGAAAACACTATCTAAATCTGAAAAATAATTACGTTTGTACTTAGTCATGAATTCTAATTACACACTCTATGCATAGATTTGACAATTGTAAATCCAGCCTTTGAGGAGGTTTTCTGTTCCTGGTAGAGCAGCATAATTCTGTAATTTGAGCTGGTTCCACAGTATCGACATTAACATGAACTGTAATAATCGGTGTCAATGAAGACATCAGTTATGTCTATAACAGGTCGCTCAGGTACTTTAGTGCTTATGGGTTTGAAATAATTTCTTGATGGCAAACTGACTGCCAGAGTGTTTACTCCGCAAATGGTCCATGCGTTTATGAACAATCCATCCCTCCATGTCTATTTGGTATGAAAGGGCCCAGTGTCAGAGATAATTCCTTGAATCCAATTTGGTTTATTCTCAAGGTTTTTCACATATAAGGCTTCATCTATAATAAATTTAAAGCTTCACTATGCGAATCATGGCTTGTTTTCTGATTACCTTGGCTGGTCTCTACCATCGCTGGTAAATTTGTAAATATGAGGCTCCATTTCATTCTGAGATGATGGTTCATTAGCAATTCTGCTTGGGGAACTCAAGTTGTTGCATACGGAGGGTACGGTAGCAAAGAAGGAAGCGTGAAGCTTTGTTTTCCAAGGTAGCTCCTGATAGTTTCTTTCGGCAGAATCAAAAGTTTGGATGGCTCTCTAGGCTAGTGCGTTTGATGCTGGATTGTAAAGCTCAGTTCTGACGTGTTTAATACCATTGAGACTGGTAAAGTTTTGAAATTTAGCACTTGGGAATATGTATCCATTGTCTGATACAATCGGCAGGATTCTCCGATTCTGAGACTAAGGACATGTGTCTAGTCTTACGACCAAAAAGTTGGCGCTGCCCGCGCAGCGATGCTCTGCCCGGTGAGGGGCTGGCAGCCACGCCACGTAAAGCCTCCAAAGCCCCCCACCCTCCTCCGGCCAGTGGAACGACTCCTCCCCAACTGCAGCAGCGTTGACACAGACCGCAACCACCACACGAGGTCCCTGAAAACTGTGAGCACACACGACCGACGCCATGGGAAGTTGGCCCATAAGGGGCGGAGCATCGGCGGAGGGCCTCAGGTGATGTCCTGAGGCCGTCCCAACAGTATGCGGTGAACTCAGTGATTACGCCGTTTTTGAGGAGGCAGAGCATCTGAAAAACAGAGCCGCCCTCGATTTCGGCATAAAACGGACTCTCCGGCCAATCGCCAAATGCGATTTCTGCGTCAACAATCGGAGAAGCCAGCCCACTGTGTTGATGCCAACACAAAATTTGTGGACTTTCACGACAGCAAAACTGCCGCCACACCTGGACCAATTCCGCTACTGCTAAGGGACTAGCACCGGCACACAATGGAACACAATGGATTCTAATGAGAAACAGTGTTGGATTCGACAGATCTGCAATTGATGCTCAGGAGTCTGATAAGCTGCAGCAGCCTGTACACATTTTACTCCCCACACACACACAATCCCAGCAAGAAGAGCAGCTTGAAGCTTCACCAACGGCAGGTTGGATACCCTCCTGGATGTCGATGAAGGAGAGGCTGTTGACCCTGTACCCCGACTCGGGAAGGAGACTGCCAGATGCCACCCTTCCTCGTGCCTGGGTGCAGGTGGCAGAGGCGGTCAGCGCTGTAGGCAAAATAGTCCGGACCTGCAAGCACTGCTGACAAAAACTGCACAACCTCCTCAGGGTGGCCAGGGTGAGTAGGCAGCACTCTGTCTTTGGTACTAACCTGCGTCCCACATACCTGTAAACCGACCCCTCCCCCAACCCGGAGGGCGTACCCCACCTTGCCCCACATGCCGGCACCCATGCTGGCCTCCACGGCCAGGAGCCCTGGTCAGTGAGGCCACCAGCTGCATAGGCTGCATGAGTCAGACTGTCAAACACTGTCGTTTTCTGTTCCCCGCCCCCCACCCCCAGGGGAAGGCCATGTACAACTGCTGGGAGTAGGAGAAGACCAGAGGGGGACCACTGGACCTGCATCCCCTTACTGTGGCCGGACAGAGGACCCTGGACATGGTTGGTGGCCGGGTGGAAAGGGAGGTTGGTGAGGTGGCACTCGGCCGCGGGCAAGGAAGTGAGACCCCACTTAGTTACGGTTCCCCATGACACATGTGTCAAACCCAACCCCTCCAACACCACCCTCACCCCAACACCACCCCTACTGCCACATCACCCTCACCCCAATACCACCTTCACCCCCACATCACCCTCACAACAGCCTCACCCTCACACCACCACCCTGCACCCCCACCCACATGCCGACCTCTGTGGTGACATGCATATCTGTATGTAATTGTACATAGTTGCACCAATGTATATATCTGTATATAACAGCACCAGCGTATATGGCTGATGATCAATGCATGTAGTGACAGTCATGACCTCCTGCCAGTAGGTGGAACCAGTCACCCATGGAGACACATATATATATCGCGGAGGGCGGACAAGACATCAGCACTTAGTAGCAGGATGAACAATGAACCAGTCGCATCTCACTGTCAGCCACAGTAACTTAAAACATAATTGTCTGTATATTGAATTGCATGGTTACCTTTCTGTGTGTCAAGAATAAATACTTATTGCCACCACACCCATGTTCTATGTGTGTTTTCGTAATCAGGGGAGCCACAGAACACAACAACCCCCAGTCCCCACTTGTTTTTACTCATTTCTATGGAACAGAATTTGGAAAAGTATTGAATTATTTTACATGAGATTAGCCACACGAGTGGGGACTACATGAGCAAAATTGGTTTCCGGTCTACTCATGCATCTTGTCATGTCCTACAGGACCTTCTGGGGATGGAGTGGGTCCATCTGTCGTCTCCCACCCCCAGCCATGGCCACAGCCGGAGTACCACCATGAGCCCAGCTGTGATGTGGAGAGCAGCTCAGACACCAGCCCACTGCCCGAGACTCAGGAGACCCCGGAGCTCAGGTCGGAGGATGACAGGGATTTTTCATCACAGCTGTCTCCAACACCCTCCACCTCCCAGAGGCACTCACCTCAATTGGGCATGTCGGTGAAGAGGTTCCTGGGATACTTTCTAGTGCTATCATGGACCTGAACGTCTACACCACGAGATCCATCCAGGTGCCAAGTGGGGACCTGTCTGGGATCTCACAGATCTCGGTGCATAGGTGCATCTGCATCATCACGGAGGCCCTATATGCCCTGGCGGCCCAATACATCCACTTTGATGTGGATCGAACCCATCAGGATGCCCGGGCAGCGAGGTTCGCCGCCAATGCCGGGATCCCCGGGTCCAGGAGGTGATTGATGGGATGCATGTCTCCCAACGAGCTCCTACAGATAACAGTCCGATCTACCCAAACCAAACGGGGTTCCACTTCGATGAATGTGCAGTTAACCATCATACACGTCTGCTCCATCCCCAGCAGGTTCTGTAAGACCCAGGAAGCGTGGGATGCGAGGGTGAGGTTTGGAGGCACCCATACAGCCAGTGCCACTCTGCAGAACCAGGGGCCAAGGTGGGTGGTCTGTGGGTGCACAGCAAGATGGCCTCGGTAATGGTGTTCCAAGACTGGATACCCCCCAGTCCCGTGAGGGACCACCCCGGGCCATTCGGTCCGTTCCCCCGCCCCCCCTTACCTCGGCCCTCGCAGCCCCCCCCCCCCAACCCCAGCAAGCCCAACCAGTGTCCGGCCCGGCAGCCCACAATTCCTCCTCTCTGTGCCCTATCTCCTCTCTCTCTCCTTCATCAGCCACCCCCCTGGTTTCACAATTTTTAAAATCACAAGTGAACTGTGCGATCGAGGGCTCGGATATTCGGATATCGGAGGAGAAGAATCATGGAGGCCGCGGAGAATACCGGGTGGGACCGCTAATGATATGCAAATGGTGTTTACTGTACGTGCATTCCAGTATGCATTGACGCCACTGTCGAAGTGATGGAGAATTGTGATTTGGTGTCAAATCGGCGCCCGCCGCCATTTTGGCATCGGAACCTATTCTCCGCCAAATCGCATTTTTCGATTTCGACGTCGGCAAATGGAGAAACCTGCCCCATGACTTTGGGTAATCTGTGAGTGGAAAAGCATTGGCATAACCTTTTGATTGTAGAATGTGATAAGTTGACTTGTCCTCAAATATCTCCATCCATTTCATGTGAATGTCGATCACGAGCAAAAACATTGTACCCAAGAATAGACCATGGTGGTCGATATGGATTTGTATCTATGGTCGGCCATGCCATTCCTGAGAGTTTAGTGAGGCTGCAGCTGGCAACCTGTCGGCACTGCTGACAATGCCTGATTAGCTTTTTGATATCAGCTTCAATGCCAGGCTCCACACATAACTCCTGGCAAGAATCTTCACCTTAGAGATGCCAGGATGAGCACTGTGTCATTTAGTTTGGAGCAAATCTCTGCCTTGTGCAGGAACGACTACTCTTGATCCCCAGAGCATGGTGGCATTCTGAAAACTCAGTTCACTTCTGCTGGTAAAGAATGGTTGCATTTCCTCAGAAACTGGCGTGTTTACCCATTCTGTAAGTATCTTGGGCGGCATTCTCCGCTATCCAGCCGGGCGGGCCGTACCGGCGCCTAAGTGTGGCGTGAACCACTCCGGCGTCGGACCTTCCGGAAGGTGCAGAATCCTTCGCACCTTCAAGGGCTAGGCCGGTGCCAGCTGGCACCGAAGAGCTTGGCGACGCACCAACTGACGCCGAAGGGCCTCCGCCGGCCGGCGCGAGTTGGCGCATGCATGGGAGCGCCAGCATGTACTGGTGTCATCCCAGCGCGTGGGCCATGGCGGATCATTACACCGGCCGGCGCGGAGGGAAGGGGTGCCCCCACAGCACAAGCCCACCCTCGGATTGGTGGGCCCCGATAGCGGGCCAGGCCACCGTGGGGGCCCTCCCCCCGGGCCAGATACCCCCACATCCCCCCCAAGGACTCCGCAGGCCGCCCACAGAGCCAGGTCCCGCCGGTATGGACCTGGTGTAATATACGCCGGCGGGACTGGCTGAAAACGGGCGGCCACTTGGCCCATCGCGGGGCAGAGAATCACGGTGGGGGGCGCTGCCAACGGTTCCCGACCGGCGACCAGAATTGAACACTATACTCCAAGTGTGGCCTAACTAAGGTCCTACACAGCTGCAACATGACTTGCCAATTCTTATACTCAATTCCCCGGCCAATGAAAGCAAGCATGCCTTATGCCTTCTTGACTACCTTCTCCACCTGTGTTATCCCTTTCAGTGACCTGTGGACCTGTACACCTAGGTCTCTCTGACTTTCAATACTCTTGAGGGTTCTACCATTCACTGTATATTCCCTCTGTACATTAGACCTTCCAAAATGCATTACCTCACATTTGTCCAGATTAAACTCCATCTGCCATCTCTCCGCCCAAGTCTCCAAACGATCTAAATCCTGCTGTATCCTTTGACAGCCCTCATCGCTATCCACAATTCCACCAACCTATGTGTCGTCTGCAAACTTACTAATCAGATCAGTTACATTTTCCTCCAAATCATTTATATATACACCAACCATTCCCCAAAACGATTTGTGCTCAGTTATGTTTGTGGTCGAGGCACCCCCATGATCACCTTGATCTTTTCTTCCATGGGGTGTATCCTTGCATGTCTACATGTTGCCACAGATGGGTCAGCTCAGTGGTTTGACATGTGCACATCTCTTTCTTGAGGCACACTCCAGCCTCCTAAAACCTATTTAACACCTCTTCTAAGTTTGCTAGATATTCAGCCTGTTGTTTGTCCAGTTATTAGGACATAGTTAAGGTATACGACGATCCATGGTAGTCCCCGTAGTAGACTCTCCATCGTCTTTTGAAGTATTGCACATGCTGAAGACATGTCAAAACACAAGTGTGTATACTGGAATCGGCCTTTGTATGTTTAGTGTGACATAACCCCAGGAAGTGTTATCTAATTTGAGTTGCTGGTACGCATGACTCACATTCAGCTTTGTATATGACTGGCCTCCTTCAAGCTTTGCTCACAGGTCTTCAATTCTTGGAATTTTACTCATCAAGTGTAGAAGTCAGTTCCAAGGGCAGGGGTACCTGCAGTATATATCATATGTATATTAAATATGCATTATGTGTTATTACACTGAGAATGCATAAATCCTAATTAGAATGGAGCTTAATTTGCAGAGGCATCATGGGGGCTTAACTGGGTCATTCTTGAAGAGGGTCGGCTCACACAGTAGATAGCTGGTTCAGCCAATCTCCCCTTATCAGGAAGCTGTCTCTGAGTAATGGAGCGGGCTAACAACGTAACAACGTCAGGATAAGGGAGTCTCAAACCTGTGAGTTGTTGTGAAGATCCAAGGACAGTCCATAAGGGTTTGGTAAACATCACGCAGCCTCATCATGTCTTGCAACCAGTTCATTCCGTATGGAATCTATAATCTATATGATTGGCTTGTGCCCAGCCAAGATAGCTGAGTAACTGTTTGGAAACTGTATAAGTATTGATGATGATGATTTCTATTGTTGAGTGAAGAAGCGCATGGTGGGCCTGCTCCCCGCTGGCGTAATCAATAAACAATTTGACGTTTGAAACAGATCCGAATGTTGAGTGATTCTTCCGGATTCATTCCCGCTAACACCAGCTTGGCGGTCTGATTAATTGTTTGTTTACAATCGCTGCAAATGCGGACGGCCTTTTCTGGGTTCAATAGGGGAACAGTGGGTGCTGCCCATTCCGCAAACTGAACCAGCTGGTTGATTTTCAGTTCTTCCAACCTGTTTAACTCAGCATCCACTTTTTCTCATGTGGCATATGATACTAATCGTGCCCTAAAGAATTAAGGAGTTTCCTCTGGATCAAAGTAAATCTTAGCTTGCAAGCCTTTGATTTTGCCTAACTGGTCATGGAAGACGCTGTTTGCATTTTGTAAATTAACTCTGGTAGTTCCCCCAGCCTGTACTTGAAAATCTCAGCCCAATTCAACTTGATTTATTTAAGCTAATCTCATCCCAGAAGGCTTGTTACTTCATTCGTTACTATTATTACCGAAGATGTGGAGATGCCGGCATTGGACTGGGGTGAGCACAGTAAGAAGTCTTACAACACCAGGTTAAAGTCCAACAGGTTTTTTTCAAATCACTAGCTTTCGGAGCACTGCTCCTTCCTCATCTAAAAGCTAGCGATTTGAAACAAACCTGTTGGACTTTAACCTGGCGTTATAAGTTCTTACTATTATTACTATTATTACTGAAAGCTGGACAAACTGCTGTCTATAGTTCACAGATAATATTGTAGTGTCTTTTACTTTTTATTACTTCTCCTATGTACATCTTCAACTTAGCAGAAATGCCCTCCAAGTCCAATGGTTGAGCACCCTCTCTCAGGTACTGAAATGTATGCTCACCCATCAAGGTGGTCAATGCCCTCGTATCCACTTTCATACTTAGCGGTTTCCCATTTTCACAGAGTATTACAGTAATAGGGTCTGGCTTGACTGCTTTAAAATTAAAAATAAAGTAAATATCAGAATCAATGATGTCAGGTTCTTTCACATTGTGTATGCGTAGCATCTTGGCTGATCGATTACATGACAGTGTTGACTTAGCTCTACACTGTTTTATCAAATGTCCTCTTCTGTGACATGATTCAGAGGCTTGGTAACATTTCCCCTTAACAAGCATTGTCTGATTGCCTCCACTATATCTTTTAGTTTTGCAGTTGACTGGAATTGTTTCCCACTTTGCGGTTGATTCAATAGTTTTGGTACCATGGTTGCTGCAGGTTCCCACCCTAATTGATACCTTAAGAAGAATCACAACGCCAGGTTAAGGTCCAATGGTTTATTTGAAATCACAAGCTTTCGGAGTGCTGCTCCTTCATCAGGTGAAGTGGAGGCTGGTTCATAATCATGACGCTCGATTCATTAATCGACAGTTCTGACGAGCCTCAGCAAAAAAGTACACTGACCTCCTTATTGACTGGCCTCATTAACACTACACCCTGTATGCTTCATCCGATGCCAATGCTTATGTAGTTACATTGTATATCTTGTGTTGCCCTATTATGTATTCTCATGTATTTTCTTGAATTTTGTTTAATTCCCTTTTCTTCCATGTACTGAATGATCTGTTGAGCTGCTTGCAGAAAAATACTTTTCACTGTACCTCGGTACACGTGACAATAAACAAATCCAATCCAATCCAATCAGAATACGAACAAGGGACACGACCGACAGAGTGCCCTTCGTCAGTCAGTGCTTCCCCAGTGTGGAAAAACTATGACATCTTCTTTGGAGCCTTCAACAGGTCATCGATGACGATGAACATCTTGCCAAGACCATCCCCGCACCCCCACTACTTGCTTTCAAACAACCACCTAACCTCAAACAGACCATTGTTCGCAACAAACTACCTAGCCTTCAGGAGAACAACGAGCACAACACCACATAACCCTGCCATGGCAACCTCTGCAAGACATGTCGGAACATCAACATGGATAATACCATCACACGTGAGAAGACCACCTACCAGGTACGCGGTACATACTCATGCGACTCGGCCAACGTTGTCTAACTCATATGCTGCAGGAAAGGATGTACCGAGGCATGGTACATCGGCGAGCCTTTGCAGATGCTATGACAATGGATGAATGAACACTGTGCCACAATCGCCAGGCAGGAGTGTTCCCTTCCAGTTGGGGAACAGTTTAGCAGTCAAGGGCAGTCAGCCTCCGATCTTCGGGTAAACATTCTCCAAGGCAGCTTTCAAGACACACGTCAACGCAGAATTGCCAAGCAGAAACTGGTAGCCAAGTTTCACATGCATGAGGACGGCCTCAACCGGGGTCTCGGATTAATGTCACATTACACATAACCCCCAACATACTGCCTGGGTTTGCAGAATCTTACTAATTGTCTTGGCTTGAGACAATTCACATCTCGATTACCTGTGATTATCCCTCATTTCACTCATACTGTTTGTTCCTGTAAAGACTTGTTTCCCTGTAAAGACTCACATTCCAACATTCTTTACATTCTAATCTGTAATTATCTTGCAATTGTGTCTCTTATATATGCTGTGATTGTGAACCTGCCTCCACTTCACCTGATGAAGGAGCAGTGCTCTGAAAGCTTGTGATTTCAGATAAACCATTGGACTTTAACCTGGTGGGTTGTGAGACTTCTTACTATGCCCACCTTCACATTATAATTGATACCTGGCAACATTTTGAGTGTTTTGCAGCTCCTTTTAATCTTTTTTCTCACTTTTGATGGCCAGCACTATCTCTGTTGCCTGTTTAAAATCTATGTTAACTCCGGCTAACAAATTGCACTGTACTGCATTGTAAGCTCAAGTCACAAACTAACCATTCCCACAGCGTTTAATTTTGAGTCGCTCCAAAACCACGATGCTCCAATAATTGCTTTACTTTAACAATGTGCTTTCATTTAACAATGTAAGTCGCGATCAAACCGCCTGGGGCTCTCACCCTCAAATTAAATTTGAATCTCTGGATTATGACTGATGCTTTGGGTTGAAAATGATATTTCATTAAATCCATGAGCTTACTGAATGATTTGGAGTCGGGCATGCGTGGGGCTTTGAGACTCAGAATAAGATTGTAGGTCTGACTTAAACAGATGCTCAGGAGAATTGTCTTGCATTTTGCCTCCTCCCCTATTTCGTTTGCCTGAAAATAAAACCTGAAATGCTCAATGTATTGACTGCAGTCCTCAAAAGACAAGTCAGATGGGTCTATTTGCTGAAGAGAGGCATTCTGGTGAGCATATATCTTTCCCTTTAGTCTTTGGTCAAAATGTGATACTCACAGGTATAGGGCTAGAGGCCGGATTGTTTATCCTCATCACCAGATGTGAAGATTTACTCCTGGAAGCTTCTTAAGTTAAACAACAAACTTTATTTACACGGTTGTTTCATTAGCTGCATGCTTTGAGTTAGTCCATGGTACACTCTTTCCAACTAGGAAGACTTTTTCCGTTCGAGAGATTCCCCACTCTAGCTGTTAATTGGTTGTTCAGACCACGTGACCCTTACTCAGCAAGGCTGGACTTAAAGTGGCATTCTCTGTAACATCATTACTCAACATGATGGAAAACGAGTGCCAAAAAAGACTCAAGTTGAGCTGTGATGTTGTGACAAACGGTTATCCCATGGTGCGGCAGCAACTGGGGCCACAATCCATTGACTCCCATGACCTGCCAGTGACTGTGAAGGTAACTGTCAAATGGAACCTCTTTGCCTCAGGCATTTTCCAGGGCTCAGTCGGAGACATGGCAAGTATATTCCGGTCAGCAACACACAGGTGCATTAAGGAAGTGACTAATTCCCTTTTTGCTCATGGGGGGGGGGATTACTTTAATTTCCCCATGGATCTGGTCATTGAGTAAGATTATTAAGCCTCACTTACAGTCACACTTAGATGGAAACTGAAAGGTACAAGGAGCATCTTCGTGCCTGAGCATTTAAACCTGGACCCTTGTGTGATGCAATAGAGAAGGCAGAAGCTCTCATTTGTCTCACCAATCAGACCACTCATTTCTCCTGCTGAAGCCACTTTGAGATACAACTTAGCATGCTGTCTTCAATAGTACTGGTAAGAAGCTAACTCAGATTTTTATCATTCCCTTTGAGTTCTCTATTGCACATGCACACACAGAGTCATACAGGAGTGACTAGAAATGTATTGGACAAGTGTTCAAACATAATATATACAATGTGAAAGCAGTAATCATGGTGAACCCATTAGTGCTCGAGGCAAGGTGGCACCTTGTGCTCATGCACACTTCCATGATGTCCTCCCACCAGTGTTGCCTCAGAGGAGGTGGAGGCAGGTTGCTCATTTATCTGACCAAAGGGCAATGATAAGTGTGGTAGCCTGCCTTATCATGCAGACGCTCAGTAGTGACCTCTTTCAGACTGCAGCCCCTGCAACTCTACATGGGCAGCCATGGTCACTGGCACACGTGGAACAGATTAGAGCTGTGGCAGAAGGTGAGGATGCTGAAGAGCTCCATTAGCAACTTCACTTTCCTCAGTTACCTCCACAGCCCTAGGTTGGCTTTTACGTGAATTCGGTAGAGTTGGCTGCTGGTAAGTAGCAGTTGTCCACTGCAACAACTGCTGGGCCAACAGTGTGATTGTCCTGTTGGGTACACAGCTCCTCATGTATTCCATGAATGTCAGCATTCATACACCGAGCGGGTTACTCCAGGATAACAAGGGAGCCTTCTATCCTTTCTTAAGCGCAACCTATTGACTCCGAATGTTGCTGCATTGGCCAATTTCTCATGGTCAAAGCTCATGCAGCTGAGGTGCCAGGACAACGTGGTGTCATGATCACAATGGACTCCTCAATTTACAGTCCAAAAGCTCCTCACTGCCTCAGGGAACTCCACCAGATGGCCACACATCACTTCCTGATTGGATAAATATTGTGCCTCAAAAGTTAACTCCTAAGCTCCATGTTCCTGCCTCTTGGAACATCATTGTGACTTTCCTCCCTCCTCTCAGGGGGTCTGTGCACAGAAATCTCTGATTCAGACACCTCCACCTGCACTCTGGTGCAGTGACTTACACCTTGTTCCACTGACTGTAAACACTCGCTATATCCATCTGAAGTGCCTCTGTCTGAGTTGACGGCATTTCGGCTAGTACGATGTGATGCAGCCTCCTGGATATCTCTTCCTCCTCTTGTTGCCTGATGGATGAATGGACCTGGGGAAAACACAAAATGAAATATTTAGATATAGGCCTTCTCATTGTTAAAGCACATTCTGATGCACACTACTGCCTCAGCCATCCTTCCACTGCCCTTATGACACAACCCTATTATTGCATTCCCTCTAATGCCAAAATCCCATTCTGCTCAGCAAAGTGACAGCATGGCCTCCACCATTACCTCCATGTGCCAAGGTAACACCTCCTTTATCACCTACTATCGGAGATTCACCACCATCAACAGCCAGCAACTCCAGAACCTTTGGAAGTTGTGTGCAGTTCTGTAGGTCTCATGAAGACGTTATGAGGTTGGATTGCTTAAAAGCCAGTGTTATAAACTAATTGTAACTATATACATATAAAATAAAAATGTAAATGTTGCCACAGCCCCAAAGACTGCTCTCCCTTTTGAAAGCTGACGGGCGGTGATTTAACCTGAGGGTCACCACTCCTCAGGTGAGGGACAAGGTTGAGAAGGCTGGGCCTTCATGAATAAGTTCGGGATAGTAGGTCTAAGCTGAGAGCTGTCTCCATTCTTGTCCTTCTGTCCAGTACAAGACTGCACTCTAGATTATTTCTTTACATCACACTGTGGGCGGTACTCTACCCAGTCCCACGTCAACCCTTTCCATGACACTTATGGCTGGTTTAGCTCAGTGGGCTAGACAGCTGGTTTGGAATGCAGAACAAGGTCAGAAGCGCGGGATCAATTCCCGTACCGGCTTATCCGAACAGCCGCCGGAATGGGACACCTAGGGGCTATTCACAGTAACTTCATACTTGCGACAATAAAATATTATTATTAAAGATTGTGACCGGAATTCTCTGATAATGGGGCTATGTCCCTACGCCCACATGAAAACAGGCGCAAATCACACTGGACTTTCCTGGAGAAATTCCAGAGTGATTCTCCATTTTGCTGGGGGCTAGCAGGGCCCCGGAGTACTCCTCGCAGCTCTGGCTGCCGATACGGGGCCCTGCACTTCCGACCGCAGGTCCGCCCATGCGTGCGGCGGCCGCCTGTGCTATCTGTGCCCTATGCTGCTGCAACCACAACATGATTTTATGTCACTCTCCTATATAGTGCATGTGGAAATATTACTCTTTAATGTGTCTGTGCATCATGGTACGTATTCATATCTGTTTGCCTGCATCTATACAAGTTGCTTATATAATGCTCTGCTTCAGCATTGACGATTATATGTGCCATGTCTCGTATCTTATCTGCAGCATGCAGACGTGACCCTTCCCTTGGACCTTTATGTCTAGGAACCCGGCTACCCACCTTGCCAGAGCACTCAACACTTTGCTGCACTGAATCCACAATCTTCTGTGTTCACAAGTGGATCTCACTGCCTTCCCAATCTGTACTCATGCTTCTTGTCTGGGCCTGATCCCTTTTGATGTGGCTGATCTGTGAATAGTTCATAGAATCACTACAGTTCAGAAGGATGCAATTTGGCCCATCGAGTCTGCACCAAACCTCTGAAATAGCACCCTACCTATGCCCAGACCTCATTTTATCCCCATAGCCCAGAAACCCCACCTATCCTTTTTGGATACTATGGGGCAATTTAGCACGGCCAATCCACCTAACCTGCACATCTTTGGATAATGGAAACTGAAGCACCCGGAGGAAACCCACGCAGACACGGGGAGAAAGTGTAAACTCCACACAGACAGTCACCTAAGGTTGGAATCGAACCTGTGTCCCTGGCGCTGTGAGGTAGCAGTGGTAATCACTGTGCCACCATGCCACCTGAAAGATCTATGAATTAATTAGTTAATTAATAAAAATTTAAGGTGAGAAAGGTAATGAGCAACTCAAAATGCATTGCTATGTGTTATAACCCTCACGCCGACCATGGGAGGTCGCTGATTGATCTTCATAGAATAGGCGTTTCTGTGTTTAGCAGGCAGAAGCTTAGCAGGCAGAGGCCTGCTCATAAGGGGCTCATCAGCGGGGCCTTAAATGTCGACCGCAGACCTGGATAGGTAGTTTGCAAAAGTCCTGGGCTGGGACATTTGTTTTGTAGGTCGTGGCTCTGGCTTTATTTGTGTTGGAGAATAAACCTGCTTTGCATTTCAGCTTGTGACTTCTGGAATGGTTACGCTATGATTCACTTTTGTGGGCTTACTTACACTAACCACACACGTTCCCTCCAAAGCTCCTAATGTGCTCCCTTCATCAAGACTGACGGGGGTAGGGGAGTGGGGGGGGCTAGTTTATATAAGCACCCAAGGTACCCCACCTGCACCGGGCCCATCTCCAAACCCCTTCTACTTCTGCAGATATCAACCACAATTGTTCTGTCAGCCCAAAACCATCCCCGCAGCAACCCCCCCCCCCCCCCCCCCCCCCCCCCCCCCCCGCCACCGCCCCACCCTGCCCCGGACCCAAAATTTGACCTGCAAACAGAAGTTTTTAAAAGTCGGGTTTGTCGACATATATCTGGGACTTCATGCTTCACGAAGCCTGCTTCTCCGCAATAAAACATTATATTCTGGAAAATCACAGCCGGTCTATGTGCAAATAAAAGGAACACCTTGTTATTCAGTCACAGATTAGTTATCATGCAGAGTTTCTCTCAATTAAATGTTAACTGATCTATTTTCAGATGCTGACAAATCTGGAGGCACTTTCAGTGCCTTGTTACAATTTCAAACTTTAATTTTTTTCTTCCCATTATGGCTCTTCCGTGAGATGTGACTGTGGACATGTGACAGAAGGTCACAGTCCTTCCCCATAGATTCCCCTCTAAACACCTTTTTGTCCTGTTCACTGAGAAATGGTACAAGTGAATGTATCAGCGAATTGCACAAAATACAAGAGAAAGGTATTGTTGGGATTTCAGAATCTTTAAACATCACTCATAATAATTCAATGAGAGGTTCAAGGCATGTCAGTTTTTGTTCAAGTTGTATTCTTTGAGGTGCCCTACTTAGCATTGTTACTCAAAAGTCAAAGCCTGTTGACTCATTGAACTTCACCTTGAATCTCTCTCCTTGATCCTGCAAGACCTATTGTTAAGAGATGTATTGTCTTTTTGTGGAGTCAGGAACGCTACATCTATATTCGTGAGTAACGAAGGAACACTCTGATCCAATTCAGTGTCTAGCAGATGTCATGAATTTTGCAATTCAGGGAGGCATGGTAGCACAGTGGTTAGCACAGTTGCTTCCCGGCTCCAGGCTCCAAGGTTCGATTCCCGACTTGGGTCACTGTCTGCGTGGGGTTCCTCCGGGTGCTCCAGTTTTCTCCTACAGTCCACATATGTGCAGGTAAGGTGGATTGGCCATGCTAAATTGCCCTCAGTGTCCACAAAGGTTGGGTGGGGTAATTGGGTTACAGGAATTTGATGGGGGTGTGGGCTTGGGTAGGGTGATCTTTCCAAGGGATGGTGCAGACCCGATGGGCCGAATGGCCTCCTTCTGCACTGTAAATTCTATGATTCTATGAATTCATTTGATTGCAAAGAACCACATTATGGAAAGGGTAGTTGAGATTCTCCCTTCTGGGGACTAAGTCCCCATGCCGGTGGGAAAACTGGCGCCAGCCACTCTGGTGACAACGGACCCCTAGGTGAGGAGTTCTCACCTTTCTGTGGGGCTAGGTTGACACCGGAGGGGTTGGCGCCGCTCCAGCCAGCGGCGAAGGGACAGCGCTAGTTCGCGCATATGCAGAATGGCCGGAGTATTTTTGCGGATGCGCGGGGGGTTCGCTTCTCCGCGCCAGCCCCCGGGCAATATGGTGGAGCCCTACAGGGGCCCGGCGTGGAAGGAAGAAGTGCTCCCATGGAACAAGCCTGCCCGCAGATCGGTGACCCCCGATCATGGGCCAGACCTCCATGCCCCCCCCCCAGGGTCAGATTCGCGACTCCTCAAGGACCGCCCACGCATGCTCACCTGCCAGATCCCACCGTGCGTGAGGTGAGTAATTCACGCTGGCAGGACTGGCCAAAAATGGACTGCCGCTCGGCCCATCGGGGCCTGGAGAATCGCCGGTGGGGGCCGCTGTCAACGGCCCCAAACCAGTGTGGCGGGAATCCCACCGCCGTCCGAAAAATGGCGCCGGAGAATACGGCAGCTGGCATTGGTGCGACGCGGTGGGATTTGCGCCTCCCCCTGCGGATTCTCCGACCCGGCGGGAGGTCGGAGATTCCCAGTCCTCCGAGGTGGTTGCAGTGATTGCCATCATCACAGACATTAGTTTACCTATCATGATTTCATCGAATAGTATGCTGTGTTCCAATGGGGACCAAGGTACTGTGAACAGATCATAAAATACTACTTGCAATTGTTAAACAAATATCTATCATCCGGCTGTTCAAGGAAAATATTTATTTGTGAAAAATTAAAGTATATATTTTCCTTGAATCACCGACCCTGCCCACCGGGCTGGAGAATCACCGGGAGGCGGCATGAATCCCGCCTCAACGCCGGCTGCCGGATTCTCCAGCGCCGGTTTTTCGGCGGGGGCGGGAATTGCGTTGCGCCTGTTGGGGGCCGTTGGCAGTGGCGCCCCGGCAATTCTCTGCTCCGCGATGGGCCAAGTGGCCGCCCATTTTCGGCCAGTTCTGTCGGCGTAAAACAAACAAGGTACTTATCAGCGGGACCTGGCTCTGCGGGCGACCTGCGGAGTCCTCGGGGGGGGGGGGGCGCGAGAGGTTCTGGCCCCGGGTTGGGGCCCCCACGGTGGCCTGGCTCGCGATCGGGTCCCACCAATCTGCGGACGGGCCCGTGCCATGGGGGCACACTTTCCCTCCGTGCCGGCCGCTGTAAGGGTCCGCCATGGCAGGCATGGAGAAGAACCCCCCTGCGCATGCGCTGGGATCACTCCAGAACATGCTGGTGCTCCCGCGCAGGCGCCAACCCCGTCGGCACCAGCCTAGCCCCTGAAGGTGCGGAGGAATCCGCATTCCGGCGGCCCGATGCCAGAGTGGTTCACGCCACTCCTCGCCGCCGGTACGGCCCGCCCCGCCAGATAGCGAAGAATCCCAGCCTTGGTATTTTCATTGCACAGTTTGACAATTAATAAAGTGTATAAAGTATAGCAGGTATACGTTATATGCTGTTGCGTGAATGTGAAGGAAGAACAGCAGAAAAACAAATTGAGAGCAATATGCAGCATAATTGGTATGCATTAAATATCCTGTATTACTTATGGTTGCTGCATTTAATTATTGAACTCCAGATGCTGGAACGCTCAGCTGAATTTTTCATTTTGAGCAACTGCTGGGTATCAGGTTAAATGAGTTGTTCTTTATATCAGATATACAAATTACTAATTAGGGTTTGGAGAATTAGTGATGATAAACTACTCTGGAGATGAATAGGATGCAAAAACACAAATAAAGAATGCTAGAATCTTGAATGGAACTTTGTCATTTTCCAAACATCTATTTAAGTATCGTACCAGCATAGTTTCAAAATCATGCACCACAGCATCTGTGTCAGTTTGTGTTAAATATTGATCAGTGTAAAATAACTTAGGGGGCTAAATTGAGAGAAGCTGAAAACAGGGATAGGGTAGCGATTTGTGATTAGCCCACATCAGCTGACTGCCATTCAGCAGAAAGGCCCACTTCACACTGCATGCCCATCTCCATGATCTCGGCACCCAGCTGGTACAACATTACGCAGTTCATTGGCTGGACACATCACCAGGGCCAAGATTTTGAGTGATTAGCACCACTAACATAAAAAAAGGGCAAATGTTGGAAATACTCAGCAAGTCAGGCAACATTTGTGGAGAGAGAAATAAAGTTAATGCTCTAGGTCCTTTCATCTTAACCCACTATTTTGCACTCAATGGTTCCTGCAGCATTTTGCTTGTGTTCCACGTAAAGCTAGTCAGCACCTCTTAATAGGGGAGGTGCACTTTGGCTGTTGGGTCACTATTGTGCATGATGAATGCGCATCCACCCATAAATGCGCATCGGTTTCCTCTGAATTCAAATTGATAATCAAGCCTCGTCTGTTGGGAGATGGAGGTACTCCAGAAAAATAGCCAAAAGGCAGTGGAAGCAGATAACCATGGGGGCCAGGTTTCAAGCCCCAGTGACCTGGCTACAGTGCCACAAGATGTTCAATGAGCTCATATGAATGAGTGAACACATCTTCAAATGACAGAGCAGCTATTACACCACTAACCTCAGCTACTGCTCATGTTAGTACATCCCTATCACTTATTACCAACAATCTCTGACAATCAAGATTCATATCTCACATTTGCTTCGGAACCAATTCATGTGCATCCCGAATAGCCTTTTTTACCGTGTCATACTTCTTGGACTTCCGCGTGGACAGGGAAGCATAAACCTCCTGTGCCCGCCCCATCATTTTACTCTGCATTGGTCGTGTCCACTTTTCTCTTGGCCACTTCGTTTGGGTTGCTATTTTCTCAAGAGGCCTAAAAATGGTTTCTATCTCTTTCTCATCGAATTTTTGGAAGGCCCTGCATAAATTTGAACATATCACCACTGGCATCTGTTCTAGAGTTCTCTACTTTCTGACACCTTCCCACTAATTTCTAGTGCATTAAGCTGGAAGTCTCATTATTTTTCCTCTTCCTCTCTCTTTTTCCTCTCTCTCTCTCTCTTTCTCTTTTTCTCTTTCCTCACTCTTTTTCTTTTTTCTTTCTCCTCATTTCCATCTCCATTTCTTTTTGCTTCATCTCTATTTCTTTTACCCCTTTTTGCCTCAGCTCCATTTCCTATTTTGGTATCTCTATCTCTTTTTCTTTTTACGTCAGCACCGTCTACCCTTTTTAATTTTCTCGCAAGCTCTAACTGCAACCGGACTCTCTTCAACTCAATTTTCCCACCAAAAACTGTCCCGACACTACCTTGTGGGCTCCCCTGTGTTCCTAGCAGCTCTTTCAAATTTAAATGTTGAGCGATTGCTTCAATTATCTCTGCCTTCCTAGCTCTAACTGGTACCTCTATTTTTAATTCACCTACCAGGTCGACTAGCTTATGTTTGCGAAGATCTTTTAAATAAACCAGAGTTAAGTCTTCCACCTTAAGAAAATGCTCAGCAGCCTCCCTATTCGTCCTGTTACATCACTGAAACTCTGGTGCCTCTTTTAAATTTATACTGTAACCCAAATTCGGCATCTACCATTCCAATAAATGCCGGGCCTGAGACGCCAATTTATGTTACGCCACCCTGGGCAAGTGCACAGTCAATTCCAACCCCACATGCCCCAGAATCATAACACAATTAAACAATAATTCTTATAAAATTCCTGAAATCTTTGGCCCTTGGCTGCCTAGTAATTATAGTCACCAGGTTTGTAAGTTGAAACGCAATTAGTACTTATTTATCACTGGAACAAATATGAAATATACAGTAGGCACAGCTGCTTAATGTTGAGCTAAGACCTGACTCCCCTTTAACTACCCCGCTCACTACTCACAAGCACAAGGCAGACAAACACAGAAGAGGGAAAATGTGGAAAGATAACAAGGATTAAAGTGGAAAGATAACAGCCCTTGCTCCTGATGATGAGTCCTTTACAGTATGGGTGCAGATTAAAGTCTCTGGAATACAGCAAGTAATGATCTTCTTTGCAGCCCAGCAGTATATCTAGCAGCTTTTCCAGCAGAGGCCTCTGCTTTCACCTCAGCCTGTTCTTAAGGAGAGCTATCAGATTTTGGTCTCTGCTTGCACATCAGCCTCTTTCTTGCAATGAGAGTTATCAGATTCAGGGGCGGGATTTTCCGACCCCCCATAGGGATAGAGAATCACCGGGGGTAGCGTGAATCCCACCCCCGCCGTCCTCCAAATTCTCCGGCCCCAAAAAATTGCCCCAGTGTGAATCGCGCTGCCCACCTCGGAGAATGGCAGGGACCGGCGCGACTCAATGGGCCGCGGGGCCGCACGAATTCTCCGGGCCGTGATGGACCGAAATCCCGCTCGTTTAACGAGGGTCCCACCGGCGTAAATCAAGGTTGGTCCCTACTGGCGGGACCCAGCTCCGTGGGCGGGCTCAGGGGGGCGCAGGGGGTTCTGGCCCCAGGAGGAGGCCTGGCCCGCGATCGGGGCCCACTGATCCGTGGGCGGGCCTGTGCCATGGGGGCACTCTACTCCTCTGCATCGGCCGCTGTGGTCCTCCGCGATGGCCGATGTGGAGATGAACCCTTCTGCGCATCACGCCAGCACAGTGCCTGGGAAGGGGGTGGGGGTGACGGCTGGAGTTGTGGATTCTGTTGGCCAGTTGGCAGAGCATAAAAGGGGTGTCATATTTGGGGGGGGGGGGGGGGTGGCTGAAGTGCACAAGGCACTCCCTGAATGATGCTTACCGGGTAATTTCTCTTCCTTCTCCCCTTTGTTCGTATAGGCCTTTAAAATCAGCCTCCACATTTTTGCCCAATTGCCCTCTCAAACAGTGTTGTGGCATGAACAGCATATTATGCAGGACAGTATGGTTAATAGGCTTATTAATGAGCTTAAGTGACCCTTAATTATTTATTTGAATAAGGCAGCTATGTTGTCGATTTTAGTGCCTGCCCACCTCGCTTATTATGGGAGCGAGCACGGGGGCATGCGGGAATATGATAGACTGACTTATGTTACGTGCTCATATCACTAAAAACATGCCCTGCAGAGGCAGTAAAACTCAAAGTCATTGTAGCCAGTTGCTGCTTCATACCTTCTGACTCTAACCCTCTATCTGGCAATTATCTGGGAGTGAACCAGACTGCTTGCAACCTTGGTGTAATATTAGACGCTCAGATGAGCATCCGACCACAGACCTGTGTATTCACGAAAGACCACCTATTTCGATCTCTGTAGCATCAATGCCACCTCGCTTCTCTCCACAAAAAACACCAAAGGAGATTGGTTAACTTATTAAAAAGTAAACCGTTCATTGAGAAAGAATGTATCAGCTTCACACATAATAACAAAACGCTTTCCTGCATGTGATTGAAAATGGAGGGGCAGCACAGTGGTGCAGAGGGTTAGCCCTGCTGCTTCATGGCGCCAAGGTCCCAGGTTCAATCCCGGCTCTGGGTCACTGTCTGTGTGGAGTTTGCACATTCTCCCCGTGTTTGCGTGGGTTTCGCCCCCACAACCCAAAGATGTGCAGAGTAGGTGGATTGGCCACACTAAATTGCCCCTTAATTGGAAAAAAATTAATTGGGTACTCTAAATTTATGGGGAAAAAGGAAAATGGAGACCTCTGTTTGATATTATCACATTGCTCCTTGACCTATGGGTATGTGATACTGAAATAAATGCATTTTCCCATTTGCAAGCGGCTTTTAAAGAAATTGGAATTTGTTCTGCAAACATACTCAGATGCCAAGAGTAGGACTTCTTAACAGTTTGGAAGCAGGCAATTTCTGAAATGGTAGCACCAATGGTGTTGTCTTTCAGACTGTCTAATTTAGTAAATTGCTGTTTCCTCCCAGTTGTGTTTTGTTGCAGTTCTGAAATTTCAGCCAACCAAATGTAAGAATGACATGTACATTATCAAGTGTGATCTATTAGCCATGACAGAAAAATGTTGCATCGTGCTCAAGAATGGGAACAAGATATTCCAAGGGTACTTGGAATGTTTCAAAAAGACAAGCAGAATTGAAAAGTATTGGTTCATTAGTTCTGGTAATAAAGGATGACAGAAGCAATGAGGAAGGATCGTGGACTGGAAGAACATATGTAGAATCAACCTGAGTAGAAGTACAAAATAGCAAGGGGCAAAGAACACTGGTGGGAGTAACTGACAAGCTCCTTCACAGCAGCTACACTGTTGGATTGAGTATTAATTCTTTTTAAAAAGGAGACAGTAACAAAGGAAATGCAAACATTGTGGGGGACTTTAATCTGCAAATAGACTGGACAAATCAAATTGACAAAAGTAGTTTGGAGCTGGTTTAGCACAGTGGACTGAACAGCTGGCTTGTAATGCAGATCAAGGTCAGGTCTGTGGGTTCAATTCCCGTACCTGGCTCCCTGAACAGGTGCCGGAATGTGGCGACTAGGGGCTCTTCACAGTAACTTCATTGAAGCCTACTTGTGACAATAAGCGATTATTATTGTCTTGCCGGATGAGTTCAAGGCATGTATTTAGGACAGTTTCCCAGACTAAAATATAACGGAATGCTGCGGAATGAGACAGGTTTTATTAGTAATCCTATAGTAAGTGATCATCTAAGGAAGAGTGATCATAATATGGTTCTCATATTAATGAATGAAAATCGCTTATTGTCACGCGTAGGCTTCAATGAAGTTACTGTGAAAAGCCCCTAGTCGCCACATTCCGGCGCCTGTCTGGGGAGGCTGGTACGGGAATCGAACCGTGCTGCTGGCCTGCTTGGTCTGCTTTAAAAGCCAGCGATTTAGCCAAGTGAGCTAAACCAGCTCACAAGAGTAACATAAGAACATAAGAACTAGGAGCAGGAGTTGGCCATCTGGCCCCTCGAGCCTGCTCCGCCATTCAATTAGATCATGGCTGATCTTTTGTGGACTCAGCTCCACTTTCCGGCCCGAACACCATAACCCTTAATCCCTTTATTCTTCAAAAAACTATCCATCTTTACCTTAAAAACATTTAATGAAGGAGCCTCAACTGCTTCACTGAGCAAGGAATTCCATAGATTCACAACCCTTTGGGTGAAGATGTTCCTCCTAAACTCAGTCCTAAATCTACTTCCCCTTATTTTGAGGCTATGCCCCTAGTTCTGCTTTAACCCGCCAGTGGAAACAACCTGCCCGCATCTATCCTATCTATTCCCTTCATAATTTTAAATGTTTCTATTAGATCCCCCCCTCCCCCACATCCTTCTAAATTCCAATGAGTACAGTCCCAGTCTACTCAACCTCTCCTCGTAATCTAACCCCTTCAGTTCTGGGATTAATCTAGTGAATTTCCTCTGCACACCCTCCAGCGCCAGTACATCCTTTCTCAGGTAAGGAGACCAAAACTTAACACAATACTCCAGGTGTGGCCTCACTAACACCTTATACAATTGCAACATAACCTCCCTGGTCTTAAACTCCATCCCTCTAGCAATGAAGGACAAAACTCCATTTGCCTTCTTAATCACCTGTTGCACCTGTAAAACAAATTTTGCGACTCATGCATTAGCACACCCAGATCTCTCTGCACAGCAGCATGTTTTAATATTTTAATCATTTAAATAATAATCCCTTTTGCTGTTATTCCTAGCAAAATGGATAACCTCACATTTGGTAACATTGTATTCCATCTGCCAGACTCTAGCCCATTCACTTAACCTATCCAAATCCCTCTGCAGACTTCCGGTATCCTCTGCACTTTTTGCTTTACCACTCATCTTAGTGCCGTCTGGAAACTTGGACACATTGCACTTGGTTCCCAACTCCAAATCATCTATGTAAATTGTGAACAATTGTGGGTCCAACACTGAACCCTGAGGGACACCACTAGCTACTGATTGCCACCCAGAGAAACATCCATTAATCTGCACTCTTTGCTTTCTATTAATTAACCAATCCTCTATCCATGCTACTACTTCATCCTTAATGCCATGCATCTTTATCTTATGCAGCATCCTTTTGTATGGCACCTTGTCAAAGGCTTTCTGGAAATCCAGATATACTACATCCATTGGCTCCCTGTTATCTACTGCACTGGTAATGTCCTCAAGAATTCCACTAAATTAGTGAGGCACGACCTGCCCTTTTATGAACTCATGCTGCGTCTGCCCAATGGGACAATTTCCATGCAGATGCCTCGCTATTTCTTCCTTGATGACAGATTCCAGCATCTTCCCTACTACTGAAGTTAAGCTAACTGGCCTATAATTACCCACTTTCTGCCAACCTCCTTTTTTAGCAGTGGTATCACGTTTGCTAATTTCCAATCCTCTGGGACCACCCCAGAGTCTAGTGAATTTTGGTAAATTATCACTAGTGCATTTTCAATTTCCCGAGCCATCTCTTTTAGCACTCTGGGATGCGTTCCATCAGGGCCTGGAGACTTGTCTACCTTTAGCCCCATTAGCTTGCCCATCACTACCTCCTTAGTGATAACAATCATCTCAAGGTCCTCACCTGTCAAAGCCTCATTTCCATCAGTCACTGGCATGTTATTTGTGTCTTCTACTGTGAAGACCGACTCAAATAACCTATTCAGTTCCTCAGCCATTTCCTCATCTCCCATTATTAAATCTCCCTTCTCATCCTCTAAAAGACCAATATTTACCTTAGCCACTCATTTTCGTTTTATATATTTGTAGAAACTATTACTATCTGTTTTTATATTCTGAGCAAGTTTACTCTCATAATCTGTCTTACTCTTCTTTATAGCTTTTTTAGTAGCTTTCTGTTGTCCCCTAAAGATTTCCCAGTCCTCTAGTCTTCCACTAATCTTTGCCACTTTGTATGCTTTTTCCTTCAATTTGATACTCTCCCTTATTTCCTTAGATATAGACGGTCGATTGTCCCTCTTTCTACCGTCTTTTCCTTTTGTTGGCGTAAACCTTTGCTGATCACTGTGAAAAATTACGTGTAAGGTTCTCCACTGTTCCTGAACTTTTCACCATAAAGGCTTTGCTCCCAGTCTATCTTACCTCTTCTCTCATCCCATTGTAATCTCCTTTTTTCAAGCACAAAATACTAGTATTTGATTTTCCCTTCTCACCCTCCATTTGTATTTGAAATTCCACCATATTGTGATCGCTCCTTCCGAGAGGATCCCTAACTATGAGATCATTAATCAATCCTGTCTCATTACACAGGACCAGATCTAGGACCGCTTGTTCCCTCGTAGGTTCCATTACATACTGTTCTAGGAAACTATTGCTATACATTCTACAAACTCCTCCTCACGGCTGCCTTGACCAACCTGGTTAAACCAATTGATATGTAGATTAAAATCCCCCATGATAACTGCTGTACCATTTCTACATGCATCAGTTATTTCTTTGTTTATTGCCTGCCCCACCATAATGTTACTATTTAGTTGTCTATAGACTCGTATCAGTGACGTTTTTGCCTTACTATTGCTGATTTCCACCCAAATGGATTCAACCTTATCCTCCATAGCACCGATGTCATCCCTTACTAATGCCCGGATGTCATCCTTAAATAACAGAGCTACACCACCTCCCTTACCATCCACTCTGTCCTTCCGAATAGTTTGATACCCTTGGATATTTAACTCCCAGTCGTGACCATCCTTTAACCATGTTTCAGTATTGGCCATTAAATCATAGTCATTCACGGTGATTTGCGCCATCAACTCATTTACCTTATTCCGAATACTATGAGCATTCAGGTAAAGTACACTTATGTTGGCCTTTATACCTCTGTTTTGAATCTTAACACATTGATCAGGGACCTCACCTAAGTTATTTTTCCTCTTAACTTTTCTCCTAATTTTCCTTGCCGTTGAACCCATATCTTCATGTAACAACCTGCCGTGTCGCTTTCCATTTATGTTTTTACTTCCCATTTTATTCCTTTTAGTATTACTGGGCCTATTCACTGAGCTCCCCTCAGTCACTGTACCTTGTACTGTCGCCCTTTTTGTTTTTTGATTATGGCTTCTCTGCCTAACACTTTCCTCCTTACTGCCATTTGTTTCTGTCCCTGTTTTATTACCTTCTGCCTTCCTGCATCGGTTCCTAGCCCCCTGCCACATTAGTTTAAACACTCCCCAACCACTCTAGCAAATAGACCCCTAGGACATCAGTTCCAGTCCTGCCCAAGTGTAACCCTTCCAGTTTGTACAGGTCCCACCTCCCCCAGAACCGGTCCCAATGCCCCAGGAATCTGAAACCCTCCCCCTGACACCATCCCTTCAGTCACGTATTCATCCTATATATCCTGTTATTTCTACTCTGACTAGCACATGGCACTGGTAGTAATCCTGAGATCACTACCTTCGAGGTCCGATTTCTTAACTTCCTTCCTAGCTCCCTGTATTCTGCTTTTAGGACTTCATCCGTTTGTTTTACCTGTGTCATTTGTACCAATGTGTACCACGACCACTGGCTGTTCACCCTCCCCCTCCAGAATGTCCTGTACCCGTTCCGAGACATCCTTGATCCTAGCACCAGGGAGGCAACATACCATCCTATAGTCTTGTTTGCGGCCACAGAAATGCCTGTCTATTCCCCTTACAGTTGAATCCCCTATAACTATTGCACTGTCACACTTATCACCCGTCCCCTCTGCAGCAGAACCAACCGTGGTGCCACGAGTTTGGCTGTTGCTGTTTTCCCCTGAGAGGCCATTCCCCTCAACGGTATCCAAAGCGGTATGTCTGTTCTGCAGGGGAATGGCCAGAGGAGAGTTCTGCATTACCTGCCTCGCACTCTTGCTCTGTCTGCTGGACACCCATTCCCTTCCTGCCTGCGGAGTCTGAGCCTGCAGTGTGACCACCTCTATATGTGCTATCCACAATGCTCCCCGACTCGTGGATGCTCCACAGTGTCTCCAGCCGCCGCTCCAGCTCTGAAACTCGAGCTTCCAGGAGCTGTAACTGGAGACACCTCCTGCACACATGCTGAGCCTGTGGACTGGAACTGTCCCCAGCCTGCCACATGGAGCAAGAGGAGCAGACCACACCTTGGAGCTGTCCTGCCATGATTTATTCCTTTCAATTAAACTTCTGAAATTAAACTTTAGAAAGATGTTTTTGTGTCGGATTATATCCAATCTCCTGTACACTAATTAGCTTTATCCCTGAGTATTTATCTTGCTTGATCTGACAACAAATTAAATAATTATTTCACTGAAATTAAAAAAGTTATTTAATTGAAATTCAAAAAGTTATTTAAATCAACTTAAAAATAGCAATTTAAATCAACCCAAAATAGTTATTTAAGTGAGATTTAATAATTAAAAAATATTCATTCAAATCAACTTAAAAATAGTAATCTCAGTCAAATTTTAAAAATAGTAATTCAAATCAACTTAAAAATAGTAATTTAAATCAAATTAAAACCAGTAACTCCACAAATATTCAAATTTAGCCCAGTCTGCCTTTCAGCCAATCAGGTCATAGTCACCTGTGATATCACTTTACTGGGTTTTTTTCAATTTTGAAATAAACAAACAGGCACGTAGCTGTCCTACCTGCAGCAGTGTCCCGCGCAGGTCCGCTCCTCTCTGCTCCCGGAAGGTGAGTGAAGGCCTTGAGCCTGGTGCTGCCTTTATCCTCTCCCCTGCAGCAGTATCCTGCTGGTCCGCTCCTCTCTGCTCCCGGAAGGTAAGTGAAGGCCTCGAGCCTGGTGCTGCCTTTATCCTCTCCCCTGCAGCAGTGTCCCGCGCAGGTCCACTCCTCTCTGCTCCCGGAAGGTAAGTGAAGGCCTCGAGCCTGGTGCTGCCTTTATCCTCTCCCCTGCAGCAGTATCCTGCAGGTCCGCTCCTCTCTGCTCCCGGAAGGTAAGAAGGTACATATGCAAGTACCTGGAGTATTCAACTTAAATAAACCCAATTACATAAGTATGAAGGGTGGGTGGCAAACATGGTTGGGAAAGTAGATTAAAACATACCATGATTGGCATACAATGGCAAACATTTGAAGACATTTCATAATTCTCGACAAGTATATATTTAATTGAGATAAAATCTCCAGAGGAAATAATATTAGATTAATGGAAGTGGTTTATAATATTGTCATGGGAAGTGGTAAGCCTGAAGAATAGGATATGTATTTAAAGTAACAATAAGCATAAAAACACATTATAAGAGCTGCCGCAGGTATGCAAAAGAAGAACCAGGCAACGTGCCTCCATGACTACCGTCCGGTAACCTCAATGTCTGTCATTATGAAGTGCTTTGAGAGGTTGGTCATGAGACACATCATCTCCATACTCTCAGACTGCCTTGATCCAGTGCAATTCACATACTGCCACACCGGTCCACAGAAGACACCATTTCCCTGGCCGTACACTCATCCCTAGCGCATCTCGACAGCAAGGACTCCTACGTCAAACTCCTATTCATTGACTACAGCTCCGCCTACAACACCATAATCCCAGCCAAGCTCATATCAAAACTCCAAAACCTAGGACTTGGCTCCTCCCTCTGCAACTGGACCCTCGACTTTGTGACCCATAGACCACAACCAGCAAGGCTGTGTACTTAACAGCCTATACACACATGACTATGGCAAAATTTGGCTGCAACTCCATCTACAAGTTTGCTGATGACATGACCATAATAGGTCGGATCTCGAACCACAATGAGTCAGAGTAGCGGAGGGAGATAGAGAACCTAGTGGCATGGTGTAACAACAACAATCTCTCCCTCAACATCAGCAAAACTAAGGATTGGCCATTGACTTCAGGATGTGAAGTATCGTAAGCCCCCTTGTCTGCATCAATGGTGTTAAGGTGGACACATCACCAACAATCTGTCCTGGTCCACCCACATCAATGCTACAACCAAGAAAGCACAACAGCACCTATACTTCCTCAGTAAACTAGAAATTCAGCATGTAACATTAGCTCTTACCAATTTTTACAGATGCACCATGGAAAGCATCCTATCTGGCTGCATCAAAGTCTGGTATGGCAACTGCTCGACCCAAGACTGTAAGAAACTACAGAGAGTTGTGAACACAGCCCAGTCCATAACACAAAACCGCCTCCCATCCATTGACTCTGTCTATAGCTCCCACTGCCTGGGAAAGGAAGCAGCATAATCAAAGATCCCTCCCACTTGGGTTATTGTCTCAGGACATTGCCTGAGGCCCGCCTCCCCAATACTCCGCCCTCGACCTGCCGAAGTCCCAACGGCATTGGTCGCGTGTGGTCTCATCCGTCGGGAATTCGGCGTGGTGGCTGCGGACTCAGTTCAGTGCTGTCCCAGTCGGGGGAGGGTCGAACTGCGGGCAAGGGGCTGGGGGCACCATTGAGGGTGGTCCAGGGCACACAAGCCACCAAAGGGGGGGACACTATTTCGCAGGCCGGATCCGTGAGCGGCCAGTGCCATGTTGCACCTTGGCAGTGACATACTGACACCAAGGTGGCACTGGCAGGGTGCCAGGCTGGCAGTACTAGGTTGTCCAGGTGTCACCAGCAGTGCCAGGATGCCACCCTGCCCAGAGGGCAAGCATCTGGGGGCCTTCAATCCTTGGCAGACCCTACAAGTGTCATTCCATTTGGTTCCCATAACGCAAGATCGTGTTATTAGAAGTGGGATCTCCTGCCATATACCAGCCGCGCTGGTTTTCAGGCGCAACGTAGCCGGTAGATCTCACCCACTTTGGTCTTGTGTCAAAATAAAAAACTATTGGTCATGTCTACTTTAAGAGCTGGAGAAATTGTTTGATATGACCTTGGAGATGGACCCTGTGTTTTTGATTCTGGGGCATTCGGATAAATGTATAATTGGTGATAATGAGAAAAGGTTGTATAATCTTTTAACATTTGCAGCACGGAAAAATATTTTATATTCTTGGAATAATGACAAGTCACCTTCTTTACAGAATTGGCACCAAATTATTTGGAACTTCAGGTACCCAGAGCATCTTTTGGGTACGCTTGATATGCTGCTCTAGAAGTTGGAAGTTACGGGCCATAATGATTAGTCAGAGTCAACATGATTTTATGGCCAGTCAATCAGAGTTTTTGAGGCTGAATGTTAGTTAACGGGGAACCATGGAATGCAGTGTATTGGGTTTTTCAGATAGGATAAAGTACTACATGAAGGGTTGTTGAAGACCATAAAAGTTCAGAGTTGGGGGTAGTAAGTCAGCAATGGATTGAAGTCAGCAAAGAAAGCAAAGAGAACTAAAAAGGTAATTTAAAATTGGAAGGTTCCTACTTTATCCACCTTGCTGTTACATTTTCAAAGAACTCTAATAAATTTGTCAAACACAATTTCCCTTTTGCAAAGCAATATTGACTCTGCTTGATTGTATTCTGATATTCCAAATGCCCTGTTATTACTTCCTTAATAATAGATTCAAGCATTTTCCCAATGACAGATATGAGGCTAATGGACCTCTAGTTTCTGCTTGCATATGACATTTTTCAGCCCTTGAGACCTTTCCAGAAGATAGGGAATTTTGGAAAATTGCAACCAAGGCAGCCATTTTTTAAAAACCTTAAGCTGAAGGCCATCAGGTCCAGGGGACTTCCCAGCCTTAAGTTTACCCTTCCTTTTTTTCTTGTGAAAATAATTGTTTTAAAATCCTCCCTCCCTTATTCTTCTTTTTCAATGATTATGGGATTAATTTAGTGTCTTCTACCATGAAGTCAGAAACAAATTATTTGTTCAAACATGGAAAGAGAGGACGAGGTCAAAGATCATTGATGATCTTTTTGAATGGTGGAGTAGGCTCGAGGGACTAAATGCCCTACTTCACTTTACTCTTACATTCTTATGTATTTCTACGGATTTGTAACGGCACCAAGTGATATTAATCATCCAGCATTATCAAGTCAAATGATGACAAAAAATCCCTTCCATCCCTGAAGGAACAAGTATCCTAAAAAATCAGCCTTTTAGCCAAGAGAGTAATTTGAAATAAACAGTATGCAAAGAACTTGATGCTGGGATTTGCTGGCACTCTACATAGCCATATCACTGCAGTGCTGCAGTTTCTGAATGCATTTGAAACTATATTGACACATCATTTAAATATTTATATACTGCCTCACTGCAAAGTCATTTTTCACTGAAGCATAGAATGGCAAATTCTGCAGTAAAAGTAGTGAAATTTGTCATTTATAGGAATTATAAATAAAAAATCCAAGATTCTCAAAAATTGTATCGAAAGAAAGAATTGTGTCATTACATGAGAACGAATAAATAAATTGGTTCTTCATTTTAGGTGCCATGTGGATTGATGGTGTTCAATACAAAGATGTAAATTCTTTCTCACAAAAGGCAAATTAGTAATGCGTGTGCACCAACAACCAATTATACAGTTTACTGTAACCTAATCAATGAAATTTGTGCTCTTCTTCCATATGGAACTTCAATAAATGCTCAAAAAAACATTAATTCCTTATATTGATGTTCATACATGAGATCATGCTTCAGAAATATTTCATGATCGAAAACATGTCCATCTTAGTCTTTATGAAATTAGATGTTATTTGGAGATTTGGGATAATAAGACATGCAATAGCTACAAATCTACAGAAAAGATTAGCAGAAAACGAAACAGTGACATAACAACATATTCTCAAAATTATATTAGCAATCTGCCTTTCTTAATTTGCTCTGTAGAAAGCTAATGGCTCTGAGATTGTCAGGCATCTGCTACCCATCTGTTATTGTGGGTGAGAAGCATATAAAGCATGGTAGGTACCATTAAAGAAAATCTCAGACTTCCAAACCCTATTTAATATCCTGTCTGCGGCTTGAACTACTGTCACATCATCATCCAACAGCAAAAGGGCAATATGCTAATTGTTCCTCAAAAAGTAGTTAATGGTGTTATGAAGTTAAGTGACAAACATTCCTTTCATTCCTTGCTATACTGTGTAGTTAAAATGTTGAAAAAGATGAGTGCTAGGAATGAATATTTTGTATGCTACTTATATGTTGCCTAAAGTTTGGTTGTTTCCTTTCATTGTTGCCTGCTGAATATTCAATTCAGTACATTTCTAAAATAAACTATAATTTCTCCAAACTGCAAAAAGCTTCAACCAACACTGACTGCTCTGTAGAACTCTTTTTTCCCCTCAATCCAATCCCTTGGAGGTTCTTCACAGCCGTCAAAATGATCTCCTGACCAGAAGTATATTCTGATGAGATGTTTGCCTGGATTTCCAACCTTAGACTTTATTTTGAATGACAATTTGGGAGAGCTGATCAGTGCCAAGCCTCCTCATTAATACTCAGATCAGGGTTGCTGCTGACAAGACTTGTCAGTTCCCTGCTGTTCCTCACTTTCTACAAGGAGGAAATACTGTAATCAGGAAAACCTTACCACAGTTCTATCACAAACCCATGGTATCAGGTTAATTCATAGTGTCTGAGTTTCTGCATCTCTGTATAACTGTGTGCATGTCTACATACATGTGTGCAGGAAAAGGAAAGTATGCGATATGCTTTATATTCATCTATAAGACTTTTCATCATTCTGACAACATCATTATCCATCAATAAGATTGATGTGCTCCAATTGAACTATTTGTCCTGCAAGTTATAATTTTCCATTCCCCCATTCCTTTTGTTATTAATCTATAGTTATCTATTTGCTTTTGAAAGTGGACCACATCTGTTTACAGATTAAGATTGAATAATTGAATAAAAGTTTCACATTTTTTATGGTTTGAACACCTGGCAAGAAGGTATTACTATTCTTGTATTTAAATGGCAATTAAAATATTCGAGCTGTTCTAAATCCCTTCCTATAGTCTTTAGCTGCAGGCATTGAAAAGCCTTTGTTTTACCCCTATCTTAGATCACCTTCCTCAAGGGACTGGATTTGTAAAGGTTCAGGTACTCTGATGGTATTTTAAAATCCTATGTCCTGTCGTCCATATTAGTTCCTCTAGTATCGTGTCTCTTTGGGGAATAGCCACAGTTTTTGGAATCTATTCATGGCTTACAACACTTCAAAATACTTCATTGGCTGCGAAGCGTCCCAAGGTCATGAAAAGCATCAGATAAATGCAAGTTCTTTCTTCTTTCTTTCACTAAAGATTTGAGCTAAAATATTATGTTCTATAGTCAAAAGGTCATGCTTTAAAGTGCTTTTGCATTGTACAGAGCTGCTCAGATAGAAGCAATGCTGTATGTCTTTACTCTTCGTAATCTGCATTTACACTGGGAGAATTTCAGACCATTACAACCAAAAGATTTATATCACAGCTCCCAGTTCCTGCAGATGCATGTGCAGGCTAGCAACTGGGAAATCTATTTTTGGTCTTTATGTAGGACCCTAGTGCATAAAATTGGGCTATGTATCACGAGCACAACCAGTGCTATGGATGTCATATGCTCTCCAAGTGGGGTGCACAGTACCTGCGATTCCACTTCTGGTACAACCCACATGAGGTCCCATGATGAGAATTGTGCTCCAATGGGCATTCCAAGTGTGTGCCGGAAGCTTCCCAACTATGGCCCAAGATTTACAAACTTGGCCACACAAATCCAAGCAATATACCTACTGTTACTCACTAAAGAACATTCATGCAACTGAAAGAGAGACCAACCATCAGTGTTATTCAAAGGGCCAGCTATCCAGTTTGCTGGTCAGGAGATTTAGACTAACTTCTGCTATTGGGGAAGTACATGGACTGTTTTTGGACGTGTTATAGGGAGTTATTTAATTTGACAGAGAGTATTGCTGCATCCTCACAGGGAGGGCAGAGGAGTAGGTGACCTGTCCACGCAATCATCGCAACAGAGAAATGAGCAGAATTTTACAAACCCTGCCAGTGGGTTTGCAGAGTGAGGATGGGGCCTTAAAATTCCCTGTGTGGTCTTCCTGTGACCCACCCGCCCCCTCCAACCTCTCAAATATTTTACACAGAGCCATCGAGTTGAGGCCCTTAATTGTCCAACTATTGGCCACTTAAGAGCCACTTCCTACCTGGCTGCAATTTTTAGGCAGGAAGAGACCAGGGGTGAAGGGGAAGACTAGCAGATTAGCATGCTCAGGCCTCATGTTGGGGATGGGTTCCATTTTGTGGCAACCCCTTGCGCTCCCAGGGCCTCTCATCCTGTGCACACTTTGAGCTCCCCATACTTTCTTTGTCCTGGGCTCACACCATATAGACTTGCGGGACTAGATGACATCACTCCGGGTGGTACTGCTGAAACTGCAGAGCTGCCAGCCAATCAGATTGAGAGAGTCAGTGAGAGGCAGTAATCCCACTACCAGCCAATTAAGACTCCACGGAAGATTAAGTGGCTGTGGGGCAGCTGACATTAGCCAGCATGTGTTTCCCACCAGCTTTATCGGTGGTGGGGAGGACAGTCTTTGCCAAGTTGGTGGTGACAGGAATAGTTGGTTCCTGGACAGGATCAGGCAGCTCTCTGGTAGGCCGGTGAATGCATCCAGCATCTCCGTGTGTGCCCTCATCTGTGTTTTCCTGTATGCCACCCTAACAGACTCCTCATCTGTGTCTCCCAACAGAAACAATCTGCAAACTTGCCCTCTTATGAGTTGTGGGTACAAATTATCCTTTAGCTCTAGCCTGGCTGCAGCCCGGAAATTCCCCATATGCAGATCCCAACTCTGTGCCAGCCTCTATGTGTAAGAGCCTGCACGGGGCCTACGGGGTGGGAATCATTATCTTCCCCGTGACCCTTGCGGAGTACGAGCTTCCCCGCTAGGGACAGGGGATCACTATTGACCTCTGTATAAAAGGTCAGCCAGTACAGCACCGACCAGAAAAGGAACCCCAGAGGGATCTACCAGGCTGTGTATATATTGTGCTGTAAATAAAAACTTTGTTCCTTTATTTTACTCCGTGTGGACTTCCCGTGTCCTCATTGAACTATGGTATTTGCAATGCCAGTATCTGAGCAGTTGGCTGAAAATGTCTGTTCAAGTCGGATTATCAGTCCTATTGTGTTGTTCTCTCTCTCTCACTCTCTATCCCTGGATGGACAGGTGGCATGTGTCTGCAAACAGAAAGTCCAAAATGTGAAGGCTGATGTGAGCGAAGTAGGGTGGGGTATAAAACAAGCCATATTGACACCATCACCTGATGCCAAACAGTAGAATGAGGGTGCGGTGGAAGCTGAGGAGAGATATAAGGTCACAACATACTGTCATCCTCAATGTTCTCTGCACTGCCGGATGCCACTGGCTTTGTTGCAGTTGGCGCCATGATGTGGAGAACTATCGTCCTCATCGTCCTTGGTCCTCATAGTCCTGCCCTGCTTCCACGAAATAACATAGAATTCCTATGGTGCAGAAGGTGGTCATCCAGCCTATCGAGTCTGCACCGACCCTTGGAAAGAGTATCCTACCTAGGCCCACTCCCCTGCCCTATCCCCGTAATCCCATAACCCCATTTTACCTGCGCATCTTTGGACACTAAAGGACAGTTTTTCATGGCCAATCCACCTTTTACCTGCACATCTTTGGACTGTGGAAGAAAACAGAGCACGCAGTCACAATGAGCAAGTAAAAACTCCACACAGTCACCCAAGGCTGGAATTGAACCCGGGTCCCTGGCGCTGTGAGGCAGCAGTGCTAACCACTGTGCTGCCGTGCCGGCCATAGAAGATATAGACAGGTACAGGAATTGAGCGCATGCCTTTAACCTTGCTCTGCATCACAAACAAGCTGTCCAGCCAACTAAACTAAACCGGCCCTGCAAACCTTGTTCTGCTAGAGAGAGGGCTGAGTGCCAGTCACTGGATTGTTTGGTGTGCCTGGCACAGATGAATAGCTGCAGGACCCAGCAAGGAACGGATGTGAGGCTCGCATCCTGGAATCACAGATAGCATCATTTTAAACTTTGTCAGGGTTAGGCAGACTATCTGGATGTTAGGCCTGAGGCCAGAGAACTAGGACTGGGCTCGTAATCCAGAGACCCAGGGTAATGCTCTGGGATCCGGGTTCGAATCCCACCATGGCAGATAGTGAAATTTGAATTCAATATAAAAATTTAATTTTAAAAAGCCTGGACTTAAAAGTCTAAAGATGACCATGAAACCATCGCCAATTGTCCTAAAAACCCATCTGGTTCACTCACACCCTTTAGTTAAAGAAATCTGGCAGCACAGTAGCACAAGTGGCTAGTACTGTGACTTCACAGCGCCAGGGTCCCAGGTTCGATTCCCTGCTGAGTCACTGTCTGTGAGATGTCTGCACGTTCTCCCCGCGTCTGCGTGGGTTTCCTTCGGGTGCTCCGGTTTCCTCACACAGTCCAACGGTTAGGTGGGTTGGCCATGCTAAATTGCCCTTAGTATCCAAAAAGGTTAGGAGGGGTTGTTGGATTATGGGGATAGGGTGGAAGTGAGGGCTTAAATGGGTTGGTGCAAACGTGATGGGTTGAATGGCCTCCTTCTGTACTGTATATTCTATGTTCTATTTATGCCTGGTCTGGTCTACATCTGAATTGAGACCCACAGCAATGCTTTTGACTCTTAAATGCCTTCTGAAATGGCGTAACAAGCCACTCCGGTATATCGAACCGCTACAAAGTCAAAAAGGAGTGAAACTAGATGGAGCACCTGGCATCAACTTCAGCGTGAGAAATGACAACAATACACCCAGCCCTGTCAATCCTGCCAAATCCTCCTTATTATAATATTTGGGGGCTTGTGCTAAAAGTAGACCTCTCTCATATTCTAACCAATCAACAGCCTGACATAGTGATACTCATTGAATCATAGCTTACAATGTCCCATACATTATCACCACCAGAGGTGGCAGCATAGAGGAATGTAGTCGGGATCGAGTGACCCTGGGAGTCCTTAACATTGACTCTGGACCCCATGAAGCCCTCAGTTGATGAATCAGTACTCCTCCATGTTGAACACTAATTGGAAGAAACACGGAGGGTGGCAATGGCATACAATGTACTCTGGGTGCGGACTTCAATGTCCATCTCTGTGATGGTTTTAAAATGAAGCCTGCAGGCGTCAGTTTCAAACAAACAAAGAGCTTTATTCAGAAGATATTAACACTACATGCTGCTATGTTACACTGACCGTTTGCCTGCGCATACACAGATGATGTGCCTCTTAAAGTGCTCTTGTCTACTGCAAGGCTGCTAGTGAGGAAGCACTAGGAATACAATGAAGACACAACAATCGGCAAGCGTGGGTCAATAGCACCACGGCCGACCAAGCTGACATGGTCCTAAAGGACACTGGGAGTTCTCCCAGTGAGCCAGGGAAGACACAGCCAAAGTGAGACACAGCAAAGAGTGAGTTTGGGAATTTGAAGCTAGGTGGGGAGGAGGTGCTTTTTAACCCTGATAAGTGCCTGGTGAGTAGTTCTTCTTTTCATTGTCTAATTTATTTATTTTTTTTTTCTTTTGTTTTTTGGAATTCTAGTTGTATAAGTTAACCTAAGGTTTAAGACATGGCAGGAGATCCCAGACCCGTGCCATGCTCCTCGTGTGTGATGTGGGAGCTCAGGGATACGTCCACTGTCCCTGGCTCCTTCACGTGCAAGAAGTGTGTCCAGTTGCAGCTCCTGTTAGACCGCTTGATGGCTCTGGAGCTGCGGATGGACTTACTTTGGAGCATCCGCGATGCTGAGGACGTCGTGGATAGCACGTTTTGCGAGTTGGTCACACTGCAGGTGAAAGTTACTGAGGTAGATAGAAAATGGGTGACCAAAAGACAGCAAGAGTAGGAAGGTAGTGCAGGTGTCCCCTGCGGTCATCTCCCTGCAAAACAGATATACCGCTTTGGATACTGTTGAGGGAGATGGCTCACCAGGGGAAGGCAGCAACAGCCAGGTTCATGGCACCGTGGCTGACTCTGCTGTGCAGCAGGGCAGGAAGAAGAATGGCAGGGCTATAGTGATAGGGGACTCAACCGTAAGGGGAATAGACAGGCGGTTCCGCGGATGCAATTGAGACTCCAGGATTGCCTCCCTGATGCAAGGGTCAAGGATGTATCGGAGCGGCTGCAGAACATTATAGGGGGGCGGGAGAGAGGAGGTGAACGGCCAGCTGTCATGGTGCACATAGGTGCCAACGATATAGGTAAAAAAAAACAGGGTGAGATCCTATAAGCTGAATTCAAGGAATTAGGAGTTAAACTAAAAAGTAGGACCTCCAAGGTAGTAATCTCAGGATTGCTACCAGTGGCACGAGCTAGTCAGAGTAGGAATGTCAGGATAGATAAGATGAATGCATGGCTCGAGAGATGGTGCAAGAGGGAGAGTTTCAAATTCCTGGTGCATTGGAACCGGTTCTGGGGGGAGGTGGGACCAGTCCAAACCAGACGGTCTGCACCTGGGCAGGACTGGAACCGATGTCCTTGGGGGGGGGGGGGGGGGAAGAAGGGTTAAAACAAATGTGGCAGGGAGATGAGAACCGATGACACTAAGATGAGTGGTAAAGCGAAAAGTGCAGAGGATACTGAGAGTCTGCAGAGGGATTTGGATAGGTTAAGTGAATGGGCTAGGGTCCGGCAGATGGAATACAATGTTGACAAATGTGAGGTTATCCATTTTGGTAGGAATAACAGCAAACAGGATTATTATTTAAATGATAAAATATTAAAGCATGCCGCTGTGCAGAGAGACCTGGGTGTGCTAGTGCATGAGTCAAAGAAAGTTGGTTTACAGGTGATTAAGAAGGCAAATGGAATGTTGTCCTTCATTGCTAGAGGGATGGGGTTTAAGACTAGGGAGGTTATGTTGCAATTGTTATGTTGCAATTGTATCAGGTGTTAGTGAGGCCACACCTGGAGTATTGTGTTCTGTTTTGGTCTCCTTACTTGAGAAAGGACATACTGGCACTGGAGGGTGTGCAGAGGAGATTCACTAGGTTAATCCCAGAGCTGAAGGGGTTGGATTATGAGGAGAGGTTGAGTAGACTGGGACTGTACTCGTTGGAATTTAGAAGGATGAGGGGGGATCTTATAGAAACATTTACAATTATGAAGGGAATAGATGCGGGCAGGTTGTTTTCACTGGCGGGTGAAAGCAGAACTAGGGACATCGCCTCAAAATAAGGGGAAGTAGATTTAGGACTGAATTTAGGAGGAACTTCTTCACCCAAAGGGTTGTGAATCTATGTAATTCCTTGCCCAGTGAAGCAGTTGAGGCTCCTTCATTAAATGTTTTTAAGGTAAAGATAGATAGTTTTTTGAAGAATAAAGGGATTAAGGGTTATGGAGTTCGGGCCGGAAAGTGGAGCTGAGTCCACAAAAGGTTAGCCATGATCTCATTGAATGGCGGAGCAGGCTCGAGGGGCCAGATGGCCTATTCCTGCTCCTAGTTCTTATGTTCTTCTGTTCTTATAAACAAAAGGCAGTAAGGGGGAAAGTGTGAGACAGAGAAGACATAGTCAAAAATGAAAAAGGGCGACAGTACATGGTACAGTGACTGAGGGGAGCTCAGTGAATAGGCCCAGTAATACTAAAAGTAATAAAACGGGAAGTAAAAACATAAATTGTAAGCGACGCGGCAGGTTGTTACATGAAGATATGGGTTCAATGACAGGGAAAAGTAGGAGAAAAGTTAAGAAGAAATATAACTTGGGAGAGATTACTGATCGAGGTGTTAAGATTCGAAACAGAGGTATAAAAGCTCATAGTATTCGGAATAAGGTAAATGAGTTGATGGCGCAAATCATCGTGAATGACTATAAATTAGTGGCCATTACTGCAACATGGTTAAAGGATGGTCACGACTGGGAGTTAAATATCCAAGGGTATCAAACTATTCGGAAGGACAGAGTGGATGGTAAGGGAGGTGGTGTAGCTCTGTTATTTAAGGATGATATCTGGGCAATAGTAAGGGATGACATTGGTGCTATGGAGGATAAGGTTGAATCCATTTGGGTGGAACTCAGGAATAGTAAGGCAAAAAAGTCACTGCTAGGAGTAGTGGCCACCAAATAGTAACATTATGGTGGGGCAGGCAATAAACAAAGAAATAACTGATGCAAGTAGAAATGGCACAGCAGTTATCATGGGGATTTTAATCTGCATGGTGATTGGTTTAACGAGGTTGATCAAGGCAGCCTTGAGGAGGAGTTTATAGAATGTATCTGCGATAGTTTCCTGGAATAGTATGTAATTGAACCTACGAGGGAACAAGTGGTCCTAGATCTGGTCCTGTGTAATGAGACAGGATTGATTAATAATCTCATAGTTAGGGATCCTCTCGGAAGGAGCGATCACAATATGGTAGAATTTAAAATACAGATGGAGTGTGAGAAGGTAAAATCAAACACTAGTGTTTTGTGCTTAAACAAAAGAGATTACAATGGGATGAGAGAAGAACTAGCTAAGGTAGACTGGGAGCAAAGAACTTTATGGTGAAACAGTGGAGAACCTTCCAAGCAATTTTTCACAGTGCTCAGCAAAGTTTTATACCAACAAAAAGGAAAAACGGTAGAAAGAGGGAAAATCGACCATGGATATCAAAGGAAATAAGGGAGAGTATCAAATTGACGGAAAAAGTATATAAAGTGGCAAAGATTAGTGGGAGACTAGAGGACTGGGAAATCTCTAGGGGGCAACAGAAAGCTACTAAAAAAGCTATAAAGAAGAGTAAGACAGATTATGAGAGTAAACTTGCTCAGAATATAAAAACAGATAGTAAAAGGGCGCAATTCTCCCAAAGGGAGAGAAACAGCCGATGCCGGAGTGAAACCCGGAGGGCGCGATTCTCCCAAAACGGGAGAAATCGTAAAGCTGGCGTCAAACCCGGGCGGGTTTGGCGCCAGCGCGCCCCTTTCCGACCGGGAACCGATTCTGGTCCCTGGTCGGGGCTAGCAGCCCGACGCCGTAGGCTCCGGCATGACGGGCTTAACGATATTCGTTAAGCCCGCTTGCCGGAGTTAGCGCCGGCTGACGCGTCATATGACGTCAGCCGCGCATGCGCGGATTGGAAGACTCCAACCCGCGCATGCGCGGATGACGTCATCGCGTATTTGCGCGTAACCCGCGCATGCGCGGGCCGGGTTGCCCCTCAGCCGCCCGCGAATGGATACTGCGGGGCGGCGGAAGGAGAAAGAGTGCGCGGGCAGATCGGTGCCCACCGATCGCGGGCCCATGGCACCCTTGGCACGGCCGTGGTACTGCCGTGCCAATCGGTGCCATGGTTATGAAAAGCGAGTTTGTGACGCCGTTTTTACGAACGGCCAGACCAGGTGTGTTTGCCGTTTGTAAAAACGGCGTAAAGGGCTGGGACTTCGGCCCATCGAACAGCTGTGAATCGCTGCCGGCCGTAAAAAAACAGCGGCAGCGATTCGGGTCGGGAGTTGGGCGGGGGGGGGTGGGGGAGAATAGCGGGAGGGTGGGAAAAATGTCGGGAAGGCCCTCCCGCTATTCTCCGACCCGTCGTGGGGGTCGGAGAATTTCGCCCGGAGTGTTTCACTCCCGCGTCGGAGGCCGCTCCTCGCCTCCTATTCTCTACCACCCCCACCCCCCGCCAGGGGGCGAGGAGCGACGGTGCGTCAATTTCGCGCGCCGGGCCTTGACGCTTCCGTCAAAGCGGCACGCCCAGAATGACGTGGCCGGCGGCGCCTAAGTGACGTCAGCCGTGCATGCGCAGGTTGGCCGGCGCCAACCCGCGCATGCGCAGTTGCCGTCTTCCCCTCCGCTGCCCTGCAAGACATGGCGGCTTGATCTTGCAGGGCGGCGGAGGGAAAAGAGTGCGTCTTTTTGAGACGCTGGCCCGACGATCGGTGGGCACCGATCGCGGGCCAGACACCTCCTGAGCACACCCGTGGTGCTCGATCCTCCCTCCGCCCCCCGCAGGCCCCACACACAGCGGTCGCGCGCAGTTCACGCTTGCACCGCCCAGGTGTAGTTGGCGCTGGCGTGAACCGGTCGGGTTCGGCAGGCCGCTCGGCCCTTCCGGGCCGGAGAATCGACGGTCGCCATTAGAAACGGCGGGTGGCGATTCTCCGAGCGGCCTGTCGCAAAACGCGACAAGCCATTTTGGGGAGGGGGGGGTGGGAGGATTGCGGGGTGTGCCAGGGCAGCGTGGCGTGATTCGCCCGGCCCTCCCGCGATTCTCCCACCTGGCGTGGGGAGTGGAGAATCGCGCCCAAAGTTTCTACACATATATAAAACAAAAAAGAGTGGCTAAGGTAAATATTGGTCCTTCAGAGGATGAGAACGGAGACTTAATAATGGGAGATGAGGAAATGGCTGAGGAACTGAATAGGTTATTTGAGTCGGTCTTCACAGTAGAAGACACAAATAACATGCCAGTGACTGATGGAAATGAGGCTACTACAGATGAGGACCTTGAGATGATTGTTATCACTAAGGAGGTAGTGATGGGCAAGCTAATGGGGCTAAAGGTAGACAAGTCTCCTGGCCCTGATGGAATGCATCCCAGAGTGCTAAAAGAGATGGTTCGGGAAATTGAAAATGCACTAGTCATAATTTACCAAAATTCACAAGACTCTGGGGTGGTCCCGGCGGATTGGAAATTAGTGAACGTGACACCACTGCTAAAAAAGGAGGTAGGCAGAAAGCGGTTAATTATAGGCCAGTTAGCTTAACTTCGGTAGTAGGGAGGATGCTGGAATCTACCATCAAGGAAGAAATAGCGAGGCATCTGGATGGAAATTGTCCCCTTGGGCAGACACAGCATGGGTTCATAAAAGGGCAGGTCGTGCCTAACTAATTTAGTGGAATTTTTTGAGGACATTACCAGTGCGGTAGATAACGGTGAGCCAATGGATGTGGTATATCTGGATTTCCAGAAAGCCTTTGACAAGTTGCCACACAAAAGGCTGCTGCATAAGATAAAGATGTATGGCATTAAGGGTAAAGTAGTAGCATGGATAGAGGATTGGTTAATTAATAGAAAGCAAAGAGTGGGGATTAATGGGTGTTTTTCTGGTTGGCAATCAGTAGCTACTGGTGTCCCTCAGGGATCAGTGTTGGGCGCACAATTGTTCACAATTTACATAGATGATTTGGGAACCAAGGACAATGTGTCCAAGTTTGCAGACGACACTAAGATGAGTGGTAAAGCAAAAGGTACAGAGGATACTGGATGTCTGCAGAGGGATTTGGATAGGTTAAGTGAATGGGCTAGGGTCTGGCAGATGGAATACAATGTTGACAAATGTGAGGTTCTCCATTTTGGGAGGAATAACAGCAAAAGGAATTATTATTTAAATGGCAAAATATTAAAACATGCTGCTGTGCAGAGAGACCTAGGTGTGCTGGTGCATGAGTTGCAAAAAGTTGGTTTACAGGTGCAACAGGTGATTAAGAAGGCAAATGGAATTTTGTCCTTCATTGCTAGAGGGATGGAGTTTAAGACAAGGGTGGTTATGCTGCAATTGTATAAGGTGTTAGTGAGGCCACAACTGGAGTATTGTGTTCAGTTTTGTTCTCCTTACCTGAGAAAGGACGTACTGGCGCTGGAGGGTGTGCAGAGGAAATTCATGAGGTTAATCCCAGAGCTGAAGGGGTTGGATTACGAGGAGAGGTTGGGTAGACTGGAACTGTACTCGTTGGAATTTAGAAAGATGCTGGGGGAACTTATAGAAACATATAAAATTATGAAGGGAATAAATCGGATAGATGCTGGCAGGTTGTTTCCACTGGCAGGTGAAAGCAGAACTAGGGGGCAAAGTAGATTTAGGACTGAGTTTAGGAGGAACTTCTTCACCCAAAGGGTTGTGAATCTACGGAATTCCTTGCCCAGTGAAGCAGTTGAGACTCCTTCATTAAATGTTTTTAAGATAAAGATGGATAGTTTTTGAAGAATTAAGGGTATGGTGTTCGGGCCGGAAAGTGGAGCTGAGTCCACAAAAGATCAGCCATGATCTCATTGAATGGCGGAGCAGGCTCGAGGGGCCAGATGGCCTACGCCTGCTCCTAATTCTTATGTTCTTATAGCTGTGAAGCTGCATCTGCAGAAGGTCGTGAGGGAACATCATTCTCATCAATCTACCTGTTGCAGATGCATCTGCCCCATTCACTCCAGTTTTGCTCGGGCCCCTTGATGCCACACTTGGTCAAATTATACCTCGATGTCAAGGGCAACAATTCTCATCTCACCTCTATAGTCCAGCCAGAACTAACCCCCACACAGTCCTTGTGAACAGTCCCATCTTCACATTGAGGTTACCTTCTGTTGTATTGTGTTGTACTTGCCACCCTGCTAAATAGGATAGACTTTGAACAGATCCAGAAACTCAAAACTGGACATCCAATGTGATGCTGTGGGTCATCAGCAGCAGCAGAATTGTACTCAACCACAACATGGCCTTGCATATCCCGCATGAGTATCACTATCAGGCTGTTGCATCACTAGTTTGTGGGACAGCTCTAATTTTGGCACAAACTGGGGGGTCCACACTGGTTCAATGAAGAGTGCAGGAGGGCATACCAGGAGCAGCACCAGGTATACAAAATAATGAGGTGTCAAGCTGGTGAAGCTACAGCACGGGTACTTGCATGCCAAAAAGCAAAAGCATCATCAATAGGCAGGGAAAAGCAACCCTAACAACCAACAAATTAGGATCTGCAATCCTAACACATCCAGTCATGAATTATGGTGGACAATTAAACCACTAAACTGGTGGAGGAGACTTCACAAGTATCTTCATCCACAATGATGGGGGAGCCCAACACTTCAGTGCAAAAGACAAGACTGAAACATGTGAAACCATTTTCAGCCAGAAGTACTGAGTGGATGACCATAGCATTGCAGATGCCAGCCTTCATCAAATTTAATTCATTTTACGTAATATCAAGAAACAGCTGAAGGCACTGAGTATTGCAAAGGTGCTGGGCTCTGACCAGTGAATGAATACCCCATCAGTGTACTCTCAATCATAAGTAAAGTGATGCTAAGTCAGCAATAATCTGCACACTGATGTTCAATTGGAGTTCAACCAGGGCCATTCAGCTACTGACCTCATTTCAGCCTTGTTCCAAACATAGACAAAAGAGTTGAACTGAAAAGGTGAGGTGAGGGTGATTGTCCTTGATATCAAGGCAACATTTGATCAAGTGTGACATCAAGGAGCCCTGGCAAAACTGGAGTCATTGGGAATAAAGAGGAAAATCTTTCCTTTGTTTGGAGTCATACATGGCAGAAAAGAAGTTGGTTGTCAAGACATCACTACAAGAATTCCTCAGGGCCCTTTGCCAAATCATCTTCAGCTGTTTCATCAATGGCCTTCCCTGCATCAAAAAGTCAGAAGTATGATGTTCACTGATGATTGAATGATGTTCAGCACCATTTGTGACTGCTCAGATATGGAAGCAGCCAGTGCCCATATACAAAAAGACTGGGCAATACAGGCTTGGCTGATAAGTAGCAAGTAAATCCAAGACACAAGGGCCAGTCAATGACCGCCTCCATCAAAGGTTGCCTTACCGGCTGAGATTATTCATGAAGACCCCACTTCTCAAACCTTGTTCCTCACTTGAGGTGTGATGATCATCAAGTTAAATCACCACCAGTCAGCTCTCCTTCTCAAAGGGGAAAGCAGCATATGGTCATCTGGGGCTATGGTGACTTTACTTTTACTTTTACCAACACAAGAGAATTGAACCATTTCCATTTGACATTCAATGGCATTGCCATCGCTTAACCCTCGACTATCAAATTCATGGAAGTTACCACTGTTCCGAAAGCGAACTGGACCACTTGTATCAACATTGTTGTTATAAGAGGAGGTCAGATGCTGGGAATTCTACAGTGAGTAACTTAGTTCCTGACTCCCCAAAGCCTGTCCACAATCTACAATATTCAAGTGAGAGTGTAACGGAGTACTCACCACTTGCTGGATGAGTGCCGCTCTAACAACACTCTAGAAGCAAGACACCATCCAGGACAAAGCAACTGCTTTATTGGCACCCCTTCCACAAACATTCAGCCCCTCCACCACCGATTCACAGTGGCAACTGTGTGTACCATCTGCAAGATGCACTGCAGCAACTCACCATTGTTCCTTTAGCAACACCTTCTAAATCTACAACCAGGAAGAACATGGGCAGAAAATTTCTGGGAACGTCACCACCTGCAAGTTCTCCTCCAAGGGGAACACACCATCCTGACTTGGAACTATATTGTTGTTCCTTCACTGGCTGGGTCAAAATCCTGTCATTCCTTTCCTAACAGCACTGTGGGTGTTCCTACACCACATGGACTGCAGCAGTTCAAGAAGACAGTTCACCACTACCTTCTCGTGGGCAATTAGGGATGAGCAACAAATACTGAACTAGCAATGACGCCCACATCCCGTGAAATAATTTTTAAAAAGCAGGCATGTTGTAATTCACCAGTAATGGCTGTTCAGGAAGCTATGGCACTATTGGCGCAAGTGAAAAGCATGTCAAGATGTTGCTCCATGCCTCCAGTGACATTCATTTACATTACAGCATTGCCATTGAAGTTGGAGTCACCAACTATCATAGTTAAGTAACATAAATGTAGCACTAGGAGATTGCTTCTCTCATTGCTAACACTTACTTTAGGATCTATTGTTTAAAAAAAGTCAATGTATCATTCGCCGTACATTAAGAAGAACTTAGCAGTAAACAAACTCAACTTTACATTGGCAAAAAAAATAAGGACTACAATAGTCACCCTGTTACATTAGGAAAGTTACATATATCTACATTCACCAATGAAATAATGATTGCAATTCCAATGATTCATATTCTACCTTTGAGACCAATAATACATCTGTGAAACGATTTGTGTCTGCCTCCAGAATTTTTATTGTCACAAATATGACTGTCATCCTAGTCAGCATAAAGGGGACAGAAGCATGAGGAGGAACAGTAAAGAACAGGTAGACAATGGATTTTACAAGACATAATTAATCAACATTAAACCTTCAGACAGTAAAAACATGCTTCCTGCATTAGTCTATGTAAAGGGTAAAAAACAAATTCCAGAAAGTATGGAAAGAAAACAGAAAATGTGGGAACTATTCAACAGGTCAGGCAGCATCGTGGAGAAAGAAACTGAGTTAACAGGCTGAGCTATATGAGGCACCATTGTACCTGTTCCACCCCTCGGCTCTGTTTTAAAAAGTCAGGGGGAAGCACACCCAGGTGAAGGATGGTTACCCTGCAACCATTTAATGGGCAATTCACTGTTAATAGGCCGAATGCCAGATCACCACCCTTCAGGGGCAGAAGGTTCTGCCACAGAGACCTGCCAGCCAATCAGTGGGAGTGTTTGTGTGTCAGGTAGTGCAGTTCAGCAAGTTGGGGTGGGGTCTGGGATTTGACAGGCCATGGGAGGAGGGGAACCTGGTTTGGGGGGGGGGGGGGGGGGGGGGGTCAGAATGGGAAGGAAATTCCATGAGTGCACACGATCAATTAAGGAGGAACAAACCCTTGCCCACCATCTTCCCGTGCAGGGAAACCTGGACTCTGGCTGATCTCGGTGGGTCTCTCCCACTGCTGATAAAATTGCGGTGGGGGCAGATGCAGGTGGATAGCAGGCAAGTAGCCTGTCCACAGGGTTTAACGTGTTCCGCCACCACCTGCAAATACGCGAGCAGGATAGCGTTAAATCAAGCCCCATGTTTCAGATCTGTGCCCTTTCAGCACAATTATTTATTGTCATGACAGGTCATTGACCTGAAACTCTGTTCATCTCTCTGCAGATGCTACCAGTTCTGCTGTATATTTATTGCACTTTCTGTTTTTACATTATACAATATTTATAAATAAATCAGGCGATTTTGAGATCACACATTCTGCCCGGAGAAAATCGTTTGGGTTTTTCCATTTCCACGCTCCGTCTCTGGAGTAGTGCAAACCATGCATCAGAAGTTCAGGAAACTCATTTTCATACATTAGCATGTCATTCGCAAGCACTCTATCCAGACTTTCCTCCCGCCTTACGGAGTATTCACCGGGCACCAGCATGGTGTCATGCTGGTGTCATTTACAACAGGTCTACAAAAGCACGAACCTGGTGGCTTGACCTGTGGATATTTGAGGTGAGCGCTCTGGGAACCATGGGTCTCCAGGCTCTTCACTGCTCAGGAGAGGATGTGGGAGATACAGGTAAGCCGGGGCTGGGTTCAGTCACTGAATCTTGGAGGGAGTGGTCACTAGAAGGTCTTGCCTTCCATTCACCGGGGTGTCCCTTGTTTTAAGGGTGTTTTAAAGGCATCACTTCCTGTGCCCTCCTTGCCAGGCTTGCTATGGCCAAATCACCACTGAGTGGGTCCCCATTCTTGGTGGGGGCTAGTGAATACAGAGGTTCAGCACTGGGGCGGCTGTAAGGTTCCTGGGTGGGGTCCCATGAGAGGCAAGGCTGCAAGGGCAGAGGTGGGGTTCTCAGGAATGGATTGCACCCCTGCCTCATGAGGAATTAAGACTCTCTCACTTGGGGAAGCCCAACTGAACTGACTAGAACGTTATCCTCAGACACAACTCTTGAGGGCCCTCTTGAATATCAATTCCACTTGTCTCTGACGTTTGTCTCTCAGGCATAAGTATGAAGGGCTGTCAAATAGGAGAATGAGGGTGCCCTCTGGATATATGTGGGCCATGCTAATTGCAGGCTTCACCCTAATCAGCTGTGGCTCGTCTGTCGACGAGGCATTAGTTAGCTTGATATGCAATTTCAGCCTTCATTGACAAGTCAATTGTGCAGTGAAATGTGCAGAGCTAATATTCACTGCCATCTATTGCCGTCCTTCACTTCCTTGCTCTCATCCCTCACCCAGACACTCCTTGGCGAGTCTTGTCGTTCTGAGGCAAGGCGCCCAATGGAGGTCCCTCTATGGAGGACCCCCCCTTTAACATAGGGGACCTGGGGTGGAGGGTGTTGCATGCAGCAATCACAAACAACCTTGGGTTGCATAGGTTCATGAACTCCCAAGATGCTTGCCTTTTTTGCAGCATGTGTCTATAAGTTGTTTTGAACTGCACTCCCTTTTTAGTTATTTAAAAAATCTTTTGTTGCTGGTTTGTTTGCACTTCAGCCCCATGCTCCTGATCTATGGGTACCCATTGTGGAGAGAGACAGGGAAGGAGGAGGACCTCCTCGTGAATCTGCTCCTGGACCTGGCCAAAATCGCCATTAGCAGGTCCAAGCAACGGACAACCAAGGGGGCCATCCGACCCGACTGTCTGTCCCTGTACCACGGCTACATTTGCAGTTGGGTGTTCCTGGAGAGGGAGCATGTGGTGTCAAAGGGCATCATTGAGGCCTTCCGTTCTTTGTGGCTTATTAATCACATTTTGGATGATGTTTTAAGTTTCGTTTGTGATTTGTTTTTTGTCTTGTTATGTTCTAGGTGTAGCATAAGCGGCTTCCTTGTGGTGCACTTGACAAAGGAAGGATCAGACGTGGAGATAAATTCAACACGTTTATTAAACTATGTACACTTCTATAAATTTGGTTCGACACTACTGTTAATCCTACTACAGCTACTCAGACTGACTAACCAGACTGCTACAATCCACATGGTGGGAGTGATATCAAACCAACATTGTGTCTCTACTCACTGACTGTCTCCACTGGAAAGAGGCAGATCATGTGTGTGGTGTCCTTTTATATATGAGTTGGTGTAATGCCCTCCTGTGGTCGTGTCACCTCTGTGTATCGTGAATGCCCATTGGTCGTGTCCTATCTAACTGATGTATTGGTTGAGTGTGTGTGATGTCTCTGGTGCTCCCTCTAGTGTCTAGCTAGTCTACATGTATTTATATTAACCCCTTGTGTATCTACAGTGGTGCACATCACCACATCCCCCCTCCCCCTTTTTTATATGTTACATATTTTCTGTACACTTTAAGAAAATTGAACACAAAACAGGTAGCTAAGTTACAAGTCATGAGAACAGTGATGAAACAATAAGTCCAAATTATTCGTGTGAGTCCAAAAACCATCAATCATCATGGTCAAATGTCGCTCTAGGTGGGTTGGTGAATTTGATGGTGGCAGGTCCTTATGAACGCCATCAACGTCCCTGTGCCACAGGAACCAGGAAATGGTCAAATCACTTCACTGTCTGATTTGAAGTCCCTTTTTTTTTTTGCGATGTTTGTGATGGTGATGTTGGATGCCATCTTGTAGCCGATATGGTGTTGGCGTGAAACTAGAGCCTTGCATCTGATAGGAATATGCCGTTTGGCCAGGCTGGGGTGCAGTAAATCCTGGGCTGTAACTAAGGCATCCAGTCTGTAGTGCATATTGCGCCTGCAGTAGTCCTCCTTCGGTCATGATTCCACTCGTGGGCAATCCGTGATGCTGGCCTGGTTGAGATGATGCTGCATAGGCTGCTGGCTGCTGCATTACTGAATACTGGGTTTGTCCAGCAAAAGCTGTCATTGGCTGTGGGGAACATTGGTGAATTCCTCTTGGACTGTAGTCACTGCTTGTTATTACTGACCCAGTGTAATTGTCAAGTGATCCATCTGCTGTCACCCTGAGTGTGCCATCACTGAGGTTGCGGCACTCCCTGTCTGGAGTAAAGTCCGGCTTACATGAATCAGTCGGCATTTGGTTGCTCCCCATCTGGAGTCTGGTCTGTGTTAACCGAGTCAGTGTTGGTTCGTTGGTGCTCCCTGTCTGGAGTCTTAGCAGGTTCACTGGAGTCCGCTAAGATTTCTTGAAGCTGCACGTCTGAAGTTGGAACATGCAGGAATGTATTGACTTGTAGAGAGGTTCGAGCGAATGAGGTTGGAAGTATCATGGTGTCACCGGAGTCACCAGTGGTGTCACAATGAGCGTCGAGTGCCTCTGTGCACACTAGCTTGAGGTCTGTCACTTTGCACATCTGGCTTGGGAAGTGGGATGCTGTCGTCACTCGTCTCACATACTGTGGGTAGAGCCTCAGTAGCTGCTTGCTGTTCACTTGGGTTGGGTAAATTGTCAGAGTCTTCATTTGGTGGCGCAACCAATGTGGGTGGACCGTCATTGTCTCGCTGTTGTTCTTCACTTGGGCTTGAACTGTCACCGTCGCCTTGTTCTGCATTGGAGCATGATAGACCGTCATGGTCGTCCTGCTGTGCGTTGGAGCGTGGTGGACTGTCATGGTCTTCTTGCTGTTTACTGGAGAATGGCAGACTTGCATCATCTGCTGCTAGTTGGCATGAGGAGGATGCTAGATCCTCATGGTCTTGTTCCTGCAAGGACTGCGCGTTGGAGTCTTGCGTTGCTTCTATCGTGGAGTCTGTTCATGATCTCGCAGCAGAAGCTGGTGACACTGGAGTCACGTCTTGTGTATGCAAGGACTGTACTCTGGTGTCTTGCGTTTCTGCAATTCTGGAGTCTGTCCACGAGCTCGCTGTGGAGGCTTGTGACACTGGAGTCACTTGTTCAGGCAAGGACTGCGGTGTGAAGTCTTGTGTGTCTTCTTTCGTAGCGTCAGGAACCCTTAGCGGTGCGTGGACCACGCTCTGTGTGGCAGCAGGCCACTCTCTGTGGGCTTGTACCACTGTCTGTCTCTAGGTTTCAGGCTGCAGCATAATCCTGCACTCATGAGTCGGGATGTCGTAGATGCTGTGCTGAAGATCCTCAAATGGGAAGAATGAGCCTGCGTCGGATTTAGTACGGAGGTAGCCTCCCAAGTGAAAGGTTCGTCATAGTCTTCTAGGACCATATCATCACTGTCTGCGTCGGAGCTGGCATGGGGCTTGCGAGGTCCAGAGAAAATATAAAGGTCGGTCTTGAAGTATTCTAGGTCGGAATCATCGGTTTGGGCGTAGATAGCTGCTTGTTGCAGGGTTCTTTTGGAGGTAAGTTTCATGTTGTGGTTCAAATGGAGGCATTGTGCAGCCATTCCAGGTGAAAGAGGGTTGTTTTACGGCTTTAAGAGATTTTTTTCTTTGATTTGGGACCTTCCCGTTCATGTGCAGTTCCTTACAAAGATGGCCGCCGATCAAAATCGTTCTCTGCTCTGGAATATCAGCCTCTTGGTAAGTACTGACGTTTCTCTTGCCTTTTGCTTGCTAGTTGGAGTGTGTTTTCTTCACCGTATTTGCCGAATTTTTCCAGGACTGCCTGGAAGTTGCTCCTGTTTTGCCTTTTGGAGAACTTTAATTTTTAAAGATTTCTTCTGCTCCGGCACCAGTGATAGTGAGCAGAAGCTCTGTCTTTTCAGCATCGGCCACGTCTTGTAGGTCGGCTGCTACCAGAAAGAGTTCAAACCTTTACCGGATTACCCGCCAGTTTTCGCGGTGATCACCGTGGCACTGGAGCTGCTGCGGAATCCTGATCTCGAACATCTTGTCTGGGTATTGTTGCTGGTTGTCACTGCACGGAGAGGTATGGCTATGTGGATTGAAACAGTTCACTCCTGGTATCATGGGCGGAATTATCCACTCCCGTGCGGCCTCGGAGGCCGCCCCTCGCACCCTATTCACCCCCCCCCCCTCCCCAAGGGGGCTAGGAGCGGCGCTCCGTAACTCTCGGCCGCCGGGCCTTGACGCTTGTGTCAAGGTGGCGCGCCAAGAATGACGCGACGGCAGCGCCTAAGTGACGTCAGCCACGCATGCGCAGGTTGGCCGGCTCCAACCAGCGTATGTGCGGTTGCCGTCTTCCCCTCCGCTGCCCCGAAAGACGTGGCGGCTTGATCTTGCGGGACGGCAGAGGGGAAAGAGTGCGTCTTTTGGAGACGCCAGCCCGACGATCGGTGGGCACCGATCGCGGGCCAGTCCCCTCCTGAGCACGACCGTGGTGCTCACTCCCCTCTCTGCCCCCTACAAGCCACAAACAAAACGTGGCGCCATGTTCACGACGGCAGCGACCAGGTGTGGTTGCCGCCGTCGTGAACCGGTCAGGAACGTCAGGCCGCTCGGCCCATCCGGGCTGGAGAATCGCCGGTCGCCGTGAAAAACGGCGACCGCCGATTCATCCAAGCGGGGGGGGGGGGAGAATCGCGGGGGGTGCCAGGGCAGCGTGTCGTGAGTCGCCCGGCCCTCCCGCGATTCTCTCACCCGGCGTGGGGAGAGGAGAATTCCACCCCATGTCTTGTTATGTTCTAAGTGTAGCATAAGCGGCTTCCTTGTGGTGCACTTGACAAAGGAAGGATCAGACGTGGAGATAACTTCAACACGTTTATTAAACTATATACACTTCTATAACTTGGGTTCGACACTACTGCTAATCCTTCTATAGCTACTCAGACTGACTAACCAGACTGCTACAATCCACATGGTGGGAGTGATATCAAATCAACCCTGTGTCTGTACTCACTGACTGTCTCCACTGGAAAGAAGCAGATCATGTGTGTGGTGTTCTTTTACATATGAGTTGGTGTAGTGCCCTCCTGTGGTCGTGTCACCTCTGTGTATCATGAATGCCCATTGGTCGTGTCCTATCTAACTGATTTATTGGTTGTGTGTGTGTGTGTGTGTGATGTCTCTGGTGCTCCCTCTAGTGTCTAGCTAGACTACATGTGTTTACACTAACCCCTTGTGTATTTACAGTGATGCACATCACCACATTTTTGTTCAAGGCAGTACCCCTTAAGAGGCTGCCCGTTTTGCTTTGTCCCTCTGTTTGTTTGATTTAGTTTAATTGGTTTGCACAAAATAGTGGAGTCCCAAGCATTGAACCCCAATGCGCATAAAAGAGTTTACACCACGCAGGGTACAAATGACGTTTTTGAGAACGGTAAGGAGAAATTTGCTGGGATGGTGGTTAAATGGAGCCTCCCAGTGATTGCAGTGATTACGTTTCCATGGGGCGAGCGAATCAGCGGGTGGCTGCCAAGATTGTGACATGATTCAGGTGAGGGAAAAAAAATTCTCTAGTGGACTCAAAATTCCGCGAGAAATCCGGCCGATGTCATCAGCGGAATGTGCACCGTTTTTCCCACCTGAACTGAAACTTTTGCCATTTTTTGGTAAAATTCCGCCCATCTTTACTTCCCGTTGTACAACTTTGTCAATTATTTTTTGACAAGCTAAGCCCCTGTGCTCTCAGTTGTGGGTTTGTGCTCACGTAAAATCGTCTGTCTGATCCAACAATCACATTCTGCAAAATCTCAAATTGTTTTATGCAGAAGTTATCTTCTGCAGTTTTTTTACCTCAGAAATTAAGGTTAACATGCAGGTTCAGTCGGCAGTTAGGAAGGCAAATGCAATGTTAGCATTCATGTCAAGAGGGTCCGATTATAAGACCAGGGATGTACTTCTGAGGCTACATAAGGCTCTAGTCAGACCGCATTTGGAGTATTGTGAGCAGTTTTGGGCCCTGTATCTAAGGAAGGACGTGCTGGCCTTGGAAAGGGTCCAGAGGAAGTTCACAAGAACGATCCCTGGAATGAAGAACTTGTCATTTAAGGAACAGTTGAGGACTCTGGGTCTGTACTCGTGGGAGTTTAGAAGGATGGGGGGGATCTTATTGAAACTTACAGGATACTGCGAGGCCTGGATAGAGTGGACGTGGAGAGAATATTTCCACTTGTAGGAAAAACTAGAAGCAGAGGACACAATCTCAGACCAAAGGGACAATCCTTTAAAACAGAGATGAGGAAGAATTTCTTCAGCCAGAGGGTGGTGAATCTGTGGAATTTATTTGCCGCAGAAGGCTGTGGAGGACAAATCACGGAGTGTCTTTAAGACCGAGATAGATAGGTTCTTGATTAATAAGGGGATCAGGGGTTATGGGGAAAAGGCTCGATAAGGGGGATGTCAAAAATGTCAGCCACGATTGAATGGCGGAGGAGATGGGCTGAGTGGCCTAATTCTGCTCCTATGTCTTATGGTCTAAATGGAAATCCTTAAAGTTTGAAATAAATGTTTAAAAATAAATCTTGCAAATCTTATGGGGATGAAATTTAACAAGGCACAAAATGGGGGGATTTTTGGTTTTGTGACATATAAAACAAAAAAATATTGGATCAGCTGCACATACCTCTCAATTTCCATTCCCTTTGCTTCAGTATGGATGCAATGTCTAAAAGGGTGATGTTAGCAGATTCAAGGATGACTTTCAGAAGGGATCTGGGTATCAATGTGAAAAGTAATCATTTTCATTTTAGGGCTATGGGGAAACAGCAGACAAAATGAAACCAACTGAATAGCTATTTCAAAGCTTCAGCAAAAGGTATAATCAAAGCTGAATAGCTCCTTTTGTCCTGTACAACTCTGCGAGCAGAATTTTACTGTCCCCAGGGTTGTGGCTTGACAGTCTTGCTAAATAGTGAGCAGCCACGTTGGGACAGCTCTTTGAGGCAGCCTCTCTGCTGGGGCATTTCCCAATGGCAGGACATCAATGCAGAGTGATTGCCCATTCCAAGGAGGCGGGCAGTTAATTTACTTATGAGAAGGCCCTGATGGAGCCATTTTATGGAGCTGATGATGGAACGTCTTCCCCAACTACCTCCCAATCTTCAACCCCCTCCCCCCGCCACGTAAGGAGGTCATCCACTTCAAAGAGGCAGCAACCCTAATTCTCCAAGTCCCATAAAGTGGGCCATAAGTCAAAGAAAGCGACCCCTGTAGCCCTAACCATCTCCTTAGAGGGGTTTCCCCTCCAACCCTTGGCCCCCTTTTCATTTCCTCCTTTAACTGTTGGAGGCTTGAGTTTTCCTGCCTGACCCTGCTCTTCTGGTGGCACTACTGAAATGTGCCACACAACTCAGCTCCATGATTCTATGAGGGAGTATAAATATGTGTCAACCCTTTGTAGTTTTCATGAAGTTGTGGACAGAGGTTGTGAATTTCAATCCTGAAAGCGCCATTAAAAATCTTGAATAAATTTCAATAAAGATGATGTTTGGCTAATGCAGTCACTTTAACAATTCTATTGTTACCGAACAACAAATCTGACTCACTGTGAGTAATATCATGGGCTGTCTCATTGCAATATATTAAAACATCTTCCATCTGTAGATGCCTCCAGTGTGAATTTCTGTGTCCACATTTATATTATAAACATATCACAATGTTATTAGTGATGCCTCAGTAGTCTTTCTGTTTAACATCAACCAGCTACTCAACACAGTCAACAGACAAACTCCTCAGCTTTAACTAACTATATGACTTTGCTTCCCAAATGGTTGTAAGTTTTTCTACAGCTCTAAATAATAATGCCCAATTAAAGCAGTATTTGAAACCAAAGATAGCATATATGGCTTTGAAATGGCTCATGTTGCTCCCCGACTGGGGTCAGGATGGAGATAATTCCACACCTCTTGCCCCTACTCCCCCATTCCCTTTGTTACCACCTGGCCTATATTTATTTTAATTTAAGATCGAGTGGGTCTCATAGCTGCAAATTCACTCCTGGTACTGCCTGGGTGGTGCATTAAAAAACACCCCCTCGTCCCTACCACAACCACAATCACCATGATCTCAATGTCAAAATAAATATATTTGTTCTTCCTTTTAGCCCTTAATTTTCATCCTTCTCGTCCCAATCAGGAGCTGCTATTCTTTATTGGGTGCATTTCACTTCTACCACTCAGTTTAAAAAGGTTCAGCAATCAGCTTTACATGTTACCCACCATTGCGTGTAAACATATAGGGCTGGATTCTCCATTTCTGAGACCAAGTGTTGATGCCAGCGGAGCACATGTGGACTTCCATGACAGAAAAATCCGAACAAAACCCTCACCGTTTCCAGTACCATTGAGGGGGCTAGCAATGGCTGCGAGTGAAACTCCCGCGGATTGGTCCAAACACAGCCGGAGAATGGCCGGGTCCCGGTCGCGCCATACAACAAGGCGCCGGCCGTGCGTGACTCCAAACCGCGACCCCACGGCCCACCTCCTGGCCATACCCCACCAGTCCCTCCTGGCCGAGTGTGGCGCCGTTGGATACTGTCCGCAGCCGGCACGTGGGTGCCCGCAAGCTTGGGAGCACACCTGGCCCCTGCCGATGAGAACACAGCCCATTGAGGGTGGAACATTGCGATGGACCGGCCTGTCGTATTAGGTACACTGGTCTAACACTGGCTGCAACTGGATGCAGCTTAGATCAGAAAGATATTCCAGACATTGAAGTTAGTTCAATCAGGTTTATTGAACTAATAGCACAGTTTTCACAGTTCTCTGTGTTCGACTCTGCTAACTTAAGTGTGGTTACTCCGTCTGACTGAACCAGACTAGCTCTTAGCCACGTGGTGGAGGTGTGAGATTGTAACAACACCCTTGACTGACTCTCTAGATGTTGATCAGTGGAAAGAGGCGGAGTGTGAGTACCTCATGTCTTTTATAGTCAGATCCCACCCTGAGTGTCCTGCCTACTTATTGGTCATGTCCTGTTCTCTGTGTCCATTAGCTGCTTGTCTGTATATTATTATGTGTGTGTGTGTGTGTGTGTGTGTGCCTGCATATCATGACACGGCTGATGATGTGCCAACGGCGTTGAAAATGGCGTTCGCGTGCGTCACGATGACGCCAGTTTGGACGTGGCGAAGCATGGTGGATCGGCTTCAAACCAACACTGGCCCCTATTCCATCGTCCAAATCCCTTCTCCGTTCGATTGCCGATCACGATTTCGGCGTCGGGCTATGGAGAATCCAGCCCATAGCCAATGAGTGACCACATGTGTGTCTATATAGTATAGAGTGGATTCCATCAAGACCTGGCTACATAATGAGCTGGAAAACAATTGCAGGTATTAACTGTGGGATATATTCTGTGTGCAGTAGTCACCACCAAATCATCTTAATGCTACTGAGTGCTTTAAAACAGTTTCTTCACTTTGAGTTTATTAATTGATTTGTCAGCTTCTCAAATTGTCTGGCCCTGACAGCCTGATGCAGTTGGTCAGATACATGTCTATGGTACAGCCGGTAAGTAGTTGTCATATTTAACAGCTGTTATTCAGCAGTTTGTAGGACCACTTTCAAACTAACTATTGTTTAGGACTAACATTTGATTGAAGTAGCAATTTAGGCTGATGAAACTGTTAACTATATGGATTAATTGTTTCATTCTAAAATCCAGGCTGTGAAAAGATTTGACAAAATCTGTGGTGTGAAGTCTACGGCAGGTATTAAATATGGTTTATTGACCAAAATTACAATAGATTCCCAGAATACTAGTGCATTTTAGTCAATACTAGCTGTTGTACATTTTGTGAAGTGTCAGTATAATCAATAAACTAATATATGCTCACTGCACTGGTGAAATGCATGTTTCTTGGTCAATACAATACACAGATAAGGCATTGAAACTGCCTATTGTTATCAAGTAAGTGAAATTACCTCTTAGTCTTACTTTCGATTCAGCACTTATCCCAGCATATACAGAATTAGAAATTCAATTGGAATTTAATTTGCCAGCCTTCACCCTCCAACCTGCTTTTAAGTGAACAGACATATTCCAAGATATTTGAAACCTTGTAAACAATAGGGATACACAGTTCTGTGCAGGGTTTTGCATGTTTCAATTTCCAGTGCATTTAGTATTCTTCTAAAAACATCTTTATGATTTTCATGTTAAGAGATTTTATCTGGCAATTTTTGTGGCATATTTCTTACTTTCTTGGAGCTTAATGGCCTGTTTCCATCATACCCACTGATAGTCTAATGGTGAGCATCTGGGGCTATGGCTCCTGGATAGTTTTATGCACCTGACTTGCTGATCATTATGCACTTTGTTTATTTTCAGTGCAAGCTTCAAGTTTGAACCATGTACTGAGCAAAATAAGATCAGCCATTGGAAACTGGCTGGCACAGAGAAATTCCTCAATAAATATTTAGAGATCAGCCACATTATAAACTGGTTCATTTGAAAATGACAAGTTACAAGTGACTAAATTAACCTTCTTCAAGCCATGAATAAGACGAAAAGCAAAACAGTGAAACTGGCATGGTCATGGGGATGAAACGCACCTATTCTGATGAAATTGTTTTTGTTGCGTTGTTCGTGTACCAGTCTTCATACAAAAATTGGTACTTTCCAGGTTCCCTATAGATTAATATTCAAAATGCAACTTCTTTAGCTGAAAGATTTTTATCACCAGAAATAGATTGCCATTGCTCTTTTGACTCGATTCTACAAGTCACAGCTAACATCAGTAAATTACATACAGCGTCCCCTTGTATACTGCCGCTCCAAATGACAACACACATAATTGTGCGATCGTCGAAAGTCTAAGCAAATTGGCCCTTAAATTCCAGGTTCCCCAGCATCGCATTGAGGGAATACCCCGATTATGCACTGGGAATCCCTCTCAGAAGTTCCCACATAAGGGTTTTCATGGCAATTGCCCAGAACACCCTCCCGCCCCCACTTCAGGACTGACAACTTCCTCAGAAACGGACTCCCCTCCTCCCGGACTGCCCCCCCCCCCCCCCAACCCCCCCCCAATGGTCTAACGCCCTCCTCTCTCAGACTGATCTTCATCGGTCTGATCCCGCTCCTCCCGGACTGACTCACTCACTACGGCCCGTCCCCTCCTCCCTGACGCATGCGGTGCGACCCGATTTGATCCACCCCACCAGACTAATACTCCTCGGGTCCAACCCGCTTACGGTGTAACCTTTTGCAACCCTTCTCCTGACTCCCACCCTGGGGTGATTCAGTCCAACTCCCCACTGGAATAGATGGCCCCTCCTACCGGGCTGACCGAACTCCCAAACTGCCCCCCCCCCCCCCCCACGCCACAGATGACCTCCCTGTTAATCCAACCACCCTTCTCCCGGCCTGACTGAAAGACCCCCCCCCCCCGTCAAATCCGTTTCCCGTGCCCCCTCACCCAGTCCGACCCCGCTCCCACCCTCCCCCACTTGTCTGACATTCCCCCCTTCCTGGCGTGCAGAGGTCCCCCCCCCCGTGGCGTGCAGAGGTCTGGTGATGCCCGGGGCAAATCTTGATTGTATGCCCCAAAGACTCAAGTATAAGGCCTAATATACTGAGAAATATTATGAGAAAGGAAAACATTTTGAATATATAAACACAGATGAAACAGGAAATAAACGCTTTATTCGATTTTAATATAAATCAATCAAATTTATTAAGTTCTTTTCCCCAAATGATACCTCCTGTCAAAAAACACCTGATTTACATCAGCTGTGAGAAATTCTTTTTCAATGCTTATTAAAGCCAGGTTGGTCAGTCGCTCCTGTGACATAGAAGACCTCAGATATGTTTTTATTAATTTCAGTTTTGAAAATGACCTTTCAACTTGCAACTGAAAATGCGATTGTAAGCAGTAATCTGTATGAAACACACAGCGTCGGAAAGACATCCCTCCCATACTGCAGTAAAGACTCCAGAGCATCTTTAGGATCAGGGGGAACTCTATTCCCTCCAGCTCGAAGGAGCATCACAAAATCAATAATTTTGTCATATAACTGAATTGCAACCACATCATTGTCATAATAATTTGCAAAGTCTGAACATTCCTTTTTTAATTTCTCTCTTTCTTGTTCATCTTCAATCACTACTGAATTCGAGTTCAGAAGAAAAGAAAATCGGTCACTGAGTCTTTGAAGACGGACACTGCGGTCTTCAATTTCAGTTTTTAATCTGTTCACAATCTCTACCATTACTCTATTCATTTCTTCTTGTGCCGTCAGTCCACTATCTCTTGCTGACTCTCCAGGCATTATTCTTCTTCTCCTTGTTCGTGCAATTGGTATTCCCCAATTTTCACAATATTCATTGGCTAAATCTATTGCATTGTGGATAATTTCATCATTCTTCAAATTCAAGATATGAATAAGTCCTCTCAGATCACAAGAAGCTTCATGGAACCCCATTTTCGGATCCTGCAAACGTTTTGAGACTTTCTCCACTGATGATAAAACTGAGTACCAAAAATTTAATAAAGCTATAAACGGGAACTGTTGAATAGAGTTCAGTAGCGATCCTGCATCAGATTTAGTTTCCCTTGAAAATTCTCCTCCCAGCAGGTGTTGAAGGCTTGCAATAACATTGTCACACTCTTCGTGGATTACTTGCACAGCATCATGGCTGGAACTCCATCTTGTGTCACACTGTCTTTTCACAGTCCGAGTGACAAATGATTTTAACACTTCCCAACGAGAAGTAGATGAAGAAAAAAAAGTCAAGAGTTTTTCTAGAATGCCAAAAAATGTAACAACAACAGGTTGCACCTCACTTGCATGGACACAGGCCAAATTGAGGCTGTGGTTCTCGCAGTTCACAAACACAGCTTTTGGGTTAACTTCAAGAATTTTTTGTTGAACACCTCCTCTCACTCCAGCCATAACTGCTGCGTTATCATATGCTTGACCACGACAGTCATTCATGGAAATTTTGTCTTCTTCCAAATTTTCCTGAATTTTATTTACCAGGCTGACTGCATCTCTCTTGTTGACTTGAAAAAATTCCAGAAATGTCTCCTTTATTTCTACTTTTCTGTTTTCATCAATATGAACGTAACGCAGAATTTCAGAAACCTGATCTTCATGGGCAATATCTGGAGTTGAATCCAGCATTATGCTAAAATAATTTGCGTCCTTCATTTCAGAAATTATATTTTTCTTGACAGTTTCACCAAGAAGATTGATTATTTCGTTTTGAATTCTGTTGGACAAGTAGGTGACACTTTTTGGTTTCTCTTTCCCTCTCTGCAAGTGTTTTGCTAAGATGTCATCATATTTGGCCAAAAGTCTGATTGTTGCTAGAAAGTTTCCTGTATTTTCACTGACTGTCTCCCCTGGCTCTGATAACCCAGATATTCCTTCTCCTCGATGTCCACGATAGGCCAGATTCTGTTTTGCCAGAAAGGATATAACCTCGACAACCCGTTCAGTTATAGCTTTCCATCTTTTCTTTTCAGCAGACATTTGCTGTTGAAGTTCAGCATCTATCGTAGTTGAATGATGGAGTCGAACTACGAGGTTCAGGTATTCCCTCATGTGAGCTCTATGAGAAGGGCTTTTCTCATGGTCAGGTATTGTTGGATTTAATTTTCTCCAAGTGGAGAAACCGTCTTCCTTTCCAAAGTTTGACACAGACGACAAATGCTCCTTTGAAAACAAAAAGCAAACAAAACAGTAGCATGCTTTCCGATATGGAGAGTATAACAACCATTTTCTCTCCACAATTTCTCCATTTGTGGAAACTTTATCAAACCACTGTTTGGAAAATGATCTCCCATCCTTCTCAGCAAATGGACCACTTTTATTCTGATATCTTTCAGGGCCATGTTGTAATATTGTCATCTTCAAATGATCTGGAATCGGTTTCTTCAAACAGCCAAAATCGCTTCTTTGCAAAAATATGCTAAAATCTTTATTTTCTTCACATGGATCATCATCCTGACAACGAGACTGAGGAGAGAGAGTATTATGTTCTGACCGAGCTGAATCCGTATCAGAAAAATCCTTCTCTGCACCCACATCATCTTTTACTTCTCCAGGTTCTCCTACTTCTTCTTTACTTCTTTTTATCCATGCATCTAATGCCCCTCTTTGATGGGACTCTTCTTCAATTCTGGCCCTCTTTTTTTTCCTGTTCTGTGCTCCACTCGGTTGTACACGAAATATTCGTAACATTTCATTTTCTATCTCAAAAACCGTAAGACGCATGAGAAAATGGGAAGAAAATGGTAAACAATCGGTCAGTTGCAGATGGATAAACCATATTTCATTTCTTTGTTCCTTCGTATCAAATTATTTCACACTGATTCTCCACTGATAATTTTGTGCAATTTATATCATAGACTTGCAAATTAGTGGTATCTGTATTCGAATATTAGCATGTTAAGGAATAAATGTCTCCTATTCCGAGATTAAATGCCATAGCAGTCCTCTGATCATCCAGGCTTCACTCTTACTACATCCCACGTAAATATTTCATTAAATATCACCAAAAACCTATAAAAAACGTAGTTGCACCTTGTTCTAGAGCTATTCACTGACCTGAGTAGATGCACAAAAAGCTGAAGAAAAGACGAGTTATGACTCAAGGAAATGCAGGAACGAACAGCCACGTCTGCTTGTTGCTTTTTATGGTTGCACCACGTACATCATGCGCATACATGTGGGGGGATGGGGAGAAGCACCATTTTCTCTAGACAGAAAGGGTACACCATGTTAAAGGAATAAAGGGCTAACAACTGCCTCTGCAGTGTGGTGAGCCTCCAAAAATTGATTTATCACCGCAGAAATTTTTTAATTACTATCTTATTTCCTTCTCTGGGGCAGCAAGGTGGCCTAGTGGTTAGCACAACCGCCTCACGGAACTGAGGTCCCAGGTTCGATCCCGGCTCTGGGTCAATGTCCGTGTGGAGTTTGCACATTCTCCCCGTGTCTGCGTGGTTTCACCCCCACAACCCAAAAAATGTGCAGAGTAGGTGGATTGGCCACGCTAAATTGCCCCTTAATTGAAAAAAATAATTGGGTAATCTAAATTTAAAAAAAAAAAAATTTTTTTTTAAATTATTTCCTTCTCTGACTGGATGCCCCCATCCAATGGATGCCCGGGGCCAATGCACCGTCCGTCCCCCCCCCCCCTCTGCACGCCACTGCCCCCCCCCCATCAGACACTCCCCTCCCCCCATCTTTCCTTGATTGCCTAAGCTTTAAAACTTCTTGCTCCCATTAAATTGTTCCTCCCCGTTACATCATCTACTGCCATAAAAAGGAGTGACTTACCTCTCTGCACCCAGTTACTCCACGATTGGATGCTTGGGGTGCGCTTCACTGCTCTTATCTCACCCAGCCTGAGTGAGGAAGATTAGATGCAACCAGAAGCTTCAGAATCCCAGCGAAGGTACGCCCGGCGAAAATGGCAATCCAACAGAAATTGCCTTTTTGTAGAATCCCATACAAAAATCCCAACAATTTGCAACTTCTAAGACTGAGGGAAGACTACTAAACCATAGGAGTGAGAGCACAGATTCATATGTATCTTTTATGGTGAAATGTAATTTAAACACAGAACTAACCATATTAAAAACAAAGAAATAGCTTTGCAAGTAATGGTTAAAACAGTTCTTAGAAAGGAAAAAAAACCTCACAATCTACACGTGCCACTGTGTAATCCAATTAAGTGACCAAATACAGTTCAAATGCCACTTATAAATCAAGTTCACAATTCGGGTTACTTGCTTCTCTCTGCAGACCTTTGGGGATAGACACTTTCAGGAACCCCTTGAAAAAACCTTCTGTCTTATCAGTCACTTTTGTTCAATTTAAAATCCTATGACAAAACTGCAAAATGAACTACAGACAGACCTGTCTCCTCCCATTAATTACATTATCTGTATGCCAATCATAAGGCACTCCAGTCTCCTCCCACTAATATGTCCCATGCCCTGCATAGATAGGACAAAACACAATCCTTCAAATTATCTACACCCAAGTGGTCCTCCAAATATAAAGTATATTCCATTAGCCATCTTTCTGTCAACAAGTAAACGGTTAATCAATGATTACCTCACTTCTATGACCTTTAATCACAACTTCAGCAGATTTACTGTCTGTATATATTTGAATCCAGGGTATTATGATCCTAGACCAGACACCAACATTTGCTAGGATACTGAGCAGGAACGTCAATCACTTTTAAAAATTTGTATAACTGTGAGGAAAGGATTTTTCCACACACAAAGTTTTCAACTACTTTTAACACAACACTATAGCTTACAATTGCCAGTTAAACAATGCTTAACAATAAACTGAAACACCTTAACTCATAAATGCTACCTTCTTTACCTCAAATCAGGTAAAATCCACTTTTCAATAAAGTTAGAAAACGCAGGGTTACTTGCCAGCATCTGGATAAAGAATTCCTTTCAAAGTCTTCTTGAAGGGAGAGAGACATCCTGTCAAATTGATGCTAAATCCCTGACAGCCTTCTGCAGGAACTATTGTTCTGCTCAAAGCTATCAGCAACACTGAAATAAACTGCCTGCGAGAGATCTGGTACAGACCTGGCTCCTCCAATTAATTACCTCATCCCCTTTCTACTCAAATTCCATGACTTACTTAAGTTTAAACAAAATCTAATTATCTACTCTCCACAAATCATAACAAAAATGCATTAGCCTCTCCTTTTAAATATAAGCATGCTTTAAAATAATGCTGATCACATTTGATAACATCTTAATTGCACCTTTTTGCAGCCACAGTGTCTGTATTTCTTTTAACCCAGACATTTAAAACCATTACTGCATCAGATACAATATATATACTGACTTCTTATATTCTTACAAGGATTTTTATAGCATTACTTCAACAAATATAAAATAGAATATACTGAAATTTTCTACATTCATCACACTCTCTGCAGAAGTTATGAGCCATGTATATACCTCTAAGGAAAAAATGCAAATTATTAAAATACAATATTTTTCTGCTAATATTTTCAGATTTTATCTTCCTTTGGCCACAATTAAAGTAAAATATGATCAACTGTTTATCCATTTAAATTATTTTTACTTTAGCTGATATTTTGTACCAATAATGAAAGTCTTTTGAAACATGCCCAGTCCTGGCTATGAAGGTCTTGCGGCACAGTGGATAGTGTCCCTGCCTTTGGGTCACAGGACCAATCCAGGACTTGATGGTCAAGGGATGGTGCATGCATAATGTGACCAAATAGATTGATAATCAATTTTAAAATCTTTCCAATACACCTGATGACAGGTGGTAAGAATAAGAGTTTTCTGGTCAGCCATACTGCAAAAGACAATGACAAACCTTGCAGAAATTTACTCAATCATGGACCAATCTAGTGAAGTCCCAAGGTCGTTAATGCCATCTTGGGACATGATACCTGAGGGAGGAGGATGATCAATGCGGGCCACCTCAAATAACATTTAACGTAACAATAATTGTTTGATTGAATACAGGGGAATCATGCTGATGATGACTGACAGTGAAAGGATCCCAATGTGCTTATGTCACAAGGCCATCTCATTGAGTTATTTTTGAAGAAAATGGATCACAAAGAAACATTTTGAATGTTTTGTACGTGTGGGATAAATAACATTTGTCTTTGACAAATGGGGAAATATGAATATGGCAAAATCTATCTGTCATGAGGTTTTCAGCCGCGTAGTCCAGAGACCTGGACTAATAATCCAGAGAATGTGATCTTGGGGGTCACAGGGTAGTTTAGAATTTGTAATCAGTTTCAGACATCTGGAAATTAGAAAAAGAACTGCTGACAGCAAAAGTGCCCATGAAGCTGTTGTATTGTCATAAACACCCAATAGGTTCACTGAATGCCCATTGGGGTAAGATTTTTACTGTCTTTGCTGTTGTGTTATGTTAACATAAGCTGCTACTTGATTTAGGCTTTGCTGAAGGATGCTCCAGACTCTGAGATAAGTTCAACATATTTATTGAGCGATTAACAATGCTCCTAAATGAGTTCGACATTCTGCTAATCTGACTCTAGCAAATCAGTCTACTCTGCTAACTATACAAGCTTGCTCTAGTCCACGTACTAGGGTGTGATGTTGCTCTTAACCAACCCTGTCTTCCTCTCTAGGTTTCTGCCGGTGGAAGAGGCAGAGTGTGTGTGCCTTGTCGTTTTTATAGTGGTCATGTAGTGCCCCCTTGTGGTAATGCTACCTCTGGGTGTCCTGATTACCCATTGGTTGTGTCCTGTTCTGATGGCCCATTGGTTGTGTGTCTGCATATCATGACATTTACCAAGTTCAGCCTATATGACTTCAGATGCACACCAATTTTTTATACAGCCCTCTGAATTGCCCAAGCATGCCTCTCAATTGTAAGTATGCCTGGGCAATAAATGTCACGTTCGCCAGCGATGTCCACATCCGAAGCATTAATTTATTTTCTAATCCATCACAGGAAGATCTTGTTCCTGCGTTGGCAGTGTTGCTCCAATTTAAGGAACTATGTATGCTTGGTATATGGATTACATTTTGAAGCTCCGAATCTACTCCAATGCAAGCACTGATCTTTTACTTCCTTCAGTAATAATTCACCAAATATTCAGGTTTAGTGACCTTTCAAAATCAAATCCAAGGATAGAAAAGCATGTTTGACAAGACACAGATAAAAGTATGTCTACTTCATAATCCAAATCACTTGCTATCTAATAATATTTTATTTTGTGCCCTGCTGCTTTTGCAGGTTGAGTGCCAAACTAAGCAAAAGGTGGTTCACTTGGGTCAAAAAAGTTGGAAATACATTTTTTAAGAAAACGGTCTGCTTCATACTAAATTAAATATGTTTGCACGTGTCGACCAATTCTCATTAATACAATAATAAGACAAGATGAGGGAACATTTATCACGATGCATATTTAGCAATCAACGGTAAAGGAATGACATTCACCCTTCAGCTTGAATAAATCTCCCCACAAGATTTAGCAGCCTCTGGCACATAGAATTCCTCTTTTCCGATGTAATTTAAATTTGCTGCCATCCACAGAGGAACTGTTGGCTGTTTGAACAGAGCAGGTAGCAGATATATTGATCAACCAATTAGATTGCTATCTCATGCACCACCTTAAACCTTCACTCCCTCCACCACCAGCACATAGTGGCAGCAGTGTTGATCATAGACAAGATGCAACAATTCAACATGAGTCCATAATCTCTATCATTTAGAATGATGAGGCACATGAGCACATCAGCACCTGCATTTACCCCTCCAATTCACACGCTGGCTTAGAAATATATGATTTTCCCTTCACTGACGCTGAATCAAAATTCTGGAACTCGTAACAGCATCCCTAACAGCACTATGGGTGCACCTAGAGCACACAGACTACAGTGGTTCAAGAAGACAGCTCACTACTACCTTTTCAAGTACAATTACAGAAGCTGACATCTTGATCATAGCATCTACATCCATGAGCAAACAATAAAAACAAACTGAAAAATTCTGACAGATGGCCAAGAAGGATGTAAAAATCACCAAGTATATATTCAACTTAAATCATTGTACAGAAAATAAAATAAAGTTTGGGACTTACGCATGGGACTCACGGAGAAACTTAAATAGTAAAACATTAACTTTAAATAGATATATTTTTATTTTCACTGATTTAAAAATAGCTGCTACATTTTGAATTTTCTTCCAAGGGAATAAGACTCCACAATTGTAAAATTAGTTTTACAGGGCTAGGCAGGTTGTTCATCAGCAATTATAATTTAATATGCAGTTAAAGGTTTAGTTATTCCTGACAAAGCAAAGTTTAGTTTTTCATTGTTATTTACATGAAGAATAATGGGTAAACAGTACAAACACTGCAAGAGTGAACCACATTGAGGAGTATGTGATTACTGTCACTTTTTTTTAAAAAATCAGCATCAGGAATCACTTTGATGCCATTGGTTGACCTAATGTACCAAACAAATGCACCCAAAGCAGCTTTGCCATTAGTGAGGTAGGGGGAGGGGGGGAGTTGACTTGTTTTTACACGGAACCAGGTGGCAGGTAAGGCCTAGAGTGGTGGGGCAAGCCTAGTGGGGCTGCTAACATGTTAGCATTGGGTTGTATTTCTTCGCTGAGCCTAGACAGAGCATGAAGGCTTTTCCTAGGCACATTTTTGAATCATTTTGTGAGCAGCATCCAACCATCCCATTATGGGTCTTAAGGCTGCATGTCACTTTTACCCTGTACAAATAAGGGCCAAGAGTTGAATTTGCCTCATCCATGGTATTACAGAAATATTACTGATATATGGTTGGGGACAGATAGGGTGAAAGGAACAAAAGTACATGTGGCTAACTTTTATATTAAGGTGTAAAGGTCAGAGGCTGGTCTACCTCTGTTTGGCCAGCCTCACCACAGACATTTAACAGTTGTTAATTGGCTTGAGGCAGGCCTTCCGCCCACATGGAGTCTGAAATCCAACCTCAGAAAGCTGCCAGCCAATCAAATAACCCAGCAGTTGTGGAGCTGGTGACACAGTAGTAAGGTCACAGTTATCCAGTAACCCAAGTCTATGCTCTGTAGATATGGGTTCAAAGCCCAGTCGCTGCGACCGATTGAATTTAAATTGATAAAAATCTGGAATTTAAAGATAGCCTCAGTAATGGTGACCTTGAAACCATAGATAATTGTCGTAAAAACCAATCTGGTTCATTGATGTCACTTCCTTTAGTGAAGGAAATCTGTTGGCCTATCTGGTCTGACCTACACGTGAATCCAGATCCACAGCAATGTGGTTGACTCTGCGATGGCTTAGCAAGCCACTCAGTTGTATCAAACGGCTACAACGTCAAAAAGGATTGATGCCCGACCAACCACTTGGCGCCGATTTAGGCGCCAGAAATGAAAAGGGCAAACCCAGCCTTCTCAACCCTCTAAAGTCCTCCTGACTAATATCTGGGGGCTTGTGCCAAAATTTGATGAGCTGCCTGACAGACTGGTTAAATAACAGCCTGTCCTGGTCACACTCACTTTCTGCAGTGGAGCTTGGACTTGGGTTAGGGCAGTGGCAGGGTGCAAGAGGGTGGACAAGACAGGCAACGGGAGGGGGGGGGGGGGTGGGGGAGTGAGGGGTTTTTTTGGGTGTTCACTAATGAGCACAGTGGATCCATAGAAGAGGCACCCCACCTTTGGTCAGCCACCTCTGACCAGTGAAACTTGCCAGTTTACGCATTGACATGGGCTTCACCCGCCATGGGTAAAATGCCAGTGGCAGCCTGAACTGGCGCTCCTCCCCTGCCCCCTGCTGCTGGTAGAATTGCAGCAGGGTCAGGCGGATCGGTGCCAGTAAACAGCAACCATTCCATGGCACCCAATCTTTTGCACATCCTGCCCCAAACTCCTCCCCCCACCCCACCATCCTCCACACCATGAGCGGCAAATGAGACAAAGTGAAACAAAGAGATAGGCATCCTTATGTACAGAATCAGATGGGAACATTTCAAAGGCTTGCCCATGTTTTATTGTGTTCTAAAAAGCCATCTGTGCTGCTTCAACTTTGGTGTAGGCAGCAATTTGTTAGCTGGCCAATAATCTGTATTCAGAAAAATTCTCATTCTGATGTTACAGCAGCTCAAAATCCTAATTACTAAATTGGACCAGGTTTTAGTTCTCTGTCTCAGTGTTCCACCTTGGTAACTTTGCCTAGTAACTGTTTGGCTCTGTGTCCAATTCAAATACTTGTGCACAATCAATACGTATTCACATTTAAAATCAAATGGCTCCATTGGAATTGTTTTGTGTGCGGCATTCTGACTTCCAGCTGGAAATTGAATTGATGTGAAATAAGCAGAGTTTTTGGTGCAGGAGTTGCGTTTTGAGATTTGTCTGAGCCCATTCAGATTTAGGGATGTAAACTTGACCCGAGCAGCACTGCCATTTCTCCTGAGGCATCTGCAGGCAAGGCAGCATTTGGAGAAGGCAATATGGACCAACAAGCCTGCTCTTCTTAAAGGCAGGCTGTACCTAAAGGGAAGCTGCCAAAACAATTGCTGCAATATTTAATATTTGTCAATGCAATGGAAGAAGGGTCTATTTGCTCTTATGGGAAGAGAGAGGGGTCTATAATGATGGATGCAGCACTGGAAGCATTAGTGGTGCAGATGTTCAGGGGAGAGACATCATAGGTCACAAGAAGGGGTGGGGGAGTGGTGGCTGGCAGGCCCAAAAGGATCATGCTCAGAATGAGGTGGGAACAAGTGCCCAGGAAGGACAAGTCATGGAGTCTGGACCTGAGGACCGAATGACCTCACATGGGTGGTCAAGGTCAGTTAATGCATCTTCACACCCACCATACTATCAAACTCTTACGTTACATAATGTATCGACTCCCATCACTCACCCAGCAACACTACTGAGCACTCAGTACTCATGCCTATCATCCAGATACTGCTCCTTACCCTCACACAGTCTACTCTCCTCAATAACCCCCGTTCCCTTCTGCCACAAAGCTCCTGCTATTTAGCAGCACTTTATACGGTTCTACACAACCACTGACATTCCTCCTTCTCTCTTGCAGGAGATGGTGGCACACAATACAAGGAAGCTGAGCTGAACTGGTGGGAGACAAGGACATGTGTATCCCCTGAGCCTAATGAAGGAGATGGCTCTCAGCATCATTGAGCCAGGATACACTGGGGTCAGTGGCATCCATCATCACTGAAAGCATTAAGGATGATGGTATGTTCCTTCCTTATGTCCCTTCTCAATCCCAATTCACCCAGCTGTCTAGTGTGATGAGCAAGTTGTTGATGTTGTGAACATGGACCTCTTGCTTCTTACCCATACATCCAACTTTCTGACGTTCATCCTCCAGAGTTCCTGCTTTCAGACAACCAAGGTGTGCTGCATGCCTGACCTCAGGAATTCCAGGAGGAGAGAGAGCAGAAGTGCAGCACTAATTAAGAGGCCTCATCTTTTGATCTGACATTCACAGGCATCGGGCGAGAACTTCCAACAGTTCACACCGGCAGCGCACCCCAGCTGTGGGTTTCCAGGTGGCATGGTGTGGATTCAATGGGAAATCCCATTGACAGCAGCGAGACCAGAAGATCCTGCTGTCAGCCAATAGCGAGCTGCTCCCCTCCGCTGGGAAACAGGCGGCAGGGTAGCCAGAGAATCTTGCCAAACAGCTCAGAATCTGGCATTGCATTTAACTTGGAGATGTGTATAAATTTGGGATCAATACAAGGTGAGTCACTGGGTATGAGCGGGCTGCAGGAGGCCAGGGCTAAAGGACCATCTCACCAAAGGGCGAGGTGACAAACAAATAATGCTGCAGAGGACTCTGAGGACCACATTGGGACAGCATACAGGACATCTGAATGGCTTTGAGGACTGAGATGTTGGGTACATTGGCTACCCTTTGTTGGTGCCTCAAGGGACTTGGAGGAGTCTAGCTCCAATTTGACAGCTTACCCTTCCCACAATACCTGCTCCAATCCACTGCTGCAGACATAGTGGCACTGTTATCCCACTCCTGTACCTGTTGCAACATTTGAGGGAATTTTTCCTAGCCCCTCGGACATGCCTTTGGAGGAAATGGGAAAGTAACTGAAAATCCCATTGGAACGGCTCGCTGATGTGAGCCACCCTGTGAGCTTATGTCTCAGGGGCTAACTACTACTGGAATTGGCAAACTGCCCAACAGAGGCAACAGGCAATTAAAGTAATTAAGGCTTCAATCAATGGCGATTTTATGAGACTGATGTAAGTTTACCTGCGTCACATGTGCCCTTTTGTGTCAGGAGCCCAACAACGCTTTGGGGGTGGCCACTCAGCAAGAGGATAAAGGGCAAACAGAGGCACTTGTGAATGTTGGTATTAGAAAATGCAGAGCTTAAAGGGGTGCAATTGTACCCAAATTCATTTTTGTGGAGTGGTTCTACCTCGAAATGGGAGGATCCCCACAGCTCTGGGTTTTGTTTTTCATTGTACTCACTGGACTTTCTGAGAATGCCTCCATTTTGAGGAGGTATCCAGGTCTCCAGTTCTTCAATAGCGCTCGCGTCTCCTTCAAGCCCTCCCATGGGCCAAGTCCCACCCCTGTTCTGTCTGTCATCCTTAATTACCAAACATGGAAGCTGCTGTTGAACTTGCATCGGCGGGCACATTGCTGAGAAGCGCAGGCCTGGAACTAACCAATGTTCCCGATGCTCACGGGAAAATCTTTTTATGCACAGATCGCACACAGACTGTGCGGCCACCCAACTACCCCTCCCAGCCTTTCACTGTGATGATGAGGCATTACCATCTGTCAAATCGAGCAATTTACCACAACACATCCAAAAACACTCCAGAGTACCTGCAGATGCAGTGCAAATGGAGAAGTGCCATTTAAATAAAATTACAGCAGGTCCCCTCTCGCAGTTTCATGCTTTTGGTCCCCTGAGTAAATTACGCGGGCAGTGTGCCAACATTCATTGCACTGGTTTGCGATCCTGGCATCTCATCAGCCAGTTGGACTGTGAGAGATCAGGATAGCACTGAACCCACATCAGTGTGCTCCCTCAAGGAATGCCATGTGTGCCACTCAGGGAGCAGCCAAAGATGCAGGGGACACAAGTAAAATGGTGCACGGCCTCCATTCCACCACCACAAGCAGGCCTAATACCAGTTCAATTCATTTTCCTAACTTACAAAATACAACTACAACTTCATTATAATTAGGGGTGAAACCTTTCAAAATGTGTCATTCCAGTGATATTCTCTTAAAATGCAGCTGAATGTAATCAAACAGTTTGCTATCGTCAACTCAGAGTGTGTTATTAAATGCTGCAGTTCAGTTTATGACATTGATACAGAAATGGGATTTAGAATAATATCAACAAGACTAATGTGATCTGTTGTTTGGAATTACGGCAGATATATTAAGTGGCAATTGATGAGTAAAACAGAAAGTAGGTAATCACAGGCGGTCACACTGGGTAGTTAGCTACAGGGCACATGAAATATTGATTCATCTCATTTTATTTTTCTTTTTTCAAAATTTCTCATGCTGTTATTCCTCCTTTAAATTGTAGTATTTTGTGCCAGTGGAGCTGTGTTCAAGTTAATGTTATATTGTTTGTGTACAGAATGGGAATGACAAGACCGTTTGCATCTGCATAATGAGCAGATTGTTCATTCTTGTATGAAATCATCCTCTTATCAATTTGCTTATCACAACATTGAAAGAACCCTGTACAGTTGATTCGAGCAAAGACCGTCCCTCCGACATAAGGTCAGAAGAGGGTATGTTCACTCATCATAGATTGCCTACAGTGCTGAAGGGGACCATTCGGCCCATTGTGTCTGAACCGACCCTCCATGATCGCACAGAATACATGATTGCCCCTGAAAATGCTGGAACAGTCCATGACTACATGAAGCAAGACCTGGGGCGTGATTTAACGGAAAAAGTTCCAAGTGTCATATTGAACGCTGCTTCCCGGGTGCTTCCCAAAGGCCGAGCCAGTGAGACCCTGGCCCGTTTTCAACGGCAATTAGTGCTGGAAATGGTCCCCCGTGAGCTTCACAGCAGAACTGTCTGTCCCACCAGCTGATTCACCAGGCTCGCACCCGGCAGCCCCCTGCTAACAAGGGGGAGGTGCTCTTAACGCTCCTTCTGGAAACACTGCCAGACAGTACACAGGCATGGCACCACGGAGACCTCCACTTCTGGGGATGCTGACCTGGCCAGGCTGCTGGGTGCCATGGAGGTGTGACGTGGTTGACCGAGGGGAGCAGTCACCGAAAGCGAGGTTAGCCTGCACCGCAGAGGTGAGGATCCACTGCTCCATTCACCCAGATTACTTGCCTCAAGTGAGTTGTTCGTGTCAGATAAAATTATGCTTCCCTCTCACTGACCACGTGTCCATTCTCTCAGAATCTACGTCTGATGGAGCTGAAGCTTCCAGAGTTGCCCCCCCCCCCCCGCCCTGGGCCTCTGGACAAGGTTATCCCGGAGCTGATGCAGACGTGAGGGTACGGCCGTGAGATTTGGGAGGGGATGTCAGCGGAACTCCAGCGAGTGCATAGCCGATTGGAGGAGTCCCAAAAGCTATGGGCGCAGGAGGTGGCGCTGGCTAGAGTCTAGAGCTCAGTCCTGCTGCCCCTCCATCCCATGGCGACCCCCAGAGCCTTACAGGCATCGTCTGGGAGGAGGGAACGCTGGAGACCGACCCGGTGCCTGCCACCAGAGAGACGACGCCGGTCTCCACCTCACCCAGATCCACCTTCCTAACACTGGTGCATCTCGGGGTCAATGCGCAGGACAGGGTGTCACGGCGATGCCAGTTACACAGGTAAGTTAGCCGGGCCCCCCAGAGAACATCCGTCAAGGACATCAAAGGTCACAGAGCGTGAGAAGCAGCAGACTGCCTCTACATCTGATGTGCATTCTAGGAATACACCTAGACGTTGCAGCAGAGCACGAAAGACGAAGGAAGTTAAGGATCACTGAGCGGGCACTGGAGTAATGGGGAGGTGGGGGTGGTGCACCATCTGTAGCAAGAGACAATGGATGATTTGAATGTTCACGATTAAAACATGTTACACCTGATACATGTGCAGCCTCCATCATGTTATTCTTCATGATAGGCCTGCCTGCACCCCCCACCGCCACCTGTCCTTCACACAGTGATTCTAGAGCAAGAGCCCCCGATGCAGACCCTGTGCAGGTGATGGGTGTGAGCGTGCTGTCAGCAGAAAGCCAGGAGTCAGACTTTGGCATAAGCTGAGGAGCACCAGAGCTTACCTCACAGCAGGTTATCACCACTCTCCTGCCTTGTACCGTGACCGCTGACAATGTCATCACCCTGGAGTAATGTTACACAGACCATGGGAGGGTGAAACAGGGTAGTCGGGGAGGGTGAGTGTGTGGGAGATTTGTGGGGGAGGAAGGGGGGGAAATGGGTGGGAGGGAGCGGAATGGGGTGGGTGTGGTCCATGGGAGGAGGGGTGAATTGGGGGAGTTGGGGGGGCATGGAAGGGGGTGAGCTGACAGAAAAATCCTAGTCCCATGAGAAGTGGGCGAGGATGAGGGCCTCCTTGGCGCTCCTGGCGTAGCAGACCCTCCCTGCCACCTATCGTCCTTCCTCCGGCTGCTCCCATGGATCCTCTGATTCTCATCCTCCCCAAATGAGGTTGCATATCCTTCCTCCTCCTCCTGCAGCACGCTGCCCCAATGCTGAACCGGATTGTGTAGCGAAAAGTAGACCACCACAATTCAGGAGACCTTCTGGGGGGGTGTACTGTACACCACCAGTGGTCCAGGCATCAGAACCACATTTTGATTAGGCCCATCCGCCGCTCAATGACAGCACGGGTGGAAACATGGGCCTTGTTATATCAGGTCTCCACCTCGGTCTCTGACCTCCGCACTGGCTTCATCAGCCCCTTATCTCCAACAGCCAAGCCAGCATTCTAGGGTGGTCCTCGAAAACACCGAGGATCTCAGAATGCCCCAGGATGTGGCTGTCATATAGGCCCCCTGGGAATTGTGCACACACGTGCATGCTCTGGGGGTGGTGGCCACACACATGTTGATCATTCAGGGAGTAGAACCCCTTTCTGTTAATTAAGGACACACTATGATGCTCCAGTGCCACATGGTGCCATGTATTATCCCCTGGACCTGGGGCAGCCCAGCGATGGCAGAGAATCCTGCTTCTGAGTCATCTTGATGGGCTTGGTCCAGCTACAAGTTAATAAAGTCAGCTGCCCGAGCATACAGGGCATCCGTGATCTCACGGATGCACTTGTGGGTTGTAACTTGGGAAATGCCGCAAAGGTCCCTGCTCGAGCCCTGGAATGAACGGGTTGCATTGAAGTTCAGGGCTGCAGTGACCTTTACGGCCACCGGGAGCGGGAATCCTCTCCCTCCATGAGGTGCTAAGTCCACAAGTACATGACACAAGAGCTGCATCATATCCTTGTTGAGACAGAGCCTCCCACGGCACATGCTATCTGTCATCTCCTCGTGCAATGAACAACGCCTGTACACCTTATGCCGTCATCGGCGTCCCTGCAGGGTCGCTCCTTGGCCTGACTGGCAGCTGGGTCTGTAGGATGAGCGGTGGTTCCCTGCACATGGAGTGCTGCCTCTAGCCAATGTCAATGCTGCTGCCGCCATCTCCGGCATCTGGCCATCTGGGCTGCCACCAGCACCACGAGGGCATCCTCTGCGGGACTGACACCACCATCCATTTTGGTTGCTGTAAGGAATTGGAGAAGGATGGAGACCGACAAACAGTTACGGCTTCCACCCCGGGACCCTCGTATCCCCTAAGCCTCCCCCAATTATACGTGTCCAGCCTTCTCTCAGAGTGCCATCACCCAAATCAGCTGTACTGGAAGACCCTGCTCTACACACTCACCCCCAGACACTGCAGGAGCCCCCCAACTGTGAACCCCTGAGAGGAACACTCGGGAGACCGTGCTCACGTATCTCCCCTGATCCACACACTGACTTTCTGGTTGCGTGGATATCCCTAGTGCTGAAACCCAGCTCTTGTGTGTTTAAGTTTGGCTGCTGCCTCTGTGGTGTTGACGCCCCCAGGGTTCAGGGAAAGTGTCCAGGCCTCACAATTTGAATGAAATGCGAGGCAATAACCCTCATCTGAGGCATGGCATGTGTACCCAGGAGAATATTCTGTTTATTAAACGGTTTATTAAACAGCTCCAACAACACTCAAGAAGCTTGACACCATCCAGGATAAAGCAGCCCTCATGATGAGCACCAAAGCTCCCACCTTAGACATTCATTCCCTCCACCCCCAGTGCACAGTGGCAGCAATGTGTACAATCCACAAGAAGCACTGCAGCAACTCACCAAAGCTCCTTGGTTAGCGCCTTCCATGACCTCTACCAACTGGAATAACAAAGGTAGCAGATACATGACAACTATTTAATCTCCAAGTGCCCCTCCATATCACACGCCACCCTGACTTGGAAATATATCACTGTTGCCTTGCTGTCCTTTGGCCAAAATAATGTAACTCCCTCCCTTGAGCAGCACTCTGGGTGTTCCTACATCACATGAACTTCATTGGTTCAAGAAGGCAGCTCATCACCATTTTATGAAGAGCAATTAGGCATAGACATTAATGTTGACCTTGCCAGTGACACACAAATGAACAAACGAAAGTAGCATACCACATTAAGGCTTGCCTCTGTATTAAGGCAAGTCTTACTCTACCAACTATAAGGGTCTTAAGTGAAATAAGGTTGGTGAACATCAGCCCATCACACAAATCTGCTCCTAACTCAGCATAAAGAATCAGGCTCATTCTGACTGAGTATAAGGATGACTTGGGAAATGGATGTTTTTAATAGTAATACATTAAGACGTGTTAAGATTCCTTGGGCTGGATTCTCCGATATTGAGGCTATCTCTGGAGAATGTGTCTAGTGCAACAATAAAAAAAAGTCATGCGAGGCCCCAGGACCTCTGACCGGTGAGGGAGTAACAGCTGTACCACGTAAAACACACGGCTGGAGAATTGCTGGGTCCGCGGCCACGCATGCCCACAGTGACGACCTGCAGCGGTCGTGCAATGACCTGACCTGCCAGATAGTGCTGTCACCCACCCCCCCCCCCACACACCAGTCCCCCCAGCCCTCGCCGAAGCCCCTCCCCGGCAAGCAGCATCCCCCCCCCCCCCCCCGACTGTGGAGGTGCTGGACACAGTCCTCAGCTGGCACACCAGGTTCATGAAAACTGAGAGCACATGTGGCCCACGCCGTTTGGAACCCGGCCCATCGGGGGCGGAGCATAAGGGGAGGACCTTCAGATAACATCCTGAGGCTGTCTCAATGACGAGCGGGTGTACTCCCCGATGACGCCGCTTTGGAGGGGGCAGAGCATCCAAAAACTGGCGCCGCCCCCAATTCGGTTGTTCAAAGGGATTCTCCGCCCGATCGCCAATTATGAAATCGTCGTAGGGGAATGGAGAATGCCATCCCTTATCTCTCTTGAGGGAAGTTAACCTGTCTTCCAAAAACAAAAAGTTTAACATTTAAGACAAAAGACATCTACTCTGCTTTCTTAGTTTGATTTAAATAGCTCAGTGTCAATTAGTGAAAGCAGCAAGCATGTAAATAGCCTTTGATTATTTCTTATTTTCAACCATTTGTACCATTGGCAAATTATTATTTCCAAAACCTAGGACTCAGAGACATCCCAAATAGGTGAAAGAGTTACTAAGATTATATGATTATATATCAAATTTTTGATACAATAATAATAATCTATAATATTTATGGTACTTTCTCCACAATAAATAGTTAGTATTTATTATTCAAAGGTTGCAAAGAAATGAGTTTACATCACACTGTGTGATGTTAACTGCAATCACAATGACCAGAAAATTTCTCAGAGTTGTTTCACTAGCATGGGGCTGAACTGCACCGTGGTCTTTGAGATTCTGACATCGGGGCCTAAAGCTGGTCCCAAGCCTAAGCCTGCCAGCAGCAGGACTGACTCAGTAATTATATCCCAGGCAACCTCCTAGCAGGCTGCCTGCAGGCCTCCAATTTAATTAGGAATGTTGGGCAGGCTCCAGGCCCAAACAGAGGGGCCAGCAACTTTGAAGCCTTAGCTATGCCACTGGGAGAGGGGTCACTGCTAAGTCAGACAGAAGACCTCAAGACCTCAGTAAGTAAATTAAAAAGTGAAATATTCCAGTGGTCAAGGGTCAGAGGGAGGATCCTTCCAGGAATATTGTTGAGGCCACCTCCATTAAGCTGGTGACCTCCTCAAGTGGTGGCGGTCATTACGCCATTAGCAAATTGTAGGCGGCTCCTTAAATGGCCCTCACAGAATTTTTAGTGCAGAAGGAGGCCATTCGGCCCACTGAGTCTACACCGACCCATTAAAAGAGACCCCTACTTAAGCTCCACACCTCCACCCTATCCCCATAACCCAGTAACCCCACCTAACCTTTTGGGCACTAAGGGGCAATTTATCATGGCAATCCACCTAATCTGCACATCTCTAGCAGAGTGGCACCATTCTCCCTTTCACATGCAGGATCTCTGCCACACTTCGAGCAAAGTTACAGTGGTGGAATGGGACCAGTTTCAAGAAACTTCCCAGCCATCATACCTTTGCATAAAGTTCCTTTGTCTGCTACTTAGTAAAGGATTGTAAATTTTGTAAACGGGCTGTTAATTCAATTAGAATAGCAGACAGAGGAATAAGCATGTTACGCTTGTCAGACAGTGCAATTTCATGAATAAAACGATATGACATACAACTCATCTGATAGCAGTAACAGCATTTCAGCAATACAAGAATATCATTTTTAGTTTTCTCAAAATACTTTAAGCCAGAATTTCTCACTAGCCTGTGGGGTTCATTTTCAACTTACCAGCATTGCTGCTTGGATGCCTATTATAGAAACAGCCCAATTTCTCTTTTTATTGATTTGAATGGAAAAGAAGATCAGGTAGTTTTATAATGGCCACCCAACCCATAATACCTGTCTTATGTTTCAGTAGTAAGTTGAAAATTATCCCTTGTATATTCCATAAGTTTACTTTGGTGATCAATATTAGAAATTTGGAGAAATGAGGCAAGCATGCATGTTGTAAAGGCTAAAATTGTTTTGGTTCTCAAAGGGTTAACTCCAAATATCTGCGCAACACAATAAAAATGCTAGTTATCAGGCACATATTAATCGAAAGAGGGCTTTTCTGGAAAGCTCCATTTAAGCTTCACTTAAAATCACCTCATTAACACGTCATACGTAATATTTTTCTATGTGCAACTCATTTTTTAGTGTGTAATGAAATAAGGCTGACAAATAGTTTAACCTTGTATTGAGTAAATAAATAACTGTGCTTACTCTTAATAAAAAGCTCATGAATTTTCTTTTCTATTTAATTATTTAGATCCATCCGAGAACCTAAAACCCAGACTCCGGACTATTCTCAATGATGGAAGACAGCCATTATGAAGGACAGTTAATTGAAACACTGCAATCACATCAGAATTTACAATATAAAGTGCAATACCATCAGAAACATTCCTGGACCAGCTAGATGTGGTACTTGTACACTGACTGTTCTTCACCCTTATTGATGATGGTACCTACCTAGACAATGTAAAATCGACTATTATTCAGTGAGCAACAATAAGATCAAATATCCAATGGTCACGGATATTGACCTTTTACCCTGGAGTTCTACGCTATGATACAATTTTTACATCTATCATTAATGGTTTATCTCTGATCCACCATCATTATGTCACTATACAATCAAAAATACAAGTTGCCATGGAGTTGATACAGTTCCTCTCTTCAGCGGGTATATGTTGCTGACTGACTATATTAAATTCTGTTTCAAAAGATGTATCACAGAGAAGCAAGCTGAAATAGGAAACAACATCCAACGCACTTGGAAAACAAATGCTTCATTTCTATAGAAGATGTGGTTCGATTCTGCAATCAATTACAGCTATTTACATAACTCCCATATGGTTCAGTTCCATCAAGCACTAATAGCATGCTGGCTTTGCTCAATATACCCTGTCTAACCAATGTACAACAGTATGAACAACTACAAAAAAATCACTTCTGGAATTCACATGGGATGTTACAAAGAGCCTGTTCCAGCTTTTCCAGATGTGAAACAGCAGGGTTATAACCAAAAGATACTGATATGCATTGACAGTACCAGTTACTTTGCGTGGTCATTGTAATCCATGGGTTTCTCTCTTTGTATTCAAGAGAGCTGTACATATGTCTGATTACTTTGTATTATTAGTATGGTCTACAGTAAATTAAACTGTTTACTCTTACGGTGGTTGCTCATTTTTACTGGGAGATTAAAAAAGTAATTATCCTAAACTTGAAGCTTGAATGTGCAATAAATAATACACTACTCACTGAATCGTATAAGAGGGAGTCAATCTAAATCGGAACAACTTGGGCATGATTGAAGTGATTTAAGTGGGGAGAGCTGACGGTGCTTTATTCACCCAATACATTCATCATTCAGAGTTATTTAGCTTAATAGAAAGGTGACGTCCTGTGTGACATTTGTATTGCAAAGCATCAGAAGGCATACTTGTTGAAACAGTATCGTTTTGCAGTGGTCTGAACTCTCCATAGCATTCTATCAGAGTTAAATATTTTCATCCCCTTCAAGATAATTTTTTTTCAGTTGAATGTTTGACATTGTATTTATAAGAATACAATAAGATCTGTGCCACATCCTAGGCATTTGCTTCTATTAAATATTAAGTTCTCAAATTTAATTGAAGTTAATTAATTGACATTTAATTGAAAACACCTGCAGTACTCGTCACTCCTGTAGGGGGAGCAATGTCAAGCATTTTCAATGTTTAATATGTGCCGTTGTGTGACATACAATAACTGGTATTTTATATTAAGAGACCAATCATCCTGCGGTAGCATAATTGGGCCACCAGCTTCTCGCAAGTTGCTCAAAATGCACTCTGATCTTTTTTTCATCTATCATTTTTCTCAGTAAGCAAAATTTATAGTGTCCAAAATAAATGATTAATAAAATACATGTATCACAATAGCATGGTTACTTTTATTCATTGAATTGTCTTTTATGTCTTTTGATGACTTTATTAAAGTTGTGACTTCAAGGTCTCTGCCTCTCCCAAAAGCCTGGGTTTGAACTTAATATTTTTGCGCACACTTGTCTCTCTAAATCGTCCAGTGTGTGCATGCAATGTGCCTAATTTTCAGGCTACATCAGCAGCATTCAATTAGTCTACTGATGGAATATATTTCTTTAAATTGAAGCATTACTTACTCAGTTATTAATTTTATTTTTAAAGAACATAATTAAATTGATGTTAAAACACAAAGAAGCTGTATGAGTGTGTTTGAGACTGAAATTAGCTTTTTGCAAAGGGAAGGGAGAAGAGATTGGAGATGTGAAAGGGATTGAGATACATCGGATGTGAAGAATGTGGGGAAGCACAAAGGATGCTGTTGGTGACATTTTCCCCCATTACCGAATGTCAAACACGGCCAGACCATACCATGTATCACCCAAAATTCAAGGGCAGAGAAAGATTGCGAGAAACATAAAAAAGTTTAGACAGAAGCAAATCATAGAATCGTAGAATTTGCAGTGCAGAAGTAGGCCATTCAGCCAATCGAGTCTGCACCAGCCCTTGGAAAGAGCCCTTGTAACCCAGTAATCCCTCCTAACCTTTTGGACACTAAGGGGCAATTTAGCATGGCCAATTCACCTAACCTGCACATCTTTGGACTGTTAGGAAACTGGAGCACCCGGAGGAAACCCACGCAGACACGGGAGATTGTGCAAACTCTAGACAGACAGTCACCCAAGGTCAGAATTGAACCCAGACCCTGGAGCTGTGAGGCAGCAGTGCTAACCATTGTGCCACTGTGCCACCTCTAAGACATGTTTTTAGCACCTTTCTCTTTCTGACCAATAGTTTTGATTGAAATAAATGTGAAAAATAATGAACATGTCTCATAAACTTTACTGACATAACATTTATACAATCTGTTTCATTCTAAGAATGATACAGATTATCTGTGAGAGAGAAAAATGGCAAATGTTCTGCTTACACATTTTTGCTTTGTGGTTTTATCCTTAAGAGGCATGTCAATTGAAAAGAGAGAGAGATCGGATTCAGAGAGTCAGCATGGACTCAATGTCTGTGGTGGGAAGCTTCATGGGAAATCTTCCCACCCTGCTGCCAATTGAGGCCCTTACATAGGTAATTAATTTCTACTTAAGGGCCTTATCCCATTGCTGCTAGCATTAACCCAGCAGCGACATGAGGCCCTGAAGTGGGCATTAATTACAAACTTGTGAGAGCATCTTGTGGTTTCCAGATGGGGATATCCCTCGTTCGAAGATACCTTATTGAGGGACTGACATTGGGAATGGTGGGCATTGACAGCTAACTCCTTGTCTTTGTCGCTGACCTAATCTTCTTCCTCCATGACCCCCACCCATAAAACCCCTCCAATTAGTTACTGCATCTGGTCTGGGTCGCTCCATAATCCTGAGCCTCCAGTGGATGCCATTCCAGCAACAGCCACTCCAGTCCCTTGTCTCCGTGAAATTGCTGAGCAAAGGATCTGACAGCTTCTGATTAGCAGTCAGCTCTCTAGGATTACTTGCCCTCAGGACCTTGATCCCGGGAGGTCCATGCATGGCCTCTCAACTGCCTGATGGTTGTGATTCAGGAGGCTTTCCCCAAAGGAAGCATTTCGGGTCACATACTAGCTCTCCATTTCTTCCACAAGTTTCATCCCTATATGAGGGTGGTGAGAGAGAGAGACAGATAAATGGACAGGAGTCAAAGGGTTTGAAAAAAAAAAATAGTACAGAGAGTGGTGGATATCAGATAGATTGGAGTCAAAGGGAAATGGGCCTGAGAGAAAGAGAGAGATATTGGAATAGGAAAGATGGATGAGAGGGAGATGGATGAATCAGAACGAGGTGGATGTGAGAGAAGGAATTGCGAGCCTAAAGGGGATGAGTCAGAAAGACGATGAATCGGAGAGAGATGTGTTTATAAGAGTCAGACTAGGGTCAGAGAGAAAAGAGGTGAAAGAGAAGTTGTTTTGTAAGGCTGCTTCTATTTTTTATTAAAAAGTGGATTTTGAAGCTAACAAATGATCCATTCGCTCCATTTATTGATAGACCTGTTCACATACCCCTGTGATATTCTAATTTACCTTTGACCAAGAGAGAGAAACACACAAACATGAACAAAGGGTTGTCTTTTCTTCCTTGCTCTAATTTGATTTATTTCTTACAATCTTGAAAACAGAGCTAAACTTCTTTGAGGTAAGCAAGGGAAGAAAACTGATTGAGGTTGAAAGGGCAATTATCCTCTCTAGCCTCTGCCTAAGTAAGTGGGAGAGGGGTAGAATGGATGACATTTAAGTTTGAGTGACTGTGGAGTGAAAATGAGGGAAGATACAGTGGTTAAATTGTCCATTCCAAGGGCAGTCGGTAAGGGTAGTGATGGGAGTGAATTGTGGTAGGAAAATGAATGGTTATAATGGAATAAGTGGTTAGGGATCACAACGCAAGCAAGTGATTCATTGAATGGAGCTTCTGTGGGCCACAATTTTCCCAAAACTTCCACCCTGAATGCTTTACAGAATTTGTTTCCTCACTATACCATTCCACACTATCCACACAACAAATAGAGAACAAACTAGAGGCAGCACCAAGAAAGGGACAGAGAAGAAAAATGGATTAGGGGAATGAAGCACCATCGAGTAGAAAAGGAAAGAAGGGGAAGCAGTAAAGAGACAAAGTGAGCCCAATATTAATCTGAAGGTGGCTTCCTCAAGGGGGATGGGGTGTGTGTCTGGGGGGGGGGGGGGGGGGGGGGGTGGAGAGAGAGAGAGAGCAGAAGTCAATCGAGTGGGTCAGAGCTTGTTATCTCAATTATACTGTGCTAATTAATTTTGATTTCCAAGTTTTGCAACTCTGAGCTGTGCTGCGGGCTTGATGTGCACCCACAGGAATTCAGCTGTATTTAAAGGGACAAAGAACAAATTAAATTGAAGCTGTTCAGGATGGAGAGAGCAAAATCTGATCCAGATATAATGATACTTCACTGGAATTCACTGGAATTTTTGCAAGATGGCATTGTTGGAGGTGAGCAGCAGCAGATTTATGTCCACGTCTAGGGTGCACTGTAGCAAGCAGTTCATTGACCCAACTAGATCAGGAAAAGTGAGTGCATTTGCTGATTTGACTATATCCTGCACTTTAAGCCCTGACCCTTTTCATTCTTTCTTGCTTGGTTGTACAACCCTTACCAATGACCATGGCCGGGATTATCCGACCCCGCGTCGGGTCGGAGAATCCCCGGGGGACACAAGAATCGCCCCCTTCGCCCCAACGCCAGTTTCCCGATTCTCCCCCACCGATTCTCAGGGGCCCATGGAATTCCCGCCATGCCGGTCGGGGGCCGTTGAAAGCGACCCCCCCGGCGATTGTCCAGGTCCCGATGGGCCGAGTGGCCGCCGAGTCATGCCGGCGTGGGTTACTCAGGTCCCACATAGTAGGACCAAGAAGGTGTGTCTGCAGGGGCCGTCCTGGAGGGGGTGGGGGTTGGGGGATCCGGCCCCGCGGGGTGGGGGGGGGGGGGCTGGCCCGCGATCGGGGCCAACCGATCGGTGGGCAGGCTGGTTCCATGGGGGCCTATGTTCCTTCGTGCCAGGCCCCTGTAGGGCTCCGCCATACTGCCCGGGTGCCGGCGCGGAGAAGGGAACCCCCACGCATGCGTGGAATCACACCGGCCGTTGCACGCCGGCTGGAGCTGCGGGGACCACTCCTAGCCCCCTAGGAAGGGGAGCATTCCCCATTATTGGGAACCATTGACACCAGAGTGCCGCTTTTCACACCGGCGTGGGGCCCCATTATTGGAGAAACCCGCCCTTCACAGCGCCAGAGTCCCAGGTTCGATTCCCCGCTGGGCCACTGTCTGTGTGGAGTCTGCACGCTCTCCCCTTGTCTGCGTGGGTTTCCTCTGGGTGCTCCGGTTTCCTCCCACAGTCCAAAGATGTACAGGTTAGGTGGATTAGCCGTGCTAAATTGCCCTTAGTGACCAAAAAGGTTAGGAGAGGTTATTGGCTTACAGGGATAGGATGGAAGTGAGGTCTTAAGTGGATCAGTGCAGACTCGACGGTCCAAATGGGCTACTTCTGCACTGTATGTTCTATGGGGGATCACTAATTGATCTCACCGTAGGCTTCGTGGAATATGAGTTCCTGTGTTGAGTGGGCGGAGGCCCACCCAGTAGGGGTTCACCAGCGAGACCATGAATATCAACCCCCAGGCCGGTAGTTCCCGATAGCCCTGGGCTGGGACATTTGTTTTGTACTCTGCGGTTGCGGCATTATTTGTGTTGGAGAATAAACTTGCTTTGTGTTTTAGCCCGCACCTCCTGGAATTATTACATTGACGACGAGGATGAAGCACGGATTCTGAGTAGTCTTTTTAAACATCAGGAGGCAACTCCGGTAAGAAAGAAAACAACCCAAAATTCCTTTCTTTGGACAACTTGAGTCATATAAAGCAAACATAGAGGACTGGGCCCAGTGTGCTGAGCGCATGCTCTGTATTTCTCATGCCAACAGCATTGAAGGGGATGAAAGACAAAATCAATCCGAACAGCATATATAGCCATGACATTTAGCATTATAAAACTTTTAACCTCCCCAGTGGCCCCTGACACTAAAATGTTTGATGAGCTCATGGTTCTGGTGTGAAACCATGATCACCCAAAGCAGTCCATAAACCTTCAAACTTACCGTAATTCTTTAAAACAGCTGGGAGGACCCCAAGGGAACCCATTATGGAATTTTTTGCTAGATTGCAGAATTTGGCAGAGTACTGCGAATTTGGCCCGTCTGTAACTGAGATAGGACCCTAAGACCATAAGACTTCGGATTACATCATTCAGCCCATCGAGTCTGCTTTGTCCTTCAATCATGGCTGATATATTTCTAATCCCCTTTGTCCTGCCTTCTCCCCATAACCGCTGCCCCCCTTATTAATCAAGAACCTATCTATCTCTGTCTTCAAGACACTCAGTGATTTGGCCTCCACAGCCTTCTGCAGAAAAAAGTTCCACAGATTCACCACCCTCTGGATGAAGAAATTCCTCCTCATCTCTGTTTTAAAGGATCATCCCTTTAGTCTGAGGTTGTGCCCTCTGATTCTAGTTTTCCCTACTTGTGGAAACATCCTTCCCACATCCACTCTATCCAGGCCTCTCAGTATCCTGGAAGTTTCAATAAAATCCTCCAATGGGTACAGACCCAGAGTCCTCAACCACTCTTCATATGACAAGCTCTTCATTCCAGGGATCATTCTTGTGAACCTCCTCTGGAGCCTTTCCAAGGCCAATACAGCCTTCCTAGTTACGGGGCCCAAAACTGCTCTCAATACTCCAAATGGGGTCTGACCTGAGCCTTAGACAGCCTCGGAAGTACATCCCTGGTTTTGTAATCTATCCCTCTCGACATGAATGCCAATATTGCTTTTACCTTCCTAACTGCTGACATTAACCTTAAGAGAACCTGGAACTAGGATTCCTAAGTCCCTTTGTGCTTCTGATTTCCTAAGCCTTTGCCATTTAGAAAATAGTCTGTGCTCCATTCTTCCTACCAAAGTGCATAACCTCACATTTTTCCACATTGTATTCCATCTGCCACTTCTTTGCCCACTCTCCTAGCCTGTCCAGGTCCTTCTGCAGCCCCCCCCCCCCCTCCCCCCACCCCCCGCTTCCTCAATACTATCTGTCCCTCTGCATATCTTTGTATCATCTGCAAACTCAGCAACAGTACCCTCAGTTCCTTCTTTCAGATCGTTCATGTATATTGTGAAAAGTTGCGGTCCCAACACCGACCCCTAAGGGACACCAATCGTCACCGCTGCCATTCTGAAAAAAACCCTTATCCTCACTCTCTTCCTTCTACCAGTCAGCCAATCCTTTATCCATGCCAGTATCTTAACGGCAATGTGATAGGCTAGTGTGTAGGATTAACAACGGTACAACCCTGAAAATATTACTGGTGGAGCCCAACCGAGACGTCAAAAAGACTGGAAATAGCTTGGCCCCTGGAAAATGCTGAGAAAGGGACGCAAGAAATTCAACGGGTGACATACAGTAGAGCCCTCACTTTGGGGGAAGGGTCTTGGCATTGAGAGAAGCCAGTGTACCCAGGGAAGGCACACATGCCTCACCCACCATCAACCTAACATTCCTAGGGACGCAACAACTTCAATGGATGACGGACAGTAGCGCCCTCAGGTTGGGGGAAGGGTCTTTGCATTGAGAGAAGTCAGCCTCCCCGGGGAAGGCAAGCATGCCTCACCCACCATCAACCTAACTTTCCTAAAGGGCATCCTGATGTTTTAAAAAAAGACCAGATAACCCTAGAAGTACCCAGAAATCCTCCCCAGAGGATCACAAGTGTCAGCCACAGGGCTACTGTAGGTGCTGTCGAAGGGCACCACCAAGAAAAGGATGTCAGAATCAGCAGTACTCATGCCGCCCAGGCCGGAAGCCAAAGCCACCTCAGGTGATGCCTTGGAAGTATACCAGCCCTCAGATAATGGAAGGATGCATTTAAACTGCATCATCACTACAAAGGTCGCCCGATAAGGATAAGGCTGCTATGCCATTCCATAGAGATGGAGGTGGATATTGGAGCTACCACCTTTGTCATTGGGGAACAGACATTCCAGCATCTCCAAATGGGTATTCAGGCCTTACAACCTAAGTGATGCTAGGGCCAGGCTAGCCACATACACAGGAAGATTATGAGGACCACCGTGACACCGGTAACTTATGGACAGCATGACTCCCATTCATAGTCATGTGAAGATCAGAGCTGAGTCTCATGGGCAGGGATTGCCTCCAGGAGATCCAACTAGACTGGCTGGAATTTTTTTAATTAGGGATCAGTGTGTTGTACGAGGTTATTAACAAATACCCCAAAGTATTCCATGAGGGTTTTGGTGAAGTACAAGGAATGAGGGTCAAGATCTATGTGCATCCCAACACCTTACTGAAATATTTCAGGGCTCGGCTAGCCCCATACTCTTTGCTTGTGAAGGTAGAGATGGAATATAGAACATACAGTGCAGAAGGAGGCCATTCGGCCCATCGAGTCTGCACCGACCCACTTCAGCCCTCACCTCCAGCCTATCCCCGTAAGCCAGTCACCCCTCCTCACCTTTTTGGGCACTAAGGGCAATTTAGCATGGCCAATCCACAGAACCTGCACGTCTTTGGACTGTGGGAGGAAACCGGAGCACCCGGTGGAAACCCACACAGACACGGGGAGAATGTGCAGTCTCTGCACAGACAGTGACCCAGCAGGGAATCAAACCTGGGACCCTGGCGCTGTGAAGCCACAGTGCTAGCTACCGTACTGGAAATCGAGCAGTTGGAAAGCTTTGGGATAATAAGATCAATACAGTTCGCGGAGTGGGCTGCATCAGTGGTCCCTGTCCTCAAGCCCAACAAGTCAGTCCACTTTTGTGGAGATTACAAATTTATAATCAAAAAGCTTCATGACTGGATCGGAACTCCATACCACCTATACAGGATTTGTATGCCAAATCGGCAGATGGTTAAACCTTCAGAAAACTGGATATAAACCATGGCTTCCTCCAAATCAAACTAGTTGAAACATCCAGAAAGTACATTTCAGTTAACACCCATGAAGGCCTATACGCACACACACACCTGTTCTTCAGAATCTCATTGGCATGTGCCATCTCTCAGCGTATCATGGAAAATATTCTCCAAGGGATGTCGAGGGTGGCTGTATATATCAATGATGTACTACTCACAGGGGCCACTGAGCAAAAGAATATAGTGAACTTGGAGGAGATTTTGAGGTGATTTTTCAACACAGGCCGATGTCTCAAGAGAGGGAAATGTGCATTCTGTGCAGGCAAATTGATCTACATCGTGTAGCGGATTGATAAGAAAGGACGACACCCCGTGGAGGATAAAGTCAAGGCTGTCAAGGAGGCGTCAACCCTGCAAAATGCAAGAGTTAAAATCCTCTTCAGTTTTGCTCATTTTTTTTTTGAAAAATATTTTATTGGAGGTCTGATAAATTACTATGGGAAATACATCCCAAATTTGGCCGCCTTATTGTCACCTCTGCACATGTTATTGATAAAACATCAAAGGTGGTCACGGCAGGGTAGTATGAAGCTTTCACGAAGTTAAAAGAGTAGCGGCTGTCCTACAATATACTGGCACATTAGGACCCCAGAAAAGAATGAATATTGACGTGTGATGTCTCTCCATATGGAATGGGTGCAATCCTCTCACATCGAGGGGAGGGTGGCATGGAGAATGTCTATCGCTGACATTTTGTAATAACAAGCCTTTCCTGGGCCTTTTGAAAGAAGACAAAACAATTCCCTGCCTCGGCTCGGATCCAACATTGGGCCTTGATTCTGGCCGCCTATAAATACTCCCTTGCGCATTGCCTTGGAGCGTGTATTGAAAATGCGGTCAGACTGAGTTGCCTCCCGCTGCCCATGAGCTAAGCCCCTTTGCTGACATTGGAAGAAGTCGTCGTGACGAAACTTGTTAGATACCTTGTCAGTATCTGTGAAACAGGTCAGAGCTTGGACTCTGAAGGACTCCACATTGTCCAAGTTACACCATATGATCCTCAGTGGCGGGATCAAGGACACACTCTGATATGAAGCCCTTCCTCATGAAAAGACAAGAACTAAGTATTGAAGGTGATATTCTCCTGTGGGGATTCTGGGTAGTTGTCCCCCACCCAGGTGGGTGCCCAATTCTGATGGCGTTACAGAACAGTTTGCAGGCCCGAGCTCAATGCAGATATCAAGGACTTGGTGAAGCAGTGCTCCTTGTGCCAGGAGAATCAGAGGCTCCCACCTACAGCCTCCTTACACCCATGGGAATGGCCAGGAAGACCATGGGTGCGGGTGCACATAGACGTCTCTGGTCTATTCTTAGGATCAATGTCCCTCATTATGGTCAATACCCATTCTAAATGGCTGGAAGTACAGCGCATGGCCTCCACAAGTTCTCACACAAAAGTAGAAAAACACAGGCAAAGTTTTTGAACCCACGGCAAAGCAGAGGTCCTCGTAACCAATAATGGTGCCACCTTTACCAGTGGGGAGTTCCAGGCATTCTTGAAGTCGAACGGCATCAAGTACATCCGGACTGCATCGTGCCACCTGTCGTCCAATCGTTTGACAGAGCGGGCGGTACAGACATTCAAGAACAGAATGAAAAAACAGCCAGCAGCTTCCATGGACACAAGTTTGGCTTGACTTATTGATGAGACGATGACTGCATACCAGGCCGAGCCTGCTATTTCCCAATTTGGTGGGGAAGGTACAGTCCAAACAGGAGAGTCAAAAGGATGCCAGGAGGCCCAAGAGAAAATTTAAAACAGGAGGTGCTGTACATGTATGGAACTTCAGGAATGACTCCAGTTGGATCCTTGGAATTATGTTGGAGGAGACAGGATGAGTGTTCTATAAAGCCACGGTCCAAGGAAAGGTCATGAAAAAGCACCTGAGGGGCAGGGAGCCCACTCCAGTGGAAACTACGACCCCAACACCAGTCGCGACCACCTTTGGCACAAGGTCTCAGCCCATGGGGGATGCTCGGGTCACTCCCCCTGATAGTGAAGATTCAGGATCTATGATGGAGGCTTAGACTTGTATCCCTCCAGAGGCCAGCAACAAGGACGAGCCCTCTACCGTAACCCTCAGGCACCTGCCGAGGAAGAGGAGGTCCCCAGTTCGCTTCACACACCCCAATCCAGCTCCATCTATCAAAGACCCAAGGCCTAGTGCCAAAAGAAGGAAGAGGCCCCTTTGCCGTGGGAGTGAAGGGGATGCAATGAACTTGAAGGGGTGAGGGCTATTATAACCCTAACAAAGATGACAGGGGATCGCTGATTGGTCTCCTGATGGGTTTCGTAGAATACTGTTCCCGTGTTGAGCGGACAGAGGCCCGCCCAATAGGAGTTCACTAGCCGGGCCTTAAATTTCAACTTCTTAGTCCGGACCGTTAGTTCCCAATAGTCCCAATAGGGGTTTACCAGCCAGGCCTTAAATTTCAACCTCTTAGTCTGGACCGTTATTTCCCAATAGTCCCGGGCTCAGACAATTGTTTTGTAGGCCATAGTTGCGGTTTTATCAGTGTTGGAGAATTAACCTGCTTTGCCTTTGACCCTGCGCCTTCTGGAATGATTACATTCAGCGTTCACCATCACATCACTACTCGTCCACACACAACTTTCAGCAGCCTTACGTTTCTTTGCAACTTTCCACTTCCCTATTTACCCATCCACCATTGACATTCCCCTCAATCCTTATTTAACTTAATGCAAGTGTCTCAGTCACTCCCACCAAATGCATTGCATCCATCTGGAAAATTCCTCATTTTCACTCTTTCATAGGTGTGTTTATTTTCCCTTTGTCGGAGAAGAGAGTACAAAATACAAAGATAAGGGACAGGGCTGGAGTTCAACAGTCAATAATATTGTAGTTCCCAGTTCCCGAAGACAACCTGCTGATAAATAGGCCACAAATCTCAGTCCGAGATGGCGAGAAAGGAAGCTCAGGGAAACCTGGTGACATGTTACAAATATTTCTAACATGCAAATACTAATTTCATTTCAATGGCTGAACCATGTGAAAGACTGTGTATGGTGATTGTCAAGATGATGACTCTAACAAGGCAATGGTATCCATTTGTTATTTCTTTGCTGAAATTCACACATACAGCAAGTATTGCAAGGCATCCTTGAGAGTAATTGTTCACAGAGTCGCAATCACTATCACAGGATCTTTAGCCATGCACCAGCAAAGGCACCCACACTTCACTAGATGCGACTAGAGAGTTAGTTGTGTTTTAACCTGGTAAGTCACACCTCTGCACAGACACTGGTGGCAGGGACAATGGTGGAGAGTTTATAACAGGGCTAGAGGCGTCCAGGCCTGGGGGCGGGGATGGGGAGTTGGGGGGGTTGCGCAAGATGCAAAACACCAGACCTGTGCTCTAACCGGTCCCAGACTCACGCTACAGACGATGGCCAATGACGAAAGCAGAAATTCTCACCAGGAGATGGTCACATGTTGGACAAGAGACAGGCAGTGATTTTCAGAGAAGGATTCACATGCTGGGCAGTTCACGGACGATGGTTGACAGTGGTGACGGGATCACGTGTTGGGCAAGGGTGGTCCAGCTATGGAATGCACATGTTGCAGTACTGTGGTTGGTGACTGATAATGATAGAGTCAATGTGTAGAGTACCTCGCAGGCAAAGTCAACATTTGGCGGAGGTTACATGTTGGACATGATGAGACCCGGGAGCAGCTGGGGTCTGAGGAAAGGTGAGCAGCCACAACCAGTAAAGAATGATGGAGAGGGCAGCGGGAGAGATGGGGTATAAAGGACCCATATTTCTCTCCCTGAGTGGGATTGGAAAAGGGTTGGTGGTTGTGGTGGCAGAGGGAAAGTGTGGCAACCCAATCCAAGCTTCAGGCAGTTGTACACAGATGTCAAAGTCAGGTGGTTTTGTTGAAAAGGAGAATGCTAGAGATCCACAAGCAACTTTGTGAGCTATCGAAAAATATGCCAGGCACACTGTGAACGGTTATGTTTCACACAATGTGAACATTTGTAATATTAAAGCATCTGGGGCAAGGATGTTAACACCTAGGATGATGTTGGGGTGGAAGGAATAGTGAGAGGGGGTGATGGGGTGTTAAGGGGAACGGTGGATAAGACCAACACAATCGCTAGTAGATTGGTGGTGCAGCGAATTGCAAGAGTGTCTGTGAGTGAGAGCCTGGCTCCACGAACCTTCAAGGAGAACCCTTGAGAGAACCCATACAGGCCGCGCAGGCTTTGGTGCAATTACCTGCCACCTTAATTTGGATGACAGATAGCTGAAATGGAATTCAATGCTTCCCCCAAATCCTAAGGAAAGCTCGGAGTGTGGTGAACCACTGTGTACACCTGTATTAGGGGATGTAAGGTAGGACCTGTACTACAGGTTCGCCGGTAGCCCCTGCTGACTGGCTCCACCCACAAGGAGCCGTATAAATATGCGTGTCTTCCACTGATCTGCCATTTCACCAGCTGCAGTAGGAGGCCACGCATCTGACTGCAATACAGCCACAGTTCTGAGTCTTTTGTGCAATTGATCGTGCATCACGGAGGCAGGGGGGTTGTTTGATTGGGTGATAAGGTGCTTCCTACTGACTCCCTCCATCAAGTGTTAAGCAGGAAGGGTGGAGGGCAGTCAGTTCTCCAACTGATTGCCATGTTTCCCATCACATTCACTAAATTCCACTCCTTATTTGTGGCCTCATGGCATGTGAAAGGTCTGCACCATTCTGCTCTCTAGCAGGGGGTTGAGAGAAGGATGTAGGATGATGGTGCAAGGAGCCATGAAATGGGGCTGCATTCCATGTACTTCCCCCTCTCAGGCCCATGCCCTCTCTCACTCAGCCTGAAAACAACAGGCTGCCATATTTCCCAATGGCTGGGTCTGCTGCTGCACAGAAATAGGCAGATCAGTCTTTGGGAGGGCCTTCAGAAGTTCCAAAACCCAGGGGGCTCAGGCGTAGAGCGCATTTCAACAGTCTGCGCAGGGGTATGAACAACCTGTCTCCACCTCTGCTGAAGCAACATGAGATCCAGCATGTAGAAATGGGAGGAAACATCGCTTGAGGAAATTGTAAGGCTTTTTAAAAAATAACATCACATAAAATTTAATGATTCATGCCATGTCTAGATCGTGCCCGCGATTGTGACCTGAGGGCCAACTCGCCCTTTTATTTATTTTATGATGTATGTCAATACGTGCCAAAACCCATTGGACAGATGTGTAATGCGTGGATGAGCAGTTGAAGAACATATTAATGGCAGATGCGATGCTGGTCGTGGAAGCAGGCTGCATTCTGTATTAATTTGTTACGTTTCACACAATGTGAACATTTGTAATATTAAAGCAACTGGAGCAAGGATGTTAGCAGCTAGAATGATGTTGGGTATCTCATCTCTACCCTTCCTCATCCTCCTAATGGCCTCTGCATCCAAAGATGAGTGATGAGCTCTTTCATAGAGTCAGACGTCTAGAGAACGGAAAAGGCCCTTCGGGCTATTGCATCTGCGCCGGTCAAAAACAACCACCTAAGTATTCAAATCCCATTTTCCAGCACTTGCCCACAGCCTTGTGTGCCTTGGCATCGCAAATGCACATACTTGTAAAATGTTATGATTAGATCCAAACTCCCACCACCCTCTGGGAAAGAGGATTTTCCTCACATTCCCTATAAACCTCCTGCACCTTACCATAGATCTATGCCCCCTAGTTATTTGTTCCACCACCAAGGGGAAACATTTTTTCCTGTCTGCTCCAGCTATGCCACTCATACTTCTATACATCTCAATTATGTCACCCCCTTGGCCTCCTCTGCTCAAAGGGAAACAACCCCAGTCTATCCAATCTTCCTTCATAACTAAAACTCTCCAGCCCAGGCAACATCCTTGTAAATCTCCTCTGCACCTTTTTCAGTTCTATCACCTCCCTCCTATAATGTGGATTCCAGAACTGCACACAATACTCTAGCTGTGAACTAACCAATGTTTTATGCAGTTCCAGAATAACCAGAACTGTTTCATCCACCTACTCTGCTACCTTAAGGGTCCAGTGTACATGCACACCAAGGTCATTCTGATCCTCGGTGCTTCTCAAGGGCCTACCATTCATCATGTATTCCCCTGCCTTGTTTGTCCTGCCCAAGTGCATCGCCTCACTCTTATCCGTATTGAATTCCAATTGTCACTGATGAGCCCATCTGACCAGATTATCTATATCCTCCTGTAATCTAAGTCTATCCTCCTCATTATTTACCATCCCACCAATTTTCGTATCATCCACAAACTTATTGATCAATCCTACATTCAAGTCTAAACATTTATGCGAACCACAAACAGCAAGAACCCCACCGCTGATCCCTGACGGACCCCAGTTAACACAGGCTTCCTGTCAGAAAAGCACTCCTCAATCATCACACTCTGCTTCCTGCCACTCAGTCAATTCTTGATCCAATTTGCCAAATTTCCTTGGATCCCATGGGCTCTTACCTTTGCTATCAGTCTCCCATGTGGGACATTATCAAAGACTTTGCTGAAGTCCAAGTAGACTACGTCAAATGCATTTCCCTCATCCACACACCTGGTCACCTTTTATGGTGTCGCAGAGAGTCCACATTGAGTTGTACCAAAGAAACTTATTGTTATTTACAAGGTTATAATACAAGGTGGCACGGTAGCAAAGTGTTTAGCGCTGTTGCTTCACAACTCCATGGTCCCAGGCTCGATTCCCGGCTGGGTCACTGTCTGTGTGGAGTCTGCACATTCTCCCCGTGTCTGCGTTCTTCCACATGCTCTGGTTTCCTCCCGCAAGTCCTGAAAGATGTGCTGTTCGATCATTCGGACATTCCGAATTCTCCCTCTGTGTACCCGAACAGGCGCCAGAATGTGGCGAGTAGGGATTTTTCACAGTAACTTCATTGCAGTGTGAATATAAGCCTACTTGTGACAATAAAGGTTATCAATATATTAATGTACGCCTACTTATGACAATAAAGATTATTAAAAGATTATTAAATTAAAAAGGCTTCCAGTAAGTCCCAACCGGGTCTTAACAGGTCGGTGCCAAACTGACCGACCTTATATACAACATAGATTGAGTTTCCCCCGCGCCCTTAACGAACGAGCTCAGACTCTGCAAGGGGCACATGGAAGATAATCATCCCCACCCTGTACATCTGTGCAGGTTGTGACATCACCTCTTCGAAAAATGCATTCAAGTTGGTCAGATGTGACCTCCCCTTAATAAAACATGGTGACTGTTCTTCATTAATTCCTGTCTCTCCGAATGCAGATTAATTCTGTCTCTCAGAATTGCTCCCAATAGTTTCCCCACCACTGAGGTTAGACTGACTAGCCTGTAGTTTCCTGGTTTACCCCTTCCTTCCTTGTTGAATAATGGTACCATATTGGCTATCCTCCAGTCCTCTGGCACCTCTCCTGTTACCAGAGAGGATTTGAAAATTATTGCCAACGCTCCTGCCCTGGTTGGAGATTATGGAGGCCCCGGAGAGTACTGGGTCAGGCCGTTAATGATATGCCAACGGTGTTTACCTAATATGCGGAGTGGAACGAATTGACGCCACTGTTGAGGCACCAGAGAATTGCGATTTGGCGTGAAACTGGCGCCCACCACGTTTTCTGCGTCAAAACCAATTCTCCGCCCAATTTCATTTCCTGATTTCGCCGTTGGCCGACAGGGAATCCCACCCGTAATGTTAGTGCTCATATGCTACTTTTACTGGATTTAATTGACCTACTTACAGAATTAAGATTGTAAACATTTTGCTAGGATCTGCCCTTATAGCAAAGTTCTTCAGGCTGAAATATTAATGCAGGTTTATTTTTTCAAATTCCCTGAACTGATGTTATGGATCTATTTAAGAGTTATATAGTTTATTCAAGAGTTCACAAATAACCTGGAAATTAATCTCTTCCTTTTTCTTTGATGCTTACAGTTATTTATAGTTAATATCAATTTCGATTCATCAATCTGAATATAGATTAAGGATTAGCAATAACACAACTCACAATGATGTTACATTATGCATGTATGATTAAATCCCACTTTAAACTCACTGAAGTAATAAAAGCAGTTTAATCCACCATTATATAGTAAATATATTAGTAAATTAGTAAAATTGTAACCAGCTTTTAAAGCACACAATTGCTTGTATTATTCTGGAAAGTTGAACACTTTTCAGTAATCATAAACTGGGAAATTTTCCCAATCTCTTGAATTCAAGTTTGGAGGTGTGGGAGAGGCCAAAAAAGTTTAGTTATAAAATTGTCTGCTTGCCAGCGAGTTGCCGCCTCTGGCCGTGTTTCGCTCTGTGCCTGCAACGGCAAACCAATTAAATTGGTGAAGAAATCAATTTTCAGTGATTTCTCCAGCTCAAGGCAATTTTGACAGTGACACAAGATCCCCGCTTTGGCAGAAACTCAGCCATTAAGAGTAGCGGGAGATTGGAGCTGCATGAGATTTCAAAGCTTTATCATGTTTGCCAGCTAGATATGGCAAGGAAGACGTATTTCCTGCAGTCCGGCATCTCCGATAGTACTGGGATTGATGTGGCCCCTGCCACTCCCCTGATGATGATGGCTGCTCCTTGTGTCCCTGCCACTCCCGGTGCTTGCCGCTCAGCAGCACCCTCGCCGGTGATACTGTGAGGCCTGCCAGCTGCTCAAGAAATGGATTGTTTTGTCCTGTGTTGTGTCTATGGTAAAGATGCACACAAAACATCTAGGGCGGGATTCTCCAACCCCCCTGCCGGGTCAGAGAATTCCGGGGGGGGGGGGGGGGGGGGTAGCGCGAATCCCGCCCCGCCGCCCTGATGCCGGTTCCCATATTCTCCGGCGGCGGGGCGGGATTCATGCCACACCGGGGGCCGTTGGCAGCGACCCCCTCGGCAATTCTCCGGGCCCCAATGGGCCGAGTGGCCGTCCGCTTTTGGCCAGTCCTGCCAGCATGAATCAGTCAACTCACATACCAGCGGGACCTGGCAGGTAAGTTGGCAGGGGCAGTACTCGGGGGGGAGCGCGGGGGGATCCGACACTGGGGCCCCCCCCCATGGTGGCCTGGCCCGCAATTGGGGCCCACCGATCTGCAGGCTGGTCTGTTCCGTGGGGGCACTTCCTCCTTCCGCGCTGGCCCCTGTAGGGCTCCACCATAACCAGCGTGGAGAAGAGAATCCCCCGCGCATACGCCAAAATACGCCAGCCGGTCTGGGCATGCACGGAAACACGCCGGAGAATTCCGCTCTTTTGGAGGCAGTTGATGCCGGAGTGGTTGGCGCCGGTTCTCCCGCCGGCGTGGGGACTTAGACCCCAGAAGGGAGAATCCCGGCCCTAGTTCTTTGACTAGTGGCTGGTTTAGCACTGTGGGCTAAACAGCTGGCATGTTATGCAGACCAAGGCAAGCAGTGCGGGTTCTACCATTCACTGTATATTCCCTACCTGCATTAGACCTTCCAAAATGCATTACCTCACATATGTCCGGATTAAACTCTATCTGCCATCTCTCCGCCCAAGTCTCCAAATGATCTAAATCCTGCTATATCCTCTGACAGCCCTCATCGCTATCTGCAATTCCACCAACCTTTGTGGTGTCTACAAACTTACTAATCAGACCAATTATATTTTCCTCCAAATCATTTATAAATACTACGAACAGCAAAGGTCCCAACACTGATCCCTGCGGAATACTCGTCACAGCCCTCCAATCAGAAAAGTACCCTTTCATTGCTACTCTCTGCCTTCTATGACCTAGCTAGTTCTGTATCCATCTTGCCAGCTCACCCCTGATCCCATGTGACTTCACCTTTTGTACCAGTCTGCCATGAGGGTCCTTGTCAAAGGCCTTACTGAAGTCCATATAGACAACATCCACTGCCCTACCTACATCAATCATCTTTGTGACCTCCTCGAAAAACTCTATCAAGTTAGTGAGACACGACCTTTCGTTCACAAAACCATGCTGCCTCTCTCTAATACATCCATTTGCTTCTAAATGGGTGTATATCCTGCCTCAAAGAATTCTCTCCAGTAATTTCCCTACCACTGACGTAAGGCTCACCGGCCTGTAGTTCCCTGGATTATCCTTGCTACCCTTCTTAAACAAAGGAACAACATTGGCTATTCTCCTGTCCTACGGTACATCACCTGAAGACAGTGAGGATCTAACGATTTCTGTCAAGGCCTCAGCAATTTCCTCTCTAGCCTCCTTTAGTATTCCTATTTCCTTAGTTTCCTGAGGAAGTGAAGGTGTTGTGCTTTCTTGGTCGTAACGGCGACGTGGGTGAATCAGGACAAATTGTTGATGTGAACACCGGCAAATTTGAAGCAGTCAACCATCTCCATCTTGGCACCATTGGTGCAGACAGGGGTGTGTATGACACTTCTCTTCCAGAAGTCAATGACCAGCTCCTTAGTTTTGCTGACATTGAGGGAGAGATTGTTGTACTTGCACCACTCCGCGAGGTTCTCTCTCTCCCTCCTGAACACTGATTCATCGTTGTTTGAGATCCGACCTACTATGGTCATGTAATTGGCAAATTTGTAGGTGGAATTTGAGCTGACTTTTGCCACACTGTTGTGTGTGTACAGGGAGTATAGTAGAGGACTAAGTACGCAGCCTTGCGGGGCCCCGGTATTGAGGATTATCATGGAGGAGGTGTCAATGTTTATCCTTACTAATTGTGATCTATGCGTCAGGAAGTCGAGGATCCAGTTGCAGAGGTAGGAGCCAAGTCCTAGGTTTTGCAGTTTTGATGAGAGCTTGGCTGGGATTATGGAGTTTAAGGCAGAGCTGTAGTCAACGAATTGGAGTCTAACGAAGGAGTCCTTGTTGTCGATATACAAAAAGATTAGGTGGGGTTACTGGGTTAAGGTGGAGGTGAGGGCTTTAGTGGGGTGCTCTTTCCAAGGGCCGGTGCAGACTCCATGGGCCAAATGGCCTCCTTCTGCACTGTAAATTCGATTATTCTATGATGACCCTATGCTCCAGTGGTGAGCGCAGGCCCAGGGAGATGATATCTGCTGTGGACCGGTTGTGGTGGTATGTGAATTGCAGTGGATCAAGACATTCTAGAAGTAAAGAGTTGATGTGTCTCATGACCAATCTCTCAAAGCGCTTCATAATGATAGATGTCAAGGCCACCGGATGGTCGTTGAGGCATGTTGCCTGGCTCTTCCTTGGCACCGGTATAATGGTGGTCTTCTTGAAGTAGGTCGGAACCTCGGAACGGAATAGGGAGAGGTTGACGATGTCCGTGAACACACCTGCCAGTTGGTCCATGCAGGATCTGACTGCAGGACCAGGGACCACATCAGGACCCATTGCGCTACATGGGTTCATTTTCAAGAAGGGAGATCTGACCTCTGAGGCTGTGACGGTAGGTATGGGTATGTCCGAGGTTGCTTGCGGCAGTTGACAACCGTTTGTTGGTTCCCTGCTCGAAATGGAGCATAGAATGCATGGAGTTCATTGGGGAGGGATGCGCTGTTGCTGGAGATTCTACTCAGCTTCGTCTTTTCATAGAATTTACAGTGCAGAAGGAGGCCATTCGGCCCATCGAGCCTGCACCGGCTCCTGGAAAGAGCACCCCACCCAAGGTTAACACCTCCACCCTATCCCCATAACCCAGTAACCCCAACAAACACTAAGGGCAATTTTGGACACTAAGGGCAATTTATCATGGCCAATCCACCTAACCTGCACATCTTTGGACTGTGGGAGGAAACCGGAGCACCCGGAGGAAACCCACGCACACACGGGGAGGATGTGCAGACTCCGCACAGACAGTGACCCAAGCCGGAATCGAACCTGGGACCCTGGAGCTGTTAAGCGATTGTGCTATCCCCAATGCTACCGTGCTGGCAGTCCATTATGTTGTTTATGCCTTGCCACAACCGACGAGAGTCCGTGACGTTAGTCTGTGACCCTAGCTTAATCTGTTATTGCCTCTGGCATTCCTGATGGCTTTGCAGAGGTCATACCTGGATTTCCTGCATAGGTCAGGGTCGCCTGACTTAAATGCCTCAGACCTGGACTTCAGTAGGGAGTGGATCTCCCGGTGAAACCATGGTTTCCGTCTTGGGACGCTCGTACTACATCTTCAACACACTTACTGATGAAGTCTGTGACGGTGGTGGCATACTCGTCCAGGTTGGTCGCTGAGTTCTTGAATATGGACCAGTCCACTGACGCCAAGCAGTCGCATAGGAGCTCTTCCGTTGCCTTGGACCAGCATTACACGACCTTCATAACCGGATTCTCCTGCTTAGGTTTCTGCTTATATGTCAGGCGAAGGAGCACCGTCTTGTGGTCCAATTTTCTGAAGTGTGATTGGCGGATGGATCGGTAGGCGCCCTTGATGTTTGAGTAGCAGTGGTCAAGGATACTGGGGCCCTTGGTGGGACAGGAGATGTGTTGGTGGAATTTTGGCAGTACACTCTTAAGGTTACAATTGTCTGGACATTTTTCATAAACACTTGCTATGAGTTAATTTTACCAGCTTCAAGCTTGCAATCTGGTTTTCTGTAATTTCTCAGCTGAATTGCCTCGTTGAAACAGTCACAGAGAAAAAATACTGCCTGGCTGGCAGTACAGAAATATGCTTCTTTCTGGTTGATCCACTCATTATGGTGTCAGATGTCATTATAAACTATTCAGCTTGCTTGTCCAGGCTACACTGTAGAGAGTAGTGTAAATTGAGTAGTTATGACCTGCGAGAGAAAATTATAAATGGCACACAAGTCTACGAATGATAATATAGTTGACCAGCCTGATTGTGGGATAAAGGACAATTGCAGCCGATTCTCAGGTTCTTTTTTGATGAGTGAGTTGGAAGAAATGGATATTTTTAAGGTTACTGCAATCAGTGTCACAGCAAGAAGCTGCACAATGCTCCCAAAAACGCAATAATGAGAGGAGACTGGGAGCATTAAACAAGAAGCTGCTCCAATACAAGGACATAAAAGACCGCAGAAGCTGGAAACCTGAAAAGAAACATACAGCAGGCCAGGTAGCACTTCTGTAAGGGCTAGAAGTTTTGTTTCAAATTAAAACCCTTCATTAGAACTGTGTGGCAGTGGGGTGGAAACTTGTGCAATAGGTCAGAAGGTGAAATAACTGAGGGGAAACTAGAGATTAGGGCCATTAAGAATCAGAGGAATAGAAGGCAGGGAAATGTTGCAAAACACAGTGGGACTGGTGGTCTGAAGTGCATTTGTTTCAATGCGAGAAGTATAACGGGTAAGGCAGGTGAACTCAGAGCGTGGATTATTACTTGGAACTGTGATGTTGTTGCCATTACGGAGACTTGGTTGAGGGAGGGACAGGATTTTCAGCTAAACGTTCAAGGATCTAGATGTTTCAGGCAGGATGGGGGGGTGGGGGGGGGTGGGGGGGGGGTGTAAAAGGGGTGGGGGAGTTGCACTACTGGTTAAGGAGAATATCACAGCTGTACTACAGGAGGACACTCCAGAGGACTCATGCAGCGAGGCTATATGAGTAGAGCTCAGGAATAGGAAGGGTGCAGTCACGATGTTAGGGGTTCACTTTAGGCCTCCCAAAAGCCAGCGGGAAATAGAGAAACAGACATGTAGACAGATTTTGGAAAGGTGTACAAACAACAGGGTTGTTGTGGTGGGTGATTTCAACTTCCCTTATATTGACTGGGACTCACTTAGTGCTGGGGGCTTGGACAGGGCAGAGTTTGTAAGGAGCATCCAGGAGGGCTGCTTCAAACAATATATAGAAAGTGCAATTAGGGAAGGGGCTATATTGGACCTGGTATTGGGGAATGAGCCCGGCCAGGTGGTCGACGTTTCAGTAGGGGAGCATTTTGGGAAAAGTGACCATAATTCAGTAAGTTTTAAGGTACTGTTGGATAAAGGTAAGAGTTGTCCTCGGGTGAAGGTGCAAAACTCGGGGAAGACTAATTATAACAATATTCGGCAGGGACTGAAGCATCTAAATTGGGGGTGGATGTTTGAGGGTAAATGTGGGTGGCCTTCAAATGTCAGTTGATAGGAATTCAAGACCGGCATGTTCCTGTGAGGAAGAAGGCTAAATATGGCAAGTTTTGGGAACCTTGGATAACAAGGATATTGTGAGTCCAAGTCTAAAAGAAAAATAAAGCGTTTGTAAGGGTTAGAGGGCTGGGAACAGATGAAACCCGTGAGGAACATAAGAAAAGTAGGAAGGAACTTGAGCAAGGAGTCAGGAGGGCTCAAAAGGTCATGAAATGTCATTGGCAAATTGGATGAAGGAAAATCTCAAGGCTTTTTACACATACATAAAGAGCAAGAGGGTAGCCAGGGAAAGGGATGGCCCACTCATGGACAGGGGAAGGAATCTATGCATGGAACCAGAGGAAATAGGTGAGGTGCTGAATGAGTACTGATGCGCGATCAATGAACACAGAAACGAAGGAGTAGTCCGAATCAAAGGCTTTAATCTACAAGAAGTGTGCCCAGCAGCAGGAGTACAGAAAGAACGATGGCTGCTGGGTAACACGGGTTCTTATACTCCGCTTCATAAGTGGAGCTACCTTCCTCTCGACCAATGAGAAGACAACACTTGGGCCAATGGGCAGCGAGCCTTCTACACCAAACGCAGCTCACACTCCCAGGTACCGTAGTACCTCTAGTCATACTACTACATTCACCTCTTGTTGAGAAAGGAACCGGGGGGGGGGGGGGGGGTGCTTTTTGAGAAGCCGGGGAAGGGGAGGGGGGCGTCCCGTGCGGGTGGGATAAGATACTGGTAGTATGACTAGTGATATGGGATCATACCTCTCCAACGGTGGCTGCCCACTGGCCCGTAACTGTATACAGGGACGTGTTAGCACATGGTAATTATTTACAGAGTCGGAAAACAAGAGAACAAACAAAAAAAAGTCCATTAACAGTTCATATCGACTCGATCAGCCGATCGGGGGCCTTGGACGTCCTCTGCGACCTGCGGAGCTTCGTCGGAGATGTTGGAGATGTGGGCGTCCATGACTCCGGGAGTGATGATCCGGTCCTCATGGATGTTTCCATACCCCTAAACGGAGCTGGTGAGGGCCGGGCCGTGGGGGGAGGCGTTTGGTCCTCTAGGCGGTGCATGTGAGGAGGTCGGCGGGCCAGGGAGGGGAGCACCTGCGGGGAGCAGTTGCGGTTGGGGGGGGGGGGGTGGGGGGGCTGGTGCTGGGGGCGATGGTGGGGATCCGGCGGGCGCCAGGTCCCATAGGGAGACCGTGTCCTGTAAGCCATCAGGGTACTCCACATACGTGTATTGCAGGTTAGCGTGGAGCAGCTGTACCCTCTCGACCAACGGGTCCGACTTGTGCGCCCGCCAAGTCAAATCCGCAGGATGGGCCCGGGGGCAGCCAGACAGGTCGGGAGCGGGGTCCCTGAGGAAGACTTCTTGGGGAAGACAAGAAGGCGTTCATGAGGCGTTTGGTTGGTAGATGTGCAAAGTAGTGACCGGATTGAGTGGAGGGTGTCTGGGAGGACCTCTTGCCAGCGGGAGACTGGGAGATTTCTGGACCGTAGGGCCAGCAGGATGGTCTTCCAGACCGTACCATTCTCCCTCTCAACCTGTCCGTTACCCCGGGGGTTGTAACTGGCCGTCCTGCTTGAGGCAATGCCCTTGCTGAGCAGGAATTGACGCAGTTCGTCACTTATAAAGGAGGACCCCCTATCGCTGTGTGTGTAAGCGGGGAATCCGAACAGGGAACAAATGGTGTGTCGGGCTTTGATGATGGTGGGTGTGGTCATGTCAGGGCAGGGGATGGCGAACGGGAAGCGGGAGTACTCGTCAATCACGTTAAGGAAGTACGTGTTGCGGTTGGTAGAGGGGAGGGGCCCCTTGAAGTCCATGCTGAGGCGTTCAAAGGGATGGGAAGCCTTTATCAGATGCACTTTTTTGGGGCGGTAGAAGTGCGGCTTGCACTCCGCGCCGATGTGGCAGTTCCTAGTGACTGTCCTGACCTCCTCGATGGAGTAGGGCAGGTTTCGGGTCTTTACAAAGTGAAAGAAGGGGGTGACCCCCGGGTGGCAGAGGTCCGCGTGGAGGGCTCGAAGGCGGTCCACTTATGCGTTGGCACAGGTGCCGCGGGACAGGGCGTCGGGAGGCTCATTCAGCTTCCCAGGACGATACAAGATGTCGTAGTTGTAGGTGGACAACTCGATCCTCCACCGCAAGATCTTGTCGTTCTTTATCTTGCCCCTCTGTGCATTGTCAAACATGAAGGCCACAGACCGTTGGTCTGTGAAGAGGGTGAACCTCCTGCCGGCCAGATAGTGCCTCCAGTGTCGCACAGCTTCTACTATGGCCTGAGTTTCCTTCTCGACCGAGGAGTGGCAGATTTCGGAAGCATGGAGGGTACGGGAGAAGAAGGCAACGGGTCTGCCCGCTTGGTCGAGGGTGGCTGCCAGAGCTACATCGGATGCGTCGCTCTCGACCTGGAAGGGGAGGGACTCATCGATAGCGCGCATCGTGGCCTTTGCGATATCCGCTTTGATGCGGCTGAAGGCCTGGCGGGCCTCCATCGACAAGGGGAACGTGGCTGTTTGGATGAGGGGACGGGCTTTGTCGGCGTAGTTGGGAACCCACTGGGCATAATATGAGAAAAAGCCAAGGCAGCGCTTGAGGGCTTTGGGGTAGTGGGGGAGGGGGAGCTCCATCAGGGGGCGCATGCGCTCCGGGTCGGGGCCTCTCACTCCATTTCGCAGTACGTAGCCGAGGATGGCTAGGCGGTCGGTGCTAAACACGCATTTGTCCTTGTTGTAAGTCAGATTCAGGAGGTTTGCGCTTTGGAGGAATTTGCGGAGATTGGCGTCGTGGTCCTGCTGATCGTGGCCGCAGATGGTGACATTATCGAAATACGGGAAGGTTGCCCGTAAACCGTATTGGTCGACCATTCGGTCCATCTCCCTTTGGAAGACCAAGACCCCGTTTGTGACACCGAAGGGAACCCTTAAAAAGTGTTAAAGCCGCCCGTCCGCTTCGAATGCAGTGTGCTTGCGATCGCTTGCGCGGATGGGGAGCTGGTGGTAGGCAGACTTGAGGTCCACCGTGGAGACCTTGTACTGCGCGATCCTGTTGACCAGGTCAGATATACGGGGGAGAGGGTACGCGTCCAGCTGCGTAAAACTGTTGATGGTCTGACTGTAGTCTATGACCATCCTATTCTTCTCTCCGGTCTTTACCACCAAAACTTGTGCTCGCCAGGGACTGTTGCTAGCCTCGATGACCCCTTCCTTCATAAGCCGATGGACCTCGGACCTGATGAAGACCCGGTCCTGGGTACTGTACCATCAGCTCCTGGTGACGACAGGTTTGCAATCCGGGGTGAGGTTTGCAAACAAGGACGGGGGATCGACCTTGAGGGTCGCGAGGCTGCAGACAGTGAGGGGGGGCATAGGGCCGCCGAATTTAAATGTTAGACTCTGGAGGTTACACTGGAAGTCTAAACCCAGGAGTGTGGCCCGCAGAGGTGGGGGAGGACGTAGAGTCTGTAATTTTTAAACTCCCTCCCCTGGACCGTGAGGTCTGCTATACAAAACCCCGTGATCTCCACTGAATGGGAGCCAGAGGCCAGGGCGATTGTTTGCTTGACCGGGTAGACAGAGAGAGCACAGCGTCTTACCGTGGTGGGGTGGACGAAACTCTCTGTGCTCCCGGAGTCCAGCAGGCAAATCGTCTCGTGCCCGTTGAGCAGTATCCTTGTTGTTGCCATAGAGAGGGTGCGGGGTCGAGACTGGTCCAGAGTGACTGAAGCGAGTCGTGGCAGATGGAGTCGTCATCGGGCAGTGAGAAGTCACCCGCGGGGTCCTCGGTGCCGATCCAAGATGATGGCGCCCGTCGGTCGCACATGGTGTGGGGTGAACAAAATGGCGGCACCCGTCCTCCGCACGTGGCGTCGGAGGCATAAAATGGCGGTGCCCAGAGGTCGCACATGGTGTCGGAGGCATAAAATGGCGGTACCCAGAGGTCGAACGTGGCGTTGGGGGATGGGGGGCAGCGAGGTCCGCTGGCCACACGGGGCCCCTGGAGAGAGAGAAGGGGGAGTCCCGCGGTCGCTGCCCGAGACCGCAGCGACTGCCTTGGTCTGGCAGATGGCCACCAAGTGGCCTTTCTTCCCGCAGCCCTTGCAGGTTTCAGAATGGGCTGGGCAATGTTGTCGGGGGTGTTTCGCCTGGCCGCAAAAATAGCAGCGGGGCCCCACGGGTTTTTCGGGGCGTTCTGCAGCACAGGCCTGGGGGGGGTCCGAGTCCATGGAGGAGAGAGACGCTGATTTCCACACTGCCTAGGGGGCCGCCACGTGGTCAGGGGCGTATGAGCGTGCGTTTCTGTTTGCGACATCTAGGGAGGTAGCGAGGGACCGTGCCTCCGTGAGGCTCAAGGTTTCTCTTTCTAATAGTCTCTGGCGGATCTGTGGGGACTGCATGCCTGCAACAAAGGCGTCTCGGATGAGGAGTTCCGTGTGCTCATTAGCAGACACTTGTGGGCAGCCGCAGTTCCTCCCCAGTACAAGGAGGGCACGGTAAAAATCGTACAGTGACTCACCAGGGATCTGCTGCCTTGTGGCTAGTAAGTGCAGAGCGTAAACTTGATTTACCGGCCGGACGAACTGTCCTTTGAGCAGGTCCATGGCCACGTCGTCGTCGGTCGTGTCCTCGATGAGCGTGTAGATGTGGGTGCCGGCGCACGAGTGGAGGATGTGTAGCTTCTGCTCCTTCGTCGGTACGTTTTCCACGTACTAACGTAACTGTTGAAACAAGCCAGCCAGTGCTTGAATGCGGCTGCTGCATTCGCTGCGTGGGTGCTGAGTCGTAGACACTCCGGCTGGATGCAGAGCTCCATCCTTTAAAACTTGTCGATTAAATTGATGCGCGATCAAAGAACACAGAAACGAAGGAGTAGTCCAAATCGAAGGCTTTAATCTACAAGAAGTGTGCCCAGCAGCAGGAGTACAGAAAGAACGATGGCTGCTGGGAAACACGGGTTCTTATACTCCGCTTCGTAGGTGGAGCTACCTTCCTCTCGACCAGTGGGAAGACAACACTTGGGCCAATGGGCAGCGAGCCTTCTACGCCAATAGCAGCTCACACTCCCAGGTACCGTAGTACCACTAGTCATACTACCACAAGTACTTTGCATCAGTCTTCACCAAAAAGAAGGACTGGCAGATGATGAGTCTGGGGAAGGGTGCGCAGATCGTCTGGGTCACATTGACATCAAAAATGAGGGGGTGTTGGGAATCTTGAAAAACATTCTGTTAGGTAAGTCTCCAAGGCCTGATGGGATCTCCCCCGAATACTGAGGGAGGCAAGGGAGGAAATTGCTGGGGCTTTGACAGCAATTTGTATCCTCACTGGCTACAGGTGAGGTCCCAGAGGACTGGAGAATAACTAATGTTGTTCCTTTGTTTGAGAAGGGTAGCAAGGATAATCCAGGAAATTACAGGCTGGTGAGTCTTACGTCAGTGGTAGGAAATTATTGGTGAGAATTCTTCAAAACAGCGTTTACTCTAATTTGGAAGCAAATGGACATATTAGCGAGAGGCAGCGTGGTTTTGTGAAGGGGAGGTTGTGTCTCACTAACTTGATTGGGTTTTTGAAGGAGTGACGATGATAATTGATTAAGGTAGGGCAGTGGATGTTGGCTACATGGACTTCAGTAAGACCTTTGACAAGGTCGCTCATGGCAGACTAGTACACAAGGTGAAGTCACACAGGATCAGAGGTGAGCTGGCAAGATGGATACAGAACTGGCTTGGTCAAAGAAGACAGAGGTTAGCAGTGGTAGGGTGCTTTTCTGAATGGAGGGCTGTGACTAGTGGTGTCCCACAGGGATCAGTGCTGGGACATTTGCTGTTTGTTGTATATATATATGTTTTAGAGGAAAATGTAACTGATCTGATTGGTAAGTTTGCAGATGACACAAAGGTTGGTGGAATTACAGATAGCGATGAGGACTCAGAGGATACAGCAGGATGTAGATCGGCTGGCGATTTGGACAGAGAGATGGTAGATGGAGTTTAATCCGGATAAATGCGAGGTAATGAACTTTGAAAGGTCGAATACAGGTGGGAAATATACCAGTAAATGACAGAACCCTTAAGAGTACTGACAGGCAGAGGTATCTTGGTGTAGTGGCCCATTGCTCACTGAAAGTGGCAATGCAGGTGGAGAAAGTAGTCAAGAATGCTTATGGCATTCTTGCCTTCATCAGCCAGGGCATTGAGTATAAAACTTGGCAAGTTAGGCCACACTTGAAAAAGTGTTCAATTCTAGTCGCCACACTACCAGAAAGATGTGGAGGCTTTGGAGTGCAGAAGAGGTTTACCAGGATGTTTCCTGGTATGGAGGGCATTAACTATGAGGAGAGGTTGCGTAAACTCGGTTTGTTCGAACAACGGAGATTGAGGGGCGATATAATAAAAGTCTATAAATTTATGAGGGGCATGGACAGAGTGGATAGTCGGAAGGTAGCTTTTGACAAGGGTGGAAGAGTCAATTACGAGGGGACATAGGTTTAAGGTGTGAGGGGTAAAGTTTAGAGATGTGCGAGGGACGTGTTTTACACAGAGGGCAGTGGGTGCCTCGAACTCGCTGATGGAAGAGGTGGTGGAAGTAGGGACAATAGTGACATTTAAGGGGCGTCTTGACAAATACATGAATATGAGGGATACGGACACCAAAAGTGTTGAACAAAGAACAAAGAAAATTACAGCACAGGAACAGGCCCTTCGGCCCTCCCAGCCTGCGCTGATCCAGATCCTTTATCTAAACCTGTCGCCTATTTTCCAAGGATCTACTTCCCTCTGTTCCCCGCCCGTTCATATATCTGTCCAGATGCATCTTAAATGATGCTATGGTGCCCGTTTCTACCACCTCCACTGGCAAAGTGTTCCAGGCACGCACCACCCTCTGCGTAAAAAACTTTCCACACACATCTCCCTTAAACTTTCCCCCTCTCACCTTGAAATCGTGACCCCTTGTAATTGACACCCCCACTCTTGGAAAAAGCTTGTTGCTATCCACCCTGTCCATACCTCTCATAATTTTGTAGACCTCAATCAGGTCTCCCCTCAACCTCAGTCTTTCCAATGAAAACAATCCTAATCTACTCAACCTTTCTTCATAGCTAGCACCCTCCATACCAGGCAACATCCTGGTGAACCTCCTCTGCACCCTCTCTAAAGCATCCACATCCTTCTGGTAATGTGGCGACCAGAACGGCACGCAGTATTCCAAATATGGCCGAACCAAAGTCCTATACAACTGTAACATGACCTGCCAACTCTTGTACTCAATACCCCATCCGATGAAGGCAAGCATGCTGTATGCGTTCTTGACCACTCTATCGACCTGCGTTGCCACCTTCAGGGTACAATGGACCTGAACTCCCAGATCTCTGTGTACATCAATTTTCCCCAACTCTTCCATTGACCATATAGTCCACTCTTGAATTAGATCTTCTAAAATGCATCACCTCGCATTTGCCTGGATTGAACTCCATCTGCCATTTCTCTGCCCATCTCTCCAATCTATCTATATTTTGCTGTATTCTCTGACAGTCCTCCTCACTATCTGCAACTCCACCAATCTTAGTATCATCTGCAAACTTGCTAATCAGACCACTTATATCTTCCTCCAGGTCATTTATGTAGATCACAAACAACAGTGGTCTGAGCACGGATCCCTGTGGAACACCACTAGTAACCTTTCTCCATTTTGAGACAATCCCTTCCACCACTACTCCCTGTCTCCTGTTGTCCAGCCAGTTCTTTATCCATCTAGCTAGTACACCCTGAACCCCATACGACTTCACTTTTTCCATCAACCTGCCATGGGAAACTTTATCAAACGCCTTACTGAAGTCCATGTATATGACATCTGCAGCCCTTCCCTCATCAATTAACTTTGTCACTTCCTCAAAGAATTCTATTAGGTTTGTAAGACATGACCTTCCCTGCACAAAACCATGCTGCCTATCACTGATAAGTCTATTTTCTTCCAAATGTGAATACATCCTATCCCTCAGTAACTTCTCCAACAGTTTGCCTACCACTGACGTCAAGCTCACAGGTCTATAATTCCCTCGATTATCCCTGCTACCCTTCTTAAACAAAGGGACAACATTAGCAATTCTCCAGTCCTCCAGGACCTCACCCACGCTCAAGGATGCTGTAAAGATATCTGTTAAGGCCCCAGCTATTTCGTCCCTCGCTTCCCTCAGTAACCTGGGATAGATCCCATCCAGCCCTGGGGACTTGTCCACCTTAATTCCTTTTAGAATAGACCAAAACTTCCGCCGTCCTGATGCCGACTTGACCTAGAGTATTTAAACATCCATCCCTAGCCTCAACTTCCGTCATGTCCCTCTCCTTGGTGAATACCGATGCAAAGTACTCATTAAGAATCTTACCCATTTCCTCTGACTCCACGCATAAATTACTTCTTTTGTCTTTGAGTGGGCCAATCCTTTCTCTGGTTACCATCTTGCTCCTTATATACGGATAAAAGGTTTTGGGATTTTCCTTAACCCTGTTGGCCAAAGATATTTCATGACCCCTTTTAGCCCTTTTTATTGCGCGTTTGAGATTTGTCCTACTTTCCCGATATTCCTCCAAAGCTTCATCAGTTTTAAGTCACCTTGATCTTATGCATGCTTCCTGTTTCATCTTAGCTAGTCTCACAATTCCACCCGTCATCCATGGTTCCCTAATCTTGCCATTTCTATCCCTCATTTTCACAGGGACATGTCTGTCCTGCTCTCTAATCAACCTTTCCTTAAAAGACTCCCACTTTTCAAATGTGGATTTACCCTTAAACAGCTGCTCCCAATCCACATTCCCGAGCTCCTGCCGAATTTTGTTACACTCAGTCTTTCCCCAATTTAGCACTCTTCCTTTAGAACCACTCTCGTCTTTGTCCATGAGTATTCTAAAACTTACGGAATTGTGATCGCTATTCCCAAAGTAATCACCGACTGAAACTTCAACCACCTGGCCGGGATCATTCCCCAATACCAGGTCCAGTATGACCCCTTCCCGAGTTGAACTATTTACATACTGCTCTAAAAAACTCTCCTGGATGCTCCTTACAAATTCTGCTTCATCTATGCCTCCAACACTACATGAGTCCCATTCAATGTTGGGGAAGTTAAACTCTCCCATCACAACCACCCTATTGCTCCTACATTTTTCTATAATTTGTCTACATATTTGTACCTTTACTTCACCCTCGCTTTTGGGAGGCCTGTAGTAAAGTCCCAACAATGTTACTGCACCCTTTATATTTCTTAGCTCTACCCATATTGCCTCAGTGCTCGAATCCTCCATCGTGCCCTCCTTAATCACAGCTGTGATATCATCTCTGACCAGTAATGCAACTCCTCCACCCCTTTTACCTCCCTCTCTATCCCGCCTGAAGCATCTATACCCTGGGATATTTAGTTGCCAGCCTTGACCTTCCCTCAACCAAGTCTCAGTAATACCAATAACATCATATTCCCAGGTACTAATCCAAGCCCTAAGTTCATCTGCCTTACCTGCTACACTTCTCGCATTAAAACAAATGCACCTCAGACCACCTGTCCCTTTGCGATCATCATCTCTTCCCTGTCTACTCTTCCCCTTAGTCACATTGAGTTTATTATCTAGTACCTTACTGGCTTTAGTTGCTGCCCCTTTACTGACCTCTAACTTCCTAATCTGGTTCCCATCCCCCTGCCACATTAGTTTAAAACCTCCCCAACAGTGTTAGCAAAAGCACCCCCGAGGACATTGGTTCCAGTCCTGCCCAGGTGCAGACCATCCGATTTGTAATGGTCCCACCGCCCCCAGAACCGGTTCCAATGTCCCAAGAAATCTGAACCCCCTCGCTCCTGCACCATCTCTCAAGCCACGTATTCATTCTGACTATTCTTGAATTTCTACTCTGACTACCACGTGGCATTGGTAGCAATCCTGAGATTACTACCTTTGAGTCCTACTTTTTTACTTATCTCCTAACTCCCTAAATTCTGATTGTAGGACCTCATCCTGTTTTTTACCTGTATTGTTGGTGCCTATATGCATCATGACAACTGACTGTTCACCCCGCCCCCCCTTCAGAAAATTCTGCAGCCGATCTGAGACATCCCTGACATGTGCACCCGGGCGGCAACATACCATTCGGGAGTCTTGCTTTCGACCACAGAACCGCCTATCTACTCCCCTTACAATTGAATCCCCTATGACTATAGCCTTTTTCCTGCCCTACTGTACAGCAGAGCCAGCCATGGTGCCATGAACTTGGCTGCTGCTGCCTTCCCCTGGTGAGCCATGTCCCCCAACAGTATCCAAAATGGTATACCTGTTTTGGAGGGAGATGACCGCAGGGGAGACCTGCACTGCCTTCCTGTTTTTTCTCTGCCTTTTGGTCACCCATTCCCTTTCTCCCTCAGCAATCCTAATCTGTGGCGTGACCAACTCACTAAACGTGCTATCCACGACCTCCTCAGCATAGTGGATGCTACAAAGTGAGTCCATCTGCAGCTCCAGAGCCGTCATGCGGTCTAACAAGAGCTGCAGCTGGACACACTTCCCGCACGTGAAGGAGCCAGGGACATCAGCCACATCCCTGAGCCCCCACATTGAGCAAGAGGAGCATAACATGGGTCTGAGATCTCCTGCCATTTTTCATCTTAAGCTTAACTTAGTCCTACTATAATATCAAATCATAGATAAACGAAAAAGGAAAAAAAAATTGAAGGTAAAAGATAAAAGAAAAAATAGAAATAGAAAAACCTTACCTTATCAACACACCTCAGGGAAAAGAAAAACTACTTACCAGTCACCAGCCAATCACATACCTGCTGGCTGTGACATCACGGTTCAACTTCTTTCTACTTCTACCTGCCCTTGAGTCTCCCTCTTAATCTTTACTCGGCTGGGATCCTTACAGTGATTGTTTTTTTTTTGGTTAGAGGAGGAGGTAGGGAGGGATACACAGAAGACGTGTTTGGGGTTTAACTGTCACTTGACAACAGCTCATCCACAAACTACCTTCTGGATATACTGACCAGAATGCACTGATGCAAATTTTCCCCGCAATAGCCAATCAGCATCTACGCTCTGCTGTCCTTTGCTGGCCCCCTATCCGGCCCCATCGCTCCATGCCCTGCCTGGCTACAGTATAAATCTGACCCCATTTCCAGTTCTCTCCAGCTTTGACAGAGTCATCCAGACTCAAAACATTAGCTCCCTTTTCTCTCCACAGATTCTGCCAGACCTGCTGAGATTGTCCAGTATTTTCTGTTTTAGTTTCAGATTCCAGCATCTGCAGTAATTTTCTTTTATCTACAACTTTGCACCCGCAAAATTACTCTGATCTCCCTACAACTTATCTTGATAATGGCAAACGGCTTTCAGACCGTACAGTTTTGACATGCCTGAAGCAAGGCAGCTGCTTCTTTCTGCCCTATTACTTCTTGCATTTGGCCAGCATTATGCAAATGAGCCTGAGGAGTTGAATAGCCCATGCTGCAAACTGATGAATTTGGGCAGGGCTTTCCCTTACGTCTTATTCTTTTTGGTTTAAAATGCAGACCCAATTAACTACTCCCTCTTATTCTTCTATTTGACATTTGCAAGCTTCTGCTTTAATACTAACTTCCATAAACTCAGATCAAACTACAGTTTCCACTTTCACTTTGGGAGGAGGTCCTGGTGATGTAGGATCTATATACTGACATTTTCTGAAGGGGCTGAGAGAGAATGGTGCCTGAGAGAGAATGACCCCTTTGTCAGAGCACCTACCAGTGACACTGTCTGAACACTTGGCATTCACCTCCTTCTCTCCCTGGTCTCTGTGGCTCATAGATACCTTGGGCGCGATTCTCCCATATGGGGAGAAATCGTAAGGCTGGCATCAAATACGGGCGGGTTTGACGCCAGCCCCCCCCCTTCCCGACCGGGAACCAATTCTGGTACCCGGTCGGGGCTAGCATGCCGACGCCGTAAACTCCGGCATCGCGGGCTTAACGAATTTCGTTAAACCCGCTTGCCAGAGTTAGCGCCGGCTGACGCGTCATATGACGTCAGCCGCGCATGCGCGGATTGGAAGACTCCAACCCGCGCATACACGGATGACGTCATCGCGCATTTGCGCGAAACCCGCGCATGCGCGGGCCGGGATGCCCCTCAGCCGCCCCGCGAAGTGATACAGCGAGGCGGCAGAGGGACAAAGAGCTCGCGGGCATCGGGCCCGCTGCCCGCGATCGGTGCCCACCGATCGCGGGCCCATGGCACCCTTGGCACGGCCGTGGTACTGCCGTGCCAATCGGTGCCATGGTTTTAAAGATCGAGAGTTTACGGCCGTTTTTACGAACGGCCAGATCAGGTGTGTTTGCCGTTCGTAAAAACAGCCGTAAAGGGCTGGGAACTCGGCCCATCGATCAGCTGAGAATCGCTGCCGGCCGTAAAAAAACGGCGGCAGCGATTCGTATCGGGAGTCGAGCGTGGGGGGGGGGGGGGAGAATAGCGGGAGGGCGTCTGAACAGCGTGGCCGTAAAATTTTACGAGCCACGCTATTCTCCGCACCGTCGGGAGTGCGGAGAATCGCGCCCCTTGACTGCATTTGTTTTCTATTATTTTCTTTCTGGTTCACCCATGGTGGCTTTATTTCTGCCATTTATCTACATCCTATTTGGTACCCAAGCACTTTATAGATCGTTTTGTTTCTCCTCCGTGTATGGAGTGTTTTTCGACTCCATCCCTTTGCTGTTTTCCTTTCTGAATGCTGACCAGCTGCAGTATTTTCCATTTTGAATGAATGACAGCCCCACATGCGCTTGCCAATTTTTTGTTCACAAATGCTGCCTGACTTGCTGAGTGTTTCCAGCATTTTCTGCTTTTGTTTTGATTTTAGAAGGATGTCTGATTTAACAATTTGATAATTCAATACTCCACCAATATCAGCATAGTGTTTCATCTTTGGCATTTCTGCATTTTGTCAGTGTTATCTTCATTAAGATCCTAATGAGTATAGTCTCATTTCAGACAATAGTTTGTTCCAGTGCACTCTGTTTCTATTAAGCACTGTTAATTGCCTGATCAAGCCATTACTATCTCAGTAGAATATGTGCTTTTAAAAATGTATTCATTTGCTGGATGTGGGCATTGCTATTAAGGGCAGAATGTATTTGTACATCTTTAATTCTTTACCTCTGGGAAGGCAATGGTGAGTTCTTCTTGAACTGGTGCAGTATGTGTGTTGCAGATACTCCCACAGTTCTGTTGGAAAGGGAATTTTAGCATTTTGAGCCTACGGTGAGTAAGTTTCAGCAATATACTTCCAAGATGGTGTGTGATTTGGAAGTGTTGGTGCTGGTGTGTTTACATAGATTACATAGAATTTACAGTGCAGAAGGAGGCCATTCGGCCCATCGAGTCTGCACCGGCTCCTGGAAAGAGCACCCTGCCCAAGGTTAACACCTCCACCCTATCCCCATAACCCAGGAACCCCACCCAACACTAAGGGCAATTTTGGATACTAAGGGCAATTTATCATGGCCAATCCACCTAACCTGCACATCTTTGGACTGTGGGAGGAAACCGGAGCACCCGGAGGAAACCCACGCACACACGGGGAGGATGTGCAGACTCCGCACAGACAGTGACCCAAGCCGGAATCGAACCTGGGACCCTGGAGCTGTGAAGCGATTGTGCTATCCACAATGCTACCGTGCTGCCCGTGTTGGTCTTGTCCTTCTAGTGCCACTTGATAGCACAGTCAATGCCACCTTCCATCACTTTGCTGAGGATTTGGAGTGGGCTGATGGAAATGTAATTGGCCTGATTGGATTTATCCTAGTTTTTGTGGCCAGGGTAGGCCAAGGCAATTTTCCACATTGTTGGGTGGATGTCAGATCTGGGGTGGGATTCTCCCTCCCGCCACACCTGTTTACTCGACCCGCCGGCAGTGGGATCCTCTGTCCCGACAGCTGGCTAATGGGGTTCCCCATTGTGGGTACACCCATGCCATCAGGAAATCCCGGGCGTGAGTGCACTGCCAGCAAAGTGGAGGATCCCACCGACAGAGAATCCAGCTCCTGTTGTTCTGCTGGAACAGTTTTGGTAGAGACGCCACTAATTCTGGAGGACAACAGTCAAGTTGTTGGAAAAGCCTGTAGACTTTGCTGTATTGATTGGACTCAGCCACTTCTTCATACCAGATGGAGTGAATCAAATTGGTTGAAGGCTGACATCTGTGATACTGAGAGCCTCAAAAGGAGGTGGAGATAGATCATCCACATGGCACTTCTGGCTCAAGGTGGCTGTGAATCTTTAACCTTGTCCTTTGCAATCATGTGCTGGGATCTTTCGGAATGAGGATCACGAAAGGGCCTTGTCCATGCATTAATTGTTCAATTGTCCACTTCCATTCATGACGCAAGAGGGCAGAGCTTTGAGCTGATTTATCTGTTGTGGGATCACTTAGCTCTAAAGCAAGCTGCTTCCACTTTTAGTGTTTTGTGGCCCAATTTTATAGTTCAACAGGTTGACACTTATGCTTGCTCCAGGCAAGCTGCTCTACACTCTTCTATAAGTCAGGCTTGATCCCCTGGCTTGATGGCAATAGTAGACTATGGGATCTGTCAGGCCATGGCTGTCAAGTGATGTACTATTGATAGCTCACAATACCTCATGGATGCTCATTGTTGAGCTGCTAGTTCCACTGATAAACCTCTTTTGTAACTTTTCTGAGGCCTTTACATCTTTCCTGAATTATGGAGACCAGAATTTTCTATAATATCCCAACTGAGGCCCAACCCCTGATTTGCTAACTGCTAACATAATCTCCTTGATTTTAGATTGTATTTCTCTATTAATACCATAGAATCCCTACAGTGGAGAAGGAGGCCATTTGGCTCATCAAGTATGGACCGATCCACTGAAAGAGCACCCCACCTAGGCCCACTCCCCCACCCTATCCCTCTAACCCTGTAACCCACCTAACCTTAGGGGCAATTTGGCACGGCTACTCCACCTAACCTGCACATCTTTTGACTGTGGGAGAAAACCGGTGCACCCAAAGGAAACCCATGGAGAGAAGGGGAGAATATGCAAACTCGACACAGACAGTCACCCAGGGCCAGAATTGAACTCAGGTCCCTGGAGCTGTGAGGCTAGAAAATTAGATAAATATCTTTTTTTCTTAATAAATCTATGCACGCTTTACTTAATTATTCTGCACTTTATGAAGTGACTATTAATTTTATCCCGAATTATAGTTGGGTGCTCCACCCCCTCTAACAAACATGAACCCCAGCCCCAATAGGGCTCCCCAGAAGAAGGTGCCAACTTATGCCAGGGGCATTGCCTGGGCATGTCCCTCTCCTCTTGGAGGCAATACTTACCACTGCTCCCTTAGGGGGGTCACCCTCAACTGATTCACATTTTCCCAAAACCTGTTGTAAACCTTGCGAACGTGACGTCATGTTAGCGAGGTATGAATATTCAGTGAAGGGGGATCATGTGCTGGGGTCTCGGTAATTGTTTTGAAATGTATTTAAACTAGGTTCCCGCCTTTCTGGGCGTGAAGCTCATTACATCACTGGCAAGAGATGTGGAAAACACAATCTCGCCAGTTCTGTTCTATTTTACGAATCTCGTGGGAATTTCTGCCCATGTCGCCGCTCTCACTGATGGCTAATCTGGTTTAAAATCACAAGCTGTATCTATTTTAAGTAAAAATAGCCTTTCTCCTTCTCAACTGTAAATATTTCAGGTGTACCAGTTACCTCCTTTCTTACCTTGGGCTTGGGTAGCACTTGTTCCTTTGTAAATACAGTTTCTAAATGCTCATTTAGTACTTCTGCTATTTCTCTTGCTTCCATGTGCAAGTTACCTTTAGTGGACGCAATTCACCCAAAAAACGTCTATGTCCGGTTTCAGGCAGGTTTAGTGTGGCGTTTCTCAGCAGCTCCTGCGCCGAGAAGCATATCGCTATTCACAGAACTTTCCTATTTTGTTTGGCCTCGGGGAGATTTTCCCCGCTGAGTGATTTCCAGGAAAGGCTCCTCGCAGATCGGGACACCATTTTGTACGGCTGCACCAATTTTAGAATCCTTACAGTGCAGCAGAAGGCCATTCGGCCCATCGGGTCTGCATGGCCATCGATAGAGCAGCCCACTTTGACCCTATCCCTATCATGCCCTGTCCATACTGAAAAATGAAATGGTAAGCAACTGTTATTTTTTAATCTAACACTCAAAGTTATCTTGATATCAATCCTGAATTTTCATTTTACTGCTATGAAGCTGTGTCTCTGCTTTCACAAGTTAATTTAAAGTAATTTTCTTGATTTACATTCTCCATACAGTTTCCCATGAAATATATTTCTGTAACATCCCTCAATGCCTGTTTTCAAAGCTGAAAAGCTAAAGGCTGCAATAAGAAAGAGAAAATGCTGGAAAATCTCAGCAGGTCTGGCAGCATCTGTGGGGAGAGAAAAGAGCTAACGTTTCAAGTCCGATTACTCTTTGTCAAAGCCTACCTTGTCAAAGTCATCTGACTCGAAACGTTAGCTCTTTTCTCTCCCTACAGATGCTGCCAGACCTGCCTCTTTTGTTTCAGATTCCAGCATCCGCAGTAATTTGCTTTTATCTAAGGCTGCAATATTTGGATCGATGGCAGTTTTTATTTTTCCGCAACAAGTTTTGGCACCAAATATAATACCTGGCGCGCACACATTTCTTGAGCACGCTGCACTGGATGCCATTTTTGCTTTGGACATTAGCGCACACCAGAGTAGGCAGATTGTGATGTCAATCAGCATGTAACACCGAGCTGTGTCAGCAAAACCATTTTGGAGCTCAAAGCACAAGGCTTTTCTTTACCTCACAGCTGAACGCATGTTCAGCAGCAAGCTGAATGGTGTATTACAGTTCACTCAGGAAGTCTAAATCTGCAGCTATGGTAGTGATACCAGTAAGAAGTCTTACAACTCCAGGTTAAAGTCCAACATGTTTGTTTCAAACACTAGCTTTCCGAGCACTGCTCCTGCCTCAGGTGAATGAAGAGGTAAGTTCCAGAAACATATATATCGACAAATTCAAAGATGCCAGACAATGCTTAGAATGCGAGCATTTGCAGGTAATTGAATCTTTACAGATCCAAAGGTAGGGGTAACCCCAGGTTAAAGAGGTGTGAATTGTCTCAAGCCAGGACAGTTGGTAGGATTTTGCAAGCCCAGGCCAGATGGTGGGGGATGAATGTAATGCAACATGAATCCCAGGTCCCGGTTGAGGCCACACTCATGTGTGCGGAACTTGGCTATAAGTTTCTGCTCGGCGATTCTGCGTTGTCCTGCGTCCTGAAGGCCGCCTTGGAGAACGCTTACCCGGAGATCAGAGGCTGAAAGCCCTTGACTGCTGAAGTGTTCCCCAACTGGAACGGAACATTCCTGCCTGTTGATTGTTGCGCGATGTCCGTTCATTCGTTGTCACAGTGTCTGCATGGTCTCGCCAACGTACCACGCTTCAGGACATCCTTTCCTGCATATTATGAGGTAGACAACATTGGCCTAGTCGCACGAGTATGTACCGCGTACCGACAACTGCACAGAACCCCAAATTGCATATTTAAACAGCTTAACATCCACTTCAAGTGGGCCTCCTGAATAACTAAAAGTTTCCAATATTAATATGCTATCCAATACATGAAGCTCAAAGATCTCATGCTTATTTTATACTAAATAAATAGGCAGTCGGAAATTGAATTTATTCCCATGATAGATGTTTGACACTTGCATTAGGATATTGGTCTTGGCTCTCTGCTCACTTGTTGTTTGAGGTGCATCCCTGAGCAGGTGCTCCAGGAAAATATGTTGCTGATCTCAGAGTTATTTATATTAAAGATGTAGACTCCATAATCTATCAAGGAAGTTCAGATGAAATGAGCACACAGCTTAGCTACTTTTCCTCTCTCAAGACTTATTGCAATGTGGGGATAGAGGCAACCTCTCTGCTGCCTAGAAAAATATACTTTAAAAATCTGATGCCTGGATAAGACCACACTCAGGAAATGCTTGCATGGTTCCTGAGATTGAAACACTGCCATGACAATTTTGGAAGTCGAAACCTCGCAGTTGTGTCCAGTGTTGAAAGTTTCACATGAGCACCTTGATTACCTGCCCCCATCCCCAGCCCTGACTGCCCATATAGGTGTGTGAATCCTTTGTGAAGTGATCTGCACATACACCAGGGACTACAGCACAGATGTAACAGCCACGGCATCACTAGAGGGCAGCACCAGAGGCGGGTCTAAAGTCCTACCCAAGGGAGCATCCGCCTCTTTTAGAAGCACAGGGTTAGTGAGCAGCAGCACAGGCAGCTTACCTTAGCTTCTCTTGTTTTGCCTCTTGACTGTATAACATCTGGTTGAGCTCTGGAGACAGAGCAAACGTACTGAATAAAGTATTTGTGTTAACTGGAAGTCTACAATCTTCATTCAGACTTAGAGAATAACATATGGTACTCAGCAGTGATTTCGGAAAAGCTAGCTAGGCACCAGCAAGAGAAGAAAAACTTGCACCTGACATTCAACTAAGGAAGGCTTCACAGCATTTGGACCCTTCGGAAACCAATCGGCAAGATGGTCAACTCAAGCTCCATGCCTGCTCAAAACCACCGGTAATATTCATTCCAATTGGAAACTTTTCATACAACAGTTTAATATCTATCTGGAAGCTAAGGATCTGACCACTGCGTCTAATGCTAGAAAAATAGCCTTGCTTTGATCCCTGGCAGGGTCACAGGCATTAGAAATATATAATTCCTTCACTTACTCAGAAAGGGAAGACAAGGGCAAGCTGGAAATAATAGTAAAAAAATTTGAAGACCACTGCCAATCTGAAGGAAATGAAATCTTTGAAAGATTCAAGTTTACCTGGCGGCTGGAAAAACCTGGAGAATCTTTCAAAAGTTTTGTAACAGATTTAAAGTTGCTGGCTTAGACCTGCAACTATAAAAACTTGCGTGATTCCCTCATCAGAGACCAAATAGTAAATGGCATATCTGATGAAGGACTCAGAAAATCGTTGTTAAAACGCAAAGACCTAACCATAGAAATGTTTATGCAAAAATGCTCTATACATGAGAAAAGTAAAGAGGAGTATTAAAAATTTGCTTACCGGGAACAAGGCCTTCACCATGAGGTCGAAGCAGTCAAGGTGGTGGTTCAGGCATCCAGAATGCACTCCTACCTTGGTAATCCCACGCACGCGCACCAGGATACGGGGAACGCGCATGACATGTCACCGCTGCGGCCATGCCCACTTAAAAGGACAATGTCTGGCTTCAGGACAATGTCTGGCTTGTGGAAAACACAACCACTTTGCTTCACAATGCAGAGTTGCACTGCAAATCAGAACCACAAGACAAAAACACACGAACTTCAACGTAAGAAACAATAAAAACAACAGTGATTATTCATCAGACGAGGACAACTTCGCCTCTGACAACACGCTTGTCATGGACACGACTGAAAAAATTGAGGAACATTGTGCAACGATCACCACGCCTCAACCGGTCAACAGCATTGACTCCAGCAGTGAGTGGACTGCAACTGTGCAAGTCAACTACTTTCCATTAGTGTTCAAGCTGGACACTGGGGCCTCAGCCAACCTCCTCACTAGCAAGGATCTCCACTCGATTCCAGAAGACCATGAAATGATACCCCCTGCATGTAGGCTGAAGGACTACAATGGAAATCAGATCGCCTCAAAGGGATCATGCCATCTCCAAGTGGACAACAAGACGATACGCAAGCAGCTACGATTTGAGATTGTGGACAATGATAAATCCTCACTGCTAGGCGCTCAGGCCTGCAAAGGTTTGCGGCTGGTACAATGCATCTACATGCACACTCAAGATCTATCAAGCCTGGAAGATGAAATCCACCGCATGCTGCAAGAATACCCCAGCGTATTTAAAGGTATGGGCACCCTACCCTGCCAATACATGATTCTGCTGAAAATAGACACCACACCTGTCATTCAGCCGCCCAGGAGGGTTCCAGCTCCGCTATGAGAGAAGTTGAAATCAGAACTCGAAAGACTGCAGTCACAAGGCATCATATTGCGAGTCACGCAACCAACGGAACGGGTCAGTTCTATCATCTGTGTCAAGAAACTTTCTGGAGATCTTCGCATCTGCATTGACCCAAAAAACCTAAACCTAAACCAAAACAGGGAGCACTACCCCATCCCGAAGCGTGAAGAGATCATGAACAAGATGGCGAATGCTCGCATCTTCACCAAAATTGACGCCTCACAGGGATTTTGGCAGATACAGCTCGATGACTCGAGCAGATTGCTGTGCACGTTCAAAACACCATTTGGACGTTTCTGCTTCAATCGCATGCCCTTTGGCATAATCTCTGCGTCAGAGATATTCCACAGGATAATGGAGCAAATGACAGAGGGCATCGATGGTGTCAGAGTCTATGTGGACGACATAATCATATGGTCCACCACAGAAGAAGACCACATCTGTCGCCTGAACAAGGTGTTTCAAAGGATTCATCAATACGGTCTGAAATTGAACCGAGCAAAGTGCACATTTGCACAGAAGTCTGTAGCCTTTTTGGGCGACACCATATCATCTCAAGGTGTCAGTGAAGGCAGTGCTACGATTTCTGGGCTTCGTCAATTTCCTGGGCAAGTTCATTCCAAATCTGTCCACAAGGACAGCAGCCTTACGCAACCTCATATGAAAGACCACTGATTTTAAGTGGACACAACATCACCAGAATGAATGGGTGGATCTCAAACAGCAATTGACAAACGCACTGACCCTCGCCTTCTTCGACACAACCAGGCCAACCAAGATCTACACTGACGCCAGCCAGGACGGGATTGGTGCCGTTCTTCTCCAACAGAACGACCAGTCTGACTGGGTCCCGGTGGCAGACGCATCCAGGGCCATGACTGCAACAGAGTGTAGATATGTACAAATCGAGAAAGAATGTCTCAGACTCCTCACGGGGATTCTGAAGTTCCACGACTACGTATACAGCCTTTCCACATTCATAGTGGAAACAGACCACAGACCGTTAGTCCACATCATAGACAAGGATCTGAACAACATGACACCTTGTCTGCAACGCATCATGATGAAGCTGCAAAGGTATACACCCTAGTATACACCCCGGGAAAAGACCTCGCCATTACCGACACACTGCCCAGATCAATCGACATGGACAGCTCACCACCAGCATTCATCAGAGAAATCAAGGCCCAAACACAGCTCTGCACGGAACATCTTCCCGCTTCCGATGAGAAGCTCCGACTAATTCGACAGGAGACTCAGAAAGACGCAACCTTACGGAGAGTGCTGCATGGTTGGATGAGGGGGCAATGTCCACAATATCAAAATGTCAAGTCAGAGCTGACTGAGGTTGATGGCCTCCTGCTAGGCAATGCGCAGATTGTCAATCCGTCCACTCTACGTGCCGGGATGCGACACAAGCTTCATGAAGGCCATCTCGGAATCGAAAAATGCAAAAGGCAAACACAACAGGCTGTGTACTGGCCCGGCATGAACCAAGACATCACTAACATGGTCATGACATGTGACACCTGTCAAAGACATAAATCCGCGCAGTGCAAAGAACCACTGCAGCAACACAAACTCACAACATCGCCATGAACAAATGTGAGCATCGACCTATTTCATGCCACAGGTTGTGATTCTTCCTGATCATGGATTATTATTCAAACTATCCAGAGATAATGAAACTCCCTGATCTCACGTCCTCATCTGTAATCAAGGCATGCAAGGAGACATTCTCACGACATGGAATCCCGCACGCGGTGATGTCTGATAATGGTCCCTGCTTCGCAAGCTGGGAATGGAAAGAGTTCTCAGACAGCAACAACTTTCGTCATGTGACATCCAGTCCATGCTACCCACAATCAAATGGGAAAGTGGAAAAAGGTGTCCATATCATTAAACGTCTCATCAGCAACGCAACCGATTCATGCTCCAACATCAACCTAGCTCTGTTATCATACCGAGCAACCCCATTGAGCTCAGGACTGTCGGCAGTGTAAATGCTCTTCGGTAGAGACATCCGGACAACCCTACCGGCAATGCAATTCCGAGACCCCGGCAATGCACCGGTTCTCGACAAAATGCGGGAACTACGCTCCAAACAAAAACTATACTACAATCAACACGCGATCCCACTCAAACCACTGACAACAGCTGGCACCATCAGACTCAGGGACCCAGAAGGAGGATGGTCTGATCCAGCCACGGTGATCAGACAGACGGCACCGCGGTCCTACATTGTCAAGTCGGCAGCGGGAATACTCTTTCGGCGCAACCGCCGGTATCTATTAAAGATTCAACCCCAAACACCGGTATTTCCCACACTGGACCTGAACGAGTCCATTCGTCAACAGGACGTCCCACACCACACAACGCCAGACAACACTCACGACGACATCAAACCATCATCACCACTCCAATCATTAAGACGCTCCAACAGAAGCCGCAAGGCACCCAACCAACTAGATTTATAAAGAAAATGCAAAACCAAAACAGGACAACAACGGACATTTCTCACAATGGACTCATATCACAGTTAATTCACTCTGTATAACCATTATTATTTTCAAAGTGTACAGATATTCTTATTCCCATTCAACCACCTGTTATGTACAGTTTTCCTGAGACCAGCACAGAAACCATGTCAAGTAAAAAAGGGGGATGTAGTCATCTGCACATCAGCACATACACCAGGGACTACAGCACAGATGTAACAGCCGCAGCATCACTAGAGGGCAGCACCAGAGGTGGGTATAAAGGGTCCTACCCAAGGGAGGATCCACCTCTTTTAGCAGCACAGGGCTAGTGAGCAGCAGCACACAGAGACAGCTCAGCACAGGCAGCTTACCTTAGCTTCTCTTGTTTTATCTCTTGACTGCATAATGTCTGGTTGAGCTCTGGAGACAGAACAAACCTACCGAATAAAGTATTTGTGTTAACTGGAAGTCTACAATCTTCATTCAGACTTTGAGAATAACATACTTTGCTCCTGGGCCCAACTTCCATGTTGGGATGTGGAGGAGCTGATTCCCAAGTATCGTCATCCCCCCAATCCCCCACCAACACTTCCAAAATCACCACAAAATTGTCTCAGAGCGCAGAAAAATTCTGGCACATTAACTTGTTAAATATGAATACTTTTAACACTAATTTGTAAGGTAGCCTTGTAGTGCTGCAGAGGCACAGATGAGTGAAATGCTATGTAGAATAATAAGGCGTGTAATTTATGATGCCAGGTTCCAAGCTTGCAATCCCATTCTATTTCATGACCAGTTGTAGACCAATTCCATCAACATGACTGATCAAAATTACGGGAAAGAAAGTGAGTAAAACTGTAATTATTTCTCCAGCACTATATATTCCAGTCAAGTATAATAGTATTTGTGTGTTTCATCATTTCTTCTTATAATTAGTATTTTGAAGGTCCATGAACACATAACAAAACTAAGAGATCAAAAACTGAAGAGATACAATCAGATTACATCAAATGTTTTGTTTTAGAGTGCAAACCTTCTGATTCCTTTTGGACTATGGTTTTCTCCTTACTGTTTGTAACGAAGTATCAGGCTGTTCCAGAGGTGGGCAAGGGGTCGTGGCTTTAGTTAAAAAAATCGGAGAGCTTTCTTTAAGATGTCGAATAAACAACGGGATGTTTGGGTATCAGGTTTCCTGCAAGTTTAGTTGAGCCAGTCAGAATAATAGAGTCATGGCTCTCACACTGAAACCACACCATTAACAAAGTTTTGCAGATTTCAGTGCATTAAGGTACATTTCAGGCACCCTAGTGGCTGAACAGCAACTAGCTCTCAAGTTGTGCATCTGCTCCAATACATTCAAATACACACAGGTGCAACTGAATGAAATAATGCAATGTAGAATGCAAGTTCTAAATCACGGTAAGTAAAGAAACATATAGTCAGTGTGCAAAAGGAAAATTACAGCAACTAGCCTTTATATTCATAATAATTTTAAGTGAATCTTCAGTTACGACAATTTTTCCAAATCAAGCCGTTTCACTTTATACTTTTAATTATTCAGAAATAACTTCTTAGGCTCCATTTTATCAACTCCTCTGAGAATAACAATGAGGTCAATTGAAAACTTAAAAATGGAGATTGATGGATTTTTATTCGGCAAGTGTGTTCAGGGATGTAGAATCACGTGTAAGGTGCAAATCAGCCATGATGTAATTGAATGGCAGAACAGACTCCAGAGGCTGAATAGTCCACCATATTCCTAAATTCAAAAGTCTCCATGAAATCTTGTGCGGACAAATGGCTATAAATATATTCCATAATGAGGCTTGTACTGGCTGCACTCCCAGTAGTGGTGTGAGAATACTTCCATTTCAGTAATGGGCTTTTGCAACAAAGAGATGAGAGTACTCAAACTTGAAGTTACATTTATATTTTATAACAATGATCATTAAAATCCGTATTGCTGGAAACCAAAGTGCTAGATATTACCCCGGCTGACATAGATTGTGTTAGCAGGATATAGGAAGTTGCAATTAAACAGATTTCAATTTGGATAATCAATCATGATGTTTATCTGTGTCGTTGATCTTGGAAATAATACATTAGGATATTTCTCGAGAATGAATACGGCATCCATTCTGGTAGATAGCTTAAATTTACCTTGAACGTTGGATTGCATTGGCTGGAGTAATGTGTGTTCTCAGCCATAATGGAGACAAATTGGTTTTGGAGAGAGCACAGAGGGTAGTCAAACAGGTACTACAGATTAAGCACCTGAGGGCATTGTTATACCATATTAAATAGAAGTCTCAAGGGAAGACTAACTGAAGTTTCAAGATTCTAAATTGTATAGGCTAAACCATAATATTATTGTTTGACATGCCACAATCTAGATAGCCAGAGGCCATGAATTCAAACTACTTAGCATCGGAATGAATGTGTCAAACTGCTTAGGCAAACGGGTGAATCTGTACAATATGAGCAAATTCAAAATGGAGCTGGATCATTTTAATAGAATAAATTATTGAGGCCAACAAGAGGCTGGAGGAGAATAGTTATTTTTTAAGCTTTGGGATCAGCCTGATGGGTCTACAATTGTCTTTTTCAGTCCCACATATCCAGATGTTCCTATGTTTTGGCATGACACCTCAAATGGTCAGGTTAAAAACAATTCAGGGTCACGTTGTCGCTCAATCATTACATCCACTTATATTTCCCCTCAGTTGTTTGTTTATAATCTACATTGCATCTATTCTCTGGAATAATTTGGGATGGCTCTAATTCCTTGGAGGATTGTAACTTTGAAGTTCACCACCATGTCCACTATATAGAGGTTATATTATATTTTCAAGTCAGTATTTTCCATATCAGTGCACTCCCACTCAAAAATACGAGGTTTTGTTTTGTGCCGTCACATAAATCAAAATGTTAATTCTTTTATTTGGCTGAGAGCCATACAGTCAGTGGCGGACTGGCCAGGGTGTCAGCTTGCCCGATGGCAAGTGGGCCCCTGATGAAGTGGGCCCCTAATATCAAATAAAAATGCAATAAAGAAACAAACACAGACAACTGTTTTAGTACTAAAAAGGAATAAGAAAAAAAAGAGAACAGGACACAAATAAGCAGTGCATGAAAAGGAACGAAGCAGGGGAGGTAGTGGAAGGATGTGGAATAGGGGGGCCCGGGTCGGGCATAATTAAGGAAATTCCATGTTTTCAGCAAGAGTGTGTAAATTTAAAGATAAAGTTACAATTCGTGATTTGAGATGGTCGGCAACCTCAAAGGATATCAAGCAGTAGTCTTGGTTCAGCCGGTACATCGGTCCGGGGCCCGGAGAGCCAAGAAGGGGCCCGTGAATCTCTGAACGGCCCTTAAAAATTATAATTAATTAGATAAATAAATTTCCAACTTCTTTCCTGAGATTACAAATCGTAAATCTATTGACATGCTTATCAATGATACAAGATTCAGAAAAGTTTGATGCAAAAACAAAACATGAAGCAAATGTTTTACTTCAAAGTCTTCTAAAGTTTGAAACCATATTGACAGCATTTACTTACTTGTATATTTGAAATTACAACCCCGTTATCAAGTTATCTACAGACAAGTGGTTTAGATATGTTTACTGCATGGAGTTTGGTTGATTCAGCTACAACAAAGTTGAAGGAACAGACAAGAACATTTTATAACGTTCACAGCAAGGCTTTGGAATTTGTAAATAAAGGTAATGACAGGATTTCACAGATGAATATGGATGCAGCACTTGCCCATCATGTGTACTAAAAATTCTGGCATCCAACAGACTTCATGACAAGGCATATGATAACCTTTATGAACTTTATAACGTCATCTGCACACTATCAGTTACTCAAGTCCAATGTGAGAGGACATTTTCAAAGCTAAAGATCATAAAGACAAGGTTAAGAAATTCGCTGTCTGAGGAGAATTTGGAATCATACATGTTGCTATCCATTGAAAAGGAATTGTTAGATGAATTGGATGCAGAAGCAATTATTGGCAGATTCGCACAATCATCTAGCGAACACAAACGATTGCTCTTAATATAGTGGACTGCATGCAATGCTCTATTGTGCTTTTGAACTATCTGTTAATGTGTAAATTGTGCAGTAAACTATTTAAAAATATCAACCAATTACTTAAAATTTAAATAAATAAATAAAAAATTCAATTATAACATTCTGTATTTACATTTGGTATCTACTGCCAGTAATATGTACAGTACATGTACACTGTAATTACTAAGGAATACACATTTTTTCCACAAAAATTTTAATTGTACCTTTTTTCCATATGTACTTTTTGAAAATGTTATTTATTCGTTATGAAAATTAAATGATAGCATTGTAGTTGTGGGTGGGCCTCCTTTGTCTCCTGGCAACCAATATTTTTAGACCCAGTCCGCCACCGCGTACAGTTGTGGTTGGCATGGTGGCACAATGGTCAGACCAGCTGCCTCACAGCACCAGGGGCCCAGGTTCAATTCCGGCTTGGGTGACTGTGTGGAGTTTGCACGTTCTCACCGTATCTGCGTGGGTTTCCTCTGGATACTGCGGTTCCCTCCCACAGTCCAAAGATGTTAGGTGGATTGGCCATGCTAAATTGTTTCTTAGTGTCCAAGGATGTGCAGATTAGGTAGGGTTACGGGGATAGGGCGGGAGAGTGCGCCTCAGTAACGTGGTCCTTAGGAGGGTCGGTACAGGCTCGGTGAGCTGAATGGCCTCCTTCTGGACTGTAGGGATTCTATGATTCTACGAATGGCATCGGAAAGACAATAGCATACATCTTATTTTCCCACTGTCAATGCCCTCAACCCACTGCTGTTTCCATTTAATTCCAGGAGAGAGCGATCAGAGTAACCACCTGTTTCAGGCAGCCCCTCAATAATATATGCAAATAGGCTAAGGTGAATCCATATGACCCCAAGGCAATTAACTACTACCAGCAGGTGGAGCATATCATTGGTGCTGACGAGTTGGATCATTACTCCATTGTGGAGAAGTTAATATTTGAGTATCTAAAGGGCGGGGGCGGGGGGGAGACAGACAGACAGACTATTCTCTTTTTTTCAGTAAGTGGGGACCAATCTTCTGGACAGGTCTAAGTAGTTGCAAATTCGGAGAAAATTCTCTCAATAACTGATACTGGTTTTGAAAGTTGAAGATAGTAAAAGTAGTAACTAATTCACTTTTCTATTTAAAATATGGAAATTACCTCACGGAATACAGTTTCCGTTTTCCTTTGTGGTGTAAAATGCCTTATTAGCTATTGATTAGGATCTTTTCGCTTGCTATTCAGAAGAGTTGAATCTTAGAGATTTTCAGTTTTCACCTGAACTGGGGTCTCTGCCTTAGAATTTCCATACATTTTTGGTATAGTTCCAGCCAATAATCAGGACATGTTTTTTTTTTGGTAACGGTATAAAGTAAAAGCCACTTTCATTTGCTTTCTGCTATAGAGCAATCCCTAGCATCCCTGTGTGCTTACACAGGGCACGATTCACTGGACAAATGTCCAAGTCCGGTTTCGGGTACGTACGGCGGGTTGTTTCTCGGTGACTGCAGTGCCGAGATTGACACTGCTATTCAAAAGCAGTTAGCCATTTCTTTGGACCTCAGCGAGTTCCTCCCCGTCGATAACAAACTTCGGAATATTTACTGCATCAGGAGCTGAGTGCGTCAGCAGGACCTGCTCCTCCGAGATTGGGGCACCATTTTGAACAGCTGCCCCGTTCTCTATACCTCTCCCTTTCAGGACCCCTCCTTCACCCAGGGCCGGCTCAAGGTACCAGCAACTCGGGCAGTCGCCCGGGGCGCCATGTGCTAGGGGGCGCCATCAAGGAGTGCGGGTCCCGCGCATGCGCAGTTGGGCTGATGCCAACCAGCGCATGCGCGGTGGCCGCCCTCCCTCAGGCCGCCCCGCACAAACATGGCGGATGGATCCAGGCTCGCCGTCCCCCCCCCCCCCCCTCCGGCCTCCCCCCCCCCTGGCCCCCCCCCCCCCCCGCCCCCCCCCCCCGGCGCCGCCCCCCACCCCCCCCCCCCCGGCCCCCCCCCCCACCCCCGTCCGGCACCGCCCTGCCCCCGCCCCACCCCCCCCCCCGAAGGGCGCCGAAGTTCAGCTTGCCCGGGGCGCCAGCAACCCTAGGGCCGGCGCTGCCTTCACCCCCTCAACCTTCCTTTTGCCCCCTCAAAGCCCCCTCGCCCCTCTTTCCATGGGAAATGACCCCAGGCCCTGACACCTGGCAGTGCCAACCTGTCACCTGGGCACATTGTCATTGCCAGCCTGACACCTTGGCAGTGCCCCATGAGCCTTGGAAGTGCCAGGTTGGTGCCTCCAGGGTGCCCATATGGCTCTGCCAGGGTGCCCAGCTGTTGGATACTACACTGCCTCTGCCCATGAACACCCAGTGGGCTCTAATGGCCTGCAACACTCCTGAGATGCCATCATGCCTGGTCCAGGATTGTGGAAACCAGTTCTAAACAGCACCTGGTTGGGACTTTGCAGGCACAACTATTCACTCCCAGGTGCCGGTAAATGCGACGTCTGGATATTTAAATGAGCCGAATGGCTCATTTTTCTAATCCTTATTATGTCACAAGTACGCTTACGTTAACACTGCAAAAACATAGTTATCTGGATCATGCCCAGATTCTAATGAAGTCATTCTGGACTTGCAGGTGGATTGAAGGAAAGTCTTTGGGTACAATTTCCCCATCGTGTTCCGCCCGATCACGTATTCTAATGTGTGCCAGTGGCACTCCAGCTTGAGTTTTCTGTTTTGATTCCCACAAAGCAATTTCTGTAGTTGGAAACAACATTTTGCAATGCTGGCTTCCCTATTCTCCGGCGCCGTTTTTCGGACGGCAGACGGATTCGGACGCCGGCGGGATTCCCGCTGCGCCAATCGGGGGCCGAGTGGCCGACGAGTTTTGCCCAGTCCCGCCGGCGTGAATTACTCACCTGACACACAGCGGGATCTGTGTGGGGGCCGTCCTGGGGCGGGGGGATCTGACCCCGGGAGAGACCCCACGGTGGCCTGGCCCGCGATCGGGGCCTACCTATCGGCGGGCGGCCTGGCCCCGTGGGGGCCTACTTTACTCCGCGCCGGGCCCCTATTGGGCTCGCCATATTGCCCGGGGACTGGCATGGAGAAGGGAACCCCCACGCATGCGCGGACATACGTCGGCCGTTCCGCGCGTGCGCAAACCTGTGCCGGCACTTCGGCGGCAACTGGAGTTGTGGGAGCCACTCTGGCGTCAACTTAGCCCACTAGAAAGTGGAGAATTCCTCACTTTCGGGGGCTGTTTATGCCGGAGTGGTTGGCGCCGGTTTTCATGCCGGCTTGGTAACATAGCCCCATTATTGGAGAATCCCGCCCTCTGTGTTCGATTTTGCAAACATGTTCGGGACTGGAAGTGGGCTTCAGTTTCAGGTCGTGAACCCAAAAGTGGCCATGGAAGGAAGTCAGGCACAGTCATCCCAGATGGGCTGATTAAGAATCCTCCTTCGGAAACCCTGTCCAATTAAGGGAAACGGCGCATCCAAAAGGAGGGTCCAGAGCAATGCCCAGCCAGAGAGAGGTGGCGATTCTGATGTAATTAAGAGAACACGAAGGCATCTCAAGATTGACAAAACTTTGAAAAATGTAAAGCAAAGTGTTCTCACAACTGCCAGGCCATCAGTGCGGAGGGAGAACCCCCTCCCTTACCCCTCTCCCTTACCCCCCTCCCTCACCCCCCCCTACCCCCACCCCCTATCAACATCACTTACTAAGTACCAAAGTCGCCCATTTTTTTCCCTAACTGCTTCACTTACACTTGAACATGTTAAATTGCACCAACCACTATTCCGCCCACTGACATATTTTGTCTAGCTTTATTTGGAGCTTCTGGTTTGCCTTCTCCGATTCAGCTGCCCCTTTCAAGTTCAGTGCAATCTGCAATTTTGACCAATTTAAAATTGAGCTTCAGAATTCAATCATTGTGTCATTAGACACAGTAGAGATCTCAGACTGGTCCCTGAGACACCCAGCAAACAGCACTCCCCCCAAACCCCATGCCCACCAGCATATGTCCTCCACCAAGAACCCATTTCTTCCTATCATTTGGACAGTTTTAACCACACTTTCTCTGAATGACTGGTACTTTAAGCTTAACTAATTTTTCATACACCACGTTGTCGAATACTTCAAACTTGTTTCAAAACAAAGCCAGTCATTTTCTGCTTTGTTTTTTTTTTCAAATCTTTCACAAATTTAGAGTACCCAATTATTATTTTTCCAATTAAGGGCCAGTTTAGTGTGGCCAAATCATGTACCTGTGCATCTCTTTGGGTTGTGGGGGTGAGACCCATGCAGACAGGGGGAGAATGTGCTAACTCCATACGGACAGTGACCCGGGGCCGGGGTCGAACCCGGGTCCTCGGCGCCATGAGGCAACAGTGCTAACCACTGCACCACCATGCCGCCCCTGCTTTGTTTTTTTTATGATCTTGTTCACCTGGGCTTGGCTTTTCTGCCCCCTGGGCATGTCCTCCGGTGGTAGAGGTGGCTTACCATTGGCCACCAGTGGGATCTTCCAGTCCGGTCAAGGCCTGTGGCATTTTGTATGACTCGCCTGCCCCGCCACGAGGAGACACCTTTGGCGGGATCGATCGATCCTGCTGGCAGGAAGGCCTGGAAAATTCTGCCCCGATCGCTTAATGACAGGAGACAGACATTTTAAAATAAGCTGCCTTCATTTATTAGTCTCCAATGAGTCTAATCAGATAAATTCCCATATGAATTAACAGTGACCTTAGAGGTACAGGCCAGGGTACAAATTTAACCTGGGTGTTTGTGTTAAAGGCCTTCCTGACATTCAATTCCACTGTCCATTATCTCTGAATATTGAGCGAGACATGTAAAAAGTGTCCTCTGCACAATGCTCCAATTTGTTTCTCTCAGTGAGTTGTACGACTTTAGAACTCTGCCTCAGTGTAGACGGGGTCATTGAATATTTTTAAGGTGGAGGGAGACCGATTCTTGTTCGCCAAGGGAATCAAAGGTTATCGAGGTAGAAAAGAATGTAGAACTTGATACACAAACAATTTAGCCATGATCTTGTTGAACGGTCGAGCAGGCATAAGGGGCTGAAAAGGCTACTTCTGCCTTTATTTCATTTGCCTCTATGTTCAAGCATAATTGTGCCCTATCACCCAAGTCAAGTTTCCACTCTACTTTTCTAGACAGAACTCCAGTTTAGCAGCTAAACATCAAAATTTGTTCCAGGTCGCTAACCTCACCTCCAAGTATACATGAACAATGCAGTCCAGCTGCACTCTATATATTCAACTGCAGTTCAGAAAGGCAAAATTGTAAACTGATGCTGGAACACTTGCCGAACGCAGTAATTAATGCAATTTGGTGTTACTGACTAGTGCTACATACATTCATAGTAATAAGTATGTTGATCTCGCATTTCTTTCAAGAACATTTTATTCTTTCAATTTCAGCAACAACCACACCAGGTTTTCATTTACAGTACATCAGAAGAAAGTATTAACTTGACATATGGCTGGCAAATGCCTCCTACATGAGAAAATGCTCTGTCACTAGCGTCTTATTTCTGCTTGAGCATTTTCATATTCCTTCTCCAACAGTCCCAAGCTCCACTAATTTGACTCTGTGATATAATGACAGGAGGTGTGCTTGAGACAATGCAAAAGGGAAAATGTCACCTCTTTACTCCTCCCAAGGTGAAGCACTTTTCTATCTTTCAGTGTTCCATTTACAGTGGCTTCTGATTATCTTGTAAAAACAGTCTGACTTTTGAATGGAAATGCTTTTTGGTTGAGTTGCTATGTTTTGAGTGCCTCTAGAGGTACTTAAACAGGACTGTAATGGCTTGACTTCACCTTGCATTTATCTACAACAGTGCAGTGAAGCAAGAATTGTCAACAGAACTGTGCATCTGAAATGTGCCGAAATTGCATTGTGATTTGACTATTGACGCACTTTAATGAGCATAAAATACCAAGACTGACATAGGGTGTTCAATATAACCAGAGTAAAGAGAGCATTTAATCACACGTTTTTGCATCCATTACAATGAAAAGAGATCAACCAATAGTTTGGAACCAAATCACCATCGGCTACCAACAGATTTCCCTCTCATGTTCCTGCTGAAAATGTTGCTGGAATATGAGGGGTGATCACACACCAGTAAAAGTCCCAAGTACCTATTCGTTACTTGTGTGCCCAGAATGTTTAATTCGTCTATGGGCTGTGGGTGTCTCTGGTTGGGCCGGCATTTACTACCCATTGCCAATTGCCCTTGAGAAGGTACTGGTAAGCTGCCTTCTTGAACAGCTATAGTCCATGTGGTGTCGGAACACCCACGGTGCTATTAGGGAGGGAGTTCTAGGATTTTGGCCCAGGGACGGTGAAGGAAAGGTGATATTGTTCCATCTCAGGGTGGTATGTCACTTGCAGAGGACATGCAGATGGTGGTGTTCCCATGCCTCTGCTACCCTTGTCCTTCTAGGTGGTAGAGGTCACAGGTTTAGAAGGTGCTTTCAAAGAAGCGTTAGAGTGCTCGGGACCTTGCAGTTCTATATAATTTACAACAGTGACATCTGCTGTATTGAGGAGAATCAGGGCTACACAAATATTTCTGCTCAGGAGAGAAAAAAAATTGGTTATGAATTCAGTACATCAGCTCAAAGATTTGTTTTGCCACCACACCCTAATGATTCCAGCATCATGTCAATGAAAGGAAGCCAGATTTCTCCGGGTCCAAAACGTGATGTGTCTATTGTTCATGGTCAACGGTTGTTGTCTATGGTTCTTTGTCCGTAAGGATCATAAGATAGGCTACTGTGTCCTATGTAAAGTTTGTGAGTTGACCATTAACTGAGGTGTCCACATTCCAGAATGAAAATTCAGGATCTATGGCCTCACCTAAGAAGAATTGTTATGTGTCCTCCTGGTGTGCTGTCTCGACTTCATGCAGTCTCTTGGGATCTTCTCTGCGTTTTGATATTTTGGCTTTACCCAGCTTCCAGAAGTGTCCTATTCAGTTGGGCTGAAATTGCAGACATTGGTCACACCTATGAGGACACATTTTTACAGAGCACGGACATGGTCACATTACTGATTGCTTAGGGTGTTGTTTCCCTTGGCCTGTAGTCTCCCCGAGTCTGTGCTGTTTACTAACTGGACAACGGGGTTTGCTTTGCCCCACAGTTAGCTTTCTCTACTTAATACATATCTGTGCTACAAACAGATTTCAGATCACCTGACAATCTGGATGGAGGTCTGTGGAGGTCTTATTTTACCTTCTAATAAGAATCGGTAGTCCGGTTGGTGGGAGTTGTCAAAAATACGACTTTATTATTATTTATTACTCACTGGTATACACTTGAATAAGAACAGAATCGCCACCCTATCAGTATTGGCCTCAGCACCATGAATTGGCGGCACCATCTCCTATCCTGAAGCCTTCAGGACTTCTCCAAATGGCCTTGCAGTCGCTGAAATGTTGCTAACACCCCTCCAGAATCTCACTGCCATGTCCTATTATCTGCATCAGCTTTGGGAGAACCTTATCCAGAAGGTTTCCATCTGGCTGGGACTCAGCTGTGTCCTTGGATTCAGAAGACCTCTGACTGCCATCACTCTTGCATGTTCCTGCCTCTACGTGATGTTTATCAGCAACTGTGTGGTGCTCACACATAGTGCCCCAGGCCTGTCCACGAATATCACCCACTAAGACTGCAAAAGCCTGCTCTCTGCACCAAGATTTCCAAACTCCATTCCCATCGGGTGATGGGGGCACGTGACCCTCCCAAAGTTAAAGGGACCAACTAATACATTCCTCCCCCTTTAAGTCCCCTATTTTACAATGCATGGAATGGTTAGACCATTAACAAAACACCATTACTGAGAAACACTTCTTTTTTCCAGTCCATCAAAAACTCAGTCTGTCAGGGGACTTTCTCTTCTTCTGGGAGCCATGTAGCTCAACTGACTGTGGCTCGACTGTCGAGATAGATTCTGCTGCAATTATCTTACTCGGACTATCCTCTGGAATCTGTGTCTCTCTTTCTATAGTTTCAATGAGAGTAGCACTTTGGCCTGCCACTGTATCATCAGCCACATCATCTCTTGATCAAACCACAACACTATTTTAGGGCACAATTGGATTAGGCAGCATCACTGGCTCTCAGGATGGCATCCGCCTTCTCAAATGGCCCAATTTTGTCTTCATTAACTTGTCTCGTATTTGCACCTCATGTGATAGTGGCTCCAGTAACCCATTTTGGACCACGTTTTCACGAAGATTGGGCCATCTATCTCAAAGACACTCTCTATGTTCCTCTTTAGACAAGTCTGCCTTGTCTTCATCCTCCCCGCCAAATTCAGAACTAGGAGGCTTAATCTGTTCCTTAAGCGACGGCCTAGTAACAACTCAGCTGGAGCTATGCCCATTGTAGTATGTGGAGTGGTTTTGTAAGCCAGGTGAAAATGTGCCACTTTAGTCTCCAATGGAGCAGGGGATTGTTTTTTCATGTCAGCCTTGAATGTTTGGACAGCACATTCAGCTAACCCATTCGATGAGGGGTGGTCTGATACCTTGAGAATTTGATTAATGCCATTCAAGGCCATGAATCTTTGCAACTTGGCACTAGTGAATGTTATGCCATTACTGAAACTAGCACCTCCAGCCCACCGTGAGTTTTAAAGCATTGATGTAACTTCCCAAGCATAGCTTGGGACATTGTAGGACATTGAAAGCCTTTGAATAGGTATCCACCAGCAACAGGAACATTATGCTCATAAGTGGGCCAACATAATCAATGTGGATTCTTACCTATGGCCAACCTGACCATTGCCAAGGGTGTAAGGGAGCTGTAATTTCTATTGTTGTTGGCGCTTGACATACTGTTTTACCATATGTTGTATGTCTGCATCAATCCCAGGTCACCAGACGCAGCACCTTGCTAACGTTTCCATATTTGATTTGCCCGGATGGGCACTATGTAACTCTTCTGGTAACAACTGCCTTTCTTCTTTTGGGATGGACACTCTTGATCCTCAAGGGATGACACCATCCTCACAACTAAGCTCATTCGTTCTGAGCTGATATGGCTTCATCTCTGCAGAAGCTTTCATGTCTTTCCAACCATGCAATTTCGTGTACTTGATCTTTGACAAAAAAGGGTCCCTGTTAGTCCAGTATTTGACTTGCTGTACTGTGACAGGCAAGGATTGCATAAAGTTGCGGGCTATCACAAACTATTCTGGTACTAAGGGGGGTGATGTGCTTTCAGGAAATGGATGGTGACTTAAGGTGTCTGCATTGGCTATGTGAGGCCCCTGGTCGATGTGTGAAAGTATGTAGACCACACAGGACGTCCTCTGAAATGTCTAACTTAGTGACTGCTGTGTTTGTTAATTTTTCATACTGTAAATTTTGATTGTTAATGTTATACTGTGTTTCATTGCAGGAACCTCTGATGTAAAGTAGGAGGGAAATGTTGTGCATTCATTGTTGCTCCTAGTTGGAACAAGGGTACTTTAAGAGTTTGATCACAAGGCGTACTAATGACATTCAAGGCAGTTTGGGCGGTCTAACAGTCTATTCTAGCAGCCTGTGAGAAAACACCTTTCCAATAAAGCTCTTGTTTGTTTGTACCTTTGTGGTGTGCAAGCCTCTCCTTTAAAAATAATGCACTTTCCTTTGGTCTCTGCAGACAGCCTTCTGCTGCATGTTTTTCCATTCCCACCTGTCAATCCCAGTGGCATTCCCACTAGTCTCCGGCAGGGATCAATTCTCGGGTATTGAAATAATAGTTTATGTCAATGCAACAAGGCAAGCTTGTATTCATCCTCCCCCATTATCCACACCCGAGATAGAACCAGGATTTCAGTCATACTGAAGATGGTACTCTATCACAATGAACTATGTCACAGTGCAAATCCACTGAAATAGCATTGTTCTACTTAAAATCAGTCTCAATCAGTCAGCGTATTTCTTAGAATAGCTGATGTAGTCAATTTATCCAGCAATATAAAGGTATGTCCAGGATAGTATGCCATTAGAATCCTAAGAGACTGAGTTTAAGTCTAATTGGGTTTGACTTGCATAACCTGTTGTACAGTTGATTGCTCTCCACAAGGGAATCATTACTGGACAGGTCCAAAATACATGGAAGAACATGTCATGCTATGTGACACATCTGGGACGGCAAAGGATATTTTACTCCAGATAACAGATGTATAATAAAATCTGTAAAGTAACTCGAATTGGATTTCCATCTGCTCAATACAAGTTGAAGTATTATGGACATAGAGCAGCATTTCCTCCAATATTTGTTTCCAGTCATGACAGTTCTGTCTTTCTCTCAAGTTCCTCTCAGGGAGTTGTTAATAGGGCCTGTACTTGATTTGAAGACAGAAAGTGACAAGAAATATGCCATAGATTTTATATTGTATTTTTGCATCATTCATAAGAATAAATTTATCAGTGAGATGTGACAGTGCAAGGAGATAAGAGACTTGACAATTCGACGAAGGGAGAAATTAAAGCTCTTAATGATGATTTTGAAATTGTGAATCATTTTAAAGCTGACAGTTTTACAGGATATTACCATGCTCTCTACCTTCTCCCAATTTAATGAGCTCTAATCAGTGCTGAAGTGATAGGGCTCTCTTTTAGAATGCAGGTTTCCTCCATAATCCAAATATAATTGATTTGAGGCTCTTCTTGATTTCCAAGGGCGAGGCTAACTGTTTTATTAATTATGGATTTCCTATGGAATGGTAAACAACTTAATAGCATTTTAATTAAGAGACTCCCATCAATGCGCCCATCCCCATTCTCACACTCAAACCATAACATTGCATGACAAAACGCAAATTCACATGGTAAAATTGTGAATTTTGGGTGTGATTAATGGCTGCGTTGATCCCGGCATAGATCCATGCGCACTGGTTAAATCGGGGGTGAGGCCAAAATCAGGCGCCAATCGCTTCACGATCTAACCGGCCCACTCCTGTTGTCAGGTTCTGGAACCCGCCCAAAGGTGGTGAGACACAAATTGATGCCAGTTAAGAGCAACCGCCATATCATTAGCGAGATGGAAGCCCAATTTAACGGCCTCCCGGGAACTAACCAGCTCCCAGTGAGAGGTCACGTAGACGCTGTTTACTCCTATTTAAAATTGGAACCTAGCGCAATGGCTGCTGAGGAGATTGGAGGAGGTGAGTAGCCATTTTCATTTTTGGATATGCAGCCCAGGAGGGGCACTGGACCTTCTGACCCGGCGGGGGTGTTGGGGGGGGGGGGGGGGGGGGGGGGGGAGAGAGAAGCCAGGGGGTGGGGGGGGGGGGGGGGGGGAGAGAAGCCAGGGGGTTGGGGGGGAGGCCTGGTCAGGGAGCTGGACACAATCAGTTGCTGATGGTGCCGCTGGGCTGGGGGTTAAGGCCTCAGCGCCTATGGGTCCTACAGGCCATCCCCCACATTGTGTATACTCATAACAGGAGCAACCCCAGCTGCCGCCTCTCATTGTCCCACCAACAGTTCCAGGACAGAGCCCTGTCCGTGGTAATATTGTGCAGGTCACTTTATCTCCTAACCTCATTACATCCTTAGTTCAAACATGGACCAAAGAGCTGACTGCCAGAGGTGAGGTGAGGTGAGAGTGACTGGCCTTGACATCAAGGCAGCATTTGACGGATTATGGCATCAACGAGCCTCAGCTAAACTGGGGTTAATTGGAATCAGGGAGGAAACTTTCTGCAGGTTGGAGTCATATCTGGCACAAAGGAAGATGGTTATGGTGGTTGGAGGCCAATCACCACAGCTCCAGGACATCACTGCAGGAGTTCCTCAGGGTAGTGACCTGGGTCCAACCATCTTCAGCTGCTTCATCAATGACCTCCCTTCCATCATAAAGTCAGAAGTGGGGATGTTTGAGGATGTCTGCACAATGTTCAGCAACATTTGTGACTCCTCAGATAATGAAGCAGTCCTTGTCCAAATGCAGCAAGGTCCGGACAATATCCAGGTTTGGGCTGACAAGGGGTAAGTTACATTTATGCCACACAAGTGCCAGGCAATGACCATGTCCTACAAGAGAGGATCTAACCACTGCCCCTTGGCATTCAATGGCATTACCATCGCTGAATCTCCCACAATTAACATCCTGGGGTTACCATTGTTCAGAAACTGAACTGAATTGGCCACATTAATACTGTGGCTACCAGGGCAGGTTTAAGGCTAGGAATCCTACGGCGAGTAACTCACCTCCTGACCCCCCAAATCCTGTCCACCATCTACAAGGCACAAGTCAGGAGTGTAATGGAATACTCTCCACTTGCCTGGATGAGTGCAGCTCCAAAAACACTCAAGAAGCGCAACACCGTCCAGGAAAAACATTCAAACCTTCCACCACTGACAAACTGTGGCAGCAATTGTGTATCACCTGCAGTATGCAATGCAGTAACTCACCAAGGTTCCTTAGACAACACCTTCCAAACCCACAACCACTACCATCTAGAAGGACAAGGGCAGCAGATACCTGGGAACCCCACCACCTGGAGTTTTCCCTCCAAGTCACTCACCGCCCTGACTTGGAAATATATCGCCGCTCTTTCACTGGCGCTGGCGCTTAATCCTGGAGCTCCCACCCTAACAGCACAGTGGGTGTACCTACACCTCAAGGACTGCAACAGTTCAAGAAGGCAACTCACCATCACCTTCTGAAGGACAACTAGGGATGGGCGATAAAAATGCTGACCTAACCAGCAACGGCCACATCCTGTAAATGAAATTTTGTTAAAACTCCCCCTGACTGTCACCAGCCCCTAGCTTCACAGCTGAACGATATTGCTAATAAGGAATTGGCCTCGTTAGTTATGAGAGCGCTTCACAGTTGCCGGATGTGTTTGCTGCTTGCTCCTGCTGGTGGCTGCAAATGCCTGGAGCTGCTGTTGCTGTTTCCTTCCTTTTCTGCAGCCCAAAAAAAGGATGATTATTTCCAAGAAACCTGGATCCTGGAACATAGGGCTCAGGGTGACGTATGAGTCCAGGGGGCAATCCGGTTTGAAGCAAGAAGATGCTGCATGACCTGGTGTACGACATTGATACAAATAGGCCACCTGATGATGCCATTGAAGAAATTATTTCACAGATTGCTAATGTTTTTGTTGCTGGTGTGATGCGTGCTGCATGTAACTGGCACGTTACCGCGGGTTAAACACGTGGAAGTCAAAGGTGTTCAACTACACCTTGAGCGCCAGTGGAATATGTGGACACCAATATTTGGTTCCTGTGAGATCGGGCCGTGTGGGAGGGCCTGCACAGCTGCATCTCCTGGACAGAGCATGGCAGTGATACGTTGAACAAGCAACACATTGATGGTGAGGGCAGCACAGTGGTGCAAGTGGTTAGCACTGCAGCCTCACGGCGCTGAGGTCCCAGGTTTGATCCCGGCTCTGGGTCACTGTCCGTGTGGAGTTTGCACACTCTCCCCATGTTTGCGTGGGTTTCGCCCCCACAACCCAAAACATTTTCAGGTTGGGTGGATTGGCGACGCTAAATTGCCCCTTAATTGGAAAAAATGAATTGGATATTCTAAATTTATTTTAAAAAGTAACACATTGGTGGACTGATCGTTTCTGCGACAACGTTCTGGACAGGATAACGCATACTGTGTGTTTTATTTGTGTGAAAATTAGCTAATATAGCTTTGTTGTACCAATATGGAACTGTGATGTTTCCTTGTTGTTTAATAGGTAGTGTGATATATGGAATGTTACGTAGTTGATTTTCAAATCTTTGTTCCTGTTGACTGTTTAATAAACAAAATATTCTCAACTGCATTCTCATGGATACACGTGCCATGTCTCAGCTGGGTTTTATTGCCTAGCATTTCAATCAAGCTGTGAGGCCTGGGCACATTGGCTGAACCCTGGGGTCGTCAACACCACAGAGGCAGCAGACAGCAATCAAACACCCAAGAGATGGACTTCAGCAGTGGGAATATCCCTGCAACCAGAGGGCAAGTGTGTGGTTTGGGGAGGAAGGGGTAGAGGGTACCTAAGCATGGTACCCCAGATGCCCCCGGCAGGGGTCTGGGTTTGAGGGGCTTGTGCTGTGTCCAAGGGTGAATGTGCAGAGCAGGGATGTCCAGCACAACTGGCTCAGTGGATGGCACTCAGAGAAGTCGGGACACATGAGGGTGGGGGAGGCTTGGGAGATTTAAGGGTCCCGGGGTGCAAACCCTAACTGATTGTCGGTCTCGCACCTTCTCCAATTCCTTACCGATGGAACAATGTTGATGGTGTCGTTGACCCCGCAGGGACAGCCTCACGGTGCTGGTGGCGGGCCAGGGACTGGAGGAGGAAGCAGCAGCATTGATGCAGGCTTGAGGTGGTAATCCACATGATGGCAACTGATGGCAAGCCTTGCACACACTGGGGGCATCAGGAGTGCCCTTAATTAACAGGAATGGGTTCCACTCCCTAAATGTTCAATTCGTGTGCGACATGTGTGCATGATTCCCAGGGAGCATGCATGACAGCTACATCCTGGGACACTCGGAAATCCCTGGCATCTTCGAGGAGGACCCCAGGGTGAGGGGGTTGCTGTAGGGAGATAAGGCGTACCTGCTGAGATCCTGGCTGATAACGGCATTGTGGAGGCCGGAGACCAATGCGGAGAACAAATATAACGAGGCCCATGCTGCCACCCGTGCTGTCATTGAGAGCTGCATCAGACTACTCAAAATGCGGGTTCAATGCCTGAACCGGACTGTGGTGCACTGCAGGGTCTCCCACTTTATAATGATCTGCTGTCCCCTCTATAACCTGGCACAGCAGTGGGGTGACATGTTCGAGGAGGAGGAGGGACATGTGGCATCATCTGAGGAGGATGAGGCTGAGCTGGACTAGGAGGGGCTGGAGGACGTCGAGGACCCGCGGGAGCAGCCAGAAGAACGACAGGTGGTGGCGCAGGTCCAGTATGGCCGGAGGGCCAAGTAGGCCCTCATCCTCCCCCGATTCTCACAGAACGAGGTTTTGTCTGTCAGCTCACTTTCCCACCCCACTCCCCCCTCCTTCGCACAATCCCTCCTTCCCCCAATCCCTCCTTTTGTGCAGAATACCTTTCCCCACTCCCCCCAACTCCCGCCGATCACCCCCTTCCCTCCCCCCATTTGCCGACCCTCTCACATTCAACACTACCACCCCCTCCCAGACTATCCTGTTCCACCTTCCCAGGGTCTGTGGAACATTACCAAAGGGCGATGTGCCTGTGTGGCCATTGTCAGCTATATCCTTCTCCCGCAAGGGTCTTACTGGGTAGGGATGATCCACTACCCTTTGGAGCTTGCAGAATACAAGATCTCCCAATAAGGGAGCACAGTAAGAAGTCTTACAACACCAGGTTAAAGTCCAACAGGTTGGTTTCAAACACAAGCTTTCGGAGTGCAGGTTTGAAACAAACCTGTTGGACTTTAACCTGGTGTTGTAAGACTTCTTACTGTGCTCACCCCAGTCCAATGCCGGCATCTCCACATCATCCCAATAAGAGGGCAGGGAACCCTTAACAAGTTAATGTCGCCCCACAGACGTGAGGATCCACTGCCCTTCACTCAAATGATCTGTCTCAAGTGAATTGTTTATGTCAGACAAAGTGATCCTTCCCTCTCACTATTCATATGTATATATAGAGTTGGCCAGTCAGGCAACTCCTAAAGAAGACCTAGTCAGGAACTACTGTACAAAATAATTAATACGTTAAATAAAATAACTTTTATTTTTCTCTACAACTCAGTGTGGACTCCTTACATTGCCCCTTACAAAAGGGACAAAGAGAGGGCATTGTGAGCCATACACTTGATGGGTCAGGAGATCTATAGCAGGTGGCATGTGTGGGGATCGCACGTGAGTTGTGCTGGTGGGTTCTGAGAAGCAAGCATGAAGACTGGATGTGGCAAGGGCTGCGAGATGTCAGCCAGAGATTTGTTGGGGGGTAGGTTGGGAAATTGAGAGGTGGCAGGTGGAACTGATGCCAGGAGAGAGAGGCGGTAACTTATCCTTGCAACTCGGTGGAGGTCATTGGTCTTCTTCCAAAAGTGGACTGTGGTCCTTCTCGTCATGTTGATTACACTGACAGCCGCTGACCCTGTCTCCCAGGAGGTTTTGGTGACCCCGTTGCTGGCTCTCCAACGCCCTAGGGGGAACAAGATATCCCACCCCGCAACGATAGTGTCGGAAAGGCTGGCCTGGTTGGCATCCCCATAACGAGGAGCAGGTCTGCATGCTGCCATGTTTGTATATTGATTGGAGTAAGTGGTGAGGGAGTGTTTAAAAGCAGCTGCCCCTTGTTAGTGGCAAGCAGCTGAGACACGAGTTCATCGAATCAGACGGCGAGACAGCCAATAATGGCGAGAAACTTGTGGGGGGGCTCATTTTCGGCACTAAGTGCCATTAAATACGGGCCGCAATCTTGGCAACGTGGCGTCGAGAGACACCCCGCCGATTGTACCCAAAATGACAATTGGAAATGTTTCTGTTAAATCGCGCCTATTGTTACCAATGTGTAATTTTCCATTTAAACTATTGGTGAAATATTATTTCAGAATTGAGCTTAAAAACCATTGTAGGCAGTATTATGCCGTCTAATGTGGTGTTCCTGCAATTTACCTTCAGGAGGTAATCTAATTCTGCTCTTTCCAATTTTCTTGATTTATCAGGGGAGGCTTATACTCTTTAATGGAATTCTAGACAAGCAGGTTTCTTTTGCAGTGAAAGCCTTATTTTGCTGAATGCTGGCTTTATTGGCCTAATGAAATGATATGTTATGACTTCTTTAACAGGACATTGGAAACCTTACATTTAAAGTAAATATGTTAATATTAAAATATGAGTTATCCTGTGGTAAATTTATAAATTTAGGATCTGACAATAATTATGAATTAAATACTCTTTCAATTATTCTTATTGTGAGGAAAAAAACACACAAAAGTGTCATCCAAAATGGTTGTGCAGCAACGGAGTGCACGTCGGGCAGCACGGAAGCACAATGGTTAGCACCGTTGCTTCACAGTTCCAGGATCCCAGATTTGATTCCCAGCTTGGATCACTATCTGTGCGGACTCTGCACGTTCTCCCTGTGTCTGTGTGGGTTTCCTCTGGTTGCTCCGGTTTCCTCCCGTAGTCCAATGATGAGCAGTCTAGGTGGATTGGCCATAATAAATTGCCCTTAGTGTCCCAACAAAAAAGGTTGGGTGGGGCTACTGCTTTATCGGGATAAGTGGAGGTGTGGGCTTAAGTAGGTGCTCTTTCCAAGAGCCGGTGCAGACTCGATGGGCAAAATGTCCTCCTTCTGCACTGTGAATTCTATGATTCTATGAGTGATTGCATGAAAAAATAGGGCTTTGGTATTTCTAAAACAAAAATCTTATTATGAATACAATATTAAACATTTTAACTTCACACACAAAAAGAACAGCTTACAATTACCCCTTAACACTACAACTCAATATGCCATTAAAAGACAAGAAAATAAACTTTCAGCTCTCAATCTATCTTGAAATCAACAGGGCATTGTATTATAAAACAGATTTGGCTCATGTTAGAACCCCTTCAGGCTTTGGCTGAATATCTTCAAAAAGTTGGTTTTGTTTGCGTGTTGTTTGCGTGCTTCTTCCTTGTCTCTAGACAAGACTACTCTGCTTTACATATCATTACTCTTTTATCACTATCCTATTGTGAGGGAGTTGTGGACTCAGTATCAGACAGATTAGACTTCACCCTTTCTCTCTCCCCAATCGTTCTCCAAAACTAACTGCCTCTCTGCATTCCTTGGTTCCACACAGCAATTACCTCATCTCTCAAAGCTGAAAAACAAATAATCTCTGCAGGCAGCAAAGCACAGTAACTCCCCAGGGAATTCCCCAGCAAAGCCACATTTCTTTGGTCAATTTCACCTTTTGGTTCTGAGAAGCTCACAGGCCTTGACAAAACAAAATTCTTTTTAAAAACATGACCACTACAGTCAAACAGATGCGAATCCCATCCTGACGCCCCTACGCCGGCTTCCCTATTCGCCGGCGTCATTTTTTTGGGAGCCGGCGAGATTCCCGCCACGCCAGTCAGGGGCCGTTGACAGTGGTCCCTCCGACGATTCTCCGGGCCCCGATGGGCCGACAAGTTTTGCCCAGTCCTGCCGGCGTAGATTACTTACCTCACACACGGCGGGACCTGGCAGGTAAGTGTGCGGGGGCCATACTGGGGGGGGGGGGGGGATCCGACCCCGGGGGGGGAGCCCCCATGGTGGCCTGGCCCGTGATCGGGGCTTACTGATCGTCAGGCAGGCTGGTTCCGTGGCGGCCTTCTTTCCTCCGCTTCCGGTCGGTCCGACACTGGAGTGGCTTGCACCGTTTGTTACGCCGGCATTGGGCACATCGCGCGGATTCGGGAGAATCCCGGGTCTCCTTGTTGATAGTCAAATGTTTCTTTCAGCGAATGTTTACATTTCCAGAAAAATGGCTGATTGGGCTTTCAATGCCTTCATCATCTTCCTGCAACAGTGCAGCAGCAACACCCACATCACTTGTATCAATTGCTAATTTATATGGCTTGGCTTAATTAGGTGTCATTAACACTGGTGTGATAGTTAACACAGTCTTCAGATTATCAAATGCCTCCTGACATTCTGCTGCCCACTGAAATTTTTTGTCATTTGTAAGTTCAGTCAGTGGAGCAACCAATCAGCTAAAATTTACAAATTTCCTCCAGAAACCACTCATGCCCAGAAATCTCAGAATTTCTCTCCTCACCGATTACATTGGAAAATCTCCAATAACATTCATCTTCACATTCCATGGAGCCATCTGATCATGGTCAATTGTATGGCCTGAGAAGACTTGAATTTCACTCTCTGCCAAATTTACCACCAATCCAGCTTCCTTTAATCGATCGAATAATTAAAAAGAATATTCCAAATGCTCCTTCCATGTTTCACTGAACACCACAAAATCTTCAATATATACTGCACAATTGTTTAGATCCGAGATGACCTTGTTGGTTGTCATTGGAATGTTGCTGGCGCATTCTTCATTCCAAATCCATGACCTTAAATTGCTACAGACCATTTGGCATCACAAAAGCCAAAACTTCCTTTTGATAAAGTTATTTGCCAGTATCCTTAAAGTAAGTCAAGCTTGGGAATAAAATGTTCTTCTAAAAACAGTCTTCCAAATAAGGACTAGCTTACAAATGTGACTTTAAATCTGCGTTGACCTTTCTATAATCCACACGCAATTGTTATGTTCCATCCAATTCTGGTACCATGACAATCGGTGAGCTCCAATCGCTGTAACTCACATCAATGAGATCATCTTAAAGCATGTTATCAATCTCCTCTTGTACCTGTGCTAACTTCAGTGGATTGAGTCTGTGTGGATGTAGTTTAATGGGAATAGCATTTCCTGTATCCATACCCTGCATTATTACTTTCAGACTTCACAGTTTATTTCCACATACAGCTCTAATTGACTATAATTACTCTTTCAGGTCATTTTGATTTTCCTACGGTAGATAACTCAATAATTCGTGCCAATTATTCAAGTTAATTTCAGGAAAGTCAAGTTCAGAATCATCTGGATTTATCTCTTCTCCATGGTCTATAATGACAAACTTCCTCCTTCTTTCCTTCTCTATCAAAATACCTTTTGAGAACATTAACATGACACACTTTGAGTTTTCCTTCTATCTTGTGTTCTTTACAAATAATTCACATCACTCAATTTTCTTTCAATTTGATAAGACCCACTAATTCTTGCATTTATTGTTTCAACTACCATTGGTAACAATACCAGTACTTTCTCCCCACTAACAAAACAAAGATTTTTTGATTTCTTATCCGCCTCTTTTTTATCACATGTTGGGACAATTTTAGATATTTCCTAGCCAACTCACCAACCCGAGTTGATTTCTCCCCAAGTTTGACAACAACGTAGTCTCTGACCGCTGACTCACCAATTTCTCTCTGATCCATTTAATTGATCCTATCACCTCATGACCAAAACTCAATTTGAATGGACTGAATTTAGCTGATTCATTAGGTGCAGCCCTAATTGCAAATAGTACAAATGGAATTCCTTTATCTCAATCTTCTGGGTCATCTTGACTATAGGTCCACAACATGGTCTTTAGAATTTGATGCCATATTTCTTATGCCCCTTGTGATTCCGGATGATACACCGTTGAGGTAAGTTGCTGTATTACTAAACTATCCAGAACCTCCTTGAATAATTAAGACATAAAATTGGATTCTGATCTGATTGAAGTTCTTGTGGCAGTCCATATCTCGTAAAATGTTTGGTCCATTCCTCTGCAACCCTCTTAGACATAATGCTTCTGAATGGAATTGCCTCCGGAAACCTAGAAGACACATCCATTATGATCAACAGATACTGATTCCCACTTTTGGTTTTCAGCAGGGGTTCCAACCAATCAGTTAGAACCCTAATAAAAGGTTCCTCAAATACTGGAATGGGTATTAAAGGTGATGGTTTGATTACCACCTGAGGTTTCCCTATTACCTGATATGTGTGACATGCATGGCAAAATTCAACGACATCCTTATGCAGTCCAGGCCAATAAAATTATTTTTGTATTTTTGCTTGAGTTTTCCTTACTCGTCAATGACCACCTATTGGTACCTCATGTGCTTTTTTAAAAATATTTTTATTCTCCACGTTTTTAATATTTTCATCAAATAAACAACAAAAGAAAAACAAATAGAAAAACAAGCTCAATAACAATTTCCCAGAAACAGCACCCCCTCAATATACAGACCAATATATCTACTTGTGCATTCCAGGTCAAAGGTTAACAGTCAATCAGTAAGCAGTGCAACAATACAACAGCAACCCCGCTCCCCCCTCCATGTTCAATGGCAACCTGTTCTCGAAAGTGCATAATAAACAGCCACCATGAATTGTAGAACCTTTCCCTCAACCCCCTCAGCTCAAATTTCATCTTCTCGAGAGTCAGAAATTCAAGTAGGTCCCCCTGCCATGCTAAGGCACAAGATAGAGAAGCTGACCTCCATCCCAACAGGACCCGCCTCTGTGCCATCAGCAATACAAAGGCTACAAAAAATCTGCCCCTGCACCCAACTGCAGCTCGGGCCGCTCTGGCACCCCAAAAATGGCCTCCTGGGGCTCTGGTTCCAAGTTCACATGCACTACTCCCGAGGTGATATTGAAAACCTCCCTCCAATACCCCTCCAGTTTTGGGCAGGGACCAAAACATATGTACATGGTTCGTGGGGCCCCTCCCACAACTCTCATATACATCCTCCGCTCCTTCAAAGAGTCGGCTCATCCTCGCCCTCACGGGTGCGCCCCACACACTACCTTCAGCTGTATCAGCCCCAGCCTCACGCATGAGATTGAGATGTTGACCCTTTGGAGCATCTCACACCACAGACCTTTCTGTCCACTTCCTTAAACAATGCCTTCGACAAAAAGGCTGGCAGGCACTGAAATAGAAACAGAAATCGCGGCAACACATTCATTTTAATCACCTGCACCTGACCTGCCAGTGACAGAGAGAGATTGTCCCACCTTGCCAACCCCGCTGTCTTCCGCCCCACCAAACAAGACAAATTGTATCTCGGAGCAACCCCCCCAGGTCCTGCGCCACCTGCACCCCCAAATACCTGAAGTGGGTTGCTGCCCTGTGAAATGGCAGCCCTTCCACTCCGACACTACAAAATATTCAGTCTTCTCCAGGTTTAATTTATATCCTGAAAAACACCCAAATCTTCAGAGAAGTCCCATTATGTTCGCCACCAACGTACGCAGCTCTGATTATATATAACATTAAATTGTCCGCTTACAAAGACACCCTGCGCAGGATTCTCTGTCCCGCCATACCAAATTTCTGGAGCGGAACGTCGTTGGCATTCTCCATTTCGCCGGCTGGTAAATGGGATTTCCCATTGTGGGCAGCCCCTCGCCGTTGGGAAACCCCTGGACTGTTGGCAAAACAGAGAATCCTGACGGCGGAGAATCCAGCCCTTTATGTTCCATTAACGCCCCCACGTACTGCTCTCTTCCACGCGATGGACAAAGGCTCTATCGCTAATGAAAAGTATCGTCTTGCATCATTGACTTTGTCTGTATATGTGGTACCCACCTCTTCATTCACCTGTGGAAGGAGCTGCGCTCCGAAAGCTAGCGATTCGAAACAAACCTGTTGGGCTTTAACCAGATGTTGTAAGACTTCTTACTGTGCCCACCCCAGTCCAACGCCGGCACAGCCACATCATGGTTAATGCAAATAGCAAAGTCTATCCTCGAATAGACCGTGAACCGAGAGGAAAAAGAAATACTCCCGCCCCCTTGGGTGCAAGAACCTCCTCGGGTCCATCCCTCCCTTTACCACATAAGCCTAGTCAGCGCCTTCGTCCTCCACCCCACCCCCCGAGTGGGCAAGTGTGCGTGGCTGCTACCTGTCTATCCGTGGCTCTTGTACCAGATTCTAATCCCCTCCCACTATTAGCTCGCATGAGTCCAAATCTGGAATGGCCCCAAGCATCTTCCTCACAAATCCTGCATCATCCCAGTTAGGGCCATACACACTTGCTGACGCCACCAATCTCCCCTCAAGCGCCGCTGTCACTATTCCATATCTACCCTCCCTGGTCCACCACCACCTTCTCCATCGGGAGCCTCACTCTCTTACCCACCAAAACTGCTACCCTCCCAAGCCCTACTGTCGAACCCTGAATGAAATACTTGGCTTACCCAGGCCTTCCTGGGCCTCACCTGATCTTTCACCTTCAGGTGAGTCTCCTGTCGCATGGCAACATCAGCTTTTAAGCTTTTTAGGTGCGCAAACACCCTTGGCCTTTTCACTGCCCACACCCCCCCAAACCCCTCACGTTCCACGTAAATATTCTTACCGGAGGTGGCTCATCCCCCCCTCCCTCCTATTTGCCATCATCATAACTCCGGGCCCTGCCCACTGGGCCTGCCCCCCCCACCCACCCCTTTGTTGCCATTGAACCCCTCCCTCCCTCCCTATCTCCCCTATCCACTTCCTCTCGAAAACACCGCGCCCAGTATCATACCTCTCACCCACATTTCACACCTCCTAGGCCCATCGAAACCTGTTCGACCAGACTCCAAAGTTTGCACCCCCTCTTCCCACCACATACCCGTTCACTAGACAACTTGAGCTTTCTAGTGTAGAGGCCCTTGCCCAGGCACCACTCCCCTCCAATCCCTTCCCCCCACCCGGTCCCAAGAAAACAAAGAAATTCCCTTCAAACACACAAACCCCAGAAAATCGCCATCACAAAAAATTCCAACTCCTACCTTACCCAAACGGGTGACTTCACCCCATTTAACACATGGAACAACATCAAATAAAATATAGAACTATATATAATCATCCCCCCTCCCCCCCTTCAGTCCAAACCAATCCTCAGTCCCATTTCTCATTTTTGCCCCAATCCTTCTGCCTTCGCAAATGCCTCGCTGCTTCTACCATCTTGAAGAAAAAGATTTTGGAGTTGTAGGTCACCCTCAACTTAGCTGGATACACTACGCTGAAACTGCACACCGTTGTTGTATAGTGCCTTCATCACTCAACTGAAGGCCACCTGTTTACTCAATAACTCCACAGTGAAATCCTGGCAAATACATATACTAGCTCCAGCCCACTGCACCTCCTGCTTCTACTTCGCCCAATTCAGGACCTTCCCCTTCATCTGGTACCCGTGAAAACACACAATTACCGCTCTTTGGGCTCATTCGCCTTTTGTTTAGGCCTCAACGACCAATGAGTCTGGCCCAGTTTGTACCGGGAGGGATCTTCCCCCTTCCCCAACAACTCTGCCAACACCTTGGCAAAGTACTCCGTCGGCCTCGGGCACTCCACCCCTTCGGGCAGGCCCACAAATCTCAGATTATGCCACCTGGATCTATTTTACAGGTCTTCCACCTTCACTCTCCGACCTCTGTTGGTCTCCGCCACCCTCTGCAGCTCCTCACCCATCGAGGTGAACTGATCACTGTGTTGCGACAAGCCTCCTCCACTCCCTTCAGTTTCTCACCCTGCTCCCGCACCTCGGCCGATGGCTCTGACACCTCCACCTTCACTGGGGCAATTGCCTCCTCGACCTGTACCTTAATTGCTGCAATCTTCTCTTTCCTCATCACCTCCATGTGCTTTACAAACTGCTTTTCAAATTCTACACCATCACTTTGGTCATCTTTTCTGCCGTGAACGGTGTGGCCCCACCCAGCGACCCAACCTCCACCATCATTAGTGCTGGAAAGGGATAAGTATACCCCGCAGGGCAAGAGTTATAGCTGGGGGAAGGGCAATTATGATGCCATTAGACATGACTTAGGATGTGTAGGTTGGAGAAGTAGGCTGCAAGGGTTGGGCACACTGGATATGTGGAGCTTGTTCAAGGAACAGCTATTGCGTGTTCTTGATCAGTACGTACCAGTCAGGCAGGGAGGAATGGGTAGAGCGAGGGAACCGTGGTTTACCAAAGAAGTGGAATCTCTTGTTAAGAGGAAGAAGGAGGCCTATGTGAAGATGAGGCGTGAAGTTTCAGTTGGGGCGCTTGATAGTTACAAGGAAGCGAGGAAGGATCTAAAGAGAGAGCTAAGACGAGCAAGGAGGGGACATGAGAAGTCTTTGGCAGGTAGGATCAAGGAAAACCCAAAAGCTTTCTATAGGTATGTCAGGAATAAAAGAATGACTAGGGTAAGAGTAGGGCCAGTCAAGGACAGTGGTGGGAAGTTGTGTGTGGAGGCTGAGGAGATAAGCGAGATACTAAATGAATACTTTTCGTCAGTATTCACTCAGGAAAAAGATAATGTTGTGGAGGACAATGTTGAGACCCAGGCTATTAGAATGGATGGCATTGAGGTGCGTAGGGAAGAAGTGTTGGCAATTCTGGACAAGGTGAAAATAGATAAGTCCCCGGGGCCGGATGGGATTTATCCTAGCATTCTCTGGGAAGCCAGGGAAGAGATTGCTGAGCCTTTGGCTTTGATTTTTATGTCATCATTGGCTACAGGAATAGTGCCAGAGGATTGGAGGGTAGCAAATGTGGTCCCTTTGTTCAAGAAGGGGAGTAGAGATAACCCCGGTAACTATAGGCCGGTGAGCCTCACGTCTGTTGTGGGTAAAGTCTTGGAGAGGATTATAAAAGATACGATTTATAATCATCTAGATAGGAATAATATGATTAGGGATAGTCAGCATGGTTTTGTGAAGGGTAGGTCATGCCTCACAAACCTTATCGAGTTCTTTGAGAAGGTGACTGAACAGGTAGACGAGGGTAGAGCAGTTGATGTGGTGTATATGGATTTCAGTAAAGCGTTTGATAAGGTTCCCCACGGTCGGCTATTGCAGAAAATACGGAGGCTGGGGATTGAGGGTGATTTAGAGATGTGGATCAGAAATTGGCTAGTTGAAAGAAGACAGAGGGTGGTGGTTGATGGCAAATGTTCAGAATGGAGTTCAGTTACGAGTGGCGTACCACAAGGATCTGTTCTGGGGCCGTTGCTGTTTGTCATTTTTATAAATGACCTAGAGGAGGGCACAGAAGGTTGGGTGAGTAAATTTGCAGACGACACTAAAGTCGGTGGAGTTGTAGACAGTGTGGAAGGATGTTGCAGGTTACAGAGGGACATAGATAAGCTGCAGAGCTGGGCTGAGAGGTGGCAAATGGAGTTTAATGTAGAGAAGTGTGAGGTGATTCACTTTGGAAAGAAAAACAGGAATGCGGAATATTTGGCTAATGGTAAAATTCTTAGCAGTGTGGATGAGCAGAGGGATCTCGGTGTCCATGTACATAGATCCCTGAAAGTTGCCACCCAGGTTGATAGGGTTGTGAAGAAGGCCTATGGTGTGTTGGCCTTTATTGGTAGAGGGATTGAGTACCGGAGCCATGAGGTCATGTTGCAGCTGTACAAAACTCTGGTACGGCCGCATTTGGAGTATTGCGTACAGTTCTGGTCGCCTCATTATAGGAAGGACGTGGAAGCTTTGGAACGGGTGCAGAGGAGGTTTACCAGGATGTTGCCTGGTATGGAGGGAAAATCTTATGAGGAAAGTCTGATGGACTTGAGGTTGTTCTCGTTAGAGAGAAGAAGGTTAAGAGGTGACTTAATAGAGGCATACAAAATGATCAGAGGGTTAGATAGGGTGGACAGTGAGAGCCTTCTCCCGCGGATGGAGGTGGCTAGCACGAGGGGACATAGCCTTAAATTGAGGGGTAATAGATATAGGACAGACGTCAGGGTAGGTTTTTTACGCAAAGAGTGGTGAGGCCGTGGAATGCCCTACCTGCAACAGTAGTGACCTCGCCAACATTGAGGGCATTTAAAAGTTTATTGGATAAGTATATGGATGATAATGGCATAGTGTAGGTTAGATGGCTTTTAGTTTTTGACTTCCCATGTCGGTGCAACATCGTGGGCCGAAGGGCCTGTACTGCGCTGTATCGTTCTATGTTCTATGTTTCCAGTTGCCAGGCTGTCCCGTTCGCTCGACGGCAAACCTTCACTTGTCCCCTTCTTACCGGCAGTAGAAGACCTGCGTCTAGTTTTCGGAGCGGTCCAAACCAGACTTTTCGATGCCATGGAGGAGAGGCGGGTGACAATATAACCATAAGAGGGAGACCCCCCGAGTGCCTACACATAAGCAGTACCCACACATGCCAGCTAACATCAACCCCCAACTACCAAGTGTTCAACTCACACTGTCTCCTTTGTGTTCCGGGACAAGCAGAGAGCTTAGAATAGAAGATGTAGCCACCTGGGGTGGCCACGTCCCGATTTCAAAATGGACACTTGCAAAGAGTAAAGGGAAAATTGGACAGTGCTAAGGAAACAAGCAGGTGCAAGGTTTGCCTGTGGATTGGAACTTGCAGCTCCCGGACAAAACCGATACTACAAGCCATTAGCATAGTAATGAGCTATCTCCGGGGACAAAAGAGAAACATTTAAGCAATCGGTACCAGGGCAGACTCCCCGGCGCCAGTGGACTAAAACAAAGGCAGGCCAACGGCCACCTAGGGGCCGCCCAGTGATCAAGCAATGACGCCTTTATTGGAGAGAATCAATACAAATGATTGGGATATGGTCCAATTAATTGTGGCCAAGTTCAGGAACCGCCCAGAAGGGCGCGAAACCCTTTGGGGTATAAAGAGGAGTCCCCAAAGACAGATCGCTCTCTTCTTCTTCACCTTCACCTTGGCCTTGGCTCTCAGTGACGAGAGGCCCGCCAAGCACCAGCCAAGTAAGTCTAAGGTCAACGCACGCTACGAGATAGGCACTCCTAGCTACTATTCTATACCAGTTTGAAGCCAGCAGTATCAGAACCGGACAACGGCCATTGTTCCTCTGACTGAGTAGACATCCGAAGCTAAGTATAGGCTTTTAGTAGTTGTTGTAGTTTAGTGAGTAGAGTTTGTGCATGAGTAATAATTGACTCTGTGTGTAAATAAATGTGCATTGATTTCAAACTTACTAACTGGTGTATCGGGTCATTGATCAGTATTCGGTTTTGAACCTTGTGGTGGTATCAGAAAGATACCTGGCAACTCTTGAGCAAAGGTAATTAAAACAGAGCAAATTAAGGAAAAGCATGACGAGCAACATTTCCTGGCGACTCTGGTGAGACTTGATTTAGAAGTGGCCCCACCACTCCGAGAGAACCCAAAATTTGAATTAGAAATCCAATTGGAAACAGGAAAACCACAAGAGTTTAAGCAATACTGATCAAGCCTCCAGAATTCGGAAGTGTGTTATTGCATGCGTACTAACAGGGATACAAGATATACCTGAGAGATTCTGTTGCGTAAAACTGTCGGGTGTTTTGTAGGCCGGAAATCAGCGTAAGCCGTACACGTGTTTACATCACCGCTTTATCACCCCCTGTTCCAAATTCAGTAACGAACCGACAGATAGGAAAGATCGCAATGAAGGCAATGGAACGCCTTATGAACCTCCAAGAATTTGAGGTCGCAGCGACCAGTAGAGTAGGACAGTGTCCCGTTTGGGAAGAAGAAATTAGGAAGTACCTCAAAGGGAAAGGATGGCCCCTTTGGAGCGAATTCTGTGCAAATGAGGAAATAGGTTCCGGGAATATAGGACATACTTGGTGGGAGAACCTGACAGAGATCCACAAGAAGAGCTTGGGAAAAGCTCGCAAGCCGATGGCAATCGTGTCCTGTCTGGCACAATTGCGAGGCACAGAGGAGGTCGTACGGATGCTCCGTAGAGAGATAGAGAGAGATAGAACCAGTAAGGTAGACGTGAGCGAGATTGAGAAGGAGAATAAAGAGTTAAGAGAGAAGCTAGCAGCAAAGGACATTGAGGTGGATGATGCCAAGAGGGCACACCAGTCTTGTCTGGCGCACTTAAGCAGCTTCCAGACCCAGTATGACAAAGCCTATCAGGACACACAATGTGCGGTCTTGGTAAGACAGGAAATCGAGCAGCAGGTAGAAACATTGCAAAAACAGTGCAATGATTTAAAAGCAGCCGTACGAGCACTCCATGCTTCCACAACGGAACAAAGGCAGAGCTCAGTAGACCATACAAAGTGCCGAAAGCAAATTGCAGAATTGCAATCCCTGCTTTCTGTTCAAAATGGCTTTCAGAGCACATTCGGACCCCGACTAGACCAGGTAAAACGCCGCACATTGGCAGGAATTAAATGAACCAGCCCATAGATACGTACATGGAGCATGTTACCAGGAGAAGCCCCAGAAAAAAAGAGCATCCCAACCCCCCCACTGAACAGGCAGAACACACCCCCATGATCCCAGTAACCACACACCGCAGGGCCGCAGCAGAAGGAGAAGCAGATTTTCTGTACACAACCCCCTTAACCGCGACCCAATTACGGGACGCGTGTTAGAAAATTACACCGTTCCTCCCCACTTCAGACCCCCACCAATTCTTCGCGAAGGTTAAACAGCAGGCCACCATGTACGGCCTGGACGAGAGAGCAGGTGAAGCTCACAGTTTTAAGCCTCGACCCTTCAGTCAGGGCAGCCCTTCCCGACCCACAGAATGTAGGAGGAGGCACACTCCAAGAGATGCACACAGCAATCCTTGATGCGATCGGCTACAACAGAGGAGACCCGGTAGAAGGCCTGAATAGATGCAGGCAAAAGAAGACAGAGCATCCTACAGCGTTTGCTGGACGCTTGTGGATTCATTTCACTGCAGTTTTTGGAGAATTAGCCCACGCCCATTTGTCCCCAGATAACATGGCAAAATGGACTCGAATCTTGGTCTCCCATGCAACAGAGGCAGGACAGAGAGCTTGCACGAATTACGACCCCTCAGATGAGGCCCACAATGAGAAATGGGCTTTGAAAAGGTTATCCCGCGCTTGGGAGCAATCCGTTCAGAACAAGACCACATTTAAGAAACCCGAGGAAGAGCAGGTAGATGCAGACATGCATACAGTTAAAGCGCACCAGAGCCCCGCATGGATAAATGAGAGTAGGAACAGCCCACCCCAGCCCAAATCACAGGAGTGTTATAACTGTGGTCAGTTAGGACACTTTGCACGAGAGTACAACCATCACAGAAACAACAGAGAGGCCAACAGACAGGCACCCTAAATAGGAATAGGACAAAGCCTATCCATAGTGTTAGCGCCCGTTCAGACCATGGAGACATGAACGGCACAGACTGACGGTGTTCGGGCTCCATAACTTGGGTCTGCGACACCCTTTGGGACAAGTCCGGTCGACTGGTCGTAGCAGGCAAAGTCCGGGTCAGCCCGTAGAATTTCTTTGGGACACAGGAGGGTCCCGCACCACACTCAATTCCTCCACAATGTTCCAGAGGGACACGTGGCCCACAACAGACACCATCACCCTCAGCGGCTTTACAGGTCACTTACAACAGGGACACATCACAGCCCCTGTAGTAATACAAATCGGTAACATAACCACCAAGCACCCCATAGTGTTAGTTGATCTGCCCCACACAGCAGAACATATTTTAGGGATCGATTTCATGAGCTTCCACAACCTTTCCTTTGATCCAGTCAATAAATGTGTTTGGGAAAATGGCAAAGGCATCACGAGCCCCCGCCACGCTCACAGTAGGAGAGTATGTAAATAGGATTAGCTCAGTAGGAGACTACTGGTTCGACCCGTGAACCATTAGTGCAGACAAACAGGTTAGGGCAGTCCTGCAAGAACACAAAGTAGCATTTGCACAGCACAAGCATGAGTGTGGCAGAATGGCTGGCTCTGTGCAGATTACAGGTCCTAACCCTAGACCCCAGAAGCAGTACGGATTTCCCCAGGAAGCAGAGGGAGAAAGTTATAGATAGCTTATTAGACCGGGGCGTACTGAGATCAGTAGCCTCCACTAATAATGCCACAACATCCGTGATCTAATTGCTGTTATGCCTGAATACTTAACACTCTGGGTAGCCACTGCACTATCTCTGAGTGAATGCTCAGACTTGAAACCAATACCAGTATCTCCTGTCTCTCCCCATAACCAAAGTTCCTCATCCTTGGCAACAGTCGAATAAATTTTTGCCTGTATTTAAGTAATATATCCCTGTATTATTACGTAATACATTTAGTAATATATCACACCAAACAGCACACTTGATTGCTCCCCCTTCCACAAACATTCAAACCCTCCATCACTGACAACCAGCGGCAGCAGTGTGTACCATCTTCAAGATGCACTGCAGTAACTCACCAAGGTTTCTTAGACAGTACCTTCCAAACCCCCTACTATTTAGAAGGATAAGAGCAGCAGATACCTGGGAAGCCCACCGCCTGGAAGTTCCCCTCCAGGTCACTCACCACCCTAACTTGGAAATATATCGCCGCTCCTTCACTGTCTCTGGGGCAACCTTCTGGAACTCACTCCCTAACAGCACAGTGGGACTGCAGCGATTCAAGAAAGAAACTCACCACCACCTTCTGAAGGGCAACTAGGGATGGACAATAAACCAGCAATACCCACATTCCGTAAATTGCTTTTTTTTTTAATTAAGAGTACAACAAAAGATAAAATTGGTGACAAGAATTGAGGCAAGAGAAAACTGATGAAGTACTAAAATTGGCAACGAGAAAAGTACAAACGGAGACGAGAGTGGAGTAGAAGATTCTGGGAACCGGACTCAACCCTCGCTCACAGGAAAACCGCTGATGCAGAGAGGTTTGAAAAAAATGAAACACTGCCGTGAGTAAGCAGAACAAAATTTCAAACCTTGCCTGCCGTTGGAAGTGGGTAGGCTTTAGGCTGCAGGTGCCACGTACGTAACAAAGTGATACGGACTGCAGGAGCATGGATTCAAAATTCTTTCTAATTCTGTGCAGGTTCCGACACAGATAAGACAAATCTTAGTCCAGCCAATATAAGTTTTTTGTATTTTGCATTGCGGATTAGGAAACCGATTGTTACACAAATTAAAACAATAAACGGAAGGGAGGCATATTGAAAGATGGGAGCCAGTGTTCAAAATGGCGGGCAAAAGTGACGCCATGGATTCAGTTGATGAAGACAGTAAGACTTGGAACTCATAGGAAGAGATTTCAACTTTATCTTATAGCTAATAAAACACTGGAGGACCTAATGGTTGCGACATTACTGAGTTTGATAGGGTGTAAGTATTCATGCTACTTAGTCCACCCAGAAAAGCTGGGAGTTATGAGCTGCAATGAATTGATGAAGATTCTAGAAGAGTATTCTGGAAGAGCACAATGGTTTTGGTTCCACCGCCTTTGCCAGGAAAAGATGAAAGCATCATACAGTTAGTGGTGACACAAACTAGCTCGCAAAATACTGCAAGTTTGGTGCAACACTGGATGACACCCTTCTTGATAAGCTGGTATGGGGACTCCACTACAAAGTTATTCAGAGGGAGCTGCTTATTGTAAGCAGCTTAACTCTTAAATCAGCTGTCGAAATTGTTACATCAATGAAGCTAGCAGCAAAAGACGCTTCATAGATTGGAGTTGGAGTGAAAAGTTACAAGATAAAGACCGCCAAAAATATGTCTGCAAGGGCACAACTATGTCATCGATGTGCACAAGTTGGACACTTAGCAGTGGAATGCTGGTAGAAGACTTATTTGCTGGACTTCCTGGAGGTCAGAAGATCTATCACAGGTGTATTTACAAATGAATGTGGCTGCAAAATCACAACTGTTAATCATTATCATGATGCACAAAGGTCTGTTCCATTACAGGAGACATCCATTTGGGATAACATCTGCACTTGCTTTTTTCAGCTATCTATGGATCAAATACAGAGTGGGCTAAATGGGATTCAACGTTATCTAGATGATGGGTGTGAATTACCAGTGCTCTGTCAGTGTCCGCAACTGGACCCTAAGAGACCCTATTCTTTCAAAGGTTAAACGAATGATACAGACTGGCTGCTGTTACGAGAAGTTGAATAGCTTAGGTCCTACTTAACTCGTCAGGACGATTGGATATGTGAAGATGGCATGATTCTGTGGGGATCACAGATGATCGCCCCATCTCAGGCTAAGGGACCCTTCCTTCAAGAGAGATATCGTGCCCACCCAGGACAGACAAGCATGAAGATGTTGATGCAGAGTTACGTCTTGTGGCCAAGCATAGGTAAAGCCATTGAAGAACTAGTACAACAGTGCTAACACTGCCAAATGCAGCAATCTTTGCCGCCTTCTGCCACCCTGCACCTTTAAGAATGGCAAGGTCGCCCGGGGACCATGGTCCACGTTGCTTATGCGGGCTTGTTTATGGGCAAGTTATTTTTGGTGTTGGTGGATGCCCACTCGAAGTGGCAATCAGTTCAAGGGATGAGGACCACTATCTCGGCGGCCGTGGTAGATGCCTTTGCCAAGTGTTTGCCTTTCTCGGGCTTACCGAGTTAGTTGTTTTGTACAACAGCATCCACTTCACCAGCAGGTGATTTCCAGGTTTTTGTGGAAGCCACTGACATACCACACACGAGGACGGCCCCCTATCACCCAATGTAGAATGGCCTGGCTGAGAGGGTCATCCGAATTTTCAAGAATGCCATGAAAATGCAATCTGAAAAACCCCTTCGCCAGAGGTTGGCTAATTTTTTGTTGTTATATAACTCAACCCCTCAATCAACGATGGGCATCACGTCAGCTGAACTGCTCATGGGTAGTCGGTTGATATCCCGATTGGATCTTGTGTTTCCAAATTTGGCGGGGGTGGAGGGGGGGGGGGGGGGGGTGGGCTGGAGGCACGCCAGGCCTCCCAGAAGAGTCAGCGGCCAGAGCAAAGGGGTGACAGGCAGTTCTGAGTTGGAGAGCCAGTTCTGGTCCATAATTTCACTTCATGTTCACCTTGGTTAGAAGGACATGTTGTGGTCCATTCAGGGTCAGTTACTTATGAGGTCAATATGAATGTAAAGACCGTCTGAAAGCACGTCAACCTCTTGAGAACCCCAACTGTGAGTCGATAAGCCTAACTAGTATTGTGACTACTCCAGTAACTCTGCAACCGAGGGGAATCAGGGATTCTGGTTCTGCTCAATCAGCTGCTCCTGCCGATGCCAGAGAGGCCACCTGTCTCCTGAAGTGGCACCAGTTGTTGACCACTTGATCACCCGAAAGAGTGCCGAGCCTGTGGCAAGGCTACAGAGGTCTGGGAGGTCTTCGGACCGATTTACTTTTTAATGGACTCTCTTTCCCCTGTTGTCTCTGTTAATATTTGTAACTTCTGCATATAATTTTTGGGGTAGTTGTAATAATGTTCTTAAGTGGGGAGGGATATAGTACATGGCTCCTTTAAGGGGACAGGCTCCACAGACCACTTGACTGGCTCGGGGCCAATCACACGGTACTAAACAAATCCCGGCAATGGGGAGTTTGGGTAGGGCCCTGGGAGCAGGACCCCGGTCAATGTGGATCAGGGGGCTGAAGGGTTAAGACCTGTTGTATAGTGTTCAGTGCCTGTTACTTAACTACCATTGCCTTTCATCAATAAACCCCTTTGGTAACTACTGGAAGCCTCCAGTGTGTGTCTCAAGCCACCATAGAGTGGTGCAGTTGTCTTGCACATTATGCCTTCAGGAGAGAAATGACCAATAGATTTTGCTTCATGAAATCTTACTCGCACAGAAACAAATTACCCTCAGCTAGAAAAAGAAGCTTTCAGCATCATCTTTGGTGTTAGAAGGTTTCACCACTATCTTAATGGACATAATATGACACCCTGGGTTAGTGCGCAGTCAATTCCAGACCCTACTTGACCCCGAGGCACAACACAAGTGAATTAACCAATAATTCTTGGAAAAATACCTGAAGTCTTTGGCCCTTGACTGCCCAATAATTGAAGTCACTAGGTTTGAAAATGTAAACGTAACTATGTTTATTTATAACAATATCTGTAATGAAATGCGCAGCAAATATAACTGGTTAACTATTATATAACTCCTAATTCCCTACTTTAACTTGCCCCTCACGATCTGCACGCGTCAACGGCTGCTGATGTCATCCCCGCGCATGCGCAGTGGAGGGGGTCACTTCTGCCTCCGCCATCGTGAAGACTATGACGAAGGTGGAAGGAAAAGAGTGCCCCCACGACACAGGCCCGCCCACCGATCGGTGGGCCCCGATCGCGGGCCAGGCCACCGTAGGGGTACCACCCCCCCCCCTCCCCAGGACCCCTGTGCCCGCCCGCGCCGCCTGGTCCCGCTGGTAAGGTAGGTGGTATGATTCCCGCCGGTGGAACAGGCATGACAGCGGCGGGGACTTCGGCCCATCGCGGGCTGCAGAATCGGCGGGGGGGGGGGGGGGGGGGGGGGGGGCCGCCGATAGGTGCGGCACGATTCCCGCCCCCGCCGAATCTCTGGTGCCGGAGTCTTCGGGCGACGGTGGGGGCGGGATTCACGCCAGCCCCCGGCGATTCTCCGACCCGGCGGGGGGTCAGAGAATCCCGCCCCTTATTCTGGACACATGCAAAACCCAATCTGAACCCTCTTCCTTTTTTCCTTATCCACCATTTATTGTGTGAGTGAAAAGTGGATCAAGCCTTTCTATTTTATCTTCCCTCGAGTTTGGATGTAAGTTATCGTCCTTCGAGTTTGGTATGCAAGTTATTCCTAGAGGATTGGAAATTCAAAATTTAAGAGTTGTGGAAAATACGGCATAATTTATTTATTTTATTTTTTTAATTTTAGAGTACACAATTCATTTTTTTGTGTTCAATCCACCTAACCTGCACATCTTTGGGTTGTTGGGGCAAAACCCATGCAAACACAGGGGGAATGTGCAAACTCCACACGGACAGTGACCCAGAGCCGGGATCGAACCTAGGACCTCGGCGTCGTGCGACTGCAGTGCTACGACTGTGCCACCGTGCTGCCCTCGGCATCAATTATAAAGGGGGAAATCCAATTTCTGTTTATGGACACGTAGTGAGTGAGGAAATCAGGGAAGTTTAAGTTGACCTCTCGCCTGTCCATAACACTATGCACACAAGATCAACTACAATATTCTCAAATACTATTTCCATCGCCATAAATCTTCATCCGCCAGGCACGCGCATCGGTGGACCCGGAAGGGAGACCCGATCATGATTCTCGCCATGATCGGCCTGAGTCGGAGATTTCACACTGGTGGGCTGGGCAGGCTCAAAGAGGATGGCCCTGAGAAAAGGGAAGGTGCAGGCTGACGCTACTAATGTGCCTCCTCAGGGGGACAGCCAATGCGGAGCTGCCTCAGAGAACTGCAGACCTGTAAAAAGTAAATTGCAATGGAGAAACACTGCAAAGTGTGTCTACACGTTCAAACACAAACCTCAATCTCTTGACACTTATTTAAATTTTATTTCAGCCCTGACACTTCATCCCTCCCTGGATCGAGGTTTCAGCGAAAATGTAAAGATCGCCTGAACAATCCGCTCGCCCGACAACTGCAAAAGCAGACGAGCCATGTAAAATTGTGTTCAATTGGCCCTTTGATGGACTAAATTGGCGGCTTGATTGTCGGTGGGCCGCTTCTGACTCCCGCAACTGTGGCAACTGAAATATTGTGCAAATGTGTGATCACACCAGGATTCACACCCAACATCTCCTCACACAATTTCACACACTTCAGGGTCAGGGCTCACCCGCCCGAGGAACATAACATTTTGGCCCATTACTCCATCAAAGAACCCAATCTATTCTAACAAACAGATGGTAATTTTATTAGCCCATTCTTTTCCAAATGTCAATTGGTTTTGTTCAGAATTATTTGTCTCTGTGCGTTTCCTTGGTTTGGTCAATTTATCTGTGTTGCTGTAGATGATGGGTTCTGAGACTTGCTATATCAAAGAACATTGCGATCCCAAATGTTAGGAGGAGAGAAGTATTTTCAGATGGTAAGATAAAAGGGAATAGATTCTGTACATATTGCCACTTTCGCATCACTGTGAAGTAATTTTGGGTGCACATCAGAGTGGCAATGAGACCATTGAGTGCAATAAAGCCTTAAGACATGAGACCACATCAAGAGGCTTACTCATATTAGATTGAGTCCTCACTGAGTTCTGTATAGATCCAGGCTTAATAATCTCTTCTCCTTCCTCTGACCGACCAAGTTATCCGTGATCTTCACTCCCGTCATCCTCTGGCAATCCAAGTCAGCCATGGTGTTCACAACACCTTAGAGAGGCTGTTTCTTTTCCCTTAAGAAAAAAAACACTTCTGTCATAATATAGAATTATTTTCAATTCCAAAAGCATTTCCAAATGCAGCCCTCAGCTTGCTATATTTGTGCACATAAGACCTAAATATTAGAGCAACACATATATATTTATGCTTGTGTGGTTAGTAACCTATCTGCTAGTGGCAGTAAGACAATTAAGGTAATTATAGAGGCAATTAGTTCTGAATTAAAAAAGAGTAAATGAGGGCAAAGTGAAGGGACCATAAAGTGACATGGAAATGTCACATGCTTACATAGGATGCTGAACTATTCTAATATGTTGCACCAAAACCATAATGATAGTTATCTATGTGGGCTGTTGTTGGATTGTTGCATGGTCATTTTAAGAGTCTAGCGACGTGATAGTCCGGGACCTCATTGGCTACTTTGCAGGCTTTCTGTCAGTCTTGTGCAGTTCACGGCATCTAATAAACCTCTGTTGATTATTGTGTTCAACATTTCCATTATTTATCTTGCAAGTACAATACACAGTAATAACCATGAAACTCCCTTTTTGAAACAAAAAGCAAGAATCTGTATGAAATAGGTTAGGCTAATTCTATGGTGGCCTAGAGGTATTGGAAACAAAGGACTGGGGCAGGATTCTCCAATAATGGGCCTATGTCCCCAGGCCAGCGTCAAAACGCGGGCGTTTCACTCTGGACTTTCCTTAAGAAAGTCCAGAGTGATTCTCCAATTTGCAGGGGGCTAGTAGGGCCCCGGAGTGCTTCATGCAGCTCTCTTGCGGATATGGAGCCCTGTACTTTCCGTTGGGAGTCCACGCATGCCCCGTGGGACATGGCGGACTCACACCACGGAGCAGGACCAGTAACATAGGTCCCCTGATATCGCGCATGCCCGCGGATCGGTGCCGCTCGATTACTGCTCCGGCCGTCCATGAGGCCCCCTCCCGGTGAAGGATCCCCCTGCCTCCCACCAAGGCGGCCGCGGACTGAGTCCACGAGTTCCCGATGGATGAGACCGTGGGAGGCCCACACTGTCAGGAACTCGGCCAGTTACACTTGGAGAATCGCCACAGGGGCCTCTGACAATAGACCCCTGCCGTGTAGACCGCGCGCATGTGATTTGCAGCGATTCTCCGGTGACCGGATATTGGCGTCAACACTCATTCTCCGCCCCCTGCACTGATCACAATTTCTGCGCGGAAGCTCGGAGAATCCCACCCCGAAGTTTGTCTTGAATAGGCATTCAAAACTGTGATCAATGAAAAAATTCATATCACAAGATATAAATTAATATTCTAGAATATATTTAATTTGTTATAAAAGTAAATTTAATATTTTTTACTGACAGTTGGGAAATCTATACATTTGACATAAGTCATCATTCAGTGACAAGTGGCAAAACAGACGTTAAATCACAGTATGTTGTAATGTGAGGGTCCCTTTAATAAAAGTGTGTTTTATCAAATGGCTGCAGTGATGTCACTGTGGGGGTGAATCTGGGTTGTGACTCTGTCTTTTACTTTCGTTTTGAGCTGGAAGCTGCTTTGTGGCTCTGCAGTTTTTTTTGGTATCGTTTTCAGTTGGGGAGCTGCATTCAAACCAAGAAGGTGTATTTTGGTCTCTCTCTCTCTCTGCATGCTAAAGAATGTCTTCAGACCACATGATAACGTCAAAGTAATACCTGTTTCTGTAAGAAATGCAAACCAATTGGGTGTTTGGCTTATGGATGTTGTTAGGAAAGTTATTAAGGGTTACCAATAGAGTACTGTATATTTTGGGGGCTGTATTTGTGTTGGTAGTTGATAAGATGTTAACTGTGTGTTTATAAAATGTTAACTGGATTCATAGAATAAACATTGTTTTGTTTAATAATACTTAAGATCTCTGTTGCATAACACCTGGAAAGTGGGCCCGTGTTCTCCTCATAACCAAAATCTATTAAACGTTGTAGGTCAGGGAATCTCCATGGTATACTTTGGTATTCTCTAAACCCTGGCCCATAATAAAGTCAACTTTAATTGACTAGTCTTGAGATCAAGGTCCTGATTGCCTCATTAACATAACCATTCAAGGAAAATTCTACATCAGCACATTCTACAGCTAAATCAAACAATAATCATCAAATTATACCCAGAGATGAAGAGTTAGATATATGTCACCAATAATCCTCACTGATAAAAGCAATGCTCCAAATTTTAATTTTTAAGTCCCTGACAGCCCTTTCCGTTTGCACATCATTTTAGTTTTGCATCTTACTGTTTTTCCTCTTTCTGAAGTAAGTATAGTAAGAAGTCTTGCAACACCAGGTTAAAGTCCAACATATTTTTTTCAAACACTAGCTTTCGGAGCACTGCTCCTTCCTCAGGTGAATAAAGAGGTATGTTCCAGAAACATATATATAGACAAATTCAAAGATGCCAGCCAATGCTTAGAATGAGAGCATTTGCAGGTAATTAAGTCTTTACAGATCCAGAGATGGGGCAACCCCAGGTTAAAGAGGTGTGAATTGTCTCAAGCCAGGATAGTTGGTAGGATTTTGCAAGCCCAGGCCAGATGGTGGGGGGTGGATGTAATGCGACATGAATCCCAGGTCCCGGTTGAGGCCGCACTCATGTGTGCGAAACTTGGCGATAAGTTTCTGCTCGGCGATTCTGCGTTGTTGTGCGTCCTGAAGGCTGCCTTGGAGAACGCTTACCTGGAGATCAGAGGCTGAATGCCCTTGACTGCTGAAGTGTTCCCTGACTGGTAGGGGACATTCCTGCCTGGTGATTGTCGCACGATGTCCGTTCATTCATTGTCACAGCGTCTGCATGGTCTTGCCAATGTACCACGCTTCAGGATATGCTTTCCTGCAGCGTATGAGGTAGACAACGTTGGGCACCTGGTGGGTAGTATTTTCACGTGTAATGGTGGTATCCATGTCGATGATCTGGTACGTCTTGCAGAGATTGCCATGGCAGGGTTGTGTGGTGCGGTGGTCGCTGTTCTGAAGGCTGAGTAGTTTGCTGCAAACAATGATTTGCTTGAGGTTGCGCGGTTGTTTAAAGGCAAGTCGTGGGGATGTGGGGATGACCTTGGCAAGATGTTCATCTTCATCGATGACGTGTTGAAGGCTGCGAAGAAGATGTCATAGTTTCTCCGCTCCGGGAAAGTATTGGACGACGAAGGGTACTCTTTTGTGCCCCGTGTTTGTCTTCTGAGGAGGTCAGTTCGATTTTTTGCTGTGGCGCGTTGGAACTGTCGATCGATGAGTCGAGCGCCATATCCCGTTCCTATGAGGGCATCTTTCAGTGTCAGTAGATGTCTTTTATTCACCTCCTCGTCTGAGCGTTTCCTCTGTACACGGAGGGCTTGTCCATAGGGAATGGCTTCTTTAATGTGTTTAGGGTGGAAGCTGGAGAAGTGGAGCATCGTGAGGTTATCCGTGGGCTTGCGGTAAAGCGAAGTGCTGAGGTGACCGTCCTTGATGGAGACGAGTGTGTCCAAGAATGCAACTGATTTTGGAGAGTAGTCCATAGTGAGTCTGATGGTGGGATGGAACTTATTGATGTCATCGTGTAGTCATTTCAGTGATTCTTCGCCATGAGTCCAAGGAAAAAATGTCATCGATGTATCTGGTGTATACGTCGGTTGAAGGTCCTGTGCGGTGAGGAGGTCTTGTTCAAACTTATGCATGAAGATGTTGGCGTATTGAGATGCGAATTTAGTCCCCATGGCTGTTCCGTGCATCTGGATAAAGAACTTGTTGTCAAAGGTGAAGACGTTGTGATCTAGAATGAAGCTAATAAGTTGCAGAATTGAGTCTGGAGATTGGCAGTTGTTAGTGTTGAGGACTGAGGCTGTTGCAGCAATGCCGTCGTCATGGGGAGCTGCTGGTGTCGAGTACCGAGACGTCCATTGTGACGAGGAATATTCTGGTTCAACTTGTCCACGGGCGCTGAGTTTCTGTAGGAAGTCCGTCGTATCGCGACAGAAGCTGGGCGTACCTTGTACGATGGGTTTCAAGATGCCCCCGATGGAGCCAGAGAGTTTCTCACACAGGGTCCCATTGCCTGAAACGATAGGACGGCCTGGTGTATTGGCCTTGTGTATTTTTGGGAGGCAGTAGAGATCTCCAATGTGGGGAGTAAGTGGGATGAGAGCACGTAGGGTGCACTGAAGGTCTGGATCCAATTTCTTGATCAGTCTGTTGAGTTGGCGGATGTGTTCCTTGGTCGGATCTGTGGGTAGCTGTCTGTAGTGTTCCTGGTTGTTGAGTTGTCGGTATACGGCTTGGCAGTAGTTTGTTCTGTTCAGTGTGATGGTGGCCCCTCCTTTGTCTGCTGGTTTTATGACGATGTTGCGGTTGGTCTTGAGAATGCAGATGGCATTGCGTTGTGCTTGGGTGACGTTCGGGGCAGCCTTGTGAATGCGACTGATGAATCTGGCATTAACGCGACTCCTGACGGCTTGAGCATACATGTCGTGTCTAGGGCAGCGGGCTTCCAGAGGGGTCCAATTTGACTCTTTCCTCTTCGGTTGCTGCACCGCAGATCTCTCGGTCTGCTGTTCCGGTTCATTGGTATTCTCCTTGGGTTCGCTGTCAGCCTCTTGGGGTCTGTGCAAGAATTCCCGGAGCCTCATTCGCCTGATGAATTCCTCCATGTCTGCCGCGAGACTGATGGGGTCCATTTTGGTGGTGGTGCAGAAATTGAGCCCTCTGCTGAGGACTTCGATTTTGTCTGGTTGAAGGGTGTAGTCCGACAAGTTGACAATAGATTTCCTGTATTGTTTTCTACTGTGGTAGCGGGGAGGCTTGGTTGCTGCTGGTTTCTCGGGTATGCCGAGTTTCTCAAGCTTCCTGTTCTCGGTGTGCATATAGGTGGCATAGTATCGTTGTCTCATCTGTTTGGCGGTGTTCCGCAGCTGGTCTGCTGCGTCCTGAGCGCAAGTTGAGAATATGGCCTCTTTAGCTCACTGGGCTAAATCGCTGGCTTTTAAAGCAGACCAAGCAGGCCAGCAGCACGGTTCGATTCCTGTACCAGCCTCCCCGGACAGGCGCTGGAATGTGGCGACTAGGGGCTTTTCACAGTCGCTTCATTGAAGCCTACTCGTGACAATAAGCGATTTTCATTTTCATTTCATTTCATCTTGGTTTCCAGGTTGCATCGTCTGCTGTAGAGCTGGCATACAAGGTGGTTGAGGAGTGTGAGGGAGGAGCGAACGGCAGAGTCTCTCAGCGTAGTCTGTGTTACAGGTCGACTTGAGTGGGTTTGTGATCTGTAGCCCTTTCGGGATCTTGTCTGCTTTCTTGCATCTTTGTAGAAACTTAATGTCAGCGTCTATATGCGCGATCTTCCTGGAGATCCTCTCCACTTTGAGCCGGCAGTTTGCGGTGTCAATGGTAGCCATGATGTGGAGGTGCTGCCGTTGGACTGGGATGAACACAGTAAGACATCCTACAACACTAACAAATTACAAAGTCCAACATGTTTGTTTCAAACACTAGCTTTCGGAGCACTGCTCCTTCCTCAGGTGAATGAAGAGGCATGTTCCAGAAACATACATATAGACAAATTCAAAGATGCCAGACTATGCTTAGAATGCAAGCATTTGCAGGTAGTTAAGTCTTTCCAGAGCAAGAGATAGGGGTAACCCCAGGTTAAAGAGGTGTGAATTGTCTCAAGCCAGGACAGTTGGTAGGATTTTGTAAGCCCAGGCCAGATGGTGGGGGATGAATGTAATGCGACATGAATCCCAGGTCCCGGTTGAGGCCGCACTCACCTGTGCGGAACTTGGCTATAAGTTTCTGCTCGGCGATTCTGCGTTGTCACGTGTCCTGAAGGCCGCCTTGGAGAACGCTTACCCAGAGATCAGAGGCTGAATGCCCTTGACTGCTGAAGTATTCCCCGACTGGAACGGAATATTCCTGCCTGGTGATTGTCGCGCAATGTCCGTTCATTCATTGTCACAGCGTCTGCATGGTCTCGCCAATGTACCACGCTTCAGGACATCCTTTCCTACAGCGTATGAGGTAGACAACGTTGGCCGAGTCGCAGGAGTGGTGTTCTAACGTGTAATCGTGGTATCCATGCCGATGATCTGACACGTCTTGCAGAGATTGCCATGGCAGGGTTGTGTGGTGTTGTGGTTGCTGTTCCTTCAAACAACCGCGCAACCTCAGGCAAAACATTGTTTGCAGCGAACTATCCAGCCTTCAGAACAGTGTGAGAACACCACCCACCAGGTACACCGTACATACCCATGCTGTGGTTACTGGGTTAGAGGGATAGGGTGGAAGTGTGGGTTTGAGTGGGGTGCTCTTTCCACGGGCAGGTGCAGACTGGATGGGCCAAATGGCCTCCTTCTGCACTGTAAATACTATGATTCTATGAACCAATATAAATTAGTTGTTTAAAAAAAGTATTTGGCAGTGAAATTTGATAAGATTCAAAAACCTAAGGTGGGATTCTGCCATACCCGGCGGGGTGGGGGTCCCGGCGGGATGGAGTGGCAGGAACCACTCCGGCATCGGACCACCCCAAAGGTGCAGAATCCTCCGCACAGTCTGGTGCTAGGATGGCACCATAGTGGTTGGCACCTCGCCGGACGGCATGGAAGGCATTTGGCACCGTGCCAGCCGGGGCCAAAGGGACGCCGCCAGCCTGCGCAGATCCGTGCATGCGTGGGAGTGTCAGCGTCTGCTGACGTCATCCCGCACATGCGCAGAGGGAGTCTCCTTCGCGTCGGCCATTGCGGAGGTTTACATGGCCGGCGCAGAGGAATAGAGTGCCCCCACGGCACAGGCCCACCCGTGGATCGGTGGGCCCCAACCGCTGGCCAGGCATTCACGCCGCCCCCCCCCCCCCCCCCCCCCCCCCCCCGGCGATTTTCCGACCCGGTGGGGAGTCGGAGAATCCCGCCGCTCATTCTGCTTGCTCATTTAAAAGTTTATAGTACATAAATGGCACTCAGTGCAATGTTGAACAACTACCTACCATTTTTAAAAATGTATTTTATTACAAACATGTATCAAAACAGGTTACAGCAAATAGGCACCCCAGGAAATATACCCCAACAGTCAACTATACAGTCTGTACAGACATTTCCCCTTTTTCACCCCCCCCCCCCCCCCCCCCCCCCCCCCCCCCCCCCCACGACGTACAGCCCCTCACACATGGTCATAACCATCCCCCACCTTTCCTCAAACCCTCTTGAAGAGCCTCTTAACTCATTCTTTATCTTCTTTAATCGCAGGAATTCGTACAGGTCACCCAACCAAGCCGCTACCCTCAGCGGTGATGCCAACCGCCACTCCAGCAAAATTCGCCATCGCACTAGGGTTTTATGTAGCTCCAGCATAACCACCTTGCTCACCTCGGCCAAAAAAGGATAGTATTTCATATCTCTTCCGAACCACCTTATCAACCTGCCCTGCTGACAGTAGATAACTGAAAGTAGTTGATGATCCCTTTGAATAATGCTGGTGGTGGAGTCCTTCCTGCTGCTGAGTGCAACTGACATGGCATTTGCTGGAGAGTAGGTGTCAATTCAGTATTAGATGCTGATTGTCACGATTTGCCCATTCTTTTCACTTCCAATGGATACTCCCTGCACTTGTTGATGCCCTCAACAAAAAGGCATCCTGGTGGCTTGCACAAAAAGCCATCGTCAGTGCCAAAAAACAGGCTCCACGCAACCGAATTTTGCAATCTTAGATTTTAACATATATTATTCCAGATGATTTAACTTTAATAGTGAAAAGAAGGAGCTAACTTCAAGATAAAATGCCTGCCCTGGAAAGTTTATCAATTGTTTACTTTATCACCCGTCAATAACCAATTGTGCGCCCAGTTATGATGGTCTATGTTTCCAGGTTTAAGATCCTGTATATAGTTTGCAAGAACAGCAGTTCTCTCTGTTGAACAATACTAAAAATTGACTCCAGAGGTGAAGCATTTCAGCTCATACAGAGTTATAATTAGGGCTCAGCTTTCCTTTGAGACATACTCACAAATTTTCATGTGGACTTCCAATTAACGTGGGTTTCAATGGAAAATAACTGGAGTAAACCCTCTTAATTCAATTTTATGGAGTCATTAATTAGTGCATTGACCATTAGATGTTTCAATTTCAAAGTGAAAAAAACCTTTAATTAAATAAATCATTTTGTATCAACTTACAAAAACATCCTACAAAGGCAACCATTTCTTTCTGAACCATCTCATTAACACTAGTGTGATAACAAATATTAATTGATAATACTTTTTAATTGAAACATTTGTGTTTGTATTTGATAACCATAAATATAAGATGAATGCATTAGTTATTAAAACTAATATTCTGTTAAATGAGCGGCATATTATACCAACAGTGGCATCTTCAATTTTGAACAAAATCAATTTTGAAATATAGAATTAAATATATCCATCATTGCCATTCAATATCCATCATTGCCTTTAACTCCAGTTAAAGTTCTACACTGAACGTTAACTTGTCTTATCCCTTTTCTGTATTTTCAAATTAATTCACTAGATATGGGTGTCACTGGCAAGGCCAGCATATATTGCCCCAACCAGGTGATGGAAAGTCACTTCTTGACGCACTGCAGACAATGGAGTGAAGGTACTTGCACTGACGGTGCAAGAATGGCAAAATCCATCATGATCTATTCTATAACAATCATTTGAAATTAGTGTCCAGTATTAATGCCTAATTGTATTTATTACTGTTAGGGAATTTATATTCCCAGATTGTTTCTGTGTGTTTTTGACATGGCGACCCTATCCTAATTTAAAGGACTGCAACTGCTTACATGATTGGAGTTTCATTGGAAGCACAGAGTGGCAGGGGGACAGACTGCATGTGCTTGGTTGCCAGAATATTTGACAGCCTACTCAGAGAGGGTGTGAAAATCAAACAATGGAACCAGGGTTTTGGGCACGAAAAAGAAGCCATGGCACAAGATTAGTCCGGAGCTGAAGAGGTGGCAGCTGAGTTTCTGGCAGTATCTCGGTGCAGCTGGTACTCAGAGAAGCCAGGGAGCAATGGTGGCTCCATTCTGCTCAGAGGTTTGGGGCTCAGACAAGCCTTGGTACAGTTGAAAGCCCAGCAAAGCTGAAGTGCTCTGTCTGCTCCGTGAAGCTGGCAGTTGGGACAACGAGAAACCCATGGTGAGAATGGTGGTCTGCTCAGTACAACTAGATAGTTGGGCTTGTGAAGCTAGTTAAAAGCTGGTGTGAAGCCTGGCCACGCCAGTGGGCCACAGATTCAGATGAAGTGATTGAACGGCTAGGAGATGAGCAGTCATTGGAGCAGTCTGAGCTGACAACTCATTGCAGGGAGAAAAACAAGGGGGCATCCAGGCTCAGCTTGAGCTGCTATTAAGGGAAATCAGAGACGGTAACCTCAAAAGAGAGGAGCTGAAATAACTTGTGAGGAAGACAGGGATTTTCAGATTTTTGAGACTGCTGTTTGGGTGCGTTTCTGAGAGAATTCAGAGAAACTATTTTGGTTGTGTCTGCCACTTAACACTTCCTATTAATCCTGGATATTAGAGTAAAAGGTAGCTGATATTGCCTGTTTGTTTTGTTGACTCTTGTATAGTAAAAATGTTTGTTTAACAACATGGAATCTTGTGGTGTCATCTGTTGGGAGAGAAAAGAGCTAACGTTTCGAGTCCAGATGACCCCAAGGGTCATCTGGACTCGAAACGTTAGCTCTTTTCTCTCCCTACAGATGCTGCCAGACCTGCTGAGATTTTCCAGCATTTTCTCTTTGGTTTCAGTTTCTAGCATCCACAGTAATTTGCTTTTAATCTTGTAACATTATTCTCTTAATACGTAGCTAGGACTTCAATTTTCAGCTACTGTAAACCGAAGGTTATTGGCCCCTAACCAGATTGTATCATTACTGATCTAATGTATGAAACATATAGTCATGTCAATACATGTGAAAATTCAACATTAGGCTCAGGGTAGACTTTTTGTAGGTGGTGGAAAACTGGTAGCATCCAATTGCCCGGTCATTATATACCCCACCTACTTTTCATCTTCATTTGCTTTAACAACAAAATAGAAGATAAAAGTTGGAATTAGGTGACTTTTTTATGGCTGTATGGTCACCATAATAGGATATTCTGTGGGCAAAAAGGATGTACTATTTATGATAGGATTTGGCTGCAACTTGAGAGACAACATTGACATTGGAGTTGCAAGTGTAAATCAATATATTCAACATTTTGCACCAACAAACTTTCAGCTTACTCATATAATCATATTTTATTTTCAATTCTGAGCATCATAACTATTAGAATGAATAGCAAAGGCGTTTTATTTGGGGAAAAAAATATGTTAACTTTATTTTTGCATCAATGTTCATTCTGCTTCTGTTTTGCAACATTCAATTAGGACAGAATGATAGAAATATTACAATAAAAATGGAAATGCTGAAAAGACTTGTATGGGTTGTACTTTATGTTTTGCAGTTACCCAGTTCTTATTTTCTTCAAGCATCACAGGTGACCAACTTTCTCCAATAAGCTTTGTGTCCAGCATGAACAATTCAATACTTTTTTTTATTTTCATTCATTTTAACAAGGGCAATGGAACAATTTATCAATTCCCTTGTCCAATTAATTCAATAACCTTTTCTCATGATGAAATGCCTGCCTGCCTGCATATGTCTGAGTTTAACAGTTTTTGTCTGTTGTAGGAGAGGACTAATACCAGAATTGTGGAGACTTTGTCACACTTCAATGAATAATTCTAATGCTTTATTGAAAGTTCACGCAGCCATCTTCAGCCATCTTCAGTATCAGTCCACTGATTAATTGGTCTTGCACTATTCATCTTGGAGGATTCGCACTCTGCTGTTTCTCATGTCATAGCACAAACAGTGATTCACTTGTGGTACAAAAGGATGTAAAGGTGGTTTGAGTTGTGTCTATTACATGACAGAGACTTCAGTATAAAATGCAACTCATATAAACTTAAGGGGCGCGATTCTCCGCACTCACGACAGGGCGGAGAATAGCGGGCGGCGTAAATTTTTATGGCCACGCTGGTCCGACGCCCTCCCGCTATTCTCCCCCCCCCCCCCCCCCCCACGCCCGCCTCCCGACACGAATCGCTGCCCGCCGTTTTTTTACGGCGAGCAGCGATTCACCCCTGGCCGATGGGCCAATTTCCAAGGCCTTTACGATCGTTTTTATGAACGTAAAACACATCTGGTCTGACCGTTCGTAAAAACGGCCGTAAAGTCCCGATCTGGGGAACCATGGCACCGATTGGCACGGCAGTACCACGGCCGTGCCAAGGGTGCCATGGGCCCGCAATCGGTGGCCACCGATCGCGGGCAGCGGGTACTTACCCCGTGCACTCTTTCTCCCTCTGCCGCCCCCGCTGTATCCATTCGTTTTTGACGCCAGCTTCCTGAGTCTTCGTGACTCGGGAGAATCGCGCCCATATGTAAGATGACAAGTTCAGTAATAATTCGAGTTAAAATAACTTGACACCAAAGTGTTCAATAATGAGACCTAACTGTTATTTAGTACCAGTAAGTTTGTTGTACAACAGTTTAACGAAGACCAAGACATGTTTCTTGAAAACCTGCAATTAAAGACAAAGACTGTAAATAAAATTGTGTCAAATACCTCGAGCTCTATCTCAATTATTTTTTTTCCATTATCTAGGAAATAATTCCAGAAAATACTGACCATTCTACAAAGGTCAGCCCCTGCTCTCGCTGACATTTAGAAAAGTCTTGCAGCAGAGAGATGTAAAATACGGCACAAGCATGGAGAATATCTACTTGGACAAGGCATCAAAGGGTGCACGATGCCCAAGGCACCATATTCCAACAGTGTTGGTGTTTTCAGAAGGAGAAACCTAGAGATTATGTAAAGCTAACCAAAGCTGTTACTGTCAATGTCCAAAACTGCTGGGAGGGAAAACTATGAAATATCATCACATTTTCTTTTTAAACCTTCCTGGATTTTACTTTCTGTATTTTGTTGGAAAGTTGGTAATAGTTATTGGAATTTATTGTCTTTTTTATTCATACATATTCACCAGAATAGGTCGATCTAAAAAGAGAAACATATTCCTATCTCAGCCACCATTAACCCCATTGTGTTACTTTTAAATTGCATCCCAATGGTAATGAAGAAACTGGGTTACTCTAGTTGATCTGCTCGACACAAACCAAGACCTCGTTGGTTAATTTGTAGCCTAAGATAACAAATTTAAATCACTGTGGGTTTAGATTGATGCTATGTTAAACGGTTGCAGTATCTTTGTATTAACTTTTACCACCTAAATGTTAAGATTTATTCATAAATAAATCACCAGCATATACTGGCATAACATATCAGTGTTAATGAAACACCTACAGTCTGATTTATCACACAATTAATTTTTTCACTACTTCTGCAAGAAGGCATGATTTTTTACTTTCATGAATCACGTACTGAAGTATTTGGATTTCTTCTAAATTGTATTTTGTTTTTTTTACAGGAGAACAAAATGTTTAACAATTGAAGAAGGTCTTTCGACCATCTCAATTCATCTAGTTGGAACAACCCACATTGCCCGATCTAACTTATTCAAAGGCATCTCTAGTCCTCTCTAGTACTCTATCTAGAAGTATATCTAAAAGTGTAGGTCATTCTTTCTCTTCGAGGAACTTCTTAATATATAATCCCAAATTTTTATTTTGCTTGTTTAGATTTGTGTCTTGTTGCCTTACTCACACAGTTCAATTTAAACTAACAGCCTAAATAAGTCATTTGCACACACTTCTATCTTAAGAATCTTTATAAAATCACCCCTCAGAAGCCTCCTTTCTGTGCTGTAAAAATGTCTCTCTAATCTTTACTCAAAAGTCAAAACCGAACACTATACATCAGGGTTATTGGTCTCCTCTGCACAGCCTTCAGATCTTAAATATCACAATTGTTCCCCAACAATCACATGCAGGCTGTATTGAACGTATGATCTGACCACAGCATTCCACTGTTTTGGCTGTATAGTTCAATATTTAATTATTGTTGTTGATTGCTGTTCTGCATTGGCTCAGCATGCTGAGCATTAAGCCTACTCTTTCAACCTCATCCAAAACTATATAAGTACTATCCATGAAATAAAAATGTTGTCTATTATTCTTTCCTATATCCGATACTTTGGGTGCGATCGAATGGCCTCATCGCACTTGATTCAGTGATGCGACGAGGCCATTAAATCCCGTGAGAAAAGATTTGTGATGTTCTCGCGATCTAGATCTGGGACTGGATTCTCCGAGCCCTGCTGGGTCAGAGAATCGCCGGGGGGGGGGGGGGGGGGGGGGGCGTGAATCCCGCCCCCACCGTCTCCTGAAGTCTCCGGCACCAGAGATTCGGCAGGGGCGGGAATCGCGCCGCACCTGTCGGCGCCCCCCCCCCCCGGTCATTCTCCGGCCCGCGATGGTACTGATGTAATGCCGGTCCCGTTTAGCCCCTCAAGGTTAGGGCTTGGCCCCTAAAGGTGGAGAGAAATCCGCAGCTTCCCGCCAGGAACCCCCGCCCTGCCGGGTAGGGGAGAATCCAGCCCCTAATCCTTGCAGTGTGGGTAGTTAGGCTCAGGCATAAAGGCACCGGGGGAGGGGGAGGGGGGGGGGAGGGGTTCCCAGGCCTCCTGAAATGTATCAAATTTAAATTTACTTTCAGAATACCTTGAATGGATGGAAAGGAATATCAGGTGTTGTGTATAATGGACAACCAATTAGCTACCTCACAGCTTACATCACCACCAAGTTAAAAAATTAGTCCTCAGGTCTTCGATTTATATTCGCAACAGTATTGGTCTCGAACTCAAGGTGGTTAGTCAGCCAGGATCTTCTTCGTTGAAATCCATGTTGACCACTGTTTACTAGGTTGTTATTGCAAAGTTACTTGTACCATTATCTTCAACGTAATTGAAGATCATGAAGTTTGTAGTTACCTGTGTCACTTCTTCCTATCTACTGGTATTTCCTTAGCATCCGTTGATTCCCTTGTAATGGTTAACAGTGCCTCACAAATGTTCTCACAAGTCTCTCTCACCAATGTGGAGTACGAACCATCTATGTATTCATTTGGGGCTCAGCTTGTTTCACACTTAATTCTAATTTATATTGACCCCATGAACAATATCCTTGTTACATATTTTCATCATGGGTGTGTTGTTCATGTCTTTGTCTGTGAATACTTTGAGGAAGTAATCATTCACAATACTTCATTTCTAATGCTCATCATCCGTTTCAAGCCCATTTGTTTTTTAATGTTCTCAACTCTTTTCTGATACATCACTCCTAGTAAAGGAGTTTCTTTCTTGTTCCTGCAGGTATGCTTTATCTAGTTCACTCCTAGCCTCCCCAATCATCCTTTTAACTTGTATCAATAATGCGTCTTTCTTACTGCAGGATTTGCAAAGACCATTGTTTTTCGTCATTTAACTTAACATCCATGCCTTAGATGTGGCACATTATTTTTTAAATGTGTTCCATTTGCCATCTACTGAAATGTTGGCAAATATTCTCCTCCACCCATTTGTTTCAATTCTTCTCTCAGCCCTTCAGAAGTTATAAACCTGGCTTTGTTCGATTTGATTTAGGATCATGTTAAGCTTCATCATTCTGTGGTCACTGTCCCCCAGGAGTACTACCAGTTCTATTTTCTGTACATTGTCTGAGTCATTTATGAATATCTATGAGCACTGCCTCATGTGGCTTCCCTTCAGTACTTCGTCAGAACACAGTCATGCATTATATTTATCAAAGTCCAAAGATGTGCACGTTAAGTGGATTGGCCAAGCTAAATTGCCCCTTAGTGTCCAAAGGTGTGCAGGTTAGGTGGAGTTATGGGGATACAGGGATAGGGTGGGGGAGTGTGTCTAGAAGGTCTGTGGTGATTCAATGGGCCGAATGGTCTCCTTCTGCACTGTAGGAATTCTATGGTTCTATTCCACCTCTGACAGGTTTTCCCAGTATATGTAATTTGATTGAAGGGTATTCGAATAACAGTCCTAACTCCATGCACTTTTTTTTATCTCTTGATGGAGTAAATTTTGTTTTCCATGTTGACCTGGTGGACTAGCTCGAACTCGTGATGCTCATTTGCATAAATTAACATTAAAGATTACTAAACAGAGGATAAAAGTAAATTACTGCAGATGCTGGAATCTAAAACCAAAATAGAAGATGCTGTAAAATCTCAGTAGGTCTGGCAGCATCTGTAGGGAGAGAAAAGAGCCAACATTTCAAGTCCAGCTCTGACAAAGCTTTGACAAAGGGTCATCAGGACTCGAAACGTTAGCTCGTTTCTCTCCCTCCAGATGCTACCAGACTATTGAGGTTTTACAGCATTTTCTCTTTTGGTTACTGAACAGATTATTTTTTCAGTGGCTTACCCACTCCCACAGGATCAATTTTATAATCTCTCAGTTGTCCTTAATTGACATATTTAATTACACCACCTTCTTACCATTCTGGTAATCCTACATCCCTGAATATTACATTTGCTTCTATATTTTGGCATTATCCATGGGCAGGATTTAACTAAATGGGAACAAAGTTCCATAGTGTTTGGTCATGTGTTTCCCAGTACTCGCAACGGCAACGCTATAAAAGGACTCCCCAGGTAGATAGGGGGCCTCCTCTGGGAACGTTTGGCCAGGGCTGCACACAGCCCGTTTTTTTGCACTGAGGAGCTCCGCTTGCTGGAACTCCTCAGTGTAGCAAGAGATAGCTATTTTTAAATGGTGTCCTGATCTCTGGAGCCCTCAAAGCGATCCCATGCAAGCCCCAATGCACAATGAGAGGGTCCCAAAGGCTCACCCAACATCCCTGCAGGACACCCCCAGTCCAATCACCACTGTGCAAAAAATGCCAGTTTGACACCTTGGCACTGTCCCTGCCAATGCTACCTGGGCACCTTGGCACTGCCAGGGGACACCAGTACTGTCAGGGTTTCACCCTGCCCATAGGGCATACAACTGGAGACCCCCACATGTGCCGTTCCATCTGTTCCCCGTTTGTGAAGATCAATACTGATTGGCACTCGCCCAAGGTTTCCAAGGTGAAGGAGGTACCTCGGGAAACTGCACATTAAAATGAGACCAGCTGTCTCGCTTTAATATGCAGATTTGCCTAAAAGTAGCAACGTGTCGTGAGATTGCATTAGATCTTGCAAGGCATTGCGAGCTGGGTAGATCCCGGGAGCGGGGTCTCCCGGCTTCTATTGGCCATGCTGTGCCATGTCGCACTGTTATTCAGGTGCAGCGTGGCAGTTCGAAGGCGCCCCATCTTTTTGAACAGTAGAACAGAAAGCAAGTAAATATGATAATTGAGAAAATATTATGATAAATAATTCATATCTGCTTTATCTAGGCTTGCTGACCATATCAATGTTCTGACCATGCATGCCTGGCATTCTAAAGTTGACAAATACTCTCCTCCAATCTATTGTTTTGATTTTTTTGTTATTTCCCTTATATTGCTTTCCTCTGTGTAATGTTTCAAATTACCGCTAGTCACCTTTCTATCTTTCTTCAAGTGGCAATATGTTCTGCTGCACACTCGGCAGTCACTGAAGCAGCTACTCGCTATGCATTGACGGGCATGAAATACGCATAAATTGGATAAGCAGACAAAACACGATGTTTTCTCCATGTGAGGCACCAGAACAAAGCTAACAACTCAACTGAGAAATTTTAAACTCACATGAATAAAAAAGTGGCATATTTTCTGCCCCCCCCCCCCCCCTCCCCCCGGGGCCCGGAAATGTAAAAGGTTGAACATGAAAGCTATAAAAGAAATCTGTGAGGTGTGATCCAAGGGGATTGCTGGAATCTGCACCAATTCCAGTACAACCAATCAGAAGTTTGTGAAGCCAGCTGGAAGGCACTCTTTGGAATAGCACTTAGTGTACCTTTGGCATTAATCTGCCCAATGCAATCATAAAATATGCTATCTGCCCACCATGAGGGGAGGGGTCCCAAAGGCTTCCCCAAAGGTCCATCGTACCTCCTTTCCATTTCGTGTGCAAAGAGTTTCTTTTCCCAGATGTTTAAGTTAACTTTTTCTTCAGCATGGGTCCCACTTGTGCCATCTGCAGACTGGGCATGCTTCATCTCACTTGGCATACCAGCCAACAATAGTCCAGCCTGACAAATGTTGGGGAAGCAGGAGCCCACAGTATAGAGGTGTGTGTTTCCAGGACTGTCCCCCAACAGCATTAGCCTAGTAAAGGGTGGCCAAAGGTTACAACGCCTTATAAGAGTGATTGGAAAAACAGATCCCTCTTGTTTTCTGATGAGCTTTCACATAGTCACAGTAGAATTTTAATTGGGACACAATAAGACTCCCCCACCCCACCATCACCCCCCCCCCCCCGCCTCTCCCCCCCCCCCCCCCCCCCCCACCCCCATCCCCCCAGACTTCAAAATCATGACTCGAATAGTGAGTACAATTAACATCCAAATAGCTTGAGATGACTCACTTCCTAAGTCGGTAAATGGGAAATGGGGGGAAGTGACTTGGAGAGGAAAGAATATCAACACACAAACACAATTTAAAATATCAGCTTCAAAGAAAGAGCAAATTCTTTATTAAAAAAGAGTAGCAGCATTCATGCTGAGGGATTTTGTCTCTTTTTGTTTTGAGCTGTTGTTTAGCACTGTTAGTCAATCCACGGTTTAATCATACCATCAGACTGGAAACAATATTGTGCCTGGATTTACTGATGTACCCATGAATAACGAAAATCAAGTCTGCCAATAAAAAATAGGCTTTTCAATTTGGTAGCCAGCTATTATTTTTTTCACCTTACATACTTATAAATATGTCAGAAGGTTCCACAACTGAATGAACACCATCACTATTTATTTTTCTGGTCTCTATTTAAGGAAACACTCTTTAACATCTGATACAACCAAGACCACTGGGACTGCAAAACCAGGATTGCATATCTTTCCCAAGTTAAACAATACTTCAACTCTAATAAATCTGTGCATCAATCAGAAAACAGTCTTCTGACAAAAGGTACCATGAAACCAATTTATAAAATACTTGAATGTATGTGCATGTAAGTGATTGCAAATATACTTCCGTGGTACCTAAAGTTAAAATCTCATAATTTAGCCACATATAAACTCAGGGCAATGATTTTGAGCCCACATTAGCCATTTGCATAAACGGTGGCGATGACCCAAAATCTCACAAGAGTCAAGAAACGAGGTTCTTGCTGGTGAGATCTCCTTTCCCATGATGTAACAAGGTTAGGGTGGTGTTATATTCTTTGTTGTAGCTGCTAAGAGAAAGATCAGAGGCGGCACATGTCGGGTTTATAAACAGCATCTTGTAAAAGCGAGCAGAGGACAACTAAAAAAGCAATAAGGGGGGGAGAAGAATAAGTATGAGTGCAAACTAGCTAGTAATATAAAGGAAGATCGGAAGAGTTTTTTCAATATATAAAAGGTAAGAGAGAGGCAAAAATAGACACTGGGCCACTGGAAAATGTGGCTGGAGAAGTAATAATGGGAAACAAAAAAATGGCAGATGAACTGAATAGTTACTTTGCATCAGTCTTCATGGTGGAAGACACCAGTGGGATGCCAGGGCTCCAGGAGAATCAGGGGGCAGAGGTGAGTGCAGTGACCATTACTAAGGAGAAGGTTCTGGAGAAACTGAAAGGTCTGAAGGTGGATAAATCACCTGGACCGGATGGACTACACTCCAGGGTTCTAAAAGAAATAGCTGAGGAAACTGTGGAGGCATTGGTAGTGATCTTTCAGGAATCACTGGAGGCAGGAAGGGTCCCAGAGGACTGGAAAGTGGCTAATGTAACACCCCTGTTTAAGAAGGGCGGGAGGCAGAACACAGGAAATTATAGGCCGGTTACCCTGACTTCGGTCATTGGTAATATTTTAGAATCCATTATTAAAGATCAGATCACGGAGTACTTGGAAGTGCATGATAAAATAGGACTGAGTCAGCACGGCTTCATCAAGGGGAGGTCATGTCTGACAAACCTGTTAGAGTTCTTTGAGGAAGTAACAAGGAAGTTAGACAAAGGAGAACCAGTGAAACATGATTTATTTAGATTTCCGGAAGGCCTTTGTCAAGGTGCCGCATAGGAGACTGTTAAATAAGTTAAGAGCCCATGGTGTTCAGGGTAAGATCCTGGCATGGATAGAGGATTGGCTGATTGGAGGAAGGCAGAAGGTGGGGATAAATGGGTCTTTTTCAGGATGGCAGCCGGTGACTAGTGGTGTGCCTCAGGGGTCGGTGCTGAGACCACAACTTTTCACAATATACATTAATGATCTGGAAGAAGGAACTGAAGGCACTGTTGCTAAATTTGCAGATGATACAAAGATCTGTAGAGGGGCAGGTAGTATTGAGGAAGCAGGCAGGCTGCAGAAGGACTTGGACATGCTAGGAGAGTGGACAAAGAAGTGGCAGATGGAATACAATGTGAAAAAGTGTGAAGTTATGCACTTTGGAAGGAGGAATGGAGGCATAGATTATTTACTAAATGGGGAAATGCTTGGGAAATCAGAAGCACAAAGGGACTTGGGCGTCCTTGTTCACGATTCTCTTAAAGTTAATGTGCAGGTTCAGTCAGCAGTTAGGAAGGCAAATGAAATGTTAGCATTCATGTCAAGAGGGCTAGAATACAAGACCAGGGTTGCACTTTTGAGGCTATATAAGGCTCTGGTCAGACCCCATGTGGAGTATTGTGAGCGGTTTTGCACCCGTATCTAAGGAAGGATGTGCTGGCCTTGGAAAGGGTCCAGAGGGGTTCACAAGAATTATCCTTGGAATGAAGAGCTTGTCGTATAAGGAACGGTTGAGCACTCTGGGTCTGTACTAGTTGCAGTTTAGAAGGTTGAGGGGTTATCTTACTGAAACTTACAGGATACTGCGCAGCCTGGATAGAGTGGATGTGGAGAGGATGTTTCCACTTGTAGGAAAAACTAGAAGCAGAGGACACAATCTCAGACTACAGGGACAATGAAATGAAAAATGAAATGAAAATCGCTTATTGTCACGAGTAGGCTTCAAATGAAGTTACTGTGAAATGCCCCTAGTCGCCACATTCCGGGGCCTGTTCGGGGAGGCTGTTACGGGAATCGAACCGTGCTGCTGGCCCGCTTGGTCTGCTTTCAAATCCAGCGATTTAGCCCTGTGCTAAACAGACAATCCTTTGAAACAGAGATGAGGAGGAATTTCTTCAGCCAGAGAGTGGTGAATCTGTGTAACTCTTTGCTCTTTGATCAGTAAGGGGATCAGGGGTTATGGGGAGAAGGCAGGAGAATGGGAAGAGAAAAATATCAGCCATGATTGAATGGCGGAACAGATTCAATGGGCCGAATGGTCTTATTCTGCTCTTTTGTCTTATGGTGTTATGATGGCAACCTCTGGCCACATCGAATGCACATCAACTATAACCAAAAACATGTGGCCTTCTACTGGTCAGATATAATCAACTTGGATTCTTTGCCATGGCCTGGTAGGCCATTCCCATGGATGCAAAGATTGTGATTAAATTAAATTTCTCAATGCAGCACAGGATTGGCATAACCCCACTTTCTCTTCTATTTGGGCATCCAACCCAAGCCACCAGAAGTAGTTTCTTTCCAATTCCTTCATTCTAACCGCCCTTGTGCAGTTGTTCCTGGATTCTACTTCGTAGACATGGTGGAATAATTACTCTAATACCTTACAACAATACTCCATTTTGTACTATCAACTCAAGATGCCTGGTAAGTTAATGTTTAAGGTCTGGATTCTTTTTGCTCTTGTGTTAGCGTGCCTTCTTGAATCATGTCCAACACCTTCCCCATCACTGGTCTGTTTGAGTAAATTTTGGCACCTGAGAAGGCATTATCGGAATACTTTCCACATGAGACAGCTAGAATATGTCATTGAAGTGTTCATCAGATTTGTACTTAGCTTTTTGGTTTTGTTGATATTGCAGCGGCATCTAGACAAACCGCCCGTGTGCTGTTCAGACCTGCGACATTTGATGACATAGTCGTGTGCTGACAAGATTAACGTCCAATGTTGTAATTGATTAGCAGCGAGAGAAGGGCTCCCCTTATGCAGGCCAAAAATTGTTTGTAAGGGACGATGGCTGGGCAATAGACTTAATTGCCAGTCAACTAATGATGGAATCATCAAATACCAAAAATAATATTGGGAGCTTTTTTCTCAAGTTGAGCATAGTTGGACTGAGTGCTAGTCAACATCCTGGGAGCAAATGCTATTGGTCGCTCTTTACCTGAGGACATTATATGTGAGCCAACTACTCCAACCCCACAAGCAAGCTGCAGCTTCAGTTTTGGGTTGCAATGGACCAATGACTCCAATTCCTGTCATTTATTTTGACATGTCATTAAGCATCCTCACAATCTTCCTTCCAGGGCTAAGCTTGTTTGTTACAAAGCAACACGTGTAAAGGCTTTAACCTTGTTACTAAATGCAGTACAAACATTCCATAGTAATTTAATAATCCTGGAAATGACCTTAACTGAGTCACGTTTTGCAGTCGTGGAATATCCAGGATCTCCAATGTCTTTGGTTCTTTGCACAGACTGCCTTGGTCAATGATGTGTCCAAGAGAATGAATAGAAGATTTTTAAAATTCACACTTATTTCTTAACCCTGAGATTATGTATTTGCAGCCTTGCAAGAGTAGCTTCCAGGTTCTCTACATGTTCTACATCTTTTGAACCTGTAATCAAAATGTCATCCTCGTAGCATTGCACACGCAATAGTCCACTCAGGATATGATCTATAGATCATTGGAAAAGAGCCGGTGCTGACGTTATCCCAAACAGAAGCCTACGACATTGAAACAGGCCTTTGTGTGTTACTATGGTCAGTAATAGTTGAGACTCAATACCTAGGTTGCAGATAGGCTTGGAGGAGATCAATTTTGCTACATTTTTGGCCACCTGGGAGGCAAAACACTCTTCGATAAGTTGTAGAGGGTACTGATCAGCACATAATAAAAGGTTAATAGTTGTCTGTAAAGCCCCGCATATTCTTACTGAACCAGTCATTTTAAGACAGGGACAATTGGGGTGACCCAATTGTTGGTGGTAACAGGCTCAATGACCCCTGTCTTCAGTAACCTCTCAGGTTCTTCTTCCACTTTACATTGAATAGCATAGGGGACGATACGTACTTTCAGACAGGCACGCTTTCCGCCTTTATTTTGAGTTTCACTTCAACGCCAGTCATGGATCCAGGTCACTCCTCAAATACCTTGCATACTTTCTCAGAAGTTGTTGAAGATCATTCATAGAACCAACAGGCTGCTTCACGATGACACAGTTCAGCTGAATCTTCCTTAACTAAGATCTCCCAAACAATTCTGGAAAGTTTCCTTGAACAATCTGAAGAGCCAACTCTATTTTCTGCTCTTTAACTTCCATAGTCATCTTGATGAAGTCCTTCAGCGGCACATCCTCCTCAGTATACGTCCTCAAGACGTATGGCAGAAAAATGGCAGATACTTCAATTTCTGATGGTATATCGTCGATTCATGCCTCATGGGGAGGTGGTGGTGTAGTGGTATTGTCACTGGACTAGTAATTCAGAAATCCAGGGTAATACTCTGGGGTCCCAGGTTAGAAATCTACCCTGGCAATTGGTGAAATTTAAATTCAATAAAAATCTGCAATAAAAGTCTAATGATGACCATGAAACCATTGGTTATTGTCGCAAAAACCCTTCTGGTGAGAAACATAGAAAAAACAGGAGCAGGAGGAGGCTATCCAGCCCTTCAAGCTCACTCCACCATTCATTATGATCATGGCTGATCATCCAACTCAATAGCCTAATCCTACTTTCACCCATACCTTTGATCCCCTTCACCCTAAATGCGATATCTAATTGCTTCTTGAAGCCGTACAATGTTTTGGACTCAATTACTTCCTGTGGTAATGAATTCCACAGGCTCACCACTCTCTGGGTGAAGACATTTCTCATAATCTCTGTCTTAAATGGTCTATCCCATATCCTCAGACTGTGCCCCCTGGTTCTGGACACACCCACCATCGGGGACATCCTTCCTGCGTCTACCCTGTCCAGTGCTGTTAGACTTTTATAGGTTTCTGTGAGTACCCCCCTCACTCTTTTGAACTCCAGCAAATACAATCTCCTTGTACGTCAGTCCTGCCATCCCAGGGATCAGTCTGATAAACCTTCGCTGCACTCCCTCTGTAGCTAGAATATCCTTCGTCAAATAAGGAGACCAAAACTGCACACAATATTCCAGGTTTGGCCTCGCCAAGGCCCTGTTTAATTGCAGCAGGACATCCCTACTCCTGTACTCGAATCCTCTCGCAATGAAGGCCAACATACCATTTGCCTTCTTTACTGCCTGCTGCACCTGCATGGTTACCTTCAGTGACTGGTGTATGAGGACACCCAGGTCTCGTTCCCCTCTCCTAATTTATGGCCATTCAGACAGTAGTCTGCCTTCTTGTTTTTGCTACAAAAGTGGATAACCTCGCATTTATCCAAATTATACTACATCTGCCAATCATTTGCCCACTCACTCAATGTGTCCAAATCACATTGAAGTATCTCTACAACGTCCTCACAGCTCAACCTCCCACCTAGCTTGGTGTCATCTGCAAATTTGGAGATATGACATTTTATTCCCTCACCTAAATCATTAATCTATATTGTGAATAGCTGGGGTCCAAGCATCCATCTAGTCACTGCCGATCGCTGCGGTACCCCACCAGTCACATTCATTAATGTCCTTCAGGGAAGGAAATATGCTGACCTTACCCGGTCAGGCTTACATGTGACTCCAGACCCACACATCAATACGGTTGACTCTTAACTACCCTCCATCAAAATGGCCTAGCGAGCCACTCATTCAAAGGCAATTAAAAATGGGCAACTAATGCTGGCTCAGCCAGCAACGCCCACATCCCAAGAACGAATAAATATATATATATATATATATATATATATTCATACCTCGCCTACTTGACGTCTTGCAACAGGTTTTTAAGAACTTGAAGCAGTTGAGGGGAACCCGCCAGGGCACCAAGGTAATTATAGCCCCTGGGGGAAGAGGAACATGCCTGGGGAGTGCCAGGCACTCTGAATGCGCCAATCTGGCAGTGCCAACCTGGCAATGCAAGGGGGAGGGTCGTCTGGGGAGCAACATTGGGGGGTCCTCCTTATGTGTGGTGGGGTGCAGTGTGTGGCCCCGTGCTTGTGGGGTTGGGAGGTGCATGCACCAATGTTTGTCAGGTGGAGGTATGTCTTAATGCTTGTGTGTGGGGGAGGGGCTGCCCAGATGCTTGTTGGTCAGGGAGGTAGTGTGCCCCCTCTATAATGGGGGGAGGCCGCATGCTTTTGGAGGGAGGTGTCATAATATCCACTCAGGTATATCATGAGATGCAGACAGGCAGTGATTAACACACAGGATAACCAATGAACACACACGACACAGAACAACCAATCACAGACAGGACATCACAACTATAAAGCCCACAGGGCATTAAGACTATCCCCCTCTCACAGGACACAGCTACTGAAATAGTCACAGTGCACAAGCCAGTGAACATCATCACCATGTGATAGAGAGCTAGTCTGGTCAAGCCAGTAGGAGGTTATCTGTTAGGTTAATAGAGTGTCAACCCACAGCAGATTAAACAGCAATCAGCAAGTTAAATAAAACAGTGTTGGACCATCTCCTGTGTCGGAAGCCTGTTTCTCGTTTTACTGCATCCAGTTGCAGTCGATATTAGACCAACTCAGATAACACATCATGGTACCAGAGAGTTATTAATTCTAATGAACCTACATCGAGTGAATCTGGAACGACCAGCACGCAACCATCCAGCGGCATGGAAAAGATCCAGCCTCCTCCGCAACTCCGGATCTCCGCCAACCTCGGCGCCAACTGGAAAGTCTTCGTACAGAAGTTCCTCCTGTATATCGAGGCCTCCAACCTCGAGGCAGCATCGGATGCCAGAAAGATCGCGCTGTTCCTGTCGACTGCGGGGGATCATGCCATCCACATCTATAACTCGCTCACGTTTGCCGATGGCGAAGACAAGACGAAGTTCAAGACTGTTCTGCTGCAATTATACAACAACTGCGACATTGAGGTGAATGAGAGCTTTGAACGGTACATCTTCCAATAGAGGCTTCAGGGTAAGGATGAACCTTTTCAGTCCTTCTTGACCCATCTCCGCATCCTAGCGCAGTCATGTAATTATGACTCTACGGCTGATTCCATGATCCGGGATCAGATCATTTCCGGGGTCCAGTCCGGCTCCCTGCAGGAGCAGCTCCTCAAAATCAAACAGTTGACCCTCTCCGTCGTCATTGAAATGTGCGTTGTCCATGAGCATGCCAGGAATTGTTACTCCCACATCAGGGTGGCAGAAAATGCAAAACTAGCCTCCCACGAGGCAGAAAGGATGCAGGCCATCGCAAAAATGCAAGGCCTGAGCATTGAGGAGAGTGGCCGTTTCGAGCGCTTTTCCTGGGTCCCTACGCATGCGTGCCACTACCGAGTGGACGAAGAGGCCGAAGACCCTAATGAGCATGTGTGAATGTCGGCCGACTGCACTGCGCATGCGTGATGGCGCACGGAACGCGCTGACGTCAGCATCATGATGTGTCCAACTTGTGGCTCCGCCCATTTAAAGCGCCAATGTCCAGCCAAAGGAAGGCGATGTCTAAAGTCTGGAAAGCCTGGGCATTACGCGGCCTTCTGCAGGTCTGCTCCACCAACCAACAGCCAGCGATCCCAGCTGCAGCACAGATGTGTCCGTTGCGTACAACAATGTATGCAGGATTCGGATCCTGACAACCCAACGGACCCCGATGCCTCGAGTCTCCATATCGGGTGGACATAATCACCACACGCAAGCTGGTCTCCACCGTGCCTGCAAACCACCTTTCAATCCTGAGTGTGGATCCTGACAACGAGTGGTGTGCTGTCATCACGGTCAACCAGTCTCGCATCCGATTTAAGTTGGACACTGGCGCATCTGCAAACCTCAAATCATAGTCGGAACTCGACAGCATTCGGGACCAACCTAGCATTCTTCCACCAGCCTGCCAGCTCCTTGACTACAATGGCAATGCCATAGCTGCCAGTGGATCGTGTCAGCTAGGTGTATCTCACAAGGCAATCAAGGCGACATTACGATTCAGGATCGTCTGGCCTGACAAGGCATCTCTGCTCGGTGCTCGCGCATGCAAACTCCTAAATCTGGTCCAGCGCGTCCATGCCATGTCCTCGACACCGGCGACTGCCTCGCCCAATGTAAATCTCCAGGCTGAGATAGACGACATTCTCACGCAATGCCACAACATGTTTTATGGAATGGGCATGCTCCCATATTGTTACAAGATATTGCTCAAATTGAATGCCATCTCAGTCATCCATGCACCACGTTGGGTGCCGGCTCCTCTCAAGGATCGTCTGAAAACGCAGCTACGAGAGCTCCAAGACCAGGGTATCATCTCAAAGGTCATGGAACCAACAGACTGGGTCAGCTCCATGGTCTGCGTCAAGAAGCCCTCTGGTGAACTCTGCATTTGCATTGATCCCAAAGACCTGAATCGCAACATCATGCAAGAGCACTACCAGATCCCAAAGCGTGAAGAGTTAACCTGTGAGATGGCTCATGCCAAATTCTTTACCAAGCTGGACGCCTCCCGTGGGTTCTGGCAGATACAGCTGGACGAGTCCAGTCAAGCTGTGCACGTTTAACACTCCGTTCGGCAGGTATTGCTACAACCGCATGCCTTTTGGTATCACATCAGCTTCTGAAGTATTTAATTGCATAATGGAGCAAATGATGGAGGGCATCGAGGGGGTGCGAGTCTATGTGGACGACGTGATCATCTGGTCCACAACGCCCGAGGATCACATTGCTCGCCTCAAACAGGTTTTCCAGAGGATTCATGAAAACGGCCTCCAGCTCAACAGGGCCAAATGCTCATTTGGTAGGTCCGCTATCAAGTTTCTGGGTGATGACATTTCACAGCAGGGTGTGCAACCTGACGCTGACAAGGTGCTGCCAATCAATGCCATAAAGACCCCAGAGGACAAAAAGACGGTTCTCCGTTTCCTCCGGATGGTAAATTTTCTCGGGAAATTCATTCCCAATATGGCATCCCGCACCACGGCCCTACGGCATCTCGTAAAAAGTTGACAGTGTTCCAGTGGCTTCCCGCACATCTAGCGGAGTGGCTTGAGCTGAAGGCGAAGCTCACCACAGCCCTAGTACTGGCGTTCTTTGACCCAAGGATACCAAGATATCCAGAGACGCAAGCCAGGACGGCATTGGGGCGGTGCTCCTCTCGCGATACGACTCCTCATCCTGGGCTCCAGTGGCATATATCTCCAGGGCCATGACTCCAACCGAACAACAGTATGCCCAGATTGAAAAGGAGTGCTTGGGTCTCCTGACAGGAATGGTCAAGTTTCATGACTATGTAAACGGCCTGCCAAAGTTCACGGTGGGAACAGACCACAGGCCTTTAGTCCACATAATCCAGAAGATTTAAATGACATGACACCTCGGCTGCAGCAAATTCTTCTTCATCTCCGCCGATGTAACTTTGAACTCGTCTACACACCGGGTAAGGAGCTGATCGTCGCGGATGCCCTATCCCGATCCGTCACCACGCCGTGTGAACAGGCCGACTTAATTCGCCACATTGAAGCACAGGTGCAGTTGTGTGCCAGCAACCTACCAGCCACTGATGAACGAGTTGTCCAAATACGCTACGAAACTGCCAAAGTTCCTCTACTGCAGCACATGATGCAGCACCTCGCCCACGGCTGGCAAAAGGGGCAGTGCCCCCAGTTCTTCAACGTTAAGGACGAGCTGACGGTTGTTGAGGGGATCCTTCTTAAACTAGATAGAATCGTCATTTCCCAAAGCATGCAAAACATGGTGCTCAGACAGATCCATGAGGGTCACCTTGGGGTAGAGAAATATTGACGCAGAGCTTAGCAGGCAGTTTACTGGCCAGGACATTGCCAACACGGTCCTCAACAGCACAACATGCCAGAAGTTTCAACCAGCTCAGCCCAAGGAAACGCTGCAACAGTACGAGATCGTGACCTCTCCGTGGTCCAAGGTGGGGACAGCCCTCTTTCACATAAATGGGCGTGATTATGTGCTCTTGGTCGACTACTTCTCCAGCTACCCGGAAGTGGTGAAACTGTCGGACCTCACGTCCAAGTCAGTCATCAAAGCCTGCAAAGAGACGTTTGCCAGGCATGGGATACCACTCACGGTACTGAGTGACAATGGTCCATGTTTCTGCAGCCAAGAGTGGTCCGACTTTGCACGACCCTACCACTTTAGTCACATCACATCCAGTCCCCATTACCCACAATCAAACGGGAAGGCCGAGAAAGGGGTCTATATTGTCAAGCGGTTGCTGTGCAAGGCTGCAGACTCAGCCACAGATTTCAATCTGGCGCTATTGGCATATAGGGTAACCCCTCTGCCGACTGATTTGTCTCCGGCGCAGTTGCTCATGAACCGCAACCTGAGGATGACTGTTCCAGCCATCCATGTTTCAGACCTTGACCACCTCACGGTGCTGCAGAAAGTGCAGCGATCCAGGGACCAGCAAAAGATCACATATGATGCTCATGCCATGGATCTGCCTGCACTGGCTCCAGACGATGTTGTTCGCGTTCAGCTGCCTGAGGGAGGTTGGTCAGCCCCAGCTGTTGTCGTCAGACATGCTGCTCCCAGGTCTTTCGTTGTCCAAATGGCTGATGGCTCCATTTTACAGCGCAACAGGAGGGTGCTGTGTAAAGTACCCTGCCCACCACCTGACCGCACTTCTCCACATGTCATCATGCCTCCTCCGGACATCTTGCACCATGAGGCCACCGAAATGGCAGCCATCCCGCCTGTCCAGGTGCCAATGTCCCGCCCACAACCTCTGAGGCAATCGACAAGAATTCGTCGCCCGCCACAAAGACTGAAATCTTGTAAATTTTGTTCAGTTTGTTCTGTATCTGTACAATAGATACCTTCCCATGTACATATGTTCATTCATTCACCACTTGTACATCGTCATACATGCATATATAGCCACGTTCCAAAATTTATTTTAAAAAGGGGAGATGTCATAATATCCACTCATGTATATCATGAGATGCAGATAGGCAATGATTGACACACAGGATAACCAATGAACACACAAGACACAGAACAACCAATCACAGACAGGGCACCACCACTATAAAGCCCACAGGGCATTAAGACTCTCCCTCTCTCACAGGACACAGCTACTGAGATAGTCACAGTGCACAAGCCAATGAACATCATCACCATGTGGTAGAGAGCTAGTCTGGTCAAGCCAGTAGGAGGTTATCAGTTAGGTTAATAGAGTGTCAACCCGCAGCAGATTATGTACAGCAATCAATCAATAAAACAGTGTTGGACCATCTCCTGTGACGGAATCCTGTTTCTTGGGCAGCACGGGTGAATTGTGGATAGCACAATCGCTTCACAGCTCCAGGGTCCCAGGTTCGATTCCAGCTTGGGTTACTGTCTGTGTGGAGTCTGCACATCCTCCCCGTGTGTGCGTGGGTTTCCTCCGTGTGCTCCGGTTTCCTCCCACAGTCCAAATATGTGCAGGTTAGGTGGATTGGCCATGATAAATTGCTCTTAGTGTCCAAAATTGCCCTTAGTGTTGGGTGAGGTTACTGGGTTATGGGGATAGGGTGGAGGTGTTAACCTTGGGTAGGGTGCTCTTTCCAGGAGCCGGTGCAGATTCGATGGGCCGAATGGCTTCCTTCTGTACTGTAAATTCTATAATTCTATAATTCTCGTTTCACTGCATCCAGTTGCAGTCGATGTTCGACCAACTCAGATAACACATCAGGAGGGGCATTCCCCGAAGATTGTGTGGTGACCCGATGCTGTGTGGGTATGCCCCGAAGCCTGTGTGGTGGGGGGGAGTCACTTGATGCTGTGTGAGGGTCCCTCGTGTCCGTGGGGGAGGAGAAAGCTGATTTTTCTTGCAAATCGGGGAACCCTTTAAAGATGGCGCCCCAATCTCTGCTTTCTCAAGTCCCGCCACAGTGACAATGTAGACCGCACCCCAAGACTTTTTTGCACAAGTTGTACTAAAATCCGAAGAGCTGCACGCCAGTTTTCTTCCCTGAACCAGCACTCTGTGCACCGAGAAGAAAATGCCACCCATTGAATGTAGCATTATAAAAAATGATTGGTCATTTTCATATTGTACAGCAAACATTCCTGATTTGTCGTAACCTTGTTGAACGTGTGACAAGCGTCTATGTTCTAACGTACACTCTTCTGTTATAATAAGAAAAGGAAAAACTATAGGAATGTAATGTTGTTATGTTATACGAGTCAGGAATTGAAGTAAATTTAAAACCAAAATCATAGAATTCCAATGAGCAAATATTGATTTAAAATGCAGTTCTGAAGATTTTGTTGTCCCCAGAGTAACAAATAGTTCAAGGTTTTGGAAACCAGAATTTGTGAAGTCTAATGGTTTCCACGATAAAAATATTTATACCATTGTGGGAGTAAAATATTGAACTATATTTTCATACTCAATTGTCTCAAACTGGTATAATTTACTGAACCATTGAAACGGGGATACTATGCTGAGTTGCATACAATTTGTTGCACAAGCTCACTATGTACTTCCAAATATTAACAATTTGCTATCCAAATGTGCATCCTGGTAATTATCTAATCCCATAGCTCATAATAAAACTGTTTAGAAAATAGAGTTTGGGAAATTTCAGTTACAGGCAGTTAGTGGCAACACCATGTGACAATAAATTTCCCTGTGGTAATCTGTAGGTTGATGTGTGGTCATGTATAGATTTAACCTAGCATTGTGATAAATTATTAGACGGATATCTGTTTATATTGTCAAGCATTTAATCCCTGTTTATGATATGTTCAAGGTGGTGGATGATATTTTCTGGGAGAGGGATAACAGAAACTTTACATGTCGTTTCATTTAGTAAACAATACAGTTGTCAAATCAACAATGGGTCAAATTATTGTACGCAGATCCGAGGGCGAGTGTACAAATGAATGAAATGAGCTCGGAGTGCTTTCCACTACATAGGGGAATGAAACAGGGGTGCCCCATGTTCCCTGTACTATTTATTTTAGCAAAGAGCCCTTGGCCATTGTGCTGAGGAGCTTGAATAAATAGAAGGGTATAATGAGAGGGGGGGGGGGGGGGGGGTTGCAACATAGGGTATCATAATACGCTGACTATTCACTTTTAGATATATTTGACTCAATACCTATCATTGGAGACATTATGGGGCTACTAAATGGTTTGGAACCTTCTGAGGCTATATATAAGTTACATTTCGGAAGAAGTGTGTGCTTTTCAATCTCAACACTGAGGGAGGGACAAAACATTTTGGGCAGTAACCAATCCCTTTCGGGACTTGGGGGTACAGGTGGCTTGAGACTGGGCTCAGATTTGTAAATTAAATTTTACAAACCTAACAGCAAGTGTTAAAGAAGACTTACAAAGATGCAATAGTCAGCCCCTATCGCTAGTCGGCCGAGTGCAAGTGTTAAAAATGGACATTCTACCATGACTTTTGGTTTTATATCAGTGTCTCTTGGTCTTTTTATCGAAAATGTTTTTTATGGGGATGGACAAATTGATCTCTTTGTTTATTTGGGCTCGAAAAGTCCTTAGGGTTCATAAATCATTGCTTCAAAGGGAGTGACAACTGGGCAGCCTAGCTCTGCTGAAACTTATGCACTATTATTGGATGGTGAGCACTGAAAAGGTTCAGTGCTGGGAAAGGGAACCCGACACGGTGTGGGTGCAGATGGAGGAAGGGCAAGAAATGAATCGGGGTTATGGGCGCTGGCTACATCGCCAATCCTGTTGATGCCGGTGAAATATTCAAACAGCACGGTTGTGGTGTCAACACTGAAGATATGGTAGCTGCTTTTGCAAACATTTTAAGTTAGGGACAGAATCAAAACTGATTCCAGTCCAAGAAAACCATCTGCTTGAACCTGCAAAAGTAGACGCTGGGTTTCAGGACTGGGAGGAAAAAGGAGGGCTCACATTGAAAGACTTTTTTCTGGAAGGTCATTTTGCAACATTTGAAGAATTGAGGGAGAAACCCGAATTCCCAAGGAGTGAGGCTTTTATATCATATCATAATTTACAGTGCAGGTATACAAAGATACGGGCTTTTGAAAAGAAGACCTTCCTTATGTTCCCAGTGTTACTCCCTTCTTCTTTGCTGGAAGAGATATTGATGGTGTTGGGGATAGAGGGGGTAGTTACCTCGGTGGTTAATGGGAAAATTATGGAAGCAGGATCAGAATCCTTGGATAGGGTGAAGGCCAAATTGTAGGAGGAATTGGGGGAGACATTGGAGGAAGAGCTTTGGTGCAAAATGTTATGGAGGGTGAATGCATCGACCTTGTGCGCGAGGTTGGCACTATTACAATTGAAACTAGTTCACAGAACACATTTGATGGAGGCGAAAATGAGTTGTCTGTTTGAAGGGATTGACTTCATTTGTAAAAGATGCGGGAGGGGGCTGGCCAATCACGTGCACATGTTTTGGTCATGCTTAAAACCGAGGAAGTTCTGGAGCATATTCTTTAGCACTATATCAACAGTGTTACAGTTGGACATAGAACCCTGTCCCCTGGGAGCCATATTCGGGTGTCGAACTTGCCAGAGCCTCCAGACAGCTGCAGAGGCAGATGTCTTAGCCTTTGTCTCGCTGGTGGTGAGGAGGCGGATCCTAATGGGTTGGAGGCCAGTTTATCCATCCTGTGTCTCAGTATGGCTGGGAGATTTAATGGAGTTTCTAAGCCTAGAAAAGGTTAAATTTAGTTTAAGAGCAAATGAGGGGGTGTTTCACAAGAGATGGTGTCTGTTCATATTTCACTTTAAGGAATTAACCTCAGTTAGCAGCTAAAAAGGTGGGGTGGTAGTTAGTTAGTTGATTTATTTATTTTCAGCTTGAGGGAGGGATTGTTCAGTATTAGTTAAATATGTGTAATGAAAATTATGTAAAACATTTTTGAAAAAGCTAAAAAAATACTGATTAAAAAAAATAATGGGTAAGACATTCTCTGGCCAAGTTTGCAATTTTGTTAGACATTTTCTGCAAATACATTTAAAATGTGAATATATTTAATGACCAGAGGAAAGAGGCACGCTTATCCCAGTTCTTTCTAATATATTAATTCACAGCTCTAGTACAGCAAAATATTCAGTACCAATTTACTGTCTGCAGAATTCATCAGCAGAATTTTCTCATCTCTTCTGCCTGTGGAACCGATAGCTTATTAATTCTCCTTCTGTGAAATGAAAACTGTATTGAAGAGTTTCTCATCAAGTGTACTCAAATTGCTTCAAGGTGGCATTCATTTTGTGTGTTGTTTGTAAATTGATGTCGCTCCATAAGTTTGAACATGAATGGTCCCTCAGATATTGTACAATTGTTTCATAATTCCTCATTATGGGCGGCATGGTAGCATAGTGGTTAGCACTGTTGCTTCACAGCGCCAGGAACCCAGCATCGTTCCCGGCTTGAGTCACTGTCTGTGAGGAGTCTGTATGTTCTTCCCGTGTCTGCGTGGGTTTCCTCCGGGTGCTCCCGTTTCCTCCCACAAGTCCTGAAAAACATGTTTGTTTGGTGAGTTGGACATTCTGAAGTCTCCCTCAGTCCATCCGAACAGGCGTAGTAGTGTGACGACTGGGGGATTTGCAACTTCATTGCAGTGTTAATGTAAGCCTACCTGTGACACTAATAAAGATAAAGATTAATTTATCAAATCCCCAAATGTGACTATTATCAGTACCATTTCACAAAGAGGCAGTGGCATTTCGACTACTGGTCATCATCAATACAATTGCAATTGATAATAATTGTGTTCTGACATCTTGGTCTTGCACAGATGATTAAGTAAAATCTTCGGCATAGAAATAAAAGCAAGTACATGAAAATGACAAAAGAAATATTGGGTAATTCTATTTACCAAAAAAGCAGACAAAATGCAAATAACGAATGAAACTGCAATGTGGGAAGATTACATTGAAAGGCTTTGTCCAGTAAGATTGCCCTGAATAAGTAGAGTAAGAAGTCTTACAGCACCAGGTTAAAGTCCAACATGTTTGTTTCAAACACTAGCTTTCGGAGCACTGCTCCTTCCTCAGGTGAATGAAGAAATATATTCCAGAAACATATATATAGACAAATTCAAAGATGCCAGACAATGCTTAGAATGCGAGCATTTGCAGGTAATTCAGTCTTTACAGATCCAAAGATAGGGGTAACCCCAGGTTAAAGAGGGGTGAATTATCTCAAGCCAGGACAGTTGGTAGGATTTAGCAAGCCCAGGCCAGATGGTGGGGGATGAATGTATTGCGACATGAATCCCAGGTCCCGGTTGAGGCCGCACTCATGTGTGCGGAACTTGGCTATAAGTTTCTGCTCAGCGATTCTGCGTTGTCGCGCATCCTGAAGGCCGCCTTGGAGAGAGCTTACCCGGAGATCAGAGGCTGAATGCCCTTGACTGCTGAAGTGTTCCCTGACTGGAAGGGAATATTCCTGCCTGGTGATGTCGCTTGATATCCGTTCATTCGTTGTCACAGCATCTGCATGGTCTCGCCAATGTACCACGCTTCGGGACATCCTCTCCAGCAGCATGAGGTAGACAATGTTGGCCGAGTCGCACGAGTATGTGCTGCGTACCTTGTGGGTGGTGTTCTCACGTGTAATAGTGGTATCCATGTCAATGATTTGGCATGTCTTGCAGAGATTGCCATGGCAGGGTTGTGTGGTGTCGTGGTCGCTGTTCTGAAGGCTGGGTAGTTTGCTGCAAACAATGGTTTGTTTGAGGTTGCGCAGTTGTTTGAAGGCAAGTAGTGGGGGTGTGGGGATGACCTTGGCAAGATGTTCATCTTCAAAAGTGGCGTGTTGAAGGCTGCTAAGAAGATGTCGTAGTTTCTCCGCTACTGGACGACGAAGGGTACTCTGTTGGTTGTGTCCCGTGTTTGTCTTCTGAGGAGGTCGGTGCGGTGTTTTGCTGTGGCGCATTGGAACTGTCGATCGATGAGTCGAGCGCCATATTCCGTTCATACAAGGGCATCTTTCAGCATCTGTAGATGTCCGTTACGCTCCTCCTCATCTGTGCAGATCCTGTGTATACGGAGGGCTTGTCCATAGGGGATGGCTTCTTTAATGTGTTTAGGGTGGAAGCTGGAGAAGTGGAGCATCGTGAGGTTATCCATGGGCTTGCGGTAAAGCAAAGTGCTGAGGTGACCTTCCTTGATGGAGATGAGTGTGTGCAAGAATGCAACTGATTTTGGAGAGTAGTCCATGGTGAGTCTGATGGTGGGATGGAACTTATTGATGTAATTGTGTAGTCGTTTCAGTGATTCTTCGCCGTGAGTTACATTCACCCCCACCATCTGGCCTGGGCTTGCGAAATCCTACCAACTGTCCTGGCTTGAGACAATTCACACCTCTTTAACCTGTGATTATCCCTCTCCCTGGATCTGTAATGATTTGATTACCTGCAAATGCTCGCATTCCAAGTATTGTCCAGCATCTCTGACTTGGTGTATACTAAATGTTTCTGGAACATACCTCGCCATTCACCTGAGGAAGGAGCTGCGCTCCGAAAGCTCGTGTTTGAAACAAACCTGTTGGACTTTAACCTGGTGTAGTAAGACTTCTTACTGTGCTCGCCCCAGTCCAACGCTGACATCTCCACATCCTGAATAAGTAGGATAGCAAATCATGGGAGTAGATACCCCCCATTAATCTGAAGCTAAAACAAACATCTTACATTTAATTCTATTGAGGAAGTGATATATTTGTTTTTAATATTTCAGTCTGATTTAATTAAAAGGGGCCATATTAGCAAAGAGGTACTGTCATCCAATGGGAAAAGAAAACAATAATTCATTTCTGAACACTTGATTCCTTTCAATATAAGTCACGATTAACAATATCCCCAGTTAATCCTAATATTTTAAAACACCATTGATTATCAATGTAATCTTTAAACTGCATTATGATATATTCTTAACAGTAACCTTTTATAAAACATAAAAATTAATCATCCAAAGAGAAAGTTTTAATCAATATGTAACAAAAAGAGAAAATGCAGTTACATTAAAAACACCAATCTTCGGCTTAGTGGTTAGGAGGAACAGTATTTAATCTCTCACCTAAACAATTGATTAATAAAATGTGAGCATGAGTGAAGGTGTAACACCATTGAATGCAGTAGAGTTCCCTTGTAGATGAAGTACAGCAGTATTCCCCTGGGGAGCTGCTGTGAAGTTGTTTCTGTGAATTTCCACACTTCCAGATGGAAGCATAAACAAACTGAACAGCAAGATGGTGGGAACTTTGATAAGCCACAAGTAGGTAGCCTTAACAGCCAAGTCTGCAGGTGTGGATGTTTGGATGGTGCTACCAGGTAGACGTGCTTCATTAGCCACCCAAAATTATTATTAGACAAGCATTCGGAGGCTGCAACTGGCTAGCTATATTCATCTGACCTAAATGCAGTATTTAGAACTATTAGCTGTTATTCGATATCAATTACTCAGAACAAAAGTATACTTCTGATTGGTACAAACAAAATACTTGCCTGATAACCAAAGTTATAATTACAGTTGCAATGCATCGCCATTTTATGGATACAGCTTCCCTGTATGCTTGAATATGCCAGTGAAGAGGCAGCACAGTGGCGCAGTGGTTAGCATTGCTGCCTCACGGCGCCGACGTCCCAGGTTCGATCCCGGCTCTGGGTCACTGTCCGTGTGGAGTTTGCACATTTTCCCCGTGTCTGCATGGGTTTCACCCCCACAACCCAAAGATGTGCAGGGTAGGTGGATTGGCCATGCTAAATTGCCCCTTAATTGGACACAATGAATTGGGTACCCTGAAGTTATTTTTAAAAAGAATATACCAGTGGAAAAAGAATCCTATTGATGTCTGGTCTCTTGCGTTGATGATCAAGTCAGATAACCGGTAGATCTGTAACAAAATGGCGACGAAGATGGGAACTGCCCAGGCCAGTTATGAAGGCAGAACTATAGTTTTGTGAGTATTGTCTTTGATTATACTCCCAACCGAGTACTGTGCATAAAATTAACAGGCGATCAGAGGGGTGGATCCGAGCTGAGAAGAGACAAGGCAGTGGGGATTGTAGGTGAATGCCCCGAGAGTCTTCAAAAGAATCGCGAGGATTGGCGTTAGGCATTGATAAGATGGATGCCAAAATGGCGGAACTCAAATTCACTCCAGAATGAGGAGGTGAAGGGACTATGTCCCTCCACATGGCAAAATACAAAAACAGGGGTCGATCTGCTCCTATAACTTATGAACAGACACCCTGCTTCCCCGCAAAAAGCAGCGAGACAAATGTTTTGACAGGAGTTATCTATCCTTATCAAAAACTGATATATTGAAAAAAATGTGTTCATAAATCACATATAAGCTTGTGTTAAACAATTCTTGAATCCATCTCTGAGTCGATTTGTGACTGGGCCTCAGTCAGTCATAGGAATAGCTAAAGATGGAGGACATGGTTGCGATTATTCAGTTAGTTAAAGTTAAATGTAACAAATGAGTTTGTGTGGAAAGGAAAGTTGGAGTCCATTAGAATTCGCATTTGAAATTCATTTGTTCAAGTAATCAATGGCAGAGAGATAAGCTTGGCCGTGATCCAATTTGACCTTCTCAAAATATTGGAGCTAAAAAAAAAGAACTGTTAAGTTTTCTGTCAAACTTGGTGAAGTAACGATCATCAGAAATAAAAAATTGCTTTAAAGGAGGAAAAGGATAAACAAAAGAGATGAAATGTGGGCAAAGTTGAGGAATAAAACAGAGTTTAATATTGTAAGTTTAAAATTTAGCTTTTGGATTGTTAGAGGAGTTTTCTTTTAAATTATGTAAAATTATGCAATTGCATGCCAAGTTTCTCCGCCCACCTCTCGCCCTTTAGATTCTTTAGAAATGCTAACCCTTTCAAGTAGCCAGTTTATTTGTTTTAAATCACATTTGTGTGTCTGTAAATTATGTGTGTCTGTGCTAATGTATAATTGTGGATTTATGTGAAGTCAATGACCAATTAAGTGTGGAAATTTAATCATCATCTGGAGCAATTTGGAACAAGTGTGAGAATGTTATTGTGTTATCACATCAAGGAAGTGTTGTTGCAACTATACAAGGCATTGGTAAGACCGCACCTGGAGTATTGTGCACAGTTTTGATCCTCTTATTTCAGGAAAGATGTAGCGGCTTTGGAGGCAGTTCAGAGGAGGTTCACTGGATTGATTCCAGAGATGAGGGTTTTGTTGTATGAGGAGAGATTGAACAGTTTAGGTCTGTACTCTCTAGAGTTTAGAAGAATGAAGGGAGAACTAATTGAGGTATACAAGATGCTAAAAGGTATGGATAAAGTAGACATGGAGCTGATGCTTCCTCTTGTGGGGCATTCTAAAATGAGAGGTCATAATCTTAGAATAAGAGGTAGCAAATTTAAAACAGATTTGAGGAAAAACTACTTCCCCAAAGGGTTGTGAATCTGTGGAATTCGCTACCCTAAAGTACAATAGATGCAGGGACAGTGAGTAAATTTAAGGAGGAGTTAAACAGATTTTTAATTGGTAATGGGTTGAAGAGTTATGGAAAACGGGCAGGACGGTGGAAGCCAGGATGGGGTCAGCCATGATCACATTGAGGGTGTCCAGCTTGGGAGGCTAAATTGGCTAATCCCGCTCCTAGGTCATGTGTTCTAGGGAGGAGATGCTCTGGCTGATATCGCAATCCAACTCTTGACCTGCAACATTGCAGGCAGCAGGTGAGGATCATATCAGCCATGATAGAATGGCAGAGCAGACTCGATGGGCCAAATTACCTAATTCTGCTCCTATATCTTATGAATTTAACACCCCCAGATAGAAAACAAAGAGTTTGCAGGTGGTAATGTGTGAGCGTGAGAATGCTTTGTGAGATTTTTTGAGTATCAACACAGAATAGGTGATGCCTATAAAATTAAGCATTGGAATTATATGGGTCAGAAAATGCAAGTTAAATTATAATGAAGGCGAATAGAGGATGGTGTATTTTATTTTAATCAAGGGATTAAAAGTTTGTGGTGCTCTGTCTCTTGAAGAAGCTACAACTGCAAGAAACTGCTGAGATTAACAGTTTGAAATTATGAGCTGTGAGAATCTTTGAATGTTTGTAGATTTTTAATATCTTTCTGGGGAATTAACCTTGGGCGGAATTCTCCGCAAGGCCCGATGCCGTCGTGAAACCTGGAGAGTTTCACGATGGCGTCGGAAGCCTCTCCCGGCCCCCTATTCTCTCTAGACGTGTAATCATTTATATTTCAGATTAATGAACCTAGAATCATGACTACTGGCTGGAATCATAATTCCTGGATATTTTGATAAACCTGCAGGAATTTTAATCTGAATATAAATTCACACAAGTGAGTATGAGATAGTTTCATTTTATGGGGTTGTTGGAATTTGGGATATCTGAAATTGTTATGACCAATCCTGCATTGGATAGATCTTGGACTTAAATGTCTTGTCAGGTACAAAGAATCATTCCCAACATAACTAGCACAATGAAAAAGGAACACTGAGATTGGATACGAAAAAAAAGTTTAAAAGGAGAGGTTATTAAATAAAAATGTGGCTCTTACCGTGTCCTTTTTAGATTAAAATAAAAGGGTGGTGATGTAATGACTTCCATTTGAGAACTTTTGCTCCACTCCTTTTCAAGTTGGCAGATAATTAACTTGTCTACAAACAGCTGAAGATGTATTTATATTTTTACAGGAATTGGTGATTACTAAATGTTAGAAGTTTTTGAATTGTTAGATATGCTCAAGTGAATTAAGCCATTTTTCCACAAACAGAATGGATCCTTTGTGTTTTGCTTTATAGGTAACTGCAAGTGTAACAAGGGCGGGTAATCTCCGGCCTTTACGATTCACTTTTCCCACCACCAGAAATCCCCCACCCATGTGTTTTCTGGCAGCGTGGGGTGACTTCAATGGGAAATCAATGATATGTGGAGTGAGAAGCAATAATTTTGAAATCTTTTGGTAAGATCACAAGGAATTCAAGAATGCGTGGCATGACACCTGGGGCACTGCGTCAATTTGCAGATGGCTGTTCAAGGTTTTGTAAGTACTCAAAATAATGTATTGAATTCTCAGGCATGCACACTATTTGACAAACAAGATGGCATGAAATGGTTAATGGGGCCAGCAGAGTGAAACAACACCAGTAAATGATCAAGGCACTTACACATAATCCATGGAGAAACCGATTTTAAATCAATTGGGATAGAATTAAACACACTAATCACTGTCAAAATGAGCAAAATTTAAGTGAAAAGGTAAATAATTTGGATTGGAGCAATTAAGGACCTGGTCGCAAATAAACCTGGTAAGGAGTCCACAAGATGAATACTGATGAATGGAGATTTGGAGAATATTTTCATTCCATGAATGATGTTATTCTGAATGATATTGAGTAAGATGATCTGCAGGTGGAGAGTGTCAGAGAGAAAGGAGCATCAGTCTAAATTGACATTATTCAGAGATCACATTCAAATTACTGTAGTTTATGGAATATAATGGAATTTAACACAAATTTTGGGAAGAGGAAACTGAAATTGGAAAAAGTGATTACTTGTTGCATAGATCACCCCACTCAAGGGCTAGAGAAAACAAAGAAAGTGATAATAATATTAATGAGACAGGGGATGCGGAGTAAGATCTTGCCCTGTGAAAACTGGAACCTTTATATGCATGACTCACAAATTGAAGATGTGTTTAATTCACAGAGGAATCAATGAATGAAATCAGTAACATAGCAAATTGTCGTATTTCATCTTTTACAATTGATAGCAGGATTAGTAAATGGTTTGTGAGTTACAATGATACTGGTAAAACCATATTAGTCCACTACTCACACGAGAAAACATAATGCGATAACTTTGACACATTGCAGTAGAGTTATTATGTGGGACAACTCAGCCTCAAGGTAGAGAAATTTATATTAATTTATTAATTCCAGTTTAGTTGACACACAATCTACCTACGTCACCTCAATATGATTTTGTACTGAATTCTGGGCCACAGGCATCATACTCAAAATTGAAAAGAGATAAAGAACATTTGGCCTTAAGTCAGTGATGCGAGCATCAAGGTTGAACAATTACCAGTACGATCTATCCAATTCCCTCAGAATTAAAATGATGAGTTCAGTTCTCAAAATTCAAAGTCCTCTGTGCAAAGAAAAACAAGTATTAAATCATTCAGTTTTGTGTATCAAAATATGTAGTTTAAATTTTGATGTTCAATAAAAGCTATTTTATTTCACAAAGTTTTATCAGTTTATCAGTTTAAGTTCTGTAATTGGCTTTTGTAGCTAAATTTTGTAACTAAATTAACTTTTAATTATTTTACATTTTAATATCTGTTGAACATACTGTATGTTTAGCAGACCAATCATAATAATAATCTTTATTAGTATCACAAGTAGGCTTGCATTAACACTGCAATGAAATTACTGTGAAAATCCCCTAGTCGCCACATTCGCCTGTTCGGGTACACTGAAAGAGAATTCAGAATGTCCAATTCACCTAACAAGCACATCTTTCGGAACTTGTGGGCGGAAACCAGAGCACCCGGAGGAAACCTACGCAGGCACGGGGAGAACGTGCAGACTCCGCACAAACAGTGACCCAAGCCGAGAATCGAACCTGAGGGAGTGCAGCGATGGTTTACCAGGCTGATTTGTGGGATAGCGGGTCTGTCATATCAAATCAGTTCGGATTACATTCATTGGAATTTAGAAGAGTGAGAGGGGACCTTATAGAGAGTTATAAAATTCTAACAGGGTAAATTCAGAAAGAATGTTCCTGAAGATGGGGAAGTCCAGAACTAGGGGCCATAGTTTGAAGTTAAAGGGTAAATCTTTTAGGACTGAGGTGAGGAGACGTTTCTTCACCCAGAGAATAGTGAATCTGCGGAATTCACGACCACAGAAAGTTGTTGAGGCGTAAACATTGTGTAATTTCAAGAAGGAATTAGAAGTAGCCCTTGGGGCTAAAGGGATCAAGGGATATGGGGAGAAGACAGAATCAGTGTTTTGAACTTGATGATCAGCCATGATCATAATGAATGGTGGAGCAGGCTTGAAGGGCCGAATGGCCTCCTCCAGCTTCTATTTTGTATGTATGTTTCTATAATCACACTGTGGGCTGTGGCTTACAATTAGCTAATGAATAGTAGCTTTCACTGACCAAGGTGTATATTGAGTGTGGAACTGATGTCCATTGTAGTGCCTACTGTTCAAAATAGAAAGGCTATGGGAGAGGAGCTGTCAACTGCTAATTTGGCCTGTTTGGGTAAAGCCAAGGGTCAAAAGGGGGACTGAAGCAGTTAAATTCATTGAATGCAGTTGAGTTCCCCTGTGGGTGAACTGCAGCAGAATTCCCATGGTGAGCTGCTGTGAAGTTGTTTCTGGGAGGTTCCGACACTTCCAGATGGGCTGCATGAACAAGCTGAGCAGGGGCACCCACAACAGCCAAGTCTGCAGGTATGGATGTTTGGATGGTGCAACCATGCTCCATTAGCATCTGAATACTCTAATTAGACAAGCATTTGGAGGGTGCAACTGTTTAACTATATTTAACAACATAAATCTATTATTTAGAACTATTAGCTGCAATTGGATATCAATGACTTCAGAATAAAAGTATACTTGTGATTGTTTATACCGATTACTTGTATGATAACCAAAGGTATAATTACTGTTGCCATGTATCGCTCAGGGAGTCTGTGCACCATTTTGTGCTTACAGCTCCCCTGCATGCTTGATTAAATTGGTGAAAAAATAATCCTCTGTGCGTCTGATCTCTTCTGTTGAGGAACAAAACCAATGTGACTGGATTGCTGCTAGTTCAGTAACAATGAGTTTCATATTAATTCCATAAAAATAGAACACGTTTTGATCACGATGTTCCAAAACTGATGTAGAGACTGTGCTGCATAAAACTAATTAAATTATCAACTACAACAGGTCCCTTGATTCAAATATATTGTTACCTCTGCAGCTTGCCAAGCTTTGCTTCATTTGTGAAAAACAAGAAAATGTGATGAGACAGTTGTAAACATATTTCCATGTTGCAGCGTACATCATGTTTCTCAATTTGGCTGCAGTTACCCTCCGCTACTAACATAACGCCTTCAGTACCAGTGTTAAGTACAATCCTGCCCAATTCTCTTACCTTTTATTTCATGAACCTTGGAAATATCCCACATGTAATCATCTCTGCGATATTTTCTCAAACTGAGGTGCACTGAGACCTATGGGTCCCTAAAAGACTTTCATGAGGATCCGTGAAATAATCAAACAGAACACGAATGAGTGGCAACTGTGTTTTGGCTTGGTGTGACCCAGGAGGTGGGATTGGTTGCAAATGCCACATGTGCAGCACATAGCAGGTTGGCTATTTCATCTGGTAGGGAAGCACACATAGAGCAGCACAGCAAAAAAACCACAGTTCTCAAGGTTGGTAGTGGGTGCCAGGTGCACCAAGTATTAGAAAGGGTGCCAAAGTACATGGGCTGGATTTTCCGTCCCCGCGTCGGCTGCAATTTTGGCGAGGGGCTGCGGAGAATCCACTTTCAGGCCATAATCGGGCCCAGCAATGGTCCGGCAATTCTCCAGGCCCCGAAAATCGGCTGACCAATGAGTACGCCATGCCGCCGGGGGGGCCATTGCCAGAGGACCGCCCAGCAATCCTCCGCTCCCGGCTGGTCGAGTTCCCGACAGCATGGAACTAACCACCCATGACCGGTCGGGATTCTGAAATGAAATGAAATGAAAATCGCTTACTGTCACGAGTAGGCTTCAATGAAGTTACTGTGAAAAGCCCCAATCGCAACATTCTGGCACCTGTTCGGGATTCTGGCGTGCACTGCGCCACCGGGAGGCCATTGCCAGCGGCCCACCCAGCAATCCTCCGCTCCTGAGAGGCTGAGTTCCGGACGGGGGGGATCAGAGGCCAGAGGGGGCCTTATAGACAGCTGGGGATTGAATCTGCGTGGTTTCAGGCTCGGGCACGTGGCCGATTGGGGGGGGTCTCCTTTCTGTCTGTGGCTCCAAGGTACGAGTCCGCCATGGAGGCCGCCACCGTGCGGACTCCGAACCACAAGTGCTGGAACCCGTATCCGCAGCTAAAGCTGCGAGATTGTAGCCACCTAAAATGGACGCTGAGCTACAAAGTAAGCCAAGCGCTAAGACTGCAGGGAAACAGGCAGTTTAGCCAGAACAGCAGTCTGCAAAGAGAGCATTTTGCATTCTGCAAGTAGCAGAAACCAGTTTG